>NC_141689.1:1420225655-1422625655 GCF_964263255.1 Lissotriton vulgaris
AGTAAATATGTGTTAGTATATGTTTGAATAAGTAAAGTTTGTATAACTGTATAGTTGAGGAAATGGAGGTGCGATTGATTCTTTGCATGACTGACTAGGTGTGTGAGTAACTCCATGGATGAGTGACAGTCTGTGAGTGTCTGTTTACACTGAGTGTATCTAAGGTTATATTAGAGTCTGAAGAGATTCATCGTATTATCACACGAAGGATGTCATCAGTGATGTGATCAGTAATGTCAAATGAGATGTCATCAGTGATGTCATCAGTGATGTCATTTGAGATGTCATCAGTGATGTCATCAGTGATGTCACTGACCATGTCATGAATGATGTAATATGTGACATCATCAGCAGTGGATTGCGGGTGCGCGATATATAGTTAGCGCAACTAACTATATATGGAATTTCAATGGTTTTATGCGAGTAAAATAAGGTTTTGTAAATGCAAATCCCTAACTATATATGGTCTATAACCTATGGTTTTTTCAGTGAATTTTCAAGGTTTTGTAAATGCAAATTCCTAACTATATATGGTCTATAACCTATGGTTTTTTCTGTGAATTTCATTGGTTTTTTAAAAGCTAACATCGGTAACTGTAAAATGTATTCTTCTTTAAATCTTAAAATATATTTTAGATGTTTATTAATAATTTTTTTTTTAATATTTTTTTTCTTCGCTTCCAGTTCGCGAACCGGGAAGCTTTCCGTTAGCTCATCTTGATGCCGCGACCAAGTCCGCGAACCGGTCAACGTTACGTTAGCGGAACTGTGACGCGTCGCGGAAGCGCGACGTATCACGTTGTCGCGTAATGCGTCTAATGACGCGCCGCGTTAGCGCTCCCGGAAGTGCTCCGGACCGCGAACCGGAAGCGATCCAGGACGCGGCGCGCACCGCGTAACGTAAGCGGAACAGGTCATGTGACTTGTTTATCAAAGTTTTCATTGGTTCATTTCACTTTTGGTTTCCAAATGATGTATGACTAGGTCATGTGACCTAAAAATAACACTTTTCATTGGTTCAGAACTTTTGCTTTTCCCAAATCATGTAAACCCCTCCTTCTTTCCTCACTCTGACTTTCATCTTGGTGAGAGAAAGACCATTTTCCTGGAGTTCAGCAATGGCTTCTATACTTGCTGCAGCTGGTGCACCCCCACCACCACCTCCACCTCCTCATAAGAAGAGAGGACCACCAAGTCCATTTATCTCCAACAGAGATGAGGAAGAGGAGGAAGAAGAAGAAGAGGATAGAGATCAACCACAATTTATCCCAGAGTTGCCCCGTGTTTCTAAGAGGAAAACAAGTTTCATCTGGCAGTTTTTTTCCATCCCTCCAGGGCAGAAGAAGGTGAATGCAAAATATGCCACCTGCCTCATCTGTAAATACAGATTGTCTAGAGGCACAGAGAAAAAATATAGTATGGGGAACTATACAATGCATCGCCATATGGCCAGGTGGCATCCCTTAAACTACAGCCGGGCTGAGTTAAGGGACCTACAAGACAATCCCCCGACAACTCCTGTGGCCAGATCTACGTCAACAATGTCTTTGACAGGAAGAGAGGCACAGGAAACTGTGCCAAACATTCAACCAAACTTTAAACATATGAAGTTCACCTGTATATATTGCGGTGCAATGCTCTCGTATGGGAACATGAGTGTGAACCTGATCAATATGGTGTTCGAAAACCATAAGTGCCCTAATGCACCCAAGCAGTAATTTTTTTTTTGCTCCTGTTGAGCCCTTTTCAATTCCTGTTTTTTTGTTGTTTCCCCTCCATAAAAAACACAAAAAAAACATAAAACTGTTCTAAAAATACAAAAAAATCAAAAAATGTTCAGAAAAAAAAAAAAATAAATAAAACAACAAAAACAAAAAAAAAACAGTTCTTTTCTGAACTACCTCCCCTTTCAAATACAATTGCTAGAATGTTTATCACTCTGGCAAGCTCTATTTCTTTTGGTTCGCTTCAAGTTCGCTGACCGGTTCGCGAACTTGAAGCGAACCAAAAAAATATTTTTTTAAAAAAAAGAAGAGTTAGTATAAGGGAAATAAACAGAGAATAATGTAAAAAGAAAGACAGCTATAGAGAGTAAATCAGAGATAGTGTCAGTGACATCATCAGCAGTGCATTGCGGGTAAAAAGAGTATAAAACATTTACCTTATAATTCTTGTTACCTTTTTAAAATATTTTTTCATACTTTCAATCTGTAAAAGAGAGAACAAACATTTCCAAAAATATTAAAACATGTATTTAAAAATTAGAAAAGACAAGGCAAAAGGTTCAAGGACAAACAGTTTTTCAACAACTTTGACATTTACAGAAGTCTCTGCTTCTCTACGTCCCCTACACAATCCTAAAGATATATATTTTAAAGAAACTGTATCTTGATGTTGATGAACTGAGGCCTATTTTGGAACATGGTGCTTTTTTTGCACTGCTAATGTCTCACAATAGTGATGCAATAGCAGCGCAAAAAAGATGTAAAGCCATCATAAAATTGTGTCTAACATTTTAAATGATTGTTTCAGGATGCAAATAAGATGTGTGCTTTCAAGAGCTTTCTTTGAGGTGAGGCCTATTCATTTTTTTTTTAAAAAAAACAGTACCCAGGAGTACAGCACTGTAAGCATTAAAATTGACACTTACAGAAGACTCAGTTTCTCCATATCTACCTCACATTTCTAAATGTATATCATAAGTACAAAAAGCAGAACATTAATTATACATATTAAATGGTTTATTTTTGCTGTTCTCAGAATGTATCAAATTTCACTTAAATCAGTGACTTGAAGGTATTCATCATGTAACAGCGGGGAAAAAAAAACACAATCAAAATGATTGTGTTTAAAAAACCCATTCAACATAAGAAATCTGAATTCAAAACTCCTTAAAATTAACTTACTTTCAATGACGTCGAAGGATGTCCTATGAACAGCGTCCACTGTGTTGTGCTATAAATATTGTCAGCCTGCCACTTTCTGAAAGAAAACCTCCAACGATTCGAAAAATATGTTACATACAAGAAAAGACTTCTCACATTCTACCACATGTTTCCACTTGGCCAAATCATGTTGCAGCTATTCACAAGTCTTGTAATTCTTCCAATCAAATCCCGTCATTTTCTATTTTCGCAACTTTCTAAAAGAAAACATTTAAGATAATTTTCACAATCCTGGACTACTAATATCTTACCCTTCTTTGTCACTCATGTTCTCCTTTTCCTATGACACTGATACTGCTTACTATGAAGCAGACTTACTTGCATCAGGTTTATATAGTCGGATTTTACAAAATAACATTATAATTAAAAGTTTTGGACCAATAATCTAGACAGCATTGCAGACTTACATTCCCTCAACTTGATGAACCTTTTCCAATTCTTCACAGGAAATCCCAAGATTCTTTCTTTAAAATTTTGGTTTTAAAAACACCAGGTAAGAATTTTTAAGATCAAACGGAAATTTTTATTCGAAAGTTACAACGGAATCATTGCAGAATGACCAGCCGTCTCGAGACTTTAAATAAGCTGTATAATGTCCTGAAGTTGTTGAAGGACCATCGTGATAGATAATTGCTACAGTTACAAAAGTCCTTCCTGATATTGAAAGCTGAGAAGCCACAACATTTTTTATTAAAGTTGACAATTTTGATCCATCAGGCCTACATCGTTGCATCATTAAAATGACATACTGTCCATATCTACGTATAAGTAATGTTGACATCATTTCAGATTTACATTGGCTACACTCCATGTTGTGATCCGCTGCATTTACTAGCTTATTAAAGGAGACTGATTTACTGTCTGGCAAAGTTAAATATATAAATCTTTCTGAGTCTACACTAGTAGTACTTGATACCCTACAATTCTCGCAGTCATGCTGCCATTGATAAGAAAGCCCAAACAGTTGATCTACATCTACACCCTCATCTTGCAATATATCAAGCATATACATTAAAAACTCCTGACAATCTTGCTGATTATTTTCAGAGAAGTCTGTTTGACCTGAACATTCATCTAACAGATAACGAACTTCAGACACACTTTCTACTTTTGTTCGATCAGTGCTACATTTCTCGAAAACAGAATTCAACAAAGAGCATAAAATTTGTTCTGAATTCAACAGAATCTGTTGTTTTAAACTCTCTAGTGAAAAGAGAACATTAACCACTACATTTGCATAGCAGTTGACACCAGAACTGTTTTCAAATTGAAAACCGACAACATCTTCAACAGAATCCACTTTCTTTCTGCTAACAATTTTCGGTTCATTGACTTTTAGTCTTTTTGCAACAACCTCCCTACTATTACTGCTATTTCTACGTTTCCGGCCTACCACACGTTTCTCAAACAAAGGATATTGAGGCAAATGTGGCGCATACTCTCTTCTTAACCTATTGTATTCCTTAACACAATCTAGATCCGCACAAATATTTGTGACATCACAGTCAATTAAGTACAATCCCGATAAAGTTCTAACTCGTGACAATGCCACATATGCCATACCCTCCTTGAACACAGAACTGCCAATATTCACCAATGCACAGTCTACACTTAAACCTTGCGATTTATGGATTGTCACCGCATATGCCAAGCAAACAGGAAACTGTTTACGGCGAACATATAAGTCTTTAACAAGCAAAAACCTAGCAGAACAACGACCAATTTGCTGTACTTCCTCAATGCCATCAAATTTAATTCTTAAAAATTCTATTCCATCTCTATTTCTGTATTTCTCAAAATCAACAACATTACCCATTGATCCATTTACCAGACCTCTTTCTACATGTAAATTCCTTCTCAAAATGATTCGGCAATTTAAACACACATTCAAAGTCTTTTCAAAACCCGCTGTTTTAGATATAGTCTTCTCTAATGAATCCAATTTTGATTTCAAATTGTCTGACAAAATAATTGTTGATCCCATATGCTCTAATTTGTCGATAGCTTCAAGTTTCACAATCTCTTGCTTTTCTAAATTCAACATTTTGTTGTTGAAGATGGCACATTCTGCAAGAGTTGGCATGAGACATATCCCGGATTTCTTCTCAGTAATTTTCTGAAAAATATTCTCAGGCACAATCTCTTGTTTGGGATATAAATTTGACAGTAATCGTGCATTTAAAGCTTCTTTCCCATGCTCAGTCACTTTTCCAATTCTAATATCTTGTAGAATATTCTTGTAATCTTCATCCTTTGCCTGACGCATATTTTGATGCAGTTCTGCATAATTGAAGTTTAACCATATATTGACGTTGCCAATGCTCCCTAGGCACTTCCTGGTATCTTCATGCGTGAGTATTTTGAACACAGGTTGACCTTTTACTGGTGTCAGCTGCAGAAGATCTCCGAAAACAATGATGTGTTTCCCACCAAATAACACATCATATTCAGTTTTAAGTACTTCTTGCATTCTCAAATGCACAAAGGCAAGCATGACATTGGAAACCATGCTTACTTCGTCAATGATAAGTAGTTTCATTTTCCTCAAGACTCTTGAAACTTCACAGCAAGCATCTCCAGATAACTTGTTGTATTGTAATTTGTTGTCATGCTCCACCGGCAGCATCAGTAGACGATGCAAAGTAATACCTTTAATGTTATGTGCTGCCAGTCCAGTAGGAGCGGTGACAACACAAGACAGCGATGACTCACTCCTTTCCTGCAAATAACAAGAGATTGCTTTAATGAGGAAACTTTTTCCAGTTCCCGCTTCTCCACTCACGTACAGTCGGACAGGCTTCAACGATGTACATGAGCACTTGTTCTTCTCATGACTTAATCCGTGCTCAATTTCCTTGGTAACTTCATCATATATTTTCCTCTGCTCAACGTTGAGTTGTTTTTCCAAGTCTTTTAAGTTAACTGAATCCTCCTGAGCATGTGCCATGGCTCTTTCTACTTCATTCATAGCAGTGGCAGCTTCATTTTCGATAATAGGTCCTCCAAGTGGATCTTGACTCAATGAAACAGAACTCTGACTGTCCTGAGAACTGTCTCTGGCAATCTCGGCTGCAATCGTTGCTTCCTGCTCAATTTCCAAAGTTAGCATTTCTTGATATTTAGAAAAAGCAGGACATTCTATGGACTCCTTGGCTGCATTGAAAGAGTCTTCGTAACAGAGGAAATCTCCAAGCAGTTCCTCTTCTGCACGCCAAGGCTTAAAAAGTTGCAAAAGTGCTAAATAAAAAAACTCCTTTTTTTCTGGAGATTCACCACTCAATTTTCGATGGTTTACTAATTGGCATTTTCTTTGCTTGACCAGGCATCCCTCACTTCCAATTACAGCATACACTCCTTTCTCAATATCTTCTTTGATGTTCCTCTTGAATATATAATTTTGGAGAACCTCATATAGACAAACATTCTCAAGGTGACTGCTTCGATTTGGATAATATGTATCCAACATGTTGGTCTTCAAAATGTCGGTACTGTTTGGTTCCTTTTCTGCCAAATACTCAATTTCCCGGACAGGTTTTAGAACTCGATTTCGCGTTGCAGCAAGACCAAGACTCACCCAAACGAGACTCCTGGATTTGGCATAGAGACTTGCTGAAGACAATCGATCAGAACATTCGTAAGCTCCGATTTCTCGATGCGACAACATCTTCAGACTGAAACTGTACAACTTCTTGCTGAGGCTCTTTTCATGGGAAATGTCCTCCCACATATCCTTCAGTTCGGTCTTTTCTTTTTTGGTGATGTAAGATGTCACATACCGAGCCACAGCCATACAGTTGTCAGCCACAAACTGTATATCCATGTTAGCATTCCACATGGACAAAATCACTGGGTTGTAGTCATTGATGTACTTGGACTCTTCGTTCCTTTTCAAATTGTATGTATTCTTGGGTGATTTCCTCGTCACATTATGTCGCAGCGAAGACATCAAACTGTTCACTCTTCCTTTAGAAATCACCGGTCGTGGAAAGTTGAAACGACATTTGGTTTAGAACTTCTCCTTGTTTCTGAATTTACGACGACAGTACTTTCCACAACGATGGCTTTGGAAACGTAGAACTTGTTCTCTTAGACTTTTGTTCTCCGTTGCGTTTGGAACAGCACACGTAGAATATTGTTCGATGAAATTCATCACTAAGTCATCCGGATCTGTTCCAAATTTAGGTGCATCCTTGATCCACAACAACATATGTATATGAGGGGCACCTCTTGCTTGGTACTCCTTTCTCCAGAAGAAATCCAACACCTCTCCAAGAGGTGGATTCTTTTTATTTGTGATGAAAGACATCATAGCTTCAAATCTATGATTGAAGTACCTGCATACATTCACTGGATCCAAAGAACACAGTTCTCCAGGTGTCTTGAATTCAATGTTTTCAATATTTCCATTTGCCTCTCGTAGAAATTCAAGTAAGTCTTCCCAGCCATACTCGGCACAGCTCAGAGTGAGGAACCATGTTGGAGTTCCTAAGTTCCTCAGCATACATTTTAAATCACCATGACGACGGTACCAGTACTCATTAGTACCACGCTGACACGCCATGAGATTAATTAAGTGAGAATCCAAAATACTGTCTTGGACATTGACTTTTTGCATAAAGTCACTTGCCGAGATGTTTCGCATCTGTATACCACTTTTTAAGATGTGGTTCACTGCATATGACAGTCCAGACAGATCGCTTTCAAACAGGAGATGAAACAAATAGGGAATACATTGCCGAAACCTAGGATCTTCTGCATACAATCGTAAAGTCCGGTATTCAGACGCAGGAATTTGATGAGGTCGCTCATCATATCTTCCTCCTTGACCTGTGGGAAATAGCTGTGGGAAACACCGAGCTTCCAAACTTTCCTCCCAAACACTAATGGGACTCCCTTTGGCTTGTTTCATTTGAAACAACTCAATAGCATTCCCCATGACTTCCTTGGAATGCAAAGGATGAACACTATAATGTTCATATATTTCTTCACTTTTAGAGGCCTCTACTTTCTCAATTTGGCCAGCACACAAATCGCTATCCTCTTCATCACTTACTTCCTCTTCTGCAACATATACATTCTTATAGTACTTATTATTTTTCTTCAAATACACTGTTGCCTTTTTGACTTTCCTAACATCCACTAAATCTTGCCATATTTTCTTATTCTTTGTCGGAACCCCATTAACCAAGATAACCAGAGGTTCCTCTTCCACTTTTTCTATTCCAATTGTGTTAATGTTTTTGTTCAAATCTAGAGGCAAATAAACAACTCTTCCCTTTAATCCTCTCTGTAAATATGCTGGAGGCAACTTCCCTGTCTTTGGCTCCATTCTTACAATAGCCTGAAAGGGATGGATACTTTGAATCAAAATAGATTCATAAGTATTTAAATCCTTCAATTCAGAAGGAATCTCAACCAATTCCAGATTATTATGAACTGCCCTAGCAGGCATCTGGTTTTGGTTTAATTTATTACAACAATAAGTACACACACGTTGATCCGATCCCAAATCAAAATAATTTTCTACCATCAAGTATGTGGCAAAATTCTTCCATTCACTATTATTTTCCCTTTCACTTTTTGCATATAAATCCACTACCTTAGTCTGATTCTTATAATAAGTGCGTCGACAACATACACAAGTGAAATTAGGCCTCTCACTTGATTTCATCTGAAACGTGGCAATTTCCTTCTGAAAATTATCTGTACTGGAAACCTGTACATTATCTTCCACATTACCCTCTACTTCAGGGTCAATTTGAACATTCTCATCTTTACTACCAAAGTAACAAAACTCAATTTCTTCACAAATATTCTTCACATCTATTTCAGAACCATGCAAAAGAGCAGCACATAATTGTTTAAGCATAATTGCTGGACTCTTAGCATAATACAACATTCTCACTAATTTTCTCACTTTATTATGATGCACTGCTAGCATCCTGAAATGATGAAAAACACTCTGGCATACTCTCCTGGAAAGACAAGCCAGTGAATGACCACGCAAACCTGTCATTTGTCTCACTCTGCAAGGATCTAAATCTTGCAACAACTTCATTTTCTGCTTTAAACTTTTCTTATTAAATGTCCGTATAAAATCACAAAGCAAATTGATGGAAACCTGTCGCACACTGCAAATAGAACTACACTTCCAAATGTACACAGGACCCTTAGGACGTCTTCCTAAAACCTCATCACTTAGCGCCTCTTCTGTCTCTGTTGTCACAAGTTGTTCTTTTTCAACTGGACAACCATCCTTCACTTCATAAGCTCGACCACTGGTGTCAACTGCAAACACCAAATCATTATCCTGAAAATAACTCTCCTCATTAAAAAATGCCTCACAACTTGAACTATGCATCCATTCTCCGGAAAAAACTTCACAAAAGTTAGTACGATTTACTACTCTCTTCCATCTACTTTTTGTTTTGAAATCAGAAATTACCTTGCTTAGTTTCCTAATTCTATTGATTACCAAAATAAACAACTTTCGCTTAATTTCAAAAGCATGATCAATAATTTTCTCTACATTTTTCTTCTTCTTATAAAATGCCGCTTTCTGTTGGCCTTTCTTTTTAATATTTTTCAATAAATTAACTAATATCCTATTACGGAACATTCGATTTCGAATGTCCCTAAACTGTTGTTTCCTTCTACTATCATGCACAGAGTTATCTCTACCTCTACCAGTAACATTTGTGATGGGTCTCTCCTTTCCATTTAAATTACTTTTCTTTTTGTGGACTGAAACATTTTTTTGAGCAAAAGTTTTTTTACTACAAATATTTCTTAAGAATGATTTCGTGCTCTTACCCGGACCTTTGTTGCTGTTTTGACAAGTATTTGGGGAAGAGGACTGCTGCAATAAAACATCATCCTGCTGTCTTTGACGTTTTCTAGCCTTTCTTATTCTACTTTTTGTAGGCATTTTCCAAACTATGAAAGAATCTGCAGTTGAATCTGTGGAAAAATATAATATAAAATGTTATTAACCACTATTACCAAACAGTAAATAAATAACAGTCATCTAAAACTTAATGCCGTACTAATTATTTAACATAGCAAATGTTTTCCACCAGCACTGCATCACAAAAATGACACTCAATGGTACAAAACAGGCATACAACAATCATAAATCACTCCCTAATATTTTAAATGATTAATTCAGGATGACGATAAGATGTAGCCTATCTAAAGATTTGTTTAGGCTCAGATCTTTAGACTGGGGTGAATGTGTGTCATTGATCCACATTCAGTCCATCACCTGTTTTGTTTATTTGAGGTGAGGCCAACACATGGTTGCAGATAAGATTTTCACTGAAAAAAACCAAGGTAAAAAAACATGTGAAGGCCTACCAATGAAGTAAATCATTAAATGAAAACCAATACATTTCTGGAAATATGCACTACTAGTGCTTCATAAGATGTTTTGGGTCATATTTATAAGGCATTTGAGTGTCTATTATGCTATTTTACGTTCTTCATGGTGCAAATTTATTGTAAATACGCTCCCACCTGCGGTTGGCAAATTTAGATTTTGATTATGGGAGTTACATAGGCATGTTAATAATTTCCCAAAAATGGTGTATGACCCCAAACAACCTTTGAAGCAAATGCTCTTAGCCATGTTATCCACCTCCCATTGGATAACATGGCTAAGAAGTGCTTGCAAATGGGAAAAAAACCGGCCGCAATGCATATGGCTGACATACCCGCCACCCCCTCTCAACACAATCCCCAAGGATGGGAAACCGGAACCAGTTCTGAAGTTTTTGGAGACGGGAGGGAGTGACCCTCCCGGGCCGTATTTATTAAAATATGAAACAAAATTAAAACATTAAAATAAACAGTTTCATATTATGTACAATTTCATTACCACATTGCGATGTTTGGCTAACCTTAACATATCCTCTAGTACAAAGGTTCTCCTAGCCGAACTAACATCCTACCAAACATTTACTTAACTTTTGAAATTGTACATCCTAACGTTTAAGGGCCAACGGCAAGGTCGTAACCGGTGTCAAGATCCCTAACCCAGACATATCCCCCTCACTTGTGAGGGGCGGCACGGAGGCTTACCTCAAGTGCAACTACCAATTTCCCTTGACTTGACGGGGGCCCCAATAAAACTCGACGCCACTTAAAGGTCGTACGAGGACTCGTGTGAGGTATCTAGAAGGTAGCGTAGACCCCCCCCCAAACCCCACACAACTTACCACATCTGCCGTCGCAGACGTACTGGCCCCGGGAAATTCCCCAGGAGGGGGCTGTAACCCCTCCTACCCATGAAGGGGCCTTGACCGCCTTCCCTTTCCTTTCGGCGACCCATCCTTAGAAGGGACCGCCTCCCCGTTGAGGGGCCAATGGCCACCTCCCCCGAGCGCCCCCATCCGTAATGGGTGACGCCCACTCATAGGGATCTTCCAATTAGTGCTCACCGATCATGACCTTACCGCCCGACCAAAATAAATACGACAATGATAACTAAATAACTAAAGACTAAATATAACAGACAGTAGCAACAACAACTTTATTCAAAGCATGCCTACTGATGAACACTAAAGCAAAATTACTTTATTTGCAAAACATAACACAAAACGATCATTCTTTATTGCATACTCAAAATCTTCACGATAATCCCGCAACCTGTAAACGAAAATAAGAATTATAAATCAAACTTTATTTAAAACCACTCGCTGTCTTCAGGGGCTGGTGGGTGGGTCAAAAATGGCTCTTCGTTCCGTCTCGAGCTCACGTGCAGCGAGGAGGTGCAGCTTCAGAGCACAGGAACAAGAGGATGCTTTCCGGTCTTGTTCCTCCTTTTATCCGTCTTCAGGGCGGGCGTAAACCCGCCCCTGCCTGCCCCAAGGGCGTGGCCAGCCGCGTCAGTGTCTAGGCCAACCCACTCTAGGGCGGGAAAAGGCGCGCCCTGGCTACGCCGCTTCAGGCATACCAGCCGAGACTCGCCTCCCGCCCAAGATGGCTTCCCGGGGGGATCGTGGTACTCTGCCATACGTTCGGGGGGACCGATTGGTCGCCCCTTGCCATATGGCTGAGATACCCGCCACCCCCTCTCAACACAATCCCCAAGGATGGGAAACCGGAACCAGTTCTGAAGTTTTTGGAGACGGGAGGGAGTGACCCTCCCGGGCCGTATTTATTAAAATATGAAACAAAATTAAAACATTAAAATAAACAGTTTCATATTATGTACAATTTCATTACCACATTGCGATGTTTGGCTAACCTTAACATATCCTCTAGTACAAAGGTTCTCCTAGCCGAACTAACATCCTACCAAACATTTACTTAACTTTTGAAATTGTACATCCTAACGTTTAAGGGCCAACGGCAAGGTCGTAACCGGTGTCAAGATCCCTAACCCAGACATATCCCCCTCACTTGTGAGGGGCGGCACGGAGGCTTACCTCAAGTGCAACTACCAATTTCCCTTGACTTGACGGGGGCCCCAATAAAACTCGACGCCACTTAAAGGTCGTACGAGGACTCGTGTGAGGTATCTAGAAGGTAGCGTAGACCCCCCCCCAAACCCCACACAACTTACCACATCTGCCGTTGCAGACGTACTGGCCCCGGGAAATTCCCCAGGAGGGGGCTGTAACCCCTCCTACCCATGAAGGGGCCTTGACCGCCTTCCCTTTCCTTTCGGCGACCCATCCTTAGAAGGGACCGCCTCCCCGTTGAGGGGCCAATGGCCACCTCCCCCGAGCGCCCCCATCCGTAATGGGTGACGCCCACTCATAGGGATCTTCCAATTAGTGCTCACCGATCATGACCTTACCGCCACAGGTCCGGATAGTTGACCGGCTATCCGGACCCCCCACCACACTCCTACCTAAAGGTCATGTTTAACGTCTTCAGCCAAGCTATGAAGTCTCCTATGAGTAACTCATTCCCCATCCGAGACAAATGAACACCATCCCCCAAGTACATACTGTCATCATTAATACATCCATGCGCGATAGAATGCAGTGCATTGGCACAGAACAACCTACTTACTTTGTTATTAATTTTTCTCACAGAGTGATTTAAAGCAGACACCGAAAAAGCCCCCCGCCACACTTTCCGTGGGATCATATGGGACCATGCATAAATGTGATTCCAGTGGAACACTGGGACCATCCCCTTAGGAACACCTTGATTTCCTCTAATGGATAGAGGATTCCACAATTTTTAGTGTTTCAAGTTATTTCTTTTTATTAGTCAAAAGTTCATTAAATGTTAATTCACAACGTATTCACTTAATTCGTATTTTCACTCATTAGAAAGCATGAGTGCCAACATGATTGCTCAGACATCATTAAAGTTGCACAAATATCCAATGCATTTCGGGCTCTACTATGAGCCCTTCATCAGGGAATAATGCAATCGTGCACCCTGGAACTCTCCTCGCTAACCAACTTACAGTGGAAAGCATCGCTTCCAGGAGAAGTCGTCTACCAGTGGTGACCAAATCATTGCCCCCAAGATGTACTATGACTACAGACGGCGGTGACCTCGTCCGCCCTAGCAAACCCTCGAAAAATGATTGGAACTGGTCAATACAGAGACCGCCCTTTCCGTAGAAGGACACCCTGTACCCGTATTCCCCAGCCTCGTGCACCATGTCACCTGCCTTGAATACGTCCGCGGCACGCCTCACGTATGAGTGGCCCACGACCCACACCTCCTTTTTAACAGCCGGTGATGTCTGACCGCTGGCCCGGTGTTGGGTCGACTGCATAGTCCGCCCCGCCTCGTAGGCTTGCGTAACTGAAAACCAAACAAAAACAAGAAGCGTGAGTACATCATTACGGCTTCACAACATGTGCAAACGCACATACCTTTTATAACAATTGGAGGACCAACGCCCCACACGTTTAACTTGTTCCACATTCAGACCCCTGGCTGTAGCCTCTGTAGCAGCCCCTATCCGAAAGGAATGGGTCCCAAATTCACCCGGGTTCAAGCCCGCAGCTGTAATCGACATCGCAAGCACCCGCTGAAACTGAAACCTTGTCAGTGGGGTGGCGTCAGCGTGTCTCAACAAGGTCCCCCCCCATGATGCCACCCTTTGTGTTAAATAATCCTCTAAACACTTCACTGGGCACATGGACGACCCGGGAATCTTGCGTATAATTATGCATTCACCCATCCCACTCTGGTCGGTTTTGGACCTCATAAACGAGACAGTCATCGTCTCCCCTTGATCTGAATGTGCTCTGCGCACAGTCCTCCCGTCACATCCTGCTTGTTCCTTGCCACTAATTCGCTTACCCGCATAGCCCCATGAAATGCCAGCGTAAAAGCGGCTTGGAATAACACTGTCTCAAACTGAGACGAACATGTTGTAGGGAGTCTGGATAATAACTGGGCCAACCTATCCAAACCTATCGGGCGCCTCTCATCTACTCTGCGACCCTCAAGGCATTGCCACCCACGTAGCGCTTTTTGCACAACGAAAGACGCTGTCGGGTCCTGGATCCCATGAGCCCTAGCAACAAAGGAAATGGCAGCCCGATGCCTCTGGGCCGTGGCCACCGTTTTCCCTGCCAGATGTAATGACATCAGAAAGTTCACAACTCCTTCCTCCTGGCCCCAAAGCTCCTCTCTAGCAGTCCCCAAAAAGGCTAAATAGGACCGGAACGCCCCTTCATATGCCTTCCTCGTCCTGGGTGCTAAACTCTCTCCCACGAGGTTACGAAGTTCGGGGCACCGAGAGACCAAAGAGCTTCGGGAAAGGGTGCCGGCTCCGGGTCCGCTGTGGGCAGAAAACCCCAGAAGGCCTGCATACGAAAACGAGAAAGGGCATCAGCCGCCTGGTTCATGACCCCAGGGACATGTCTTGCTTTGAACAACACATTCAGTTGCATACACAGTAATACGATTTCCTTGAGCAGCCTCAAAACCCATTTGCATCGTGCTGCCTGACTATTGATACACTCAACCACGGTCATATTGTCAGACCAAAATACCACAGAGTGATCTCTGAACCCTTCGGGCCACGTTCTCAGGGCCACGAAAATGGGGAAAAGTTCCAGGAAAGCAATGTTACTTGTCAGTCCACTGTTATGCCACCATGCCGGCCATTTTTGTGCAGACCATCGAGCACCGAAAATGGCACCAAAACCTACACTCCCTGCCGAATCTGTCCACAGCCCCAGCTCCTCAGAGGACACGGCTGGTTTATTCCAGACGACTCGACCATTGAAATCCGCCAGAAATGCCAACCAAATGCGCATGTCCTGGCGGACCTCGGCCGAGAGCCTCGTGCGATGATGGCCCTCCTTCAATCCGCCCATGGTTTGAGCGATCGAACGGGAAAAGGGGCGGGCCATAGGTATAACTCTCAGGGCAAAATTCAACTGGCCCACTAACTGCTGTAACTGATGCAGCTTAACCTTAGCTTCGCTCAAACACATTTGCAGGGATGCCCTGAACTTTAACACTTTATCACTTGGTAAACGGAAACAACCTTCTCCGGAGTCTAACTCGATCCCCAGAAACTCGAGGCAAGTCGAAGGACCCACCGTCTTACCTGGTGCCAATGGCACGCCAAACTGATTCATTAAAACACAAAATGCAGCCAAAGCTTGCCCACATTCCGGATCCCCGGCTGCCCCCAGGAACAAAAAATCATCGAGATAATGCATCACATGTTGAAAACCCGTCTTCTTTGTGAAGACCCATTGTAGAAAACTACTGAATTTCTCGAAATAGGCACAAGAAATTGAGCATCCCATCGGCATACATCTATCCATATAATACTGACCCTGAAACATGAAACCCAGTAGACGCTGATCGTCTGGATGTACCGGGAGCAACCGGAACGCTGACTCGATATCAGATTTTGCCATCAGCGCCCCGGGCCCCAGGCGATTCAAAATGGCCACGGCCTCATCGAAAGATGCGTACCGTACCGAACACATTTCCGGGTCTATCGCTTCGTTTACGGAAAGACCACGTGGGGCTGACAAATTATGTATCAGCCGAAACTCACCCGGGTCCTTCTTGGGGACCACTCCTAAAGGCGAACAGACAAAGTTAGCCACCGGGGGTACACTAAACGGACCGGCGACTCGACCTCGAGTAACCTCCTTCCGGATCTTTTCCTGTACCACGGTCGTATGCTGCAAGACCGATATCTGATTTTTGCATTTTTCCACACCCTGAAAGTCCCCCACTGGGATGCGGAAACCATATGAAAACCCGTTCCGCAACACCCCAGCGGAAGCACGATCCGGGTATTCACTGAGCCAGGGAATCATTGCCAAGGTATCAATCGGGGTAGGTAAAGGCGCCCCTCTGACTATGTTAGACCTGTTTGGCACCTCCTCTACCCCCGTTATCACCCGTTTTGGCTCTGCACGTGGACTCAGGATGGGATGATTGCCCACACCCACTACACTCGTGTTTAAATTTGCACGATCCCTGGGGCCTAGTACATTTACTCCTGTTAAAATTCCAACAAACCCCCTTTTTACCTGTATTACCGGTAGGCCTCGAGTGATTGTCGGTACCCGTACCTGATCGAAAAGGCGTCCCCGCATACTGACGGGAGGATTCGCCCACATTACTGCCTACTAATGGCACTTTCAACATACCAGTCTCCTTCATTTTGGACCAGGACACAGAATCATAACAATCCCAAGTTAAGTTCTTATCATGTTCTTTTGCTTTTCTGAAAAGATTATCATAGCAAAACCAATGATTACCCTCGTGTGATACCGAGTACCCCATGATCCTTGACTGATAACTCGGCAATTCGGGTAGCAGTTCGGGCCTCCGTTCTCCCAAGATCGATGTGAAAATTCCCCATGCCTTGCCCCAATTGCCAACGTTTTCATTAACCTTAAAGGCGGCCATCTTTGCGCGCCAAACACTCGGATGCATGAGATCCTTCTGACCTTTAACATGCTCCATCTCATAATGATCAGTAAGCAACGAGAAGATGTTTACATATTCCCCTGCCCATATCTTTTCTTTAATAGCTAAAGGAACATGCTGACCCAACCTCTCCCTTCGAGAGGGAGCCGACTCTTCCCTCGCAATCGGCAATGGCCGCTTACCTGAACTGGACGCTGTCTCTGCGACTAAAACCGTCCCCTGTGGCTTCTCTACGACCGCAGCCGGCGTGGATACCTTCGCTGCTTCACGAGTTTCCCGCAGTTGCTTTATTAACACCTGCGCGTCGACAGCCGTGGCGCCCTTGCTACTTTTACCCAACCACGCTGCTACTTGTGCTGCCAGCTCGGGCGGCATGTCTTCCCCGGACACGGGGGTGACCACCACGGGAATCGGATTCCCTTCCTCCGGCACAGGAGTGGGTGCTTCGAGCGGGGCACTGGGACCCGGGGTATCTCCCCCAGCTGCTCCTCTCCTGGGCCTCTTGCCTTTTCCTCCCGGGGCCGTTCCCTCCAAAGGACGTTTCGGGCCCCCTTCCTCATTTTTATCCATCCGCCTCTTTAGGTCGGTCATCTCCTTCATGAGAACACGCAGCATCTGTTCGGTAGTCATTCGCTTTCCCGCCTTCTTCGGCATTCTCCGACAGAGTATCTGTAAAACAAACGAGAAAGATTACAACGCTCAAAAATGGCTCTTCGTTCCGTCTCGAGCTCACGTGCAGCGAGGAGGTGCAGCTTCAGAGCACAGGAACAAGAGGATGCTTTCCGGTCTTGTTCCTCCTTTTATCCGTCTTCAGGGCGGGCGTAAACCCGCCCCTGCCTGCCCCAAGGGCGTGGCCAGCCGCGTCAGTGTCTAGGCCAACCCACTCTAGGGCGGGAAAAGGCGCGCCCTGGCTACGCCGCTTCGGGCATACCAGCCGAGACTCGCCTCCCGCCCAAGATGGCTTCCCGGGGGGATCGTGGTACTCTGCCATACGTTCGGGGGGACCGATTGGTCGCCCCTTGCCATGAATATCGCAGAAAAGTCAGCGATATTCATGCATTTTCCAGCAAATGCTCTTAGCCATGTTATCCACTTCCTATTAAATAACATGGCTAAGAACTGCTCAGGGCCCCATGAGGAACGCTTTCCATTTAAAAAGGGAAAAATAACATCAAAGACACTAAAATGCCTTCTAAATATGACCCCAAACAACCTATGAAGCTCTAACAGTACATATCCTGAAATTTAATTGATTTCAAATTTCGTTTTTAAACACAGCATATAAATCAATTGTATACCTGCATTCATGAAGAAATGACTAAAAATGTCCTTGAGACACATGAAAGTGTTTTCTGGAATGCCGTAGCACCATTTTTTGGACACTATTAACATGGCTAGGTAACTCCCATAATCAAAATCTAAATTTGCCAAGCGGAAGTGGGAGCGTATTTACAAGACACTTGCCCCAAGACGAACGCTTTCCATTTAAAAAGGTAAACATAACATCAAAGACAATCAAATGCCTTCTAAATATGACCCCAAACAACCTATGAAGCTCTAAAAGTACATATCAAGAAATGTAATTGTTTATCACAAATGCAATTAAAAACGGCCGCAATGCATGAATATCGCTGAAAAGTCAACGATATTCATGCATTATCCAGCAAATGCTCTTAGCCATGTTATCCACCTCCCATTGGATAACATGGCTAAGAACTGCTCGAGGCCAACACATGGTTGCAGATAAGATTTTCACTGAAAAAAACCAAGGTAAAAAAACATGTGAAGGCCTACCAATGAAGTAAATCATTAAATGAAAACCAATACATTTCTGGAAATATGCACTACTAGTGCTTCATAAGATTTTTTGGGTCATATTTATAAGGCATTTGAGTGTCTATTATGCTATTTTACGTTCTTCATGGTGCAAATTTATTGTAAATACGCTCCCACCTGCGGTTGGCAAATTTAGATTTTGATTATGGGAGTTACATAGGCATGTTAATAATTTCCCAAAAATGGTGTATGACCCCAAACAACCTTTGAAGCAAATGCTCTTAGCCATGTTATCCACCTCCCATTGGATAACATGGCTAAGAAGTGCTTGCAAATGGGAAAAAAAACGGCCGCAATGCATGAATATCGCAGAAAAGTCAGCGATATTCATGCATTTTCCAGCAAATGCTCTTAGCCATGTTATCCACTTCCTATTAAATAACATGGCTAAGAACTGCTCAGGGCCCCATGAGGAACACTTTCCATTTAAAAAGGGAAAAATAACATCAAAGACACTAAAATGCCTTCTAAATATGACCCCAAACAACCTATGAAGCTCTAACAGTACATATCCTGAAATTTAATTGATTTCAAAATTCGTTTGTAAACACAGCATATAAATCAATTGTATACCTGCATTCATGAAGAAATGACTAAAAATGTCCTTGAGACACATGAAAGTGTTTTCTGGAATGCCCTAGCACCATTTTTTGGACACTATTAACATGGCTAGGTAACTCCCATAATCAAAATCTAAATTTGCCAAGCGCAAGTGGGAGCGTATTTACAAGACACTTGCCCCAAGAGGAACGCTTTCCATTTAAAAAGGTAAACATAACATCAAAGACAATCAAATGCCTTCTAAATATGACCCCAAACAACCTATGAAGCTCTAAAAGTACATATCAAGAAATGTAATTGTTTATCACAAATGCGATTAAAAACGGCCGCAATGCATGAATATCGCTGAAAAGTCAACGATATTCATGCATTATCCAGCAAATGCTCTTAGCCATGTTATCCACCTCCCATTGGATAACATGGCTAAGAACTGCTCGCAAATGCGAAGAAAAACGGCCGCAATACATGAATATCGCAGAAAAGTCAGCGATATTCATGCATTTCCCAGCAAATGCTCTTAGCCATGTTATCCACTTCCTATTAAATAACATGGCTAAGAACTGCTCAGGGCCCCATGAGGAACGCTTTCCATTTAAAAAGGGAAACATAACATCAAAGACACTAAAATGCCTTCTAAATATGACCCCAAACAACCTATGAAGCTCTAACAGTACATATCAAGAAATGTAATTGATTTGAAAATTCGTTTTTAAACACAGCATATAAATCAATTGTATACCTGCATTCAAGAGGAAAGGACTGAAAATGTCCTAGAGACACAGAAAAACGTTTTCTTGAATGCCCTATCACCATTGTTTGGACATTATTAACATGGCTATGTAACTCCCATAATCAAAATCTAAATTTGCAAAGCACAAGTGGGAGCGTATTTACAAGACACTTGCCCCATGAGGAACACTTTACATTTTAAAAGGAAAACATAACATCTTAGACACTCAAATGCCTTATAAATATGGCTCAAAACAACCTATGAAGCTCTAGCAGTACATATCCAGAAATGTAATTGATTTCTTAAATCGTTTTTAAAAACAACATATCTGTTTCAGCTTACATAACAGACCATGGAATGGGCTCCATGTACCACAATAACTTGTGTTACTGCATGCCAGAATGCTACACCAAATATGCAATTACAATTTCTCTATGAAACTAATTCTATTAGTATATCACTAGAGACAAAACCACATTTTAAAAACACAGCTTTCTTCATCATTTTCTCCTTAAATCATACTATTCTCTATCTAAATTAAATAAATCTTTTCTCACCTTAGCAAATATTTTTTGAGTTTTGAAAACAGTCTCAGAAATACACCAAATTGTCTTCAGCAGAAGAAAAATGATGCACTCCAAAGGCTGCAGCTATTGAAAGCACAGAAATACAGATATTCATTTCACATATCTCTCATATTAGCCAATCATACCTCTTCCCTCACTTTTTTCAAATCAAAACCCTTCCCCCTCTGCCCTCTCTGCCTTGTCTCCATAGCAACCACCTCCTGGAAGACCTCTCATGTTTGCAAATTCACACAACAATGTTTCAATTGAACTCTGAACTCTCAGTGCACCTGCGTATCCAGTGCAATCTTTCATTAAATGTTTCTTCCTTGACCATTCAAATTACATGTTTCAAAGAACACATCCATGCACCCTAACTTTCTGTTTTCAGAAATGGAAATGCACCAATCACTGCTAATGAATCATTAGCATTGGAAATCCACACTTTTTTTTCTTTAGAAACTCCTACTGTTTCAACTGCCCTTTCATTACCACACTTCATCTGACTGCAGAACAACCTTCTCCCACCATGTTTAAGGTCTGGATTGTTGGACATAGTTACATCCACTGGGCTCAAAGGTATGCTGAGAACAGAAATTTACCTAACCTCAATTTACAAGATGTGGAAATTAAGTGGTTGGGCCAAAGAGGATTAAAATGTCACCAATTGATACCATTGGTGAAAACCTTTATGCATTTGCCAAAACCTGACCTGTTAATAGTGCACTGTGGAGGTAATGATTTGGGCACTTTGACAGGGGTAGGTCTGGAAATGCTTTTAAAGGACACCTTTGAGCAATTAATGGCACTTTTTCCTCAAACTGCCTTGGTATATTCCAATATATGCCAAAGACAGAAATGGAGGTGGTCCAACCAATTTTGTCCACAAATTGAGAAAGCGAGGAAGCATGTAAACAAATCTGTTTCAGCTTTCATGAGAGACCATGGAATGGGCTCTCTGTACAACAATAACTTGCGTTACTACATGCAAGATATCTACAGAGGAGATGGAGTTCACTTCTCAGATGAGGGCAACAGAATTTTCATTCTGAATTTAAGACTGTGCATTGGTACCTACTTATAAGTACCTAAATGTACCATAAACCCAAAAGCTCTTCTCAGAGCTACCCTTCATCTGATCACTCACAATTATTATTTTTTTCTAACTTTTTTCATTAATTTTCCACAAAATTCGCTCCCCGGGGCGCTACCCGGTTCGCGAACCGATAGCTAACCTCGCGGAATTTTTTAAAAAAATGTTTTTTTCCGCACATATAAGCCTCCTCAGCCACCCTCAGAAAACCTAGAGGGTCAAGATAAGTCTACCATGACCCCTTCTACCCATTCTAAACATTATTTGCCCTCCATCTTGTATCTTAATGCGACCGAAACACAAAATGGTGGACTCCCGTGACGCTTAAGGTTCGCGAACCGGGCCGCTTCCCGGAAAGCGGTCCTAAAAAAAAGGTGGGAAAGTAATTTACAGAAAAACGACTAGAGACACTCTCACCAAATATAGATTAGCTCATACTACATAACAATCCCTTTCATTTTCACAAATTTGATTGAAATTCCATTTAGCCATTAAGCCTGTAGACCTCTCTAAGTACCGTGAGGTAAATTACTTCACTAAACACATCTGAAGTGTTGGAATTGACAACCAATGAAAATGTTACTTTCATTTTCTACTTTTATTACCTGACATTTGATTGGTTATATACCTGTATATATATAAAGGAAGAGAAGGAAACACAGCCATTTTGACTACTACTTCTTGTTGTACCTCACATTTCAATAGCTTCCAAAAACTTCAACTTCTTTGTGAAGGTAAGTTATAATTTCTAAAAATGAAATATATTGTGCACTATAACTTAATATAGTAGACTTTTTCTGCTAGATATACACTATCCCTCTGTAGTAGTAATGTATTTAGATAGACTTCTCTGTTATAGTTATGAATGGAGTTAGGCTTGTCTTGGTTACATCACATACACTTTTTTATAGTCCTATTTCCACTCTGATACTATACACTGCCAAAAGATAAATTCACTGATAAAAACTGACTATCTAAAATTAATCCCAACATTGCCCTATCTCTACTAATATATATTTTTTTAATCCAAATTTCAGGCAAAATGGAAGGCGAGCAGCAAGTTTCTTTTGAGATGGACCTGCAAGAGAGCAGCCAGGAATTGATTGAACAAATTGACATGGAATTTATGGATGAAAGCTTGGATAATGAACTGCTGCAATGTGTCCAAGCAGTAGATGCCCTCCTTGCAAATGAGGACATTTTACAACCTCACAGATTGCAAAGAATATTTCAAGAAAATAATGACATTTCAGACACTGAAATGTTAGAAAGTTTAATAAATTATGAAAAACAATCAAAATAAAAAAAAACTTTAAAAAAAAGAAAACAAAAAAAAACGAACAAAAACAACAAATAATTAACATACAGTATTAGAAAAGTCTATCATTCTTTTATCCTTAAAGTTCGCTGCCCAGAACGCTTTCCGGTTCGCGAACTTGGCGCTTACCACGCAAAAAAAAAAAAAAATTTTTTTTTTTTTTGGGACCCTCCTAGGCCCTTTTAAAACCTCCACATAAAACCTAGGGGGTCAACGAGGATCTACTATGCCCCCTTATGGTAATTTCCCCCTTTGTTTTGGCCTCCTCTTGTCTCTCGATCCTACCGAGAGACAAGATGGCGGCCGCTCCGGACTGTTTAGAATGTTGACAGACACCGGAGGGCCAATCAGCTTTGCATCGCAAAGTTCCGATACGCGAAAGGTTCGCTAACCGGATCGCTGCCCGGAGCGCTGTTACAGATATATATCTTGATTTAAACGTTAATTTCTCAAAATCCACTGAAGCACATATATTGAGACCTAGCAAAGGCACATCGGGCTAACAGTCCCTACAATTTTGCCAAGTTTCGTGCAAATCCATTCAGCCGTTCGGGCTAAAAGTGAGTCCAACCGCCCTATGGAAATTAACATGGAAAAAACGCGTTTTGGGACCCCCCTTTTTTCTCGGCCCCCCCTCCACAAAACCCCCCCTAATTTTCAAGGGCTGCTCAGAAACAAAATGTGCCATTTTCCTGAAAATTTCAGCCAATTCCGTCCACAAACGCCAAAGTTATTAGGCATAGAATTTTCAGAAATCCCATAGGGAAAAAATCCTAACTATATATACCTACTGGCGACCGCCAGTAGGTAATATATATATATATATATATATATATATATATATATATATATATATATATATATATATATATATATATATATATATATATATATAATTACCTACTGGCGGTCGCCAGTAGGTAGTTATAGTTAGGATTTTTTTCAATGTTAAATCTCAAAATTCTATTTGGAATAACTTTGGCACCGGTTGACGAATCTGCCTGAAAATTTCCTGAAAATGGCCTCGTTGAGCTCCGGTCCTTCCTTGAAAGTTTGGGGGGGATTCGTCAAGCGGGGGCCGAGATAAAAGGGGGGTCCCAAAACGCGTTTTCCCCATGTTAATTTCCATAGGGCGGTCGATTTCACTTTTAGCCCGAACGGCTGAATGGATTTACACCAAACTTGGCAAAATTGTAGGGACTGGTAGCCCGATGTGCCTTTGCTATGTCTCAAGATATGTGCTCCAGTGGATTTTGAGTAATTATGGTTCAAAAAAATATATATATCTATAGCAGCGCACCGGTGCGCGCACCGGAGAGCGCTCCAGGCGCGACACGCGAGGTGCGCATGAAAAGCTGATTGGCTCTCGGGTGTCTGTAAACATTCCAAACAGTCCAGAGCGGTCGCCATCTTGTGTCTCGGTAAAATCGAGACATAAGAGGCGGCTAAAACAAAGTGGGAACTGACCATAAGGCGTCAGGGATAGACCCCTTTGACCCCCTAGGTTTGATGTGGGGGCTATAAAAGGGCCCCGCGGGGCATTTAAAATATTATTTTTTTTTTCGTTTTGCGCGGGGGAAGCGCCCGGTGCGCGCACCAGGTAGCGCACCGGGGAGCGTAAAATGAGGGAAAAAGATGACAGAGTTTTCAAAAAAATGAAGTTTTTATTTAGAAATTGGAGGTAGTTCTAAAAAGAACTTTTTTTTTTCTTCTTTTTGTTGTTTTATATTTTTTTTGTGTTTTTTGAACTTTTTGAACTTTTTTTGGCTTTTCAAAACAGTTTTATATTTTTTTTTGTATTTTTTAGGGGGAGAAACAAAAAAAGGGAATTGAAACTGGCTCAACTGGAGCAAAAAAACAAAAAACCCAAAAAATTATTTCTTTTTGGGGCACTTGTGATTATCACCTGCAAGGACGATGAGCTTAATACTTTGTTCCCCATAGGAGATAAGCTTGCCACAAGCAGTACAAGTAATTTTAAAATCAGCAAATCTCGGCTGAATGCAAGGCATCACCTCAGATGTTTCTGGTTGCGAGGAAGTGGGTTGGTTTCTTTGGGAGGGGGTCCTTGATGACTGGGGGAGGTTACTGGCCAGTTCCCGGAACTCTGCTCGAGAGTAGTTGTTTGGATGCTTTCTTGTCATGTGCCGAATCATGGTATAGTTACCAAAAGAATATTTCTTGTTTGGGTTGCCCCGTGAAAGTTCATCATTGCAGATGAGGCAAGTCACCTTGGGAGCATTCACCTTTTTTTCCCCTCTGGAATTGAAAAAAACTGCCAAATAATGTGTGGTTTGGGTTTATAAGGTGTATTTTCTTCTGGCAGCCATCTTCTTCTCCCCTCCTCCTCTTCCTCTTCCTCCTCCTCCTGTTCTTGACCACAAATATAATTTGGAGCTGGTCCTCTTGGTGGTGGTGGTGGTGGTGGTGGGGCAGATGCACCAGCTGATGCTACTAATGAAGCCATTATTTAGAGCAAAAAAGTAGAGAGAGCAACAAACAGGTCTTCCTCAGTCAAAGGACAAAGTCAGAATAAGGAAAAAAGGTGGGGTCTTTCATCATTTAGAAAAAAAAACTGTCCTGAACCAATGAGAAGTGTTATTTTCAGGTCACAAGACCAGGGGCTTCATCATTATGAAACTAAAACTGTTATGAACCAATGAAAAGTGTTATTTTCTGCTCACATGACCCGACGCGTTTACGCTACGCGCCCGGGGGCGCGGCCCGGGTCGCGCAGCGTAAGCGCGCCGGAAGTTTACGTTGTGCGATCGTATTTGCTCGAGTACTTCCGGGTGCGCTTACGCCGTGCGTATCACGCGGTCGCGGCTACGCGATACGTCACGATCATGTTTTCGTTTGCGATATTGACGCTTACGAGACGCTCCCCGGAGCGCGCCCGGGGGCGCTTTTCAGAAATACGCTTTTCGGGGCGCACTCCGGGGCGCGCTCCGGGAGCGCTCCCCCCAAAAATTAAAAAAAAAAAAATGGGATAATTGTAGAGACAGGTAGCCCTATTCTGAAGTGGTTTGTAAAAAAATTAACTTTATAAAAATATGTATTGTGCTACATTGGGCTTAATATATGTTAGAGCCAAAATGTAGCCCAAATGTAGCCCAAAGTAGCCCAATGTAGCCCAAAGATGGCCACCAGAGATCAAAAATTGTAAATGTAGCCCAAAATTCAACTAGATGTAGCCCAACTGTAGCCCAATGACAGAATGTACCAGAGTGTTAAAAAGAACAACTAGAGTGCTAACAGTCTTATTTATAAAGTGAAACTTATAGTTAGGAATTAGCATTAAAAAAACCTTTGAAATTCACTGAAAAAAACCATAGGTTTCACACCAGTTATAGTTAGGAATTAGCATTTAAAAAACCTATTAAATTCACTGAAAAAACCATAGGTTTCACACCAGTTATAGTTAGCTGGAAATTTTACTGATATAAAACCATTGAAATTCCCACGTTATAGTTAGTCGGACTCACTATAACTTGCGCGTGCAATGCACTGCTGATGACATCACATATTACATCACTCATGACATGGTCAGTGACATCACTCATGACATCACTGATGACACCATCCAGTGAATATGTGTCTTTCTGAAAAATAAATATTAGTGAGTTATGTTTAAATATTTAAATACATATATTAGTGTTTCACTTTGTGTATAAGTGGCTACATGTGTTGATAAGTAGCTACATGCGTATTTATATGGGTTATTTGATATTTTTATTAGTATCAGTATGAGTGTCTATATGGTTTGGTGGGGGTATTACTTAGCACATAGATGCATGAGTGACTGACTCTTTGTTTGTATGTGTTTTGAAGACAGCATATGTACAGGACTGTATGGGTGGATGAGTGTCTATATGTGTTTGTTAGTGAGTGAATGACTGTCTCACTAGTGTCTTTATCAGTAACTACATATGTTTTAATCTAGTATATATGAATATTGATGTATATAAGTGAGTATATGTGAGAGTAAGAGATTGTAAGATTTCCTGTTTAAATAAGTATGTGTTTCTATAAGTGATTGTTTAAGAGAATAAATATGTGTAATTTTCAATAGAAGTAAGGTGGAAGTGTGTGTATAACTCTATATTCAAATAAATGGTTGTTCAATAGTTTATTTGCACGTGTGAATATGTGTGTGAGTAACTTTTGGATGAATGTCGGTGTGTAACAGGATGTATAGGTGTATCTCTTCATATGATGAGTGAGTATATGTATGAGTGACTATATAGAACTGTTGGTGAATGAATGGATGTGTACATAGATAGTGGAAGTACAGAATTGCTTGTTGTAACTGATATAGGTATGTCCATTTTTTAAAAATTTCAGTTTCTATTTTTGAATATGTGTCTCAAGGGTTACTTTACACTGAGAGGAGGTCTGTGACTGTGTCACAAGGATGGTGTCATCAGTGATGTCATGAGTGATGTCACTGACCATGTCATGAGTGATGTAATATGTGATGTCATCAGCAGTGCATTGCACGCGCAAGTTATAGTGAGTCCGACTAACTATAACGTGGGAATTTCAATGGTTTTATATCAGTAAAATTTCCAGCTAACTATAACTGGTGTGAAACCTATGGTTTTTTCAGTGAATTTAATAGGTTTTTTAAATGCTAATTCCTAACTATAACTGGTGTGAAACCTATGGTTTTTTTCAGTGAATATATATATATATATATATATATATATTACCTACTGGCGGTCGCCAGTAGGTATATATAGTTAGGACCTAGTTGCCATAGGAAATTCCAAACATTCTATTGGGAATAACTTTGGCGCCGATTGAGGGATCTGTTTGTAAGTTTCCTTAAATTTGCCTCGCTCCACTCCGCTCCTTCCCTAAAAGTTTCGGGGGATTCGTCAAGCGGGGGCCGAGAAAAAAGGGAGGTCCCAAAACGTGTTTTCCCCATGTTAATTTCCATAGGGACATTCTGACACGGCTACAGCCCGAACGGCTGAATGGAATTACACCAAACTTGGCAAAATGGTAGGGACAGGTATGCAGTAGTGTCTTTTCTTTATTTGGTAAAAATCCCTCCAGTAGTTGTTGAGAAAATTGAATTTGAGCAAATTATATATCTATATGCGCTCAACATTCTATTGGGAATAACTTTGGCGCCGATTGAGGAATCTGCGTGTAATTTTCCAGAATTTTGGCCAGCTCCGCTCCGCTCCTTCCCTGGAAGGTTCAGGGGGATTCGTCCGGCGGGGGCCGAAAGGGGGTCCCAAAACGTGTTTTCCCCATGTTAATTTCCATGGGGACCTTTAGACATGGCTACAGCCCGAACGGCTGAATGGAATTACACCAAACTTGGCAAAATGGTAGGGCCTGGTATGCAGATTTGTCTTTGCTACGTTTGGTGAGAATCCCTCCAGTAGTTCTTGAGAAAATTGAATTTGAAATTTTTCAAATGGCATTTTCTATGGGACCTTTAGACACGGCTATAGCCTGAACGGCTGAACGGAATTACACCAAACTTGGCAAAATGGTAGGGACAGGTATGCAGTAGTGCCTTTTCTATATTTGGTGAAAATCCCTCCAGTAGTTGTTGAGAAAATTGAATTTGAGCAAATTATATATCTATATGCGCTCACCGTACGCGCACTGTACGCGTACGGTACGCGCACCGTACGCCTACGTGCACGTACCCTTACGTGCGCGAGCGAGCTTCTGATTGGCTGGCAGTCGACTGTCAACATTCTAAACTGTCCAAACCAGGAAGTGTTGGCCACCATCTTGTTTTTCAGGAGAACTGAGGCACAAGAGAGCCCAAAACAAGAGTGGAAAACATGAAAAGGGGCCAGGGTAGAGACCCCCCAACTCTCTAGCCCTTCTCAGGGGCTCCCAAAAGGACCCCCAAGGGCAAAAAAAAAAGAAATTGAAAAAATCTCAGGGTACGCGCACCGTATGCGTACCGTGCGCGTACCCCACGATTATTTCATTTTTTTGTTTTGCCTATGGTTTTTTAAGTGAATTTGCAAGGTTTTTTGAATGCGAATTCCTAACTATATAAGGCCTGAAACCTCTGCTTTTTTAAGTGAATTTGCAAGGTTTTTTAAATGCTAATTCCTAACTATATAAGGCCTAAAACCTATGGATTTTTTAAGTGAATTTGCAAGGTTTTTAACCCCTTCGATGCTCATGACGGAACGGTTCCGTCATGAGCATCGGTTGAGCTCACTATTGTTTGAACACCACTTATCACATTATACACCTTGCACCACAGAAACACCGCAAGCCAATATTTATAAACAAATATCTTGTATTCCCTACATCTGGCAAAGAAAGCTTAGAGTGGATAAAACAGTAGGTACATCCTCACAATGGGGTCCAGTAAGAAAAGCAAAGATTGTAGGATTGGAGCTCACTACTGTGCAAAAAGGCAGACAGGAAACGTTTGTGCAGATATCTCTGGTGATAGTAAAGCAGCTTGGACCCTAGTCTGGTGAGGGAGGTCTTCATACAGGCTGGGAGAGCAGCCAGAGGCTAGCTGTCCACCCCAAGTTATATAATCAGGGATTTGGAAAGGAGCCCTACAGCGGGAGGAGATCTGAACGTAAAGGACAATGCAGAACGACAGCCAGAAACAACATTCACCCTCCAAATAGTGTTGAGGGTGAAAAAACACAATGGATCAATCTCAGGGGTCTAGGCAGTGCTTAATTTGAGCAAATGGTTTCCATGCTCAGCACGGCACCTAATTGCCAGCACCGGGGCTTATGACAGTCTGCCACACGGTGGAGCTATCTGACTAATTCAGGTATGAGCACAGCAACAGCTGATTGTTTGTTCAGTTTAAAATTACAATGACTAATACCTTCCGCCAAGTCCATTCTTAAAGCTTTTGGGGCTTGGAATTGAATGAATTGTCATACTGGTAAGAGTGTGTTAGTTAGTAGCCGTGTTTGTACGGTCATCGGCAGCTGACAGGGGCAATGTGTGGTGCAAACTGGAGTGCCTCCCAACCAGAGCCCCAGCACTTATTCTTTTACAAATTAAGCACTGCAGCAAACTCAAATTCACAAGGACTTCCATATCTTAAAAGTACTTATACAGCGTTCTTTACAAGTTCAAAGGTGCCTCAGTTTGCATACATTGGTTTATTTCCTAGCTGACTAATTCACTAATGAGGGCAACTTTTACTTTGTTACCTGCGCATATTTTCTGTCCCAGTCTGACCCTAAATTCTGCATATTCTTGAATCAGCTTTATGCCTTTTTCAGTACTGAGTTGTATGACGGGAGGTGTAATACCCTGGCTGACTCTTTACCAGCTCTTCTGGCTGTAGGTAGCCGTCATATTTCTCCAGGGGCCTCTGGATGACAGAGGTTAAAGCAAACCGAGAAGACAGAGTGCTGTGTACATTAGGAGCAAAAGGAGTACACAACTCTTCGAATTCACCTCAAGAGAGGGCGCGAGCAGCAGGCACTGGCGTTCGAAAACCCCATGTACTATTTGCCTGCTCTGTGTTCGTCAGTGGGCAATTCTTTATCGATCCCAGTCAGACACTGCTGTTTCACGTTTTGTGAAACGCTTCACAGTGTGTGCTTTACTCAATAATTTGTGGCTATTTAATTGGGGGACGAGTTTGTGGGCATTCCAAAACACAGAGAGGTAGAGAGGGCCATCTCCACCCACAACCCTGCCCCACTCCCTTTCCGAAAATGCTTTTATTTTCAAAATACCAAAAAATTAGCTCTACAGTTAATGCCTGTTAAGAAAACGAAATCATTACTTAATTACTGAAATTTGGTTTAAAACAGAGGCCTGCTGCTGCACTACACACTGCTTGCTTGTTTAGTTGACTAAGTGCTGCAGCAGAGCAATAAGCTGGGGGAGTGAAATGTGGGGACACTGCTGCATTGGTCCGACTCAGGAGGCAACACATGACGATTCAACGCAGTCAAGGAGGAACGGGGTGGGCTTAAAATCCATTTTCAATCAGTCATTGGTAGCTACTATTATGACTGTTATGCTGAGGCAGAGACTTCACTTGCGCAGTTTCTGGCAGTTGGTGGGTGCCGTCCGTGTGCCTCCAAATGTAAATATCTTATGCACCAATCCCAATCAGGCAACACTGAACCAAGGCAGGAATGCATTTACATGCGATATCAGCTCTTCGTCGAGAGACAGTGTGACCTTAGTGAGATGATATCACATGTAGACCCGGCCCTGGGAAATAAGTGCCGGTACTAAGCACTGGCACAAATTAAGCACTGGTTTTCTGTAGATAATGTTTGCTTCAATAACAGGGAAATGAACAGTAAATACCAGCCCAGTAGACCATAAAACACGGCCACAAACAGCCCGAAGAAATGGGCCATACTCGGAGCAGTCAGAGCAGCCCATCACTACCTGATTGCCCTATAGGCCTGTCTGAGCCTGGCAGTCTTGGCATTCTGCACACTGACATTCAGTAGCACCAACCATTGTCTTCTTAGTAAAACTTTGAGCCCCGGCACTTAAGTCTAGGAGAGCGCCACCTTCCTGGGTATTGTTTACTAATTGTTCAGGGGGTTCGAGGCCAAGTTAAGTCCGAGGTTCGACATACTCCGGGTCTTTATTAAAATATGCAGGGTGGGCCTCGGCAGTCCCTGAAGCCTTGGTGGTCCTAGGCAGTACCTTATTTGTTCTGTAATCACAAGAGCAGTACGTATGGTGTTATAAAGTGATACTCATTGAACTTTTGTAGTTGTATATTTACCCAGGCTTCATTTGTTTAACAGTTAGTTAGATTATGTTTTGTAGGTGCACTCTAATATTAAATAATGTTGTTCTTAAAATCTCCTATAAACAGATGGTTATCACAATAAATAAGTGTGGTCAGAAAAAGAAGACCTATACACTCAGTTATTTTTTTTTTAAAGTAGTCTTTATTAAACAGAAATAAATAGAAATGTAACTTTAATAGAACAGTATAATACAAAAAACGTGGGTTGGACTTCAGCGGAAGCAGCGAAGGAAACCTGCAAGACAAAAATCCAACATAAGTATGTGTGCTGTGTGGAAGAGGTTAAGAAAGCTAGTTGAAATGAAAGGATCTTAGTGAAAAGGGAAGGCAGGGGGAGTGGTGGAAGGGAGAAGGGGAGGGAGAATCAAAAGAAGAGAGGGTAAAGGAGATAGAGCATTGGCCTATTGCACTCAGCCCTTAGTGTTTACCCTCAGTCACCCATTTGTCTAGGACGCTAGGATCTGCGAGAAAGAGTGTGGTTTAAGAAGTCCTTAAAATGAAATGCATGAAGCCAGAGATTATTGGCCGTATTATGAAGGAAGGGCAATAACATTATAAGGAAACTGCCGCTAAAGCGGCGATAAGGGGTTTATAATATGCCCTTGTGAATTCCCTTAGAAGCTCTGGTTTTGGTGTGAACCTGGGATTCTATGGGAATTCACAAGGGCATATTATCAACAGTTTCCTGTCGCTAAAGTGGTGATAATGTTATTGCTGTTGTTTGATAATATAGTCCTACATTATTAGCTACGGGAAAATCACTTGCATGCATCTGTGCACGCAAGGTGCTGCACCCCTACCCCCGCACTGTGATCAATTGTAGGTCTTGCACACTGAGGCTTCACTGCTCACCTGCCACCACTTGTGTGTCCCACGACATGTTGGTGCAAGCTCAGAGTCCGGGGTACGTTTGTATGGTAGACCAGGTCTTCAAAATGGAACAGTGTCTTGACATTACCATGGAAGGTGTTAGAATGCTCAAGGCATCATTGCGGGGAGAGCTCCCGCTCAGCCCATTTCGAGCCAATCAATGGAATTTATTTTCTGTAAAGGGAGAAATCATTTTAATGGTGGAAACGTCTGGAGGTAAATGAAGGTTTATTTCAAGCTTGATAGAAAATAGGAGTTGACTGCATCCTTCGTTTTTGAAGTACCATCAACCAACTGTTAGTGGTAATCGTGGTTCAAAGAGGAGATGAAGTGCACGAGAATGCACAAGGTTAAATAATATGTTATGGCAAGGTTTACATACAAAGAAATAGAGTGCATGCTAGAAGCATGATGTTCGCGTGTAACGCAGTGGCGGGAGCCTGTGTGCATGTACACTCAGTAAGGAGCTCACTACAGCGTCCTAAAAGCCAACGCAACGTGTCTGTAGGGTACGCTTCCCGTTGCCTCAAGTCTACAGTATGGTCCAGCAGGTCCTTAAAATTAGACCGATGTGACTGAATGACGTCAGAGATCACATCATTACGGACAGCAACATAGTTTTTTTATACGTGCGCACTCAGGGTGATGCAACCCACTCTCCCGCAGAACCGCCCTCAACAGGTGTCTGTAGGGCAGCGCTGCCCGTAGGATCAGGCCTACCTTATGGTACAGCTGTCCTTTAAAATGAGACAGAGGTGTGACTGAATAAGGTCAAAGATCACATCATAACACATGGCAATAACGCTTATTTGCACGTTTGCAGTCTGGCTGATGCATCCCACCCCTCTCGCAGCACTGCGCTTAAGGGGTGTCTGTAGGGCAGCGCTGCCTGCTGGCTCAGGCCTACAGTACGACCCAGCAGGTCTTTAAAATGATACATAGATGAGACTGAATGAGGTCAGATATCACATCATTCCGCATGGCAATATCGTTTGTTCGCACCTGCGCAGCCAGGCTGATGCACCCAACCCCTCTCGCCGCACCATGCTCATTTTGAGGCCCTGTGCAACTAGGCCTCTCTGCTTAACTGCTGTCATTGTTGTGTGAGCAAACACTACAGGCAGCAGTGCTCACAATTCAAGTGGAGTGTTGATTGTAGGAGAGTGTACACCCTTTTGAAGACAATGGAGAGTAGGTTTCACAACTTAGAGCCAGTGTTATCGCCGTTCTTATTATTATAACCCTATAAGTTAAGAATAAGAGAGAGGAAGAGATAGGGAGAGAGAAAGTGTGTGAGAGAGAGAAAGGAAGAGATGAAGAGGGAGTGTTGACACGAGAAAATCTTCGCAGCTACCATTTCTGCCACCAGTGTGTCCAACAACGCGCCGGGTCATACTGCACCCTCAAGTTTAGTGATCTGAAAGATATTATAGAATTAGTAATTGCAGAGTACATACAACTGCACACACATAATTCTCTGTTTTGCCTCTGCGCACCCAGGCTGCTACACCCTATCAACTCCCACTGCAAGGAGGTATCTGTGAACTCTTTTGCTTCCAGGGTGCTGTACCCCATCCACTCCCACTGCCCAGCGGTGACTTCCCATTCCTGCGCACCTAGACTGCTGCACCCCATCCTCTCCCACTGCCCGGAGGTTACTGTCCGTTCCTGCGCACCCAGACTGCTGCACCCCATCGACTCCCACTTCTCGGAAGTGACTGTCCGTTTCTGCACAACCAGCCTGCTGTACCCCATCCACTCCCACTGCCTAGAGGTGTTTGCCCACTCCTGTGCACTCAGGCTGCTGCACACTATCCACTCCCACCGCCCAGATGTGACTTCTCGATACTGCAGAAAGAAGCTTCTATGCTCACCTTGTGCCGCCGGCGTGTGTGAAAGAGGGTCCACCTCGTGCCAAAGCAACCTTCTCAGGCATTGTCAGGATGGCCAAGCATCATCGCAGGTTCTGCATGCATTGAGGTCTGCATTGAGGTCTGGTGTTGTTGGGTGGGGGGACGCCAATTCGTGAAACACAGCCTGTTAGATAAAAAGCAAGATAAGATTGTGTCTCATGCATTCATCAAAGGAGAGAGGAAGAGAGTGAGAGAGTGACACTGAAGTGAAACTCTGCAGCTCACCTTTCTGTCACCGGTGTGTCTCCCACCACATGCAGGGACATAGTGCACCCTGAAGCTCCACATCTGAAAGATAGAGAATTAATAATTGTAGGAAAGTCCAGTATGCAGGAATGAAAAGACAGAGACAGTAATTCTCTTGATGTGGATTGATCCTCAGAAAACGTCTTGTATGCAGCAAGTATAAAGCAAGAATGACTGAACCCCTGTTATTTTCTACTTCCCAACCTTTTCACATGTAAAATATAACATTCCCAAAGCGACGCTATTCCGCCACGAGCTGTGAGAGGAATGTCACGCTTGTGTCTGCATGCTTTGATGCTCGCAACACACCTTACCTCCTTTAAAACAAGCATTTGCAATGCAATAGGTCTTGCATTATTAAAGTTTGAGCTATTGGCATTGCTGAATAATGCAACACCAATAGCTAAAAGTTCAATAATGTGAGACCTATTTCATTGCAAATGCTTGTTCTATGAAAGAGTTCAACTTAAAGTGATCTTGCAGAAATCATTATGTATGATGCAGATTCTTTAACAGAAATAACACGAACGAAGATATTATGACTGGTACTTACCACTATCTTAATCTTGACTATAATAACACTGCCTTCTCACCCCCCCCCCCCCCATTAAAAACACAACCACCTGCACGGTCCCAACTATTTTAATGGACTTCGATTTACCAACAATTACTAAAATATTCTATTGTTTGTAACTAGTTACTGGCCTCCAATCTGAGTGAAATGTTTGTTAAACGTAGTATTCTCATGTTCATTCATGCCTGCCCTGCCAAGACTAGAATGCTTTCCGTCCCCACCGCTCCCCCACGCCCTCCCAAGGCGATCGGTGCCCAGCGGTAGGCAGCACTGCTACTTAGATACCCTGGTGCGAGTATCCTGGGCATCTTGCTCTGAAACATTGCATGCATGCTCTAACTGTGTCCCAGTACGAACAATGCATTCAAACCCGATTCCCCAAGTGAGTCAAAGTTATAATCTATAAATGATTTCTGTGCACGCAGAGGAACAAGCACCCTGGGATATCTGTTGAAGTGCTAGATGCACTCAAGGATACCTCCTTGCTACGCTCATCACTCACATCCTTCATGCCTTGCAAGCACCCATTAACGCCTGTTCTAGTTTAAACATGTAGCAGAGTAACTTGCCTGCCCTGAAACAGCAATATGCTCTCTTGCAGGGGGCCAGCCTTGGAAAAGGGTACCCTACACAAAAGGGGAGATCCCTACTGCGCAATCAGGAACGCTTGGGTGTGGGAGGTGGTGTGGGGGCCGCTCTGACCTGCCTCATCAGCTCCAACAGTACGGAAATGCTTGTACTGTCCATATGGCCACCTCACCTGAGGGCTGGGCATCGTTCCCCTGTGTCCCCGATGATAAAATACTTGAAAAGGTATGCGTAAACCATAGTACCGCCGCCCACTGTCTGCTGTTGCTGGGGCTGCGGAATGCTTTCCTTGTGTCGGCCTCAGGGCAGGGGAGTCTCAATCCTTAGTTCAATCTCTACGTGCAGATACAGGTGAGGGGACAGGCCAGTCCTGAGCAGTGGGGGAACCAGTGGTGTGCATGCACTACAGAGGAGCAGGGGAGGGAGCAAGGTAAACGCGCACTGCTGCACGTGCTAGCCATCGTCTGAAATGAGCGTTACAAAGGCGGGACATGCTCCCGCCATTGCCCAATCGCGTGACTTTTTTTTATAAAAACACTTGAAAAACAATGCCTGACGGCGAAAGCTGTGGTCAGCTTTGAAAACCCCATACAAAAGGGCTCTCGCTGGGCGAGCACTGCTGCGCACTGCAACGCAGGCGCGAGCCCTAAAAAAACACAGAAAGGAAAGGTTGTCAAAATAAGATGGTAAATTTAAGGGTACAAAATATGAAAAAATAAATATTCAACTACTTTTCTACAGATGTTGGAGCGATGGACATTTGGCCGACTCTAAAAGCTGTGTTGCTATTGGAAAAAAACATCAAAATGCAATGACCGGGTATATACGACTACGTACGCCTAAATCGCTGCATCGCCTTGTATCTGCCCGACGCTGCGCATCCAGGCCTCACTGCTCACCTTTTCGCGGACAGGGCACCCTCCACATCATGCAGCCCCGCTATGCAAGCAAGAAGTCTCACATTTGGTGCTGAGTCTTGATATCGCCATGGCAAAGGACATACTCGTGCACCCATCAACTCAGTGACCAGTGAGGCCACGCACATGGCGGTAGGCCCCCCTGTTGCATGGCTCAGGCCTACACTGCGGTCGAGCAGGGCACACAATACATGAGGTGCCTGGACCAACGGGACGGGCCATCACCGCAAGCTGCATACCCGCTCAGCACTTACAATGCCTCTACCTCAGTGGACCCAAATTCACTGTTCCGTGGCTGTGTGGCTATGCCGTTGGCAGTGCAGCAGCTGCGAGCAACTCTAAAATGACATCGAGCACGTGTGCCTGGTCTTTTTTACTGGGAGGGTCACGTGTCCTGTGACACCTGTGCTGGATGGGTGTGGCGTGAGTGTATAGCAGCCGTGAGAGAATGGCTGTGGCGTACTGACAACTAGACCTGTGACCAGCAGATCACTACAATGAAAATCTGGGCCATGCACCATTGTTGTCCTTTCCTGTAAGCGTAAGCCGAGTGGGCTGGTGTGGCGTATGGTAGTACTGCGTGAGGTTGTGAAGAGTGACTCCGGAGCTATGGGCGTGGCTCCATCGTGAGGTTTATGAGGAATCAACTGATTGGGGTGTCCATGTGTTGTAGTGTCACACGGGTTGCAAGCGCAAATTTGTCATACTGTGAATGAAGTCCCACAACATGGCCAACATGGAAGGTACGGGAAATCACTGACCCTACATTCATCCGTAGTTCCACACATGAAAGATGGTGGACATGACGCATTTCTGTGGATATGAATGTTTATTGAACATTCACTAGAGTGTTGTAGCTGTAGCAATACAGGGTCATGGAAAATTCAGGTTGCAGTTTTTGGAACATGGAGGGCAGCTAATTAGAAAGAAGCTCGTGTTCGAAGTTAGGCTGCGCCAACATATGTACTTATGTGGCCCGTCGGCTAGACTGCCGAACTTGGTGCTAGAAACCAGGGTTCGAGCCTCGGGGTCGCGTCCACATCCTGTGATTGTGGCAAATCACGTAATCTCCGCATGCCTGAATGTCTAATGTAAATACGGTGCAGATGTAAAGCGGTGAAATACTTTTGGGTCGAGTTTGCGTTATATACATATGCAAAAAAAAAAACTCTGGCAATCCCCACTCACTTATAAATTTACTATATACTTTGCTTGCAGTACTCTAATGATCCAGTCTCTATGTTCATACTTGTAGAATGAGCGAGAGAAAGTTACATAACCAAAGTTTTTCCTACTGCCAGAGGTAACATGGTTGCATACGCTGTCTACAGCACAATGTAATGTGGTAGGGCCCAGGGCAGCATCTTGCAAACATAATGAACACACTGACACAGATAGATAGTTGAACTGGGTACGGCCACGTGCGCTCAACTCCTTTTTTTATTACTAGGGTCACATGTCCAGTGATGTCTGTGCTGGGCTCATGTGGGGTGAGTGTAAAACATCCCTCCGGGAATAGTTGGTGCTGGTAACAAGTACAACAGTAATCATCAGATCATACACAGAGATTCAATCATAAAGGGTCTATGACTTGTGCTGCAGTAAGGTAGGGGCACTACATGTGAAATAATACACCAAAGATTCTTTTTTGAAGGGTCCATGACTTGTGGTGCACTGAGGTAGGGGCAGCAGATCTGAAATCATACACAAAGGAGTCCATCATAAAGGGCCTATGAGTTGTGGTGCACTTAATTACGGGCATCAGAAGCATTGTCAGTACCCAAGTACTCATACAGTGAGCCAGGCCTTAGCACATGGACTGCTTCAAAGGCCTACCCACTATGCATGCAGTCCTCTAACCACCTACACACTTGTCTTTCACACCTTCAATTCCCTAGTCAGTATACATACATGTCCAGCAAACACACTGTCACTCCCCTTGCACTCCTCTACTGATCCATTCAGCACCCTGTACTAATCCACTCACTACGCCAAAACCCAACCACTTACAAATTCAGCCAGGCACTCCACTTGCAGTACTGTAATCATTCAGTCAGTACCCATCCAGTGACCCTGACAAAAAACAATATTTTAGTTTCAATATTTTAAAGATCATTTTTATTTCCATTTATATTAAAAATATATATTGTAATTTAAAGAATAAAATATGTAAAAATCAGTTAAACTGTAGAAAGTCAGTATCAAAAATATACATATAACTATTACTACATTTAAAAATTTTAATTTAAAAAACTTTGAAATTCATCGAAAAAACCATAGGTTTCAGACATGTTATAGTTAAGATTTAGCATTTAAAAAAACCTTAGAAATTCACAGAAAAAAAACATAGGTTTCAGGGCTGTTATAGTTAGCTGGACATTTCACTCGTACAAAACCATAGAAATTCATCCGTTATAGTTAGTTCTGCTAACTATAACTCGCGCACCCGCAGTCCACTGCTGATGATGTCACATATTACATCATTCATGACATGGTCAGTGACATCACTAAAGATATCTCAAATGACTTCACTGATGACATTGATGACATCACTGATGACATCATCCAGTGAATGTGGATTGGTTCGATATTTAAGTATGTGTTATATATAAATATTGTGCTCGTTGGGGTGTCCAGAGAATTGAGCCGCACTCGAAAACACAGACGCTCTCCATTAAGAAGTCTTTTGTTGGTGAAGTTGAAACGCACTCCGTCTTATCAGCAAAACTGTCACCTGACTCGTTTCAAGATTAACTCTTCATCAGAGGCAGTCACGGTTAAAGGAACATGAGGCTGCAGCATCCTAATTAGCCCATCCTGCACCCTGATTGGGTCACTCAGAATGAGGCAACACGTTGCATTATGGATGATGCAGTCTTGTCTATACTTCCCTTGGATGGTTGTCCTTTTGCAAATTTATATCAAAAGCTCGCATTGAGCCCCGGAGAGTGTCTTTCAACCTCAATCCAAGTCTGTGGTTCAACATCTAGCCTCGTAACATCGGACTCCGTCGCCCCATGCTTCTTGGGTGGTGCTAGCTCGACAGCAGGACCACCGCTCAAAACATCGTGCTCGTTGGGTTGTCCAAAGAATTGAGCCACACTCGAAAACACAGCGCTTCTCTACCCATTAAGAAGCCTTTTATTGGTGAAGTTGAAATGCACTTGTCTTATCAGCAAAACCGTCACCTGACGCATTTCGAGGTTAACTCTTCATCAGAGGCAGTCACAGTTAAAGGAACCTGCAACATTCTATTTAGAATAACTTTGGCGCCGGTTGATGAATCTTCGCGAAATGTTCAAAACTTTTGGCCAGCTCCGGTACGCTCCTATCCTTAAAGTTTCACAGTGATTCATCAAGGGGGTGAAGAGAAAAAAGGGGGTCCCAAAACACATTTTTCCCATGCAATTTCCCATAGGACCTTTAGCCGCAGCTACAGCCCAAACTGCTGAACGGAATTACACCAAATTTAGCAAAGAGGTAGTCCGTAGTTCAGACTTGTGCCTTTTGCTTATTTGGTGTAAATCCGTTCAGTAGTTGCTGAGAAATGTATATGTATATATATATATATATATAGGCGCGGTGGCTCCCTAAGCGCACCCTGCCGTGCAGAAGCAGTATTTTAATTGTCTGTCAACACTCCAAATCGGGAAGTGTTGGCAGCCATCTAGTGCCTCGGTAGAACCGAGGCACAAGAAACCAAAGAAAAACCATTTCAAAACGCGAAAAGAGGGCAGAGTAGAAACACCCTGACCCCCTAGGCCTGCTCAGGGGGTCCCACCCAGCGCGAATTTTGGCTGAAATAAAAAAAAGAAGCGCATCTTTGGTTTTTAGCCCCGGGGGGGGCCAAATCCCAGGGGCAATGGACTATATGTAAAGGAGGCCCAGAGGGGCCCCCCAGCCCCGGGGACCGCCACCCCCAGGGCTACTTCAAAGTAGGTTCGGGAGGCTCTTAGGCCCCCCAGCCCCGGGGACCACCACCCCCAGAGCTTTTGAAAATTATGTACGGGGGCTCTCAGGCCCCCCAGCCCCAGGGCTTATTAAAATTGGCCCTGGGGACCTCCATCCCCTGGGGCTAACTCAAAGTAGGTTTGGGGAGCTCTGAGGTCCCCCCAGCCCCGGCGACCGCTACACCCAGGGCTTTTGAAAATTATGAATGGGGGGCTCTCAGGCCCCCTAGCCCCGGGGACCGCCACCCCTGGAGCTTATTTAAATTGGGTCGGGGGCTCTGAGGCCCCCAGCCCGGGGACTGCTGCCCCCGGGGCTACTACAAATTAGGTGTGGGGGTGCTCTGAGGCCCCCCAGCCCCGGGGACTGCCATCCCTGGGGCTTCTTACAAATGTGTGAGGGGGCCATGCAGCCCCCTCCTGGAGCCTTGTACAGCCCTGGGGACTACCACCCCCCAGGGCCAGCTCCTGCAGTGTCCCGGGGTGCCCACCCCTGGGACACTGCCGTTTGCAATGACAGGGCAGGAGCCTCGTGGCTCCCACCCTGTCATTGCAAACTGCTTTGCTGTTAGGAAGAGAGAGCAAGAAACCTGCTCTCTCTTTCAAATAGCAAAGCAGATTGCTTTTCCACATGGGGAGCAGCATGTTAGCTGCTCCCCATGTGAAAAAGCAATGCCGACTCCAGCAGGATGCGGGGAGCCGGCTGGGACCGTGGGGGGATTGGGGACCCCTCCATGGTCCCCAACGGAGTGGGCCAGCCCCGGGGATGGGGTCCCTGGGGCTAATAGTGGCCCAGGAGAGGGGCCACTCGCCCCCCTCCCCAAAAGGAAAATATATTTATATTTTTTTAAAGGGCTGGCCCCGGGGATGGGGTCCCTGGGGCCAATAGTAGCCACAGGAGGGGGGCAAGGCAGCCCCCTCCAAATAAAAAAATAATACTAAAAAAGGCCCATTACCCGGGGATGGGGTCCCCAGGGCAGATTATGGCCTTAGGAGGGGGGCCACGTGGCCCCCTTCCCAATTTTTAAATAGTTTAAAAAAAAATTGGGGCCAAGCCCTGGAATATGGGGTCCCCAGGGCCAAAACATTTGAAAAAGAAGTAGGGCTGCACAGCCCCCCTTCAAAAAGAAAATATATTTTAAAAAAACAGGATCAGGGCTTGAGGCCATGCCCCCTTATTGCACCACTCTGCAAACTCACTTCCTGGTGCGTTGGCAGAGGGGGAACAAATTCCCATTGAAATCTGGGGGTCCCTGGGGGCCAACTAGCCCACCAGGTACCTCCAGTATGTGCCAGGGAGCTGCGTTGCAGAGAGGTGTACTGGGTCCACACCTCTTTTTACACCTCTTTGCAACGCAGCTTTGTGGCGCTTACTGAAGGTAGCTGGTGGGCTAGTTGCACCCCAGGGACCCTCCGTATTCAAGGGGAGTTAATCCTCCAACTTAAAATGCACCACAGGGCGCATTTGCACAGTGGTGAAGGGAGGGGGCGGGCCTGAGTTCACATGTGTGCAAACATGCCCTGTGGCGCGGTTTAAGTTGGGGAATTAATTCCTTGTTAATACTGAGGGTTCCTGGGGCTAACTAGCCCACCAGGTACCTCCAGTAAGCGCCATGGAGCTGCGTTGCATAGTGTTGTAAAAAAGGGCGTGCCCTCTGAACACCTCTCTGCAAAACAGACTCCTGGCGCGTACCGGAGGTACCTGGTGGGCTAGATGGCCCCCAGGGACCCACAGGATTGAGGAGGAATTAATTCTCTAACTTAAAACGCTCCACAGGGTGTGTTTGCAGACATATCAACTCCGGTCAGGCCCCCTTCTTTCACCACTGTGCAAACACGCCCTGGGGCGCGTTTTAAGTTGGGGGATTAATTATCTTTCAATACTGAGGGTCCCTGAGGGCCAAATAGCCCAACAGGTATCTCCAGTATGCGCCAGGGAGTTGCGTTGCAGACAGGTGTTCTGAGGCCATGCCCCTTTTTACACCTCTCTGCAACGCAACTCTGCGGCGCTTACTGGAGGTTCCTGGTGGGCTAGTTTGACCCTAGGGACCCTTAGGATTGAAGGGGACTTAATCTCTCAACGGTGACAGGGCACATTTACTCAGTGGTGAAGGGAGGGGATGGGGCCTGACGTGATGTGTGCAAACACGCCCTGTGATGCGTTTTAAGTTGGGGGAAAAATTCCACTTCAAACCTGAGGGACCATGGGGGCCAAGTAGCACACCAGGTGCTTCCAGGAAGCGCCACTGCACTGTGTTGCAAAGAGGCGGTGCAGGCCGTGCCCCTTTTTACATCTCTCTGCTACTGAGCTCTGTGACGCTTACTGGATGTACTATGAATTCCGATTTACTCACCTGTTATTAGGGGAGCCCAGTACTGATCCTGAAAAGTAATTCTAACCATACTTACTAGTAACTTGAATTTCCTTCCATAGGCTAACATTGACTGGTTTTACTTGGAAATTCTTCTAAGTGTGGAGTTTTGGAACTTTTAAATATTCACCTAAAGTCAGCCGAATAACTAATTCAGATTTACTCACCTGTTATCAGGAGAGAACCCAGTGCTGCATCTTTTAGCCCAGCACTGACTCTGAAAAGTAATTCTAACCGTACTTACCAGTAACTTGTATTTCCTTCCATAGGAATCCATTGTCTGCTTTTCACCAGAAAAGTTTCTAAGTGCCTATTTTCACAAACTAAAAATATTCCTTAAAAATTGCCTGTATGACTTAAACGCATTCTTTCAACTGTTTACAGGAGATGCACCAGTGCTGGAACCAGGATCCACCACTGAGTAAAAAAAAGTAACGATAACAGTACTTACCTCCTAAGTGAATTTCCTCCCATAGGATAACATTGGTGATTCTATGTGAAAAAATTTTGAAGTGTCAACTTTTAAAATACAATAATATTCCTTAAAAATCACTACTGTAACCAAAATGCTTTTACTCAACTGTTTATAGATGTCCAAGGACTGAATCTAGGATCCAGTCCTGTGGTTAGAAAATTAATAAAAATGTAATAAATTGCATTTAACTAGAAGTTCACATTGAGCTCAATGTTGCATTGTGTTTGAAACTAAGTTGCCCATTACAACAACTGTAACTACTGTACTTAAGTCTATTTCCTATTTGCAAAGTATTTAAACTAAAGTAATTCATTCTGAGAAAGTATATTTTGTACTGTAATGTATAATGTAATTATAATGTAATATAAAAATAAAATATCTAAAAATAAATAGTTTACAAAATGAAGTAAATCAGTATCAAGCAAATAAATATAACAAATACATTTAAAATTTTTCATTTACAAAACCTTTGAAATTCACTGAAAAAAACATAGGTTTCAGATATGTTATAGTTAATAATTAGCATTTCAAAAACCTTTGAAATTCACTGAAAAAACCATAAGTTTCAGACATGTTATAGTTAGGAATTAGCATTTAAAAAACCTTAGAAATTCACAGAAAAAAACCATAGGTTTTAGGGGTGTTATAGTTAGCTGGACATTTTACTCGTACAAAACCATAGAAATTCCTCCTTTATAGTTAGTTGTATTAACTATAACTAGCGCGCCCGCAATCTACTGCTGATGATGTCACATATTACATCATTCATGACATGGTCAGTGACATCACTGATGACATCACTGATGACATCTCAGATGACATCTCAAATGACATCATCATGTGAAAATCTGATACATCTCATCATACAGTAGCAAAACCTTTCAACACTCATTATAAAATATGGAGTACCATGTTTGAAACCATTGACACACCAATACAAGTTTCTAAAAACCCACTCAGTGATTCCTACATCTACACACACATCTAAACACTTAACTATACATTCACTCATATATGCTGACAAAGATCAATAGAACAATATTAAATATATTTGTACAGCTATATCAAAATTACACAGCAGGACATATCCTACTCACTTATGCAGTCCTGCTACTCACTTATGCAAACAATTGATCATACATACATTTACTCAGTTACACACTTAAATAAACATAACTTTATTTATTGGTATAGAAAGTAACTCCTACTTAATGAGCTATAAAATCACTATTATAAGTATACAGTTTTCTGTACAGTTATGCAGATAACCACTGATTCTTATATATATTTATTTATATACACCAAGTATCGCATACAGTGCCTTTTATATTTCAACATTCTTGGACGTGTATCATTAAGTAATATATTTACTCTTCACCACACCCATAAAGAGATTTACTTACCCAAACAACTGTTTCCACATGCAGTCTTATCATATACCTACTAAAACAACTATTTACACATCGTTGGACAGTCACACACCTTCTACCCAACCACACACACATTCACTCTCTCATACAAAAACTCACTTAACTAATTAACCCCTTCCACGCTGATGACAAGCTGGGCTCGTCATGGCGTTGCCTCCTCGCACGCTGATGACGAGCCCAGCTCGTCACGTAACATGCGATTTAAAAAATCTCAGCGTGCGAGCGGAATTCCGCTAGCGCGCATGAGGTTAAAAACTAATTTACAGTTTCACATAGGTAGTAACCAACTTATGCAGTAGTTTACAGAACAAGAGAGAAAGTGATACATATAATCAGACAATTTAATCACTATGCCATATGTTCAGTGACACACTTTACATTAGGTACTTACAAAGTAAATCATAGTGGTACTAAACTTTCCATCTACACACTTATACATCCACTGAGTCTTCAATGCAGATTGCTACATATGTATAATACTTATTTAAATATGGTCGCAAACCACATTCACTGGATAAAGTCATCCGTGATGTCATCAGTGATGTCATTTGAGATGTCATCAGTGATGTCACTGACCATGTCATGAATGATGTAATATGTGACATCAGCAGCAGTATATTGGGGGCGCGTGAGTTATAGTTAGTACAACTAACTATAATGGAGGAATTTCAATGGTTTTGTACGAGTGAAATGTCCAGCTAACTTTGAACCCCTAAAACCTATGTTTTTTTCAGTGAAATAATTATATATATATAATATATATATATAATATATAATTACCTACTGGGGGTTGCCAGTAGGTACTTATAGTTAGGACCTTGTTTCTATTAAAAAACTGTTTTTTATTTTGTCCATCTTGGGCCCGCAAGTCTCTCTCTGCAAACCACTTGTCGGTTCGCAACTCTTCGGGTGCGACTTCTCGGGCCCGCAGTTGTATCTGTGAAGCGAAGACTGGAAATATACCACAGGTCTCTCTCTGCGAGATACCTCCTTCACTCTCCCTCTCACCACATCACTGTTCCGCAGCTATCCCTTTGGAAGCAGACGGCCTGCGCCATTCTCTATACCAGTCGGCCCGCAGGTGCTCCTCTGTGAGCTAGCCCGCTGCTCTCCCTCTGCGAACTGACGGGCCGCGGTTCTACCTCTATGAGCCGGCTCGCAGCTCTTGATCTACGAGCCAGCTTGCCGGCTTGCAAGTATCTGAGAACAGTTGGAATGGAGGCAACGATCAAGCAGATCAGTCATCCAACACTGATCCAACATCACCCAGCATGAGCTCCTTGTCCACCATCCCCCCTCACCTCCACCCTCCACAAACAAATGTGACAGTCACTTTAGGGAATCAGGAATGCAGAAAATTGGGTAATGTCATACAATTATTAATAATAACATGCTTGTGAGGTTGGACAAATAAGAATCTTAGTCATGTGTGGATTTACATATAAAACATTTTATTAAAACAAAACAACAACAAATAAAACTACGTACAGCCATGGCATGTCATTGCTGGACCATTTTTGAATCACAGCCTGCAAGACAAAAAGAAAGATAAGATGGAGCGTCTTGCATCCAGCAAAGGAGAGAGCGAAAGAGTGAGAGAGTCTAAGAGAGAGAGGAAGAGTTAGAGAGAGAGGAAGACCAAGAAAGAAAGTGGAAGAGAGAAAGAGTGAGATACAAGGAATAGAGAAAGAGAGAAGCAGTGCGAGAGAGAGAAAGAGTGAGAGAGTAAGAGTGAAAGAGTGAGATACAAGGAAGATAGAAACAGTGTGTGAGAGAGGAAGAGAGAGAGAGGAAGAGAGAGAGAAAGAGTGAGGGATAGGAAGAGAGAGAGAGAGAGAGAAGAGAGAAAGAGTGAGAGAGAGAGAGAGAGGAAGAGAAATTTTGAAAGAGAGGAAGACCGAAAGAGTGGAAGACAGAGAAAGAGTACGACAGAGAAAGAAAGAGTGAGAGAGAAAGAGTGACATAAAGAAAAAGAGAGAGAGAAACTGAGAGAGAGAGAAAGAGTGAGAGAGAGGAAGACCGAAAGAGTGGGAGAGGAAGACCGAGTAAGTGAAAGAGTGAGAGTGAGAGAGAGAGAAAGAGAGAGAGAGTATGATACAAGGAAGAGAGAGAGAAAAGTGAGAGAGAGGAAGAGAGATAAAGTGAGAGAAAGAGTGAGATACAAGGAAGAGAGAAACGGTGTGTGCGCGAGAGAGAATGAGAGGAAGAAAAAGAGAAAGTGAGAGAGGAAGAGAAAGAGAGAGATAGAGAGAGGAAGACAGAGAAAAATGAGATACAAGGAAGAGAGAAAGAGAAAAATAGTGTGAGAGAGGAAGAGAGAGAGAAAGAGTGAGAGAGGAAGAGAGAAAGAAAGAATGAGAGAGACATGAAGAGACAAAGAGTGAGAGAGGAAAACAGAAAGAGAAAGAGTGAGATACAAGGAAGAGAGAAAGAGAAACAGTTCGAGAGAGAGTAAGAGAGAAAAACAGTGAGAGAGAGCGGGAGAGAGAGAGCAAGAATGAGAGAGAAGAAAGAAAGAATGAGAGAGAGGAAGAGACCAAGAAAGAGAGAAAGTATGAGGGGAGGAATGGTAGCGATGGAGAGGGAGAGTTGACACTGGAGAAAATCTCAGCTCACCTTTCTGCCACCGTTGTCTCTCCAACCACGTGCCGGGACATAGTGCATCCTCAAGTTTAGTTATCTAAAAGATAGTATAGAATTAGTAATTGCAGAGTACATACAACTGCACACGCATAATTCTGTTTTGCCACTGCTCACTCAGGCTGCTGCACCCCATCCAATCCAACTGCTCGGAGGGGTCTGTGAGCTCTTGTGCGCCTATGCTGCTGCACACTATCTTGGCCCTCCAGAATAGGTAGGTAGGTCACCCCCTCAGCCACCACACGATCCTCCTGTGTGACGCTTCCCACTGCTGCAATGCATCCAGATCACCTCGGCACGACTGATCCTCTATGTCCCCCGACACAGCCACATCATACCCCGCCTGAGAGACCTGCATTGGCTCCCCTTCAACCACAGGATCACCTTCAAACTCCTCATCCACGCACACAAAGCCCTACACAACGCCCGACCAGCATACCTCAACAACCGACTCAGCTTCTACACCCCCAACCGCAGCCTCCGCTCTGCCAACCTCGCCTTCGCCACAGTCCCATGTGTCCGGAAAACCACCGCAGGCGGCAGATACTTCTCCTACCTCGCCTCCAAGACCTGGAACACTCTCCCTACCAACCTCCGACACACCCAGAACCTGCTGGCCTTCAGAAGGCTTCACAAGACCTGGCTTTTTGATCAGTAGCAGCCCCCCCCCCACTCTCCCCCCCCCCCTCCCCCAGCGCTTTGAGACCCTCACTGGTATGTAGCACGCTTTACAAATGAATGATTGATTGATTGATTGACTCCCACCGCCCAGAGGTGACTACCCGCTGCTGTGGAAAGAACCCTCTCTGCTCAACTTCCGCCACTGGCGTGTGTGTAAGAGGGTCCACCACGTACCAAAACAACCGTCTCAGGCGTTGCATACTTGCGGTAAAGTAGAGGGCACAATTCCGAGTGGGTGTTGATTGTCAGGATGGCCACGCATCATCGCAGGTTCCACACGTTCAGCTCTGGTGACACTGAGAGGCGGGAGTTCAGTGTTGGGGGGGGGGGGGGGGGGATGTCAATTCGTGAATCACAGCCTGGAAGATAAAAAGCAAGATAAGATTGTGCGTCATGCATCCATCAAAGGAGAGAGGAAGACAGGGAGAAAAAGAAAGAAAGAGTGAGAGGAAGACAGAGAGAAAGAGAGAAACAGTGAGAGTGAGAGGAAGAGAGAAAAAGAAAGAAATATTGAGAGGAAGATGGAGAGAAAGAGTGAAAGAGACGAAGAGAGAGAAAAAAACTGAGAGGAAGAGAGAGAGAAAGAGTGTGAGGGAGAGAAAGGAAGAGATGAGGGGGAACAGTGAGTGCCCACACTGTGGACAAAACCCTAACAGCTCACTTTTACACCACCACTGTGTCTCCAACCACGTGCCGGGACCTAGTGGAGCCCTCAAGCTCCCACATCTGAAACATAGTACAAAATTAGTAATAGCAGAGTAGATACGACTGCGTACCCCTAAATCGCTGTTCCGCCTTTGTGCATCCAGGCTGCAGCACCCCATCCACTCCCGCCGCCCAGAGGTATCTGCCCGCTGCTGCGCACCCAGGTCTCACTGCTCACCTTTTCGCGGACAGGGCACCCTCCACATCAGGCAGCCCCGCTCCGCACGCCAACAAGTCTTACATTTGGTGCTGCATCTTGATTTTGCCATGGCAGAGGACATACTAGTGCACCCACCATCATCGCAGGTTGCATACCCGCTCAGTCCTTGCGGTGCCACTAACTCAATGACCAGTGAGGCCAGTGTGGCGGTAGGTCCCCGCTTTTCCATGGCTCAGGCCTACAGCAGGGCACACAAAACATGGGGTGTCCGGACCACCGGGACGGGCCATCACCGTTGCGGTGTGGCTGTGCCGGCCGCAGTGCATCCGGTGAAAGCAACTCCAAAATGGCGTAGCGCACGTGCGCTTGGTCTTTTTTATTGGTAGGGTCACATGTCCTGTGATGCCTGTGCTGGATGGGTGTGGTGCGGGTGTATACCAGCTGTGAGGGAGTGGCTGTGGCATACTGACAACTAGACCTGTGACCAGCAGATCACTACAATAAAAATCTTGGCCATGTAGCGTTGTTGTCCTTCCCTTTGAGCATAAGCGTAGTGGGCTGGCCTGGCGTATGCCAGTCTTGCTTGAGGCTGTGAAGAATGACTCTGGAGCTATGGGCGTGGCTCCGTCATGAGCTGTATGAGGAATCAACCTATGCAGGTGTCCATGTTGTAGTGCTGCCGTCACCCGGGTCGCAAGCACCAATGTGTCACTCTGTGAGCCAAGTCCCACAACATGGCAGGTACAGGGAATTACTGACCCTACATTCATCCATAGTTCCACACAAGTAAGATGGTGGACATGACACATCTGTGTGGATATGAATGTTTATTGCGCGTTCAGTGGAGTGTTGCAGCTGTAGCAATACAGGGCCGTAGAAAGTTCAAGTTTCAGTGTTTGGCACATGGAGGGCAGCCCATTAGAGACAAGCTCGTTGACGGAGTTAAGCTGCGCCAACACATGTACTTATGCAATCACTCCGCCAATTCTCACACACTTATAAATTCACTATACACTCTCCTTGCAGTACTCTAATGATCCAGTCTCTACGTACGTACTTGTACAATGACAGAGACAAAGTTACATAACCAAAGTTTTCCCCCACTGTCAATGGTAAGATGTTGCATACGCTGTCCAGAGCACAATGTAATCTGGTAGTGCCCAAAGGCTGCATGTTGCATACATAATGAACACACAGACAGTGGAACTGGGTACGGGCATGGGCTCTCTACTCCTTCTTATTACCAGGGTCACATGTCCAGTAAAGTCTGTGCTGGATGCGTGTGGGGTGAGTGTAAGCCAGCCCTCCGGTAATGGTTGGTGCTGGCAACAAGTACAACAGTAATCATTGGATCAAACACAGAGATTCAATCATAAAGGGTCAATGATTTGTGCTGCACTAAGGTAGGGGCACCAGATGTGAAATAACACACAGAAGATTCTATTGTAAAGGGTCTATTACATGTGGTACACTGAAGTAGGGACAGCAGATGTGAAAGTATACACAAAATATTGTATCATAAAGGGTCCATGAGTTGTGCTGCACTGAGATAGGGCATCAGAAGCATTTAGCATCTGCACAGCCAGCAATGATGCGTGGTGCGGGCAAGCCGCACTGAGAGCAATATCTGCTGCCTATTGGACTGCGTCATCTGCAATCGTGACTAGATGTGAATTGTGAGCCCTGCTATCCGCAGTGTAGATTGAATGTAGTAGTGAGCACAGACATCAAAGGAATGCTTTCAGTCACTTCCTCTTGACAAAATTCGAGGACATAGAGTAGAATTCTCTCTGCAATAAATAAATCATGTCTCAATTTAAATTGTGAGCTCTGCTGACCGCAGTGTAGGTGTATGGAACAAAAGATGAAAAATGTATGGAATACACTGTCAAAATATGTAGGTTTCAGGGACGTAATAGTTGCCTACTGAACTCTGAAATTAATGAATGAAGGCTGAATTTGAATTGTGAGCCCTGCTGAGCACAGTGTAGGCCAGAGGCAGCGGTCAGGAAGGGCCCACAGCCATGTGGCATTGACTTGAGCTGCATAGTTTTACTGGTAGGTGTGACTCTCAGCGTATGCGCTCCCAGCCTTGATACAGTTTATCTTGCATACTGGACTGCGTCATCTGCAATCGCGACTCGATCTGAATTGTGAGCCCTGCTGACTGCAGTGTAGGCTGAAGGCAGAGGTCAGGATGGGCCCACGGCCATGTGGCGTTGACTTGAGCTGTATAGACTCAGTGGTAGGTGTGGCGCTTAGCGTATGCACAGCCAGCAATGATGCAATGTCTCTTGCCTACTGAACTGCGTCATCTGCAATCACGACTCAATCTGAATTTTGAGCCCTGATCTGAATCTGAAGACATATTATCAGTGTTGCCCCTCTAGAACGAACATCTATAACTGATCTGAATATTAAAGTATCTCCCACGAATTTAAAAGTATGCATCTTTCTCAGTAATGGAGTAAGATTCTAAACTAAATTACGCACTGGAGTAAGTCAGACTTTTATCTTTGGTGCCACTAATGAAAGTATGTTTTTTGGTTTGGTACTTTAAATAGGCTTTTAGTCTGCTTCTGGTTTTGCTCAGCGCTCAAACCAAGAAATACGTGTTCACTTCAGGACTGGAAGAGAGAAATAAATTGGGCCATCAAGTGAAGGTTAGAAGGACAATACATTTGCGGGGCGCAGACACAACAATCTACATTTCACACGACCCTAATCACGACTTGCTGCCAGGAGTTCATGGGGCCTCCTTTATAATGACAGTGAGTTTCTGGCCACTCCCATTTAAATGACAATGGAATACTCATCTTTTACTACTAATGATTGGCCCCAGAGTTCTACAAGTGTCTTGAATCCTCAGCTTTTCTGACGGTGGTATTTTGGTGCTGACCTGATGCATGCTAGTCCTTTGATACCTCAATATTAATAACAACGTTCTGGTTTTGTCCTGACCATATGCAAAAAGCAGCACTCCGTTTAATGGCAGAAGGATTTCTGTCTGCTTCCAGTATTGGGTGTCCTGTATTCTAGTTTTATTGACAGCAGAGCCCGGGCCTGCTACCTTGGGTCAGGATTACCTTCGGTGTCTGTGGCCTTTACTTTAAATCACTGCAGTTCTGGCTCTATCGGTACCCCTTGGTTTAATTTAAGTGCCATCCAGGTCCGTTGGCGGTCAATTTCTTGACTACTGCTGAGACCAGGCAGGGCTCAAAACCTAATAAAAGAATTGAGGGACTCACCTAGTTAGGCAGAATTGGTGTGACATCATCATGTGTGCATCGCAGGAAGCGACATCACCATGAGTGACATCGCAGGAAGTGACAACGTGGCCTGTTTAATCGTACCTGGCATCACAGGAAGTGGGATTACAACCCATGATCTCACATAAAGTGGCATTAGATCTTAAAACCTCACATATGTTTAGTAGGTCTATCATGAGTACATTTAAGCGCATTACAATATTTAACAAGCTAAAAGTTCGCATTGGGTTTGTGCCAAAATATTGACTCAACTCTGATGTAAAATCTGGGCTTCAACTTATACATTTTTTTAAAACAAAGTTGCCACAAAGCAATTGGTGACAAAGAGAAACATGGCAGTAAATCTGTTCTGCGTACGTGGTTGCAATGTCTGTATTTCAAAATATCCTGTGGGGTTAAGCCTCCTGCTGCAAAGATCTTTGTGTGACCGTTACATCTCAGGGAATAATAATAATGTTGTTTCAACTTTATTTCAGCTAACTTAGCCATAAAAGCAAGAAAAAATAAAACATTTTACAAGCAAATATCCACGATACCTTTTACACATAATATCTACATAGACAGGCAACGATAAGATGGAAGGAGACAAGTTTACAATTTATCCATATTTACAATTTTCCAATTATTTACAATTACCGCCCTAAAACCAACAATCTCATTGCATAAATAAGATAAAAGAGTAGTTTTAAAAGCCAGGCTATAAAACATTTAAATATATTATTTAAAAATATACAATATACAAAAATGTGCAAAATGGAGAAAACTAGAGTCTGGTTAGATGCACTATAGCTTAAGACCAAGCATCTTCCTAATCAGATAAACATTAAATAGGAACCTACTTGTACAAAACACTACCAGTTGTGAAGTGTTGGACTTAATTATGCGTTCAGCTTATTTGTAGGACCTAACGCCCACATTTTTACATAAGGATCTGATCCATCGAGTCCTGGGGGACTTGTAGACCGGGCAAAAGAAGAGTAGATGAAAATCGTCCTCTTTTGCGGACAAAGGGTGCAGAGATCAGTCTCTTTATTGCCCCCCCACCTACATGTATTTACATTCGTCTGAAGGACCCCGTATCTAAATTGCAGATAAAAGGATTTTGCTAATGGTGGTCCTTTCTCATTCATAAAAGGTTCAAAGGAAGCACTATCCTTTACAATCAAAAACTTTTGAGTTAAATTACCAGTTGCTGAGCTATGTAGTATTTCATTTTTGATGTATGACCAAAAAGTGGACTTTAGAAGATTTTTGCAAATCGATGTCATGCCTTGGGGCTCTTCCCAGAAATGGGAAAGCCCTAGCCTAATACACCAAAATGAAATATGTTTTATCCATGCTATATTCTTATACTCGTCAATCTGCATAATTTCTATTAGACCGCTTCTGTAGTTAAGCAACTCCGGAGTAGTCCATAATCTTACCCAATAGAGTAACTGCCTTAAAATAGCTTGATAGTCTGTGCGTTTGATGTCAATATTCAGAAACACTAGAACTAGGGGAGTTCTACTCGGTATTTTAAGTAACCTACGTATGAAGTTGTTTTCATCCCGTTCAAAGTTCCTTTTGCAGGATGGCCCCCAAACCTCAGTACCGTAAAGTGCCGCTGATTGGGCCTTTGCTTTAAATACTTCCAATGCTGGTGTGATAGCCTTGGAGTGACTCCCGCCATGTACTTTTAGGTTAGGCAACAAATTTTGTTTAAGGGATAGTCTACTTTTCTCTAAATGCCCCTTCCATGAGAGGTTACTATCCAGCATAACACCTAAACAATTGAAACTCCCCACATATTCTAATTTTTGCTTATTTAAGGTCAAATTTTTCTTGAATGATTTTTGCGGGTTTATGGACATATATTTAGTTTTGGATGAGTTGATTTCTAGTCCCTTTCCCACACAATAACTATAAAATGTGTTCACCAAATTTTGGAGTCCCTTCGGAGTCTGTGAAATGAGGATGGTATCATCGGCAAAGAGTAATGCCGTGATCGCTTCATCGCCCAATTTCGGGGAATCATGGCTACAATCCCCCAAATATGTAGGTATATCATTAACATACAGTGAGAAGAGCGTAGGCGCCAGCACGCATCCTTGATGCACGCCCCGTCTCAATGGTATGGCCTTTGTGACTACCCCTCCCTTCCCCCTTCTCGCTTTGGCATTATTCCCTGTATGAAGTCTGATTAATTCTGCAAGAAGTTCGCCTGGGACCCCCAATTTTCTTAATGTATCCAACGAAAGGGTGCCAGGGACGAGGTCGAAAGCGGCCCTCAGATCCTTAAAAGCAACGTACAAACTGCCCTTCCTTATATTAATGTATTTCCAACAAATACATGTGAACCTGAATACTTGGTCTACAGTGCTGATTTTTTATCTAAACCCTGCCTGGAATTTAGTCAGTATCTGAGTCTCCTCCATCCATCCTAAAAGTCTATTTAAAATATGTCTGGCAAAAACGTTCTGCAAAAGATCAATTAAACTAATTGGGCAGTAATTGGCTGGGTCATAATGATCCCCTTTTTTAAAAATTGTTACAATTTCAGCCCCCTTCCAAGTCTCAGGGATTGGCGTGCCTGACACTATAGAACTGCATAAAAGGTTAATATAAGGCGCCCAAACTTCCATATCATGTGTTAAAAGATCCCAGGGATCTTGTCAGGTCCTGGGGCTTTGCCTGGTTTGATGGCCTGTAGTGCCTGGATGGTCTCCTCTAAGCTAAAATATAGAGAAACTGTACTAGGGGCTAGATCGACCTCTTGTTCTTCTATACACAAAACTACTTCATTTTGAGAGTATAATTTAGAGAAGTGATCGCACCAAGTTTTTTGGAACCCACTTCATTTTGAGAGTATAATTTGGAGAAGTGATCGCACCAAATTTTTTCATCGAAGTAAAGGTCCTTAGAAGATCTGCCGGTCTTATTCCCCTTTGATATTAAACTCCAGAAGGTGCCCTGATCTCTGATTTTGGCAGCAATTAGAAGATCCTCCAAGATGGTCTCATCCCACGCTTTTTTCGTCTGTGTTAAAATCTTGTTATACGCATGTCTGCTGACTCTTATATCCTGTGGGTTCTTAGTTTTAACTGCCTGAATCAGGTGAGACTTAGCTGGACGGCATTCTTTATTGTACCAAGGGTTCCCTAAGACTGAGTGGCTGCTATTTGAGTTCTTGTCCTTATCATAAATTTTACTAAGAAGAGGTGTTAAAGCCTCAGTCAATTGGTAGTGCATATCTAGTACACATTGGGCGCCTAATGAGAGATGCTGGCAGGATACAGCGATATCTGAGAAGGTGTTGTAAATATTTACCAACGTTGTTTCTTTGGCCAAAATGTAAGGCCATTTCAGGGTGCGCCTGTTATTTGTTACCTGGAGTTCACCATCAGTACTATTTACTACAGCATCTATAGCGGTTTTAGATGTAAAAGGCTGGGAGCCTAGACTTAGTTGAAGCGGCAGGTGATCGCTATCTGTCCTAAAGTCTACTTTGAATTCAGTGATTAAATACCATAGACTTATGGAGACTGATCCAGCGCCCTAAAGAAATTCTGTCTTAACAGCACTACCCAACACCATGATACTCACCATTAATCATAAACTCTTCACTAGGCCCATAAATAACTATGACAAGTATTGGCCAACTGAATCATGTGACCTAATTAATCAGAACTATTCACAAAACTATTTACATTTATATACAACTGCAGTTTATCCTTATCATATTTTTTATACAGGAAACATTTAATTAAGTCACCTAGGTAATGGATCAACTGATGGTAACTAGACTCAAATTAAACAAGACCAGCTTGTCATTTCAAAATCTATTTTATTAACTTTATTTTCAAATAAAGAGCATTTTTTATTTAGAAATCTCTTTTATTTGCATTTAGTAAGCATCATTTTATTAAGTAAAGGCATATTAGACTGTCAGTTCAAAACGAATCAACATGAAAAATAGTTAAGCAAAAAGGATCCCATTCACTAAATTCTATTTCCCTGACTAAACTTATTAGAACCTAAAAGAAAAGTCATTAGTTCAGTTTTCCCTTACGTGAGTAAAAAGTCAGACAGCATCTCACGCCCTTCAGGATTCGGGAACGAGCCAGCAGCCCTCCCTCCAAGGGACCCAGTTTTATACCTTTTCTCTATCTAAAACTAACTAAAAGAATACTTTTTTAAAGACATTCAGCAATTTGATTGGCCGACAGCCGTCAGTCTGAGATCTCATTGCTTTTTCATTCCAAAATCGTGCCTTTCTAAAACGTCTTTGTCCATTGTCCACAAGCGACATTAGCTTCCGAGGTATTTGCAACAACTTATTAAATAACAGTTCGCTGCTTCCTCAGCTTGGCTTTTCTGCCGGTTCCTGTCCTTGGAAATGATTCAACACGGAGCACATCTTGCACAGTTCCTCTTATTTGTTTACTGACGATTATGAATGTGACAAATGTTTTCATTCTTTTGCTGTGCTCAGCTCATCACAACAGGATTCCAAACACCCATTTAAAAGCTAGGCCTCAGGCCTCCTTTTTCAAGAACTAGTATGCAAAGAAACACAAAACATTAATTAATTTGAGTAATGAAAGTCATTCTGTTACCCACCCCCTTTACTAATGTTAACCCATTAGTTTATGTTATCTAGCTTTAAGCACAATTATGCTGCATTATAAAAACCTTCTTCAAATGGGCCTCAGGAATCTCCATGAGCCTTTGCCACATTAAAGACACAACATAGACGAAAGCACATTTAAAATAAGCTCATGCCATTATTTAAACAGCCGCAATTAATGTTGACAGGATAAATTGACAGTTAGTTTATTATTTTTCAACGTACTCGCAATTGCAACAAAGAGCACATAATGTTAAACCCTCATGTTCGTGAATGCATTTTTAAACTAGGTTGAATTAGTACAAATCATGCATAAACTCATTAATATTATTAATTCATTATGGAAGTTTAACTTCGCGAGTCAAACGCATTTAATTTCTAAAACTCGCTTCATCAACTCCCTCATCTGGTGATTTCTAAATCACCAAACAATACCCAAAAATGTTACCAAAATTTTAATTTTTAAGACAACATATTTTGAACACTCTGTGTTAGTATTTCTAAACCCCTGTCTCAGCAGTTTGTCTGCAGCTCTCATATTGTGCTCTACGAAACTCTTCCATTTCTATCTCCTTCTCCTGTGCCTTTTTGAGTTTGTAAATCCTTCTCCTTTCCCTCATATGCTTCTTTCTCTTGTGAATCATGCAACTAATTTTTAACAAAAGAGTCACTATAACTATGATTATTACAGGATCAAGTATTTTGCCAATGATTGAACTGCCAATTTCTCGAAACCAATTCCCAATTGCTGCAAATCTTTTGCTCAGACGTTCTGAAAAATTGTCATTTTCCATGGGTTCTATTTCTGAGTGAAATTCAGTGATGTTTTTGATAAGCATCTCTATATTCTGGCTCTTATCTGGGATATAGAGGGCGTGGCTTGGACGCCGATCGGGATGGCGGCGTGAGCTCGCAGCTCCGCGCGGAATCCCGCTATTTCTCCTGTTTTTTGGGACCCTAGGCGACCCGGAGACGACGCTCCTGCCCTCTGAAGTGTGAGGGGACAGCTGGGCGTAATCGGAGAGTCGTTGGGGGACTGCTGGCCCCAAGGAGATCGAGAGAAGAGGCGGCCGAGGTGTAGCCCAGGGTGTGAAGAAAATGGCGGCGAGGTGGTCGGACGGTCCCGAACTTCAGCCCTGAGTCCGGATGTCGCCAAGTAGCAAGGGACCCTGCACCCGGCTGCCCGACACACTGAGATTGGCGGCGCGATGTCCTGTGACCAGGGGACGCTGACCCGTTTCACCCAGAAGATCGGGGGCCCTCGTTGGCCACCGCCCTAAGACTCATCCTTCCCCCCGCAGGCCAAAGGGGGGTGACGGGACGGAGCTCGTCCGCCTGGCCATTGATCCTGAGAACGTCGGCGGGGACATAGCACTGCCCGGTGCCCGGTAGCCGGCACGGACCCACGGGCGTACTCGCAGCACGGGTGACCGGACTTGTGACGCAGCGCCCTGACATGGCGGCGATCGGAGGGCCGATGCCCGGGAGCCGCGAGGGGGACTCGGCGACATCGACTCAGCTGAGTGAGAGTCCCTCCCCGGAGCTTGATCAGGAACAGCGGCTGAACCGGCGTTTGGATGCCATCCTTGAGGCGATCACCTCCACTAAGGAGGCATTGCACAATGACATTGCCCAAGTTGCCACGGGCCTGGGGCTGCTACGCGCGGATCACGCAAAGCTGGCGGATCGGGTCAAGGATCATGACCAACTGTTGCTGGACCTGAAGCCATCGGTGGTGACCGCGGAGCACAGGATCACGGACATTTTGGCCCGACTGGACACACTGGAGCGGAGGGCGGAGGATGCCGAAGGCCGCAATAGGCGGAACAACGTGCGGGTCGTAGGCCTGCCGGAACGGATTGAGGGGGAGGATGCGGTGGCCTACATGGAGAATTGGTTTCGCACTGTGGTGGCACCGGAGGGGCTTACTCCATTCTTCACTCTGGAGCGAGCTCACCGGGTGCCCGCTCGCCCGCCGGGGCTTGGCCGCCCCCCCCGACCGATGGTGGTGCGGCTCCTCCACTACAAGGACCGAGAACTCCTCATCCAGCGGGCCAGGATGTCGGGCCCTTATGAGGTGGAGAACAGCAAGGTAACGATCTTCCCGGATTATACGCAGGCGGTCCAGAAGGACAGGGCATCGTTCCTTGCTGTGAAGAAGGAGCTCAGGGAGGAAGGCATCCAGTACTCCTTGCTCTACCCGGCCAAGTTGCGGATTATTATGGATGGCTCCACGCACTTTTTCCAGACTCCGGACGAAGTTTGGCAATGGCTTGAGTCGTATAGAGCGGGGACGGACAGATCGCACCAAAGTCGGCGAGACCAACCCAAGCAGCCCCGGGTGCGGCAGTCACAACGCATCAGATCCCGCAACAGGTGCCAGCGGGAGAAGCGGGAGGCTCAAATGGCGGCGGAGAAGAGGGATGCACTCGCAGCGACGGCGGCCATCACAGGGTCGCAACAGAACAGTGAACGGGCCGAAACGGACTCGGGAGGGGAAGGCAGCAGAACAGGAGAGGAACTTTCGGAGGCGGAGAGCCAGAAGGGGCCGATAGTGACCCCACAGACTTCGGATGTTGTTTTCTGCGGCTGAGATAGAACTGGGACTAGATCGGGACTTCATGGTAGGGTGATATCCTGTTGCTGGGGGGCGGGTTGCCGGGAAGGGGAGCTGTGTGTTTTGGAGGGGATGAAGTGCGGGATGCGGGCTCCGCTAGCTGGGGTCGGCGGCGACTCACCCCCCTTAGGCCCTTAAGGTCGACTGTGGTGGAGACCACAGGGTAAGTGTGTGTGAAGTTGGATCAAGGTTTGGATGGGGGCGGCCATTGGGTTCGTGTGCTCTGTCCTGGGGAGTGGGGGTTGGGGAATGTTTCAGTTTTGGGACTGTTTGGGGGGGGGCAACTGCTTTGGGGGGGCCATGGACCGTTGTTATTTGATTCGGACTATACGGAGTTGGAATGGGGACATTACCTAACTTGAAATGCCTAACGTGGAATGTCCGGGGGCTGCGGACTATGGTGAAACGTCACAAAGTGCATGCATACCTGGTACGCAGGGGGGTTCAGATTGCTATGCTCCAGGAGACCCATCTCGCTAAAAAAGAGTGCGCTGCCTTGCAGAAAAGATGGCGGGGCCAGGTCTTTGGCACCACTTACTCAGCATATGCCAGGGGGGTCTTGATCTGGGTGAGGGCGGGGATACCCTTTCAAGTGCTGAATCAAGTAGTAGATCCGGATGGCAGGTTTGTAGCGGTGGAGGGGAGGTTATATGGACGGGATGTGGTTTTCTGTTGTGTTTATGCACCGAACACTGACCAAGGCCGATACTTTGATAGCCTCTCGGGGTCCTTGGCCTCTTTCCTGGCGGGTCCGATAGTGCTAGGGGGGGACTTCAACTCAATTACGGATGTTGCTCTGGATAGGTCCCATCCCCCCCTAGTAGACTCTCCTGTGCGCAGGCTGGCCGCGCACAGGAAGGACTGGCAAGAACGATGGGGGTTGCTGGATGTCTGGAGGGAGAGGCACAGGGGAACCAGGGACTATTCCTTCTATTCCGCTCTCCATGATCTACATGTCAGGATCGATTCGGTGCTTTGCGGGGGATCCCTAGCCCCATTGATTACCCATGCGGAGTACCTGGCTAGGACTATATCCGATCATAACCCCCTATTGGTGCATATTCAGTGGCAGAGGGAGCGCTCAGTGATACCAACATGGCGGCTTCGGCCGGAGACGCTAGAGGATTCTGTGTTTGACGATGCGGTCCGGCAAGGCATTGATAGTTATTTCGGTGTGAATGAAGGCACGGCTTCGAGTAGATCTACTGAGTGGGATGCAATGAAAGTGGTGGTGAGAGGGGTGTGTTTGGGCAGGTTCTCGAATGCTCGTACGACTGTGCTGAATGACCTAATGAAAGCGGAGGAAACTTTGAGGGACTTGGAGCGCCGCAGGCCGGCTAGGCCAGGTTTACAGGCCCAGTTGTTGGAGGCGAAGGAAGTGGTAGCCGCGGAGACGGAACGTTTGAGATGTTATGACTATAGGCAGTACATTATCAGGGCACACGCAGAAAGGGACAAGGTGGGTACCCTCTTGGCCAGACTAGCTAACCCGGAACTTAGGGGCTGCCCGATTCTCAGCATTAATAATGCGCAGGGAGAGATGGTGTACTCCCAGGCAGCTGTATTGGACCGCTTCAGGGGATATTATGAGGAACTGTACCGGAGTCAGCTGGGAGTGGGGGTTCAGGACATCGCGGAGTACCTTGGGGAGAGGCCGCTTCCGGTCCTGGACGAGGAAGACGCGAGGGAACTGGGTGGCCCGATCACGCTTACGGAAATTCGGGTGGCCATCAAACATATGGCCCGTAACAAGACGCCCGGGGTGGACGGACTGCCAATCGAGTTCTATCAACACTATGTGGACATCCTGGCGCCCAGGCTGCTGGTGGTGTACACGGAAGCCTTCGAGAAGGGGGCATTGCCTGGGTCCATGAGGGAGGCCTTGATAGTACCGCTCCTCAAGCCTGGCCGGGATGCCGCGGACGTGAGGTCTTATCGCCCGCTATCCATGCTGACGGTGGACTATAAGATCCTGAGCCGCATCCTAGCCACCAGACTGGCCCCGCATATGACGGGCCTGGTGCACAGGGACCAGGCCGGGTTTATACCCACGAGGAGCACGGCGATGAATATCCGCCGCCTGGTGGGAATAATGGACGCCATCTTGGATGAGGAGGGAGTGCCGGCGGTTCTGTCCGTGGACATCGAGAAGGCCTTCGATAGCTTGGAATGGCCTTTCCTGGATGGAGTGCTGGAGAGGTTTGGCATGGGCGACGGGTTTCGAAGGTGGACGAGGGTCTTATATACCTCGGCGACGGCGAGAGTACGATTGGGCGGCCTGGTGTCTGCGGCGTACCCGGTGGGCAGGGGAACACGACAGGGATGCTCTCTCTCCCCTCTGTTGTTTGCTCTGGCGATGGAACCCTTGGCGGTCCATGCGAGGTCAGGCGACCGATACGCGGGGATTGTGAGTGATGGGCTATGGCATTATATATCGCTCTATGCGGATGACTTGCTCCTGTACCTAGCTGACACCTCGGGGGCATTGGTTGGAGCGATAGATCTGTTGACTGAGTTCGGCCGGCTGTCGGGCCTTAAGGTCAATTGGGCGAAGACTTGCGTTTTTCCGCTGAGTGCGGGATCGCCAACCCCTAGCAGCGATCTGGGTGTGGTATGGGAACCCTCTTGCATCACCTACTTGGGTGTCCGCATTTACCACTCGGCTGCGGACCTTTTGGAGGGTAACATTGGCCGCTGTGTCCGGGCGCTGCGGGGCAGCTTGTCTTTCTGGTCGACCCTCCCGCTGACAGTCCTGGGCAGGATAGCACTGTTGAAAATGGTGGCGTTCCCCCGCTTCCTCTATTATTTCCGTACGCTGCCTACCTGGATTCCCCAGGCGGTGTTTAGGGAACTGCGGTCGATGATAACTGGCTTTCTATGGGGGCATGGCCGCCGCAGAATAGCCCTGAGCACGCTACTTCGCCCCAAGTTGGAAGGGGGCATGGCCGTGCCCGACCTGGAGCTGTATTATCTAGCGGCGCAGTTGCAGGTCCTTACGCAGAACGTAGCCAGGGTGTTCCGGGGACCGGAGGAAGATCGGGATCGGGGAATACAGCGCCACGTGCTGTCCTACATCATCATGCAGCAGCGGCTCGAGTTACGGGCCCTCACCATGGAGGAGCGGACGCTCCGGCTGTGCTGGCAGAGGAGCCTTCGGAGAGCGAGGGCATCGCGGCCTTATGCCCCGGAGATCCCGCTCGGGATGTTGACGGCGTTGCCGCACGGAGGGGATTGGTCCCCGTTGTTGGATTGGGAGGAGGCAGGGTTGCAGGTGGTGAGCGACTTGTACATAGATGGGGCCTTGGCACCGTTCGAGGTGCTCCGGGACCAGTTCGGACTGCCTGAGGGGGGCTTCCTCCTACATGCGGCAGTTGTGGCTGCCGTACAAAAGCACTGGAAGGAGGGGCTCTTGGAACCCGCGACGACTATGGCGTGCCAATATGTGGTAATGGCGGCTGGCACATTCAAAGCTGTGACGTGCCTCCATAATAGGATGCTGAACGAAGGGCTGGAACCACTCCACGGGCTCAAAGCTAAATGGGAGGCGAGCGTTGGCCGGCCCATACCGGATACGGCATGGGGCCATATCCTGCGACGCACGTGGAAGGGCACCAGGAACGCGCGCTTTCAGCAGGTTCACTTCTATGTGCTCCATAGGGCCTATTTAACTCCTGAGAAATTACAGCGGTACTTTCGGGTGCCGGATGCCTGTTGCCCCAGGTGTTCGTCCCTAGGGGCGGACATGGACCACTTGTTTTGGGGGTGTCCACAACTGGGGACCTATTGGGCGGAGGTAGGGGAACTCCTGAATGAAGTGACTGACAGGGAGGTAGAATTCGACATGGCGGCGTGCCTATTGCTCTGGTTCCCGCATACTAAGCACACCAAGGTGACAAGTAAATTCATAGACCTGGGTCTGATATTGGCACAGAGGGAAATATCGTGGCACTGGAAGTCCAGGGGAGGTCCCTCACTGCGTAGGTGGAAGAATGAGTTGCTGCGGTGGTCTGACTGCGAGAGTGTGCTCCGGATGAAGCAAGCAGTAAAGTTGGGGAATGAGAAGGCACTGGATGCAGCGCGTGCATGGGAGTTAGTGGTACAGGCTTTGCGTGATTCTTTGGTTGAGGATGAGGAAGGCGAGAACTAAGCCGCTGGACACCGCGGGGCGAACACAGAAGTATGGTACTAAGCACTGTAGTGGACCCATCCAATTCGATAGGGCGCAGCACACACCTTAGCAGTTGCCAGGGGAGGGGGGGCATTGGGGGGGTTGGTTGCAGGGGGTTTGGGGAGGGCCGGAAGCCATTGGAGGGTTGCTTGTTAGGGCCTTGGACCTATTGGGACGGTGGGCACTGAGTGGGGGGTAGGCCGGCTGGGTGGAATGGCCAGGTGCGAAGGCCCATATAGCCTAGGGCAGGCCCCGGCTCGAGCGATTTCATAGATTACCACGGAGATGGCTGACGGGTATGTTGTTGTGGGTGGGGGGGTAAAAGCAGATACACAATACGACCTTCCGCCAGGGTCCCAATGGGACGTACACTGTGATGTGTTCCTCTTGAGCGATGTAATATGCCGCCCGGCCTCCGGGATGCGGGCTGAATGGCTGTGTACGACTGTGACCTATCATTGGACGGGGGGAGCCCACAAGTGTACTGGCTGCTTAATTGTATCCTGTGGTTTATAACTCTGCAATAAAAATATAATTAAAAAAAAAAAAAAAAAATTATCTGGGATATAAGTACAGCAATGCTGGACATGTAAAATCCCACAAACTCCTCCTTCTTTTGCTAGCAGAATGTCTAATGCAAGACGGTTCTGCATAACCATGCTTCTTGTGGCAACAAGTTCTGTGTTAACTAATTGAAAACCACTTGCAGTGTCTGTGGACAACCTATCTACAATTGTAGAAACCTTTCTGATTTTGATTGCATTCAGGGTTATTCCCACCATAGGAATTATTGCACCAAATATGTCACCCATGATTTCTGAAAAACTTTCCCTCCTGTACCTGTTCAGGTGTTTGCCAATTTCGAATGAACCTTCTGCATTTCTGTCCACATGAAAATGTTTTGGAAAAACTAAACCAAGATAGCACGTCCCATATCAATGGTCTGGGAGGCTAAAGTAAGCTTTGTTCCCACAAACAAAATAAATTCCAGGGAAAATTGGGTCTTTACCACCTTTAAATCCTTATCCCCCTATGATACGATAAGTATCCTCCCATTGATTAGCTCTGACAAAATAATTGTCGTATAATGTGTTGTCTCTCATAATACAACATTTTCCACTAACAGGATCATCTATGTGAATAGCAGCATAACTATTTCCACTATTGAGCTTCTCATCCTTTAGCTGCCAAAATCTGGATTTAGTTTGTTTCAGCATCTCATTTCTCTTATAAATCGCCCTTCTCTCCTCAACCAATTTCAGGAAAGATTTTTCTTCATCTCTCATTTTGCATGTTAAATTGTTTTTATAAGCATATTCATAGGTAAGTTCATTAGTCACCAAAAAGAATTCCCTCATCTGTTTAGCAGGTCTAACTTTGTTTAAGCTATTTACAACTTTCAGGTTAGCAAAAATTTCGTCATAATCCGAGTAATAGTACTCCAGACGACCTGTTTGATAGAACAAGCTAGCTATAACACTGCATGTAATGCCATAAGTAAGGATTAGCATGTTATACTTAACCCCCTCTGAAACTGAAGCAGGCAGCTTCACACAGACATAACAATCCTTCACATCCATGAATTTTACATATTCTGACAAGAGTCTTGAGAAAGAATTAGTAGAAAAATAACCAACAGATCTCTCTTGGTGGATCTCTGGTTTGTGCTCAATGATTCTATTAGTTTTGCCTGCAACATCATGAACAACTTGTTTAGTTTCATCTTTGCTTATCATGTTAGCCTTGTAATCCTCTTTATCTATGCCAAAAGGAAAGATGACTGCCAAAATTAACCAAACCAAGATTATTAGGATCACACAAATAGAAGACATTTTACAGCATCTTCTAAAAATAACACACCTTGAATTGTCAGTATTAGGCATATTTTCTTTTTTTTTTTAGAAAACTTTTACTTAAATCAAATTCAAAAACAAAAATTTAAAAATAGTACTTATATACACACCTCCCCTTTTTAAGTTCTTTTTTAGTAACCCTCTAACAGCTTTTCTTCGACCTTGTGTCTTACATCAATGTGTTTTTCCAGCTAACACAATTTCTTCGACATTGTGTCACCTAACACAAGTTCTTCAGCCTTATGCTAAAAATAGATCTCAACTTAAAAGAAAACTACTCTAATCAATGTCACTGGTTTCTTCCAAATCCTCCTGACTACTACTACTGATTTCCACTACTGGTGGTATTATAATATAAGTCCATTCAGGGGACTTATACTTTTGGTTTGGCTTTAATGGTCTTTTTCCCCTACTGCTAATCACTTCAATTTTCTTTCCTGCTTGACTTTTCTTATCAGAGTCACCTTTTTGACTTGATATCTCATTAATCTGCTCCCTTGACTTGTTCACCAATTTGAATTTTAGATTTTCTCTTGGCCAATCATCTCCTTTTCTTAGGAATTTCTTCTTAGGCTCAGTTTCGTTACATTCAGCTTTCCAAGCTCTTTTTCTGAATTTTCTTATTTCAGACTCTTCATCACTCTCATTCGAATCTGTCTCAGAGATTTCAAACTTGTATCTAGGATCTTCTTTACTCGACAGCTTCACTCCGTTAGGAACATCATCCTTTTAGCTGGTACTTGGTACTTCTTCTTCTGGAATTACTTCTAACTTCCCAGTTTCAGAATTCATGTTCCTGCTTTCAGAGTTTTCAATCTGCTTTTCAATACTCTCCTGATCTTGATTCTCCTCTGACTCAGATTCTTTTTCTGCTTCTTTTTCTAGAACATTTTCATCATTTTCTGAATCTAGAATCACAATCTCTAGATCTTTTTCATTCATTGCCTGATCCGCATCTGAATCTTCCAGATGTCGACCTTCTTGTCGATCTTCAGAATCTGGATTCTCTTCAGGTTCTTCTTCAGAGTCTGAATCAGTTGTCGTATCACTATCCTCATCAGGATTATCAGGAGGTGGTACACGAATGGTGTGACTTGCATGCACCCACCTTTTCAAACCTTTGCATTTAACTGCATTTGTTGTGACTAGTATCACCTGTCTTGCTTTTTGCCACCTGGACTAAACAGTTTCTTCTTCGGTGAACTTTTGTCCTCACCCAGTCACCTGGTAACAGATCATGAGCTTGCTCCTTTTCTTTTGCAATCACATCAGTTCCCACCTGATTGAATACAGAAGTTACCACATCAGACAAGTTCTTGCAGTACTCCATAATTGCACTTTCATTGATACTAAGAACTTTTCCAACTGGTATAAATGCTTGTCTCATTACTCTCCCCATAAGTATGTCATGATGACTTAAACCTGTCTTTTTATCTGGTGTGCTTCTCAAAGACATTAAGACAAGTGGAAGTGCATCTGTCCACTTCATTCCTGTAGCTAGGCACATTTTTGCGATTCTATTTTTAATTGTCTCATTAATTTGTTCTACAACACCTGATGCTTCTGGCCTGTATGCACAGTGTAGCTTTTGTTTTATATTCAGGGCTTCACAAATCAATTGTAGCAATCTGTTTTCAAAGTGTGTGCCACGATCACTTTCAATTGTGACTGGAAATCCATACCTCGGTATGATCTCCCTTAAAAGCAATTTTGCCACAGTAACTGAGTCATTGTGACGAGTTGGGAACGCTTCCACCCATCTTGAAAACAGACAGACAATCACAAGGACATATCTCAGTTTATTGTGGGGTGGCATGTCAATGAAATCCATTTGCAATCTGGTAAAAGGACCACCCTCCCGTCCTATAGTTCCCATGCTTACAACTGTTTTTCTGTTTGGATTGATTTGTTGGCAGATCAAACATCTCTGGCAAAGTGACTATGCAAGAATCCTAAATTTTGGATTATACCATGTCTGTCTTAACATCCTGATCATAGAGTCTCTTCCTAAATGTCCTGGACCATGGTACATCCGTGCCATGTCAGCAATCATGCAATGTGGCATTACAGGCCTGTCATCCCTATAAACCCAAACCTCATCTTCTTCCCTCTGTCTGCAACCTGCTTTTAGCCATGTGTTTTTCTCCTCATCATCTGCCTCATCTTGTAGATATTTTACTCCTTGCCATGTTTCAACTACAGATATTAGCATAAAGAGTTCAAAATATGTTCATTGTCCTTTTCCCGATGAATTGAAAAATTGTTTTTCGCACAGTAACGTGCAATTTCATCAGCAAAAGAATTACCTTTAGTAATATAGTCTTCACCCTTTTTATGAGCTGCACATTTCACAACAGCAATTTTCTCTGGTAATTGAATGCCATCAATCAATCTTTTGATCAATTTTTCATTCCTGATCGGACTTCCCGCAGAAGTTAAATAACCTCTTTGAGACCAAAGCTGGCCACAGTCATGGACTACGCCATATCCATACTGACTATCAGTCACTATGGTAACCTTTTTCCCTTTTGCTCTTTCACATGCATGAATTAAAGCAATTAATTCTGCCACTTGAGCTGAACGAATTCCTTCAAGAGAGGAACCTTCAACTACTTTTGCAACTGTGCAGACTGAATATGCTGCTCTCAGAATGCCCTCATCTGTTCTTAGGCAGGAGCCATCAACAAAGTAAACAAAGTCTGACTTTGGCAATGGCACATCTTTTATGTCTTTTCTAGGTTTGGTGCAGTAATCTAAAACATCCAAACACTCATGGTCAACATTAGTTTCGTTTTTGATTTCAGTAATAGCACTATCAGGCAACCATGTGTAAGGGTTTAAATTCACACATCTTGCAATCGAGACATTATCTGATCCCAGAATAATCTTTTCATATTTGGTCAATCTATTACTTGATAAGTGCTGTGTCTTGCTTCTGATAAGAAGAGTTTCAACTGAATGAGGTACATACACGTTTACAGGGAACCCATTATGATTCCTTCACTCTGCTCAAGGCTTACACTTGTTGCAGCCACTGTTTCTAGCAACCTGGCAATGCTTTTGCAACAGGATCAAGAACAGCTGAAAAGTAAGCTATTGGCTTTCTCAGTTTTCCATGTCTCTGTATCAGAACTGCTAATGCACAACCCTCCCTTTCACTGCAGTACAGCTCAAATTCTTTATCATAGTCTGGCATCCCCAATGCTGGAGCTTCACACGGACTGTTCTTTAACTGCTCAAAAGCCTCTAACTCAGTTTTTGTCAAAATAATCGGGTCTTTTATGTCTGCTTTTGTCAGTCTCTGTAGTGGTTTCTCAATTACTGAAAATCCACTAATCCATTGGCGACAATAACCTACCATTCCTAGAAACATTCTGAGCTGTCTTTGTGTTGTTGGAGGTTGTATTGCTTGAATCATTTTTATTCTTTCAACTGTCACTTGTCTGATTCCCTTTGCAATTCTGTGACCAAGGTATTTTACTTCTTGCTTGCAAAACTGAAATTTTGCAGGTGACAGTTTATGTCCCTCATCTACCAATCGATTCAAAAGTGTAATGGTGTCTGTTACACAATTTTCTTGTGTTCTTGCAGCCACTAGAAGATCATCAATGTACTGGACCAATGTTGATTTTCCAGGCAAATCTAGATCTTCCAAAGATTTCTTTAACAACTGATTAAAGATAGATGGACTCTCCGTATACCCTTGAGGGATACGACACCATGCTAAGATACGATATTGGAATCTGAAAGCAAAATATTGTTGGCTCTCTGGATGCAGTGGAACTGTAAAGAAGGCATTACACAGGTCTATGACCGTGTACCATTCTGCATCGTGCGGAATCTGATATAGAATTACCGCTGGGTTTGGTACAACTGGGCAACAAGGAACAACTATTTGATTAACTTTTCTCAGGTCCTGAACTATTCTGTAAGTTCCGTTTGGCTTTTTGATTCCCATAATCGGTGAATTACATGGGCTGCTCTCTATTTCTTTTAAAACACCTTGTTTTATGAATTTCTCAATCACAGGAATGACACCCTCAATAGTTTCAGCTTTGATTTTATACTGAGGAATGTTTGGGAAATCTATTCCTTGCTTAACAGTAATTTGCACTGGGTCTCCATTTTTCATCAAACCCATCTCATCTCCGGTTAAATCCCAAATTTTTGGATTAACTGCCTCTTTCAGTTCTTCAGGTAAATTATTTTTATCAAAAGCAGGGAACAATTTATTTTCTTCTTCAACCATCAACATTGTTAATTTGTACAAACCATCTTCTTCTAAAGTTTGGAGCTCAATACCGTCCGGTGAGCAATATATTTTGCAATTCATCTTGCATAAAATTTCCCTCCCTAATAGGTTAACAGGACTGCTGTTACAAACTACAAATCTGTGTTTATTTTTGTAATTTCCAATCTCAATTTTAACTGGTTCTGTTAAATCTGTTTTAATCTGTTGATTTGCTACACCTACTACTTGGATGGACTCACCAGAGAGAGGAAGGGTTTCAATTTCCACTGATCTAACAGTAGAACGGGTAGCACCAGTTTCCACAAGAAAAGAGATTTCTACATCATTCACTTTACCATTTACAAATGGACCTGACTGATCTACCTCAAGAGTGGCTCCAAGCACAAACTCTTCTTCCTCTCTCAGGCACAGTCATGAGTAATCCTCTGAATCACTGCCTTCATTTTCCTTTAACCAAAATTGTTGAGAAACATTTGACACATTCACTCTTTGCGATCTATTTACCTGTTCACCTCCGCAGAATCTCGTCTCAGGACTGAACCTTTGCGCATTCACACAATTTGGAAGTGGCGGTTGTGGAATTTGGCTCTGCTGATTCAATTGGCTTTGCTGATTCACTAACTGTCGCTGTAGCTGTTGCTGCTGACTTATTTCATTTAACTGTCGCTGTAGCTGTTGCTGCTGATTTATCTCATTCTGCATCTGTGGATTTAATGATGAATTTTTAAAATTTCTGGGCGGATTCTTACATTCACGCTTCCAGTGTCCAATTTTGCCGCAATTAAAACATGGGAGCTTCTGCTTAAGCTCTTCAATATTTACATTAAATTTTGGTTTGTTAAAGTTCCCTTTAAATTTGCCTTGATTTTGCTGAACATTTTCATTTTCTAAGGTTGCTATTTGCTGTTCAGCTACCTTTACCTGTGCCCACATTGCTTTTTCCTTAAGCTTTTTCTGCTTTGCATCTATCTCATCACTGCAGTATTTTCCCTTTCTCAGAATGTCATCAACTGTAAGTGATTGCCAGCCGACAATTCCGTTTCTAATCATCTCACCAATTTCAGGTCTCAAGCCATAAACAAACCTGTATATAAAGTGGCTCATGTCCTTTTCACTTAATTTTTCATAACCACTGTATTGTTTAAATACCAGCAGTAATCTTTCATAAAATGAATGAACTGACTCTTTTGGTTCTTGATTTGTCCTGTCAATTTTAACCCAATCTACTTCTTTTGGAGGAATTTTGTTTTTCAGCCACACAATTACCTGTCATAAAAATCCTTGACATCAGCTTAAGGAGCACCTGTTATTTTATTTCGAGCTGGTTCTTCTTTAGGCCAACCTACAGAAATTTTACATTCTGTCCAAAGATCTGATGGGACAACAATGTCAAAGAATCAATCAAGATCAATCCACAGAACGTTTGAAACTTTAATGAATCTGTCTACCTGACGATACCATTCTACTGGCTTTTCTCTCAGTCGAGGAAAATCATTTGTAAAGAGCAAAATGTCCTGCCTTGTCCATGGGACATGAACATAACCTCCACCAGCTATTTCCCTCATAGGAAACTAGTTTGCAACTTCCCCTCTTTCTTTTTTCTTCTTCTCTTTTCTTTGTCCATTTCACTCTCCATTTACTTAATTCACCTAATCTTTTAAGAAACACAATTAATTCTTTTACATGAGATATCCTACCTGTGGTATTTACATTTTCAATATCTTTTTCAGAAAAATCCACTCTGTAATGTTTTTGCAATTGTTTCTGTCTACTCAAGTCTGTCTAATTCAGCAGCCACTTCTTCAAATTGATCATATTTATTTTTCGTTTTCCATTGTATACTCTTACAGATAAATAATAATTCATCATCCTGATATTGCTTTAAACAGTCAGTTCCAATTGTGCCAATAATTATTTCTTCCAAATCTGCTTTCAATTTTGCGACATCAAGTTGTTTAGATTCAGGAACTTGTGGGGTTAATGGAGTCTGTGTTAAATCTGTTTTATTCATGCTCCTTTCTGGAGATCCAGAATCAGATCCTGCAACAGATGGTGTCTGACCATTTGACAAACTTTGATTAAAAGTTAAATCTGAAATTTATTTTCTCGATGTTTAAAATTTTTCAGCCACTTTCTGAATTTCCGCATTTAATGGAACAGTCAGAGCTGAGTGTCTATTTTCTCCTTGTTCAAAAACCGGTACAACAGGACCAATTGTTACTGGTACTACTGCTTCCATCCCTTTCGTTACGTGCTGTATTAATTCCTCTTTTGCTCTTAAATATTCTGAAATATCTGGTATATTCCCAAGTCCCTCTGCTCTCTTTTCATTCCCTGGGAATTCATTTCTCTGTCCTGGAATCTTTGGATAATTTCTGTTTTCTCTTGGAGTAAGAGATTTACTTCTTGACCCTACTCTTTCAGGTAACCTTAAAAATCTAGGTGAATTTTCATCAGCTTCTCTAGGAGGTGCACTCTGAGAGGTTCCTGAAGAAACCCTCGGGGTAGACTGTGAACAATTCGGCTTATAGGGTGGCGGATCACGATTTGTAATAAAAATGTCTTCTAAAACCGCATCATCTAATTCCTCATCAAGATGACCTCTCTTTCGGGTATTCTTTTGACCTGATGTTTCAGTGACCATCTCTCTTACTGGGTATAAACCATCATACATATCTGCTTTTCTCCAGCGACGTACCCTATCTTGATGAGTTTCCCTATTTGTGTCTAATTTTGGGCCTCTTGATAATTCTCTATTTTCTCGTTCATGTTCCATCATCTCAACCTCCCATTCAACTAAAGCTTCAAATTGAGTAGGTCTAGGCTTTGGCATAAGAGCCATCATTTTTTCTCTCAGGTTTTTCAAAACTTTAACATTAAATGATCCATCTTCCGGCCATGCTAATACACCATCATCTTTGGTATATTGCATCCAATTTTCAAACCAAAGGACAGAATGATAACCATATTCACCTTCCATATATGCTGCAGGTGTTTTGTACTTATGAAGTAATTTTCCACCTTGCATTTCAATTTTCTTATCGGGGCTGAATATATTTTTTAATTTCTGAAACCATGAAGGCTTCTTTTCCTCCTTTCCGTACCAATAACTCATGATTTAAAAACGATTCCACTTAATTTGGAAAAGATCGTAAATATTTCTTTGTTGTTCCGCTACTCTAGCCAATCCGTGCGCGAAACTCACCAACAAGCCAATCAGGTTAAGCCACGTCACTACCTTGCTCAACCAATAAAAATACTGTTTTCAGATAGGACCAATCAGCTAACAGCTCGTTTTGGTCACTTGAACCAATCAGTGCGCTTGCTGTGACGTATGTTAACCAATCGCAGCGCGAACCCTGTGACGTTTGCTGCCGCTGCAGCTTCACTGTCTCTACTCCGCAAACTCACCCCTCCTTTACAAAATATTTTCACAGCGCCATTTTAAAACAATTCTTTTCAATGAAATTCAATTTATAACTACAAAAAAACAAACCATTTGTCAGTTTCGCTAAATAAAGTGATAATTTTTATCAATCATTCAAGTAATCACTCCCGTGAAATAGACGACGCTATTCTCACAAAATCATTCATACACATTCAAACGGAAAACCCTGACCATATATGCATGAAATCTTCAGCAGGACTTTAACCTACCAATAGAAATCCTCAATCGCCAGTAAGAATAGACGACGCTTCCTTACCCTTTACTCAAGCTTGGAAAAATCCTATTACTCTTTTCACAGCGAGTTTTTAAACGGGCTCCTAGTCTCTATACTCAAAGCTACGATTTCATAGTCAATCCTCACTTTACATTCAACCTGTCATACCTAGAATCCCTAAACTTGTGCTGTACGTCCACAACACTAGTGATATGTTAATATCACTATTTTGAAACAGAACAGATGAACTGTGTAACTTCACCTGTTACACTACTCTGCCGGCAACTTAACCAGGAATTTTGACACTGCTGGAAAAAACCTTTTGACTACATATAACAACTAGACAAACTTAACATGTGTTAAACATGTATCCTATGTATCTACATGTAGCATGTCAGTTACCATAGTAACCGTAACTCTGCTACCAGAGAATTGATCCAGCGGCCCTAAAGAAATTCTGTCTCAACAGCTCTACCCAACACCATGATACTCACCATTAATCATAAACTCTTCACAAGGCCCATAAATAACTGAGACAAGTATTGGCCAACTGAATCATGTGACCTAAATAATCAGAACTATTCACAAAACTATTTACATTTATATACAACTGCAGTTTATCATTATCATATTTGTAATACAGGAAACATTTAAGTCACCTAGGTAATGGATCAACTGATGGTAACTAGACTCAAAATAAACAAGACCAGCTTGTCATTTCAAAATCTATTTTATTAACTTTATTTTCAAATAAGAGCATTTTTAATTTAGAAATCTTTTTTATTTGCATTTAGTAAGCATCATTTTATTAAGTAAAGGCACATTCGACTGTCAGTTCAAAACGAATCAACATGAAAAATATTTAAGCAAAAAGGATCTCATTCCCTAAATTCTATTTCCCTGACTAAACTTCTTAGAACCTAAAAACAAAATCATTAGTTCAGTTTTCCCTTACGTGAGTAAAAAGTCCGACAGCATCTCACGCCCTTCAGGATTCAGGAACGAGACAGCAGCCCTCCCTCCAAGGGACCAAGTTTTATACCTTTTGTCTATTTAAAACTAACTAAAAGAATACTTTTTTAAAGATATTCAGCGATTTGATTGGCTGACAGCCGTCAGTCTATGTGATCTCATTGCTTTTTCATTCCAAAATTGTGCCTTTCTAAAACGTCTTTGTCCATTGTCCACAAGTGACATTAGCTTCTGAGGTATTTGCAACAACTTATTAAATAACAGTTCGTTGCTTCCTCAGCTTGGCTTTTCTGCCGGTTCCTGTCCTTGGAAATTATTCAACACGGAGCACATCTTGCACAGTTCCTCTTATTTGTTTACTGACGATTTTGAAAGTGACAAACTTTTTCATTCTTTTGCTGTGCTCAGCTCATCACGACAGGATTCCAAACACTTTTTCAAGAACTAGTATGCAAAGAAACACAAAACATTATTTAATTTGAGTAATGAAAGTCATTCTGTTACCCACCCCCTTTACTGATGTTAACCCATTAGTTTATGTTATCTAGCTTTAAGCACAATTAAGCAGCATTATAAAAACCTTCTTCACATGGGCCTCAGGATTTTCCACGAGCCTTTGCCACATAAGACACGGCATAGACGAAAGCACATTTAAAATAAGCTCATGCCATTATTTAAAAAGCCGCAACTAATGTTGACAGGATAAATTGACAAAGTTAGTTTATTATTTTTCAACGTACTCGCAATTGCAACAAAGAGCACATAATGTTAAACCCTCATGTTCGTGAATGCATTTTTAAACTAGGTTGAATTAGTACAAATCATGCATAAACTCATTAATATTATTAATTCATTATGGAAGTTTAACTTTGCGAGTCAAAACGCATTTAATTTCTAAAACTCGCTTCATCAAGACCAATATAAAATCTATATGCGACTTGGAGTTGCCTTTACAAAATGTGGGTGCTGATGGTCTATCTGCCTGGAAACGTCCATTACAAGCCCTTAGGTCATGTCCCACAGTTAACTGTAAGATCTGAATTGCTGCCACCATACTTTAACTGCCCCAGTACTATCTAGAGCAGGGATGTCATTGGCTCTGTCATGTTCATCAAATAGATTGTCAAGGCAAAGTACTGGCTCAAATTTACAGTTGACGTCCCCACCTACAATCACTTGTGTGTTGGGACCTAGTGTGTCAAGATAAGTCCAAGTACTCTATCACCTTAGATTCCTTATTTTGGGGATTTGGCCTATTCTATACATTTATTAAGTATATAGTTTCTTTATCTTTGTCACCATCTTTACACCCAGTAGGTCCTGGGATGGAATAGAGAGAGGGGTAACTTCGATTTCCAGAGAGATTCTTATCCAGATCACTAAGCCCCCAGACACTCTTCCTCTTACTGAAGGGATAGCTTCGTGGTAGAAGGTTTTGTAACCAAGCCTGTGTGGAATATCTAAGGCCCAGGTCTCCTGCAGGAGAATTAAATCATAAACATCAGTGAAAGTACACCAAACAGTATCTCTGAGATTCCTAGATAGGCCTGCTATATTCCATGACATATATTTAACAACCGGATTACCGTGGGAAGATGTTGGTAGTGGGTTCACTTGGCTAGCTTGAATAACTGCGGAGGATATATCATTGGTTCCTCCTTTTAGGATTTTATTAGAGCTACTTGTTTCGATCTCAATACTACTATTGCTAGGTAGAAGTAGTAGACCATCACCAAAGTCCATCACCAAAGTCCATGATGCTCCGTCCCATTGTATTAGGTGCTTGCTTAGTAGTAGAAGTCTCTATCACCTTACCCCACTCTAGCTCTATAATGTTTTCTTCCCGGGAGATTATAATGGCACTAGGATTAAGTAGTCAGTCTACCTCTTCAAGATTGTTAAAACCGTCAAATCTGTTCTCCAGGGGGATAGTTAGATACTGCTGTCGGGTACCCTTCATACTTTGGCTTATAGAAGTAACCCAAGGGGAGTGCACTCATAAGCGTATTACTACCCTGCAGTTCTTCCATACATTGCAAGACCCTTTAAGCTTGTTGGGGGTGCCAAAAGTTGATAACCACACAGTCTCCTCTTATGTCTTTTGAAGAGTGCCCCAGCCACCCTACCCTGCGGACCATTAATATGTCGTGGGTATCGGCAGGATGAAACCGCTTAAATTTTACCAACCAATCAACCACGTTAATGCGGAGGTTTTGCAAGATTCTTGTTGGTCCCTTTTTAAAGAGGGTACCCCTGAAAGAACTATTACGTATGGTGAAGATTCCGGGGGTAATTGTAAGACGTCAATATTTGGCAGGAAATCAGTTCCCTTAGGACTATAAACTTTAGTCATACCTGATGTTTTACTCGGACTTCCCTGGGCTGTCAGTCTATCTACCCTTCTAGTATTAGGACATGCTAAAGTATGTGTATTGTCCTTTCTACCCTCAATCGGGCAGGCGGCCTTCTGTGGGGGATTTGTAAGTGTCGCCGGGCTTTCTACTTCCCTTCCTGTTGGGGTGGTAAGAGATGCGGGTTTGCTCCCTTTCCAGCTGGTAATTCGTTCCTCATTCCCTACTTTCACACACAAATGTTCTATTCTCGCAGTGAATTGCATTAGACTAGCTATCAAATCTTTCTCAAGGCCCTCCACTTTCTCTTTTATCATTGCTTCAAGGGAATTCTTCAGCGTTATTTCTAATTTCCCAAGTCGTCTCTCCAACCCCATATCCCAAATAGTGCTACCACTGTCTGTTTGTGTGCTAATGGTCTTTGTTAAGACCATTTGCCTAGCCCCCGCTTGGGTGTCTTTGGTCTAGCTCCCCCGACTTCTTTACTATTTCTTTTGTTCTTTACTATAGGGATTGCCATATTTTTCTTCGGGCCCTGATCTTGTTCCTTATGTACTGTCCCTAGTCTATGTGAGCCAAGTCTCGCTCTTAGTATAGGACTAGATTTAGATTTAGATGTATCTTCCTCAGAGGAAGTGACCACAGAAGACCTTGGGGTATTAAGCCAGCGTGATATATTGGGTGAAACTACTATGGGGCTGGGTGGAGATATACGCTCTGTAACCAAAAGAGGTGATGGTGAAAGAGAGGGCTGACCATTAGGGATAACTTCATTCATGTTTTTAACAGATGTATCCACCTCATGGCCACTACAGAGCCCTTGTTCAGAACCTGCTTGTTAATAAGAGCTACAGGGTAGAGGTTAACTGCAGGTGATTTAACATTACTGATTTTGCCCAAGGTGGACCTCTCCTGCACCTCAGCTATACTTAGCGATAATCTTTTCTCTGTCAGGGCTATTTCGTGTTGCAAAACTGATTCAGCTCTAATCAGAAAAGCATCCATTGTGCCCGCAAGTCCCTCCCCCACTCTCTGTGCATTCTTCCGGTTAGCTGCCATGATACACATCAGAGGTATGATGATATAGAACACCAAAGGCCAATTTCAAGTGTCTTACTTGACAGGAGGTGGCCCAGCCCGGCTTCTACCGGCCTCGGATGGCCACAGATGGCCCGGCCCTTGTCCCCGGCTTCTCCCGGACGAGCCTGTGCGCGTCCCGCTGCGTGTTGGGCGGTGAGCAGTTTAAAGGTCCAGGGGGCGGGGCGTGTCTTCCGGCCGGCACCTCACGCGAGACTGCGCTGCCTGCTGGATGTTGTAGGCAAGCAGCGCGCGGTCCGCGGGTAACTCAAGGCACGGAAGGGCAGTGTCTATAGCAATCCCCCAGCTCTCTCGCAGCAGGCAATAGGCAACAGTTCATCCGATACCAAAGGGAAGATTCCTGGTACTTCTGGCAAATAGATGGTGCATCCTGCTGCGCGTTGGGCCGGTGAGCAGTTTAAAGGTCCAGGGGGTGGGGCCTGTCTTCCGGCCGGCACCTCACGCGAGACCGCGCTGCCTGCTGGATGTTGTAGGCAAGCAGCGCGCGGTCCGCGGGTGACTCAAGGCACGGAAGGGCAGTGTCTACAGCAATCCCCCAGCTCTCTCGCAGCAGGCAATAGGCAACAGTTCGTCCAATTCCAAAAGGAAGATTCCTCGTACTTCTGGCAAATAAATGGCACGTGGTAAAATAACTTATTTGCTGGAGAGATCTGTGTTTTGCTTAGTCCTTGCTTCTTAAATGCGTGTGGCTCATGTTTTTAAAAACTCGACATGATCTGTAGTCTTTATGCAATGAATTGGCATAATTCGATTATTTTCCGTCACTTTATTCATATTTGGTGCAGCGCTGTTTTCTCCATTGGGTGGGCCTCTATGCGTTCTTATTGACTGAAATTATTGCTCAGATTGTGGCTTCGTCTCTCTAGCACAGTTGATCTGTAAGAAATACACTTGCAACTTTACCTGTACGTCTTACTTTTGGGAGCTTATGTTTTCTACGCTACGTTACACGGTACAAAGGTGTTTGTACATATTTGCACACAGGTTCTCTCTTTGGGGCAGTATGTTTTCTGTAGATCAGGCGTTTAACAGAACACAAACCATGCTTCATGTGCAGGTCACTCTGAATATTGGGAAAGAGTGCATATTGAGGGAGAAAGCAAGCAACTTCTCTTTTCTAAACCTGATATGTTTTTCTGTGCCCCCCCCACTTAAACAAATGCAAAATATCACTTGTACACTGAGCGCATCCACTGATATTGAAATGTTCAAGTTCAGGAATTTATATAGCGCACTACTCACCCAGAGGGTCTCAAGGCGTTTGCAGAGGGGGTTCAATTATTTATTGAATAGCCAGGTTTTAAGTTCCTTTCTGAAGTCTGTGTGGTTCTGTGTAAGGCGGAGGTGAGTGGGGAGTGAGTTCCAGGTCTTGGCCGCCAAGTAGGAGAAGGATCTTCCTCCCATGGTGGATCTTTGGATGCTAGTTTGTAGAGGGCCTTGTGTGCGTGGGTGAGGAGAAGGAACGTTATTCTCTTGTTGACGGGAAGCCAGTGGAGGTCTTTCAGGTGGCCGGTAATGTGATCTTGGCGAGGGATGTCCAAAATGAGTCTCGCTGATGCGTTTTGGATGCGTTGGAGTTTTTTCTGTAATTTGGCTGTGATTCCCGCGTAGAGGGTGTTTCCATAGTCTAGTCGGCTAGTGACTAGTGCGTGGTTGACGGTCTTTCTTGTCTCTGAGGGGATCCAACTGAAGATTTTTTTGCGCATACGAAGTATGTTGAAGCAGGAGGATGAGATGGCGTTGACTTGTCTGGTCATTGAGAGTGAGGAGTCTAGGATGAAGTCAAGGTTACGTGCATGGTCTGTGGGTATGGGTGCTGTGCCCAGAGCCGATGGCCACCATGAGTCGTCCCAGGCAGAGGGGGATGATCCTAGGATGAGGACCTCCGTTTTGTCTGAGTTAAGTTTTAGGCGGCTGTTTTTCATCCATTCGGCTACTTCTTTCATGCCTTCATGAAGATTAGTTTTGGCGGTGTTAGGGTCTTTGGTGAGGGAAAGGATCAGTTGGGTGTCGTCAGCATAGGAGATGATGTTAAGGTTGTGTTGACGCGCGATGGATGCGAGTGGACTCATGTAAACGTTGAAGAGGGTGGGACTGAGTGATGATCCTTTTGGTACTCCGCAGATGACTTCGGTGGCCTCTGATTTGAATGGGGGAAGTCGGACTCTCTGGGTTCTCCCGGCGAGGAATGAGATGATCCAGTCCAAGGCTTTTCCTTATATGCTGATGTTGCTGAGGCGTTGTATGAGGGTGCTGTGACAGACTGTGTCGAAGGCGGCGCAGAGGTCGAGTAGGATGAGGGCCACTGTTTCTCCGTTGTCCAGTAGTGTTCGGATGTCGTCTGTCGCTGCAATGAGGGCGGTTTCGGTGCTGTGTTTGGCTCGAAAGCCGGACTGTGAAGAGTCGAGGGAGTTGTTGGATTCAAGGAAGGCGGCGAGCTGGCTATTGAAGGCTTTCTCAACTACTTTGGCAGGGAATGGGAGGAGGGATATGGGGCGGTAGTTCTTAAGTTCGGAGGGGTCTGCTGTGGGTTTCTTCAGAAGGGCGCTGAGTTCGGCGTGTTTCCAGCTTTCTGGGAAGGTAGCGGAGTTGAAGGAGCAGTTGATGACATCACGGAGATGGGGTGCGATGATGGAGTCTGCTTTGTTGAAGATGAGGTGGGGACAGGGGTTGGTTGGCGAGCCAGAATGGATGGAGTTCATTAGGCGGATGGTGTCTTCAGTGGTGATTGGGTTCCAGGCGCTGAGGTTGTTAGAGGGCGGTTTAGGTTCGGAGGTGGGTGGAGAGGACTGTTTTTTAGAGATGTTCTCAAAGCTGTTATGTATGTCAGCAATTTTGTTGTAGAAGAAGGAGGATAGCGAATCGCAGAGGTCTTGGGAGGGAGTAATGTCGTTTGAGGCTGCGGTGGGGTTGGTGAATTCTTTGACGATGTTGAATAGTTCCTTGCTGTTGTGGGCGTTGTTGTCGAGTCGATTCTTGAATGCTGATTTCTTGGTGGATCGGATCAATTGGTGGTGTTTACGGGAGGCTGTCTTGAAGGTGGTCAGGTTGTCAGTGGTTGGGTTTTTTCTCCATGTTTTCTAGAGAGTACGGCATAGTTTCTTGGATTTCTTAAGGTCGTCGTTGAACCAAGGGGCCTTTTTGCTACCCTGTTTGGTTTGGTGGTTTTTCAAGGGTGCTAATTCTTCAACGCTGTGAGTGATCCATTGTTTGAGGTTGGTGGCAGCTTGGTTTGGGTCCGATGAGAGGGCGGGTGGGTTTTGGTTGAGCGATGTGAGGAGTTGGTCGGTGGTGATTTTGTTCCAGTTTCTTCGAGGAAAAGGTTGTGGGGGTTGTGGGTCGAGGTAGTTTTGTAGCTGAAGTGAACACAACTATGGTCCGTCCAATGGAGAGCTGTGGTGTGATCGAAGGAGATGTGTTTGCTGGAGGTGAAGATTGGGTCGAGAGTATGTCCAGCTATATGGGTGGGGGTGTCAACAAGTTGTTTGAGTCCGAGATTGGCCAGGTTGTCTAGAAGGGTGGTGGTGTTGCTGTCGTTTTTCTTTTCCAGGTGAAAGTTGAGGTCTCCCAGTAGAATGTAGTTCTCGGAGGCGAGGGCGTGTGGGCTGATGAACTCAGTGATGTCTTCGCTGAATTGTTTACGGGTTCCTGGTGGCCTGTAGATGAGGGTGCCTCTAAGTGTGGTCCTGGGGTCGGTGTGGAGGTGTTCGGCAGTTGCAAGGTTATTGTCGAAGCTGGTCGTGATTCTGATGGTGTTCTTATGGACGATGGCGATGCCTCCTCCTGTTTGGTTGGTGCGGTCTTTTCGGATGATTTTGTAAGCGTCCGGGATGGCTATGGCGATGTCAGGTGTTGATGATGCGTTCATCCAGGTTTCTGTAAGGAAGGCGACGTCCGGTGAAGCAGTGTCGAGTAGGTACCAGAGTTCAGTGGCGTGTCTATGGATCGAGCGGGTGTTCAGCAGGATGCACTTCAGGTGGTTAGAGTCGAAGCTGTGGTTGGGGTTAGTTGATTTGGTGTGGGTCTTGATGCTGGTGAACTTGCAGGAGTGGCAGGCGAAGGGACCGTGGGTACGTCCTGGGGCAGCCTCGTAGCATTGTGGGGAGCGTCCAGGCTTAAGTGCTAGGAGGGTCGAGGCGTCATACGTTATGCGGGAGGAGTGGGTTTTGCGAGGAACAGGGGGTCTGGCGCTGGGTGCGGTCCAGGCGTGGACGGCCGTAGACGGGCTTACCTTTGGCGCACCTTTGGCGCGCATGGGGCGCGACCGCTGCGCGTAAACGCTGCACACAGAAGCATCTGTCATATATGGATGGTGGAGGGGGCGGGGGCGAGGGAGGGTCAGCTGGGAGGCGGGAGCGGGGAGGAGACACGGGCCAGGAGTGGACACAACAACAACAAAATGCTGCTTAAACTGAAAGCGAAACGGGGCACAGCCGAGGACCGGCAATGAATAAAATAGCAGGCTACGGCAATTGAATTCCCAACAATTCAGCGCTAACGTGCACAATACTAATCAGCAGGTACAAATTCAATTTTTAAATAAGCAAACGCTCACCCACGCTCCCTTACTTGCTCACACAGCGCCTGGTATCGTAGCCTGCACAGTGCTATTAGTGACCATCTGCGCCGCATTGCCGAATTAAAACTAACGTAGCCTGCTTATTTAAAAATTTAAATTGTACCTGCTGATTAGTATTGTGCACGTTAGCGCTCACATACACATGAGTGCTAATCTTTCCTATTCTTGGCCAACTTGAACTCTACACTATTATCTGGCAGATCTTTTGTCCTGAGTTTATGTAGAGCCAATAGGTACAGTTGCAAGTTCCTAATTGTAATTCTTTGTGAATCACAATTGGGAAATCGCACAATGTTAAAGTTATTATTATCGATTCCTAATGCCGTCACAATAGACCTACCTCATGAATAATAATGAGTTAGGTCGCAATTTCTGACCCATTCGGAATTTCTGCTATCACAGGAATGGTGGCCTGCTAAAGTAAGCAGCCCACCATGTTTGTGACTGCTTTTTAATAAAGCAATCTTTTAATGGTGCCCATTTCCCTTAAAGGAAAATGGATGTGTTCCAATCAATAAAATTCAACCTTTATGTTCCATTGGACCACTGCCTGCTCTTAACAAATATTTGGATCAATATTCACAAAGGGGAAAGGGACCCATGAGGACCCCTTCCCATTTGCAAATGGTTACCACCGCCCTTGGGGTGTTGATAAAAAAAATGGATGTTTTGCGACCGTAATGTGGCCTCAAAACATTTATGCATACTACTGCCATTTGGTATTAGAAAGGAATACCCTAAACATTCCCCTTCCAAATACTAAATCGCTATAGTCAAATTGTCATTTGGTAACATGTTTTTGAATTGCAATTTGGGTTCTATCACATGGAAAAGCATTTTTGGGGTTGGAAACGGCTTGATTCTGTGGATCCGGCCATTTCTGACCCCAAAACTGCTTTTGTGCATATGCCCCTTGGTGTGGAAAAGGCAAGGCATTGGTACCTGCAGTTGGCTGGCCCAATGGTCATACCTGACCTGTGTTAACCCTTTTAGCACGGGCGTCAGCATTCAATGACAGCGCTGTCTCCCCATTGTGTCTGTCGGCTATATTGAAAACCCCAGGGAGGGGTGAAGCAGAATCCCTATCTGTGATGTCATCATGTCACAAGGCACGCTGACATCCCAGACCTCCACTGGAGTGGAGAGAACAAGAAGATGAGTGCCCTGCTCCTGCGTCACATAGAGGTTTTTCAAGCCCTGGTGCCTCCCCATATTTGAGTTAGGCTCCATTTCCGTTTGCAGCAATGCCTCCTTTAAACTGTTTCAGCTTGCAGATCACAGAAGCACCATGATCCACAAGCAGCGACCACTAGACACCAGAAATTAATCTTTTTTTCGGGGATGTAGGAATGGGATGGTTCTCTGCGAAATGGGCTAACAATCCAGGGGCATATTTATTTATTTTTATAGTATGTTTCCTGCAGGGTAAAATATAATAGCAACCTTATTTTTCTTGTTTTTCAGGGGTTTAGCTCCAATGGGAAATGGGCCAATCGCCAATATGGCATAAATCTGTATATATGAGTATGTTTCCCCCTGGGAGGTGCTATTGCTCCCTCCAGGGGGAAAAAGCGGCAATGATTTTCTGTTTGGGGAATGACCCCCCTGGGGGCATAATTAGTCATTTGGTAGTATGTTTTCCTCTAGAGAGTACAATTGCACCCCCAGAGGGGGCATGGTTGTGTCTCCTAGGGGAAACAAAATATCCTTAGACCACTCTTCCACCAGAGGGCCATGTTTTTACAATGTTGTTTAGCTTGTCTATTGAAATTCAAAACTACCACTATGGTGAAATGTGGAATCCTTGGGTTTACTAAAATATATTAGGGCTAGACTGACAAAGCTTTTGTGTTATATTTGCATGACATTTTTCATGCATACCTGATGCAAAATCCTTGTTGGGATTTTACAAAGCAATGCAAATGGCTATTTCAGCTGCTTTGTTATAAAATAAAAAGAAAAACAATATAGCACATTGTGATGCCTTGCATTACTTTGCATCAGGGAGGCCCTCCATGGGTGATGCATGGGTGCTCTCTTGCAACGACCCTTGGCTTTTGATGCATATCTATATTTACAAAGACTTGTAGGCATGGACTTGCACCAAAATCTAGTGTCTGTCTGAGGCTGGCGTAACAAGGAGAAATATATTTTTGCTGGTTACTGTTTGCATGTGTACTGCAGGCCTAAAATGGGATTTTGTATGCAAGAAGGGGCACACCACATTGGAATCCCAAGGGTGTCTACTTTAAAAAATATCTGTAGTTGGTTGGTTTATGAGTGACAGACGAGCACACCCCCAAATACCGCAGTGACCCCTATTGCTGATCTGTCCACATGGCGCTTTAGAGTCTTTTATGTTGCGATCCCTTGGCTTACCCACACAAGTGGGGTATGGTTGTTATTGGGAGATTTGTGCAAGGGTTTCTGGGTAAGAAACGCTTGTGAGATCCATTCAAGCTACACCATCTTGGACTTCCCTGTTGTCTAGTTTTTTTTAAATGGGCAAGTTCAATAGGTTTCCCTAGGTGTCAGCTGAGCTAAGAACCAAAATCCACAGCTACCTAAATTGCAAAGAAAGGATCATTTTTCAGTGGAAAGAAGTTGACGTGTCCATGGTGCATGTTGGCTCCTTTCCTGTTAGGGCTAGGCCCACCCACATTTATTGCAGGACTTGGGGAACGCTGGGTGTTAAAAAATGTTTTAAATTAAGACAAGGAGACTAGCATTATGCGTTAACTTTTATTCACTATCCTAAGCAGAAACACTTCAAAGTTTCCAGAATCAAAACTTTAGAACTAAATTCCAATATATAGAATGCCTCTCTCCTTCATTTTCCTACTCTTTTGTTACTCTTCATCATAAATCGTCCTTCTTACTCTTGATCCCATCTTGTAAATCTCACTGCTCTGAAAATATAGACAGAAAAAATGTATCCTTTCTTTAAACAAGTTTCTTTTCCTTAAACTTTTAATATTGTTAAGTATTCCTCAATAAACTTTATTTATCTTTTAACTTTAACGGTGTTTTTTCACTCCTGTACAAAAAACCTCTTCCCAAATCTGGAAGGGTGTGGCACGATAATGCTAGCTTCATTGTCTTAAAAAAAAATGAGGTTCTATATAAAGTCATTTTTAAGAATCAATTTTTATGGCAAGACAGGAGCCTAGCATTATGCATGTTCAAAGCTTCTCAAAACATATTCTGAGAAATGTTCTATAGGGTTACAGTGACATTTCCAAAATGTATCCGCATTTGACCAATCGGCTGCTTTAAATATGTCTTCCAATCTCATTCCAGCCATAAATGATTTACTCGCCATAGCACTCCTGATGGAGTGTGCCGCCTTCTCCTCCAATGTAACCCCTTCGATGCTCATGACGAGCTCAGCTCGTCATGAGGCACAGTTGAGCTGTGCTGATGACGAGCTGAGCTCGTCATGAACAATGGTAAATCTGCAAATGCATTACCGGGGGGGAAAACCTCTAGCAGCCAAGGTGTTAATACCTGTTTCCTTCATTGCAGACTTTACCCACCTAGCAATGGTTCTTGTGACTCCTTTGAATGGCTTTACATAAGAAATCAATAACTGATCTAGTCCTGCACATCACTTTTCTAGCATCCTTGATTCATATTCCTTTATACATCTTACCACACACATTTGTGAATTATCCAAACTTGGATGAAAGACAGAAGTTCTCATAGTTTTTGTTCTTTTCCATATTTTGAATATTACACCTGTTGGTTGAAAACATCTATTTGAAATCTCTAATGCCTGCACATCTGGCATTCTTTTAAAAGAAATCAAACACAGTAAAGTTGCAAATTTCCATGTTAATTCTCTTATTCCTAAATATTTATTACTAGACCATTGTTGAAACATTCTGAAAACTAAATTAACAACCAAAAGTGTTTAGTACCCTGATTTTTGAGGTATTTTCAACCTTATTCCTTTCATTACTATTGATATTACCTGGATTTAAGAATGTCCTGCTGCCACAGTCGAACTATAATAATTGACCATTTTGTAAGATAAACCTTTATTAAATAACTCTGGGATTAAATTCACCTCTTCTTTTTCATGAGACTCCATGGGATCCAAATCCCTTTCCAAACACCAACGTAACCAAAGTCTCCATGTGCTTCTATACCTTTCCTTTTCTTGATTCCTGGAGCCCAGAATACATGAAGCAACTCTGAAGCTGTTGCCAAACGATCTGTGAATCTCAATGAATCCCTGCAATCTTCCAAACTAGAATGTTGAGCAAACATGCCTCTACTAGAGGTTGCTATACTCTCTTCTTTTCCTCTCAAGAGTCCCTTGAAAGACCTGATTAAATATGGTATCTCCGTAGCCAAAACTGTTTAGAACCAGGGCTGAACTTTCAAAAACAGACTCACTTAACATTATCTGACCTCTCTGTTCCCTGCACTGCAGCAACACACCCTAAATCAATGAAAAAGGTGGAAATGCATATCCCTCATCCATGTCCAATCCTGCATGAACAAATCCATTGCAATTGCACCTGGATCTGGTCTCCAACTTACGTAATGAATTAGTTGGAATGTCAACCGTGAATCGAATAGATCTACTTCTATTGGGCCCAAGCATTTTTTTAATCTCTCTGAAATACTTCTCCTACAATTTCCAATCACTCTAATCTGTTATATTCTTTAAATTCCAATCTGCTACTACATTGTATATTCCTGGAAAAAAGTCTGCTTTCAAACACATTTTCTGTTCTAAACAAAATTCCCACAGTTCCTTCTTTAAACCCTCCAGTTTTTTTCAGACCTGCTGCCCTATAATTTGTTTATAAAAGTCAATTAAGTAATGTTGTCCATCATCAATAACATGCCTTGCAGTTCCTGTTTGAAACTGTGAAGGGCAAACAGACCTGCATTTATTTCCAAAAAATGCAGATTTTCCTTTTTCTCTGTCTAGTTTCAATCCCCCCCATTTCCAGATCTGAACACTCTGCTCCCAATCCTGACATGTTGGCATCTGTTTCTAAAATGAAGTCTGACAGTGTTCTAAAAATTGTTCTACCATTCCATACTTTCAAATTTTACATCCACCATTTCAACTCTTCCCTTGCTTTCATATTCATTTTAATTTGTCTCCGTACTATAACCCTTTTGCTAATCTTATTTTCTTTAGTCTTTGTGAGGCGCTGTAATGTAATTGGCCTGTACAAAATCACTTGTACGGAGGACAATAAAAGATCAATCAACTAGGCTAAATCTTTCCACTTTATTTCCTCCTTCTTGATCACATACTTAACTTCCTCTTATTCGCTGAATTTTCAATATGGGAAGCTGTAACTGACTTGTCACTTAATCTTCCTCCCACCTTTTGCTGGGTAAAATAAAAATTGTTACTCATGCTCACCTTGTCCTGAGTTTGTGTTTTGACTTAGTCCCAAAAAAGGTAAATTTCTTCCTCCGCTTCCTCTTTTGTGATAGAAACCTGTATTCTGTTTGTAGTAACCACTTCCTTGATTTCCTTGGTTTCCTGAATAAAGAGACTTATAATATCCTCTGCTGAGAGTTTGCCCTCTCCTCCCAGCCCTCCTCTTACAAAAACTGTTTCCTGTAAATTCCTTCCTCATGGAGAATTTTGCCTTTTCAAGACTAGTATAACTTTGGACATATTTCCTATTACTTTTAACCATACCTTCTACAAATAGAAGGCCTTTAGCATTCTCTCTGCTTTCTTTCAAACCTAACTCTCTAACTTAGGATTGGTTTCCTTTACTCTACCAAAAGACCATTATTAACCTTTCCTAATAAGCATATAGCTCTTTGGCTCCACCCTCTTAAAATATATATATTTAAATCCATGCCTTTAAAATAGGCCCCCCCAACAAATCAAACATTCTAGCATAAGTCCAAGAATTCTAAAACTCAGTCCAGGCACTGTTTGAATAACTTATCCAGTCCTTTTTGTTGGGTCTCCTTGCCCAATCTGAAAAAAAACAAGTCATTCATTCTGGATCAATATTAAGTGTTGCAGTCACCTTATAGCCAATCATGTACATGACCATTCTGTTTGCATAATATTCCATTCATCTTTATCTAATGGTTTTGATCTGTTTTTATTTTCCAGACAAAAACACATACCACAGGTCTATTTAATGCACATCGTTAAGCATACAACCCTATACAGGGCCGGCCGCATAACTTGACATGTCACTGGTGCCGTTAGGAATGGACAGAGAAAGCCTGAGGGGCCGGCCGCGTCACATGGTGCATAATGTAATGCCATCTGGGCATGTGAGAAAGCAAGACCCCTGAGATCTATTTCAATAACAAACAGGCAACCAGCCCAAAATCAGCCGTCAGCCCAACAAGGCCCAATAACCGAAAGAGTAGCGAAGAGAGAAAAGTAGAAAGAAGAGGGAAAAAGAAGAAGAAAGTACAAGGGGTGAGACAGCACAGCAAGACTAGGAGTAATGCGCGCAGGGGGGGAGGGATGGGAGAGGGCCTGGGCCAGCACTAGTGCTGACTGGGTCCTGATGCACTTGGGCAGCTATGGAAGCAATCTACCAGTTTCAGGGGGAACAATGCCATCCTCAAAGAGGCGCAGCGTCCTGAGCCTGGTAGGCATATGGCGTGCATGTTCAGCAGTACAGAGATATTTAACCAGAGGTTGCCAAACAACCTTAAAACGTGCATCGCGTGCTTGCAATCGCGCTGTGAAGAGCTCCATCATGATGACATGCCAGAGACGTACAAACAAGGCTGCGATTGGGGGGGTGTCAGTTTTTTTTCCAGTACAGGGCTATAAGCTGCTTGGCCGCTCCTAACATTTGGAGCGCCAGAATCCAATCGCTTTGGGTGAGTGTTTTCAGGCTATCAGGTTTGATACCTAGTAGGATCGTGCTCATGGCTTCAGGCAGAGGGAACCCCAATACCCCCCAGATGTGGCTAAGGACCTCCTTCCACAATAGGGTCAACGTTGAACATGCCCACCAAACATGAATAAAGTCCCCAGATGCAGACTGGCACCTCCAGCACAGAGGAGAGGATGTGGGAAACATCTTGTGGAGATACTGGGGTGTGTAATACCATTGAGTCATGAGTTTATAGGCATTTACCCGCTGTGGGATGCTACGATATATTTTGGGGATATCCTGCCATAATCTACACCACTGCGAGGGAGCAATGTCCGTGCCGCACGTCGACTGCCATTGGTGTTGGTATGGGTGAGAGGGTGGTGCCTTTGGGTGCTGCAGAATCTGGTAGATCCGAGATATCAGCCCCTTTGATCCAACAAGAGAGCGAGCCAGCTGTTCGGAGGGGGTGAAGGCGCAAGTAGCCGCCTGGTACATTCCCCCTCGGACACCCAGTGCTGCAGTTGGGCATATTGCAGTCTCGCTTCCAATGATACGCAAAACTCCTCCCTACATTGGGCAAAGGTCTTGAGTGTACTCCCCCTCATATATATCACAAATCACCCTGCAGTCCCCCTGTGTCCATTTGTCAAAGGCACAGGTGCGATGGGCCGGCGGGAAGAAAGGATTCCCCTCCAGCGGGGTGTGCGGTGAGGAAATGTTGTGAGGCCTCTGGGCACAGCTATTTTATCCCAAGTCTCCAAGACCGTTCTTGTGGGTACCGCTATACAGGCACTCCTAGAGCGTGCTGCCCGATGTAGCCATGCAAGGTCCCAAATGGTTCGCCCAGTCACTGTCCGATCCATGTGCAACTATCCCTTCTCACTCTCCCTCACCCTCACCCCCACTCCACCACAAAGCGAAGATGTGAGGCCCAATATTAATCCATGAGGTTGGGGCACGCCAGCCCCCCTATCTCGTGGCATCATAAGGAGCTTTTAAGAGAACCGAGGCCGCTTCCCACCCCAGATAAAGGTCGTGAGGTCGCGTTGAAGGCCTCGTATATAATGAAGCGGGATAGGTGTGGGGAGGCATTGAAATAGATATAGAATTTTAGGGAGGATCGACATCTTGATGGCATTAAATCTGCCCAGACACGAAAACACCAGGGGCCTCCACCTCCGTAGATCTTCAAGGACCGTCTTCCGACATTCCCGCCAATTTACTTGTGTCCATGTGTCCAAAGAGGGGGTCAGCTGGAGGCCTAGATAGCGAATGTGCTAGGAGGCCCACTGATAAGGCTCAAGTTTCTCCAGGAGGGGGATCTCCTCCTTCGGAATGGTGAGATTGAGGGCCCAGGATTTGTTGTGGTTAATCTTAAAGCCTGAGGCCCTCTCAGAAAGGCACAGCGCTGAGTGCAGTGCCGGGAGGGACTCCAAAGGACGCGTTAGAGTGAGGATAAGATCGTCCGCAAACAGCGCCACCTTATTATCTCGGCAATCCCAGGGGGATACCAATGATATCAGGTGCCTGACTGCTCATCTCTGCTAGGGGTTCCACTGCAAGGGCAAACAGCAAGGGTGAGAGGGTGCACCCCTGCATCATACCCCTATGGATGGAGAATGGCGCCGTGAGTTGTCTATTGACCCGGATCCAGGCCTGCGGGCCAAGATATGGAGCCATGACCCTTGTGATCATATTCTGACCTAGCCCAATCTTTTGCAGAACCGCCCGAAGAAAGGTCCAATCCACCCGGTCGAATGCCTTCTCCACATCTAGCGACAGAAGGCAGTCCGGGAGCTTCCAGTGGTGTGCTTTCCCCACTAGATGCACAATTTTACGCATGTTATCCGCCCCCTGCCGATTGCGAATGAAGCCAACCTGATCCAGTTCCACGAGTCCCAGCATGTAGGCTTCTAGGCGTTTTGCTAGCAGTTTGGTGTACATTTTAGGGTCAGTGTTCAACAAGGCTATGGGGCGGTAAGACGCACAGAGAGTGGGATCCTTTCCAGGCTTCGGTATCAATGCTATCTCCGCCATGCCCATGTCGGAGGACGGTCCATCTGAGTCAGTGAAAGAATTGTACAGTCTCAGAAGGTGGGGCCGAAGCTGTGACTGGAACATGTGATAGAATGACAGGGAAGGCCATCCGGTCCCGGTGCCCTCCCAAGAGGGAGATCCCTCACAGCTGCTGTTACCTCATCCTCGGTGATAGGACCCTCCAGGGTTTCTGCATAATGTGGGTGTAGCGGCATCCCTGTATATCTACTCAAGACGTCTGCCACCACATCCGGGGGCGGAGTCTCCACCTTAAACAGAGCAGAATAGTAGGCCCGAAACGCCTCAAACTTATCCCTCTCTGAGGTGACCCTCCTCCAGTCTAGCAGCTGGACATTGGCTATATGAGCCTTGGCCGCACGCGCCCTCAGTCTCCCCACCAGCAGCCTGCCCACCTTATCTCCCCCCTCGAAATACCGCTGTTTCAAAGCCAGCAAAGATTTTTCTGCCTTATTAGTACGCAAAAGCCGAAGCTGCCCTCTAAGGTTGGCGAGCCGCCGCCTAGACCCCAGAGAAGTGTGTTCCCGATCCTTTTGTTTGGCTCGCTTTATGTCCTTCACCAGGATATCCTCCAGATTCGGAGCCTTGCACGCCTGTGCAATCGAAAGAGTGGTGATGTTGCCCCGAACCGTGGTCTTGAAAGCATCCCACACCACGGGGAAGGGCGTCTCCGGAAGATCATTACTAGCAAAATAAGAGTCAATGGCGGCCTGAATGCTTTCTACGTCGGCTGCATCCCGGAGAATACTCGGCGGCAGGCACCACCTCCCTCTCGGGTAGGGCAAGCGCCCGGGTCCTGCAGGAGCACCTCAACATGGGCATGATCAGAAAGCAAAATATGGGACATGGAGGCTCCAAGCATGTGTCGTATCAGGGCTTGCAAAATAAATAAATAATCGATATGGGAGTACAAGCGGTGGGCGTGGGAATACGAGTAATCCCTCAGCCCAGGGGACTGGTAATGTCACGTATCCAACAGTCCCAACTCTGTTATCTGGGTGCGTAATGCTGAGGACATGGCCCCTGTTCCGCTGAATGAGGCGCTGCTGCTATCCGCTTCCGGGTTCCAAACTAAATTAAAATTCCCCTCTATGTATCAGCGAAGAGTCGCCTTGCGGGACATGTTCTCTCAAGAGTGTCCGTAGGTATCTGTCCTGCATCTGGTTGGGCGCATATACGTTACACAAAGTGAACAGACGCCTTCCAATCCCCACAGTTACTTTAAGAAAGCGCCCATCTCCACTCCCTAAAGGGCTTAGTTTCTCCCCGCCTGAAGCCATTCCTGCACAGTATTGCCACACCCGCCGTTTTAGTATCTGCTGCGGCCCAAAATTGGAGGGGGTATTAAGGGTGTGCCATGCGCTTCACATCTGCTTGCAAAAGATGGGTTTCCTGAAAGAATATGATGTTGGGATTCTGCTGGAGGAGATAGCACCACGTGTGCCTCCGTTTATTGGGGGAGTTCAGGCCCTTGACGTTAAGCGTTAAGATCTTTAAGGGGCCAGGCAAGTTGGCAGTCATGTTAATATCCAAACGGGGCCCGCCCACTCCCCCCCACTCTGCCTCATCAGAAACAGAGACATGGGGGAATCCATCTACCCCAGCCCGTAGTGAACGCCGCAGCCGTAAGACCCACCCACCGACGCACAGAGAAAAGGGAAAAGAGAAGAGGAAGGAAACCAGTAAGAGGCAAGGAGAAGGAGAAAAGAGCAAGAAACCCAAAGGTGGCCAACCGGGCCGCACAGCAGTGGATATCAACAACGGCCAACGGGGCCACACTATTCTTTCACAGTCACAGGGCATCCTACACCCAAGGGTTTGGATACACTCAGGGATGTCACTCCCTCAGGAACATTATGGTAAAGTAACAAGGACCCCCTGAATGGGATAAACTTCCTGGGTCAGGGTAAAGCAATTATGTGCAAGGGTAAAAGCCCAGGCAAAATAGAAAACACAGTGTCTGACAGAAACAAATAATTCCCTGATTACTGTACCATCTTTACATTGAAGTTTTGTCTTTTAAAAAAAAAAAAATTCTATCCCTTTTTTTAACCATGTGTATTATTGAATATGTTCATATCAATTTTTATAAATGTAATTACATTTTCCATGTTATCATATAATAATTTCTCTTGAATCTTTTTCTCCTTATGGTGTGTCTACCTCCCTACATATTTGTTTCTGTCAGACACTGTGTTTTCTATTTTGCCTGGGCTTTTACCCTTGCACTCCCTCAGGAACAGTCAGGGGTAGGCCTGCAGTAGTCTCCAAGGTCAACTAGCGGGAAGGTCCCAGTGTCCCCCACCCCACTGGCTGGAAGCTGGGATGTAGATTACAGCATCACTACAGGCAGCAGACCCAGGAAGGAAGGTTCATTGTCAGCAGGGATGCGTTTCCTAATACATTGCAGACATCTGCTCAACTGGTCATGGAGTCGAAGGGCGCGAGGCTGATTCTTCTCGATCCCCTTCAAGGGATTGAATAGGCGCGATGATGTCCTGTTTGGCCTGCGAGGCAGATCGCTCGTCCGTGGGAGGAGAGTGTCGGTGGCGATGAACAGTGGTCCAAGACGGGTTGGCTGGGATCCGCTCATGACGCCGCGGGCAGAAAGGACTGGTCAGCGGCGACGCCGGTAATCAAAGCAACTGTGCCGCCTCCTTGTAAGACTGAATCACTTTTCGCTTGGCCTCCCATTGGAAAATAAGGGCAAAAGGGTGGGCCCATTGGTAGGAGATGCCCATGGTCCACAGCTTCTCTGTCACTGGCTTAAAGGCACAGAGTCTTCGCAAGGTGTTGGGCGCCAAGTCTTGAAAGATCTGTATCTTGTGACCCTTGTAACTCAGATCCGGCTTGTCCCGTGCCGCCCTTAATATTGCAGCCTCCTCAGCAAAAAAGTGGACCCTTGTCAAGATATCTGAGAGGAGCCCCGGCCTCCTCGTGGGCCCGGAGACCCGGTGAGCTCGATCCAAAGCCAGCAGAGAAGCATACTCATCCCCCAGATTTCCTGGAGGAGTTGCGCCACGTAGGTTAAGATGTCCTTCCCTTCCGTACCGAGAGGAACCCCCCGGATGCGGAGGTTATTTCGGCGACTCCGGTTCTCCAAATCCTCCTGTTTGACTTGTAGCTCTATATTATGCTCCTCTAACGCTGTCAAGCTTTGCCACAATTGCTCGTGTTCTTCCGTACGTGCATCCACTGTCTTCTCCAGCCCATCTACCCGATCCCCCAGATCAGTAACCTGCTTCTGATGTTCCTGCATGCAAAAGTGCACCTCGGAGCGTAGGGAACCAATTTCCATCTTGAGTTCTGACATGAAAGATGTCATGAATGCCTGAGTCACCGGCGTCGAGTCTCCAGCAGCTTGCGGTGTACCCTCATTGGGCATCCACACCCCCGCCTTGCCCCACATCGCAACAACAGAGTTGTCCCTGGAGGCCGCAGCCGGGGCGGCCTTGCCCCCTCTGGAACCTGTCATTGCTGGCTCCAAAGTGTTTCGTTGACAGCTAGGCAGCGTGCTCACTATAAGCCAGGGGTATTGTACCTAAAAAAGCCCATCTCCCAGCCTCCGACACTGTGATTCCTATCTGGCAATGTCCAAGGTGTCAACAAAGGGATAGGATGCTCAAGGGCCGCCTCCCAATCCCAACCCACCAGGGCGCGACTGTCACCTCCTTAAAGGCCACTACCTGTCCACCGTCTCCTCAAATGGGTCTATGGGAAGGGTGCTGCAGACACCCGGGGGCCCACCACCCCAGGTCAGTGAAGTTGAGTGGCTGCTATTTAGTACCCCAGCCCTTCAAAACAAACAGCATAGACCACTCTTACCCTCCCCTGCATCAGGTAATCGAGGAGCTCATTAGAGCCAAGGAGTCCATGCTAATCAGTCAATGTGCTGCGCTGCCCTGCCGCTGCTCAGTATCTCTCCCCTGCCTTAGGACATTTGCCCTGGTTTTCTCCTCCCTCAACCAAGGCAGTGTGGTGCGCCTCCCAGGCCCCGTCAGCACCAGAGCAAGCCACCCAGTGACTCCAGCCCGCCCACCCCAGCAGCCCTAGAATGGCGCCATGCACTCCTGGCGCTAAGTGTCCCCTTCCCTGACACCCAGAGGCAGAGGCACCGCAGGAAGCACAGGTAGCACAAGCCCCCCAGGTGAAGCAGCATGTGGAAGCCAATGTTCTAAGCCACTCAGCGTAGGATCCAAATGGAGGGGATGCGCTTGTTTCACTCCACCCCTCACTGGCCGCTCCTAGTCGCAGCCGTGTCGCACCCAGCTCGCAAGTCCCAGAGGGCAATGTCCGCGTGACCTCCTCTCACCTAGCCAGGACATGTAGGGCGCAGACCATCGCAGCGCTGGTGCTGCACCTCTAGGCCACCCGCAGATTCTCTCCGAGCCCCCCAGGCAGTGGCGCAGGTGAGGGTGGGGGCCCCAGATGTAGTACCGGTCTCTGGGGGCAACAGAACGCAGAGTCCAGTCGTTAAAATGGCGCTGCTCGCCTGCAGTCCCCTCGAGGGCCCACCACCTGCTGCGGAGCCCAACGCATCCAGCCACTCTGTACCTGATATAGGCCCCAGTAGCCTCATCGGGCAGTGATTGCAGGCTATCCAATGTGGTGTGGGCTGCAGGCCTCCGTAGTGTTAGAGCGAGCTGCCCAGAGCCTCCGGGGCGTCCCGCTTGAAGAGCACAAAATAGCCGCATTTTCACCCTAAGCTGGGTGCCCCCCTCGCATTCACCCAGCTGATGCCCTGTAGCCACTGTCCACTCAGTCTCTCTGCCCCCTCCCCGTGTAGTGTTGCGGGGTGAGCAGGGCACAGACTCCCCGGGTGCAGCAGCGCACAATGTCCAGAGCCCCTGAGCCACCCGGTTCAACAGTCTCAAAAATGGCAGCGGAGCGCTCCTATTGCAGTGCCGCTCTCCTATGGCCCCCAGCCGTGCATTACCTGTTGAGGGCCCCAATAGCCCGGGATTGCAGGCAGTCTCGCCGGGGCCCGCGCCGCGAAGTTCCATCGCGTGAAGTCCGCAGGGAGGGCTCCACTAGGCCGCTGCACTTCTAGGCCGCTCCTCCGTCTCCTCTGACCGCCCCGATGCAGGCCCCGCCGGAGCAACCCCGGGACGAAGCCCGTCAGTCTGCCTCCGTCTCCCCTGGGGGCTTATGGGCCTCAGCCCTACCACTCTCACCTCTGCTGTTCAATGCGGGCCCCTGTGATCCAGGGCCTGGATGCTTCACTAGGGCACCGGGGGGACCTCTACCTGGGCCCTCACAAAGGGACAGCTCTCTCCATCTGACCGCCAGTCCCCAGCCGCACACCATACCCCTAATTGGCTACGGGCAAAGTTCAGCTCACTCACCGGCCTCCCAGGCCGCCTCGATCGATGTTTACAGCAGAGGCGGCCGCAGCCGCGTCTCGGCGTATGCTACAGAGTAGGCCCCACCAGGCCGCTCAGCCGTCTCCCGCCTCGCCGCTCAGCCGTCTCCCGCCAATTCCAGTCACGGCCCGGGCTCCGCCGCCGCAGTCTTATAAGCCACTGCTGCCGGTCCGGACACCACAGCCTGAGCCATACCCTCAGGGGAGACAGCTATCTCGATGGACAGGGACCCCAAGGTGCCTGCAGAGCGGGGGCGGGCTCCTCCAGAGGGCTCGCAAAATGGCAGACCTTCCCTCAGGATCTCCAACTTTCTATCATCTCCTGCCCGAAAAACCACCACTAAGCGATCTGCAGCTCCTCCACAGGTGTCTCAAGTCACAGTGGTCAACTTCCACCCCTGGGGCTGTGGTTACAGCACCCCAGCTCCGCTATAATTGCTAACAAAGGTAGCGGACAACCGGAGCTCCCCAGAGGCACGTCTCACCTCATCGCCTCCTAAGCCACGCCCCCTAGTGGCAATTATTCTTAACCCCTTGGGTGTTGAAGTTCTTTGAACTCAAGTAACTTTTCACCTATAGTATCAACCACAGATCTCTTTCCTTATTTCTAAAAATGTCAAACATTTCATATTCTGAGTAACCATTATAATTTTGGTCTAAAATATATTAATCTAAATTGTGGCAATTTCCACTTTGATTTTAACCTTCATCATTTGCAGTGCTAGATTGCCCATCCTGTATGTCACTCTGGACATCCCTTCTCTGTGAGCCACTTGCGACTCCTGTCTGTGAGCCGCTGTGGACTCCTTTCATTACACTAGCATTTTATATGTGCGTTCTCTTTTTTAAACATTTTCCACCAGGATCCCTCTTGAAATCTTCCTCTCCTTCTGAGATAAAAAAATACTCTTCATCTTCCTTATTTTTATAAGGTGGCCAGACTCTGCATGGGCCAACTTCCAACACATCATCACCGACATCACCACCTGGATGAAGACCAACTCCGTCAAACTCAACTCTGATAAGACAGATGTGATCAACTTTGGAAAGAAGACCTCCCCATAGGACGACACATGGTGGCCTGCCGTACTGTGCCTCCTCACCCATCTCTATGAGCCAGGCACGCAACCTCGGAATCATTCCGAACACCCACCTGACTATGAAGCAGAAGATCAATGCAGTCTCTTCTGCCTGTTTCCTCTCCCTCCACATGCTCTGCAAGATCTTCTGTTTGGATCCCAGTCTCTTCCAGGAAGACACTCACCCAGGCCCTCATCACCAGCGACTGAACTACGGTAATGCGTTTTACACCGTAACCATCCAGAACTCCACGGCATTACTTATCCTCGAAATCCCTAGAAAAACCAGCATCAGCCCCGCATCAGAGCTCTCCACTGGCTGCCCATCCAGGAACATTGCCTCCTCAAGCTCCTCTTTTACACCTACAAAGTCCACCACAGGTCAGGACCCGCCTACATCAAGGACCGCCTAACATTCCTCCGACCGACTAGGAATCTCTGATCCTCCACCCTCGACTTGGCCCATATCTGCCGCAGTCACTGTGGAGGCAGCTCCTCCTCCTACCTCGACGCCAGATCCTGGAACAATCTCCTCCTCCACCTTCGAACCAACCCTTCTCTGGAAAACCAGGCTATTCGACCGTGGCTCGCACAGCCGACCAGAACCTGGAGGCCCCGTGGGATGACAAGCCACGCTATACAAGACTGATTGATATGGGCACATATTACATAAAAAGCATTCAGCTGTCATATTTATTTCCTGTGACATTATTTTCCTATTTAACTCCTCTTGATTTAACTTCCACAATGCCTGTTCGCTCATTGCTTAGACTATTATTATTCAAATTAACTTCCTAAATATATTTTCATGGTTTTATTTAAATTATAATCCTTTTTTTTATAATATCACTGTATCACTAATAATTGTCAAAAGCTCTCCTTCAACTCTTCCCCACACAACGATCTCCTTAGAGAAATGTTGCTAGGCAACCAGATACCACGTGCAACACATGCTTGTATTGGGCTCTTTTTCCTTTCAAATTAATGCTTCACATTTTCCTGCTGCAGACGCTGCTCCTGAGTGCCCAATTTCCCTTAAAGATGGAACTCTTTCCACATGTCGCCCTTAGCGTCGCCCAATCCAAAATGGCAGTCGTATCATGCATGCCGATACAAATCGTTTCTTTGATTTCAAAAGATATCCAAATGTTTTTAGTGGCAAATTCTGTTATCACAAACAAAAACACCTTAATACATTTTAATATATTCTATATATTCTATAACTTATAAATTAAATATATGTGAGCACCATGTATCGAGCCAGGAGGCTGGCTCGATACATGGTGCTCACATATGTAAGTGTAGCACCCTGCAGCGATTCAGAGAACCCTTATGGTGATTTTAGTGGTCTGAGACAATCGTAGAAAGCTCTGTGGTAGCTCTGCAGAGCAGCCTTCAGGCTTAGTCCAGAAGGAGTGCAAAGTAGATTGTTTTACCAGTACTTAATTTTATGGTGTTAGTTAAGTGAAAAAGAACCACATGGTGTAGTTATAAAAATAAGTATTTATTATAAACACGCACTAACACATTGCAATATCTCCTACCCAAGATATCCTTCCACTTCCTTGGTCTGACCATCACGCCATCATCTTTAAAATAGCATCCAAATGCCCTTCCATTAAGAAGGTGGTTGGAACTGGTCACGGTGTATTTAAGATTTGGAAGGATATAAACAACATACATCTATCTACACTCCTAAATAACACCTGCCCGGCTATTTCATCTGACCCTAATATAGCTACCGAACAATTCAAGGACTGGATAAGTAACGCCACGAACCAACTGGTACCGAAAAAAACCATCTCTAAAAATTGGTCCTCCCCTTCCGCGCCGTGGTTCACGGACTCTCTCCGAGAACAGAGACAGAAGTGTAGAAACTGTGAAAGACACTGGCGCAGATCGTATTCTATGGAACAAAAGATGCATTACAAAGAGGAACTCAATAAGTATGAAAAAATGATTAGGGAGGAAAAAGAAAATTTTACACTACACGGATTGAAACAGCAAAAAACTCCCATAGAGAATTGTACCAAGTGGTGAAGCAACTATCTGGAACAACACCAGAAGCTGCTCCTTCTACAACACAAGTGCTTACCGATGCCCTTGCTTTATACTTTTTTGAAAAAGTCAATAATATCTAAGTAGAGTTCTCTTCCAAAGTAATTACTCACACCAAGCTATCTAGTATTAATCCTCCTGACCACTGCTTATCACAATTTAAAGAAGTCAACGAACAGCACATAGTGGACATTATAAAAGCGATAAAGTCAGGCCACGCCCACCTATAGTCCTTTCCCCGGTCATCAATTTAATTGCGCCGGTGATAACTCAGATCTGTAATGCCATGTTTGAAACCGGTATATACCCAGCCGTGCTGAAAAACACGCTTCTCAAACCACTCTTAAAGAAACCTTACCTTGATGCAGACGAGTTGAAAAATCATAGACCTACAGCCAGCCTGCCCTTTCTGGCTAACGCTGCAGAGAAAGCGATGAACACGCAACTTTCGGAATTCATTGAGGAGCATCATCTGTTGGACAATACGCAATTCGGGCTCCGTAAGCTTCATGGAACTGAAACTGCTCTTATTAAATCCACAGAGGACATTAGAATAACTAGAGACCAGGGAGGCACTGCAGTGCTCATATTGTTGGATCCGACTACAGCCTATGACACAGTCGATCATGCTATCTTGATCGACCGTATCTCGGCGATGGGCATCCAACACAGAGCCAAAGATCTGCTGGCTTCTTTCTTGTCCGAGAGAACGCAGGCTGTTAACCTGGGGCCATTTCGATCGTCTGAGCTAACCCTTCCTTGTGGAGTTCCTCAAGGCTCATCCCTAAGTCCGACACTTTTTAACATATATGTGTCGGACTTAGCTAGAGTTATAAAATCTCACGGGTTGGGCCTTACCTATGCCGACGACACTCAGTTGGTGTTGGCCATAAACAGGGATGGAGACAGGGTGGCAGAGTGTTTCCAAGAAGGCATGCTGGCCATCAAGGATTGGATGGCCAGTAATTGCCTCAAACTCAACTCCGAGAAGACGGAGGTGGTTATCTTTGGGAAACTATGCCCAGTCTGGTCCAGTTCATGGTGGCCTCCATAAATGGGGTCCTCACCCCAACCGGTCTCAAAGGTTAGGAATTTGGGAATAATATTTGATGACAATCGAAACTTCGTCTCCCATGCCAACCTTATTATGTCCACAGCCTTTTTCAAACTCAGAATGATAAAAAAAACTGATTCCGTTCCTACCAGAGAGTGCAGGGAAGACACTGGTCAGCACTCTGGTAATGTCGTCATTAGATTACTGTAATGGACTGTTTGCAAATGCACAATGCAGGGTCATTAAAAAAATGCAGACGGTCCAAAATGCAGCTGCTCGTCTGCTCTCAGGGACACCTAAATTTCAGGCAATCTTGCATGTCATTCAAAACTACCACTGGCTGGCAATTAATAATCACATAAAATTCAAGACCCTATGTCTGACTTATAAAGCTGTGCACAATCAAGGCCCACAGTTTTTATCTAAACAATTGGTCGCATACTGTCCCACGAGACAGCTCAGATCTATAACGGCTCATCAGCTAGTGGTACCCCGTACCAGGACAATGTCCTAGGGAGACAGACGTTTCGTGGTGACAGCAGCCAAGCTATGGAATTCTCTACCACTGCAGATCCGCTCTGCCCCATCACTGATTCAATTCCGCAAAATGATAAAAACCTGGTTGTTTAATCAGTAAACCTAGCCGCTCACATCCCACTATGAATCTGTAGCGCAGAGACGCCTAAGGGCATTTGTTTGCGCTTTATAAATATCAAAAATAAATAAATAAATAGCCGCAATGCACACAATACTTTAATAATAGATCACGTAAGTAGCACAAATACACAGTGGTCTACAGGGGAGACCAAACCATATACTAAAATAGTGGAATGTGACCCACAACCTAATTTAAAACTGGACCTAGAAGATGAGGAAGAGTCAGGGGCCCAAGGAACCACCCAAGGTAAGTATCCAGGAACCCAACGGAGGCCGTGTGCAGAGTGGGAACACAACCACAGAATCAAAAGTCAATGGTTAAGTCGCGTTGCAGTTTTCAGGAAGGACCCTTCCTAGCAGACCCTGAAGAAACCCATGGAAGCCGGGTTCATAGGTGCAAAGTGACTTTGGAAACTGCTAAACAATGGAGGACTTCAGTGAAGATGCCGATGGCGAAGAAGGTGAAAGAGTCTGGTGAAACCCAAAAGTGGATACAAGAAGAGAGGACCCTGCAAGCAGAGGGGACAGAGCACTCAGGATTGACCAGAAGGCACAGAATACTAATGGCCACCAATGTTGGTGCTGCAGGTGAATTTACTGTGTCCTTGTAGTTGCAGCAGTGCAGACCAGGCATTGCTCTGGAAGACCAGGAGCTGTTCATGAGCTATCCCACGTCAGATGTTAAGAGACAGGGGCTCCGTGTCTGGCAGGGGCACCAACAAGCCTTGGCAATGGCAAAAAGAAGGTTTTTCGAAGCCAGCAAGGTCCAAATGACTCACTACAAGCAGGTAAGTCAGAGCAGGCCCGAGCAAGCAGGGGAGTCCACTGGACTGAAAGACGACCCCAGAGAGGACCCATGAGCTGAAGGCGCAGGAGTCGCAAGATGGCCTTGAGCATCTCACCAAAGGATGAAGGCCCACATTGCAAAGGATGCAGTGCAGGCAAAGATTTTGGCTGCAGGAGATGCTTGAGGCTGGAACTTTTTGGAGCCCGAAGATCTCTGGTGAAGAGTCAACAAGCATTGGCAACGGCAAGGATGCAGTGCACAGAGTTACTGCTCCGGCGGTTCCCAGGAGGGATACTGGCTTCAAACTTGCTGTAAAGTCAGTCCCGGCCTTGAGGGAGTTGCAGAACCACGACCTGGGTTGCTGAAACATTCAGAGTCTGTAGGAGCCCAGGAATAGCAGACAAGTCAGCTTCGTTGCAGTGCCTGCCGATGTAGGGAAGGGACTCCTTCACTTAAGGGAGTTTCCATCCAGTGTCTTGGATATCCACAGGCCTGTAGAATAACCTGTATGGAGCATAGGCACAGACAATGCAGAAGACTGGCAGGATGATGAGACCAGGAGCAGGGGAAGACTTCCCAGTTGCTGTCTTGGTTCCCAAAGTGAAGTCCAAAGTACCCAGACTCATGAAGATGAAGTTGTTTCAGATCTGAATTTTGTCCCACAACAAATCTAAGGAACTTCTCACAGGTAAGCTCTTAAGTACCCTCAAGAAAGAGTTGGTACGATTCAAGTGACCCGCCCACATGAGGGGCTGGACAGTGGGAGGATACTCCCATGTCCTTTGTCCAGTTTTACAGCAGAGTGGGAGCCAACAACTCTCTGAACTGGTTTCAACTTGAGTATGCAAGGGGGGCACCAGTTGTGCTCTTCAAAGCAGTCTTGTGGCTCTGTAAGCGCACCCACCCTGTCCCAATGCAATAAGTCCTATCTGGTTGGTGGTCACACCTCCTTGTGACAGGAAACCTATTGTCCTGCCTTCCCCTGCTCGAGCTTGACGGAATGTAATAAAAAGCTCGCGATTACGGCTTTATAAGTGGTTCTCGGACATAAGAAGTTTCCAACTCTGTGTGAAAGTTCTGAAAAACCTTTTTAAGCTCGAGCTTATGGCTTTAGGAATGGAGTTCTGGTAGAAGAACTTTCAACTGCCTGAGAAACCTCGAACGAGAAAACGTTACTTTAGCAGACAAATATTGTCGTAGAAACACGGGGTTAGAGTAAGGAACATTGACATACTACAGAGCATGGTATCATCAGCCCCCCCCACTTTTTTTTGGTTTTCCCTTAGGTCACTAAAAATCTTTGAATCCGGCATACAAGGACAATCACAAAGGTAAGAATGGTAGGCAAAATTCACATCTGCAGTGGTGTTTAATCACTGAGATGAAAGGCAGGGTAAATTTCCGTCTTTACTTTCATATTTCAGAAGCAGTTAAAAATGTCAAGGATGGCTGCCTGTGCCCCCGATAGAAAGATTCAAGTAAGTGCAAGACAGTGCATCTTGATTAACAGAGTCTTAGGTCTTTTAACAAACCCTGATGGTTTACTTCTCTCTTTTCTCTCTCTTGTATTGTTTTTTCCCCACCTGCATTTTTCCATTCTTTGTTGTAGAAATGAGTCATGGAGACAATAAAGTATTGGAGGAATAGAGAACAGCTGATCTCGCCATAGAAAGTTAACTAGTGGAACGTGGAGGTGTTAAGAAAAGAAAGTTTTTGGAGTATTGATATCATAGTGTCACATTATGTGTTTTCAGCTACTGATCCTGATGAGAACCCAGTTTTAACGTCTGGGTGTGAAAGGCGTCGACCACGTATTGTTTCACAACAAGTGCAGCGAAAAAACCCTTGTCTCGTTATAATGTTTGGATAAACTTTTTTAATAATGAGATTGAATTCTACGAGCAGAGGGTTGCCTTAACCACTCCCCTGCTGGTGACGGAACCACTCCGTCATCAGCCGCGGTCGCGCTGTGCTGATAACGGAGCGGTTCCGTCACGGCCCACTCTGCACGCCTGCGCGGCGCGGATTCCGGGCCTGAGCTGAGCGTTCCATTGAGTGGGCGGGGCCGTGACGGAACCGCTCCGTCATGAGCACAGCGCAACCGCGGCTGGTGACGGAGCGGTTCCGTCACCAGCATGGGCGCGCCGCGCGGCCACCCGCCCCTTTAGCACTGCGGCGGAATTGCCTCGCTCTTCGCTTTGGCCGGAGTGGTCGCTCCCAGTGCTCCCTGGCGTGCTCTGGTATCGTTATTGCAGCGCTTCTGTGACATTTGCCTCCTCTGTACCTCTTATTGATCTGCCTGGCTGCCGCTTTGCATAGAACGCGCATTGGCTTTAAATTGTACTTTTTCAGCTGCTGGCGTGCTCTGTTATCGTTATTGCAGCGCTTCTGTGACATCTGCCTCCTCTGTGCCTCTTATTGATCTGCCTGGCTGCCGCTTTGCATAGAACGCGCATTGGCTTTAAATTGGACTTTTTTCAGCTGCTGTATTAGCGCGTTGTTCCCAAGCGCTCTGTTGTGCTCCCCCCTCCTCCATTTTGTTGGTTGTTGTTCTCGTGGTCAGCCCGCCCCGCCTCCCAGCTGAGTCGCCCTCCCACAGGATACAAACAGCGCCTCCCTACCTGGAAGCGCTGTGACTCGCTCTTCGCTTTGGCCGGAGTGGTCGCTCCCAGTGCTCCCTGGCGTGCTCTGGCATCGTTATTGCAGCGCTTCTGTGACATTTGCCTCCTCTGTACCTCTTATTGATCTGCCTGGCTGCCGCTTTGCATAGAACGCGCATTGGCTTTAAATTGTACTTTTTCAGCTGCTGGCGTGCTCTGTTATCGTTATTGCAGCGCTTCTGTGACATCTGCCTCCTCTGTGCCTCTTATTGATCTGCCTGGCTGCCGCTTTGCATAGAACGCGCATTGGCTTTAAATTGGACTTTTTTCAGCTGCTGTATTAGCGCGTTGTTCCCAAGCGCTCTGTTGTGCTCCCCCCTCCTCCATTTTGTTGGTTGTTGTTCTCGTGGTCAGCCCGCCCCGCCTCCCAGCTGAGTCGCCCTCCCACAGGATACAAACAGCGCCTCCCTACCTGAAAGCGCTGTGACTCGCTCTTCGCTTTGGCCGGAGTGGTCGCTCCCAGTGCTCCTTGGCGTGCTCTGGTATCGTTATTGCAGCGCTTCTGTGACATTTGCCTCCTCTGTACCTCTTATTGATCTGCCTGGCTGCCGCTTTGCATAGAACGCGCATTGGCTTTAAATTGTACTTTTTCAGCTGCTGGCGTGCTCTGTTATCGTTATTGCAGCGCTTCTGTGACATCTGCCTCCTCTGTGCCTCTTATTGATCTGCCTGGCTGCCGCTTTGCATAGAACGCGCATTGGCTTTAAATTGGACTTTTTTCAGCTGCTGTATTAGCGCGTTGTTCCCAAGCGCTCTGTTGTGCTCCCCCCTCCTCCATTTTGTTGGTTGTTGTTCTCGTGGTCAGCCCGCCCCGCCTCCCAGCTGAGTCGCCCTCCCACAGGATACAAACAGCGCCTCCCTACCTGGAAGCGCTGTGACTCGCTCTTCGCTTTGGCCGGAGTGGTCGCTCCCAGTGCTCCCTGGCGTGCTCTGGTATCGTTATTGCAGCGCTTCTGTGACATTTGCCTCCTCTGTACCTCTTATTGATCTGCCTGGCTGCCGCTTTGCATAGAACGCGCATTGGCTTTAAATTGTACTTTTTCAGCTGCTGGCGTGCTCTGTTATCGTTATTGCAGCGCTTCTGTGACATCTGCCTCCTCTGTGCCTCTTATTGATCTGCCTGGCTGCCGCTTTGCATAGAACGCGCATTGGCTTTAAATTGGACTTTTTTCAGCTGCTGTATTAGCGCGTTGTTCCCAAGCGCTCTGTTGTGCTCCCCCCTCCTCCATTTTGTTGGTTGTTGTTCTCGTGGTCAGCCCGCCCCGCCTCCCAGCTGAGTCGCCCTCCCACAGGATACAAACAGCGCCTCCCTACCTGGAAGCGCTGTGACTCGCTCTTCGCTTTGGCCGGAGTGGTCGCTCCCAGTGCTCCCTGGCGTGCTCTGGTATCGTTATTGCAGCGCTTCTGTGACATTTGCCTCCTCTGTACCTCTTATTGATCTGCCTGGCTGCCGCTTTGCATAGAACGCGCATTGGCTTTAAATTGTACTTTTTCAGCTGCTGGCGTGCTCTGTTATCGTTATTGCAGCGCTTCTGTGACATCTGCCTCCTCTGTGCCTCTTATTGATCTGCCTGGCTGCCGCTTTGCATAGAACGCGCATTGGCTTTAAATTGGACTTTTTTCAGCTGCTGTATTAGCGCGTTGTTCCCAAGCGCTCTGTTGTGCTCCCCCCTCCTCCATTTTGTTGGTTGTTGTTCTCGTGGTTAGCCCGCCCCGCCTCCCAGCTGAGTCGCCCTCCCACAGGATACAAACAGCGCCTCCCTACCTGGAAGCGCTTTTACTCGCTCTTCGCTTTGGCCGGAGTGGTCGCTCCCAGTGCTCCCTGGCATGCTCTGGTATCGTTATTGCAGCGCTTCTGTGACATTTGCCTCCTCTGTACCTCTTATTGATCTGCCTGGCTGCCGCTTTGCATAGAACGCGCATTGGCTTTAAATTGTACTTTTTCAGCTGCTGGCGTGCTCTGTTATCGTTATTGCAGCGCTTCGGTGACATCTGCCTCCTCTGTGCCTCTTATTGATCTGCCTGGCTGCCGCTTTGCATAGAACGCGCATTGGCTTTAAATTGGACTTTTTTCAGCTGCTGTATTAGCGCGTTGTTCCCAAGCGCTCTGTTGTGCTCCCCCCTCCTCCATTTTGTTGGTTGTTGTTCTCGTGGTCAGCCCGCCCCGCCTCCCAGCTGAGTCGCCCTCCCACAGGATACAAACAGCGCCTCCCTACCTGGAAGCGCTGTGACTCGCTCTTCGCTTTTGCCGGAGTGGTCGCTCCCAGTGCTCCCTGGCGTGCTCTGGTATCGTTATTGCAGCGCTTCCGTGACATTTGCCTCCTCTGTACCTCTTATTGATCTGCCTGGCTGCCGCTTTGCATAGAACGCGCATTGGCTTTAAATTGTACTTTTTCAGCTGCTGGCGTGCTCTGTTATCGTTATTGCAGCGCTTCGGTGACATCTGCCTCCTCTGTGCCTCTTATTGATCTGCCTGGCTGCCGCTTTGCATAGAACGCGCATTGGCTTTAAATTGGACTTTTTTCAGCTGCTGTATTAGCGCGTTGTTCCCAAGCGCTCTGTTGTGCTCCCCCCTCCTCCATTTTGTTGGTTGTTGTTCTCGTGGTCAGCCCGCCCCGCCTCCCAGCTGAGTCACCCTCCCACAGGATACAAACAGCGCCTCCCTACCTGAAAGCGCTGTGACTCGCTCTTCGCTTTGGCCGGAGTGGTCGCTCCCAGTGCTCCTTGGCGTGCTCTGGTATCGTTATTGCAGCGCTTCTGTGACATTTGCCTCCTCTGTACCTCTTATTGATCTGCCTGGCTGCCGCTTTGCATAGAACGCGCATTGGCTTTAAATTGTACTTTTTCAGCTGCTGGCGTGCTCTGTTATCGTTATTGCAGCGCTTCTGTGACATCTGCCTCCTCTGTGCCTCTTATTGATCTGCCTGGCTGCCGCTTTGCATAGAACGCGCATTGGCTTTAAATTGGACTTTTTTCAGCTGCTGTATTAGCGCGTTGTTCCCAAGCGCTCTGTTGTGCTCCCCCCTCCTCCATTTTGTTGGTTGTTGTTCTCGTGGTCAGCCCGCCCCGCCTCCCAGCTGAGTCGCCCTCCCACAGGATACAAACAGCGCCTCCCTACCTGGAAGCGCTGTGACTCGCTCTTCGCTTTTGCCGGAGTGGTCGCTCCCAGTGCTCCCTGGCGTGCTCTGGTATCGTTATTGCAGCGCTTCCGTGACATTTGCCTCCTCTGTACCTCTTATTGATCTGCCTGGCTGCCGCTTTGCATAGAACGCGCATTGGCTTTAAATTGTACTTTTTCAGCTGCTGGCGTGCTCTGTTATCGTTATTGCAGCGCTTCGGTGACATCTGCCTCCTCTGTGCCTCTTATTGATCTGCCTGGCTGCCGCTTTGCATAGAACGCGCATTGGCTTTAAATTGGACTTTTTTCAGCTGCTGTATTAGCGCGTTGTTCCCAAGCGCTCTGTTGTGCTCCCCCCTCCTCCATTTTGTTGGTTGTTGTTCTCGTGGTCAGCCCGCCCCGCCTCCCAGCTGAGTCGCCCTCCCACAGGATACAAACAGCGCCTCCCTACCTGAAAGCGCTGTGACTCGCTCTTCGCTTTGGCCGGAGTGGTCGCTCCCAGTGCTCCTTGGCGTGCTCTGGTATCGTTATTGCAGCGCTTCTGTGACATTTGCCTCCTCTGTACCTCTTATTGATCTGCCTGGCTGCCGCTTTGCATAGAACGCGCATTGGCTTTAAATTGTACTTTTTCAGCTGCTGGCGTGCTCTGTTATCGTTATTGCAGCGCTTCTGTGACATCTGCCTCCTCTGTGCCTCTTATTGATCTGCCTGGCTGCCGCTTTGCATAGAACGCGCATTGGCTTTAAATTGGACTTTTTTCAGCTGCTGTATTAGCGCGTTGTTCCCAAGCGCTCTGTTGTGCTCCCCCCTCCTCCATTTTGTTGGTTGTTGTTCTCGTGGTCAGCCCGCCCCGCCTCCCAGCTGAGTCGCCCTCCCACAGGATACAAACAGCGCCTCCCTACCTGGAAGCGCTGTGACTCGCTCTTCGCTTTGGCCGGAGTGGTCGCTCCCAGTGCTCCCTGGCGTGCTCTGGTATCGTTATTGCAGCGCTTCTGTGACATTTGCCTCCTCTGTACCTCTTATTGATCTGCCTGGCTGCCGCTTTGCATAGAACGTGCATTGGCTTTAAATTGTACTTTTTCAGCTGCTGGCGTGCTCTGTTATCGTTATTGCAGCGCTTCTGTGACATCTGCCTCCTCTGTGCCTCTTATTGATCTGCCTGGCTGCCGCTTTGCATAGAACGCGCATTGGCTTTAAATTGGACTTTTTTCAGCTGCTGTATTAGCGCGTTGTTCCCAAGCGCTCTGTTGTGCTCCCCCCTCCTCCATTTTGTTGGTTGTTGTTCTCGTGGTCAGCCCGCCCCGCCTCCCAGCTGAGTCGCCCTCCCACAGGATACAAACAGCGCCTCCCTACCTGGAAGCGCTGTGACTCGCTCTTCGCTTTGGCCGGAGTGGTCGCTCCCAGTGCTCCCTGGCGTGCTCTGGTATCGTTATTGCAGCGCTTCTGTGACATTTGCCTCCTCTGTACCTCTTATTGATCTGCCTGGCTGCCGCTTTGCATAGAACGCGCATTGGCTTTAAATTGTACTTTTTCAGCTGCTGGCGTGCTCTGTTATCGTTATTGCAGCGCTTCTGTGACATCTGCCTCCTCTGTGCCTCTTATTGATCTGCCTGGCTGCCGCTTTGCATAGAACGCGCATTGGCTTTAAATTGGACTTTTTTCAGCTGCTGTATTAGCGCGTTGTTCCCAAGCGCTCTGTTGTGCTCCCCCCTCCTCCATTTTGTTGGTTGTTGTTCTCGTGGTCAGCCCGCCCCGCCTCCCAGCTGAGTCGCCCTCCCACAGGATACAAACAGCGCCTCCCTACCTGGAAGCGCTGTGACTCGCTCTTCGCTTTGGCCGGAGTGGTCGCTCCCAGTGCTCCCTGGCGTGCTCTGGTATCGTTATTGCAGCGCTTCTGTGACATTTGCCTCCTCTGTACCTCTTATTGATCTGCCTGGCTGCCGCTTTGCATAGAACGCGCATTGGCTTTAAATTGTACTTTTTCAGCTGCTGGCGTGCTCTGTTATCGTTATTGCAGCGCTTCTGTGACATCTGCCTCCTCTGTGCCTCTTATTGATCTGCCTGGCTGCCGCTTTGCATAGAACGCGCATTGGCTTTAAATTGGACTTTTTTCAGCTGCTGTATTAGCGCGTTGTTCCCAAGCGCTCTGTTGTGCTCCCCCCTCCTCCATTTTGTTGGTTGTTGTTCTCGTGGTTAGCCCGCCCCGCCTCCCAGCTGAGTCGCCCTCCCACAGGATACAAACAGCGCCTCCCTACCTGGAAGCGCTTTTACTCGCTCTTCGCTTTGGCCGGAGTGGTCGCTCCCAGTGCTCCCTGGCATGCTCTGGTATCGTTATTGCAGCGCTTCTGTGACATTTGCCTCCTCTGTACCTCTTATTGATCTGCCTGGCTGCCGCTTTGCATAGAACGCGCATTGGCTTTAAATTGTACTTTTTCAGCTGCTGGCGTGCTCTGTTATCGTTATTGCAGCGCTTCGGTGACATCTGCCTCCTCTGTGCCTCTTATTGATCTGCCTGGCTGCCGCTTTGCATAGAACGCGCATTGGCTTTAAATTGGACTTTTTTCAGCTGCTGTATTAGCGCGTTGTTCCCAAGCGCTCTGTTGTGCTCCCCCCTCCTCCATTTTGTTGGTTGTTGTTCTCGTGGTCAGCCCGCCCCGCCTCCCAGCTGAGTCGCCCTCCCACAGGATACAAACAGCGCCTCCCTACCTGGAAGCGCTGTGACTCGCTCTTCGCTTTTGCCGGAGTGGTCGCTCCCAGTGCTCCCTGGCGTGCTCTGGTATCGTTATTGCAGCGCTTCCGTGACATTTGCCTCCTCTGTACCTCTTATTGATCTGCCTGGCTGCCTCTTTGCATAGAACGCGCATTGGCTTTAAATTGTACTTTTTCAGCTGCTGGCGTGCTCTGTTATCGTTATTGCAGCGCTTCTGTGACATCTGCCTCCTCTGTGCCTCTTATTGATCTGCCTGGCTGCCGCTTTGCATAGAACGTGCATTGGCTTTAAATTGGACTTTTTTCAGCTGCTGTATTAGCGCGTTGTTCCCAAGCGCTCTGTTGTGCTCCCCCCTCCTCCATTTTGTTGGTTGTTGTTCTCGTGGTCAGCCCGCCCCGCCTCCCAGCTGAGTCGCCCTCCCACAGGATACAAACAGCGCCTCCCTACCTGGAAGCGCTGTGACTCGCTCTTCGCTTTGGCCGGAGTGGTCGCTCCCAGTGCTCCCTGGCGTGCTCTGGTATCGTTATTGCAGCGCTTCTGTGACATTTGCCTCCTCTGTACCTCTTATTGATCTGCCTGGCTGCCGCTTTGCATAGAACGCGCATTGGCTTTAAATTGTACTTTTTCAGCTGCTGGCGTGCTCTGTTATCGTTATTGCAGCGCTTCTGTGACATCTGCCTCCTCTGTGCCTCTTATTGATCTGCCTGGCTGCCGCTTTGCATAGAACGCGCATTGGCTTTAAATTGGACTTTTTTCAGCTGCTGTATTAGCGCGTTGTTCCCAAGCGCTCTGTTGTGCTCCCCCCTCTTCCATTTTGTTGGTTGTTGTTCTCGTGGTCAGCCCGCCCCGCCTCCCAGCTGAGTCGCCCTCCCACAGGATACAAACAGCGCCTCCCTACCTGGAAGCGCTGTGACTCGCTCTTCGCTTTGGCCGGAGTGGTCGCTCCCAGTGCTCCCTGGCGTGCTCTGGTATCGTTATTGCAGCGCTTCTGTGACATTTGCCTCCTCTGTACCTCTTATTGATCTGCCTGGCTGCCGCTTTGCATAGAACGCGCATTGGCTTTAAATTGTACTTTTTCAGCTGCTGGCGTGCTCTGTTATCGTTATTGCAGCGCTTCTGTGACATCTGCCTCCTCTGTGCCTCTTATTGATCTGCCTGGCTGCCGCTTTGCATAGAACGCGCATTGGCTTTAAATTGGACTTTTTTCAGCTGCTGTATTAGCGCGTTGTTCCCAAGCGCTCTGTTGTGCTCCCCCCTCCTCCATTTTGTTGGTTGTTGTTCTCGTGGTCAGCCCGCCCCGCCTCCCAGCTGAGTCGCCCTCCCACAGGATACAAACAGCGCCTCCCTACCTGGAAGCGCTGTGACTCGCTCTTCGCTTTGGCCGGAGTGGTCGCTCCCAGTGCTCCCTGGCGTGCTCTGGTATCGTTATTGCAGCGCTTCTGTGACATTTGCCTCCTCTGTACCTCTTATTGATCTGCCTGGCTGCCGCTTTGCATAGAACGCGCATTGGCTTTAAATTGTACTTTTTCAGCTGCTGGCGTGCTCTGTTATCGTTATTGCAGCGCTTCTGTGACATCTGCCTCCTCTGTGCCTCTTATTGATCTGCCTGGCTGCCGCTTTGCATAGAACGCGCATTGGCTTTAAATTGGACTTTTTTCAGCTGCTGTATTAGCGCGTTGTTCCCAAGCGCTCTGTTGTGCTCCCCCCTCCTCCATTTTGTTGGTTGTTGTTCTCGTGGTCAGCCCGCCCCGCCTCCCAGCTGAGTCGCCCTCCCACAGGATACAAACAGCGCCTACCTACCTGGAAGCGCTGTGACTCGCTCTTCGCTTTGGCCGGAGTGGTCGCTCCCAGTGCTCCCTGGCGTGCTCTGGTATCGTTATTGCAGCGCTTCTGTGACATTTGCCTCCTCTGTACCGCTTATTGATCTGCCTGGCTGCCGCTTTGCATAGAACGCGCATTGGCTTTAAATTGTACTTTTTCAGCTGCTGGCGTGCTCTGTTATCGTTATTGCAGCGCTTCTGTGACATCTGCCTCCTCTGTGCCTCTTATTGATCTGCCTGGCTGCCGCTTTGCATAGAACGCGCATTGGCTTTAAATTGGACTTTTTTCAGCTGCTGTATTAGCGCGTTGTTCCCAAGCGCTCTGTTGTGCTCCCCCCTCCTCCATTTTGTTGGTTGTTGTTCTCGTGGTCAGCCCGCCCCGCCTCCCAGCTGAGTCGCCCTCGCCCCTCCCCCTCCACTTTCCATATATGACAGTTCTTCCCGCGCGCAGCGTTTACGCGCAGCGACCGTGCCCCATTCGCGCCGAAGGTGCGCCAAAGGTAAGCCCGTCTACGCCCGTCCGCGCCTGGACCGCGCCCAGCGCCAGACCCCCTGCCCCTCGCGCTGCCCAGCCCTCCCGCATTACCTACGATGCCGCCACCCTCCTAGCCCTCAACCCTGGTCGCGCCCCCAACTGCATCCAAGCTGCTCCTGGACACACCCATGGACCTTTCTCCTGCTACTCCTGCAAATTCTACGGCACCGACAACATCTCAGCTACGACCACTCCACAGATTCCCGACCCCAACCTCCTACATTGCATCCTTCTCAACACCCGCTCGATCCACAGACACGCCATTGACCTATGGAATCTACTAGACACCATCTCTCCAGACGTCGCCTTCCTAACGGAAACATGGATGAACGCTTCCTCCGCCCCAGACATCACCATCGCTATCCCTGATGACTATAAGATCACACGCAAGGACCGTACCGGCCACACAGGAGGAGGAATGGCTATCGTCCATAAGAAATCCATCCGCATCTCAACCAGCTCTGACGCCAACCTCGCTAACTCCGAACACCTTCACTTCCAGATCCACATCGACCCCAAGACAACTCTCAGAGGCACCCTCCTCTACAGACCACCAGGGCCCCGCGCAAAATTCAGTGAAGATATCACGGACTTCATCACTCCACACGCGCTCCCCTCCAAAGACTACATCCTTCTGGGAGACCTCAACTTTCACCTTGAAAAGATCAACGACCGCAACACCGCCACCCTCTTAGACAACCTCGCCAACCTCGGACTTAAACAACTGGTCACTTCCCCCACCCACATCGCTGGTCACACACTCGACCCCATCTTCACCTCCAGCAATCATGTCTCCTTCAACCACACGACGGATCTCCTCTGGACTGACCACAGCTGCGTTCACTTCACCTACAACAAGCCGAAACCCATCAACCACCTCCAACCAACTCTACAAAGAAACTGGAACAAAATCACCACGGACCAGATCTCCGCATCGCTCCTTCAAAACTCCCCAGCCCTCTCTTCTAACGCCAACGAAGCCGCCTCCAACCTCACCCTATGGTTATCCAACACCGCCGACACCTTAGCACCACTGAAAAAACGTCAATACAAACCTGGCAGCAAGAAGGCCTCATGGTTCAACGATGACCTCAAGAAGTCCAAGAAACTATGCCGCTCCCTTGAAAAGGCCTGGAAAAAAGACCCATCCACCAGCACCAAGGACCCCTTTAAAAGCGCCACCCGCACTCACCACCAACTAATCCGAAAAGCCAAGAAAACAGCATTCAAGGATCGACTTGACAACAACGCCCACAACAGCAAGGAACTTTTCAACATCGTCAAGGAATTTTCCAACCCCTCGGCCAACTCCAACGACATCACCCCCTCTCAAACCCTCTGCGACTCCCTAGCCTCTTTTTTCCACAACAAGATTGCAGACATCCACAACAGCTTTGACAACCAACCCGGAAGCCAACCCACCCTACCATCTGCTGTCCATCTTCCCCCCGTAAACACCCTTAACGCCTGGAACCCAATCTCCACTGAGGACACCATCCGCCTGATGAACTCCATCCACTCGGGATCCCCCACAGACCCATGCCCTCACCACATCTTCAACAAAGCAGACTCCGTCATAGCACCGCACCTCCGAGACGTCATCAACTGCTCCTTCAACTCCGCTACCTTCCCAGAAGACTGGAAACACGCTGAACTCACCGCCCTTCTGAAAAAACCAACAGCAGACCCCACCGAACTCAAAAACTACCGCCCCATCTCGCTTCTTCCATTCCCGGCCAAAGTCATCGAGAAAGCCGTCAACAACCAGCTCGCCGCCTTCCTCGAAGCCAACAAATCCCTCGACCCCTCACAATCTGGCTTCCGAGCAAAACACAGCACTGAGACCGCCCTCATCGCAGCAACAGACGACATTCGAACTCTACTGGACAGTGGAGACACAGTCGCCCTCATCCTCCTCGACCTCTCTGCAGCATTCGACACAGTCTGCCACAGCACCCTTCTACAACGCCTCAATAACATCGGAATCCAAGGAAAAGCACTTGAATGGATCACCTCGTTCCTCACCGGAAGAACCCAGAGAGTCCGCCTTCCTCCATTCAAGTCCGAGGCCTCTGAAGTCATCTGCGGCGTACCACAAGGATCTTCACTCAGTCCCACCCTCTTCAACGTATACATGAGCCCCCTCGCGGCCATCGCCCGCCAACACAACCTCAACATCATCTCTTACGCGGATGACACTCAACTGATCCTTTCTCTCACCAAGGACCCCAGCACCGCCAAAACTAACCTACACGAAGGAATGAAAGATGTCGCCGAATGGATGAAACAAAGCCGTCTGAAACTGAACTCAGACAAAATAGAAGTCCTCATCTTAGGTACATCCCCCTCAGCTTGGGACGACTCCTGGTGGCCGGAAGCCCTCGGAAAAGCACCCATCCCGACAGACCACGCACGGAACCTTGGCGTCATCCTGGATTCTTCACTTTCAATGAACAGACAAGTCAGCGCCGTATCCTCTTCCTGCTTTAACATTCTTCGCATGCTCAGAAAAACATTTCGCTGGATCCCCTCCGAAACAAGGAAAACAGTCACCCACGCTCTGGTCACGAGTCGACTGGACTACGGAAACACCCTCTACGCAGGTACCACCGCTAAACTCCAGAAGAAACTACAACGAATCCAAAACGCCTCAGCCAGGCTCATATTAGACATCCCACGCAATGAACACATCTCTGGCCACCTTAAAGACCTCCACTGGCTACCCGTCAATAAGAGGATCACTTTCCGACTGCTTACCCACGCACACAAATCACTCTACGACATCGGACCAGATTGCCTCAACTCTCGACTGTCCTTCTACACCCCCTCCCGCCAACTTCGCTCCTCCAACCAAGCCTTCGCCACTGTACCTCGCATCAACAAGACCACCATGGGAGGCAGATCCTTTTCATACCTAGCTGCTAAAACATGGAACTCACTCCCCGCTTACCTTCGCCTCACCCAGAACCACCTAGCGTTCAGAAAGCAGCTTAAAACATGGATATTTGACAAATAATCCTCCTCCCCTTCCTAAGCGCCTTGAAACCCTCTGGGTATGTAGTGCGCTATACAAATTTTATGACTGACTGACTGACTGACCACCGCAATGAAGGGGTTAAGAATATGCACAGTTGATTGCAAGAGGTTTATTAATTGAATTAAAAATAAGCAATTTTTCTATGTAAATACTTGTCATGTTTTGTGTTTGATCTCTTTGTATAAACATTTTTTTTGTTTTTATGTTGTACCTAGGTAATGTAAAAAAAAGTCTTTTTGTTGGTATTTTGTACAAATGTAAAAAGGTGGGTGTGGGTTGTATTCATGAGATGTGCAGAGTATATGATTGAAGTTTTGATACAAAACAAAAAGATAATAAGATAATGAACGACTTGAAAAATAAAAGGAATGTGAAGTAAAAAAATTATTAGTGTCACATTGAGTAAGAGATGTGTCTTCATTAGAGAACAAGGAAAGGAATAGTGAACAGTATTGGCAATTCTAGTGGTGTGTTGTTGAGCTTGGCTCAGCAGTAGGAGGGCAGAATTGTGTTTCTGGTCGGCAGCAGCCATAGTTTACTGTCTGAGCCTAGAAGATTGGTACCGGGCCTCCTGGAAGAGCTTTACAGTGCATGGAATCATACCTCCAAAATGTTTACCGTGTTGGGGTATGATTTCAACATGTTTGATTCTATGTATCGTAATGGCTGATGCACTTACAACCCAGGTGATGAGACTCTGTGGATTGTAGGGGTGTCCTGCTCATCCAGGGGCACCATCATACTTTTAACTGAGCACCCTGCCTTCAGGATTGAAAGGCCTACCTTAGGGGAGACTTATAGGTTTTAAGTGCCGGGACCTCAGATATAAGGAAACCTATGTCTGTCATAAGTTGTGCTCGCTCCAGCTCACACAGGCTGCAAAGGCAGGTCTGTTGTCACAATTTGAGTGGTTTCCCATGGGTAGCATAATGCATGCTTCAGCCCATGGGAAACCCCTGGGGAACCCATGCCCTGGGTACCTTTGTACCATATACTAGGGACTTAAAAGAGTATATCAGTAGCCAATCTGGGGTGTACCCAAGTACTCGCCATGTTCAATTTAGGGAAGAATGTAAAAAGAACAATTGATGTACAGAATGCAGAATAGTGTCATACATTTACCCCAGTAGAGAGATCTGGGCCTAAATTCATTGGGTTTTGCTCCCCAATGCCATTCCAGTTTGAACCCAGCCATATGCAGATCTGTCTTGACCCTGTGCCCAATGTAAACTGCCAGGCCAGGTCCTTCCTGGACCGGAAACAAGCATCCTAGGACTGGTTTTCAGAGTTTTCCCCCTTATCAGCCAGGATAGCTTGACAGTCCCATGGAGAGCACAGGACCCACGACTGGACATACCCCTCCCACTCGGGGTGACAAATGCAATAAGAATAATTGATGGACAGAATGCAGAACAATGTTATACTTTCACCCCAATACAGAGATCTGGGCCTAAATGTAACGTTTTTTTGCTCCCCATGCCATTCCAGTTTGCACCCAGCTATATGCAAATCAATCTTGACCCTGTGCCCAGTTCAGGGAAGAAGCACACACAGAGACTGGGGTCCTGATTAGAAGGATATCAGTTAGACTAGTCAGGAAAACATAGCAATACCAGGCAATCAGTGGGGGTAACCATGCAGAAGGATCCTACCTTCCTACAATATTTGAGAATTTTGTTTCTAAGAATACTTTTGGCCATAAAATATAATCTAGATAACTAAACTACACCATAAATTTAGGGTTTAATTAAACCATCCTATATGAAATATGTTGACAGTTTATACACATTATGATCATGTAATTCATAAAATGCATCCTAATCCTTAAACTGCAATATATATATTGAATGCTATATTCTCATCTGCTCAGAAGCAGCAAACAAAAGAGGAAACGTATCTCCGTAACCGGGAGCAGAGCGAGCACTAAAGCCGGAACATTTCCAAGTGCGGGTGAGATTAACATCAGTGTACTCAGAACTTAGACCTTCCAGGAAGAATACGGTAAGGTTTAAACGCGCTTTCCCAATTACCTTTATGTTCTAGCTCAGGAACAGAAAACCCTACACTCCTGTGAAATAAAGGTCATTTCCGTAGCAGGTAATTGAACTTCTTTATGGTTTTTAGACTCTTTCACTGATTTAACGATATAGGGCAACTACGCATTAATTCGAACAGTATTGTATCAGTGAATTAGAAATACATTATTACCTGGCACTGAATGATATTAGGAGACCTCTTCAGAGCGTACTCGATGTAGCGACACAGTAACCACTACATGGTTATCAACTTACAGCGATCAGTACATTTTAAAACGTAGTGAGCAAAAGAGAGTAAGCTAAAATGTATGGATAGTTCATTTTCCCTCATCAGAGAAATAAGCCCATAAGTCAATCCAAAGTGAAGCTTCCCCTATACCATAACATGATTGTTTCTTTCCCAATAATTTGCAATCCATATGATTGCAATATTAAGGCATGTCATTATATATCTCTATTTGAGTATATTGAATGAGAGCTAAATAAGCAAATTTGAAGAGTGGTATACCGTACCCCCACAGTATTTTTTTATGTTTCCTTCTATTACAGGTGCAACAAGCCTACATGGATACAGAATGATTACATAGTCACTATATATCACAAGAATTGTGTGTAAATATTAACATTTTTTTGTTAACATTTTTCCATCTGTGTGTTTTGTCCTGACGAATGTCCCTCAGACCCGGCTGGGCAAGATGGGACAGAAACATGTCGACTCTCTCTGAAGTAATATAAAGAGATTCATTAACATGCTCTCCCATTATACCCCTTGTTTTTAAATTATGAAAACTCACACCTGACAATTAAAAACTTAACCAGGTGAGAGTTTGTTTTAGTGAATTTGTTCCATTTCACTGGGGGCCCTCCCTTTTCATCTCTGGACACTACCACGCTACACCAGAGATTGCCTCAGGCTTCAGGCTGGCATATAGCACAAATTTGGAACACCCAATGATGATGCCATAACGCATATGTGGGGTGGAAAAACGATATAAACGGCACGAGTAACATAGCGTTTATGGGGGTGATCCATCAAATCTGTTTGTAACATGGTTACAAGTGTCCATTCACCATTTTGATTATATGTATTGCAAGGGGGAATTGAATGGACAATTGAATCCCTCCTCCCTACTTTGATTGTTATTAACCCCATAAACATGACAACATTTTTTTCCCAAGATAAAACTGATCTTCAGAGTTGTGGAAACAATAGATAGATATTTTACTCAGTCACTCGTGCATGCTTCATTTCACCAGAGGTGCAGAGAAATAGAGAGACAGGCGTCTTCAATAAAAAGGTATTTATTGAACAGCCTTCTTTCTCATGCAAAAGAAATGAACTGCTACAATCGCAATACTGGCTTTAAAGTATAATGCGTAAAGCAAGAAGAGTTTTATAAAATAATTCTGTAAAAGCATGGTATGGTTTCTAAGCCATAAAATACATACATAAATAAATAAAGACTAAAAGTACTCAACTGGTGCTTCTAAAATATGCCTACCCCGATGAACCTAACCTAAGTCTAGTACGAGGAAAGAAGTAAGTGTGGTGTAGCATAAGTTTAGTATTCTTTGTATTCTTTTTTCCAAGAATCTATCCAAGATTTCTCTTAGGGTCTAATCAGCTCCATACCTTGGTTTAGAATGAAGGAGGTCAGTCTCAGGATTCGATTTCTCAACACCCCGCAAGGGGAGCTTGGAAACACTGGAGCTGGATTTCTCGGCAGGAGACAAAACAGCGTCTGCTGGAGGGTCAGCTTCCTTCGGCACTTGCTGTAGCGAGATGCGTCGGGCAAGTAAATAGTCTAACTGCTCCGAACCACTGTGTGTTTGCTTGGGCAAGTGTGGGCATATTTATACCTTGAAGGTGCCGAGTTTGACGTAATGGTGGACATAATAACGTCATCAAAGAGTCTCAGTTCTTTGAAAACTCCATGAGTTATTGGACAAATCCATATTCAAGCAAGGGAAAGTCCCTAACTGCTGAAGCCGATTTTTCAAAGAAATCATTGTGGATTTTCGGAACTAGTGGTAGTAGCCATGCCGTATTTGGACTGCATGAGCTATGTCTAAATATGGTTATGATTTCTATGCCTATATGAGGACATGGTGATTTATACCTATACCATGAATCGAGAAAATTACACTAGGGTCCTAAAATGCTATACAGCACCCACTCCACTTTATTATGTTCGACATTACTAAAATTAAGCACTAAAAACATATCTAAAGCATGTGTTTACAATCCCACCTAAAAATACATAAAATGCATTTGAAATGGTTGCACACAAAAATAAGCATTTGTACTGTACGCATTTGAGAGCAATGATTTCATTTTAAGCAGAAAGTATGATTTTGGTAATGCTAACTGAATGAATCATAAAATTTCTTATTATCAACAAACTGCCCCATACATTTTGCAGAAATGTTAGGTCGTATCTTAAACATGTCTGATACCAGTGGTATTGTATATGTATTTAAGACGATTTTTTCGGGACTGTTAGCACCCTTTGAAGCAGTCTTAGGCCTTTTTCCAAACTTCGTGCACTCTGTGTTCGGCGGCTTGCCTCTCATCTTGGGACTCGTAGCAGTGATACTATTCTTGTTCCTTCTGCTCCGATATGGCAAGTCCAGTCACCAGCGATACCCAGATTACCACGGAGAACACTCTTCTGGCAATGCAGTATCGTGAGCGCATAAAACAGATTCTTGGCTTGGCACGTTTGAGAGATCTGAATACCACTTGGTTCTTATTGTTCAGACCAATCTGGCAATGTTGCATCTTACCTGTTCTACGATGCCTGCTTTGTGGAGAGGAATGTGTGTTGGGAATCAGTCTAACACTTCCATCAGCACTGCCAAAGGATGTTGAAGATTTGCTTGGTTCGGTAACGGCTCATGCATTGTGTTGTCCCCAACGGTTACCAATCCTGATGACGGCATTCATTGAGGTCTAACCAGCAATTCCAGCTGAGGGTGAGATACGTGGACCAACAGGCACATAGGTACCATCTACAGCGAACGTTGCTAATGCGACAGACGCTGACGGTGATGCTTCTCATCTGTGTACGATTGATCTACTTAATGAAGAGGTTCAACTCTCACCTACTGTGGTAGACTATTTCTTTGCCAGCTTAGAAGATTTCATGTTTTCTCCTGACACTGAGAATAACTTTTGAAATTAGCACACAGCGTTCTATCAACTTTGAATTCGACCTTCGTTTTTCAGAAAAAAAAGTCTAACTTTGGAACTCTATTTTTCTACGATTTGATTTGACTTTTTTCCAAAATTGAACTTTGGAACAAGTAGAACTATTCTTAGAGAACAAGAATTCTTTGAATACTTCATAGAAACAATATTGAACTAATCAACGAACCAAAACAGTATATATATTGTGCTATTGGATGGTCTCGACCTTTTTTCTGTATTAAGAGCCATTTCATAACTGTAAATTTTATGATTCATTCAGTTAGCATTACCAAAATCATAATTTCTGCTTAAAATGAAATCATTGCTCTCAAATGCGTACAGTACAAATGCTTATTTTTCTGTGCAACCATTTCAAATGCATTTTTATGTATTTTTGGGTGCGATTGTAAACCCATGCTTTAGATATGTTTTTAGTGCTTAATTTTAGTAATGTCGAACATAATAAAGTGAAGTGGGTGCTGTATAGCATTTTAGGACCCTAGTGCAATTTTCTCGATTCATGGTATAGGTATAAATCACCATGTCCTCATATAGGCATAGAAATCATAACCATATTTAGACATAGCTCATGCAGTCCAAATACGGCATGGCTACTACCACTAGTTCCGAAAATCCACAATGATTTCTTGGAAAAATCGGCTTCAGCAGTTAGGGACTTTCCCTTGCTTGAATATGGATTTGTCCAATAACTCATGGAGTTTTCAAAGAACTGAGACTCTTTGATGACGTTATTATGTCCACCATTACGTCAAACTCGGCACCTTCAAGGTAGAAATATGCCCACACTTGCCCAAGCAAACACACAGTGGTTCGGAGCAGTTAGACTATCTACTTGCCCGACGCATCTCGCTACAGCAAGTGCCGAAGGAAGCTGACCCTCCAGCAGACGCTGTTTTTTCTCCTGCCGAGAAATCCAGCTCCAGTGTTTCCTAGCTCCCCTTGCGGGGTGTTGAGAAATCGAATCCTGAGACTGACCTCCTTCATTCTAAACCAAGGTATGGAGCTGATTAGACCCTAAGAGAAATCTTGGATAGATTCTTGGAAAAAAGAATACAAAGAATACTAAACTTATGCTACACCACACTTACTTCTTCCCTCGTACTAGACTTAGGTTAGGTTCATCGGGGTAGGCATATTTTAGAAGCACCAGTTGAGTACTTTTAGTCTTTATTTATTTATGTATGTATTTTATGGCTTAGAAACCATACCATGCTTTTACAGAATTATTTTATAAAACTCTTCTTGCTTTACGCATTATACTTTAAAGCCAGTATTGCGATTGTAGCAGTTCATTTCTTTTGCATGAGAAAGAAGGCTGTTCAATAAATACCTTTTTATTGAAGACGCCTGTCTCTCTATTTCTCTGCACCTCTGGTGAAACGAAGCATGCACGAGTGACTGAGTAAAATATCTATCTATTGTTTCCACAACTCTGAAGATCAGTTTTATCTTGGGAAAAAAATGTTGTCATGTTTATGGGGTTAATGACAATCAAAGTAGGGAGGAGGGATTCAATTGTCCATTCAATTCCCCCTTGCAATACATATAATCATAATGGTGAATGGACACTTGTAACCATGTTACAAACAGATTTGATGGATCACCCCCATAAACGCTATGTTACTTGTGCCGTTTATATCGTTTTTCCGCCCCACATATGCGTTATGGCATTATCATTGGGTGTTCCAAATGTGTGCTATATGCCAGCCTGAAGCCTGAGGCAATCTCTGGTGTAGCGTGGTAGTGTCCAGATATGAAAAGGGAGGGCCCCCAGTGAAATGGAACAAATTCACTAAAACAAACTCTCACCTGGTTAAGTTTTTAATTGTCAGGTGTGAGTTTTCATAATTTAAAAACAAGGGGTATAATGGGAGATCATGTTAATGAATCTCTTTATATTACTTCAGAGAGAGTCGACATGTTTCTGTCCCATCTTGCCCAGCCGGGTCTGAGAGACATTCGTCAGGACAAAACACACAGATGGAAAAATGTTAACAAAAAAATGTTAATATTTACACACAATTCGTGTGATATATAGTGACTATGTAATCATTCTGTATCCATGTAGGCTTGTTGCACCTGTAATAGAAGGAAACATAAAAAAATACTGTTGGGGTACGGTATAGCACTCAAATTTGCTTATTTAGCTCTCATTCAATATACTCAAATAGAGATATATAATGACATGCCTTATTATTGCAATCATATGGATTGCAAATTATTGGGAAAGAAACAATCATGTTATGGTATAGGGGAAGCTTCACTTTGGATTGACTTATGGGCTTATTTCTCTGATAAGGGAAAATGAACTATCCATACATTTTAGCTCACTCTCTTTTGCTCACTACATTTTAAAATGTACTGATCGCTGTAAGTTGATAACCATGTACTGGTTACTGTGTCGCTACATCGAGTACGCTCTGAAGAGGTCTCCTAATATCATTCAGTGCCAGGTAATAATGTATTTCTAATTCACTGATACAATACTGTTCGAATTAATGCGTAGTTGCCCTATATCGTTAAATCAGTGAAAGAGTCTAAAAACCATAAAGAAGTTCAATTACCTGCTACGGAAATGACCTTTATTTCACAGGAGTGTAGGGTTTTCTGTTCCTGAGCTAGAACATAAAGGTAATTGGGAAAGCGTGTTTAAACCTTACCGTATTCTTCCTGGAAGGTCTAGGAAGGAAACAAGCTTCCGGGGACCGGTTTCTGGCATTTCAGCCGTCTTTGCCCCGGCTTGCTTGAATCCTGATGGTGCAATGAGCAAGCGACTCACATCTGAGTATACCCTTCCACGCTTATGGTGGACAAAAATGATTCAGAAAAGGGAGTGGTGATGAACAGAGTGTCTAAATTAAGCAGACCACTCTTACCCAGTCCAAAGATCAGGGCTTGATCCATCACCGTTTTTTAGCTCACTGCACCATCCCAGCTCAGAACTTGGCTATATGCAAATTAGTCTGACCCTGGCCCAGTGCATCATGGGAACAGGGCAGACCAAACTACCAAGCCAATTCTTATACTGGGAAGGAAACAAGCTTCCGGGGACCGGTTTCTGGCATTTCAGCCGTCTTCGGCCCGGCTTGCTTGAATCCTGATGGTGCAATGAGCAAGGGACTCACATCTGAGTATACCCTTCCACGCTTATGGTGGACAAAAATGATTCAGAAAAGGGAGTGGTGATGAACAGAGTGTCTAAATTAAGCAGACCACTCTTACCCAGTCCAAAGATCAGGGCTTGATCCATCACCATTTTTTAGCTCACTGCACCATCCCAGCTCAGAACTTGGCTATATGCAAATTAGTCTGACCCTGGCCCAGTGCATCATGGGAACAGGGCAGACCAAACTACCAAGCCAATTCTTATACTGGGAAGGAAACAAGCTTCCGGGGACCGGTTTCTGGCATTTCAGCCGTCTTCGGCCCGGCTTGCTTGAATCCTGATGGTGCAATGAGCAAGGGACTCACATCTGAGTATACCCTTGGCTTGGTAGTTTGGTTTGCCCTGTTCCCATGATGCACTGGGCCAGGGACAGACTAATTTGCATATAGCCATGTTCTGAGCTGGGATGGTGTAGTGAGCTAAATAACGGTGATGGATCAAGCCCTGATCTTTGGACTGGGTAAGAGTGGTCTGCTTAATTCAGACACTCTGTTCATCACCACCCCCATTTCTGAATCGTTTTTGGCCACTATAGGTGTGGCAGGGTATACTCAGACATGAGTCCTTGCTCACTGCACCATCAGGATTCAAGCAAGCCGGGCCGACGACGGCTGAAATGCCAGAAACCGGTCCCCGGAAGCTTGTCTCCTTTCTGGTGAAGAATTGGCTTGGTAGTTTGGTTTGCCCTGTTCCCATGATGCACTGGGCCAGGGACAAACTTATTTGCACATAGCCAGGTTCTGAGCTGGGATGGTGTAGTGAGCTAAATAACGGTGATTGATCAAGCCCTGATCTTTGGACTGGTTAAGAGTGGTCTGCTTAATTCAGACACTCTGTTCATCACCACCCCCTTTTCTGAAACACTAACTAGATAGGCCATTCCTGGCATCATTCCACAACAGCTGGGATCATTAAACATTATGTAGCTCCCATTGGTAAGCTGCCTAAAAATTAGACCTATCACTGCTGCCGGGGAACCCTGCAGATGGCATGATAAGTTGGCTGAAGAACCATCACAGGCTCAATGTAAATTAATACCCTAACATTGAAGTATACTGCTCAATGTGGTTTTGCAATTTTTACCACTAATAAATACCTCCTTTTCCCCACTCCAACATTTGTGTGTGTATGGTAAACCCCAGGTCGACTTTATGCATTCTTTAGCCAACCTTTCATACAGGCCTGCTGGTATGTGTGTTAAGCAATACTGAAACTGGAAAATCGCCACTGGTATCGTAATGGTGCCATGTATTATCCATTCAACGGCTGGTTTCTCAGAAATGGTTAATGGTAATCTTTCCAGTTTTTCTATGCTCAGGCCTGTATAGTCTGCTCCCCTCAGTGCCAAAGAGATTTGTTAATCTGTAAGGTTAAATCCAGTAAACAAAAACGTGGTGTTGATTAGACGCCAAGGCACATAGCCTGAACAAAAGTTTTGTAACGTCCAGCCTAGCAGCATTATAGAACGTTATTGAGACTGTCCATGTTGTAACATGAGCATGTCCTGTTCCATTATGTCTATAGCAGAGGATACAATGCTGTCCAAAGAATAAATTCTGGATGACAGAGTCGTTAACCCATTGTCAACTACAGAGAGAGCTTTCTCTAAATTAATACGATCAATTTCTCGTATTCGTTCTGCAGTTTCCATTTGCGTGACTTTCCATGCTTCATTATAAGCAGCGTAAATACCGGCGTATATGAAACCTTTATGACGTTGTTTGCAAGGTCCTAGTAAGAATTCTCTCAAATCAATGCCAACTTTAAGTAAAGTTAAGTGTTGTTTTATATCTGGAAGTGCAGATTTTTGTCTGCTACGACGCCCTGGCGTAGCCACGCACAGAGCGGAGAAAAGGGAGGGGGAACATAAAACACAAAGACAGGATTCTTTGCGGCGTCTTTTGGAGGGGTGTGAGAGGTGACTGAGCTTTCCATCGGAACAGTTGTGTTCCTTGGAACTCCACCCCCCTGATGTCATGTCGAGTTTAATCTGCTAATAAACTCATATGTTTTCCGTGTGGGCGGAACTTCCTCCACATTATTAAGATCAACTAGATCTGCGATTGCCTCCTTAGCAACTGTATAAGGTAAGGGGGACATCTCATGAGACTGGGACATATAGATGTCCTGACGAAGACCAATGTGACCTACAGATTGGAGGCACGCCCAGGTCGAAACATGTTGACTCCAGCAGTTTAGATGGGGTGTTATAGGTTCCTAATCTCCTTCCTTAACACCACCATCCTTTATTTCCGTTTTAATCCTGACCTTGGAACCTACAAATAAAGGTATATAAGGTATCCATGAGCCAGTTTTAAGTTCACTACCTGACTGCACCTTTTTTATTTTATCACTGTACCCAGTCTTGGAGTGACACATTTTCGTTGTGAACATTGTTGTCACGTTCATTTTGTGTCCTGTCTTTGTGTTTTATGTTCCCCCTCCCTATGCTCCGCTCTGTGCGTGGCTATCTCCCCTGTTATATGTGATTTTTCCTCCCCACCCCTCTTTGTGTAAATCTTGTTACTGTAAACCCTTGTGTCTTGTTCAGGAATCTATCTTGACAGTTATTTGTGTCTGTGGGTCAGATTAACCATTTTTTCCAATCAGGATTAGTTCTGTTTTGTTGTAAAATATAATTTATGTCTACCTCCTCATCTGTAGTTCCATTACTATCAGGTGTGGGCTTAGGTATGAACAGTTTGTTTAAATCTTTTATCTTAGCCAGGCCAGGCCAAGACAAGATGTCTGTTGAACAGTTTCATTTAAAAACAGAATTTGTTCTGGGATGATGCCGGCTCTAAATAAGGCTTCTAAACCTTGCACCTGCCAGTCTTTTGTGCCCCAGACAGTTTTTGTCTTAATGTTGTCTTTCCAAAAGTCATAACCTAATGTGGACAATCGAGCATAAAAGGCCGCAGAATAAATTTGCTTAGTATTAGTCAACATACTTTTCATTCCTGTCTTATTAACATTTTTAAAGTAAAATGTCAATGGTTTTGTGACATTAAAACCTGAGAAGTATGGACATTTTAATAAAATGTTTTAGAGCTACCCTTTGGTGGAGTTGGACAATGTTCCCATTGATTATAAGTCAAAACATTTCTAGGGTTTGCAGATGTGTGCAAATAATGGTGACCATAATGGTTAAAACAACACATGTGTTCATAATCTGATGAACCTTCTAAGTATTCATGTTTTGTAAATGTTGTTGACATTTCTAAGTCTGCCATCATGTTATTAACAGTTTCAAAGTCCCAATCATCAGAAAATGTACTAGGTAAAACAAAATCACTCAAGGAAACCATAAATTGGTGTGGAATCTTCAACAGCTCTACAGGACCACAAATGTCATAATCAGTTCTGTCCCATACTATTCCACCTGGTAGAGAAACAGCTCTGATGACAGGTCTCTTTATTCACGATGAGATGATTTGCGTGGCTTCAGGAGCAAGTTGATGTTCTTACTTTCTGTGTCCATTTTACTATATTTTCCATCTGTCAGCTTTCCCGAACTTAGAACAAGAATGAGCCTTAGTAGGAGAATAAGTACACCTAACACAATCCAAATTTCAACCCATGGTGATACCAGATATGTACTTGCAAGCTGGTGAAAAAGTTCTGTTACGTGTTCCTTGAAAGTTTTATTTGCTGGAGTTGTTTCGGATATACTCGGATCCTCAGAAAACGTATCAAAGTTGATGAAATAGCCAGAGGCAGTTCTGTCAATTGTTGGTATTGCATCCCGAATATTTGAAATTGCTGGAGCTACTTGTTCCCTTGACATATTAATATAGTCAGTTGCTACATCATTATAGACGGTAGTTTCTTGACGAACTGTTATTTGGGTGTCAAGAGGCACAAGCTCCATGGCTTTATTGCATAGTCCTTCTTTTCTTACTGCAGATTCTTCAAAGTTGATGAGTGTTTCAGTTTGAACCTCTTGGATGGTAGCAAGATTTGGTCATCAGCTACACCTTTGGAGTCCACTGGGCCTACTACTTATTATCGACCACATGGTGTGGTTTTACCAGGTCAATGGATACGAACCGGTTCTCCTTTCTTCCAGCAAAGGCGGCAGTAACACTGCTCTTGATCCGTGGATTGCTAGTACAGGTACTGGTTTTCTGTAAGGAGGCCCAAATTCCTTCTTATTCACTATTTTCTCTCTGACCAGATCCCCAATCTTTGGAATCCAGACAGGTCTTGCTGGGACAGTTGATTTTTTTTCAGTGGTCGTTTGCTTCTGTATGGTGTTGCATAGGCTTTTTCTTGTTTCATTTAAATCCTGCAAAACAGCCAAACGGTCTTTGATATTAAAGGGTTCTTGTTCTACCACTGAAGTATGACGATCGAGGTCTTCAACCATCCTTCTAATATCAAAAAGGATTTCATATGGAGTGATTCCACCCAGAGAATTTCTTGGCAGATTGTTAAGACTACTTTGGACACTTATTAGATGTTTAACCCACCCGTCACCCTAACCTAATACCCTAGCTGTTATAGATTGCTTTATGTCACGGTTTTTTCTTTCCACTACCAAATTTCCCTCAGGATGGAATGGACTAGAGTACCACAATGCAATGCCCAAGCTGACCATGGCCTCCTTGTAAGCTCGAGAGCTAAACACAGGGCCCAGGTCAGAATGTAGCCTGCCGATTGCGTATGTGCCGATGAAGACTCGTAAATCTTTTACAACAGTTCGGGCATCAGCCGAGCGCTGAGGCCACATCCAAATGAATCTTTGTCCTAATAGTTGTGGGACCACTTTTGTCCATATGGATGTTTGAGCATGGATAGTCTAATGCTATCTTACAATGGTGTCTGTACTAGGCTGGCTACACTGTAGTCAGGAATCTGGCTGCACTCTAAGTTGTGATCTCTGTAACAGACATCGCAATTAATTCCAAATTCGTAAATGTGGGCATTCATCCCTGGCCACCAGTACATCTCTTTTAACTCTAGTGGAGATTTTGAGATCCCTTGATGTATCAGACCCTCTCCCATATGTGCTTCTTGACTGAAAGCACCTCTTTGATTCCTGTTTGGAATGACCCTATCCCCCACTCCAGGGATTCGAGCAAAGTGAGGTGCCGGGTTTTTAGGAACCTTGTGGTGCCAGGGGAAAACACCCAAAGACCTCTTGAGTTCTTCCTGTTCTGGACCACAGAAACACAGAGTCTTCTAGGCGAAGTCAAAGATCGAGTTTTATTGGCTGCAACCAAGTAACAAGCGTCCTAGAAGTACAACAGCACGGTTTGTAGATTCTCAGGAGACTGTTCGTTTTTACAGAACCAGCCTTCTCCTTTTATACAAAAATAACAGCTGCAGGCAAGAATTCTTTAGTTTACAATACGGTCATATACATATTTCCAAAACACTAGAAAAGCAAAGTCATGATGGCAAACCCACATTTTCAATATCCAGTTTGTGATAGATGACTCAGCCCGGCCCAGAACTACCATCAGATATCGATGAAACCCCAATAAAATCGGGCACCTCCTCATGGTAAAACTGGCCATAAACAAGAAACATGGACAGGTGTATGTGTGTGAATAACATGGTTTGTATGTAGTGAATGGTTTATGGCATGTTGTGCCTTGATGCTATCTTACTCGGCCACTGGGCGAGGAACTGCCCGAACAGGTTTGGCTGGAGGCAGTGGAGTCAGTTCGGCCAGGTCATGGGGAAGTCAGCTAAGGTGGATGTGTCCTTTCAGATCAAACTCTGTCTCAATCAATTGACTATATGAGGGCAAGCCACAAGATGGATGCCGTTCACAAAATGGAACCTGAGGGTTCGAGATGGAAACCATGATTTAAGGGTGATAGCATCACTCAATCACAACGCAAATGCATAGGGATAATGTCCTAATCATTAGCGGTCTGCCGACACCAAATTCGTCATGGTACGATGATATTTTGTGACACGAGTGTTGGGCCTCGGTACCATATTATAGCAGAGCCCAGAATTTTCAGAACCACAGACCCTCCTTTTGCCCTTATATAGGCAATAACTCATGCTAATCTGAGTCCAAATCTGTATTCATGAAGTCATGGAGATGCTGCTGTAACATCATCCTGTTGTTCAGTTTGTCCCTTGACACAGGCTTCCTTACACATGATGTAGCACAGAGGCCACATAGTGCAGGAGCGCACTGCACACACAGGCAGAACAGGAACAGAATGGCTAAGATCATCCCAATGAATATCAGAATTTTCCATCCCCAGGCAGATATCAGTTCCCAGAACCACCCCAGCAAGGACCAATCTCCTTTATCCACGTGAATGGAATCCGAGATCTTGTGTAGTTTGGAGATGGCCTGGTACACTGTCGGAGCATTATCAGGGATGAAAATGCAGCAACTGGATTGGATCACTCTGCATACCCCACCACGGTCTGCAAGTATGACATCTAGGGCAACCCTGTTCTGAAGAGTCATAAGTCGGTCCAACTGGAGCTCAGCAGTCAAGTTACTAAGGACACCGGCGTCTCGGTCACGGCGAATTCAACTACCCTCGTCAATTGGCGAATGTTCCTGCTGTTCACCATAGGCCCCCAAAACGGCAGAAAACCCTTTGCGAAGTCTCCAAACTCCTGTTCCGCAGTGTCGTCTTTACTCACGACACCTCTAACTGTCCTTGTCCGATGGTAATCTGCCTCGGCCGTGTAAGTGGGTGGCAGCAGAAAACGAGATAAAACATGTGCCCGAGAAGTCATGGGGCAACCATGTATATGCTTTGTCGTGGCAGACGAAGTAGGTACCCTTAGCCGCTAAGAATGAAGGGGAGGTCTGAGATGAGAAAACATAAGTCTCAGTACAGACACTCTTCCCTAGCTGAGCTCTAGGGTGTTTGCCATTTCCCTGCAGACATAGGTGACCTTGGTGGGGTACTATCCAGATTGGGGAGGATTTATTTGCTTTCTGACTCTCAGCCAAGGAAATTCCATATTGTGTTATATTCCATCTGCTGTAAGGCGTCAATTCATCTCTGGGAATCGTTTTGTACGTGTCGACATCCCTGCTCATATTTCTAATTCCCGCCACTAGTGCCTTGTTGCTTGAGTTTTTCCCTGGAACATATGGTTCGAGGGCAAACAGGAACATTGCTCGAAGTGCCCACAGAGAACCATGGTAGCCAAATGGCAGGACAAAATACGGAATACCCTTATCTGTTGTGTGTGGCATAAGTCCACATACCCAACAGTTTGTGGTGTTCATTACAGATTGGTGCTGGTGTAGGAGTTGGACGAATGAATTATTTGCAAATTCTAATCTTCTGGCAGACTCGTGTTTAGGTAGAGGGTGAAAAGAATGCGGGGAAACAGTAGAAGGAGGTGTGGGCTGAGTGTTATGTACAAAGGTAACTCGAAATGTGAATAGAGTATAGCCAATAAAGAACATCATTATGCTACACAACATTAAAATGCATATTATTAAAAATTGTTTTCTCGCCATCACAATGCATATTTTCTTTTCAAAGTTCGTAGATCTAGCTGGTCTCTCTACCCTTGGAAACTCCATCCTCTAAGTTGCTGCCCGCTTTGGGAGATTGATTCTGCTAAGGGGTGCTTCTGTTCAGTCCAGGGTAATTCCCTTAGACCAACCAGGACCGTCTACCTAAACGTCTCCAGCTGCACTTCCAAAGACTGGCAACCGCGACCCTAGCAGCAGAACCGGATGGCGGTTCAAAAATCAAAAATGAGCAAGTTCATTGGGCGAGAGAGCTGCACAATCAAAAATAGTTCTTGGGGGAAAGAAATCTTATTAGTTTTACTTTTATTAGTTCGTTTTTCTTGGCCTCAGATTATACCGTTGTTTCCCAGGTATGGTGTGGTCTTCAAACAAGATTTCAGGTTCTGCAGTGTCCAACTGCATTGACGGTGGCACAAATCCTTGCAGAATATGGTCACTCTCCTTTTCTGTACCAGTTCCTTTCAAACGTGCATCACTTAAAAGAGCACGAAGCGGGGCACGGACTCGGTCTCAGAGTCAGCAATTCCCTCCTGGACCCACCGGTCATAGGGCAGAGGCAGAGGGATCCGTTTGTAATGGATCCCGTGGATCTTCCCTTCCACCCGAACGGCTGATCTCGTGGAAAGAAGGACGAGGTATGGGCCGGTCCACCTGGGCTGTTCGTTCTTTGTTCGCTGAAAGTTCCGCACTAGGATCCAGGTGCCGGGTTCGATCGTGTGGCCTGGATCATCAGACGCTGGCGGAGAGGAACTGTGGACCTGTTGGTGTAAAACACGCAATTTAGTTGTCAATTCGTGCAAATAGTCAAGCAGTACAGGGTGCTCTATCTCCCTGAGTTTCTTGGGCCTTGGCACTCCCCATATATTAGCTGGGCGACCGAACACTATCTCGTGCGGACTAAGTCCCAGTCTAGAATGGACAGTCATTCTGGTAGATAGGAGTGCTAGAGGCAGGGCGTCAGGCCATTTAAGACCTGTGCTGGCTTGGATCTTGGCCAATTTCAATTTTAACGTGCCGTTGTAGCATTCCACTAATCCAGCTGATTGGGGGTGATTTGCAGCGTGGAACTTCTGGTGTATGCCTAGACACTCACACACTCTCTTCATCACTCGTCCCACGAATTCACTTCCATTATCACTCCAGACAATTCTAGGCATACTGAACCTAGGGAAGAATTCTTTGACAAGGGCTTTGGCTGTGGACAAGGCAATATTGTCCTTAAGGGGATACGCTTCCACCCACCTGGAGAAGGCGCAAACAACTACAAGCACGTATTTCAGATTGTTGCACCTCTCCATGTGGATGAAATCGAGCTGCAAAACTTCGAACGGATACGTTGGAGGCGCAAAATGACCAGCTGGAGTTGGAGTTCCCCTACCGGGATTGTACTTCAAACACACCATACATTTCTTGACCACATTCTCTGCACATTTTGGGATGCCACTATTCTGCCATACTGGGGCCAACAACTTACAGATTCCTTTCACACTAATGTGAGCCATCCCATGAGCCATTGTCACCACTGCAAGTACATATGCGTCGGGTAACAGCCATCTCTGATGCTCTGACAATTCGACCAAACAACCATTTGCATCCAATCTACCCTTGCTTTCTCTCCATTCATTCACCTCTTTCTCAGTGGCCTCGGACTGTATAGACTTCACACTTTCAATAGTGTCCTCACACATACCCACATCAGCGATCCATCTCGCAGGACCTACAACATACATTCGACTCATTGTGTTCCTTGCAGTCTCTTTCGGAACTTCATCTGCAAATGCATTCCCACGACCAACATCATCTTGAATCTTTCTGTGTGCACTGCATTTCACAATCGCAACTTGTAGTGACAAGGTCAGTGACTCAAGAAGCTCGTTAACTAGCTGACCATGTTGTATTTTTGCACCATGCGACGTCAGGAACCCACATTCATGCCACAATCGTCCAAAACTGTGAGCCACGCCAAGGGCGTACTGGCTGTCTGTATACACATTCACTTGTTTTCCTTTTGCCAACACACACGCTCTTTAAGTGCAATTAACTCTGCTGCTTGCGCAGAATTGTGCGGGATACGTGCAGTTTCTACAATCGTGTGCAATGTTGTTACAGCATATGCTGCAGTCGTATCACAATTTGGCAACTTGAAGCATGAACCATCAACCCATAAAGTATCATTACATTCAGGAAAGGGAGTGTCCTGTAAGTCTACTCTCCCTTTTGTCTCTTCTTCTGTCCTAAAACAGCAATCCTGTATTTCGACCTCATCTGTCTCTGCTGGAATGGGCAATAACGTGGCTGGGTTGAGTGTATCGCACCTCTTTATGTGTATGTGACTCGCTAATAGTGTCAGCTCATAACTTGACAGTCGAGCACTAGTTAAGTGCTGTGTCCTCGTTCTGTTTAGCAAAATGTCTACTGCATGTGGGACCATAACGATCAGTGTATTATTCATTACTAACCCAGCAGACTGTCGAATACAGACAGCTGCTGCAGCAGTGGCCCTCAAGCAACTTGGTAATGCCTTAGCTACAGGGTCTAGAGTCGCTGAAAAGTACGCGCATGGGCGCTGTTTGTCCCCAAAGGATTGTGTCAGGACTGATAATGTGCAACCTTCCTTCTCATGGACATATAGTGTGAAAGGCTTACTGTAGTCGGGGTTGCCCAACACAGGAGCTGAACACATTGCATCACGCAACTCGTGAAAACTTTTCTGACAATCTTCAGACCAAGGCACAGGATTGGGTGTATTTTTACAGATTAGTGCCAGCAAAGGTTTGGCCAACAATGAGAAGTTCGGTATCCATTGTCTGCAATATGATGTAATGCCCAAGAAAGCACGCACTTCTCTCTGTGTCCTTGGGACACGCAATCTTGCAATTGCCTGTATTCTCTCTGGGGTCAGTTTCCTTCCCTCCTTCGATAAGATGTGACCTAAGTAGGTCACTTCTTGTCGACAAAACTGCAATTTCGAAAGAGAGACTTTGTGCTTCATGTCACATAAATAACGCAACAATGACAATGTGGCTTCCTTGCAAATCTCTTCAGTATCTGCAGCGACCAGCAATACGTACTGACTGAGAGTCGCACCATCAGGTAGAACAATCGTGTCAAGTTGTGATTTCAGAGCCTGACTGAATATCGATGGACTTTCACAGTAGCCCCGAGGAGCGCGTTTGAAGCGGAAGCTTCGACCTCCTAAATTGAAGCCAAAAATATCTCTGCTCTACTCAGCAATCGGGATGCTGAAGAAAGCGTTCTTCAAGTCAATCACCGAGAACCAAGTGGCTGAAGCTGGAACCATAGTCAATCGGGCAGTAATGTCGGGACCAACTGGAAACTGTGGCACAACAATCTTATTCACTTCTCTAAGATCAATCACAAATCTGTACACAGGGGGCTGTGAAGGATCAGTACGCTTTAAGACTGGCAAAACAGGACTATTACAAATGTTGCCTGTTGTCTCTTCATTGACATCTTTCTCAATCAGATCGTAAATGATCGCTAACAACGCCTTTTCACATTCGCTAGAGATCTTGTATTGGGGAATACGTGGCAACCTAACATTGGCTCTCAATGTTATGACATATGGCGCTATCTCCAAGAGACCCACATCATTAGAACCAGTAGCCCAAAGTATGTCCGGAAGTGATGACAATTCTGTAGGAATATTCTCCTTTGACAAATACATTGGGGAAATCACTTTCTTACCTAGGGTAAGTTGTACTCCCGAAGGAGAACAGTACAAAGTCGCATATAATCTCTTTAACAAATCCAAACCTAACAAGTTTTCACCACAACCTGTTGTAAGAATGAGGGGTGCTTCTAATTCACATGGGCCAACAGAAAGGGGCATAGGACTAGAAATCGGGTTTCTAACCGGGGCGCCAGAAAAACCTACTGAAACATTCATTTCGCCGGACAAAGGTGCGCCAGGAAGTTTTGAGTGCATAATAGAACTTTTTGTAGCACCAGTATCCAGCATAAAAGGTTCTGACACTCCTGATGTAATCACCTCAACATAAGGTCCATTCTGATCTACTGGAACTGAAACCACTCCCTCTCTTTGTCCATGGCTGTCCTAGCAATCATTACCCTCATTCTCGTTTTCTGATAGTAATCATCAGCATAGTACTGAGCTGACCTAGAAGACGCATTATTCTGTTGGTCAAAGCTGTTCTTGGAATTCTGAGGCGGAAAAGAAGTAGTATTCTGGGGGAAATTTCCACGGCCCCTACCCCTAGGAGCCTGTTGAACACCTCTACCTCTTGCACCAGAAACACCATTTAAACGTCGCAATAAAGCTGGACAACTATTCTTGAAATGACCCTCTTCCTTGCAATACGCACACTGATTTGGACCATACGGTAAACACTGTTGAGAAGACTCATTTCTTTGTGAGTTTCTCGAATACTGCTGTGGTTGCTGGTAATCAGGCTGACTAGCAGTGCGAGGCGGATAGGCTTGCTGGAGAAGGACTTTAGTTTTTAAATCTTTAGTCTTTTTGTCTGCCTTTTCTAACTCGTCTTTGCGCCTATTCTCGTAGTACTGGGCTGTGGCTAAAATCTGCGCTGACGTGGAAACAGCCCAAGCACTCTCTGAATCTTTCAATTTATTACACAGCTCAGGGAGCAGATTATGCACGAACTTGTCTACAAACAACCTTTGGCCACCCTCGGTAGCCCTATCCTGACCACTGTGATCGACGAAAGTCTCTTAAAACCTCGTGAAAAAGTCAGACACATTCTCATCTTTCTTCTGCTTGCACGCAGACAACTTGTCCCAATTTACACGTAATTCAGGCATTAAAGTTTTCATATATGTGATAATTCTACCAGGGAGTTCAGCTACTAAAGGCTCGGGCTTAGAGCCACCAACTTGTCTAGCATCAGCAGCAGTAATATTAGCCCATGTGTCACCTAATTCTTGGTCATGATCTGCATGACGAATCTTACTCCATAAAGGCTGTGGAACAACATTCCCAAACAACATGTCTACATCTGCTAAATTCATTATACATGAGCTGGCAGTCTGCAGGATTTTTACGGGGATCAGGCAATGTCTGCTTGAGTGCTAAAACTTCAGATCATTTCCAGGGGACATGTACCCATACACGCTGGAAATGTGGCAGAATTGCTGGATTCGCATTTGCGTCACCTTCCCTCCAAACTGGAGGAACCTCTCTCATGGGGTACTGTCGCACCTTTTTCCTACCTGACATGTCATCCTCATACAGTGATCTAGAGACGTTTCCCTTACTCCTATAAGATAACAACATGTCTATTGCTCGTTCAACATCGGCACCTACAATCATGCCTTCATAAAACTTGAATCGCATACGGAATAATTCCTGCATTTTGCGTTTTGGATCATTGTCTTGCAAAACTTCGCAGAGGTACACACACATCTCTTCGAATACATATCTCTGAGTGGGTGCGTTCCACTGACTGAAGACTTTCATAACAGACTGAACATCATACTTTACAGTATCAGTAACCCATTTACGTGCTAACTCATTCAGCACTACTCTTTCCTGATAATCAGGCAGTTGACTACGCAACTGTCTACGTCCTGTGTTAGGGGTCGTCTTAGGCGACCCAAAGAAAGGTGAGAACAGACCAGTGACAGTACTTGCCACTCTCTGTCGAACAGAAGGAGAAGCTTGCGGAGAGGCAGATGTGCCAGAAAAGACAGGCTGATGTAAAAAGGAAGTCGAGGCAGTGGCTGAGGAAGTCGAGGCAGTGGCTGAAGTAGTATCATGGTAAACAGTTGAAGCAGTAGGCAAAGTCGTTGGAAAAACAGATGGTGTATGTAGCAAAGGCGGCGGCCCTTGAGAGGGCTACGCCGGAGAAGTAGGAACCAGCTGAAGAGGAGCTGGTGCTTGTGCAAGAACTGGAGTTCGTGCGCCGGGGAGCGGTATAACAAAGCGCTTTGGGGGTTCAGGAGCATTTGATGCATATGGGGGTGGTGAACTCAGTAAATGGGACATTAAAGGGTCTTTCTCTGATGTCCCTTTTGAACCTTGTCCTTCATGTGTCAAAATTGGGTGGCATTTATCTACTGCTAACTTCTTGCTTCTGAGCATTTGTTCACTTTCTTGCTCTTCCTCATTATCCCTGTATGCAACGGCAGCTTGCACCATTGAAATACCTCTTTTATTTTTCTTTGCTAATTTCATTTCTTTCTGTTTGGCTTCTTTGCACCACAAGCGAAAAGAGTCAAACATCGCCGGCCGGGCTTTGTTCTTGAACAATTTAACCTCGAGATTATCTAGGACTTCTGTGTCAAAGCTACCATATTGGGGCCATTTTAAAACACCATCTTTTCTGGTGTATTTTATCCACACTTCATTATATGTGATAGGGCCTACTCCGTGCTTTATATAGAGCTCATATGTTGGAGTTCCAATCGGAGGAACCGGACACGAATCCTCTAATCGGGAGTCCTTACTACAACCAAGACAAAACAAGTTTCCAAGTCTGCTAAGACCAGGCATCTTCGCTCACTAGTCTAGCTTCAAACTTCAAAGGATTATCGAATACGATATTTTCGTGAATACACAAATCCCTTGGTTTTGGCGCTTGCAAGTTCCAAACAAGGTGTATCTCAAGGATACCAAAACTAAGAATCAAACTAGGACTGGGAGACGCTCCACTTATACTTAACTGAAGTATTGATGATCGATGACGTCAATAGAAGACTCGTCTATCGTTTCACTCTACCAAGGATCACTGGGTCCAAAACAGGGCGATAGTCAGGGCAGCAGTCCTTCGTAGCCGTCGGGACGCGGGGAACCTCGCAGCAAAGACCTTCGGAACCACGTCGACATACAGGGGTCGCTGAAGTGGCTGGCCGTCCTCTGGAATTTTCACACGAAGCTCCTCACGAACATCTGGCTTGGACCGTCACCGCTTGATACCGCCCCGAGTTGGGCGCCAACTGAGGTGCCAGGTTTTTAGGAACCCGGTGGTGCCAGGGGAAAACACCCAAAGACCTCTTGAGTTCTTCCTGTTCTGGACCACAGAAACACAGAGTCTTCTAGGTGAAGTCAAAGATCGAGTTTTATTGGCTGCAACCAAGTAACAAGCATCCTAGAAGTACAACAGCACGGTTTGTAGATTCTCAGGAGACTGTTCGTTTTTACAGAACCAGCCTTCTCCTTTTATACAAAAATAACAGCTGCAGGCAAGAATTCTTTAGTTTACAATACGGTCATATACATATTTCCAAAACACTAAAAAAGCAAAGTCATGATGGCAAACCCACATTTTCGATGTCCAGTTTGTGATAGATGACTCAGCCCGGCCCAGAACTGCCATCAGATATCGATGAAACCCCAATAAAATCGGGCACCTCCTCATCGTAAAACTGGCCATAAACAAGAAACATGGACAGGTGTATGTGTGTGAATAACATGGTTTGTATGTAGTGAATGGTTTATGGCATGTTGTGCCTTGATGCTATCTTACTCGGCCACTGGGCGAGGAACTGCCCGAACAGGTTTGGCTGGAGGCAGTGGAGTCAGCTCGGCCAGGTCATGGGGAAGTCAGCTAAGGTGGACGTGTCCTTTCAGATCAAACTCGGTCTCAATCAATTGACTATATTAGGGCAAGCCACAAGATGGATGCCGTTCACAAAATGGAACCCGAGGATTCGAGACGGAAACCATGATTTAAGGGTGATAGCATCACTCAATCACGACGCAAGTGCATAGGGATAATGTCCTAATCATTACCGGTCTGCCGACACCAAATTCAACATGGTACGATGAAATTTTGTGACACGAGTGTTGGGCCTCGGTACCATATTATAGCAGAGCCCAGAATTTTTAGAACCACAAAAGGGAACGGAGTTGGCATCAATTATGTATGAATATTTGAGTGGATAGTTTAGCGGTAACGCTGCACCGCAGCCTTTGCTTGTGGCAATAACAGCTAGCATTGTTTCACCATCTATTTGTGTTTTTGAATGAGTGATTGCAGCTACGGAAGCCATTTGCACAGCTGCCTTTGCGGCTTCATCAGCCAATGAATTTCCTGCAACGTGAACACCATCACGTTGATGACTCAGTGTATGGATCACGTGAGTCTTTTGTAGTTCTTTCTGTAATAGATCTACATGTTCCCAAAGCATCTTATGCTTGATTGTGCCACCTTTCGCATCTTTGAAACCGTTTTGAACCCAGGTCTGCAAGTATTCATTATAAGATTGGACGAAGTAATACGAATCGCACACTATGAGTGAATGCTTGTAGTTCAGTTCATTGAGCTGTACCAGCTCCCTAAAGATTGAGTTTTTGTGACCATCGGTCTAAATTTACCATCATGCCAGCGACCTTTAACAATCTCGCACGCAGCACTATAAGCTTGTTTTCCCCCAATTGCGAGTTGTGCTGATCGGACTGTATAAATTATACATCCGTAATGTTCTAGAGGCAGAATCTCAGTGGGCAGAGGACATTCTTTTTTTTTTTTTTTTTGAAAACCTTTATTGTGCAAATAGAGGCATACATATACGGGCCTACAACCAATCAGGCCGGCCACGACACATTGTGAACGCACGTGAGTCAACATTGAAATTCCCCGGCAGTCGCTCAGTGTTGTACTAGCAAGCAATCAAACATTAAACGGCTGAATATAACCGCTAGGAGCAGGATTAAAGAAGGATAATTTTATAATATAATATGAAATATAGCAGGAACAGTTGCAACTTTTGACATCTGAATCCCATGGCGGGCTACTTTTAAAACATCGACACAAAGGGGCATTGATGAATGGAAAAAAACAGCAGCGATTGACAGGAATCAACGTTTAGACGCCCCGCTCCAGAGAAGTTCCCACCGCAGCCCACCACACACCAGTCACCACCTGAAAATGTGCTAGCACAAATCAGAGGAATCAGAACAGAAACGTAAAGATAGCCATCCACTATACTAACCCAAATAAAGAGAAAAAGAGGGAGGGGTAAAGAGAAGAATACAAGAAAGAGGGAAGGAAAGAACGCAGCGCCACTGCACGCGCCCCACGGCGAATAAAGCACGCAGGACTGAAGGATCCGCTTCGGGGTCAAGGCGTGTAAGACATTATATATGTGCAATCAATATCGAGGAAGCGGGGAAGTCATCCCTTTAACTACCAGCTAACACTCCGTGGAAGGCACGCGCAGGCGCAGCGTCCCGATAAAGGGATACAAAAGAGCCATAGAACTAAAAGAAAAATGAACAATATAGAGCCCCATCCCACCCACCCCACCCTGCACCCCTGCAGAAGGCTACGGCCTACCCCCCCAGCAGCGTGCCTGTCGCCCTAATTGGAACCCGAAATATAGAAAAGTCAGAAAGTAAGAAAGGAACCACAACAGTCAAAGAGAAAGGAAGGGGGGAAAGAGATCCAGTGGGAGAGGAGATCTGCAATCGACATTCAGCTCCAACCCCCCGCCTTAACACAACTGAAACCCACATCGAAGCGAGAGCGACACAATCTCAAGTAGCAGGGACAGGAAAAGGAAACGGCCATATTGCCGCAGCCGCGGGCAGTCCTCATCTCCATACATTAACCAGTAGTCCGCCAAGGCGAGTCTGCCTTACCCCTGTCCTCTCTTAATCATAGCTTTCGTACGCAATAAAGTAGTAGGCAGCAGACAGTTCGGCATGGAGTGTACACAAAATCGAACCAAGTCAGGCCAAGGGTGTAAAACAGAGGACCACAGTCTCGAACAGCAAAGCAGGCATTGGCTGCGGCAGACCAGAATTTCAAATAGTAACATCAGGAGAAGCAAACAGTCTGGGTGCGGTCCCGCCACCCAGAAAAACGAGGTCTCCCCCGCAGGGCAGCCGCGGGACCTCACCAAAGCAGTTCGAGTCGAACATCCGCCGAGCTCCCCAGCCATACTGACGTGGACAGGCCCCGACGTGGGGCCATCGCTCATGCCCGCCACAAGCGAAACTTCCTGGAGATTAGGGGACGCAGACATACAGTCTAGTAAATGCACGGCTGCAGCACTCTTCTCAGCAGCCGAGGGGGGCAAAGCAGCGCGCACCACTAGTCGAGCCGCTTTCATGGGGGACGGTCCAACAGGCATGGCGGCAGAACAGCTATCCTGCTCAACAGCGTCTAAGGCCATGGCCGCACGTAAAGAACATAAGGCGGCAAGGACATCACCAATCATGGGCTCACGCCCACCATCCTCAGCCGTCGTATAGTTCAACAGTCCAGGTTCGCTGCCCCGAGCTGGTCCGGGACCCAGGGCGCCGGCAGCCATCTTGCAACTGCAGCCGTGATCCTCCGCGCCTCGACTTCTGGAGGCTCACAAGCAAAGCCCACCGCTGGAGTCTACTCGAGCCCCGGTAATGGCAATCTTGGTGCAGAAAGAAGGGCCACCAAAAAACGGGGGGGGCGCCGTCTCCGGGCGAAGGGCTTCAAGATGGCCGGACAAGACAACAAAGGAGGGACAAGCCTCCTGCACGGTCTACCCCCGTCCGAGGCGGGCCGCGCCCCACCACAAGGTCCTCGGGCTGCCAGACCGGGCCCGGTCAGTCGCCACCGGCACAACCGCATAACGGCCTCTTCAGCTGACCCCTCTCCTCCATCGGGGGCCGGCGTCGACACCCCACTCAGGCCGACCGTCACAGGCGAGTTCCCGGCCTGCACGCCACGGAGGCTCCGGAACAAACAAGGGCACAACTCCAGATCCCCAGCACACAGGAGCCCCCAGGACAGACGGTAAGTGCGAGCAGTGTTTCACCTCCCCATATCTCGCCGAATGGGTCTCCTCGGGACAGGATGAGGTACAGGATATGCGTTTCAGGCAGGAAGGTTGACGGAGCCGAGCTACAGTGCGGCCATCACGGTTGTGAACTTGGCTCCTTCCCGCAGAGGACATTCTTGTTCCTATTGTAGAAATTCATGAGTTTTCAAGTACGGGTCAAAAACTAATTCAACGTCTGTTGCAGCAGGAGAATTATCCCATTGTATCCATCTTGGATTTGAAGCTTTTGCATTTGGAATGCTCGCTTTTGTCACTGCCTCTAAGGCAGGTACAGGAGTAACAACCTTTATGGGTTTTCCCTGCGCGAGGGCTCTCTTTTGCTACTGCAGTTTGAACCACTGTCATAATTTTTTCTGTTGAAGTGAATTTCCTTTCAGCTTGTGTGTATAAGTGTGATTTGTAAGCTATTGGTACCTTTTTACCTTCATTAAAGGTTAGGTTTGTGAATCCGCATCTCCCTGGGATGATTCGGATTACAAGGTTGCGTTCATTAACGCGTGTCTGTAAATGGGTTGTTGCTAACGTGTCTGTTTGCGCTGAACGCAAAATATGTGTGTTTTTGAATTCAATTAGTAGGTTTGAAATCCGGTTTGATTAGTTCATAGAGAGGTTTTACCTTTCTGCGTAGTTTAGAATGTAAGTTCTTCCGAAATTCAGGAATCCTAGAACTGACTGTAGGTTTTTCAGTGTTTTTGGAGGTTGCAGCAGCGCACTTTTCTCTAAAAAGTTTGCTCCCAAGCTTTTGCCTTCCCTTGAAAGTTTGTACCCTGGGAATAGGACGTTGAGGAGAGCAATTCTTGATTTCTTAAAATTGAATTTGTACCCTTCAGAGGTGAAGCCAAGTATTATGGTGTTCACCCTGTTCAAGTGCTTGTTCAAATCATCGACTGTAAGATAGATGTCATTGACATAAGATAATGCCTCATCATCATATGTTTGTCGTAACTCTGTTATCCAGTATTATGGGTGTCTTTCATAGATTCACATGCCTGAATCATTCACCGTCGTCGAGACAGGAGTCTCCGGTAAATAGAAACGTAATGTCCTATAGACAGTCTACATGAGCCCCCTCGCGGCCATCGCACGCCAACACAACCTCAACATAATCTCCTACGCCAACGACACCCAGCTGATCCTCTCCCTGATCAACGACCCCGCCGCCGCCAGAGCCAACCTGCACGAAGGGATGAGAGAGGTAGCCGAGTGGATGACGACGAGCCGCCTGAAGCTGAACACAGATAAGACGGAGGTCCTCATCCTGGGCTCCTCGCCCTCCGCCTGGGACGACTCCTGGTGGCCCCCCGCCCTGGGCACCGCACCCAAACCGACGGACCACGCACGCAACCTGGGTTTCATCTTGGACTCCTCCCTCTCCATGACCAGTAAAGTCAACGCCGTCTCCTCGTCGTGCTTCAACATCCTGCGCATGCTTCGGAAGATCTTCTGGTGGATCCCCACAGAGACCAGGAAGACCGTCACCCAGGCCCTCGTCACCAGCCGACTGGACTACGGCAACGCACTCTACGCCGGAACCACCGCCAAGATCCAGAAGAGACTCCAGCGCATCCAGAACGCCTCAGCCAGACTCATCCTCGACATCCCACGACACAGCCACATCTCCGGACACCTAAGAGACCTGCACTGGCTCCCGGTCAACAAGAGAATCACCTTCCGCCTCCTTACCCACGCACACAAAGCTCTCCACGACAAGGCCCGAGCTACCTCAACAACCGAATCAACTTCTACGCTCCCAAACGCCACCTCCGATCCGCCAGCCACGCCCTCGCCGCCGTCCCACGCATCCGCAGAGCCACTACAGGAGGAAGGTCCTTCTCCTACCTGGCCGCCAAGACCTGGAACTCCCTCCCGGCGGACCTGCGCCTGACCCAAGACCACCTCTCCTTCAGGAAGAAGCTCAAGACCTGGCTGTTCGAGCAGTAGCGGCACCCCCCCCCCCAAAAGCGCCTCGAGACCCTACGGGTAGGTAGTGCGCTCTATAAATGTCTTTGATTGATTGATTGATTGATTGATTGATATATAGAGAGAAGTAGGCCTAAGGGCCTCCCCTTAGTAGCCTATCTATGTCCTTTTGTAAAAAGGACCAAACTCTAGAAGAGAGCCAATCAGCTAACACCTCCCTCTAGAACCTTCCTGTCAGGAGCCTCAGTCTCTCAGATTTTTCTACCGCACATTGTGCTAAGGGAGTCCACCTGAGTTCTCCTCCGGTTTCCTTATTCTAACCTATTTCTTCAGTTTTGGATTTCTTCACTTCAAGTCTGATTATGGCTGATCCTCAGAAGAAGGGTCTCTTCAGAGCATGTACTTCTTGTGGGGAAAAAAAGGTTACATGCTGAAGACCAGCACAAGACATGCTTATATTGCCTGTATCCGGACCATTCGCCAAAGGACTGCAAAATTTGTAGAACTTTTTCTACAAAAACGCTAAAAGACAGAGAAGGACGTCTTTTACTCTGGCTTAACAGGCTTAAGACCAGTGACAATCTGGAATCTTCAGAATAGGATGAGTTTTCTTCAGTCTCCTCACAGCTGTCTTTAAAAACGCCAAGGGTGGCTTCCCCTAGCCCTACAGACGCTCCTCCAAAGAAGGCTTCAAAAAGGTCTTCAGAGGGTAAATCATCAGTGTTTGACAAGGAGGTTCACACCTTCAAAAAGCCTGCGGCGTCGTTGACGATGACCTCGTCGACGCCATCATCGGCGCAAAAGAAGGCTATGTCTCCCGTCTACGTCTCGACATCGACGACAACAGTATCGACGACGACGGCATCGTCTGCGTTTTCTTCATCGACGACGACTACACCATCATCGACGGCGGGTAAGCCTTTGTTGTCGATTATTCTCATAAAGAAATCATCATCGACATCTACAGCGTCAATGTCGGTGTCGACGACGAGACCAGCGCCGTCGACGTCTTTGCCGTCAACGAAATCATCATTGTCGACGACTGTACCGTCGACAAAAGAATCGATGACGAAGAAGACACCGCAACGGTAGCGCAGTTGACGGTGCCATCGTCGACAGTCATCGTCGACGAAGGCATCGACGATGAAGGTGACAACGGCGATGGACATACCATCATCAGCCACACCGTCGACGAGGACATCGTCGACGACACAAAGGAAGCAGTCACCGACGATTCCACCGTCGATGAGACAGACACAAGACCTACAATCGGTAGGTGATAGGTCATCCAGGACCCTGCCATCCACGAGTCCTTCATTGTCAGCTGAGGCTGAGTTACAACCCGCTTCTCTAAGGATAAAGAGCTCAAAAAAGACAATTACACCAGAATTAACGTCCCCAAGTAGAGTGCAAGGATTGCCTCCAGCTTGTCTACTACAAGATGAAGAGTCGGATGAGGAGGATAGCACACAGGCTACCAGTCCATCTCATCTTGTGGTCAAATGCCAAAGCACTGATGATGATGGTGATGATGCTGAAATTACCCAGCATAATGTTCAGGCACAGGTACAGACTCAAATTACGCCTATGGTATGCCTACAAGCATCTATAGTGTCTGATTTGAGGTTCTTGACAAAGAACTATAAACAGCGTTTCCCGGAGTCCTCAGCCCCTCCTACAGCAGCTAGAAATGCTCCTCCAGCAGCGGGAACGGCTCCGTCTCCACGGCTCAGACCACCACCATTAGTGCTCCGTCAGGAAAGGGAGCAGATGCAAGATCCTCCATCATCTGACGATGAGGGAGAACAACAGGAAGAGGGTGAGCTCCAAGATGACCATTCCAATAATGATGACTGAGATGCTTACATCATTTCTTCTCCAGCGTCCCCGGAGCCGGCTACCTCAGATTCACCACCTGTGGACATAGGAGGGTTCCACAATCTGGTGGAGAGAGCGGCCAAAAGATTCCACATTACAATGGAGTCTCAAGAAAGTGACTGTTTCCTTTATGATGCTAAGGAACCATTTAAGAAAACTACCAGATCAATTCCTATTAATGACTATATATGGGAACAAGGTCTGCAATTGATGCAGACTCCAGCCTCAGTATTGGCAGTGGTTCCAAGACTGGACAAAAAATACAAGGCCCCAGCATTGGCACCAGCCTGCCTTACAGGACATCCCAAGCCGGACTCTGTGGTTACACAGGCGGCGCAGAAAAATTCCAGGAATCCCTGATCTCTCTGTTGACAGCTCCACCGGACAAGGAGGGTAGGAAGCTGGACAATATCGGAAAGCTTTTTTCGACCACATCGGCAATGACAGTAAAGGCGGAAAACTCTATTGCACTTCTAGAAAGGTACAATAGGCAGTTGTGGGCAGACATTGCTCTGTATTTCTCTGAATTGCCGGACGCCACGAAAGAAGAGGTTCAATCTCTGCTTCTAGAGGGTCAAACTTCGGCCTCTGCATTGATAGACTGTGCTCTGGATGTAGCAATGACTGGATTCAGGCAGCTAGCAGGGGCAGTTGTTTTAAGAAGACAGGGATGAGTCAAGGCTACCTCATTCTGGCAGGAGGTACAATCTATAGTCCTAGACATGCCGTACGATGGGCAACACCTCTTTGGAGCCAAGATTGATGAAGCGCTGCAAACAATTAAAAAGGACACGGACACAGCGAGAGCACTTGGCACACTACAATTTAGAAACCAGTCCTTTTGAGGGAACAAAGGCAGAGGACAATCCTCTTACAGAAGCAATTATCAAAATAGTTCCTCCTACTCTTATACCCAAGGCAAATCACAGTACCAACCTCGCCAACAACAACAAGGCAGACAGTCCTCTTTTGGAAAGTCCAACTTTAAGGGTAAGAACCAACGGAAGACCACCGGCGGACGCCAATGACCTATTACTACAGCCAGTCCATCCCTCATCTCCTTCTTTGAAAATTGTAGGAAAACTGACCCAATTCCTCAACAATTGGAGGAGGATAACAACGGACCACTGGGTCCTTCAATTAATTCAATTTGAGTATTCTATAGAATTTGAAAAAATCCCACCGACAACCCCTCCACGCCCGATGCGTCACAGAAACCTGCGATTGCTTTTTCAAGAAATCTCAATTATGCTTCAAAAAGGGGCAATACAGCGAGTACCGTCCTCTCACAAGGGGAGAGGTTTTTACTCCTGCTTCTTCCTGATTCAGAAGAAGGTGAAGAAATGGAGGCTCATTCTAGACCTCAGGGCACTCAACGCATTCTTAAAAAAGCAATCGTTCCGCATGGTCACGATTCAGGAAATCTTGGGCCTCTTAGAGGAGGGAGATTTCATGACGTCTCTGGACCTACAAGATGCATACTTTCACGTCCCAGTCCACAAAAATCACAGGAAATTCCTAAGATTTGGAGTGGCGGGCCAGCACTATCAGTTCTGTGTCCTCCCTTTTGGCCTCAAGTCTGCACCCCGAATCTTCACCAAGTGCCTGTCCCCGTTGGCAGCATTCCTCAGGCAGCATGGACATCAAGTCTTCCCATATTTGGACACTGGCTGGTGAAAGCACCATCCTTGTCAGGCGCAACCAAATCCTCCAACGCCTGTCTAAATCTCTTCAAGCACTTGTGTCTTACACTCAATCGAGAAAAATCCACCTTACATCCCTCTCGAGTCATTACCTTCCTCGGAGCAACACTGAATACAAAAGTTGCGAAGGCATTCCCATCTCAGGAGAGAAAACGCAAGCTTGTCTCTCTGGCCGCATCAGTGGCTTTGAAGAAAACGTTACCAGTCCGTACCTTCAAATCCCTCTTGGGAATGATGTCCTCGTGCATCCTGCTCATACCGCACTGTCGCATCCGGATGCGTCCGCTCCAAGAGGCTCTGTCCAAACAGTGGGCGCAATGCATGGGATCGTTCGAGGACCGCATAACGATCACAATGTAAATCACCAAGGCATTGCAGTGGTGGAGGTCACTCAAAAACCTCTCGCAGGGATTGCCGGTCCTGCTTCCAGCAGCTCCTCATATGATTATGATGGACGCCTCTCTGGAGGGTTGGGAAGCAGTCCTGCAGGAATTGCGCATCAGTGGCAGATGGTCAGAACCGGAGAGGCAGCTCCATATCAACCTGCTGGAGCTGAGGGCAGTCTTCCCAGCCTTGCAGTCTTTCTTGCCAAGGATCAAGAACTCCCTAGTGCTCGTCAGGACCGACGACACTACGACGATGCACTACCTGAACAAACTGGGAGGGACACAAATCGCAAAAGATCTGGAAGTGGCTCATTCTCCACAACGTTTTGTTGAGGGTGGAGTACGTCCCAGGCAAGGACAATGTCATAACAGACGCACTAAGCAGGCAGAGGTCTTTATCGCACGAATGGGAGCTGGATATGACGACCACCGTTCAAATCTTCTCAAGGTGGAGAACGCCGCAAATCGACCTATTTGCGACCAGGGAGAACACCAAATGCCAAAGCTTCGCAAGTAGGCTTCTCCAATCAAGGTCTCTCGGGAATGCATTTTCCATCGCATGGCACAACGTCTTTGCGTATGCATTTCCGCCATTTCCAATGATTCCCAGAGTCCTCAGATAGATGAAGGCGGAGCCTTGCACTTTAATTCTGATAGCCCCATTCTGGCCGAGGCAAGGCTGGTTCACAGACCTTCATCGCCTCTCACTGCAGCCGCCAATCCATCTACGTCAGCATCCATCTCTGCTCATGATGCGCGACAAGCGGGTTCAACATCCGGATCTGAAATCTCTCAGGTTATCGGCTTGGCTCCTGAGTACCGAGAATTCAGCAACTTAAACATCCCACAGGATTGTAAAGATATCCTAGCCAAGGCAAGAGCGGCAAGCACTAACAAGACTTATTCCCTGAAGTGGAAACGCTTTTGCATCTGGTGTGCGGACTAGGGGCTACCTCCCTTTGCCACCTCTCCAGAACAAATATTACCCTACCTGCTTCATCTGGCACAGTCGGGCCTGGCACACTCTTCCATAAGGGTACATTTGACTGCGATATCAAGGTTTAAAAGAACATCAAATGGGCCCTCTCTGGTCTAGTAGACTAATAAAACAGTGCCTTAAAAGTTTCTATAGATCTTTTCCTCGACCATGGATGATCCCTCCAACATGGCATCTAAATGTGGTTCTTAACCAACTAATGAAATACCCTTTTGAACCCATTCACAGGGCAGACATTAAATACATCTCGTGGAAGACGGCTCTCCTCCTGGCGCTTACATCAGCAAGGAGGGTCAGTGAACTGCAGGCTCTTTCCATCCAAGACCCCTTCCTGCAGTTTAGGGATGACAGAGTGATTTTAAGGACCAACCCTAGGTTTATTCCTAAAGTCCCGCCGGACTTCCACTTAAATGAGCCTGTGAATCTCAGATCATTCTTTCCAAATCCCAGCACGGCAGCGGAGAGATCGCTGCACTCATTGGACCTTAAGAGATGTCTAAAATTTTACATTGATAAAACTAAACATTTCAGAAAGTCTAATCCGCTCTTCATAGCCTTCAGTAGACCTAGGAAGGGTCTACTGAACCTAGACCTAGGAAGGTAGGAAGGGTCTACTGCTTACCAAACAAAGCATCTCTGGATTGATCTCTTCGGCGATTGCCTTTTGCCACGACAGAGCCGGACTGCCGTTGTACTCCAAAATAAGGGCTCACTCTACAAGGGCCATGTCGACTTCTATGGCGCTATTTGCAGGAGTGCCAGTTATAGACATCTGCAGGGCGGCCACATGGAAGTCGCCGCATACCTTCACCAGGCACTACTGCCTGGATACAGAGCTGATTGAGGATGCAGCAGTGGGACAAGCAGTGCTACGCCATCTATTCCAGTAAGGAGAGCCTTCCTACATCCCTCCATCCTTTTCTGGTATGCACATTTCTCTGTTAATGCTTCTGGTTGATGTCTATTGATGGTTCATAGTCGCATGATATGTATTATCTAATGACTTGTATATGCTGTTCCATCAGAAATGTGCACAAGGTATTGCTTGCTACTCTGATTCAGGCATGTGAATCTATGAGACACCCATAATACTGGATAAGAAATGCGTTACTTACCTGTAACTGCAGTTATCCAGTATTGGTGTCTTTCATTGATTCACATGCAACCCTCCCGCCTCCCTTGGAAGGACTCACATATCTCTCTATCAATGCTACGCCTACTTAGCTTGGTGCGTACGAAAATCTGAGAGACTGAGGCTCCTGACAGGAAGGTTCTAGAGGGAGGTGTTAGCTGATTGGCTCTCTTCTAGAGTTTGGTCCTTTTTACAAAAGGAAATAGATAGGCTACTAAGGGGAGGCCCTTAGGCCTACTTCTCTCTATATATGTCTATAGGGCATTACTTTTCTATGTACCGGAGCCTCCCGACTCGACGGGGAATGATTCAGGCATGTGAATCTATGAAAGACACCAATACTGGATAACTGCATCCGAAGAGCGACTACAGGAGGAAGGTCCTTCCCCTACCTGGCCGCCAAGACCTGGAACTCCCTCCCGACCGACCTGCGCCTGACCCAAGACCACCTCTCCTTCAGGAAGAAGCTGAAGACCTGGCTGTTCGAGCAGTAGCGGCACCCCCCCTCCCCCAAGCGCCTTGAGACCCTACGGGTATGTAGCGCGCTCTATAAGTGTCATTGATTGATTGATTGATTGACTGCAGTTATAGGTAAGTAACGCATTTCTTACTCTGGCTGAAAATAACCCCGGACTATTCATGAATCCCTGGGGGAGACGACAGAACTGACGCTGTATCCCCATAATTGACAAAGCGGTCAAATACCTTCTTTCAGGTGCGATATTTTGACAGAAGAAACCGTTTGAAATAACTAATGTTGTTTTATATTTTTTGCGCACAATGTTATTCATCAGTGCTGCACTGTGTGCATTTTGTACTGCAAAGGTTTTGCAACAAGAATTTAAATGTCTGTAGTCCAAAACTAAATATGTATTGTCTGGTTTGGAGACAGGAAACAAAGGATTGTTCCATCCCAATTTCATTGAATAAATACGGCCTGAATGATATTAAGAATAGGCAGAAAGTGGAAGAAGGGCTCAGGCTATCTGCAGCAGATATTATATGTCTCCCGGAGACTCACATTGAGGGATCACAGCAATATCTTTTGAAAACACTTGGATATAGACTTATCTCTGCTACATCTCAGGGCTCACGTACAAAAGGGGTAGCCATCTTGGCAAAAGGAGGAGGGATCCAGTTCTTGCGTTCAATCGCGGATAAATTCGGACGATATGTGATAACTGAGTGCTGCTATAATAAAGGGAAAATAAATTGACACTATGCACTGTTTATGGCAATATTAGTGATGATCAGGAAGTGTTGAACAACATCTCCAACAAACTGGTACATTGGCCCCCCCTATTATTGTCTGTGGAGATCTTAACATCCATTTACCTAACAAATGATTATCTGACCCAGGCTTTGTTTATAATGGTAGGAAACAGAAGGTATATCAATCTCTGAAAGATTTGTGTGCACTTCATGGATTAATAGATGGGTGGTTAGAGACATACCCGGGGAATCCTGGTTATACTTATTATTCTTACCCTCATTCTAGGCATTTAAGACTGGACTATATGCTTATGTCTTGCACTTTAAAATCAAGTTGCCAAATAAAAAAACACACGAGAATTCTCTCGGACCACAATCCACATGAACTTACTATAACAGGGGGGCCAATAGACCAACAGTTACTAGTTGGACGTTCGAAGGAGCGTTATTGAAGAATGATGAATATTGCACGCATATGAGGAACTGGATTCCGGCCTTTCTGGAAGACAATATAGGGTCCACCTCAATAGAAAATGTTTGGGACACTTTGAAGGCATGTATCAGGGGTGAAACTATGCGATTCTCATTCCAACGTAACAATTTAGAAAAACAAAAAATGACGTCCCTGGAACAAAGTCTGCGGATCGCTTAAGAAAATCTGATCAAGGCAGTACAGGATGGGGAGATAACAGACGGGGAAGTGAACAAGGTGGCAATAGCTAAAAACTATATATCGGAAATTCTAATTGAGAAAGCAATTGTGAGAGCAACTACCCGTAGGGAGACTATTTATGAATTGGGGGAGAAAATGGGTCACCATCTGGCGGTTAGAACCCGGGAAGAGATATCCAGAATCCTAATTAAAGCAATTAATGATCCTACGCTTGGCTTGAAGACAGATCCGGCAGATATTAGAAAAGCTTTTCAAATATTCTATCAGAAGCTATATTATGAGGATGAGAATGCATGCGATGATCCCATGAGCTATATTGAAGGGCTTGGGATTAGAAGATCAAGAAATCTTAGATAGTGCATTATGCTGGGAGGAAATCCTACTATCTATGAACTCCCTAGCAACTGGAAAAGCTGCAGGCTTAGACGGGATTCTGACTGAGTTCTATTTAAAATTTATACCTCAACTCAAGTCTATTATGACGGAATTATTTCAAAACATCTTTGAAGGCGGGAATCCTCCGAAATCCTGGTAACATGCGAAAATAATAGTTTTCCCCAAAAAAGACAAAGATCCCCAGGAAATGGGGTCGTATCGACCAATTACATTGATTAATGGGGATTCCAAAATGTATTCAAAATTATTAGCATCACGGCTAGCACCTCGAATTCATAATATAGTCTCTGAAAGACAACATGGGTTTATACCAGGTAGATCTACAACTGACCATGTGCAAAGAGTTATATCCCTCTTTGACTACACGGGAACGACAGGAGACCCTATGGCGCTTATACTGCTTGACGCAGAGAAGGCGTTTGATAGGGTCTCCTGGAAGTTCCTGTGGGCCGCCATGCGAAACTGTGGCATAGGTAAGAAATATATTACAGCAATCCAACAGCTATATGTTGAGCCCAGTGCTAGGGTATTGATTAACGGGGATTTAACCGACAATTTTAAAATTAACAGGGGGACACAACAGGGGTGCCCTTGCTCGCCCCTACTTTTTGCCATCTATATAGATGGGTTCATACACAGGCTCAAAAAAAACGCGCTAATCGCCCCTATAAATGTGCGTGGTTTAGAAACAAAATGCTTAGCGTATGCGGATGATATCGCTATTGTCACAGGGGATCCTACAACTGCTATGAATCTCATTGAAAACGAAGCACAGAATTTCGGTAGAGTTTCGGGGTACAAGCTAAATTCCAGTAAGACACAGCTCGTGCTTAATACTAAGATTATGATGAGAGACCCAAGAATAACTGATAAAGCAACATACTTGGGTGTTAGCATTAGTGCCAATGTCGGGAATATTGTAAATATCAATCTGGAGCCACTAATGCTACACACCAAGAGAGAATTGTCACGTTTAGATAACCTACATCTATCTATCGGAGGTAGAACAAATGTAGTGAAGATGGGTTTTTTCCAAAGTTTTTATATTTTTTTAGGGCAATTTGCTTGTAATTCCCACCACATGTATTTAAGAAAATAGATTCAATGTTCTCACAATTTTTATGGGGTTATAGTAAGCCTCGGAGAGCACTCAAATGGATCACATTACCTAGAGAGCATGGGGGGTGGGCGTTACCTAATTTCATGCTTTATTATTGGGCTTCAGTTATGAATTATAGCACAAGATTGCTAAAACCTAACCCAGATGATCTGAGTATTCCTACACCACAAGAACTCATCCTAGGGAACGGGAGCACTGGCTGTCTCTGGCGGCACGTTAACGATGATCACCTTAAAAAGGTGAAATTCAAAACCATCAAAAATGTTGTGAAAGTGTTGGGACAGGTTAAAAAACTACTTGGTATAGGGCGATTTTCACATTATACACCGGTTCTTCAGAACTCAGATCTCCCAGATATATTTCATGACTCCTATATACGGAGTTGGTGTACATTAGGGATAGTGCAACTTGGATGTTTTTTCTCTACTCAGGGAATGAAATCATTTGATGAATTAAAAAAAGATTATAACATCCCCAACAGGGATTTCTTCAAATATATTCAAGTGAGAGATTTCCTGCTAAAAAAAGGGAGTGGCCGTATTAAATTTCAAATTTGTCAAATCATAGAAAATATGTGCAACAACACGCCCCCAAAATTGGTGAGATCTATGAAAGCTTTAATACCTTACTCCCAGATGATATGGACAAACATGGGGCGGCGTGGCAAATTAAACTAGAAGTTACACCTAGCATTCCACTTTTGGCATATGATTTATCTTTAACCTACTTAATGGCCTTAAAACTACAGACACAATTCTATAAAACATATTTTTCGCTGTATTATACACCGTATAAAATTTCTAAATGGCGGACAGGTAAGGGCACTACTTGCACGCGATGTGCACTTCCTGCTGCGGACAGTGTGCATATGTTCGCCACATGTAATACCCTATCCAACATTATAAATGAAATATCTGGGTTTCTCTCGGACATTACCGGTGCTGGGATTAACATATCAACTGAAGAGATTATGCTGGGCATCACTAATAAAGAACGTCCTAGACAGGTGCAAGGGGTGATCTTCGTGGCAATGGCAATTTTTCGACTATGTGTCGCATCAGCTTGGCTCGATCCCATTCCACCATCCTTCTCCCAATGGAAGGCTAGACTATTTGCGACATGTAACCTCGAGGTAGCCATTTATAAACAAAAGGGGCATAATATTAGGCAGAGAGGCGTGAAAATCCTGGCACCTTTGCTAGATTGGATACAGGCGCACTGAATATATGAATTGAAAATGCCTTGGATAAATGCTAAAATTATTTATCCTATAAACAAAGCAACTCAACCTCATTGAGAATACCAATTTCTGTCTCACTAAATCATTACAGAATGAAATGTATGACCAATAATGCATTGAGTTTTGATCTTAATGTTTTTTCCTGTTCTCCTTTATCCCCTGCTTATGAACTTGTATATGTGTAATGTAAATCTCTATGTAAATAATAATAGAATTACCTGTCCTCATGTGGGGTGGGGGGGGGGGGGGTGGGAACCAAGGGCTACAAATAAAATGTTGTAAAAATCTGAATAAAAAAGTTTTTTAAAAAAAGGAAACAAAGGATTGTTCATGGACGAGGTGCATGTTTCAATCACCCCTTGGTATTCAAGTTGATCTAAGATCTCCCTGACCTGTTTTTTAGCTTCTTGCTTAACTGAATACTGACTCTGAGCAGTAGGTTGATTTTTTTAACTGGATCTTACGGTGAGGAGAGTCCTCCTCCCATCCCAGATGATTTGTATATAATGCTGGAGCCTGGGCCACAGCTCATTGTCTGGCATAGGTGTATTTTTTTATGAATAGCAATATGATTGGAGAAGGGCGGCATAATGATCTCTTCACCATGTGGGCACTCCCTGACAAATTCAGGTGGCCAGTCTTTTTCAGCCAGAAGGATGTCATAACCCTTAGATAGTTTTTCCCAAAAGAGTGCTTTTATTTTTCTAGTTATGTCCCCCTCTATCCGGAGTGTTACTTCATATAACTTATGAGGTACATTAACCCTGGTATCTGCAGTTTCAGCTTGAATGTATTCCTTCAGGTCGGCTGTCTCCAGATGATCCTTCAGGATCTTCCGAGCTTTGGTAACTTCTGCTGCGCTGTCCAGCATTGTCTGGGCCCACTCGCCGTTCTTGAGTTGTGTCCTCCAGATCCTCTGCATGTCTGATTTTTAGACTTGCTACGTTCTTCTTGGTGAATTGAGTTTCTTATTTTTTGGAATGTGTTGATCGTCTTTGGACTGCACGCGTTCTTCCTTGTGTTCTGATTGTCCCCTTCTTTCAGATTTTTGCAAGGAAGTCTGAAAGGTATGAGAGGAATGTGTATCAGTATCTTGACATCTATCAGGTTTTCTCAAATTATCCCTATTTCTGAGGTTATACCTCTTTTCAGAGGGCTCCTTTTGAGGAGACCTTCCTCTTGATTGAGAACGCTTCTCTTTAGGAAGTGTCTGTCTAGTATTTTCCCACTTCTTTTTAGGAGTAGTGAGTGTGTTTGTTTTTAATAAAAACTTTTTCAGAATTTTCTGTCCGTTCAACCTTTACTGGTTTCCCGCCCAAACTATCTCTACCTAGTTCTCCATAGGATTTTTCTATTATTCTGGCCAGTTCATATGGTTGCTCAGTTACATAAAGTTCTTTTAGTTTTTGGCAGATTGCCACGGATGCTGCTTCACCTTTAATATTTGCTAATATTATAGCTGAGACCTGCTTGAAATCCTTCAGTAACTTTATACCGAGATTTAAAGCAGGCTCTGCCCCTTATTCATTTTGAATCTGTTTCAGGACGTCTGGTAATACCGCCATGGACGAAACACCATGTGTTTTTGTGTAGACTGTACCCCAAGTGTCACAGTCCTCCAGGTGTGGTGCGATCCCCATTGGTAAACAGATTGTTAGTACACCTCATGAGAAACACAGGATTCTATCGGGAAATACTGACTCGATCTGAATAATCTTTTGAGATAACCAGAATGGGATTTGTTCCCTTTTTGTGGGTAATTTACCAATGACTGATTGTATAGTCTGTGGTGTAATTTTGTTTGTGTTATCTTGATGAAGGGTTTGCTGTGGATTTCTGATAGTCAGTTAGACCTGGTCTACCTAGTGGTCGAGCCTGGTAGTGTGATTTTGATGTTGTAGGGCGCCTTTAAACCAGAGCTGATGCTCTTGGTAAGTTAGTGGAATTTCAATGTCCTCGAAAGGAACGTATTCCCCTGGAGGTTCCTCTATCTTGTAGAAGTGGAACTGATGTGTTCTTGACCTTGCTTCATGGAAGATAATCCAGATATATATATTTTTTTAATTGAAGTCCTTTAATGTCATTACAAATTAACATTTCAACATCATTTCTTTAACATAAAATACAAATAAAAGCCTTTTTTTAACTAAAGCAGAACACTATAAACAAAGCCTTGTGGCACAGCACAGAATTACAATATACTTGAATCCTCAGAATAAAAATAAATAAATAAAAAAGGAGTTAATTCTTCTCTGATTTAATCAAAGAATGTCCCCCAGATCTTATTGAATCTTCTAATCCCCCCTACCCGCAGTGCATAGATCTGCTCACTGAATTTAACTTGTCTCATCTTTTGTAGCCATTCATACATAGATGGAATCTGTTTTGTACACCATTGCTGTAACAAAAGAGATCTGGCCATTGCCATAGCAATGTATAGTAATTTAGCTATCCGATCGGAAAACATAAGATCAGAGTCAAAACCATACAAAATTAATTTATCGTTCACTGCGATCGTGATATTATATTCAGTCTGGAAAAAAGCTAAAATTTCTTCCCAAAATTTCACAATCTTGACACAATAAACCATTACGTGTGACCAGTTGGCTGGAGAATGGTGCATACATCTAAAACAGTGTGCTGAATAGTTGGAGTGCATTTTAGAAATGAAGGCGGGTGTACGATACAGCAGCCATTTACTGAAAAATAACATTCTGAGCTAATTAGCACCACACAATGTGCTGAAATTAAATGTATTAATAACTGCTAAGTATTCAAGGACATTGCGTGGTTTTCCTGCTCCTGCCATTTTTTAATTGCCTTCTGACGAAGTCTGCTGCCCTACTCTGAGCTAGACAACGCTTCCAATCCCACGGTTTTCTGTCAAGTTCAAGGCTAAAAGTTCATTAATTAAATGACTTGGTTGACCTAGCTGCGCATTGTCAAGTTGCATGAGAAACTTATACACAATATTATAAGACCCTAACAACATAAAGTTCCTAGGGGTTAATTGTGACATTTCCACCAAGGTGATCCAAACTCCATTTCTCAGAAAGTCAGAATCTTTAGAAAATCCTTCCCCAGCCCAATTATCAGCTAAATCTAAGCATTGTACCATCCCCATCAATGGGAGAATACTGGACAGTAAAGTTGTTGAATTAATAGGGGGAACCGAGTATCTTTTAAACAGAGCCTGGCGTTTTTTAAAATACCACAGTAACAATTTGTAAGGGACATTTAAGCACCTGCATAGGGGCTGGTATCTGATTTTCTGTATACATTAAATTGAAAAAGAAATTAATATATAATTTTTTACTATAGATTTGGCCTTTAAATCTTGATAAGTTCTGTGCAAAGTATGCATTATAATTATCCCTGAGATTTGGCAGGGCGAGCCCTTCCTGATCCAAATCCTCATATAAAGTACTTAATGCAATACGGGGTGTCTTCTTCACCCAGATGAAGGCCGAGAACATAGATTCTACCCTAGTAAAAAAAGACCCCAGTTAAAAGCATGAAATAGTTGAAAACAGAAAATTGAATAAGGGGAGAACAGACATTTTAATCAAGGCTACTCGACCTAGAATGGTTAATGGCAAAGCGTTCCAGCGAAGAAACAATGCTTGAACTTTCCGGAGAAGGGGATCAAAATTCAACTTAAACAAATCTTTAACTGACGCCGAGAAAAAGACGCTGAGATATATCTTGGGCTTAGTGGTGATTCAACTGCGTATATCAGGATGCAATTCCTGAGTTTTACCCCCACAGACTAATATTTCCGTTTTCTTTTTATTTATACGATATCCCCCCCCCCCCCCCCCCCCCCCCCCCCGGGCTTAAAAATCCTCAAAAATCTGAAAGACTTTGGCTTGAGTTCGTAATTCGGGTTTGATAATAAGCATAATGTCATCTGCGTACAGTTTCACTTTAGCCATTAATGGAATCGGGGAAGAATTTAAGCTCAGTTCCTCAATGCGACTGCAAGAGGCTCGATAAAAAAAGCAAAGAGGACTGGCAATAGTGGGCACTCTTGCCTCATGCTACGTTTAACTGAAACTGACCCAACCATTGCAGTATTTGCGATGATATTAGCTTTGGCATTGATATAGAAGTTGCGTATCAGAGATATGTTTACCAGAAATACCAAAGTACTCCAAAATGAAAAACAGTGTCTCCCAAACCACCAAATCAAAAGCTTTTTCAGCATCAAATAACAAAACCAAAGTAGAGATCCCTCGTGTCTCAAAATAATCCAAAGCTTCAATCAAATAGTGGGTTTTTGTAACGAGTTGCCTGCCCGCAATGAAACAATTCTCATCTGGATGGATCAAATCTACTGTGCACCGATTAAAACGTAGTGATAGAAGTTTTGTTACTATTTTATTGTCTGAGTTTAAGAAAGTTATTGGACGATAGGAGTTTGGATCCCTAGCCTCCTTCCCCTTCTTTAGAAAGCTCACAACATTGCCTTGTCTGAAGTAATCTGGTATCGTGCCTCCTTCCAACATAGAATTTATTAATTCAAGAAATAGATCAGCAAAAACACAAAAAAAATACTTTTAGAAATTCTGAGGGGAACCCATCTGGGCCACAAGCCTTCCCATTAGGAAGATCCTTAATAACTGACTTTCATTCTTTCATAGCAAAAGGTCTCGCCATAGTTAGTTGTTCAATTTCAGAGAGCGAGGGCAATGTATAGTTGAGTAAAACAGTTTCTAGCTTTCAATAATCTACGCCGTGTTGCTGGCTATAGATAGCATTGTAGTGATTAAGCATTATGTTTCCTATTTTGACCGATCAGCTGTCTCTGCTTGAGTGGCTGGGCACTTTAATTCTTTTATCAGGTTAACAGCAGCTTGTTCCCTAACCTGCCAGGCTAGGAATCTCCCTGTGAAGTTGCTTTCTTCATATATCTTCTGGCATTGTTGTCGAAATACCTCTTCACTTTGGGCATAATAGTTGGCACTGAGTTCCCGTTTAGCCTGGTCTAGCTGATATGGGTTGCTACTAGATGGGTTATGCAGCCTTATATTGCTTAATACCTGTACTCTTTGCTCAAGGGTCTTCTTCTTGGATCTAGCTGCTTTCAAGGTAGCTGAGTCCTTGCCTATGATGATTTCACGAATAAAAGCATTTAGGGAGTCCCAAACGATGTTAAGTGAAGTGGACTCGTAATTTCGGGAGATAAATTCGTTAATCTCTATCTTCATAGAGTTAACCCATGTTTCATCATTTAAATATTGTTTATTAAACACCCATCGTTTAGGAGTTCTTACACTGTTTTCTAAAATAAACTCAATAACTAATGTAGCGTGATCAGAAAATTCTTTAAGAGATCTCTGCTGATAAAAGTTAAGTTGTCTAGAAACCAAAAAGAAATCTATCTGTGATGAGGACTTGAATCTTCCTGACCAACATGTAAATTATGGTTTAGACAAATGGTGTGAGCGCCACGGATCATAAAGATTAAGAGTTGTTTTATAATTTTGGATTACCTTCAAAGATTTTGGTTTGAGCTGTTTTCTTGACTGAGTAGTAGAATCCAGAATTGGGTCGATGAGAATATTAAAGTCTCCTCCAATAATCACGTCTCCTATCACAGTCAATAGTGATTGAAACAGCTCTTCATATACTCTGAAATTATCTTCTACTGGCGCATAAAAACTTACAAAGGTAATAGGTCTCTGTCTGTGCTTAATTGTACATGTGGCCCAACACCAACGCCCTAAGTCATCACTCTCAGATTTTATAATCTCTGCATGGATATTTTTGTTTAAAAAAAAGCAACCCCTCTCTGGGATTCCGAGATCGAAGAGAAGCCTCGATATGATGCCCAGGCTCTAAACATTGAAAGATCAGCCAATTTTATGGATGGAATATGCGTTTCCTGTAACAGAATTACAGAAGGATTTTCTGTCTTTATCCACATCTCTATGGCCCGCATTTTCTTTTTATTATTTAGGCCATTAACAATAAATGATACCTTTTTCAGTTGCTCTTTACTAGACATCTGGAGTATTTACCATATTTTTTTGGCTGATTAATTCTCTTAATACCGTAAATAAAACCTTGATCTACCAAAAATAAAGAAATAAAAAACACGAAGGACTTCATTTTTCCTTACTTTTACCCCCTACTTATCCCCCAAAGATCCCCCCTCCATAGTGCTCCTATATCTACCCCTGTGCCCCTTCCCCCCAGCATATGGCCCTTCCTTCCTTCCCCACGCCAGCCACAAAAACCTTCCCCCTAACACTTGGGTGTCCTGTTATTACAGCCCTGGGGCCCTGGGACCCCACCTCCTCACCCCCACCCCCCGCAATGCATCGTACTTGGGTCAAAAAGAGAACAAAAAAATCCCTTTAACATTCTCAACATCTAGAACATTACTCAGAACATATAATGAGTAATTGACTATTCCCAAATTCCCAAATCCAGATACCTACTAATACCTTATATCCAAAATGACAGAAACTCTTCACCTAGGTAACCATTTCTATATTTGAACCCCATGGGTTTTAGCTCTGTTCTATATTTATCCTTTCCATTCACCCCTTACGCCCTGTGAAATTTCCTTCAGTAACTCCTGAGCTTCGTCTAAATCAGACAGCATGTAGAATTTGCCCTTCACCAGCACTTTCAATTTAGATTGCTGAGCGATCCTAGCCTGGGCACCATTTGCCTTAAATAAAAGGAGGATTTTCACAAATTCCTTCCTCCTACGTGCTGCTGCTGCGTGCATATCTGAAAAAATCCGGCACTTAGTTGTCTCATTAACTGCGAGTTCTCTCTGCTGAATTGCTTTATATAGAATAGTTTCTTTTATACGAGAGTCCGAAAAATTTAGCAGGATTGTACGAGGCAGCGTAGAGTTAGGAAAAGGATGGGGAGGTACACGGTGCGCCAGAGTTATAGTCAGGTCCCCTTCTTATTCTGGGATTACTTTTTGTTTTAAAAAGGAGGTCACCCATTGAACTGTATTCGATCCCTCCAACCCTTCAGGGACTCCAATTATTCGAAGGTTAGATCTTCGTGTGTAGTTTTCCAGGTCATCCAGTTTTATTTTGAGTGCCCGTCTGCTTTTATTGACCACCTTGACATCTTCTTTGACCTCCGTCATCTGATACTCCAGAGTTGAGATTCGGGTCTCGGCTTCTTGAAGTCTGAGTGGAAAGCTTGAAACCAAATCCGCAATTTTCTCCCGCGGCTGATGAATTGAGGTTAGTTCAGCTCTTTGAAATCTTTTCAGCTCCCGAACCTCATTCAAGAATAAATTTAGCATATCCTTCACCGTCATCTGGATCTCGCCTACTGACTCTGTATTCAGGTCCAGGATGGGACTAAAGGGATCAATCAAACAAGAAGGATGACTATCTGTATGGTCATCCATAGGCGTTAATAAGGCCGCCTTCTTTGATGTAAATTGCGGCTGTATCTGCATTTCAGCTGAGGGGGATTTAGCTTTTAAATCGGAGGCACCCAAGACATCTGCAAACTGATTGTGGCCTTGTGCTGTTTCGGTATTTTCTGGACAGGCGTCCTTTTGCACAATCAGCAACGATGATTGTTCATCTTGATGAAGTATCAGACCCGGGAGTGGTGTGACATTAACCCCAGGGTCAGCCATAACAGAGCCTCTTGTAGCAGGCTTTTCTTGCAGTTGGATAGTCACTGGTTGAGTAACCCCTAAGTTGCCACCTGAACGCTGCAAAATTTGGGCAGGGCTGCTAGAAGATTGCGTACTGGATTTTTTTATCAAAGAGAGGGAATTGTTTTGACCCATTAGCAGAAACAGCAATTTTATCTTTTTTTAAACCGTTGAATCCAGTGTTCTCTGGCTGAGCCACTTCCGGGCTGGTGATTGACATGTTCATCTCATCCAGTATCGAATTTGTTACGAGAGTAGTTTGATTCAAATGTTCAATGGACGGTGCCTCTTGCTCATCTGCACTCTTGGAGGATTCCTTACCCATCAATGTGGCTGCTTTTTTGACTTCTTTTGCCTGTAGCCGGCGAGTCCCGGCTTTGATCCGTGTGTTTAGCAGCTTGCCCATATTATCGTGTATCCCTGTACTCTACTCAGCGTGCAGTGCTCTTCTCCTTCCTTCCCCAGCTCCTTTCACTTCTCCCTGGGAATCACGCTTGCGAGAACAGAAGAATCAGGAATATTGGGGTAGCCCTAAGTGGAGGAAGTCTCCCAGTTACTGGCCCAAAGCTAAATTGTTCTTAGAGAGACTTTGAGAAATTAAATCAGGAGTTAACACGGTCCGTAGCACTCAAATAGCACTCAGGTAGCGCACAGAGAGAAAAAAAATGGAATCAAACAATGTCTAATCAAAAAACAAAGTCCAATCCAAAAGGGGCAAGAATCCACACTCCCAGCGCTAAAGAAGCTTTTTACAGTAGCGGCACGCAGCACTTGACTTGGCTTAACTGACCAAGCTGCTTACAATGATCGAAGGTCGCCTCCTGCAAGAGCCCACCACTGCTGAGGGAGCCGCGGTCTTTGGCTCAACCTCTCTCCCCGTCTCCTCTGCTCTCACCTGCTGTGAACCCAGCTTGGTAAATAGCTGCAACACTCAGATTCCTGGACTTCGGGATTTCAAAATCCCAAAAAAGCGTTTCCGAGCAGCCTGAAGAGTCGTGACTCATGGCACCCCTCAGCAAATGATTCAAGCCTAAGATTCAAGCAGAAAATGCTAACTGATCTGCACGCCAACACACTGGCAGCAGCAGCAGTAGCCCGCCATCATCGGAGGCTGAAGAATCTCCCTTGTGGTCAAGGAGTGACCACCCTGTGCAAACAGGCACCATCCAGCGCATCACTGTTTGCTATGTTGCAGTTCCCGCCAGAACTCGAGCAACAGAGTTCAACAAGATCCAGTGTTCCTGCCTTCAAACAGCCCGATCCACAGTCCCAGCAAGTCTGAGACCCGTGGAGGCGATCTGAAGCGTGGGGCCGGCCATCTTCAAAAAAACTACGAAGTGCTGACCATGCAGCTCCCGAGGCTCCCTCGATGCTGTGCATTGGGGTTTGAGAAGCCCCAGCCCCGAGCAGCTTTTGCACCAAAGCTCACCCCTCCACACTCTCCGAGTGCTGCGTGGGGTCCTTCTGCATATTTCTGCTTGACGCGTTGGTCCGGTCACTTGCCCGTTGGCTAGTGGCCCCAGAGCCGATGAACCTTTGAATTTGCTCTACCAGTCCAGTTGCGCTGGACTGGCCCTAGCTCCCCTGAAAAGGAGCACCCGCTCTGACTTTCCTGGTCCGAGTAAGAAGCGATCTTCGAATCCTGCGTGGGTTGCGCTTGCCAAGGTTTATTTGCTCCAATCCGGAAGCCGACACCGCCGACAGCGAGAGCCTTCGTGGGACAGTTTGTGGTCCACCCCTGGACATCCTCGGTGCCCCAGAGTCCACGTGGCAGTAGAGACAAGCTTCACGACAACCACCTGATTGCGCCCGACATTACCTGGTTCCTTCCTGGTTCCACCCTGGTCACTGCTGAGTGACCCAGACTCTGTCCCCTCTGCTTTCAGGTTCTCTACATCTTCGATCCTCCCTTGTATCGCACCGGACACTTCTCTTCTGGCTGCCTGCAGCATCTTCATCTACAGGCTCCATAGATCTACACGACGAAAGCCGACACGACTTTGCACCTGTGCACCCGCTTCCTGTGGGTGAGGTAACTCTAGAACACTGGTGCTCCTGTAGTGGTATACACCTCTAGTGTCTAAGTCTAAAGTTTTGTACTTCTAGTCCAGTCGTAAGACTCTTGAAACAGTAACTCGATAACTTTTACACACCATTGACTTTGCATTGGTGCATGTGTGTGCTTTCAGCGCTGCACCCGATTCCCGTGGGCTTTTCCCGACTTCAGAATTGTTGGTCTCGATTAGTCCCAGCGATTCCCCAGGCCCTAGGCCTGACCACTGTTCGATTAGCGATACTTATACCACTTATTTAGCATATGGTTTGAGTGGCCCCTGGCCTCATCCATAATTGTGCAACTTTCATATGTTTTACTGTGCTTTTGTTTAAACTCTTGTGCTTCCATACTCATAAAGAGTCTAGAGGATTATTCTGAGAAAAAATACATATATTTTTATATTATATAACTTGTGTGGTGTCCTTTCATTTGATATTACAGGATTGTGATTGGTAAAACAGCTGGCTTCACATGCCCTCTTGAGTTTAGCCTGAAGGCTGCTTAGTCCATGCTACCCCTAGGATAGCTTGTCTATAAGTTTGACTTACAACCACCACCATAAGGGATTGTTTGGACTGATGCAAGGTGCCCCCAGAATTGGAGACATCCTATATCAGACCAACTTCTCACATTGGTGTGCAGCGGTTGGGAATTGAGCTTGCTGTTGTTTTACCATTGCAATCTTTTTATCAAATTGAAAGATCACATCAAGTACCTTGGGTACATATAAACAAAGCTTACATATTTAAGTTCTACTGAACTTAGTAGTTGTAGATCAAAGGACTTATCACACCCTGCCTACAACTCACTAGCAAGGTACAGTAGGAAAACACTTAGTGTGGGTAAATGCACCACTTACACCTCACTAGAGTCATGTCTGGCACAGGTGAAGCTTCCAGCTCTCTGTCTGTGTTGGTTGACCTTACCAAGGCACCTTCCAGCTATGACAAACTCAGCCATAAGGACTTGAGTACCTTGTGTACTGCAAGAGGTCTGAAAAGGGTCACAACCCTACCATTCCCATCCTGATAGCCATCCTGGAGAAGGATGAACTTAAGAAAGCTAGTGTAGCTCCCTTAGGGTCAGGAGATGGAGTGAACCCCCCAGAGACTGAGAACAGCACCCCAGAAGATGAGGTGGACCCAGAATCGGAAGGTAATGAGTCAGATCAGGATCAAGGGAACAACCAGGTACCAGTTGGGAGGCTTAGCCAAGCCAACTTGGACCTACATGGAAATGGACAGGACCAGCACCTCCCCAGAGTACATAACAGAATACTTCCAGGCAATAGAAGGGATACTTCTCCTTCCAGGGAATCTCACCTTTCTAGTGCCACAAGGGAATCTCAAAGGGAAATGATTCCCCCCCCCCCACCCCCCCAGAGAAAAGAGCATAGGGCGAGGATGAGGGCTGTCCAACTCCAGATAGAGAGGGAAGAAGTAGCCTTGGCCCAAGCTTAACTTGCTTTAGCAAGGGAACAAAAATTGAGTGGATTTGATTCCGCTGGTGGCAGCAACATTATCCCTAGAGATAAAGACAGGTCCTATGAACATAGAAACCTGAGCAAAATTGTGCCCCCCTACAGAGATGGGGATGACATCCACAAGTCGATAACTGCTCTTGAGAGAGCCTGCATGGTACAGCCGGTTCCTCAAGACCAGTGGGCTGCAATGTTATGGCTCTCCTTTTCTGAGAAAGTGAGAGATAAGCTCCTCATGAGGATGCTAAAAACTACACTGTCCTGAAGAGTACTCTAATAGAAGGGTTTGGCTTAACCACGGAACAGTACAGGTTAATGTTTAGAGACACCCAGAAGACACAGACTCAGGACTGGACAGATTTTGTAGATTGCGCTACTAAGGCTCTGGAAGGTTGGCTACATGGCAGCAAAGTACATGACGATACAGGATTATATAATTTGATTATGAGGGAGCAGATCCTAAGTAATTGTCAGAACCAGCTTTTACATCAGCACCTGGTGGACCCAGATCTGACCTCTCCACAAGAATTGGGTAAGAGGGCAGACAAATGGGTCAGAACCAGGATTAGGCCTAGAAATCAGGGTAATGACCAGAAGGAGTTACCAAACCTCAAGAAAAGGGTGGGGATAAATCTAAAGAGAAGACTTCCCCAGGGCCCCAAAACTCCAAGGATGGGGGTGGCTCCCAAGACACTTCCTCTAAGTGAAAAAGCCTTACTGCCATGCCTGTAAACAGGTTGGCTACTGGAAAACAGACAGCTGTTGTCCAAAGAATAGTAATAAGGAAAATATACCTCCAAGTAAAGCTCCAACACCTCCTGTTACTGTTAGCAGTAATCCCCCAGGTGTTGGGAGCACCCCCAAGAATTTGGATGGGTTTACTTTTGGAACACAGGTGTTTTCTAGCCTAACCAGGACCTCAACTACTTCTGTCTGTGAAGATAGCATGGGGTTTGCCAATTTCACTGATTGCTCAACCACTTTGAGCAAGTACAGACAGGAGCCCCACATCAATGGTCAAAAAGTTGAGGCCTTTAGAGACACAGGGGCTACTATCACCATGGTGACTGGGAATCTAGTCCCCTTTTTTTTTTTTAACATCATTTTTATTGCATCACCAATAGAAATGTACAGACAATATAAGTGTTAGCAATATTACAACATGTACAGGCGTAGTATGATCCATCCGACCTCCATCTGGGGGGTTCCCCTCGACCTCGGTGTGGGTGATCTCACCCCTGCCCATTTCTCGTAGCCCCTTACACCGTCTGCTCGCTTCAATAGGCAAATAATCCTGGGTTGCTTTTGTGATTTTCACCCCTCCCCCTCCCCAAATTTCGGTACCCCAACATCCCTCCAAAACAGCTTCCTACCCACCCTCCCCCCGTGGTCGCTCTGCGCTGGGCCAACCGTAAAGTGTCCTGTGTGTTGTAGGAGGAAGTAATCTTTCGCTAAGGTGTGTTTTCCTGTGTAGTGTCAGGGTCTGCCCCGTCCAGTTCGCTCTCGTCATCCTGCCCCACATCGTCCACATCCCGGAGCGCCTGCACCATCACTTCCCACGCAGTCGCCCTTTCCAGAGCCTTCTCGTCATTCAACCTCCAGGCCATCTGGTACCGTAGAGTGCTTTCACACGCGGCCCATCTCAGACATTCCCCATACCACCTTTTATACGTGGGCCCCACTCTGGACTTCCAGTTTCTTGTGATCTCCCGCTTGGCCAGAATAAGCCCTAAATCTATAAATTTACTAGTCATCTTGTTCCTAGGCGTATGCGGGAACCAATGAAGGACGCCAACCGCTTTAGTAAACTGGATATCCCTATCCGTTGCGACGTTAAGGGCCCGCCCAACTTCCCGCCAATAGTCTCCCAGAGAGGGGCAATCCCATAGCATATGGCACAAATCCGCCCCAATTGTATTACATCTGGGGCAAGCAGCGTCGGTCGCCCCAAAATACTGTTGGATTTTCCCGGGGGTAAGGTATGCTCTGTGAAGGACATAAAAATGAATCAATTGAAACCTTGCATTTCTCGAGCTCTTCCGTGCCCGTCTTAGCAGCTGGCCCCAGGTCGTGTCTGGTATCTCTACTTGAAGGTCCAGCTCCCACTTGGCCTTCAGGGCTGCCAAAGGCTGCAAGGCCTCCCGCAGCATCCTAGAGTACAGGCACGTGACAGCCTTAAAGGTACCCGCCGCCATCATAGCGTACTGGCAGGCCATCGAGGTGCCCGGTTCCTGCAGCCCTTCCCCCCAGTGAGCCTGCATAGCGCCCGTGACAGCCGCGTGGAGCAAGTAGTCGCCCCTCGGGAGGTCAAATCGCTCCTGCAGGTCCTGGAACGGCAGCAGTACCCCATCTTCGTAGAGGTCACCCAGCATTTGTATTCCCGCCTCCTCCCATCCTAGCAAGCGCGACCAGTCTCCTCCATGTGGGAGGGCGGTGACCATCCCCAGCGGAATTTCCGGGGCATACATAAGGCGGGCACCCGCCCGCTTACGGGCCCGGTCCCAGCAAAGCCGGAACGTCTGCTCCTCGACCGTCAGGTCTCCCACCCGGAGCTTCTGGTGCAGCGTAATATACGCCAGAACGTGTCGCGGGGTGCCTTCCATCCTCGCGTCCTCGGGGCCTCTATACACTCTCGCCACCTCCTGAGTAAAAGTCTGCAGCTGCGCGGCTAAGTAATACCCTTCAAAATCCGGCACCGCCATGCCCCCTTCATCTTTGGGGCGCAACAGAGTGTCGAGCGCTATACGCCTCCTTCCCGTGCCCCACAAGAAAGCTATGACCAATGACCTCAGGCGTTTGAAAACCGAGCTCGGGACCCACACCGGGAGCGTCCTAAAATAGTACAAAAGCCTGGGCAGGGCTATCATTTTAAGCAAGGAGATTCTACCAGCCAGGGACAACGGCAGAGTTGCCCAGAAGTCCATGGACCCTCGCAAGGCGTTAATACAGCGAGTGATGTTGCCATCCAGTAGGTCGGACGGGGTGTGGTAAATATAGACCCCCAAATAATGCAGGCAACGCGGCTCCCACCGGAGTTCCTGGGCAGTGAGTGGGCACGGTTCTCCCGGCCTCAGGGGGAACAGACAGGATTTAGGCCAGTTGACCCTCAGGCCCGACAACCGGCCGAACTGCCCCAGTAGCTGCCGCGCCCCCTGGAGTTCGGGGCCCGCATCGGCCAGGAACATCAGCAGGTCATCTGCGTATAGGGAGATGAATTGCGGTCTCCCCCGAAATGATAAACCTGCGTAGTGGCGGCCCAGTCTGGCTTCCGCCGCGAAGGGTTCCATCGCCAACGCGAATAGGAGCGGGGATAGGGAGCAACCCTGTCTAGTACCACGCCTGATCGGGTATTGTCCAGAGATCAGCGCGCCCACCCGGACCCTCGCTACCGCCTCAGTGTACAGGACCTTGGTCCATTTTATATATCCTTCCCCCAGCCCAAAGCGACGCATCACCTCATACAAGTATCCCCATTCAAGGCTGTCAAACGCCTTTTCAATATCAATGGAGAGGACAAATGGGGAGACGCGATCCGGCCAGTCCACACCCATCAGTCTTGTGAGTCTACGAATGTTATGAGTGGTGTTGCGTGTCGGTATGAAACCGCACTGGTCACGGTGTACCAGGCTTGTCATGTGTACCAGCAGTCTGTTGGCCAGAATTTTACTGAGGATCTTGTAGTCCGTCGTCAACATAGACAACGGACGATACGAGGCCAGAGCCGCGCCCTCTCTGCCCGGTTTCAAGAGCGGGATCATTAGGGCCTCGCACATGGAGCCCGGGAGTCGGCCCCTCACCTGTGCCTCGTTGTACACCTCGCGCAGCCGTGGGGCAAGGTTCTCTAGGTATTTACCATAAAATTCGATTGGTAGCCCGTCGAGTCCCGGGGTTTTATTTCTAGCCATTTGCTTAACAGCACAACCTATTTCTCCAAGAGAAATGGGCCGACCCAGCTCTTCCGCCTCCGAGTCCTCCACTCGTGGTAACTGTAACCCGTCCAAGAACTCTTCAAGCTCCTCCGCCCCTCCCGTTCCACCACTCTCATAGAGCCCCTCATAATAAGCACGAAACTTATTCAGGATCCCGGGTTGAGTGTGGCAGGGCTCCTCCCCTGGCTCCTGGATCCTCATGATCGGCACACCCCTCCGGACTGGGTCAGCAAGCCAAGCCAGCATCGACCCCGCCTTATCACCTTCCGCATGCGCCCTTGTCATGTACGCCTTGTGGTCAAAGCTACGCAGCCGCTCCAGCTCTACCGCCAGCCCCTCCCGTGCCCCGCTAAGCCCCTCCTGCAGCCCAGGGTGATCCGGGCGCCTCTTCTCTAAGTTCCTCAGCCGTGTCTCAGCCTTATCTAAGTCATCCAGCAGAGTCTTCCGAGCCCCTGCCGTGTGTCCAATACAGTGTCCCCGCACCACCACCTTAAACGCGTCCCATTCAACCGCTCTCGTAGAGGCCGAGCCACTGTTCACCTCAAAATACCTCTCAATGCGCTCACCCAAGGCCTCCCTGAATAACAAGTCATCTAAGGTGTCAGGTTGTAGGCGCCATGTTGGAACGCAGTTAACAGTCACCATCCATTCCAGGGATAACAACAAAGGGTTGTGGTCCGACATCGTCCTGGCCAAGTATTCCGCCCCTCCCACCGCGGGGAGCACACACGCCGAACAAAGAAATGCATCCAGCCTCACATGCAGATCATGCAGGTGTGAGTGAAAGGAATAGTCCCTAGTGGTGGGGTGCAACGCCCTCCATGCATCCGTGAGGGCCCAGCTCTCCTGCCATTCCAACCTACGCTTGGCGACTCTGTGCACTGGGGACGCGCGCAGCGGGGGGTGGGACCTATCTAGTAACACATCCTCAACCGAGTTGAAGTCCCCCCCCAAGAGGACCGGCCCTGCCAAATAACCCGCCAATTTGCCCGAGATGGTAGACAAGAAGGCGGGCAGGTCTACATTAGGAGCATACACATTACAGAGAGATATCACCTTGCCTCTCAGCCTCCCCTCCACCGCCACATACCTGCCCTCCGGGTCCACCAATGACTTTGAAACCTGGAAGGGGACCCCCGCCCGTATCCAAATCAGTGCCCCCCGTGCAAAAGCTGAAAATGTCGTGTAAAATAACTGCCCCCTCCAGCGCCTTTGCAGAGCGGCCCCTTCCTGCTTATTAAGATGCGTCTCCTGCAGGAACGCTATATGAACCCCCCTGCGCTTGAGGTATGCCTGAACTTTATGTCTGCGCGTCATGGACTGCATACCCCGCACATTCCAGGTCACACATTTCAACGCCCCGGTACTAGCCATCCCCCCCTACACAACCGGACCAGGGAGCAGAGAACAATGTCCGTATAAGTCCCGCGACCACGGGCCCACCCACCCACCCTCTCCAAACAGGAAGCCGAACCCCTTCAACAACAACTACCCCCCGAGCAACCCCAACTGCTCGCAACTCCCACCCCCCCAGGACAGGCCCCCCGCAACTGGAAGTACCCCCATCCAAACCAACACTCCCGACCACCCCTCAAGGAAAGGTGGTAATGGTCGCAGTCCCCACTGCGGTGACCTTAGGGGCCAGTAAGGCGTGGCTCAATGCGATATAACAAAAATAAGAAAAATGTTTTCTTATCTGCGCACTCCCTAATTTGATATCAATGTTTACTCAAAAAAATTTTTTGTATACAATTTGCAAAAGATAGGTGTGCTGCTTGGTGGTAGGGCAGCCAGCCCAAAGTAACAAGAAAACCTCCGGTGGAAAACTCCACTAGTATACCAAGCGCGCTACCAAATATTAAGAGTATGACAATTATAAACAATTTACGCCTAAGTATTACAATTAATCACACAACAAGAACGTTTTCTTCTTCAAAGATTAAGAATTTTTATGTAATCATTTACTTGTAAAGTCTCATTTTCCAACAAGTCAGTGATAGGTTCAATTAATGCAAAGTTAATGAAAGAAATGACAAAAAATATAACTCAACAACACTAGAATGCTGTGTTTCTGCAATTAACACTCTGCAGAAAAATATACTGATACATTAGAGAACATAGTTGAGAAGTAGGCCCAATGCATTTCGGGGGGATTCCCTTCTTCAGGGGCACTGCAAAGATAAAACAGTGTATAAGTCATTCATATTTACATTTTTGGTAAACCTAAGGATACAACAGTGAATTATTTACGATGCGGAGGCAGTTCATGGCAACCAGTTGGTAATACATAAAGGGATATAAACGTAAAAATTACAACATCATGTTGTATAGTTTATGCACTTTCGAACATCTTATCCAGGTAAACGGAGAACCCCAATTGCTGGGGAAAAATGCGAAGACTGTATTGCAGTGATTTAATACAGACACTACAATGAACTAGGTAATTCTGTGCAAGTGGCAACATTCCTAGAAAAACGTCATGTTATTGTAAGTGTGAAATATAAAATAACTCATATACTCACATCTCAACTATTCTGAGTCACATAATGGATTAAGGGATGTTTCTACCGTGTGGAAATTTCGAATACGATCCTATAAATTGAGGACAGAAAACAACAAAATGTGTGTTTATCAACCACCTGTTATCTAAATAATCACTGACCAACCAGGTTTGCTATTCAGATAGAACACAACTTACTCAATATCTTTACAGACTGTGGCTGATAAATAAATTGGATTCCGCGAGGGTAGTCAATGCTGGGTGTAGTCTAAAGTATGTGAGCACCTAGTCCGTCTGCTCTAAGCGACATTCAACCATTGCGAGGAATTCTCGATACTCTCTTATTCTGTGGTGTGATAAACAAAGAGAAATAAGACTCTCCTATATTTATTGAAAGTTGCAGAAAACACTCTAAAACATCTACACGGCGAAGTTCTAGTACACGCGTGCTAATGCCATCATTTTTAGTTTCCAAATAACAGTGCAAGCTAAGCCGATCATTTAAACTCTTCCCTGGATGTCAAAGCTCTTGGCATTAGTGTGAAAGCAGGTTGATTTAAACAGCCTGATGTCACGCATCGTGCCCCCTTGCCGAAACTGGTAAACTGTTAATCTTCACGTTGAATCGCACTTAGTTAATTACATGATGGAGCACTAGATGAAAACGTGCATTTCTAAACGCCAGATGCGCACTTATAGCCGTTCGCCTGCCAAACCAAAGCACATTGTTTTCCCTCGGCGAAACCGATTTACTGTTAATCTTAACGTTCTAGTGATTGACATCTTTCCAAAATGCAGCGTTTTATAACGTACACAACTAAATACCGTGTTCATACTCGCTAACCAGTAAAAGTTTGCTTTACATATTTTCGTACTCACCCCAGTGGTACATTCCCTCACCAAATTACCAATCCGCTTCTCTCTTTAAATCTGAAAAGAGTAAGCGAGTCTATTATAAACAGGTTCAAATCTGCTAACTCGAGACTAACAATACCACCGCCAGCTGCAGCTCACCTTAGCCTCTAACAGTTCCCGGTCGTTCTCTGACGGACTCCACCATGGATTAACCTGTTGATGGTGTACTACATTGTTATATACCAGAGTAAATTAGAAACCGAAATGAGACTACATTGTAGCATTCATTACTAAGCGCCCGTGTGACCACCATTGACAGAGCAAAAGGACTCAGTTATGTTCGGCCATCTTCGAGTGGTGCAGAGAAGCGAGATGCGTCCTACACTATTTCCTTCACTTAATGTGTTGCTTTGATGTGAACCCTCGTTCTCACTCTAAATAAAGTGAAGAAACGGACAGTTAATCATTCATCTGAATAGATAAATACCCAACGTGTAGCGACCCTGTGAACAACACTGACCGGAACGTTGAGATTATATAATATATCTCACGCTGATATATCATATGGTGCAAACACAAAGCTTGAAATTTCCATCCATGTTTAGATAAGGATAGATGTAATGTCTATCTCATCTACTGCTGCCAGTGATGCAAAAACTCAACTAAATGAAAATCACCAACACGAAACACAACGGGTCCACTGTGTGTGACTACTTAATATTCGTGTGCCGAGAGTGCATGGTACGCTTGGTTTTTCCTATGTATTTCTGTCCTGGACAAAATTGTTACTAAAATGAAGTAAATTGGGATGCTATTCAAATAAAAAATATAAACCAGCTGCTATCAAAACAAGAGAAATACCGTGAATCATAGATGTGACCTCCAGTCAACCAAGTCTGTGTGATTCCCTCAAGTAGCGTTAAACCTGGATAAGAGTTCATGAAGTGGAAACAAAACAAGTCACCATGTAAATTATTAATTGCTTGAACCAAATGTCGTTAAAACATATGAGTTGTTTGGATATTGCTTAACAATAATATAAAATTGCTAAAACAATTATAATGACGACATTTAAATTATTTGATTTGTTCAGAACATTTACATAGCAGGTAGGCTAATCAACATTTGTAACATTGTTTCCTCAGTGCAATTAACAAAGCAGGTAGTTATGAATATCCAACTATAAAAAGCATTGTAATTCAATCCTGTCATTAAGCCCACTAGGGACCATAGTTTGCAAAAATTTTGTCCACCAGGCCTCCCTCTGAGCTAGGTGTATGGAATGATTGTGATCTTGTTTGACTGTGACTATTTCTAGAATTGTGAACCTGAGCTGTGCATTGGTATGTTGATGTTCTAACCAATGTGTTGCAAAGAAGGACTTTGTGGACTTTGTTCTAAATGTGCTCTTATGTTCAGAGATACGTATTTTTAGTTTTCTTGAGGTTTTGCCTACATAAAGTAGACCGCATGGGCATCTGATGGTGTAGATTACATTCATGCTATTGCAATCCCCATTGTATTTTAATGAAATGCTTTTACCCGATTGTGGGTGGTGGATGGTGTTCCCTGTTATTACATTGTTGCAATGTACACAGTTATAGCATTTGCACATTCCATTAAATGAAAGTTGACCTTCAGGAACTGTGGTTTTCAAAATTTCCTTGAAATTCTTGCTTCTTGTGTACGCAAATAGAGGCTCTTCATCGAATAATCCCTTAAAGTCAGGCTCATGTCTCAGTAGTTCCCATCTGGATTTAATAATGTGTTTGATTGCCTGAGATCTCGATGAATATTTAGACACGAATACATGTCTATTTGTCTTCTCTTTGGATTTAGTTGTCAGCAACTCCTCACGGGGTTTGGTTTCAGTCTTACTCATAGCCATCTCTAGGACCTCTGCAGGGTAACCTCTTTGTTTGAATCTCTCTAATTGCTGATCTAAGGCTGCTTGTAGATCTGTGGAGTTGGAAGTGATCCTTTTGACTCTTAACAATTGAGAGTATGGCAGATTGTTCTTTAATGAAGGAGGATGGAAGCTTGAATATAGCAATAGATTATTTCTATCAGTAGGTTTTGTGTATACTGATGTTTCCAGTCTGTTAGCTCTTTGAGTTATCTGAACGTCCAGGTAGTGAATTTGTTGCTGACTTATCTCGTGCGTGAATTTGATCCTTGCATGTTTGTTGTTCAGATCAGCAATCAAATGTTCTAATGAGTCTCGTGAGCTTTTCCAGACAAGGAATATGTCGTCTATAAACCTGATGTAGAAGGCTAAATTTGAAGCCCAAGCTTCCTGCTTGTAGATATGCATGTCCTCAAACTGCGCCATGAAGGTATTGGCGTACGCTGGTGCGCCTGAAAAACCCATTGAGGTTCCACTTACTTGAAGATAAAATCTATTTTGCCAGGTTAGATAGCTGTGTTGGAGACAGAAAATCAGTAATTCCAAGATAAAAACCTTGTTAACTTCTAAGTCAGGTAATTGTAACAGTGCCCATTCACTAGCTTCTACTCCATCTTTGAGCGGGATAGATGTGTATAGCGATGTTACATCTATGGTGCACATTAGCCAGTCCGAATTATAATTACTCTGTACATCTTGCAACAAGTTCAAAAAATGGGTGGTGTCTTTTACATAACTCCGCCAAGTCTGGACGAACTTTTGCAAAAAATGGTCAATTAATTGTCCCAATGGTGAAAAGATGGAATCACAGCCTGAAACAATTGGTCGAAATGGTGGGTCATTTAGACATTTATGCACCTTCGGGAGCATATACAGTTTGGGTCTCCTAGGGTACTGAACTGTGAGGAACCTTCGCATTGTGGGTGTTATCCATCCTATGTCTTCTGCTTTGTCTAGGATTGAACTAAGTGTTGACATGAAATTATCAGTGGGGTCACTCTCCAATAGTAGGTAGGTTGTAAGATCTTCTAGATGTTCGTTGACCTTCTGTACATAGAAACTCGTGTCCATTACAACTAGGGCGCCACCTTTGTCTGCCATCTGAAGCGTAATTTGATCCTCTGCACTCAGTCTCCGAAGGATGTCCATTTCATCCTTTCTTATGTTAGTTCGCATCTTTGGTTGCAGATTTAATTTATTCAGGTCATGACGTATCAAAGATTCAAAAGTGTCCAAAAGTTTATGTGTCACCGGGGACATATACGTGCTTTTAGGTCTAAACTGCCTCATTTCCGAATCTTCGCTTTCTTGTTCCAATGGTTGTGCCTCTGTTGTAGGTACCACATTGGTGAAAAAGTGCTTCAGTCTCAGATTACGTAGAAACCGAAAAACTGATACCTCAAGTTCTAATTTGTTTGTATTGTAGATAGGTACAAAAGAGGTCCCTTTGTTGAGTACCACTTCCTGGGCTGTGGTCAGTTGTTTAGACGAGATGTTAATCACGAGGGTTTCCCCTTGCTTCTCAGGTTCCGTGCTTCCGCTTCGCGATCCTTGACTTCTTTTTCCTTTTCCTTTGTTTCCTTTTCCTTGTCTTTTGCTCCTCCTGGTTTTCTTTGGAGGTCTGGAGGTCTCCCTCCTCCCTGAACCTTGTCTAAAAAAGGAGTAGATATAGTTGTTGCACTCACTCCATCTCCTGTTCCTGATGTTGTTGGTTCTTGTCTCAGTGACAACGGCTGTCTTGATGGATCCATCTCATTATCCGAAACTATAGATTCCTGTGATGATGAAGCAGGCTTTTGAAAAGGTCGCCCCTGAAGAAGGGAATCCCCCCGAAATGCATTGGGCCTACTTCTCAACTATGTTCTCTAATGTATCAGTATATTTTTCTGCAGAGTGTTAATTGCAGAAACACAGCATTCTAGTGTTGTTGAGTTATATTTTTTGTCATTTCTTTCATTAACTTTGCATTAATTGAACCTATCACTGACTTGTTGGAAAATGAGACTTTACAAGTAAATGATTACATAAAAATTCTTAATCTTTGAAGAAGAAAACGTTCTTGTTGTGTGATTAATTGTAATACTTAGGCGTAAATTGTTTATAATTGTCATACTCTTAATATTTGGTAGCGCGCTTGGTATACTAGTGGAGTTTTCCACCGGAGGTTTTCTTGTTACTTTGGGCTGGCTGCCCTACCACCAAGCAGCACACCTATCTTTTGCAAATTGTATACAAAAAATTTTTTTGAGTAAACATTGATATCAAATTAGGGAGTGCGCAGATAAGAAAACATTTTTCTTAACTTCTTTGCCACTTACACTTACCCGCAGCACCCCGCCCAAATTTATGTAAAAATGTCTTTTGAGAGTATATCTAACTTAACTGAGAATAGAGCAGATACAAGAACTTACACAGACACGCAGTTCCAGAGCATTTATTCACTTATTGAAGAAACACCTTCATTCGATGCGCAAGGCAGCTCTATACCACAGCAACTTAAACAATTGGAATTTATAGCCAAAAGAGCATTGAGCCAACGACTGCATGCTTCAACACTTATCCAGTACCACAAGGTACAAAGGATACCGCGAGGACTACGATTGCCTATTAAACCGCTGTTATATAAATTCCAGTATAACAAAAGATTCATGGAAAAGTGGCAGGCAGTGCTAAATAAGTGTTCGTTGGATTTAATCCTTTTATTAATCGAAGAACTTTCTAAAACTATTAAGGAGCTAGAAGAAGAAATAAACATCATCAAATCAGACATGTCTAATCGTTGTGAGGCGGATTTTTGGAGACTCACGTTGGAGGACCTGAATTCTAAACTTGACACTTACGGCAAGGAAATTCAAGAAAGAAAATTGCGAAAATTTAGGAGAGATACTATAGATTATAAATTGAATGAGGTATACACCTGGGCAGAGGTGTACGCCAAAAGGCGACCTTTTCAAAAGCCTGCTTCATCATCACAGGAATCTATAGTTTCGGATAATGAGATGGATCCATCAAGACAGCCGTTGTCACTGAGACAAGAACCAACAACATCAGGAACAGGAGATGGAGTGAGTGCAACAACTATATCTACTCCTTTTTTAGACAAGGTTCAGGGAGGAGGGAGACCTCCAGACCTCCAAAGAAAACCAGGAGGAGCAAAAGACAAGGAAAAGGAAACAAAGGAAAAGGAAAAAGAAGTCAAGGATCGCGAAGCGGAAGCACGGAACCTGAGAAGCAAGGGGAAACCCTCGTGATTAACATCTCGTCTAAACAACTGACCACAGCCCAGGAAGTGGTACTCAACAAAGGGACCTCTTTTGTACCTATCTACAATACAAACAAATTAGAACTTGAGGTATCAGTTTTTCGGTTTCTACGTAATCTGAGACTGAAGCACTTTTTCACCAATGTGGTACCTACAACAGAGGCACAACCATTGGAACAAGAAAGCGAAGATTCGGAAATGAGGCAGTTTAGACCTAAAAGCACGTATATGTCCCCGGTGACACATAAACTTTTGGACACTTTTGAATCTTTGATACGTCATGACCTGAATAAATTAAATCTGCAACCAAAGATGCGAACTAACATAAGAAAGGATGAAATGGACATCCTTCGGAGACTGAGTGCAGAGGATCAAATTACGCTTCAGATGGCAGACAAAGGTGGCGCCCTAGTTGTAATGGACACGAGTTTCTATGTACAGAAGGTCAACGAACATCTAGAAGATCTTACAACCTACCTACTATTGGAGAGTGACCCCACTGATAATTTCATGTCAACACTTAGTTCAATCCTAGACAAAGCAGAAGACATAGGATGGATAACACCCACAATGCGAAGGTTCCTCACAGTTCAGTACCCTAGGAGACCCAAACTGTATATGCTCCCGAAGGTGCATAAATGTCTAAATGACCCACCATTTCGACCAATTGTTTCAGGCTGTGATTCCATCTTTTCACCATTGGGACAATTAATTGACCATTTTTTGCAAAAGTTCGTCCAGACTTGGCGGAGTTATGTAAAAGACACCACCCATTTTTTGAACTTGTTGCAAGATGTACAGAGTAATTATAATTCGGACTGGCTAATGTGCACCATAGATGTAACATCGCTATACACATCTATCCCGCTCAAAGATGGAGTAGAAGCTAGTGAATGGGCACTGTTACAATTACCTGACTTAGAAGTTAACAAGGTTTTTATCTTGGAATTACTGATTTTCTGTCTCCAACACAGCTATCTAACCTGGCAAAATAGATTTTATCTTCAAGTAAGTGGAACCTCAATGGGTTTTTCAGGCGCACCAGCGTACGCCAATACCTTCATGGCGCAGTTTGAGGACATGCATATCTACAAGCAGGAAGCTTGGGCTTCAAATTTAGCCTTCTACATCAGGTTTATAGACGACATATTCCTTGTCTGGAAAAGCTCACGAGACTCATTAGAACATTTGATTGCTGATCTGAACAACAAACATGCAAGGATCAAATTCACGCACGAGATAAGTCAGCAACAAATTCACTACCTGGACGTTCAGATAACTCAAAGAGCTAACAGACTGGAAACATCAGTATACACAAAACCTACTGATAGAAATAATCTATTGCTATATTCAAGCTTCCATCCTCCTTCATTAAAGAACAATCTGCCATACTCTCAATTGTTAAGAGTCAAAAGGATCACTTCCAACTCCACAGATCTACAAGCAGCCTTAGATCAGCAATTAGAGAGATTCAAACAAAGAGGTTACCCTGCAGAGGTCCTAGAGATGGCTATGAGTAAGACTGAAACCAAACCCCGTGAGGAGTTGCTGACAACTAAATCCAAAGAGAAGACAAATAGACATGTATTCGTGTCTAAATATTCATCGAGATCTCAGGCAATCAAACACATTATTAAATCCAGATGGGAACTACTGAGACATGAGCCTGACTTTAAGGGATTATTCGATGAAGAGTCTCTATTTGCGTACACAAGAAGCAAGAATTTCAAGGAAATTTTGAAAACCACAGTTCCTGAAGGTCAACTTTCATTTAATGGAATGCGCAAATGCTATAACTGTGTACATTGCAACAATGTAATAACAGGGAACACCATCCACCACCCACAATCGGGTAAAAGCATTTCATTAAAATACAATGGGGATTGCAATAGCATGAATGTAATCTACACCATCAGATGCCCATGCGGTCTACTTTATGTAGGCAAAACCTCAAGAAAACTAAAAATACGTATCTCTGAACATAAGAGCACATTTAGAACAAAGTCCACAAAGTCCTTCTTTGCAACACATTGGTTAGAACATCAACATACCAATGCACAGCTCAGGTTCACAATTCTAGAAATAGTCACAGTCAAACAAGATCACAATCATTCCATACACCTAGCTCAGAGGGAGGCCTGGTGGACAAAATTTTTGCAAACTATGGTCCCTAGTGGGCTTAATGACAGGATTGAATTACAATGCTTTTTATAGTTGGATATTCATAACTACCTGCTTTGTTAATTGCACTGAGGAAACAATGTTACAAATGTTGATTAGCCTACCTGCTATGTAAATGTTCTGAACAAATCAAATAATTTAAATGTCGTCATTATAATTGTTTTAGCAATTTTATATTATTGTTAAGCAATATCCAAACAACTCATATGTTTTAACGACATTTGGTTCAAGCAATTAATAATTTACATGGTGACTTGTTTTGTTTCCACTTCATGAACTCTTATCCAGGTTTAACGCTACTTGAGGGAATCACACAGACTTGGTTGACTGGAGGTCACATCTATGATTCACGGTATTTCTCTTGTTTTGATAGCAGCTGGTTTATATTTTTTATTTGAATAGCATCCCAATTTACTTCATTTTAGTAACAATTTTGTCCAGGACAGAAATACATAGGAAAAACCAAGCGTACCATGCACTCTCGGCACACGAATATTAAGTAGTCACACACAGTGGACCCGTTGTGTTTCGTGTTGGTGATTTTCATTTAGTTGAGTTTTTGCATCACTGGCAGCAGTAGATGAGATAGACATTACATCTATCCTTATCTAAACATGGATGGAAATTTCAAGCTTTGTGTTTGCACCATATGATATATCAGCGTGAGATATATTATATAATCTCAACGTTCCGGTCAGTGTTGTTCACAGGGTCGCTACACGTTGGGTATTTATCTATTCAGATGAATGATTAACTGTCCGTTTCTTCACTTTATTTAGAGTGAGAACGAGGGTTCACATCAAAGCAACACATTAAGTGAAGGAAATAGTGTAGGACGCATCTCGCTTCTCTGCACCACTCGAAGATGGCCGAACATAACTGAGTCCTTTTGCTCTGTCAATGGTGGTCACACGGGCGCTTAGTAATGAATGCTACAATGTAGTCTCATTTCGGTTTCTAATTTACTCTGGTATATAACAATGTAGTACACCATCAACAGGTTAATCCATGGTGGAGTCCGTCAGAGAACGACCGGGAACTGTTAGAGGCTAAGGTGAGCTGCAGCTGGCGGTGGTATTGTTAGTCTCGAGTTAGCAGATTTGAACCTGTTTATAATAGACTCGCTTACTCTTTTCAGATTTAAAGAGAGAAGCTGATTGGTAATTTGGTGAGGGAATGTACCACTGGGGTGAGTACGAAAATATGTAAAGCAAACTTTTACTGGTTAGCGAGTATGAACACGGTATTTAGTTGTGTACGTTATAAAACGCTGCATTTTGGAAAGATGTCAATCACTAGAACGTTAAGATTAACAGTAAATCGGTTTCGCCGAGGGAAAACAATGTGCTTTGGTTTGGCAGGCGAACGGCTATAAGTGCGCATCTGGCGTTTAGAAATGCACGTTTTCATCTAGTGCTCCATCATGTAATTAACTAAGTGCGATTCAACGTGAAGATTAACAGTTTACCAGTTTCGGCAAGGGGGCACGATGCGTGACATCAGGCTGTTTAAATCAACCTGCTTTCACACTAATGCCAAGAGCTTTGACATCCAGGGAAGAGTTTAAATGATCGGCTTAGCTTGCACTGTTATTTGGAAACTAAAAATGATGGCATTAGCACGCGTGTACTAGAACTTCGCCGTGTAGATGTTTTAGAGTGTTTTCTGCAACTTTCAATAAATATAGGAGAGTCTTATTTCTCTTTGTTTATCACACCACAGAATAAGAGAGTATCGAGAATTCCTCGCAATGGTTGAATGTCGCTTAGAGCAGACGGACTAGGTGCTCACATACTTTAGACTACACCCAGCATTGACTACCCTCGCGGAATCCAATTTATTTATCAGCCACAGTCTGTAAAGATATTGAGTAAGTTGTGTTCTATCTGAATAGCAAACCTGGTTGGTCAGTGATTATTTAGATAACAGGTGGTTGATAAACACACATTTTGTTGTTTTCTGTCCTCAATTTATAGGATCGTATTCGAAATTTCCACACGGTAGAAACATCCCTTAATCCATTATGTGACTCAGAATAGTTGAGATGTGAGTATATGAGTTATTTTATATTTCACACTTACAATAACATGACGTTTTTCTAGGAATGTTGCCACTTGCACAGAATTACCTAGTTCATTGTAGTGTCTGTATTAAATCACTGCAATACAGTCTTCGCATTTTTCCCCAGCAATTGGGGTTCTCCGTTTACCTGGATAAGATGTTCGAAAGTGCATAAACTATACAACATGATGTTGTAATTTTTACGTTTATATCCCTTTATGTATTACCAACTGGTTGCCATGAACTGCCTCCGCATCGTAAATAATTCACTGTTGTATCCTTAGGTTTACCAAAAATGTAAATATGAATGACTTATACACTGTTTTATCTTTGCAGTGCCCCTGAAGAAGGGAATCCCCCCGAAATGCATTGGGCCTACTTCTCAACTATGTTCTCTAATGTATCAGTATATTTTTCTGCAGAGTGTTAATTGCAGAAACACAGCATTCTAGTGTTGTTGAGTTATATTTTTTGTCATTTCTTTCATTAACTTTGCATTAATTGAACCTATCACTGACTTGTTGGAAAATGAGACTTTACAAGTAAATGATTACATAAAAATTCTTAATCTTTGAAGAAGAAAACGTTCTTGTTGTGTGATTAATTGTAATACTTAGGCGTAAATTGTTTATAATTGTCATACTCTTAATATTTGGTAGCGCGCTTGGTATACTAGTGGAGTTTTCCACCGGAGGTTTTCTTGTTTCTTCTTCTTCTTCTTCTTCTTCTTCTCAATGCGATATAACCTCAAAACAAATCAGCCCCGCACGCTCCACCCCACAATCCCCACATTACAGCTCCCCAAAACCTCAAGTAACAGCGTTCCACTGCCGCGGGCCCAGTACCCCGGTGTCCAACCAACGAGTTCACTCCACCAGTTCAGTTCAACACGCCTCCAGTATTTCCCCCGAAGTCTGCGGTGTCACAATAGGGCCCCGGGCTCCACCAAATTCCGATTGTCCCGTCTCTGAGCCTGTGCCCGGGTCTTCCGATTCCGTGCCCTTCCCGGACCGACTCCTGGCGGTCCTAGATAAGTCCACTACCGCCTGTAGTGCCGCCTGCCTCTCCGCCTCCGTCTGCGACACCGACGGTTTTCCGGTCCTCTTGCGGTTCCTCCTGATCCGTTGGGATTGCCTGACCGGTTGCGCCACCTTAGCCTCCTCCTCCCTGGCCTTAGCACCGTCCGTTCCCGCTTTATAAGTGTCCCACCAGTCCCAGGCGTCCGCGGAGGTCGTGAAGAATAATGATTTCTCATCCACCACCACTCTTAGCTTGGCAGGGAACAACAGGGAGTATTTGATGCCTTCCTGGCGGAGCTCCCGCTTGAGGGACAGGAAGTTCGCCCGGAGTCGCTGTGTCTCAAAGGTATAGTCCGGGAACATGGTGACTCTGTTGTTCTCCACTTGGAAGGGCCCTGCCTCCCTCGCCCTCTGTAGGAGCCAGTCTCTGTCCCGGTAATGGAGCAACTTGAACACCACTGGGCGAGGAGGGAGGCCCAGGGCTGGCGGGCGCGCTGGAACTCTATGTGCCCGCTCCAGGGAGAAGAAGGGGGACAATCCTTCCGGTGCCACCTCCGTCCGGAGCCAGTTATCGAGGTAGCCCACCATGTCGTCGCCTTCGATTTTTTCCGGCAGGCCCACTAGGCGTACGTTGTTGCGCCTGTTTCGGTTTTCCGCATCCTCAGCCCTCTTTTCCAGCACCTTCAGGCGGTCCATCACCTCCGCCATCTGGGCCTTCAGCGTTGTTTGGCCCGGGGCTAATTCCTTAACCGTGGTCTCCACGGACTTCACCCTGTCCTTAAGTTTGTCGTGGTCGGCCTTCAGGAGGCCCAAGCCCGTCGCCACCTGAGCTATATCTTGCTGCAGGGCGTCCTTTGTGGTGGCGATGGCCTCCAGGATACGATCCTGCATCCGCTGCAATGTCGCTTGGTCTCGCTCCGCTCCCTCTGCAGCCTCAGTATCGGTCGCGCCATCTCCCTTCCCCTTCGGCTTCCCCATCTGGGCCGGCTAGAGCGATGGCCTCCGAATAAGTTCCCGGTCGCCCCCTGAGTGCCGCCAGGTTTCGCCCTCCGGCAGGGCTCTCGGGTCCAGAGTGGTCTCCAAGAAGCAGGAAACACTGAATGATCGCCGCCCGGCCGGCGCCAGTCGTGCCAGGTGCCCGGGGTGCTCGTCACCGGGTCACCACCGTACTGTCGTCGCCCCTGCCAGGGGGCGGTCTCCAGCCACCGTCTAAAGGCGCGCCCAAGGTCCACTCGGCCCCTGGGGAGAGGCGCGATGCAGCCGCCAACACCCCTAATTTGTCAGGGAGCAGTCTTTAGTGGGTCTCCGGGCAGACGTCTCCGTCGCTTCCAAGTCTCATGCCCTCGCCGCCATTTTGGGGTCCGCAACTTCTCGCCAGGGTCCAACTTTCAAAGTCGAAATACTGCTGTGGTATGGCTCGGTGTCGTCCTCCGTGGGTCCCTGACCCTCCGCAGTACCGTCCAGTACCGGATGATATCGGTTACATCGGGGTCCGATCAGATTTTCAGGATATTTTCCGGGATCGGGCACGGAGCTCCGAGCTCACGCTGCCTACCTCCTCGGCATCCAAGCCACGCCCCCTGATAATCCGGGAATCTAGTCCCCTTTAGGCAACTTTTACCTGGTGCCACATACCAGGTGACAAACATTGATGGAGTGCAGAAAAATCATCCCATGGCAGTGGTCAATCTCAGCTGGGGAGGAGTCACTAGCCCAAAGAGAGTGGCAGTGTCCCCAAACTTGCCTGTAGATTTCCTACTTGGGAATGATTTGGAAATCTCAGCCTGGGCTGAGGTTGAACAAGAAACCCATTCTAGAATGGTAAATCTCCATGGAAAGGTTAGTGGGGCTGTGATGGCTACAGCCCCAATCCAAGATGTCCTTCCTGAAAAGGTTGGTAGGGCTGTGCAAGACTCAGCCCCATCTTTAGCTGACCCCCTTCCTAGACAGATCAGCAGGGCTGTGATGGTAACAGCCCATACCCAAACTGAGTCCCTTCCTGAAAAGGTTGGTGGGGCTGTGATGGCCACAGCCCAAACTCAAACTGATTCATGTGTTGTGAAGCCTGAAACTATGGATCACTCCACACAAACAGAGAGCATTGAGGAGGAAGAGAAACCTCACTCCCCCCAGACATTTGGAAAGGATCAGCCTCCTCAGGGAACTGATCTTACCCCTTGTGAAGAAACTGCCCCAGAGGTAGTCAGGCCTAGCCTGGCAGAGCCCCTGATGTCAGTGGACCCTTCCAAGGTGGCACCCAGTCTGGAGCAGGTAACCTGCCCCTCTCTACCCAGCCTCAGTCAGCCCACGGCTACAGAGGTCAGGGAAATCAGTGAGCCCCAAAGGGCCCCCTGTCAAATAAAGCACCCCCATCAGTAGATTAGGGGCACCAAAGCTAGCAGCCCTAGCAAGGTGAAAACTTTAAAAATTCCTGAGGGATCCCCCTTACCACTAGTTAGGGACCTCCCCCAAATGGACACTGTTGGGCACAGCCAAACCTGGGACCCCAAGGCCCCAAACCTGACCTGTCCCTCCAGTAAGCCAACCAAAGGGACCCAGCCTCCAGCTTTAGGTAGCCAGAGGTTGACCCTGAGAGCACAGTGCAACTCAGTCAATGAAAGAAAGGCACACATGGTGGAAGATGATTGGAGCAAGCTGAGCCCTACATTAGTGGAGCCTCACTTCAGTACTCCATCTCAACACCAGCCTTTTACTTTGCAAAAGCACACCACAGGTAGTGATTCCCGATGGTGGAGACCCTCTAATACCCCTAGGGTGAGGGATTGCTTAGTGGACCATGAGACAGGGTGTAACCATGCTAGTGCAGGTACTTTTTTATATGGCCACTCAGGCAATATAGGCTTACCTGGTCAAGGATAGCCTTATCTCCTTTTTTTTGGGGGGGGGGGGGGGGTTGTGTAGGAAGGTGGATACCTGACTATGGTTACCCCAAATCTCCTGCCTTGTGTTTAGCTGGTTTTTGACTAAGTTGGCCTGTTTCCCTGCTAATCAGGGCCCCAGGCTATCTGCTATCTCTTTAAAATGGATTCCATGTACCCTAGGTGCATAACTAAATTGGCTTGGGTCACCTTATCACCCCCTGTACAGTGCACTATAGGTGCCCAGGGCATAGGTGCATCCAAGGCCTACCAGGGGCTGCAGCATATATTTTGCCACCCCTGGCTGGCTATCCAAATTGACACAACTGGCTGATCACTCAGCTGGAGCAAGGTGGTGTAATCACCCCTTGCTTAGATATAGTATACCTATATCTAAACCTATATCTGGACACATATATACTTATAAGTCACTCCTATGGCAGGCCTTAACAATCCTGGAGGCAGAGTGCTTGTTTTTGTGGGAGATGGTGCTCTAGCATGAGCTGAGCCTGTCTGCAGCTGTCCGGACCAATTCCCTAAGCTGTTCCGGGATATTGCCATACCATATACTCTTAAGTGCATTATAATCCTCGCGGTTACTTGCTAACTATGGTTTGGCTTTATCAAAACATGTTGTGTAAGGTGTCATACGCTTTGGAATACTACCCCCTCGCCAGTCCTGGTGATGGGGGTAGCATTCCACCCTTCTAGAGGGAGAAGACATTTTACTTTGCTAAAACGCGGTTAATCCTAACCAGAGACTCAGCATCACAAAATGGATGCTGCTGCCACAGACACAAGTCTGACCTCCTACTGCTGACTGAAACTTGGCAGGGGAGGCCGGGACAAAAGGTTTCCTGTCGCAGGGAGATGCTACACCTCCCCAGACAGGAGATAGTGGATTGGGGCAGGGTGGGCTGAATGAAACTAGACACCGCCTTGGGCACACAAGGTGTCCCATGCATAGTCCAGTTCAAACCGGTGCTGGGACCCTCCAGTCCCAGCTCTGGCGCAAAACTGGACAAAGGGAAACGGGTGTAACCACCCCCTTCCTGGGTCCCACCCATAGGAGGGACCTAGCAGGTGATCCAGCCCACAGATTTGGAATAAAGGTGGGAGCACTGCTAGTGCACACAGATTATCCTGACTGAAACTTATGAAATGAAACTCTGGACCCTTCGACATCCCACTCGATGTGGAAGACTGAAGAATCTCCCTTGTGGTCAAGGAGGGACCATCCTGTGCAAACAGGCACCATCCAGCGTCTCACCGTTTGCTTTGTTGCAGTTCCCGCCGGAACTCGAGCAACAGAGTTCAACAAGACCTAGCATTCCTGCCTTCCAACAGCCCGATCCACAGTCCCAGAAAGTCTGAGACCCGTGGAGGCGACCTGAAGCGTGGAGCCGGCCATCTTGGAAAAACTACGAAGTGCTGACCGTGCAGCTCCCGAGGCTCACTCGACGCTGTGCATTGGGGTTTGAGAAGCCCCAGCCCGAGCAGTTTTTGCACCAAAGCTCACCCCTCCACACTCTCCGAGTGCTGTGTGCTGTGTGGGGCCCTTCTGCATCTTTCTGCTCGACTCGTTGGTCCGGTCGCTTGCCCATTGGCTAGTGGCCCCAGTACCGATGAACCTTTAAATTTGCTCTGCCAGTCTGGTTGCTCTGGACTGGCCCTCGCTCCCCTGAAAAGGAGCACCCGCTCTGACCTTCCGGGTCTGAGTAAGAAGGGATCTTTGAATCCTGTGTGGGTTGTGCTTGCCAAGGTTTGTTTGCTCCAATCCGGAAGCCGACACCGCCAACAGCGAGAGCCTTTGTGGGACAGCTCGTGGTCCACTCCTGGACATCCTCGGTGCCCCAGAGTCCACGTGGCAGCAGAGACAAGCTTCATGACAACCACCTGAGTGCGCCCGACATTGCCTGGGTCCTTCCTGGTTCCACGCTGGTCACTGCTGAGTGACCCAGACTCTGTCCCCTCTGCTTTCAGGTTCTCTAATCTTCGATCCTCCCTTGGATCGCACCGGACACTTCTCTTCTGGCCGCCTGCAGCACCTTCATCTACAGGCTTCATAGATCTACACGACGAAAGCCGATACGACTTTGCACCTGTGCACCCGCTTCCTGTGGGTGAGGTAACTCTTGAATGCCAGTGCTCCTGTAGTGGTATACACCTCTAGTGTCTAAGTCTAAAGTTTTGTACTTCTAGTCCAGTCGTAAGACTCTTGAAACAGTAACTCGATAACTTTTACGCACCATTGACTTTGCATTGGTGCATGTGTGTGCTTTCAGCGCTGCACCCGATTCCCGCGGGCTTTTCCCGACTTCAGCATTGTTGGTCTCGATTAGTCCCAGCGATTCCCCAGGCCCTAGGCCTGACCACTGTTCGATTAGCGATACTTATACCACTTATTTAGCATATGGTTTGAGTGGCCCCTGGCCTCATCCATAATTGTGCAACTTTCATATGTTTTACTGTGCTTTTGTTTAAACTCTTGTGCTTCTATACTCATAAAGAGTCTAGAGGATTATTCTGAGAATAAATACATATATTTTTATAATATATAACTTGTGTGGTGTCCTTTCACATGCCCTCTTGAGTTTAGCCTGAAGGCTGCTTAGTCCATGCTTACCCCTAAGATAGCTTGTCTATAAGGTTGACTTACAACCACCACCATAAGGGATTGTTTGGACTGATACAAGGTGCCCCCAGAATTGGAGACATCATATATCAGGCCAACTTCTCACATTATAGCATCCGGGTCGGTTTCTTGGAAACCGGTAACGTTAAAACCCGGTCTGGCATTATTGCCTGCGGGTCCACCATTTTCATCGTCCCTCATTTTGTTGACTGAAAGTTTGCAGAGCAAGTTTCAAGTAAATAAAGATAAGGCGTGCAATATTTTGGAACACTGTATCCTTCAATGTTGAATCAAACCAAAAACTAATACATTGGATTTTTCGTCCAACTCAGTTTTATGGCTTATATTTTATCCTTTAACCCACTCCAGACGTCTATTGGAGTATTTTACGGGAAAAGGGGTCTCTGTGAAAAGCACGACTGAGTTAATCTAGAATCTAGCGTTAAATTAGTGCCTTATCAAACGTTGGGCGCCATGTAGTGTAGTTCCTATATTCCCAATAGGCTCTGCGCATTGGAATAATATATCCTATAGACGTGACGTAGGACTTATGTCTACTAGGTCTCTATTGAATATATTAGACTTAATTGTGAGTGCCTCTACTAAATAGAAAGCAAGAACTACCCTGCCAGGGTTAATTAGATGGTCCCATCAAAGGATCCAAAGGGTAAGAGGGGCGGTGACACAATTCTACGCATCAGAGCCAGCGATACATCATACAAATTCAAAACCTCTTATTATGAAAATAGAAAAAATGTATTGATTAAGTAGCAAATTTATAAATGGAATCCATAGAAAAACTTTAAAGCATATATACAAACATAGAAGAAATATAGGTGTGTCATGATTAAAATTCAGGCAGAAAAAAGTGTTTATTCGCGTCCCACACACTCCCACAGTCATTCGCTAAACATACATACACTTCTTAGTCTCACTCACTATAGAAATAATACAGTCATACAGTTTCAGTTTTTAACGTCTTTATTTCGAATTTTCTTCATAAAAGACAAGATAAAATATATACAAAAATACTGCATAGTAGATACAGATCTTAAAAAGGTACTATACAGCCAATCATTACTCTTGAAAAAAAACGATTAAATAGCATCAAAAGACGTTTTTAGAAGTCAATAAAAGTTTACAATTCACAGTTCATTCAATAAACAACTACAGTGAGTGTGTTCCTACTTTTGCAGTTATCTCATTTATCTCAATTTTCACCTAATAGGTGCCTAGCTCTGATGGTCCACGCCCATCCGAGGTATTTCGCCATACCTATGGACATCCACTCTGCTGTATTAGATCTTAATATTAGCAACGCTTCTTCACACACCCGTGTATTGACCCTTCTGCAGATGGGTTTTAGCCATTTCCGACGTGGTGCGCAGTATGCTGGACAAGCAAAAAGAAAATGGCCCATAGTTTCCTTTTGCTCACTACACCAGGGACAGTGCAAAGACGATTGATTATGCCATTTGTTGGTAAACTCCCTTATTGGCAGCGTGCCAACTCTAAATTGGTGATAGAGTTTCCTGTCTGCACTTTTGGTAATATTGTCCCAATAGGTCTCAGTATGAGGAACCACTTTATAGAGCAGAAAAATGCCTGTCAGGTTGGGATTCTGTGAAAGCAAAACCAGATCTTCTTTTACAGTATCCCAAAACAATAGTTTGAATTCTTTTTTCGACGGGAATACCTGGTTTCCCGGATATGACCACTGCATATGAAGACCCATTCTGTAGAGTGTAGCCTTCACGTTTTTAAACCAAGATAGATTCCCTGACCCTAATATCGATCTCACATCCAGAATCTCATTGGCAAACATGGAAAGTTCTGTAGTGGACCAGATACGTGTCCATAAGGCTACCATCCTATATTGTGCCTGTTTTTTGATGGATTGGCAGCCCATGTCTAACATAAGGGGGAGTGATGGTGCCGAGAGTGGGAGACCTACTAAACTATGGAAAAACTTATCCTGGATTTTATCTAGAGGGGCAAGATCTACATTACCCCATAGATCCGAGCCATAGAGGATGGCTGAGCTAATTTTTGCATTGTAGATTTTTAGCGCTGGCAGAACTCTTTTAGTTTGGGAGCATAGCTGTTCTTTAACAAGGCATCCTGATAAACTGGCAAATTTTAAACAGAGTGCCTCGATCTGCTCCTTCCAGCGCTGCCTGTAGTCTATAACCACCCATAGGTAGGTCATCACCTCTACTTGTTCCAAGATGGTACCGTTCATAGTTACTTGACCCCTTAGCGGTTTGTTCTTGGTCAGGACCATAAATTTGGTTTTTGAAACGTTAATTTCAAGGTCATTTATTTTACAAAACTTGTTTATTGCAGTCTGGAGACCCACCTGTGTTTTTGCCAAAATCAGAGTGTCATCGGCAAAAATTAAAAGGGGGAACCTAGTCCCACCCAAAACCGGCGCATCTGTCGGGGTAGATGAAAGAAACTGCACTACTTGGTTAATAAAGAGTAAAAACAAGGTTGGTGCCAAGACACACCCTAGTCTTACTCCACGGGTCACTGGGAAGGGCTCCGTCACCTGGCCCTGGCTGCCCCATCTAACTCTGGCAAAGTTTGATTCATGTAGCCTGATGGTAAGCTCAAGCAATTCGGGCGGCATTCCCATTCTCCTTAGGGCTACCCACATCTTCTCTCTGGGGACCAAGTCGAACGCAGATTTAAGATCCTGGGAATTGTAGTCCCGGACCCGCAGCTCGCTTGCAGCCCTGCTCGCTACACTTGCACCCACAGACCGTGTCCTCAGTTCCCTCAAACAAAGTCCGCCGATGATGTAGAAAAAAACCCCCACGAAGCGGGACCCACGAAGCGGGTTCCGCGAGAAGTAGCAGGGGTGTCCAAGGCAATCCAAAGGCACAGAGTCCCAGCGTTATCAAAAGAGTTGCTGCAAAGCATCCCAATAAGTCATACACATGCAGTCATAAAGGGACATAGGAGCCTGCAAAAGACAAATTCAATAGTTGCTAGGACTAAAGGAACAACATGGAGGCAGGAAAAAATGGGGTGCAGTAAATTATCGTGATTTACACTTGAGGCCATCCATGTGGGTCACACCAACGCGCGTTTCAATGCAAGGCCGGGTTTGGGCTGCATCTTCATCAGAGCAGGAAAGACCAGGGGAGGTGACATACACACACTTTTCTCACTATAGAGCCATAGCATCATATATACTTCATCCAAATCGAGCAGGATTCCTGCAGGTCGGCAGTTCTCTGTGGTCTAAATAGTTATGAGCTGGCGTGGCTTCGGGGTTAAAAGGGTCCTTATGGGGCGCAGGACAATATGAGCATATCTTTCTTTTTTTTTAAACGGCGCGTCCAAGCTGAACGAATTCTGATGGAGGAGGAGCATAGACTGCTAGTTTCGAAGAGGCCGATCGATTATTCCTATCAGGGCGTGAGTACAGCATTCAGAAGGTGATATTTAAGATCTAGATGTATTTCCCGTCCACGTGGGGCAAAGTGTTGAATCTCGGACGGTCAGGAGACCCCCCGCAGCAGCCGCAGTCGGCACACCGCTACCGGGTTAGGTGACGGGGCCCTCCAATATCAGGATAGTAATCTCAGCGTGCAGGGCGTGGGGGTCTGGATGGTCAAGATCGATGCGGACCGCAATGGCGGCGTCCTCTCTCACCGGAGGCAAAGTGAGTGCCAGCTATCTCAGAGCTATCTCAGAGGTCACTAGAAACTTTCTCGAATTTACAAGAAGGGATTCGTTTCTGACAACCCCATAAACATGACAACTTTGTTTCCCCAAGATAAAACTGATCTTCAGAGTCGTGGAAACAACAGATAGATATTTTACTCAGTCATTCGTGCATGCTTCGGTTCACCAGAGGTGCAGAGAAATAGAGAGACGGGCGTTTTTAATAAAAAGGTATTTATTGAACAGTCTTCTTTCTCATGCAGAAGAAATGAACAGCTAATATCGCAATACTGGCTGTAAAGTATAATGCATACAGCAAGAAGAGTATTATAAAATAATACTGTAAAAGCATGATATGGTTTCTAAGCCATAAAATACATACATAAATAAATAAAGACTAAAAGTACTCAACTGGTGCTTCTAAAATACGCCTACCCCGATGTACCTAACCTAAGTCTAGTACGAGGGAAGAAGTAAGTGTGGTGTAGCATAAGGTTAGTATTGTTTTGCCAAGAATCTATCCAAGATTTCTCTTAGGGTCTAATCAGCTCCGTACCTTGGTTTAGAATGAACGAGGTCAGTCTCAAGACTCAATTTCCCATCATCCTGCAAGGGGAGCTTGGAAACACTGGAGCTGGATTTCTCAGCAGGAGAAAATACAGCGTCTCTCAGTGCGTCTGTTGGAGGGTCGGCTTCCTTCGGCACTTGCTGTAGCGAGATGCGTCGGGCAAGTAAATAGTCTAACTTCTCCAAACCACTGTGTGTTTGCTTGGGCAAGTGTGGGCATTTTTATACCTTGAAGGTGCTGAGTTTGATGTAAAGGTGGACATAATAACGTCATAAAAGAGTCTCAGTTCTTTGAAAACTTCATGAGTTCTTGGACAAATCAATATTCAAGTAAGGGGAAGTCCCAAACTGCTGAAGCCGAGTTTTCCAAGAAATCGTTGTGGATTTTCGGAACTAGTGGAAGTAGCCATGCCGTATTTGGACTGCATGAGCTATGTCTAAATATGGTTGATTTCTATGCCTATGTAAGGACATGGTGATTTATACCTATATACGGGCATGAATCAGGAAAATTACACCAGGGTCCTAAAATGCTGTACAACACCCCAAGTCCCACAATAAATGTGGGTGAGCCTAGCTCTAATAATAGGAAAGAGTGAAAAAATGTTCATGCATAATGCTAGCCTCCTGTTTGCCATAAAATCTGCAGCTCTCCACGGATTCCAGAACTTTCTTTCACTGAAATGAGAGGAGGATGTGTTTTAGCCAATGTTTGAGGTTTGCAAGAGGTTCTGGGGAAAAAAAACTGAAGAGAGCCATGCAAGTCATGCTACCATGGAGTCTCCTCGGTGTCTAGTTTTCAGAAATGTGCTGGTTTGATAGGTTTCTCTAGGTGACGACTGAGCTAGGGCTCAAAATTCACATCTAACCAAATTGCTAAAAAAGGGTTTGTTTTAAGTGGACAAAGTTGGTATGTCCATCTTGCATTTTGAGTCATTCCTGTGGCTAGGCCCACCCATAGAAGTGAGGTACCATTTTTATTGTGACTTGAGAGTAGGAAATGTGTTGCTCTCCGCAGATTCCTGAACATTCCATTACAGAAATGTGAGGAAAATTTGATTTTTGCCTAAGTCTGGGGTTTGCAAGGGCATCTGGGGAAAAAAAAAATTAACAACAAAGGAGTGACTAGAAAAGAAAACAAGAAATTTTTTTAAGTGAAGTGTGAAAAAATAACAATTATTTTATATATTACCCTCACTCACCCAACTATTGGGTGACATGCTTCATCATTGGGTAGTTTTCACCAGGCAGGTAAAAGACCTATCTGGTGTGCTACGACACCTGCATCTGCAGTGGAGCTGGATTCAGTAAAAACAGTGAATAAAGTGAGAAAGTGATAAATTTAAAAAGGTGCGGACGCTGATCCAAACCAAACTTTAATAAAGATCGGCGTGAGCATCTGGTTAAAAGGGGTGGGATGGATAGTGTAGACCTTAAGTTTGAGTCGTATCATCCAAATCACTGGGTCGACATGTTTCTGCTCTTAAGGCCAAGTCGGCCGAGCTTTCATCAGGACCAAAGAAGAAGAACACTGGGCGGTATGCACTCTCTAAGGTGCACCCTAACCTCAGTGTTAACGTTAAGTGTTTTTAAATTCACGGTTCTTAGTACCGACTAAACCTGGGATTTCCAGGTCATGAGGATATGAAACGGAGATTTTTTTCACATCATGGGACCAAGTGGTGGGGGTTTCCTTCACATCGGAGGGAACAGCGCTCCGATGACTCCCCGTGTATGACCTAGAGTGATCACAACCACTGCCCAACACTGAGGTTAGGGTGCAATGTCACCCAATAGTTGGGTGAGTGAGGGTAATATATAAAATAATTGTTATTTTTTCACACTTCACTTAAAAAAAATTCTTGTTTTCTTTTCTAGTCACTCCTTTGTTGTTAATTATATTTCGATTGGGGTATAGGAGTGTCCTTTGAGCCCTAACTCTCTTGTTGTTGTTACACATCTGGGGAAAAAGCCTTGTTATAACAAAAGATGTCACACTATCCTGGACAACCACAGGTATTTAGATTTGAGAAATGTGTGGATGTTCCAGGGTGTCAGCTAAGCGAGTACCCAAAATCCAAAACCATCTATGTTGTAAAAACAAACAGTATGGGTAAAATATGTTTCCAGGTCGCATTTTGGGGTGTATTATGTTGCAGGTGATAGGCCTAGCGGCACATGCTGGGTACCATTTCTAACCAGAGATATGTGGGAACACAGAATAGTAGAACATTTGTGATTTACAATTGTATTTTTCTACATTTATGCGTTCAGAATGTAAGCCAGTGTATAAGAAAGAAGACATTTTGCAAAATGCCCTTTGAATCACATGGTAGTATGATTACTCACAAATCCAGAAATTTCAAATAACCACTGCTCCTAAACTCCAAAAACATAAGTTTCCTTCATATCCATTTTTCACTTTTTTTATATTTGTTTCACTATATGATTTTTTTTTAACTCGGTACACAATGAAAAGCTATTGGTTAGTGCAGTTCAGTTATTAGTCCCTCGTTGTGAAGCACTGCTATTATCATTTATTATAGATTACAGATCTGTTTTGTTAACTTTCTTTTTTGCTGCAGAGACTAGTTCTTCCCTTAAAGCCCTAGCTGCCAGAAAAAAGAAAACTGCTACGGTAGAACTAATATTTTAAGAAAACTCTGAAGGCAATCATAAGTAGTAGTAGCAAGCCAGTTAATTTTACCAGAAAGTTTGTGTATCTGCCTGAAATCCCACGAAAAGCATAATGGGCTCCAGAGGTTTCACTATTGGGTTAACATTTGTTTAATATTTTCATATGTCTGTTCCTGTGCAACTTCGTTTTTTAAATGAATAAAAAAAATCTAACGTATTTCCTCTTTCTAAAGTTGTATCATCCCTGGCATAAATGTATAAACTAAAATGCCAACTAACTTACTACATAACCTAATTAACATACAAGCACACTTCAGCAAGTAAAAAGTGAAGTTGATAACTAAAAGTAGGATATTTACATTAGATTGCAGATGATGTGTTGAGAATTTAAACCTAATTTCTAATGAGTAGGAAGGATATAAAGTTGTAAATAAATGTAGACTTCATGCCAAATAATAACTGTTGTCTTTCTCATTTGGATCTACAGTATGCTTTAGAAACTGTAGATTTTGTTTTCTTGGTGTTGTCAAGGCACACGTCTCGAGTTTAATGCACGTCCGCCGTTCAGACAAACAGGCTTGTCTAAAATGGCGGGTGCATGTATCTTTCAGCAGGATCCAATTGGCAAAAATTGCATCTTCCACCGAGAGTACATTTGTTGTTTGTCCTCTTATTTTGAAACATATTGTTATTTAATAACTGGCTTAATCGCAAGGCATTGGCGTTTGCGAGTTTTCATTCAAAAGCGAGTGCCCATGTTGCTAGTATTGGAATGAAGCACTCCATGTAATAATGGCTGTTTGATTTACACAGAGCAGAGTTTGGCAGCTGGTAAATGTTTAACTTGCCTCGTTTCACTCTACCTATTATCCTGCGTAAATTAACCCAGCAGAGCCTTTTTCTTTGACCCCAGCTTTTTCTTAGCTCTTCGGTACTTTTCTCCCTGTTAGAGTAAGTCTAAAATATCACGTATATTTCACTGCAATTTAGTATGTCCTGCTGGTTAGACTTGAGTGCTCTTTCACAAAAAGCACAATTATTAAACAAATAGATCAAATAATGCTACTAATACTAAAAACACTTTTTATTTTTCTTATTTTTAATATTCAGGGCAGAATGCTAAACTAATTGCACGCATCGGATAGAGGCCCTGAACCCATACTACGTCCCTAGGCCACACACCCACAAAAGCAATGAAGTAAACCTTAGTGTAGCTAAAAATCCGTTACAATACGCAAATGTGCAGATATTTGAAGAAAACGCGCGAGAGACTTGGTGGCAAGGTGATATGTATATGGATTACTTAAACACTGAGGTGCATGAGATCAGAAGAACTCCAGGACCCCGGAGGTTGGAGAGGTCTTTTCATGTCCGAAAGGTAAGGGGATACGTGCTTCCTGCTAAATATACAACAACCTGTGTAGTATCCTTCTCTTAAGGGTGGCAGTAATGGTAAGAAAGGAAATATGTTACCCCTCCGCTCCACCACACTTTGTGGCAGGAAAAAGAAAAACCTTTTTTATATTACAACCCTCACCCACTCTAGTAGTGGTGTTCTTCATCATCGGGTCTACCCTGACATGTAAAGATCAGGGTGAGCTCAACCATGTTCCAGGGAGCTCTTTGAAGAATTTTGTTTTGGGGTGTTATATACTATTAAATAAAATTCCTCATCCACCCAAAGGTAGTCCTTTATTGACGGGCGGGGATGAGAAGTTTAAAACTAAGTTTACACTGGGCAAGCAGGATATTGTGTTCCTATGACTGATAAAATGCTGACATGTTTTTGTCCTATACTACTGGCCTAACAGGTCCTGGCCATTCCTCAGGGTGAAAGAATTAAATGGTTCCACCAGTGGCACACAACTGTGATGATTTACAGATCATGCGTGGCATGCAAAGATAAGCTTTTGCATGCATTTAAAAGTATTGCTCTTGCCGTTTTGGAAGTACCCTAGAGATAGGTAAAATTTACTTTTCAAGGGGCGTCAGGGGTAAGCCCTGTAGTCATACTATCATCAAGGGTCTGCCCTCAGCAAATATGTTTGGCACACTGCTCTCCTGGACTTACCAAGCTGGTAAGCCATGGAGAGCGGTGCGCCAAACAGGCTCTGCCACCCTTAACAGGAGGATACTACACAAGTTGTTGGGTATGTAGATGGAAACATTTATAGCCTCAAAGACACACTGTGCACAGGACCCACGTCTGGGCATATCAGTTCCACTTAGGGCGACACACTAAAGTATACAAAAAAGAAATGGATGGAATGCTTGAATTGATCTCAGTCACTATCAATTGCTCAGGCCACATCCCAATCCATGGTTATTTTAAATACCATGCCCCCTCAGTTTGTACCCAGCCATTTGCAAATCCTTATGACCCTTTTGCTATAGGATATACAACCTTGGAAGAACAGTTCTCACCCCACGTTCACCTATCACCCCACGTTCACCGCTATCAAGACCTCCATAACCACCACCATCATCTTCCTGAAAAAATGCAGAAGTCAATGCCCTATTGAAGCAACCAACAGCAAACCCCAACAACCTCAGCAGCTATAGACCCCTCTTGCTCCTGCCTTTTTCAGCTAAAGTCATTGAGAAAGCCATCAATACCCAACTCGCTGACCACCTAAAGCTCCATCAACTCTTAGACAGCTCTCAATCAGGCTTTTGTACCAACCACAGCACAGAGGCAGCCCTTATTGCTGCCACCGATATCATCAGAAGCATATGTGACAGTGGAGAAACTGCCTCACTCCTTATTGACCTCTCTGCAGCTTTCGATACACAAGTTACTCATCAGAAAGCAACCGCACATGGGTATCTGCAGACTGGCCCTCAAGTGGATATCCTCCTTCCTCACGAACGGAACTCAATGAGTTAGACTTTATTCCTGCACCTCAGAACATAAGAATCTCATCTGCGGAGTCCCTCAAGGATCATCGCTCAGCCCAACACTCTTCAATGTCTACATGGCATCCCTCGCGGACATAGTCAGAGCCCACAGCATCAACATAGTATCATATGCCAATGACGCACAGCTGGCAGATGATTTTTCTACCTCACTGTTTTTACATACTTCAAAGCCACCATGTACGAGATGCCCTGATTATATTTGGCGAGTAGGACAAACTACTGGTGGAACTGCTTTGGAAGGGTGGGCACAGCAGAGTTAAACTAACACTCTTAAACGGGAATGGGGAAAGGGCAATCTAGAGTTACCAGATACTGAAATGTACTACATTGCGGCCCAGCTGTAACACACACTGTGCTGGTTTGAGCAGAGCAATAAGTGGGAAAAGAGGATACTCTCGTTGGCGCATAGGGGTGTTCCACTGGGCAGTGGAGCTGAAGTCCCGGGGTGCATGCCGTTTGTAATTCAACAGACTTGCTAGGCAATGGGCCTAGTGATAAAAAAATGTACATTTTATGACGGTGAGCATAGGGGAAAGGGGTGAAGCAGAATAATGGTTTATCTTTATGCTACAAGTAGATTTATATCTTTTCATGCCACAGAAGAAACACTTGGGCTAGGGACAAGTCAGTTTTTACAGTGTGCGCAAATTGCATGTATAGCTATAGACATCTGGCCAACCAGATCAGAGACGCCAAACTGTAGGAAATTGGTATCCACCATATAGAAAGTGCTACGTGTGGACAGGGCTGTAGCCATGGGGGGGGGCATAGTAATCCCCAAATGATCGAGCCAGCTGGCCCAGCGTTTATTAAAAACTACATTTATCTAAACAAACAGCATTCACATTTGAAGGCATACAATAAAATCAGACATAATCAAAATAACCATGCTGAATTTCAAAAGGTGAATGAGCAATAAATCATGAATTATTTTTTATCTTGTCACACTTGTTGTGCAGTTCAGACAGATATCAAATGTCAAGCTATGTCTTATGACAAATGACTCGTTGTTTTAACATTGAATATATTGACTTTTCTTTCTTTGCATGCAAATGAAAAGAATTATGTAAAGTGAACTATGTGACAATCTCGCTGGGGTACAGAGAGTGGAAAAGAAAGATGTAGGATGTCAATTTGTTTTTCTAAACCACAACAAAATGTAAATACTTGTAAACGAACTTTACATATATAATCAGCAGTTTTGAAAAGACAAAGGAATATTTTGGTTTGTAATTCTGATGTTTGATGGAAATAAAGAGTTTAATATGATCAAAATAAATCTTGTTGATGCAAAAATTATAATTACTGTATTGTGTTGCTCGTTTGTATGACTCTACCACTAATTGGGGCACTGAAGAGCTTACTTACATATGCAACAAGCTATTCCGTATAGGGTGTTTGTTTTTGTGATCCTATGTGAGAAGTTTTTCCATATCATGCATGATGACCAGTGAAGCTTAGTTATTGTTTTATGAGATGTACCGTGTAGCAGTGTGGTTGAAGGTGAGGTGTGAGACATAGACGATTGTATATTGTTTTTCTGTACTCAATCTAGGTCTTTAATTGTTTCCTGAAACAATGTTGGGACTGGGCCATGCAGAGTTTGATTGGAAGGGTGTTCCAGAGATTTTCTATCAGAACTGAGAAAGACATGCCATCCTGTTGGACCTTGGCAAACCTGGGGATGTGTATACGTTAGAGGTGGTTTGATCTTAGAAATACAAAGCAGAAAGGTATGCAGTTCCTTGTGAACACTGTAGGATGATGTGTGGTTAGTGTGTAGTGGAGTACACACTAGAGGCAGGAGGTAATGTCCTCCTTTCGGAAAGAGACCCTCACACACCCATCATCAGTGGGGTGTCTTGCTTCATCATTGGGTCAGCTCCTTATCGGGTCGGCGCTGCAATACCCGATCAGTGCCTTACCGGGGCCTTTTGGCGGAGATCTTTTTTCCTTTTGCTGTAAGGTGCAGTGCGTGTGAGGGCCCTAGTGAGTGTAGATGTAGTAAGTAAAGAAGTGAGATTAAGACAGGAGGTGGTGGTCCACCCAGAACTATTTTAATGATTGTGGCCACTCTCCTGGTTAAAAAATGTGAAGATTGCAAACCCTGGTTATAAGATCAGAGGGATGTGCGCATTTGAGGTCAACATGTTTCTTGCCATCCATTCTATTTGAAGGCAATTCTTCAGGACCAATTCAAGACCTATCCACACTTTATGGTGGTGGTACACAATCTAATAATTAACTGACCACCCATCCAGCACCCTAAAAAGTGGTACCTGCAGATCTAGTACATCAACCTGTAGAAAAAAGGGGGAAGCATAAAGGTATATCATAGCATTGCATAAACCCACTATACTTATCTTGTGTTCTAATTATACATTAAAATGTGATTAAAAAAAGGCATGCATCACTCAGGGTGGTAGTGACCATGTACATGGCAATGTGGAGCAGCAATGAAGTAACTCAATAATAAGGAGCAGCATGGGTGGAATATATGTGTTACTTGCGTCCAAAGAACTCACCAAGTCAGGGTCAGAATAATGTTTCATTGGTGGCTAGCGAGTTCCAACACTGAATAGTGCAGTGTCCTTAGGGAGGAAGGAAATAAAAGGAAATTCATATCATGCTCCAGAGAGTCAATGAAAGTTGAGGCGATGCGGTACATAAGAGGCTGAAATACCCCAAGGTAAGGGTCGATGCATTTGTAGTTCATATACCATGTCATCGCAGTCCACAACAGCTGGTGTAGTACCCTCAGTCATGTCCCCCAGACGCAACCAAACAGGTAAAGCTGAGGGGTCGACCGAGAAGCTTTCACCTGCCACCTGTGTCAGGGAATAGCCTCCGCGTCTACAGTAGCATTGTATCTACATAATCATCAAAATGCATGTCACAATGAGCCTACCTCAGGCTTGTTGGTGAGGCCCCCAATGACCTCAATGCAACTAAACCCCTTCTATCGGTATTGGGTCATGTTTAGGCACCAGAGTGTTGGTTAGGCTTAGCAGCACACAAGTATTACATGAGCTAAATGTGGGCTCAGAAACTGTTCTCACGTAGTCCCTTGTGTGGGTAGTAGTCCCGCCAAAAATGTCCCACATGACGTAGTAAACCGGGCACTAGTACTTACTTGGACATCCACGCAGATCGCGGGAAGACCTACCCCTGCTCTACCGGTCCTGGTAGGATACTGGAAAGTGCAAGCGCTGTCCCGTATATACACTGGGTGGCTGACGTAGGGGGCGGGTGCTTCCGCTTTCACATGAGGTATGCCTAGACCTTCGATGAGAAAAGATGGCAGGATTTACTAAATGCAAGTAATGGGAAAAATTGGGTGCGGTTCTGGCAAACAGTAAAATTGGCCAGTGGTGATACAGGGCCCTCACCAACTAATAATGTCCCTCCTGAAGCATGGGTCATGCACTATCAGACCCAGTTTGCCTCAATGAATAGTAGTCCAAGACATTACCCACAAGTAATGTGTGACACTGCGTTAACCTTTGACATTGGGGAAATTGAGAGAGCACTGGATAGCATGGCCGCAGGTAGGGCAGGGGGTCCGGACTGTATCCCAGCGGACATTTTTAAATGTGACAAAAAAACTGGCTCAAATATATACATCATATGGTCAATGGAGTAGCAAGAGGTGCTCCCTTGCCAGAATCCTGGCACGGGGCAGAGATTATCCCTATCTACAAAAAAGGGGCTCTTACCAGCCCAAGTAACTACAGGCCTATAAGTCTCATAGATACCATGCAAAAGATTGAGGCCAGACTTGAATGAATGAAACCTAACTTATATCGCGCAACTTTGCCCAATGGGCGTCAAGGCGCCTCGTGCTAAGTAGGGTAATGTAATGTAATGTAATGGACATTTCTACCGCGCTACTTCCACTCCAAGGAGTATCTTGGCGCTTACACAACTCAGGTGGAAAGTTGGAAAAAGAAAAAGATGTCCTGATCTCTGCACACACATTACACCAGAGTCCTGCACACGGCGTCAGGCAAAGAGAAAATCCAGGGTTTCAATGCCTTCCTGAAAGAAGCTTCTTGAGAAAAAGACCGCAAGGAAAGGGGGAGTTTATTCCAGGCCTTAGTTCCCAGAACGAAGATGGATTTGCCACCCTTAGTAGTCAATTTGAAATGGGGTGTAGAGAGTAGGTTCTGGCTTGTGGATCTCAAGCAGCGTGCTGGGTAGTATCTTTTAAACCCCTTTCGTAGATAGGTTGGTCCACGTTGGTGGAATGCCCTGAAGGTGATTAGAAGAAGTTTGAATAAAATTCTCTTTCCTATTGGCAGCCAGTGTAAAGAATTTAAGGCTGCTGAGGCTGACAATCTACGGGGCAAACGCAGTACAAGGCGGGCTGCCGCATTTTGGACCATCTGCAATTTGTGGAGAACGATCTTATTTGCTCCGACATAAAGTCCATTGCAATAGTCCAGCCTAGAATTAATTAAGGCCACTGCAACTGTTTTCCTGGCCGAGAGGGGGAGAAGGTAAAAAAACTTCCTGAGTGCTTTAATGATTTGAAAGCACATGCCTGCTACTGCTACAGCCTGGGGTTTGAAAGATAAGTTATTATCAAATTTTATGCCCAGGTTCCGGGCGGATACAATTGTATTGGGTGGCACTTCGGCGTCTGATGGCCAGCATGCTATAGGGGAAAAAGGATTATTTGTCCCTACAGGTAAAATTTCCGTTTTACCGGCGTTGCACTTTAAATGGTTGTTGTTCATCCATTTGAATGTTGCTGCAAGACAATCCCTAAGGTTTTCCTCGGCACCTGGCCGTTCCCTGTCCAGCACCAAAATCAATTGGGTGTCGTCAGCGTATGAAATAGAACTGATCCTGAATGACGCGATCAAGTTCATCAGAGGTGCCATATAAAGATTGAAGAGAACCGGGCTCAAGCTGGAGCCCTGTGGCACCCCTGAGCTGACGTTTTTAGCCTCAGATTGATATGGGCCTAACACTGTTATTTGGCGTCTGTCAGTGAGGAAATTCCTACACCAGGCCAACACCTGTCCTCCTACCCTTGCGGCAGCCAACCGGTCCAATAAGATGTTATGGGACACGGTATCAAAGGCTGCCGACAGGTCAAGTAGGATCAGGACAGCCTGTTTTCCTTGGTCCATTGCTGCTCTTAAAGTTTCAGCGGTGTATAATAGAGCTGATTCGGTAGAATGTTCTGACCGAAATCCTGACTGATTAGAGTGGAGAACGTTATTCTTCTCCAAAAAGTTGGTCAGTTGACTATTGACAAACTTTTCAGTCAGCTTAAATAAAATGGGTAACAAGGAAATTGGGCGTAGGTTGGAAAGGGTAGTAGGATCGGCAAGGGCCTTTTTTTGGAGTGGCTTAACAAGGGTAAATACTTGGATAGATGACCAAGAAATCCTATCCACTTTCCAAGCTGGCTTCCGCCCTCATGTCAGCACTATCGGCCAAGTTTTTAGATTCATGATGATTTATTGGAATACTGTGGTTTTAACAGGGGGAAATCTCTACGCTGTATTTATATATCTAAAGTCAGCATTTGATCTGGTGCCCCGCTCTAAGTTGTGGGATTCACTTAAGAAAGTAGGGATGCCCCCTGCGATTTTAAATTTCATCATTAAACTTTGTGAGTCTAATTATGCTTGGGTTCGGTGGGGCCAACAGGGAGAGATAACAGATCGGTTTGCTGTGACCAAGGGGGTACTGCAGGGTTGTGTTTTGGCCCCACCCTCTTTTCTCTGTTTATAAATAATGTTATCTCGTACTACTCTGAATATCCAACTGATGCTCCTATTCTTGCTGGCGTGATGGTTCCACTTTTAATGTTTGCAGACGACACCCTAATTTTATACAAAACACAATCAGGTCTGCAACGAGCCCTCAATAGATTCACTTTATTTTGTAATGACCATGAGCTTATAGTTAATGTTGATAAGACTAAGTTCATGGTGTTGCACGAACACAAACAAGTGAAATGCAGATTTGTAATGAATAACACACCGTTGGAGCAAACTGACACCTTTACGTACCTGGGCGTAACGATGGGCAAGAGGATGAATTGGAAGCCTCAGATAGATTGATTAGCCCTCAGGCATAATCAATTAGCAGGGGCCCTTTTAAAAGAGTTCCGGCTGTCCTATACTAAATCGGTAGGTCCACCACTTGCCATATACAGTGGGAAAATCAGGTCCTCCATAATTTTTGGTGCGTAACTCTGGTGCTTTGATAACCTAGGACCCTTAGTCCTGGCCCAAAACAAGTTTCTGAGATTTTGACTGGCCTTCCCCAATCATCCCCCCTCAAACCCCTACTTTTAGATGTGGGTTGTATTTCTATTGAGGAGGCAGCAGGCTTTAGACCCCATGTGTAATGGAGATTACTTTGGACATCCCCTGAGTTACTACCATATGCCAAAGCAGTTAACCATATCAGAGAAGCTGATATGTCTTCAAAAATTACTTGGCTGAACAAAATTAAAGGCATGTTGGTCGACATGGGGGTTAAGCACTTGTGGGAGGACCCAGAAGGGAATCAGTTCCCATCTAAAAATTATTTTAAATCTCTTTATTGGGACATGGTTTGTCTTCAGTCCCTCTCACTGGTGGATAGTGCATCCCTGACCGGCCTCTTTTTAGATCAAAAGTATGAATGTAGGTTGGAGGCCTATTGGGAAGTCATCACGAGACCTGGTGACAGGAAACTATATCACCAATTTAGAGTGGGTACCCTCCCCTTGAAAACCTTTACAGCAAAATGAGGAGATGGCAATACAAAGTGCACTGTGTGTACATCTCAGGATGAGTCCATACTCCATGTATTGTTTGTGTGCCCTGTGTATAAGGGTCCCCGTAATAAATGGATTAAGCCGATCTGCCGCAATATTGGTACGAGATCATCCCAAAGAGCATTGGGTATCTTAAAGACAGACACAAGGAAACCTATCGTCATAGCTATGGCAAAATTCTTGAGCTGGTCATGGGCCCTTAGAAGGAGTAGTTTGAAAGATAATGCAGGCTCCATTTTTCATTAATGAAGAGGATTGTGCTTGATGGGTTTTTTTCTCTGATGGCTATGTGGGAATATTGTTTCTTCTTTTTATGTGGCTCCCTCCTGACATAATTATGCTTTGCAATGAATGTAAATTTTACTTGTTTTTTTATTATAACTGATTTATTTTTTTAATAATAATTGTATTCTATAAAGTGTGGCACACTTGGTTTTATATGATCTTATATGTGTCTTTTATGATTGAAAAATGATCGAATAAAGACAAAATTGAATTGCCTAGAGCACTCACCCAGTGATTTACTCAGCACCATCTTGGGAATGGCATCAGAGGTATGTGGTTGGCTGGGTGTTATACCAAGGTGGCTATGGCTGCGGCACCATGCAATGGTGGCGCAGCGTCGGAGGTCTCGCTACTCGTACATGCTGTGATATAAACAGAACGAAGTGGGCAAAATCGTGCGGCACTGGATATTCTGCAACAAAATTCTTGGCGTAACCTAAGGTGTTTGAATAATCATGTATTGAGTTCACAGAACATAAGTATATTGCTAGACTAAAACCCTGTCAAGAGATTATGGCCACAGTGTAAAGTGAACAGCAGGCTGTATAAAGTGCTAAACTGTGCCACATACTGTTAAAATACAGTCTACCAACTAAGTAATTGTCTTTTTGATAAAGCCATACATAAATATGATGCAACACAGAAATGTACATATGGGTTTGGGATGATTTGGAGGAAAAACAAAGCTGGGCGACATTGTGCAAACTTATATTTTAAAAACAAAGTTGAATATACTTTTTCCGGGCAGAAGAATAAAATTTGCAGAAAAATATAAAATGAAGATTAGATTGAATAGATGTACCATCACAAGGGCAAACTGAAAATTTTTTAATTGAATATGTCCCTGGTGGGAAGGCCAACAAGCATTGAATGAGATTTAATCTAAATCTCAGGAGAACAAATCTATGCCGAGCATATGTCACTGATGTCAAATATGAGTTTGTTTCCCCAGAGACAGACAGACAGGCCCAGATATAATGCCACTGTGGTTTTGTTACAGTTTGAGGCTTAGCTTTCTTTTTCCCTGAGCTCTTTAGATCGTGATTTTATTTCCTCTTTTGATGTGCCCATACAGGTAAGGGGAACTGTAAAAAAGATCTCTAGGCCCAGCTTTAGCAGGGAACCTGAAGCGCGTTCCAACGGGATACGCAATCTCTAATAATGTTTTGGGTGAGCCAATCTGTATTTCTGGTCCAGATTGAGTGCCAGAGTAGGACCAAAGCTGTAAAAATCAAATCTGATATGAATGGGACATTCAGCTCTTGGTGCATGATGTAATTCGAGCAACCTTTTGGGAGAGAAAATAGCTTTGTAAAGAAGCTATCTTTTTTCTGTTTTAATAGCTCAGTTTTGGATATTTCCCAAATCCCTGCTTCATATGTCGCTGAAGCAATAGCTATGGCGCCATATATTTTTTTGATTGGTTTTAGTGGCTTTGTTCCGAGTTTTTTCTATAATTGAACATATGGCCATAATGATCTTTTCTAGTACATTGCTCTATTCTTAATCATATTTGTCCAAGTCCCTTCACTGTTAAAAAGTACCCCCAAATACAAAAAAGACTTAGTTATTTCAATTTTTGGGAAGCTATAAAAAGTAAAGGTAATTTTTTGGGCTGTTTTCCTGCTATTAGGGCAAATATTTTTGATTAGGTAACTTGTAGATCCAATTCCGCCATATATGTCACATAATGTTTTATTCATTTTTGCAAGGCTACACTTGTCCTAGCAACCAGCACAACGTCGTCAGCATAGAGCAGGATAGGCAGCTGTTTCTTGTTTATTTTGGGCACATCAGACACCTCAATGCTCACTGCTGGTTCCACACCGTTAGTGTACATTGAAAATAAAAGAGCGGCTAAGACACAGCCTTGCCTAACCCCCTGGCGGACAGGAAAAGATCTTGTACACTCACCCTGGTTGCGGTAGCTAATGCATGCAGTAGACTGGGAGTATAATTGTCTGATTAAGAGTATGATGTTATTGTCCACTCCCATCTCTTTCAGAATGATGCATAATTTATTATGGGAAACGGAATCAAACGCAGCAGAAAGGTTCATGAACGCAATAAAAACATGTTCTCCTTTTGCAAGGGTATACTTTGCTGCAATTAGATTCAAGTTTAGGCACTGATCCAGTGTCCCCAACCATTTTTTAAAACCATATTGAACTGGAATTAAAATATTTTTGTCAGCGGTCCATTCCTCAGGTCTATTTAACAATAGGTGGCCCATTATTTTATATGTTCCATCTATAAGTGAATTAGGCCTATAACTCTTAGGCAATGATTTGTCCATTTTTAAAATATTGATATGATTACAGTTGTTTTCCATGAGGCATTGTGGCCCTGTTTAGCAATTGTGTTAAAAGCATTGGTCAGGAATGGAATCCAGAGTTCCGGATATTCAAAGAAAAAATCAATACGGGCACCATCGGGGCCCGGAGCCTTCGCACTACTGCATTGAGTGAGACCATTTTCCACCTCTGTCATTGAGAAGGTAATGGGAATACCCACATCACAAATTGGGAGGTCATCAATCGGGTTTACCCTACATACGGCTTACCCGAATATAGCTGCATAACGATTCCCCCATGCATCCTCCCCCACATTAGTGCTTAAAGAGGGGTTTGTATCATGACAGAAAATTGTGAATTTACTATCTCTCAGAGCTCTTTGGAGTTTTTTGATAGTGAGGCAAATGCAATTTGTCCCAGGCATCCTGTTTTAGAGCCACAAGTCTCTCCTGCCTACATTTTTTCTATTGTGCCCGGAGTAACCTGACCAAGGCAATGCTCTTTGGCCTTTCATTTAATGCTTTGTGTAGGTTACTAAGGGTTGTTGTGCAGGCCGTATTAAAGCATTGCGGGGTCTTTGATACACTACGTTTATTCTTAGATTTTAATTGCTTCCCACCACACTCAGTTGTGAAACAAAAGCCCGGACTATGCTTTGCGGGTCACTATTCAAGTCAAAAATTTCTTCTTGGTACTCCCAACTACAGTAGACAATAGTATATCTTTATTTATTTTCGCCCACTTGAAAACTATGCCATTCCTTCTTGTTATTCTTGGTGCTGGGACTTTTGTAACCAAGCTATTAAAACAACCCTTGCATTGGATGTGAAAGTCAATGCAATATGATCACTGCAAATTGAAGCGAACATTCTTATCTGGTTAAAAACCCTCTTAAAAGGGATTGCCACCACTAGATAATCTAGCATTGAACCATGCATTGCGTCCCCAAACGTTTTTGCCAAGTGGCCGTTTGCTCATCCACAGGATTAAGAATTACCAGGTTTCTTGTGACCAAGAGTCTGTTCAATTCATTCCCATACTGCATATGTAAAAAATTATTGGGTACAACCCCTTGTTCATCTACCAATCCACATAGTGGTATTGTTGTTTTTGGGCAACTCCCACTATATGTTAGGGTTTTCGATAAGTGGTTATTACTTAATCTGTTTCATTTTCAAGTGAGTGGATTACCTCTTTCATGTCACCTTCAAAATAGTTGTTGTAATAATTGATTAAGAGCATATCATCTGCTCCACAGCCACTGCACACTATAAGGTGGTAATAAGAGGACTGGACATCTAACTTGATTATCTTTACACACAAGGTATTTCTTATCAAAGTCAGTAAGCCTCCTCTAGCTCTGTCTGACCGAGAGGGAGTGGCAGGGTATGAATTGCACGAAACCCATCAAAATACACCGGACCGACTTCCCAAGTTTCTTGGAGGCACATTAGTTCATAACTATTAATAATAATAATCATAAGCCAGTCTACATTTTTCCTCTTGGACCTCATCCCCGATATATTCCCGGCAAATACTTTAATGGTGTTGATTCACCGGTTCTGAGGCTGATTGCTTGTTGTGGTGGCTACCTCTTGTTGGTTCTGTGTTTGCTGTATCTCACCTCTATCCTTATGTCAATCACATTCTTCTAAGCCCTCAAGGAGTGCAAATGTATTTGCCAGTGATATACCTGTGATAACATTCACTCCATTAGGGGGGGCTACCAGAGCATGTGGATGCATAGGAAGAGCATATGGGCCAGGGATACTATTTATCCTCCTAACCAGGGGATTAGTACCCAATGGTCTACAGTAAAACCCCAATGGTGAAGTATGAATTTGTGTTGATGCCACAGGAGAATTGGGGTTAGGTCTAAAAGGTGTTTCACGAGATGTTGATTTCTAAAATTAATTACTACACAATCACCCCCAATTGATTTTGGAGTGTTACCCACCCAGGGAACTCATCTTACCAGGATGATGTGGCTGGCAACATCAGGGTATTCAAGGTTCGAAGTAAATTTAGTCAGCCAATGGGATGCTTTGTTCATCAATTGTATGAGTCATAAATCATGTCATGTTGAAGAGACTTACCACTAATATTACCTTGGTATCAGCGGCATTACAACTATGGTTATGTATAACATTTGTAGAGTCATTCCATATTGACAAATATTATTTTTAATTACTGATGGCAACCATACCTGATACACTGAGGGAACCACTGCTGGTAATTCTGGGGCACTAATGTTACCTTGTTTGATGCAGTCACTGTTACAACATTAATAATGTTAGTAGCTCAGGATAATTTTACAGAAAATGTTGGCAATCCCTGCACCATAGTAATGCTTGTTGGGCTCTCATAGGAGAAATAGTACTTTGCTTTGCCAATCATAATTTTGTATACATTTGTACTTATGACTGTATGCCTGATGGTTGCCTTGTGGAAAGCTTATGCTCCGTATAGCACTCTTGAGTTGGTTATGGGGCCAATCCAATATGAAGGCTATAATCCTGATTATTTATTATGAAAATGCATGATAAAGGCAGTAGATCTTGCATATTGATTGTGATGAGAGTATGTTAAAGTAAAAAAGGCATTTATGGCTGTATTGCTATTACTCTGAACTAAAGCCTGAAGATAGGTATTTATTACTTCGAATCTCATGTTACCATAGTAGGCAACTATTTTTGTGCTGGTTATCCCTTCTGATAACTGGGGTGGCCGAGTGGGCTAAAGAAGGGTGATGGATTAAACCCAGATCAGTTGACTGGGGGTGAGTGCTTGTATTGTCAACACTACGTCCATCATTTTTTGGGGTTTTTCTTTATCCCTTCTGATAAACCATGGTAATAGAAGTAGATGATGTGTGCTGTAAGAATCCTTCTTAAACTCGATTAGGAGGAAATTGTATTTTTTGAGGCCAACTGTAATTTTATATACATTTGCAATTTTATGGCTGTGCCTGATTGTTGCTTGGTGGAAAATCGTATGCTCAGTATGGTAGGCCAGAACTGGTTATTGTGATAGGCCAATGAGAACAGCATAGGGCTTGGCTTGTGTGCAGGGAAATGTTGTGCTAGCTGCCATGGCTCTAGTACATTACAAAACGATATTGCAAAGACAGTAGACCTGGCCTATTCATTGTAGAAAGCAGATGGCAAAACCAATCAGCCTCTAACAGTTTATTAATATCACAATATGTTACTGTAGAAATGTATTGGTTTTCATGTAATCTCAGAAATGACCATAGTAGGAAAGGATAAAAGTCACTCACTCTGTCCATCCCTGGGAGTACAAATTTACTGTGATCATTCTTCTCAGGCCCTATTGAGAGTGTTAAATATTGTTTTTTGCTTCTTGCATTTTTTACATTTGTAATGGCATAAATGTACGCCAGGTGGTGCCATTTATGCAGACCTCAGTAGACCTGTGTTGTATTTAGTGTTGAGTCATTGGTAAAGACTAGAGGTGTTATCTACTCCCTGGGAAAAGGTAAGTCCGATTCCTTAGGTGTAATCAGTTTATAATGAAAAGTTATGACAAAGCAAGTATGCCTCCCATACTTATTGTGAAAGGCACATGTTAAAGGCAATATGCTTTTAAGTGTGGGTTTTTATTACACAGTGCTAAAGTCAGTTGTCACTCATTTTTTTCAATTGAATCTCGGTTTATTGTAGTAGGCTGGGGTTTTGGTGTTGGTCACATACCTGAAGAAACTATGGGGGACAGGTGATTTGAAGTATAGTAATCCTTATTAGGCTGCATTTTTAGGGATTTTATATTGTTTTAATAACTTTAATGTTTACGTATTTGTAATTTTATTGCAGTATACCTGTTGATTAATTGCCTTATAGGAAGGCTTATGACCAACGCAGTAGATCTGATTTGGTTATGATGATAAGCCAATGATACATGTTATATGCCTGATTGTTGATGAGGAAACATTGTGATAACGGTGGGCCTGACATATTGTTTGTGAAAAGCATATGTTGAAGTCAGTAGGCATTTATGGGTAGATTGTTCCTATAAATTAAAGTTTAAAGATAGGTATTTTGTTGCATGCAATCTCAGACTACTGTAGTCTAAGGTCTTGGTGCTGGTTACCCCCTCTAGCAAATGATGGATATAGAAGATTAGCGCTGTCAGTATCCTTGTTACGCCCTCTTAGGAGAGGTTCTATTTTGCTGGTACTAGGTTTTTCCTTCTGAACTTTGACAAACATAACACTACCCTACAGTCAGGTTTCTTATGAATTTCACTCTGCGCTAGGGGCATTGCTGTTTTACTTCCGCTTCCCCTGTCCCTAATTGGATAAAAAGGGGACTCCCCTTGTTTCCTTCTCTATTTTGCTTTGCCAACTGTAATTTTGTACCCTGTGTAATTTTATAAGTGTATGCCTGATGGTTGCCTTGTGGGAAAGCTTAAGCTCAGTATGGAGGTCTCAATTGGTTATTATGAAAAGTCAATCATAACAGCTAGATGCCTGATTGGTTCAATAGGGAAACATATTTCTGATGCCATTGGTCTGATCTGTTAGTTATGAAGGTTATGATAAAACCAGTAGGCCTCAGGTATAGCGATTGTGAAAATCATATGTTAAAATCAATAGACATTTAAGGTTGGATAGTTATTTCTCTATATTAAAGCCAACAGATGGTTATTTTGTTACATGAAATATCACCGACTACATTTGTAGGGAACGAATTTGGTGTTGGTTACTAGCTATGACACATCCTAGGGGTAGATTGCACTGTAAGAATTTGTGCTGGAATCTCTTTTTATCTGTCTACCGGGATCATAAAAAAATACACACATCTATATATTAATATATATCCATATAGATACATACAGGGCCTTTGGGTCAACTATTTTCTCTTATCGGTCGGTCTAAGTATCAGTCAGTTATTCAAAGTAATGTTTATTTACCGTAGGTCTTTAAACAATATAAAACATATCACTCTATGTAAATATTCTAAAATCATAACAAATTCATCAACAGACGCCATTTTAATAGTCTGATTTCCATATCCTTCCTTTCAAATGTACACAATACTCTGTATATGTCATAGACACGCCTATATACAAACATAAATATTTTAAGAGCAATAAAATTCCTATTATGCAGTATATTTCTAAAAGGTATATATCAATTAAAAGTTATCAAAAATCCATAACCATCATAGCTTCTATCCTAACGTTCAACCATACATTTCCTTTTCCATATTAAATCTTTTTACAGCCTTCATATAGTTCGCATGGCTATTGCAATTTCAAGGTTTGGCATATCTGTAGGAAGTTCAATAGCTTGTGCATGCAAATCGTTACCATATTTTAAAAAGATGGGGTGTTAAAACTGTTTCAGCAGAGCTAACAATTTTAGGCACTCTAATAAGGTATGTAAATTATCGCATTTTGTGCCCATCCTAAATGTACATTTACCATCAGGTTGCATCATTTCTGTTTCTATCCTCCCATTAGTTATACCAGGATTAATACCCATTCTCAATCTAAGTACTTCTGATCTAAACCATTGATTAGGTAAAATATCCAGATAGGGCTACCAGATTTCTTTCACCCAAATATTCATCATGAATTTCACAGATTATTTCTTTCTCAGATACTCTGTCTTCCATCCTAGTATTTTCCATCCCTAGAGTTCTGAGTTGACTCTTTGTTACTCACATTTAAGTTTTCACAGACAGTATACAATTTCTTTCTGAACTCTTTCGCCAATTTTAGGTCACTAAGCTGAGTCTCGTGCTTACACCATTGTGACACTTTCATGGCTTCTCTTGTACCCAATCTTTTCCAAAATCTTAATAGGGCTACTTGCACCTACACATTCCATGAAGTCATACCCAGCTCTAATCTAATTTCCTGGATCATGGATGAGCCTGGTAATGACATTAGGGATTTAATGCGTTTCCCTTCCTCGATATCCCAACTGGGTTTACCATTTATACAGAGGACTTCTGCTCCATATTGTAGTTGGGGTGGTATCATAGCATTATAGGCCTTTATCAGTGGTCTAAGTATCATTTATATTCTGCATCGATTTCTGACAGTGTGCTGCATAGCATGATTGTTCAGTCAGCATCAGTCATTGGCTTGCTTGCCCTGTGAATGATCGCATTTACTGATCACATGTACATCCACCTAAAAATGAGTATGCTTCAGGGTTGGGGTTGGCTGGCCAGTCCTTCAGTTTTCAATGTTCTCGTTTTGTAGTTCCCCTTTGAATTCTTTGTGTCTCCTCTTTTTTTATTTTAATGTTCCTTCATAGAATAATATAATGGAGAAGTGTGGCTCAATGATTAGAGCGGCAGACCCTGATGCAGAGGTCTAGCCCGTGACCAGGGTTCAATTCCCCGTCTTGGCGGGTCTTGGGCTCAAAAAATTCCACGGACCTGATAATTCTCGCCTCGGTGCCTATTCCAATCATGGAGTCCCACTCTGCAACTCTGGGCAATAGCTTGCTTAATCTCCACAACGGCCCCCACAATGCTAAGGATGCCTGGCCTCCACCTTGGGGGTGCCCAGGAGTGGATGCCTCACAGGGAAAGCCAGGATGGGTTCCACAGCGGTATTCGTACAAGTGCCTTGAGACCCTTGCGGGTGAGTAGTGCACTATATAAGTATCAATTTACATAACCAGGGCCACTGGAATTATGCGGCATGGGAGGGTCAAATTATGCATCAAGGTTGAGTAAATTATACAGCAAGAAACAGAAAATGATATGGCATTATGCAGCACATTTTGTGATCATGTTACTTCAATATTTTGACATTTTTACACTTTTTAACACTGTCTGGGCATTGGTTGCGCCTCATTAGTACTAGTTTGAGACACAAATATAGCAATAGGCTACAGAAAGGTGACCAGTAAACCTTTGTAAAGGAACTTCCACTATGCAGCAGCACATGTCACTGTGTTTTTACTAACTTTTGAACAGTTTGAGCTATAAACAAATATTTTTTTATTAAAATTTGCAGATAAAGCAGCAGATGATGGATGATGTGGCAAATGCGGCAAATATATAGTGATGCAAAAATCGCCGCTGCCACACGATCACATAATTCCAGTGGCCCTGACTATATCCCTCCAGGCAGTGATAACGGGGCACTTACTTGGCACTCATTTATCTGCAGTGCACTGCATCCCACATGGCCACTTCCTCTAAACCAGAAAGCTATTATGGATTGCTCTTGGACGTAGTGTAACAATGCATTAACATTCCAAGATGGCCAACATGTTGGATCTAAATGTGGCAGCCATGCTGGAACTTCAAAACAATGATAGATTATGTACACCACTCCAAGACAGACATGCTCTGCTTTGTTTAATTATTGCAAGCATATATTGTGATGTTTAGAGTGCAGCATGGTTTATTTTGTATACTTGTATTTTTTAATCTATCTTGCATATGCTGTTGAGTCTGTATGCATTTCACTGCAGTTTTCTCTGAAGGTGAATGCAGAAACTAGTCCGTGGATTGATAAGTGGCTGTATGAGAGCAAAGATGAGTGACAGAGTGCATGCATTTTGACTTATTGAGTGCCTTAACCCATCAATGGGCACTCATTATTAATAAGCCAGGCATCTTGGCATTGCCAATGAATGTTTGTGTTTCTATGAATATTGGCTAATTGTGCTTCAGTCTGGCTGTGGTTTAAACACTGGTGAACTACTAATGGCAATATTCAATGATATGTTATAAATTGGATATAGTTATTAATGGTTATATTTCCAATGTTTTATATCCAAGACAATTTTACAATAGCTTTTTTAATTGCAATGGTTTTAATTAACCAAGCAATATGTTATCATTATTACCTTTGATATACTGTATGGGTATCAGTGGTAGAGGAGAGGATAAACAAATAATCGGATTAATGCAAGCATGAGCTCCATGACTTCTACAGTAAGCAGTGTGTTTTTTTGGTAGCATTGACTCGAATTGTGTTGCTTAACTACAAAAGATGTTACCTGAATGTTTACCAAAATATTATCATTTAACAAACACAAAGTTTGTTCTTTCCCTGCTATTTTATAAGAGTATTATGAGTAAACTTTCATTTTGTGTTTGTTTCTAGATGAATTGACAACTTTCTTTTTCACTGACACGTCAAAAATGGCATGTTTAGACCCGGATAACGGTGGGAAAAGGTAAGCACCTCATCTGGGTATAACCTGCGCTGACATAGCAGTATTGTTAGCTAAGAAGGGTCACTTACCTATTACTAGCAATGTCTCAAATCCATAGAAATTCGGATTATTGTAGGGTTTTCACTCCATCTGTTGGTTGCAGCTGCTGAAATGTTATTAAAATGAAAGGATCTTTATTGGTTTCAAGCAGAAATAATTTGTTCATACTAGCATTCCACACAAATGAAAGCAAATGTGAGTGGCCCATGACACAGTGTCTTTAAATTAGTAGTGTTATGATTTCAAAACAATGCAAACAATGGGAGCTTAATTAACGAGAGGAATAGGAAGAATTTAATTGTCTTAATTAAAATGCGTTTTATGTGCTTTGTATGGTTAATTATATTAATGCAACTGCTCTGTTTGAAGTTTAGAAAGCTTTATTGAACAAAGATAGAGCCATGTAAAACATCATTACAAAACGAAGTATTATCGAGATACATGAGACATATGAGAAACAGTAATTGTTAAACTGCTAACCCCAAAAAAGGGGTATATAACTATAATAATAAACTAAGCTTTTATGGGAATTTTTCATTGGGGGGAAAGGAGGGAAAAGAAAAGAAAAGGGGAGGAAGGCAACAATAAATTCAAACTCTATGTCTATACGTAGCAAATAACAAAAAGAGAAAGGGATATAACAAATAATAAAACAAATCCAGGGGTATGTCTAGAGAGATAATTAGTTAAAGGTAACCATAACAAATCCCTTTTGATTAATAATGGAACAGTTGTAGCATCAGCACGATCAAGTCTGTGATGATGACATAACAGATACCACCAAGCATTATATACAATTTTGGAAGTGTCTTTCCAAATGGTAGTGATAATTTGAAAGGAGATTGCAATGAAAAGGTCAATAAATGTACAGACATTGCATTGAACAGTCCATATAGGGGAAGAACCACCCAGAAAAATATGTACAATCTCAAAGGGGAGGTCAGTAGACAAAATGGTATTAAGTGTAGACCAATTTTCGGGACCAGAGAACTTTGACCACAGGACAGTAAAAAAACATATGAAGAAAGTCACTATAATCACATGGGCAGGACCAACATTTTTTTTTAGTCTAATAGTTTAAATTTGTAAAGGTCTAGGGGTGTAAAAAAGAGTCGATTATAGAAAGTCTGAGTAGTGCTAGCAGAGCGAGAAACTGTGTGTATTTTAGACCAAATAGCATCCCAAACTATCAGGGCAAATTCTTGGGCTAGGTCCACTTCCCATAGAAGTTCTAGCTTCGATATAGGCTGTGCATTGGGGGAATGAGAGAGAAGCTTATAAATGGCCGAAGCTCAAAAGGGAAAAGTAAAATCTGGTGGGGAAGGGAGGGGAGGTGCAGCATCAGAAGGAGGAATGTTCAAAGGGATAGTGGAAGAGAGTGTATGTATAAGAAAAAGGAAATGGGTAGAGTGTGTGTTTGAGAGATTAAACGAGTCTCGCAGATCTTAAAGAGTTCTCCTTGAGCAAGCGGTTGTAGGTGATAATGCCTTTATCAATCAATTTTTTTGAAAAGTGCTCTGTTTCTAATGTTAAGGAATTTATTATACCAAATTGGGGTCTGCAAATGAAGGAGAAAGAAAAGAATTAAAAAGTGAAAGCGCTAATGCCTTAGCGTGCTTAAAAACAGGGGATATGAATCTTTTAGGAGGTTGAGATAGACGGGTAGCTGTAAGAAATGAGAAAGGGGCAAGTTCTATAGGGCTCCATGCTGTTAGAGGGGGCGGAGACGAATCAGTTAGGAAGGGCCAAATCTGTTTGAGTGTAAACGCAGAGTGAAAGCGGGAAATATTAGTAAAATTTATACCGCCAAGATTCTTAGGTTGTTGGAGACGAAAAAAGGGAGATTCTAGCTTTGCGATTATTCCATACAAATTTCGTTAAAATACAATTAATGGATTTAAAAAAGTAATGAGGAAGGGAAATAGGAAGCATAGAGAGATAAAAATTTACAATAGGGAGTAACATCATTTTAATAGTAGCCAATCTACCCCACCAAGAGAGGAACAGTGGCGTCCAACGATCGATGAGTGAAGAGAGTTTTTTAAGTATATCAGAATGATTGATTTTAATGGTCTCTCTGGTGGTATTAGCATAGAGAATACCTAAACATTTAATAAAACCGGGGTTCCATTCAAATCCTGAGCCTTCAAACATATGGGAGAGCAAAACTTATTAAGGGGGAGGACTTCAGATTTATCAATGTTAAGTTTATAGCAGGAAACCAAGGAATAGTCATTGAGTAAAGAGAAAAGTGCAGGTAATGAAACAGTGGGGTTAGAGATATAGAGCAAAATGTCGTATGCATAGGCAGTGAATTTAATTTCTACATCCCTATATTGAAATCCGGAGTGAGAAGAAGAGTTCCTTATTTTTTCCAGAAAAGGTTCTAAAGCAAGGATAAAGAGGAGTGGAGAAAGAGGGCATCCTTGCCTAGTGCCTCTATGAAGGGAGAAATAATCTGATTGTGCACCATTAACCCAAATAGATGTTTTAGGTGCGGAGTTCAATAGTTGAATATATTTAAGAATATGTGGGCTGAAACCATGCCATCTAAGCGCTCCAAACATAAAGTCCCAGTTGATGCGATCAAACGTTTTTTCAGCGTCTAGTGTGATGGCGGCAATGGGAGAGTCCATCTTTGAAGCTAGATGTATGATGTTAAGAAGGGTTTTTGAGTTGTCCGTAATAGATCTACCTTTAGCAAAGCCAGATTGATAGATATTCACTAATTCGGGAATAACTTTATTAATATCGATAGCCAAAATGTTTGCATTTATTTTACAATCTGTGTTTATAAGTGAAATGGGCCTATAATTTTTGCAGAGGGAGGGATGTTTATCTTTTTTAGGGAAGAGGCCAAGCATAGCCTGCGTGAAGGAACCTTTGGATTCACCAGTAGCAAGAAAATGATTAATTAAAGTGAGTAGGTGAGGTATTAAAACTGATTTGAAGTGAAGAAAAAAGCGCACAGTAAAGCCATCCGGGCCGGGAGTTTTATCCTTGGGTAGAAGTGAAAGCGCAACAATGATCTCTTTTTCTGAAATGGGAACATCAAGGGAGGAAAGATCTATAAGTGCGGTAGGGGATTTAGGGATAGATTGAAAAAAGGAGTCAATTTGCTCAGGAGAGGAGTTAGATTCAGGAGTGTAAAGGGAGGAATAGTATTTAACAAAACAATCAAGAATCATGGCATCCGAAGAATTAGAAGCTCCTTGAGTCTTTAATGACAAAAATCCTGGATTTCAGTTTTTTAATTTTAAGATAATTTGCAAGTGATTTACCTGCTTTGTTGAGTCCACCATATATTTTGGCATTAAATTTAAGAAGGTGATTGGAAGCAGAATCCCAAGAGTGTTTATTATATTCTATTTTAGCTTTAATAAGGGAGGATGGGTAATCAGGTGAATTAGTAGTGAAATAGAGGTGCTCAAGATCCTTAATTTCTTTAAGAATGCGGGATGCTTGGTTGAGAGCTTCCTTCTTTTTACGAGATACGAAATCTATGACATAGCCGCGGGCAGCGGCCTTAAAAGCATCCCAAATAAAGTGAAAATCTGAGGTAGTGTTTAAATTATTGCAAAAAAATGTGTCCATAAAAACTGTAAATTGAGTGGTGAAGAGGGGGTCAAGGAGTAAAGAATTGTTAAAACGCCACGTCGTGAGGCATGAGTGGGAAAGGGATAGTCCATATCAAGGATGACAGGGACGTGATCTGAGATGAGGATGGAGCCTATTTCAGAATGAGTCATCGATTGAAATGCATGTTGTGAGAGAAATATGTAGTCGCTACAGGAATATGATGAGTGAACTGGAGAAAAAAAGGAGAATTCAAAGGAATCGGGTGAGATATTCTCCATGAGTCCACTAGACCTCTAGAGGAGATGGATTTATGAAATGATTTTTGCATTTTATTGGGGACATATCGTGCTTGTGATTTGCGGTCTATAAAGGGATCCATAACCTGGTTACAATCACCACCTACAATCAAAACTTCAGTAGCTTGAGAAGAAAGAAGGGAGGAAAAATCATTCCAAAAGGAAATATCTACACCCTTGGGTTCATAAACATTACAAAAGGAAAGATGTTGTTAACAGTACTATCGAGATACAACCATATAGAGTCAGAAATTTCATTTTGAACTTGAACAGACAGCGATTTGTGAAATAAAATACCACCATTTTTGTTATAAACAGCTGGAGAGCAGAAAGCTTCTCCTACCCATTGTTTACATAGCGAAAATAAGTCCTGCAAGGATGTGTTTCCTGTAACAAAGCTACTTGATATTTCAGACGGGCCAAATGAGATAAAATACATTGCTTTTTGATAGGATTTCTAAGACCCTTAACGTTCCATGAAATAAAGTGAAGACTACTCATAAAAACAAGTGAAGATAGAGTAGGAAAAAGGCATGAACCAGTTAAGAAAAAAGAGAAGAAAGGATGATAAGTTAGAAAAAACAGTTAAAGAGAGGAAAAAGCACAATATATCAGTGTGAGAAAGAGAAAGCATTCGTAAGCACCACCAATGGAAGGTCCAAAATACCATAGGAGAGCAAAAGGAATCAAGAAGGCAGAGTACCAAGAAGAGAAAAAAAAGGGTGAATGAAAAAACCATTGCCAAGGAAAAGGAGGTGAAGGGAAGTAAATATATCAAAGAGGAGTATAAGAATGAGGAAATTGGGGATCTAGTACTGAGGAGAAAAGAAGGAAAGGAATGAAAGGGGAAAGAAGGAGGGAAAGATAAAGAGGGAGAGAAAGATGGGAACAAGTGTTCCCATAAGAGTAAAGAAAGAGATGACAGAAAGCCAAGAGGCTTTAGCCATAAAGCACATAAATAGGAGAACAAACAATAAAAGGGGAGTGGGCGTAAGGGAAAAACCAAGAAGGCCGCAACACAGGGATGGGAGCAAGGCGGGGCCGACAGTAAACAGTGAGATAACTTGAAGGAGGTAAACAAACCTGGACAAGTAACAAGAACTAGCATGACTAAAATAAACACAAAATGTAGAAAGAACAATGTAAAAGGGGAGCTTACCAGGATAAATGGAGAGACATCAACGGGGTGTAGGAGGCATACAAATACGAAAGGTAAACACAGGATTCTATAAACTTCAATAGCAGATGGATCTGAACAAACAAGAAGACAAGGAGCAGTGAGCCTCAATATGAGATGGGAACATAAAACTAAAGGGTAAAACAGAAGGGAACCTAGAACATCTGAAAAGAAAATTGTTAGTGATTGCTCAGTTCCATCTGCTCTTCCTGTTGTGATCTTATCTAGGACCCTAATTAAATATTCCCGATTTATGCCCTTATGTGGTTATAACAAATCATACCCTAATAAAGGCATGAGAATCAAATCCATATTTAGTAATAGCCAATGCAAACCAAATACAGCAAGGCTACTTCCTTAGACTCCTAGAGAGCACAACGAGTTCTTTCAACAAACCAAACCTCCAGCAACCTGGGAATTCCCCATGCTTTTGTTTTGATTTGTCCTAGAACTCCTGCGAGCACTATAAGAATGGCCAGTTCTTAGTGACATCTTTTATTGACGTCTTATGTCCAACCTTACGTCAAACACGTCACCTTCCAGGTATAAATATACCAGCGTTTGCCTTAAGCAACACACGGTGGTGTGGAGCAGAGCGCCTATCTACTTATCCGAAGCCCAGCTGATGCGAGTGCCGAAGGAAGCCGTCCCTCCCATTTGACGCACTGAGAAAGACGCTGTCTTTTTCTCCTGCTGAGAAAATCCAGCTCCAGTGTTTCCAGTCACCCTTGCGGGTTACTGGGAGATCGAGTCCTGAGAGCGAGATACAAGACCTCCTCCATTCTAAAACCAAGGTACGGAGCTGGTTAGACCCTTAGAGAATTCTTGAGTCAGATTCTTGGCAAAAACTAACTTAACTTAAACTGCAGCTCATTTACTCCTTCCCACGTACTAGGCTTAGGTTAGGTACACCGGGGTAGGCGTATTTAGAAGCACCAGTTGAGTACGTTTAGTCAAACTTTTATTATTGTATGTAATTGTATATATTTTATACCTTTTAAGTATCATATGGCTCAGAAACCATATCAATGCTTTTACAGTATTATTTCATAATACTCCTTTTACTGTACGTACTTTACTTTATAACAAGTATTGCAATTGTGGCAAATCACTTATCTTGCATGATAAAGAAGACTGCTCAATAAATAACAACTTTTATTGAAAACGCCCGTCTCTCTATTTCTCTGCACTCTGGTGAAACTAAGTATGCACAGTTGACTGAGTGAAATAGCTATCTATTGTTTTCACACGACTCTGGAGATATACTCCTTATTCTGGGGGAGCAAAGTTGCCATGTTTTATGCGGTTGTCAGAAGCTGAATCTGTTCTTGTCTAATCAGGGAAGTTCACTCCTCCCTGTTCATTCGAGAAAGTTTCTAGGGACCTCTGAGCTAGCTGGCAAACCTGAATTAAGTCTAACATATTCAATAGAGACCTAGTCGACCTCAGTCCTACGTCTAAACTGTTGTTTATCTTATTCCAATGCGCAGAGCCTTACGGGAAAATAGGAACTACACTACATGACTCCCAACGTTTGGTAAGGCGATAATCTAACGCAAGATACTAGAGTAACTCAGTCGTGCTTTTCCACACAAACCCCTTTTCCCGTAAAAACTCCATAGACGTCTGGAGTGGGTGAAAGGTTAACATCCGCCGAAACTTAGTAGGATGAGAATCCTATGTATTAGTTTACGGTATAGTCCACGTTGAAGGATACAGTGTTCCAAAATATTGTGCACCTAATCTTTGTTTCCTTGAAACTTGATCTGCAAACTTTTGGTCAGTAAAATGACGGAAAGTGAATAGGAAAGAGACAGAGATGCTTTGGAAGGTCAACTCTTAGCGGATGACAGTTATCCAAAATGACGACCCGAATGCAATATTCATCCCGGTCAATATAAGAAAAAACATAACTATAAAACTTATAGAAAATGGGGTATCATCGAGAGGTGGTACAGTTGTATTTGTGGTAGAGGCCCATGAATATCGGCAGACAGAGGTATTCTATTCCTGGATAACTTTTCCAGCAGCATATGATGTCAGATTTAGAAATGTCAGCAACATTTACAGCACATGATTATTTACAGGGTTCATCGAATTATGAGGAAATGTACTGTTTCAACCACTTTGGGCATCATTATCTGCATAAATCTGCAAATCCTAGAAATATTTTCAGTTATAATCAATTGGGAACATTGTCCAACCCCGCGAAAAGGCAGCTCAAAAACATTTTATGAGAAATTCCCATACTTCTCTGGGTTTAATGTCACTGATCCTGAAACATTCTATTTTAAAATGTTAAATAAGACAGGAGTGAAAAACATGTTGACAAACACTAAACTGATTTATTCAGAAAAACTTTATGAAAAAATGTCAACATTTGGTTTTGAATTTTGGAAAAACAACATAGACAAAAACCATCTGGGGTACAAAAGAATGCCAGGTACAAGGTGCAGAAGCATTGTTCAGAGCCTGTATGATCCCAGAACAAATAATGTTTCTGAATGACACAATTCAGCAAACAACCTGTCTTGGTTTAGCCAAGAAAAAAGATTTAAACAACCCGTCTATACCAAAGCCAATGCCTGATAGAAACACCACTACAGATGAGGGGTTAGACGTGGCCTATATTTTAAAACTAAACCGAACACTTCCTGATTGGAACAAATGGTTGATCTGGCCCACAGACACTAATACCTGTCATGATAGATTCCTGAACAAAATACAGGGGTTCAAACAGAACAGGCCAGACCCAAGATATTCCTAGAGACAACATCCAGGGATTGTTACAACATACAGTGTAGGAAAACCGTGCCTCAACTGGCTACAGAGATCCACGCTTCCCGAAATTAAGCAACACTTAACTTTACTTAAAGAAGGTGCTGATTTGCAAGATTTCATACTGGGACCTCGCAAACAGCGTCAAAAACGATTCATATACGCCGGTATATACGCAGCTTACAATGAAGCTTGGAAATTAAATCAAATTGAAACTGCTGAAAAAATATGAGAAATTGATCGTATTAATTTGGAAAAAACACTTTCTGTAGTGGACAATGGGTTAACGACTCTGTCCTCCAGAATCTATTCACTGGACAGCATTGTATCATCTGCTATTGATATAATAGAACTGGATATGATAATGTTACAACATGGTCAGTCCCAATTGCGTTCTATTGTACAGCTAGGTTGGACGTTACAAAACCTGCGTTCAGGTCACGTGCCATGGCGTCTAATCAATATAACGTCATTATTTTCTGTCTTTAACCTTACTGATAGACAAATCTCGTTGGCACAGAAATGAGCAGAATATACGGTGCTGAGCATTGAAAAACTTGAGAGATTACCATTGACAATGTCAGAAAGACCTGTCATTGAATGGATAGTACATGGCACCATTACAAACCCGATAACAACTTTTCAGTTTCAATACTGCCAAGAGTATATACCAGCAGGCCTGTATGAAAGGTTTGGTAAAGAATACATCAAATCAACCTGGAATTTTCCTTTTACACATAGATGTTGGAGTGGGGGAAAGAAAGAGGTATTTCTTAGTGGTACAAATTGTAAAACATCACTGAGCGGTACACTCCTATGCGAAGGTATAAACTTGCATGGCTCTTGCAAAGGTTCATCAAACAACCTTTCATGTCATCTGCACGGTACCCCGGCTACACAGATAGAGCCATTTTTCAGACATCTTTCCAACTGTAGCTACGTTATATTAAGTGATAACAGCTGTTGTGGCATGATGCCAGGAAAACCCTATCTCGTAAGCGTTACTACCAGGGTCATTTGTTGTATGCAAGTATTGTATCCAAATAGCAATCCAGACATGGAGGCGGCATTATGGCCTTCTGTGAATATCTCTTCTATTCGAATCGATACTTTAAGCAGAATGAAGTCTGTTCTTTTACAGACAACTGTGCCTTTAACCTCGTCCAAAGAGAGGTACGACCTGCAAGCTGCAAGGACAGCGGCAGAGATACATACACTATTATCGACAAATTGCCCCGTGCATTTCATAGAAATGTTAAGACAAATTTTAAACATGCTAGATACCAGTGGCATCGCACATGTATTTAAGACAATTTTTTCTGGACTTCTAGCACCCTTTGAAAAAGTCCTGGGCATCTTCCCGGATTTTGTGCACTCTCTTTTCGGTGGCCTGCCTCTTATTTTGGGACTCATAGCAAGAATTTTTTTTTGTTCCTTCTGCTCCGATATGGCAAGCCAAGTCACAGACAAAACTCAGGCTACAATGGAAGAAACGATCCGAGCAATACAATACCGAGACCGTATCACTAAGGTCCTCGGATTAGCCCGGCTAAGAGATCTAAATACTACCTTTTTTCTTTCATTCTGACCGATCTGGCAAAATTGCATCTTACCTGTGCTTCGATGTCTGCTATGCGAAAAAGAATGCGTGTTAGACGTCTGTCTTACACTACCATCAACAGTACCAATAGATGTCGACGCTTTGCTTTGTCCGGTAACGACTCATGCAACGTGTTGTCCCCAGCGGCTACCGATTCTGATGACGGCATTCGTGGAGACTTCACCATTACAAGTAGGTAGCGGTGAAGTACGAGATGAAAGCGGCAGCACACAGGTACAACCCTCTGTGATTATTGCTGATCTAGACACCGATGATGGCAATGCATCTCATATATGCCCTATTTCAACTTTTTTAGAGTTGGCCCAACTTTCACCTACTGTGGTATAAGTGTTTTTTTCTAGTCTTATCTGAGGTAATGTTCTCTCCTAACAACGAGAATAACAATTGAAATAGCGAGCACACAGCTTTCCCTGAACTCTGAATTTGGCCTTCAGTTTTTATAAACAACACTGCTGAAAATGCTTGGAACTATTTTTTCCCTTGAAAGAAAACATTTTTTTCCCAACTTTCAAAATATTTACTTTTTTTTTGGCACAGGGTACTCTGCTTAAAGTAGAACTATTCTTAGAGAACAGAGCTTCTATTCCTAGAGACTGTGGAGATAATATTTTGAATCAGCCTCTAGCACACTTACAATCTTGTATAAATATGTGATGAAATGGTCTCAACCTTCTCTTCTGTATTAACCACTTCCCTGCTAATGACAAGGTCAACTCGTCATGGGTTTTACCTGCCCTGTGCTTATGACGAGTTGACCTTGTCATGAACAATGGGAAACAGTGATCTGCAGCACCCAGCGGGAAAACCCCTTAGCAGCCAAGGTGTTAAGAGCCATTTCATCAATGTAATTTTCGCAATTCATTCAGCTGATATTTATATTTGCATTATCTGAATGATACCTCTGCTTGAATGCGTACTGTGTAATACTCATTTTCGTGTATCTATAACATTTCAAATGCATTTGATGTATTTTGGGGTGGGGTGGAAAACACATGCATACCTATGTTTATATATTGCTTAGTATTTAGTAATGATGGACATTATATGTGGAGTGGGTGTTGTGATCTTAACTAGGACCCTAATTAAATATTCCCGATTTATGCCCTTATGTGGTTATAACAAATCATACCCTAATAAAGGCATAAGAATCAAATCCATATTTAGTAATAGCCAATGCAAACCAAATACGGCAAGGCTACTTCCTTAGACTCCTAGAGAGCACAACGAGTTCTTTCAACAAACCAAACCTCCAGCAACCTAGGAATTCCCCATGCTTTTGTTTTGATTTGTCCTAGAACTCCTGCGAGCACTAAAAGAACGGCCAGTTCTTAGTGACATCTTTTATTGACATCTTATATCCAACCTTACGTCAAACACGGCACCTTCCAGGTATAAATATACCAGTGTTTGCCTTAAGCAACACACAGTGGTGTGGAGCAGAGCGGCTATCTACTTATCCGAAGCCCAGCTGATGCGAGTGCCGAAGGAAGCCGTCCCTCCCATTTGACGCACGGAGAAAGACGCTGTCTTTTCCTCCTGCCGAGAAAATCCAGCTCCAGTGTTTCCAGTCACCCTTGCGGGTTACTGGGAGATCGAGTCCAGAGAGAGAGATACAAGACCTCCATTCTAAAACCAAGGTACGGAGCTGATTAGACCCTTAGAGAATTCTTGAATCAGATTCTTGGAAAAAACTAACTTAACTTAAACTGCAGCTCATTTACTCCTTCCAACGTACTAGGCTTAGGTTGGGTACACCGGGGTAGGCGTATTTAGAAGCACCAGTTGAGTATGTTTAGTCAAACTTTTATTATTGTATGTAACTGTATATATTTTATACCTTTTAAGTATCATATGGCTCAGAAACCATATCAATGCTTTTACAGTATTTCATAATACTCCTTTTACTGTACGCACTTTACTTTATAACAAGTCTTGCAATTATGGCCATTCACTTCTCTTGCATGAGAAAGAAGACTGCTCAATAAATAACACCTTTTATTGAAAACGCCCGTTTCTTTGCACTCTGGTGAAACTAAGTATGCACAGTTGACTGAGTGAAATAGCTATCTATTGTTTTCACAAGACTCTGGAGATATACTCCTTATTCTCGGGGAGCAAAGTTGTCATGTTTATGCGGTTGTCAGAAGCTGAATCCCTTCTTGTCTAATCAGGGAAATTCACTCCTCCCTGTTCATTCGAGAAAGTTTCTAGTGACCTCTGAGCTAGCTGGCAAACCTAAATAAAGTCTAACATATTCAATAGAGACCTAGTCGACCTCAGTCCTATGTCTAACTGTTGTTTATGTTATTCCAATGTGCAGAGCCTATTGGGAAAATAGGAACTACACTACATTCCCGATGAGTATGGATGAACCTCTGAAGATCAGCTGGGTCCTCAAAAGAAAAAGACCTGTCCTTATAAGTCACTTTGAAGAAGCAAGGATGTATGAGGCCATATCGGGCATTTATCGACTTCAAAGCTGGCCTGAGATCCAAAAATTCTTTGCGTCTGGTAGCAGTTTATTTGGAGACATCATGGCTGAAGAAAATGTTATGTCCTGACCAGAACATTTGTTTGTGCTGTTTGGCTGCGGTTAGGATAGACATTAAGTCAGAATATAGCAAAAAATATGCTATGATCAGTGTTCCCAGGAAGCTGCGTGCCTGGGCGGCCGCGCAACACAGTGCCCGCGAGCGCGCACTGCTGTGTGTGTGGCGCGCACACTCATCCCCAGGGAGCATTCGTGCCGCCGCCGCTGCAGTGTGAAAACCGGGCATTTCCAACTTACAGAAGGAGAGGCATTTAGAGTGCTGCTGTGGGGCTCATTGTATGCTTTTGTTTAAAGCATTTGTGTTAATTGCAGAGCCCGTCACGAGCTGCAATTAGCACGAATGCTTTAAAAAAAAAAAGCATACCATCTGCCCGCAGCCGCACTCTAGAAAACTAAAGAAATGCAGCACCAAACACAGAGCGTGCTTTTAGAATCAGCTAAAAGCACACGCTGTGTTTGCAGACCTACTGCATTTCTTCTCTTATTGCGGAGAGATTGTGTGCCTTTTTGTAAAGTTTTCATGTTAATTGCAGCTCATAAAGGGCGCTGCCATTAACATGAAAACAGTGGCAGCTAGGGACATTTGAAACTGTCGGGGAGTAGCATTATAGCTGTACTGCACTTCTACTTAGTTTTCGTCATCATGCCTCTATTTTTGTCCGTTTTTTTGAGATCTCCACTGACTGCCAATAAACAATGAGTTGTTCAAATATTTCCGTGTTTGTTCAGAACATCTGTACAAAACGGCCCCTCCATTATTCGAGAACTACAATCAATAAATGTTGTCAAAGACGGCTCTGTTTTACTTGTTAGGCAGCGAATTCCTGAAACTGAATGCCCCAGCCCTGTGACCAAAAGTCCTATCAACCTTGAATTTTAATAAACTGGCTCATAAGGTAACGAACATCACTATAATGCAAAAAAAGCCAAGCTGTGCCTTTGCTACTTTTACAACAGCTCACTCGTAAAGATGTAGGCTATACGCCATGGCCATGTATATGTTTATTGAAAAAAGTGGCACTGTGCATGGAAAAGTGAGTTCTTGTGAGTGAGATGAGAAGGTGACTAGGGCAAAGTGTAGTATGGATTTGTATGAAAGACAACAAGTGTCCATGACCCTGTGCAGGAAATGCTAGTTACTTGGGCTCTGTACAGAAGAAGATTAGGTGCACAACTACTTAGTCTACTGAGGCTTTTGTTGCAGGAGAGGATGGGCAAGAGTAGCAGGCACCCTTGTCTGGAAGCAGGACATCACAGGAACGATACACAGGTCTTCATGGGCATTTGCTGCTAAGCATTTCACCAGGAATCTGCTTGACAGATGGTATGCTTGAAGATCATATCTCCAAGGCCATGTGCAGGTAACATGTTGGAAAGCTAGTTAAGGTGACAGTAGCATCCTGTCCAACAAAAGATGGTGACAAAGAAGAGCTGGTCATAAGGACCTGTGTGGAAAGGGCAATTAATGAAGGCCAATGCATCAGTACATTATAGGGCAGATCAGGACATTACCATGGCCCTGTATGTGAAGAGCAGAGGACCATGTGCAGGAAGGACAGAGCAATATACAGCAGGTGTCTGTCTACATAAAGTGCAGGTCTCGGCTGCCATGTGCAGAAAGAGAAGGTCGCTAGGGTTCTGTGCCACTAGAGAACGTACGCAATAAGAGCAGGGAACCAGAGCCATGTGCAGCAGGAGATTCTGTAGCTTATCACTTGACCAATTCAAATAAGTATGGGATTCACCAGGGCTTGTTGTGCAGCAGGACACCATGTACAAATTGGTATGGTATAATGTGTTCCTGAGATGCCCACAATCCAGTCTGGAAATGCAAGTGGCACAGGTCACTTCATAGCGTAGGACTGGACCTGAAGGTGGCCCCATGCACTGCATGTGCTGCAGGGGACAAGGTGCATCTCTGCAGTGGACGGTCATGCATAAGAGGATCAGGTCAGTAGCCTGCAGTATGCAGTTACAGGAGATCTTATGCAGAGAGGTACATATGATTGACTGAACATGAGCAGCATCTGCAGGGAGAGGTGATCACAGAATCCCTAACAATAAATGCGTCAGCACTCTGTCAGATTAGGGTATCTGCATGAATCAGTGATCATCAGTACTGATAAACACTAGCAGGAAGAGCTGATTACTGGAGCCCTTGGAAGAAAAGAAAATCTACTCTTGTGACCTGGGTGAAAGGCAGAGGTTGGAGGTACAGATGATGATGCTCATCCTTCATTGAAGTGCTGGATGATAGAGCTTTGCATGGGGGGAGAGACCAGGCTAGGAGTATGAGGAGAAAGGGCAAAGCAAATATTACTCTGGTCTGGGGCAAGGAAACACTCAAACACTTGTGGACCTAAGGCTAAAATTCCTAAAGGCATAGTGAGCATTCCCTACAGTTCAATTAGCCTTTTTAGAGGATAACAAAAGCACTGCCCTGGTTAAGGTGCCTGTTTCCAGTAGGATGTTATATTTGTAATAAACCAGTGGATCCATATCACACTGGGAGTGTTCCCAGCATTAATGATGATAAACATTCTCATATCCCCTAAACTGTCTCAATTAGATGCCACAGTAGATCTCAGATGTCCCTGAAGCCTGGTGTCAACTTCATCACATAAGCACACACAGCCCACAGACACAGATAACGCATGCACATATAGCCACATGCAAGCACACATTCACATCCACAAAAGCACACGTATGCAGACATACCATCACACGCACTCAGATGTACAAGCACCCAGTCACATATGTGTCACAGATCTGAAAAATTATTAAAAGAACCTCTAGTCTCAGCTATTGACATAATGCCCTCCATGACCTAGCCCTGCAGGGACTCTTGTCAGGTGCATTCATTCATTAAATATCTTTGGGTGTGGAAAATCCACATTGCCGACTTCTGGAAACAGAGTAGCCAATCACACCAGATGATAACTAACTAGAAAGAACAGTGATGCACCATTAACCATGGTAAAGCACTGTGGCTCACCACGGTGTACAACAACATTTCATTGCAGTTCACTATTACCCTGATGTGAACAATAATTCACAAGGCACTACAATCTTCCCCTAATTTTTTTATCTCTTTCAGGCTAAGCATGGCAGTCCAATACAACATGCAAACTGTTTTTGACAGTCCACAGCATTCAAACCTAAAAAATACACAATCCAAAATAAAGTGTTTTGAAGTATATAAGCGATTACTGCTTTAAACCCAGATCATACAAACAGAATGTTTGAAAATATAGATTACAAGCTTGTTTTTAAAAACACCTCCTTCCTCTGCTGGTCGCATTTAAACACTTGTGTGCCACTCTGATGACAATCAAGTACCAGGATCAAGTGACAAGACCAATACTGTGCCTCCGGTCCACGAAAGTGCACATGTTCAGAGGGCACGGCAGGGGCTGAGAAGTTGACTGTTTTGTCAACAATCTGTCCAGGTTGATGCAGGGGCTTAGGAGGGAATGGGACCACCAGGCTGTAAAACTATAACATCCTGCGCAAGAGGCTTGGGTAGGGTGACTTCTCTGCTGGGAGGTGCAGGAAGTTAAAGCAAAGCTACCACCCGGTGTGTTCAATCTTCAAAGCATGTGTGTGCTTCTGGTCACCAAAAGGGTGGTGTAATTGTGGGAAAACAGCAGACCTGACCCGTTCCACGGATCACCCATGTGATGGCTGGTACCCCCAGAGTAGACTCACAGGAAGGCTGATTGATTGGTTAGATTCTGGCCTGCCTGCTCAGCGCTGTTCATGAATATTGTATCTCTGACGCATAGCATTTTAAATTTGAAGGCGCATTTGCATGCTCATATATGTTAGACAATTTTATCGTGCTGGTGCTGCCTCATTGGCCGTTCACCTCAATTGCGGTATTCTCAGAGGGGCGCTAGAATACGAAACGAATGCATTTTAATTAGGTGATGCAGACACTAGCATTAAAATGCGTTATTCGAAAGCCTGGTGCGGCCCTACCCTAACCCAGCCCTGAAACTGCGAAAAGTAAAATTATAATTACAACTTTATTATAATTTTATTTTTTCCTGCTTAAAGAGAGCATTTGTTAAAGTTTTGATGTTAATAGCAGCACACATCATGAGCTGAAATTAACATAAAAACTTGAATAAATGCACACAATTACCCCGTAGCCCAGCTCTATTAAGAAAAGAAATGCAGCAACATAGCTGCCAAGGTTTCAAATTGCTATGTGGGACGGTTTCAAACCTGCCTTAACACCGTTCACGTGGATCTGTATGTGAGCAAATGAACCGTCATTCACTTTTTTAAGCAAAAGTTTGGAGTGCTATTTGGTTCTGCACCCACCCGCACGGTCTGGTTTACTGGCGCACATAGCCTTGGTTGCAGCGCACATAGACCTTACACTGCCGCACACAGAGAAAAAAAATTAGAGGGAACATTGGCTATGATACCTCGTGGTTTGGCAGCTGAGGATGCATTTTGAGGACCCAATCTGTGAGCCCTCTGGATATTGAAGTCAGCAGTTTTGGGGAGTGCAGCGATTGGTAAGACCTGGGTTTTCAGGAAGAGAATCAAGTCGGACCCCTCCGAACCTTCAGGAATACCATAAATTCACAAGTTGTTGCGATGATTCAGATTTTCCAAATCCTCTGTGGATTTTTTCAGTAGAGTAACTTCCTTAGTAAGAGCATCAACTCTCGCCACAACATCTTGAGCATTGCTTACTTTTTGTTCAACATCTGATAAACGTGCATCCAGGCCAGAACATTTTTCCTCAATTCTTTGAAGAGTTGTAGTAGTGTCTAAGATAAATGGAGGAATAAGACGCAGTTAATCCATTATGTCCTCTAGCATAATAGGGAGAGGGGATTTGGTTGGAGAGGAGGGGTCTTTTTTCAGACGCTTACTGGCGATGCTTGAGGAATCCTTGCGCCCTCCAGAAGCAGTTCCAGAGGTACCATGAGCTTTATTTGACTGTGTAGGATCCATGGTGGAAAATTAGTATACAGCGCAGGGGTAAAAAAAGGCACTGAAAACAGGCAATATTTAGGTATCTGTCATGAAAGGTTAATTTTGAAGAATATAACGATAAAATGTTCACAGAAACCAGAAAGAGGATGTCCTTAGAGTAAAATCAGTAAATGACTAGATAGTGCGTATAAAGCAGGGCAAAAGTCACACAGTTGGGAAATAAACTCACTGATAGTCATAAAAAAGAACTTCACCAAATTCCCTGAGTGAAAGTACAGCTGAAAAGTAAAATAACATGTCGAAAAATGTAAATATATGAAGAAAAAAAATGTTCAGTAGATGGCTGGGATCCGCTGTATACCTTCCGGAAGGAAAATATTAGTGCATCACTTGCGTATTGCGAAGAATTACAGACAAGCCTCCGAATACAAAGAAGACCAAGCCTTTTGTAGGGAAGAAGCACTTGCATAGCAGATGGAGTCCATATAGGTACTTGAAAAATAAAACAGCAACATTATATGTGACTACAGGGAGAAAAAGCAAGAAAAAAGCTCAGTTTTGAGGAAAATAAATTTCCGCGCCGAAAAATATAAACAAAATGGCGGCTGCGAAGTGCCCTCAGGTTGAATGGGAGGAAAGCGTATTGAAGAAAAAAACACACCTTCCTTCAGGCACCGTTGGCCGCAAAGCACACCAAAATTAGCCGGGAAGCTTCCAACATCATTTTATTCAGGAGGCGACTGGAGTCGGGCCGATTATCGGGACCTCCGTAAAAAAGAAAGTGCCGGCACCGCAGAGCTCCTCTAGGACGCGCCCATCTTGCCGCCGCGCGCTCCGCTCCCAACTGCTCTGTTTTAAGTACTTCTTTTTATCCTGTTTACACATTTTAATATTACTTTTAGCCATAGTCTGTTATAACATTATCTAGTGCACACCCTTTCATTGATCTTTGGATAGAACACCAGGGCTTTGAGTGTGCCGGGGTCTGCCGGTGCTCAAACACTGACAGTTTCAAAATCCAGGTGCTGAGACCAGTCTGTATGGGTCCCTGTATTTTTGCACTCATCCTCCACTTGAAATAAATCTGGCCTCGGTAGCGGTATCCCCCATTTCCGGGTTCTGATGTAAATTCAAAGAGCCTGCTTGCTTCAGCAGCTAATTGGAAGGTATGATCACCTGATTGTGAGCTGAAAGCGCAAGCTAAGATCCGCAGGGAGGCAAGTAGGGTGGGCATCGTGGGCAGACCTCTTGGGATAAAGCTGCTGCATAGGCTTGTACTGCCCAGTAATCTGTAGATATTTTCCAAGCCTAAAATAAATTAAAAAGTACATATTTTCCAAGGGCTTTATTTCATTTAAAGTCCCTAATGGAACATTATCCTCATACACTGCAGCCCTATCCAGCAAAAGGAAAAGAGAAACAGAGAATAACGCATTCTTTGGAAACCCTTCCTTCTCCGTGGGTACTGGGATACAGCGTTCACTACAACCGATGCAAAGTTCGGGAAAGTGATTTTTTGTTTTATTTCTCCTTCATGGCACGCTCACCGTGATAAACTCTTTGCTCTAACGTACTGCTTAAGTAACTGTCAGCACACATGAATAGAGATTCCTTGCCTCTCACCCTCTGCTCTTTCTCTGACCCAACCCTGATCACTGGGCACTTACTGTCATTGCTGCTTGTCCCCTGTGGAGTGTTTTTTTTACCACTTCATCCAATATTACTGTTTTTTCAATTTCCATCAATAAAACAAAACTTGTCGGATAAATGTAAAGTGAACATTTCTGCTTAGTTTGCTGATAAATACAAGTAGCACTTAATTTTCAGACCCTTGGTACATTTAGTACCACTTTATAGGTACTTACAGGTAAATTAGATGTGCCAGTTAGGTTAGTCATGTTTGGAGGAGAAAGCACTTGCTCTTTAACAGCGGTATGGTGCACAGAGTCCTGAGGTCAACAAAAACAAGGTCAGCAAAACTGGAAGAGAAAGACCAAAGGTTTGTGGGAAATCCACCCTAACGCTGACAGGTCTATCACCTACCTTATTTATATATATATATACTAGTGTGATCAGAAGCGCAACGCCCATTGGGCTCAGAGAGCTTTAGCCCTCCCCCCACCCCTCGTGTGTGTGTCAGCCCGGCTATGACAGCTTTCCGGGCACACACAGCCACACCCGAGTACTTCACAGGTCTTTAAAAGACCATTTACTTGCTAATGAGGCTTTGTTGTGTTTTCACCCCTTCTTAGAGCCCCTGCATCTCCACTCTGCATATTGCTGGAAGAAACAGCCCACGACCAAATTTTTAGTAGCCCTCCCTCCCCCCCCCGAAATTTGGCTCTAGTTGCGCCTCTGAGTGTGATTGTGTATAAAATAAAATGTTGTATTTCTCGGTATTGTAACAAATGTAATACAAACCACCTTAGTTGGTTCTTTTTTTACATCTTAATGTTTGCACAAAAATGTACCAGTCTTTAGTTTATTATTGTGGTTAGAACCTTTGTCCAACCTTTGGAGTGGTATACTACTCATTATGTTGTACAGTTGAGCAGTGTAAGTATGAGTTGTATAGGTGCCAACACTAGAGAGTGCGTATAAAACGTGCCTCAAAGTGCAAGAAGATGACAAAATACCTTCTCTAATCAAGCATGTATTTTGCCTCCACAGTCTTTCCCTATTGTTCTCTTGGAGTTCAGTTGACGGTTTATTGGTAAAGACAAATGAGTGATACAATGTTCATGTCTTTGGATTCACATGGATCCTTCTCTGAAAAAAGCATTCACTATCCACTATTTCAGATCTGCTCTGGGTAAGTTTTAATACCTACCTAATAGGTGGCGAAACCGACTGTCAAAACGTGAGAAGGAGCCCATTAGGGCTCCACAAAATCAACCACCAGACTAATACATTTCAACCTTATGAAATTTAGATAACAACCAAAAATAATTATACTACGGAAGATACTTTTTTTTTTACCTGATGCAACACTGGTTCATATTATTTTCTCATGGGATAATTCAGGGACTTACCCCAATCACTCTGTGTCATGGATCATTATACAACATTATTGAATATTCAAGAAATGTTTAGTACTCAGTTTCACAGTTAGAGATCTCTATTTGCAAAATCATATTTGTCTTCCTCAGAAATGATGATTTTCTTTAGCACATCTTTAATCACACCTGCTAAAAGCAGAATGTAATACCGTGGGTGTATTCCAAGTAACCTCCTAGACTTTTTACTGTTGATAACCATTTTTGTTTGACCTTTTACTGTGAGTGAGCCTCACTCCCTGAGTCTCACTCCCAGTAAATTCACGGCAAATGGACTGAGAGTGTTTACCTCCAATGTGCCCCTTTTTAAGATAAGGTCGCTGCTGCACAGATATAGTAAGAGGCTCTTGGCTGGTTACAAATGTACATTTGAGCACATGCTTGCATGGGCTGAGCATGTGAGACTACTGTCTTTTGCAGCCCAATATCTACGCACAGGTAGCCTGTTGCAGAAGAGAATTTTAAATGATTTATAATGTGAGTTGGCAATCATAGTGTATCCTGCTAGGCGGATCCAGGAGAAGCAGTTCATCTGGCCTGTTTTAGTTTTAGGCCTTACTGACACCTTTTCACGTCCGGGAACAGTGTGCGATGCCTTCGGCCTTTAAATTGTGTGAGACCTGTACGCGGCAGATGTCTGTGACAGATCCGCATGTGATTTGTATGTGTTGCTTGGTTGAGCACCACGACCCAGAGGAGTGCAACACCTGTCGGAAGCTGAAGCGGAAGTCCCTGCAGGAACCTAGGATGAAATTATTGTCCACCCGGATGTCCCAATCAGAGTCCAAGCATCACCGGTCTCCGTCTCGAGCAGGGACTCCTGTCCAGCGCAGGTCTCTGAGTCGTTCCTGAGGATGTTGTACACCTTCCTCAGGTAAGCACAAGAAGTAGTCACAGAGGCCGTTGGACTCATGTGGTCGTGATGTCAGTGCCTGCTGCTCCTGGTCTTTACAGGACACGGACCGCAAAAGTCAACCCCCCGCCCACCCGCCATTTCCTGGTGTTGGGGTAACTAGGTCCCAGATGGAGGCCTCTTACTAGGCTTTGCAGGCCATCTTTGGGTCGACCCCTCTCCCTGGTATGCCTTCGGGCCCCACAGAGGGGTAGGGACTCAGAATGGGAGCTCACCAGCTAGTTCGCCCTCGGCGCCGATCGAGTACTCTGACTCTGGTCTCAGATTCGCTGCGACATCGGGAGTCGGCCCGATGGGGCTTCCCATTCAAACGTCGGGCCGCAGTCAACCTTCAGCGAACGGGCACAGCCCTGTGGGGCTCCCTGTGATGACGTCCAATGCAGCCACAGCAAGACATTTGTCCCGAGTCGACACCATCCCACACCGTAGTCTCCCATCGCTGTGGATGTTGGGTGGATGCCGGTCCGACGCCGGTCATCAGAGTCTCCTTTGGCTTTCATTGACGTCGATACTGCACCGTCTCGACTTTGATGACGACTTCCTTTCCTTCTCCTTTGCTAATGGTGGATGAGGCCACTGGGGATTCACCCTCCCCAGTGTTGCTGACACGTTATAGGAACATGTTGATGTGGAGCATCCGCAGGCCCTTGGACATTCTCGGGCTGCAGAGCCTTTGGCTTTTGGTGGGCAGGTTAGGCTGCAAACTTCCCCTAATTATGATCTGCTGTCGGCACATAGAATGAACACGGAGGCTAGTGCAGCGTTTGCATGAGTTGTTCTCAAATCTGCTGACATTTTACAGTTCCAGCTGCCCTCTGTCTCTCTACCTTCCCATCCCTTGTTGGATCTGCTCCATCAGGGCAACGTGGATGTAGATCCCTTGCTGCAGTTTGGCGCCTCGTTGTACAACATTCTTCTGGGGACCTGGACGAGGCCTTCCTCGGGGGACCCTGTGGAACCTGCTATCACACATAGTCATCGCCCGGCTCCAGATGGCCCTGCCTGTCCCTACATCCTAGGACTCCAGGGCTTTTCGTCCAGGCAGCATCAGCTTCACTGCAGTCGTCCTCTCCTCTGCTACTTCCACCTACAAGTGAGTCCCGCTGGTTGGAGATATGTGGTAGACAACTGTTTGCGTCAGCGGCCTCGGGCCTTCGGTCCTTGAACGTGTCCTGCGTGCTTGCACGGACTACTTTTGCCCTCTGGGACTCGGCTGGGCTCCTCCTTCCCTCTCTTCTGTATGGTCCTCAGGCTGACCTGACTCGGATATTCCAAGATGGTCGTGGGCTGGCAAAACTTTCTATTCGATCAGCCATGGACACCACTGACTCGGTGAGGTGGGGCGATAGCCAGGTCAGTTGCTCTGTGTCGCCATGCTTGGCTGCGTATTGTATGGTTTTGTATTGTTACTTGTATAGCGCATGGCTACCCGGAGGCATCCCAGCGCTGAGCGGAGCTGAAGTGGGGGGGAGTTGATCTCTTATATGAACAGCCAGGTCTTCAGCTGTTTACGGAATTTCAGATGGTTGGGTTCGCTCCGTAGATGCAGTGGGAGGGCATTCCGTAGTCTGGAGGCATTAAGTGAGAAGAGCTTACCACCATTTATGGCCTTCTTGATCCTGGGAAATCACCGAAAGATGTAGTTCATTTGAACGCAGTGTCCTATTTGCCCTGTAAGGACGAATTATGGCCTTGGTGATTAATGGTCCGTGATCGTTCAGGGACTTGTATGCTATGCAGAGAGCCAGTGAAGAGAACGGAGGGCTGGTCTTGCTGAACAATGGTTTGGGGCGTCGGTAAGCAACCTTGCTGCACATTTCTGTATGACCTGTATCTTTGAAATAACCTCCATAGGGGCTCCTAGATAAAGGGCATTGCCATAATCCAATCTGGACAGAAGCAAGGCCTGGGTCACTATTCTTTTTGCAAGTGGGGGTAGGAGAGGGAGGATTTTGCGAATAATTCTTAGAAGGCCATAGCATGAGGCGGCTATCTTTCTCGCCTGAGTTTTGAAGGTGAGGTTCTGGCCCAACCAAATTCCCAGGCTTTTTCTCTGTTTTGGGGGTTGGCATAGAAGACGGACATAACGTTTTTGGAAAGGGGCTCAATGTGTCACCCAGTATCATGAGTTCTGTCTCCTCCCTATTGAGTTTCACGTGGGAGAGACTCATCCACTTTCTGACTTCTTCCAGGCAAGGTAGGAGACCCTCAGCTTGTTAGCTAGGGTGGCTCAGTGCTCCGACCAGTTGAGTGTTGTCAGCGTAGGTCACCATGTGGATCCCAAATGGAGACACTATTTCTGCCGGTGAGGCCATACAGGCATTAAAAAGGGTGGGGCTCAATGAGGATCCCTGTGAGTCTCCGCACCCTAATGGCATGGGCCGTGAGATATAATTGTCCTCGAGGTCCTGGAAAGATCTCACTTCTAAGAAGGACTGCAGCCATGCTAGAGGTACTCCTGCCCTCCCAAGGCGGTGAATCAGGACACAGTGGTTAACCGTGTCAAATGCTGCGCTCAGGTCGAGGAGGATAATTGCGGCTGTTCCTCCTACGTCCAGAATTTTTCTTGTTTCCTCCACTACTGATAGTATGGCGGTTCCCGTCCCCTGGCCGGGGTGGAAGCCCGTTTGAGAGGAGTGGAGGGCACTAAGCATGGGCGAATTTTGCGAATCTGGCATTCGCGAATTTTGCGAATTTGCGAACTCGCAATCCGCAAAATCCGTGAATTCTCGCGAATTTGCAGATTTTTTTTGTGTTCGCGAGGGTTTCTGCCAGTTCGCGAGGATTTTGTACCAGTTCGCGATTGCGTACTTACTTGTCGGCACGCAACGGTCGCTACTATGTTGTTTCTACGTCTTGTTCATCATCACAGGTTCACAGCACCCTCTGTTTCAACACTGCCACCCTCTGTTTCACCCATGCCACCCTCTGGTACATCAATGCCACCCTCTGGTTCATCATCATCACTGTAGATTATGGGGGGGAAAAGCAAGCACACCTGCCCTGCTTCAACTGACATGAATTAATTTGGGGTTGATTTATTAATGTGTCACTGTTTTAAAATTCCAGTCTGGCACCTGCTTCCTTATCTGTAATTTGCTTTCTGTTGCAGTGCAAATTTTTTTTCCAGGACCTTTGTGGCCTACTTGTAGCTATTCTATGATCCGGCTGTGAGGGTCAGAGCAGGGTCATACAATTGTTGCAACTAGCAACTGAACTCTAGAGGGGCCCCAGTCAGGAAGCACTACAGGGAATGGTTACTAATGATGAATTTGAACTTTTGCACCTGCTGCTGAGTGCTTTCATTTTAGAAAACTCGTTTTTCTGCAGAACAGCAAATGTAATGCCCCAAACAAACTTACTTGTGAAAGTTTATTTCTAATCCAAAAGTGATCCAAAGAAAGTCAAAAGGCCTCAAATCCAAAAAAGGGCAGGCAAATGTCAACCTGAGGAGTTATTCTGATAAAAATCATCATTTTCAGAAGGTCTATGCTGCTTGCTAGTGGGTTTCTTGTGCAGAATTGCAAATTTTGTAATTTCGCGAGTGCAAGATTGTTGCTGCCCGCCGCACCTACATGTTCGCAATTGCGAACTTACACCGCACGCCGCAAAATTGTATCACCAAGAAAAAAAATCCGCTGCGTGCGGATTTTCGGTAAATTCGCGAGCGTTCGCGGATCGCGAATTTACCGAAAATCCCCAAAATCCGCGAGCGTAACGGATTTTCCGCCCATGCTTAGAGGGCACAATTAGTTTCAAGAAAGGCCGATAGAGCGCGGTTAGCGTGTTTCTCCGCTATCTTACTAATACCCGGCAGTAGAGAAATGGGTTGGTAGTTGCCTAGATCAGAAGGATCTAGGTTAGGTTTTTTTAATAGTGCACGGACCATTGTCCTTTTCCACTCGGGAGGTACCACACCCAAATTAAATGAGGAAGTGATTAGACAGGTGGCCGTGGAGGCAATGGTTGGTCCAACCAGTGACATGATGGGGGGGGGTCTGGGGTGTGATTGAGAGCCACTTTTTACTGATGACAGTATAGTGAGGAAGGGATCCCGAGTTAGGGGAGGGAAGGTCCTCAACTCCGGTTTACCCGCCTACAAGCCATCATTTGTGTGTATACTAGGAATGTTCGGGTCTTCTTAGGGCAGGTGTTTGAGAATATTCTGGATTTTGGGAGAGAAGAAATTAGCCAGTTTAGTGCAGAAGTGACTAGAGGAATCTGGGGAAACCGTCAGACCAGGGGATTTCATCAAATTAGTGGCAATGTGAACAATTTCTCTAGAAGAGTTACCCTCTGCTATGATATTTTCCTTGTAGTAGGAGGCCTGGGCAGCTTTGATTTCTGATTTATAGTGTTGTATGGTAGACCTATATTCTATTGTTTTAGTAGGGGAGAAGTCTTTTCTCGATCTTCTCTCGATATAGTGGGCGGCGAGTGTGGGTTGGTGGCAGCTCCCATACTGACCCGCTTTCCTTTGTGGCCATATCCCTGCTATTTTTAAAACTGTACTCTGCTTATTGATGTGTGTGACATTTTAGCAGCGTTTTGTACAATTTAGCACATGTAAAGACTCGCGCTTTCGAGTCCGTGTATCTTCTGGCGCTGACTTTTTAAAATCTGAATTTATTCTTGGGGGGTGCTACGACCTACCTGATTCATTTCCTAGGGTGAGGTGAGCCTTTCCTGCCCCGTTCCACCGCGGCTGCTGTGCCGTTTGTGTGGAGGGCGGGCGGCCATCTTCCTAGTAGTCCTGCAACCCGGCTGAACCTGTGGCAGCGGTCTAGCTGGGGGAGGGAGGCCCTTCTATAAAATCAACATGCCCTCTCTGACACGCTGCGGACGCGCATGGCGGGCGCGCCGAAGGTAAGCCAAAGGTCAGCCCGTCTGCACCCGTCCACGCCTCGGTCGTGGCGGTCGCAGGACTCACTGACCTACAGGCGCAAGACCTAGATAGGACCACCATTTCTTATACTAGTGAGCAGTTGCACTCTTTGCGTCCTTCTGGTTGTCCGGGCTCAGGTCGGGGTGTGGGGATTTCGGACTTATCTAATCCTTGTTCTGCCTGTGGCTTCAGCTGTGCTGCCACACTGATTGATCAATCTCCCCCTTTGAGTTCCTCCCACTCTATCTCAGCGGCCTTGGTCAATGCTCGATCGCTGAGCAAGCACGCTGCGGATATATTTGAACTGCTGGAGGAGGGCTCTTTGGACATTCTGTTTGTCACAGAAACCTGGCCTAATAACGCCAGTGCACCGGTTGTCGAGTTGGCCATTCCTAGAGGCTATAAAATATGTAGGAAAGACCGTGCACTGGGAAGGGGAGGTGGACTGGCAATTATCCTGAAAGAATCTTGGGTTCTTCATGTAGATCCCCCGGACGAGATAGGAGACGGGGAAGTTCTGAATTTTTCCCTGGTCCTCTCTCCTCATTTCACTCTAGGTGGCACTTTAATCTATCGGCCACCAGGGCCTTCTGGTTCTTTTCTTAAAGCATTGCTTGAGGCTATGGTGCCTCGGGCCCTGAGGTTTCCGTGTTTTCTGCTGCTGGGTGATTTTAATATTCATGCTGAGGTGGCGGAGCTCCCTGAGTGTAAAGCTTTGGGGGATTTTTTCAGCCTTGCCCACCTTTCTCAATGGGTCTCTCTGCCTACGCACTCGGGGGGTCACACGCTTGATGTGATCTGTTCGAACTTTCCCCTCCGGGTGGAATCCCCGCAAGTCCTCACGTGGTCGGATCACCGGCTGATCAGATTTGCATGGTCAGCCCAGAAAATCACCCCTTCAGCGGCAAAAACCATGTGTGCCAAGAAAATTAATATGGGTACCCTGTCTGCTGCCTTGAGTGAAATACGGCCCGTGCTGGGCGATGAGCTGGCAAAGGCAGGGCTGACTTTCAATGAATGGGTTGCAGCGGGGGTGGCTTCCTCATCTTAAGGTGGCAATGCTGGTAGAGCTCGCTCTGCCCCTTCTAAACCCTGGTTTTCCCCCGAGCTGCGCGCACATAAGCTCACCTGTAAAAATTTAGAACGGGCCTGGCGTCAAGCTTACTGCCCCCTGGCTAAGGTAGCTCTGCGGGTGGCACAGAGGAACTACTATGCCTGTATTAAAACCGCCAAGGGAGAGTACTTTGCTAGCAGGATTGATAAGGCTAATAACAGCAGCCGTGAGATCTTTGCGATTGTCAAAAGTTTTCTCTCCCCCTGTGCTGAGCAGCGAACGGTCCCTGCCTCGAGGGAGTGGTGTGAGAGTCTTTCCTCATTCTTTGAGCACAACATTTTTGCTATTCAGTCCAGCTTTGATTCCAGGTCCACTTTTGACTCCATTCCCGGCCCTGCTCCTCCCTTAGGGTCCTCTTCTCCCAAGATATCGGAGTTTGTGCCACCTTCAGTAGTCAACATTCTGGCCGCGATTAAATCTTTGAAATCAGGGTCTCCATCTGGTATAGCTGAGGTGGTGGCACAGGAAATTTCGCATATCATTGGCCTTTCTTTTAAGTCTGCCATTGTGCCTGCTGACTGGAAACAGGCTAAGCTGCTGCCTTTGCTTAAAAAGGCGGGTGCTGACCCTGCCGTGCTCGCCAATTATCTGCCAATTTTACTACTTCCGGCTATGGCTAAAGTTGGTAAAAAAAATGGCATTCCGGCAGCTGAACGAGTTCGTTCAATCATCAGGGGCTCTCCACCCGGCACAATCGGGGTTCCGCGCTGCCCATAGCACGGAGTCTGCATTAGTGGAGATCTCTGAAGCGGTCAGGGAGTGTCTGTACAGTGGCGGCAGATCAGCTCTAATTTTATTGGACCTCTCTGCCGCGTTCGACACTGTGCCACACCAGTGCCTTCTCACGCGGCTTGCTGATATTGGTGTTACAGGCTTAGCTTTGGACTGGCTGCGGTCCTTTCTTTCGTCCAGATCCCAGCAGGTCTGGCTTCCCCCCCTTTTCATCTACGGCCAAGCCTCTTACGACGGGGGTCCCTCAGGGCTCTACATTGAGCCCTCTGCTTTTTAATGTCTATCTGACCCCCTTAATTGAGATGGCCGAACAGTTGGGGGCCAAAATTATCGCCTACGCTGATGACACGCAGCTGCTCTTTACGTGGCCTAGTGATGTTCTTGACACAGCTCTGATTCAGTCTTGTCTCTCCTCAATTTTCAATTGGTTAGCCGCTGCACAATTGAAATGCAATGAGGATAAGACATAAATGTTGCTGTATGGCCACTTTCCCCCTAGTTTTAGAGACTTACTCTGGCCAGCTGGCTTTTCGAAGCCCTGTTCAGTAAATGTTCCCGCTAGGAACTTAGGAGTCTGGTTCGGAGAAGACCTCCGGTTCGAGGCGCACATTAAGAAACTGACAGGGTGTTGCTTTGGGACCCTTAAAGCGCTACGGAAGTTTTTTCCTTATCTTCCTTCCACAGCAAGAGAGTCAGTAGCGAGGGCATTAATTCTATCGCGTCTTGATTACGCTAATGCCTTGCTAAGCGGCTCTCCCGTCTATCTGGTGAGGCGTCTCCAAGTAATTCAAAATGCTACCGCCAGACTTCTATGCAATATCTCTAGCCGTGTGAGTGTAAGGAACCACTTGCAGAGATTGCACTGGCTGCCAGTGGCACAACGGATTGTTTTTAAAATTCTTACACTGGTGCATAAAGCTATAAACGGCCATGGTCCTGCCTATTTCAGGAAACGATTCAGCCGTTACTCTCCCAACAGACCTTTGCGTTCTGCCGCCAAACATCTGCTGCAGGTCCCACGTTTTCAGCGCTCTCGGCTGGGAGGGCAGTCGGTTGCGGTTAAGGCCGCTTCTGCCTGGAATGACCTTCCATTATTTTTGCGAGCTACCATGAACTTTGGTCTATTTAAAAAAGCCTTGAAAACCCATTTGTTCAAGTTGGCTTTTTAGTTTTCTGTATAGCCTATTCCTCTTTTTCTGTTTTCTTTTTTCTTTTCGCGCCAGGATACTCCGGCAGTAATTGAGCGCGTAATAAAACAGCATAAAATAATATAATATAATATAATATAATATAATATAATATAATATAATATAATATAATATAATATATATAGGAACGCGGCAGAGTGGTGTGTGGTATCTTGTAAGGATGTGTCCAGAGAAGGAGGATTAGAAAATGGTCTGACCATGGGAGGGGGATGGGCTTTTTTCCTGCCAAATTTTTTAGATTTGAAAAGATGGGGTCCAGAAGGCTGCCTTTTTCATGGGTGGGAAGTGAAAAGTTTGGAATAAGTTGATAGGTCGCCAAGTCCTGGGCCAGTTCTGTAGCGAGTGGGGCTGTAGGGTCATTAAAGTGCACGTTAAAGTCCCCAAGAAGGGTAAAATTGGTCGCGCAGCTAGCGAGATTCCCTGCAGTTTCTAACAGCGTTTTAGGAAGATGTCCAATTACTCCAGGAGGGCGATAGATAAGGATACCAGAGAGTGTGAGGGAAGGGTTGAAATCGATCACAAAGTGGGTGTTCTCACAGTCTGACAGCGGGCTGTCTATAAGGCGGCACGTCAGGTGGTCCTTATGTATGATGGCAATCCCCCCACCCTTACCTGTCCTCCATCCACTTTCTGGATTGAGTAGCCTGGGGGTAGGGTTTGGACTATTTCAGCTCTGAACTGGTATTGAGCGAGGTTTCCATTAGAAATAGAACTTCGGGGACCTCGTCATTTAGAATTATAGAAATTTCACTTATGTGTTTAGGTAAGGATCTGCAGTTGAGTAGGAAAAGTTTGTATTCTATCTCGTGGCATGGGGGGGTCCTTGGGTAAGGAAACCTTAAACTGACGCATGAGGCACTTATTTTGGGAGGTGTGGATCGAGATTGAATGTGTACATTGTGGCTCAGGAGTCCTATTCAGGGATTTAAGCTGAGCGCAGGTATATTTGTGCTGACAGTGAGTTGGGGGGCCAGAAGTTCTGGCCCCTAGGCCCCGCACGGACAGGCGCAGATGGGCTTGCCCTCGGCATGCCTAAGGCTCGCCAGCGGCGCGCCCACTGCGCACTTGGAGGGGCATCCATTTATGTAGAGGGGAGTTGAACACTAGACGGCCAACTCACACTCCACCCGAAGTGCATCAGGACAAGTCTCCCTCAACTCAAACGAGAGGTCTTGCGGTGAACCGGGGAGAGTTACCCTTCGTGTGGATGCAGGTAAAATATTACAGTATTAGTACATAGGATGTTAAAAACTCGTAATTAGTTTAAAACGGAGCTGTGCCAGTGGAGCTAAATAAAACACTCAGCGTTGCTTTGCAATCTCCTAAATCAGTTAACAACATTTGTGGGTGTGCAAATAGGCATAAGCGAGAAAAGCGTACCCTCTGCCACTTACATCAATTCCACCCTTTCGAGTCCGCATGATGCATGATGGCAGTTTTCCTGAAAATGTTCAGGAGCATGTCCGAGATTTGCCCTTTGATGGGGACCATCATTTTGACAGTCATGCGGAGTCAGCTGTCCAGCGTCTCATGTCTAGCTTCCCTTGATTGACACTGTTTTAAGGCCATTGTTGCGGTCTTGTTTGCATTGGTTGCAGTCTTGTTTGCCTTGGTTTTAGTATTGTCATTGCTTTTCTCTGGTTCCGTCTCTGGGTTCAAGCTATTTCCCAGATGGATGGTACTGCTGTGCAGCTGTTTATGCCCTTATTTTTGACCCCTCTGCCTACGAGCTAGTCTCAATTGGTGTTCATTTGCTTTTATAGGGATGTGACATACCCTATGTGGGGTATTCATTGGTTATGTATAGCCATTCTACCTTTCACAGGAAGTGTTCTTCCTGGGTGATGTGTGTATAATGCTCCAGGAGCTATTCTTCCTGGATGGTGTAAGTCCTTCCTTTGGATCCGGCGAGGCCCTTTTAGGATTGTGATCTTCTTTCCCTCTGGGTACTTTTCCTATAGTTTTATCGCAATATGGTTTTGCTTCTTCACGCTCTCCCTACTGCTGTGGAACTTCTCCTCTGGTATGACCCACACTGGTAGCGTAGCTGTCTTTGGAGCTTACATGGTGGTGTAGCTCCCTTTGGAGCTTACATGTTTGTATTTTACGGTTGGTCCGTAGTTTTCTCCTGCCTCTGAGGATGCAGACTTCTCCAGGGTATTGTTGGGTTTACGCCACGACTGTCTCGTCCCCGTGTGTGTACCTCTTCATTTCTTGTCTTTGGCTGTCTCTCAAGCATTTCGCTGTGTTTCCGCCCTCTGTTTCCTATGTTAGCTGTCTTAGCCATCAGCCAGTGGCTCTAGCGAGCATGTTTTCTTGTCCCACTTCTGGAACATTTTCTATTCCGTTTTCAGTTCTGGCAGGGTATGTAGGTACACACTGGGTACGTTTGCAGGCACTGGGGGTCTGCTGGTCCACCTTGTGCCACAGCGTTGGCTGCATTCTTATATTTGTAGTATTGTCTACTCTTCATTCTCTGATGTTGGGAAATGCTTACATCTTTGGTCTTCCCTCTGCTCTTTGCCATGCAGGGGCTCAGGTCCCTGTGCTCGAGGTCTCTGCTGGTGTTATCCTTGTATGTCTTTCTGTCAGGGATGCTCATTGTAAATTAAACAGTGTCTGTATATGGTTATATGTACATATTTCTGAATATATATGTATGTGCTTTACTGTGTTTTGACATATGTTACGTCCTGCTATGGTTTACATAGGTGCCGTGGGCACCTCTTGTTCGAGCTGCTGTATTTGTCTTGGGCATGATCTTTGAGTTTCCCTTACCTTTAAAAAATAAATAAAGGATATATATCTTTATATGTATATCTTTGGATTTGTGTATATATATATGTATATGTGCATATCTCTGTATGTATGTATATGTATACATATCACATATGTATACTAGCTGCAAGAGAGCATACATACAGGGTTTTACCTTGTAGCAGTATCTTGGGTTTCTTAATCTCAGACACTCTCACTCTCTTTCTTTGAGAACGAGCCCTAGGTTTGTCTCCGACTTTTGCCGGTATCCTTTGACCAATGTACTTCTTTGTATGGTTGGTCAGTATGACTACCTGCTGATAAGTTCTGTGTCTTTCTGCTGATGCATGTGTACTGTTGATGCTCCATTTAATGGGTTTTTGCATGTGTGTGGCTCTCACGTCTCCACTCCCTGTTGACGTTGCAGACTCGAGGGGCACGGCGAGGCTCTGGGTTTCTCCCTGTCAATCACCACTAAACACAGGAAGGGCGGTACCTTCGGAATTCATTCTGCAAGCCTAACTTTGCTACAGTTACCGCTCTGAGTAGTGGACATTGGACATCAGTATCCGAATTGGCCAGTTTAGCCCGGCTGTGAATGTTCTTTTCCAGTAATTGAATACCGGCCCCCATTTAAGGAAATTAATTGTTCCTTTCCCTCCCCCTACCTCCACTAGGTCCCTGACTCTTCTGTGCAGGTCCCACAGGAGCAGACTGCGGGGCACCTTAGGGACACACTTAGGGTAAGCGCCATTTGATCCAAACTTCCATTGTTTTTGACTCGGCTGAGTCTTGTAAATAATTTAGTGTGTGTGTTTTATATATAGGGAAATGCACCTAGTTTCTAGAGGAGAATTATGCTGACAACCCTTCCTATATGTTCTCCCTTTCTCTATATTTGGATTTGTGTATATATATATATATATATATATATATATGTATATGTGCATATCTCTGTATGAATGTATATGTATACATATCACACATGTATACTAGCTGCAAGAGAGCATACATACAGGGTTTTACCTTGTAGCAGTATCTTGGGTTTCTTAATCTCAGACACTCTCTCTCTCTTTCTTTGAGAACGAGCCCTAGGTTTTTCTCCGACTTTTGCTGGTATCCTTTGACCAATGTACTTCTTTGTATGGTCGGTCAGTATGACTACCTGCTGATACGTTCGGTGTCTTTCTGCTGATGCATGTGTACTGTTGATGCTCCATTTAATGGGTTTTTGCATGTGTGTGGCTCTCACGTCTCCACTCCCTGTTGACGTTGCAGACTCGAGGGGCACGGCGAGGCTCTGGGTTTCTCCCTGTCAATCACCACTAAACATAGGAAGGACGGTACCTTCGGAATCCATTCTGCAAGCCTAACTTTGCTACAGTTACCGCTCTGAGTACTGGACATTGGACATCAGTATCGGAATTGGCCAGTTTAGCCCGGCTGTGAATGTTCTTTTCCAGTAATTGAATACCGGCCCCCATTTAAGGAAATTAATTGTTCCTTTCCCTCCCCCTACCTCCCCTAGGTCCCTGACTCTTCTGTGCAGGTCCCACAGGAGCAGACTGCGGGGCACCTTAGGGACACACTTAGGGTAAGCGCCTTTTGATCCAATCTTCCATTGTTTTTGACTCGGCTGAGTCTTGTAAATAATTTAGTGTGTGTGTTTTATATATAGGGAAATGCACCTAGTTTCTAGAAGAGAATTATGCTGACAACCCTTCCTATATGTTCTCCCTTTCTCTATATTTGGATTTGTGTATATATATATATATATATGTATATGTGCATATCTCTGTATGAATGTATATGTATACATATCACACATGTATACTAGCTGCAAGAGAGCATACATACAGGGTTTTACCTTGTAGCAGTATCTTGGGTTTCTTAATCTCAGACACTCTCTCTCTCTTTCTTTGAGAACGAGCCCTAGGTTTGTCTCCGACTTTTTCCGGTATCCTTTGACCAATGTACTTCTTTGTATGGTCGGTCAGTATGACTACCTGCTGATACGTTCGGTGTCTTTCTGCTGATGCATGTGTACTGTTGATGCTCCATTTAATGGGTTTTTGCATGTGTGTGGCTCTCACGTCTCCACTCCCTGTTGACGTTGCAGACTCGAGGGGCACGGCGAGGCTCTGGGTTTCTCCCTGTCAATCACCACTAAACACAGGAAGGACGGTACCTTCGGAATCCATTCTGCAAGCCTAACTTTGCTACAGTTACCGCTCTGAGTACTGGACATTGGACATCAGTATCGGAATTGGCCAGTTTAGCCCGGCTGTGAATGTTCTTTTCCAGTAATTGAATACCGGCCCCCATTTAAGGAAATTAATTGTTCCTTTCCCTCCCCCTACCTGCCCTAGGTCCCTGACTCTTCTGTGCAGGTCCCACAGGAGCAGACTGCGGGGCACCTTAGGGACACACTTAGGGTAAGCGCCTTTTGATCCAATCTTCCATTGTTTTTGACTCGGCTGAGTCTTGTAAATAATTTAGTGTGTGTGTTTTATATATAGGGAAATGCACCTAGTTTCTAGAGGAGAATTATGCTGACAACCCTTCCTATATGTTCTCCCTTTCTCTATATTTGGATTTGTGTATATATCTATATATATATATATATATATATGTATATGTGCATATCTCTGTATGAATGTATATGTATACATATCACACATGTATACTAGCTGCAAGAGAGCATACATACAGGGTTTTACCTTGTAGCAGTATCTTGGGTTTCTTAATCTCAGACACTCTCTCTCTTTCTTTGAGAACGAGCCCTAGGTTTGTGTCCGACTTTTGCCGGTATCCTTTGACCAATGTACTTCTTTGTATGGTCGGTCGGTATGACTACCTGCTGATACGTTCTGTGTCTTTCTGCTGATGCATGTGTACTGTTGATGCTCCATTTAATGGGTTTTTGCATGTGTGTGGCTCTCACGTCTCCACTCCCTGTTGACGTTGCAGACTCGAGGGGCACGGCGAGGCTCTGGGTTTCTCCCTGTCAATCACCACTAAACCCAGGAAGGACGGTACCTTCGGAATCCATTCTGCAAGCCTAACTTTGCTACAGTTACCGCTCTAAGTACTGGACATTGGACATCAGTATCGGAATTGGCCAGTTTAGCCCGGCTGTGAATGTTCTTTTCCAGTAATTGAATCCCGGCCCCCATTTAAGGAAATTAATTGTTCCTTTCCCTCCCCCTACCTCCCCTAGGTCCCTGACTCTTCTGTGCAGGTCCCACAGGAGCAGACTGCGGGGCACCTTAGGGACACACTTAGGGTAAGCGCCTTTTGATCCAATCTTCCATTGTTTTTGACTCGGCTGAGTCTTGTAAATAATTTAGTGTGTGTGTTTTATATATAGGGAAATGCACCTAGTTTCTAGAGGAGAATTATGCTGGCAACCCTTCCTATATGTTCTCCCTTTCTCTATATTTGGATTTGTGTATATATATATGTATATGTGCATATCTCTGTATGTATGTATGTGTATACATATCACATATGTATACTAGCTGCAAGAGAGCATACATACAGGGTTTTACCTTGTAGCAGTACCTTGGATTTCTTAATCTCAGACACTCTCTCTCTCTTTCTTTGAGAACGAGCGCTAGGTTTGTGTCCGACTTTTGCCGGTATCCTTTGACCAATGTACTTCTTTGTATGGTCGGTCAGTATGACACCCTGCTGATAAGTTCTGTCTTTCTGCTGATGCATGTGTACTGTTGATGCTCCATTTAATGGGTTTTTGCATGTGTGTGGCTCTCACGTCTCCACTCCCTGTTGACGTTGCAGACTCGAGGGGCACGGCGAGGCTCTGGGGTTCTCCCTGTCAATCACCACTAAACACAGGAAGGGCAGTACCTTCGGAATCCATTCTGCAAGCCTAACTTTGCTACAGTTACCGCTCTGAGTACTGGACATTGGACATCAGTAGCGGAATTGGCCAGTTTAGCCCGGCTGTGAATGTTCTTTTCCAGTAATTGAATACCGGCCCCCATTTAAGGAAATTAATTGTTCCTTTCCCTCCCCCTACCTCCCCTAGGTCCCTGACTCTTCTGTGCAGGTCCCACAGGAGCAGACTGCGGGGCACCTTAGGGACACACTTAGGGTAAGCGCCTTATGATCCAATCTTCCATTGTTTTTGACTCGGCTGAGTCTTGTAAATAATTTAGTGTGTGTGTTTTATATATAGGGAAATGCACCTAGTTTCTAGAGGAGAATTATGCTGACAACCCTTCCTATATGTTCTCCCTTTCTCTATATTTGGATTTGTGTATATATATATGTATATGTGCATATCTCTGTATGTATGTATATGTATACATATCACATATGTATACTAGCTGCATATGTTCTCCCTTTCTCTAGGTTGCACCACTTGAGGCAGGACCAGTTGGCCTGCCCATCACAGACCAATAAAATAAAGGTTGTATAAAAGTTTTTAATTCACTGTGTAGTACTAGACACCAAGGTCCTGAGGAATTGCTAGATTAGCAAGAAACATGTCGACCTAAACAGAGGGTTGCAGATATCTTCGCCACTTACTTTCGTAGCGTCGATCTCCCCTCCCACTATTTTAAACCAAGGGAGGCAGCGACGCTATTAAAAATCCTTGTGGACTAACTTACCTTTTTTAATCACCACCACTTTTTCACGACTACACATTTTTTCTGCCCTCTCACACGCATGCACCATATGGCTGGAACAAAAGATCTCCGCTAAAGAGCCCCTTCGCGGGTGCCCGTCAGACATTGCAGCGCCAGTCTGATGAGGAGCAGGACCCATATGATGAAGCATGACACCTAGCTTGTTGGGTGTGTGAGGGTTCTAGTTCCCAAGAGGGAAATTTCCCTTTCTTCTTTCCCTCTTGATTTTCTCTATATACACACACACTCTTTCTTTCTAGTCCTACTGGGGAACTTTGTGCTATATTTTGCTACTAATGTGTGTGGCTCCCATGGTCCACACTGTCTGCATATGTGTATCCCTATTATCCACATACATGTATCTCCTTGTAGTCAGAGTTTTGCATATCTCTACATGGGTGATATCGGTCTCTATACTTGTCACTCTTGGTATCCACTGTTGTACATGCTCATTTTTTATGATCTGACTCGGTCATGCTGTTTTGTCATTTCTCTGGGACTTTTATTTTTTGCAGATCCATAGGATCCTGAGCACAGTTCTGCTTCTTACTCTTCTTACAGCAGCTTTTGTATTTTCTTCCATTGTGTACTAACCTTTCTGGTTTCTGTACTTTCCCTTCATCCCTTCCTGTATGGTGAAAGTCTTGTGCTGTCCTCTGACGGACTTTGGTGCCATTACCTTTCCTTGTTAATGCTCCCCTTCAGAGCTTTGGGGTCTAGTGTCAGCCACGCTTGCACTTGCTGTCTCCTCCTGTTTTAGTCAATCTTTATTGATGGATTAATTCTCTTGCAACTTGGTGGGGTCCAGTCGCAGACCCTCCTCCAATGGGGTATAGCTATGGTATCTATTCTAAGTTAAGGAATCTGCGGCTAGATGTCTCTATCAGATGAACACGTTACTCACCTTCAGTAACAAAGTATCTGGTAGAGACACCGTCTAGCCGCAGATTCCTTAGTGCCGACTTATCCTCCCTGCTCTGCGAGGTCCTTTTCAGGTTGGGTTCTTACCCACTGGTCTTTCTACCTGTGGTCTCTATCTCATGTGGGTAAATCTCTTCACATCCTTCCCATGTCAGGATGTTGCTTTCTGTTTTACCTGTTGCTTCTCCACCCATTCTCGCGTTGGACTTGGGGGGCTCCTATACCCATCCACGTCTTGCACCCTGGTTCTTTTCCAGTGTGGAGATTGGTCATGTCCTTCATCCCTCCCTCCCCCCTGATCATTTTTCTCCATCAGTTTGTGGTCTATTTGACTATGCTATAGTCAATTGGTCATATTTGGTGCGTATGGTTGCACATTCTCTGTTGTTGCAGAAATGTTGTAAATTGCCTTAACTTCTTGTGGTTACAGTCCTGTTGCACATTACCATAACATAAATGTGGTTGTAGACTGCGATTATCATAACAATTGTTTCCATTGCTGTTTTGCCTCATAGGAGGGTATGGTTCTTTGCTTCTGCAAGACTGCTAATAGGGGCCAGTACTCAGCTTGCTCGCTTCAGTTCCTTCCAGTATGAACTGTTTTTCTCTCCCATGTATTGTGATGTTCCTCATCATTTTATTGTTTGTCATTGTTGTTTCAAAGATTTTTAATCCTTTTTGGCACACTGTTGCCACACTCCCACGGTTTTCGTGGTGGCTCTGCGTTGTGGCACGGAAAAGTTTCACTGTAGAAAACTGACATCAGCGCACTGGGAGGGACTTACATTTATTTATTTATTTTATTTATAAAGTTTTGCTCCAATGATATCATATCCGTGGATTACATCGGGGCGGAACCATGCGACTCCGTCCCTCAGTGCGCGGAGGTACTGCTGAAAAATCTCATCATCCAGACTGCCGCCTGGGGATATTCTAAGGTAAGGAATCTGCGGCTAGACTGTGTCTCTACCAGATACATCGTTAACAAAGGTAAGTATCTTTTTCTTTTGCACCTCTTAGGCCTACGGGCCATCATTATCCAGCAAGGCACTAGTCTAGGGGTAAACATGCACCTGAGAGTAGAATTACAACCCCGAACATCATACATGCACTCGCTATTGCTCTTCAAGAATTGTCACTTTCCCTGGCTCCATTCATTATCAGATTCAACGCCTTTATCCCTCTTACAGGGCCAAGTTTATTACTCTGCTCTCGAGCAGGAGCAGCAAAGGCCTCCTCAAACAGAGCCATTAACCATGCTTAACTCAGTTGTTATGAAAATTAGTAGTGGTGAGGAAGTCTGCATCTGTTAATTAGCTTGTCACCCTGCATCTGTGCTGAAACAATCCAGACCAACAAAAATAAAGGAGAAGGTGCAGACCTTTGGAACTAACACAAGGGGGTTTGTATTTTAGTTTTTTGTAGGAAGGGATCAGGCAGCTCTGTCAACTAGGGGTAGAGATGACTCTCAGAGAAACTCTGTCCTCAGACAGTTTGAAGTCCCCATATTGGATTGTCCCAAAATGCTGAGTACTTGGGTTGGAATAGGGTAAAGTGATGTTGGCCCCTAGATTTGGCCAGTGGTGTCTCATTTGTAAAGATTTCCACTGCCACTTAAACGCTCCTGCAGAATGGAGATACAGATAAGAACACATAGGACCTGGGAGCAACAATGGCGAACAAATTCCTAGCTGGAATGAGACGTGACCTGATGCCTTGCAAGGATGGACTTTGGATTTTGACTCCAGCTGATGCCCAGGACTAGGATGAGTCTCTTAAAGGCAAGTGATGATCATCGCCTTGTAACCCTGAAGATCAATGTGGGGATTGTACCTGCAGGAGGGCACTGGATGGTTCCTCTGGAACTTCTGTTGACTGACCCTTGACTCAGCTGAAACACAGATGCCGTGAAAGTACCCAGGAGGCTGAGAGACCCAGGGAGTTCAGCAGAGAGTGTGTTCTACTGGCTGACTGTGGAAGATTTCCCCAAAGCAGGAGTCAATACCTGCAGCCCAAGCATACGATAGGCCTTGGGAAGGTTGCAGTTAAAATCCAGCTCCCAATCAAAGACACATTTTAAAGGCCAGGAGACCTGACAAAATATCGCAGGATGGCTAGGGCTGGTCACCAGGGGTGAAATAAGCCCTAAATCATGGAGATTGGCTCTACAGATTTCAAGATACAACCTGGGCCCCCATAGGCACCAGGCAGAGAATGAAGCATATGGCGCTGTTTAGAAGATGGAAGATATTACCTCTGGGAGGTCTAAGTCCCTGTAGGTCATTGTAACTATCTGAATGTATTTATGGGGTGGGTGGGACCCACTTCCTTAGTCAAATTCCATCTCCTGGGGCTCTGCAATAAAGAGTGTCCCAGGGACCTCATACCACTAGGGCAGAGAAGATCAAGAAGGGCCTGCAGAGCATTACCCACAACCACCTACCCATGTCTGAAGTGTAGGCACATCCCCCTCTAAACCTTCCACCCATGGTCAGTTTGATTGGAGAAAGGCTGGTTTTTGCTCCCGCCTGCTGGATGCAGGACAGACAGGAGCACAAAGGATACCAGCTCCTGTATAGCACAGTGACCCAGAAGGGGCTTGGAGCACCCAATATTCCATTTGAGGGGGATAAGACATTTGCATATCTTCTCTTTGTGGTGCCCCAACAATATTTTTAAAGCGTGTTTCGAGGCTGCAGAAGGAATTTAACCATCAATTCACCTAGTGGATATGCAGCATTGAATGCATCTTTCTCTTTCCACGTTACCAAACACACTGAGCTGTTGGCTGTAATTAGTCGCTTTTACTAAACGGAGCCTTGGCACATTGGCAGCATTTTTGGAACTGAGCTATAATTATCCACTTTATGCACTTCATTACATGTTGGTTATAGAACTCTAAAGCAAAGGCTTTCACAAAATTAGAGATGATTGACCTTGTTTCTAAGGCTGAAACTATAAAGGTAAAATGTGGCACAAATCGCACACATTTAAGTTTGTACTTGCAGTAGTACTTAAGACATCTTACATAAACCACACATTTCATGAGCTGTGCTCAATAGATCCCATCTTGAAGACATTAATGTCACTATTGTAGCTGTGCAAACTTATTTTGTGCTTTCAAGGAGCCAAGAAACTCCTCACTCAAAGATAATTTAATTATAAAGAAATGAACGGCTCATGTAAATATCACATTTTAAGATTGCCTCCCTGAAAGAACGGATGTTATTTAAAGAGAATTCTCACTGAATAACTAAATTATTCAGGGAGAATCTTGAGATTTTATGCTTGGAATTAAAATGTAATCCCACTGAGACCATTTTTCACTATAGCTGCCCTACTGGTTGCTATATACTGAATATTTTCTTTTTTCTTCTGTATCGTGCTTGCTGCCAGTTTTTGAGACTCGCCTATGCAGCGCGCATGCACTGCATAGGAGGAGACCTTTAGAAATCGATTCACTTTTTGGCCGAAAAAGTGCACGCTTTGCATTGCTTTCAATGGCAACACATGCACTTTTCGCAATTTCCTTGCAGGAGCGAGCTTTGAAACCATCTGTTTGTAATTAACAGATGGTTTCAAAGCTCGCTCACCCAAGGGAAACAGACGCAGGTCCCCTCCCCCTTCTGCCTCCTCCTCTCCTCGTCAAACTTGTTTTTGCATTGCATTGGTGGCAGACGGTTTATGAGTGGACTAAAGCCCTAAACACTATGGATGTAAACATTGGGAGTAAATGGTGCCCTTTTCAAGGCCCGCATTCTTCCGTAAATCCCAGGTAGCTTTCGATTCCTCGAGCAATCAGACCTGTGCGAAGAGAGGCCGGGGCCGGCCCTTGGAGCCTGGGCTCGCAGGCCTGCCTTAGCAAGGATGAGTCAGACATCGCACCTAGGGTAGCAGTTATCTGGCTCACGCCTCTGAGTTGGCTCCCTGTCAGATGCACACTTGTCAGCTGAAGCGTGCGCAACCCCCGCCCTCAGTAGTTTCTTCCTGAGTGTGCCTTTTGTTCCGCTGGCCTTGCAACAGAAGGAGCAGATTTGTGACACGGCGGAGAGAGCGAAGCGCGCAGGCTCTGCAGGTAAGACATTAATCACACACTGCATCAGCACCAAATCAGTAACAATGTATGGGAAGACCTTGAATTCATGGCCAGCCGCTTTCATCCCTCCAAGATTCCTGCTGGTACACAAATTCGTATTTGTGAGACATTTTCCATTGATGTCTGGAAATAGTTACCAAGTCTTTTAATAATGTAAATGTAAACCTCTTGTCATCTCCAAGAGCTGCTTTTCTAGAAAAGAAGTGAAGCCAAACACCATCCTTAGGGTGACTCCGGTTAACTCTGAGCTAGTCAGCTCACGCACTTTATTTCTCTAAAGCTGTGACGCAGAGAAGTGGGTCTAGAGCGAGCCATGTGTGTCTTAGTCTTCAAGAATGTGGTGTAGTGATATCTGCTGTCCAGGACAGTGCACAACATTAGGAAATGTAGTCTTCTAGCATAAATACCATGGAGTTCATGGTTATGTTACGGAACCTACCGTTTACCCAGAATTAAATAATGTGCCCTGTCTGGCACATTTGAAGTTGTCCCGTCCATTTACAGGAGGGCAGGGGCTGACTATCAGGCATCGTGAGAGAACTCCCTGCCCAACTGGTTAATTGATAATTTGCTCCTTAAGAGAATGCCTCTTGGGGCCCTTCTTTATTTGACAGAGCCTCTATTCACCGCAGGTGCAGCAGGTAAACTAAAGGCGTAGAGTTTTCTGCAAGGCCAAGGGGAATCTCCAGAGCGCTTTTGCGTGGACGAGCAGAGAACATAGCCTGTGCTAACCTAATAGCCCAATGGGCTAACAGTCCATCTTTATATAATTAAAATCCTCTGTATGTATGTAAAATTATATTTAGCATAATTAAAAGGCATGAGGACTGATGTTGAGGGGATAAGTACATACTCAGTGCTTTTCTGAAGGCTTTATATTTAAAAGAGTGTACTGGCCTGAAGACTTCTTTAAAGGGATATTGATGAGTCTAATCATGTTAGGCTTCAAATGTGTCAGATACGGTATACTCTCATTTTGCAGAATTTGAAGATTCCTTTGCGGAATTCCTGGATGTCATATTAGTGTACTCTGCTTTAGAGTAGGTATCTGCCTGGTGTAGGAAGCAATGGGCAAGTACAGTATTCATATTTGTCTGACAAAAAAAGCGTGTTACTTTGGACACAGAATTAATTTAGAATATTGTACATATGTTTCATGTAAGTTCAACCACAGATTTTTGCAGTGCTGATTAAAGCAACTGAGTATGTAAAAAAGGGGAAACAACCGTTACAACGCAACTATTACAACGCACACCGTTACAACGCACACCATTACAACGCAGGATCCTTTACAACGCATGCCTTTACAACGCATGACATTACATATCAGATGCTATTACAACGCATGCCATTACAACGTAAGTATAGGTAAGTATTTCATTTTATTTAAGCTTTTTTGTAATTACAGAAATATTAAAAATAAATAAAATAAATTAATGAAAGTAATTTTATATATATAGTTTGAGTTATGGGGTAGAGGGGTATTTTTAGGGTTCAGGGTTGGGTTTGGATTTTGGGGTACAGGGGTATTTTTAGGGTTCATGGCTGAGTTTGGATTTTGGGGTACAGGGGTATTTTTAGGGTTCAGGGCTGGGTTTGGATTTTGGGATACAGGGGTATTTTTAGGGTTCAGGGCTGGGTTTGGGTTTTGGGGTACAGGGGTATTTTTAGGGTTCAGGGTTGGGTTTGGATTTTGGGGTACAGGGGTATTTTTAGGGTTCAGGGTTGGGTTTGGATTTTGGGGTACAGAGGTATTTTTAGGGTTCAGGGTAACTGGGGTATTTTTAGGGTTCAGTTTTAAAATAATTAATTGTAAATAATTAAAAAAAATAATTTTAATAATGTTATTTATTAATAATAGTTCTTTATTAATAGTTATTTTAAAAAGAAACTATTTTTTAAAATATATATGTACAAATTAATTTTTTTTTAATAATTTAATTTATTAAATTAATAAAATTTTAAAAAATTACATTTTTTAATAAAATAATATACTTACCTATACTTACGTTGCGTTGTAATAGCATCTGCTATGTAATGTCATGCGTTGTAAAGGCATTCGTTGTAAATGTATCTGCGTTGTAAAAATTGCGTTGTAACGGTGTGCGTTGTAAAAGTTTGCGATGTAACGTCATACATCCGTAAAAAAGAAATGGTTTTATGGAACAAAGTTTAGGAATTAAGCACAGAGGTTATGGACTAGCTGAAGCACTTACCACTTTCTTCACCCGCTGTGAAGGAGCGGTAATTTCTTCTGGTAATTTCTCAATGCAAAACCCTCATGCTACCTCTTATATACCGCTGAAAAGGTGTTGGGCCCTTCACACCATGTAAACCTGAACAGTCAGAAATGCAATTATTATTCCAGCCAATAAAAAGAGTTGCTGAGTATTTTAAAGGGTTTTATTTTCTAGTCAAAAGTTAATTTTTCTCTGACCCTTAATTTATTAGTAAAATATCAATCAGGTTACAGAATTTGGAAAACAGGAAAAATAGCATTAATACAGAACACATTACAGTCTGCATATAAGCATTACATGTAGGAAAGAAAATGTGGCGCAAAAAAGAAAAATAGTTTTGCAAAGCTAATCAATTAAATAGTTGGCAAAAAATCTCCCATCAAGAGAAATAAATGCATAAGTCAAATAAATCTTTTCAGACCTAATTAATTAGTCAAAATATGACGTGCCAGGACTTTGGAAAAAAAAATCACCAGGGAACCCCCCACCTGACTCTCCTCGGATGCCCAAGGCTGCACCCGTGACGATCTTGTACCTAGCCCATAGAATGTCTGGTCTAATCTGTTCCTTCTCTCAAGAGCTCACACGCCCCCCTGAAGCCTAAGGAGCCTAGTAGCCAGCTGAGCTAAAGCCATCCAGTGAGCAAAAAGCCAACCACGCCTACAGAGAGGTCATTATTTATACTCTAATTCTTGGTATGTCTACACAAAAATGTTGCATCTTCAGGAAAACGTGTACTTGATTGGTCAGCCACAATGGCATGAGGTCTAACCTTACTGACTCATTGAAAATTCTAGAGCATACTAATTTTAACAAAAGAAGCGCAAATGATTTAATATGTTTGCAACTTTAACTAGGAAAAGTGTTTATATCGTTTTCCTTCCTTCCTGTCACAGCGCAGCAGGACAGATACTTTATCTAACTGGTACATTGGTACAATCACAAGAATGTACAAAGTTCAAGATGGCCTTGACTCCCTCGTGGCTTGAGGAAAGCTGTCCTAGCCTTGATGGATTCACAGGCAGCCATTTTTTCTTAGGCCCCAAAAATAAAACAAACACAAAGAGAATATTAATTTCATGTAAATCAGCCCATTATGTTTCCCTCCCTCATACTAATACCCCTTATAAATGTTTACCTAGCCAAGCTATTAGTTTCAAGCAGCTTTTCTATTATTTATGACAACATGCAAAATAAATGTGCAATGTGTATCTCCATTTTTATGCTTTAATGTAAATTTTAAAAGCACACAGTTAATACAGCGCACACAGCAACATGCTTTAGTGTTTTTAGATAGCTTTTCATGCAAAAAAACATTTAGCCCTATGTGTAGTGTTTGGTGCATTATTAATTCACACACATTATAAAAAGAGGTGTTTTAAACTAAACATGTTTATCAAAATATGCAACAAGCCAAAGTCTTTTAAGACAGGAATAGTGAATTTAGATTGCAAGGGGTGAGCTGGGAAGAGAGAAACGCATTCTATTAGTCTTCAAAGCTAAAAAGGCCACTTTTCTCTAGACTGCAAAAACACATGTTAATTCAGCACAAGCATTTCAGACTGACTTAGGCCTCACTTTCATGTTTTTCATGTGCCATGTTTCTAACTTGCACCAAAATGTGTGTGGCAATTTAAATGCAGTCTGTCTGAAGCACAAAAATAAAACAATGCCTGACTGCAGATGAAATCTGCTCCATCAGCTGTCCCATCCAAACTACTCCTTCCCCTGTTGCTTGAGGCTGACTATCAGTGTCAATTCCCCCACAACCCCGGGGGCATCCAAGATGGCAGCAAAGTTTTCATTGTGCCTAATTATGCCCTCTAAAGGCCTGTGTGGTACACAAAGAAGCGTGTGAGAGCATAGTTTCTGTAAAGGCCAGTGTGATGGGATATCTCCTGTAAACGCCAATGTTCAAAGGTATTACTTATGCAGGTCACTGACCCTGTATATCTTCTATAAATGCTAGTTTCAAAGAATTTGCTATGTAAATGGAGATTAGTAGCTTAAACAATCAGTTGCTTTCTTTATTTTCTAACTTTAAAGGATTTACAACTTTATTTTCTGGTCTCCTTTTATCCATAACACCAAGAGCACAATGTATTTTAATCAAAAAAGTATGCAACGCAAGAGAGTAACACGTCACCCTTAACTATTCACATTTTGATTTGAAAGGCATTTCTGTGTGACCTGATTTACAAGTTTATTTATTAAGTGCCACGGCACAGGGTGTTAGTGTGCCCGAACAGTCATTAACATAATGAAACTCATCTAACAAAGGATGTATCCACGTTTAAATCCAGTCTAGGTTTGAGAAGTGTTCCTGAAATACAACAAACCATTTGGATTCAAGTACATAAGGAAGAACTAAGTAGAAAGGCAGCATGGAAATGTATACTATTGTTTTGCCGGCAATGCTTTTTACATTGCATATAGAAGATATATCCGAGATGACAGGAAGAGACTGTTTTTTCGAAACTAAATGATTCCCCTAGTCAAGTCTAAGGTTTGCTCGTGTGAGAGTTTCTGAGGCCAAATGTTAGCTGTTTTACAGAGGGTGTTTTGTGCAGCGGGAAATTACTGTAATATATATCACTTGAGAGTTGACCTTAGTATTTATTATAAATCTCGATTCAGAGTCAAGTAACCTTGTTTTTGGATGTTTAAGAAACATTGTGCGGTTCCAATTCAACCTAAGGTCAACGGGTAGATTCCGCAGAAGGGTGGAGCTAGCACTAAATAAACTCAACCCTCAGACAGACACTTAGAATCTGGCTGCAGGAGCCAAGAGTTTTCTTGAATGGTGTCATAATTCAGGCACCGAGGATTGGGGCATTTGCTGGATAGTGAGGTGTTTTTTGTGTTAAGTAAATGGGCTAAAGATGCCAGACAGGACTTTACATTCTTTAGAGCTTGCTTATATATGTTTGCAGATGTCCCTAGTTTTCATGGCAACATTGGTTGCAATTCTAATCAGCTGAGCGGGTTGGAGCCCAGGTGGCTGAGAGTATCCACAGAAGCGGAATGCCACTCAAAGTCTGCGGTGATGATTTCAGGGTGCAAAGAACTGTTATCAAGTTAGCTTGTTTTAGTAACCTAGCAGTAGAGGGTTTGCATCACAGGGTGTTGTTCAAGGTGAGGCCATTCCCAAGTCAGTATTTTTAAGTGTGGAATGCCAGTGCCATGATCTCAGTTGGTGGCGGCAGCCCAGGGATCCACCAGATCACTAGTTGACACAGGGGAATGGAGCTTTAGGGTTAAGCCTCAACTGCAGACTTTTACTGTAATATTTCTGGAACCGTTAGGACAAGAGAGAGAGAAGCCATTCAAAACATTGTGATATTTGGACTCATGCCCCTCTAATGTTTGAAGGGGTCTGATGCATGTTTCCACAGGGGCAGGTGTTTTATGGGATGTATCGGGATGAAGAAGTTTTGTATTATATGCAGTTCCTTGACCTCATCAATGTTACTGAAGTCCTTTTGGTTCGTTCTTGCCAGCTAGCAGTAATGTCCTTGTGACCTCCAGGTGACTTGTTCCACCACGACAGTCTCCACTCAGACTACAGTTTTCAAAGACTCAATGTTTGTGCTCCTGGTACTGGACTTGCTCCTCTCCACACTTGGCAGTTCAGCTTCGTCCTCTCTCGGGGCAAGTTACAAAAGCAGTGCTTCTCCCTATCTGTGGTTTCTCACCCATCCTTCAGGGAGCACAGTGACATATAGAGTCCTGCTCTCGGCCCATGCCTCTGCGCTGGTGCAACAGTCTTCTCAATAACATGATGAGAAGACTAATGTGCTGCTAGTTTTACTTCCCATGGTGGCAATACCTTTGTTTGAAAAAAATAAAAACGTAATGTATTTTACAACTGCAATACTGGCTCAGCCGCCGTGGCTGCTTAATGCGAAATACAAACCTGTCTGGCAACTGTACAAACAGTGCAAGCACAAATACAGGCACCTCGATCAAGTCCTGATGCACTAATTCTGCTGCCAGCGTGGAAAACGCATTCAAATTCAGCCTTTCACACTACTTTCCTGCATTCTAAACAAAGTCTGTCACATACTTTGTGACCAGGTTTTAATACAAGTAGTCAGTCAGACTTCACCACCAAAGGCATGCTCTACCTCTTTCCTCTCTGCAGCTCCACCTTGTCTCTCTGTACCCATCCCTCTCGGAGTTCTAAAAAGCATTTATTGTCCCAAGCCAGGAAAATTATTGGCCTGGCTGATACGACGAGAAGACCGCTCTACCCCAGTGACGGCCATAAGCCCGACTGCAGACACAGTGGTGTACACCCAGGCGGGCATACATGCTGCCTTCGTGGCACATTATAAGACATTATACCGGTCACAAATGGGCAACCCACAACCAGACATTCAAGCACACCTAGAGGAAATCACACTCCCCACCCCAACTGACAACCAACGAGACGAACTCGGATCACCGTTGGTGGCGGAGGAACTACGTGATGCCATATTTGCCCTCTCTAATGGGAAATCCCCTGGCCCGGACGGGCTGCCCGCAGAATATTACAAAGCAGACTCAGACATCCTCATCCCTGAACTGCTCAGAACGTATTCGGCAGCTCTAGACAGCTCATCCTTACCGGCATCCATGAACGAAGCAATGTTGGTATCGCTTCTCAAACCAAGTAGGGAAGAGACGCTCCTCGGGTCATATAGGCCGCTAGCCCTACTCAACACGGACTACAAGATCCTGGCATCAACACTGGCCCGCAGACTGGCAGCCCTGGTGCCGGCCCTAGTACACAAAGACCAGAATGGGTTTGTCCCAACGAGATGCACCTCCCACAATATTCGGAGACTGTTCCGAGTGCAGGAGTATGCAGTCCAGACGTGGCCAAGATCGGGTTGCCTAGTGCTGGACCTGGAGAAGGCGTTCGACTCCGTCGAATGGCCCTATCTATTGGCAGTGCTGCGTAAGTTTGACCTGGGCGATGACTTTATAGAACTTGTGGGCTTGCTATATAGGAAGCCTGAGGTAAGAGTACGCACTGGGAAACTGATATCCGAGTCCATCTCTGTCAGAAGAGGCACCAGACAAGGCTGCCCACTTTCCCCATTATTGTTTTCCCTGGCGATCGAACCCCTGGCTGAACGCCTGCGCATCAGTGGAGCACGTTGGGGCATCCCGCTAGCAGACGGCACACATGTCGTGTCGCTATATGCGGACGATTTGCTTTTGTACATCAAAGACCTAGATAATGTGCCGCTGGAACTGTCGGACATATTCCGCACGTTCGAATTAATGTCAGGCCTCAAAGTCAACTGGGCCAAATCGGGGGCATATTCGTTCACTCCTGACGCCCCGGACCCTGTACTCTACATCAATAATGAACGACTACCGTGGTATCAAACCACGTTCAAGTACCTGGGTATACACGTATATAGGACCCCCCAAGATATCTTGGACGGCAATCTGACACGGGCCATAACCTCTGTCAGAACACAGATCGCCTTCTGGAAAACCCTCCCCATTAATGTGCCAAGCAGAGTGACCTTAACGAAAATGATAATACTCCCCAGGCTCCTGTACTATTTCGCCAACCTCCCACTTTACATCCCTGTCCGTATATTCAGAGAACTGGAGTCCATGCTCAGAGATCTGATCTGGAACACAGGCAGGACAAGGGTAGCGTTGACGAAACTATACAACCCGGTCACTGAGGGCGGCTTGGCAGTCCCGAACCTGGAGCTCTATTATCTTGCAGCACAGGTGCAATGGGCGGTGGCCTGGATATCGGGCAGGAACCTCGAGGACACGGCTACGGCCACAGACATCCTCTCCCCACTGCAGATCCATACCCTATTCCACCCACTGACGAGCCCTAGGAAACACTCGCAACTGCATGTAGCTGTGGCCGCGAAATGCTATGATAGATGCTTACGTCTCACTAGAACCACCATACCATACGCACCAGCGTTGCCACTCCTGGGTACCCCCAAGGCCAGGTCAGTCGTGACAGAGGTGGCACTGGAGCAATGGACACGCGCAGGCATAGAAACAATGACGGATCTATACGCAGATGGTGCTCTACTCTCCTTCGAGACGCTGACTGCTGACACGGGGCTACCCGCGGGACAATTCCTGCAACATGCCTCAATACTGCGGACACTCACGCAGAAATGGGGGAACATCGCCGACGAACCGCCCACGCACCAGCTAGTCCAGTGCATGCCCGTGATGGGCAACGGGACGCATGTGGTGCACTGGCTGACACAGGCGCTGCTCTCGCACACACAAGCCACATTGCAACCCCTACGGGATAAATGGGCGGCAGACAGAGGGAAGGCATGGACGGACAAGGAATGGGCGGTGATACTTTCAGGCCCCCGCAACATTCCCCGTAATGCACGCTTCAAACAGATCCAATTTTATGTCCTACATCGCGCATATCTATCCCCGGACAAGATAAACTCATATTTCCCGGGCACAGAAGCCAAATGCCCGAGATGCGATACGGAGGGAGCAGACCTCCTCCATATGCTGTGGCAATGTCCCCGGCTTCAAGCATACTGGCAATCGATACTGACTCTGCTGAAGCGCTGTACGGCGATGCCAATCCCATTCTCGTGGGAAGCATGCCTGCTGGGCCTCTTCCATAGGACCAAACTAAACAGGGTGCCTTCCCGCTTCTGGGATCTTGGCCTCATCACGGCAAAAAGACTCATCACAAAGCACTGGAAGCGGGCGGCACCGCCTGCGATGGAGCACTGGCACGCTTCACTAGACAACTGGGCGAAAGCAGAGAGTATATCCCTACATACTGAGGAGACGGCGGGACTGCGTAAATACCCCATAGCGACACTCTGGGACGACATGGTCCGCTCCTTCCATAGTGGAATCCAGACGCCAGAGACTCCAGAGAGGCAGACACCCCCGGACGGGGAACACAGAGATGGCCACCACACTCCAGACGCAGCAGACAACAGGCATAACGCCCACACACCTGACACCTAGATCCCCCCTCTTCCCCCCCCTGCCCCGCCAGCACGCCAAGATCGCGGCCACCCTCCCACATCGCCATCACAGCTCCCGAATTTGTATGAGCAGACACGAACCGACCGAAGCACTACCACTGGACCCCCCCTCCCCTTCCTTGCCCCCCCCCCACTGCAGTTCCCACTGCCCGTCACACCACACGCCATATGACCCCAGGTTAGATATCCTTTTCCCCTTACGCTTTTATTGATTTTGCTCACTAAACAAGCTACAACAACAGAGACAGCATGATCACGCAATGTTTATATGTTGATATTATCTACGCACTGCTGCAATGTACTTTGCGATCCGCTCCACGATCTATGTATGCATTTCTTTAACTATTAAGCCTTAATGCATTAAGACTCTGTATGACATATGCTTGTCTTTTTTCCTTTGCACTGAATAAAAGATATATTTAAAGACATGAGAAAAATTCCCCCAAAAGACGGAAACGCAAATGTTTTATAGACAAATCTCACACACTATTACATTCTGGAACGTCTGCATGGTACAATCATGGTTAGGGTTAAATTGGTAAATCAGAAACAACTATGTAATTTTCTAAATATTAAGTACTAACCCATTTCTTAAGGTGATAGAAATCTTCCGCTTGCTTCCTCACCAACTGTACACTAGCGATGTACAACAAAAATGAAGCATTTCTTAAACAATGGCTGACAGAATCAGCAAAACTACACTTACAGCAGAAGTTCTTGAAAATGATACTTTGAAGACATGTTGGAAGCTTCATTCACAATAAACGCTTCTAATAATATTCCATATTGCTAATGCATTGATCTCACTTGATGCTCTGCAGAAACAAAGGGAGAGATGGTTTTGCAGTGGGACACTGTTTGGGAGGGGCAATGAGCAGTAGCAAGTTGAGTAGAACACCTGAAACTGCATCGATCTTAAAAATAATGACCTATTACACAATATGTAGCATAACTATTCATGACATTTCTAATTTACTTGTCCCAAGTTAAGGGAAGTGGCCCACTAGGGTCACCCGGGTCACTCTCGACCTCCTCTTGCCTTCCAAACAATGAAGAGTTGATGACGCAGTACAGAATACAAGCAAACTAGTTTATTCATAAAGTACACTGCAGTGGAGTCCAGTCTGACCAGCCTCCTGTGATGGCTGACGAGGGACTGACTCTAACAAGCATAAAGTTACATTATGTAGGTTGCGGAGCCCTGACAACAACCCGCCTATTATGAAAAAGTACTGGTAGCTGTCGTAATACAATGGGGGCACAGAACATAAGTTTCGATTCCTCAGCCTGGTACAAGCTATCTACTATCCAAGGTCGTCTGGCCTATCCCCCCTTCCAGGCAGGTGGTAGAAGGTCTCTATTTAACAGAAAAGGCATTCACTAATGAGCAAGTTTCAGCATTGGAGAAAAGAAAATTAGCAAGGACCATTTCTCGTAAATAGGCAAAGAACAGTTTCGAGGGAAAAGAAAATTACGTCTTCAAGAGCTAACACAACTTCTGTATTTACTGGTTGCGTCTACACAGAATATGCAAATATAATGTATTAGCCATATACTTGCGAACATAATTTTGGGTAAAACACGAGTAAGATGACCATATTACGTTTCAATTCTAGCAGACTCTCCTTTTAGCATGCTATGCTAATACGGATAACCTTTATTCTTGCTATCAGGTAAGAGTCTTTACAATTCTAGCAGAGGACAGAAAAATATAGCTATACATACAATAATATTTCAGATACGATATATGAATATAACCAGCGTGAAGAAAAATATAACACTACACATTTTCAGTACAAGTAGCATCAGGGACAGACTCTGCCAGGGAAGTAGTTGAACCAAAAAAACCCTAGTCCAGCTGCTTAAAGGTATCAAGCTCTTTTTGAAGCATTATGGTTATATTTGAATCATGAATTGAAATTCTTTTGGGAGTTAGGTAAGTAGTACAATATGAGCAACATAAGGGAAGGCATTGAATCAAAACACAGCAGCATATTAAATAAATCTCCTTTTCTAAAAATCCATCCCCAACCACAGAACAGAGACCAACTTCAATTTCTGGTCTCCATTCCTTTTACATTTTCCAAAATGTCTAAAATATGCTGTGTAATATTCTTTTCCATAGTGGTAATACCGACCACACACTGCTCTCCTATTATTGCGCATGCACCACCGTTTTTGGCTAGAATAAAATCAACTGGATATCTCATTTGGTCAGAGTATATGCGCATACTTTCCAACTGAGTCATGATGTCCCTTAAAGCTGCCACTGAAGTTAGATAACATTTTCAACTTACACACAAAGTACTCTCTAGCTCGTTCACCCCAGACTATGGCGGTACGACCAAACGTAATAATAGAGGAAAGAATATATATCCAAAAGTTATACCATTACTGTAATTCTTTACTTCCAAATCGGTAACTCTCTCACAGAATTTCTTGGTCAGTGTTCTATTTACCCCTCTTATATTTGGTCTGCTGTACCTACAAGGTACCCCAAGAGGCAAAGCCATTCCCAAAGCCACATCCGCTGTACCGTTGTACATATTAGAATATGTACCATTTGACAAATAATATTTTTGTATTTTTAAAATGTTGAATGTTCTGCTTTTATGAGTGAAACCTCGAATAAAGCATATTTGTGACTTGACTTGAACAAATAATAAAAACCCGGATTTGCATAGAGTAGACCTTGATAATCTAATGGGGCATATCAAGTATTCATTCCCTTCGTATTAGGATCATCCTTTTTTCCTAAACTCAATACATTCTTATACACTACTTCTCCAGAACAATTTAGATACAAATAAGAGTCAGTACTGTTTATTTTAGGGCCCCAGGCCACTCCTCCTCCTGCATGTCAACAACATCTCTCTCACAGTTTTCTCGCCGTTGTTTCAAGATGTCTGGGGCATTGTGTACTAGCTTCTCATAATTCAGTGTGATGGCCTTTTGGGAGATGTGTTCCTCAAGTAGTCTATTTTCTAGGGGTGATGAGTCTGACAGGGGTTCTTCTCTGGGTATTCTTGCCATCAAGGCATGTCTAAGTTGTATATATCAAAATTCCTCAGTGGGGGCTAAATTGTAAGTTTTTTGTAGGTCTATGAAGGAGATAATTCCCTTATGTGAATATATGTCTCCTACCCGTGAGATGCCCAGCAAGTCTCGTTTGTTGAATCCTTTCCTCTTGCCCAAATCCCCTAAAAGGTCTGAATCCCACAGGGGTGTTGCTAGGGTGATCTAATTCTTCCAGCCCAGTTTACTGAATGTCAAGTGCCAGAATTGGATCGCCAAGACCATTGCCCTCTATAGGGGACAGTTTCTTGGTTTGGTATACAATGCGCGTAGATGCCGACCCGGCTGCAGGCCCAGGCGGTCCATACGGAATGCTGGTTCTGTCATAGGTTGGTGACCCCATTGATTGATTACTGTTAATTGGGCCGCCCTATAGTACGTTTGGATGTCTGGTAGGGCTATCCCTCTATCAAACCATTCAAGGGATAGTTTGTTGGGAGCAATTCTAGGTGCTGCCCCATCCCACAGTAGGGTTCCGACCTTGCCCTGAATTGTCCTAAAATATGTATGCGGAAAGGGTGAATTCTGTAAAATACATACAAAATGCAGTAAGGTAATCATTTTAAAAGGGCTGCCCTGCCTAGCAGGGAGAGGGGGAGTGAGCGCCAATGTTGCACATCCCCTTTCAGTCTAGTAACTGGAGAGAGGAGATTTTTAGGAGTAAATAAATCCCTGTTGGGTGTAACAAATATTTCTAAATATCGGAATCCCTCCAACACCACTTGGTCCTCACAATCCTTCGGAAGTCGTGGTGTCGGGCCATGTAAGACAATGATCACCGATTTGGGCCAGTTTATCATGAAACTGGAGTATCACCTGAATTAGGTGAAGATATTAAAAATTCTGGAGATAGAGGAGTAGGGCAACGCAACATAGAGAAGAATATAATCAGCATTTAATGATATGTTGTCCTTCCATTCTACCGTCCATCTGAATCCCCGGCTCGAAGGGTCTCTGCGGGTCCATGTCGCCAACGGCTCAAGCACTAGTGCAAATAGCGGGGACAAGGGGCAACCCTGTCTCGTTCCTTGCTTTAAGGAAAAAATCTGTGACACTCTACCATTCACTACAACCTGTGCCAATGGTTCAGTATATAAGAGTTGTATCCATGCCAGGAATCGGGGCCCTGCACCCAAATGCTCAAGGACCACGAATAGATATGGCCATTCGATGGTGTCGAAGACCTTAAGAGCATCAAGCGATAGCACAACTGCATTTTCTTGGATTCTATTTACACACCCCAGGACCCCATGGAGCCGTCGCAAGTTAGGAGCTGTGTTGAGCCTGGGCATAAATCCGGAATGGTCCGGGTGTACCAATCTGGTTACAATTGGAACAAGTTGGAGGGACAACAATTTTGCTAGGATTTTTGTCTCCGCATTAAGCAAGGATATGGCTAATATGATCCACACTGGTTGTGGGGTTTCCCTTCTTTGTGGATTACTACAATTAAGGCCAACTGTTGGTCTCTAGGCAAGACCCCCCACTCCTCGCTTTCTTTATACATCATGAGCAAATAGGGTACTGTATTTTAAGCTATGGTTTTGTATATTCTATTGGGATCCCATTAGAGCCCAACGGCTTTCCCAACTGAAGCGATACGATTGCCTGCGTTACCTCCTTTGAGGTCAACTCACTGTCCAAGAGCTGCACGTCTTTAGTGGTAAAAGATGGAAGGGGTCTATCTTTGAGGAGATCCAAGGCGTCCTGGACAGTGGACATCGTCTCAGAGGAATGAACATGTTGGTAGTAGGCTGCAAAAGCTTCTGCTATTGCCTGAGGTTCGCAGAGATTCCCCTCCCTGTGGTTTGGATGGCTGCCACCCAGTGGCTCGCTCTTTCTCGTATATCAAGCCAGGGAAGGAATTTACTCGCTTTGTCTCTGAGCTCATATACTCTGTGCTGGACCATTTTGGCTGTGGCCTTCGTGGTTGCTGTCATTAGGTCTTTGTATTCTTGTAGTTTAAGGCTTAGCGAGTGCCTCATGCCTTCATCCTCTGCTCTTATTAGTTGTGTTTTTAATTCAAGGATGTAGTGTTCTAACCCTTCTACCTGTTTTATTTTGTCTATTTTAATCTTCACCATCAGAGAGAGGGCTTGACCTCTATTTACTGTTTTATATGCCTCCCAGAGTGTCACTGCTGATTCAACCAACTTTTCATTCTCTATGAAGTATTGGTTTGTCGCCCTTGTAATTTCTTTCCTTAACTTTGGTATCTTAACTTATCCAGTATTGGGGTATCTTTCGTAGATTCACATGCCTGAATCATTCCCTGTCGTCGAGGCGGGAGTCCCACAGTAAAAATATATACAATAGCAGTGCCTAAAAATTTCTTGTAGTAGGCTGGAAAAGACTAAAAGGCCTAACTAGGCCCAAACTTAGCAGCCTATCTACCTCATTATGTAAAAAGACCTGGAATAGTAGCCTCAGCCAATCAGCTGTCCTCACCCTCTAGAACCTTCCCAGCCCAGGCAGTTCTCCTCAGCTGTTCACCGCACTTCGTGTGTAAGGGGGTCTCCCTGAGTGCCTACTCAGTTTTTGTCTCTTTTTTTCTTCAAAATGTCTGAAAAGAAGGCTCTTTTCAAAGATTGTGGAACTTGTAATAAGAAGAGGGTCCATGTGGACGACCAGCACTCCGACTGCATCTATTGTCTATACCCCTCACATGTTGTGAAGATTGTAGAATTTGATGTACCTTCCCTTCTAAAACTATCAGGGATAGAGAGGCAAGGGTTCTTTTATGGTTAAAATCATCTTCCACAGATAATGAGGACAAGGCCTCTACCTCCAGCAAGAGAGCCAGATCCAGAGAGAGCTCTTCTCCTGAGAGGAAGAAAAAATCTAAACCCTCTCAGACCGCTTCAGAACCCTCAAGGAGTACCTCGTCTCCATCAAGACCGTCCACTGTGAGTACAGCCCAGACTAAGACTGTTTCCCTGGTGTCTCCTCATACTATTACTTTGACTTCTACCTCTTCAACTTCTTCTGCAACGGTCACCACTTCAGCTATTACTTCTCCTTTTGTGTCTGCAAAAATTTTGTTGTCGTCTATAAAGCCTTCGTCGACGAAAAGCCAATTGCCGTTGACACCTTCGTCGACTATCCTGTCGACGAAGATCCCATCAGCCACGTTGACGAAGCCCCCGTCGACAAAAACAACATGCCTGTCGACGACTGTTCCGTCGACGAAGACACCATCGATGGCCTCGTCCACGAAGGAGTCGTCGACGAAGACACCATCGACGGCCTCGTCGACGAAGGATTTGTCGACGAAGACACCTTCGATGAAGGATTCGTTGAAGAAGACTCGGTCCACAGCCTTGTCGGCGACAACATCATTGCCGACAGTACCGTCGACAACAGCCCCGTCGACAGTAAAACCATCGACAGTCCCATTGACGGCAATTCCAGTGACGACACCGCATTCTATAACAAGCTCGTCGTCATAGTCTTCTACAAAAGCAATAGCATCAGCTCAACTGTTGCTCAACACACCTCCAACGAGAGTGCAGTATACCTGTTTCCAAATGAAAACTTATCAAAGACAGGACTACTCTCACATTTCTTCACTTTTACCATCAAATATTTTGGAGACATATGTGGAGGATGATTCTGATGACGAAGAAGAGGATGAAGGCCCTTTTGGGGTTGCCCATCACCCTTCACAATTGAACAATAAGTATCAAGAGAAGGAGGAGGACGATGAGCAAGAGCATTACGGTCACGTCGACTTGTCAACGCCATATCATTCGCACCATACAAGACCGCCACGTTCAGAGGACTCCAGTCATCTGCCACCTACTTTGATACAAGACTTACAAGCCATGTTGGCAGACTATCGCCAGAGATTTCCTCCAACTCTAGTTTCACCATTTGTGCTGTATGTGCCAGTTGAGATGCCAAGGCCTCCTTCGCCGCAAGCTCCTTTGTCGCCAAGGCAGGATGCAAACCCTACACCCCAAGGTGACACGGATTCCTCTTCTCCTGAAGAGGATGATGGCAGGGAAGAGGGCGAGTTGCCAGATGTTACACCTAAGGACCCGTGGGATGATTATGTCATTCCCATACCTTCACCGCCTACACCGCACCCGTCAGATTCTCCGTCTGAGGATATCGGCGGATTTCATAACATTATGCAACATGCGGCTACCAGGTTTAAATTGCCTGTCACAGTGGAGCAGTCTGACTGCTTTTTGCATGACTTTAAGGAGGGATATCGGAAGATTTCCAGGGCTATCCCAATTATTGACTACATATGGAAGGAGGGCCTCAACATCATGAAAACACCTGCTTCCATTCCGGCAGTCCTTCCAAGAATTGAGAAGAAGTATCGCGCGCCACTTGATACTCCATCTTGTTTAATAGGACACCCTCGGCCAGACTCGGTCATATCTCAAGTGGTTCAACAGAGGTCCAAGAATCCTTCAGCTCCGATTTCAACGCCACCTGACAAGGAAGGCAGGAGACTGGATGCAATAGGGAAAAAGTTCTCAGCAAACGCAGCAGCCTCCATTAAGGCAGCTAATTCGTTAGCAATTATGGCCCGTTATGACAGACAAATGTGGTCAGATCTGTCAGAATTCCTCGATCTGATCCCGGAGGATCGCCAACAGGAGGGGCGCAAAATCGTGCTTGAGGGAGAAAGGGCGGCATCGGAGATCATTGATTGCGCCCTTGATATATCTAACACCAATTTTAAGCAATTGGCGGAAGCAGAAGTCCTCAGGCATCAGGGTTGGCTCAAGGCTACCTCCCTCAGACCTGAGGTCCAAACGAAGATTTTGGACATGGTGTACGATGGGGACTCGCTCTTTGGCAAACACATCGATGATGCTTTGCTGGCTATCAAAACGGATACGAACACTGCCAAATCACTAGGTACCCTACAATACAGGAGAGGATCCTTTAGAGGAGCAAGGGGCTGTGGTTACTCCTCCAGCAGAAATTATTCCAACCAGCAAAATCGACAGTACCAGTCTCAGTACAAGCAACCGTACTATCAATCCTCCTACAGACAGCCTGCCTCTGGTAGTTTCTCTCGTCAGGGAGGGAAACGGCGCTCAAACAATCAAGGGCGTGATTCCAACAAGCGCCAATGAGCTTTGCCGGACGTCAGTCATTCATCCTCCCCTGCCTGTGGGCGCCAAGATTTCCGCCTTTTACCAACAGTGGCGGAGCATAACTTCGGATCAGTGGGTCCTGGATCTTGTCAGGAATGGACACACTCTGGAGTTTTTGCAAAAACCACCAACAGTGCCGCCCAGTGGTCCCCCTCCCCGTGTCTTCACTTATTGTTCTAAGAGGCCTTAAAGATGCTACTCAAGAATGCGATAGAACGAGTTCCCTCCACTCAGAAAGGGAAAGGATTTTATTCTCGCTTCTTCCTCGTATAGAAAAATTCAGGAGAGTGGCGGCCAATTTTGGATCTGCGCAAGCTCAACAAATATCTGAAGAAACAGAGTTTTCGCATGGTAACACTAACAGATATTCTGAATTGTCTCAACAAAGGGGACTTTATGGCTTCTCTGGACCTGAAAAACGCCTACTTCCACATCCCTATTCATCCAAAACACTGCAAATACCTGAGGTTTGCAGTGGCTGGCGTCCACTTTCAATTCAAGGTGCTTCCATTCGGCCTGAAATCAGCACCGAGGATATTTACCAAGTGTTTAGCCCCGGTAGCAGCCATGCTGAGATCACAGGGAATACAAGTTTTCCCGTACCTCGACGACTGGCTCCTAAAAGGACCATCGAAGAACTCCAAAAAGGAAGCGGTCAAGAGTTCCCTCTCTCTGTTCTCCAATCTGGGACTGACCCTCAATGCAAACAAATCTCAGCTCCAACCGCGGCAGGAATTAACCTTTCTGGCAGCGGTATTGGACACATGCCAGTGCAAGGCGTTCGTGACTCAAGAGCGGCAAACCAAACTATGAAACCTGGCAAAACAAATATTTGCAAGAAGGTCTCTTTCGGTCCGAACATTTGCTTCCCTTCTAGGGATGTGCTCATCTTCAATCAGTCTCATCCCCATGGCGAGACTCAGAATGAGGCCACTGCAGGAAGAATTACATCGGCAGTGGAAGCAAGCGGACGGGTCGTTCGACGACCACATAAAAGTAACATCTAAGATGAAGCAAGCCCTTCTTTGGTGGTCGAAGAAACACAATTTGTCACCAGGCCTCACATTTCTCCATGACATACCAGAGTTCACCCTGACAACAGATGCTTCCATGGAAGGTTGGGGAGGTCACCTCCAGGACCTTCAGATTCAAGGGCGGTGGTCTCATCAGTATCAGCAGAAACATATCAACAGCCTGGAGCTGAGAGCCATCTTTCTGTCCCTGCAAGCCTTCCTTCCACGGATTGCGAATTCGTCAGTCCTGGTGCGCATGGACAATACCACCAGCATGTATTATATAAACAAACAAGGGGGAACAAAATCTCTCTCCCTCTCACTGGAAGCTCAAGAGATGTGGGAGTGGGTCATACACCACTGCATATCTCACAGAGCAGAACATGTGCAAGGTATCCAGAACGTTTTAGCCGACAACCTCAGCAGGACTTTCACAGGCTGTCACGAATGGAAACTCGAGCAACATCAAGTGGAGAGGATCTTTCAAACATGGGGAACACCAACACTGGATCTGTTTGCCACGCAGCAGAACCGCAAATGCCTGTTTTACGTCAGCAGGTTTCCTCAACAGGGATCAAGGGGAAATGCCCTGTTAATGAGATGGTCCGGAATATTTGCATACGCTTATCCTCCGATCCCACTCATTCCGAAGATACTGCAAAAGATGAAGAGGGAACATGGCACTCTCATCCTCATTACTCCCCGTTGGCCGAGACAGTATTGGTTTCAAGAACTCCTTCAGCTCTCTCAGCAGCCTCCACTTCGTCTCAAGCCGACCGTGTCGATGTTAATGAGAGAGGGAGGCCAGATCCGACACCTGGACCCTCAATAGCTGCACTTACACGCCTGGCTCCTGACTTCCTAGAGTTCAAGGATCTTAACATCTCCTCAGATTGCAGGGCGATTTTATCACAAGCCTGTGCTCAAATTACCATCAAGACATATCGTTTTAAGTGGAAGCGATTCTGTTCCTGGTGTGGAGAAAATAATGTTCATCCACTCCAAGCTCCACCTGAGGACTTTCATCCTTATCTACTGTCTTTAGTTAAAGCAGGTCTGGTTTTCTCGTCCATTAAGGTACATCTGGCGGCAATATCCATATTCAGGAAGAGTTCTAACAAACCATCATTATGTTCATCATCATTGATCAAACAATTCCTTAAAGGGCTATTCCGAGCTTTTCCTCCAGTTCGGCCCCCCCCTCCCACCTCCAGAGTGGGACCTCAATATTGTTCTGTCCCAACTGTTAAGAGGCCTTTTGAACCTATTCACAGGGCGGAGCTAAAGTTTTTAACTTGGAAGGTGGCTATTTTACTAGCTCTCACTTCAGCCCGCAGAGTCAGTGAGATACAAGCCTTCACGATTACACATCCTTTCTTACAATTCTCTAGAGACTTTGTGACGCTTAGAACTAATCCAAAGTTCATCTCAAAGGTGCCGACCCAATTCCACATCAATCAGCCTGTCAAGCTCAAAACTTTTTTCTGGATCCTAAAACTCCGGCAGAAAAGGTATTACATTTCTTAGATGTGAAACAGTGCCTTAAGTTGTATCTTCAAAAAACAAAGGACATACGCAAATCTAGTCATCTTTTTGTTGCTTATGGTCAAGCCACCTTGGGTCAAGCTGTAACAAAGGCGACTATAGCTAGATGGTTGACATCTACAATTCTCTTCTGTCACGAAAAGGCTAACAAACCTTTAACAAGAAAGGTTAAAGCACATTCCACCAGAATGATGTTAGCGTCAACGGCCCTTTTCGCTGGGGTGACGCTGGAGAACATTTGCCGAGCTGCTACGTGGAAAAGTGTGCACACTTTTACGAAGCACTACTGTCTGCAGTCGGCAACTCATGATGACACAGCGGTTAGGGAAGCGGTGCTACGGCATCTCCTTCACTAAGGTTAGACTTTTTATAGTCTTTTTCTTCATAATTTGACTGTTTTAAGCATACGTATTTCATTATAATGTTCTAATCTTTTCAAATGCTGTCCTAGTCTATAAGCTGGGTCTGGTGGCTCAGTGGACTAATGCGTCCACTGCAGGGGCCTGTGTTCGACCTCATGGTCACAGGTTCAAATCCCGGCGGGTCCACTCAGCCTTTCATCCATCTGAGGTCGATAAATTGAGTACCATTGAGTTGGGTAACAATAAACATCTGTTATTCAGCGCCAAGAAACCTCTGGGTGAACGTGCGCTTTACAAATACACATGTTATGTTATGTTATGTTATAATGTACTATATGATGGTTTTTAATGCATATGTTATGTAAACATGTTTATGCTCTATAACCTTCCAGGTTGTGTGGGGATGGATACGTTTTATTTTGTCTCCCACTTTCTTCTAACGACAGACATGATGTCACTGCTTGCTACTCTGATTTAGGCATGTGAATGTATGAAAGATAACCCCAATACTGGATAAGAAAACAAGTTACTTACCTGTAACTACAGTTATCCAGTATTGGTATCTTTCATAGATTCACATGCACCCACCCTCCTCCCCGGCAGGGCAGTTCTTTTTTATGGATACTTACTTCTCACTTGTGCTGGGAAAATCTGAGGAGAACTGCCTGGGCTGGGAAGGTTCTAGAGGGTGAGGACAGCTGATTGGCTGAGGCTACTATTTCAGGTCTTTTTACAGAATGAGGTAGATAGGCCGCTAAGTGTTGGGCCTAGTTAGGCCTTTTAGTCTTTTTCAGCCTACTACAAGAAATTTTTAGGCACTGCTATTGTATATATTTTTACCGTGGGACTACCGCCTCAACGACGGGGAATGATTGAGGCATGTGAGTCTATGAAAGATACCAATACTGGATAACTGTAGTTTCAGGTAAGTAACTTGTTTTCGTTTGAGGCGTTAATTGTGATTGTGTGATTGGATCTTTCTCTTTCCACTCTGTATCTTGCCCAGAGCATGGAGTGGTCCAATATACACCGAGCCAGGTGTCTTACCTCCCCAAAGCCAGGAAGTTGAGATGTTAACAAAACTAAGAGGTAAATTTGCAACAGACTGTTGTGAGTGCTCAAGTGAAATGTAAATTCTTGGATGGAGGGATTACGTGTTCTCCAGACATCAGCCATACCCATGGTGCTGTGAAACTCATCCACACCTGTGGTGTTAGATGAGTCTTTCTAGTCTTTCTAGTCGGAACAATCCCAAGCATCATTTGGAGTCCTGTTGAAATCGCTACCCAGGAGGAGGTGTCCCGGTGGCAGTCCCAGCACTAGACCCCCAAGCTCTGGGAGTGTCACCCGTGTAGCGTTGGTGGTACATGCAGTGTGAGTATATTAATAGTTTCCCCCTCCCATTTTCCCGCCCGGTCTGTCCATACTTTCGCCACAATAAATGGGAAACTCTTCTTGAGGACTAGGCCTACTCCCCTTGACCTGGCTGTGAACCCCACATGCACCACCAGTTTGAAATCCCAGCGGTCAAGTGCTTTACACGCGTTCCCAAGAAGATGGGTTTCTTGCAGAAGGACTACGTCTGGGGAATGCCTCTTCAAATATTGGAAGCCAATACCCTGTTTGATCTTATCTCCCAGACCGTTTACATTCCACGACATTAAGCGGATATCCGGGATATTTTTATTATTTGCCATATAGGTGGTAACTAGTGGACAAACATCCTGGACATTGTGATTCCACTCCCTAGTCTATTTGGAGGAGGAGTTCTAACTGACGTGAGTATCTGGTTTAGTTTCTGCTACTTATTGGCACTGTGCAATGACTGTGTACTTTGGTATCCCTTAAACCTTATAAAGTGTAACGCTAAAAACAGAAGACGCATCCACCATAGTATCCCCTTTCCCTTGAGAAAATCCAGCCCTCCCTGAAAGTGGATCTGATCTGCCCCCTGGCTCATTACTCTACAGCTGGACTGCCCGCAGGAGGGTCCCAACCCCACCCGGTGCCACCCGCATCTGGTCAGCTACTTTATCCTCCATCCATCTCCCTCCAGGGACCCACAAGGTAGCTTCTGTTCAGGTCAGACTGTTCTCATTGTGTTCTTTGGTTGTTTTCCTTGACTCTAATACCTAGAGCAGTTCCAGAGCTTAATCCCCTTGATCAGTTGTGGAGGAAGCCTCCCCACATATTCCTTCCCTCTCTCTCCTCCCCATTATATTTGGTGGCTGCTTTCATCTCCATCTCCCTGCATGTGACCTAGCAGAGGGACCACCAATGGTGCCTCATCCATCCAGCCATGCCGTTTCCGGAGTATCAAAAAAAACATGTTTTGCCCTCAGTCTCCACCTGCAACCTCACCGTGAAGTGCATTAAATATTTCACTCCTTTGTCTCAGAGTGCTTGTTTTACAGATAGGTAACCGTGTCTCTGCACCTTCAGGGTAAAATCTGAAAGAAGGTTATTTGAGCATTTTCGTAGTGTACTGCATGGGCTGCCTGCAACCCCATGTCTCTCTCCCTGAAGTTGAAGAGATGAGTCCGTATCGGCCTGGGCAGCGCTTCAAGATGGGCTCCACCACCTGGCACTAGATGGGCTTGTTCAACTGACATGAATTTAGACAAACCACGAGGTTGTAGATGTTTTAGGATTAGTTCCCTCCACAAAGAGGTCTGCTTGTTCTGGGACCCCAGAATACGAACATTATTTTGGCTCAATCTCCCCTCATAGTCTTTGAGTCTGGCCTCCAAGTGCACTGTAGTTGTTTCTAGATTGCTCACCTGGTCTTTGAGGGTCGAGGTGTCTTGGAGAAGGGCTGATGTTGTGTCTTTGACTTCCTGGATTCTGGTTCCCATATTTAGGAAGTCGGCACAGATCAGGGATATTTTGGTTGTGACGTGTCTATACGGCACTCCGGGGCAGGGGCCACACCCCAGATTGCCGCCAATATGTTGTTGAGAAGGAGGCTTCTTAAGGTGTAGCCGAGACCCCATCCAAAGTCTGATCTCAGGTGGACTTTGCCCCCTGTGTCTCCTTTGGGAGGGTGAACTTGTCCAACTTCGTCTGGTGGGGCCCTTAATACTTTTACTCCCAGTCATGTTTTCAATCACCAGTGGGTTTGTTGGATGAAAAAGGGGGGCGATCTCCCTGGTACTCTGTCGACTGCCACAGAGAAGTAAAAACACCTGTACAGCCTTACAGGTATTTACAGGTGATACGGCCCTCCCGGCTTCTTAGATGTAGGAGATGTTAACCCCTTGAATATTGCAGGGTGCACAGGGATTTGGTTCTTTGGGGCTTTGTGGCTTGTCTCCCTAATTGCCGGACCCTCTGTCGAGGGCATTTCCCTCTGTCAAGGGCATTTCCCTCTGTCAGGTTTTGTCTTGTTGTGATCTGCCTCGTTGTCCTCTTTTCCTTCACCCCAGCCACCACTACTTGTAATCACAGGCACCCAAGGCACCCAAGACAAAATCAGTCAGTCAGTCAGTCAATCGGTCACTTTCTTGGGGGCAAGGGGGCGCGGCAACTCATCTCCAACCAGGCAACTGGAAACACTGCACAAATAGATACACTGTGATTAAACCTCTGCACATAGGTGGGCGGAAGAAACAGATTGTGTCTCCGACCCCGGCCACTTACTTCTGCACTGATGTCGGTCAAATCACCCTCTCGTCGGCGCTCTGATATCTGATCAGAGCTGCAGAGTCTGCTTCAGGCCAGCGGCAATGGCAAATCCTGCATCGCCACAGTGTGGCTGAAATCCAGTCCGGGGCTTCACTGCCAGTCACAAGCGTACCAACGATCGTAGCAGGCAAATGTTGGCCCGCGTCCCAGAGCTTTGCTCAGCCACTGCCCACCTCGCTCACCAGTTCCGGCACACCCAGAGCAGGCCGGGGATCAGATAATTGCTCAGATATTACCGGGGGTAAAGAGCTGGTTTACCGAGCCACTTTAGTCAGTCAACTCCCCTGTATCCCAATTTTAAGTTGGAGAGCAAAACCAAAATTTAGCTTGTGGCAAAACAAAAAGTAAAGTTCTTCTTTATCTGTTTCTCTTCTAGGACAGGCAAGGAAAAAAATCAAGAATATCAAGTTCAGTTCTCCCCCCCCAAATGTTTTTACAAGTTCAAACCTCAGTTACTGTTAATATGAATATTTTTAAATCCAAATCAGTTCCACCAAATCCCCTAATAAGATGGTCTCTGCCTGTAATCTGTTTTCAGTCTTTCCCAAACTTTAAACCGCATTTCCGTGTCATATCTCGATTTTCGTGAACACACATTTCAAAGTATATTTTTCAGGCTCAAGGTGGTTTTTCCTCTGTATTAAACTCCAGATTGTGGTCATAGTCATGGAACCTATTCATTGTAAAATAAAAAATCATCATTATCTGTGTCGTCCTCTGATACTGGAGCCAAATATACCCCCTTTGGTGATTCATACTTCGGAGCTCTACTTCTGGCAATTTTGTTACCAGTCAATGTTTCAATCTCTTCCGCCTCCCAGGCTGACAGCTTCCCTGTCTCTGACTTTGGCCCACAGTGTTTCTGTTTGCATTTCTCTTCCTTTTCTTCAACCTTACTTCCTCTGTGACAGTCTGTAGTTCTCGGTTTTTCTCATAACTTCAACTTTCATTTGATCTCGCACTTTGTTCAGGCTTTCTTATGTTTTGCCTTTCTGCAATAAATGTTCTACTTCCAAGGGGGGAAGGAGTTCTTTTTAACTGTGATTTTCAGTTGTAATTTGTCAAGCTCAATAAATTGATCAGAGTCTATTTCTTTTTGCTGCCACCTGTGCTTTGCTCTTTTGTATGGCAACACCCCTTCACTCTGATCACTTTTACACTGGGCTTCTTGAGTTTCAAGCTCTTCATCTGAACTCTCACTCACTTGAAATTGTTGCTTTAGATTTTTCCTTGAATTTTTGACTTTATTGTCAACTTGATCTTTACCACTTAGAAAATACATTTCTTCATTCTCCCCCCATACACTCTGTGAATTTGGCCTTAACTGTCACTTAAACTATCACTATGTTCAGCAGTTTTTGCAGCTTAATCGTCCGCTCCTGCCTCTTCCTCAGTTTCAACTGCTCTAACTCTTTAGGTGCGAGCAGCGTGGTCTATTGAGGCGCTCCCGCACATATTAACTGAACTATAGGTAGTCAGGAGAACTTGATGAGGCCACGTAATGACATGATTATTCATTTTGCTCAATGATGGTCTCTTCCTGCAAGGCTCAATACTTGATCTGTATACATGTTTCCTACTGTAACAAATCCTTGCCAGTCATATGGACTTGACACTTTACAATTGCCACTTCTTTTGGTTTCGGAATTGCGTCCAACAAATGCCATATGCACATGCTATTTTTAATTGGAGCACCTGAGGATGTCATGAATCTTTTCTGTGTCCAGAGTTGACCTCGGTCATGCACAACACCAAAACTATAGCAGCTATTTGTATAGATGGTCACATTCAAATTCCCGGACAAGCAGCAAGCTTTCGTTAGAGCAATTAATTCCGCTACTGGTGTTGAAATCACATTTGGTAAGGAGGATGCCTGTAATGTTTCTAAAACACAAAATATAGCTTACACAGCTCTCGATCCTCCACATGGATTCTTCAGACAGGAACCATTAACAAACCGTGGGAAATTGGAATCCTCTAATAGAACTTTCTCATAATCTGGTCTTGGCTTTGTGCATAGCTCGGTCACTTCAATGCAGTCATACTCCAACTCGTTACCAATAACACTTTCCTTACCTTCACATTTTTCTGAAATTGTAAGCAGTGTTGCTGAAAATTGAATATTGTACCTTCGAATTGAATTGTTCTCTCCTCCAAGTATTACCTGTTCATCATAATGTGTCAACCCTTCTGTTGGTAATGTGCTGTGTTTTAGTTATTGTTAAAAAGGATTTCAACAGAGTGTGGTACATAGACAATTAAAGTATGGCCGATCACAATTCCTTCACTTTGCTCTATTGCCAGATAGACTGCTGCAACCGATTTTAGACATCGTGAAAGACTTGTAGCAACTGGATCCAACCCTCCTGAAATAAAAGCAATTAGATGTATGAGCCAGCCTTGTTTCTGAGCAAGTATTGAAAGTGCACATCCGAATTTTTCATGGCAAAACTAAAAAATCAAATTGTAGTCAGGCATCCCGAGTTTGGATGCGTGACACAGATGATTTTTCTGGACCTGGACACCTAGATTGCCACTTGCCTGTGGCTTCCAGTTCCTGCTTGTTCCAGACTGATCCAGTGACACCCCAGCTGCATGGGTTTTCCTGACCAGGCATTTAGCTGGCGCACTGAAGGCACACCAAAGGCAAGCCTGTCTGTGCCAGACCACACCCAGTGTCAAGACCCCTAGCCCTCCTGCCTCACCAAAGATACACCATTGTTGAGCTCTACACCCTTGACCCAGTGTGCTGCAACAAACCATGCCAATATGCCATCCCATGCTCCATGGTAGGACCTTTCACAGGTACCCACTGCCACTTCACCTACACCAGCCCACTGACCAGCCCCACCCCAAACACACCACAAACACCACCTGAACAAAAACATCAACTCACATCCACCCTTCTCAACAAACGCCCACTATGCAAGCATTCCACTGAATTATGGGACCTCATTGCCACCCTCACACCTGACATTGTCATTCTCACTGAGACCTGGTTCAACCCCACATCCGTCACAGGCATTGCCACAGCGATCACCAATTGGTATAAATTCACTCAGGACCACACCAATAGTCCATGATGAGGAACCGCCATCATCTACAAAGATACAGTGTACCACGACCACCGACAACACTACCACCCCCATAGAACATTTCTACTTCAAGCTCCTCACAGACAACAAGACAACCATCAGAGGCACCCTGGTATACCAACCCCCAGGCCCACACTCCAGCTTATGCAACACCATTACAGACTTTAGTGCGCCCCTACCCATAGACTTCAACAACTACATTTTCCTCTGCAACCTTCATTTCCATATTGATGACCCCAACAACAAAAACACACATACCTCCTTGACAGTATGAGGAGACTCGGATGGACCCAGCTTGCCCCTGAGCCAACGCACATCCCAGGACACATGCTGGCCCCAATTGTCACCTTCAGCAACCATGTCAGATACAGCTATGTCACGGAACTAACATGGACTGATCACTCTATCAACCACTTCAGCATCTCCAGCACCAGCACCGCCACCCCAAGATGGCCATTGTCTCCCACCGGAGGTGGAACAAAATCTTAGAAACCAGCTGGGTGAACGCCCTCAATACCTCCAACCCTGCTCCCAACCTCGAACAGGGAGTGAAAAACTTGAACGACTGGATCACCAATTCCGCAGACAGCATCATCTCCATCAAGAGAAAAATCCAGAGAAAATCCTCCAAAAAGGCCAGCTGGTACACCCAAGAACTCAGAACAGTGAAACAAGACAGCAAACAGTTGAAGATGAGATGGCGCAACATCAAGGATACTGCCGGCAGGGCAGCTTTTAAAACCTCCCTCAACCTCTAGCACCACCTACTGAGGGCAACAAAGAAGACCGACCTTGCAGCACTCCAACCCATCTGCCAACAAAAACATCATCAGACCCTCATAGGAGCTGTGCGACAACCTCCTTCACTTCTTCCATGTTAAGATCGCAACCACATACAGAAACTTTGAACCCCAACCCACACCTATGGACTTCCTCAACAAATATGCCACCACTGGAACCGACAATAACTACACACTGACCACCTGGAACATCATCTCCACCCAGGACACCACCTCCACCATGAAATCCGTCCACTCAAGAGCTCCCTCAGACCCATGCCCGCACCACATCTTCAGCATCAGAAACCAAAAGGATTGGCCATGAACTCACCACCCTATTCAACACCTCTATCAACACTGCAACAATTTCTGACACCATAAAACACGCTGAAGTCTCAGATCACTACTCCTAAAACCCTCTGTTGACTCCTGCGAACTGAAAAACAAATTACCAATCTCCCTACTCCCATTTCAGTGAAGGTACTGGAAAAGGTTATCAGCAATCAACTCATGACACACCTGGAGCAGAACCAGCTACTCAACACCTCTTAATCCAGCTTCCAAAGCAATAACCGCACCAAAACCACCCTGGCACAGCTGCCAAAGACATCTGATCCCTCCTTGACAGAGGAGAAACAGCAGCTTTGATCTTCTTCGACCTCTTGGCAGCCTTCGACACAGTATCCCACCACACACTGATCAAAAAACTCCTCTACATTGGCATCCAAGGGGACGCTCTCAAATGGATCACCTTCTTCCTCACTGGAATAAACCAGGCAATCCACCTCCCACCTGTCACCACTGAACCTAAGAAGATCACCTGGGTGTCCCCAGGACTCTTCCCTCAGCCCCATGCCCTTCTATGCATATATGACCCCGCTGGCCAACATAGTCTGATCCCACGGTCTCAACATAATTTTCTATGCAGATGACACCCAACTCACCCTCTCACTCACCGACAACCAAACCGCCACCAGAACCAACTTCCGCAGATGCATGTCATGTGTTGCCAACTGGACGAAGAACAAGTGCCGGCAGCTGAACACAGACAAGGCGGAAGTACTGATCTTTGGCCAAGCAGCAAGACATGGAATGACTCCTGGTGGTCATCAGAATTTGGAGCCGCTCCCACTCCCTCCAACCACTCCAGAAACGTCTGAATCATCATTGACAACAAGTTCACCATTAAACCACAGATCAACACAGTCTCCTCCGCCTGCTTCTTAATTCTGCGCATGCTACTTAAGATCTTCAAGTGACTACCCCTACACATGAAACTCACCATGACACAAGCCCTCAGCCAACTGGCCACTACCAATGCCATCTACGTAGGACTCGCAGCACACCTCCTACAGAGATTTCAGACCATACATAACACTGCAGCCAGACTCATTCCCGGCCTTTCCCGACAAACCCTCATCACACCCCACCTCAGGAAACTAAACTGGCTCCCCATGCAGACGAGATGACAATTCACACTGCTGACCCACACAACCAAGGACCCGCCTACATTAGCCACCACCTGAACTTCCACCAGCCTTTAAGAAGACTACCCTCTGCCTCCCTTTCTTTTGCCCATACTCCCCGCATCTAGTGAAGCAGATGTAGAGGACGCTCCTTCTCCCACATCTCAGAAAAACCTGGAACAGCCTTCATACGCACCTCCGGACCATCACCCCACTTCTGGAATTCTGGATGGCCCTCAATTCCTGGCTGTTCAAATAACCCTCTGGAACCTGCAAGCTCCTAGATACTATATACAGTGATTAGCCATGCTTTATATTAAATACTGATTGATTTATTTACTTTTTTTCAGTTTCTTAAATGATTGAAAGCACTCCTAACCAAATGGTGCGGTATCTTGACCATCATTACTTGTCAGCCTTATTAAAAGCTTTGCAATGTGGGAAAAATGTGTATTCCACTGGGGACAAAAACCAATAATTCCCAGAAAGAGAGTGAACCCCCCTCTGTGTGGTCAGGGGATTCAATTTCAGAATAGCAGAAATGTGTTCTTTTGTGACTTTTCAGCCCCCTTTTCAATATGGTGTCTGAGATAGCTAACTTCCTTCTCACATTGCTGTATTTTTATTGGGGAGCCTTTATGCCCGTTTCTCACCAAATAATTCAACAATGCAATGGTATCAAATGTATAAACCTCTTTTGTTTTGGATGCTAACAAATATGGATCTATGTTCTGAACAAGGACTGAATTATATGGCACTTTTGGGGGAGAAAATTGAAGGGCATTTTGTATACCCTTGTGGAATTCTACACCATATGAGAACTCCATTCAAAAATTCAAATGCGAAGAGGAACTGAAAATCCTCATGCAATGGGACTGAAAAGAACGATTAGCAAAAGTCAATGCCGATGTACCATTCTGCCTCTGATGGATTTGGAACACTATTACCACATGATTCTGTACCACAGGACGGTATGGAACCACAATTGTGTTAATCTTTTGGAGATCTTAAACAATTCTTCATTTGCCACTGGGTTTCTTACTTGCTATTACATATGAATTGTATGGACTACCAAGGACCTCTTGAAGGATGCCCTGCTCAATCATTTCATTTTCTCAAACACTGGTTTCTTTCCCTCTTCAGCTTCTTTAGTTATTGTGTAGTTCTAGGGAATATTGCATCTGGTTTCACCTTTCTTTTCACTGGTTCTGCTGTTTTAATCAATCCAATTTTCGTGCCTGAATAATCCAAATACCTCTTCTCTAAATGATTTCTAAATCTGGAGGGAGGTCTTTTTTTATCAACACTGGGTACGTCTCAACTTTTGAGTCATTTGCGCTAAGTTTAAAAAAGTGAATCCTCATCTTGTCTTTCTACTGTGACACCATTCTGTGTGCAATAAATAACACAATTCATCTTGCATTATGATCGCTTCCAAGAAAGATAACTGGACTTGAATCGCATAGAAAAAATTGAAGCTCATTCTGCATTTTTCTTATTTTGATCGGCACGTCTGCTGAAACTTGATCAACACTTTGATTATTGCTGTCCCTACAACTTAGACTTCTCTTCACAAGAGGATAGGTTTGGAACTGCCGTAGAACGAACTACAGAATGGTTATCTTCCTTATCAACCAGAAATTATACGAGATGGCCATTGACAAAGGGAGTCATGGTTTTGCAGCGCGACACTGATTCGGAAGAGGAAATGAACAGGAGCAAGTCGAGTGGAACACCTGAAACGACATTCATTTTCAAAATAATAGTGTATCACATGAAAATATGGCATAACTTTTCCTAGTATACTTTACATTTCTCATTGGCATAAGAAACTCATTCCAAGTGCAACGTCATTAGTTCATTGACTATGACTTCTTTCATCTTTAAAAACAATTATCAAAAATATATTTCACGCAATATTTGCACAAATTGCATAATTTAAAAATGCTAGAATAGTTCAGTCAAGTTGGACATTGGTTTGCTAAAGATTTGGGGTAGAATTTCAGTACTAGCTTAATGTACAAAAGAGCAGGAGTATACAGAATAAATTGCTGTAGTCAACCGATTATGTGAAGCCAAGAAAATAGTACATTCTCTGTCACGCTTCCAGCTAGCCACCAAGGATAAATGCAAGTTGTTTGAGACTAGACTGTACGTCATGCATGTATGCGGGAATACTGTTTGCTGTGTGTTCCAGGCTAGTATATTGAACTACATTGAAATTTCCTCAAGGCAAATATGATTTACTCAAAGTTGACAATGCAAGTGATAATTATTCAAACATTGTAAGTTCATCCTTATTATCTTTCTTTATGAATACAGCAATGCACAGGTCCTATTCCAATTGTGGAGTATCAGCTCCCACTGCCCAAATCTATCACCTCCAAGTATACAATCCCTAGATGTTCATGGAAATCCAGTGCGGACGTCTCTTTGCAGGTCATGATCGAGAAGTAGACAAACAGATTTCTTTCCAAACTGGTTTGTAGCTCATAAGTTCCGATTCTCAAGATGTGTCTCTTTTCTTCGCTTGGCAGTTCGGGCTGGACTGTTCCCATGAGGCACAGGGTCAGACTGATTTGCATTTAGCCATGTCTGAACTGGGGTGGCAGAGTGGGCTAAAGAACGGTGACGGATTAAACACAGATCTTTTGACTGGGTGTGAGTGTTTGATTGATTCAGATGCTCCGTCCATCACCACCCCCTTTTGTACCTTTTCTCTTGTAGGCACAGTAACCCAAGCAAATTCTACTGAACTGCATGAACATTTTGTATTATTCGGAATGTGCACCTTAAGCCACATTTGTTTGTTTGAATAGCTTTATTTCGATATATTAGCATATCATAAAAGCATTACATTGCAAAAATAGGTAAAAACAATTTAACAGTACACATTATATAAGATCTACGAAATCAACGAAAGTATCAAAAAAGTGGATTATTTGCCCAGACATAAGAACACATTAAAACAGGTTCAAGCAAAAAACACATTACTGAAGCAGCAGTTTCTTTGCAGATCTTATCCGCCAAGCCCAGCCCAAGAATTTTGCCATGCAACAGGCGAAGAAGGGACGAGCATCCAATCGTAATATGCGTAATGCTTCCAGGTGCGATCTGGTGCCCAGGCTCCTGCATAGTGACTTTAGCCATCTCGACCTGGGCGATGCATATGCGGGACACTCAAACAACAGATGGGCAATAGACTCAACCCTTGAATCACAGAAGGGGCAGAATGGAATAGTTTGTAATGGTGGCTTCCAAGTAGAAGTTAACAGCCTGTGAAGGGTCGACCCTTACCTCGAGGGGACAGCGGAGCAATATGGACTCTCATGCCTCCGGAACTACTCCTCTCTCTGTCTTCCCACAGGCACCATCGGTAACACCGGTACATGGCGGAACGGAAACGACCTTTCGGGACCCCGGAAGTGTGGACGGTAAAGAAGGACCGGAAGTGACCTCATCTAACCCCGGAAGTCATTCTACCGGATACCGGCTGGAGGGTAGAAAAGCCGGCGACTCGGACGACTCAGGGTTCCCAACAGCGGACTCATGGCAGGAGTTAGCAGAACGCGGAGAACCTGCAGCGGAAAGCAGTGAAGAACCGAAGAACCGGAAAGAAGAAGCAGACGAAGAAGACGTTTGGTGTGAGGACTGGTGGCGTCCTCAGGAGGTGGCTGGAGAGCGGCCGTAACTCAGAGGAGAGTTACGGCGGGGCACGTGAGTACCTTGTTACCTTTCTCCGTGTTTTCCCCTTGTAGCAGTGTACATAGTATAAATAGCCCTCCGAACCACTCTGTGTAAAAACGTGCACCGACACTGTATAGAATTGCGCACTCTTTTCCCTCCCAAGCACTCTCCTCCCGCTACCCGTCTTTCCCCCTCTCTGCCTGCAACCCCACCCCCTTCACGTCCACTTCAACCCCTCTCACTCCCAGGTGCTGGTGTCAGTGTTACGACATTTTGTTATCCTTTGGACTAATCGCCCTGTTTTCGTTCTCTTTTCCCTCCGAGGGGCTCACCGTACCTACACCACGGAGAGACGACCACAGCCCAGCAGCGGACACCCCGACGACATCTTCCCGGAACCTCGTCCCTACAACCCCACCTGGATTTCCACCTGGACCGCCCCACCTTCTGAACTGAGTTTCTTTTGTATGAACAATAAAGTTCTCGCTAATCATAGCGCACTTCATACGGCCTCCACGCCTGTTATTCCGGCCCGCCCTAACCCCCGCTCCACAGTTGGTGTCAGAAGTGGGATTGCCCGGAAGCATGGAGGCCGCGGTCAAACAGCTCGCAGAAGGCCAGGAACATCTCGGAAAACTAATGGAACAGTTCCTTAAAACTGCAGAAGATGACCGGGGACAACTGTATGACGTCCTAAAGGGTCAGGGCACGGCTCAGGATAAAACTCTTGAGAAACTTGCAACAGTCATGGGGCAACAAAAACCGATGGCCTCTCTTCCCTCTGTAGTGCTGCAGAAATATGTAGCTGGTGAGGATCCCGATTTTTTTCTTCACAAACTTTGAGCGCCTGGCTCAGGCCGCAGCATGGCCAGCCGATCGTTGGGGTCATTACCTCGGTCCCCTGTTAACAGGGGAACTACAAGCGGCTTACCAACAGGCGAACATACAGGGACAGACCCCATACGAGGATATCAAGACTTGTATTTTGGAACATCTCGGGATCGACGATGAAACGTACAGGGTTCGCCTTCGTCAGGCTAAGGAAGGTCCCCAAGAGAACCCCAGAGCGTTGTCTTTTCGGATAAAAGACTTGGCCAACCGGTGACTAAAACCGGCAACATCCAGCAAAGAGGAGATACTAGCCAAGATCTACTTAGAACAGTTCCTAACCTCTCTGCACCCTGCCACACAGAAGTGGGTGCGTCAACACGCCCGACTTACTCTCGATAGTGCGGTAGAAATTGCTAGCGCCTATAACCGAGCTCAAGACTCCCAACATGGGAAAGAAGAACACTCCACACGCTCAACCCATGGCAGTCATGTACGGCCACCAAGACCACCTCCAGTGCTCCGCAAACCGGACACACTACCCTTAATGCCGTATCCGGTCATGCCTAGACCGCCACAACCCGGTCCACAGTGTTATCATTGTGGTGGATACGGACACATAGCACGCATTTGCCCTCAGAAGGAAGAGCCAATGGAAATAGGTGTGGCTAAAAACTATGTGTGTCTCACTGCCGAGTCAAGCCCTCCACCCTTCCGCTGTCCAGTACAGATCGATGGACACCAAATGATGGCTCTTGTCGACACAGGATGCCGACATAGCGTGTTACGTCCACAAGATTTGCCTCACTCTTTGGAACCTGTACCAGGAACAGTGGCCATCAAGTGTGTCCACGGTGATACGAAATGTTATCCGACTGCCAGAGTATATATCCAACACCCCAGCAATAACGGGAGTCCCCTAACAGTCGGACTGGTTCTCAATCTGCCCGAACAGGCTATTCTGGGTAGCGATTATAGCGGTCTTCCCCACCTCCTACAGGACACTACTGACTCACTGAAGAAATGGTGGGCTGAAGCACCTTTTTCACGAGAGATCCCCTGCTTCAGAGACTTCGCCCAAACCCTGGAAGTCCAAAACTCAAAAGAAAAAGGAAAAGAGGGACTTCTCCCTGGCCTGCCCTGCACAGATAGACACACACCCATGGGAAACCGACCGAGAGTTTCGAGCCGCACAGCAAGAAGACCCGGTTCTCCAAGACGCATGGGGGCGTGCTCTTCCCAATGAGGACCCATTGCAAGTAGGTCCTTATTTCTTCATAAAGAACGGACTCCTGTATAGGAAAGGGGGACCCCAGACAAACGCCCAATTAGTCATTCCTGGACTATTTCGAGAGAAGGTACTCTTTCTGGCCCACAGTCACCTACTGGGTGGACATTTCAGCGACGAGAAGACGGGTGAAGCAATATTAGAGAAGTTTTACTGGCCAGGAGTGTACGCAGAGATTAAACGTTACTGCCGGGAGTGCCCGGTGTGCCAGAAAACCAGTTGATACAGGCCTCCAAGGGTTCCCCTCCAACCTCTCCCACTAATAGACATCCCCTTTTCTAGAGTAGGAATGGACCTTATAGGTCCTCTCTTACCGTCCAAGAGTGGATGTAGATATGCCCTAGTGCTAGTGGACTATGCCACCCGCTTCCCTGAAGCAGTCCCTCTCCGTCAACCCACGACACAGAATATAGCCAAAGCCCTCATTTCCATCTTTTCTAGAGTAGGTTTTCCCAGGGAGATATTAACTGATCAGGGTACTCCCTTTGTCTCCTCTCTCATGCGTCAGGTTTGTTCTACTCTGGGGATCAAGCAAATAAGAACCTCCGCTTACCACCCCCAAACAGACGGTTTAGTAGAACGCTATAATGCAACCCTGAAAACTACTCTAAAAAAACTGTTGGGACTGGAGAGTAAACGTTGGGAGGAAATGCTTCCCCTCGCCCTTTTTGCCATCCGCTGCAAAGTACAAAGCAGTACAGGCTACTCACCATACGAACTGTTGTATGGACGAGCACCCAGGACCATGTTGGACATGGCTCGCGAGGCTTGGGAAGCAGAGCCTGACCGAACTCGTCCTCTGCCCGAATACATAGACAATCTCAAGACTCACTTAGGAGAAATCAGAGAGATCGTGAAGCAGAATCTCGTGGCAGCACAGTCTACCCAGAAAACCCAATATGAAAAAGGAACCAAAGTGAGGTCCTTTGTTCCAGGAGACCAGGTACTACTGCTCATCCCATCTTCGGACCATAAGCTGCTGGGACAATGGCAGGGTCCATTTACTGTTGTAAGGCAAGTGACTCCAGTCACATACGAAATTGAAACGGACGCCAACAGGGGAAGTAATCAAATCTATCACATCAACCTCCTCAAGAAATGGGAGGGTCCGCGTCCTGTCCTCTCTGGTAGCAAACCCTTCTTGTTTGAGGGATGTTTCGATACGGATCTGCCAGAGTGCAAGAGAAAGGATCTCTGCCGCTCTTTATCATCCCTACAAGCCGTATTCTCCTTGTTACCGGGACATACCACTGTGGTGGAACACGCCATCCACACTGAACCCGGAAAGACGGTAAGGCAACGCCCGTACCGTATCCCGGAAGCCCGTAGAGCTGTCATCAAAGAAGAAACGAACCAGATGTTAAAAATGGGCATCATAGAACCCTCCAGCAGTAGCTGGAATTCGCCCATTGTTTTAGTCCCTAAGCCTGATGGCTCTACCAGGTTTTGTATCGATTTTAGGGAGGTGAACAAGATCTCAGCCTTTGATTCATATCCCCTACCTCGTGTAGACGAGATGGTAGAGGGTATAGGCAAGGCGCGGTACATCAGCACCCTTGATCTGTGCAAGGGCTATTGGCAGATCCCTTTGAAAGCCGAGGACAAACATAAGACCGCCTTCTCCACCCCCGAAGGTCTGTTCCAATTTAAGGTGATGCCCTTCGGGCTACATGGGGCTCCTGCAACCTTTCAGAGGGCCATGAACCAGGTTCTACGACCTCATGCACAGTACTCAGGCGCTTATCTTGATGACATAGTCATATACAGTGACACCTGGGAACAACACCTTTCCCATTTGCGGTCTGTGATCTCCTCCCTGGGCAAATACGGTTTTACCATAAACCCGTCCAAGACCACTTTAGCGGCTCGGAGCGTAAAATATCTCGGCTACGTGTTGGGTGAGGGACATATTCATCCTCAAGAGAGCAAGGTAAAGACAATACAGGCAATACCCTTCCCCCAAACACGAAAAGATCTCCGTGCATTTTTGGGTATGTTGGGTTATTACAGGAGGTTCATCCCCAACTTTTCACATGTTGCAGCTCCCCTAACTGACCTCCTAAAGAAGACAGCAAAAACAGAGGAGATCCTCAAACGACCGTCTCCTGTACTTCTGCGTGCCTTTAACCTCCTCAAAAACGCCCTGACTTCTGAACCTGTATTAATGAGTCCTGATTATACCCAGCCTTTTATTCTACAAACCGACGCGTCGGATCAAGGCTTGGGGGCAGTTCTGTCTCAAAAAGATGCAGAAGGAGCAGAAAAACCCATTCTGTACCTTAGCAGAAAACTTTTTCCCAGAGAGGCCAACTATTCTGTTGTTGAAAAGGAAGCACTCGCTATTAAGTGGGCGGTGGAACGTCTCTGTTACTACCTTGAGGGTCGGGAATTCCTTTTGTATACCGATCACGCTCCACTTGAATGGATGGCTCGCAACAGAGGACACAATGATCGGGTGCTTCAATGGTTCCTCTCCCTCCAGCCCTTTCGCTTCCGAACATTGCATCGAAAAGGACTAGAACAGGGCAATGCGGACTACCTCTCCCGGTCCGCCACCCACAAACCCTACAAGAAACACTCCTAGGGAAAGGGAATGTGAAGGGTCGACCCTTACCTCGTGGGGACAGCGGAGCAATATGGACTCTCATGCCTCCGGAACTACTCCTCTCTCTGTCTTCCCACAGGCACCATCGGTAACACCGGTACATGGCGGAACGGAAACGACCTTTCGGGACCCCGGAAGTGTGGACGGTAACGAAGGACCGGAAGTGACCTCATCTAACCCCGGAAGTCATTCTACCGGATACCGGCTGGAGGGTAGAAAAGCCGGCGACTCGGACGACTCAGGGTTCCCAACAGCGGACTCGTGGCAGGAGTTAGCAGAACGCGGAGAACCAGCAGCGGAAAGCAGTGAAGAACCGAAGAACCGGAAAGAAGAAGCAGACGAAGAAGACGTTTGGTGTGAGGACTGGTGGCGTCCTCAGGAGGTGGCTGGAGAGCGGCCGTAACTCGGAGGAGAGTTACGGCGGGGCACGTGAGTACCTTGTTACCTTTCTCCGTGTTTTCCCCTTGTAGCAGTGTACATAGTATAAATAGCCCTCCGAACCACTCTCACTGTAAAAACGTGCACCGACACTGTATAGAATTGCGCACTCTTTTCCCTCCCAAGCACTCTCCTCCCGCTACCCGTCTTTCCCCCCTCTCTGCCTGCAACCCCACCCCCTTCACGTCCACTTCAACCCCTCTCACTCCCAGGTGCTGGTGTCAGTGTTACGACATTTTGTTATCCTTTGGACTAATCGCCCTGTTTTAGTTCTCTTTTCCCTCCGAGGGGCTCACCGTACCTACACCACAGAGAGACGACCGCAGCCCAGCAGCGGACACCCCGACGACATCTTCCCGGAACCTCGTCCCTACAACCCCACCTGGATTTCCACCCGGATCGCCCCACCTTCTGAACTGAGTTTCTTTTGTATGAACAATAAAGTTCTCGCTAATCATAGCGCACTTCATACGGCCTCCACGCCTGTTATTCCGGCCCGCCCTAACCCCCGCTCCACACAGCCCTAACGGAAGTACTCCTACCCTAAATTTGAAGTACAGTGATCTGTCACCCGGGTTACAAATTAAGTCCAGGTATGGTTCTCTATATGGGAGCTCCTTGATTAAGAGAAACTCAACGACAGATTTGCATTGCTTAGAGTTGCACATTCTCTCATTAGCCACCCATGACCAGTTAATCTTCTTGAGCATCTGTTTAGGTGGAGCTGTTCTATTGGCCCAAGCATCTCCTAGACCCAATTCGTAGAGAAGCTGCTTGACTTCCCTGAGCCAACCGACCTTGTGCCAGCCCGGCAAGGATAGGAGTTCTCCTAGGGCATCAGCATAGCTGCACAGTTCTGGTACGTTCCATATCCGGGCCCATAATAAGAGGGGGCGTAGCCTAGCTTGTTCACATATTGGGCGTGTACCTGCATCAAGTAGGAGAGGGAGTGTAGGGGTACTGTGGGGTAACTTCATAAGATCTTTATGGAAGTTGTTTTCGAGGTAGGTTAAGGTGTCGACTCTCTGTATACCCCACAGTTCCGCACCATACAGTGCCGCACTCACCACCCTTGCCCTGTAGATGTCTAATAGTGCCCCAATGGGTTTGAGAGATGAGGCACGTTGTTCTTTTAGCAGGGCCCCTGTGACCCTCTTATGAGTCAAAAAGACCTTTTGGTGGTGGGCCTTCCAATTCATGGTGTCACAGAGTCGAATGCCCAAATAGTCGAACTCCTTGACTCTTTCAAGTGGGACTGAGTCTAGAACAGGAGGTATAACAGATTTCCTAGAAGGGTTTAGAACAAGAAATTTGGTTTTGCTTATATTTATAGTTAGGCCCTTGGTGTCACAGAAGGCCTTAAAGCTAGAAAGCAACTTTTGAATGCCTGCTGGAGATTTTGAGATTAGGAGGGTGTCATCTGCAAATAGGAGCGTAGGTATTTTTCTGCCAGCCAGGGACGGTGCGTCTGATGGTTGTTGAAGAAGATGCTCCACCACTCCGTTAACATAAAGTGAGAACAGAGTGGGGGCTAACACACAGCCCTGGCGGACGCCCCTATCTACAGGGATGCGGGATGTTTTTTCCCCCTGGTCACCCCACCTAATCTGGGCAAAATTGCTTTCATGGAACTTGATAAGCAATCCCAACAAATAAGGGGGGATACCCAACCCATCTAGGACATTCCACAGTTGGGCTCGTGGGACCAGGTCAAAGGCAGTCCACAAATCTATAAGGACTAAATACAAACTGCCCTTGCCCAGTACGACCACTTTCCAATACAGCATTAGAAGGCGAAATGTCTGCTCGATGGTGCCTGTCCCTGTTCTAAATCCTGCCTGGAAATCTGACAAAACCTGATTTTCTTCGGCCCATTGCAGGATCCTACCTAGTACTACTTTGCCCGCAACCTTTTGTGTCGAGTCAAGCAGGCTAATTGGGCGATAGTTAGCTGGGTCGTCCCGACAGCCTTTCTTAAAAATCGGGACGACCTCAGCGCCCCTCCAAGAATCAGGAAGAGAACCTCCCAACACAGCCTCGTTCAGGAGCGAGGCAATTAGTCTACTCCACAAGTATGGATTTTCCTTCAACAGATCGCCTGGGATTCCGTCTGGGCCAGCAGCCTTGTTGGCAACAAGGCACCTGATTGCCCCTTCTGCTTCCTTAATACTGAAGGGGCAATCATTAATTGTGGTGGCATCTGGAGATCTGGATAGAAAACCCATGTTTGTTTGTAATACACCTGGTGGGACGGAGTATAGCTTAGAGAAATGGGCAAACCAGGCCTCACCAGGGATGTTACAGGTAAGTTGTACATCAAGGGGCTTATCCCTGGCTCTCATCAAATCCCAAAACCCCTTAGAGTCTTTTCTAGTACTCGCCTCCATTAACTCACTCCAGAAGTTGTATTCATGAGCCTCCTTAGCCATGGCTACAGTTTTTTTATATGATTTCCTGGCAAGTCTGATATTGCCTGGGTCCTTGGATTTCACTGCAGAAATAAGTTCCCCTTTAGCAACCCGGCATTTTGAGGAATACCACTTGTCTCATGCTTTGGAGGCACCTCTCGTTGCGGCCCTCACCCTATTTTGAGGAATGATAAACAGTTCACTTAGGGCCGCAATGGTTTCTGTGAATGTCGTTAGAACAACTTGTCCGGTGATACCCAAGGCGTCAAAACGCGACCCCACAGCTGTCATTATAGTCCTTGCTTGCGCCATCCTTCCCTCATCCGCTGCTACTTTAGCCCATTTTAACCGCCTACCACAGTTTGAAGGAGCAAGTTCATGGGATGTTTTCCATGTGTAAGCGGCCTTTGCTGGGTTTCTATCGTGCCACGGCGGGGTGAGGGTTAAAGATAGAGAATTGTGATCGCTGTCGCAAGACAATATGACTTCCATGTCTTGGTGAAACGGCCATAGGTTGTGGTTCAACATGATATAGTCTATTCTGGAGGTGTGTCCCACCCTGTTGTAAGTGTGCGCTCCCCTGAGGTCTGATTTGGATCGACCATTAGTTGCTCTCAGGTCGTATTCCATACAGAGTGTGTTGATGTCTATTGCACTCTGCGTCCATTTTTGAATCAGATCTAGGGTCAGCGTGGGGATACCTCTCCTTGTATCATCTTCCCAAGTGTCCAAAATGTCCTCCCTAGCCAGTGGCTCGAAGCAACAATTGAAATCACCTGCGAGGAGAACATAAGAGTCAATACTGCAAGCTTCTAGTTCGCTGTTTAATCCTGTACAAGATAGCGATGATACCCCTCCCCTGGCCCCCCTTAAATAGAGGTTAAACACTTCTAGCTTCCTACCCCCCTGACAGTGTATGGTTATCCTCTGAAGATCAGGAGATTGAGTGGTTTTATGGCTTACACTTAAACCCAGTGCGATGCTAACCCATATAAGAAGGCCGCCAGACGGGCGACCTTTACTACCATGTTGTTGGGAAGCTGGAACGAAGTAAGTTGTAAAACCTACTCTGCGCCTGGGTTCTAGGCACCAGGTTTCTTGCAAGAGACAGATGTTAAAAGGGTCCACAAAGGCGTTCCACTCTGGGATGTCAAAGTTGCGGGCGAGCCCTGCCACATTCCAACTTAAGATCTTTATCAGAGGTTTACCTGGGGTAACCCGCCTAGGCGAATTGACAGGTATAGCCGGAATAGACTCCAGTCCTGCCTCCACTGCAGCAGCTCTATTATACTTTTGGGAGGGCTCGTTCTGTGATTGGATAAGAGCCCTGGCTACAGTGATCCGCTTCCCATCTGCTGGAACCATCCAAAAAGGTGACAAGGGAATCATAGGGGGTATATCCAGCTCCTGCGCTACTTCTTGAGTTTCTAGAGTGCTTAAGGTGTTCAATCCCCCCTCTTTTGACAGAGCTTGTAGCATTTCTTCTCGAGCTGTGGGGTTAATGTCAACAGATTCTGTCGTCAGAGATAAGGATTCTGAGGTCCCTAAGGCTAGAAGTGGAGGAGCCTTTTTCGCTGCTTGAGAAACAGCTTGCCTTGGGAGTCAGTCTACATCTTCGAGACAACCAAACCTGTTCGTTGTTGGTAGCCCATGCCAGCGTCTAGGGAAATCTTGGTATTTGTTCGGGTGCCTCCTCCATGTCTGATGACAAACCAATGACCAGTCACCTTCCTGGGTATGTTTGGGGCGTGGCGGATAGAAGAAGGACAACGGCCTAGGTATAATGGGAGAACCTTCACCAGTGGGCCATGAGCAAATGTGGTGGGCCGTATGTGGGTCCTCGAAAGTCACCACTATGCAGTCCCCGGGACTGGTTTTCCTTGAAGGACCCACCCAGGGAACTCGACGGACCATTAGGACTCTGCTTCTCCGACCATTTGGAATTGGTCTGTTCACATTGAGCCAGTGCATTATCTTATTCTTCAGAGACCAATGGTTCTCGTGGTGATCATTTTCAATCTGGGGGACGCCCGTCAATACAACCACGTAATCATTGGCCTCCGGAGGAAGATCAATATAGCCCCCTCTAAAATTATTCTTAATGCGTGGGCCCTGAATCGGTTGGTGAACAGCTTCGCTGGCAGATGGCCTTAGGGGAAAGCCAGCATTGGGATATACAGGAGTTTGAGAAGTGGGGAGCTTAAGAGTCCTAGTTGGGAGAGCAGCAATATTTTGGTCCACACCCACGGTCCGCGGTTTAGGAACCGGCCGTGTTATAGCGGGTGCTGGAGGGGGAAGTTGTAGGGCTTGTGGGGCTGGGTCTTCTACAAGGAGGCCTTGATTTTCTAGACTTCTCAAGCCAAGAGTGGCCAAGGCAATGATGCTCTTTTCCATCTCTAGCAGATTATTTTCGATACGTGAAAGTCTAAGGTCTAGGGGAGAGAGAAGTTTCTTTAGGGTTTCCCAGACTATACCTATAAATTCCCCGTCCTTCCCTTCCTGGCCCTCTAAGTGTAAGCCCTCTTCCTCTGCAATTGTGATAATGGATGCAGAGGCTGTTCCCTCTTTGCCCCCCTCTCGTTGTGCCTGTGCCAAAGAGGCACACCCTCCTATTGCATTAGGCACAGGTACACTACCCACATTCAGCTGGTGTGCCACAGCAATTTTTGCCTTCTTACGAGAGTAAGCGGACCTAGAGTTGCGTTTCCTTTTGGGTAGTTTACCTTTAGTGTTGTTACATACAGGTGTGTTTGGGATTACCAGAGGAGGGAAATTAGAGGTAACTTGCTGATTGGAAATAGCCACGGATAGGTTCAGTTTGCCTGACTGGGTTACTGGACACGAGGCTGGGGGAGAAGTGGGTGGGTTCGGGGTCTGATGGACGTCTGCCTGCGTAATGACGCAGTGGGGAATGGCCAGACGCTCCGGGGTAACAGCAGATGCTATATGTCCCAAGGAGGATTTTTTTGACCTTGCAATGTCCTGGGACAGCCTTCTAGCAGCAGCCAAATCCACGGAGACACAAGTCTGTAGTTTGGAAATTTCTTTGTCTATGGCTAGATTAGTGCGAGTAATAAAATCATCCATGGGGCCGTTTGTTGGTGGCCCACCCTTGGCGGCCCTACTCCGGGTTGTCCGAGTGCACATAGCTTGACAAGATAGACACACCACGAAAACCGGCAATACAATAAGGGGAATACAAAATAACCCAAGTAATCCAGGTGGCTGAGCAAAGGGTGATAGGGGGTGGCCCAGTCCAGTCCTCGCAGTCCTCGAACGGCCTCAAACGGCCCGCTCTTTGCCCGGTCTTCGCCCCGAGCTGCGTCCCGCGCTGCGTCCCGCGCTGCGGGAAACTTAGGCTATAATATAGGGGGCGTAAAGGGCGGGGGCGGGCCAGCAGGGAGAGCGGACCGGATGCTGGTTCCCGGTCTCGCAGGGACTCCTGGTTGTTGGAGTCCCTGCACACTCGCAGCCCTGCCGAGCCTCACACCCAACCCGCCTTGCTGTGCTGCTCCCTCTGAAGACACACACACCTGTGCGAAGCGAAGCGGCACCCGCGGAGCGGGTGCGGCGAGATGTGGGTCGTGTCCGCCTCTAGATTGTCGCCTGGTCCGAAGTGCCTCCTGACAGTAAGAACTGATGTCCCAGGGAGAGAAGGTGGAGGGCGCATTTACAGTCCTGCGATGGGCGGGGGCGGGCCAGCAGGGAGTGCGGACCGGATGCTGGTTCCCGGTCTCGCTGGGACTCCTGGTTGTTGGAGTCCCTGCACACTCGCAGCCCCGCCGAGCCTCACACCCAACTCGCCTTGCTGTGCTGCTCCCTCTGAAGACACACACACCTGTGCGAAGTGAAGCGGCACCCGCGGAGCGGGTGCGGCGAGATGTGGGTCGTGTCCGCCTCTAGAACGCCGCCTGGTCCGAAGTGCCTCCTGACAGTAAGAACTGATGTCCCCACATTTGTAATTCACTCCTGAGTAAACGGCCCAGTGTGGAGTTTCACTCATCTATTATCGAAGTTATTTCCTAAGCTGATTAATTGGCAGTTTGTTTGATATCACATGCTCCACCTAACATTTATAATAACCATTATTGGTTTACTCCTTTCAGTGTTTAATTTTTGGTTAACTTAATTTCCCTAACCGTATTATCCCCTTTTTTCATGACATCAACCTTTATTTCACCCATCATAGTCCTAACCCTGCTAGTGCCGCTTTCTATTCCAACTGCCACCTGCCTCCAGGCTACCCCTTCAAAGTCTTCATTTTATGAGTGTTGCTTACAGCTCTCTTTGTAGTGTTCACCATTACTCTTTCACCGTCTCCTGTGCCCTTCATGAAAGGAAACTAACCTAATGCATTTGGTTAACTTCTCAAACCTGGATGACGACCTGTAAGGTGGAGTGTTCTTGGTACTCTGACTGTGCCGGCCTGCTCCTATCTTTTATTAAATATATTTATTTATTTAAATTTGTAACAGTAATGTCAACCACTCTTTCATCAGGATATCACCAGTACTATCCAACACTATTCAGTTGTTTCTACACGTTTCAACAGATATTAACACTTCCTCAGTAGTGGCTGCTACAGTAGTGGTGGGCTGGTGATGGGTGGGGAAGTTGTAATAAAAGGTAAAATCCACTTACCTTCAAGCCGCCTCCTTGCCTCCGTCCAACACAGCAAACAAGGAAGCCCACAGGCTTCCAGACTCCTCTAGCTAATCACGATGCTACTGTCACCATCAAATCAGCATATTCGTGATTGGTCTGAGTGCCGTGGTTCGGCGCTCAGACAGGGACTTGGAGGCTGTGCATGTTCTCCACCCATGCTGTGCAGTACAGCCGGGTGGAGAACATGCTAAGTGCGCATGACAGTTTGGCCGGCCTTAGATGGCCAGCCAAAAAGTCATGCACAGTTAGAAAGTGCTCACCACTCCTCCCCCTGCTGTGTGCGCAGCCCAGCCCCGCCTGCAATTAAGGCCTGGACAGTAAAATAAAATGATAATAACATGGTGTTAGTATCATTTTATTTTTCCTGTAGGGCAATGAGGAGCCGCTGCTGCAGTACGTCATAATAAAAGAAACACACAAGACAGCATGTTTGGTTAAAAGGCCCGTGTAAATCCATGGAGGATGAGGGTGAGTGAACAAGACATCTACCATGAAAGTAGCACACATATTTATTCCCAACTATAACTACTCTTCATCTGTGCATTGGGATCAGTAATTTGTATCATCCATCATTACATCTCTGGTCTCACATTTTCCCTTTCTGTAACCCAGCATCATTATTTTCCACTGTTATTATGGACAAAACCCACTTCAGTAGCATCCAATTTTAGGCACACTCAGGGCTGTAGCATGTCTCCCTTTAGGGAAGTTGTTGTCATCTTTAGACGATTTGTTCAAGAATATATCCCATCCTGTTATTTCCCCATTTCCATCAGAACAATGTTTTGGGTGTCCGCCCATTTCTTAAGATATGTCCACAATACGTATAGATTTGGTGGATCACTAGTCTTCAGTAGCATTACTATCTGCCTTTTTGCCATTAATAAATCCAGGTTGGTGAACCCAACTGCTTCTTTAATTTTTTTTATTCAGGTCATGAGTCCCAACATGGCAGCCTTGGAGTCACCCACCAACCCCAGGTCCTTTGTATCGTTTGTATTAAGAAATACCTCGACCAATAAGAGCTCAATCTAGGACATGAGTGGCGATGACGACGACTGGAATGACATAGACGATGTCGACGACAGCTGCCATGATCCTGACGACGAGCTCATCGACGACTCCGTCGACGATCCAACCTTCGTCGACGAGAGTCATCTCGCCGTCGCCGAGCCAACCTTTGTCGACAAAAACAGTCTCATCGATGCCGACTCCGTCTATGACACCGTCGACGAAGATGCTACCACCGACGACGACTCCGGCAATGACGTCGTCGACGACACATGTACTCTGCATTTCACTTAGGAAGAGACATATAACACCTGAAATTACGTCTCCACGGCATGTCACAACTTTACCTCCCACATTGCTTCTGGACGACGAATCTGACGAGGAGGATGAAGGTCCTTATGGGGCGGCTTACAGCCCATCTGACCTGTGATTCAAATGCCAGGGGTCAAGTTCTGACGAAGGCGAGACGGAAGAGCACCACTATATTCAACAGAAGAGTTATGTTCAGCAAGAGAGACCTCAAGTGTATGTTCGCCCAGAGGGATCTCCACAAAGGTCACACCAGGGAATGGTGGTGATGCTGTCCTCCCTTATCTCGGACTTGCAGTTAATGTTACAAGATTATAGGAGGAGGTTTCCATATCAGGCGGAGGGACAGCAAGTAGGCCTCCTTCACCTCCTACTCCGGTTCCACAGACAGTGGCTGAGACACCGTTGCCTTCAAGGGTATTTTGTAAGATGTAGGGTTTTTTAGAAAATAGGACTAGAGGGGCGCACTGCCTGGGTTGAGACGTTACAAAGTGTTTGAGAGGCAAGATAGTATTTGTATGTAGTGCGTGAAGAGCAGACGGAAAAACACCCTTAACCGTCTAGGTAAGTCAACAAGACCAAACAATGATACAAAGCCAAGCTCTCGCAACTACATTGAAGTACATATAAGCAAGGTACAATGACCCAAAGTTCAAAGGAAACGCGGAAGCAGGTTCTTTGATGTTATTCTTCTTGTCTCTGCAAGATGTTTAATTTTCTCCAGACTTGAAACAATACAAACGCCGACACGTGTTTCGTCGTGTACGGTTGAGTCACACGACTCTTCAGGGCTGGTGATACAAAATAGTGTATGCACTTAATTGACTAAACATGTTCAATTGTGTACTGCATATGGTGACATTTGTGCAGCCAACATGCAGTTTGTGACGTGCGTGGATGTCGCACACGGTTGGTGAAAAAAGTGGTGATGACACTTGCATGGTCGTGCAAGTCTTTGGACTATTGTGCTAGTGTGTACGTCGTGAGTGAAGGAATTTAAGAAGACCCATGTGTGGTCATGTGTCACTCGTACACAGTGGTCCTAAAATTTCAGAGGGCATCTATAGTGATGGTGAGTTTAAAAGTGAGATGTCAGAAAGATTCAGTTTTAAATAAACACAACGTGAAGAGGTATGTGTGTTGCCTCATAACATGCTTGTGATAAGTGTGCCTATATGCGATAAAGATCCAGAAAGCATACATCATGCAATAGCTTTTGTAAAATGGATAATAGCTATTACCTTCCACTTTAATTTCAAAAAATGGAGGGAGTAAGTCTGGACCTCTAAAAACTCAGTATCAAGCTAGAGTAAAGTAAGAATTAAAAGGGGAAAACAAAAAGGGAATTTAAGGAAGGCTTCTAAAAGACGGAATTGTAGGTACAAAAGAAACTGACAAGTTCAGGGCAACGGAGACAGCACAGCAGACTATCCCTTACCAATGGGTTTTCTGTAAGTCTAAACAACAGCCGGTGCTGTGTACTGTAATGTTCTGTTGAAGTTAAGGTTAGTAATTGTCTTTGTCCACTGGTAATTTCCAAAAAACGGAATAGCACTATGTATGCACAAAAGGGAGGAAATAAGGGACTCATGAGTCATCTTAACAAAGTGCTATTAGATTACAATAAGCAGGTTCCCTATTTTCAATAGGTTAAGGTTATACGTTAGCCCAAAACTATGCAAGAGTAAAAACTATTCACAGGAATGTGAGAGGTTACCTGTTAATCGCTATGGTTTGAACTTCAAAGCCGGGAGGGGATTTCTGTATGGCGCCAAGTGAAGAAACGGGTGCGTTTCTTTCGCGGTGGTATTCTAGCAAAAAACGGGAATTCCATAATGAGAGACGTTCTTTTAAATATGCGTGTAAAGCAACGCGCGCCCAATTCCAAAGTGTTTAGACGCGGGTGCGCGGTATGTTGAAAAGCGGTAAGGAAAGTCAAACCTACCCGCTCAGGGCAATCCCTCCTCTGTCAGTTCCCGGCGGTCGTCTCTCGTGTACGGACACGTGACCCCGGGAGAGGAGGGATTATAAAAGAAAATAGAGAGTGGAAATAGAAGACGTACTTATAAACCTAAGTAAATCTCCGCGCCATTTTAGAAAGGGGAAGGTTCTTTGCGAAGAAGGCGATATTTGGAGTTTATTTATTAGGAATAGACGTCATGGTGTATTTTTGATCGCTAAAATAAGAACCAGTTCGAAGGGGTATGGTATCCTACTGGAATGCAAGTACTAAAAATATCCAGTATAATCCTATTCGCCGCTTCTTTAAATTAAAATGATTAGTTTTGGATTATACAAAAATATATTTTTTATTTTAAGGCGATTAGAACACCCTAATCTAGTTAATGTTTCAAAGTAGAAATAATCCTAAAATATAGGGCTACGGGCAAAAGGTGACGTTAGGGCATGCGGGGCAAGGCCTGGGTGTGGCCAGATTAGTTAGGTGTATAGTGCATGTGAGTAAAAGGGTGCACAGACTTGTTGATTGTGCATAGAGGTGAACGTGAAGTTGAAATACATCCTATCCATGTATATTCAGACATAAATACACTCTTTCACTTAAAAAAGATTTTTTAAAGAAATACGTATCATGGACTATGTACATGTATGCGAACAGTAGATTAATGGCATAGTAGACAATGTCTGAACTGACACTCTTGATGCTCAGTAAATACCTAGCATAATACATAGGAACATTTGCCATTATTGGGCGTTACATTTTTCAAAATTACTTAATAAGTACATACATGGAAGTAGAATACCTTTGGCCCTTAAGGAGAGGGAAATCTTTGATGTTGTCATTAGCTAACCTCACCTAAGGGCTCAAAGTGTTTGTACAGTATATCTTCTTGTGTACACCAAGGATCCCCCCGGTAACTATATTAATCTCCAAGAAAATATTGCAGCTCAGAATCATAGTTCAGCCCATGTTCTACGCTGCTAGTATATGTCATCGAATGCCAATGCGGCAAGAAATATGTAGGGAGCACCATAAGAGCTCTCAAAGAGAGAATAGCTGAACACATGAGAGCTATACAAAAGAGGGACCAAAGATACCCAGTAGCCCTTCACGTGGCAGAATGCCAACCCAATGAGGATGACATCAAGATACGTGTCTTTGGGATTGACCTAATTCCCCTCAATATCAGGGGGGGCAACCGCGAATTGATGCTCAGGCGTAGGGAGGCCACTTGGATCATGCGCTTACGCAGCGTAGAACATGGGCTGAACTATGATTCTGAGCTGCAATATTTTCTTGGAGATTAATATAGTTACCGGGGGGATCCTTGGTGTACACAAGAAGATATACTGTACAAACACTTTGAGCCCTTAGGTGAGGTTAGCTAATGACAACATCAAAGATTTCCCTCTCCTTAAGGGCCAAAGGTATTCTACTTCCATGTATGTACTTATTAAGTAATTTTGAAAAATGTAACGCCCAATAATGGCAAATGTTCCTATGTATTATGCTAGGTATTTACTGAGCATCAAGAGTGTCAGTTCAGACATTGTCTACTATGCCATTAATCTACTGTTCGCATACATGTACATAGTCCATGATACGTATTTCTTTAAAAAATCTTTTTTAAGTGAAAGAGTGTATTTATGTCTGAATATACATGGATAGGATGTATTTCAACTTCACGTTCACCTCTATGCACAATCAACAAGTCTGTGCACCCTTTTACTCACATGCACTATACACCTAACTAATCTGGCCACACCCAGGCCTTGCCCCGCATGCCCTAACGTCACCTTTTGCCCGTAGCCCTATATTTTAGGATTATTTCTACTTTGAAACATTAACTAGATTAGGGTGTTCTAATCGCCTTAAAATAAAAAATATATTTTTGTATAATCCAAAACTAATCATTTTAATTTAAAGAAGCGGCGAATAGGATTATACTGGATATTTTTAGTACTTGCATTCCAGTAGGATACCATACCCCTTCGAACTGGTTCTTATTTTAGCGATCAAAAATACACCATGACGTCTATTCCTAATAAATAAACTCCAAATATCGCCTTCTTCGCAAAGAACCTTCCCCTTTCTAAAATGGCGCGGAGATTTACTTAGGTTTATAAGTACGTCTTCTATTTCCACTCTCTATTTTCTTTTATAATCCCTCCTCTCCCGGGGTCACGTGTCCGTACACGAGAGACGACCGCCGGGAACTGACAGAGGAGGGATTGCCCTGAGCGGGTAGGTTTGACTTTCCTTACCGCTTTTCAACATACCGCGCACCCGCGTCTAAACACTTTGGAATTGGGCGCGCGTTGCTTTACACGCATATTTAAAAGAACGTCTCTCATTATGGAATTCCCGTTTTTTGCTAGAATACCACCGCGAAAGAAACGCACCCGTTTCTTCACTTGGCGCCATACAGAAATCCCCTCCCGGCTTTGAAGTTCAAACCATAGCGATTAACAGGTAACCTCTCACATTCCTGTGAATAGTTTTTACTCTTGCATAGTTTTGGGCTAACGTATAACCTTAACCTATTGAAAATAGGGAACCTGCTTATTGTAATCTAATAGCACTTTGTTAAGATGACTCATGAGTCCCTTATTTCCTCCCTTTTGTGCATACATAGTGCTATTCCGTTTTTTGGAAATTACCAGTGGACAAAGACAATTACTAACCTTAACTTCAACAGAACATTACAGTACACAGCACCGGCTGTTGTTTAGACTTACAGAAAACCCATTGGTAAGGGATAGTCTGCTGTGCTGTCTCCGTTGCCCTGAACTTGTCAGTTTCTTTTGTACCTACAATTCCGTCTTTTAGAAGCCTTCCTTAAATTCCCTTTTTGTTTTCCCCTTTTAATTCTTACTTTACTCTAGCTTGATACTGAGTTTTTAGAGGTCCAGACTTACTCCCTCCATTTTTTGAAATTAAAGTGGAAGGTAATAGCTATTATCCATTTTACAAAAGCTATTGCATGATGTATGCTTTCTGGATCTTTATCGCATATAGGCACACTTATCACAAGCATGTTATGAGGCAACACACATACCTCTTCACGTTGTGTTTATTTAAAACTGAATCTTTCTGACATCTCACTTTTAAACTCACCATCACTATAGATGCCCTCTGAAATTTTAGGACCACTGTGTACAAGTGACACATGACCACACATGGGTCTTCTTAAATTCCTTCACTCACGACGTACACACTAGCACAATAGTCCAAAGACTTGCACGACCATGCAAGTGTCATCACCACTTTTTTCACCAACCGTGTGCGACATCCACGCACGTCACAAACTGCATGTTGGCTGCACAAATGTCACCATATGCAGTACACAATTGAACATGTTTAGTCAATTAAGTGCATACACTATTTTGTATCACCAGCCCTGAAGAGTCGTGTGACTCAACCGTACACGACGAAACACGTGTCGGCGTTTGTATTGTTTCAAGTCTGGAGAAAATTAAACATCTTGCAGAGACAAGAAGAATAACATCAAAGAACCTGCTTCCGCGTTTCCTTTGAACTTTGGGTCATTGTACCTTGCTTATATGTACTTCAATGTAGTTGCGAGAGCTTGGCTTTGTATCATTGTTTGGTCTTGTTGACTTACCTAGACGGTTAAGGGTGTTTTTCCGTCTGCTCTTCACGCACTACATACAAATACTATCTTGCCTCTCAAACACTTTGTAACGTCTCAACCCAGGCAGTGCGCCCCTCTAGTCCTATTTTCTAAAAAACCCTACATCTTACAAAATTCTGATCTGGTTTAGGACTGGGTGCCTCCACGTTACTATATCTACCACGATAACCAATACCAAGCAAGCTATTGTCCACTACAGAATGGACAGAGACAAAGCGGCAGCAGACCTTTTTGAGAACCTTGCCAAAGGCATGCCCACACACCAGGCATCGGCCGCAGCTGGTCCTGCTCGAATAGAGGGTCTTAGAGACAAATTCATGAAACTTGAAAAGCTGAAGAAACAAGAAAATTCCAGATGGTGGGATGGGGCCACCCTCAAACACTATTTAAGACTCAAAATAGTTCCTAGGGGTTTACGGTCCCACATCTTCCCCACCTATGATGACCTCGACCGAGATCTCATGGTCAAATGGGAGGATTCACTCAACCTGAATTCTACCACACTTATGGACATTCTTATTGAGAGTGCGGACCGAAAGACCGTGAAACTACAGTCTGAAATCTCTAATATTGAACAAGAGATCAAAGATCTCAACAAACCTGAGGCTACTGTAAAGAATTACACCCTACTGGATGAAATTCTGCTTAAACACCAGACTGAAATTAAGAATAGAAAGGCACGTCAAATAAAGAGGGACGAGGCAGATTACAAGAATGGGAGGGTTTACACCTTTGATCGGAAATACGACTCACTGATCCCCAAACCTAAGAACAGCTCACAACTTGCGAGACCCACCACTTCTAATTCCGCCCACTCAAGCACCACTTCCCTGAGTTCTACTGGACTCAGTGATATTGAGAACGAAATCCTTGCCAACGCACAATCCACCAATTCCACCTTTTTTTTAGAAGTGGAGCGGGTACGGAAGGGCAACAGGACTCAACCTCAACAGGCCGCAGCAGACCAAAACCCCACAGGGGCAAACGGGGGAACAAGCGAGGAATATCGCAGAAAACTGAGGTCAGGTACACAGAGGAACTAACAACATCACTTGATACTGTCCAAGTTATCAATCTGTCTTCATTACCATTGACACCAGACATGATTTCCCTACTAAGCAAAGGCCTTAACTTTAACCCTTATGCCACAGGTGATTTGTGTCAGACTAAAATTGATCTGTTTAAGTTCACTCGTAACCTTAAACTTAAAAAACATTTTGCGGGATCACAACATTCACAAAGACAACCTAACCTTGTTCCAACTGTATTTGACGATGTACCTATAACGATTAAAGATATACAAGCAACACATCTGCTTCTTTCTTTGACGGACAGGGAAGACAGTCCTTTGGAAATGGAGCAGTTATTAGAGGAACTAGACATAGAAACAGATTACAATATAACCAGTGGTCTGAAATGTAAATCTAAATGGATACCAACACTATCAGGTTGCAATTCTATAGACAGTTTTTACAAACGTGTTTTAGAAGATCTAGATAGAACTAATACCAAAAACTTAGACAACAAATTCAAGTATAAAGACAATCTGAATCGAGGAGAACGATCGGCCCTCTCTACTCTCAGTAAGAATACCAACATTGTCATCAGGGAGGCTGATAAAGGGGGGAATGTAGTGGTCATGGATTTAGTTGACTACAACAACGAGATCCATGGCCAACTGAGTGACCTTTCTTGCTATGAGTCACTCAACTACAACCCTACTGGTCCACTCACCAAGCTAATTAATGATCAATTGTTACTTTGGAAACAATCAGGTCTCTTAGATGAAAATGAATACCTATATCTTAAGGTACATAAACCAACACATCCTTGGCTGTATACCCTACCCAAGATTCATAAGGACCAACCGTTCCCACCTGGCAGACCCATAGTGTCAGGGATTGGTGGTCCCACTGAAAGGGTCGCAGAATACGTAGACCTCTTCTTGGGACCTTTAGTGAAAAACCTTCCTTCATACATACAGGATTCTAAACATATACTCAATATCATGGCTGACGTAGACTGGCAGAAAGACACCATACTGGTCACTATGGACGTGGTGTCTCTTTACACCAGTATAAACTTAGATCTAGGAATTGAAGCAATTACTAAAGTCCTCTCCAATCGACCGGCTTCACTATGGGCACACACAAACATGTTAATACAATTGATGAAGATCATATTGGAGAACAACTTCTTCATGTTTGATCGAAAATGGTACAGACAGAAGAAAGGAGTAGCGATGGGCTCTAAGTTTTCACCTTCCTTTGCAAATCTCTTTATGGGAGCATTGGAAGCTGATCTCTTATGGGGCACCAAAGGAACACAATACACTGACTCCATAGTGTATTGGGGTCGATACATAGACGACTGCTTTCTCCTGTGGTCTGGGTCTGAGGAACTCCTCAAATCCTTTTCTGATTATCTGAACACCAACACTTGGGAGATCAGTTTTACCATGAAACACAGTTTGACTCACATAGAATTTTTAGACTTGGAATTTTATGTTAAAAATGAGCAACTACACTCGAGACTTTACAGAAAACCCACTGCATGTAATGCTATTTTGCATGCTTCAAGTTTTCATCCTGAACACCAGATACGATCAATTCCCTATGGAGAATTTCTCAGGGCCAAACGTAATTGTAGTGAAGCCTGTGAACTAGATAACTGCATTACAAATATGAAGAAAAGATTTCAGACCAGAGGCTATACCAAAACTTGCCTTAAAAAAGCAGAGTCGAAAACAAAAGTCACTACCAGACCTGATTGTCTGAAGACACGTACTGAGATGAAATCCACTGACAAACATGTCAGATTCATCACCGAGTACAACGCACTAAACCAACTTACAAGAAAGAGTCTCAACAAGCATTGGAAACTGTTACTAGATGACCCCACATTAAAAGACTTTATCCCAGAAAGACCGTCTATTACCTACAAAAAAGGTTTTACCTTGAGGAATAAACTCAGTCCTACTGTTCCCTCCAATGCCTCAGCTCAGAACTGGCTCTCTACACGTGGCATTGGTTTCTACAGATGTGGATTCTGTTCTATGTGCATGTGGGGTAAACACGGTACAAAAAACTTTACAGGGCATGATGGTATGGTCCATCAGATCAAATACAATATTACTTGCCTTAGCAAATTTGTAGTATATGTCATCGAATGCCAATGCGGCAAGAAATATGTAGGGAGCACCATAAGAGCTCTCAAAGAGAGAATAGCTGAACACATGAGAGCTATACAAAAGAGGGACCAAAGATACCCAGTAGCCCTTCACGTGGCAGAATGCCAACCCAATGAGGATGACATCAAGATACGTGTCTTTGGGATTGACCTAATTCCCCTCAATATCAGGGGGGGCAACCGCGAATTGATGCTCAGGCGTAGGGAGGCCACTTGGATCATGCGCTTACGCAGCGTAGAACATGGGCTGAACTATGATTCTGAGCTGCAATATTTTCTTGGAGATTAATATAGTTACCGGGGGGATCCTTGGTGTACACAAGAAGATATACTGTACAAACACTTTGAGCCCTTAGGTGAGGTTAGCTAATGACAACATCAAAGATTTCCCTCTCCTTAAGGGCCAAAGGTATTCTACTTCCATGTATGTACTTATTAAGTAATTTTGAAAAATGTAACGCCCAATAATGGCAAATGTTCCTATGTATTATGCTAGGTATTTACTGAGCATCAAGAGTGTCAGTTCAGACATTGTCTACTATGCCATTAATCTACTGTTCGCATACATGTACATAGTCCATGATACGTATTTCTTTAAAAAATCTTTTTTAAGTGAAAGAGTGTATTTATGTCTGAATATACATGGATAGGATGTATTTCAACTTCACGTTCACCTCTATGCACAATCAACAAGTCTGTGCACCCTTTTACTCACATGCACTATACACCTAACTAATCTGGCCACACCCAGGCCTTGCCCCGCATGCCCTAACGTCACCTTTTGCCCGTAGCCCTATATTTTAGGATTATTTCTACTTTGAAACATTAACTAGATTAGGGTGTTCTAATCGCCTTAAAATAAAAAATATATTTTTGTATAATCCAAAACTAATCATTTTAATTTAAAGAAGCGGCGAATAGGATTATACTGGATATTTTTAGTACTTGCATTCCAGTAGGATACCATACCCCTTCGAACTGGTTCTTATTTTAGCGATCAAAAATACACCATGACGTCTATTCCTAATAAATAAACTCCAAATATCGCCTTCTTCGCAAAGAACCTTCCCCTTTCTAAAATGGCGCGGAGATTTACTTAGGTTTATAAGTACGTCTTCTATTTCCACTCTCTATTTTCTTTTATAATCCCTCCTCTCCCGGGGTCACGTGTCCGTACACGAGAGACGACCGCCGGGAACTGACAGAGGAGGGATTGCCCTGAGCGGGTAGGTTTGACTTTCCTTACCGCTTTTCAACATACCGCGCACCCGCGTCTAAACACTTTGGAATTGGGCGCGCGTTGCTTTACACGCATATTTAAAAGAACGTCTCTCATTATGGAATTCCCGTTTTTTGCTAGAATACCACCGCGAAAGAAACGCACCCGTTTCTTCACTTGGCGCCATACAGAAATCCCCTCCCGGCTTTGAAGTTCAAACCATAGCGATTAACAGGTAACCTCTCACATTCCTGTGAATAGTTTTTACTCTTGCATAGTTTTGGGCTAACGTATAACCTTAACCTATTGAAAATAGGGAACCTGCTTATTGTAATCTAATAGCACTTTGTTAAGATGACTCATGAGTCCCTTATTTCCTCCCTTTTGTGCATACATAGTGCTATTCCGTTTTTTGGAAATTACCAGTGGACAAAGACAATTACTAACCTTAACTTCAACAGAACATTACAGTACACAGCACCGGCTGTTGTTTAGACTTACAGAAAACCCATTGGTAAGGGATAGTCTGCTGTGCTGTCTCCGTTGCCCTGAACTTGTCAGTTTCTTTTGTACCTACAATTCCGTCTTTTAGAAGCCTTCCTTAAATTCCCTTTTTGTTTTCCCCTTTTAATTCTTACTTTACTCTAGCTTGATACTGAGTTTTTAGAGGTCCAGACTTACTCCCTCCATTTTTTGAAATTAAAGTGGAAGGTAATAGCTATTATCCATTTTACAAAAGCTATTGCATGATGTATGCTTTCTGGATCTTTATCGCATATAGGCACACTTATCACAAGCATGTTATGAGGCAACACACATACCTCTTCACGTTGTGTTTATTTAAAACTGAATCTTTCTGACATCTCACTTTTAAACTCACCATCACTATAGATGCCCTCTGAAATTTTAGGACCACTGTGTACGAGTGACACATGACCACACATGGGTCTTCTTAAATTCCTTCACTCACGACGTACACACTAGCACAATAGTCCAAAGACTTGCACGACCATGCAAGTGTCATCACCACTTTTTTCACCAACCGTGTGCGACATCCACGCACGTCACAAACTGCATGTTGGCTGCACAAATGTCACCATATGCAGTACACAATTGAACATGTTTAGTCAATTAAGTGCATACACTATTTTGTATCACCAGCCCTGAAGAGTCGTGTGACTCAACCGTACACGACGAAACACGTGTCGGCGTTTGTATTGTTTCAAGTCTGGAGAAAATTAAACATCTTGCAGAGACAAGAAGAATAACATCAAAGAACCTGCTTCCGCGTTTCCTTTGAACTTTGGGTCATTGTACCTTGCTTATATGTACTTCAATGTAGTTGCGAGAGCTTGGCTTTGCCTTCAAGGGTAGGCGAACCAGAGCCCAGGGAACTGCCTCAACTGGTGGTTAATATCCAGGATGATGATGTCTCATCGGATGAAGAACGGCAGATTGACCCTGACCAGGATCCAGATAGAGGCTGGGATATTGATGGTCTTCAGGATCCAGATGTCCCAGTGCAGGACACCTCAACCTCCCCTCTGGCAGACATTGGAGGTTTTCATAATCTCATGGAAAGAGCGTCTAAGAGATTTGGTCTGCCCATTAAGACGGTTCAATCTGACTGTTTTTTATACGACTTCAAAGAGCTATACAGAAAGTCTGTTCGTTCTATCCCCATCATAGAGCATGTTTGGTCGGAGGGTATGAAAGCCATGCAAAATCCAGCAACGGTCCTCCCTGTTCTTCCCCGGCTGGAGAAGAAATATAAAGCGCCAGAGGGCAGCCCCGCATGCCTCACTGGTCAGCCAAAGCCAGACTCTGTCATCTCCCAGGTGGCGCAGAGATAATCAAAGAATCCATCAACGTCGCTGACAACACTACCGGATAAGGACGGGAGGTGTCTGGATAATGTAGGGAAAAGGTTCTCTACAATGGCCAGCCTCCTCGTTCGAGGGGCGAATGCTCTGGCTATCCTGGGAAGGTATGATCCCCAGATGTGGTGTGACTTGTCCCCATTTGTAGAAGAACTTCCAGATGGTTCAAGGGACGAAGTCAAGAAAATCTTGATGGAAGGTGAGCGTGCCTCTTCAGAGGTGATAGACTGTGCTATGGATATAGCACCAACAGCCTTCCGAGCACTGGCAGGTTCAGCTGTTTTGCGGCGCCAGGGATGGCTGCGAGCCACGTGGTTTCGCCAGGAAGTGCAAAACAAGATTTTAGACTTACCTTATGATGGGGAAATGTTGTTTGGAAAACACATTGATGATACCTTGCAAGGCATAAAAAAGGATACAGAGACAGCCAAGTCCTTAGGAACTTTAACCTACCGCAAAGTCCCTTTAAGGGTGCAAGAGGAAGAGGCTTCTCATCGTACAGAGGAGGCAGCCAACAGCGCTACTCTTCCTATTCTAAACCTGCTCAATCATACAAGCGCCAATGTTCTCAGCGGCAAGGTCAATCGACGTCAGGGGCAACAGGGGAGAGACAACTCTAAAAGACAATAGCGGCCCGTGGCTATTTCTACTGTTCCTGTTCCTTCTTTAACACCAGCGGGGGGCAGGATTGCCCATTGTCTATGCAGCTGGAAGGTCATTTAATCAGACCAGTGGGTTCTGAATATCATCAAGAAAGGACACACTTTGGAGTTCTAACATCTTCCTCCAAGAAGAGCCCCAGTCGCCACCACGCCCAAACATCTTGGTCTTCTTCGTCTCGAGGCCCACCAACTCTTCATCAAGGAGGCAGTAGAGCCTGTACCTCACTCCCAAAAGGGCAAAGGGTATTACTCCAGGTTCTTCCTAGTTCACAAGACAAAGGAGAAGTGGCGTCCGATACTAGATCTACGGGAGCTCAACACCTACCTCATCAGGTTGTCATTCAGGATGGTCACCCTTCCAGACATTCTACGTCTGCTCAATCCAGGGGACTATATGGCAACTCTGGATTTGGAAGATGCATATTTCCATGTGCTCATCCACCCAGCTCTCAGGCAATATCTTCAATTCACAGTAGGCAAGAGCCACTTTCAGTTCAAGGTGCTGCCCTTTGGTCTCCCGTCCGCACCGAGAATCTTTACAAAGGTACTAGCTCCTGTGGCAGCTTTTCTAAGGAGGCAGTCTTTAGAAGTCTTCCCATACCTGGGCGATTGGCTAGTAAAGGCTCCTTTGTTCCAAGAAGCTTCCAAAGCGGTCACGAGCTGCAGTCAACTTTTCAAGCAGCTGGGCCTTTGGCTCAACACGGAGAAATCAATCCTGCGGCCATCCAGGAGGGGGGAAGTTTTTGGGTGCGATCCTGGATACCGGTTGCTGCAAAGCTTTCCCGTCAGAAGAACGCCAGAGCAAGCTTATTCTGTCAGCTCATCTCCTACAGACAAGGAAGTCTTTGTCGGTCCATCGGTACAAATCCCTTCTCAGATCAATATCATCCTGCATACCATTGATTCCACACTGCAGGCTTCAGATGCGTTCACTGCAAGAGCAACTAGACAAACAATGGCGTCAGGCGACAGGCTACTTCGACGACAAAATCGTGGTAACACCAGCGATGAAGAAAGCAAGCAGCTGGTGGTTGGTAAAAGAAAACATCTCAGTGGTTTTGACATTCCAGCTTCCTCCATCTCCCATGGTGCTGACAACAGATGCCTCCATGGAGGGTTGGGGAGCTGTTCTACAAGAGCTGAAAGTCAGTGGTCATTGGAGCGCAGTCAATGCAGATTCCACATCAATCTGCTAGAACTTATGGCTATTCGTATAGCCTTGCAGGCTTTCCTTCCAAGGATCCAGAACCGTACAGTGCTGGTTCGTACGGACAACACCACGGCCATTCACTACATAAACAAGCCGGGCGGGACAAGATCCTGTACCCTTTTGAAGAAAGCACAGAAAATGTGGAACTGGGTGATTCAACACAAGATCATTCTATCAGCGGAACATCTCGCGGGGGCACTCAATTCCACAGCGGATGCTTTAAGTCGCCAGAGGTCAATCAGCCACGAGTGGGAGTTGGATCAGACTATTCTCGAGGAAGTATTTTGACGTTGGGGGACCCCAACCATCGATCTTTTTGCAACACCGCAGAATGCCCAAATGCCAGTGCTACACAAGCAGGGATCACCATCAGGGATCCTTGGGGAATGCACTTTCGATAGCTTGGTACGGCGCATTTGTCTACGCCTTTCCACCATTTCCACTAATCCCGAGACTGATCAGAAAACTCAAAGCGGAGCCGTGCAGGATGATTTTGATTGCACCGGCGTGGTCCCGGAAATTCTGGTACACAGAACAACTTCTTCTCTCTCAAGACCACCCGATTCTCCTGCGGCCTGTTCAGTCGCTATTGACAATGGCTCACAGACAAGTACTACATCCGGATCTGAACTCACTCCAATTGACAGCATGGCTCCTGAGTACAGAGAGTTCCAGAATTTAAATATCCCAGGGGAATGTAGAGACATTCTGGCTCAGGCCCGTGCACCAAGTACAAATAAGACTTACCGGGGGAAGTGGAAAAGGTCCTGCCTTTGGTGTCGGAGACAAGATATACACCCATACACTTCGGCACCGCACCAACTTTTGCCTTACATCCTGTCTCTGGCCAAGTCTGGATTGGCTCATTCTTCTGTGAAGGTTCATCTGGCGGCCATTTCCAGATTCAGACGCAAGTCATCAGGTCCTTCCCTTTGCTCTGCAAGGATTGTTAAACAAATTCTGAAGGGCTTGTTCAGAGTTTTTCCTCCAGTCTGGCCTCCACCACCGGCCTGGCACCTTAATTTGGTTCTATCACACCTGATGAAAGCTCCGTTTGAGCCTATTCACAGGGCAGATATGAAGTTTGTTTCATGGAAACTTGATCTTCTCTTAGCTTTGACATCGGCTAGAAGAGTTAGTGAGCTTCAGGCATTCACGATTGTAGAACCTTTTCTGCAATTCAAAATGATGTTCTCATCCTGCGGACAAATCCGAAATTTATTCCAAAAGTCCCATCAGAGTTCCATCTGAATGAGCCTGTGATCTTAAAGTCCTTCTTCCCATGGCCCTCTACGCCAGCAGAGAGGGTGTTACATTCTTTAGACATTCATAGATGTCTAAAATTGTATTGGAATAATTACGGCCTGCCTAAAACACAAGATATCCATGAATGTCCAATAAAGATAGTAAAATGTGTGCAGGCCAGCCATCTAGAACTTTGACTTTGGTCTGCACTGCAGGCCACACACAGCTTCTGAGCAGCATCATCAGTACCTCTAGCCTTCCAAGGGCCCCTCCCTGCATTCCTGGGAGTGCCAGAATAGCCACAAAACTCTGTTGAACACAACTCGCTGTGTGGAAAAGGAATGACATATTTTTATTATTCTACTAGCTTACCCGTCGCGCGTTGCTGCAATGTCAGAAGAAAGGAAATTTAAGGAAACTTGTTATGATAACATTCAATTTACATTGTGTCATTTTTATTTAAACTTATTCATTTTATTATGGAAAACATTTTAAAGTGTTGTTTTAATTCTGTTTATTTATTCGAGTGCTTGTGGATACACTGTATTTTTTGTTTTTCCGTCTGGTGCGTACACAAATAAATCAGAAGGTTTTTTAAGTGGGCATTCTATGGACACCACCCTTCACGAGCATGTGTGACTGGTCACCCTCTCTACTAATAGTCAAACTATAAAAAAGGAGGATTCCCGGCATTCAGAAAGCTTTCAGCAGTATCGAATTGGTTTGTTCAATTCTATTACTGCAGACCGATTTTGTTAGTAGCACGTGTGAGTTACACTCGAGTTCCCAAAGCCACAACACAATCCCATATTTCGTCCAAGTAAATGGCAAGCGACTTGCTTTAAATATTACTGTAGGTATTAATGCAAGCAAATTATACAGGCTCGCACTCGTTCCACAACTTCTGTTTTTTTCTCTTTCTCAGAAGAATTGTGTTTTTGCATGAAACTGACTTCCAGGTTTGCTACCATTTTAAAAAAATGGCCTCTAAGATAATCTGACTGTAAGAGAGAACCAACCTTGCCCCCCGAAAACAACCTAATATGCCTAAAGGATCTCAACCCAACACCCATAACACTACCTCACCTCCCTCTTCTTTCTCAGCCTGATGAACTGCTCCAATGGCCAGTTTCCTATAAAGAAAAGAAGGAAAAGGTTAATCTAGACGGCAGAGAATCACTTATGAAAAGGAAGGCGATCCGTAGACGTGTGTGGCCAATCACAAGCAAGTGTGGAAAGTCAAGCAAAGACGTTAGGTTTGAAGATGAGACGGCACCCTGAAGCCTTCAGAAAAGAGAGCGGGTGACCAGCCCAGCAGAAGAGAGTACGATGAAGAAGCCAATCCAGAAGACGGAGACCAACACCAAAATTCCATAGCCAGGGAACAGAAGCCGATGCATGAAGACGACAAAGCTCCAAAAACTTGGAGCGTAGAGTGGTGGTTGCCCTGGGGTACTTGACTTTCCCGTCGCAACTCAGGAGAGTTGCGGCTTTCCCGGTACATGGGCACAAGGAAAAGGGAAGCTTCAGGGGAAGTACGGGGAGGGGAAAGAAACACAGGAAAGGTCTAAGACGAGTGGGGAATAGGGACCAAGGAGAGTCCTTTCCTAAATACAGTTTTTAGTTTTAAGAAAGAAAAAGAAAAGAAGAGGGAGAAAAGAGCCTGCCCAAAATTTGTGAGATTATGATTATTATTTGATCATTTTTTAAGCGTTCCTTTACAATTAAAAACAGTCATACAAAGGAGCCAGAGAAAAGAGGTTTGAGGTGTAAATCTAGGGAAGCTCAAAATGACCCATAAGAAAAACAAGAGGCACATAGTAAACCAGCGGTGTAAATTGCAAATTTATTTTTCTTTCTTTATTCACACTTCTCCCCCCCCCCTTACAAAGATCTAGATACTAATAACCAGAGAGTGAAAGAGATTTTATTTCACACACACCTGGGTGTGGTGATGGTCCCCGTCACCTATAATCCTATAATTCAAACCATCTTACTTACCTTGCTCTCCCTGTCTTCTCTCTTGGCAATCCGGGGACGAAACACCACTGGAGTCCAGACCTGGATCCAAAGATAAGGAAAAGAAAAAGTAGATTACCAATGAGACGACCTGAAAGACCAAAACCAGTAACACCAAACCAAGACATTTCTTTTTGTTTTGGGATTTCTCTTCACTTTCCTTTGTTGAATTGTCTTTCCACAATAAAAACACCAACATTGAGAAACCCTTTCAACCTCCCAGGTTTATTTTTCACCCATCCCTCACAAACCTGGTGTCAGAAGTAGGATCAGAAAGGAAGGAGGCCATTGTGTACAAAATGGCAGCAGGCCAGGAGAAACTGGAAAGGATTATGGAATGCTTTCTGGCCGTCGCAGAGGATGATAGGGAGAAATTACATAGGACCCTGACAAAACAAAGCCAGAGTTGGGAGTCTACAATAGGAAGGCTGGCAGATGTGCTCAGCCAGCAGAGGACACAGGCAGCTATGCTTCCTTCTGTAGTAATGCAAAAATATGTTGCGTAGAAGACATGGACTTCTTTTTTGCGAACTTCAAACAGATGGCAAGGTCAGCAGCCTGGCCTTACGACAAATGAGGTCAATATCGCGGACCACTCCTCTCAGGTGACCTTCCGGCTGCATACCAAGCTGCCACCCCCCTTGGTCTCACGCCTTATCCGGCTACGACAGATAAAAGAAGGGGCCCAAGAAACACCAAGAGCATTATACTACCGAGTGAAGGATATCGGTGACCGATGGTTGTAACCCTCAACTTTGACTAAGGAAGAGATAGTAGAGAAGGTATATTTGGAACAGTAGCTCTCTACCCTACACACCCCCATACAATGATGGGTCCGACAACATTCACAAGTGACCTTAGAAAGAGCTGTGGAGATCGCTAATGCTTATTATTGGGCACAGGAAATACAAAAAGGCAGGGAAGAGACAAATTGGAAACCTTCGGGGAGGGTCCTGACCAAGAGTCAAAGAAGTTTAACCCCAAAAAAAGCCAGAAACTATTACCTTAATGGCAGGTCCTGTACCCCCCTCTTCCCGCCTACTTACCCGTCTTGGTCCCAAATGTTTTCATTGCGGACTATTTGGACATATTGCATGCACATGTCTACAAAAGTAATAGCCAATGGATGTGGGTTTAAAAAATGTATTGATTTGTACACAGGAAGGCTCAGGTCCTCATTACCATCATCTGGTTACTGTCAATGGAGAACCCAGGGAAGTTTTAATAGATACAGGATGTATACAGAGTGTCATGCAACCTCAGGGAGTGCGAGCTATTGTTGATATGGTAAATATCCAGTCTGTACTGTACATGGGGACAATAGATGATATCCCACTACCAAAGTGCAAACCCAACATAAATCATCAATAAAACCAGTACCCTTGCAGGTAAGATTGATACCAAAGTTACCTGAGCTCCTGGTGTTGGGAAGAGACTACCCACATATGGACAGCTTATTGCAAGAATCCTCGAAAGAAGGGGAAGAATGGAGGAAGACAGCCCCTTTTCCTCAAGTGCAGAATCATGAATGGCCAATAAGCAAGCCCCAGAAAAGTTGGAGACAGAGGAGGGCAGAAAAGAAAGAATGGAATCATGTAGCCCTAGCTCAGTCCGCTAAAGAAAGTAAATGGGAAACCAATTGAGGGTTTGAATTGCTCAGAGAGAAGACCCAACTCTAAGAGAAGCTTGGAATAGAGCCACTCCCATTGAGGACCCTGACCAGGAATGTCCCCAATTCTTTGTAAGCAAGGGTTTACTGTACCGAAAAGGGGACCGGGACCTTAACCCACAATTTTTAGTCATATAGGGAAAAGGTATTATTTTTTGGCTCATACCCATTTGCTGGGGGGGTCATTTTGTAGTAGAAAAGACAGAAAAAGCCATACTAGAGAAGTTCTATTGGCCAGGAACTTATGAACAAATACATAGGTACTGTAGAGTGTGCCCGGTCTGTCAAAAAAATAGCCGAAGTCTACCTTCCTCAGTCCCATTAAAACCTCTCCCGATAATAGGAGAACCCTTCTCAAGGGTAGGCATGGATATAATCGGTCCTTTCCTTCTTTACAGCATCGGATGTCGATATGCCCATGTCCTGGTTGATTATGCGACCAATTACCTGAGGCAGTAGCCCTAAGACAGGTTAATGCTACACAAATAGCTAAGGCCATGATTAACATCTCGAGTAGGGTTCCCGCGGGAGAATGTGACCGATCGGGGTACGCCATTTGTTTCCAAACTACTAAAACAAGTCTGCCAACAGTGAAAGAGCAAACAGTTAAGGACGTCCGCTTATCACCCGCAGACAAATGGGTTAGTAGAGAGATACAAAGCCACATTAAAAACAACATTAAAAAAATGATTGTATCTAGAAACGCGCAAGTGGGACAATATGCTTCCCCTAGCCCTTTTCGCTATTTGTTGTCAACAGCAAAAATGTACTGGATACTCCCCTTTTGAATTACTAAAGGGGCAACAACCCTGTACCTTGTTAGACATGCTCAAGGAAGAGTGGGACTAGGAAAGAGAAGTTGGAAAGCCCTTACCTGAACATGTTCTTAGCTTGAAGAAGCAGATAAACCAGATTTGAGAAATTATAAAATCCCATTTAAAACAAATCCCAAACCGCCCAAAGACCCAATACGACAAAAAAGCCAAAGAAAGGACCGTTGCTGTAGGGGATCTGGTCTTGCTTATGATGACTACTTTTGATCATAAGCTATTGGGCCAGTGGCAAGGTCCATTTCGGGTCATAGAACAAGTGACCCCGATCACCTACCGACTAGAGATGGACCCAGAAAAGAAAACAAATACTCAGATCTTCCATATTAATCTGTTAAAAAAGTGGGAGGGAGGCAAATCCGCTTTATTAGGTACCACTGAGGACCCTGCTCCCCTATACCTACAGAGCATTGACCTGGATTCACCAGACAGTCAGAAACTAGAATTAACCTCTTGTTTACAACCCTTCCAATCAGTATTTTCTCTAATTACATGCAAACATCAGTCATGGAACACCCAATTCAGACTCTTCTGAAGAAAAAGGTCCAACTACGTCCCTATCAAATGCCATAAACCTGGCGAGAGGCTGTCGAAAACCAAATCCATCAGATGCTTAGGACGGGAGTTATAGAACCCTCCACCAGTGAATGGAATTCCCCAATTGTTATCATTCCGAAACCCGACGGGTCTATCAGATTGTGCATTGATTTTCGAGAGGTTAACAAAATATCACAATTTGATTCATATCCACTCCCTCAGGTGGATGAAATGATAGAAAGGTTGTGTGAAGCACAGTATGTTAGTACTCTAGATCTATGCAAAGGCTATTGCCAGGTGCCACTAAGGGAGCAAGATAAGGAGAAGACCTCATTCTCCACGCCTGGAGGGTTATATCATTTTATTGTAGTGTTCTTTGGCCTACATGGGGCCCCAGCGACCTTTGAGAGACTTATTATTACAATATTAAGACCATGTAGCACCTAAGCCCTCTTCTCTTCAACATTTATCTCATTCCCCTTCTCACCCTCATAGAATCGTTCGGCATAACCGTTACCTCCTATGCCGACGATACTCAGCTTATCATCCCACTAGATAACAATTCCAACAAGGCAGAGCTCAATTTTAAACACTGCCTAACAGCTGTCTTTCAATGGATGGATGCCAACCACCTACGCTGCAACTCAAATAAAACTGAGATCCTCCCCATTGGAAAGAATGCCTCATTCTGCCCTGCCTTATGGTGGCCTGACAACTCCGCAGCCCCCCCTCAGACGGTCTCGTCAGCCAGAAACCTCGGGGTCCTCTTCGATTCCGACCTCTCTTTCGACCTCCACGTCTCGACCGTAGCAGGAAGATGCTTCGGCATAATCAAGTCCCTGAGAAAATTCTTTGAATTTCTCCCCCTAGACTCCAGAAAGACTGTGGCGGTAGCGCTTATACTCTCTCGAGTAGACTACTGTAATGGTCTTCTTGCAGGGACTAAGAAGTCTACTCTCTCGAAACTTCAAAGTGTTTTGCACACCGCTGCCCGACTTGTCTTAAAACTGCCACGCAAATCATCAATCTCTGCAGCCCTTAAAACCCTGCATTGGCTCCCCTTGCACAAGAGAATACTCTTCAAAATTCTCACCATAGCCTTTCGTGGCTTTAACAAATCCGGTCCCTCCTATTTGTCCAGACGCTTCCCTCATTATAATCCGAGTCGCACCCTCCGATCTTCTCATGAAAACTTCATGACCCCCACCAAGTTCAATCTGAAGTCTAAAGGCGGTAAAACCCTCACCACCTTAGCCATTAGAGCCTGGAACAGCATGCCTAGACATCTCAGACTTCAGACTCTTGAGAAGCCTTTCAGGAAACTCCTTAAAACCTGGATTTTCAATCTTCCTGATGACTGGACAAAAGCGGCCATCTAGTCCCCCTCTTCTATCACTCTGCGACCTGGTTCAAGGACTGACAGCGCCATGATGCTCCTTCCGGAGCGAACGCCGCGCTCTATAAATACCCTTCCAAATTTTCAAATTTGCAGCTGCCTATATAGACAACATTATTAGTCATAGTTCATCTTGAGAACAACATTTGATACACCTAACAATGGTTATTCAGGCTCTGCAGGAAGGGGGACTAACCATTACTCCAGCCAAAATCTATAGAGCTACAAAGTCCATAAAACATCTGGGATACCTCCTGGGGGAGGGTTGTATAATACCTGCAAAGAAAAAGATTGCAGCCAAAGTAAATCTACCCTTCCCGGGACAAAGAAGGACCTGAGAGTCTTCCCGGGCATCTTGGATTAATACAGATGCTGTATTCCAGACTTTTCACAAATAGCAGCCCCTTTGACGGATTTATTAAAGAAAGACAGTAAAACTGAGAAATAACTTAAGAATCCTTCACCTGCTGATCTACGCACCTTCCACCAACTAAAACACACCTTCACATCCGAACCAGTCCTTCTTAGCCCAAATTACAACAAACCATTCATTTTGCAAACAGAGGCAACAGAGCACGGCTTAGGAGCAGTTCTCTCCCAAGTAGACATACAAGGTAACAAAAAGACAGTAATATATATGAGCCGTAAATTATTTCCAAGGGAAAAACACTACGCCGTAATAGAGAAGGAAGCCCTGGCCATTAAATGGGCTATCGAGTCTCTGCGATATTATCTTGAAGGCAGGGAATTCATATTATATACAGATCGTGCCCCATTAGAATGGATGTCCCATAACAAAGGAACAATGACCAAGTATTAAGATGGATTTTCAGCATTACAGCCTTTCAGACTCAGTACACATCACAGGAAAGGGAAAAAGCAGTTCAATGCTGATTCTGTGCAGATACCCCATAGACACCCCTCCTGCAAGCAAGAAAGTTAGGGTGGGCAGATGTAAGGGAGAAACAACCTCACCCCCTAAAATAGCCTAATATGCCTAAAGGATCCCAACGCAACACCTGTAACACACCCTCACTTACCTCTTCATTCTCAGCCCGATGAACTGCTCCTACAGTTTCCTGTAAATAAAAGAGGGAAAGTGTTAATATGGACAGCAGAGAATCACTGATGAAGAAGCAAGACGGATCCATAGACATGTGTGGCCAATCACAAGCAAGTGTAGAAAGTCGAGCACAGATGTAAGGTTTGGAGGTGAGACAAAGGGGGCGGCACCCAGAAGACTCCAGAAAAGAGAGCGGGAGACCGGGTCAAGGGGATGGAGGAGCGAAGGACCAGCCCAGCGGAAGAGAGGATGACAAAGACGCTGATCCATAAGATGGAGACCGACACCAGATTTACATAGCTGGGCAGCATAAGCTGCTGCGTGAAGACAACAAAGCTCCAGAAACTTGGAGCGAAGAGTGGTGGACGCCCTGTGGCGCTTGACTTCTCCGTCGCAACCGAGTTGCGATTTTCCGGGTACGTGGGCGGAGGGAGAAGGGAAGCTTCGGGGGCAGTTCTGGATGGTGAAAGAAGCACAGAAAAGGTCTAAGACGAGTGAGACAGCACGGGGAAAGAGGAAGAAACATGAGAAGGGCCTGAGACTAGTGGGTAATAGGGCCCAAGGAGAGTCCTTGCCTAAATACGGTTATTAGTTGTAAGAAAGAAAAAGAAAAGAAGAGGGAGAAAAGAGCCTACCTAAAATTTGTGAGATTATGAATATTTGATTATTTTTTTTGAGTGTTCCTTTTCTAATAAAAACTGTCATACAAAGAAACCCGAGAAAAGAGCTTTGCAGTGGAAATCTAGGGAAAGGCCAAAATGATCCATAAGAAAACAAGAGGCACATAGTTTGTTTAATAAAGTCAGCGATGTAAATTGCACATTTATTTTTTTCTTTATTCACACCCCCCCCCTCCTCCTTTCCAAAGGTCTAGATGCCAGTCTCCGGACAACCTGGGGACGACAAACCATTGGAGCCCGGACCTGGGACCAAAGAGAAGGAAAAGAAAAAGATTACAGATGAAAGGAGAAGACCTGAAAGACCAAAACCAGTAACTCCAAACCAAGACATTTCTTTATTTTGGGGGGGGGGGGGGGGGGGGGATTTTTCTTCACTTTCCTTTGTTGAATTGTCTTCCCACAATAAAAATGCCAAAATTGAAAAACACATTAGGCCTCCCAGGTTTATTTTCCACCCATCCATCACACTGACATATAGAAATATTTTGTTTCCAACAAGACAGACCCAACCTTTGGTCACCCTCCCCAATTAAATGAAACAAACCCTCTCCCACTTGGTGCCAAGCCCCATAGGCTTTTGCCCTACACCATGGATTTGTTTGTGTTTCTGTGGTTCAAGGCTGGACTGGCCAGCCGGGCAAGCGGGCAATTCCCCGGTAGGCTGGAGCCCCAGGAGGCTGGTATTGACACTTGGAGGCTGGGTTCAGCCTCTCGGAATGGTGGTGCTCATTACCGATCCTGGCCGCAACTTGAAAGAGTTGCTTTTATTCTAGCGCACATTAGTACGTCAGCCCATGCGGGCTGAATTTTAAATCTTTGCCAGGGCTGTTTCAAGTTTCCAGTCCGGCCCTGCTGTGGTTGGCTCACTACAGAGGGAGTTCTGAGTGAATTTTTCGCCATGTATTGGTAGGGTGAGAGGAATCTGTCTGATGTTTGCAGATTATGATGAATAATTAGGGGCAGTATATTAAAAGTGCCTGTGGTAGACTACATATATATTTTTATTAGTATCTCCCTAGTGAAAATTCTAGGCAAGACTGCTAAATATGACCATTCATGTCATTTAAGTCAACATTTTTCTTGAGTATCATACGCCATTTGGGTCCTTGGCAATTCATCAGAATTTACAGCCCTATCATACTACCTACCTAGATTTTTTGGTGTCTGGTTGTGTGTAGGTAAAAAAGACATTTCACAAAAATTGCTTCTTATTACAGCCACCCAATGAAGAGCAAAACCCTACGAGGAAACATACCACTGAGTTGGATTAAGGTTTTGCTTCCTTTTAGGGAGCGTATCCCAAAGTTCGGTCAATTTCGTTAGAGGTAATCCTCCATGCCTTAGTAGGTCCCTTTAACTCCTCATGAACACACGACTATGGAAACTACAGACAATTTAACTAAATTGGTTTACTAACCGAGGCAAAATTATCCATCTAGTATTACAATATAAATGTGTATACAAAGATTTCAGTTTGTCACTGAACTTCTAAAAGACATTCCAGAACTAGTTGTTGCTCATATGGAGATTATGGGGAAAACTTTTCCATCGTATTCTGATATACAATAAAGTGTTCAACAACACCTGTTATTACATTGAGCATACTAGCTTCGTGCCACCTTTAAAGTTGCCACAGGTTTCGCACCTTGACTGTAAGATGACTTCTGCTTATGACAAAAATCCTAGCTGTAGATGTCTCTGTATAGAAAAGTGGTAAAGCCTTTGAAAAAGTGTATTTTCGTTTATATACTATTGGAAGGTACAGCGGTGGCGGCTCCTCTGCTTTGGCGGAGGAGCGTCGCCCCACGTCTTTTAAGCACTGCAAATAAAAGAAACATAAAATAATTAACTTTGAGTTATTATCATTTTATGTTTCCATGCTTCACGGGCGGGACGGGGCTGGACTACTCTGCTCTTGGAGCAGGGCCGGTTAGGAGTGGTTTGCCCACGCCTAAGTGCACATGACTGTTTGGTCAGCCCTCTGAGACCGGCCAAACAGTCAGTCGCACTTTCCCTGTTCTTCACTTAAGCTGCATTACAGCCTGCCTGGTGAATATTTCCAGACCCACTTTCCCTGGCTGAGCGTCGAACCACGATGCTCAGACCAATCACAACGCTGAGGAGAGCCTGGCTGTTATTGCTGATTTCTTGGCCTCCCATCTCCCTCTCACCCCCAGCTGCCACACATCATTAACCCTACACTCCGCTGCCACAAACAACTTGGCACCAGCGGGAGGGGTTATTATGTGCGTGAATCATGAGAGTTGGGAGAGGTGCAGAGATATGTGTTCAGAAGCCTGTCATGATGTAATCAGCCAGGGACGGGCCACTGAACACAAATTGGGCTCTGTGCTGCTTCATTTTGTTCACCGTGGTACAAAAGGGGGTGGTGATGGACGGAGCATCTGAACCAATCAAACACTCACACCCAGTCAACAGATCTGGGTTTAATCCATCACCGTTCTTTAGCCCACTCTGCCACCCCAGTTCAGACATGGCCATATGCAAATCAGTCTGACCCTGTGCCTCTTGGGAGCAGTCCAGCCCGAAATGCCAAGTCATGCCTTCCCTGGACCAGAAACATGCTTCCGAGGACCGGTTTCTGGCATTTCAGCCGTCTTCAGCCCGGCTTGCTTGAATCCAGTGGCAAAGTGATCAAGGGACTCACGTCTGAGCATACCCTGCCAACTTATGGTGAACAAAGTGGTACAAAAGGGGGTGGTGATGGACGGAGCATCTGAACTAATCATACACTCACACTCAGTCAACAGATCTGGGTTTAATCCATCACTGTCCTTTAGCCCCCTCTGCCACCCCAGTTCAGACATGGCCATATGCAAATCAGTCTGACTCTGTGCCTCATGGGAACAGTCCAGCTCGAACTGCCAAGCCATGCCTTCCCTGGATCGGAAACAAGCTTCCGAGGACCGGTTTCTGGCATTTCAGCCGTCTTCAGCCCGGCTTGCTTGAATCCAGTGGCAAAGTGAGCAAGGGACTCATGTCTAAGCATACCCTGCCAACTTATGGCGGGGTGAATGTATGACATTGTTCTACATTCTGTCCATCAACTGTGTTTTTTGCAATTTTCACCCCGAGTGTGCTGGGTATACTCAGACGTGAGTCCCGGGCTCTCCACACCACTGGAGTCAAGCTATCCAGGCTGATGAAGGCTGATAGCCAGAAACCGGTCCTTGGATGCTTGATTCCGGTCTGGGAAAGACATGGCTTGGTAGTTAGGACTGGACTGTTCCCATGAGGCACAGGGTCAGAGCTGATTTGCATATAGCCAGTGTCTAACCCAGGGTGGTGTGGAGTGCAAAAAAACAATGGATTTAGGCCCAGATCCTTGAACTGGGGTGAATGTATGACATTGTTCTACATTCTGTCCATCAACTGTGTTTTTTGCAATTTTCACCCCAAGTGTGCTGGGTTTACTCAGACGTGAGTCCCAGGCTCTCCACACCACTGGAGTTAAGCTATCCAGGCTGATGAAGGCTGATAGCCAGAAACCGGTCCTTGGATGCTTGATTCCGGTCTGGGAAAGACATGGCTTGGTAGTTCGGACTGGACTGTTCCCATGAGGTACAGGGTCAGAGCTGATTTGCATATAGCCAGTGTCTAACCCAGGGTGGTGTGGAGTGCAAGAAAACTATGGATTTAGGCCCAGATCCTTGTACTGGGGTGAATGTATGACATTGTTCTACATTCTGTCCATCAACTGTGTTTTTTGCAATTTTCTTCCAGAACAGCAGTACAACTTCCACTCTGGTGCACAGTATTGATCACTGTTTGGTGCCGGCAGCCCAAGCATATTCCATCACAGAGGCTACATACCTGGCTAGCGGCATATCGGATTATTCGCCGCTCTGGTTCCGTTTCGATATACCTTCGGGGTCGGGTGGTAGGATAGCCCCCATTAATACCTGGTACATGCGCAATCCTAAAATCCGTAAAGACCTGCTGAGGACATTGGAGCATTATTTTCAGGAGAATGAGGGATCGGTGTCATCTCCGTTTTTGCTTTGGGAGGCTTTTAAGGCAGTCATAAGAGGCCAGGCATTATCACTGATCGCGGGAGCAAAGAAGGATCGGAACGAAGAAATTGTAAAAGTAGAATCTGAGAACTCGTATTGAGGCGGAATTGGAGCAGGAGGTGACCCATGCGAAGCTGCATGTCCAGAGTTTCAAGCAGCTTGAGCACAGAGCGTTAGTCAGTAATAGCGCCAGAGCCCTAAGTAGAGAGCAGCAGGACCGGTTATATGATGTTGGAGATAAGGCCGGGAAGCTTATCGCCTGGTTAGATAAGAAAGATAGAGCAGATCGTGTGGTCCCAGAACTAGAGACTGCTGAGGGAGCGCGAATAACAGACCCCCAGTGTATAGTGGATAGTTTTGCGGAATATTTTCAAATGGTGTACACCTAGGGCGCGGGGCGGCCGGAAGAGGATTCTCACTTGCTATTGCGAGATATCCAACTCCCATGCCTGACTAAGGAAGACCATGATTTTATGGACAGTGCCCTAACAGCGGATGGAGTGGCCCTGGCAGTGCGCTCTTTGAACTCTTGTAAGGCACTGGGCCCTAACGGACTCCCGATCGAGTTTTATAAGCAAAGGCCTGATAAGGTTGCCTCCTATCTTAGGGGTATGTTTGTTGCAGCACGAGAACAGGGAGTATTACCGTATGATCAGAGAGTGGCGTCGATCGTAGTTATCCATAAGGAGGGGAAATCAAAAACCAACTGTATGTATGTATGTATGTATAGGCATTTATATAGCGCACTACTTACCCGTAGGGTCCCAAGGCGCTTCGACCGCTGCGAAACCCTTCCTGTGCCTCGTATAGGCCTATTCCGTTACTGAATGCGGAGCCTAAGTTTCTTGTCAAACTATTGTCTAACAAGCTTGTTAAGGTGATTAGCGGACTGATACATGAGGATCAATCGGGCTTCATTCCCCATAGAAATACGGCTTTAAATCTTCGCAGGTTACACGGAGTGTTGCCCAGAGCTCATACCCTGAAGGAACAGGCTATAATAGCATCGCTCGACGCAACAATGGCCTTTGACACGGTAGAATGGCCGTATTTGTGGGCAGTCTTAGCTAAGTTTGGTTTTGGACCGGAGTTTATTCGTCTGGTGCGTCTGTTGTATTCTGAACCTCTTGCGCAGGTGGTAGTGAATAACCGAGTTTCTGCAACATTTTGTCTTTGGCGAGGCACCAGACAGGGATGTCCGCTCTCTCCCCTTCTATTTTCACTGGCATTTGAGCCTCTGGCGGCCTGGATCTGCTGGGAGCCCTCAATTCGATGGTCCCCTCAGTTAGAGGACCGGATCTCTTTATATGCAGACGACATCCTGCTCTATTTGACCTCACCCAGAAAGTCCCTAATGGTCGTCTGTGATGTTTTGGCTTCCTACGGTAGGAACTTGGGGCTTACTATAAATTGGGGGAAATCCTATTTGTTTGTTCTGAGTGGTGACACCCCGATTCCCCCGCAAAATTGTCCGCTTCAAATCGCTACTGATGGGTTTATATATCTGGGGATCTTTATTTCAATAGATCCCACAGTCCGATACGAGAGAAACCTCCTTCCCCCTTTGGTTAGATTAAGAAGTGACGTAAACAGCTAGAGGAAGCTGCCTCTCTCCCTTTTGGGGCGGGCGGCCCTTTTTAAGAAGATGTCCTTGCCTTGTTTTCTCTACGCCCTCCAGAATACATTAGATATAGTCCCGGCTAGTTATTTCCGAGTGGTGGAGGGGGTGCAGCGTAGTCTGTTATGGGAGGGTAGACCGCGTATTGCCTTGGCTAAATTGACATTGCCGTGGTATGACGGAGGTATCACCCTCCCTGACATCAGGAGATATTATTGGGCTTCTCAATTGGCTGCCATAAACCAGGGTACTTATGGGCTGGGTTCAGACCCCGGATATGCGATGGATAGGTGGCTGCTCCCTGTTGGAAATGATAATAGAGCTTTAAATGCCAAGTCGGCGTGGGAAAATTTGACGGGACCAACGAAAGTAGCGGTGCAGATATGGCACGATGCCACTAGCTCTTTGGGATGGAAAGGCCGACTTACGCTGGCCACCCCACTGTTTAGCTCGGACAGACTGGGCAAGCTTTGGAACACGAAGAGTTTCAATAAGGGGGACTTGATATGGATTGCTACGATTGGTGATCTCTGGGTCAAGGGCAGGATTAAGACATTTGCTGAATTACAAACCGAATTTGAGTTGAATGGAGCGGAGTATTTCCGCTATGAGCAAGTTCGGCATGCGCTAAAATCGGCGGGACCGGCGGAAGAAGAGATACCCGAATCCTCACCACTGGAGGATAGAATATTGGATGGGCTTTTGCCGGATAGAACTATTTCCCTGATTTATAGGAAATTGATCAACCACATCCTTGTAGAGTTCAGCGATAAATGGACGAGGGACGGTATTGAACTAGATGATTAGGACTGGCAATCGGCGGTGTCCTCCCCGAGGGAGGTAGCGATCCAAGCACGATTGAGGCGAGTTCAGTTGAAAATACTGCATAGGGTTTACGTCACAGGTCCACGTTTAGTCCTGATGGGACTATCTGAAGAAGGTTTGTGCAGGCGAGGATGTGGTCGGGTGGGCACGTTCCTCCATATCCTCTGGGAATGTCATTATATAGTGGAGTATTGGACTGCGATACATGCGAGAGGTACTGGGGGTGACAGTGCTACCAGAGGCGAGGAGATGTCTCCTTAATATCTGGGAACCTACAGATTTAAACACAGCACAGACCAGGTGGGCAACTCTAGGGGCAATGATAGCTAAACGAAATATAGCACAACAGTGGGGATCCAAGAGACCGCCCACGCTTGAGGAATGGAAAGAGAGCATGGACTGGTGTATGTTCCGGGAGAAGACTGTCTATCTGGCAAGAGGCCAACCACATAAATGGTTAACTGTTTGGGGGTCGTGGAATCGATACAGGGGGGAGATTTGTGTCCACCAGTTGACTCTAATTTGGATTTACCTGTGTCCCCGTGACCCTTGCATGTAAAAGTATTTCGCCCCCCCTTTCTTTTCCCAACCCCCCCAATTATTATTGATATGATGTAATGCTTTGTGGGAATGTTTACCCTCTGTACTATGCACTCAGTTTGATGCCTTGGTTTAATAAAAAAGAAATATAAAAAAAAAAAGATTTAATGCGTGGTCTATGGGTGTGGGGGGGGATCCAAGCAATGCAGGCCACCAAGAGTCATCCCAGGTGGAGGAGGTAGAGCCCAGGATGAGGATGTTGGTCTTCTCTGAGTTTAGCTTGAGGCAGCTGTCCTTCATCCAGGTGGCGACAGCCCTCATCCCGTCGTTAAAGTTGTTCTTGGCGACTGTAGGTTTGTTGGTGAGGGAAAGGATCAACTGAGTGTTGTCGGCATAGAGAGACGATGTTGAGTCTGAGGTTCCTGACGATGGCTGCGAGCTGTGCCATGTAGATGTTGAAGAGAGTGGGGCTCAGGGAGGAGCCCTGAGGCACTTCACAGCTGATCTCTGTCGGTTCTGTGGGTTAATTCAGTCACATTTTTTGCCATTTGGATACTTGTAGTTTTGTTTCTCTCTTTAGAAATGCACAACTACAAGTACCACTGTGCAAAAAATTTCAAATACGACTGCTATTTGATGGGATAAATTGAGAGCTCTAAATTTTGAAGGCCACATTACTGTGAGGATGTCTGTCGTCTCCTTCCAAATGACTATCATTGCTCCCTAATTTTCAAATCTTTGAGCAAGATCTTACAATATGAATAGCCTTCTCCCTAGGCATCAGGGCAATTGGTTGTTTTTATACACCAGAAAACTCCAGCATTGGGATTTGATTGTGTTGCATGGCAAACTCTTCTGCCTTTGGAGGAACTGTTGTGCTGATGGTTGCTCTGAAGTCTTTATGATCCCTGCCGAGAAGGCAGGGATCTCTAAATAGGATGCCCATTCTCCACCACAGGAAGTGAGGCCTTCTTCTCGGGTGTCTTGGTAGGCTGGTCTGGCCAACCATCTATGTTTAAATGAGCGATGTCAGTGGAAATGACCTACAAACAAACTAGGAGTGGTTTTAACCTATGCTCTTGTATATTTGTCCTCACTACAAGGGGGGGGCTCTATATTGTACTGTGAGGACAATAACTTACATCGTTAAATACAACCATAGTGAACTCCTAGTGAGAGTGATTTATTTTGCACTAGAGGTGGTGTCCTCGCTTTTGAATCCATGCTATAGATGAAAGATTCTGGAAATATTTTCCTCGTACTCTTCTCAGGCTCAGCCATGACCAGTCACGAAAAGGTGGTAGATCACAGTAGAATGGTGCCAGTTGGATAATCAATACCACTTAACTGGCCATGCATGATCACCTACAAATAATGGGAACCAGACATGTGCTTGGTTTACAGATCCACCTGAAGCAGAGTAGAGCAGCAGTAAAGGTAGCCCAGGTCAAGGGAGATATTTAGGACGTTGGACTAGTGTGACTGCCTAGAATCTGCATGCCCTGGTCTACAGCTGACCCAGTGGCCCACTGTACCCGTGAACATGTTAAGCAACACTACCATACTTTATCCTGGTCATTACACCCTTTGGGCGACTACTCAACAGGACTGCCCCAATTCCCCACAGATTACCCAGGCAGGACAGAAGACAACTACAGCACCCAAGCAGTACGGAATGTCTAATGGAGTGGGGCACTGGCAGCAGGCACACTACCTAAATTACTATAGCTCGTGAGCATTCATAGTTTGGTGGGTGAAGACAATGTTGTATTGGTGCTAGGGCACTCTAGCAATATGCCCTTGATCCAGTAGTGCCTTCTCAGTTTTAGGGTACCAGTACTGTGTTTGATCTAGAAGTGTATTCCTTGTGCTAGAGGACATCACCATTATAAGGAAGTTCCATCATTGCCTTCCTAGTGGTAGAATGTATATTTACCAATATTTGGCACCATTTTCTGCCACTGGTTTTACCTCCAAACTGTGTACTTTTAAAACTTGTATATGTTATAGGGACTTGCAGACTTCAGTCCTAACCCTGTGGTAATTTGAAACTGCTCAGTACTACCCTCTTGAGGCTCTCCCTGTCCTTCCTAGAATACAAGTGCCTCTTATGCCCATGTCCACTGATGGTTTTGGTTGGTGATCCAGCCCACTTAATTTATCTTAGCTAAATTAAAAGGTCCCGGATCTTAATGTTTTGGAATGGAGCTCTATAACACCATACATGTGTATAAAAGTAATCATACAAAAAATGAGGTTGATTATAACAGGGTGAAATGAATGATCTCAATAAACTGTGCCTGTCTCCATCCAGAATGATGATCTAACTACACTGAGAGTGAAAATGCAGTGAGAATACTAGTAGCCTTTCTGCTATTTGTCAACATATGAAATTTTGAAATGCCTATTTCCCACCCTTACTCACTATCATGCTATGTACATGCAGTTCGAGTGCCAAAAATAAGACAACACTTTTTTAGTTGGTCCAAAAGCTCCTTTCCACATTTTGGGTATATCATGGTAGCTGATTGCATAGATAGACTGTTAACCTGCTTGGCAAAAGGGTTTCTTTCCAATCCTGGATCCTTACCAGCAACAATCATACTGCTGAAAGGGTCAGGCCTATTAGTTCTACACCTGTTCTAATGACACAAAACCGATGGTTCCTTTTCTCAGCATGGAAGTGTAAAGGGGAGAAAATTGTTAATACACAGCCAATTAATCGTCAGTTCTCCTTCATCGCATAATAATCCACAGACAAGTTAGATAAAGTTAGTTAATTTATTACCATGTCAAAAAATAACTGGACATGGAGACACCTCAACATGATTGTATAGACATATAACAGAATTATCAGGAAGCCAAATCCACGCATCCAATATAGATGGTGCAGCATGAACAGAACTATTAATTCAAGAAGTAGGATACAGAAATCAAGAAGCATGAGTCCAAATTTCCCTGCATCGAGGGTTGATGTATATAAAGCATTATTCTATCCATACTCTAGCTCTAAGGTGACATCCCTACATAGCATTTTCAATGGAAAGAGAAAACGGTGTCCATGCGTAGAGTCTTCCTAAAATGTGTCTCCACCATCAATGGGTCAGGTAGCATAAAGCCACTATCGATAGAAAGAGCTTGTTCTGAGATGCTCTCTCCCTGTAGGCATGAAAGAAATGGCCACTTTTCCTAATTCCAACAAACAGTTATGCACAGGTAGTATTCCCATGATGCACTTCACATCACGCCATCCACTCTGGGTGCACTTAGGGATGTACTTTTCCACGATGTTGTCCATAAGCCTTCTCCGCAACAGTTTGTCCTTGGCTCCCATTCTTTCTCCCATGTGAAACCATCTCTGTCTTTATCCCCTCCAAACCATGTAATTGTAACTTCTTCTAGACTAGCTTGTTAAGACAAAGACATTACTATTCCTAAAAAATACGTTCTCCACCTACAATGAAAGCGTGAGAATGAACACAATCTGCAAAACACATGAATTCCAACTATTAATTTTAAAGCAAGAGTTTGCAGCGGCTTTCATTCCAGGCCTACGACTTTGGCTAACATATGACATGTATCTTTCAGCAATACAAATGACATAACCATTATTAGCATTTCAATTAATACATTTACCTTCTAATTAGAAAACTTCATTTGTCAAGCACAAGAAGTGAGTAGTCCGCTTCACAGAACGAGTTTCACATGTTAACGTTTTAGTTAGTTACATTTTATTATTCATTTATTTGGAAGTTTTATATAGCCCGAACTTGACCCAGGTGGGTACCAGAACGCTTTCCAATTTGGGCGGGTATTAAGAGTATACATAATACAACAAAATGTATTTTTTATGTTAATTCTCCGTGACACTTTCATAAACTAGAGCACGTTGCATAATTATGTTAATACCTTTCATAATTCTAACACCCCGTGTTAACATAATTTACATGAATTATGCGGATGCGTTCTGTAGCCGATTATAATGCACCCCAACATTTTAAATGAGATTTTCACTCCATCACTGCCCAAGTCAATCTCTAATGTATTCATATTTTATAAGTCAGTGGAGGCTCTGCTCCTAGAGGAGGGGGTTGAGCTAGCTCTGAAGGAAGCAACAACTGAATATTTTGTTAACAATCAAGACACTGCCCCTTTGGGTATTGTGTGGGATGCCTTTAAGGCATATATCCGGGGAATCCTAAAAAGCCTAACTTCATCAGAAAAACGGAAAGCACGTATAGAACTAGAGAGTATGGAAAAGGAGATTGGGATTTTAAAGTAGGTTCTATATTCCATGAGTATGGGGGAAGACAAAGCGAGGATGGAAGAGAGGTTAAATAAGGCACAATTGGAATTTAAAATAAAAATAGAGCAAAAGTGTAAAGCTAGATGGCAAGCAACGAACATAAAGGAATTCGAATATGGTGAAAAAGCAGGTGCTCTGCTTGCCTGGAAAGGTCAAGGAACGATATAAAAGAGCTAAAAAGTGAAACAGGAGAAAAGTTGGATAGCTGGGATTCCATGCAGGAGCACATAGTTGCAGTATTCTCACAGCTTTACACGGAACATAGTATCTCTGATACCACAAAGATCAGATGTTGGCTTAGCTCGCGTGATCTTCCGTTACTGAGTGAAGAAGAGAAAGAAATACTGGAAGCACCAATCACAAAAGAAGAGAGTAAAGGAGCAATAAAAACGTTAAAAAATGGGAAGGTGGCAGGGCTGGATGCTCTCCCGACGGAAGTATATAAAAACATAGTTGAAGAAATATTACCTACCTGGGAGAAGTTGTTCAACTCGATATATAGAAGGGGAGTGCAGGCCCAAAAATCATGGCATGAAGCCTCTATAGTTTTAATACTGAAACCTGCTAAGGACCAGCCAAGGCAGAATGATACCGGCCAATATCCCTGCTAAAAACTGACTGTAAGATCTTTGTCAGCATTTTAGCAGGGATGCTATCCACAGTAATACCTCAACTAATACATGAGGACCAGAAGGGGTTTATCCCCGGATGGCAAATGTGTGAGTTGACAAAACAACTAATAGGATGCATTGACCTAGCTACAGAAAGATCTGTCCCCTTGGCAATTTTCACATTGGACGCCGCTTAGGTGTTTGATCGAGTTTGCTGGGAATATTATTAGGTAGTCTTAGAACATATGGGATTTGGGCCAGTCTTTATATTTACACTAAAAACATTATATAACTGTTCTACAGCTAGGATTCTTTTAAATGGAGTCCTTACTAAGAGTGTTAAGATCACGAGGGGGACGCGACAGGGCTGTCCAATTTCACCCCTGTTATTTAATGTGTATACCGAGCCCTTTGCTCAGGTGCTTCGTCACGATAACCAGGTTAAGGCATTCCGTATAGGTATGTTTGAAAAAGAAATCTCTCTATACGCAGATGATTTAATCATTTACACAGCAGACCCAGTTACAACAATCCCTCGGATAGAGCAATTGGCGGACAAATATGAGGTCTTGTCTGGATACTTAGTAAACAGAGACAAAAACAGGATCATGTGCTGGAACATCCCTGACTGGAGGGGGAGTGTACAGAAAGAGAGTAGGTATTGAGGAAATAACATTCTCAATACGGTGCAGGATGTTTCTCAGCAGAATCTTGAGAGAATCACAAAGGAAATAGAGAGAACATTAACTAGGTGGAAGAATCTCCTGTTAACAGTATATGGAAGGGTCAATTTGATTAAAATGGAGATTCTGCCGAAGCTTACATTTCTTTTTAATTGCATACCTCTAACGTTCCAGAGTAGGCTAATGGATAAAATACAGGGAAAATTGGGCAGGTTTGTTTGGGCAGATAGGGGAGCACGTATGTCCAGGAAGAAACTTAGGCGTAAATTGGCAGAAGGAGTGCTTGCACTACTAGACGTAAAATTACACTGTATGGCATTCCAGTTTAAAAATTGCAGGGTTTTACTATGTACACCAGGGCACAGGGTGTGGGGGGGGGGTTGTGTGAGGAGATGATTAAAGAGTGGGGTGGGAAGGGGTTTTTGTTTAAATTTGGTGCAAAGATTTTTTTTTAAAAAGGGAAATCCACATGAAGAGGTATCGGAGAGACACAACAGGATACACACTAGGAGCAGAACTTTCGATGGAGAGGAAGGAGTTCGGAGGTGGCAGGAGTGCATCGAAGGGAAGGACGATCTATACCAGGGGTCTCCAAACCAGTCCTGGAGGGCCGGATTCATGCCAGATTTTTAAAATTACTACATGTATCTCAATGGGGATATCCACAATATCTGGCATGGATCCGGCCCTCCAGGTCCGGTTTGGAGACCCCTGATCTATACCTTCTTTGAGATTGAACTAATGGGCTTATTTAAGAATTGCAAGATAAAGAAACCGGGAAAATGTAATATCGTTGGGATGCATCGTAACTGTAACTGCTGTGCTGATGTACAACATTTAAAACTGAATAAAAAGAGTTTAAGAAATAGCACATCTGATTTCCTGTATCTGCATTCTGACCCTAGAACACCCTAGAGCATTAGCAATGACAATTGATCCACTTCTGGGGCGTTCCTATCTATTGAAAGTTATTGTTGATGGTTTTCTAATGGTTTTTAATAGTTTCATAATGTAATTCTGTGTTCATGCCTTTAGGTGACCTTAAAAGCATTTCATGATTATGTTAGATCAAATTTAAATTGCTAACACTATAGATTGAATATTTTTCTTCTACTGTAAAGCATGAATATAATCCTCTCAGCCCCCAAAAAGTCTACAATAGAGTCAGAATTTAAATATTTTGAAGCCTTTATGTGAAAGTCTAGTAATATGCCAAATCAGAAACTTCTAGCCTCATTAATCTCATAAAACATAAGTTATTGATTGAGGTCCACATTTGTTAACTCATTCACCCAGAATACACTTAAGTTTTATACACTTTCTGCACCCTTAGACAGGGGTCTGCATTTGCAAGATGGGAACTGAACTGTCCTGCTTTGCAGCACTAAGTAAACTTTATTCTTTAGTTTAATTTTTTTTTTTAAATGGGTTACATGTTAAACTTTAAATGATAATAGTACTGTTAGAACGTAGTTAATTAGTTGTGACAGATGTGGGTCTTTTACAAGTAATTACACAACCTCTGTCTGCTGGAAACCAAGGGCTAGATGTAGATGGCTAAATACCGGTCGGTAACGTCGAAATTCTGTAAATTTCAGCGTTACCGACCGGTATTTAGCCTTGTGCGATGTAGGTATTACCGATTGGCATTGGTAACAAGTAATTGGTAAAAATAAGGGAAACCAGTTACTGATTCCTTATTTACAGTTTGGCAGTCAAAAATACCGCATCTGTAAATAAGGAATCGGTAAAAAATCGGAAATGCGATGTACGAAAAATCGGTAATACCGAATTTGCTACAAAATCGGTATTTAAGAATCTGTAATTAGCACTGACTCAAAGCAGGTGGTAATCAGGTGCACTGCATAAAAACAGTCCCAAAATGCAACAGTGTGAACACCATGGCGGACCTCTAAGTAATAACAAGGCATCTACTTTTGCAAGCAGAAGGACTGAGGATCTGGAGACGGGAGGAGCGCGTGTACAGACTGCGTGTAACACTGTTCCAATTGACTGAGGGTGAAATCCATGAACGGTACAGACTACACCCACACACCATCCTGGACCTCATACGGGACCTGCACCCACTCCTGGAGCACCAGACACCAAGGGTGCATGTACAGGTACTGTGTTACCGGCACCTCCTGGCATCTGGTAGTTACCAAGGGGTAATAGCTGTGGCAGGTGGAGTCTCACAAAGTTGCCTGTCGCGTTTTTTTAGGAAATTCCTGGATGCCATGTTGCAAAGGATGGCAAACTACATCAAAATCCCCAGCACACAAGCAGAACTGCTGAAGACCAAGTTGGACTTTAATCAGAAGGCCCAGTTCCCACATGTCATTGGTTGCATTGACGGGACACATATACCCCCTGCTGCGACTGAGTACATCTAACAAAATCGCAAGTCCATTCATTCCATCAATGTACAGGTCATATGTGATGCGGCAAATATTTTCACCAACATGATTCATACATATTCAGGAACAGTGGGATCTATACCCGTATCCTTGTAGGTGAATTTTGAGAAGGCTACCTGTGACACCCCCTGAAGTTAACACCTGTTGCTGCGATTGTAGACTATGAATTACTTACTTACTTCTCACACACAGGTGACAGTGCCTATGCAGTGCGCTCTTTCATCCTGACTTCGTACCTGCCCCCATCCACCCCAAGTGAAAGGAGGTACAATGTTGCACATAGATCGACATGCAGTGTGGTTGAGCGAACATTTGGACTCCTCAAAAGCCGGGTCTGCTACCTGCACAAAAGTTGATGTGCAAGGCAGTACCAGCCCCTAGCGTGTTGCAAAATCATAGCTGTATGTGCCATGCTGCATAACCTTGCCACCTGTGGAAATGTGTGATTCTGAAGAGGAGGATGAGGATGAGGAAGGTACACAGCCACATTACAGCAGGCGCAGCAGCAGCAGCAGATGGGAGACAGACGGTCAGAGATCACACAAAATTATTTCTGAGTAAGTAATAAGACAAAGCCAGGTAATGCATTTGTGTCAGGGTGTTTAATATACCTTACAACAGGCAATTGTCCAGCACACCATGACACCAGCTATGTGTCCAAAAGGGTTACGTCACCCACAACAGAATGTGATTAGAGGACCGTGCCTATCTCCTGCGCCCCCGCACACCAGTGCTGCGCTCTGCATGCGCACTGTCCTCAGCAGCACTGTGTCCTGCAGCAGACCTATGCCTCATACTGTTCCTCCTGCTCTCTGGCAAGGGGGGGTTTCAGTGCTACAACTGCTTGCCTTCTCATTCTCCTCCACATCCCCTGTACCAGTGGCAGCAATCTGGTTAGTCTGCATTACCTCTACGGCACTGGTGACTGTGACCAAGCCCTGGGTAACATCATGGCTGCAGTTTGCCATCTCAAGTTGCATGGCCACAGATCTCCTACTCATCACGTGGGTCGCATTGCAAAGCCTGTTCACAGACTTGGTGAAGCCTGCAATTACCTGCCTGTTTCTCCACCATTGCAGCGCGCTCCCCATCCATTCTGCCACCTAACTGCCTCACTGCCTCCGATACCTCCTGCAGTCCCTCAGCCACAGTATTGTTGAGGCAGTAGATGGCCTCCTTCATGTCGTCCACCTTCCTGTTAGCCACCATCTGTCTCTGAATGGTCCTCATTGTCTTCCCCTGCAGGCGCTGGACTTTCAGCATTTGGCCCTCCAGTCCTGAGAAGACACTTGATCCTTCAGCTTCAGGACTCTGGGACCTCTTTCACCGTCTACGAGCACCTGTGATGCTTTCTAGCATGGGGGACTGTGCCCCAAATTGCTGTGTGTCTTTGCCAGGTGTTGTCTGTTGGGCTTCCCTCCTCTGTGGCATCTATCTCCTGGAGTGGAGCCACTGTGTATCTCTTTGTCTGTGGTGGTGGGGTTGTTGGTGCAATGTCTGGAGGTGACATGACTTCCTCCTCAATTCTGGTATCCTCCCTGGGGGCATCAGCAGTCTCCCCCTCTGCACCCTTTGGCGCTGTTACGCCTGTGAATACAGAGTGTACTATTACTCACTTTTCTTGCAGCACCTGTGTGCAAATAAATGTCACAACTGACGTTCTAGCTGTCTGTCCTCTGCTATCTCATCTATTGAGCTGTGTGACTTGCCTATGCTTATTGGGGAGTGGCCGATTTGCTACCCATTGTTAGGGACTACATTTCCCATGATGCATTGCTGATCTTACATAAAACATGGTCTGGAGTGGATTGTTGCTGGGGGATTGGGGTTAGGGAGGGGAGATAGCATGCTGTGCATGCAACTTACCTTGTCTCTTGGATGGTGTACCAGAGCTATCCACATCCCGATGCCACTGACGCTCTCTGGCTGGAGGGTGGATTCTACTAGTTGGTCTAGGGCAGTACGAGCAGGCGCTGTGGAGCTTCCCCCACCTGTCTTCCCCGCTTGTTTTTGTCGCTCAGCCATCCTCTTCTTGGCACGTGCCCTCAGGTCATACCATTGCTTTTTTAAGTCCTCAGTTGTGCGATGTGTGACCCCAATTGCATTTATCTTCTACTGGATTGCCATCCAAATGCTTCTTTTCTGGGACTATGGGACGTTTAGTGATCTCTTCACAAAGATCTGGTCATGGTCATGGTCTTTCACTACTTCCTCAATGAGGACCTCCAACTCCCTTTCACTAAACTTGTGATTTCTTTTCCTCCCAGCAGCATCCTTCCCTTTCTCAGGTGTGGCCATGGTGCGGTTCCTCTGTGTGAGCTGGGTGTTGGCTATGCAGCTTCTCTGCTGTTGCTCCTGCTCCCTGTCTCTCCCACAGCTACAGATTCAGTGCACCTGCATGGGTGTGGCCACTTCCTGGTTGGGAGGTCATGTGCTTGCTCAGGATTGGCTGATTCGACAAATACAGATTTTTTAAATTCCCAAATCGGTATTTACCAAATCGGTAAAAACCGATTCGGTAATGGGTTTTCGGTAATTTTTTTACTGATTTCTATGAAATCGCAATTTTTTACTGAATCAGTAATTTTTAACGAATATTTACCTTCATCGCAAATAGCAATTCCATAATACCGATTCAGTAAAAATCGGTATTAAGGAATCGGTATTTGGGAATTACCTACATCTAGCCCCTACTTCTTGTAACACTTGTGGTAAGGGCTAGTACCCAGTTCAATGGCATGCAACAAACAGCACCCAATAAATCATTGCTCAGTCAATGCTTTTGCTTATAAAAAGAAAAAGTATATATTTTGGGCGCACACACACACACTATTCAACACTATGCCGTAATGGGGGGTGTTACAACAAAAGGAGTTTGGCCCATGCGGACGGAAGTGGGGTAAGGGCCCAAATTACTGTATAAGAAGAAGGAACCCACACTTCGGTAATTTCACACCATTTAACTTAAGGATGAAAGAAGATAAACACAGTTTAATATGTTCATCTAGGCGATTAGTTGCGCCGTTTTATTTTTCAGTTTTATCAAAAAGTAAAAGTCACTTCGGTCTAGAGAAATCACAGTGTCTTGAACGTACTTGCCACAAGCGTACGACAAGAAACTTAAATCAAACAGTGCATCGAAACACAACAATTTTACGCAACATACAACACGAATTGTAGAAACATACCACTAAATTTTTAGTGGTGTGGCTTGGACGCATGGCGGGTTTGACGCTGGTTAGCGCAGCTCCTAGCCCCAGAAGGCCGAACCCTCCTGATATCCTGGCGGAATTGCGCCCATTCCTGCAGAAAAGGGGGTTGGAACACCCCCTGGTCCAAAGGGCCTGAACCGAGAGGGGTCCCGCTTGATAGCAGATCGAGAAACTGGCTTGATTTTCCTGGAGTGGCAGCGGCCGCATTGCACGTAAAATGGAGGCGCGGACCGCGTCTGCCTGATCGCCTGCCTCTGGACATCGGCTGTGGGTCAGCCCCGCTGAGGAGACCGGCGCTGTGGGGCAGACGGCGGTCGGAGGCTCCTGATGTTTTAAGAAGAGTCCCCAGGGGACATTCAATCAGAGGTACGGTCCCGCGGCGCCTGCCTGCTGAAGCCTGCCGGAGTCCCCGGGGTCGGATCCCACGTGACCTTGGGGCTTCGAATCGAGAGGACCGTGGTGGGCCTCTGTAGACAGACCTTCTCGTTGTGCAGCCGGAGGCCGCAAGGACGCAGTCCACGGGGGTAGACCCTACGGCATTAATAGCCTCAACAACCGCCGGGGCCCCATTTGCTCCTGGACACGGACCTGAGCCTTGATTGCGACACCAGCGAAGCAGAGGCCCGATATGGGCCTTGTTCAGTGAGGTGCTCCGAAGGGGAATTTTGTTTTTGGAGAAATGAGATGCATTCCTCTGCTGACCCGTTGTGGTTGATGGCGCCTGAGGGCGCGCTCCATGTGCATGCAGGATTTTGACTGGGGCCCGCCTGGGAAGACGACTAGAGGCCTTTAGTGACCACGGTGAGCAGGCTGCTGTCCAAGGGGGATTGGGCCTCTCCTTGCGGGCGGGCTCCCTGGGGGATACGCTCCCTACACTCCTGAGAAAGACTTTGAAGGTGGGGGCCGCCCTGAAGATTGGTGTGCGGTCGTCCTGAGTGCACGGTGAGTGGACACGGAGGGCCTTGGCTGGACCCCTGCTGGAGGGCGGCCCCTGCGAAGACCCGTGGTAACCCTGGGACCTATTGTTAGAAGCGTGGTGGACTGCCTCTGCAGGTGTCGCCCTACCGACTAGTACACAGAGGAACAGTTGCTGGTCCACCCACGCACCTCGTGGGACCGGTTTGACCCGTGTTGGACTTTTGAGCCCAGGGTGGCAGAGTGGAAAAGCCCCGGAAGCTACCCTGAGACACCTGCACTGGACATGGGGAAGGATAAACCCCTTAGGGGAGCACAAGCGAACAAGATCATGCAGTATACAGTGCCAGGCCCAACGTCGATGGAGCGCACTAGACCAAACCCTGAGCAGCAACCGCCGCAGGGGTCGGCGGCCCAAGACAAGGTGGATATCCTGGAAGCCATTAGAGACTCCCAAGCGGCACTGGAGTTGAAGATGGATGGTATGGCCATGGATATAAATCACTTGCGCCTGGACCTTAGGAAGGTGGCGGATCGAGTCATTACCATGGAGGGGGACCTGACCTCCTTGCAGACGGAGGTCCAACACTTACAAGCAACGGTGGATGCACTTAGAGAGCATACCTCCCGCCTGGAGGACAGGGCTGAGTATGCGGAGGTGGGCTTGAGGAAGAATAACCTCTGCTTTTTGGGCTTTCCGGAGAAGGCCAAGGGTCCGGCAGCAGACGTCTTTCTGGAGGAATGGATCGGTTCCGCCCTCCCGGGTCTTCGCCTGTCCAAGATGTTTGGGTTGAATGGGCCCACCGCTCGCGTGGTCCCCCCCCAAAACTGGGGTCGCCGCCCAGGACTCTGATCGCTCGCCTGTTTAATTTCCAGGGACCGGGACATGATCCTACAGTACATCCGTACAATATAAGAATGGTCCCCCCAGGTTCGAAAACCAGGAGATCCATATTTATCCAGACTACACCAACAAGGTGCAAGATTCGCGGAACGAGTTCCTGAGGGTCAAGCGGAGACTGAGGGATCTCAATATAAAGTACAGCCTAATGTTTCCGGCCCGACTTGAAGTACAATATGCAGATAGGGTCCACTTCTTCAATGCCCCACAAGAGGCTGTGGACTGGATGGAATCGATAAGTATGGAAGGGCGGGACCAGCAACAATGTTGAGAGGAACAGAGGAGACGGAGCGGCCGACAACAAACTCAGCATCGCTGCAATGGTGGACAACGATCCAGGTCACAGGGGGAGCCAGACGGAGGTCGCATCATGGTGGGAGCGGATGGCACCTCGAGAGAGGAGTTGGGGGGCATACCGACACAAAACCAGTTTTCCCAGCTATGCCTAGTCCAAGTAACTCAATCGGAACTGGAAGGCACTGCTGACACACTAATGGATGGCTTGTGAAATACATAGCTGCAAGGATCAGGGCTGCTGGTGGGGGAAGGTGGGGTCACATTAGTCGTTGTGAGTGCAGCTGCGGGACTCTAACTTTACTATGGGACGCAATGAAAGTGGTGTTGAGGGGGATATGTATGCACACAGAGGTGGGGGTGTGGAGGGTGTTAGAATGGGACCTAAAACAGCAGGAGGAAAGTTTAAAGACCCTAGAGACGGACCTTCCCACAGATCTGTAGGGACAGGCCAAATGGACAGAGCAGCGACAAAATATAGGGGAGTTATGAGAGTCGTTGGGCAAATACAATAGGACCCTGAGCAGGCGTTGGTGGTACACTGAGGGTGACAAAGCCACACGCCTACTGGCGCGTTTGATAAAGGTTGAGACACAACCTCTCCTGATATTGGCCCTGCAGACAGATGGTGGCCGACTGGTTTACATGAAATTAATAAAGCCTTTGTCGCGCATCTACAAAAAATATATTCAGAGCCCGAGCCCACTGTCGCCCCGCAGGCTTTAGAAGCCTACCTTACTGAGATGGAGTTACCTTGCCTTGACCATGATAGTCAGGAATCTCTGGGGGTGCCTTTAAGGGGGGAGGAGGTGAGAGCGGCGATTGCCCATCTGAGAACCGCTAAGTCTGCTGGAATGGACGGCATGGCATCAGAATTGTCTAAAGAGTTTGGGGGGTTCTGGTCCCTAGGCTCCTAGACATTGTTATCGAGGCCGGGGAGTAAGGCATTTTACCTGCCTCCATGCGCGAAGCGCTGATCGTGATGATCCCCAAGCTGGGGAAGGACTCCTTACTACCCGCCTCTTATAGACCAATCTCGATGCTTAATGTCGACCTTAAGATCATTAGTCAAGTCCTGGCCAACAGGTTACTCCCCTACCTTCGACAACTGGTCCATGACGACCAGTCCGGTTTTATCCCAAGACAGAACGCGCTGCGGAATATCCGCCGTCTTTCCCATGTCATGCAGCCACTGGAGGGCAGGGCTGAACAGAATACTCTGGTATTCCTCGATATTGAGCAGGCGTTCGATTTGCTCCGGTGGGAAAACCTGTGGCGGGTGCTCCTGAAAATGGGGATCGTGGAAGGGTTTTTAAATTGAGTGAGACTTCTCTATGCTCAGCCGGTGGCGAGGGTCCGCACGGGGCACTATGTCTCAGATGCAATATCGATAGCCAGGAGGATGCGACAGGGGTGTTCGCTCTCCCTGTTCGCCCTGGCAATGGAACCATTGGCGTGCCACCTCCGTAGGGTCCTCCTGGGGCTGGGTATCCAAATTGGGGCCCATGAACATATTATATCACTCTATGCGGATGATGCTCTGGTTTATTTACGGGAGCCAACCCACTCGCTTCCGCTACTGATAGTGGCCTTGGGTCGGTTTGCCGAGGCCTCGGGACTACACGTCAATAACACCAAATCACAACTATACCCGATTGGGTCGGAGGCTGAGAGAGGCGGGTTTCCACTCCCAGAGGCGGGGATCCCGTGGGAGTTAATTACAGTACGCTACCTCGGGATCTGGATCAGTAGAGACAGAGAAGTTTTTTACCAACACATTATGGGGAGGATACTTAGGGGTCTCCGCTGTAGTATCGACTTCTGGATCACGCTCCGGCTCTCGTTGATTGGGAAGATCACCCTGATTAAAATGGTGGTGCTGCCTTTACACAATGCAGTACAATAGGGGGTGGTGATGGACAGAGCATCTGAATCAATCAAACACTCACACCCAGTCAAAAGATCTGGGTTTAATCCATCACCGTTCTTTAGCCCACTCTGCCACCCCAGTTCAGACATGGCTATATGCAAATCAGTCTGACCCTGTGCCTTATGGGAACAGTCCAGCCCGAACTGCCGAGCCATGTCTTCCCTGGACCGGAAACAATCTTCCGAGGACCGGTTTCTGGCTTTCCAGCCGTCTTCAGCCCGGCTTTCTTGAATTCAGTGGCAAAGTGAGCAAGGGACTCACGTCTGAGCATACCCTGCCACACTTATGGGGGCCAAAAGCGGTACAAAAGGGGGTGGTGATGGACAGAGCATCTGAATCAATCAAACACTCGCACCCAGTCAAAAGATCTGGGTTTAATCCATCACCGATCTTTAGCCCACGCTGCCACCCCAGTTCAGACATGGCATATGCAAATCAGTCTGACCCTGTGCCTCATGGAAACAGTCCAGCCCAAACTGCCAAGCCATGTCTTCCCTGGACCCGAAACAAGCTTCGGAGGACCGGTTTCTGGCATTCCAGCCGTCTTCAGCCGGCTTGCTTGAATCCAGTGGCAAAGTGAGCAAGGGACTCACATCTGAACATACCCTGCCACACTTATGGCGGCCAAAAGCAGTACAAAAGGTGGTGGTGATGGACGGAGCATCTGAATCAATCAAACACTCACATCAAGTCAAAAGATCTGGGTTTAATCCATCACCGTTCTTTAGCCCACTCTGCCACCCCAGTTCAGACATGGCTATTTGCAAATCAGTCTGACCCTGTGCCTCATGGGAACAGTCCAGCCCGAACTGCCAAGCCATGTCTTCCCTGGACCGGAAACAAGCTTCCGAGGACCGGTTTCTGGTTTCCAGCCGCCTTCAGCCCGGCTTGCTTGAATCCAGTGGTGTGGAATGCATGGGACTCACCCATCCCACTCAGGGTGACAAATGCAACAAGCATTTACAATGCAATGGTCTCGGCATTATTAAAGGTAGAGCTATTGGCATTGCTCATGACTTTTTTTTTTATCATAAATAAATGGCACTGTCATTTACATTGCCAATAGCGTAATAGCTCGCAAATGCATGACCTATTGCATTTACACCCACACAGAGCCACACACACAAAGCCACCCACACACACACAAAGCCACACACACAGAGCCACACCGAGCCCCCCACACACACACCTAGAGCCCCCCCCACACACACACCCAGAGCCCCCCCACACACACACACCCAGAGCCCCCCCCACACACACACACACCCAGAGCCCCCCCACACACACACACCCAGAGCCCCCACCACACACACACACCCAGAGCCCCACACACACACACCCAGAGCCCCACACACACACACACCCAGAGCCCCACACACACACACACACACCCAGAGCCCCACACACACACACCCAGAGCCCCCCCCACACACACACACACCCAGAGCCCCACACACACACACACACCCACCCAGAGCCCCACACACCCAGAGCCCCACACACACCCAGAGCCCCACACACACCCAGAGCCACTCACACACCCAGAGCCACTCACACACCCAGAGCCACTCACACACCCAGAGCCACTCACACACCCAGAGCCACTCACACACCCAGAGCCACTCACACACCCAGGAGAGCAAGCACAGTGAGGGGCAGGGAAGCAAGCACAGCGAGGGGGCAGGGAAGCAAGCACAGCGAGGGGGCAGGGAAGCAAGCACAGCGAGGGGGCAGGGAAGCAAGCACAGCGAGGGGGCAGGGAAGCAAGCACAGCGAGGGGGCAGGGGAGCAAGCACAGCCAGGGGGCAGGGGAGCAAGCACAGCCAGGGGGCAGGGGAGCAAGCACAGCCAGGGGGCAGGGGAGCAAGCACAGCCAGGGGGCAGGGGAGCAAGCACAGCCAGGGGGCAGGGGAGCAAGCACAGCCAGGGGGCAGGGGAGCAAGCACAGCCAGGGGGCAGGGGAGCAAGCACAGCCAGGGGGCAGGGGAGCAAGCACAGCCAGGGGGCAGGGAAGCAAGCACAGCCAGGGGGCAGGGAAGAGGATTGCTTAGAACTTGAGAAGTTGAACAAAAAGTCAGGACAATGAAAATGCTGTAACGATGTGCCAAATGACCAACACAGTACAATTATGCAGACTGTCTTAATTAAAACAGACATTTCAATAAATCCCTGCGCAAACCCCAAAAAGTTATACTTTCCGCAGCGGGGCTTAAGCCCAAATCAAGATCCTCTTAGTCCTGGAGTCGCGGTAAACCTCCTTTGTCAGGGGACTCTCCCGGAAAAGAAGAGCTTGCATCAGCATGCCCAGAATAGCCCCGCTGAAACGCTGTTTTCAAACCCACGATCGGTCCTGGTGGGAGGGCCCAATCGTAATCACTCAAAGTGTGCCTGGATCTTACAGCTGGGAGGATACACAGGCGTAGGGCAGTCACAGAGAAGCTGCAGCTCGTTCGCCACAGCTGTGTTGCGCACTCAGCAACCCCCACCAGATGAAGCAGCCCGCCGGTCTCTCACCATCTTTAAAAGCCACAGAGAGTCAGAGTTCCGCCGCCTCGCCCAGCACCGAACACAGTCTTGTGTCTAATACCTGTGAGGTGGCCGCTGTGCCCGACCCCTCTTGCCAGCGGCTGTATAAACATTGGCCGGCTATCGCGCTGGGTCCGCTTCACTTCAGGAGTGCTTAGGGATGCCCGGGGTGTTTCCTTTGTTCTGCTGCTCGGAGCTGGTGGTTGCCATCTTGCAGGTGGAAGCTCCGATAAAGTTAGGATTTAATTCAGGCACAATTGACAGTTTATAGATGCTTTCTGTAAGTCCTCGGATTCTATAAATGTTCCGATTCCAGAATTTGGCAACATTGTGGAATTTAAGCCGCATTTGCATGCTTTTTGAGGTCGGGGTATACGGGTTTGACACGAAGCTTCGGTTCAGGCGCCCCCGCTTTTCTAAAGCTATTTTACGGTGTGGTACCGAGTTTATTAATCACACTTTTGCGACCCTTAAAGTGGCAGTGACAAAGTGGGCTCGCTGTTTAAAGAGTCCAGCAATCAAGCCTTTCGCGCAAGAACAATATAATGTAAAACAAGAAAAAAATAATAACTTACATGCCGCAAAGGTCTGAAATTTTCGGAATCGGGGGCGTGTTTTTTGGTGAGTGACGGATGACGTCACAGGTAGAAAGAACGCAAAAAACACGCCCCGAATCCGAAAAAGACGGGGCTTGGACCGAGTGACGCCCCTCTCCTCCAATGGATGGCCAGCATTTACTAGGCCAGCCAATGGAGAAGAGGGGCGGGTTCCAAGCCCCCTCTAAGAATCATTAAATATCGGGCTCCGCCCACTGCTACGCAGTGCGACGGTCCCTCGACCTAAAAAAATAGTGATGCAATATATTTATTCTTTGAAGGCAATTGTTTTACTTTGTTTTTTTTATTCTCCTGCACAAATGATACATTACTAAGACTTGTGCACAAATTCCCCGAAGAATAAAAACGGCTCAATAAATCCAACAAAACCCCTATCTTTCCTAGCTAGCATGATGGGGGTTGCTGATGAATTCTTAATGGCACTTTCAAAATAGAAAATAAATGAACACCCTGCATGACTTGTCTAATAACTGAAATCAGAGAAAATATGCATCTCTCTTTCTGAAATGCAGTCTATAAAGCATGTCCTGATACAACACGAGTACAGAGCAATAAATATCCCCAAGTATTCTTCGAAGAGTCTGTCAGCAGCCCATTCACTTCTTGACTGTTTTATTGATTAGCCGGGGCCTAAAAGGAGCCCGAGGTGAGATTTCGTCAGTAGGGGGAAGTCTGACTAATACTGCATGGAATGGTGTGACATGGCCCTGCCCATTGTCCCATAAGTAAGATGTATGGGAGGGTCGGATGTTCTGCAATTTGAGCCTTCTCTGGAAAGCCATAGCTTTCCCATACATTCCTACTGAACTTACAGCTTGCCACTATTAAGGTTGAATTTTACGGAGAATATATATCACAAATGTACGCAAAAAAATTACATCCAAAATCAAAATTACATTTCGATTTCTTTATGAATGTTGTTTTATAAAAAAACTGCTTCTAAGGCAAAACAAAGGAGTACTGAGCTACGAACATCTTGAAGGATTTCCCTAAGAGGGGCTGACGGCAGCACATTCATTTCCTGCATAGTGTGGACATTTATCAATCGTTGTAGAGTCCGGCCTTCTCAAAAAATCCATTGTGTGGTCAAGCTTTACTAGAGGAGTTGTAGCCTAATGAACAAAGCCTCATTTCAAGATGCTAATATACCTGTAGGTGCAGGATTCCGGAATATTACAACACTCATGACGGTCAGTATGTGGTTATTTCGACTGTACGTATAGAAGGAAGGTTCCAAAGTACGTGTAAATGCGTTTTATTTTATTTTTTTACGCGAATAGGAATTTGTACCAGGGCTCTATGTTTTTTCTCTGACAGCAAATCCGCTCATCTCACCAGACCGAGTTAAAATGTAATAAGATATCGACATGAGAACCCACTACCTTCTTCATTCAGTTCATGGTTGTCTGCGGCGCACCAACACCTCCGATGTAATTTATGTTAGAAATTGCTCAGATATGGTATGAGGAGAGATGCCACTCACATCTATGCTAAGCACACGAGCCGCTCACACACTCGTCTCTGCAGGTCAGAACTATGCTTGTTTTACCAGCTGTAAATTCTGCCAACCTCTGCGTATTACGCGAATGACAACCAATACATGACATGATCAATGATCTTCTGCCCTGCCCCATGATGTTTGTTGGATGGTAACAGCAGAAAAAGGAAAAATAGCACGGAGCCAGTATCTGGCACACACAAAAAAAGTGAGTCTGTGTGTGTGCATGGGCACATGGCTGTGTATCTAGCACGGGGAGGGCATGGTCTGCGAACACAGCATGGGAAGGATATTGGCTGTAGATGTACGGATAGAGCAAGTCATTTCGGCTTGGGGGAGCACAACTGTGGATGTGCACACTAGCCCAGGAAGGGGTTGGCTGCGCAAGTGTATCTAATTTTCCCCGATACTGTAGAGTTATTTGCTGAGCCAGCATAAACAGGGTAGGGCATAGAGAACAGGGACGGTGCATATGCACGCAACAATAGGAGATTGTGCGCTGTGGGTGTGCACACAGAGTCAGGCGGGCAACTAGAGCCAAATTTGGGGTGGGGGCTGAGGGTCTAATTCATTAAACCATAGACAGAGTGGCTGTAAAATGGGGTGAAAACAAAACAAAAGCCTCATTTACAAGTAGATGGTCTTTTAAAGACCTGTTAAGTACTCGGGTGCGGCTGCAATTAGATTGTCGCCAGCCGCCGAAGCTGCCTCTGCCCGGGCTGACTCACACGACGAGGGCGGGGGGGGGGTGGCTGAAGCCCCGTGAGACAAATGGATGTTGCGCGTCTGCACAGAGTCTGCAGATGCAGAGACTGTGGTTGTGAACACAAAACTATCAGAGGGCATTAACTACAGATGTTCTCGCTGAGCCTGCAGATGGCATTTACATGTGGGTGTATGTGCACACGGAACCCGGGGAGGCATAGACGGGGTTATGCACTCATCTTTCGCAGAACATACACTTTGGGCGTGCATAAACGTTGCAGAAATTTAAAAAAATGGGTGGGGAAGGCTACATATAAAGTCGAGAACATAGAGTGTTACTATGCAGTGTGCGTACCAGTGTTGGGTCAGTGACTGCACACACCTTGGGGATGGGGGCTGACTATAGAGCCACACAGGGTATGGGGGGCATTGGAAGGCAAAGACTGTGGATAAGTAAATGATTCTGGGAGAGTGCATGGGCTCTGTATGTAGTTGCAGAGATTTGGGTCATGGGGTGGGCTGCGCTGCTCTCTTAAGCGACTACAGGTTTATGTAAACAGAGCCTTGTCGCCGGGCGGGCGGCATACGGACGCGCGTCTAAGAAACGCAGGGATTATAGATGTGCCCATAAAGCCGGGTGCACAGAACGGGGATAGCCAGCTTTGATATACCCAGGGAAGGACATGGGATCTCCACACAGAGTCTGGAAGGGCATCAGCCGTTGAACGCGCGCCTAAGAAGTGCATGGACTGCAGATGTGTTCCCATGGAGCTGGTTGCCACAGACTGTGGATGGGCTACTAGAACCAGCGAAGACATGCCTGGGGATGGACATTGGCTCGCCACACAGAGCAGAGCTGTAATTCTGAGTCTTAAACTGGGATCGTTTATGCATGTCGTGTGTGTCCTCCCTCTTGTCCCTCAATCCCCTCCCTTTTCGCAGCCCCTTCAAGATAATAACCTCACCTCGTTATTCTCCCCGTTCTGGGATGACCGGGCAACTACCTCCATGGGTCCGGGGCTCTCCCTTCAGCTGCAGCACATTCTCCCCCCCCCTTTCTTAATCGCGGCTAGATTTTTTCACTGCCTGCAGAAGTACGTATATTACAACAGCCATGAATGTCTCCAAGTGCACATTGTACAGGTACACCCTCCATACACACAAGCGCACTGAAGCCGATTGCCAGGCGCTACAGCCACGTGCACGAGGACTGAGCACAACACGCATGAAGTGACCGTGCAGCGGCTGTTTGCAGCCAGCCAGTGTGCCCTGCCGGGCCAGTGTGGTGGTATTTCGGGTGGGTGAAGGGGCAAAGGTGGATAAAATGCGGAGACCTGTTTGGTGAACACTGCGATGTCCTCGTTGAAAGAGTCGGAGGAGCAGACATCGCCCCCAGCCACGCCGGGCTCCCAGAGGGGGTGCAGGTGGCCAGCTCGCACTTCTCAAAGACCAGGGAGAGAAGGGGGAAGAGCGGGTGGCTGGGGGGGGGGGGGGGGGGCGGTGGGGGGAGAAGAGAACATGTTAAAATCAGGAGTCACCCGCGGAGGGGACACATGCGTTGGTGAGCACACGCTTCCTTGGGCCAAGGACTGGGAGGGTGAATAGCACATTGAAACCCCGCAGGCACCCCCATGTCTAAACATGCAAGAGCCGCACAGCGCCCGTCTGATCATCTCCCACGGTGCCTCGGTCTGCTCGAGCGGGCCGAGCTGCTGATGCCGGGAGCAGAGTCTGGACGGCCGGGTGATTTGAAAATCACCAATGTTACCCACACAACCCATACACACAAGCGCACTGAAGCCGCCTGCCAGGCGCTACAGCCACGTGCACGAGGACTGAGCACAACACGCATGAAGTGACCGTGCAGCGGCTGTTTGCAGCCAGCCAGTGTGCCCTGCCGGGCCAGTGTGGTGGTATTTCGGGTGGGTGAAGGGGCAAAGGTGGATAAAATGCGGAGACCTGTTTGGTGAACACTGCGATGTCCTCGTTGAAAGAGTCGGAGGAGCAGACATCGCCCCCAGCCACGCCGGGCTCCCAGAGGGGGTGCAGGTGGCCAGCTCGCACTTCTCAAAGACCAGGGAGAGAAGGGGGAAGAGCGGGTGGCTGGGGGGGGGGGGCGGTGGGGGGAGAAGAGAACATGTTAAAATCAGGAGTCACCCGCGGAGGGGACACATGCGTTGGTGAGCACACGCTTCCTTGGGCCAAGGACTGGGAGGGTGAATAGCACATTGAAACCCCGCAGGCACCCCCATGTCTAAACATGCAAGAGCCGCACAGCGCCCGTCTGATCATCTCCCACGGTGCCTCGGTCTGCTCGAGCGGGCCGAGCTGCTGATGCCGGGAGCAGAGTCTGGACGGCCGGGTGATTTGAAAATCACCAATGTTACCCACACAACCCATACACACAAGCGCACTGAAGCCGCCTGCCAGGCGCTACAGCCACGTGCACGAGGACTGAGCACAACACGCATGAAGTGACCATGCAGCGGCTGATTGCAGCCAGCCAGTGTGCCCTGCCGGGCCAGTGTGTGGTATTTCGGGTGGGTGAAGGGGCAAAGGTGGATAAAATGCGGAGACCTGTTTGGCGAACACTGCGATGTCCTCGTTGAAAGAGTCGGAGGAGCAGACATCGCCATGCCGGGCTGGGGGGGGGGGGGAGTTGCAGGTGGCCAGCTCACAAGACCAGGGCGAGAACGGGGGAGAAGAGCGGGTGGCTGGGGGGCGGGAGGAGAAGAAGAGGAGAGCATGTTATAATCAGGAGTCACACGCGGAGGGGACACATGCGTTGGTGAGCACGCGCTGCCCTGGGCCAAGGACTGGGAGGGTGATTAGCACATTGAAACCCCGCAGGCACCCCCATGTCTAAACATTCAAGAGCTGCACAGCGCGCTGCTCTCCTTCCGCCCGTCTGATCATCTCCCACGGTGGCTCGGTCTGCTCGAGCGGGCCGAGCTGCTGATGCCGGGAGCAGAGTCTGGACGGCCGGGTGATTTGAAAATCACCAATGTTACCCACACAACCGCATGCGAGTGTACGTTTCCTAACACTCACCTTCCCCTCCTTCTGGACCTCATGGCCACCGAGGTTGTGCGTCGCTTGTGAGACACCTCGCAATGCATTCCCGCAGCGGGCCCATGTCTTCTTTAGACCCACACGTAGCTTTTTGCTCCCGACATCTGCCTCAATCCTCGGCATTCGATCCGCCTCCTTTCTCCGTTGTCAGCCGCGAAGAAACCACAAACCAGGTTTCGCCGTGCCTGGCGGGCATGCAGCAGCATTTCCCCGAGGTCCCGATGCCCCCCAAGAATGGGAGCGGGAATGTGGGTGGCAGGCGGAAAATAATAAAAACCATTCTCTTTTCATTAGAAACAAGAAACAAGGCTGCCCCCGTGTGTTGTACACCTCCAATGAGAACTGCATTGGACGGGGCAGGGGAGAAATTCCTTCGGCAGTTCCGCGAGGCCCCACATTCCGCCGTGCTCTGAAGCCCTAGTCATCTCCCCCGCTCCTGGCACTCCACGCAGCAGCAACAACGAGACTACACTTTCAAAAGAAGTTACTTGCAAAATAAATTATTGAAAATAAATTACAGGCCTGTCCTCTGCTTGCTCTCCGACACCACGCCTTGCATTGCCAACCGAAGAGAACAACCACAAACAAAAAAATGGCGGCCGCTCAGCTCTGATTTTTTTCGGAATTGGGGGCGTGGTTTGCTGTCCTGAGTGACGGGCAACGTCACAGGGCTAAAGAATGCAAAAAATCACGCCCCCAAATCCGAAAAAGACGGGGCTTGTTTGAAGTGATGCATCTCTCCTCCAATGGCTGGCCTCTGTTTAGGAAGCCAGCCAATGAAGGAGAGAGAGGGCAGGGAGGCGGGACCTACAGCGCACTAAGAGTCATTAAATCTCCAGCCTAAGTCTGCGCAAGCGCAGCCTTTTAGGCCTCCGACCTAAAAACCACAGTTGATGGAGAGAATCCAGAACAATGTCATACATTCACCCCTTGTTTCCGGTCCAGGGAAGACATGGCTTGGCAGTTCGGGCTGGACTGTTCCCATGAGGCACAGGGTCAGACTGATTTGCAAATAGCCATGTCTGAACTGGGATGGCAGAGTGGGCATATGGCCTTGTCTGAACTGGGGTGTTGTGGAGTGCACAAAAACGATGGATTTAGGCCCAGATCTCTGTACTGGGGTGAATCTATGACATTGTTCTGGATTCTGTCCATCAACTATGGTTTTTGCATTTGTCACCCTGAGTGGGATGGGTATGCTCAGACGTGAGTCCCATGCATTCCACACCACTGGATTCAAGCAAGCCGGGCTGAAGACGGCTGTAATGTCAGAAACCGGTCCTTGGAAGCTTGTTTCCGGTCCTGGGAAGGCATGGCTCGGCAGTTCGGGCTGGACTGTTCCCATGAGGCACAGGGTCAGACTGATTTGCATATGGCCTTGTCTGAACTGGGGTGGTGTGAAGTGCAAAAAAACGATGGATTTAGGCCCAGATCTCTGTACTGGGGTGAATGTATGACATTGTTCTGCATTCTGTCCATCAACTGTGGTTTTTGCATTTACACAATGCAGGGCTCATTCTTTGAACTCCCGCAATAGGTCTTTCGGGACCTTGATGTAATGTTGGTTCAACTATTTTGGAATGGTAAAAGGTGTTGGGTGAGCCTAGAAGTAATGAAACGTACATGGGGTAGAGGCGGTTTAGAAATCCCTGACCTTGAACTTTATTATTTTGCGTCCCAATTACAGCTCACAGTGGCCTGGCTTGATACGGACCCATCGTGGGAACGGTCACTCCACTGGGCCGACTACTGGCTGCTATCTGGGATAGAGTGGTTAAACCGCTTATACGGGTGCGACCGTTTGCCCCAGAAGCTGATTTTTGGTTGATGCCAGCTTTCGCGCTCATTGATCGGGTCATATCTACTGACAAATGGAAGGTGGGAGATTGTCTTATGTTGGCGGACCTGTATCCTGAACAACAGTTCATAACGTACCAAGAAGCAGTAGGCTCTTTCGAGCTGGGCCCGGGGCAATTCTTGCAATATGCCAAGATAGCAGCAACGGCGCGACATCTATGGCCCACATTCCCAGACGCCCCTGACCACACACACACACTCTAGTCACAATGATAGGGATGGCGGGATGGCGGAAACTGGTCACTCATCTGTACAGAGCACTGCGGGAGGACAGAAAATGCACACCTCTCACACTAGAAGGTAGGTGGCGGGAGGTGAGCCCTCAAGAGATCACACCACGAGACTGGGATAAAATCCATGGGGGGTCTGTAAAGTGACAGTTTCCAACAGATTTAAGCTGATACAATACAATATGGTCCACATGACTTACCTCTCACCCATACGCCTTCATGTCATAGATAACTCGAGAAATCCACAGTGCCCCAGATGCCGTTATGAACAGACAGATTCCCCACATATGGTTTGGTCTTGCCCAATAATACAGACATACTGTACAGCTATTCTAGAGGGCTTGTATAGAATAACGGGATGGAGGGTTGCCCTAGAGTTGAGTACATGTCTCCTGGGACTGATTCCCCGGGACCCGAAATGTAAAACCAGCAGGAAGTTCCTTCTGTTGGGACTTGTTATAGCCAGGAGACGAATAGCAATTCACTGGCTGGCACAGAATGGGCCGTTGGTAGCAAACTGGAAAGCAGACCTGAGGGAATGGGCACTAGCAGAGGAGGGACACATACGTAGCACTAGAAGGGATGCTAAACTCCCGGAAGTATTTCAGGCATGGGGGGCTAATGATCCAGGAGATAGGGTGGATTCTACACAGACAGTCTCATTTGAAGTTAGCCACGTGGGGACCGCATCCCTCGGGGGGGGGGGAGGAACCGGAGGTTACCCCTGATTGAAAAGGTATAAGAGAAACCTTTTGATGGGTGGGCCTGGTAGGGAGGGAGGACATTGGGAGGGTGGGGGGGATCTAGTTAAAAGTTTGTATGGTTGATGCAGCCAATGTTTGTACTAATTTCTGGTTTGGTATTAGCTTCCACGGCACCTCAAATTGGACTACCTGTTGCTGTACAGGGATTGTAAGACCTACTGCTCGGAGTTGTCTGTAAAGTATTACTGTATTATCATGTGCAGTGAACCTTGAAAACTGCAATAAAGAAATTTAAAAAAAACACTATGCCGTAATTTACAAATATATACATGATGGCAGGTGGAAAAACCTATGGTGATATCCTCTTAACAGTTTCCACCCCTAGCAAGCTCTGAACCCTGTAGCCACAATACCCCATCCACATACTATAGACACAGTGATGGTTTTCACCTCCTGTCGTTTAAGGGTTCCCCTGAATCTACAGTCGGGCCTTAGTATCAGGTACGAGATATGGGGGTATAAACCAATGTCTCAGATTTATTCAATTTATTCAATATTCACAGTCCAACAACTTTAATGCACCACAACATAATGAAGAAGCAGCACCGTCTGGGAGTACAGTCTTTGAGTGTAACACTTTCTTCTTCAGGCTTTCACTTTAGTGCTTCACTTAGGGCCAGCACTATCCACTCTATGGGTATATAGCTCTATATTGTGCTCCCCGTCACCAACATGCTCAGGTCACCACTTAGTGAGGGTTGGTATATACAACAGTAGGTAGGGCTGGGAAAAGGGAAGGGGTCTGTGTAGGGGACTTCACTGAGACTCTTAATAGTGCTCCTACTTGTGACACAGTCCCAAGAAGCCCTTCCCACCAACCTCTTCCTCCACACTTCTTTCCAAGTCACTTGCCTGGAGCTACGGTCTCCCTGGACCATCTCGGTGTCCTGTTCCTTCGGGGGACTACCGGATACAAGCATGGTGTGGGTTGGGGATTCCTTCCTCCTTGGATCCGCCGCAGTTCTCTCCTCGGTAGGGCTCCTCCAGGCCTCGACTGTCTCTGCTCGTCCTCTCTCCCACTCCTCCGCACGCCTTCCTCCTCGCGTTCACCTCGCTGCTCTCCTCGTAATCACCCAACACCCCGCAGCTGGGCCAACCGCCATTCTCCTTTTGCCGTATCAGGTCCTCTCCCTCTCTGACTGATGAACCGCTGACTCAATTACCAGATGACGACCAGCCGGGCGCCATGTTGGAATTCCCGTTCCCTCCGTTTTCTACTTCGTTCCGGCCCATATCACAGACACAATATATTGGGATATAGCTATCAAAAGACCAGCCTAATGGCTTTGTCAGAGTAACTACATTGATAAAAGCTGCCTTGTGCCACAGTAAGCTACTGCAACTCTCTTAAGACTACTATGGATGGCAGGTGCGCAACATCCATAGGGCTCAAAGGGCTTCAGCCCCCCCTTCGTGTGTTTCAGCCCGGGCTGCTGTAGCTCAAGCTGCTGTAGGCTTGGCTAGGCCGTGTCTGGAGTCTATTCTCCAGCACGCCAGAGTTTTGCACACGTCTTCAAAGACCATTTGCATATATACATACCTTTATAAACTGGTTACAGAGGCTTACTTTTTTCTGGTTCCAGTATTCCCTGGGTCCCCACTCTGCCTATTCCTTACATTTGTATTTTACATTTACCGCTGTAGTGTGAGAATGCATTTCATGAAAAGGAATATAAAGTAGTGTTGCCAAAAGAAAAATGGCAGCCATGTGTTGGTTAAAGAGCCTGCAAAGACTTCGTCTTGACACTAAATAGGGTTATAAATAAAAAAGTATGTATTCATAATTTATAATGTGACTTCTCTGTCTTTGATCCCTCTAATTATGAGCCATGGATCATTCAGACAGCCCTTGATCACAATTAAAAGTGCTTTCTATTTATAGTTGCTGTTCGAAGTATGCACAGATAAGTGCTGAAAATTCGGCTTTAGTTGACTGCTTTTTTGTAGCCTCTGGGATATCAAAATAATGAGCTGGCAACCCTAAAATCATAAGATTGGAAGTTTGTTGCAGGATCAGTAAATTATATATTTCCTTCTCCCTCAATTCCGGATTAATGCCATAATAGCAGGGCTTTAAGTGGGCTGGGTCCTACCGGTGCTCAGCACTGGCAGTTTTTAAAAGCAGGCACCAACACTGGTCCCTATCGGGCTCTCCATTTTCACCCTCACACTCAGAATGCAAAACAAAATCTTAACTCTGCAACAGTTTACTGTTTTCATGTAACTTTTATTTTTTGCAGGGCTGTATTGCTAAACTCAATGTGCTTTACTTGAGCACCAAAAAGGACATGTCTGTGTATTTTTTGGTAGGCATGGACGAGTAAGTAATTTGGCCAGAAACACAGGATATTGAGCCTACGCTGAGACTCAAACCTGCTTCCTCAGCTCCAAAGTTGGCATCCCTAGCCCTTACGTTACAACCTCTAGCGCAAGAAAGAAAGCATTTTCAATATTATATACAACAAAGCCTTAGTTGTATGTATGCATGTAGTATATTTATCTTATGCAACTAACAACTTTTGACAAAGCCAATAGTCCTGCCTTGTTGTAGGTGTAATGTTACTTATGTGGCGGCAATAACAGAAGCAGGGAAATACCAGCCGGGCAGCACATTACGCTGAGCACAGATTTTTAGCATAAATGTTTTTAAGCCGTGCCCTTAATTATATTGACCACGCCCCTTTAAGAGGCACCCCCAGTTTTTTTATCCCACTTAAAGCCCTGCATAATAGCAATAGTTTAACTTATATCTGAAACCCTACACCACCGTCAATAACATGCTGAGTTACTTCAAGTGTCTGAGAATGCACTCTGCATTCAGACAACTCACTCCTCATTCTCGCCCTTCACTTTCACGCTCACCCTGCACTCACTGCGATCATAATGCACTCATACTGATCAACATGCACTCACACATTTCACGCGCTCACCCTGAACTCAGTGATCACTCTCCACTCACAATGCACTTGCATTGTTCACCCTGCAGTCACATGAGCACACAATACTCACCCTGCACTCATGTGACACTTCAAACACCTGTACCCCCTCATTGCTCAATCTGCAATCTCATTCAAACAAGCCCATCACTAACCATGCATTAATTCGTCCCACTCTGCACTTATATATGCACCCAAATTCATATGGTCACCTCGCTCACCCTGCAGTCACTCCTCTTACGCTACACTCACACCATCGCATTGCTCACCGTGCACTCACATGGTCACTCCTGCCACCCACACAGCGCACAGGGTTAATGTGCCTCATACAAAGAACGTGTACCATGCAGATAACAGACCTGAGCATGAGTAAACTGAGTAGCGCTACAAAAAATGAAATGTTTGTCAGAAAGGTTCTATAGAGAGATGAGATGCATTGTTGGTGAGTAGTAGTGAGGGAACTCATGGAAAAGGAGGAAATGGGGTGGGGCACAAAAAAAGAGTGTTGCACCATGTGCGACCAGTGCTAGGGCCAGCCCTAGCTGGTATTGTTAGCCCCCCTACCTCCCGAAGTTCGGGTTTAGTTCGCCCCCAATGGCTGGTATCATCTTTCGTTGACTTTCATTAGGGAATTTAATGACCCACTGGTACACTTGTGATTGTCGAGAGTATTTCAAACCTTTTTATTCAACTTCATTAAGAAATATGATTTATTGTTAACTTTGTGATTGTAAAGAAATATACATATTTCCCAGACTTTCATTAGGGCATATGACTCATTGTGAACATTGTCATTATCAATAAAGCATTTCAATTTCAATAAAATATTTGAGTCTTTCCTTTAGTGTTATTATGCTGTAGTGCTTCAACAAAGGTCCTGACACTCTAAAACATTTAGGCAAAAGCCCAGGCTCCAGGAGTGTGTGAAATAATGCAGAACAGCTGCCTCAAGTCATGCATCCCTTATCCTGGAAGTGAAGGATAGTCCCCCTTCTACTATATGTCAACCTATGTCTTCCAGGTCACGACCCTCCCAATAATAGTGTTGTCATCAATTATGTCATTTATATGTTGCAGTGATATTATCAATTATGTCATAGAACATGTCAAGAGAGATGTAACATGAGGTAATTAGCAGTGCATGGCGAGGGCGCAGGTTTGTTACTTTAGGGCACAAGTTAGTTACTTGAGATAAATTTAACTGCTTAACTTCAGTGATTTTGTTTGTTTATAACTGTATGTTTTATCTGGAATTTTCGCCTATCCCCTGTCTTTTAAAAAACATTTTTCAAGGGGCTGCTGTATTTCCTGTAGCCCTCCCAACATAAACAAAATTACAAGATGGTGCCCCTTACCCTTCTAGGGACTCCACCAGGATCCAAAAAATATTTCAAAATAATCTTACTACGGGACACTCCCCAGCTAGAGTACAAAATATGAAATGAGCGGTTACTTTGTTCATTTAACGGCCCAGTGGACCCCATCCCCTGGGGCTGATTCCTTTTTTTTTTTCTAACGTGGGGTTCATGTGTTCCGCTCGAGCCATGAAAGGACCTTGGGACCCTATCCCCTGGGGCTGGCATTTAGTTTTTAGGGAGGGGGTGTGGAATCTCCTCTCCTCAACCATTTAGGGGCTTTAGAGACCCAAACCCTTGGGCTGTTTTTAGTTTTTTGGGGCAGGCCCCTCCCCTCACGGAGCCTCATAAATGCGGTTGGACCCCCTCCGCTGCGACCTATGTTTTTCTGGGTATAGGAAGCATGGGGCCCATCTTCCTCAGCCATCCTTTGGCCCTGGGTACCCCATTTCTCAGGGCCCAAGTGCAGCAGTGTTCCAGTGTTGCAATCTCCCAGGATATATGCACTGTATCACACATTGGCAGTCGCATAATGGAAACCGCACTCCTCACCATGGTGGCACCAACTAACATTAATCAATATGACTAGCCATCTAGTTGCTTTTACCCATTTACCAGCATATTAGTAAACTTTCACAGTGAAGAGGTGAAGCAGCCATCGGATGCAGTATAAATCTAATTGAAGCCATCAAGCAATTGTTTGACTTTCCATAAAAATAATACAAAGGCACTAGGCAGTTGTGGTGATTTATAAACAATTAATGTCATCTTTATACATACAGATACAAAAAACGGGCTGAAACCAATAGACTTGCAGAATGACAAACCCATTTTTCCACTGCACTGTTCAGCTTTCTCTGTCCTCAGGTAGTACAAGAGTGTTTGCTCAGTGACTTCACAGATGACATTACTTGATTTTCAAAAAGAATTGTGATTTAACCTTCGATTTTGAATGTGGAATGAATGTAGGCATGCGATCTTTTGAGATAAGCAGTAATCAGGTGGTTATAGTGTCAGTGATATTTAGTCGATCTTGATGCAGAGATTTTAAATGGTATAGCTAGAAGTTTCTCTAGAATCCATTAGTTCTTGTTTTAATACATGTTCCACAGAAAATCTTCATATCTGATAGCAAATTTCACAAGGTAAAAATGAATGGCTACAGGCTGGTCAAGCTTCTACTTCATTAAGTATTAGAAATATATATTCCATCTGTTAGGTACCCTTGGAGCTGCAGACTAGTTTAATGTCTGGCTGTGCAGTGGATAGAGATGCCTGGTAGTTCTTGGCTGAGGGCATGCTGGCCCGTAGTCTCATGGGCCTGAGACATGGCTGTAATGGAGATCTTGGTGCTAATGGAGGCTGTCTAAAGGGCACTCATTGCACAGGTGAAGAGATGATGGTGAGCAGAGGGAGACTGGTGGTCAGATAACGCAGTCTTAAGGGTGGGGTAATTAGCTCTCATAGAGGATTTTTCAAAGACTAAACGTCTGTGAGAGTTGTAGAGTCCCCCGGAACCCTCTAGCATGTATATGAATCATGCCACATGTGAAGCTTGGTAGTACATGTCTTTTTTCTCCAGAGTGTAAGCGTTGACTGACACGTACTGCGTCATGAGTTTTATTAGCCACTCCAAATTGCTTACGTCAAAAGGCTATGGAGTTTGTTAGCGACCATAGGGGTCCCATGCTCTATAATACACAAGACACTACATCTTTCCTCTTTGTTAAATGAAAAATACAAAAACATATATGTGTGTGTGTGTGTGTGTGTGTGTGTGTATATATTACCTACTGTCGGCAGCCATCTTGTTCGTCGCTAGAAGCGACTCACAAGAAAACAGTAAAACAAAGTTGAGAAATAAGGAAAGGGGGCAGGGTAGAAATATCCTGACCCTCTAGGCTTGCTCATGGGGTCGTACATGGATCTTTAGGCTCAATTTTTATTTTTTTTAAATAAAAAATCGGGGGGTACGCGCATGGTATATGTACGCGGTGGAAAAGGGAAATAAAAAATAGAAGTCCGTTTTATTCATTAGGTCCCGGGGGGGGCAAGTTTCCGGGGCAATTTTTTTCATAGTAGGGGGGGCTTGTAAGGTGCCCCGAGCACCGGGGAACGCCACCCCTCTGTGGTTTTATTTTGAAGTATGCGGGGGTTACGATCCTCTTCCCCTCAGTCTCGGGGACCGTCACCCCAACGAGGCTTTTTAAAAAAATATTTTCTTTTTAAAAGTGTGTTTTCAGCTCACCCTCTCTCTCTCCCCGTACACATCACGGGGACCGCCACCTTCCTGTGGCAGTAATATGTCAAATGACCTTCCAGCCCCCGGGTACCTGCACTCCCCTGGGTTTTTTAATGTTGGGAGGGGGTCGCACTGCCCCCCTCCTGAAACCCTTGGTGGCCCTGGGGTCCACCATCTCCCAGGGTCGGTTCTTGCAGTGTCTCGGGGTGCGTACTTCCGGGACACTGCTGTTTGGTATGGTAGGGCGGTACTGTCGCCGCTTTCACTTTACCACAGGAAACCGCTTTCCTATTTGAAAAAGAGAGCAAGTTAATCTGTTCTCTCTTTCAAGAAAGCAGTTTCTTTTTCGAAAGAGAGAGCAGCATATAAGGTGATGTCTCTGATAAAGCAATACGGGCTGACGAAGGACGCGGGGAGCCGTTTGCGATCGTGGGGGCATTGGGGCAAAAAAAAATATTTTTAATTCTTTTTAAGAACTAACTTTACTGGTCAAAAAAAGAGCTATATTTCTATGATAGTATATAAAACTTTCAGTTTTTTTGTGCACCAGTTGTACTCTCTGCGCATGCGCAGCCTCGTTTCCAAGCCCACGTTTTTTTCTTTTTCTTCAAGTTCGCCAAGCAAACCTCTCCTCATTTCAGGTATTAAATTTGCCACTTTCTTTTCCCGGGCCGTGTGTGTCATCCGCTGCTATACTTTTGTAATATATTTATAAACATATTGTATCTATGTTTATTTGAAATGTAGTATCGAGGTGCCAAACGTTGTTTACATACTCCGTCCACCGCCATTTTAGTAGTAGTTTTTCTCCGTTATTTTTATTAAACCTGTTACTTACATTTTACTCTCCGCTTATCTTCTGTAAGATCCATGAGATTTCCTGGCACAGACACCACGGTGTTTGTCCTTGGCCTCCGATCTTATGACTTGGTCACACGTATACCTGAAAACTGATTTGAAGGACGTAAGCCAGAGCCATTACAACTCGGGTTCGTCAACACAAACATATTATTAAGATTATGCGTTTATCATGCATGGTAAATGTTTACTAGTTGTAATAGCATGCGTGGTAAAGGCATGCGTGGTAAAGCCATATGCGTGCTAATGGCTTCGTGGTGACGATCACGCGTGGTTATGACCACGTTGTAATGGCTGTTTCCCCCCAGGACACTGCAGGAACCGGGTCTGGCCTGGTGGACTCCAGGGCACCAGGCGAAGGGCACGCAGCCCCTCTCATACAATATAGAAATTTTTGTCGGGTGATTGTTTCCGTGGTTTGAGGGGTGTCATTGAGGCCCACACTTGATTTTGTAGGGTGGTAGGTTTGCATGGGAAAATGTCGCAAGAGGTTTGTAAATGTGGTACACATTGTTTCGTATTAGTTTGATTTCTTTACCATGTTGTAGTGTACCCAGAGAAAATATAAGTCAGTACTTTTCAATCTTACTCTTGAACATCTTACTATAGTACTTCAACATTATAAAAATTATTTTTATTGTGGACCGTCAACCCCCCACAAAAAAAGAAGTATGTCGTTTTTTTAATTAACTTTTATTAAAAGAATAACTGTAAACGAAACTTAATGATAACTATATTATAAAGAACTAGAAAAATAACTTTAAAAAAACAATATTATAAACAAACTGTGAAGTGGACTCCAAAGGACGTTGGATTGGTTATCTGCAAAATAAAAAAGAAAATTAGAGTTTAGAATTATGTAGATGTGAGTAAATGAGAGGAAGCATTACAAGTCAAGGTAACAGTACAATTTTACGTGTGCACTGTGCCTGGTACATTTTACTTCTGTTATAGTGCAGTGTTCAAGTGGTGTCTATATGGAATTCCTAACTGCGTCAGTGACACAAAAGTGGCCCAACGGGATTGTAAATACACCGACTTATTTTTAATGCATTGTAATGAAGGCATTGTATATCTAGGCCTCTGTGCTTACCATTGTATAAATACTGCGGCCACCAGAGTTCACAACTTGACTTCAACTGTTGTTCTAGACGTCAAAGCAGACAGCAGTGTCTATAAGTTTAAAAGAGAAAGAGAAATGATGTCACAGAGAGTGAGTGAGAGAAAGAAAGAGAGAGAGAGACAACAACATTAAAACTGTCTCGCAGAGTCTGGAGTTGAGATTGTTTCTTGAAAAGTCAGACGTAGATTTACAAGCTCCTTGCACCACTTTTGCCATGTTAAAAGTGACACAAAAGTGGCATAATAAGCTTGTAGATCTGTTTGTCAGACTATTGTAACTTATGTGTTGTCACTGCTTGGAGCTAATTTAACCTTTTAGACAGTGAAGCTGGTGCACACGACCCACTCGCTCCTTTCACAGATAATTTGTTGTTGTTTCGGAAACAAAATAGTGTGGAAGAAGCCTTCTCTGTAATCAAGAGAGTTAATCATTTCAATTCAGATAAGGTTGTATACAGCAAAGTGGAGATAGCAGCATCCAAATCTTTAAAAAAGATAGAGAAATGATGTGAGAGAGTAAGAAAGAGAAAGGAAAAAAAGGATATTAAAATGTGGGAGAGACACACACGACAGGGGAGGGGTACGTGAAGCCAGAGCAAAAATAACGGGGGTGGGGGGGCTAGAAAAATATTTGGAGTGGGGGCTTTAGTTCAAGCAAAAAGAAGAGTGGAGCTGCAGGGGCTGTAAGCGGGGGGGATTATCAAAGCCTCATTAACAAGCAAAATGAAAGACCTGTCACATACTCGGGTGCGAGTGTATGTGGGCCTAGGAAGCCATCTCATTCTTGCTGAAGCCCCGTTAGCCCAATGGTTTTTTTGCGCCTGCTGCATACTACATATTCTCTCCTTTGACAGTCGTTTTTTCACAAACAAGCTTGTTTGCTCACCTTGTGCTATTGCTGTTGTCCGTGTTAATTAATCCATCCTGAAACTGTACATCTAAAAGATATTAAAAGAAAGATGTTATGATTGGTAAGTCTTGCTATATTAATTTGGAGTTAGATAATATCGCGCTTTTATAGACGTTTGATTGTCAGATTGCTACGAACTGTTTGTATTGTGAATATATTCCAGACATTTCAGCGATTATAAAAATGTTATTGCTATTGGGGAAAAAAATGAAACCTGTAAATTAATACATTATGTAGGAGTGCGTTTGTCTAAAATACTAAGTCGCATTTTTGTATGTAGTCCGGTACAACCCTTTGACTCCTTCCGATGCATACTCAAGTATCACTGCTCACCTTTTCGTGGAGAAGACACCTTCATGAGGTAGTTCTGATCTCCAACAAAGAAGTCTCATATATGGTGCCGAATCTTGATATTTCTATGGCTAACGACCTACTCGTGCTCCCATCATCATCATCGCAGGTTCTTCACCCGGTCAGTGCTTCGGGCACCACTAACTCAGTGACCAAAGAGGCCACGCATGTGGTAGTGGGCCCCTTGTTCGGTGCTTTGGGAACAACTCTAAAATGGCGTAGAACACGTGCGCCCTGTCTTTTTTAATACATAGGGTCACGTGTGTAGTGATGGATGTACTGGATAGGTGTGGTGTGGGTGTATACCAGCCATGAGAGTGTGTGGCGATCTAACAACTAGACCTGTAACTAAGAAATCACTACAATGGAAATCTGGGCTTTGTACTGTTGTTGTTCTTTTCTGGTAGCATAAGCACAGTAGGCTGTACTAATGTATTCAGTCTCGATTAATTTATCACTTCCCCAGGGGCTTTTAAATGTTGGCAGAGGGGTCAATAATTGTGTTGACTTTTTCTCTTTAGTGTGCAGTGCTATATTGTTTTATAAAATGTATAAGTCTTCAAACTATCTTTACTCTTACGATGTACGTGCGATATTTCCGTAATTGAGTTTAAAAGTAATATACCCTTTTTTACAGTTTTAAAAAACTATTTTTATGATTATCTCAGATAATGTCTTCTCTTAATATGTACATTAAATACATAAATATGTTTTTGAATAATTAGAATCTTACATGGAGTACGTGTAAGGGGTGCCGTATATGACGTCACACGGGATATTTTCTTTTTATTAAAAAAACGCAGGGTACGCGTATTGAGTGAAAAAGAAAAAAAACGTGAAGCCTGCTTTATTGCTAATTATCCCCCGGGGGGTCAAATCTCTGGGGCAATTTGTTTTTCATAATTGGGGGCCTAGAGGGTCTCCCCTGCGCGAGGATCGCTACCCCCCGGATGTTTAACTATATGTATGTGGGGGGACTCATGGCCCCCCGGAGTTCCGGGGACCTCTTTCTCCTCCACTCGATTCCTTCCCCCACCTCCGGGGCCTCTTTTTTTATTTAAAAAAAACTGTGCAAAGGTGTTGCAAATGTGGTATTTTGGTTTTGTTTCTGTCTTGTAGAGGATCCAAGGGAAATAGAACGTTTTTTTGTACAGCCACTACTTTTCTGCCTGTTACTATAGTAACAGTTCATGGATCAGTTGTGTGAGTACATAGGTTAGAAGTTCACCACAATATGTTGCTAATTGAAATACTTACTGTGCTGGAGAAATATATTTATTTTTTTCATAAGAACCGTTAGTCATAGAAGAAGTTTGTGGAAAAGTATTATTAAGGATTCCTTCCTGTTCGGGGAGTATTAGGGTAACGTGCTCCAAGCGGGACTTTACGAAGTTTAATGTTCATTGGCTGTAAAGTATTAAAAGTAGAAGGCTTAGCAGTCATTCCTTGCTCGTCTTTGGAGAACATGGACATTTTATTAGCTAAAGTGTTCCAAACACAAGTTTGCTCCTTATTGGGTGGGAACGGTTCACTGTTGTCAGTGATATTGTGATGCATTTTCCAAAGGAGTATGGGGAAAGATAGTAGTAGAGGGTAGGTTAGGAAAACTATTAATTGTGTACAGTGCCCATAAGGTGGTGGAGAGGAATTATGAGGTAAACAATATGTTTCAAGGGCCATTTATATAATTGCCGTGTGATGTGTAAATCACGGCGGAAAAATGAGTGTTTTGTGCTGTTTTCTTTTATTAAGTTTGTAGGTGACATACTTCTTAGTACTACTATTTACTTATAATGTGGTGTTTACTTTCATGATGGGGAGGTGTAGTTGCACAGCAAGAAATTCAGTCAAGGTTTGAAACAGTTTTTATTAAGCAAATAAAAATAAACTTTCTGCAGAAACATTTGCAGTATATATGAAAGGGGTGACATTTAAAAATGGATTTCATAAAATATCAGTTAAGCGTGGCTATATAGTTCATTTTTGTGCTACAGTTTGTAAAAGTGTTGCCCCACATTCTTGTTGATGTAAGAGGGCATCAGTTACTTTTAGATAAAGTAGAATAGAAGTGCTACAACAAACACTCCCGCACTGCATTATCTCAGTTCAAGAGAACAAGTAAAACAGTAAAATCTAAATTGTTTCATATTACATAGAAATGCATGCATTATTATTTTTACAATTTGTATTCTATACAATTCAGAAACATGCTGTCGTAGTGTTTACAAGTTGCAGACTGTTCCGCTAATAAATCACATACTCACCAAAGAATATATAGAATGTTACTCTTATAATATATAGTACAGGTCCTATATATTCTTTAGGGAGAAGGTGAATAGGAATCGCAAATAAGAATAGAAATTAGAAAATAACATTCAGAAATGTAGGGTTTATTAAATATTTAAAGTAACAAAATATGCATGATAGCTATATTTTAATATATATAAAAATATCTGATCAGGTTTTTATAAATATTTGATAATTATATTACAGATGGCGCTGAAAAATCTCCCATTCCTCTTCTGTAGCAATAGGACAATCTATTATAATATAACGATTGATACCATTGTTACAGTAAAAAGAAAAGGAAAATAAAGTTATGTACTTAACAGAACATCCATAATGAAATAGTTTCGAGCCGTAATTATTTACTGAACTTCTTTTCTCCGGGAGGTGAAAAAATTAGATCTTCGTGGCGACGGGTCATAAACTCCTCTGAGATTATGACGTTGAGAATAATATGTATATATTCTCAAGACATATGATCACATGGGGCAAATAGACAGAAAGCCGCAAGCTGGTAACGTTGCTTACTTATAGTTACTGTTTGTGACAACGGATTGTAAATTCCGCTAGGATCACTAAGACTGTTAATGTTATAATATACATATTAACAGTATGTGATCTCTAGGGGAAAACATAATAACAAGTGTATCATTGTCACAATTATTGTAAAGGTTTAGAGTTTGCGTTGATAGGTTGGCAACACCTCTCGAGCGAAGTACAGTATCAATATTATAATATAAAAAGTCACTATATATAAGGTAAAAGGAGCCAGAAAAGGAGTAATATTTGTTATAACATATCTGTTTCTAAGAACATGCTGCTGACGTTACATAGAAAAAGGGAAAAACATGCAATAACATTTTTTTCCACATATAAATGTTTAAATATTGACAAATAGTCACAATTATCAACTAAGTACTATGCCTATGCCATCTTGAAACAACTTACAACTCCGGAATATGTTTGTTGACGCAAATAGAGAATCCGATGCTGGAGAACGGAACCTGCAACAGAGATTGACGATTCAGAAATAACTCGGGAAAACGAAACTAATTGCACAGTAGGTGTGGTTTATATCGTTTTTTGTTGTTTAGTAGTCTATGGAAGGAAGATGTGGCTCCGCCTATGTAGATGGCACGTTTTGCAGTTTACACGTGCTCACGTTTTAACTGTTTTTACGTGTTCGGAAAAGTTTCAAACTGTGAAGGTGTAAAGGTTTCGATTTTGATAGTACCGCGTATAAGGTATTATTATCTACATACGTTGGAGAGTTTAAAATGTGTTACTCGGTAAAATGTGTTCTTAGCATTTTCATGATTAAAAGCATCTAAATAGAATACGTATAAAACATATCGTTATCATTCGAAGAAAAAAAAAAGGTTTAATATTTGTTATTTTTATGGTTCTCTTAATTTAAAAAATGCTAGCATTTGTAGATCGTAATCCTACCCTCGGCAAGGTGTGCTGGCGCTTGGGGCTTTGGGAAGGTTATTAAATAATAAATGCCCTTTTCTATGCACCTGTAGACTTGGCTTTTAAACTTTCAATTGCCTAGTCTGTATATTTATACTTCCTCCAAACATTTTGGTTCTGCTATTTTAGTATTGCAGTGAGCCATTCAGCAGTATGTGTTTATGTATACACCGTTTTAAAAGTGGAGCTGCTGTACATTTTGTCAGACACACTCCTTGCAGAATTGTAATAATTCAGCCAGTACCCAAGTAGTCATGGTGCAAAATGGGCCTTAGGGCATGGACTGCTTCAAAGTCCTATACACTATGCATGCAGTCTTGTATGCATGGAAACCTTGTCTTTTATAGCTTTTATTATCCAGTCTATGTTCTTGCACTTCCAGCAAACTCTTTGTGATTGCTGATTCAGTATTGTAGTGAAGTATTCAGCAGAATGCCCTTATGTATGCAATGTGCTAAAAATGAAGCTCTTCCAAATTCAGACAGACACTCTTGTTGCAAAACTGTAATTATCCAGTCGGTACTCAAGTAATCATGGTGCAAAGTAGGCCTTAAGCCATGTACTGCTTTAAACCTGTATAGAGTATGCATGCACTCTTCAATGTAGGTGCACATTTGTTTTTTATACATTCAATTGTCCAGTCTGTATCATTAGACGTTCACAATCACTCTCACTCTACTGTTTCAATATTGTAGTGAGCCATTCAGCAGTATTTCCTTATATATGTACTGTGGTAAAACTGAAGCTCTTATAAATTCAGTCATGCCCTCTCTTTGCAGAACTGTAATCATGCAGTTAGTACCTAAGTAATTATGGAGCAAAGTAGGCCTTAGTATATGGACTGCTTCAAACTCCTATTTACTCTGCATGTACTGTTCTATGCACCTGCAAATTTACCTTTTATATTTTGAATTCCCTAGTCTCTATCCTTACACTTCCAGCAAACACTCTGTCATTCCTGTTATAGTTGTGTAGTGACTCATTGATCAGTGTGAAGTAATCCATTCTCTACATTGAAACAGTAATCAGGAGATGCACAATAAGTGGTACATTTCCAGAGATATGGCAGTTATTGTGCACTGTGATATCAGCAAAACGATGCACCGTATTTACAATGTAATGTATTATGGAACAAAAACGGCACAGATATGTGATGTATTTGTGTTTTGAAGGTGGTGCATTGCTTGATTTGCATTCCAAGTGCAACGCAGCTCCAGCAATGCTCTTGGGGTTCTATGCTCACATAGCTGTGTCAATCCTCACACCTGTTTCAAGCAGGTGCAGGGTTTTGATGTAGCATAGGACTAAAAGTGACTGACTGAAATATTATAGATTTCACTCAGTCACTTTTAGGAGGTGTTCCTATGCTAGAACACTTGCACTCCCTCCCCCCCCCCCTTATCTGCGCAGGAAAGTCTCTTCCTGGCGCAGGGCTTTAGAATAGGATGCACCTTCCATATGCACATCTTTTGCAACACCGTTGCATCACAAAAGTGACGGAAAAGATGCGTAAAAGAGGTACAATGGGGTTGTAAATTTGCTCCTAACACATACAAATTCCCCCAGGCAGTTTCACTAGCAGTGCAAATTGAAGTATAGACTTCTAACATATTTATATGGGTGTGTTACATTGAAGAGCTTCTGAGGTACTACAGTATAGTATAGGTAAACACCTTATACATTTATGCTGTAGGACTTTCACATTCACCATACATTACTAATTCATTCATTCATTTATGCACTACACATTCATTCTGACAAAGTTTTACACACTAATATAGAAATATAGTTCTTTTTTAAGCCAGTGGAGGTAGTTCTGAAAATAAGTGTTTTTTTTTCTTTTTAGTTTTCTATTTTGTTTTGTATTTTTTCAGGAAGTTTTTAGTTGTTTTTTTTAACCAAAAAAATGAAACTGGAAACAGAAAAACTGTGGAACAGGAAGAAAAATGAAAAAAAATATTATTGTTTTGGGCAACGGTGCTCTTCTTTGCTCTTCACAATGAGGTGAATAGACTGCTCACCGTAACAAAGGAGTTCTCTGCAAAATTTACAATGAATTGTAAGATTTGCAAACTGAGGCACAATAATAGGATGCAGACTGTTCGGAAGAGGTGGTGGTGCTTTTGAGGTAGAAGGAACTGCAGGTTGAGGGTTTTCCTGGAACCTTTGTGTTGTCATCCTTCCATAATTATTTGGGTGCAAATTTTTGAAATGGTGAACCATTGAGGCTGTCCCGAAAGAGTACTTTTTAGTGGGGTCAGCCTGGAAAATGTAACCTCACAGATCTTGCATGTTACTTTCGGAACATTCACCTTTTTCTGTCCCTCCGGAAATGAAGAAAACCTCCAAATGAAAGCTTCTTTTCTCTTTTTCTGAGGTGGCTTAGTAACAAAATGTTTCTTAGAGGAATGTACTGATGAAGTCTCTAAAAGAGCAGTCATTGTAGAGTTTGGTTATAAAATCTACAGCTACACAGAATAGATGTTTTTCCTGGGAAAGTCGAAGTAGGAGAGTGTCATCAGTGATGTCATTTGAGATGTCATGAGTGATGTCATGAGTGATGTCACTGGCCATGTCATGAGTGATGTAATATGTGACATCATCAAGAGTGCATTGCGGGCGCGCGAGTTATAGTTAGCTGAACTAACTATAACGGGGGAATTTCAATGGTTTTGTATGAGTGAAATCTCCAGCTAGCTATAACATGTGTGAAACCTATGTGTTTTTTTTCAGTGAATTTGCAAGGTTTTTTAAATGCTAATTCTAGCTATAACGTGGCGGAAACCTATAGTTTTTTCAGTGAATATATATATATATATATATATTCCTCTAAGCGGTTCCCTTAGTTACAGATTTCTGGCGCTCATTTGCGGTGCGTCGCTCCTGCGGTAGAAACCAATACCGCTGTACATTTCACAAAATTTCCCGGTCTCCCAGGAAAAAAGGGGCGCACTCCTACGCGTTTCGGCATTGCCAAATGCCTTGCTCACGTGAGCAAGGCATTTGGCAATGCCGAAACACGTAGGAGTCTTTTTCGTCTCTTGTTAGCCTGATAAATTATGCTTAAATGAAGAATTGGAAAAATAAATAACAAACTTGATGCAACCTGTGAGGAGTGCGGCCCGTTTCTCCTGGGAGACCGGGACATTTTGTGAAATATATACATATATATATATATACATGCACACACATCATAGTTCCTCAATGAGTTGTCTAGGCACTCAAACCACTCTTCCTGATCTCGTGTGAGGATGAAGAAACACAGGAGAAACAGCCGCAGCAGCACTGGTGATCTAGATTCTGATGCTGTTATTGGGCTTTCCTGACCCTCTGATGACAGTCTGGCACTGGGTGTCTGTAGCAGACAGTTTCCGATTCAAGTGCTTGAAATGTGAGAAATCACTTGTGTTGGCCTTTCCAGGACGGTAGCAGTCAACATTTTCATTTCTGCTTGACAAGGACATGGTCTCCTTTCTGAAACATAATGTCCTGAGCACATCAACACTTGTCTGCACAAGTCTTCATTCTGGACTTGTGAAATGAATCAGTGAGTCAAATTTTCTGACCATCAATTGTTGTTACAGGGGTCCACTGGGGGAGCTTGGTACCCATGGTACTTAGGAACATTAGCGTGGCCGGGCTTTTGCCAGTTGTAGAATAGGGGGTAGGTCTGTAAGCCTGAAGAGTAAAATGAAGAACGGACTTGAGTAGAGGGGGCGTGGCCAAGCTGGCGACCAAGATGGCCGCTCAGATTTGAAGCTCAGTATGGTTCTCTGACATGCTGATGTGTTCCGGTTGCCAGCGCCGCTATCGAGATGCTAGTACGGGGTGAATAGGAGCTGGAATCATTGCAGAGCCTTCCAGTCATTGAATGGAGCTGCCTAGTGCCTGGGGACCGCCGCTGTGACCCTGCGACAAGACTCCCCCCTCTGCGGGATCAGTGCACGTCTCCTGCCGGATACCCCGGGTCGTGGCTGCACAGGGCGCCCTCGGCCGCATGGATTCCTGGTGAGTGCGGCCCACTCCCCCTGCTGTGAAGTCTTCCTGCTTCCACTTTTGGACTTTGCTGCTGGCCGGGAGATACCTCGGTACCGGCATAGTGGCGCTTAATTGATACATGCACAGGACATGCGGGTGAGGGGCGCGCTACAAGCACTGCGTGCACCTCCTTCCTCTGGCGGGGACGCTGTCAGGCATCGGAAAATGGCGTGGAGACACATTAGATCCCTGATGCCTGCAGTGTGGGGTCCTACAGCAACTTTGTTAGTACACCACTATTGTCGCGACGGATCGGCAGGCAGCCACTACATCGCCATGGATGGTCAGCCCGCATAGATAGATCAAAGCAGGGTGCCTCCCAACAAGGACACCCCTAAAATCTGCAGGGACATCCACACATTAGGGACACCGGATCCCCGCTGGAGCTAGGGGCTGACTTCCCCTCAGCGGTCACAACACCTGAGTAATTTTGGACACGGACACCTGGGCTGCGTTGTACCCTGCTATTGCAATTGTGCTAGCGCGTGAGACTGTCTGTTTCCTCGTGCTACGTTGGTAGACCACTTCTACAAACAGTCCTTGGGCCCTCTTGTTTTGCTGCTGGGGGATTCCGATTATCACATGACCACACTCACGCCTCGAACGAGGTATAGGTACACCCCGTAATCACCCTTGGGACCTGGCTGGTCATGGTAGTTGCGCCTAGCATGGCATGGGCCGCAAAGATCCGAAACAGAGAACGCTTCCCTTTGTGAAACTTGCGCACACCTCCACCGCGCAAACCTCCACCATGGTGGAATCTGCACAAGGCCCAGCTCCTGGAGATGGATCCTCTGACACCGCACACTCCTTACTCCAGGAGATGCGTGCAGGCTTCAAGGCACTGGACAGTCACTTTGACTCCCTCGACAATACCATCGCAAACTTTGGCACTAAAGTACAAGCGCACGATAGAAGGTTGGATCTCGCAGAGGCCCGCATATCGGATATTGAGGATGGGACTGTGCAGTCAGCTAAACGTCTAGAACGAGTGGAGCACATTTTTTAAAAGAAGTCGCCGGAATAACGTACGCATTCTTGGCGTCCCTGAGTCAACCCCCGCCGGCCTCATGGATCTGTTTATCGAAACTCTGCTGTTGGGACTGTTCGGCAAGGAGGCCTTCACCCCTGACTTTGTAATAGAGAGAGCGCATAGATCTCTAGGCCCTCGTCCAAATCCTGGTCTCTCTTCCAGGCCTATCGTGGCATGTGTCTTGAACTTCAGGGACCCGTTTCTGTGCTTAGCGAGAGAAAAGTGCGACGTGGACTGGCAAGGCTCCAAATTATCCTTCTATCCGGACTTCACCGCCTTGGTACAGGATGCTAGGTGGAAATTCAACAGTGTTAAGGTCACACCTGAGAAACCTGAACTTACGCTATGGTGGTATGCTGCATCCTGCTAGATTGAAGGTGAATGTGGATGGAAGGGCCCGAATATTTGACAACCCATCGGAGGCACAGGAGTTCTGCAAGTTGTATAAACAGAGGAACACTCTCACAGATGGAGCCAGGTCCAGGCCGTCACCCCCACACAGCGGCTCAGATGAAAGTGCAGAGCTTTTCTCGAGTGCTGGCACTGGATGATCAGTCCATTTATTTGACATTCCTTTATGTTTCACTTTGCAGGAACAAGTTACACAAATTTGTGATGATATTACAGTTACCGGAGACCAGCCGGGGCATTGCTCTCCCGTGGTATATCCTTTTTGTATGGTTCGGTTCATATTGGGGTACTGTTTTTTGGGATTGTCATTTCTATGTAAAGTATTTTGGTACTACATGTCCACTTTCATTTGGGGTTTGGCCCTTCCCCGGTTGGGGACTGGCTGGGTGGTGGGTGAGGGGTGGGTTTTTTCAATTATGAGTCAGTCCTTTCATGCGTGTTCACAGCGTTATACATTGTTCACTGCTATTCAGAGTCGACAGTTTGTGATACTGAGATCATTACAGCATCCAGATGACCAGGTTCGGTAATGTTGAGGGTCCATTGAGCCTCACTCTACTCTCCTGGAATGTGCGGTGCTTGAAGAACAATCGGAAGTGGCGACAGATCATACACTATCTAGAGAGGCACAGGGTAGATGTTGCACTCTTACCAGAAACCCATCTACCCAAGACTGACAAGGCACACTTTGGGTCTAGCTGGGGAGCAAATAGGTATTTTGCCAATTATAGTAATTACGCCAGGGGGACAGCCATTTTAATTCACAATAGGGTGCCTTTCTGCATGAGTGCCTTTCAACACGACAGTGAGGGACGCTATTTGACTGTTTCTGGCATCCTATCTGGCAGGGAGGTGACATTTCTGTGTATATATGGCCCGAATTTGGACTCCCCTGACTTTTTCCATGCCCTGTCTTCGCATATAGACAAGCTTGACCCGCAGACGTTGATAGTGGGCGGAGACTTTAATCTATCACCTGACCCTGTCATGGACAGTACATCCGGGGCACATGACACTAAACCCGAGCTCGCCGTGCTCTCAGGGACTTATGTGATAGGTTCTCTTTATTAGATGTCTGACCGAAACGCAACTCAAACACAACAGAATACACACACTATTCAGGACAACACAGCACATGGTCTAGGATAGACTTTTGGCTCCTCTCACACGACATATACGGCTGATGCACTCAGCTGGAGACTCTGTCTAGGACCTATTCGGATCATTCCCCGGTTAAATTACAGTTGCAGTTACCCCCCCCCCCAACACACACACCCCCAGAGGGATTTGCACGCCAATGGCGGTTTCCTAACTGGCACTCCAGGATGAAGTTTTCAGGGCAGAAATACAAGTGGCTATTGTCGACTATTTTGAAATGAACACCGGCTCGGTGGACTCATGGGGGGTACTGTGGGAGGGTTGCAAAGAAGTCCTTAGGGGCACATGTATAGCAAAACACGCAGGCGTCCTTAGGGATCTATGTAACACACTATCAAGAGTGGAGCGAGAGCTCAAAATGCTGGACGAGACATCAACACGACATTCATCTCCCACATATGAACAAAGACGGTTGGTATTATTAGAGGACTACAGGGATACAGCGGTTAGGGAAATTCTATTATTGGGTAAGTACCAGACTGCTAGACGATATGGGGAGGGGGAAAGGCCCGGCAAGGCCCTTGCACACTTATTGCGCCCACCTTATCACAAAACATACATCACTGAGCTAAGGTCCTCTGACGCACACACTTTCACCACTACCAAAGATATCCAGGGTAGCTTTCTGAGGTTCTTTTCCAATTTATATAAGTCTACTCTCTGAGAAGATAAAGCAGCGCAAGAGAGATACCTAGACGAAGTTGCGTTAGTATATCTGGAAAAATATATGCAGGACTCCTTAGCTGAACCTCTTTCTGTAACGTATGTGCTTCTTGCCATCGACATTATTCTTAGTTCCTCAGCTCCCGGGTTGGATAGGTTCACGGGAGAATTTTACAAAACGTTCAAAGACGTTCTAGCCCCTAAACTTATTGAAGTATATGCAGAGGCCTTAGAAAGACAGATTCTTCCCCCTACTCTACGTGGGCGGTGGTAATCCTTCTCCCAAACCTGGCAAAGACCCTACGTAATGTGGCTCATAACGTCCCTACTAAATTTAGATTATAACATATTGGCAAAGGTCATCTCCAACTGGCTGTCTCAGCTAATGCAATTCATTATCTCCCGAGCTCAATCTGGGTTTGTACCTCATCGTTCCACCTCCCTGAATCTCTGCACGCTGTTCTCGGTCCTCCACAGGTTTGACCCGGATACTCCTGCGGCCGCCGTCCTACTGGACATGGTGAAGGCCTTTGACTCTCTAGAATGGGCCTTTTTCCTCTCCATAATGCGCCACATGGCATGCCTATGGGTTTTATTGCCACAACAGCCCTTTTATATAATACACCTACTGCTCGGCTGTAACCGAATGGCACTCTTTCCAATCCCTTTCAGTTAACACGAGGAACCAGGCAGGGCTGTCCACTGTCCCCGTTATTGTTCATTCTGGCCATGGGCCCCCTCATACGTCATTTTCAGGAAAAACATCTACATAGGGGATTACAATTCAATACTGGCCCGTTATTGGTATTGCCGTATGCCGATGACACTATCTTATATGTCAGACCCCCGAGGATAATTTAATAGAGTTAATTAGAGAGATTATCCGATTTGGCAACTTTTAAGGACTGGGCATGAATTTGCACAAATCAGTCATCTTCCCAGTGACACCTGCCACAAAACCATGGGAGCTGGTGTGTCCTCTTGAGTGCTGTACGGAGTCGGTAAAGTACTTGGGCATCCACATTCACTTGGACACATCCCAAATACTCAGTCTCAATTACGGTAGGGCTATAAACGCACTTGACGCTCAGATAGAGAATTGGTTGAAGTTACCCTTATCGATAGCAGGCCGTGTGGCCAATATCAAAATGGTAGTCCTACCCAAAATTGTATATTTTTTTCACAACATACCTATTCCCCTCACCAATAGCTTTTTTAACACACTTTGTTCACTTCTGAGCAAACTTGTTTGGGAGGGTAAGCAGGCACGGGTCCACTGGCCAGTCCTCACGCTGCCCTATGAGCAAGGTGGTTAAAATGTGCCGGATTTTCAGCTCTATTATTTGGTGGCACAATGCAGTTATGCATTTCCCTGGTATCACCCTGATGCCCGTATTCCCTATTTAAGACCAGAGGCAGACCTGGTATGGCCCGGGTACCTGTCAGAGGTTTTACCCGTAGGTTTTACCAAAGTCCCTGTCGATATTCAGACTGTATCCTCCACGAGCTGGGCATGGCATAAACTATGCTGGGTCACTGGAACGGAGCAGCTCTTCTCCTCCGCCCTACCCATTGTTAATCCTCGACTGATTCCCATCACATCTGAGTGACTGTTATAGCGTACTCTGACAAAGTCCGCTAGAGCCAGTCTCGTTCCTTCCTCTCACACTCCTCATGGACAAAGAAGACAACACACACCTGATATCTAAGCTTTATAAGACATGTACCTCACTAAATCCGGTACCAGACAGTAAAATTTGCAGAGACTGGGAACAGGACCTAGAAATAACTATTACTGACGAACAGTGGGTCCATTGCTGCTCAGTCACACAAGAGGTTTCCCTAAACAGCGAACACAAACGCCTCCATTTCAAATTCCTGCGTCGCATCTATTTTACTCCGGTGCTTGCACACAAAATAGATCCCACTAAGCCCCATATATGTCGCAAATGTTCTGCACCCCATGCGAACTTCGCACACCTCACTTGGACATGCCCGAACCTACAGGAATACTGGGTCGAGTACACCATACACTTGGATTGATATTGCATATCCCACTGACCCCTGTTCCTGAGATGGCACTGCTCAGCTACACGTCCACTTTCCCTCGGAAAATACGTAAGTTGGCCTCATGGTGTCGTTTATTAGCTAAACGAGAGGTGGCATTGCACTGGGGACGGACCACTGCCCCAAATGTCCACAGATGGCTGCACAGTATCGCATATTGTAATGTGAACAGTGAGCTCTATGCAGACACGATCCCCAGTACGTCCTACCCCATAGATATCTGGCGGCCATATAAGACATATGTTGAGACACTTAGACAGGAAAATGAATCGCAGTTGGAGCAGGGAATTGTCGCAGCGGGAGTGGGGTGATTCTGCCCGGAACTGTGGTTTGCATATTATCATATTTATAACCGAAAGGGCGCCACTTTGGGGAACTGGTCTGATCAGTGGAGATGGGTGATATGGCTGCCACGGGTGGATACTGCTATGAGTGAGGTTGGGTTACGGACCCTCATGCAACATGTTAATATTGATGACATTAGTCTGCTTATTTTGTGCTTTGTTGAACATGCTATTTAACACTGTAATCGCTTATTCTCGAAGGCTGTGACATCCTTTGATTATGGACTACTGTATATTCACGCTTATTTGTTCCTTTGTCTGGATGGAAATGCAAAAGATTTTTTTTTTTTAAAGTATGGGCCTGCTTTTCATGACCATAACTTTTTTGAGGTCTTATGCCCTCATTGGAAAAGATGTACCAAAAGAATTTCAGTTGAGTTTTGTCAAAGTCACGCTTATCAGCATTGAGTTTTAGACCTGCACTGTCAAGGTATTTACAAACATCAAGACTAAGTCATGTTCCTTCATTGTATACATAAAAACGAGTATGTAATCACTGTAGTTGATGTTGTCAGCAACACTTCATTTAGTTAGCCTTTATAAAAAATTCAGAATAATTAGTCCACGTTTATGAGGTATAATTGATAAGAATCCAATGCAATTCATTATAAACATTTTATTTACTGCTTCTGTTCAAAGCAATAGCAGAAGCTGTGAAATGAGGACTTAATCTGGCTACTCAAAAGCATAGGAAATCCATGTGATTTAAGTATGTGTACTCCAAAAAAGAGTGCAAGCGTCATGAAGATCACAAACACAGCTACTGTTACATTATAGTTTAGGGCTGGTCAATAAACTATATCCGAGCTTGGTAAAAAAAAAAAAATTATAAAAAAGAACAGACTTGAGTTCAGATCCGTCCAGCACAGTGTGCTGGACAGCCTTCTTAAGAGTGCTCATAAAATATTCAACAAAACCATTAGCCCATAAAGGTGTGCTTTTTTGAGGCTTGATATCCAAGTGAGGTAATGGCCATCTGCAAGGGGTCCAAAAAAGTCAATTGCAATTTTCTTCCAGATGTCTTGGTAGATCTGACTTGTTAAAAGGATGCTGTGTTATTCTGGGAGATAAACAGTTAGACAAATGACAAGCCCGTGCTCTCTCAACAAGATGAGGAAACCAAACTCAGAGGGTTTTCCACAATATCCCTCATGACACTTCAATGACCTGCAGTCATTCACTTTCAGGAATGTCAATTCTAGACCCTCACAAGATAATCCCTGCTTGTGTAACGGAAAGTTCATCAAGCACATTCTTGAATTTCTGATATTCACAGTCATTATCAAGAGATCAAGCATGTTTTCTCTGGGCTGATACATAATTATGTTTCCTGTATGCATTGGTAGCAACACTTATTGGCTCCACAGACACAGCTTCAGGAGTGCTGGATCTCGTACTAAAGTTAACATAGGCCTCTGCCATTTTGGACGGGGTAAACAGGCACTGCACAGGCATCCAAGAAAAGTAGTCAGCAGGGTTTTGATATTTTCCCAGCCGGTGAACAATGGTATAGTCATACTCTTGGCGGAAGACACGAAGACAGCCTAGACGGATGTCCGGAGTACCGACGGACAGAGGGGTGCTCCATTTTTACCTGAGCTGTAGCCAGGTGAGGTGGAGAGTGAATTCCCCACAAATTGGGTGATATGAATTTCGTTTATTTTCTTCACTTTTTTCACATATTAGCAGTAGCATCATGTTAAGGTCCTGATGAAGCAGGAGGAGATCGTTTGACCCCACACCAACTGCAGAAACATGTCGACCTACAATCCATGTGTGTAGGCATTTATATAGTGCACTACTTACCCGTAGGGTCCCAAGGCGCTTCGACCGCTGCGAAACCCTTCCTGGCTTCCCTGAGAGATGGTCCCTTAATGGGTATCTCCAGGGTGAGACCAGGCATCCCCGGCGGTCTGGTGGGGCCGTTAGTGAAGATGAGGCAAGCTAATGCCCAGAGTTGCCGAGTGTGAACGCTGATCAGAGTGGGCACCGAGGTGAGAGAATTATCGAGTCCGCTGACCCTGGTCCAGAAACCTGCCGCGCCGGGAATCGAACCCTGGTCCCGGGCCGTCCTCTGCTCTCGGGTCTGCCGCCTCTAACCAGTGAGCCACACTACTTCACTAGTAGTCATTTGTTGAACACTACTTTGCACTGTTTTTATCCTTGGGTGTGGATAGGATCTTATTAAAATAGTTTTTTCCACTTCCACAACCCAATCTTAATCATCCATTTTGCACACAGCACTGTCACTTAATCACTTTTCCTTGCACTGCTAGTCGGATTACCCCCGATGCCATTAATTCTTACCCCTACATTTGAGTATTCTTTGACCAGATTAGGCTACAATCTACCTAATCCAGAGTGGATGTCTACCACTTCCTTCGGGTGAAGGATCCCAAATGATGTTGGGCGGCACAGGATGGGTATCTGATGGGAACACAATTTTTCACCACAAATTACTCTCTGTGGATTTCGTGATTGTACCCTTGTTGAGATAACACAGTTTCTCTAGATAGTTCTATTATTTCTGACCCATTGCTATTTCATTTATTATCTAAATGCGAGATGCACACACTGGTGGTCGGTCCAGGAGAGTTCAGTGGTGTGGTGGTAGCTGATGCTCCAGCTGGCGGAGAAGATAGGGTGGAACGTGGGGCCGGCTGTGTGAGTAGGTGCGGTGACAAGCTGCTTGAGTCCGATTTTGTTGAGGTTCTCCAGTAGGAAGACGGTGTTCTGTTTGCTGGGGTTGTCCATGTGGAAGTTGATGTCTCTGAGTAGGATGTAGTAGGTGGATACGAGAGCACTTGGTGCGATGAGGTATATGATGGCGTTGGTGAAGAGCAGTCGGGGGGCCTGTCGACCAGGGTGTCAAGGAGGGTGGTGTTGGGGTTAGTCTGGAAGTGGAGGTGTTCTATGGTCGTTGGGTCATTAGAGTGCTTGGCTAGTTGGAGGGTGTTCTTGTCGCCATGGCGATGCTTCCTCCTAGGTGGTCGGGCGGTCCTTGCCGGTGATTTTGTATCAGTCATGGATCACGATGGCAATGTTCGGAGTAGGAGGTAGTCCAGGTTTCCATAAGGAAAGCAATGCAAGGAGAGGTGACGTCGAGGAGGCCCCAGATTTCTGTGCCTTTTTGTGGAGGGAATTGCACGTTGAGGAGTATGAAGTTGAGCCAGTTGGGTGCGCCGTTAGTCGGCTAGACGGTGCTGAGAGGAGCTGGTGTGTTGCCATGGGTGGAGGTTTGGTTGCAGTTCCGGCAGGTGAAGTGTCCATGGGTATTTGCTGATGCTAGATGGCAGGCGTAGCATCCAGGGTTGATGACGGGGAGGGTGCTGGTGTCATAGTGGTGAAGTGTCCGAGTACCAGGCAGTGCTTAATTTGTGCTGGTGCTTTCCAATGCTTAGCACCGGCACTTAATTATGAGGGCCGGGTCTACGCATCTGCTGTGCACGCCCATATTGATGTTTTTTTAAATGTACTTTTTTGTTGTACTCGGTGCAGCCACGCAGTCTGTTTTACAGATATACTGCCGAGTGTCACTTGACTTAGCATGCAGCAGGCAGCCTGCAGCGGAAGTTCGGAATCGGCCCGAGACACACTAGGTATTTGGGCGCCTAAGCGCCTTGGGCGGAGAGTAGGGGCCGGGCTGGAGGTTCTGATGGGGTAGGGGCTGTGCGCGCGGGAGCGCGTGAACATTTCTTTTACTTTGCCTCCACCAGTTGCCACGCCCAAGCATAATCACTGCAGACCAGCACCTCCAGTCCTCCGCCGCCGTAGCCTAATCTATTGCAGCAGTACCGTACGTACTTAGGAAGCAAAGACACAAGGCAGTATTCAGTTCAGCCGGCAGTGTGTGTCGACTGTATCCCCAGGCCCGCCAAGAGTAACGGTAGGATTAGAATTTAAACACTTAAGTTAGGTGAAACCTATTGGTTTTTGCCAGTGCGTGTGTTTTTTGTTTCCGTTCCCCTTGGTTTCTTGGCCTCAGGCTGCCCTTTCGCACCTCCTGACTGACAGTGCGGCCGTGTGTGTGGGGGGGAGGGGGGGGGGGGGGAGTTGGGAGCTGCAGGGGGGCGAGGGGGGGAGTTGGGCGCTGCAGTTTCGCTCAGACTGGACTAACGGACATCTTGCTTGCACTACAGACCTGGGATGAGGGGCTCACAGGGGAGGTATTGACACTTCAGTGACTCATTAGGGGTGAAAACACTTCAAAAGGAGATGTGAACGTTGTCACTAACTTGGGTTGAGGCCTTCAAGACAAGATCTGCTGGTAGATAGCAGTCACGGCTGCCAGGCGCCAGGAAGCCCTAGCTATCCCCCTTTCGCACAGGGTCGAGGGGACGAGGAGAGCTGAGGAGTGAGGCCCTGACCCCACTCCCATGATGTAACTGTTGAAATCAGCAAAGTAAAATCCCGTGACTTTCCCCCACCCCTAATTTCTCACTCTAAGGGAAGTAAATGTCACCATAAATAGAATATCTATACAAGAGATGTGGTTGCAGGAGAATGATAACAATGTCATAGGTGATACGGACAAAGATGGAATTATTGTCAATATGAACAAGTCAAACTTTATGGGTGAAATCCCAAGGCAGTTACATGAGGGATGCTGTTAAAAAAAAACTGAATGGTAACACTATGCCATCTATTACCACATCCATTAATTAATAAACTCACTTAGTGGAAGTAATGTGGTTTAACATCAGATTATGAATACTCATTGTCCCCGTTATGTTTCCTATGTATTTATACATTTCCCAAAATGCACTTGATGGGTTCTTCCCCACCTGGTAGGCCCACCATTTAGGATAATGGATCAGCCATAGAGGACTTGGCACAATATGTAAATATGTATTTGCAGACTTTGGTATGGAATCTCACCAGGCTGAATACATGTATAGCACTTGAGTTTGGTATGGAATCTCTATTACAATTTTTGTACTAACAGAGTGATAGTTATTTGGAAATTCTCAGATTTGTTGTAAATGGCTAACATCATACTTCCCCACAATCTTTTTCTGCATGATGGAATTTGGTATTTACAAAAGCAGGGGATTGTGATGAGTTCCAGGTTAGCATCCCCCCGTGTGTCTCGCAGAATTACAGATTCATAAATACTGCTGGTAATAAAGAGGCCATCTCAACAGGTACTAAAGGGCGGCCAGGTGCGGGGTCAGTGCACAGTGCGCTCAGCTGGCATCAGGGCTCGCCACAGCCAGCGTCGAGGCGAGACTGGGCATGAGGGTGTGTACGTGCTGCTGAGTGAGTCTGAGCATGCCGGGCTCCGGATCCCTTCATATAGGGCACAGGGGTTTCACATCGGGTGCGGAAACGGAAGTTGTCACTGGAGGGAAAGGGGTGCTACAGAGGGAGGGTTGGTTCATAGAGGAAGGAGATCAGGGATGGCAGCGAGGAGGGGTATGGAAATGCATGGTGAGGACAGGTGGAGGTATGAGAGAGTTCAGAATAGAGTTGTGGACAGAGAATTGAGGGGAACATGTGAATGGATGGTTCCTAGGTGTTTTTACACCAATTTTTCCATGCAGTTTTTAGCTGGAGTTTAAACATGTGTGTTTACAATCCCAAGTACACAGTGAAACCCTTTTGGGTTTTGATCGAGGTGTTGCAATATAAAACAGACCCGTTTTATATCACTTTAGGACTAGGTTTTGTGTGATTTTTGATTGACTGAGTGGAGGGTGACCTAGCCCTGTAAATTCCCTCTTGACTCCTAGTATATGGATACCGTTTTATATCACCCCAAATCAAGAAAATCAGGAACATGGTCCAGGAGAACGCCAGACCACTTGTTTCAGCAGTGCCTGCCTGGCAGGACCCGCACAAGGACAAAGGACAGTTCTTTGTCTTACAAATGTCTACTTTAAGCATCGAGTCAACCAGTCCTGAAAGCAAAACGCTTTCTCTCATTGTTCAACCATCCCAAATAATCGTGATACCAAATGACCGAGCAACACCAACGACGATGAACACCAGGCAGCCGTTGCTTTACTGGGTAAAGGAAGTTGCAGCGCCTGCTAGCAGCCATTATTATTAATTCAATTGCCTTTGGATATTTTTATATAGTACTTGCACCTGTTTCAGAGCTCCTAGCAGGGAAATGGGAGGGTGTGACTGTGAATAACATGACTGCATTATGAATTAGGAGATTACAGGTCAGCACTTTATAGAGAGTGCAAGCTGTATACTTAGAGAAAAAAGAAAGACTTCAGGGCTTTCGGCATTTTTGAACAGGGCCTTATTTGTGCAGGTGGTTTCCGGTGCTAAGCATCGGCACGTACTTGACAGGGCCAGGGCTATTGAATGTATATTCCTTGTGAATGGCCAAATATTATATCTACTGTCCCTTCCACCGCCTCCTTTTGTTCAGATGCATGCCTGTCTGCCTCGCATGTCTTCAGAGGTACCAGTTGAGGACGAATGTGGAGCCAATATAGTAAGTGGGTGGAGCCAGTGTAAGAAGTGGGTGGAGCTGTGGAAGTGGGCGTGGCCTCCTACGAAAAGTTTAGCACCTGCACTTAATATTTTACAAATTAAGCACTGGTACCAGGGTCCCTGATGCTGGGCGCTACCAGGCTTGGAGAGGTGCAGATGTGCTTGCCTTTGGCGCGCCTTCATCGTGCCAGCGGCCCGACCAGCACAGTGGCCACCATTAAGTAGTGCTGTGGGGGGGCAGGACAGCTGGGAGACGGAAAAATGAGGGAACGGGAAGGGACACTGGAGGAGGGCGGGTTGCAAGGGATCGCATCAGCAGAGGCAACAAGGGAAAAGCAGGAGGAAACTGAAATAAAAGCAAAGCCAAAATGCAGAGGCAGAATAAAAGAGAAAGAGAAAAGCAGAGAGAGAGACAGAAACAGCAGAAAGAGGGAGAGACTGGTAGTCAAGCAGCACATCAGTGATGCTCCACTACTGGACCTCCAGGGATAAAGTGCAGGCAGGAGCCTGCGGGTGGAGAAGGGCCTCGAAGATCTGACCTCCAGTTCAGAAACAGCAAACGGGGACAGCAGCAGCTACCAGACAGAGTTGCGCAGTGAATGAGCAAGTCCACTAAAAGATAGTGGATTGCATTTTCACTGCGCAGTGGCCATCATTAAGTAGTGCTGCGGGGGCTGGATAGCTGTGAGGTGGGAAAATGCGGGAGCGGAAAGGAAAAATGGAGGGGGCAGGCCACAGGTGATCACAGCGGCAGGGGTGACAAGGGAGAAAACAGGAGGGAAAAAGAAGAAAAGCAAAGTCAAAAGTCAGAGCCGAATAAAAGACAAATGGAAAAGCAGAGAGAGAGATAGAAAAAGCAGAAAGAAAGACAGAAGGGCAGTCCAGCAGCAGAGCGGTGACGCTCTACCACTGAACCACCAGGGATAAAGCAAATGCAGGAGCGGTGGTGGTGGAGGGCCGCAAGCTCCTGACCTCCGGGTCAACAACAGCAAACTGGGACAGCAGCAGCTACAAGACGGAGCTTCGCTGTGAAAGGAGCAAGTCCACTAAAAGTTAGTGGATTGCACTTTCACTGCGCAGCAGCCACCATTAAGTAGTGCTGTGGGGGGGCTGGACAGCGGGGGTGCAGGAAAGCACAGGAATGGATACTGAAGGGGGGCGGACCGTGGAGGATCACAGCGTCTGGGGCAACGAAGGAGTAAACAGGAGGAAAAAGGAAGAAAAGCAAAGCCAAAAGGCGGAGCAGAATAAAAGAAAAAGAGAAAAGGAGCAAGAGAGAGACAGAAAAAGCAGAAAGGGAGATAGAAGTGCAGTCAAGCAGCAGAGCAGGGACGCTCTACCACTGGACCACCAGGGATGAGGCGCAGGCAGGAGCCTGCGGGTGGAGGAGGGCCTCGAACTCCTGACCTCCGGGTTAGCAGCAGCAAACGTGGACTGCAGCAGCTACCAGATGGAGCTGCGCTGTGAAAAGAGCCAGTCCACTAAAGGATAGTTGGCGACTGAACTGTGATGGGCTGAGGGCAGCATGTTTATGGAAAGGCAGATGGCCAGTAAATGGGATCATAGACTCTAAGTCCTCACAGAGTGGGTCTGAGCACAGACAAAGTAAGCCTGGTGATAATTAGTTGGCCACTTTGGGCCTCTGAAAGCTGAATGCCAGCTGATAATTTACATTGATTTATTGATGGCCCCTGAGCGCTGATTGAGAATAGGCTAATAATATTGGGATGATGATGGCTGAATACTACTCTTTGGCTGGCTGAGCTCTAGCTTGGGATCTCTTACTATTGGCTAAAGGACTTTTTGTGTTGATTTAGAGTTTTTGGCACCACATGAGAGTTTGATATCTGTAACAAAATGCAAGCCATTGAAAGGCAGCATTTGATATGTGATGACAATCTGAGGGTCTTCTTAACAGCTGGCCTTAGGAAATTGAGCTAAACCAAAGGAGATGATGGACGGAGAGATGGACATTGCAAGCACTCACCCCCAGTCAACTGATCTGGGTTTAATCCATCACCATTCTTTAGCTCAGTCCGCCACCCCAGGTAAGACATGGCCATATGCAAATCAATCTGACCCTGTGCCTCATGGGAACAGTCTAGCCCGAACTGCAAAGACATGTCTTCCCTGGACCGGAAACAAGCATCCTAGGACCGGTTTCGGGTTCAAAACCCTCATCAGCCAGGCTATCTTGAATACAGTGGCAAAGTGAGCAAGGAACCCACGTCTGGGCATACCCTGCCAACATAGGACAAACTTAGCAAAACCAAAGGAGATGATGGACGGAATGTTGAACATTGCAAGCACTCACCCCCAGTCAACTGATCTGGCTTTAATCCATCATCATTCTTTAGCTCACTGCGCCACCCCAGGTCAGACATGGCCATATGCAAATCAGTCTGACCCTGTGCCTCATGGTAACAGTTAAGCCCAAACTGCCAAGCCATGTCTTCCCTGGACCGGAAACAAGCACTCCGGTTCAGACATGGCCATAAGGAAATTGAGTGCAGGCTGATTGGCCTAAGGGCTAATAACAAAAGTCCAATTGAGCAGACGGCCTGCAGGGGGAGTCTCTAAACAATGACAATTGACCCAGACCCATGTCCAACCATAGATGCCTTCATACTGAATTGATGCCAGAAGTCCACCTAAAGTAGGCCTTGCATTGGTGCTTAATTTGTTTTAGTTTTTTTAGAAAAATGTCAGGAACCTAAAGTATAGCTCAGAAGACATTTTAAATAAACATGCACTGCTGAACATGTTTATGTCTGACATGACAGCACAGCTGCCACCAGATTACCAGATTATTCTGTGAGCATCACCAGGAGAGTGGCTTTTGTTCTGCCCATATGTTGAATGCCATGAATACCTGGGTTATGGGGGGGGGGGTGGAAGTTGTGTGCTTTCACAAAAAAAGTGCTTGTGTCCTTCATACATCTTTGATCATTTTGTTTATTTATCCAGCTGCCTGAGGTTAACCTTTTTGACCGCGGCGCGGGTGGGGTTAGGGGGTGGCGTGCCGCTACCGTACTTATGACGGCTCCACACCGTCATGAGTCACGGGCGGTGTGTGCTTATGACGGCATGGAGCCGTCAGGATCCCGCCCACTCACTAATTCACCGGCACAGGAGGGGAATCAGTGCCGCATGGGCAGTTGCATGACGGCTCCAAGCCGTCATGAGCACACGCCGCCCGTGACTCATGAAGGCGTGGAGCTGTCATGAGCACGGAAGCGGTTAATTTTCAGGGGCGCACACATGACATTGTAATACTATTAAAGTGTCTTAGATAACTAGATGATTCATTGTGTTTTTCTCTTGCAGCTAGCACAGATAGGAGAAGGGCAGTCAGAAACCTACATGGAGTTTTAGGTTCAGTTTGACAGTGCAGCTGTCACCTGACCTTTTAAACTTTTATCCTACACCACTATTATTCTAGAGTTATGTGATTTTACACAAATACATACCCATGCTATCTACTTGTAATGCTTCACATTACTGTACATCAGTATTTCCCATACGATGGGTCATGACCCACTGGTGGGTCATGAGCAGGTTTTTGGCGAGTCTGGGTTAGTCTAAGCAATGAATAAAGATGTCATTAACTTCTTTATCTTGTCTCATTTGCTGAGCTTCCTAAGAAAGGGGTAACAAATGTTAGGCTATGTCTTCTGACCTTTTGCTGTTTATGTTTTTCAACATGGGGATTGGTGTTTACAAACTTCTCTTGCTTTGCAGTTTGGGAAAGAATAGTAAAGTGAATTGTGTCTTATTCTTGCTGGGGTACAAGGAGTGTGAAAGGAAAGGCTGTAGGATGTCATGTTTTGAAACCCAATAAAATGTAAATGAACTGTACAATTTCAGCAGTTAGGAAAGTGAAAAATAAGTTATCCAGTATTAGGGTGTCTTTCATAGATTCACATGCCTGAATCATTCACCGTCGTCGGGATGGGAGTCCCCGGTATATAAGAAAAGTAATGTCTCACTAGGCATATAAAGATATAGGCCAAAGGTCTCACATTAGTAACATATCCAGGTCCTTTTATAATGAGGACCAAACTCTAGAGAACAACCAATCAGCTATCACCACCCTCTGGAGCCTTCTTGGAAGGAGCTCTAGTCCCTCAGATGTTCTACTGCACGTCGTGCTAAGGGAATCTCCACAGAGCTCTGCTCAGTTTTTCCTTGTTTCTGGATTTCCAGTGACTTTTTCTTCAGAATTCCTTTTTCTGTGTGAAGTTCTCACTAGCTTCATGGCAGATCTTCCTAAGAAAGGCCTATTTAGGCCCTGTGCTTCCTGCAGTAAGATGAGGCTTCATGTCGACGACCGGCACAAAGACTGCCTCTACTGTCTTTACCCGGACCACTCCTTAAAGGACTGTAAGGTATGTTGTACCTTTTCTTCAAAGACCCTTAAAGACCGGGAGGGACACCTTTTAATTTGGCGGCAGAGACTTAAAGACAAAGACCAAGCCTTGTCTTCTGAGGATAGTGAGGGCTCCTCCAAGTCTTCAAGATCCTCACAAAAAAAGACCCAGAGTTGCTTCTCCACGACCTTCGTCGCAGCCCCCTCAAAAGAAGACGCAGAAAAAGTCTTCAGGCACACCGTAAGGCTTTACCAACAAAGGTTTCTCCTCAGGCGGTATTACACACCTTTAAAAAAACCTAGTTCCACCTCGTCGACGGTGGCTTCGACGGCGAGAAAATCCCCCTCTCCAGCTGTGGGAGTAACCTCATCGACGACGATTTCTCTACCTCCTTGGCGTCCTCCGCATCATCCACGTCGACAATGACGACTTCATCGCCGAAGGCTGTTAAACCTTTATCGTCAGTGATAAAAATTAAGAAATCACCCAAACGTCCTAGCCAGCGTTGATGCTACGATCGACGCCGAGAGTGGCGATGCCTACGTCGACGAGGAGTGTTCCGTCGACGTCTACTCTGTCGTCGACGAGGGCTCCGTCGACGGCACCGTGATGAGGGCTCCGTCGACGACACAGTCGACAAGGGCTCCGTCGATGGCAACGACAGTCGACAAGGGCTCCGTCAACTGAAGCTTTGTTGAGGTTACCTTCAGTTGTGTCCGTCGGTGCTTCACCCTCGACGACTACACTGATAACGGGCTCGTCGACGACACCAGAGTCCAAAGTGGAAAGTGCGTATGTCCACCTAAAAATAACGACACCTGCCCTGACTTCCCCTAGCAGGGTCCATCCATTTCCTCCAACTCACCTTAAGGAAGAGGAGGAAGAATAAGATGATGACAGTATGTTCAGAGCTGCGACAAGTCCTTCTGAACTTCATGTTCAGTACCAGGACAGTTCGGACTATGACGAGCAAGAACCAGAAGACCTGACGAATTATCCTGACGACAGCCATCTTCCCCAACCTCCATGGTTTGTCTACCTGCATCTTTGGTTCTTACCTTCAATTTCTGATAACTGACTACAAGCAGAGATTTCCTACTTGTGTTACGTCTCCTACTCCAGTTGTCTCTCCCCCGCCAAGGCCACAGGCAACACCTCTACCTCCACAGTCTGTGCCTGTCACGATACCTCCTCCACCTTCCACGGATGATGAGGATGATCAACAGGAGGAAGGGAAGCCCCGTGATTCACAATCGACTCATGATAAGTGGGATGATTACGTTATTCCTTGTCCAGCGTCCCTGGTGCCTACTCAAGCTGATTCGCCTCCCGAGGATATCCGGGGTTTTCATAATGTCCTGGAAAGGGCTGCACAAAGTTTCCAGATTCCTATGCCTTCTCACCAGCAGGATTGCTTCCTTTACGACTTTAAGGAACGTTTTAAAAAGTCTGTAAGATCTGTGCCTATTATAGACAACATCTGGGATCAGGGTGTTAAAATCAGGCACAATCCAGCTTCGGTTTCCCCAGTGTTACCTCGTCTAGACAAAAAATACAGAGCTCCGGACTCCGCTCCAGTCTGCCTTACCGGACTGATTCTGTCCTCACCCAGGTTGCCCACCTGAAGTCTAAAAACCCTTCTGCTCCGCTGTCCACTCCTCCAGACAAAGAAGGCAGATGACTTGATAATATTGGAAAATGTTTTTCTTCCATGTCTGCATTGACAGTGCGTGCGTCTAATTCCTTAGCGTTATTAGGGCGCTACAACAGGCAGATGTGGGCGGACATTGCTCCATACTTGGGGCCTTGCCGGACGAATCGAAGGAAGAAGCTAAGAATATCTTACTGGAGGGCGAACGTTCAGCTTCCGAGATCATCGATTGTGCGATGGATATCGCCTCTACTGGTTTCCGCCAACTGGCTGGCGCTGCTGTACTACGAAGCCAAGGTTGGCTGAAGGCGACTTCATTCCAAACGGAAGTCCAGACAAAGATTCTGGATATGCCCTACAATGGTCAGCTTCTTTTTGGCACGCATATTGATGAAGCTCTCCAGGGCATAAAAAAGGATACTGACACTGCTAAGGCTTTGGGACCCTTCAATTTTAAAACCCTCCTTTTCGTGGCTCAAGGGGTAGAGGACAATCTTCCACTAGAGGAGGCTACCAACTATATCGGTCTTCCTATAACTCCTCCAACCAACAATATCGGCCACAATTCCAACAACGTCAACAACAGCAATCCTCTTATACTGAGACCTCTTTTTGAGGAAAGGGAGGACAACAGAAGGACGCTGCTCGAGGGCAATGACTTTTCTCTACCGCCGGTCTCCATTTCCTCTCCACCCTCCAAAGTAGGAGGAAGGATTTCCCATTTCTTACACAATTGGAAACAGGTAACAACGGACCTTTGGGTTCTTCAACTGGTACAATTTGGACATTCGCTGGAGTTCATTCAAAATCCTCCTCAAACACCTCCTCGACCTATGCTCCACAAAAATCTACGGCTTTTACTCCTGGAACTTTCACTTATGCTCCAGAAGGGAGCTATAGAAAGGGTTCCTCTGCGTCAACGAGGGAAGGGTTTTTACTCCCGTTTTTTCCTGGTGTGCAATAAGGAGAAGAAATGGAGACCAATCCTAGACTTGAGAAGTCTCAACAAGTTCTTAAAGAAGCTGTCGTTTCGCATGGTTACTATCCAAGAAGTGCTGCAACTTCTCAACACCAACGACTACATGGTGTCTTTGGATCTTCAAGATGCCTATTTCCATATCCCTATCCACAGAAATCACAAAAAGTTTGAGGTTCACCGTGGCAGGCAGTCATTACCAATTCCGAGTCCTGCCCTTTGGACTCAAGTCAGCTCCACGCACCTTTACTTGCCTTTCTCCAGTGGCTGCATACCTCAGGCAACAGCATAATCAAGTCTTTCCCTATCTCGACGACTGACTCGTCAAGGCACCTTCTCTAGACGGTGCGACCAGGTCTTCCGACGCCTGTCTACAGCTTTTCAGTCACATGGGACTTGCTCACAATCAGGACAAGTCTGTCCTCCAACCTTCTCAGTGAATTACCTTTCTGGGTGCTACTCTCGACACAACCCAGAAGAAGGCTTTCCCGTCACAAGTGCAACAGAGCAAACTTCTTCGTTTTGCAAATCACATAAAATCCAAGAAGTCTCTCTCAGTACGCCTCTTCAAATCCATTCTCAGAATGATGTCATCCTGTATTCTTCTGGTTCCTTACTGTCCCCTCCACAAGCGCCCAATCCAAGAAGCACTGTTGACTCAATGGATTCAATCCGAAGGATCCTTCGACGATGTCGTTCAGGTGACCCCTCAAATGGTCACTGCTCCACAGTGGTGGACTCGTCCAAGGAATCTTTCTCAAGGCCTGCCCTTCTTGTTTCAAGCTTCTCCACAGATCATCACAACAGATGCGCCCCTGGAGGGTTAGGGAGCTTTCCTCCAAGAACACCTAATCAGCGGAAAGTGGTCTCCTTTTGAACAGAAGCTTCACATAAACCTCCTCGAGCTGCGAGCTGTCTATCTGGCTCTTCTGGCGTTCCTTCCCAGGATCAAAGGTTCTCTAGTGCTTGTCCGGACGGACAATACTACGACAATGCACTACCTGAACAAGCAGGGAGGTCCTCAGGAAGTTGAAGACAGAACCCTGCACGCTAATCCTGATAGCTCCAGCGTGGCTGTGCCAGCATTGGTTCACAAAACTTCATCTTCTCTCCTTGGAACTACCGATTCCTTTGAAACCGTTTCCCTCTCTCCTCACAATTAACCGGGAACAAGTCCAACATCTGGATCCAACATCTCTCAAATTATCGGCTTGGATCCTGAGTTCCGAGAGTTCCATGGCCTAGACATCCAGTAAGTCGGCAAGAATACACCCTCTTTCGTCTTCTACAGAACAAATATTGCCTTACCTTCTCCATCTGGCGACGTCAGGTCTTGCTCATGCCTCTATTAAAGTTCACCTGGCAGCAATATCCCAGGAGATCTTCTGCAGGCCCTTCTCTTTGTTCTAGTAGATTGATTAAACAATATCTCAAAGGCCTATTCAGGACTTTTCCTCCCGTAAACTCACTGCCTCCAACTTGGCAACTCAACACAGTTCTTTCTCAGCTTATGAAACACCAGTTTGAGCCGATAGACAGAGCTGATCTCATATATCTTTCTTGGAAGACGGCACTCCTTCTAGCCCTTACCTCTGCTAGGCGAGTATGTGAACTTCATACATTTTCAATTCAAGACCTTTTTCTTCAGTTCCAACATGACAGGGTTATACTGCGAACTAATCCTAAATTTGTGTCCAAAGTCCCGTCAGACTTTCACCTCAATGAGCCTATAGTCTTACGAACCTTTTTTTTTAAATACTCAAACAGGGCGGAAAGAGCTCTACATTCAATGGATCTTAAACGCTGCCTTAAATTCTACCTTGAGAGGACAAAAGCGTTCCGCAAATAAAACCAACTCTTTCTGGCTTACAGTCTGCCTAGGAAAGGTTTTCCACTCACTAAACAAAGTATTTCTCGTGGATTTCAGGAGTTATTACTTTCTGTCACCAGCAAGCGGGCCAACCCTTGCACTCCACAGTTCATTGCTATTCCACAAGGGCAGTCTCTACATCCATGGCACTCTTTGCAGATGTGCCTATCACAGACATTTGCAGAGCGGCAACATGGAGGACACCGCACACATTTACCAAGTAGTACTGCTTGGATACAGAACTCATGAAAGATGCTGCAGTGGAACAGGCAGTGTTACGTCATCTATTTCAATAGAGGTGAGCCTTCTTTTCATCCCACCAACCTTTCTGTTTATACACACATTTCTCCATTGTGTTTTCATTGATTGCATTTTTGATATTTGCTATTTTCACATTGATATGTTATCTGGGGAACTTGTACATTCTGTGCAATTCAAAATGTGCTTGTCATTACTTGCTACTCTGATTCAGGCATGTGAATCTATGAAAGATACCCTAATACCCTATACGGATAAGAAATGCGTTACTTACCTGTAACTGCAGTTATCCAGTATTGGTATCTTTCATAGATTAACATGCAACCCACCCTCCTCCCATGGAAGGGCTCGCCTGGTTCTCTCAGTGTTACCTCCAATTAGCACTGTGCTTACGAAAATATGAGGGTCTAGAGCTCCTTCCAGGAAGGTTCCAGAGGGTGGTGATAGCTGATTGGTTGTTCTCTAGAGTTTGGTCCTCATTACAAAGGACCTGGATATGTTACTAATGTGAGGCCTTTGCCAATCTCTTTATATGTCTAGTGAGACATTACTTTTCTTATATACGGGGACTCCCATCCAGACGACGGGGAATGATTCAGGCATGTGAATCTATGAAAGATACCAATACTGGATAACTGCAGTTACAGGTAAGTAACGCATTTCTTAGTTTGTAATTCTGAAGTGTGATGGGAACAAAGATTTTAATAAGATTAAAACAAATCAACACACTTTGGTAATGCACAAATGAGATATTTTCACTGAAACCCAATATCCACGCACTATCATTTATGTGCAAGAAGCTGTATCAGTAAAACTGTATGTCTCTCCAGACTTAGTGATCATATCAATGGAACCTCTGCAATTTGTAAATGACAGTGTGCTACTGCTGCAGCTTTTTTCAAAATACACAATATTTTCAAATGTGTGAAAATTATTTTTGAGAATTAGTGTTTTCGATGATACATAGTCGTAAGCGATGTACTAATGATGTTGCCCATTGAACAAGTTTCCTATGTCAGTTAGAAGTATGAACAATGCTTGAATAGTTATGCCACATTACTATGTCATATACAATTATTTTAAAAGGCAAGTGTTCTGATCAACTTCTTGTTGCTCACTCCTCCTCCCAATTAGTGTCCCGCTGCAACGTCACCTCTCACCTTGTTTCCACTGAGCTTTAAATGAATTACATTAATGTAACAGCGATATATAACATTTTTAGAAAGCGTGTATTGTTACTGGCGCTTCCATCGTGTGCTCCAAGTGTCATTCTCTAGGACTTTCGCTGGAAGTGTTAGCGGAATTATGCTAATTCTATGAGTCATTGTTTAAGAAACATTTCATTTGGGTTATATTTCTCCGAAATGTTACCTTAAGAAATGGGTTAGTGATCATAATTTAGAAAATTATTTCTAAATTACCATTGCTATCCTAACTGTGATCATACAGTGCTGAATTTGCAGAATCTATTAATAGCATGTGTGATTTCTCTGTAAAACCTTCGGCTTTCTGTCCTTCATGGGGGATTTTGCTCACGGTTTTCCTTGCAATTGGTTTGCCATGTTCTTCTTTTGCCTTTAAATCTGTTATTGGAGTTGTGTCAGTGTTCTTTATGAGTGTGACAAAATGACTTTCTTTTTTTTTTTGTGTTCAAACTGCTTTATTGCATGTTATAGACAGTACACTGCTTCGTGCGCCTACAACCCGGAGGCCGGCAGTGTCATGTGCAAAACGATGAGGAAGTTGTAATAGGTATAACACAGCATTAGAGCCGACATCCCGGAGGCCCGGTAGCGTAAAATAGGAGTATGTAATGAGTGTCCAGTATCTAGTGCAAAAAAGAATAAAAACCTAAGAATGTGTTGCAGTAGAACAAGGTTTTTTTTTTCTCCAGTTTCTAACAATAAACAAAACTGTGAGGTCTCACAAACACACTTGGCAATGGAGTTCAGGTACATCAGGATAGCATTATGTATCGATAGTCCTTCATTGCTATGCTTTGACATATCAGCAGTCTCGGTGGTACGTAGTCAACTGGAGGGTATGGGTGATGTGCAGTGTTATAGGGTAGTGCCAAGTCCAATGATGAGGGTGTACGGAATAATCAGGGCAGCGGGGACTGCACGGTGGGCGAGGGCCCAACGGCAGTCTACGTGTGTAGTGTCAGTGAATAATATGTAGGAGAGTACTGTGCAAGTTTGTGATTGATAGGGCAATATGCGGGGCAGCATGTCAGAGTGATATGTAGTGAGTTGTGTGTGCGACGGCAGGCATCGGTCTTCAGTGCCAAGTGTTCTCAATTCAACTAATCAATAACAGGACCTCCCTCTGGAACATCTCTGTCATCTGTTCGAGCAAGTAAATAGTCAACCAACGGACCCCAGAAGTCCTTAGGTCGGCTAGGGATCGGTAACAGTTCAGTAAAGGTGATGTGTTGTTCCTGACAGTAAGTCATGTCTGCCAGCCAATCTTTGAATTTAGGTGCTCTGCCTCTGCCCCAGCGACATGCCACTCGACGTCTTGCCAAGAGCAATGCAATATCTACGAATTTCCTGCAGGATTTTGGAATGTGTGGTGTGTGTCCGAGTAATGTGAGGAACGGCTCCACAGTAATGGTCTCTTTGGTCATTGCTGTAAGAGCGTCTGCCACCTGCCCGCAGTATAGATGAACACGAGGGCATTCCCAGGCTAGGTGCAGGAAGCCCCCGTGTTCGGCGTGACAGCACTCACACCTGTCGTTGTCAGCTAGGCGAAACCTGTGTTTTTTTACTGGGGTATAATACAGCCGCTGCAAAATTTGTAGTGTATTATCTTAAGTCTACTACTGGCTGATATTCGAGCCGTTAAGGCGCAGCAGTACTGCCAGTGGACGTCGGTGAGTTCCATGGCCAGATCAGCGCTCCAATGCGCTCGAGCTCTCGCCTCTGGCATCGTGGCGGCAGATCTGAGCTGGCGATAAAGACCGGCGACCAAATGTGCTCCTTCTTGCGAGCATAACAGAAAGTGGAGTGGGAGAAGGATCTCGGGTTCCTCAGGGAACACAGGCCGGATGTCCCTCATCCCTTGGCGTAGGCGCAGGTAGTAAAATATATCCAGCGGGGTGCGGGCGTGGGAAATAAAGAACAGCTCTGCGGATTTGAATTTTCCGTTCGCAAACAGATCGCCCCACGGGGCGATCTGCAGTCATTCGCAGAGCATATGAAATCCTCGCTCCTGTAGTAGGGCAAGGTTAGGGTGAAACGTCAATGGCATTTTAGGGGAGTATGGTAGACAGCAGAACAACCTCTTGGCTATGCGGCGCCATGCATCCAACGTGCATGATACGGAAGTGTTCGGCGTCTGTATGAGGGGTTCCGGGCAAAGAAGCAGGCCATTAAGTGGAATGGGATGCACGATCCAGTCCTCCACCGCCAGCTGAGAAATAAAGGGCGTCGGAACTAGCCAGTGATATGCGTAATGCGCCTGCACGCATAGGTAATAAGCCTCGAAGTCAGGGACATCAAGGCCTCTAGTCTCGTAAGGCTGGGTCAACGTGGACCTCTTCAGCCGTGGACTTTTACCCCCACAGAATAATCGACAGTTCTGATTTTAGGGTTTTGAAGAAGAAAGCACCTGGATAGTATGGGATATTGAGAAAAAGGTATAGGAACCGGGGCAAACCCACCATTTTAATAAGGGACGCTCTGCCAGCCATGGATAGCGGCAGAGTGATCCAGCGATCTACTGTAGCCGTAAGTTTCGTGATTGCCACTCCATAATTGGAACGGAGCGTTTCATCTTTGTCCCGCGAGATCTGTATACCGAGGTATCGGAGATCCGTCCGACACCACTCAAGGGGATAGTCGAGGGGGAAGTCAGTGACCGCATCAGTAAGGGGGAAGAATTGCGACTTAGACCAGTTTATGTGTATCCCCGACATCCTGCCGAATACTACAAATTCTCTTAATAGGGGATTGAGATGGAGGTCAGGGTGTTTGACAAAAAGGGTAATGTCATTGGCGTATAAAGACACATCGATTTGACGCTGGAGGCACTGTACCGCACCATCCCGATGCAGCTGACGTAGTCTGCAGGCTAGTGGCTCAACCACAATCACGAATAAGAGGGGGGATAGAGGGCACCCCTGACGCGTACCCCTGCTGATGGCGATGGAGTAAGAAAGGTGGTCGTTGACGAGGACCTTGGCCGTGGGTTATGTGTAACGTAGTTGGACCCAGGAGATAAAGTCTTGGGAATCCCATGCTCGTCAGAACTGAGAACAGGTAAGGCCATTCGACCGAGTCAAATGCCTTGGTGGCATCTAGGAAGACGACAGCAACTGGCAGGTCAGGGTGAATTGTGCGAAGCAGGGAGAAAAATGTACGTAGGTTAAGAGAGGTAGACCGACCCGAAACAAATCCAGATTGATCAGGTAAAACAATCCTGGTCATGAGTAGGGACAGCCGAGTGGCCAGAACCTTAGCTAGGATCTTAACATCGCAATTTAATAGGGAAAGCGGGCGGTAAGAAGTACAAGATCCAGGATCTTTGCCAGGTTTCAAGAGCGAGGTAATGACTACCTCCCTCATGGAGCAGGGGAGGATGCCATCAGCAAGCGATTCCTTGTAGACCTCTCGAAGAACAGGGGCCATGATGTCTATATAAGCTTTATAGAATTCGGCAGGAATGCCATCTAGAACCAGGCGCCTTGCCATTCTTCAATGACATGATGGCCTCACGGATCTCATCCAGCTCGAAGGGGGCCGCCAGGAAGGCTCGGTCTCCGTCACTGAGTCAGCATAGCGCCACATCACCCAGGAAGTCAGCATATGGTGCATCCGTTGTCGCGTTAGTGGTGTAGAGAGTATGGTAGTGAGAGGTGAAGGCATCAAGTAGTGCATCTGAGTCCCTGATCGTGTGTTCCTGGTCATCAGTAAGTTCCAGGATGGTGTTGTAGTTGCATGGGGCGGGAGTAAGTACCGCCAGTGCCCTCCCCGGTCTGTCCCCCTCGCAATATTTTCTGGCCTGCCAATGTTTCCCTCTGAATTTTGCTTCCCTGCTAGCCTCTTCCTCATATTTTGATAGTTTGTCCCTGAACTCTGCATGAATATCAGAACCGTCGTCCTCCACCATGCGAAGTTCTAACACTCTCAGTTCCCTGTGTAATGAGTGAATAGTGTTCTGTATGTCACGTAGGACCCCAAAACTTTTAGATATGCAGTACCCTCTTATGGTGACTTTGAAGGCCTCCCAGATATGTTCGACTGAATCCACTGACCCTTTGTTCCTGGGAAAGAAAGCGGCGATCTCCTCCCCCAACTCAACTCGGAACAAGTTATCTAACAGCGCCGCCGGTTGTAATCTCCATTGTGGCCTGGGGTTATCCCACCCAGGAATGTGTGTATGGATTAGGACAGGGCTGTGGTCAGAGTAAGTTCTTGGTAAGTGCGTGACCCTCAGAGCCTCTGAAGTAATCCCTTTGGTGATAAGGAAGTAATCCAATTGTGCCCATGTACCTGTTTGCGACGTAAAATGTGTGCCCTCCCGTCTGAGCGAGTGTAGGTATTGCCATATGTCCATAAGATTGCCCTCAGCGATGACACCCTCTAGTACCTCCCTGGCCCTAGGTTTGTAATGATGCGCTCCGTCCGATCGATCTAAATGAGGTACCAATGCCAAATTGAAGTCTCCTCCCCAAATAACATGGCGGGATCCCACATCCATGACTTTGCCCCAGAGTGTGGTAAAGAAGGCAGGTGTATCTGAGTTAGAAGCATAGCAATTAATGAATGTAACTGTGTCGCGGCCCATACGGCCCCACAGAAATGCATAGCGTCCCTCACTGGCTATCAAGTCGCCGTACTTCTGGAACGGCACTGTGCGCCTAAGGAGGATAGTAACTCCTCTAGCGTATGTGGAATAGGAGGAGAATATGCGAATTCCAGCCCATTTGCTTGCGAAGGTAGCCTTAACCAGTGGTGACAAATGAGTTTCCTGAAGCATGGCAATCTGAACATTGTGTCTGTTAAGATAAGCAATAACATTACGACATTTTCTGGCATTGTTGAGCCCTCTAACATTCCATGACAAGCAATTTAGTTGTGCAGCAGACCCTAAGACCGCCATAGAAAGCAGAGAATCAGTACATCCCACCCTAGAAGTGGTAAGACAACAGGTATTGCACCATCCAGACGATAAATTCGAACATAGCATTTCGTGACTTGATTGTCCATCCCGTGTGTGAACCACCCCTCCCCAAACTAGCTCGCCCCCCCTCCCACTACTGCATCCCAATCATGCCAACAGCCACCTATTCCCACCCTCAGCCCCCCCGCCCTCCCCCGCCACCCGCAACTTTAACATCCCAACATTTCGCATGGGGAATGCCCGTAAGGGGAAACAACATCAAGGGCACAGCCATTTCTCCCGCCAACGGCCTCCCAATCTGTACAGCCCTCGGTGGAGGTCAGGGCAGGGAGAGTGGTCCTTGGAATACATTACCATTGGAGAGAGTAGGTAGTTTAGTTCTGCAGCATGTAGTCCATGCCCCCCATGTTTCAGAGCAAGGGCCAAAGTCAGTAGTTCAAATCAGCAAGGAGTCTGGTCTAGCCAAGATCGTTTGTTCAATGCTCGTCCGCTGCCGAGGTTGGGTCATCATCTTCCAGATCTACCTCAGCGTTACGACCACCTCTTTGAGCCTTGCGGATCGATTTTAGAAAATCTTCGACTTTTTGAGGGTTTGTGAAAAAGCGATGTTTCCTCTGGTGTGTGACTCGCAGCCTCGCCGGATAAAGAAGGGCATATTCCAGCTGGGCTTCTCTCAGCTTCTTCTTCACAGGAAGGAACTTGCGCCTCTCTTCTTGCACTAGAGGGGTGAAGTCAGGATATATGGAAAAAGTCACACCATTGAATTGCAAGGTTTGTTGAGTCCGGGCTGCTCTCAGCGCGACATCACGGTCGCGATAGTTCAATAATTTACCAATGATCAGCCTAGGCGGCAATCCGGGCTTGGGGACAGGCGCCAATGAGCGGTGCACCCTTTCGATGATGAATTGGGGCGAAAATGCATCCTCCCCTATCGAGCCTTTGTGGAGCTTTTCAATATAGAGTTCCATTCTGCCCACGTCTGTGGATTCCGGAATGCCCGTGACGCGTATGTTGTTGCGTCGGCTGCGGGCTTCCAAGTCCTCATTCTTAGCCGCAATGAGTCGGAGCAAGTTATCCATGCGGGCCAATTGCGTGGTGTGAGACGAGGTGACATCGTCATTGTCTGAGATTCGCTGCTCTGTAGCTGTTATCCGTTCCTCGTGACTGTCAACCTTATGAACCAGGGTGTCTAGCCTAGATGTCATTCCATCCACCTTTTCCACCACAGTGGCGAATCCCTGTCTCATCTCCTGGAACAGGCGGTGCAAGTCCATGTCTTTGGTGGGAGAGACAACGGCCGTTAAGTTAGTGTCACTGGACCCTGATTCAGCGGGTACCGATTTCGCCCCTTTCTTGGCACCATCAAAGCTTTTTTTTTTTTGGCGGTTTTCGGGGCGCACCATCCTGGCCTCCGAACGTGTTCACTCCGCCACCTCGCAGATCAACGCCTCGGCCCTCGCAGGGTTCCAGCCGCGGGGTGGAACAGCGATAAATGGCAGGCAACCCTCCAAGGCAGATATTCGCGTGCCCACGCGCCCAGTGCCGACCAGGAACCACACCTGGGGGGGGTACAAGCCCCCTGCCGCCGCACACGCTGCAGAACAAAGAAAGAAACGTGCAGAGGTAGGGCACCAGCGAACTGTAGAAGAAGGCCTTGTTTGTGGATGCACCATGTGAGGGTGGCCCCAAGATCGGCAACAACGCTCACGGACGCAAGCTATCAACCCACGGTCAAGCGATAGGGCTACGGCTGGTACAAAACAAATCCTTTTAGTCCGTGCATTAAGCAGCCACCATTCCAAGTGACCGTAGCAGTGGACCTCGGCAGTCACCCCAGTTCAGTAGGATCCGCAGTGTCGCCAGCGTCCGCGAGTCATCGCCAACGTGCAGGATTAATAAATGTACAGGCCCAGAGCCCCGACAGAGTCCACAACAGCCAGTATCCCCGGGGTTCGCGGCTATACTCAGCCCCCAGCCGCCCGACAGACACCAGGAAGAGGACGGCTCCCACCGGATCAAAACACTCCTCACCCTCTATATGGCAGCGGTAGGTGCCTTGGCCATCTGGCACTCCCCGGCGTCCGCGGGAGTCGTAGCGGCAGCCACAGCGCTTCTTCCAAGAGCCCCTCCGTCCTCCAGGCCAAGCAGGGATAGAGGCAGCGCTCCCCAGGCGTCCAGTCCGCCCGCGATGAGCCAGGCGCGGGGGCAAGCCTGCACGAGGGACAGTCCTCCACCAGAAATGTCGGCAACTCGCAGCGTCGCCTGGGTCCAGAGCCAGTCGCGTCTCAGGCGCCAGAAATCAAAAGCGCGGATCGGGCCTGCTTCCTCGTGGCAAGCCGCGGCCTCACGTAGGCCTCCGCGGCCGGTTTCCTCAAGGGGCAGTCTCCGAGGGCGCCACCGGCTAGTTTTCAAATGCTGTTTACGGCGGGCCAGTTATCTCCAGAGGCCCGAGCTTCGGGTTGAGTGCCGAAAACTACCCACTGCATCAGTTGATGGCTGATATCAATGTTTTACTCTCCTTTGGTAGCGGATAAATGTAGGATTATGGGCCAAGGAGCGGGAGCTACGCTGTTAGGCAGCCATTCCGCTTGCGCGCCCTCTAGCGCCCCCCAACAAAATTACTTTCTGCTTGGATTCTGCCTAACTAAGGATGATTACGTTTTATGAGTTTGCATGTATCTGTACCTATGTAATTGGGACTTCATGGCAATGTATGTATTTTTTTTATCTCTACCGTATTTTGAGTTTTCTGTAATCAAAGTTTTCCTTATTTTTGATCTAGAACTCCGTTCTTTATGCTTCCAATATTGTATTCTGTTTAACTCTGCTAAATAGGGGCTAACCTAATGAGGAGTGTAGTCTCTAACCTCTAGATCAACTAGAGATACTAGAGATTAAATCTTTTGATAAAATATCGGGGTGATTAAATATTGGGAGTAAATTATTGAGGTTTGGCTACCACATGATGCTTTAGTTACATTAAAAAATCTATTGCCTCATATTCAGTGATGCTAGTTGGGTTGTGAAAGTTTGTAATTCTAAAAGTTGGATTGTGGTTCTAAAAAGCTTAGGAAAGCACTGGCATACAATATTCTATAACGCCAGACCAATTGGCATTGCTAGTGCTTGTTTGAGGGAAAGGTTGCATTTCTGCAGCTTGTGCTCTGTCTATACTTTGTGTGTTAGGGAAGCACATGCTAACCTGTCCTGCAACTTTTCTCTGTGTGTGAGTGAAGTGAGCAATGCTGCAGCTGCTTGTGCAGTAACAATGATTGTATGAACATCGGAGTTGTGGGTATGTACAACTGAATATCACACATTTTCACCAATGTTTGCATCTATTCCTAAATGCCCCTTAAATTTGTATGTGTTAAGTCAGAAGCATTAAAAGTTCACCATTAAGCACTTTATTAGGTTACATCACTTTGGGATGGAATATAATTTTTTTTTATTCAAAGTGTCTTGGCGTAAGAAAGATTGAAGATCACTGGTCTATAGACTTTTTTTAATCATAACTGCAATTATAAGCCTCATTAAAAAGTAACATCATAGATCTTGCTTCTTAATGTTATAATGGGTTTTTAAAGTCTGACCTTCAAGGCACGCATTGTGCTTCCAGCGTACGTTATTGGACGGTCACAAGTTATTATATAGACCGTGTACATCTACTTTTATTTTATCAAAATGTATTATTCTGTTGGTCACAAACATACAAAGTATATAGTGCCAATGGTTATACAAGACAGGGGGAATAGATGGAACAATGGTTTCATGAGCGTGAAGAACTTAGTAACAGCTGTGACAGCTGTCAACTAACCGTTCTTACATTTATTGACCTTAGAAGTATTAAGGACTGAGTGTGACCTACTGGTATATAAACCTGTAGCCTTCTGGAAACATAGATGGCAGAAACATATAGGATGTCATGATTCGTTTTGAAAGAGTTTGTATAAAACTAGTAAAATGCTGTCTTTTTGCATTGAAGAAGTCAGTAAGTAACTCTGTTGCTGTTTTCAATGAACATTCTCAAATTTGGACACCATTGCCTCCATACCACATTTCGTATTCTAGAGTCTGTTCCTCAGCAAACTTACTCTCAGCTCCATCTGTATTTTTTCTGTTTGTTCATCTAGAACGAACACAATAAATATGTGTCCCTTATTCCTTAGCTTAGACTTTGTGTTTTACTTCATTCAAAGGCTGATTTAATTTTTGATCTCAATTTTTTTGTGTTCCTAGGTTTTGTGACAAAGTAAATGAGTGGTTTGTTTTTGAAGTTAGCTGGGTTGAGATGTCAGCCTTAGTTTTTGTTCAAGCATGATGATTCCCACTAGAGCCTTGGAGGCGATATTGTGAGATAAACAATGTAATCACTTGATCTGTATTCACAATTACCTTGACGATAGAAACTACACCAGTTGATCTAAAGTATGAACCTCTAAATTGCTTATTAGTTTAAAGAATACATCATTATTTGACTGAATTTTGAAGATGAATTTGGTGAATCCTCATATTCAGTCAGTCATGTAGAAAAGGTATGCTGGAAGTGTTTCCTGGCACCTTCTGGTGTGCAGTGGGTATATGAGTGATGTTTTTTCAACAACACATCCAAATACAGTACAATAAAATACCATATATGAATTATCTAAAACATACAGCAGGAAATCAAGCATTACAGTCCTGGTGCAAGGGGGCACGCCACTCACCCCCTTTCCATCACACTTCCCTCCAATAAACACCCCATCAATATCAGTCGGTCAAATCTTCAGCTATCTGGTCATCCTTTCTCACTATCCTCATTCACAACTCCTCCACAAGTATCCACTCTTCCAAGTCACTCCAGCCCTCTTCTACTGTGGTCACTCTATCTTGAAAGAAATCCATTGCTCCTCCAAGACACACATTAACACCACTATTGTGTAACCTTTTATCACCATTTGGGCCAAGTGTGCAGTCCTAGGATACAATATTTCAATGTTGCCTCTACTTCACAGTGAACTCCTTATCCCAATACATCTGCCCCAGAGGACACCTCCAAATAATATGCCAGATATCCTCATTTCCAGCCCTGCACCAAGGGTTGCTACTTGGATAGCCTGGATTAAATGTATTCAGCATCATCTGGGTAAGATAAGCCTTATGAAGAAAACTATTGTGCATGTACAAGAACCTAGTACGATTTCTGTCTATCTTAGTATAGCTCAGTATTCTTTCCTGTTGCACGTTTGATAGTGGCTTTCCAAAGTTGTGCTCCCATTTGTCACAGATCTGAAATACATGTGAAAGCCCGCCCCTGCAAAGACCCTGGCAGACTGCAGCAATAACTTTGCCACCATCTCTCAACGAGTGCATCTCTGGCAACTCACTCGTTTCAGACTGTATACCATGGAATGCCGCCCAGGCCCAATAGGTTAGTCTTGCAGCCGCATCTAACTGAACATAGGCAAGACACTAGCAATTTTGAACTTACTTGACTTTGGAACAGAAATTGATCTTTTATCAGCCATCTTAAGATCACTGATACTAAATGGCGACTGGTACTTGTTTTGTTGCCTGGATATTGGAGCCTGGTAATGGGGTTGAGAGCATTCAGGACGTTGCTGTTACTAGTTGGTCAAGGCTTTTAGAAGATGAGCACTTTCCACATGTGGACATCTGTCTTCATCCATACCTTCGACCACAACTCCAGATGAGCCTACAATCTCGATACTTCAGAAGTTATATTCCAGGCAGGAGGGAGATGGCTGCAATGCAGTGCCGTGCATGGCAAACACACACTAATGCTGATTTTTAGGATTGGATTGTTGTGCCTGGGAAAGAGAAATGCGTTTGGCAGTAAAATATGCTTAGATGCAAACAGTCTCAATGGTAGATTTACTCCAGAAAGTCAACCACTTCTTACATTCCTAAAGGTATGGAGCAGGCACATTTTATTCAGCGCTAGCTGTGATCTGGAGGAGGCAAGCATTAATATGAACCATAAACTCATATAAGGGTAAACGAATATCCGTGCATTTTTATTAAATGTTTTTACTTTTCTATATTTAAATCCTAGCATCACAGTAAAAAGTAATAACGGAGTCTCATTATGCGTCACTAAACAAGAAGTGATGTCTGTAACTGTTACATTCATGAATAGTAGGAGATGAGTCTTTATTCTCATTCACCTTTAGTTTAAACATCCCTGCTTTCTATCAATGTTTATTCACTGCATTCAACAGTGTCGTAGAAAGGGTGCTGGTGGCCCTTATACAAGCCGATAACTTGGGCCCACTGCCCTTTGGTTGTTCAGTGTAAGGGTTGAGTGGACCACTTGCACTCCTGATCCCGATGCCACTGCACAAAGCGTTCCTAACAGTCAACCTGCCACCACTTTTTGTGTTTTAGGTCTCGCCTAGGCAGCGCTTGCACTCTCTCATCGAGACATGCTGTATTCAGGATATACAGAAGACACACAGATGATGGCAGGAAAGCAGAGCAAATCAAACGTTCTCCCCCAGTCAATAGATCTGGGTTAAATCCATTGTTCTTTTTCTCACCATGCCACCCCAGTTTAGACCCAGCCACATGCAAATCAGTCTTGACCCTGTGCACCTGGTATGCCCAGACTTGGGTCCCGGGCTCACTGTGCCACTGGGTTAAAGGTATCCTGGCTGATGAGGAGTGAAACCCCGAAACTGGTCGTAGGATGCTTGTTTCGGGTCCAGGGACGACCTGGGTTGGCAGTTCGGGATGTACTGTTCCCAAGAGGTACAGGGTCAAGACTGATGTGCATATGGCCAGGTCTAAACTGGGGTGGCATGATGATCAAAAGAATGATGGATTAAACCCAAATCTCTTTACTGGGGTGAATGTTTTGATTTGTTCTGAATTCCATCCATCAACTGTGTGTCTTTTGCTTTCTCACCCTAAGTGCCCCGGGCATGCCCAGACGTGGGTCCCAGGCTCACTGTGCCACTGGATTGAAGCTATCCTAGCTGATGAGGGGTGAAATTAAATAAACATAAGATGGACCCTGAGAGAACCAATTCAAACCCACCAGGTCTGTTTTATATCTTTCTGCTTCTTCCAAAAAAGCAGAATGACAAAATATTATAATAAAAAATAAATAATGAAACTCAATTGAGCTGTTCTGTGGGTGTAATTTTTCTATATTTTGGAACTTTTGTCCTAATCTATTTATAATTGGGGATATCCTTTCATGTTACTTAGTGATGAGGGGTGAAACCCTGAAACCGGCCCTAGGATGCTTGTTTCCGGTCCATGGAGGAACTGGCTTGGCGTGTCGGGCTGGACTGTTCCCATGAGGCACAGGGTCAAGACTGATTTGCATATGGCCAGGTCTAAACTGGGGTGGCGTGGTGAGCAAAAGAATGATTTAACCCAAATCTCTTGACTGGGGCTGAATGTTTTGATTTGTTCTGCTTCCTGTCCATCAACTGTGTGTCTTTTGTATTCAGGATATGGGCATAAAGCTCTGCCCACTTTCTGCCCATCTTTTTAATTGGCTCCTGTTCCTGTCCATTGTCAATGGTGACTTTTCATCTGTCATTCGGCTTAGTAGTCCCTCCTTAATACTGCCTTGTCTCTTCTTGCAACCTCCCATGAGGATACCCCCTGTTACATGTGTTGTTATTTCCTAGGTTTTAATTACAGCCTCAGAGCGCGATTTTCTTAACACCATCGCTGCTGATGGTATTCCCCTCCTATGCTGACCCTCATTGATTCCCATTGTTCATGACGAGCTCAGCTCGTCATGAGTGTACGAGAGGTGTACCTCATGACTAGCTGAGCTCGTCATGAGCATCGAAGGGGTTAAAGGACTCCAGGCATGACACACTCTTGGTCCTAAGTAAGGCTGGCAGTGGATACTTTACTCACTTTCACATCTCACATTCATATGATACCTTCTATAAATTTCCCTTCATCAGCTTCACACAGAGTACAACCTAATCCGAAATGAATATAATAATTCTTTGGTCACATTTCAAAGCTACTAATTGTATAAATGGACATAGCTATTTTAATGTACTCGTGGTACTGTCTTGCATGTAATGCATTATGGGTAGGGTAGATTAACCATATCTTCCGCAGGGTGCGTTACCACATGTGGCCAAAAAAGGTCCCATGGGACTTCTTTTGGCCAAATATGGAAATGCCCCCTGCAACATGGCTAGGTAAAAAAAAATTGCCATTTATAATGCCAAATAACTGCAACTTTGCAGGGTGCAGTACTATATGTGGCCTAAAGATGTCTCATGGGACCTCTTTTGGCAACATATAGTACTGCACCCTTCAACATGACTATGTAAAAAACATTGGCATTTATAATGCCAACAACTCCAACTCCAACAAACGCGAGACCGATTGCATTTTCAATGCAATAGGACTCACATTTGTCGCAGTAAGAGCTGGTTGTGTTGAAATGACAATGTTTTTTACTTTTACTTTTTTATACAATTGGCAGTAGTAAAATGCAAATATAATAACTTCACTGCAAATAAAAAACAAAAGTAAAAAGCATGGTTATTTTCAACGCCAACCTCTAACTTTAACAAATGCAAGACCTATTGTATTGCAAATGCATGTTTTTTCTCTGTCAGCTTCTCCTTTCCCGTCAACAGTTTATGCAGTCCACTTGATTTATCCATTTCAACTACTGTCCGTAATGCTTGAAGAATCATGTGACGAAACTCTGAACAAATCCATGAGTCGGTTCTCAAATACCATCATGTCACAAGGGAGACCTTTGTAGATTCGCCGCCACCGCCGAGAGTCAGATACCCTTACCTGACACAGAGGGAGAGCCAGAGGACGCTGGACACATCGCCGCCACCGCCGCCAAGAGTCAGAAAACAACGGACTCCGCGCCGCCGCTCCGGGAGACTGCAAATCCCGGCTGGCACCGCGGCGGCGCGTCGGAGTGACGCGGCAGCGCCCTGTGAGCGCCAACGACCAGGGATAAAGGCGGAGCACCCCGGCAGAGCGGGGGAGACCTTTGTAGATTCGCCACCACCGCCGAGAGTCAGATACCCTTACCTGACACAGAGGGAGAGCCAGAGGACGCTGGACACATCGCCGCCACCGCCGCCAAGAGTCAGAAAACAACGGACTCCGCGCCGCCGCTCCGGGAGACTGCAAATCCCGGCTGGCACCGCGGCGGCGCGTCGGAGTGACGCGGCAGCGCCCTGTGAGCGCCAACGACCAGGGATAAAGGCGGAGCACCCCGGCAGAGCGGGGGAGACCTTTGTAGATTCGCCGCCACCGACGAGAGTCAGATACCCTTACCTGACACAGAGGGAGAGCCAGAGGACGCTGGACACATCGCCGCCACCGCCGCCAAGAGTCAGAAAACAACGGACTCCGCGCCGCCGCTCCGGGAGACTGCAAATCCCGGCTGGCACCGCGGCGGCGCGTCGGAGTGACGCGGCAGCGCCCTGTGAGCGCCAACGACCAGGGATAAAGGCGGAGCACCCCGGCAGAGCGGGGGAGACCTTTGTAGATTCGCCGCCACCGCCGAGAGTCAGATACCCTTACCTGACACAGAGGGAGAGCCAGAGGACGCTGGACACATCGCCGCCACCGCCGCCAAGAGTCAGAAAACAACGGACTCCGCGCCGCCGCTCCGGGAGACTGCAAATCCCGGCTGGCACCGCGGCGGCGCGGCGGAGTGACGCGGCAGCGCCCTGTGAGCGCCAACGACCAGGGATAAAGGCGGAGCACCCCGGCAGAGCGGGGGAGACCTTTGTAGATTCGCCGCCACCGCCGAGAGTCAGATACCCTTACCTGACACAGAGGGAGAGCCAGAGGACGCTGGACACATCGCCGCCACCGCCGCCAAGAGTCAGAAAACAACGGACTCCGCGCCGCCGCTCCGGGAGACTGCAAATCCCGGCTGGCACCGCGGCGGCGTGGCGGAGTGACGCGGCAGCGCCCTGTGAGCGCCAACGACCAGGGATAAAGGCGGAGCACCCCGGCAGAGCGGGGGAGACCTTTGTAGATTCGCCGCCACCGCCGAGAGTCAGATACCCTTACCTGACACAGAGGGAGAGCCAGAGGACGCTGGACACATCGCCGCCACCGCCGCCAAGAGTCAGAAAACAACGGACTCCGCGCCGCCGCTCCGGGAGACTGCAAATCCCGGCTGGCACCGCGGCGGCGCGGCGGAGTGACGCGGCAGCGCCCTGTGAGCGCCAACGACCAGGGATAAAGGCGGAGCACCCCCGCGTCGCGGGACGCGAGCGGGACGCCCGGGGCGAAGCCCGGGCAAAGGGCGGGCCCTCTTAGGCCCTCAGAGGCCCGAGGAGCCTGGCCTGTGCCAGACACCCTGCTCGGTTGCGACCAGCCAAAGAACACCGAGACTGCATAACTGTAAGTTGGCTGCCACACATACTTGAACTCCTGTTGCACGGGGTTTGGGCCGGTAATTGATTATAAGCTATATACATCTGCTTAGCGTGCCATATACTGGACCTGCCATGAATCACCCAGAGACTAGAAGTATGGCTGCAGCTGGGGTAAAGAAACTAACTGGCACCCTAGATGATTTTATAGTGCGCACGCATGCCCTTATTGATGAAGGGATCATACTGATGGACAGAAGGGTGTCCCAAGACCTAGCCATGGCAAAGCGTTCCTCTCTGGGCCACATTGCACAAGCGTGTACACCTAATAATGTATCTGTCCCAAAGTCACTCGTAATGGTTCACAAAGACCAGGGTAGCGACTTACCTGCCTCACAGGAAGGCCTGGAGGCAACCCCAAATCTCTCCTTGTTACTGGAAAAGGGCCCGGTGGCAACAGAAAATGAAACCACAGATAGTACCCTAATAGAAAGGGGGAGGAAGGAGGGGGCAATCCCTAAACTAAAGAGTAGTAAACAAAAGCCGATTAAAACCACTACCCGCAAAGGGAAAAAAGCCCAGATTGGTAAGACTCATGACCCAATCCAGCCGGATCCCACCCTATTAAATGTATGCACAAATCCAGACGCTCACACTAATATTAATGGTGCCGCGGGTGGCCCCCGGGTAAGTGTGGGCATAACATTAAGTTTGCCAGATGAAACTATCTTAGATAGCAGCTTGGAGGGGATTTTGGAACTAAGTGGGGTAGTTGATAATCAAGCTGGAGGGAACGAGGACAGCAGTAGCCTAAGCATGGTAAATAACAACATCTTCGCAATGCTAAAAGTTCTCTTAGAACCTATTGAGGTTAGGCTACGATGTCTGGAAACAATATTGACTAATATCCATAAAGATATTAGTGCCCCTAGCCTTAATTTGAACAATAAAGTTCCTGAAAAGAAATCAACTACGAATAGACCACCCACAGCCGCTAAAAGCGATGGTAATACCAATCTATCTTTAAAAACTACCTCTAATCCACCTCCAAAACCCACCACTAACCCACCTCCAAAAGCTATACCAACACCTAAAAATCCTACCGTAATTGACCAAACAGCGCCACCCACGCAAATTCCTAAGGACAAAGTTAATGAAGAAAAGAGGGAGACACGTAGAAACATACATTTACCACCAGAAGCCTCAACATACGTTGTGGTCCTTACTGGAGTCCCCCAACCTGCTGATAAATCATATGAAAATAATGGGGGACTAGTAAATAAAACAATACATTGGCTAAATGATAACTACCCTCTCCCCCCGGCCTTCAAAAGCAATATCCTTATGGTTGAAAGGGCTCCTTGGGTGGGGTACAATAATAATAAAAAAAGGACACAAGGTGACTGCGTGGTAATAACATTTGAGAATCCCCGCACCGCAGAATTTATTACATCTAGGCCCCCAAGAAATTACGGTTTGTCTGTTGTGGCTAGGCCATTATCCTATTTTTACCCGGAGGGTGAACAACCGGACAATAGGTGGAGTTGGACCAGGGAAAATCGACGCCATGGTGGTAATACTGGCCAGTTCTCTGATAATAACTACCACAATACACTGTGGAATGGGAGGCATGATGATGGCTGGAACACTGTGAAACACAAAGGCAGGCCTCCTTATTTTCATCAACAGGGCTATGATCCAGGATGGATAGGCAATGTGCAAATTCCCCCGTTTTTCCCATGTTATAATCGGTTTGACTGCTTGGAAGCAGTGGACTGACTCCCCAAGATTAAGGAAGATGACCGGCTACCTATTAATCCCGTAGACCTGGATTCTACAAGTTGTCTGGGGTATGAGGAAACCTCAGAAATACAGGGGGGGAATGAGCACATACAAGGGAGCCAGGACAACAGATTAGGGGATACTGTAGATATGTCTTCTGTAGATAAAGATTCTTGTACGGTATTATTTTGGAACGTGGCTGGGTTAAAACAAAAGATTACAAATCCAAGCTGGGATGAGGCCATTACCGACGTGGGAATACTGGCCCTCCAAGAAACTTGGGCCACCACGCCGATACACCTTAATGGATACAAGACGTACTTTACCCCTGCGGTGGGCGGAGTATACGGAAGACCCAAGGGGGGGTTGATTGTATACATATCTAATCTTTTAGTATATGATAAAATTGTTTTTTCTCCTGGATCCAGCTACTACCAAAAAATAGTGATATATACAAGGAAGGGTCCAAAGATGGTTCTTTTTAATTTCTATAATAACTGTTCAGATAGCATGATTAAGGATGTACTTGATACACTAGCCCTAGAAATGCAAGATGAATTTGACAAGAGTAAGAGGGCTGAAGTTATGTTATTATGGGGGGGTGATTTTAATTGTACTCTCTGCAAAAAGGGTCAAAAGGGTATTTGTGGTTTAATGCTGGAACAAGACGTCAATTTGACGCATTTTGAACACACCCTATTAGGCGACTCATTGAATGAAATGATTTTTAACTTTAATCTTGGCTTTGTAAACGAATTAGCACACCACACAACGACGTTTGTTCCAACCTTTGTCGGGCGGGGTGCTTCAACCATTATTGATTTTAGCTTATGCACACTTAGCTCTGCGAACAGATTGATTAGAGCAAACATCATGGATCTACCATTGAGTGATCATCTGCCACAGGTATTAAAAATGGAAAACCTATTTGCCGTAGCTGATATTAGAGAATGTCAGAACCAAATGGTCCAGGACGTGAGGGTGGGTGCTCAAAATGGTTACAACCTTAAATGGAGCAGACTGGTCCCAGATGATTTCCTGCATAAAATATTGACTAACTGCATGAGTAGCTTTTCCATCTGTTTAGATGAATACGCAGAGAAATGTGAAATAATAACCCATTTTAGCATTATTTCTAGTAAAATTAAGGAAGCACTGTGGGTTAATAGGAAAAATTCCCTAAAGTCCAATAGGAAATGGTTTGATAGGAAGTGCACTAGAGCCTTAACAAAGCTTAGATATGCAATCCATAATAGACCAAAGGACGTAAACCAAATTAGAATTGCAAGGAAGGACTATAACCTAGCATTGAGGGATAGGAAGACCTCGATAAAAAGGGAGGCATGGGATAACCTATGCGATGCATCAAAATCGAAGGATCCGGCTGCTTTTTGGAGGGTTATTAACACCCCCCTCTTATATGAACAAAAAGCACGCATGGAAATTGCCATCTCAGAAGATGAGTGGGTGGCCCATTTTTCCTCCCTTTACATGGCTGTGGAACTAACCTCTGAAACAGGCCAGGAGATGGGGTTGCTAAATCTAGATACATCTAGAACCTTGACTGTAACCCTTCCTGAAGTTACAGCAAGCCTAAAGGCGACTAAGGGGGGCAAAGCAGCAGGACCAGACGGTATACCAGCTGACCTCTATAAGGCTAACATCGAATTATGGGGGCCACTGTTAGTTCATCTCTTTAACGCCGTTCTGGCAATAGCCCAATACCTACCTGGTTTACATCAATAATAGTCCCAATATTTAAGAAAGGGGACAGGCTAAGTTGCACATGCTATAGGCCAATCTCCTTATTGGACTCTTCTATAAAAATTCTGGGAAGAGTGATTTTAGCTAAACTGCAAAGCTGGGCCGATGAAAATGGGGTGTTAAGTGACTTTCAATTTGGGTTCCAAAAGGGTCTAGGGACCATAGAGCAAGGTTTGAATCTCTTCACCTTGCAACAGAAGTATATAAAGGTCAAAAAACAACGTCTATACCTCACATTTGTTGATCTATCATCAGCTTTTGACTGTGTGTCACACATTAAGTTATGGTCAATTATGGCTGACTTGGGGGTAGACAATGCCATTATATGTTTTCTGAGAGAGCTGTATTCTGGGGCCACTGCTAGTGTCAGATTTGGGAAAAACGGTGAATGCAGCAGACATTTTGGGATCGGTCGGGGTGTGCGCCAAGGGTGCGTCTTAGCCCCCTTCCTATTTCTGTTGTACATAAATGGAATGGAGAAGCATCTCGTGCAGGAGGGCAGGGACATGCCTATGGTGAGAGGTAGGCCTGTCCCTGCACTGATGTACGCTGACGATGCTGTCCTAATGGCGCGCACCCCAATGGCTTTACAAAGTTTGGTTACAGCCTTCAACACCTTCATGCTTGACTTAGATTTGAAAATCAACTGTTCTAAAACTTTTTCTATGTACTGCGGGTCCAGAACAAACAAGCATGTGAAGCAAATCTTTGTAAACTCCAATCCCTTAGAAAGGACCCCCACCTTCCCTTATCTGGGGATATTGTTCCATGAAAGTGGCTCATGGACCACAGCAATTCATGCTAGATCTTTGTTATTCTCTAAGACCATTATGGCCCTAAAATGTTTTATGAAAAAATTAGGTAAAAAACCCATAAAAGAGATTTTAACTGTTTATAATGCGACCTGTATATCTGTAGCCATCTACGGGGCAGGATTATGGGGTTATTCAAACATCACTTCAATCCAAAATCCTGGAAAATAAGTTTTTATGTCACATCCTGTCTGTACCCCAAAGTACTGCAACAATGATATGCCATGCTGAATTGGGAATATCTTATGTCACTGACACTATCAGAATTCAGCCAGTTCTTCTTTGGCATAGGGTCTGGACAAATGAAGAATGTGTTGTCAATCGGGCCATTTTAAAGGACATCATGGTATTGGACAACATCAGGGATTACAAATGGATAGGCTATGTCAGAGACTTTCTTGAAAAAATAAATTGCCCCCAATACTTTGAGGATCCACAATCAATGGAATACATATCCAGAAAAGATTTGAAAAATTTGTGTATGACCCACCTCAAGGAAAAGAGAAATATAGAGGAGGCGAGAAAAAAGACTGTTTCTGCCCACCAGGATATTATACGTGGAGAGAATTTGCAGCCATATCTTTCACTGTATATGTCCAATCATGAACGGTACCTTTTGACCCGATTTAGATTGAATATAGTTTTCAGGACATTATCATTCCCCGTGATGAATTGTTGGATGAAGGATTTATGTTTTTGTCCATGCGATGATGTTTCCCAACAATCGGATATACATATTTTATTTTTTTGTAAATTTTATACCCTTCCCCGAAAGAAACTTATCATCCCTATTCTCAAAGATCTAAATGTTTACAGATGCCGCCTAGCGTTTACAGAGTGCCAGAAAATGGATACTGTTTTTATGGTCGCCTCAATTGCAGAATTTTTAAAATTGGTTTTTAAATGTCGTAAATCAATGCAAATGGATTGATCACTTTTATTGTATATATGAATCTAATACTGCTGATATGGATTTAATTTTGTTGTTTTTTCTTTTTTTGTGATTTTAAAGGAAAAATACTTACTCTACCTCTTGTAAATTGCACCTTACATGCTACTTTTATGGTTATCTTGTCTTTTTAACCGAATAAAGTATTTTTGAATCAATGCCAACAACTCCAACTCCAACAAACGCGAGACCGATTGCATTTTCAATGCAATAGGACTCACATTTGTCGCAGTAAGAGCTGGTTGTGTTGAAATGACAATGTTTTTTACTTTTACTTTTTTATACAATTGGCAGTAGTAAAATGCAAATATAATAACTTCACTGCAAATAAAAAACAAAAGTAAAAAGCATGGTTATTTTCAACGCCAACCTCTAACTTTAACAAATGCAAGACCTATTGTATTGCAAATGCATGTTTTTTCTCTGTCAGCTTCTCCTTTCCCGTCAACAGTTTATGCAGTCCACTTGATTTATCCATTTCAACTACTGTCCGTAATGCTTGAAGAATCATGTGACGAAACTCTGAACAAATCCATGAGTCGGTTCTCAAATACCATCATGTCACAAGCTGAGGCACCACTGTTTGGTAAGCTTTTGTTCGCATAGATCAGCTCTGTTTGAGGAAGTGTCAAATCAGCCCTATTTCAAAGGCAGGGTTAGAGCTAACAAAGCGACCACTGTGTGACCTTGTACAGGCGCTGATCCTGCATGGCTTGTTAGCGCTGATATTTGGCAAATACACAATATGGCCCTCGCTAGGCATCACTGTGACATATGATGTTCTTCATTGTACAACAAACAGCAGAGTACCACACTACTATCTGCCACAGTATTCGACGGCATTCAGCTGCACTGTGACTGCTGCATCCCCACAAGAAAGCTCTAGCTGGGTGCTTAATTCGTGGAGTTGGAAATGAGAATAACTCCTTTAATGGGAGAACAGTAAATAAAACATAAACAGTTTGACTATTTTTGACAGCCAACAAGAAAGATTCCTAGTGACATTTTTTCAACTACATTTAGAGGTATTTTAGAGTAGGACGCCTCACGAGTTATTGTGCTGTCATGGCCTAGTCATATCTGACCAATCCTTCATTTCAACATTTTTGGGGGAAAGCTTTGGAAGGCAAATGTACTCTATTCTTATGCCCATTGAGGTAATGGTTGATGTTACTACCCCTCTGTTTGTCACCTGGTGTGGCAGCAAACTCTTGTCAAAACGACAAAGTTCCACCAGTGAGACACTCCACCAGAGCTTCATTCCTCTGCCCCCTGATCTATTAGGTCACATTTAGAAAGTGATGTGTAGAGTTGTTGCTTCTTTTTCCAGTGCTATTTGTTTTTTTTCCAATTATGTGGAGTGCTTGCAATTTCTTCTTCTAATTAGGGCACATTGAATTGAGCCTCAAGCAAACGGTCCCTAATTTTCTTCTGACACTTCATAATTGACCAGGAAGCTTTTTTGTTGTTTAGAAATTCATTGCCATGTTTTTAAAGTACACGAAACGTTCGAGGCCGTGCATATTAAAGAAAATCTAAAAGTTGACCCTGACAGTGGAGAAATGATTTGTGACAAGTAACCAGAATTAATGAATCCTCAAGTTCAGAGTTCTGTATGACTTTAGCTGTTTCTGGATAACTGCCACTTCAAACATAAATTAACACTTACAGGCTGGCTTGTTTGTAAGCATTCAGTATCTATTTCAGTTACTTTTTTTTATGTTGGTAAAGCACGCAAAAGTGCTCTTACAAAATAAAAACCGTACGGTTTTCCATAATGGATATGGAAAGATAACTCCTCATATTCATCTGGATTTAGGGGAAGAGGTTTAGCCAAGGATGCACATATATCCATGTTTCCCCCAGCCGTAGCCCCCTCATCTCCGCCTATGAAGTTAGCAAACAATGTGGCAGACGCACATTTGCAGATTCAGTATATTTTCTCGTACGAATTCTGTGCGAGTTCATTTTCCTCGGTACATCAAGGACTTTTTGTGAATACTACAAGTTAGAAATTTTCACCTCGTACAGTAGCTGTCTTAAAAGGCAGATTTGACTTTTCAGCCCCTCTCTGAGTGAATCGGTCTCGGGCTTCTTGGTTTAATTCCGTTACACATTTAGTCTGAACAGATGGAAGTGGAATTTTCTTCCATTGAATTAGGACAACTGGGTTGGCACTAAACCTGTAAGTTGTGTACATGCGGTGTTACCATGAGTTTGCTATGCATATAAACACTTTTACGATCTATGGCTGTCTAGAATAAATGCATTGTCATGTAGAAATAGCTAATTTCCTTAACTACGATAAGCTTTCTGAGATACAATTAGATAATGCCTTAATTTTTAAGACGATTCAGCAACCTAAGCAAACAGGAAAATGATTGTTTGCAAAGTAACAGCTGAGCAGTATTACATTTTGTTAGAACACTGGAATTTTGAGTGCACCATTGAAGTCAGTAAAGTAGCTCCAGGCTTATAATGGCTGGTATAAGCCTTCTGCCTCATCAATCCAATGTTTGTCTTTGTTTCTCCCTTTTTAAGTTAAAACACGCTACGCTAAATGGATGGAATGTTCTGATAACCTTATAGCCCTTTTGCCTTGGGCTGTACTGAATGTTAATGGCCCTCTCCCTCAGTATAGGCCTTCTCCTGCAGCTCGGGTCTATAATTCTAATTCAGGACGTTTAACAACTGGATAGCCATCAGCAGTGGGCTCTAAGGCTAAAATAAAACATGTTCTTATGTTCTGTGCATCTTTTACAGGGAAAATCCAGGAATGAAAAACAAGAGTTGATTTAAAAGGCTAAAAATGCCCTGGAATGTGTGTTACAACCACAGCAGGACTGAGACCAGAAACCAGCCCTGTCAATTCTGCTTGACACAGGCGGCTAGGTGTTACCGAGATGCTCTGGCCCAGGAAGGGAGGGGGGGCCTGTGGCGGAAGCTGGTGTCAAACATTACCGCCGCATTTTTTACAAATCTGACCCCCTGTAACAAAAGCAGCCCCCACTGGTCAAAAACCGGACCCCACCCTTCCAGCCCACCAGGAAATGCCCGGTGCTTGCTACAGCCAGTCCGGCCCTGGTTACAACATTGCTAGGTTGATCCTTATCAAACTTAAAAGCCAGCTGTTATGTTAAACAGACCCATTACTTGGGATTAGTTGTACACTTTGAGCTTGGGGCTCTTTATATACAGGATTGGGTTAGTGCTGCGATTCTGCAATTATACCAGGAGGCTCTTTGAATTTCTCAACTGATAGTACTGATAAAAGTGGAAGGTTCTGTAAGTTCAGACTATGGACAAAACTCTTTCTCTGCGTGTTTGCGACCAATCCTTGCAGAACTCCCTGAATCATTTGTGCTACTGCATTAACCAAACCTGAACATCGGGTAGCTATGGTATAGAACAGGCAGGTAAAGTATTTACGCAGTACCAAAATACTAATAAAGTCAAAAGACCAAGCAATAAAATCCCAAACCGAATTCGAAAAATACAGGAAATTCTAATAAATAAGATGACACATAAACACAAGAAATTCAATAAGGGAAACCAGAGATATACATTTTTACAATTTCAAGTGAAAATAAAGCCAAGAAGCACTAACAGCCAATGTGGCTGAACTGGTCACAGTAATTGTGTCCTAGGCATGATTTCAGGCCGACGGGAATGGAACTTGGACCGTATACCAGGTTTGAACCAGTCAGATGTTTCAATTGTGGACTTGAGGCCAGTTTTAGATTTCGGCAGACAGGTTATTCCATCACAACACTGTTGGATATCCTATCCTCTGAAATATAAATTGCATAGGATATATATTTCGATCGACTGGCTATCCATCACCATTATGAGCCCATCTGCTAAAATCTAAATCAATCTCTTAGTCTCAAAAATGGAAGTCAAAATCCTTCTGCGGTACAAGGCAGCAGGTTGCATACGAGGAGGGCTGCACAAAGTCGGGATAGCAGTTGGATGAGGTCACACTGAAGCGTTGGTTTAGGCGGGAAAAGCTCCAAGTGGAATATTCCTAATTTCATGCCCAAGGAAGTCCTCTCGCCAGTTGGATACTTTTGGTATCATTCTCTGATCAGTATTCTGCATTCTGACTTATGGCATGATTTAGATCTTGACTTACGAGTTAATCCATCACAACAGTGACGGATATCCCATCCACTGAAGAAAAAAAAATCCATTATATCTTATGGGATTCATATTTTGTCAGACAGGATATCCGTCACAGTTGTGATGGAATAACCTGTCCGCCAAGATCTAAATCAGGCCCTTAGTCTCTTTTCCGGAGTTCACAATCCTCCAGCAGGGAAGGATGTGGGCTGTATCAGACGAGGGCTCTATGAAGTCAGATACCTTCTCACTGAGGTCCTGCTGAATCAGATTTGATAATGTGGAAAAATTCTGAGCAGGAGAAACTTGTTTCTTTTGCCCATTGGCACCATACCTTGGGAAAAGTGGTTTGGCAGGTTGGTCCTGAAACTCTGGAAGTCTTCAAGTCCAAAATCCTTCCAAGTCCCAGATTTAAGAAGGTGGTAGGAGAAGTTCATCTAGACACAGCTAAGAATTCTAGGACCTTAAGAACACCACTATGGGGTCAGGACTCACTTCAGCAGAGTCCACCAGCAGGGTCAAGGTCAAGTTCAATTGATACTGGTTAGGGAGTTGCAGGGAAAGGTCTCCTATAGCATTTTGTAGCCTGTAGCCGAACAGAAGGCCAGCCAACTGACCACTGAAGTCCGCTTGTCTGTCCTGGGTTCAAGAAGGAGCAGGTCCTGTCATTCTGGGTTCATCTTAGGTCACAATCAGTAGATCCACTCCTCATCTGATCTTCCTCAGGTCCAACAGTGTTCTGAAGAGGGTGCCAGGATATGCCACATTTATGCCTGGCACTTAGATTTTGGGTGTTGGTGTCTCCTGGGTCCTTCCAAACCAAATGGGTTAAAACTTCTAGTGGTAACCCTACCCACCTTTGCTGCCCTTCCTGCCTGCTCTACTTCAAACAGTCTCACAGTACCCCTCACTACTCGCTTACAGTTCTCGGGGCAGCTCTCCCCACTTGATTTTCTGCCTGTGCCTGCCTGACTGGGAGAACAAAAGATGGGGCCTATCCAGGTGTCATCTGACATCTGCGTGCGAAAGGCAAGGCCCATCTGACACTTGCTTGTATAGAGAAGGCCAATTTAAAGTAAATTACGTTCCTAGGTATAGCCCAATGGTCCTCCTGCCAGAGGGACAAAACCACCTTCCTGCACTCGGGCCATTGCTTCTGCCCTGGGGCAAATTTTGCAACTCATTGAGGGCCATTCACCAGCTGGGTGACAATTTGAAGGGTTGTTAACTTGGTATTCAGAAATGTCAGGCAGGGAAAGGCTAACTTTCTAAAAGGTACTCTTCCTTAAGAAATACTAAAAATCCAACTTCACCATTGAGTTGGTGTTTTAATAACTATTACAAAGTATTGTTGAATAATAAACATTAAAAAGTGCTGCTGAATAATCTTTGTAGCTGGCCCGTACTCTATCTTGGATAGCAGAATTAATATTTAGAATTGATTTCCAGTGTTTCTGCATGGGCCAGTCTGCCTTCTCACAGTGAATATAGCTTTTGAGGGCTACTCAAAATAAGTACATGCTAACTTTAAATTCCTGCATGTCCGATTTTTAAATACCATGCATCCTGCCATGTGGGCTACAAGATCTATAGAAGGGTGACCTACTAATATTTGAAAGGTAGGTTTTTTTTAACTGTCAAATGGATTATTTTGACACTTCACAGTGCATGTGTTGTACTGTTACAATCAGGCTACAATAATAGGCACGTTTGCACTGCCAGTATAGTGTGTGGCAGAACAGGTGGAATAACCCACTAGTGGCATTTAATTTCCAGGCTCTGTGTACATTTTGAACTATATTCCAGGATCTTACAGACAAGTTAGATATAGCAATTAGGAGTATGGCAATTTAACCATGTTTAAAGAGGGAGCACAGGTACTTTACTACTGGTTAGCAGGGGTAAAGGGTCCCGAATTGTAAAGCATGCAAAACAGTGAGGGCAAATATCTTGGGGGACATAATGCCAAAGGTGGTCCTTTCCTAGAATTTGTTTGTGCCTGGGCAGGAGACACACTCGGTCATGTTGCTTGGAACCCTCAGCCTTTCTGTTAAACAGACTAATTGCTGAAAGTATTATTCCTAGTTGATGCCTACAGAGTGCTTATTGTCAAACAGACATATTGTATCCGTTATAGGCTTGGAGTGAACGTTGTTTCTGCTGCTTTCTTATGAATCAATGGTTTTACTGTCTATCACAGTTACCTGCTCCTGATTTGATGGTTGTTCGTCTGTTTGGGAGTAACAAAGAGCATTTCGGTCTCCCCATATTTTGATTGAATAACTTTTATCTTTTCACTGCTGATGTAAGATTTTGCATTGCAGTGCATGAGGGATAATTGTGTTTCCCTCTGTCTCTCAGTGGTACCCACCCATTTCCAGTCCCCCTCTCTTTTTATAAAAAAAAATAGTTAGCCCTCCCTGCTTATTCCCTTCAGTCCCTTGCACTTTGAGCACCTCTGTATCAGAGGGCAGCCATCTAAAGTGTTTTTTAAACCTGAGCAAAGTGGCTGCCAATGCATATACCTGCAAATTTGTAATCTTGGGATGTTTTTTCTCATATTTTAAGAAAAATCATTCAAAAATGCCGCTTTTGCTGCATGTGTGTGCTTGGCAAGTTTTTGGGTGGTATGGTTTTATGCCCACTTACAAACCTTTTGTAATCTGGGCTCCGCATGATCATTAACTATCAGAAATAAAACACCTTGCGCTCTATTAAACCTCCTGTTCTTTTTTGTTTGTTTTGTAAAGTACTAACGTCTTGCATGTGTACACTGTGTTTTGTGAAAAGTTTGCTTAAAGACTACCTTGCCGTCAGTCCCCAAGAGAGAAAGTGGCTATTCTTTCTCTAACCGTTATTAGTGCTTGACTAGTGGAATTTATGCTAGTTTGTTACCTGGGGTTTAGGCCCTCTCCATGGTAAATGGTGGGTGGTGTTGGCAAAACATAGCCACGTTTTAAAGACAGGCACTGAATAAAAATGAACTGGATAGTTTTCAGTGGTCTTGTTAAGGCTACATGATTGGCAATGCGCTTAAATGAAGGTTGAGGGTGTTTATGGGTATGGACCACAATGTCCTTCAGAAAAGAAAAGACATGGGGTAATTATTTCAGAGGTCCTTCACTTTTTGAGGGCCCCACGGTTGGTCAGAAAAACTTCATTCATAAATTTTATTGTAAAACGCCTTTTTTATTAACAATAAGGCAGCTAAAACAATTCCACTAGATGATTTCTGATGTTGAATCTGAAGTTTTCCTACTTTTCGTATAAGGCTTCTCAAAAATTCCTATATTTATTTACCATGGATTGAATGGAGTTTCAAGCCTATTGTGTAAAAGAGGGTTAATTTTCAGAAGGTTTTGGTATCTTCTCTTTCCACCACTACCCACAAAGCTTTAGTGCACAGCACTTTTAGGTTAATTCTTTGTTCAGCTGTTAGCCAGTGGAAGTCTTTAGGAGCTCGTGATATGTATATTCTAAAAAATTAAATAAAGAGGCAACCCAGTCACCTGGGATTCTGGGTAAAGTAATCAAATAGCAGAAAAAATGGTCCCCAAGGGGGAAGTATAGCCCTCAACTTCCACTGCAGTAGCAATAAATAACCTTCCTCACAGGTGAGGTTTGTTATGCTTTTCATGCATTTTATTTATGTTTAAACAGAAAATGTATAAAGGAATAACTGACATTTTCAAAGAACTTCGTAAAACAAATTTGCTAAATAGGTGCTCCTATAAAGTGACGGTGCAGAGCAAGTGTATAAAGTGAGCCTACAGTGCACGAGCATTATTTACAATGGCAATATATATATACATGTGACTGATAGAGATGTTGGGATGTTATTACCGACACTTGTGATACAAGTGTCGTAGAACCACAGTCGACGTTTCAACCCAATATGCAAAATTAACTATAAATGGGTCGTCCTCAGGACAGAATGTATGAAGAAGGCACCAGAAGGACAAAGGCAAGAGTCCTAAATTCTGGGATGTGTTTAGACCTGTTGATGCATCACCCCCCTTGCTCGGAGTAGATGGCAAAAATACTACTAAAAACGCAATAATAGAGGCATCATTACTACAATCCTAGGGAGTTTATACAATCTTGAGTGTAGCCCTAAGCTTGCTGCAGGAGATTGCAAACCCTGGGTAAGTTGTTTGGTCAACCAAAGTGCAAAGTGTTGGCGGGAATCATAAATGTAATTGATCTCCCAACAATGCCACTTCAGGACGATTGACTCATATGTAAACCAGACAGTCTTTGAAAAAGCTTGGTGGGCCCTGGGGTATCGATTTAGCCCTTTGATTTGGAGAAAACATCAAAAGATCGATACTTCAAACCTAGTTGCATGCCGGCTGGAATGAATCCAAGGCTGAACATCAAATGTGGTCAGTATGCACCTCAAACAGTTGTCAATTGAAAGCCATAAACCATGATTAAAAAACAAAACAGTCTTACCTTCAGTGAAAACACACATGGAATGATAAGAGATATAGGCAAAACCATTAATGTAATCAAATGTAATGTGAAACAAACAATATAAAATGACATAATAAACTGAATCAATTGTACATTTTATCAGTTTACCACTGGAACCAAACCAGTGTAATCTAACTCAAAATAGCAAGAAAAATACACAGATTTAACTAGATGCACATATTTAGAAATTAAACCATTTCTGTCAAGCAGGTAATATCAATATTTTTGCCTTTTTTAATCTAAACAAAAAAGTATACAAAAAGTGATGAATGGAATGCCTGATTTAATCACAACCTCGTTATGAGCCCTGGTCAAGCAACAGCCACAATCCCTGGCAGGGGCGAACTACAAAAATTAACTTAATTAACATGTGCCTAACCCTGGGTAGCTTGGTACAAAAAGTGTTCAGGTTTAACTTGGAGGCAATAGGTAAAGTATTTATGCAGCACACAAACAGCAGTTAACAGAAGAAAAATTCCACTCCAATTTAGACAAATAAAGTACATTGTAATAAATAATTTGACTCCAAAATGACAAAAATCCAATCAGTATAACTGGAGTTATGAATTTTTATTTTTTGTGTGAAAACACAAGTGCCTAAAAGATCAAAGCGCCAATCACAGACATCCAGTCGTGCGAAACCAAGTCAAAGTGAAAAAATATGGCAGACATGCGATAGAGCGTGGGTCATAAACAAAAAAGTGGATTGGGCCCAGTCGGTGCTTACCTTTGGAATTAGAAGAAAAATGTTCACGAAAAATGTTCTTAGAAGTTAAAGTTTAGTGTGGCAATGGCTGCAGGCAGTGTCCAAAGAGGACGTGTCACCATTGGCGAGCCACTGGACAAAGTCATAGTGAAAATGTCTTTGTTCGAAATTAGTCACTTTTTTAAAGTTGGAAATCCTTCAGTGGAACAAGGCAGGAGGCAGTATCTGAAGACAGTTCCAGGAGATCAGATACCTCTTTGTCTAAGGACTGCTGAACAGGATTTACTGCTGTGGAGAAGAATGTAGCCGGAGAAGAATGTAGCAGGAGCAGCTGCAAAGTTAGGCCAATCGGCAATGCACCTTGGGCATATAACCGAGCAGGTTGGTCCCAGTCTCCCTCTGTTCTCAGAGCAGTTTTTAACCAAGTCCAGTGTTTTGGATTTTGAATATCTGGGCACCTTTAGCACCTCAACCAAGGGTCCAGGACTGGTGGAACACCATGTGGGTGTTCAGGACTCACCCAGACTGGGCCCAGGTGCAAGTTCAAGATGGGCAGAGCAGTTTATTTGTCCATGTGGCTCTGGAAAATAGGCCAAGAAATTAGACCTTGGAGTCACTCTAGTGGTCTTGTGTTCAGGTGAAGATGCGCAGCTCAACAGCAGTGCTGAGCTCTGAGGGTTCAAGGCAGGCTCCAGACAGCAAAGCAGTCCTTCCGGGTGCGGTAAAGCAGTCGTATGGAGTTCACAGCAGGCCACAACAGCAGGAAGACCTCAAAGGTCTTCTGCAGGTCCAGAAAGTGAACGGAAGAGAAGATATGAGGGCCCTATTTCTATAACTGCTTCCTTCATTAAAGTTGGGAGAACTCTGTAGAGGTTTCTCTTTGAAGTGCTTGGAATTTCCCGACTACCCTGCCCTGGCTCCAAACTGTCTGCAGAGACAAAGTGGAGGTGTATTTTAAAATTGTTATTTAAAATCTGACTTTACTATGAAAGAGAATTTTTTATTACAATTTTATAGATACAAGTCCTGAAATGCTCATCGGGCCCCAATCAAAAGCTCACACTTATTAAATGCAATAAGGCAACCCAATGTTATCCTAAGGAACATGTTGGCTTCACAGTAGTGAAAAACGAATTTAGAAGTTTTTTACTACCAGGATATGTAAAACTTAACAGTGCATGTCCAACCTTTTTGTTACAAAACGCCATGCCCCATGGGCTATCTCAGGTCTACTTTATGGGTGACCTTTAGGCAATAAAAGGGATGTATATGGCTTGGCAAGGGGTATATTGCCAAGTCTTATCGGCAGTTTAAAACTGCACGCCGGGTGCTATGGAAAACCTGGGACAAGTCTTAAGGGGCTACTAAGTGTGTGGCACAATATGTTCTGCAGGTCCACTAGTAGAATTTAATTTGCAGGCTCTGGGTACATGGTATACCACTCTAAGGGACTTATAAGTAAACTGAATATGACAATGAGGTGTAGACCAGCAGAAAAGTGGAGATACGTAGGCAAAATGTTTGGGAGAAGACCACTCTAAGGCTGACAGGTCTAACATTGAGGCTTAGAATATCTGGAGCAGAGGAGAATTTTAAGCAAAGTTGTGTATCATGGACATATTGGGAATTTCAGTGCTTTTATTGGTGAGTAGAGTTCCAAGAGGCAGCTGATGCAGATTTTCTGGGACCTGGTGATGTCCAACTGAATGAAATGATGTTGGCTGGATAAGTAGGTGAAGAATTAGGGAAGGACTTTATCCATTCAAGACTTCAAAGTGTGAATGACATTGAGAGGGTCAACTTTGTCAAAGACAATTGAATGGTCCATCAATACAATGAGATACGGGTCATCTTTATTTGTGGTTAGTATGGTGTTGTCTATGATTAATAAGGCAGGTGTCTCCATGCTTAAAAACGAATGAAAAAGTGATCTGAGAGCGATTGGACCAGTCAAAGAATATTGGGTCCTTCAGTTGTAGGCAAGTAAGACTTCCAGATGATCAGGGCCAGTGTAGAGTCCTTGATATGGGTAAGTTTGCTGCAGTGTAGGGTAAGAGAATTATTAAGGAAGAATGAAGTGAACAAATTGACAACCGTGTCATTAGAATTTTCCAAATTGATATTGAAATCACATCAGAAAATGTTAATCAGAAATAATTAATTAGTTGGTTATTTGTTCCATGCATTGTTGAGCAAAAGTTATATTCTCCAGTATCGTGGTTTCTTTCATAGATTTGCATGCTTAAATCATTCTCAGTCGTCGAAGTGGGTGTCCCACAGTACCATAATAAAGCAGTATGTACCAGTATCATAGTTATAATTTCAATGCTGAAGGCAGCTAAATAGCCTATCTATGTCCTTTCTAAACAAGCATTTGCAATGCAATAGGTCTTGCATTACTTAAAGTTTGAGCTAATTGCGTTGCATTAATTAGAACGCCAATAGCTCAAAGTTTTAGTAATGTGACACATATTGAATTGCAAGTGCTTATTTATCTCTGCTGACCTGCCAAGGGTTATTTCCTTATTTACAAATGTCACGGCCTGGTTAATGTATTTCCAATAAGGGCTATGGCACACATTGAGGATATCAATTAAGCATGAGTATGGGGGAAGGCCACGCTTAAAAGTGAATGCGCTCTGCAAATACAAACAAGCACTGTAAAAACAAACAAGCACTGTTTGTTTAATGCTAAACTCTGGCAACAACATGGAAGGTTTGGAGGGCGGGACCGGGCTGTATGGAGAAGCCCGCTATTGTTCAAAGGGAAAGTGTGCTGCAACTAAAAACAAGTCTGTGGCGGAACAGGGTAGAGGGGAGCAGTTGTGGGATCAGACATCCGTCCTGTGCAGCCTTCAGGAGCAAGCATGGTAAAGAGAAGTCCAAGCTTTTAGCAGGCTTCAATAGCTAGTAAGAGGTGCATTTATGCAAAAATAAAGGACATCACACAAATCCGCTATTGATATAATTTCACCCACCAGTTGACGAAGGGCGAGCTGAGGAGAGCTGGGGTGCTGTGCGAAGTGCTCGGGCCTCGCATAAGATTCTTAAAGGCGCACTACAGTGGAGTTTTTACAGTACTGCTTTAAAAAAATGTGAATGGATTGCATGTCCCGTATTGAATGCAAGCCCGCTGCTGTGTCTGCTTCTGTCAGTGCCCAGACCATGCACTGGATAGTATAATATCTATAAATGACATGATGGGAAATATGTGAAGGACCCTGAAAGCACGAGAGGGCATGTCACCAAAGGGGCTAATTAATGCAAGAGGGGAGCAGTGTGGCAGATAAAGACAAGGTGTTGGAATTCGTTCCTAAATCAGCAGCTCCTTTGTTTGTTCCAAGACTGTCAAGAGAGCCATTTAACCTGGGGATGTTGTACCCATTCATCCGAGGTTGCATTTGGGATGCCCGGAGAGTGAAGGTGCCTTGTATGGGTGGCTGTGAGGTAGGCAGAGTAGCACCCCTAGATCCTCCTCCACCCTCGCCGGGCACAGACAGTTTCTGAAGTTTGGCGCCCTACAGACGGAGGAGCGCACGCTGCAGCCATCGCCTCAGCAGTCCCATGGGCCGAAGAGGAAGCATAGGTGGCAAGTCCCGCCTAAAAGGCGTGCCGCTGACTAGTGAAACTGAGAAGGGCAAATAAAAGCAGGCGTCTGCCATTGCCTGGTACTCCGATGAAAAGACAGGCGCGCTGCCAAAGCAAGGAAAGCGTGTGGCTGCTGAAGTTAAAGCGTGCTGCGCTGTCAAAAAGAAAAAAAATGTTTTCTTTTTCTTTACTATTGAAGCAAAATTGGCACACACGATTTAAAGATAAAGCGCGGGTGCCGCAATTGTAACAAAAGTAAAGAAATAGAAAAAAAGGCGTGTGACTGCATTTAAAGAACAAGTCCGTCCCGGACATGCTAATTTTAGACATAGTGGTCAGCTTTTAACAGAGGTAAAACAAATAGAATAACGTTGAAAGATGGTTGCTTGATTAATAACCGGGAGTCACAGCAACACTAGGGAGTGAGAGCTTGACAATAGCATTTAAAAAAAAAGTTTTAAGGATGCTATAGTAAAGATAGCAACATTTTGTAGGTCTGGCCTTGAGACGTCTTGCCAATCTTACAATTTTCGAAAAAGAATCCAAATCAAAATACACATAAAATATATATTTCCTTTAAACTTCATCAATAGGAACCTTTCGAACAAATGCAAGAACTAGTGACGGAGGCCAGCCCCTGCTATAACTCTGAAAGTTTTTCAGGACCGTCTGCCTCTGTTCAGAGGAAGGAAATAGTCATGCAAGAAGCCTTTGACACTGTACTCCTTGCACATGACAAACAGGTTCAGGAAAAGAGCTCATTTTAACACAGTCCGATTATTTCGAGTTACATATTTTCATATAATAAGTAAAAAGGTCAAAGAAAACACAGACAGCTTAGAGTGGTCTACAAAGCTGCAAAAAAAATAAGGGACTTTCCATTAACAAATTGCATGGACACTCAGGTAGTGGGGACATTCCTTAGGTTAGCCTGCGCCTATAGGAACGTGGTGACCTTTTCTACTACACCACACGGCTTGCACAATGCACAGAGCAATTAAGTTAAAAAAGCTGGCAGTAAGTATGGAAAACCATGTAAATGTGTGTGACATAAACAGCCTGCACCTGTCGTCACGGACCTGCAACATGCCTTCAGAGCCCTGCCCACTACAGCCCTACCCTCACATTTGCGTCACATCTTGCGCCCCGCGGTCACAGGTAAGTGACCTGACGTCCCCACCCTGCGTACCGACGACGCCAGAGACATGCACCTTGCCATCATAGTCTCACCCTCACAGCTCTGCAGCTGACGTCTAGACCTGACGTCACAGCACCATAGACCTACCTCTAAGCCTCAGAGCCTCTCACAGACCTTCAGGAAGCCCAAGCCGTGCCCCCACCCCACATTGCACGAGGCCATGAAACCGCTCTATTTCTATATATCTGCAGCGATGGGAAGAGAGACGCATTTTCATTTCTGAAAACAGGCATTCCCATAGTTTGAAAACAAGCCATGTCACGCTGCAGAGAGCAGCTACACTCTTGTTCACACACAGGAGTTGTACCACAGCGACAAGTTTTTTCCACTTGCAATGAAGGAAGCTTTTTCATCAATGGTGTGTGTAGGGGGGAGGGGAGCTGGGTCAGTTGTGGAAGAGAAAAACATTCCACTGACACCTGCCAGAAACACAATACCTGGACAGGACTGGGAGTGGCTGGGGCTCGTGTCTAGGGGGAGAAACCGGAGACAGCAGCGAGCCTGCTGGCAGAAAACATGGCACCTGCCGAGGTGGCACCTGCTCAACAGGCCGCAGGGGCTGCGATGTTTTCCAAGAACCCCACCCTGGGAGTAAATATGGCACTGGGGATTAAATGCAGGTGGTGAAGACTGGCAGGGTGGCACTAACTGAAGCAGGATCAGTGACCTACCTTGGAGAAAAAAAGAACCTAAAAGCTTAGAGAAAGAATCACTTAGCTTAACCTCTAGTGGGGGCTTTTAAATAAGGGAAAATAAACAAGGCATTTAGGCGACTGTAAACGGACAATAAAGAAAACCAGTAGCGGCGTTACAAGCCATGTAGAGACGGCTTTCTCTGAAAAGCGGGACTGAAAGCGAAAAGTGATTGCTATTGAAACAAGTTGCACGCGCGTCATGCCTGTGTCTGGGCACGATCATAGCTCCTCCCACGGCCTATTGGTGTCTATTACGAGCTTGGTGCGCGTAATAGACACCATTAGGCCACGGGAGGAGCTATGCGCATGCCTCGAGCCAATAGTGTGCAGTCTTTTATTATGAGAAGCACGCTAAGGCCAATGGGGTAGCACAAAAGGAAAATCACACGCACAAGCGTGTGCGATTCCTAGGTCAGTGCTGAAACCCCGTTTTTCACTTACTAAATGCCTCGCGCTGCGCAAGCACTGCTGCGCAGTGCAACGCTAGGCGCGAGACCTAAAAAAGACCAAACTTTAACTATGACCTATTAGGCGACAGCACCCTTAGAACACTCCCAACAGAGGCATCTTCCCTCAGATTTTCACCACATGTTGTGTGAAGGAAGTCTCCCTGAACCCTGCTCATTTCTTTAGATTTGGTGATTTCCAAATTGATTCTTTGATGTTCCAGTATGTTAGAACTTGTCAAGAAAGGACTCTTTAGACCTTGTCACCTGTGGTAAGAAAAGTCTTAATTTGGAGGTTTCCCCATAAAGAATGTATTTATTGCCTTCATCCATCCCACAAGGTGAGAGACTGCTAAATATATAGAACCTTTTCTACTAAAAACCCTCAAATGCCGTAAAGGAAACCTTTTACTATGGCTGCAAAGTTTTAAATTAAAAAAACATAATTTCTGGGGAGAAAAGTAGTGAGTGTTCTACTTCCTTGCATACGTCTAAAGAGAGGGAGCGATTTCACCATGAGTCACCTCAAAGAATCAAGAAGCCTTAAAAAAGACACATCATGGATCTTCACAAGGCTCCTCACATAAAGAAAAAATTAAAAGGGCTTCTACAGACTCCAAACCTGAGCCTTCTACTCCATCTGTAGCCCTGCCCTAAAACCTAGATCCTCCTCTGAACTAGTTTCCAAAGAGGGAAAACAAAATGACAAAATGTAGTTGACCACGTCAACGCCGTCCTGACAATCGTCGACAGCACCTAAAGTCATGATTTCAACGAAGGCTGGCTTCCCGTTGATAATCTCACCGTTGACTTTCACTGTCCTGACGATGACTATATCAGTGTCGATGAGGGCCACTTTGTCAACGATGACCCCCCCGCCGATGATGTCCACCTCATCAATGGACGACAGTGACATCGGCGTGAACTGATCCTAGACCTTCAACCCATCAGCGTCATTTCCACCATTGATGAAGGCCTTGTCAATGACACCATTGATGATGCAAATCTCAGAAAATTCTTCATCCTCATCGTTGAAACTGAAAGAGAAGAAGCCATCCATGTTAGTTTTGACCACGCCGTCACTGCTACCATTGACGACCTCATCGACTTGACTTTTATCATCGCCTGAAAGTATTCGCCCTAAATGCATGTCTCCTGGTAAGGTGTCTCCACTACCTCCTAGTGACTTGTTGGATCTTGAAGAATCAGATGGTGAGGACCTATTGGTGCAGCTCACAATCCTTCTGAAGTGCACTTAAAGTATCGGGACGAAGAAGAAGAAGATGACTATTGTGAGCCTGTTTATCAAGGACCTCAATATGTGAAACAATACCATCACTATGTTCCTCCTCCTCCACTACCTCAAGGCATGGTCCAGGCTCCTGCTGCTTTGGTACACGATTTACAAAGCATGCTTCACGATTACTACAAGCGTTTTCCAACAATAGCTGAAGAGCAACAACTATCTGCAGAGGTGTCTATACCTGCACCTAGGTAACCGGACCATATACCACCTCCACCTACTCGAAGGATGACACCATAATCTTGCATCGCTATGCCTCCTTGATAGGATCAATCAACTACAGATGATGATAATGATGGGGATAGAGAAGAAGGTGAAATAACAAACAATTGAACTGTCCCTAGCAAATGGAACAATTCCCTCATTCCTCCACCTACACTTCCAGCACCACAACCAGCGGATCCAGCACCAAAGGATATAGATGGTGTTTACATGCTAATGAAGAAAGCAGCCAAATTCTTCCAGATTCCCATCACTGTCAAGCAATGAGACTGCTTTCCATATGCTTTCAAAGAGCAATTCAGAAAAACTGTCAGAGCAATACCGAAAGTAGATTATATTTGGAAAGAAGGAGTAAAAATAATGAAGATACCGGCTACTGCCACAGAGTTTCTTCGTACGATTGACAAGAAATATAATGCACCAGAAGACTCGCCTACCTATCTTGTGGGTCATCCAAAACTTGATTTGGTTGTTACCCAAGCTGCACAGCGCAGATCTAAAAATGCTTCTGCCCCAATCTCTACTCTGCTTTATAGAGAGGGCAGTCATCTTGATAATGCCGGTGAGAGATTTACAGTAATGTCAGGTACAACTGTCCATGCAGCAAATTCTCTGGCTATACTTGGGTGATATGATCACCAGATTGGATTTCTTGACAAAAAAAAAAATGCTGAAACTTCAAAGATCTTACAAGAAGGGGAAATCCTCTGAGATCACTGACTGCACCATGGACATTGCATCCTCAGGATTAGGGGTGGGCATTTTACTTCGCTCCGCGGACAGAGTTTTGCCACTCCACTTGGAGTTCAGCAAACACTCTGTCCCACCACGAAGCGGAGTTTACTGTGCCCATTTGGGACGTTTTGTTAAATTGTGTTGCTGTCTCATTTCTTTGTCCAGGTTTGCTTTTGTTTTTAGAGGAAACAAGCTTGTTTTGTGCTCTGGAACTCGCAACACTGATCTAGCAGCGGCCACACCACCACAGACAGCACTGTGCTGCCTGCTTTCTGGTTGCAAATGAGACGCGCAAACCAGGTGCTATCTGGACCCTTGCATCACCTCACCTTTCCTCCGTGCACTGATCCCACCACCATTTACTGAAACCGCCTCCCTGTCTGGGAGGAAGGCCAGAGCCACCTTGCTGTGATGTCCCAGCGGGTAGCCAGGGCACCTTCCCAGCACTTGAGGTGGGCGACGGTGGAGAAGACTTAGTCCCTCCTGTAGCAGCAGCTCTCCCACCACCTTCATTTTCCAGCAGCAGCAATGATGGCCCAGGGCTGTGTTTGCTGTACTTGGGCACTGCATTGAGCTTTTAAAGTTGCAGTCTGGGTGCTGCTGATGCAACAGGTTGAACTTTTCAATGGACATGTCAGTGGTGACAGCCTGCAACCCCCTCACCATGATGAAGTTCACCATGATGGATGGTGCTTTTCATCTCTTTTTGTGGAATAATTTCCGGCCTACTGAGAATTTGCCTGGTGAGTGATGACTGTATTATCATTTTAAATCCAGCTTCTATACCTTTATATGCTGGTTAGTTACTTATGTGCTGCTCACAGCCTACTGTGTGTGTGTTCACTTGTCAAGAGGAGAAACTGTGCTCGTATCACGTTACTTCCACCCTGGCTGCATCTTGAGCAGTGCCGGGAATGATTCAGTGTCCTTGCAGGTGTGCAACCACCAGACCACTTTGAGATTCCTGTCAGAACTTAGAAACAAGAATCTTCTGAGTTCTGACTGTATTAACAGTAACACCCGGACACCAGAGGGGCATCGCTGGCACAAAGGGTTTACAGCACAAGCTTGTACGCTAAACTCCCAGGGCCTTGATGACTGTGGTCCACTGCAGACTACCAAACTCCATGGTGGGCGGAAGTCTGCATAATCTAGCACATTTTTAAGTAACTCTGTGGAATTCTGTCCACCCCTACTTAGGATTCTGGAAATTGGCAGAATCAGCTGCCCTTTGACTCCGGTGTTGGCCCAAAGCTACGTAATTCCGACCAGAAGTCAAAACTAAAGTTTTCGATATGCCAATCAATGGAGATTCTTTATTTGGTACGTACGTTGCTGACTCCCTACAGGCAATACAATTGGTTACTGAGACAGTGAGATCCCTAGGAACTCTTCAGTTCTGAAAGTCTTGATTTCTAGAGCCTATGGATGAAGAGCATATTAATATCCTGATGGATACCAGAGATACCAACCACAATCTTACTAGCAGCCCTTACGGCCAGTCTATCAATAGCAAAAGCTGTATCAAGCACCGCCATCAGCTGTCTATTCTAGACAACAGCTGAGAAGAAGACAGGCTGCTTCTGCCAGAGATACTGGCAGAAAGCAGTGACTACCCCGAAGTGTCAATTACACCACCTTAAAATCATCATTCAGTGGGAGCCAGAATTGCCCATTACCTACATCAATGGAGCGAGATCACTATGGACAAGTGAGTCCTGGATCTCATCACATATAGTCAAACCATGGAGTTCATTCAAATTCTACCTTATACTCCACCAACAAAATTCTTACCATCTCATCATCTTCTTTGCAAGAAGGTGTTACATATGTTAGCAAAGGGAGCTAATGAACAAGTTCCACATCCTCAGAAAGGAAAGGGTTTTTACCCCTGTTTTTTCCTAGTGATGAAGAAATCCGGGCAGTGACACCCTAGTCTGGAACTCAGGAAGCTCAAAAAGTGCCTGAAGAAACTAAGCTTTCCATATGATTGCCCTCTATGAAATCGCCCATCTCTTCAATCACAGACTTTGTCTTACCAGCCTTAATCTCCAAGATGCCTATTTCCATATCCCTATCCATGCCAGGCATTGCAAATTCCTCAGATTCACAGTAGCCAGCACTCATTATCAATTCAAGATGCTTCTCTCTGATCTCCAATCCGCTATCTCCCTGGATATTTACAAAATGTCTCGCCTCCGTGGCGGCCTACCTGCAGCAAAGAGGACTTCAATCAATCAATCAATCATTTGTAGAGCGCACTACATACCCGCGAGGGTCTCAAGGCGGTGGGAGGGGGGTGGGGGGGGGGGGCTACTGATCAAACAGCCAGGTCTTGAGTATCCTCCTGAAGATCAGATCAACAGGTCTTGGGTCTGTCGTAGGATCAGTGGGAGGGTGTTCCATGTTTTGGTGGCAAGGTGGGAGAAGGATCTCCCACCTGTGGTTGTTCTACGGATGCGCGGGACCGTGGCGAGTGAGAGGTAGGCAGAGCGTAGCTGGTGGTTGGGGATGTAGGAGAGCCGTCTGTTGAGGTAGGCTGGGCCGGTCTTGTGGAGTGCCTTGTGTGCATGGGTGAGGAGATTGAATGATATCCTCTTGTTGACGGGGAGCCAGTGCAGGTTTCTCGAGTGGGGGTTGATGTGTCCGTGGTCTGGTATGTTGAGGATCAGTCGTGCCGAGGCGTTTGGATTTGTTGTAGTCATTTGATGAGCTTGGTCGGGGCTCCAGCGTAGAGGGCGTTTCCGTAGTTGAGTCTGCTGCTGATTAGGGACTGGGTGACTGTCTTTCTTGTATCTGTCAGGATCCATCTGTAGATCTTGCGGAGCATGTGAAGGGTGTTGAAGCAGAAGGAGGAGAAGGCGTTGACTTGCTTGGTCATTGAGAGCGTTGAGTCGAGGATGATTCCCAGGTTGCGTGCGTGGTCGGTGGGTGTCGGGGCTGCCCCCAGTGCAGTCGGCCACCAGTAGTCATCCCAGGTTGAAGGGTTGGAGCCTAGGATGAGGACCTCCGTCTTGTCCGAGTTCCGCTTCAGACGGCTGGTCTTCATCCAGTCAGCGACGGCCTTCATTCCTTCGTGGAGGTTGGCTTTGGTGGTGATGGGGTCCTTGGTGAGAGAGAGGATCAGCTGAGTGTCATCGGGGTAGGAGATTATGTTGAGGTCCTGCTGTTGGGCTACGTGTGCGAGCGGGCCATGTAAACGTTGAACAGCGTCGGGCTGAGGGAGGATCCCTGGGGTACGCCGCAGATTATCTCTGAGGCTTTGGAACGGAATGGGGGAGGCGCACGCTCTGGGGTCTGCCGGAGAGGAAGGAGGTGGTCCAATCCAGAGCCTTGTCTCGAATCCCTGCAGTGGGGAGGCGAGCGCGTAGTGTGTGGTGGCAGACGGTGTTGAAGGCGGCAGGGTCCTGATGTCATCGGTGGCGGCGATGAGGGAAGTCTTGGTGCAGTGTTTGCTGCAAAACCCTGACTGGGAAGGGTCCAGGATTCTGTTTTCTTTGAGGTATCAGGTTAGCTGTCTGTTGATGGTTTTCTTGATAACCTTGGCCGGGAAGGGGAGCAGAGAGATGGGCAGGAAGTTCTTACGGTCTCTTGGGTATGCCTTAGGTTTTTTTGAGTAGGGCGTTGATCTCTGTGTATTTCCAGATCTCTGGGAAGTTCGCTGTCTCGAGGGAGAGATTGATGACGTTGCGCAAGTGGAGCGCGATGGAGCTGCTTGCTCTGTTGTAGACGTGGTGCAGGAATGGGTCTGACGGAGAGCCGGAGTGGATTGTGCGCATGGTCTTGATGGTGTCATCGATGCTCACGCTGGCCCAGGCTAGCAGGGGGTTGTGGTCGATGGTGTATGGAGGGTCTGTTGTGTTGCTGTCTGTTGGGGCTGTCTGGGTGTTGAAGCTGTCATGGATGTCTGCTATCTTGCGGTGGAAGAAGGTGGCAAGGGAGCCGCACAGGACATGCGACGGCGGGATGTCGTTGGTGTTGGAGCTGGGGTTGGAGAGTTCCTTCACGATGTTGAAGAGATCCTTGCTATTGTGTGCGTTGTTGTCCAGACGTTTTTTCAAGGAGTTACTCTTGGCTGCCCTGATGAGGTGGTGGTGGCTGCGGATGGCGTCCTTGTGTGCTGCATGGCTGTCCGGAGTTTGTTCACTGTGCCATTTCTTCTCTAGTTTCCGGCAGGCTTGCTTGGAGGCTAGGAGTTCTGGGGTGAACCAGCTGGCTCTCTTGCTGGTGTCTCTGTGGGGGGGTTTCTTCAGCGGGGCGAGGATGTTGGTGCAGTCCTTAATCCAGCGTCTGAGGCTGTGGGCAGCGTCGTCGGTGAGTGGGCTGAGAGCGAGGTTTGCGTGTAGTTGGTCTTCGGTTTTCTTATCCATCGACAATTGGCTAAAAAAAGCTCCATTCTTCCAACAAGTGTCAAGGGATACCTCAAAGAGTCTACAACTCTTTCAAACTTTGGGCTTTGCAGTCAACTTCCAGAAATCTCTCCTTTCTCTCTCAATGAGGATAACCTTTCTAGGAGCAACTCCGGACACATTGCTAGAAAGGCATTCTTGTCCACATACAGACAAAAGAAACTTTCAATACTATCCCACTCTCTTTCAAAAAGAAAGTGGTCTTCAGTTCGCGTAAGCAAGTCTCTACTTGGCATGATGTCATCAGCCATCCCCCTTAGCCTCATGCTAGACTTAACGAGCATCCTTTCAAAGAGAAACTGGATGGACAGGGGTTCCAGGTAGAAGACAATTTGACATTATTCATATCAACCCAGTGATAAAAACAGCACTTCCTTGGTGGACAAATTCTGACAATCTCCCATCATAATGAACATTCCTTCCTCCCCTTTGAGGGTACGTCATTACAACAGACGCTTCTCTGGAAGGGTGTGGAGATCACTCAAAATATCTTCAAATTCAGGGCAAATGGACTCTAGAACAGTCCAGGATGCATAGTGACTTCCTGGATCTCAAAGCAGTCCCTCTGGCACTCCAGGAAGTTTTTTTATTGGTATATGTACCTCAATTCCCTTGATTACTTTAAGGGGTCCCTCTCATATTTTCTTATTACTCCAGGAATTCTTGACAATGATTCAGGGGGTCATTTGTGTTGAGAAAATAGACAACATGACAAGTATGTATTACCTCAACAAACAAGGAGATTCAAGATCCACAGTTATGTCCCTAGAAGCTCACGCTATCTGGCAATGGGCATTACTTCATCAAACATACCATAAGAGTGGGACACTTACCAGGAATATACATCTGTTTGGCAGGCACCTTGACCAGAATGACCCAGAGTTGTCTCGAATGGGAACTGAACCAACTCATTCTGGACTCCATAGTCCAATGATGGGGCAAGTCCAAACTTGATATTTATGCATACCGAGAGGGCAGAAAAAAATGACCGTTTTACACCAGCTGGTACCCTCAAAAAGGGTCCTGGGGGAATGCCTTTTTGATAAAATATTCTCGGATTTATAGCTACGCTTTTCCCCAATCTCTCTTATTCCCCGAATACTCAGTAAAATGAAAAGGGAACCATGACAGTTGATACTCATTGCTCCACGATGGCCCGGACAACACTGGTTCGTGGAGTTACTCATGTTGTCACAGGCTTAGCCACATTCAACTGAAGCCCCAAGTGCACTTGTCAATGAACAACAAGCAGGTCCTTCATTCAGAATACCATGAGCTCCAACACCTAGCAATTCCACAGGACTATAAGGATATCCTTGCTAAGGCCAAAGCCGACTACGAACAGAACATATTGCCTCAAATTTAAACTATTTTGTTTATGGTGTGAAAAATTGAATGCACATCCTATTACATCGCCTCCGGAATAGATGTTGCCTTATTTGCTATCGATAGCGAAATATAGCTTGCCACATTCATCCGTCAAAGTGCATTTTGCGGCTATTTAAAGATACAGATAAACCTTGGATCTCCTTCTTTGTGGTCTTAGATTAGTTGCTCAATTTCTTAAAGGACTATTCAGAGTAAATCCCCCAATAAATTCACAACCACCTGCATGGCAGCTTAACACTGTACTATCCCAATTGATGAAAAACCCATTTGAACCTATCCACAAGGCTGAACTGAAGTTCCTCGTTTGGAAGACAGCATTGCTGCTAGCTCTTAAATCTGCTAGAAGAGTATGTGAACTCCAAGCGTTCACTATTAAGGAACCATTTATACAATCAAAGATAGCATTGTAATTCTTTGGACTAATCCCAGATTCAATCCAAATGTTCCCACTGATTTTTATCTCAATCAACCAGTTATGCTAAAGATTTTCTTTAACCATCATCAACACCAGCAGAGCCAGCTCTTCAAATCTTGATGTCAAGGGGTGCTTAAAGTTTTACATACATTGCACAAAACCTCTCCGTACTACAGATCAACTTTTAGTGGCCTTGGGAAACAATAACAAGGGTTGACCAGTTTCTAACCCCACCACAGCAAGGTGGATTTCAACAGCTTTACAGCTCTGCCACTCTAAGGCGGGTACACCTTTAAGACAAAAGATTAAAGCTCATTCTACAAGAGCAGCCTCTACAAGTGTGGTCTTGTTTGCTGGGGCGCCCATCAAAAGTATATGCCATGCTGCAATCAATCAGTCTGTGAGCATGTAGAGAGTGGCTTGTCACCCTGGGGGGTCTCCACGCACTGCTGGGTAGTGTGAACCACAGTCGAAATGCAGTAATGTTCGAAGAGCCAGATCTTGAGCTGCATCCTGAAGTCCCTCAGTGATGGAGAGGTATGAAGGTGGAGGGGGAGGTCATTCCAGGCCTTGGCAGCGTGGTAGGAGAAGGAACCGCCTCCACAGAAGCTGCGGTGGATGTGTGCCAAGGCAAGGGTGGAGGATTGGAGCTCTCTAGTCAGTTGACCGAATGTCAGGCGGTTGTTGTGGAGGTGGGCCCGGACTTGTGGGGGGGTTTGAAGGCATAGATGAGGAGCTTGAAGCAGCATTTATCCTGGACGGGTAGCCAGTTTGTTCTTCTGAGGAGCTCAAGGATGAGTCTTGCCTCTGAGTTCTGGATGGTCTGTTGGCGGCCCAGGAGTTGTTTGGTGGCTTCGGCGTAGAGAGTGTTGCCGTAGTAAAGTTGGCTGGCGAATGAGGTCCTGGGGGCTTGTCTTCCTGGATGAGACGGGGATCCATCTGAAGATCTTTCGGAGCATGCAGAGGGTGAGGAAGCAGGCAGAGGAGAAGGTGTTGATCTGTAGCTTCATAGTCAGAAGGGTGTCAAGGATGATTCAGAGGTTGCATGTGTGGTCAGTGGGGGAGGAAGAGGGGCCGAAGGCAGAGAGTGTCCTATGGTGAGGGCTTCTTCCCAAAGATGATGACCTCTGTCTTGTCCGGGGTTAAGCTTGAGTCATTTGGTCTTCATCAAGGAGGTAATTTCGGTCATGGTGTTTAGGAAGTTGGTTCTAGTGGTGTTGATGTCTTCTGTGAGCTGGATGTCGTTGGATTCGGAGAGGATGTTGATTACGTGGGTGCAGGCGATGTCTGCCAGTGGTGTCATGTAGGTGTTGAAGAGGGTGAAGCTGAGGGATTATCCCTGGGGGATGCCACATATGATTTTCCTGGGTGTGGAGAAGTGGGGAAGGTAGATCCTCTGAGTTAGACCAGAGAGTAAGAAGTGAATCCAGCTAAGTGCATTGCCCTTGATGCTGATGTGGTTGGAGTCACGTGATTAGGGTGTGATGGGAGACTGTGTTGAATGCAGCTGATGGGTCCTAATACAATCTGATCACCTAGCTTGGGTCATGTTTCGGAGCCTACCTGGCAACACTCATGGGGAATCGACCTCAATCAGACTGAGCCGCAACACCCTGGAAGGGCTGACACCAGAAGAGACATCCCTCATGGCGGATTAGGGCATAGACACCTCACTTCCTGCACCAGAGAAATATCCTCACGTGCTAAAAGTACTTCTGCCAATGAATGCAGTGTACTCAGTTTTAAGGGGAACGGCCGGCAGCCATTCTAGGAATAATTAGACCGCAAAATAATTGTCCTATATTAAATACATGATAACTAGCACACTTGACCAAAGGACAGTTTCCATCAGTGAGCCGACGTGAACCCCTGGACAGCAAACTTGGACCCAACCAAGAAGGCTTGCTCCCACGATGCAACATTAACTTCACAAAGGCAAACAAATCACCACCAGATCCTAGAATGTAGCCGGCATTGAAAAACTCCTCAGTACTAACTCAGCACTTAAATACCTCCAAAAAAATGACATCCTTTGTCTACAAGAGACCTGGGTCACTGAACCCCTAATTCTTCTAGGCTTCCACAAACTTCACACTGCAGCCATAAAACGCAATAACTTTGGGCGAGCATCTGGCGGCCTTTCGATTTACATAAACCAAACTCGTAGAATAGAGACCACCTCAATTGCAACCAACACCACAGATCTGCAAGCAGCACTTATCAGCAGGCTAGAAAGCAACAATATTTGAATCCGACTTTTGTTCATTAGCTGTTACGTTAACCCTGCCACCCACCAAAAAAAAACAAAGCACTAAAAACACTGGAAAAAAAGAGATAATTTACTAAATAAATACGCCTCACATTTTCCAGTCCTAGCCGGTAACCTGAACACTCAGGAGCTAGGGAACCCGCATATCCACTCCCCATTTTCCATTGAGGCCACCCTCTTGCAGTGTCTCCTCCAAAGTCACATGCTGGTCTCCGTGCAAGACAATAAAGCAGTTGAGAATCCCCTCTGGCTCCCACTTCCCTCTTTCAGGGATAAGTCCACAATTGATTACATCTTCATCTCAGAACACCTGGCACCATACCTCAATCATTTTGAAGTGGACAACAGGGATTAGAGTGACCACCAACCGCTGAGGGCAATTCTCCAATTAGAAGGGACATTCGCCTCACAGCTGCAAACACTCGGGGCTCCAACAAAGCACTGAGCAGAATAAAATGGTCTGCAAAGCTCGGCCTAAAACTTGCAGAGTGGACCACATCTAAATAGTCGAATCCAACAGAATTAGGTACAGTCACCCTTTCCGTGCATTGAGGAGCACTTCTAGTGGACCTAAAACAAGCCCGGGGGGGTCTGGAATTTCCCAGACTCGGGTCACTCATGGCCACCCACCCAGTCCATACATCATATCAAGGGAACTCCACATTACCAAGCGAAGCCTTTCAAAGGCTCTGAAGGCAAGGAAAAAGGTAAACAAAAACCTACGAACTCATACAATCTCAGCTCTCCAAGCAGAGCACAGAATGAAAGTTTGGCAGATAAAATCAAAGAAGATAGAGGCGGAATGGATGAAAATCTTCATTCTCCTCAAAGAAAGGCGACACTTACAACTTTGGAGACACATCAATCATCTTAGTAACTCCGGTCAGACAAAAGAGAATGGAGTGGCACCTGACGAGTAGGTCAAATATGCAAAACAGCTATACTTTAACCATCAGAACACACCATATATCAACCTACACCAGCCTTCTTTAGTAACATGCCAGACTGTCCAAACATCTAATTTCACTGAGGCCGAGGTAACTGATTTAATCAGAAAAAATGAGGGCCCGTCGGAGCCCCAGGACCCAATGGGGTCCCTGCTTCAGTGTTTAAAGCCTCACAAGAATACTGGTTGGGACAGCTCACGCCACTCTTCAAGCACAGCTATGCCACCTCAGTAATCCCAACCTCTTTGAAAGGTTCCATCCCCTTTCCCATTCACAAATAAGGGGACCGCACAAAACCGGTTACTTATTGCCTCATTGTTTTATTAGACCTAGAAGCCAAAGCGTATGCAAGGATACAACTGAAAGAACTAGAAGCCTGGGTAAACGATAACAAAATCCTTCCCCTCTTTGAATTAGGTTTTATGCCTGAAGGTTCCACCATGGATAACATCCTAGCACTGGGTTACTTGGCAGACAGAGCTACACAGCTGACGCAACTGCTTCTTTTATGCTGCTATGTGGATTGGGTTTGAGTGTTTGATTGATTCAGATGCTCCGTCCATCACCACCCCCTTTTGTACCGCTTTTGGCCGCCACAAGTGTGGCAGGGTATGCTCAGACGTGAGTCCCTTGCTCACTTTGCCACTGGATTCAAGCAAGCCGGGCTGAAGACGGCTGGAATGCCAGAAACCGGTCCTCAGAAGCTTGTTTTCGGTCCAGGGAAGACATGGCTTGGCAGTTCGGGCTGGGCTGTTCCCATGAGGCACAGCGTCAGACTGATTTGCATATAGCCATGTCTAAACTGGGGTGGCAGAGTGGGCTAAAGAACGGTGATGGATTAAACCCAGATCTTTTGACTGGGTTTGAGTGTTTGATTGATTCAGATGCTCCGTCTATCACCACCCCCTTTTGTACCGCTTTTGGCCGCCACAAGTGTGGCAGGGTATGCTCAGACGTGAGTCCCTTGCTCACTTTGCCACTGGATTCAAGCAAGCCGGGCTGAAGACGGCTGGAATGCCAGAAACCGGTCCTCAGAAGCTTGTTTCCGGTCCAGGGAAGACATGGCTTGGCAGTTCGGGCTGGGCTGTTCCCATGAGGCACAGGGTCAGACTGATTTGCATATAGCCATGTCTAAACTGGGGTGGCAGAGTGGGCTAAAGAACGGTGATGGATTAAACCCAGATCTTTTGACTGGGTTTGAGTGTTTGATTGATTCAGATGCTCCGTCCATCACCACCCCCTTTTGTACCGCTATGTGGATTACAGCCCAGCATTGACTGTGTAGACTGAGGGAAACTGTGGAAAACCTAGACTCCTGCGGTATCCCCCGATAGCTACTAAAAGCAATAATAGCTCTACACCTGGGAACCTGGGTCTGCATAAAGACCAGCCAATCCACCGCAACAGTAAAGGTGCTAACCAACAATGGTCTGAAACAAGGCTGTGTCCTTGCTCCTTGATTATTCAATCTTTATACAGCAGACCTGGGCAAAGCCCTGGATGGTGCATGCCTTCTAACACCAAAGTTGGGGAAAGTGCGGCTCCAAATCCTCCAGTATGCTGATGACATCCCAATAATGGACTATACGCGAACTAGCCTACAGAAAGCCCTTAACACGCTCCACAGTTATAATCAAAAGAATAACCTCCTGGTGAACCAGGAGAAGACCAAGATAATCATCTTAGCAAAGCACCCCAAAAGAAAACTGCCCAATGGCTATCAGCAAATTAAGACATGCACGAGTTACAACTATCTTGGCGTCAGGCTATCAGACGGGGCAACACCAGTGGCCACTTAAAACATCTAAGAAGTAAGGGGGCCAGCATCATTTACAGTTTATAGCATCTAAATCAGCTGCTACACAGCCCCACTGCAGAAAGCATCTTGAAAGTCTTGAGAGGCAAACTCGTTCCTTCCATCAATTATGGTCACCTCGCATTTCCCGGTGCACTCAATAGGTTCCTGATGTATTTCCATATTTCCAATTACAAGAAGGTTCTAACGCTCCCCCAACAGGCTAGGAGAGACAGAGTTAGACTAGAGCTGGGACTCACTCGTCCAGACGTCACATGTTCAGGGGACACAATAAATACTATATCAGCACCCTGCGTGCCTCAGCACCCTCGCTGAAAGCCCAAATCAAATCCATTTTTTAAGTGGCTTGTTCCCCAAAGCAGACCAACTTGGCAGAGAACACAAGCCTACTTGTAATAGAAGTTCAAAACCTTCAAAATCAGGATATCCCGGTCAGACCCTGGAACAAGCATTTACAATGCAATGGTCTCGGCATTATTAAAGGTAGAATTATTGGCATTGCTCATGAAATTTGTTTTCATTTAAAAAAATATATAAATAATTGGTATTGTCATTTACAGTGGCAATAGGTGAGCATTAGAGAGTAGTAGAGAGTATTCGCGGACACAGAGCCACACACACAGACAGAGCCACACACACACACACACAGAGCCACACACAGAGCCACGCACACACACAGGGCCACGCACACACACAGAGCCACGCACACACACAGAGCCACGCACACACACAGAGCCACGCACACACACAGAGCCACGCACACACACAGAGCCACGCACACACACAGAGCCACGCACACACACAGAGCCACGCTCACACACAGAGCTACGCGCACACACAGAGCCACGCGCACACCCACACACACAGACAGAGCCACTTACACACACACAGCCAGATACACGTACACACACACACACAAACAGAGCTATGTATACACACAAACACACACACAGAAAGAGCCACGCACACACACAGACAGAGCCACGCACACACACTAAAGTTGAGGTGGTGCTTTGATGTTGAGGTGGTGTTGAGTGATGCTATTGTTGTCCATAGTGAGGCTGTGGTGGTAGTGAGGCATGGTGAGGTGGTGGTGTTGTGGTTGGCGCTGATTTCTGTTTAACTGGTGTTTTGAGGAGATGCTTGCTTGATTCTGGATGTGATGTTGCGCTGTAGGGTATGGAGATTGTATAAATACACAATGCATTTACAAGCCTCATTAATGCACTCCGCACACTAATTACTATCACCGGCTCCAAAAGCCCCCCCCCCCCGTCCAGCCTCCGGGACAGGCAGCAGCCTGGTCGCCTAACAAATCCAAATGAAAGATTCAACAGAATGATAATTCCTCCATATTCCCCCCAAGCAAAGTTATGAATTTCTACCAGCTGACCTAACCCCTCGTGTGCGGGGGCACATCAGAGGAACCTTTAGATGCAAGGACAGAAGGCACAATCAGCAACTCTTCCTTGGGGGAGTTGATGGGGGTGTCCGGGGCAGGCGGTTGTGAATGAAAGGATGGGGTTTATAACACATGCTTGAAATTATTTAACTCTATGCTGGATTTGCACAGCTGAACTGAAAAACGTTAATGTAGAAGGAAATGGTGGCGCTAGGATGTCAGGAGGTGAGATACAAACGTATAATTAGGAATCTACAACAATGTGATGGCATTTGGCAGTGAGCAACAATTATCCAATAATATGGCTCTTACTCGTCTCATTCGTCAGGGCCTGAAAACAGCTTTGGTAGTCTTGGGAGGGGGGCTTTACATCAAACAAACGCGCCGCTGCAGCATTTTAATAGTTCTGGTATACAATTTCAACACAACCTGCCTTTGCCTTACACGAATGTACTTTAAAGTGAGTGCCTTTCACATCATATAAGCGATGCAAACACCTCGCTCCCACAACCTCCGCGCCTTCCTGAAGCTCTGCACATTGCTGCATTCATTCTATAATGCCAAAACACTTTAAAGGTCAGCCGTACAGTTCACAGCATATGTACAAAAAGCTTTATAAATGCCATAATAACACACTCCCCTCACCTTCATTGGGTCGGAGTACCCGGGCAGCGCCTCATTTTACGATCTCGAAAGGATGAAAGACCGAATCTGCCTCTCTGGGCTTCATCCTGAGATTTGCTGGTTGCAGGCCTGGCACTTCATTCAAACACCGTGCCATTGATGTGACTGGCTTCTGTTTACTGTGTATGGTGCTGGGCTGCATGCACGAGAGCTGGAACCCTGCTCCATGCCGTGCCGGAGTGGCACATTCTAGTGCGCGTTAATGAGCAGAGGCACACTGGTCTGCAGGGAGACGGGAACTCTTTTTTTTTTTTTTTTTTTTTTTTTAAACCTTTATTTACAAATGCACAATACACGACGGGAACTCTTTTGATGGTTGGGCCCATCGTCACTGGCTTCGTGTCTGCCCCATCCATGATGGTCTAACAGTGACGAGAGACCCCTGCAAGGATGCGTGTTACAGACATGAAGTAATTCGGGGTTCCTTTAAGACAGGCAAGCCATGGGAGGGAGATAGGCTTTCAGGTTCACACTCATTATGAGCAGAATGCAATGGATCTGAAGAAACCGCATTGTGCGTGGAGAATCTAGGCCTGGTCTTGCAGCTCTGGACAGTGGTGCCATGCCTCATTGAGGCGTGTGTGATGAGCTATAAAGATTGTATCCCTATCCATTTAGTAAACCAGTTGTGAGAGAATGTATTTAAAACAAGGGCAGAGAGAGACACACAGGGAAGTGGAGCAAGATAGGGAGTGGGAGGGTAACCAGGGCAGAGGGGGAGACACGCATGGAGGTCATAAGGGGAGAGAGAGACAGGGCAGAGAGAGACAGGGCAGAGAGAGATACACAGGTGTTCAGAAGTGGGAGAAGAAAGCGAGGGGGAAAGCGAGGGGGAGATGGAAACGAGCATAAAGTGACATGCATGGGGGCCAGGCGTGGAGCAAGATAGCGAGGGGGAGACATAACCTAGGGGAGGGAGACGTACACACACACACACACACACACACAGGGTCGGAAGTGGAGCAGAATAGAGGGTTTGATGGAAAACAGGGCAGCAGGAGGGAGATGTGCAAACGGGATCAGAAGTGGAACGAGACAGAGAGGGGTGAAGGAAGCAAGGGCGGAGGGGAGAGGGGAGAGCGCTACACATACAGGGGGCTCAGAAGGGGAGCGAGAGAGGCAGGGGAAACCAGGGCAGAGGGAGTGAGAATCCGACAGGAAGGGCAGATGTGGCTTGCGAGATCAGCGAGGGCACAGAAGGAGAGGCCGCGGCGGGTGACCTTTGCCGCAGTGGCATCGATGCTACCCCTCTGGCAGGTGTGCCCTCAATACCAACCTTCCCTCCAGCTGCCAAGAGCGTTCACGAACGCGATGTTAGCATGTCAGATTTACAACCTAACAGATGGGCAGGGAAGTTTAAAAGACAGTTTCTATCTGATCTGGTGGGTCACCTTAAACACCGACCGCCTGCATAAACCGGACTGGTGTTGGTGTAAAGATTTTTCTCCAAGGCGGCCTGAGTTGACTGGACTCTAACTCCGCCTCGCAGCAGCTTCTGATTCACCATCCGCCCCCGAGAACAACCCGGTCTGTACTACTATCACTCTTGCGTCTCCTGAGTTCCAGTTAGAACGGCCGCCCAAAGTCTTTGAATAGCGCTGCAGCTGTCGCCACCTTTCGGTTCATCCACACCGTCACTGGCGGCGGGAGGCGTCGTGGCCGGGAGGCTTTGAGCTGGTGTGGCGAGGCGCGGGAGCACTCTTCAGAAAGGCTTCTCACACCGGAACAGTCGGGCAGCATCTCAGACCGGACCCTGGCCTCCAACCACCCTCTGGCAAACTACAACTCACCAGCTGTTTGGGGAGGCGGCGGCTCCTCTCTGCCGCAGGCAGGGCTGCTGGGCTTCTCCGGTCGGCGGCGGCTGGGGACAGACTTCTTCTCCTTGCCGAGCAGGAGCACGGGGAGACCTCTCGTCCGCTTCCTGCCTGGCCCACTGTATTTCTGGGTCGCGGCAAGTACCTTATGAGGTGTAGAGACGCCTCGAGCACGGCACTACTCCCGGTAAGGAGCAAGAGGGATCTTTCCTCGATGTGGCGTGGAGATGTCTCGGTCAGAGCGCTGCTCCACATCCATTTACCGGTAATAGAATGGCATCCGTCTAATTGTAGAACCTGCTAGACTCCCAAACAAACCAGGCTTGAGGAGAGATAAAAACGGGTCTTGCTCTCCTTCCAGGTAGGTTCCGTGACCTCCAGTAAACTTTTCTCCCTGACCTCGCGGGATGGCCACTCATACAGCACATCTGCACCGCTCTCATTGCTAATGAAAATGGTTGGCCTGGGGTGGGAGGGGGTGGGGGGGAGCGGGACGAAGGAGAGCTGAGGGGGGGAGCGGGATGAAGGAGAGCTGCGGAGGGAAGGGGTGGGAGAGGGACCGGGACAAAGGAGAGCTGCGGGCGGAGGGAGGGGGGACAAGCAGAGCAGCTCTGGAAATCACCACCGTCTTTCTCCGAGGCAAAGCGGAAATGCATCGGAGAAAGCATGGTAATTTTCGCATTCGGGGCGTGTGTTTTGCTGTTCTGAGTGACGGGCTACGTCACTGTCTAAAGAACAGCAAAACTTTCGCCCCCAAATCCGAAAAAGACGGAGCCTATTCGGAGGGACGGCTCTCTCCTCCAATGACTGGCCTCCTTTTAGGAAGCCAGCCAATGGGAGAGAGGCAAAAAAGAGGCGGGACAAATAGTCCACACTAAACAACATTAAATCTCGGACTTCCGGTCTGCCTTCGGCATTACGGCATTCGGATATTACCTCGACCTAAAAAGTCAGTGAACGCGCAGGTTAAGAAAATGTAATTCGAAAGGATCCTGGAAAGCTTACTCCGTCAATCCAGCTTCTCTAAACTGGACATCTCGTCTATCCTGAGCAAACCGCAGCCTTATTATGAGCAAGCCTTAACAGTTCAAACTCAGAAGAGAATTTTGTACATGAGGCTTCTTGCACTACCAGTCAACGATTCAATCCATTTTAGGCCTGGCAGGACAACTTATTCGCTTGCAGACTATGTAGCTACCAATGCGAATCCTGGCTTCACCCATTGTCCTGTTGTCCAAAGATGGCTAGTGAGCGACATGGCCTGGTAATAACTACTTGCAGGACTCATGGTCTTAGATACTGCCCAGACGTCTCAGACGTGTTTTTCTCTGCCAAAACAGTACAAACTGCAGCCAGACTAGGGAAATTCACAGATGCAATCCGGGTCGCCCTTATAAACACTACTAAAGCCACCAGCAGCAATTAGCTGGCCATCAAGCCAGAATTACAGCAACCTTTGGCTTGCACAGCTAAGAAGGAAACACAATCAACCAAGTCCAGAAGATGAACTGTGCACGTCAGACCAGCTAAACCCACACAACCAAGGTCAATATCCACAAATGCCGGTTTTAACCATTTTTACTCTTAACTAATCCTGGGACAGTTAAAGGTTCTCTTTAAAAAGAAGATTAATCCACTGCGTTAAAGGGCCTATTTAAAGCCCTAAGATCTAAGGGAACTACAGATGCAACTGCCATCCTAATGCACTAGCACTTCTGATTTAGCCTGGACTGCTGTTTCTACGATTTTATAGATTTTAGCAAACCCGACATCCCAGCTGGAACCCTCAAGATGGCTATGAATTTTAGAACTGTATTTTTATCCCCTTTTTCCCCTAGTTTTCCTTTTTTCTTTTACTCTACATACGAAAATGCAGCAGATTGTAACAATTTTAATTAATTGAACAATAAAGAATACATGTATAGGTCGTGGAGAATGAGGGACGCTGTTCCTCCTCGGTCGAGAAGGTCTCTGATGTCATAGGTTGCTGCAATCAGGGCGTTCTTACTGCTACAAACGGGTTGGAAACCAGATTGGAAGTTGTCGAGCAGGTTGTTTCCTTTGCGGTAGTCAGTAATCTGGCTGTTGATGGCCTTTTCCAAGACTTTGGCGGGGTAGTGGAAAAGCGAGATGACTCAGTTGTTTTGTAGTTCTTTGGGGTTGGCTGAGAGTTTCTTCAGGAGGGGCTTGACCTAGGCGTGTTTCCATACGACGGGTACGGTGGCTGATGTGATGGCGGTGTTGAGGTATTCTGCTTGGGGGTGTCCGATTACTTCTCTTTCTAGCATGTAGAAGAGGTGCAGGCAGGGGTCCGAGGGAGATCAGGAGTGTAAGGAGTTCATTATAAAGATGGCATCTTCAGAAGAGAGCTGCTTCAGTCGGCGGTCGGATGGGGGTGAGAGGCGTTGCTTTGGGAGCGAAGGAGGTTGGGTTCGGTGGGTTGGGGGTCGAAGTTGCTTTAGATGTCAGATAATTAGTGTAGAAAATAGTCGGCAAGAGTGTCACAGAGTGCTTGGGAGGGGCAGATTGTGTTCTCTGCGGCAGGGGAATTCTCTGATGATGTGCGTTGGCGCTTGTCTCTGTGCGGGTGTTGAGGGCTTCTTACTTGGTTTCTCTAAGACAGTGGTAGTAAATGTTAAGGGTGGATCTGTAGGCGTGGAGGTTGGTGTGGGTCTTGTAGGAATGCCACTGTCTCTCTAGTTTCTTGCAGTGTCGCTTAAGGATCAGTAGCTCAGGGGTGAACTATCTGGCATGCTTGGCAGGTCTGCTGGTGGTAGACATCTTCGTGGGGGCAATGGTGTCAGCGGCTGCGGAGATCCAGCAGGAGAAATTTAGAATGTCTAGTTTGAGGGAGTTCAATGGGACGGGTCTAGCTTCTTTGATCGTGGTGGTACCGAAGGGTTCAGTGACAGCCTCATTTGTGGCGAAGGTGGGTCGGGTCTGGATGGGGTCTCTCAATGGCTGTAGATGGTGAAGTGGGAAATGCTGTGGTCGGTTCATGTCAGCTCAGTGGTGTGGCAGAATTTTACTCTGTCGAAGGTGGAGAAAATGGAGTTCAGAATGGGTATTGCTCTGTGCATATGGGTTGAGACCAGTTGTGAGACGTCAATGATGCTCATGTTCTCGAAGTGTAATGGCGTTTTGTCATCAGGATATTCTAGTTGGAAGTTCAGGTCCCCCAGGAGGATATAGTGGTTGGAATCAATGGCCAGAGGGGCAATGAAGTCTGGGATGGAGTTGCAGAAGCTGATGTGGGGGTCAGGAAGTCATTAGGTGAGGGAACCTCCAATGGTGATAATGGTGTCAGGCTTGATCTGGAAGTTGCGGTGTTCCATTATAGGTGTAGTGTTGTTGTTGGAGGTGGTGCATTCGAGGGAGTCTTTGTGGATGATGGAGATGCCCCCGCCGTGTTTCTTGTGTGGTCACGGTGGATCATCTTGTATCCTAGAGGTGTAGCAGTGGCATTGTTTGGTGCCAATGTGGGGGGTGAGCCAGGTTTCGGTTATGAACATCACGTCAGGGTTGAGAGTAGTTTTGGTGTCACAGATGTCTGTGGTGAGCTTGCAGAGGGATTTCACATTGAGGAGGGCGCAGTGTAGCTGGGACTTGAGGCCGGTTGTTTGCTGGGTAGTGCTCATGAGGGTGCTCATGTTGCAGGAGAAGTGGCAAGTGGCAGTGGTGGCAGCTGAAGGGTCCTTCCTTGATGCGTGGAGAGGTGGTGTGATAGTTGGTGTTAGGAGTCTTGAGTTTGAGGTTTAGGATCTCATCAGAGGAGTACCGGAGGTGGGCTGTAGATCCAAGGTTCCTGGCATTGAGCCCGGTCCAGATGCAGATGGGCTTGCCATTGGTACGCCATGCTTCAGTCTCCATTAAGTATCCCTGGAAGGGGGGCAGGTCATTCCGGCAGCAGGAGTGCAGGGCGGGAAGTGGTGAATCAGTGAGAACTGGTAGAGGAAAGGCGAGGGAAAGGGTGGGCAGCGACGAGAGGAGCAGGCATGCTCAGAAAAAGAAAAACCCAGAAATAGAGAATGGAATAGTACAACACACACTAAATTAGCAAAACAAATACACAAAATACAGAGAATAACCCACCCACAATAGGCACAAGAACTAACCTACCCAAGAAATTACGGCATTGCAGGCATTCAGAAAGGACTCAGGGCAGCAGGGGCTCGAACCAGTGCACTACATGGCTGGAGGACCGTGAGCGGTGCATCTCTGATGCAGCAGCAGGGTGAGTGGCGACCAGGAGCTAAGGAAGATCGTGGGCTTCAACCTGGAAGAGCAGGCCCACTGTCATACAGCACTACTGTCTGGATTTGGCACAGAGCAGTGGTAAAGCTGTGGGTCAAGTGGTACTTCAACATCTTTTCCAAAAAGCTAATACTGGTACCATACAATTCATAATGTTGTACCCACAATATGCTTTCGTATTTATGTCTTATTTTATTGTTGATGTATTACACTGCTAACTATTCTGATTCAAGCATGCAAGTCTATGAAAGATACCTCAATACTGGAGAAAGAACTTGTTTCTTACCTTTAACTCTCGTTCTCCAGTATTGGTATATTTCATAGATTCACATGTGAACCTAGAGGCTCCCCTTGTTGGCAGGTGTCAACTATTCCCACTAGTGCTTGAACATTTGAGAGAAGATGTCATGGTGGTGTCAGGCAGGAAGGCCAATCACGTAAGGGGTGCACATAGCCAGTCCATTACCCTCTTACTCTACTGTAGAACGACTGGGAGGCGTGTGCAGGGGCGGCCTTAGGCATGTGCAAGCTGTGCACCTGCACAGGGCCACCAAACCCCAGGGGTCACCACGCCAATATATATCCTTAATATAATAATCCTCTGAGGATGGATACATATTTGCGTGGTGGCCCCTGGCAGGGATTTGGCGGCCTCTGGCTCTGTTCCACTTCCAAACACCCTGACCCTCCCCCCCTCTTCACTGGCCTCCGCCCCTGCGTTCCTCCTGGTTTCTGATTGGCTTCTCTTTTCCCTACCCACTGCTGACCCGCTGGTACCTTCCTGAGCTCCGGGGGGCTCTGCCCCGCCCGGATCCCTCTTCCAGGGGCCCCCTACCTACGCTCCCTGCCCAGGGCCGCCATGAGCCTAGAGCCACCCCTGGCGTGTGTGTATGGAAAACTACGACTATATTTGGAAAAAGGGGACCCCTATATAATACAGTTGCACTTGCTATACATAGGGAAGAAACAGAGTTGGGAAAGGTCTATAGCCAAGTGACAAACAATGGTTAGATAATTTAATTTATAGTTTTCTGAAAATGAAAACCTAAAATGAATGGTATATTAAGTCCAACTGTATACAGAAACCAATAAGCATAAATTATTTCTGATATAGCTTTGTTTATTGTTATTTATTATATTTTCTTTGTTTTCTACTGTTTTTTATATAATTTTTATAAGTGATTATGTGTTTTGGTTATATAGTATTGAATTAAAAATACATAAGAGAAAATACAAAATCAATAGACATGAAACGTATATACAGTGATGAAGGCAAAGCGGTAGACACCACCACGCGCGTTTCGGCTCTTGAGCCTTCTTCAGGTGACCGTCTATTGTTCTATGAATAATAAAAAGATATATAGATAAGATTACCACCACAGACATATTAAGTACAATACACTGGAAAACAAATATACAGGTTATTTACATTTCTCACAGTTCATTGATGATAACACATATTATGTACAGTGGACTAAAGACAGACATACATGTTATTTACATTTCTAGCAAATCATTAAGGGCAGCAAAGTTGCATCATCATATTGGTAGATATTGATTTCATCTACATAGATACAATAGATAGAACAACAATAGACGGTCACCCGAAGAAGGCTCAAGAGCCGAAACGCGCGTAGTGGTGTCTACCTCTTTGCCTTCATCACTGTATATACGTTTCATGTCTATTGATTTTGTATTTTCTCTTATGTATTTTTAATTCAATACTACATAACCAAAACACATAATCACTTATAAAAACTATATAAAAAACAGTAGAAAACAAAGAAAATATAATAAATAACAATAAACAATAAAGCTATATCAGAAATAATTTATGCTTATTGGTTTCTGTATACAGTTGGACTTAATATACCATTCATTTTAGGTTTTCATTTTCAGAAAACTATAAATTAAATTATCTAACCATTGTTTGTCACTTGGCTATAGACCTTTCCCAACTCTGGAAAACTACGACTCCCAGGAGTCCGAGGGATCGTTGACAGGAAAAGGCACCTGTCATCAACCCCTGATTGAGGTCAGGATATAAGCTCCTCCTACACACTGGCAAGGTGCTTGACAATCTGATTCCCTGTGTTTGCCTGCCGCGCTGGGAACTCTGTTTCCTGGCGTCTCCAGTTTTCTTGGTTCTTTTGGATTATAGGCTTGCCGGTAACGCTCGTATTTTGGGAGCATTTCCAGGGCAGTACAGGGTCAGCGACTTCTTGATGAAACTGAGACTGCCTTCACAAGCTTAGTTTCTCCAACGTGTTTTATCTGTTGTGGCTCACATTTGCCACATGAGTCCATTGCTCGAAGCTCAGTGGGGGTGCCACACCTATACTGCCAAGTCACGAGCGGAACTTACCCGGCATCAATTACTGTTGGCGCCCGTATTCTTGCCGCATTTTCATTTACTGATGCCAAATGGTGATGGGGCCATACGGGGACGCAGAGGCGATGCATTCCTCATAAACCCCTGATGATTGGGATTTCCCAACCACTCCTGTGACGGAACAGTGGGCCGCTCTTGGAAAATAGAATGCAGAGAAGTGGAGGGAGCATCCTTTCTGCACTCCTGATTTCTCCTTTTCTTTTCCTGCAGTTTAGTTTTCGTTTTTTAAGTTGTATGGACTACACTAGTGTCTTCTGGTGGAGATTTCGAACTATAAGACCAGGACCTTCCAGCACTTTACCTGTTGCCTTCACAACCTATCTGGCTGGTGGACATCGCCTCCCTGGTCATTGCAGGGTCCCAACTGAACAGTCCACGATGTGCTGTGGGAAAGGTGGATATGAGTACACAGGAACAAGAGCAGTGTGCAGTGATGTGGATGTTTCCTTTGTGTGTATGTCTTCTTCATTGTTGTCTCCTGTCTTGCACACAGGGTTCTTCCCGTATGGCAATGGTTCCTTGACACCCTAGCGGTCCACACTGCCCAAGAGGGTTTCCAGACCAGCGCCTCTCCAAAACACTCCACAGCCTTTATTGTTTTCTCCAACTCCCCTTTTCCCCTGTGCGTTCCCGTACAAAGAAATAATTACAAAGTACTCTTAGGGAGGCAACTTAGAAGGGAATAGAAGAACCAGCTTCTCATCATCCCAGCTGGATGGCTCCTAAAGTCAGTGATGTTTCAATCTGGTAGTCCTGACAAGATGCCACTGTTGGGAGTGTTCAAAGGGTGCTGTTGCCTGATAGGTCATGGTTCAAGTTTGGGTCTTTTTTAAAAAGGACATAGTTCGGGGCGTGGCTAGCAGCCGATGATGGTGGCAGCAAACTAGAGAGGCTCCCGTAGCGTGGCGGCTTCCCGCATCAATCCGCATGCCTATCCGCTCAACAATGAACCCAGAAGGGGTGCCCCGGGTCCGGTGACCGAACGACGGCTGCAGGAGAAATTTGGGTGCGTTTACGACCCGGGAACAGGAGGAAGGAACTACTTCGACCGGCCTCAGTGTGCGGCCTAGTGGCACGAGTGCAGCCGCGGTGGCTGAGTTGAGTTCTACCCAGGCGGAAGTGGACCATCGCCGGCGCGGCCGAGCGGAAGTGCCCGCAGCGACCACAGACCGACGCCAGCAGAACTTCAAACTAGCAGATCCCTCTCGGTCGCTCAACTGCTAGCTATATCTCTCCAACGTCAAGGCAGCACAGTGGTTAACAGCGGCGATAATTGTGACTGAAGTTCGAAAGTCACTGCGTAGTCGCCGCCATCTTGCATTTCGTCGGCCAATGCTGGTACGGACTCACTGCCGACGGGTCTAGACGCCATTGTTGACTCGCAAACTACAACTGGCGTGTCCGCCTGCCAAATAGACTAGACGCCGCTGGATAAGGGCGGCCTGACTACCTAGCCACCGGGAGTGTACGGGCGGCGGCCACAATGGCGGGGAAGGGGCTCCGACAAACCACCACTCAGGCTAAGCTCGATAAATTCGCCTATGAGAAACAGACACTTTCCCAATCGGAGCAGCGCAAATCTGTGGGCAAAGGTACGGAAGGTGAAGGGGCTAAGAAGGCTACCCTGGAAGATGTCCTACACGCCCTGGCGCAGGTACAAGCCACGGTGGGCGCGACTGCTACCGAGGTGACCCTGATACGAGCGGACCTCCAGAAGATGAGTGAAAGAGTGAAGCAGGTGGAGGTGGTAACTAAATCGCTGGTGGAGGACGTCTCAGATCTACAGGTCGCAATGGAGAAGCTGCAGGCTGATAATAAACTGCTTAAGGACAAACTGGACGATCATGAAGGACGCTCCAGGCGGAACAACGTCCGCATTTTGGGGGTCCCGGAGTCTGAAACCAAAGGGGCCATGGACTTATATGTGGAGGATCTGATAAAAAATCAGCTGGCCCCCAAGGGGCTCTCTAACTTCTTCACGGTTGAGCGAGCCCATAGGGTACCCGGAGGAACACCTAAGCCAGGGGCCCTCCCGCGTCCGATCCTTGCGAGACTTTTTAACTTCAGGGATCGTGATACGATCCTGCAGGCAGCCAGAGTGGCACCGCCCATCCAGATCCAAAACTCACGGATATCCTTTTTCCCGGACTACACAGCGGAGGTGACGAGACGGAGGAGAACTTTTCTGGAGGTGAAGAAGACATTGCGTGAACAGGAATTGCCGTACTCCATGTTATACCTGGCCCGGCTTCGGGTGGTGGCCGACAAGAAGGTTTGGTTTTTTGACTCCCCCGAGGCAGCAAGGGACTGGCTGGAGGGATGGCGCACTGTGGATCGCACGTCTGGCCGACAACGCAATAGGCACCAAAACGACAGCCGGCCCGGCTCACAGACTTCAGTTGGAAGGAGTGCGAGTGCATCGCCAACGCAAGACCTGTCCGGGGCTGCAGGGGGCAAGTAGGGCCAGCAGGCCGTGATATGTTTGGACATTGACTTCTTCCCACGCTGGTTACTCAACTACGTCGTTAGTGGACGCCGGCCTGGTCATCCCGAGGGCAGCAAGGGAGCCGCCTGCTTTGGGGGACACTCTCCCCCGACGTGCAAGTACTCTGTTTGTGGGATGGGTTAAGCGCTCTGCTAAGTTGGGGCGGCGGGCAGTTGTAGGTCCGTTAAGCAGGGAGGCAGGGTGGGAAGGGATGGGGGGGGTTTGGTTCTTTTTCAATGGAAATTCACTAAGTCGGTCAAGAACTGAACTGTGTGTAGCTACTAAAATGGTGTTATTGCAGGTACTATTGATTATTTTTAGACGATTCATGTGTGGTGGTGTGATTGAAAATGGAGGATGAACAACTCAATGCCGCGGGGCTGAATGGGGCGCGGTCTGGTGGCTCCGCCCTTCGGATACTTTCCGGGAACGTGAGGGGCCTAGGGGATAAGGTGAAACGTGGCCTAGTACTGACCGAGTTGAAGCGACATAAACCACAACTAGCACTCTTGCAAGAAACTCACTTGGTGGGAGGGGCTACTAAGGCCTTAGATAGGAGGGGGTATAAGATGATTGTACATTCGGAATTTTCATCGGGTTCGCGGGGCACGGGTGTCCTGATTAAAAAATCCTCGCACTTTATTCCACTGAGTACAAAAACCGATAATCGGGGATGCTTTGCGGCGGTGGTGGGGCAGTGGGACGGTCGTCCCCTGACAGTGGTTTCTGTATATGTTCCGCTGTCCCTCCATTCAGTAATGCTTCCAGCCCTGGGTGATTTCTTGTTATCTCTCCCCGACAGTGATGTAACTTTGGGTGGGGATTTTACCGCAGCGGCGGATCCACAGCTCGATAGGTTTCCGGTGACTGCTTCGCCGGGGGGACCCTCCCGGTTCCAGCGGTTCCTGGAAGCATTGGGTTTGGTAGACATCTGGTGTCATGTTCACCCTCAGATCAGACAATACACGTTCCACTCCACAGTCCATAACAGTCTCTCCCGCATTGATTATTTTCTGGCATTGGGGGAGGGGATACAGCGAGTAGATACTGTGGACATACACCCCCGTGGCATTTCGGATCACTCTCCGATAACTCTCACCATCTCCACCCAGACAAAATCGCGTCACCGCATATATCCTATTCAGGCATCTTACCTTAAAGTCCCGAAAATCAGGAAGGCTCTTCAGAAGGCCACGGAGCAATACTTTGTTGAGAATGTGTCAACTGTGGCATCCGCTGAGGTTCTCTGGGAGGCCTACAAAACAGTGCTAAGGGGGCAGGCTATAAGCTCCATCGCGGCGCATAGGAAGGAACAAGCAGCTGAGCAGTCTACACTTGAGCTCCAACTGCGCACAGCCACCCCTACACACAAAGCTAACCCTACAGAGGACACGGCGCATAACCTAGCACTCCAACAGCAATTGTACACAGACCATGCACGCCTCACAGTACAGGGACATATTACTGATACACAGAATCGGGTGTACGATGTAGGCGACAAGGCGGGAAAGATGTTGGCCTGGCTTGACAAGAGAGGGGGTAGCTCTAGAGGGATTCAACAGGTGAAGGATGGGAATGGTGCGGTGTTGACTAACCCCGAACAGGTAGTGGAAGCGCTGGCGGCCCACTTCGAGAGGGTGTATACTCCAGAGAGAGAGGTGACCGCGATCATGGCCCAGAGTACACTGAGCGTAATAGATGTCCCGATTTTGCAACCGGAGGCAGTGGCCGACCTGGATGCGGCATTAACCGCCGACGAAATACGAATTGCCATAGGGGCACTCAAGCCTGGAAAGGCCCTCGGTCCGAACGGCATTCCGGTGGAATGGTACCAAGCGAGATCTGAGGATCTTTGTCCCTACTTACTCAACATGTATGAGGAATGCCGTGAGAAGGGGCTGCTCCCACTGGACCAGCGAACGGCCACGATTGTGGCTATACCAAAACCCGGCAAGCCTCAGGAGGAATGCTCCTCGTACTGCCCCATCTCCCTACTGAATGCAGAAAGCAAAATTTTGGCTAAACTCCTGGCCAACCGGCTGCTGGCTCACTTGCCTGATCTTATCCACCCAGATCAATCGGGGTTTATGCCTCATAGAAACACTGCGCTGAATCTTCGTAGGGTTCATGGGGTGTTGGCGAGAGCAGACCAGGTTAGTGACAGTGCAGTTATATTGGCCCTGGACGCGAAGATGGCTTTCGACCTGGTGGAGTGGGTCTACCTTTTCGAGGTGTTGTCCCACATGGGCTTCGGCCCAAACTTCATATCATGGATCAAGCTACTATACGCGGCACCTGTGGCACACGTAGTAGCAAATGGCCACATTTCGCGCACGTTTCCGCTCGGGAGGGGCACCCGGCAAGGCTGCCCTCTGTCTCCCTTGCTCTTTGCGCTAACCCTGGAACCGCTGGCTAATCGCATAAGACAAACTTCCTTGCTCAAGGGAATACAATGGAAGGAGGGATGGGAAGACCGCCTGTCCCTCTATGCGGACGACATGCTAGTGTATTTAGTGGATCCCGAGCATGGAGTACCAGCTCTTCTGAACTTGTGCGACGAGCATGGCAAGGTTTCTGGTTACACCATAAATTGGAGCAAATCGGAGGTGTACGTACTGACAGGTCAGACTCCGACGCTCGGACCAGATTGCCCTTTGAGACTGGCTGGCTCTTCTTTTAAGTATTTAGGGATCTATGTTACGAGGGACCCTCTTGAATACAGGAGACTAAATTTAGTGCCACCGCTGGAGTGTCTCAAGCAAGACGCCAACTTCTGGGCAGGGCTGCCATTAACCATGCTGGGGAAAGCAGCACTGTACAAGATGTATATCCTGGATAATACGCCCTTTCCGGTGGCATCGGGATACTTCAAGAAGGTAGCAGCGATGGTTTCGGGGCTATTGTGGGGCAATCGGCCGGCACGCATAGCTCAAGCTAAACTCTGTAGGGGCTGGTATGATGGGGGCATTGCACTGCCGAATCTGCACTTGTATTACTGGGCAGCACAACTTAGACCCATTAACCAATGGCTGCACGCCCCGCAGTCTGACCCGGCATTTCAAGCGGACAGGGCGCAGCTGGGCACTAATAACATACTTGCCCCACTCTATGACCGGAGAAAACTGAGACTCCTCTCGGGCCCACTAAACTCTCTGTGGAAACCTGGCACGCGGCGACAGCTGCGCTAGGCTGGAAGGGGAAGATCACCAGGCTTACCCCGCTCTGGGATGCACGTGCATTAGGCACCTTGAGGAATAGCAAGGGTTTCTCCCTCTGGGATTCCATCGGTATATCTACGGTGGGTGACCTGTGGGAACGTGGTGACGTTATTTCATTCACCCGCCTGAGGGAAATATATGACCTGGGGCCACACGAATCATACCGATACGTGCAGATTCGCCATGCCTTGCTCTCGGCCATCCCCTCTGGGTGGACTCTCCCTGAGTCCTCCCCGCTAGAGGATCGCCTCCTGACTGACTTCATGGCGGAAAGAGCAACTTCACTGACGTATCGTAAGCTCATGAACAGCTCGCCAGATCCTCTGGCTCCCCTGAAGGAGAGGTGGGAACAGGAGGTGGGCGCCCTAGATGAGCACGAGTGGAATGAGGCTCTGGCGTCACCAAAGAGGTGGGCATCTCGGCTAGAATGAGACTTGTCCAGCTCAAGGTTCTTCATAGGGTATACTACACAAGAACACTGCTACACCGCATCCACAGAACACCACACCCTTTTTGTCTGCGTGGCTGTGGGGAAGAGGGCACCTTTTTTCATACGTTTTGGGACTGCCCACACATACAAAATTACTGGCGACAGGTTCTGCGTACTGTATCCCAGGCACTAGAGATCTCGATCCTCCCAGAGCCAAGGCGGTGTCTCCTTAACGTGTGGGAACCGACAGATTTGCCCAGACATGGTCGACTTTGGGTAACGTTAGGAATGATTGTGGCGAAGCGGGATATCGCACAGCGTTGGGGGTCGGCGGAACTTCCAACAAAGTTGCAGTGGTGCATGAACATGGACAGAACAATGATAACTGAAAGGGCGGTGTACTTGAGCCGTGCATGTCCAGGCAAGTGGAATAAGGTGTGGTCCCCATGGAATGTGTACCGTGGCGACATCTGCGATCCGCTGCCAGAAGATGATCCGTGGGAGTCGGATGATGACGGAGGGGTGGAATGAAGGGGGGAAGACGAGATAGGGACCCCTTTTGGGTAAAGGTGTGGGGGGGTGGATGTCCTTTCCCGTTCCACATGAGATCCCTAGATAACACATGGCAACTTATACTGTTTTAAGGATCTTTCATACAGCTAACCTGCAATGTTACTCCTCAATGATCGCAATGTGATTTCCTGTTTGTTCTTTTGGTTCTTTACAAAAAATCAAAAAATGAAAACCTCATTTATTTTGAAATGTGATTTTGACTAATGACCTTCAATTAGTTTTGTGATGAGCCTTTTCAATACAGTAGCTTCTTTAACATATGGACTTCATTTCCGCATGGCAGTCACTGCTATTTCTTCTATCTTAGCGGCCGGGCCCTCGGGGTTGTAGGCGACTTGCTGTGTAATTGTAAGAAGGTGCAATAAAGGTTTTCAACAAAAAAAAAAGACATAGTTCGGCTATTCAGCTGACTTTCGCATTGCCATTATATCATATAATGCTGGTACATACTGCTTTATTATAGTATTGTTGGACTCCCACTTGAACAACGGCAAATTATTCAAGCATGGGATTTTCTGAAAGATACCAATACTGGAGAACAACAGTTGCAGGTAAGTGACAAGTTTTTTGTCATCAGGTGGACAATAAATTACATTTAATCTGATCTGAGTATATGTGAAGAGGCGCTGAACCACACATCATAGTGAGTACTAGAAGGTCAAGATTTAGGTTAATAATATTGTTGATAATCTCCAGCCTCTGCTTTGTGGCTGGTCTACAGTAAGTTCGAAGACAACGCAAGAAGGTGTTTATCATTTTGGTGAACAGTGTCAGTGAGAGTTCAAATTGGATTTGATAAAATTACTATGACAAATGCTTCATAAATAGAATGTGCAGCTGAAATGTCTGTGATCAGATACCATCAGTATGTCTGCAATCGAATCATGATCGATAATGATCGGAGTATTTGTACCATCATGTGAGGGATGATTTGTGGAAAAAGTATTGGAGTCCTTTTCTTTAAGAAGGACCAATACGTTCTCATTGGAGGCTCAGACTGTGTAGACGTGGGTCAGGATGCTGCCTGTGGCAGTACGGCAAGTGTTAGCATTGTGGAAATGTGAACATAGCAGGTTCCACAAAGAAAGCAGAGTTGCATGCAGGTTGGACAGGGTGCATTTAAAACTGCATGTGAACTAAGTGCGGTGATTTTGTGGACGAGGTGAGCCAGTAATGTAGAATTAAAAAGCACAGGAGGCTGGTTGGTGGTGGAATGCGAGCCAGGTGTCATGAAAGAAAGATACATTTCCTCTGGAGCACCAAAGCAAGACTCCTTCTATCCCAGTAGTGAGGAGTATCCATGTCTCTATTTGTCTACAGAAACTTTCAGAGCAAGATCAGATTGTAACGGAAAAGTGATGTGACCAACTATCGATTTAAAGCTAGGACAATGGGGAGAAAGGAGGCCACTGGTTATAGATATGGGTGGAGTAGTAGGATTAAGTAGGGTATTTGATGGCAAGTGCTATCAGGGAAGGTTTTGGGACGCAGAAGATGAAAAGTAGTCTGGTGTGGAAGATTGGAAGGGAGGAAATTTGAGTCTTCAGATTGACGATTGCCCTATGGTGGAGCCAATCCCCCAGGGATCATGGCGCATCAGCAACAGGCTCCCAGTGGGTGGTGGTAGAGCCACCACAACATAAACAAGGGACGCCAGCATCCCCCAGTCACAGCTCCATGGCAAGAGAGAAGAATCTCCTGCTACAATTACATCAGCACAGATTGTAGGCAATAGAATTGAGATGAGAGCTGTTGTCCACGTTTAGTAGCGAGGCCCTAGAGATAGCAGCTCTCTTTTGTTTGAATAGCTCTGGTGTGTCTTGTCAGAGTATTTGACACGTGGTACTAGATCACAGATGTTACCTTGCGTGTACTCTCTGCAGCTCTTCCATCAGTCTTCCCCTCTGTGTTCAAGCGTCTCAGTCCTAGGCTTGCCATGTTAGGATTCCGCTGATCTGAGGACATGGCTGGAGGCAATAAGTAGACAAGTGCTTGAACCCCGGGTTTTTAGCACAGCCCTCCCTTCTTCTTTCTATCTGATAATGTGTTTTCAGTCACAAGCATGTCATGTGGCTAATGGGATATGGTCAGATGTAAGAAGAAATACAAATGCATCCCAGCACGAGATTTATCCATTTTCTGTTAAATAATGATGAAAGACAAATTTGAAAGTGACTCCATAAGTTGTGCTTTGCAGGATCATTCTACTAACTGGACATTGTCACTTTTCAGTTAAATAATCTATGATTTTTGGCTTCAAATATTGAGGGTATGTGACTCAATCGAGATAGGACTCTTTACATTGGTGTATTATTTGAACCGTTCATGCTTTTAGCCAGAATTGCATCTTTAACCAAAATAGGGATTTTATCACTGAATTAGAAGCTGAATCCCACTTAAAAGGATTTCCCACATCACATATATATCAAGATTGTCCAGAGTCTCTTTAATTCAAGGAGGAATTTAGCACCCTTTTAGTGATAAAATATCCACCAGAGTAAATTTAAGGAAGCCATCTGGTGAATGATTTCACAATACATCTTAACACACCAGCAGATGTCATCAAACAAAGCTACATTTAAGAATGCCTGATGTTGGTGATTTCTCTAAAAACCTGGCCATCTCAAGGGACAACGCTTGAGATGTTCTGCATACTAGCAAAGTGGCTTAAAGAGCTGTGATGGATGTCATGTGGGTTGATTTTGATTATTATTCAGGCTAACATATCATAACATAACAATCCTTGTCTCTACAGGAAGCCACTTCTTGAGAGCGATCATAATAGTTACCTCAGTCTAGGCCATTGGCTCGTGAGAGGAATGGGCTAAAGCCATCAAGTGAAAAGTAGGGAGCCCCTCAGCAAATGGACGGTGGACTGATCTAAAGGTAATTCTGCCTTAAGGCAGCGCGGTACACACACACACGCACTCGATCACCCACACACACAATCTGTCACACTCTCTCACACACTCTCTTACACACTCTCTTTTTCTTTGGCCTCCTTCTCCCACCTACCTACTACGGCGCTGGCCCCATCTGGCTAGCGGCAGGAGTGATGTAGCGGAGAGTATTTTCCCTCACTCCATGAGAAGTCTTTTGCCATCTCATGGTCTCTACCACGGCCCCAAGACTAGCTCGACGTAGGTAACATAACAAACATTTGTCCTTGGCACTTCTGCAGTGTGAAAGCCCTCATACCTCATGTATTGCTTCAAATGGAGGGTTACCCCTACTGGCTAACAGCCTCATTTCAAACTGCACTTCTATCAGGTGGAGCTTGGGAGTGTTTTAATTGTAATGTGCATGAGAGTCAACTGTTCACCTGAGTCCTAACGCTACTCTCTTCATTCTGATGCTGGACACGCAAGACTTGAGATCTAGGAGTAAGAAACTATCATTGAAAGTGCATAATCGGCTAATGGTTGTAGGAGGCTGAGTTGGCTATTTAAGGGATCCATGATATCTCGGCTCGGTAAGTACTGGTGCATATCAACACAGCTAATAACACTAGACTCCTGATGGAGGATCGTAAAAATCCAACACTTCTCAGTTGTGCTGATCTAAATATATTCCAATAATATTATCACTTCCGAACTTAGTGGTTTTTGGTGAAAATGGACCAGTGCAGCGAACAAAAAAAGTGATGGCTGTACTTGAATCAATCAGAATGAGTGGTACCGTACTTATTCTGAAAACATTCCATTATATCATTATTTTACTCACTGTGACATTAGAGAGGTACCAACCGTATACAAATCGGCTTCTGCATCACCCACAACTGACAGTCCAAATGGAAATTCTGCATCACACCTCCTTTGATATGTTGCTTTCCAGATTAATTGCAGTGGTTAAGATTAATTAAAAGCATTTCCCTTGTGTTCTCTTTAGAGGGAATATGATAATGACCCAGCAGTTTGAGCTGAGATCTTTACAAATGTGTTTAAAGTAGTTGCTTGTGTGTGATGGAATAGTGAGCAAGAAAACAATGGAACTGAAGGTTGACCAGAATATTGATTAGCGGATAAGATTTAAGATTTTGTATCCATAAATATGTGTGCCTGAGTCGCTACTGCAAAGAGTGGCCCAGTACTTATTTCAATTCAGGTCGTCCGCTGTGCTTGTATTCTTCGCTCTGGACAAAGTTTCAATGTTTTAAGTTCAGCCAATATGTTTTTTTCTGCCGTTGCCGATGATCTCTGACTAGTCCATTCACTGTATCTTTTGAAATTTATGCCACTATGCAACTATGCTGCTCCTCAGGCCTAGTCAAGACATTTAATAATCGCACTAAATGCCCAGAAACTGATGATGATAATGAAAATGCAACAAAACCCGTAATATTTGGTTGATAATAACCTCATAGAACATTGTGCCCTTATAATAGTTGATAGTGCTGGTAATAAGTTCAGATTAGTGTTTTCATGTTTCTAAATAGCTACAAGGTTCTTCTTTGATTGAAAAAAAGCTAAGGAAATAGTTCATAGAGCAGTTGCGGCATACAGTATTGACAGGGTACAAAGAGTCTTGGAGAACAAACTACAATTTAGACTGGAAACCAGTGGAAATTAAGATATTCTTTTAGAGTTTCCTGGAGACCCAGCCATAGTGTGATATGCCTTGTTTTGTTGCAGGATCTGTCCAAACTTGTTCACATTGTTTCTACGCAGCACCACGTATCTAATGCCCCTATCGGAGTTGTTGGATGGTTAATACCTAATGGTGTGCTGGCCTACCTGTATGGTACTGTTGTGAGGGATATGGTCCTTGTGACTATCAGCTTGTCTTCATGCCTTTAGCATATTGGTGTTTTTTTCTGAGCCCTGGTAGTGTTTTACCCCTGTCAGTTTAGCGCATATATCCTTACTCTTGTTTTAAACCTTCAGAAGCGGTTATGTATTCTTGTCCATTCCTGGCTCCAAATAATCTCCTAGTGCCTTAAACTGACCTTGATACAGGTGGTAAATGACATTAGCCAAGATATTAGTCACTTTAATCAAGCAGTACGGGCACAAGGAAACATAGGACCATCAAGAAGAATTCACATGTTGAACTGATATTGCCTTTAAATTAATGAGCCACTTGTTAACGATTTTGCATTCCATTGCATTACAAGTGTATTAGTTGTAGCAGTATTATCAAATTCAACGGTCTAAATTGTGTAAAATATTCCAGTTTAGTGACTGGCAAGCACAAAATCCAACTTACAGAAGGACTTAAAAGACCGGTTTGCAGTCCTTGCCAACCGGTTGCGGGGAAAAATCGCTCCAGGAGAGCCTATAAAACGGATGGCACACTGCTTAATGTATATTCCCTTTGTGCAAACAATTTTTAATTCATTGGGTGCACGGAACTCACTGACAACTGAAGTAAGGTTAAAACCTGATATCCACTCTTAAATCAAGGTCAGTGCCTTGAAATTCTAGTTCTTTAACCATGTATCGCCTGCATGTAAGAGAAGAGTACACATGTTTTGTCTGATTCTAGATCCGTGTAGCCCAGAGTCTGGAGGGATCCTGGTTCCATAAATAGTGAGTAGATATAGCGTGCAAAAAGACAATAGTTTTTTGTGAGTCTGGTAATGTTGATCTGTGCTGACCGCTGCTGATTCAGTATCAGCCTAGCCAAAGGATTCCAACAGAGAGTCCAGGCCCAGTATAAATGCAATCCAGCATGACCTGTTGTTGACTAGAGAAAGCACCACTTAACACAAGCAACTTTTTTATGCTTAATATTGGAGAGTAAAAGCTCCACAGTCTGGATAATAGAAGTACCATCATCGGTTAGATTGAATACATTCAATCTTTCAATGAATTCTTACTGGTTCACAAAAATAAAGTCAGGGATGACCTTAACTATCTTTGAAAAGAGCTTAAAATCTAAATTTAACAACATTTTCAGTCAACAATCGAATTCGTCAAACCTTTAAAGATACATTATGGGCTTATGAAACATCTCTAACTAAAATCTGGACCTAACTTAAATAAAAAAAGAACTAAAACACATTTTGAAGGTTTCTTCAAAGTAATGTAAATGGTCTGAAAAAACTCAGTCAGGTGAGCATCACTTGCCACTGCTTTGTCATTCTACTAATTATATTTTTACCTTCCTTCTGGTATGGTTACAGTTTCGTGGTCTTTGCTGGACGACCGTGCTAAAGACTGTAAACTGAAATATTGGTGGGTTAAAAGGAGGTTTTCTTTGAATCACTATTTGTAGACGTAGGTATAACCATAGTATTTCCCCATCGTTGTACGGTAGAACCCCTTCGGAGAATGATGGTAGTAATTTAACAAAAGCTACCCCATCCTCTTAACAACTATTTATCTGTAGTACAGCTACTTTCAAGGCAGCTTCATTAATTTTTAAAATAAATATTCTGAGGCTTCAGCTGATACGTTTTTGCAACAGGCAACTTCTTTTGTTGAATTGGTGAAAGAACATTATGCATTCCTCTTAGTTCTCGTGGGTGCACGTCAAAACTTAAATGTGCAGATTGGAGAAAAATCCAGAAATTGGTTGTCCACAATATCCCTGTCTTTTCTAACGCACCCATTGCCATTTGCTGAAACTTCGCCACTAACAAGACCATGACATCGCCAAATATTACAGGATGTTAACAGTTTCACACTTGAAATCATGAAACGTCTTCATGGCTTGATATGAGTTTGAAAGAAAGGATCAGAAAATAATATTCAGATTACAATCCATTTGGGTGTCACTGCTTGAAGCCGGTCCATCAGAGGTACATATAGGATATATTGCCACCCAACCCTGTCCGATTAAGCCACTTCTGTAAAAAACAAAATTGATTGATTCTCACATGTCTTTACATATTTAGTTCCTATCATGCTCCAAAGACCAACATTGCCTTTCTTGCCCTTTCTGATATTGGGCGTGTAATTCTTAAATTTTCCAATGTTCAGAGCTTCAGTGGTGCATTTTATGTTTTCTTTTAAAATAAAATGGAATTCCTACCCAATTGTGTAATTTAAATTTCTGAAGCAAACGATAAATCATCTGACTGATGCTCATAGAAAGGTGACATGTTAATGTGCTCCTCTAGCTCTACTCTGGTGGACATGACAGTCCTTACTTGATTGGATTTTTTTTTCTAACCAAATTGTGCACACCAGTTGTGATCAGTTGGTGATTCCGCTTAATGACCTGCTTATTTTTTTATGGTCTGGCTTAACAACACAGTTGTCACCAGACAATTATGACTATCACCAGGAGAGGTGATACTCATGTGTTGGGAGCCAGGAGTACATGCCTTAAAAAGTGCTTGCCCTCCACACCGCCATGATCATTTTTTTAATTCATCCAGATGCCTGAGCTTCAATTTTTAAGGACACACACAAGCCATTGTAATGCTATTGAAGTGTCTTATATAACTGGATAATTTGACATTTCTCTCTGACAGCCGCACAGAAGGATCAGCCATTGGCATCACTAGGGGGGTGAGGACCGCACCGGGTGTCACCCCATCATGGGGTGACACCAATCGAGTTAGGTAGCCAGCCTCGCGTCTTCACGGTACCTCTCTGCTGCGGCTGCCTGCCAGTGCTTTATATTTATAGTGCAAGCCACCGCAACTTCCACGAGGCGCAGTTGCGCACCTGCTTAGTGCACTGCTTACTATAAAATAAAAATACTCAGTACAGACAGTGAGTGTGCACTGCTGCAGCACGTCGCCACTGGCCACGCACGCACGCACCGGTGGTGCCGGGGTTGATGCGGATGCGATCAGTATTTGTAGAGCGCATAGCTACCCTAAGGCATCCCAACACTAGCGGCTGAACAGGAGATAATGTGATGGAGTATAAGGCAGCGTGTTGAAATAACCAAGTTTTAAAACGTTTTTTAAAGGGGAGAAGGTGGGGTTCGCAACAAAGTTGTGGGGGCAAGGTGTTCAGAGTCTAGCTACATTATAGGAAAAAGATCTTCCTCCGCTTCCTATGCTCCTGAAACGCATTTTCTGGAGTGGTAGGATTTAATTAGGGAGCTGTTGATTGCTGGGCCATTTGCCCCTAGGGTCTTATAGGCTATGCACAGAGCTTTGAATTTTACTTTTTCCAGAATTGGCAACCAGTGTAGGGTCTTCATGGCCGGCTTGGCCGACTGAGTTTTTGGAGTCCCAAACAACAGCCTGGCAGCGCAGTTCTGTGCGACCTGTAGCTTCCTTATACGTTGCTATAGGTGTTCCTAGGTATAGAGAATTGCCATAGTCCAGGCACAATAGGACCAGGGCCTGGATCAGGATTCTCCTGGCACCCATCAGAAGGAGAGGAAGAACTTTCCGAAGTAGTCTGAGAATGCTAAAGCAGGCCCCTGCCAGGTTCACTGCTTGGTGGGCAAACTTAAGAGTTATCCAACCAAATGCCCAGGCTTTTAACCCTAGTCTTGGGGGATAGGGCAGGGCCAAGGCAAGTAGGCCATATCTGATTAAGCTCCATACTGCATTGCCCAGAAGCATTAGTTCTGTTTTTCCTCTGTTGAGTTTGAGGCACAAGTGTTCCATCCAGGAGGCCACTTTCTCCAGACAGGTTTCGGGGTCTGAGGGAAGTTTCGAGGACCATTAAGGGTAATTACCAGCTGTGTGTCATCCGCATTGGTGACAATTTCAATCCCATGAGGCAAGATGATATCAGCAAGAGGTCTCATGTACACATTAAATAATGTGGGGCTCAGTGATGAGTCCTGTGGGACTCTGCAGCTGAGCGGTAGGCTCCTAGACATCAACACCCCTGAGAAGACCTGGAAAGTTCTACTGTCTAGGTAGGATTGAACCCATCCATGGCATAGCAGAGTATTTGTAAGACGGATTTGTTGGCATTATAATTGCTTGTTTACTATTCTAATACACCTTTCTCTAAACCATGCTGCTGTACATGCTTGACTAAAATGATTTAACCTCCAGTTCTGTGCTCCTCAGTATATGCTATTTAGGTTGTGATTTTCCAAACTCCCTCTCCCCATTTCGTTCTACGACCCTCCATTTCTTGCCTGTATCCACCGGCATTCCTGCTTTGTGTTCATTCTGCCTCTCCTAATACCATATTCCATCTCTCACTAGACCAGGGACAGGAAAGGGACAATTCAGGCATTACTCGTAGTGGACTGTCGAATTCTCTGTTAGGTTTTATGTCCACCAGGCTTCCAAAAGCAAACCATCATTGATTTAAACTAGTGTTTCAAAATCGGCAGTAAATAAACAGAATTTGTAAACTAACTGGTACAGTATAAAAGTTAATGTCGCATCGCTCTTTGCAGTAAAAACACACCGAGACGCAGGTAAGCTTGTTACATGCTTCTTTATTCCCTGCCAGCTTCGCACTGGCTTACAGACTACGTTTCCTTCTCGACGTCACTTCCTATTCCTGTTTCTTGTCCGCCTGTCCTGTCCTGTAACAGGGTCAGGCGGGACGACATGACATCTCCCCTGTTTTACAAAGTCTCATTTCCTCTACATTTCCTCAACAAGGCGTCGAGGTTTTCTTATCAGGCGTTGCGGGCGTTTCTCTCGCCTTGGTGCGTGACTGTGACGACTTGTGGTTTCCACCATTCGTGGGGGGCTGTGGTTTTGGTCATTGTGGTGGTTCTGGTCACTGGCATCGCTTTGGTTAGAAGAGTCGCTTGAGAGTTGGCTTGATGAATTCTCGTGTCGATCACGCCTGTTGCACCTTTTGAAGTGTGATATATTTCTCGTTATTTGCTTGTGATCCGCTTTGGCTGTGATCATGGTTCCTTTTCTCTGGATGACCTGTAGAGGAGTGTCGAGATATCGACTGTCTGCCTTGGCTCGTCGATCACCCCGCACTATTACCCAGTCTCCTTCTTGGATGTTGGAGTCTCTGGCATGTCTACGCTGGTCAGCGTATGTCTTCATCTTGCGCTTATTTTCATGATCTATTTCAACTAGAGTATTGTGATCGACAGTGACATGTCGTTGTTGAGGAGCCGTGTTTAGCATGGGTGTCTGGTTCGAGGCGTCCTTCCTAGCATCACAGTAGCTGGGCACTGATTAGTGGTGGTGTGTGGCGTGTTTCGATATGCCCTTAGTACCTCATTTAGTGTCTGTTGAATGTCCCGGTGGGTTAATTCAGCCTGCTGAATCGCCTTTTTAAGTGTTCCCATGAATCGCTCCACCATGCCATTCGCCTGCGGCCATAATGGAGTGATTTTTTGGTGTTTGAAATTGAGATGGGTTGCGAAGTTTGTGAATTCATGACCGTTGAAGGGAGGCCCATTGTCTGTCTTTACTCGCAGTGGGATGCCCCAGGCTGCGAATATCTCATCGAGCACGGGGATCACTGTGGTTGTTCGGGTAGATGATATTAGGTGTGCAAATGGGAATCGAGAATATTCATCCATGGCTACGATGATGTACTGCCCTGATTGTAGTGGTCCGAAAAAGTCGACTGCAACTTGTTGCCACACTCCCTCCGGTAATTCCGACATCTGCAGCGGTGCCGGTGGTTCTTCCCGGCTGACTACTTGTCACGTCATGCAGTCTTTCAGGGTTGTCTCTACCATGTTATCAAGAGTGGGGAACCAGACGCGTTCTCTGAGGGCTTTCTTAGTTGCATTGATGCCTCTGTGGCCTTCGTGTGCCAAATTGACGACTCCCTGACGTAGTTTGTGAGGAATCACAATCCTCCCCCCTCTCAAGAGAAGGCCATTGTCACTAATGGAAAGTTCATCACGTACGCGTTGAAATGCGGCGAGATCTTGACGAAGTTGAGCAGAGTCTTGAGGTGACTGCTTCACATCCCTCCATGAGTTTGTGCGAATCCGAGTCATTATGGCCTGCACAAGGGGGTCGAGCGCAGATGCCTCCTGTATGGCTTCAACTGGAACTGTGGGAGGACATGCTGTGTCAACGACGAAGTGAAGATATTCATCAGCTACAGAAAGTGCAGCTCGCATACCGGGTAGTGGGTGACGCGACATGAAATCAGCTGGGTTTTCAGCTTTCCCTGGTTTGTGGACAATAGTAAAGATGTAGTCCTGCACGCGGAGACCCCACCGTTCGATGCGTGGTGGCATTTTCGCATTGGGGTTTCCGAAAATCGTGATGAGTGCCTGATGGTCTGTGATGATCGTGAAATGCTTGCCATAGACGAAAAGGTGGAAATGTTCGCACGCCCATACAACAGCTAGGCTTTCTTTCTCCGGTTGGGAGTACGCCTTTTCAGTGTCTGTGAGGCTGCGGCTTGCGTATGCGATGATGTGTCGCTGATCAGAGTTTTCGCTGTACTGGGCTAAGATGGCACCCAGGCCCACCGGGCTGGCGTCTACTGTGATTTCTGTTTTCTTCTTTGTATCGAAGTATGCCAGGTTGATAGCAGACCCGACAGCTTGTTTGATTTCAGTGAATGCTTGGTGGCATGCTGCAGTCCATTCAAATGTCTGACCTTGAAGAGTGAGCTCTCGTAGTGGGTAGCTGATTGTGGCGTAATCCCGAATGTAGCGCGCGCAATAGCTTGCCATTCCAAGGAAGGAACGAAGGTCACTCTCACGTCTCTGGGCTTTGGAGTGTCAGCAAGAGCCGCTACTTTTTCAGGGTCCGGTCTCATTCCCTCTTTGGAAAATATGTGTCCATAGAATTTTAGAGTGTCTCTGTGGAACTCGCATTTGCTGGCATTGAGTGTTAGGTTTGCAGTCAATAATGCGTGGCAGACCCTATCCAAGGCGGTATCATGCTCTGTTTGGTCCTTTCCGAATACAAGTAGGTCATCACTGTAGTTAAAGGCGTTTGGAATGCCTTGTATGACCCGTCTGATGGCTTCCTGGAAGATCTCGGCGGCCGAGGAAATGCCAAAGTTCAGGCGTTTGTAACAGAACAGGCCCTGATGGGTAGTGAAAGTCGTGATTTATCTTGATTTGTCATGTAGCTCCAACTGGTGGTAACCTTTGTTTAGGTCGAGTTTGGAGAATACTGTGGCGCCGTTGAGTTTTGTGATCATATCGCTGATGTGTGGCCCAGGATGGCGTTCCCGCTCAATGGCGGTGTTGGGTGCGCGCATGTCGACACACAGTCTGACCTTGTTGTCCTACCCCTTTTTGGGGACCACCACAACTGGCGATACCCATGGGGTGGGTCCCGTCGTGCGTTCTATGATGTCTGTTTGAAGTAGGTCTTGGAGCTCGTCGTCGACGGCTTGTTGTAAGTGGAACGGCACCTTCCTATGATGTTGAGCGATAGGTGTCACGTTTTCGTTGATGTGGAGCTTTACCTTGAAATGATTTAACTTCCCGAGACCTTTGAACAGGTTTGGGAACTTTGCTACGATGTCGGGAGCATCTTCAGTCATGTAGAGAAGTTCTACAAGCTTGAGTCTTTCTGCTGTGGGTAGACTAAGCAGACAGTGTGCCACATCTGGTCCTTCTACTACGTGGATGAAAGCATCAACTTTCCGGTCCTTGAACGTGAGAGTGGTGTGAAACCGACCCAGACATGGTAGTGGCTTGCGTGACATCCATGTGAATATGCGGACAGCTGCGGGTTCTAATTTGGGTTTTTGCTTCATGTTGTGATATTCTAGGGCGCAGATATAGTTTAAGGAGGCTCCAGAGTCCAGGACAAATTTGGCTGGGTGGTCACCTATCAGGATGTCAAGTTTTGGATATCGCTTCAATCGGTCCGGGTCTGATACCATACAGATATACTCATCACTGTCTTGTAATGTTGGAGTGTGTGATGATGATTCGCTGGAGGTGTCTCTAGGTGACCGGTAGGATTCTGTCATTTGACACCTGGTGCGGTGACCACTTGCGCAGCAACCTCTTGATTGATAGGAGTATGCTGACTGGACGCTGGAGTTTGACGAGCTGGATGAGCGTCCTCCTCTCTCATTTATTGCTCGTGCGTGATGTCGCGTGTCATGTCTTTTGGCTGACGACCTGTGGGTTGACTGCTTGGCTTGACATGCAATTTCAAAGTGGTTGTCTCTCCCACAGCGGTGACATCGCTGACCGATAGCTGGACATTGTCCTGAATGTGGGTAGTCTTGTCCACATCTGTAGCAGGTGGGCGCAGACTTTGCAGACTTCGTGTGTCGCGAGCTCTGTTTGGACGATGACTTTCGGGTGGTGTGAGACTTGTGGGCTTTAGACGTGTGCTTGGTCGTCTTGGAAGATCTGTGCGCCTGAACTCGCAGAGCCTGGTCCTTTCGATCTGATGATTTTTGTGTTCCCATCCGTTTGGCATAGTCCTCCGCTTGGTCATTGATTCTTGTTAGTTCTTCAATTTCTTCTAGTGTATACGGCTTTTTTAGGAGTCTCCTACGGAGAGTTTCGGATTGGCATCCATCAATGATGCGGAGTCTCAGAGCGTCTTCTGTTTTAAAATTGTCAAAATCACAGTATCGTGCTAGTCTTTTAATGCGCATGATGAAATCGCTCATGCATTCGTCTTTTTCTTGCGTAGCTAAATTGAACGTGTGGCGTTCGTAGTCCACGTTACGTTTGTGAAAAAAACGTCTATCAAGGGCAACTTTTACCTCTTCATAGCTGGCAGTTGCTGCATTAGGTAGTTCTTTGATGATTTGCGCAATGTCCGGGCCTATCAAATTTCTCAGGGCCACTAGTTTTTGCTTGGGATCCTGCACCAGGGATCCTATCATGTAATCTTCAAAGTCTTCACTCCACGTTTTCCACGTTGGACCCATACTATTGCCTGGCGTCAGTGGCAATGGTTGTGGTTGGCGCATCAACGATGCTCCAATGGGGTTGGTGGCCATTGTGGGCGTGTTAACCGGAGGAACTGGACCTCCTGTGCTTGCTGGTCCTGCTACGTCGTTCCCTCCTGATGAGCTGTCAGGGTTCGTATCGGACATCTGCAGCTGACTGGCTCTGCGTAGCTGGATTGGGAATCGTCCTGGTTTTGTTTGTATTGCTGCTGGCTGCAACGAGTGCTTTCTTTATGTTGTGAGGTTCTCTTTGCTCTGAGGGGGGGGGTCCTTCTTTATCCTGGGCGCGTATTGCCTGCTTTTTTCTCTCAGCAAAGTCCATGATTTTGAATGGCGCCTGACCCTAAAATGGCTGCCACCAAGGGTGTGTGGATTGATTTTAAGCGCTGGCGCCTGACCCCAAAATGGCTGCCGCGCGGGACATCATGTCCCTTGACTTCTCTCGTGCTTGCTGCTAATTGTATGTTTTGGGCGCGCAGGGAAGGCTGCAGGGTTTGGACTCACCCTCGCTCTCCGCTTCGTCCTTGCGTTCGGCCCCTTCGCCTCTCTCTTGGTGCCTGGGGCGGGCGCTGCTCTTCAGCGCTACGGCGCTGCGCGGAGCCGATTGCTCGCGTCTGGGGACACGTGGTGGCAGCGCTCTGGCACACGCGCTCGTCTCACGGCAGGCAGCGTGTCTCTCGGCAGGCGGCGTCTGGACACACACAGGGCGGCGCTCTGGCACACGCGCTCTGGCTTTCTGGCAGACGGCTTGAGGCACCGTGACTTTCGCGCTCTTTCCGCGTAGTCGAGATTGGTGCTGCAGGGTTCGGTGGTCGGCCACACTGGTTGGCTGAGCGATGGTGCTGCATGTGGGTTTTATGGACATCCCATCCTCGTCGCCATTGTCGCATCGATCTTTGCAGTAAAAACACACCGAGACGCAGGTAAGCTTGTTACATGCTTCTTTATTCCCTGCCAGCTTCGCACTGGCTTACAGACTACATTTCCTTCTCGACGTCACTTCCTATTCCTGTTTCCTGTCCGCCTGTCCTGTCTTGTAACAGGGTCAGGCGGGACGACATGACAGTTGATGCTACCAAACATATTTTAAGTATGAATACTCGTATCCATATCAGCATTTTTCACATTTCAATTGATCATGGACATGAAAAAAAACAACAATAGTGCGCTATCATCCCACAGTCAATACTTATTAACGACGTATCATTTCAAAGCTTCTTAATATAATATCAATAATTAATTATATCAACACAGAAGCCTTTTAAGCTTCAATAAACAAAATATTTTATTCATCATATCCACCTGGCCACACAAGCAACATTATTGTGCATCATACGCAATTCACAGACATGGAATGCTATCTATAAATATTTGAACCAGTGACCCCCAAAGTGAATGTGTGTAATAGTGCTAAATGCATCCTTAGGCACCAGTGTAGTGTACAGTTCCTCAGATGACACATACAGCCATGTGGTGTGCTGCGTTTCAGGCGCAAATAGAAATGAGACCACAGGCTGCATACATCTTTTTGAAGGGAAACCAGGAGAGGTGAGAAACTCCTGTCCTGTTCAAGTGCCCTGCTGAAACATATGTACAATATAAACACACACCACTCAAAGTAACTGTTGCCTGACATATCATATTTGTTCACTGGTCGTCGACCGCTTCGCACCGGCCGGGGGGACAGAGGCAAGGGCTTTCCCTGAGGCCGGTGTTTTAGCCGGCAACGACGGCTGGACTCTAGTTGGTTGGCCAACAGGGGCCTCCCTAGCCACATTCCTATCTTGGATGAGTTCAGAAGGTTTTGGTTGCACTTTCAGCAGGGTTTTCAAGGAGAAAAAGTTGTCCCTTGTTGCCTGTTCAAAATTGTCAAGTCTAGCCCCCAGGTTCCTAACTTGGTCAAGTAACGGGTTAAACAATGATTTTAACAAATTCTCGAGAGACTCGAGAGGAGTGACCTGATTAGCAAGAACCGGTGGGGCTGGGGGCAGGGGTAACGGTGTAGGGAGCTCGACTGCATGCTGAGAGGGGCCTATAGACCCAAGGGGTTCCAACTCCCCAGTGCCTTGGTGTGTAGTGTCCCTGTTTTGTTTTGTCCTAGAGCGCTTGTGAAGCATGGAATAATTCCCCCTCCTAGTGTTGATTCCCCTTTTCCTTTTCCTATGGACCCGCGGAGATGGGATCTGGGGATGAGGTGATGTGTGAGGTGAGGGAACAATAGAAGCCGCAATAGGCCTGTTGTCAAGAGGGCTGGCTATGTATGAGGGTGGGCCAGAAGCAATAGCCTCGTTACAGCAGCTACCTGTGGTGGGAAGTGATATGAGGCTTTCTATCCTGTCTAGTCCAGCCTCTAGTACTGCAATTTGGTGCTCATCTGGTTGGGGTGAGATGGCGGGGGGGATAGGCGGCGATAGGGCATGAGCCACAGTTCCCAAGGAGGACCGCTTAGATGGAAGAAGGTCAAGCGAAAGGCGGCGTTCCGTCATTGCGATCTCCTTTTCAATGACGGTTGCCACCCGGGTGATGAATTTGTCCATTGTTCCAATCATCGTGGCACCCCCTATAGCACTAGCTCCGCCACCCCTCAAGGCTTTGCCGGATCTGGTGGACATGGTGGGTCCGGAGCCTGCAGTTAGACTCAGGGGGATAGAAGACGTGGAGGGCGTAGGAGAAAGGGGGGTGGCCCAGCCCAGCCTCAGACAGCCCCTGACTGCCACAGACTGCCCGCCCTTTGCTCGGGCTTCGCTCGGCGTCCCGCTCGCGTCCCGCTGAGCGCCTAGCACAGCGCTAAATAAGAGGGCGTTACAGGCAGGGGGCGTGGCTGGTGGTGGGCGCGTCCGCTGGCGCACCTGTGAGAGCAGGGACTCCTGGATCTCCGAGTCCCTGCTAGAGCCAACGCGATTCCTCCTCACCGCCTCCTGTAGCCCAGCGCCAAACACAGTGTCCGCCCTCCTCCAGCCGCGAAGCGGCACCCGCGGAGCGGGTGCGGCGAGGGGCAGCGGCGGAATGCAGGGGTCAGTCCCAGGGCCAACTGGACACACACAAGCGACACAAAACCTGCTGCAATTCTCAGGTGGGTCCCGTGAAGCGCTGGAAACACGCGCCTTTTCTTTCTGACCAGGCGGGGGGCGTGGCTGGTGGTGGGCGCGTCCGCTGGCGCACCTGTGAGAGCAGGGACTCCTGGATCTCCGAGTCCCTGCTAGAGCCAACGCGATTCCTCCTCACCGCCTCCTGTAGCCCAGCGCCAAACACAGTGTCCGCCCTCCTCCAGCCGCGAAGCGGCACCCGCGGAGCGGGTGCGGCGAGGGGCAGCGGCGGAATGCAGGGGTCAGTCCCAGGGCCAACTGGACACACACAAGCGACACAAAACCTGCTGCAATTCTCAGGTGGGTCCCGTGAAGCGCTGGAAACACGCGCCTTTTCTTTCTGACCAGGCGGGGGGCGTGGCTGGTGGTGGGCGCGTCCGCTGGCGCACCTGTGAGAGCAGGGACTCCTGGATCTCCGAGTCCCTGCTAGAGCCAACGCGATTCCTCCTCACCGCCTCCTGTAGCCCAGCGCCAAACACAGTGTCCGCCCTCCTCCAGCCGCGAAGCGGCACCCGCGGAGCGGGTGCGGCGAGGGGCAGCGGCGGAATGCAGGGGTCAGTCCCAGGGCCAACTGGACACACACAAGCGACACAAAACCTGCTGCAATTCTCATCTGATCAAAATCATATGCAATCAGTAATGTCTGACCCGTACATAAATCTGCTCAGTAATCCGAAATTAAACATACAGTGGAAAAATAATAGTGACAAATGAAAGTGGCAACAAAAGAGAAATGTATGTTTGGGACTGTATCCCAAAAAAGTAAATGAGGAAGGTATTAAACATATCTACTGATTGAAAGGAAATAAATTGCTTATGGAAATATACATGCATTGTTGCTTATGAATTGGGTGCTGGCGTGTTTCACACACATCATTGATATAGCTTAGGTAAGTGGTAAACACTAGGAAGGGTAATACAATGTAGCAGAACTGTGATATTCCATGTCATCCACAATTCTCTACAGTCTCTGAGACCCTTATACCAATAGGACCAGCCAGCTCCTCATCCTTATTCAGATCTATGAGCTTTTGATGTTCATATCAATAATAAAACGCAATTCCATTATTTGGAGGAGTTCCTGTCTGTCACCACCTCTTAATTGCTCCTCCACTCCATCAATACAAAAGAAATGAAAGGTTTCAACCTTACTGTCAGAGCACTCATAAAAAAAATGCCTAGCAATAGGGCAAGCCCCATGAACGTTTTGATCGCTCTTAGATGTTCACGTATTCCTTTCCATAAGGGGAGTTTGGTATCACCTATATACATTTATTTAGGTGGGCATTTCCGAGCATGCCCAGTGTGATCAGAAGAACTGGTGATGTACTTGGATATTTTCTTTTTTCTGCTTGTTAGTGGCTTAAACTCCATCTGACTGGTGGTATATTTACAGTCATTACATGCACCACATTAAAAGTCTGTAGCCCAGTTCTTTTGGGGGTTCAGTGAGGTAACTGTGTACCAATAAGTTTCCTAAGGTCTTGGCTTTCCTGTATGCAACTGGAGGGTGCATTCCCACATATTCTTTATGAAAGAATCAACTCTTGGGAAGGACCATTATTTGCTAAGGATTTTCTTAACCCGTTGGGACTACTTGTTGTACTTGAAAATGAACGTCACAGTATGCTTACTAATGCTTTTGTTTTTAACATTGTTGTTAAAAAGAGCCTTCTCTTTTCAAATCGGAAATCTTTTTTCATAACCTGCAATAACACCATTTGGGAGTATCCCTGCCCTCTAAGTTGTTCCAGTATATTCTGTAGCCTTTATTAGTACTACAGTTGCTTCCGGCTCCTATGAGCTTCCCATATAAGATTCTCTATTTAAGTTTTGTGGGATGATGGCTCGTGGCATGCAGAACATTGCTCCCTGCAGTCTTGTTTCTGTGCAGTGATGATGTTATGTGACCCCCTTCAATATGCAAATGAACATCAAAGTAATCTATCACCTTCTTATTCAAACAATAGGTGAACATAAATTTAGAGTATGTCCCAAAATGTCGACAAACTCTATGAACAACTCCTGTGTCTCCCTCCCAGGTCTGAAAATGATGGTTGATTTACCTAACCCACAGGGGGATATGTCTGATATAATATGCATTGTGTTCCGCCCAGACCGCCTGCTTCTCCCACAAGCCAATGAAACGATTAGTGAAGCTGGGAAACGAACCAGGTGCCCATCGCTGTTCTGGAGCGTTGACAATGTAGAGTTTTCTCAAACAGAAAAATGTTTTGCTCCTGACTGGAAGACATCATGGAGTGTAAAATCTCAGTGTCAGCAAATAGAGTCGGATCTGCTGGGTAAAAAGTGCATACTGTTTTAACCCCCAAAGTTTGCTATATGTTGGTATACAGCAAGCACACATCCAAAGTGATCATGGTGTAGGTAGGTTCCTACATATTCTCACCAATCCTTTGTAGAAAATAATCAAGATCCTGGCAGTACGATGGTAGGGTTTTAACATATGGTACCAGAAAGAACAAATAAATGGCTGTATTCTCTAAAAAGCTCCCATTAGAGGCTAAACTGACCCTTTCTGATGGTCACATGGGATGCTTATCTACTCTAGGGAGAGGGTACATTTATAGGTTTCTAGGATTGTCAGTCTTCAAGACGCTGTACTCATCAATGTCTCTTAGACCGATTCCTTAATGTCTTAATTGATTGCTTATACGTTGCAATCTATCACCTCATAATGGTCAATATCAGTTAACTGTCTAATAGCTTCTGCTCTGTAGTCCACCAGGGCCATATTCCCGCTAATGTATTTAAAGATAGATATATAATTACATGTATGTTTTGCATGCTTTGCACTACTCTATTTCTCACCCTATACCTTTATCAATATATGCTCTACCTCCACTATCTTTCATCTCAACCCCACACCACTACTGAGATCCAAAAAATGACCCTTTCTAGACTCTTCCCTCCTCTTCCCCTCCTTGCATCATCTCATACCTTTTTTACTATTCAGATCCCCAAATGAGCCTTTCTGAACCTTTCCCTCTGACTCTTTCCCTTCCACCCTAGTTACTCACCCCAAACCCCCTCCAACTGCTATAAACTCCCCTAAAAGATTTCTAGATCTTTCCATCTTCTATCTTTCCACTATTCCTTTTCAATCCAAATAACAGACTAACATGTCCACCATTCAAATTAATTTCATATTCCCCAGACTAATTCACCACTAATCCTTGTTGGTTTTTGGTTCTGGAGGAGCGCTCTGATCGCCTAGAAGCGCTTCAGTGCCTCATCGGCGGTTGCAAGCACTATATAAATGCAAACCTTTGCCCTCCTCTATCCCTCCACTAACCTTCTCAATCCAAATAACAGACTAAAATGTCCACCACTCAAATTAATTCCATATTTCCCTAGACTAATTCCCTACTAATACTATTTGGTTTCCGGAGTAGCATGATACCTGCCTGAATGCGCTGACATTTTGCAACACCTCATCATGGGTAGCAAGCACTATATAAATGCTAACCCTTCCCTCTTCCATCCCTACACAATCCTTTTCAATCCAAATAACAGACTAATATGTCCACCACTCAAATTCATTTCATATTCCCCCAGACTAATTCACCACTAATCATTTATTGTTCCGGAGTAACGTGTTGCTTGCCTAAAAGAGCTTCGATGTCTCATCAGGAATGACAAGCACTTATAAATGCGAGCCTTTTCCCTCTTCTATCCCTCCACTATCCTTCTCAATCCAAATGATAGATTATCATGTCCACCACTCAAGTTAATTTCATATTTTACTATACTAATTTCACCACTAATCCTTTATGGGTTCCGGAGTAGTTTGCTACTTGCCGATAAAGCACTTCAACGCCTCATCGGGGGTAGTAAGCACTATATAAATGCAATTACGATACAATACAATAATAGGAGAAAAAGTAGTGTGATCTAATTTTCTTGTACCCCTTACTAGCCTGGCAGTTTTTTGTAGAATTACCCTGAGAGGGGCCAGGTCTGTCTAAGGCATTTTTTACCTGAACGGAATTGCTATAGTCAGACTAGATAACACCAGGTACTACATTTCTTCCCTACATGTCTCGTCCATGATTAAGTATTTTGTAACTTGAAGACATCTTTGGTGGAATTATGCCTACTTGGATAGTGAGTTGGTGTGTGCTTGGAGATACAGGTTTTTGTCCCAGAAGATTGAAGTGGATTTTGCATATTAAACTATGGAGAGTTTGCAAGACAGGTCTGTTGGCCAGTTCAACAGAAAAAATAGGATATTTGGTGGATAGATCAAGAGGAATTCTGTATGAGAGGATTTAGTTTGCTTTGATGGACAGTAATCCAGAATTGACTGTCCACTGGAGAATATTGTCCATGGAGAGAAGATTTTCAGACACAATTTTGTGACATGGCATGAAAATGATATGTGTTTTTGAATTCCTTGAGATGAAAAGCAGGAGGTGTCCATTACAGTAATGAGAATGGAGCATTGGTTTACCTTCTGTTCTAGCCAAAAGGGGTCAGACAAGATGTTTGATATTTTCATATTGTTGATAGAGATGTGAATCAATTCAGGTCTGCTCCATTCATGCCCACTCTATCCCAGAGGAGTTTCAGCAGAGGGCATTGGAAAATCTAGTTATTTTTTTACTTTTTTGTCAAGGAAGCAGAAGAATACCTTTGATGATTACTATGATCTCCAACATGATGCTTCACAATTTTAAAGTATCTAGCGTTTTTCCTACTAGTTTTTGCTTGAATAATATTTGCGCTATCAAAATTAGATTTGGTCTCAAAACTGTTTTTTTGGTATTTATTACTATACTCACAAGTTTTTTTAAGGTGTTGTTGTGCTTTAGTACTTAAGAGAAGAATAGCAGCAAACTCTTATTTGTTAAAATATTCAGTTTCTGTAAAGTGAATATATCCAAGGTTTCTGACACTGTCTCTGCAAGAAATTGGGCTAATGGTTAACTGGTTACAATCCATGTCTTTTTTTTTTTTTTTTATAGTCCTCATTGTGCAACATTGATAGTAAGGAGTTGTCGGACCCCTTTTCTCTTTATCCTTTACCTTCACTGGCATAATGCTGAGTCTAGGCAGTACCCCATACAAGCTTTAAAGATAGAGGGATCACCTTATTTCCCTTATTTCCATTACTTTGAAGAAGGTTTTTCCTATGGGGTTGAGCTAGCCATCTTGGCTACTCTTACAGGCCTTCACCCGATTTTACATTCCTAACACATAATCATTAGACTTATGAATAAGTGTGCCAATCAAAACTGTTTCGACCTTGCAAAAAATGTATCTGTAACTATCCCATATGATAGTTTTCCCATATCTCCCAAAATTTGTACTTCTTAGAAGGTGGTTTCTTTTTATCCAAATTATAGATTTTTAATACTGAGGTCAGCCATTCTCTGTGAAGCGGGGGGGGCTGGACCTACCCATTTCACGCAGACCTCTCTCCTGGCCAATAGTATAAATAGGAATACCAAGTTATCCTGAGATTTGGATAGTTTTTCTAAGACATTTGACCCCATCACCCCAAAAATAACTAAGTCAATACTTACATTGAGATGCCTTCCCAATACCTCATCTAGTGTCTTACCCACATCATTCCAGAAACCATCGAGATGGGGGCACTGCCGGAACATGTGTAAGTCGTCAGCCTTTTGTAATCCGCATTTCGGGCAACTCTTCACTTTGGCCCAGTTAAATTTGGAAATCTTTTTGGGTGTCCAGTACCCTCTATGAGTAGTAAATAAATGATTTCTCTTTAAAGCGGCAGATGCTACAATTGACCAGCATTTGTTCATTGATACTTGCCATTTGTTGTTTATATCCAGCGTCAGCAGTTCCTTCCCCCATGTTCTCTCTGGAATCAGGAATTCTTCCTCCCCTGCTGAGATTAGGGCACAATACCAATAGGAGATTTCTTTCTGGAAGGGGTCCTTTTTCAGCATCTCTGATTCTAAGGATTGATATCCTTTTCTGACTTCTTTTAATGATTTCGCCCAACTTGAAAGTTGATAATATTAAAATTTTGCTAGAGAAGCATTTGTTGTTTGAGATAATATCTCCCAATCCATTATTTTGTTCTGAAACAGAAGTTTTCCCCACCCTACGATTCCTGCTGTTTTGTAAAGGGAGTGCGAGTTTATCTTTGAGGCACTCCGGGGTACCCGGCGAATCCCATATCGGGGCCAAGTCACTGAAGTAAGGGATGTCCATAGTAGATCCTATACAGTACCATGATTTAGCGGCTGACTTTAACATCTTTAGCTTCACTTTTTTGAAGTATTTCGGATGTCCGAATTTATATAGAAAATGACTAGTTCTTTTGGTCATTGCTTGGAGATACAGTGGGTAATTATTATATGAGCTTAGCAGCGTCCTACTGGATTTAAATTGGAAGGCTCTACAGTATTCCAAGAGATCGGGGCTGGCAATTCCACCCTGTTCTTTTCTTCTTATTATTTTGCTCCATGCAATTCTTGGTCTTTTTGAAGACCAAATAAAACTTGAGCGTTCTCCCTGGATTTTCTTTATTGTGTCCCTCTTGAAATCCAGTGGGATGGCACCAAAGGCAAAGGTGAATTTCGGGATAATTGCCATTTTGACTTTGTTGGATTTACCCAGCATCGTCAAAGGTAGGCCACCCCATACTTTCAACAGCTTTTTTACTTCACCTTCGATTCTATGAATATTGATTTGGGCTACCTTGTCCAGATCTTTAACAAGATCTATCCCTAAGTATCTGATTTTATCCTTGTTATAGGGGCTAGTTGTGTGTTCATTCCAGCTCATGGTTTCATTTTTAGCTTGGTTGATTTGGTAGCCAGAGATTTTCCCGAAATTAAACAGAGTCTCTTCTATTATATTTAGGGACCCATTCAAGTCGCTGGTAAAGATCATTAGATCGTCTGCATAGAAGGCCACTTTCTTGTCCAAGCCTTGATATGAAAAAGGGGATATTAAAGGTTGATTCTTAAGACTCTTTGCCACTGGCTCAATATAAAAATTGAAAAGTAGGGGGGAAAGAGGACACCCCTGTCTTGTTCCTCTTTTTATCTGGATGTTCTCTGTGAGGTTGCCATTAATTAAGATTTTTAGCCTAGGAGAGCTAAAAATATTTTCCACCATGTTCTGAATATTTACCCCTAAATTGAATTTTTTTAATACTTTGTTTAAATAGGTCCAATTAACTCTATCGAATGCTTTGGCTTCGTCAATAGTTATTATCGATAGGGGGAGATTCTCACTAATGGCTATGTCAATTGCTCCGATCAATTTGTGTGTTAAATCTTGAAGGTGTCTTCCTGCCAGGAATCCCTTTTGATTGATGTTTATCAGTGACCCTGCAATTTTCCCAATCTTTTTGCCATAATGTGAGTGTAGATCTTATAATCACAGTTCAAGATAGAGATTGGATGGTATGATTCGCATTTTCTAGGGTTTTTTACAGGTTTTAGGAGGGTGGAAATCGTGGCATCATTCCAAGACTCAGGGAGTTCACCCTTTTCTAAAAAGATTTTATTAAGAAGGACTGTTAATGGAGGAACCAATAAATCTCTTAGTTTTATATAGAATTCATTCGGGAGGGAATCTGGGCCTGCTGCTTTACCTCTCAAGATTTTTTATGACGTCTTCTACTTCTTTGATTGTTATCTCTGCGTTCAATTTTTCTCTCCCCTCAGATGGTAAAGTAGGGATGTTCTGGGCAACTAGGAAGTGCCTTATTTCCTCAATTGCAGGGTTACAATCCTCCGTGTAAAGATCTGAGAAAAAGGCGGAAAACTCTTGTTTTATTACAGCCTCGTCTGAGCCGGTGTGTAGGGCATTAGGGGGATCAATGGTAGCAATTTTATTTCTGTATTGATCGGTCTTGGTTTTCCAAGCTAGCATTTTTCCACAACCTTTCCTGTACTCATAATGGGCGAGTTTGCTAGCTTCCCATTTCTCTCTGACTCTATCTTCCAATATTTCTGTTAAATTTATCTCTTGTTTCAATTATCAACTTCCAGACGTTGTCTACTAGAGGATGATGTTTCCGCAAATATCTGTAAATCAAGGACTTTGGTGTTACTTTCCAAATTATAGATCTTTTGTTTAATTTGGATTTATATACTGCCAGGCTAAGGATTTTCCCCCTAATCACTGCTTTATATGCGTCCCAGGCGATCTGTATTGAGACGCCCTCGTTATTATTCTCAAAGTAGAAATCCGTCTCTTGCTTGAGCTGTTCAACGAACAGGGGGTCTGAGAGGATTGTACTATCCATTGTCCATCTTGAACCTGAGGTGCTATCCTTCAGTTGTATTGTAATCTGGACTGCACAATGATCCGAGAGGTGAGCCGGAATATGTACTACCTTTAATGTTTTTTCTATTAGCCCTTGATCACCAGGAAGTAGTCAATTCTTGATTGTATACCTAGTTTTTTATTTTTAAATGTGGAATTGTCTTGCTTGTCACCTTACACTTTCCAGATGTCAGCTAAACTCAGGTCCCTTATATATACCCCTAACCAGTCCCTTATTTTTGGCAAGCTTGTTTGTCTCCCTCGAGGGAGCCGGTCCACTTTAGGGTCGAGAATAATATTGAAATCCCCTCCTAAGATAATTGGGGACGTAGCCGAGAGCAATTGTGAGTATAGAGATTGTAGGGGGGAAGGGTCGTCCATATTTGGGCCATAGTAGCCTGCCACCGTAAAGACATCCCTAAGTATTCTTACTTTCGCTATTGCTCACCTTCCTTTTGGATCTGTTTCTACCGACTCCTCTTTTGCTTTCAAAGACTTTTTAAAAAGAATGGCTACCCCCTTAATAACACACTCTTGATCTGTGCATATATGTGTCGACCCAGTGTAATTTTTTTATTATCTCCTCCTACTCTTTTTTTAATTAGTGGGTTTCCTGAAGAATTAATTAACTTCTACCGTTTAGAAAAAAGGTTAAAACTTGGCTCCTTCCTGTTTAGCCTACTCCCTTCTGGTCCACTTCTCGCTCCTCTTTCAGATTCCGTCAGCGCCAGGATGCCTGCAATGGTGACAGTTCGCACTTTATAAATTCAATAAATAAATAAATAAATAAATTATAACTTTACTATCTATTGTTTTCAAATACTCTAGTATTCTCCTTCGCCTACTCTTGGTTCGTAGCCCATTAACATTCCAGGAAGTTATTTTTTTACATATTTTAGATCTTTTTTCATTTCTTTCTACCTTTTTATCTGCCTTCCCCATTCCTTCTTCCTGCCCCCGATTTCCCCCTCTTTCTTGTATCTTGTGTATTGTTGAGGACTTATTTTTGATTTTTTTTCCCTAACTTGCTGCCACATCCCGTGCATATTTTCTTCTGTCTTTTTTCTTTTTTCTTTTTTATAGTGTGCAAGTTTAAAATAGGTAAAAGAAAAGCAAAACTCTTTCCTCCCTGGAGAAGCCTCCCTTCTTCTTCTTTTGGGCTTTGTTGATAGCCCACTTTGAGCTCCGTGTTTACATTAATTTTTTTAGAGAATGATCTGCTCCTTCCTTTCAGTAAGGATTATTTCTGTGTCTGATCACGCATTTGTTCTAGGAACGTTTCAACTTCTTTTGGGTCTCTGATATTATACATTTTATTCCTCCACATGATCCTGAGGGAGGCCGGGAATTTCATTTGGACTGAGGCCCGAGGGACTTTAGTTCAGGCATCATCTGCCCCAACTCCCACTGTCTGTCTTGTGTTACTTTCGTAATGTCAGAGCATATTCTAAAAGACCAATCGTCTTTGTTGTATGACCCAGTTTTTAAAGCCTCACTTAGAAATTTCTCTTTGAGAGTGTATGTTCTAAAATTGATTAATATTTTTCTTGGATTTTTTTCTCTCCCTATTTTTCCCAAACGGATCTCGATGCAACCGCTGGATGTCCTCTTCTAAACCAAGAGTTTTACTCCAAGGGAAATATTCCTCCAGAAGTGTAATAATAAATTTCTTTATGTCTGTACCTTCTCGCCCTTCCGGTACATTAAGAACTCTAAGGTTACATCTTCTGGATTGATTTTCCAGCGCTTCAAGTTTCTCATTGACGCTTTTGTCTTTTACCTTCAAGGTTCTGATTTCTTTTTGATTCGACTCTACTTTTTCACTTAATGAGTCAACTGCTGCTTCTACTGCTGTTACTCTTTCACCTAGGGCATTTAGTTTAGTGTCTAGCAGCTCGCATGCGCCTTGAATCTTATTTTAGTTCCCTTCTGAGATTTCGAACCTTGACCTGATCTCATCTAGCATCTTCTCCAAAAAGTCATCTGTGGTGCTTTGCGATTTATTCTGGCTTTTGAGTGGGCTTTGGACTGGGCTCTGACTAGGGCTGTCAGTTTGCTCTGTTATTGCGTCTGCCATGCCATCTTGAGGACTAGGAGCTGGAGATTTTTCCATCCTTGTTTGTCCTGTATTTGACAGCTTTCCCTGTTGATTCTGTTCTCGTTTTTTTCCTGACTCTGACCCTGCTCTTGTATCTTAAAGAAAGACCTTAGGGAGAGAGTTATCTTAATTTTTGAGGTCCCAGCCCCCTCACGTATATCCACTTTCTCCCCTGGCTGCGCTTTTTTTTGCTTGTCTTTGCTTGTATTTTTGTTGCTTTCCTAGCAATTCTTTTTGTACTGCGTGGAATAACGGGCTGATTGACAGCTGGGGGTTGGTTCAGTTTGAGAAACTCTAATAAAAGAGAGGGACCCAGGACACCAAAGGGGTAGGGTTCCGAAAGACAATGTCACAAAATGAGGTCCCCTTTGGACAGATTCTAAGCAGACAAAAAAACTTGCAACTTTAACACACATTAGTCAGTTTACACTTTCAATTTCGAGCAGCAATCAAAATGATGTAAAAATAGTCAAAAATCATACAGAAGTACACAATTTATTAAAAGATTCACAATAAAAAGGATAAATAATATATCCAGAACTAATACAAGCAAATAATAATCATAGAGTGGGAACAGAACAACACATTGGTTAAAAAATATAATGGGGGGGCGTGGCCAAGATGGCGGAGTGAACGGACGTGTTCCTCCCGAGCTCCCGCGCCCGCCAAGGCCCTGAGCCCTGAATTCTCGCCTTTCTCTCCCCCCAATCAGCTAGGGGGACCGAGTGTGGTCGGGACAGCCCCCGGACACAGCTGGGTGAGCTCCGGTTTCCCCGCCGATCGAAGCGTCAAGAGAGGCGAGCTGACCCACGGGATCCCTAAGCAGCGGAGGTGGAGCGAGGCCGCCTGGAGGTGTGACTGGTAGTGGCGCAGACCCAGTGGGCCACGGAAGAGGACCTGCGGAGGCTGAGGTACCCGAAGACGAACCCACAGAGCCGGCGGCTGGAGACCGAGGTGTACTGTTCGACCCCTGGGCGGTGCCGTGAACCCCGGGCCCGCCCCCGAGACTACTCGAGGCCGAGGTTGCAGCCGGACCGGGAGGAGGCGCAGGCCCGGAGAGCTAGCGAGGCAGCGCTAGTGCAGTGGCGAGAGTTGGCAGAAGGTCCCCGGAGGAGCGGAGAAACACCGCCGACCCGCCAGAACGGTGAGCCTGAGCGCGAGGACCGCTGACCGGCCTCCGGGTGGCAGAGGAGACCTGGTCCCGCCCCAGGTACTACGCGAGGCCGCGGCTGCGGCCTAGGAAGAGTTGGCCAGAAGTTGAGTGCGCCAAAGAGACAGCGCCGGAGGGGTGTCGCACTCTGCCAGGGAGGTCACTACCGATCACGGAACTGCACCTAAAGCCGAAGCGGTACTGATCAGGGGACTAGAGGCCATACTGCGACGGGACCGAGCCCGGGGTATGATTTCCCCCCCGAACCGGCGGAAACGGTGAGGAGCATCTCAGGGTGACAGAGAAGGAGCAGAGTGCCCAGGAACATTGCGGATTGCCCTGCAAAGGAGACAGAGTCCGCGGAACGCGACGCTGGGGTGGAACTGGCACTGCAATGGTGCCAGGCCTGTGAAGCATAGCCGGTCCAGAAACACTCATCCGGAGAGCGGAGACGAGGCCGGAAGGGACTCCCCTTGAGTACTCAGTCGCCGTAATGGAAGTCACCTGGTGCCCTGCAGAACACCCCTGGGGACCGGAGTGAAGCAGGCCCGAAAATCAGAGACGGGCAGCTTGGTACGGGGCCCTGGACACGGCTTCCCCCTCCCCCCACGGCTTCGACAGAGGAGGTGAGGTGCGGGCTGGGTGAGGGTGCTGGGGTTCGGAGCCCTCATAAGAGTGATGGACTGCTTGAATAGAACGTAAGTTTGCGACATAAAACACCGGGGTGGAGTGGCAGGCAACGCGCCGTCTAGCAACTAGCACACTGCCAGGAAGGAGACGTAGCCTGGGAACAGGAACGGAGTGGCGTAGAGCTCCACCTGGGAGAACAGACATTGGAGGAGAGGAGGAGGACTGTGAATAGCGTGGCACACGTTCAGGCAGTGGCAGTCTGGTCCCGAGCATCTGAGGCCTTACACCTGATCTGGGAAGTTGGAACACTGGTGAAGCATGATATAGCACCGGAGGCTGCTGATACAGCGGTGCTCCCACTGGGCGGCCAGGCCGGGCGGTCAGTAAGCCCGGGCCGTACTGCTGCTCGCATCAGGAGCAATCAGAGCACCTAATGCCGATACTGACTCACACCTGACACGTAGCTAGTTGGGGCCTTTTGAGGATTTGACCTAGTGTCGCAATAGCCACCAAGGTGGACCCAGAAGACTCGCACCAGAGGTATCGACCTGGACCAATGATAAATTAGCTGGAGCCTCCTGCTGACAACACACGAGCTGCAGGGCGGTAAGGAAGATGGCCGGGCAGAAGGGCTGCAAAGGTAGCAACCGCACGCTCACGGAAATGCTCAATAAACCACCTGGTAAAGGAGACAAGACCTCAACCCCGTCAGGTGGCGCTAGCGGTTCTCAAGGAGGGAGCGGCGGAGAACCCCCAGTCACCAGATCCTTTTTGGAATCACTTTTCGGGACACTGAGGGAAGACTTTCAAGAACTTAAAAAAGAGGTGGCAGGTGAGGTGCGGGAACTACGCAGGGAGGTGGATGGACTCGGGGAGAGGGTAGACACAGTTGAAAACTCCACGCAAAGACAGGAAGAGGAGATTACGCATTTACAACAGGAGGTACTCCGTCTCAGAGGCCAGCACATTGATCTTCAGCTGCATAATGAAGATTTGGAAAACAGATCGAGGCGGAACAACATTAGGGTCCGGGGAGTGCCGCCCACGGAAGAGATCTCCGGCATAGTGGCCTATCTCCAGGAACTGTTCCGTACCATCCTAGGCGAACCTGCAGATTTTCCCGTCAAGATAGACAGGGCTCACAGAGTAGGCCCGCAGCGGCGAGCAACAGGGCCACCGCCGGATGTATTAGCTTTCCTCCCCGACTTTCCGCTGAAAGAGCGGATCATGTCCGAAGCAAGAAGGAAACAGACAATATCGTTTAGAGGCCATCAAGTTGCGCTGTATCAGGACCTAGCCGCGACCACGCTCCTGAAGCGCAAAGCGTTTAAGATTGCGACAGACTTCCTGAGACACCACGATACGCCCTACTCGTGGGAGCACCCTTTTCGCCTCATTTTCCGATGGAATGGAGAGTCGCATCAGCTGCGGTCGCTTCAGGACGTTTGTGCAGTACTAGGGATCACAGCTGAGGAAGAGGAATCGTCCACGCCGCGGAGAAGGAACTCAACTAATGGAGGCTGGCGGGGGGTCCCGAGGCGCAGGACTCCGAGTGCTCCACAGAGACCGGGTTCGCCCACGATCCGAGCAGGAATGGCAGACGCAATTAGGACGGTGACCGAGACCTCAACGGCTGAAGATGAAGTGGCGCTAACCGCATAATGCGGCTCCGGGGGGAGATTGACAATGCATTACTGTTGGAGCTGGCTCTGGGAAGGGGGTGGGCGCGGGAAGGCGAGGGAGGAGTGCTAGTGGTAGGTCGCCCACAAAGGTAATTCACCACAGGCTTGTCCAGTAGGGGCAGGTCTGGGACTATTTGGACTACACACCAGGGAAGATTGGGAAGTTAAGACTTCCAGGGACCATTTTCAGAGATTGTTGGGGGGTAGGAATGAGCAGGTGTTGGGAGGAGGGGAAGAGTGCTGAGGGAATGAAGGGGGGGAGAATGTCTGATCAGAAGTTTCAAGGCGAGTTGTGGGACAGAAGGGGGAGTGTCAGTTGGGGGTTGAGTTTGGGGAATGTTGAGGGGGGTGAGTTATGGGCTGCCCTGCCCAGTGCTTTTACGGTATCTACAGATAGTGGTCCAGATACGCGCGTTCACTTGGCAGTCCCCGAGCAGCCACACATCCTAATTTGCACACATAGCCAAGGTGGTTCCGCTCATCCATGGAAGAGTTAAAAATAGTTACCCTGAATGTTAAAGGGCTGAACAATCCCACGAAGAGGAGAGCTGTACTGTCACTATTGGAACACTCCCAGGCAGACATCTGTTTGCTTCAAGAAACCCACTTACTGGCCAGCGATTGTCATAGATTGAGGTCCCGCCATTTCCCCACACAATTCTTTTCTTCCAACACAACTAAGACGGCTGGGGTGGCCATCCTCTTATCGAAAACGTTCAAGGGGGAGGTACTGCACAAATTGGTGGAACAAAAGGGAAGGCTCCTGGCCTACAGACTTAGACTGGGAACACTGATATTCACGATAGGCACGGTTTATGGCCCAAATGAACACCAAGATAGGTTTTTACGCACGGCACTGGAGGATGTCACGGCGTCGCCGGACATACATATCATATTGGGAGGGGACATCAACCTGGTCTTTGACTCTTCGAAAGACAGATCAGTTCAACGACACCCGCAGACTGGGGAGCTCTCGCAAGCGGTGAAAACGCAATTAATTGATTCCGACTTACACGACCTCTGGCGCGAACTCCACCCCACCGACAGGGATTTTTCCTATTACTCACACGCACATAAAACATACGCTAGGCTAGATCATCTGCTGGTCTCCGGGCCGGTCCATGACTTGGCCACCGCCTCGGACATGGGAGTCATTTCTCTCTCGGACCATGCACCAGTCTCGGGATCCTTCCTTCTTCCACGGGGCTCTCCCCGGAGGGGAATCTGGCGACTCAGGGACACACTCCTACACAAAAAAGCGGTAGTGCAGAGTATTATGGATGTAGTGAAGGATTTCCAACAACACAACTCTAACAATGACACTTCGCTAGCGACTCAATGGGGGGCCCTCAAAGCGGTAATACGGGGGGAGTTCATTGCAATCTCCGCTGCGGACAACCGCGAGAGGAAGATAAAACGCGATGAGCTCACCCAGAAGGTTAGGGAGCTGGAGCAGGTACATCGTCGCACCGGAGCTCCGAGGGTTTGGAGACAGTTGAAAGTGGCTAGGAAACTCCTGTCCTCACTAGACATGGAAAGGGCGGAGTACGCTGCGTTGCGTCTAAAACATGCTTACTACACAGGAGGGGATCGCTGTGGCCGCCTCCTAGCAGCCAAACTCAGAGTGGCGCATCAGAGTCGCCAGGTGAAGGGGCTGGCGGGAAGTGCGGGACAGGAGATCTCAGGCGACGAAGAAATTGCTGAGACCTTCCGCCGATTTTACGCTGGCCTGTATACGGCAGAAACCGCGCACATGGACGACCCAGACGCTTACCTTGACTCGGTTACCCTGTTGCCCGACCAAGCAAGCTATCTGGAGAGAGACATTAGAATTGAGGAGGTGATCGCAGCGATCGCCAAGCTCAAGCTGGGGAAAGCCCCGGGCCCGGATGGCTACTCCGCCCTGTTCTATAAAACGTTCAGCTCGACGCTAGCTCCGGTCCTGGCCAAACTGTTTAATTCCTTCTCTGACCCCGGTGCTATCACTCTGGACCTCTTACAAGCAACAGTATCGGTAATCCCTAAACCGGGCAAAGACAGGAAACTATGCGGCTCCTATAGGCCGATCTCCTTGTTGAACGTAGACTTGAAAATCTACACGGGGATCCTGGCCACGAGACTGGCACAACATCTTCCTGGCCTGATTGAACCAGATCAGGCGGGCTTCGTACCTGGGCGCCAGACTGTGGACAACACTAAGAGAATAACACACATCTTAAAAAAAGCGTCACGTATCCCTGGGGAGAGGATGCTGCTCTCGGTTGACGCAGATAAAGCGTTTGATCGGGTGCACTGGCCCTACCTTGAGCGGGTGCTGACACGATTCAGCATGGGGGAGAAATTCCGGACCATGGTGTTTAATTGTTATAAATCCCCTTCAGCGACTGTGCGAGTGAATGGCTGTAGTTCACGGCGGTTTGATGTCGAGCGCGGAACAAGGCAGGGGTGTCCTCTCTCCCCCCTTCGCGCTCTATATGGAGCCCTTCGCCCAGCAGATCCGACAGAATGAGGCAGTGACTGGGGTGCGAATGGGGGGTTTCACTCACGCAATAAGCCTTTACGCGGACAATGTACTTTTTACACTGGAAAACCCAAGGCGGGCACTACCTGCATGTATGGCTGAACTTAAGGCCTTTGAGACTGTGGCGGGCTTCCGAATGAATGTTGAAAAGTCCACGGCTTTAGACATATCCCTGTCACCAACGACAATGAACGATCTGAAGAGGCTCTTTCCTCTTCGTTGGTCACGGGATCAGGTGCAATACCTAGGGATCACATTAGCCCCGACGCTGCAAGCCATAGTTTCCATTAACTATGAAACGGTGGGTGTGAAGGTGAGGGAAGAACTTGGGAGATGGAACAAAGGGATGATCTCCATGCTTGGTAGGGTGGCAGCGGTCAAGATGACCGTCTTACCCCAAATCTTGTACTTGTTCCGAGCTCTGCCTCTGCAACCCCCCAAGGGTTGGATTCAACAGATGCAAACTGAAGTGTCCCGCTTTGTGTGGCAGGGGCGTAAGCCCCGAATGCGCCGCATCCTCACAACCTTAGCGCCAGAAGCCGGGGGGTTAGGTATTCCTGATCTCCGCAAATACTTCCAAGCATCACAACTTCGATACTTGGTGGAGTGGAGTAGGTGGGAATCCGATAAACATTGGCTCTTCCAGGACCAAGCTGTAGCCGGACACCCACTACAGGAAATTCCATTCCTTCGCAGGCCACATCGGCCCCTCAATCTCTACGCTTCCTACATCACACGAGTGCCACTAAGAGTGTGGGACACCACCTGCCGCGCTTTTGACTTCACCTCGTTTCCATCGCCATTCACACCGATCATAGACAACCCAGACTTCACACCGGGAACAGAGAAGGGGGCCTTCTCCCACTGGAGAGACAGGGGCTGCAGAGCACTCTTCCACATGTATGCTGATGAGGGGGTGATCTCCTTCCAGGACTTTAAAGAGGAGTACCAGATGACCGAACACGACCGCATGAGGTACTGGCAGGTTCGACATTGGGCCCTACAGCCGAGTGTCAGGGATTCAGCGGATAGGAAGTTATTGCCCTATGAAAAGTGGTTAGTCACGCGCACTTCAGATGCCAAACTCATAACGGACCTATACAAGATGCTCCAGCTCCCGTCCTCCCACTTCCACATTCCGGGTAGGGAGTGTTGGAACAAAGAACTAGGGCGACAGCTTAGCCATAAAGAATGGGACCATATTTCACACAGGGCACGGCATTCGGCCTACCATGCGGGCCTTACGGAAACCTTTACTAAGGTTTCCACATACTGGTATTATACCCCGGAACGATTGCACGAAATGAACAGGCTCCTTAGTGACAAGTGTTGGCGTGAGTGTGGGCAAATTGGTACACTGACACACATCCTCTGGGACTGCCCTGTTCTGCAGGCCTATTGGTCGGAGGTGATAGATAACATTGATGCATGCTTTGAGATTGAACTGCCCCGCTTTCCAGCGTATACTTTGCTGGGACTCCCGAATGGCTTAATGTACCCGCTGAAATCAAAGAAGGGACGGCAGATCGCCATTATGCTAGGCTCGGCGGTACAAAACATACTGATACACTGACGCACACCCACCACTCCGTCTCACACAGGTTGGCTCCACAGGTTGTGGCATGTTCTGGGGATGGAAAAGCTGTCCCTCACATTAGCGGGAGATGTCTCCAGTTTTGAGGAACTGTGGCAGCCCTTCCATTCGCTATTGGCCACGGAATTTAAGGAAATCACCTGCCCTAGGTACTTAAGACTACTGAGGCTTACGCCTCCACAGTGAAGCACCGTTCTGGTAGCAAGGAGAGGGAACGACCCCATGAGTGCGAGTGTGATCGAGATAGATTGCTGTGTTGGTGACTGATTTTTACATTGCGATACACTGGGCAGGGCGGGTGGGGAGGAGGGGAGTGCAGTTGGGGGTTGTTGTTTACTTATGGAGGGGTACAGGACTGTACGGAAATGCTCCTTTTATTCTTTTGCATGTCTCCACGCACGGGGCAGGATGCGGCGACGGTCGCTAAAGCTGAGCCATTAGAATTGTAATCCTGAAATGCATCCTGCCGCTAATATTGCATACCTATACGTTTATTTTGCTATGCAGCTGTACCTCCCTAATAAAATTCTTTAAACATAAAATATAATGGGATACTGTAAGCTGACTTATGTAAAGCATCCTCCAATCTAGTATAAATATCTTTGGTTTGGAGACGTTGTATAGTCCAATGATTTTAGTGCATCCCAATACACAAGGGCACCGACGCGTTTCGGTTTTGGCCACTTGATTTTACAGGCCAACACCTTCATCAGGATAAAATTATAAACATTCCCACAATATAAGAAAAATCTGCAAAAATATAAAATGTACAATATCAGACAAATGATCATTAAAAAGTATTATTATTAACTACCTATTACACCATCAACAATTTGCTACTCGTTTAGAAACACACAATTATACTTGCAACAAACTCATTTACAAATTGATCCCAAAATTTTGTTGTTCATGGGAAGAAAAAAAGCGAATTTCAACACATTGGCTTAAACTGTAGGATGATGTAAAGATATTATCCAGTTTTAAGCATATCAGTGATGTATAGGGTTGTGAATAAACTCATATATATATATATATATGTAAACAAGAATACAATTTTTCTTAAATTGCACTATAGTTGGCCTAAACAATAAGATAATTCTTGATTTATCTATTGGAGACCAAAACAGGGGGGGTTCTTTTACCTCGTTATTATGGTATCAGGCCTATTTAGGTCCTTTTCGTAATTGATCTTGAGTTGGTAGACAAAGTGATGCACTTCCACCTGCTGCCGCCTATAAAGTTTATACAGTATGTTAATTTACTTGAACTAGCGGTAAATATAGCGGTCACAGATATCGGTATATTATTATCAGACGCTCACCCGTAGAGACTTTGGTATAGATGTCGTCTATCACGGCTTGGCCGAGAGTGTAACTGTAGATACCCAGTCAGATATCCAGTCAGAGGTCTGAAAGCGAATAATCAAATATTTGAATGAGTTGTTGAAAAATGAGTCAAGCAGCGTCATACAGCTGTCTATGATGGTTAAATTATAAACATCACATAAGGTCAGACCTGGTAATGGGGTGATTTGGTGATTTGATGCTATTGCCCCTCTCTTGACTCTGCATATATATCGTAGTGCTCAGTATAAGTCCACCTTCGGACTAGTCATAGAACAGACAAATACGTAGGTTCAAATTTAAATTAGAGGACGACATCGTAGAACAATATTATCAATACGGGAAGCGTAATGAAAATGGTGTGCAGAGAACAAGTAAGTACCTCTCGATAAATACATTTTATAATAGGTGTGTATGCGTCGTAAATACATTGTAGAAAACATACGCCAAAGAGGTAATGTACCTTGCTATATATATGTTAGCACGCAAAAGCTGTTCTATCCCGATACAGCTTGCCCTCACGAATGCGAGACCGCCTGCAGTCTGAAATAGAAATCAGTCGGTCAATATAAAGCCCTCACGTAGTGTCCGCTACACAGTTTCTTGGACCACCTATCGACATACCTGCTTGTGGGTAGTGCGCCTCCGCGTATGTGGGGTTCTGCAACTCAAGGTTAATGAGCTGAAAGACTGAGCTAGTTAAATACTAAAAAATGCGCGCGCGCATTATCGGGCAGGATATTGGATGTTTCTCTTCCGGGTTGCCAGAACCCGTGAAACAGAGAACAGACTAAATGGGCCAATACCAAGATCGTGTACAAAAACGAACAAAAAAAAGGAATTTAGTCCTGTCCTGACAGTATTCAGAAGGGAGATGTACCATTGTTCACGCGCTTTGCGTTTCAGCACGTTACCTCCTCGTTTACCAATTTTAATTTTTTCAATAATGAACCATTTAAAATCATTCTCACAGGGTCCATCTTGAGAAAATGTTCAACGAGAGGTGCAGTAATCTTTTTTGTTTGGGAAACTGGCAGAGAGGCAAGAACAAGATATCAAGAACACAGGTCTGCCATTAAAACAATAAAGATTACTGCACCTCTCGTTGAACATTTTCTCAAGATGGGCCACTGTGAGAATGATTTTAAATGGTTCATTATTGAAAAAATTAAAATTGGTAAACAAGGAGGTAACATTGTGCTGAAATGCAAAGCGCGTGAACAATGGTTCATCTCCCTTCTGAATACTGTCAGGACAGGACTAAATTCGAAAGAAGAATGGGAACGTTTAATAAAACCGTAACAATATCATCCACTGCCGGTTTAATAAAACCCTAACAATACCATCTACTGCCCATTCATAATTAAAAATCAGGTAGTAATGTAGCGTAAATATAAAGATAATACTAATAAAATGACAACACTGGTAAAACTATGAAATTATAAAGCTTGTAGAGCAAATAGGTTGTCTCAAGTGAGGACTATACAGAACTTTAATGAGCTACATTATAATATACTGTTTTTAATCCCAGCTGGGATGAGCAAGCGATATTGCTCTGTATGTTGATAAAATGTATGTACTATAGACTGCAATGAAGATATGCAAAATATTTGTGTTAGGATAGGATATATCTGTATTAGATACGATATGATTCGATAGGATATATCAGTATTAGATTTGTTAATGCAGTAACTATATGCACTAGTCTATGTTCTAGATCAATATTCCATTATAAAAATGGTTATGTATCTATATTACACTGAGAATTTATTTTCACGTTTTAGATCTATTGTATACAATCTCATTATGTAGAGAGTATTGCCATTATATGTTGCCATTGTATACAGTCTCACTGTGTAGAGAGCGTGGATAAAGTATTGAAATTTATGCAAATGTGATTACCAAAGGAGTATGGCGCTATAATATGGATGCTCTTGATGTAAAAATTCAGCTTAAGATGTACTGTCTAAATAATATGATATATAATTTTAGTTGAACTCCGACAGGTATTTGGGTACTCTTCATGAAAAAATTTAGCTCGCAATATATTTTCGAATTTGTTATGGTGCTCACATTTAGTTGAAGATCGATAGGCATTTAGACATAAGTGGGCGCCATATTGAAATCCTAACGCCCTGTGCAAGCTTTAATTTTACAACTCTGTACGGCTCGCGTTTGACATACGTATTGCCAAACACAAATAGGATGTTAGTACATAAATGTTTCCTCGAGAGATGAGGGGTGAAATATAATTTTATAGTGGCCATGAAATCCCATAAAGGAATATAAATTATAAATATGATCACATTTGCTGGATCGTTTTTCCTTACTTATAATTGGATTCGATTGTGTTCTACATTCGACACATACTTATCGAGATCCTAAAACTATTATGTGACATCGTAATCAAAATATATGTTCGTTTTTTACACAATCTTGGTATTGGCCCATTTAGTCTGTTCTCTGTTTCACGGGTTCTGGCAACCCGGAAGAGAAAAATTCAATATCCTGACCGATAATGTGCGCGCGCATATTTTAGTATTTACCTAGCTCAGTCTTTCAGCTTAGTAACCTTGAGTTACAGAACCCCAGATACGCGGAGGCGCACTACCCACAAGCAGGTATGTCGATAGGTGGTCCAAGAAACTGTGTAGCGGACACTACGTGAGGGCTTTATATTGACCGACTGATTTCTATTTCAGACTGCAGGCGGTCTCGCATTCGTGAGGGCAAGCTGTATCGGGATAGAACAGCTTTTGCGTGCTAACATATATATAGCAAGGTACATTACCTCTTTGGCGTATGTTTTCTACAATGTATTTACGACGCATACACACCTATTATATGGTACTTACTTGTTCTCTGCACACCATTTTCATTACGCTTCCCGCATTGATAATATTGTTCTACGATGTCGTCCTCTAATTTAAATTTGAACCTACGTATTTGTCTGTTCTATGACTAGTCCGAAGGTGGACTTATACTGAGCACTACGATATATATGCCGAGTCAAGAGAGGGGCAATAGCATCAAATCACCAAATTAGGTCTTCGAGTGTTTTTTTTAAAAATCCATGCCAACCTCAAAAATGTGCACATGCTATTTCGAGCTTTGTGCCAGTTATGCGCTAATAATAAGTATGTATACAACTTCAAATTAAACATCTTGGTATCCATTCATCTTAAATGAGCCCCCATTACCAGGTCTGACCTTATGTGATGTTTATAATTTAACCATCATAGACAGCTGTATCACGCTGCTTGACTCATTTTTCAACAACGCATTCAAATATTTGATAATTCGCTTTCAGACCTCTGACTGGATATCTGACTGGGTATCTACAGTTACACTCTCGGCCAAGCCGTGATAGACGACATCTATACCAAAGTCTCTACGGGTGAGCGTCTGATAATAATATACCGATATCTGTGACCGCTATATTTACCACTAGTTCAAGTAAATTAACATATTGTATAAACTTTATAGGCAGCAGCAGGTGGAAGTGCATCACTTTGTCTACCAACTCGAGATCAATTACGAAAAGGACCTAAATAGGCCTGATACCATAATAACAAGGTTAAAGAAAAAAAAAACCTGTTTTGGTCTCCAATAGATAAATCAAGAATTATCTTATTGTTTAGGCCCACTATAGTGCAATTTAGGAAAAATTGTATTCTTGTTTACATATGTATATGAGTTTATTCACAACCCTATACATCACTGATATGCTTAAAACTGGATAATATCTTTACATCATCCTACAGTTTAAGCCAATGTGTTGAAATTCGCTTTTTTTCTTCCCATGAACGTGTGCAAAAATTAGGGGGTACCCCCGACTAAAGTTACTAATTCGGGATAAATCAAACAATTGAAAATACAGTAAATTAGGAACAGGTTGAATTATGGACTGAGACTGACATCGGACAAAAGTGAATGTATCTAAACCAAGGTTTTGGTACAAAAAATGTGTGTTCTTTATTAGATCATATTTAGTTTTTAAAAGAGCAATAATATTTGGCTACTTTAAATATATATATGTAACAAACTTTCTATATATATAACATACTGTAGATTCCAATTCATGGGTATTTATAGTGCATTACAGTAGTTATTTAAAACATGGCTATAGGTTACAGTTTACTACGCGCGTTTCGGCTGTGAGCCTTCATCAGGAAGCCATGAGTATTTCCAGAGAAACTATATAGAGAAATATATACACAAAAATACAAAGATACATATCAGTGTCAGTTTTTACATATCACGTCAGTCTATTATCCTATACAGAAACTTTCAAAATGAGACCTTAACAGTGTCTATCTATGTACAATATTTACAAATGTTTTGTCAACAAAAGTGGGGCACAGAGCTACCTCACTATCCTTATTTACATGTGTACAAATCTACAACTATACATACATACAAAGAATACTATCATACAAGATTACAGAAGTACAGTTCCTGCAACTTTTTAAACATCCTGGCTGACCCATTTAGAAAAAAAGGGGGGGAATGGTACTAGTACTACAATCTAAGAGTACACTTAAGGGGAACTGGAGGGGAGGGGGGTAGGAGGGTTTGTTTGGTGCGGGCGGGTGAAAAAAAGAGGGCGGGGAGGTTTGGGGGGGAGGGGAAAAAAGGGGAGGAGGGAGGGGGTGAAAAGGGAGAGAGAGGAAGGGCAGGGAAGGTAGGTGGATAGTGGGGTTGAAGGCGGGAAAGAGTAGTCATGATAATTGGAAGACAAAGGTACCTGAAAATAGATGAATGTTATCAAGGGCGGCCTAAAAGTCAGTACGGCCAAACTGCAAGCCCCATTAGTTAAACACTACATTGAGGCAAAACACAATCCAAATGATATACGCTGGTATACCCTAGAAAAAATACGCAAGTCATCAGGAACTCTCAGCACACAAGTGCGAAAATGCAGAGAAGTTTATTGGATTTTCACTCTGGATACATACACCAAAGGATTAAACAATGAGATTCCCTGGGACCAGGTCATTAAATACAATTATGGTTGAACCAATCCTCCATCATCCCTGGTTCTTTCTTTCCTTCTGTATACTCCCGTCGGTTATCATTCCTCGTACAGTTATCTCACATGCAGCGGTAACTTCATTCGATTAGCATCCCTTGCTCCACCCTCCTATCCCAGTACTAAAAACACTCCCTCCGCACTCTGGCCCTTCCTCATTAGGTCCTTTTTTAATTTATCGTAATGATCTGTCATTCCCAACACACTTTCTCCTTCCACTACAGACCCATGCTGTCATGCACCTTATCGCCACCCCGGAGATTCAGATATCTCCCAGCATTTTTATTATTACTCACTCCCTGAAACTCTGCCTCCAACCTGTCATTTTATATACATCACTTTGCTCTCATCTAATAAACACACGGCCGTACATTATACCGGCAATTTCGCAAATTAGGTCGTCTGACACATATAAACAAACTGCCCATAACAAATATTTGGTTGTGTATTTTATCACCAATTGTGCAAATAAGTTCGCGAAATATGCAAGCTCACACTGTCCGGAATACACCATTAACAAGTTCCAAGATGTCCGACATGAGACAAACACTAATCCGGCACCTCGGACTTCGTCCTTTCTTTCTTTTAATCACTCTCATGAGGGACGTCCCCCCTCCAGCCACAATGCGCGCCAAATGTGTATTTAAAAACATCGCTTCTTCCGATAACGCCCTCGGCTCATCGGGACACATATCCGAAGCGCCAGACAGACTCTACTATAGGATCGACCGCGGGACCGTCCGAACAGGTATTTATCGGTTACCACTCCCGCTGTGCCTAACAACATAGCGTATCCCCCCTGGAGGTCCACCGCATACCTAACTGTACCTTGTCCCGTCTTCCTTTAGATAACGGTACAACGGATTCCGGACCCCATACAGGCTGCAATCCCAGATCTCTATCCTTAGATCCCCGCATAGAACCATCAACAAGACTGCCCTACCAGGTACTATTATAGGTGTTTTTCTCTACCATCCATACCCTATAGTTTATCCGCAAATCTAGGTATATGTTCTAAGGGAGATATCCATTTAAAACATCAACATTCTGTATATACAACCCCTCTGTCCACAGATACAAACAACTACAGAAGCTTCTCCACTTTCTACTCTGGTAGACTGTTCATCCAGCTTTACCATCTTACCAGACTCCATCATTGGACAATGTGACACAGTCAGTGCGCAGGTACCCATTTTCTACAAGGGCCTTATTTGCTAGTGATCATTCTACTCGGCCATTTTTGAGATACCAAACCTTCTTCTATTTTTAATTTTAGTACCAGCCAAAACCACACCTATATGAATGGCCCAGGCAGGTTCTAATCTCCTTACATAAGGTACTTAAAACGTTCTATACCTTCCTCATATTTGAGCTCCTTAAATGTTAAATTATCGTTTTGCTTTACTGATATCCAATTCAATTTCTCCTTTTGCAGACTTCATTGCCTCATACCAATATATCCCATTTAGGCCGCCCTTGATAACATCCATCTATTTTCAGGAACCTTTGTCTTCCTATTATCATGACTACTCTTTCCCGCCTTCAACCCCACAATCCACCTACCTTCCCTGCCCTTCCTCTCTCTCCCTTTTCACCCCCTCCCTCCTCCCCTTTTTTTCCCTCCCCCCCAAACCCCCCCGCCCTCTTTTTTTCCACCCGCCCGCACCAAACAAACCCTCCTACCCCCCTCCCCTCCAGTTCCCCTTAAGTGTACTCTTAGATTGTAGTACTAGTACCATTCCCCCCCTTTTTTTCTAAATGGGTCAGCCAGGATGTTTAAAAAGTTGCAGGAACTGTACTTCTGTAATCTTGTATGATAGTATTCTTTGTATGTATGTATAGTTGTAGATTTGTACACATGTAAATAAGGATAGTGAGGTAGCTCTGTGCCCCACTTTTGTTGACAAAACATTTGTAAATATTGTACATAGATAGACACTGTTAAGGTCTCATTTTGAAAGTTTCTGTATAGGATAATAGACTGACGTGATATGTAAAAACTGACACTGATATGTATCTTTGTATTTTTGTATATATATTTCTCTATATAGTTTCTCTGGAAATACTCATGGCTTCCTGATGAAGGCTCACAGCCGAAACGCGCGTAGGAAACTGTAACCTATAGCCATGTTTTAAATAACTACTGTAATGCACTATAAATACCCATGAATTAGAATCTACAGTGTTATATATGTAGAAAGTTTGTTACATATATATATTTAAAGTAGCCAAATATTATTGCTCTTTTAAAAACTAAATATGATCTAATAAAGAACACACATTTTTGTACCAAAACCTTGGTTTAGATACATTCACTTTTGTCCGATGTCAGTCTCAGTCCATAACTCAACCTGTTCCTAATTTACTGTATTTTCAATTGTTTTCTTCCCATGAACAACAAAGTTTTGGGATCAATGTGTAAATGAGTTTGTTGCAAGTATAATTGTGTGTTTCTAAACGAGTAGCAAACTGTTGATGGTGTAATAGGTAGTTAATAATAATACTTTTTAATGATCATTTGTCTGATATTGTACATTTTATATTTTTGCAGATTTTCCTTATATTGTGGGAATGTTTATAATTTTATCATCATGAAGGTGTTGGCCTGTAAAATCAAGTGGCCAAAACCGAAACGGGTCGATGCCCTTGTGTATTGGGATACACTAAAATCATTGGACTATACAACGTCTCCAAACCAAAGATATTTATACTAGATTGGAGGATGATTTACATAAGTCAGCTTACAGTATCCCATTATATTTTTTAACCAGTGTGTTGTTCTGTTCCCACTCTGATTATTATTTGCATGTATTAGTTCTGGATATATTATTTATCCTTTTTATTGTGAATCTTTTAATAAATTGTGTAATTCTGTATGATTTTTGACTATTTTTACATCATTTTGATTGCTGCTCAAAATTGAAAGTGTAAACTGACTAATGTGTGTTAAAGTTGCAAGTTTTTTGTCTGCTTATAATCTGTCCAAAGGGGACCTCATTTTGTGACATATCAGTTTGAGAATCTGCCTATTCCTTAAACAGTAGGAGGATCACCCCCTCATGTCTGTACATGCACCTGCTCCTTTCTCTGCAGCACGAGTCACCTCAACAGAGCAAGCTAGGTCTAAAGGTTCTATATCTCCTTCAGGGCTCTTACTCCCCTCTTTCAGGGCATGTGCATGAAGCTGTTCCAAAACGATCACTTGCTGTTTATTACTGTCAGTCTTAACCTCAGCTGCTTTTTCCTTCCCTCCCTCCACCTTCGCACAGTGTACCCTGCTTACCCGGATCATGTGCTGGTTGTGGGGATCCCCCTCGGATAGTTTCGTTTTCGCCTCTTCTGTTCAGAGAAATGAGTTGGGCCTCCCCGCTAAACCTGAAATTGACCCGCGGATCACTGGGGCTGGTTCGTGGTATTTTTGTCCCGCTTGTGTCTCCGTTCTGCCTGCATCAACTCTCGCGCCGCCACCAGTTCTGACGCCTCCGCACTTGTCCTGGAAGAAGACCGAGATCCTGACCACTGTTCTCCGGCAGTTCCTCTGGGCCATGGACGCCGCCTCCCACCAAGCGGCGTAAGCCCGGAGCGCGGAGCTATGGAATGTGGAGTTCTGGAGCGTGGACCCCCGCAGAAGATTTCCGCTAGATAACTTCACTTTCACAGGTATGTGGGAAGCTTCTACTATTGCCTCACATTATTTTGCGTTGAAAGTTTTTTATTTGAAATTTTAAGATAAAAGTACAGATGCAAAAAATAAAGCAGAATAAGTAAAAATAGTACAAATGAGGATAAGTATTACATAAAATATAATAAATATTGGGACATAAAGATATCATATATTCCATAGTCCTAAATACAATAATAATGAGAAAATTACAAAATAAGTGCATTATAGAAGAAGAATAAAGGAAAGGAAAAGGGAATAAAAGTGAAGAAAATTAAGAAAAAGGAAAAGGAAGAGAAAAAAGAAAAGAATAAGCAAGAATCCCAGAGCAATACAAGTAAACACAAAAAGAGGTAAGGGAAAGATAATGTAAAGCTGAGTAATACGAGAAAAAGAACCCAAAAGAATAAAATTAAGAAGGTGGAACAATCAGAGGAGAAGGAGGAGTGGAAACAGAATCATTATGCACAGTGGCTTCCAGAAAAGAGGACCACACCTGGAGAAAAATGGAAGCTTGATCCTGCAAATTATAAATTGTACGTTCATGTAGAGCTGTTTGCATCATCGCCACCAGCCACTCTTCCTGTGAAGGAGGCAGAGGAGACCTCCAGTGCCGCAGTATACACATTTTTGCCGTGGCCAGAGCCGTATGGAGAAGACGAGTTTGTGGTCTAGAAAGCTTCAGAAGGCTACGAAAATCATGCAAAATAATATTCAGTGAAGTAAGGGGCAGAGGGAGTGACATGGTATTGACCAAAGTCTTCCGTACAAAAAGCCAAAAAGGTGTTGTACGAGGACATTCACAAACAATATGCGTAATATCACAACCAGAAGCTGAACACCTCCAGCACAAAGTATGTGATAATAACTTAGCATGATGCAATTTGACTGGAGACCAGTGCCATTCATGTAGAATTTTTAAAACGCAAAATTTAAGACGGGCTTCACGAACTCCCTTATGTAACTCCCCAATATTTGATCCCATTGAGTATTGGAATATACAACCGATAGGCGAGATTGCCATTTCATCTGGAGAGCTTGTGAGAGAGGCTGTGAAAATAGAGGATGCAAGAAAGTTTTATAAAGACCAGAAGTTACACCTTTAAGATTCCCCCATAACTGTAGGTAGGACAAAAGAGTAGATACAGATATCAAGTCAGGCGGAGGGCCTAAATGTTTTGTGAGAGCTTGTTGGAGCTGAGTGGATTTGCAGGATTGTGTGGATGGCAAATGAAATTCCTCACAGAGTTGAGAAAAAGATTTAAAAGTGTTATTGTGAAACAACTGATCTATGGTCTGAATACCAGCTTCCTGCCATACGGGCCAGGACAGAGTGCGACCCCCAACACGAACTGCAGAATTAATCCATAAAGGAGCTTTGATATGGATACGCAAATTAGATTTAAGTATACGATGACTTCTCTGCCAGGATTTGTACATTGCAGATAAGATAGAGTTTTTAGGATCAGAAGAACTGACCCCTTTACCATATAGAAGGGACAAACCAAGACCAGAAGCTAATAAGTGATGTTCAAGGGGGACCCATTGAGGTATGTTTTTAGATTTAGGTAGAAAAAAGCCAAGTTGCGAAAGATGAAGAGCAAGTGAGTAGTGCTCGATAGAAGGGAAACCCAAACCCCCTTGTAACTGATGAGATTTTAATTTTGCAAAGGTAAGACGCGGTTTAGCCGTGCTCCAGACAAAAAGTTTAATTTTGGAGTCAATGGATCTCAGAGTGGTTAAGGGGATGTGAAAAGGAAGCATACCCAAGACATAAAGAAATCGAGGAAGAGTAACCATCTTGACCGCCTGGACCCGCCCCCAAAGGATAAACCCAAAACCTTCCATCAAAGTCTCTTTGCATTTGGGCGATTAAAGGAGTCAGATTGTCCGTGACTATATTATCCAACCCTCTATTAATTAAGATTCCAAAATACTTAAGCCAGGATGATTGCCAATGGAAAGGGAAATCAGAAATCACATCTTTTGTTGTACCAATGGTCATGGGTAATGCTTCACTCTTATCCCAATTTATCTTGTAACCAGAAAAGGAAGAGAAATCATTAATGATGCGGAGGAGAGCAGGAAGAGAGTGGGGAAGATCAGTGAGTGTGAGGAGAATATCATCCACATATAAATACATTTTAGAGTGACCAATTGGAAGGGTGACACCTATCACAGTAGTAGATTGTCGTATCGCAGCAGCTAAGGGTTCCATTGCGAGAAGAAAAAGAAGAGGGGAGAGTGGACAACCTTGACGAGTACCTAGTCTAATTGGAAACGGGGTAGATAGGAAACCGCCGCAATTGACCTGAGCCGATGGGTCATCAGAAAGCAGCCGCACTTTATCTATAAACTGGTCACCTAACCCAAACCTTTGCATGATAGAAAAAAAGTATTCCCACTCAATGCGATGAAACGCTTTTTCAGCGTCTAGAGAAATAAGTAACACATCGTCGTGAGATGCTTAGCTGACCATAAAGTATGAGACAAAGTGCGTAAATGGTTACGAGATGACCTACCTGGGACAAAACCTACCTGCGAATTATGGATTAAAGAAAGTAAAACTTTACGAAGACGTGATGCAAGAATGCTAGCAAGTATCTTAACATCAGAATTTAAAAGAGATATGGGCCTATAACAACTGCATAACAAAGTATCCTTGCCAAGTTTCGGTAAGACAGCTATAACGGCCTTGTTGGAAAGAGGACCAAGAGAAGACTCCTCCACCGCCTCCCCAAATGCAGCATGTAAAGTGTCGATCATACTCTGACCGGTCCATTTAAAAAATTCAGGAGGAAAGCCATAATCTGTGTCGATCATACTCTGACCGGTCCATTTAAAAAATTCAGGAGGAAAGCCATAATCTCCGGGAGCTTTATGATATGGCAATGCAGCTATTGCTGAAGAAATTTTATCCTTCGTAATAACACCATCCAGTAGGGCTCTACCCTCATCAAGAGTTTTGGGAGATGGACTGCATCTAAAAAGTTGGACATCGCAAGTGTGTCTGTATGAGTGCTTGGAGAATAGAGAGATCTGTAGAATGAAGCGAATTCCTCAACAATTTCCTGTGTAGTCGAGTAAGTACGTCACCACCACTTGATTTAATAGCTGGGATTGCAATAGCGGCCTACCTCTGTCTCAATTGCGCAGCTAATAACCGACCAGCCGTTTCCCCCTGCTCATAATGACGTCCTTTCAACTTTTGCAAAGCATATTCGGCTTTAGAAGTAAAGAGACTATTAAGAGACATTCGCGCTTTCTCCAGTAATTTAGGAGCCGGAAGGGTTGGATTTGAGATATATGATTGACAAAGTTGCCGAATGTCGTCCTCCAAAGCAGTTTGTTTAAGTGCATTTTCCTTATTGCGAAAAGCAGCGTCCCGCATGAGTTGACCCCTAATTGTTGCCTTGGCCGCTGCCCAAACCATTCTCTTAGAAGAGACTGACGTATCATTGAGAATAAGGTAATCTTGGAGGTGTGATTGCAAAAGGAGTTTACCTGCTGGAGCTCTATACCTTGCTATATTCAAGCGCCATGGTTTAGGTCCTGGTTTGTAGAGACCCAAATCAAGAGATAAGAGAACAGGGGAATTGTCGGATATGGCTGCCTCCAAGATCTGGGACTTTGTAACCAATTGGACTGCCTGTTATGAAAGAAGAAAATAATCGAGACGTGAGAATGTACCATGCGTAGAGGAGAAAAACGTATATTCGTTGTCCTGAGGATGACTCCGCCTCCAATGATCAACTAGACCAGTATCAGCAACAATGTCCCGGAAAATGGCTCTATCTGGTGCATTAATGGTGTCAAAGCAACCTGTTCTGTCCAGAGCAGGATCTGGTGCCAGATTCCAGTCTCCTCTAATGAGAAACTGAGAGGCATTGATTTCAGTGAAAAGGCAGCTCAGACTGAGAAAAAAAAATTTTGGGAGCCTAAAGGGGCATAAATAGAACCAAGGCAAATGAGAGTTCCCAATCTTCAACTTGACAAACACATATCAACCTTCCGGGTCAGACCATGTTTTTAGAATTGTGATGGGAAGTGACTTTCGAAGAAGTATGGCTACCCCGCACTTGCGAACAGGGTTAGGGTTGGTGGGATCATGCTTGGAGACACTACTATGAATCACTTTACCGACCCAATCTCTGCTGAGTTTACTAGATTCAATATCATCTTAATGCGTTTCCTGCAATAAAGCTACGTCCACATGTTTAGAGCGTAGGTATGTTAGTACTTTTTTATGCTTGATATAATGAGTGAGACCATGAACATTCCAGGAAATCACTGACAGTGAATTAGGAGAGGACATGATAGGAGAATTCAAGAGGTAAACAGAAAGGCAAGGAAGCAATTGGACAGAAGATAGAGAAGAAAAATGTTGCGCTGGGAAGCAAGAGACAAAGTGAGTCGAAGAAGAGGAAAACTAATAAAATGGAAAAGAAGAAAAAGAAAAGAAAGGAAGAGAAAAGGAAAATAAAATATAGAAGTAGTTTAGAAAAGCAAAGTGAGTATCTAAGAGAGACAAAGCAGGTAGAAACAAAAGAAAAACAATAAGATAGGAAAAGAGAAGAGAACCTAGACTGTTATCTACGGGTCTGGGCGCACTGAAAGCAGTGCCAAGGTAACCGGACCCCCTCCGAGGAGAGAAGAATGGGGATCTAGAGAGCAAAGGGTAATATGGAATATACGAGACACTGTAGGGCAGGGTAACATTATCAAAAATCATGCGAAAACATTAAATACCATCATAAAACACAGCAAATGAATAAAGAGAATGATTAAATGCATGGTACAATTACCATACAATAAATATTAGCTTGATAAGGAAAGAAAAGAAGACTAATGGAAGTGAAGTAAATGAAGGAACCCCCAGAGCATACAGTAAAGGAAACAGATAAGATATAATAATGAAACATGGGAAATAATATATGAAAAGGAACAAAGTCGAGAATGCCATATAGAGAAAGAGAAAAAGAATTCGTAAACAAAAGAAGAAAAGCACCCATAATTCAATTCAATTCAATTCAAAGGATTTATATAGCGCGCTACATACCCAGAGGGTCTCAAGGCGCTTGGGAAGGGTGGGGAGTTACTTGTCGAATATCCAGGTTTTGAGTTGCTTTCTGAATGCTAGGTGGTTCTGAGTGAGGCGAAGGTGAACGGGAAGTGAGTTCCAGGTTTTAGCCGCTAGGTAGGAGAAGGATCTTCCTCCCATGGTGGTTTTGTTGATGCGAGGTACAGCAGCAAGGGCTTGATTGGAAGAGCGTGGCTGGCGGGGGGGGTGTAGAAGGAAAGTCGTGTGTTGAGGCATTCGGGTCCAAGTTCGTAAAGTCCTTTGTGTGCGTGAGTTAGGAGGCGGAATGTTATCCTCTTATTGACGGGGAGCCAGTGGAGGTCTTTCAGGTGACCAGAAATGTGGTCTTTACGCGGGATGTCTAGTATGAGTCTGGCTGATGCATTCTTGATGCGTTGGAGTTTTTTCTGAAGTTTTGCGGTGGTACCGGCGTATAGGGTGTTTCCGTAATCCAGGCGGCTTGTAACTAGTGTGTGGGTGACCGTTTTTCTAGTTTCGGTGGGGATCCAGCGAAATGTTTTTTGAGCATGCGAAGAATGTTGAAGCAAGACGATGAAACGGCGTTGACTTGTCTGGTCATCGAGAGTGAGGAGTCCAGAATGACGCCCAGGTTCCGTGCGTGGTCCGTCGGGATGGGTGCTTTTCCAAGGGCCTCTGGCCACCAAGAGTCGTCCCAGGCGAAGAGGGAGGTACCTAAGATGAGGACTTCAGTTTTGTCTGAATTCAGTTTCAGACGGCTGTGCTTCATCCACTCGGCTACTTCTTTCATTCCTTCATGTAGGTTGGTTTTGGCGGTGTTAGGGTCTTTGGAGAGTGAGAGGATCAGTTGAGTGTCATCAGCGTAGGAGATGATATTGAGGTTGTGTTGGCGTGCGATGACCGCGAGGGGGCTCATGTATACGTTGAAGAGGGTGGGGCTGAGTGAGATCCTTGTGGCACGCCGCAGGTGACTTCAGTGGCCTCCGACTTGAAAGGTGGGAGGCGGACTCTTTGAGTTCTTCCGGCAAGGAACGAGGTGATCCACTCCAGTGCTTTTCCTTGGATTCCGATGTTTCTGAGGCGTAACAGGGTGCTATGACAGACTGTGTCGAAGGCTGCGGATAGGTCGAGGAGGATGAGGGCGACTGTGTCCAGTAGGGTTCGAATGTCGTCTGTTGCAGTGATGAGTGCGGTCTCAGTACTGTGTTTGGCTCGGAAGCCGGACTGTGAGGAGTCGAGGGCTTTGTTGGTTTCGAGGAAGGCGGCGAGCTGGTTGTTGACGGCTTTCTCGATGACTTTGGCTGGGAATGGGAGGAGCGAGATGGGGCAGTAGTTTTTGAGTTCGGTGGGGTCAGCTGTGGGTTTTTTCAGAAGGGCGCTGAGTTCGGCGTGTTTCCAGCTTTCCGGGAAGGTGGCGGAGTTGAGGGAGCAGTTGATGACGTCTCGGAGGTGTGGTGCTATGATGGAGTCTGCTTTGTTGAAGATGTGGTGAGGGCATGGGTCTGTGGGGGATCCTGAGTGGATGGAGTTCATCAGGCGGATGGTGTCCTCAGTGGAGATTGGGTTCCAGTCAATAAGGGTATTCAAGGGGGGTGAAGGTACCGCAGAAGGTTGTGTGGGTTGGTCTCCGGGTTGGTTGTCGAAGCTGTTGTGGATGTCTGCAATTTTGTCGTGGAAGAACGAAGCTAGGGAGTCACAAAGGGTTTGAGAGGGAGTGATGTCGTTGGAGTTGGCAGTGGGGTTGGTAAACTCTTTGAGGATGCTGAATAATTCCTTGCTGTTGTGGGCGTTGTTGTCTAGTCGATCTTTGAATGCGGCTTTCTTTGCAGTCCGGATCAGTTGGTGGTGTGTGCGGGTGGCGTTTTTGAAGGCGTCCCTGGTGCTGGTGTTTGGGTCTTTTTTCCAGGCCCTCTCAAGGGAGCGACAGAGTTTCTTGGATTTCTTAAGATCATCGTTGAACCAGGAGGCGTTTTTGCTGCCTAGTTTGATTTGACGTTTTTTCAAAGGTGCTAGGTTGTCGTCGCTGTCGGTTAGCCATTGAGTGAGGTTAATGGCTGCTTGGTTGGGGTTCGAGGAGTGGGCAGGGGGGTTTTGAAGAAGCGATGAGGAGATCTGGTCGATGGTGATTTTGTTTCAGTTTCTTCGCAGAGTAGGTTGAGGATGGTTGTGGGTTGTGGTCTTTTTGTAGCTAAAGTGAACGCAGCTGTGGTCCGTCCAATGGAGAGCTGTGGTGTGACTGAAGGAGATACGTTTACTGGAGGTGAAGATAGGGTCGAGTGTGTGACCTGCGTAGTGAGTGGGGGTATTAACAAGTTGTTTGAGTCCGAGGTTGGCGAGATTGTCCAGAAGGGTGGTGGCGTTTTTGTTGTTGCTCTTTTCCAGGTGAAAATTGAGGTCACCCAATAGAATGTAGTCCTCGGAGGGGAGGGCGTGAGGAGTGATAAAGTCAGTGATGTCTTCAGTGAATTGTACTCGGGGTCCAGGTGGCCTGTAGAGGAGGGTGCCTCTGAATGTGGTGTTGGGGTCAGTGTGGATCTGGAAGTGAAGGTGCTCGGCGCTAGCGAGGTTGTCCTCTGAGCTGGTTGAGACGCGGATGGTGTTCTTATGGACGATGGCGATGCCTCCTCCTGTTTGCTTGGTGCGGTCTTTTCGGATGATCTTGTAGCCTTCTGGGATGGCAATGGTGATGTCTGGGGCTGAGGAGGCATTCATCCATGTTTCTGTTAGGAAGGCGACGTCCGGGGAGATGGTGTCTAGTAGATTCCAGAGGTCGATGGCGTGTCTGTGGACAGAGCGGGTGTTGAGCAGGATGCATTTTAGGTGGTTGGTGTCAGAAATCTGTTTGGTGTTGGTGGATGAGGAGTTGGTCTTGGTGCTTCATACTTGCAGGAGTTGCATGTGAAGGGTCCATGGGTGTGTCCAGGAGCGGCTTGGGTGCAGTTGGGGAGTCGGCCGAGGTTTAGGGCTTATAGGGTGGAGGGGTCGTATGTAATGCGGGTGGGGTGGGTGGTGCGGGGGCCAGGGGGTCTGGCGCTGGGCGTGGGCTTGGCGCGGACGGGCGTAGACGGGCTTACCTTTGGTGCACCTTCGGCGCGGCCGCAGCGCGTGGACGCTGCGCGTTGGTTCATCTGCTTCAAATGGAGAGTGGAGGGGGGCGGAGCGTGGGAGGGTCAGCTGGGAGGCGGGATCTAGGTGCAGGGAGGGTCTGGGATGGGCCAAGGGGTCAATACAAAATGGCTGCAAGGTAAACAAATGCACGTAAGTAGATTATCCAAAGCGCTACACACCTCGAGGTGCACCACAATGAAAGCGCTAGCGGAGATTAATGTGAGGCAAGTAGCGTTATCGAGCGCTGCACACAGAGCTATCTATTACCAATGTCAGTTGTCCAACAACACGAGCGCTGCATACAAAGCCCAATAAAAATCTCTTGCACTGCTATCAAATCACGCAGGACACGAGCGCTGCACAGAAAGCCCAAAAACAACTGTTTAAATTCTATATAAGGTCACGAGGAATGCGGAAATACTCCAAAATGTTTGTTGAAAACTCACAGGATAACAATAAGACATAGAGCACAAAATAAAACAGTGCCACAATGTACATATTTTATAATACTAGATATCCACAGGTAATTAAGTAAACAGTTAAAATATCAGATAATAGGAATTATCCTAATCCATAGAATAGCAAAAATACAATAAAGCAAAAAAATCCGTCTGCATCTGAAGGCTGCTTAAGAGTTGACCTAGACTTGTCCCTTTGTGGTATGTTAGTTAGGGAGGAAACTGAATGCAGTGCCGAGGCCTTATCATCCTGAGAACGAGGAAGGCGGGTAATACCCCTGCCACGTTGCCGTGGGTCATTAGAGGGTCTCAGAGGAGACGCTGTAGGACCTGCAGACGACGCCTTGGACTGAAGTCTGAACACAGGAGGAAGATTGAGTGTCCATATCATCAGTCGTGATGGCATCCAAAAATTGCTGAAGAAGAGCAGGATCGTAGAAGTCCTTGGAGTCTCCATTCCTGGTTATGCAAAAGCGTGCGGGTTCGAACAGGCCATACTTGATGTCCAGTCTGCGCAACTGAGGCCGTAGAGAGAGGAACGCCTTCCATCTTTCATTTGTGTCTTTGGAGAAGTCCGCCGCCATATGAATAGTATGGCCTTGGAATTAGAAGGAGCCACGTGAACAAGCCATTGACAAGATCTGTCGAGTGTGCTCATGTCGAAGAAAGCAAGCAATAATTGGTCTAGGTCGAGCAGAAGCACAAGAACGTGGAGGCCCTAGTCTATGAGCACGTTGTATTTCAAGAGGAGGAGTAAAAGAAATACCAGTCAGCATAGGAAGAGTCTCACATAGAAAAAGCTTCATGTCTTGCTTTTCAACATTTTCCGGACAACTAAAAAATCGAATATTGTCCCTACGACTACGATCCTCCAAATCAATAATTTTACTATGCAAAAATAATAGTTCTTGATCTGAGCCATGGACAGTATCCAGTCGAGTTTCCATATCTGATATCTTAGAGTCAATATCATCAATCCGTGTATGGAAGGTAGTGAGCTCAGCACGAATAGACTTAGTCTCAGTAGCCAAAGATGTCATTGTGATGTCCATCCCCTCCAGTCGGCGATTGACACCAGAAAGCTCTAACAGGCTACGTTGCATAGTATCTGCCAAAGACTTGTCGCTCTGAGATGATGCAGCTGGCTGTGTGGGGGGCGATGCGGAGCCAGTTCCTTTCACCAGTGTATTAGAATTTTGTTTCACCACTTCATTAAAAGTGGCGGTTTGGGACCACGATCCCCAATTTCTGTTATTGGACATTGTAGCACTCCGTTGTAGAGGTGTTCTACAAAAACGGATTGACAAGGTATTGGAGTGTGAAGCAAAGATGAGACCAAGAGTACATCAAATAATCAAATACAGAGAAGTATATGCAATAAAGCAGTGACCATTATATGCAACATAACAAAAAATGCAACAAATTGAGTAATCACTATGACATTACCACAAAATAGCAAGCAGTACAATATGAAAAGGGTTTAAAGTAAGAGCAACATGCTTTGCGCGCCAACCCCCCCCCCCCCCCACCACCCCCTCCCTGTTGAGGAAAAGCATGTGAGTAGGGTGAGGCAATAGAGCAGCAGGGCATTCATCTAGGGCTATGCCAGAGAAAAACAATTCACATGAGCTAATAACATATAGCGGTGATTGTAAATGAAAATTTAGCCCTTTTCCTTTTAACCCCCATCTACCTCCTCCTTTATAAGTGGAACTGGCAAAGCGTCACAGTAGAGGAACAGGATGACTTATTAAAGAGAAGTGATAAAACTGATAGTCAAGTAACTCTGACCTAAATGTCATATGTGTCTCCTAGAGTGGCTGAATAAAAGTGCCAAAGCCAAGTGGTTAGAGTCAAGGAGGAAGATGGAGTAGTACTTCTGCAAGTAAATCTGCCTGTACCGTTAATATTGACTTTTCAAGGGATATTCATATACTGCTTCTGTATGTAGTAGCAATTATTAAGAAACAATAAGTCATGCAACTGTAGCCCTGCAAGTATTGCCATTTCACCTGGGCGTCTGCACACATTTGACTAGAAAGAAACGCACTTCATTAGAATGACGAGTGTGCTAGTCTTACAAATGTCTTTTCCTTTCCTTTATGGTGCCTTTTTCAATTAAGGTCGCTGGCAGCTGCGAGAAAACTATTGTAACATAATCCCGAGGAGGGCGCTGCTTACTTTACAATGTAGGCAAAGGCATTGAGGGAGGCAGTCTGTGGCTTCGGTGAAGCGCGCCCCCACCGTCTGAGGAGGCGCGGCCTACAACCTGAGGAGGCGCGGCCCTGTAGTAGCGAGAACGCCGCCCTCGCTGAGGAGAGGCGCGGCGTCAGAAGCGCATGAACACCGCAGTGCGCGTCGTAGAATCCAGCCGTCTCACCGTCACTCTCCTATTTCGGGAGCAGAAGCCGCCAACCGTAAGAGAAAACCACCGCAGCAATCCCCATGGGCCTCCGAGTGCTGCAATCGCCCAAGAGACGACCCACACGAGCAGGTAGGGCAAGGAAGCTCGTCAGGGGTCCGTCCTTCGGCGGAGCTCTCCTGGCAGGCTGCCATCTCCCTGCGTGGCCAGACCTTGCGCCCCTCACATTATTTTGCATCACGGAGTGTGGTGCGCAATCCTCTGATCCTCTAAATTACGGGCAAGTCGGCTTTTTTGTTTCATTTCATTTTCGTACCTCTCAGCATACTTCTTTGACTCCTTTATTCTACAACGGGGGTGAGATGGACTCCCCCAAGCATCTTGCCTCACTCCGTTGTTATTCATGAGCATTCCCCTTAAAACAACAGCATCTCCTCTTTAGTTCTGGTGCATTTTAGACCAAGCAAACATGGAGCTCCCGACCGGGCTCACTGACCGGCCGCCACCTTCTCCTGCTCAGCTGCTCACTACAATCCATGTCAGTGTAAGGCACAAGCCAACCCTAAATTAACCTGTGCTCAACCCTCTGGTAGCTTGGCGGCACAGAGCAGTCCGGCTTAACTTGGAGGCAGTGTGGAAAGTATTGGTGCAACACTTCAAACAGTAATAAAGTGAAAAAAAACACACAAAAGGGCCCCCACCAGCTTAGAAAAATAGTTAATTATTTATTAAACAAAACCAGACCAAAACAAGGAAAATCCAATCAGTAGAACGAGAGAGATGCAATTTTCAAGATGTCAGTGAAAATACTGCCAAAAAGCACAGGGCGCCAACTGTAGATATATGGCAGCGCTGGGACAAAGTCACAAGGTCAGGCCATCAGTGATGAAGCTGGAATAAGCTACAGGGACCCAGTTAGGCCAGCTGAACAGTGTACCTTGAATGCTGGTTAGCAGTGACAAAGTGTGAGGAGTCCTAAAGCCTGTAAAAAAGAAGTCACCAAAACAGAAGAGTTGAAGGCAAAAAAGTTAGGGGGAAATTACGCCAAGGATGCCACTTCATACAGTCACCATGTACAGCACTATTAGCCCAAATACTGCCTCTCTTGTGGAAAAGGGGGCAAAGGGTTACTGAACATGCTACACATTTTGGCACAATGATTGCTGTATTGCCTTGATATTTCTAACGAAATTGGTTGGTTTTTTTTTGTAGTTCACCATTGCTTGCCATTTTGTAGGAATAAACAGTGACATGGATAAGAAAGAGTTCTGATCAATCAATAGGGCTTCACCTTTCATTTCTGTCATAGTGAGAGCCAGGATTTAAACTTTTGAGTGTGTGGGGATGAACAATTTTCGACATAGTCATTATTACTTAATGACAGAGGGCACAGAATATGTTGTCACCTCAGAGCATGTTAAAACACCAAGTAAAAGATTATGGAGAAGGATATTGTTTTGTTTTTGTTGAAGAACTCAAAATGTTATTCAATGATGAGCATATTGCCTCTAGTAAGGTGGTAGCAAGTTATGTGAAACTTGGTGCGTTTCAGGTCAACCTTTTTATTTCCTACTGTTAGATTCTGGAAGGTGTGGAACTGGTCCATTTTTCATACACCAATTGACTAAGGATTTTTTGTGGGACTGCTACTCCGCTACCTGTTTTTTCCCTCAAATCAAGGTGGGTAACAATTAGAGTATTGTCATAGGAAGAGCTTGTCCATTACTTTAATGAGAGACCTATTTTATCCACGTTTTCTTCAAGGCAAATATGAGAAGTGATCAGATCTGCAAGCTCGAGGTTATGTTTTGTGGAGAGCCGCAGTTTTACAATTGGCAGTTAATAGAAAATAAAAAATGGCTGGCTGTGGGGATTGATATAGAATTGATTTTTAGGATTACTACTTTTTTAGAGCAATTATTCGCTTATTACCCTAATGCCGTCAATTTTTGAAATGTTCATAATCTCCTTAGGACCCATAGACTGACTTCTCCTTTTATAATCCATTAGTAATACCTCAATGTCTGATTTCAACAGATTCATATTAGTTGTATCTATGTGAAGCTCTCTCTGATAGTGAGGCTTGGATTGGATACTTGTGGATCTAATCAAATTAGAGAGAACTTGTTGATCCACCATGTTTTTTGTAGAAGGAAGTGAGAACCCTCGAGGTAGTAACGGAGTTTGTCAACGGCCCATTTAATCGCAAGACACTCCTTCTCTATTATAGGGTAGCGTTGTTTATAGTTTGCGACTGATGAAAAATATGGGGTGTTCAATGCCCTCTTCTGAAACTTGAGATAGGACAGCACCTAGCGCCTTCTCAGAAGCGTCTTTTTGGAGTAAAAAGGGTTTAGTAAAGTCAGGGGACCGCAAAACAGGAGAAGATGTGATAGCTGCTTTTAAGTCGTGAAAGGCTCTTATTACTGTGGGTGAGGGATGGTAAGTTCTTAGTTTTTGTTTATTTTTTTGACAGATCAGTGAGGGGAGAGGCTATTTCAGCGTATTGAGAGATGAACCTTCGGAAATAACCAAGAAGGTCCAGAAATGCCCTGACTTCCTTTTTTGTGCGAGGGAATGCTGGGTATATGATTGCCTTTACTTTTTCTCGTTGAGGTTCAATATGTCAGTCACCGAGGAGATAGCCAAGGTGTTTCACTTTTTGGAACCCTACCCATGACTTTTTTGCGTTGATGTGTAGGCCTGCTGATTGAAGGGCCTGTAAGACTTGATGACAATGGTGAAGATGTGATTCCCATGTGGGGCTATATATAACGATATCATCAAGATATGCGGACGAAAATGCTTGATGGCTCGATAATACATTGTTCATAAGTTTTTGAAATGTGGCAGGTGCTCCATGCAGACCAAAGGGTAGGACCGTGAATTTGTATAAGCCTGTGGGTGTTGAAAAGGGGGTCTTCTCCCGGTCTTGTGGCCATAGGGGCACCTGCCAATATCCCTTTGTGAGATCGAGAGTGGTAATGTATTGGGCATCACCTAGTTTTTCGATAAACTCGTCCACACGAGGGAGAGGATAGGAGTCACACTTGGAAATGGCATTGACGGCCCTAAAGTCAATGCAGAATCGGGAAGACCCGTCCGGTTTCAGGACGAGAACGAAGGTTGAGGACCACTCGCTGTGGGATGGTTTTATGACTCCTAGATTGAGCATGTTCTCTACCTCTTGTTTTATTGCTTCTCTACGGGCAGCGGGTATACAATAGGGTTTCTGTTTTATGACTACCCTGGGCTGAGTAGGAATGCTATGTTCTGCTAGGGTGGTCTTTCTGGGGAGATCAGAGAATAGAGGAGAAAAGGGAAGGAGAGTGTTTTGTAAGGATTCCCTCTGCTCTGGACTAAGCTCGGGATTAACCAGCAGTTGCGATAATGTGAAAGAGGGGTCTTGAATTGGGATATTAGTATGGAGGTCCTTGGGGAGTGGTCCTAACCATTTTTTATTAGATTTTTATGGTAAAGCTGGGTCTTTTTTGGAGTGCCCTGTACCCTATAAGAGGTTAATTCAACTTTATCCATGATCTTATACGGGCCTTGCCACTCGGATCTCGTTTTAGAATGGCTGGAGGGAAACAAGACCAAGACCCAGTCCCCTACTTTGAGGTGTCTCTATTTTTTCCTTTATCGTAAAAGGCTTGTTGTTTGGTTTGGGCTCGTTCTAAGTTACCATCTGAAATCTCACGCAACTTGTGCAAACGGTTACGTAAAGCCTGAGTGTAGTCTAGGAATGTTTTAGTGTCTTCTTGCTCTTCCTGTTCCCATACTTCCTTTGTCATTTCTAGAAGGTTATGAGAATCCCGACCATATAGGAGTTGAAATGGAGAACATCCCAGACTGGCCCGAGTCTGGCTCCGGATGACATATAGGGCCATAGGCAGGAGCATGTCCCATTCCTTACCTTCAACGGTTAACAGTTTTTTTAATGTGAGTTTTAGAGTGGCAATGTACCTTTCACACAGCCCATCGGTTTTTGGGTGGTACACAGATGTTTTAATGTGGAAGATGTTCAGAGTTTTACAAATCTGTGCCATTAATTTAGATATAAAAGGGGTCCCTTGACCCGTGAGTATTTCACGGGGAAACCAACCCAGGAGAATAGTTCTAGCAACTTGTCGCTGATATTTATGGTGATGGGGGCACGTATGGAAAACGCTTCAGGGTATCGTGTGGCATAGTCTACAATGACTAAGGAGTATTCATTTACTTTTCTGGTTTTAGGTAGAGGGCCAATGAGATCCATGCCTATCCTTTCAAATGGTTTCCCAAGAATAGGAAGTGGTTGTAGGGGAACAGGAGGAACTTTATAGGGGTTTTTCTTCTGGCATACCGCACATTCCTGACAGAATTTAGTGACATGAGAGAAGGTCCCTGGCCAATAGAAATGACGGAGGAGCATCTCTGTTGTCTTCCGTGCTCCCCTATGTCCAGCTAGTAAATGAGAGTGGGCATAAAGAAGTACTTGTTCTCTAAAGGACTGTGGAACTACCAATTGAGGGGGTTGTCCCTGCTTTCCTACTCTATACAATAAATCTTTGGAAATACAAAACAAAGGATATGTAGGGTTTGGTGAAAGAGCAGATTGTTTAGCATGTTCCCAAGCAGAAGCTAGGGTGGGATCATGAGTCTGGCTATACCTAAAGCTGCGGTCAGACAGCCAAGGAGCCTGAGCAAGAAGGGTCTGATGAGTAGAGTCTTGGGACTGGAGGGGTTTCATGGTGTCCTGTAGCAAAGTAAGAAAGGATGGATTATCGTGCCCGATTATTAATTGTTCAGGAAGATAAGGTGGTATGCCAAGTTTAACTTGTAACACCCGCCCTGTTGGTAAGGTAATAGAGAGCTGCACAAGGGGGTATATGCGGATATCACCATGTACGCACCTGATAGGTACTGTTTCCTGGGTAGAGGGTATTGGGTTGTTAAGGAGTGACTGCAAGATCACCTGCTGGCGACAGCCGGAATCCAAAAGAACCTGTACAGTAGTTCCTTGTACTCGTACACTTACGTTGAAACTCAGTCCCATCTCATTGGTGCATAAGATAGAGCGGGGTATGCAATTAATGTCCATTGGCTCTTCTGGGGGTTTCTTACGGGGACACAACCTGGCGATGTGACCCCAATCACCACAATCAAAGCACTGTGGTCCTCGGGTAGGGAGAGGTTTGGGGTGAAACTGGCGAGATCGTACTGAGTAGGGTTTTTGTGGGTTTCTTTTCTGTTTTGGTTAGGAGGCCGGAAGGTCGTGTGGGTTTGTCTGCATCCCATGGTAGAGATCGTGGTTGAGCTCGGTAGAAGGAAGTGGCTACTTCTTCTGCCTGTTCCACTGTCAGGGGTCTCTATTGTTTTAACCATCTCTGTGTGGAAAAGGGAAGTGCTTCTATAAACTGCTCAAAATAAATCAAAGACATTATCTCTTCCTTGGTATTTGTTTGTGGTTTCAGCCACTTGTCTGCAGCTGCCTTAAGTTTGAAAAAGAGGGTCTTTGGGTTTTCCATAGGGGTTCCTTTCTCTCTCCTGAACTTTACCCTTTAGGCCTCTGCATCTATCCCAAGATGGTCTAGGATTATTTCCTTTATCTCGATATAGGGAGTATTACCAATTGCATTTGCCACCTAGTAGGCAGGCTGCGCTTCTCCTGTGAGAAGGGGGACCAAAAAGAAAGGCCATTTAGATTCCTGCCAACCTGAGGCCCGGGCGGCTCTTTAAAAATGTAATAAAAATGCGTCTGGGTCTTTCCCGGGAAGATATTTTTGTAGGGACACATGTGGGCCTGTCCCTCGTCCGGCTTGCAACTGTGCAGCTAACTGTAATCTGTCATCGGCAACCTTCTCCAGGCGTTCTGCCTGATGGCACATTGTGTCCTTAAACATGTCCCTGTCAGGTTGGGCTGAGGACATCTGTTTTTCAACCGCCCATTCTAACTTCTCACTTCTAACTTCTCCTGGCCACAAATTAACTGCTGTATAAGGTTCTCCACATTGACAGTCTATGGAGAGCATCCCACTTCTGACTCCACATGTTGTGTGGCGGAGAAGGAATGAGGGATTCAGGTATTCGTTCAATGGTTTTATCAGTCACACACAAAAAAAGAAAACCGATAACTAAGGTTAGGTGTACTGTTTCTGTTGGTCAACAAGACAGTCCAGTGTGATTCTTAGTCCTTTTCCTCTTCAGGAAGGATCTCTGGTATGGAGTTCCCTTGGTATTCCAGCTCGAGCGCGTGTCCTGATTCTTCCGTGAGGAGGGGGTGTGTACTCCAAAAGAAATTAAAAAAAACAAAACAAACAAGGACGTCAGAAGAGTTGTTTTCCGTTTTTGTTACTACAGTCAGGGAAAGGGTGGTGAGGGGGAAGCTCACACCAACTGCCAGCACCAGTGCTCCGGGGTCTGTGTGGTAGTCATCGTTATGTGGATCCTAAATCTATTCGTGTGTTGGTTAATGCCCTTCACTTCCCCCCACCCGGCGTCTCCTTAGAGACTCCAACCCCTTTTCCCCAAAGTGTTTCCAGATTGCCCCGTACCTTGTTAAGCCACATTCCTTCGGGAACGTGGCTGGCTTCTGTGCAGTGCCGGTAAGGGTCCGGTTCCCTCTTTGACTCCCGTTCTTCAGTGGTTCGGCTCCCGGGGTCCGCTCCATGTTCTGCTTCAGTTTGGTCTGCCACCACGTCTTGAACTTCGGGGGCAATGAAGAAGGTCGGCACAGCTTCTCTTCTTTTCGTCTCTCTCCCTTCCCATGCCGGAGAACGCCAAGGAACAAGAACGGAACCAGCATCTTCCTCCTTCAAGACGCGAGAGTCATGTGACACGGTCACGTGGTCGGCTGGTTGTTCCCGGAGAGCAACATTCTTAAAGGGGAAGCCTAATGTTTGTTCCACGGAGAGTGTCTGTAAATAAAGGAGAGGACACGGAGAAAGATTAGGGGGAAAACAATCTGCTGTAAGGTCCTCATTCTCCGTAGTGTGCTGCAGTACTTTGTTACAGCTGGACACACAAAAGCAAGAACCAGGATGCACAGAGGTTAGGATCAGAAGAAATGCACCAGGTAGGGATCAAAAGATGACTTTGTGTAGCCCCACAACCCCTCCAAATGGATTGGAAAAGATTGTTGATTCTGTAATTGGGGGCTCCAAGGAATTCACCAAGGCACGGTTGAGTATCAGAAGAATCTGAAACAAAGTTCCTTAATGACAGTGTAACACGTTACTTGTTCAGTAGGCTCATTCTTCATGGAGAAAACAGCATCTGTCTGGTGGTGTCTATTACCTTACTGCAAGGGTATCGCACAGAGACTGCACTATGCAGTTTTGAAGTTTGGATCAGTGGGGTACTAGCTTATGGTCAGGTTTCAGTGGGCAGGGACCTCTTTCCCCAATGAACGTACCAGAGATCAGGTTTTACACATGAGGGGCATTGGTGCGTAACCGGGGCCCCACTGATGATCCTTTCCAGCTTGCAATTGGGAGAGGCCACTTGGGTAGCTTCTTAACAGGCTTTACCCCTTCACTTTATCAGTGCTCTGAAACAGAAGAGAGTTCATATGATACATGGGTTAAAGTTTTCATCACACCTAAAATAGGCAAGCCAGAACAACCCAAACAACAAATGCAGAAGCCCAATCCCACTTTGACAAACATGAACAAACATTAAAGCTCTCTCATTTTCACAAGCCTGACAAATTAGCCGGCCTTCTTAGTACCATTAAAGACACACTGGATGTCAAGATTGGCAAAATGGGATGGATTTGGGCTTCTGGAGAGCCAAAAAGAAGAAAATTGCACGCAGGGCTAGTAACACAGAGGATGCATTGTTAGATCTGAAGCCAAGTGTCATGAGTCTAAACTTCTTGACTGTAAATCTGAAAAGAGAGGATATGATTTCCTGAATATATAGGCGAGGACATAGAGGATCACTTCAGAAGAAATTATTTATGTAAAGTTGGACTTCTCAAAAAAAGTTGAGGGCCCAAGCTTTGAGCTGTACCTGGATGATGGGCAAAAAGAAGGTGGGCGCCCCAAAGCATATCCAATTTTTTCACTGTTAAACAAGTGCACAGTCCTTAGACACTCTCCTTGACATGGGTACTCTGCTTGACCACTGGTGGCCTGCTTACTAAACTGCAAAGGCAGAGATCACTTGTTTCGGAGGTCTAGATAATGTGATCCACTGACCATAGAGAACTGCAGAGTCTTAATATTTATGGAGTACACCACTGCAGTGCAAAAGAGGCAATGTTTCTTTTTGGAAGTAAAACAGAAGCCTCAATCATTAGTCCTGAAGTACAAATTGATGTTCAAGGTTAAACTAGAACTCCTTGATGGCAAATGATAACACCTCTTCATTGAGACAAAAAATCAGAGGGCTTGGGCCAAAATAATGGGCAGCATCTAGTGATCATGGTGCAATACAGAGGTTTAGTTTAAACAGCAAAAGTTCAGAAGGTGAAACAAGAATTAAAAAGTCGTACTCTAAACATTGTGGAACAAAGCTGAAGAAAAGAAAAGTTGAATACTGTTGAGAAACTAGGCGATGGATGAAAGTGTGGTAGTAATATCAGCATTTGTTGCCCAGAGATAGCACCTCCTTGGATCAACTAGAAATCTTGGATGCAAGGACACAAGGTTTCTGCAGCAGGGATGTGAGTTATCTAACACAAGGGCATTAGGCACACAAACAACCCAGAACATGTGAGGATCACACATGATGGCAAATTAACAGACATGCTAAGATGGTGATTTTTGCAGGTACTCCTGAACAGGAAAAACCATCCATAAGGGAATGTGAACAACTGACTGGGATGTATATCAGCCTGGTCTACTCTACCTTCATTCTGTGCTCTTGAAATTGATATCTAGGACCCTTTGGGTAGGTTCAGTTAAAGTATATATGGTGGCTGTTATGCCCTGTCCTTTGGATATTTATACAACATTGTTTCATATGATAGCTCTGGCTAATTGCGGTGATGTGCACATGAGAACGAGATGCCACTGCACTGTGTAGTTAAAAAGAATAGACCCTTGCCACCTCCCACACCAGTTTTGGGACCGGTCATTTGAATAAATACATGTTCAAGCTATGGAAAATGAGGAGCACTTTAGTACAAATAGCAGGAAAAGTGTCTAGTCAGAACTCAAGATAGAATGCTGAAGAAAAAAATCAGGAGGGCACTCATACTCCACTACATACACTATACATGCAAGAGGAACAGTGATTTGGAATAATCCAGAATTTACATTTAAAAAGGTTACTGAGTGAATTGATGAGTGTGGCCAATATATGACAGCAGGGGATCACCTCACAAGTTGAACCATTGGCACTATGTGCCTGTAACACCACGCAAACTTCCTGGAAAGTTTATCTACATTTGCCCCCTACTCGGTTCAGAAATAATGTTTGTACTGAGGGGATTACGGTTGCATAACAGATATTGATACTGATTATTCCCACCTCGCACCTGCCCCCATGACTAGGACAGTAGGCCTCAAGGTGGCAAGGGAATTCAGGAATTGAATAGGACAGTGGGGACTGTTGATGTATGGCAAGACATGCATCTGCTGGAGAAAGAATATGTTTAATTCTACATCTATGATATACATGAAGATTTGAATAACTTCTATTGTTGTGGGCAAATTGGTCATATCATGCAAAATGCTGATGCCTGGCGGATGAGGGGTGATGCCCGAGACCAGTCCCAGGATGCTGGTTTCCGATCCAGACAGGACCTGGCTTGGCAGTTTGGGCTGGTCTGGTCCCATGAGGCACAGGGTCAAAACTGATTTGCATATGGCTGGGTCTAAAAAGGGGGTGGCCTGGTAAGCAAAAGAACGATGTATGTAACCCAGATCTCTTGACTGGAGGTGAATGCTTGATTTGCTCTGTATTCATCTGTGTGTCTGAAGTATTTGTGCTGGAGGCTGCTACTTTACAACCCCTTGTTACTCATAGAGGACTGTTGCGAAACTTTAAGGTGGGCACCATCGTGGATATTAAGCTAGTGGCACTCAAGGATGCTGCATACAGGGACGCAAACAAGGAAGATATAGTTACTGAAAGGATAAATTGAATTCTGAAGGAGCTGTATGTAAACAATGTGAAGCATACAAGGTAATATTAAGAGCAACTGCATTAAGACCACTAATGAAGAAAAACTGCCACGTGACTGGGAGGCAACTCAATGAAATATAGAATAAGGTAATTTGAAAACACAGTTGCATCCACTCCTGACATAGAAATGATACAAGGCTATTGAAGCACAGGGCGAATTACTCTGTCCTTAAGGAAGAATTGCATAGCTTGCATTACAGCATTTACGTGGCCAATCAACACGAGGCTTGGGACAAAACAGTACAATTTTTGGCATGGTTGGCCAGGGCAAACACACAGAAAAGCCCAGAGGTAATGCTGAAAAGGAAATAAACAATATATTAGATTAAACAATATTTTGTATGCGGCACCTCCGGTGCAACATGCTAATTGGTTACAGCAGGGGTCTCAAAACTGTTTAGTATGAGAGCCACATCGTATAATTTAGAAATATTCATGGACCGGAAAAAACTGTTTTATATCTAAAGCAGAGTAGCGCCTATTAACGGGCTAGACTGGGAACTCAAAGCAGGGTTGGGCAATAATTGGACCATTTTATGCAGTTGGGTTGGCATCAAGTAGGCCCAGTGCAGAATACTGAATTGGACCAACTTAAGATGTTTTTTCTAGACTCAAGGTTGGAATAGCTTATAATCGACTACCTGTCCTAGTCTACCAAGTCTACTCCCACATAGGTAATTCAGTTGTCTCGTGGTGGTAATAGGGTGGTAGCAGACACCTCCATTAAAGATGAGTATATGACACTGCTTTCCTAACTTTATGCAGCTGCAACAATGTGCTCAGGAAAACGTGTGTTATTAGCACAGTCATTTCACAGACGCATGTATATTTCACAGTCCTGATACGTTTCTCAAGGTCAAGAACCAACCTATTTGGAGGGGATGTGTCAGGCATAGAGTATAAAATGAGTGTGGTTCTTCCCCATTAGGAGGTCCCCCATGGTAACAATTTCAGCATGGTCCATGCTGCAATGTCAGCTTCCATCACTATCTTTTGGAAGGCAGACATGCACCACAAATGGTAGCACAAGGTATACGTCGCTCTGATAGCAGTTCTTAAGGAGGGTCATTTTGCCTTTTTTAGTGTCCTATCCCATCTATACTAATGTCATGTTGGCGCTGTGACGTCATGTAGAATGACAGAGGAAGAATGTTCTACATGGGAAGGAAAAAGTTGGTTTGGGGATATACATTACGGTTGGGAAAGATAAAGGAGGATAGATGTTACACTGCTGGGATATTTGATAAAGGAAGACTTCAAACATTCCACTTATGTTCCTGGTGGTTATTGGGCTCGTTACACCAATGTGGAAGGCATAACCATTTTGCAAGTGTATGCAGATTCAAGAAAGTTAAAATAGAGTTTTGGAATAAAAATGAAAGTTGGCATAAACAAAATATAATGGATACTAAAAGGAAAAGTGAAAATACCAAATATGTCAGGTGGAAGGTGTTGAAGATTTGGAAGAGGAACCTGAACACTCGGAAAGACTTTATATGATGTGTGAAGACAAAATAATTGAAGTTCAATTACTTAATGTGACAAAGAGGGAAAATATAAAAAAAATACATCAATGGGGAGCAAAGTACCCTGTATCTTGTGTAGAAAAATGTGAAGAAACATTACAATATGGAAGCATGATCAGTAAAGAGGAAATAAATAATTTAAAGAGGGACGTTCCTGGTCCATGCTTACTGTGCAACATCACTGCTCAAGTCATGGGCTTGTTAATAATGACATGCAATATATCAACAGATACTCCTATATTAAGAAAATATCCAGAGTTGTTTAATGGTTTAGGAAAATTAAAAGATAAAACAATTACTTTAAACATAAACGAAGCAGTAAAACCAGTGACGCAAGCACAACAATGGATTCCAATACACTTCCACGATAAAGTAGAAAAATAAAGTCACTGCTCCAACAAGATATATTTGAAGAAGTTACATAACTGACACCCTCGGTTTTGCCCATTGCAGTGATTCCAAAAAAAGACACGGAAGATATCAGAATCTGTGTTGACATGAGGATTCCTAATACAGTGATTGAGAGGGCGAGGTATCCAGGTCCTCATTTAATGATATGATTAGTAACATCAATTGAGCCATTGTCTTTAAAAAATGAGATTTGTGTAAATGATACCATCAGTTAGAGATTGATGATCAGTCAAGATATATTACAAAATTCTCTACACATTAAGGATCATTTACATATTAGGGATTACATTTTGGCATATGTTTAGCTGCAGAGATATTCGAAGAAACCATAAAAAAAAAAAATAAGGCCAGTACAAAACACTATGAACTACAGTGAAGATATTTTAGTTGTTGGAAAAAATCAAGAAGAGCATGATCAAGCATTGCATGGTATATTTGAGCAACTTCAAAAAGCTGGACTAACACTCAATATAAAAAAATGTGAATTAAATAAATCTGAGTTGACATTTTTTGGACATATATTTTCATGTGAAGAAATGAGACCAGATCATATTAAAATAGTAGCTCTAAATGCAATGCTTAGTCCGAAAGATGCATCTGAGTTGTATTCATTTTTAGCGATGGCTAGTTATTGTGCTCAATATATACCATATTTTGCAATTACAAGTTCTCCGCTCAGGGAATTAACAAAAAAAGACAGGACGTTTTTCTGGAGTGAAGACTATGAATGTTCTTTTTCTGAAATAAAACAAGAGATACTGACAGGAGCCAATTGGAAATACTTTGATCCAGAATTGTGTACAGAATTAGAAGTGGATGGGGGCGTGGCCAAGCACGCGATGTAGGAAGACGTGCCCGAGCTGAGCTCCGTGCGAAGCTCCCCTACCACGGGCATTTTATCCTGCATTACCGACGGTACCGAGCTCAAACTCGGACCGAGTGCACCCGGACGCCCGACCCACCTCCAGGGCGATTTTCGGACACATCGGAGCGACTGATCCTCCGACCGGCAGCGGCCCTGAAGACTGGCCGCCTAGAGTGCACTTCCGGCCGGCGGCCCAATTACCTGAGGCCGGGGACCCGGCCCTGCGGGATAGGCCGCAAAGCGAGTGCCCAGCAACGAGCGGTCCGGCGGAGGGACAGGACCGCATCCCACACGCCGGACGCCCACCAGCGACCAGACCCTGCAGGGGCCCCGGTCATCAGCGGACATTCGACGCCCTGACCCACGGTAGGCCGCGACACTAGCGCGCCTCGCCCGCCGCCACTGGGGGCATTCCACCGAGCTCCGGGACCACAAGGGGGTGAACACGCGAGCCTGGCTGGGGGCCCGCACTAACGCAACACTGCCCCAGGGCCCTGCCGACACACGCAGGGAACCCGCGACACGGTACCAGTAGTCCCCGGCGGCCCGAACACCCGAGGGCCCTCAGCGCTGCAAGCACCCACACAGGGCCGGCCCGTGGCGGTCTGTGTCACTGCCCCTCCGCACCTGCAGGCACTGGAGTCACCCGGCCAGGTTGAACAGGCACCTGTGAGCTGCCACGTTGGGCCACCACGAGGCCCACACAGACACCGTCACCGCCAAGCTCAGCGAGCCATCACCGGAGGCTGCACGGCCCTCTCCTACCAGACCTCTGCGCCTGCCCATCTCATAAGAGACGACACGGATCGACATCGGACCCTCCTGGCGCCGTGAGGCCTAAAGCGCGCCACTCACGAACTGTGACCACGTTGCTCCGGCCCCGCTAGCACCCAGCCCAACGCTGAGAGACTCTCCCGCCCTGGCGCCATGAGGCCTACACAGCTCACACGCCCCACATCCACCGGACTTGTACCGGACGAGCCAGACCCGCGCGCTGCGCTAGGGGCCGCCTAGCATCATCCGGCAGAGCGCGTCCTCCCAGGCTCAGCAGACGGACGAATCGGGGGTGACCCACCACCCCGGCCTGCCGGACCACCGAGTGGCTCAGACGGGAAGCGAACGGCAACCGGGACCCCCGCGGCACTGACCGCCACGCTCGGGAGTCCCCTCAACGGCCGCCACGCAATCACCCTGTCCTCCCTAGGCGGCCACGTGCTACAGATCCCCGGAACCCTGCGGTGGGACGGCCCTCCCCCCCCCCGCCTACGGCTACGCGGCATCCACAATAGGGAACGCAGAGAACCGGACCGAGAGACCCACGTGCTCTGGCCCCTCCACCGCGCATTGCGAGAATATACCCGCCCGCCTGACCAGCTGCAAAGGCCTCCCACATGTCAGGGGGGACCAGGGCAAAGACTGGCACAGGAGGGACCCTCGGCAAAGGGAAAATGGTGAAAAACGCAGAGGCTGACCAGACTGCTTCCAAGCTAGACACCATGCTGGCGGCCATGGAGCGCCTGGAGGAATCCATGCAGCTGACCCGTACGTCGCTGGAGAACAGGATCGACAAGGTGGCCGTGGATCTGACACTCCTCCGGGCAGACCACAAGAAACTGTCTGACCGCACCACGACCCTGGAGCAAACGATGGCGGAGGCCACCCCCAAACTAACACAGACGGACAAGCACGTCCAGGACCTGCTCAACCGGGTGGAGTTCCTTGAGGATAGGGCGGAGGACGCGGAAGGATGGGCCAGGAGGAACAACGTGCGCATAGTGGGCCTACCGGAGCGCTGGGAGCGCAGAGAGACAGCGGAGCATATGGAGACCTGGCTCAGAGAATTATTGCCAGAAGGCACACTGTCGCCATACTTTATAGTGGAACGGGCACACAGAGTACCAGCCCGCCCGCCCCCGGAAGGCTCCAACCCAAGACCGATGCTCCTGCGGGTATTGAACTACCGCGACCGAGATGCCATCCTCCGCGAGACGCGGAAACTATCAAATATACAGATAGACAACGCCAAGGTGATGTTCTTCCCTGATTATACCATACAAGTTCAGCGACGACGTCAGTCCTTTCTTGAGGTGAAGCGCCGGCTCAGACGCTTGGCTCTCACATACTCGCTGTTGTTTCCGGCACGCCTCAGAGTGGTGGCATCAGACAAGACCCACTTCTTCGACACCCCAGAGGCAGCAACGGCCTGGCTGGATTCAGGAGTGGACACGAACCCCGAGCCCGCACCGAGAGAACAGCGCCGGAATCGAGGCACGCGCAGACGGAGACAGCGACACACCTCGAGGGCCGGGTCGCCGACCGTGGACACGGAAATCGGCCCCACCCCGGAGCAAATACAGAATGAACAAATGGAAGCCGTCCGCATAACAGCTGTGATCAGCGGGTCGCAATCGCCTCTACTGCTATCCAACGCCAGCCCGCGTTCACGCGGGAGCGAGGACGACGACTACATGTACGGTCTACCAGACGACTCGAACCCAGGGGGCCTACCAGACGTCACCCCCCAAACATCAGATCTGATATCGTAAGTGCTCCTCCCCAACCCAGCCCTGGCTGGACCAAAGCGACTCGCACAGAGGAGCGGTCGGCTCCCCCCCATCGATGGCCAGATCGGGGAATTACATGGATGCCTCTGAAGGCCTGACGGCCACGGCCGCCGCCTTCTCCGAGACCTGTGCTTTGCTGCCGAACCCCGCTTTCCGGCTTGCCACGGAGCTACAGTGGCACCGGGTGGGGGGCCGGGGCTCCTCTGCTGGAACATCGCAGGGTCCTTGACTTTGGAGGGGTGGACGGACCCCTAGAGGTGAGTGCCCCTCCTCAGGGGGAATGAAAGATGGGGCCCCGCCGTGGGACCAATGTTCTGGGTCAAGTGACACTGGGAACCCTAAACTGGCCGCAGACACTATCACTGGCTCTTGGTGCTCTTCCAGCCCACTACCCGTGGAGGGGAGCCGCTTCGGCTCTTTCGGCATAACGAACTACCCTGTTTATTTTCAGTGCTGTACTTAGTCAACCCCCCATTGAACTCACGGATTGATTGAGCTCGATAGAGCGTTTGGGCGACGACTTGTTCTTGTTGTTGCCCTTTTGGTATTATGTTTATGTTCAAGTTATTTCTTTTGAGACTAGTGTTGGTACTGACTTGCTATTGTGTGCATCTTTGGGTCTGTGGGGAGGGGCGTGAGGTAACAATGCTCATTATTCACCGCTATTGTGTGGGTGTGGGCGAGGCGGGTGGGGGCCTGGAGGGGGGGAGGTGGACACTTGGCCGCAATCAACACTGTGATGGCTACGTTTAAATTTTGTACCTGGAATGTCAGGGGCATGCACACACCCTCACGTAGATACCAGGTATATTCCTATCTTAAAAGGCATCAGATCCAGATTGCACTGCTCCAGGAGACACACCTAGTTGCCACAGAGGTAGCCACACTTCGCCGTAAATGGAGGGGACAGATCTTTGCCACAACCTTCTCGGCGTTTGCGAGGGGGACCCTGATCTGGGTCCGGCCCGGGGTCCCGTTTGCGCTAACACACAGCAACATTGACACTGAGGGACGCTACGTCTTCATACAGGGCAGGCTTGACGGGCAGCAGATGGTCATAGCCTCCATATATGCACCTAATGTAGAACAGGGGAAATTCTTCACACGACTGTCGACAGCGATAGCGACATGGCCGGACGTACCCCTGATGGTGGGCGGGAATTATAACTGCGTGTTGAATGCCTCCCTTGATCGCTCATCTCTCCCAGCGACAATCGCCCCGGTACAGGCGACCTCCAAGGCCCTCCTTGACTGGGCAACACAGTGGAACTTACAGGATGCCTGGCGCGTCAGGAACCCCACCGCCCGGGTGTATTCTTACTACTCGGGAGCCCACTCACTGCATGTCAGGCTGGACAGATTCATGCTGTCCCGTGACCTGCTCCCCTCTGTGTCCGACGCTGACTACCTCGGTCGGACCCACTCGGACCATAACCCGCACACGCTGGTATATGGATGGAAGCGTCCACGCCCGCCCGTACCAACATGGCGCCTGCAACCGGACCTCCTACTCGACACCCCATTCCGAGAGGAAATCTCCGGGAAGATCCTGCAGTACTTCGAGGACAATGCAGACTCGACCTCCTCCCCGAGAATCGAGTGGGACGCCTTTAAGACGGTGACCCGGGGAAGTTGCCTCAGTGTACAGGCGGGCCTGCGTAGGCAAGTAGAGCGAGACCTGGCACAGGCGGAAAGGGCACTGCTGGGTGCAGAGCAAGGGGCAATAGGGGATGATGACTGCCAACTCGTCTCGGCCAGAGCGGACCACGCTGCCTTGATGGAACGCCTCAAGAATATCAACTTCGCTGCACACTCCGCGCGCACCCACAGCACGGGAGATAAGCCTGGCAGACTCCTGTCGTGGCTGGTACGACAAGACACGCAATCCGCATCGGTCCTATCTATCCGCACAGCCCAGGGCGTTGAGGTCTATACCCAGCAACAAATTCATGATGCGTTCACATCGCATTACAAATCCCTGTACAGCTCGCGACTACGAGCCACGGTAGCGGAGATCACAGACTACCTGGCGACACTGCAGCTCCCGACCGCTACTGCTGCCCAACAAACAGAGCTGGGAGCCACGCTCACTGGTGAGGAACTGCGAGAGGTGATTTTCTCCCTCTCCAATTGCAAGGCGCCGGGCCCCGATGGGCTCCCGGCGGAGTTCTACAAAGCCTACTCTCTGGTGTTAATACCGGAACTGCTGAAAATGTACAAGGCGGCGCTGGAAGACGCTGAACTCCCGTCGTCCCTGAACGAAGCAAACGTGGTCTCCCTGCTGAAACCAGGTAAAGAAGCGAACGAACTCGGCTCGTACCGGCCGTTAGCGCTCCTCAATACCGACTATAAGATACTTGCAGCAGCCCTGGCCCGGAGGCTCGCGCCACTGGTCCCCACTCTGGTGCACACTGACCAGAATGGCTTCGTACCCACACGGAGCACGTCCCACAACCTACGCCGGTTTTTCAGGGTCCAACGTTACGCGACCCCGACCTGGCCACGCTCGGGATGTATCGTGCTTGACTTAGAGAAGGCATTCGACTCGGTGGAATGGCCGTATCTCCTCCGAGTCCTTGAGAAGTACGAGCTGGGGGACACCTACATCCAGATGGTGGGGCTCCTCTATCAAACACCCGAGGTCCGGGTCCGGACCGGGCGGTTGTTCTCGGACAGGATCCGCATTGGGAGGGGCACCAGACAGGGCTGCCCCCTCTCCCCCATCTTATTCGCCCTGGCGATGGAGCCACTAGCAGAGATGCTCCGCACTTCCGGAGACGCCTGGGGCATTCCGCTGGTGGACGGAATTCACTCGGTGTCTCTGTACGCCGATGACTTGTTATTATTTGTCAGAGACCTCACGCGCATACCAGCGGCGCTCTCGGACACCTTTCGGACGTTTGGAGACATGTCGGGGCTCCACGTCAACTGGGCCAAATCAGGGACCTACGCATTCGATGGCGAGTTGCCACAGTGCGATGTGCGTATGATGGGGGAGACACTCCGATGGCACCCGACGGTATTTAGGTACCTAGGGATCTTGATGTATCGGGACCCTACGGATCTCCTGGAGGGGAACCTAGTGAGGGCCATCTCCTCGCTCACAGCCCAGGTCACATTCTGGAACTCCCTCCCTTTAAATGTGCCAGCCAGAGTGGCCCTGACCAAGATGATAATGCTACCCCGGCTTCTCTATTATTATACTAATTTGCCAGTGTATGTACCGGCGCGCATATTTAGGGAGCTGGACACCCTCACCAGACGCCTCATCTGGAATAAGGGGAGACCCCGGGTTGCGCTAAGGACCCTGTATGCACCCACAGACGCTGGAGGCCTAGCGGTTCCCAATCAGGAGCTTTATTACTTAGCAGCACAGCTACAGTGGGTTGCCTACTGGTTGAGCGGTAAGAACCTGGCGGACACGGCCACGGCCGATACTATCCTATCCCCCGTACAGGCGCTCACACTCTTCCACCCACTGACAGTGGGCCGGTCCCCCACGCAGGTCCATGTAGCAGTGGCAAAGCGATGCTTCGCACGGAGCCTTCGGCTCACCAGGCATACGGTGCCCTATGCTCCGAACCTACCCTTGCTAGGGACACCTCTGGGCACGGGCATACTGTCCACGGCTGAGCTGCGCAGCTGGACTGCAGCAGACCTGGATGACCTGGGCGGCCTGTACAGCGACGGAGAGCTGATGCCATTCGAGACCTTGGCTGCGGACACAGAGCTACCGGTAGGTCAATTCCTGACACACGCCAGACTCCTTCATGAGCTGGCAAAGGCGTGGGGTGACCTTAGCCACGAGCCGCCCACTCACCTGCTCATTCAATACCTGCATGTGATGGGAGATGGGTCCCACATTGTGCACTGGCTCGCACAAGCCTTGCACAGCCATACGCAATTTTCTTCCCAGAAATTGAGGGAAAAATGGGCGACCGACCACGGCTCAGACTGGACAGACAAACAATGGAATGCTATCTTAGCAGGCGCAAGGGTCATTCCCCGTAATGCACGTTTCAAGATTATCCAATACTACATCATCCACCGTGCATATCTGTCTCCGGACAAGCTGAACCGCTACTTCGGGCTCACTTCATCGGCATGTCCCAGATGCGGCCTCCTGGACTCAGACTTCCTGCACGCACTTTGGAGCTGCGCCCATCTTACCTCGTACTGGTCTACGATCGCGGATATGCTAACAGCGGCGACGGGCGAAACCCTCCCCACGACGTGGGAAGTATGCCTATTGGGACTCTACAAGAGAACCAAGCAGACCAAGCTACGGGCACGCTTCTGGGACTTGGGCCTGATTACGGCCAAGCGTCTCATTACACGGTGATGGAAGAGTCCCACCCCGCCGCGCCCTGCAGATTGGCGCCGCTCTTTTGCCAACTGGGCCTGTGCGGAGAGTGTGTCGCTCCATAGAGAGGAAACCGCGGGTCTACGGAAATACCCGATCGCCCAAGATTGGGACGCTGCCCTGACTACATATCACCGCGCGTGCACCCAAGCCGGAATAGAGTACCGACTCGACACAGAACAGGGAGGGCCCACCTGATTGCTGTCCGCACCTGGCACAGACTCCACCACCCCTCTCCCCCCCCTCTTCCCCCCCGTCCCCCCCCCCGTCCCGCGTGCTTACTTACCTCCCCAACCCCCCCTCCCGGTGACAGGGGTCTTGCGCGATGGAGATGTCCCCTGCCACTTACGCCCCCCCCCCCCTCCCCCCCGCCGCTCAGTCACCCCCCTATTGCCCTACAGTCTATGCGACGCCGCCTCCTCCATTGTCCCTGCCCCTACACGGCCCACACAGGATGCACCACACACAGCTGGAAACCTAGATGCATTACCACACGCACGAATGCTAGTCTAACAGTTATTGCAATGTTCCTCCCCCATCCCTTGTTTTCGGCTACCCAGTTAATTCTTTTGGTTGACACAGAGGCCGTTCATACTATGCTTTTGATAACGCCCGAGTACCCTTCCTTGTCTGCATCTTATGTAAAGCTGCTTAGATGTGCTCAGAACTGGGAAGCGGGCACCCAGCGACCCACTAGACACCGGAGGGTATGATACTGCCTTTATCCCCAGCTACAATGACCAGGGAACTCCATTTCAAACAATGACTGTTGGCTTTTCGTTTTGGACACACTGGTTCCTTGTTGCAGTGCTATGAACCGTAGACACTGCACCATATGACATTTCCTGACACCGTCATTTATGAACTAATGCACTTCCACCAGCAACTGTTTGTTTTCACTCATGTGTACCTGAAATGTCGACATGTACTATCTGCTGGGTTAATGTTTGTAACAATACTCCGTGGTTCTGACACTGTATGACTAACAACTGGCTTATTTGTGAAACTGAATAAAGTTTGGGACCGTTGGTCTTAAAAAAAAAAAAAAAGAATTAGAAGTGGATGCTAGTCCTGTAGGACTAGGAGCAAGTTGAGTATAACCCAAACCTGGAAGAGAAAGTCCTAGATATGTAGTTTCCCATGCCAGTAAAAGTTTGTTAGATGTGGAACAAAGATCCATGCAGCTAGAAATGACATTTTGGCATTTGGCTGGGCATGTGAGCACTACCATGATTTTATTCATGGAAAACCATTTGTGATCATAACATCATCAAGCTCTCACATCTAATTTTGGAACCCCAAAGACGAAAATGCCCCCAAGGATTGAAAGATGGGGAATGAGATTAATGGATTATAATTTTTAAATTGTTCGTAAACCTGGAAAAGAATATACCCATGCAGATTATTTATATAGGCATCCAAAAAAAATGATATAAAGCAACAACTAGAGGCACAGGAATACATGTGTCATAATTAAAACAGCAATACCAGGAGTTATTACAGAAAAAGAGTTGAAATAAGAAACGTAAAAAGATGATACGATTCAAGAAGTTAAGAGAATTTTACTTGAAAATAAGTGGAGATTAATAACCAGTGCAATTCGATATACACATAACAAACAAGAATGAGATATTTTTAACCACGACAAGGGTACTTAGTCTAAGGGAATATTTGCACTCCACTGGATGATTGGCTAGGTTAGTGGTCTTGTTTAGTTAGTGTGGTACTACTAGGAAAGGGGTGACCCTAACAACCCCTTGACAATGTAATGCAGAGCATATATCTACAAATTAAGAAACAAAACATGTGCACACATAATACAATTAATAACAAATAATATGTTTGTTAGTGTTTTTAGAAACAATGAAGAAAGGCAGTCGGTGTACGTTGCACTTGTTGTATGTATTGCGCCAGCCGACACGTGTTTCATTGGAGAGCAGTACACTCCAAATCTTCAGGGCTAAATCCTGATGGATAGTACAGTTAATCCCCCACGAATGGTGATAATTCCGACCCAGTCAGGGTGTCTGTGGATTATTCGGCAAAGATGGCCAGGAGAGTCAAAGGCGCGCTGTGGCGTTATTCCGCGGTGAATGGTCTATGCCGGAAGTTTGGCAAGGACAGACGAAGGAGGAACTTCAGGTGTAAGCTTGTTTTGAATTAGACATAAATAATTTTGTGCTGTCATAGTGTCCAACGGTACTGCGATATTCTATGTTGAGAAATTATTGTTCCAACTATCAGTGGTGGAACCGCTGCCTCAATCGGAGCTGTGTTCCAATACTTTTCCTCAATGTCTGTTCCGCAGTACCGTTGGACACTATGACAGCAAATTATTTATGTCTAATTCAAAACAAGCTTACACCTGAAGTTCCTCCTTCGTCTGTCCTTGCCAAACTTCCGGCATAGACCATTCACCGCTGAATAACGCCACATCGCGCCTTTGACTCTCCTGGCCATCTTTGCTGAATAATCCACCGACACCCTGACTGGGTCTGTCGCAGGGATTCCGTTCTCATACAGAACTGTGCATAGAGACTTGGAACCTCAGTGAATTAGGGTGTGCCAAAACTCACCTTAGTACCCAAAATCCCCAACCAGACTAGCTACAGTGTCTAATTGGGGATGACAAACCCCCAATGCTTAGACAATCCAGAACATGGACCTAGTACACCTCAGGTAACGTGGAACACATGAACACTCTTTCGTTATACAATCATTTCAATCCAGAACTAGGAGTAAAAGAGGACACGTGCATATTTGAAATGTTTATTCACTAATGCAGTGTTCTCAAACGCAGTATTTTAGCTAAGACAAACAAACATATTATAAGAAACAAAGTAATCAGCATAGTCACAAGTCCATAGAACACAAAAGGTGAAAGCATGGTATAATGCTAAAATGAATAGGGTTCAGTAACACCAAATTCTCACCCTCCCTAGCTAGTACATTATATTATATCTAAGAAGGTCTCTTTGGGTTTTTAGCAGGGCGGCCCCATCCCTCAAGATCATAGTGGTAAGGGATCACATCATCTTCCACCAGCTCTCTGCATGTGAAGCACCATCAAGTGTGTTTCTATGCTCTTGTGCAAAGCAATATAAAACGCACCTAAAGCCAGAATTTGGCCGCAGCTGCATGTATGTTATGTCTAGGAACGTGCGAAGATCAGACCTCAAAACAACCACTGTGTTGAGATATCCTTGAAGGTTTCTGCACTCACTGTACAGACACAGCTCATCAAGCAAGGCTGATATCAGAGTAACAACATATTATTCTCGCATGAATCAAAACATTCTACTAGGCTCAAAGCTAAAGCAACAGCTATGTGTCATGTGCAGAAGCAGCAGAAAGGTAAAATGGCGTTTAAACTTCTAATAAGCTCATGCTAACTTAACACAGCATATAGGCAAAGTATATCTATATGACAGGTCGGAATTATCACCAGTCATGGGGGATTAACTGTACTATCCATTAGGATTTAGCCCTGAAGATTTGGAGTTTACTGCACTCCAATGAAACACGTGTCGGCTGGCGCAATAAATACAACAAGTGCAACGTACACCGACTGCCCTTCTTCATTGTATCTAAAAATACTAACAAACATATTATTTGTTATTAATTGTATTGTGTGTGCACAGGTTTTGTTTCTTAAGAATGAGATATTGGCTTATACAAACATACAATCTGAACTATCTGTAGCTATGTCAGGACTACTTTTAAGAGGAAATAAGTTAATTATTCCTACAAATTTACAACAGTGTGCCATTGATTTGGCACATGAAAGTCATAGAGGTATATCTGCTACAAAAGATTTGAGAGAAAAATTGTGGTTTCCGAGATTAGATAGTCAAGTGGAAAAAGTGACTCAATCTTGTCATTTATGTCAAGAAAAAAGGGATGGAAGAATTACACATGTCTGAGTTACTGAATGCTGTGTGCTCCAATATGGCAGCAGATGTTTATGGGCCATTAGACTCAGGCCATTATCTAGTCCAATAATAGATGAATATCCTAGATTTCTGATTGTGAAAGTAGTATCTTCCACATCTACGTCAGCAGTGCTTCCTGTTCTTGATGACATTTTTTCCACATGGGAAATAGCGAATACATTGAAAACAGACAAAGGACCACCATTTAGTGGAAATGAGTTTAAAAAATGAATAGACTATTTAGGAATAATTCACAGAAGAATAACTCCGATGTGACCTCAAGCAAATGGAATGGTTGAAAGACTAATGGCCACTATAAAAAAGCTGTGCAGAGATCAAAGCTTTCGCAAATATCAATAAATCAAACTTTGTGTCAAGTTTTATTATAGAAACACTACTCATGGGTCATCTGGGAACTGTCCTTCAGAGTTAATGTTTGGGCAATCAAGACAAACTTGTTTACCACAATTGCAAAAAGGTCATGAAGACACAGCGATAAAATAGCTAAAAACAAAATACGTACCTCAACAACAAATGTGGAAATCTCAAAGCAGATTCCATCCAATACCCATGAGAATATCTAAAGTACAAGGAAAAGCGATCACAGCAAAAGATCACGACCGAGTGATAACAAGGAATGAAATATTCTTCAAAACATTCAAGCAGAGCAATGAACAAGAGAATGTGCAATCAGATGGTCAAATAAATGAACAAATACCTAAAACATCTGACAAAAACACAAGAAAACCTGATCAACTCATTGCACATTGCTGAAATGCATAATATATGGGGCTTTTTGTTCGTTCTTTCTTCTTCTCTCTTTTGCTTTAAAATATTTATATTTTTTCTTTTTTTTAAAAAGGGGGAGAGAAATGTAATAATGTGATGTAGACACTGTGAGGTCATGTAGAATGAAGAGGAGGAATTTTGTATATTGGAAGGAAAAGGTTGATTTGGGGATATACATTACAGTTGGGGAAGATAAAGGAGGATAGATGTTACACTGCTAGGATATTTAATAAAGGAAGACTTCAAAAATACCACTTATGTTCCTGGTGGTTATTGGGCTTGTTACACCATCCAGTATCAATTTCGTCCACTTTGTGAAAGAACTGTACACTAGGGGTAGTGCATCTTTTATCACACAATGTAATTATCAAACTTCTGAGTTTTGTGGGCCAGATACCATCTTCGAAGAAGCTAGTTCACTGAAGTGTACTAGATACAGTGCACACAGCTGGAGCCCTAGAGGTTGATAGTAAACATGATAAATCAGAATATATATTGCAAATATGTAGAATTATTTAATTAATTGCTTATAGGCTTGTCATGTTGTTACAAATGTTACATCACACTTGTATGCAACGAAAGTAAAGCATTCTCAGCTTGAGAGAATTTCATGGTTGAATGACCCAATGCATTTCGGGTGGAAAATACCCTTCATCAGGGGTAACTGTGGATTCAAGAAAAAAGATTCAGAAATTATACAGGTTCAAACACAGACAACTCTGTGAGAAAAAGGACAAAAGTGCAACCATTCAAAAGTCCTGAAGCACAATATCAATACAAAACATGCTGAATGTTACTGAGTGTTATCAACTTTGCATGGAAAAACAGAGCGTGGTTACAAGCTGTAAAGAAAGGTACACAAGATCTCAGAAAGGTAATAGAAATCCATGCAAACAGAGTAAATCTCTTAAGCGAACAACCATAAAGGTAAGAAAGTGGATATAAACTGCATATACCAGCTTGCATTAGAAGGGTCTGACAGACGTAGATACAATCTGGCAGTGCCTGAAGGACTCATCTCAGTCAAAGGCCAGTATTAGGGTCTGTGTTTTGGCTGTTTGTGGGCCTCTGGTATGGTCTTGTTGGACTGTTTTACTTCTGATCTCCCTTATATTACCACAAACATTGCCTGCAGAGAGCAAAAATGCATGCAGTCCCCAATACTATGGAAAACAGCTAATACATGTCTTTACAAGTTCAAAATGGCCCCAGCTTACAAATGTGGGCCATTTTTTAGCGATCCGATTTGCTGATGGGGGCCACTTCTATTTTGGTGCACAGGCTCATTTTCTACCCCAGTCCAACCCTGTGCACTAGTCCTGATGGCAAAGATTCCAACATGCTGCTGAAACACATCTTTTGTGGACAAACCTTAAGTGGTGATCAGTGCGCTGGGGTTAAACCATACACAAAACGATCAGTGTGAGATTAAGATTCGGAAAGCTAAACACGCCGAGGTTTATCATAAAAAAGGAGACTGGGTGGGCCCAAAGGGACTCCAGCTAATCTCTAGAACTCCACAGAGAGGCATTCTTAACCACAATCATGACCCCTGTCTCATCACCATTAAGCTTGAGGAAGTTCCTATTCATCCAAGTCAAGATTTTGTTCAGGCCCTGGTTCAGAATTGAAGAGATCATGGTTCTGTCCTGATAGTAAGGTGGAAATAATCTGAGTATCATCAGCATATGTAAAAAGGGTAAGTCCGCAACTCTCTACTAGGTCTGCCAATGGGTAGACTTAGATGTTAAATAGCAGGGGACTCAAAACAGAGCCCTGTGGAACTCCTGAGGTCAGGGCTTGAGGATTAGATCACACAGTGGCCAAAAAGACCTGAAACCAGCAGTCTTTAAAACAACACCATCATCTAGATGTTGTCTTAGTATGGAGTCTGACCTTCTTGGAGTCACTGAATGTTCAGTCCTGAAGCTGGATTGAGAGGGGTGGAAAACATTTTGCGCCTCAACTAGTGCATTAAGCTGGGCTTACATATGTTTCTCCAAAACTTTGGAAAGGACTAGTAGAAATGAGACAGGCTGAAAATTAGAAAAAACTAGAGGGATCCAAATAAGCTTTTTTTCAGGAGCAGAAGGGCCATGGCATGCTTCAATCTTTGAGGCACCGACCCTTCTCTCAATGAAGAATTGAGAAGCTCCTGTATCATGATTAAGAGAGTCCTATCCAGTGTGTTGAGCTTATCAGGAGGTAGAGGATCAAGAGGAGAACCACATTTATTAGATTGCTAAATATCTAACAAGGATGCCAAATGCAGAGGAGACCATTTGCTTAGTGCCACACACTGCCTCAGGTACCTGGTGATTAGCTTCCGCTACTGCCTGGATTGGAATATTCTTACCTAAATTGGCATTTGCCTTTGCCAACTCTTTGGCCAACTGCACGAGAATGTTTTTAGTTGTTTGAGTGAAGAAAAGAGCATGTTCATCACATTGACTCAGGAAAAGAAGGGGAGTGGGGGATATATAATTAGCATCCAATATTTTTTTCACCACCTTAAAAAGTGTCTTCTGGCAGTTTTGAGCATTCGTAATTTTTTCCGTGTAGTAAGTGGCCCAAGCAGACTTACAACAGGCATGATAGCCTTTTAAATACTCCCTATTGATGGTCTTGGCATCTTCGGCGTATGCCTTCCTCCATCACCTTACTAATGCTTTACATCATTTCTTTTCTACCTTAAGTGCATCATTAAACCAAGGTGCTGGTGAATGAATTCTATCTGCACGCTTGGTGTTAGCTGGCAGAGTATCATCAATGGCCTCAGTGAGCCAGTGATGAATTGCAGCTTGCAGCACATGCAATCAATACCTGAAAAGAACGATAAGTGCCATGTGACAGTAGATTGTTGCAAGGAAGACTATTAACACCCAACGGATTGGGACAGGCAAGTCCACTATCAATAAACAAATGGACAATGCTGTAAAATGACAGATAAAAAGCGATACAAATGCCATATCCATTGAAGACATGAATAAATTACCTTGGAGAATCAACACTGTGTTCTCGAGTAAACACAAACTAAAACAAGGACTTGATTTACTGGTTCGGTATATGGTTAGAACAGGGCTTTAAGTATGATGAAGAAAATGGGGGGGGGGTCTGTCAAAGGGGTTTGGCCAATGAAATTAAGGGCATGGCTTAAGTACACATAAGCTAAAAATGTGTGCATAGCATAGTGTGCCACCTAACTGATATGTTGATGTTTGTCATTGCATCCTGATATATGACACAACAAGTACCATTATACCTGCAACAAGCCAGGGACATTGGCTTTGTCAATGGTTGTTAGTTGCAGAACAGAAATAAATAATAACTATGGCTTTGTTGTTTATAATATTGAAAATTATTCAGTTCTGAAATGAGGAGACTGTGACAGAACTAAAACAGAGTTACGATTTTCTTTTTCACCCTTAGGGTGAGGGCAAAAATGGAGAGCCCGATAGGGACCCATCTCAGTACCTGCTTCTAAGAACTGCCGGTGCTTGGCCTGCTTAAAGCCCTGGGTAGAAATTCCAAAGTGAAAAAAATCATGCAATGTGAAACGGTATAACAGATAGTGATGTACATGTAAGACATTAGTCCCATCCATCCTGCAATGACCCAACGCCATAAGGGATAGGTGTTCCCCGGGAGAAGTCTTTAAAAGAACTGGAATACGGCATCATGATACAGCCGAGAACATGAAAACAGACTACCTATCAGCTAAAACAGCAACCAAACTAAAGCAGTGGAAAACGGGTGTGGAAACACCGTGAACTCTATGACCATAGTGAGAATACAGTCATGTTGTATGCAAAAGGGTGAACGCAGGAGGGGGCACCCAAGAAGTGACGAAAAGGTAAAAATCATAATTAGTTGACCCCACACAGCGAAAAGATTGCGATGCAAAAAACAAAAGTATAACAGTTGTAACAGGATGATCACGAAGTTATCAAACAATGCGTGGCATAGGTTGATATGCAGCACGACATGACACATGGTGTACCACAAAATGAAACAAATAAAACAAACATGTGAACTGCGGTGGCATTAAATCAAGAAGTAGGGGGCAGGAAATAAATCTAATAACTGGGCCCACGAATATCAATCACGTCAGCCCCTGGTGGTCTCTAATTGGTTTCAAGCATTATGCGGCCTCCAGGACATTGATTGACATGAGATAGGGCAACATAAGACAAACGAGGTGGGACAGTAAAGTGGATAACGATTTGGACACTAACGACCTCGATCATGTTGATAATACCTTAACTGGTTTCTAACTGCCCTCTATGAATACCAATTTTGATAACACACACCTGAGTGTCGTAACGCAAAACCTGTCACCCCTTAGTATTAGCCCCTCTGGGCTAGAGGGGGGGCTATAAAATCGCAAGATGCGGTCTGGAGGGGAACCAGTTAGGTGACATACCGTGAGGAGATCTCTCACCAAAAATTTGAGATACCCTCAGCCCCTCCAAGTCCATGGGGCACAATTTTGCTACCTAAAATATACTACATGACAATGTTTAATCGTATGTATATATTTACGCATGCTTATTAGCTGCAGTGTCATTGAATGTGTATTCACCTTACTTAGATTAATTAGGAGTGGCTTACACATGGCTGGCCCCTGTGTAGTCCTGATGAAGAGCCATGGGGAATGCTCGAAACATGTTGACAAATACTAGGGACACCTAACCCATAATAGCTAGGTCTTACAGTATTCTACCCAGTTTTTAGACTATACCAACTAGGAGCAAGAATAAAATGACTTCTCCCACTAGCTAGGTATTTTTAAACTCACCCTTGTCCTCTCCACCACACTTCTTTGGCACCACACATAGGGGTCGATTAGGATGGCGGACGGAAGGACGACCGCCGGGCTGGAGTAGGTGTAAAATGCCTTTTTCCATTCCGCGTGCTGCGGTCAGTCTGTCCGCCATATTAGGATGTGAAACTCTGTCAAAAGTCCGTACGTGGCGGAAGAGCACGCACTGCCGCGGAACTACACCCGACCCGGCGGCGGACGTAGCCAATCCAGAGACACCGCCGTACGGAATGACGTCTCCGACCGTCCTCCAAATCATGATGGCGGAAAACACACATCAAATCGCTGCGGAAAAACAACCTGCCTGAACACGGCGGATTCCCCACAGCGAAGATACAACACATTTCAGTGATACCCACCACAAGCAGCTCGGCGTCATGGACCCAGCGCTACACGCATTTCCGATACTCTTCGTGCTCCACCACCAGCAAGTCATGGACCATCACCGACGATGACGCAGGTATGCCAACACACCAATTGGTGTCGGAAGGGGAGTACCTGCCAGGGCTGTGACGTTGGGAGGGGGAGTGTCATGTTTGAGAAACTTCATGTACGATCGCACCAATATATCCGCAATGCAAGTACACAACCAGGAATGACAACGACAAACCACTACACATGATTGACTTGCTTTATTAAACATAATAGGGGTGTAATCTTACAGTAGCCAAGAGCATGGGCATTGGGTACAACAGAGCAGGTACATCAGAGGCAGCACATGAGAGGACACAATGCAGTATCAGAACAGCAACAGGGCAGTGGTCGAAACAGAGCAGGTACATCTGAGGCAGCACATGAGAGGGGCACAGAGCATCAACAGTCCATGGCAAAGAGCAGGTACATCTGAGGCAGCACACGAGAGGGGCACAGAGCATCAACAGTCCATGGCAAAGAGCAGGTACATCAGAGGCAGCACATGAGAGGGGCACAGAGCATCAAGAGTCCATGGCAAAGAGCAGGTACATCTGAGGCAGCACATGAGAGGGGCACAGAGCATCAACAGTCCATGGCAAAGAGCAGGTACATCTGAGGCAGCACATGAGAGGACACAATGCAGTATCAGAACAGCAACAGGGCAGTGGTCGAAAAAGAACAGGTACAACTGAGGCAGCACATGAGAGGGTCTAAGTGCATCAACAGGGTGTGTTGATTTTGGTGCATTTTCCGGTGCTTGGGGGGGGGTGTCATTGGGGCGTGTAGTTGCGGGGGTGGGTGTTTCAGGTGGGTGGGTGTCCTGTTTGGTGTGTTTTCAATTTACTTCCGTCTGTCATTTTGTAATCGGTTTGACGGCAGGGATGGTGTTCGTGTGGTCCTTCCGCAGTCATGCTCCGTTTCTCGATGCATTGTTTCCGCAGCGGTAGAGGAAGGTGGTGAGTTCTGTCGGAATGGCGGGGTTATCCTAATCGCGCGGCCGGAGCCTCCGCAGGTATGGCGGCAGTTGTGCCTGTTCCCGCGGTCATGTTCGTCCACGGCGGAGGGTGTTTCTTTGGTACTGTCCGCTTGCGACGGTCTTTGGTGTGCTCTGTCCGCCGCGGACGGTGTTTCATGTTATCCGTCCGCCACGGTCGGAGTTTCTTGACATCATTATCCTAATCGCAACCGCGGATTATCCGCGGTCGGGAGTATTTTTGCCGTGGCCATGGCGGACGGGACACATTTCCGTCCACAATCCTAATGAGCCCCATAGTCTTCACAAAAGTGCTCCTACGTAATTCCGCAAGTCGCAGCAAGCCGCAGTCCGTAGAGGACTGAGATGGCCCCAATGGTGAGTGAGGGGACTCTAGAAGGAAAGTTATCTTTCCTGCTGATTTTCGAACGCAGATTGAGTTAAAAAACTCTCCTTTGGCAAGGTTCTTTACCCGACACTTTGGGTTTTTCAGGTCATCTATAAAATCGCATCATGGAATGCAGGTGGATTAGCAAGCAAACAGGGTACACTAGGCCGGTTAGATGTCATAAGTGGATTCGATATTTTATGTATCCAGGAAACTTGGTATACAGCTCCCATTCATTTCGAGGGTTTTTCCTCACATTGGTTTGAGGCAGAGGTATCGCCTACATGTAGAGCTAAAGGGAGGCTCTTAATCTTTATATCAAATAAACTCCCGATAATTATTAGAAACAAAAAACTATAGGGACACATTCATTAATATTATGGCTAACATTCAAAGGAGGCCAGGATGTGATATTGGTTAATTTCAACAACATTTTCGACTCTACCCGTGGAAAAGTGGCTCTCGATGGTGTCCTTGAGGCACTTTTTTCCTCTATTTGGAATTGTTTTATACTAATTTGGGCAGGAGATTTTAACATCCAATCCTGCCCTCTGTCCACTACACAGGCGTGCAGGGTTACCAACCAGGCCGGAGAGGGTTATTTACATTTTATCCACAGTGATTATGGGGTTATATTAAACTCCATGATCACCAAACTGGACTTGCACTTATTAAAATGTGCATGCAATATCAATGGAGACCGGATACCTACTTTTATAGGAAGGAATGCCTCAACCATCATAGATCATTTCTTAATCTCAGCTAACGCAAGCAGGTGGTGCGCTACACCCTGGGTTGTGAAGCTGAATTGGAGCAATCATAATTGTATTGAGTTGACGTATTTCTTTTGGGGCAATGCCTGAAACATTTCACCAGGTTCTATCCTCAATATTTCCCTTGTAAGACCAAACAGGGTTTGCATTAAGTGACCTGGATTTGACCCAACTAAAATCAGACAGCATTTTTTTCATGGGACATACCGATATCTTTTTTTGTTTGGAGGACGAAGTTACTTCTAACCAGTTACTCTCTAGTTATACTAGTATCACTAACTTAATTAATAACCTCCTGACTCATCCGCGCTATTCAGGTAGCGGCCAACGTATAGGCTGGTTTAATCATGCATGTTCTACAGCTTCCAAAGAATTGAAATTGGCCGTCCACTGTCATCCTAGAGACAGTGCATTAATTAAATATGTGAGGAAGCCTGGGCTCATCTGTTCATGGCTGCAGATACAGTGAACAACAAACTTATCTGGGACACTGTCAACTCACCATTTTTAAAGAGCAACGCTTTCCCAGAGCTGTTAACACATGTTACATGTGATGCCTGGGTTGCTCACTACTCAGAAATCTTTAGTTCATCATCTGTACAGAAGGAGGCTATATCAAGGTGAAACAGTATGCCTGGTTCCCCTTACCTTTGAATATCACGATTCAAGAGGACATATTAGCACTGAAAGAAAGTGCAGGGGGAAAAGCCCCTGGACCTGATAGGGTTCTAGTGGCTATCTTTAAAACTGTTGTTGACCTGTGGGGCCCACTTTTAAGTACAGCCTTCAATGTGGCACAACTACTGAGATACTGTCTTCATGCGGTAAGTTGATCATAGTCCCGATTTACAAAAAGGGTAACCAATCCGAAGAGAAGAGTTATCACCCAATATCACTTTAAGATTCTTCTGTGAAAGTGATTAGCAAAGTATTACTCATGAGACTGGAAGAGTGGACTTGTGAACACTCTATACTTTCGCCAGCTCAGTTTGGGTTTAGACAAGGAGTGGGGACCATAGAGCAATGTGTGAATCTTGACCTATTAATAGGCAAATTTACATGTGTTAAAGGCGGTAGATTGTACCTATGCTTTGAGGATCTGAAGTAACGCCTTTGATTTAGTCGATCACTCTATTCTTTGATCAACCCTGCTTGTAATTGGTGTGCCTAGACCGATTATGTGTTTTCTCACAAGGTTATATGAGAAATTATCAAGTAAGGTATATTTTGGCCCATGCAGTGAATGCACCTCATATTTTAAGGTAGAAAGAGGTTTTCGACAAGGTTATGTCCTGGCCCCTCTATTATTCTCTGTTTATTAATAGGGTGGATAAGGCACTACATGCTATACAAGCAGATGCTTGTCACGTCGCCGGGAGCCCCATACCAGTGTTGCTATATGCAGACGATGCTGTTTTGCTGGCAAGGACTCCCAGTGGGATTACAGCGACTAATAATAAACTCCCTCAAAGCATTCATTGCCACAAGGAAACTGGTGGTTAATAAAAATAAAACTTACACTATGATCTGTGGGGCCAGCAAATGAAATGTAGAATGTCTTTATGGATAACACCCCAGTAGCTACTATCGATACCTTTTGCTATTTGGGCATCTTTTTTGCAGGCAACGGCTCTTGGGCACACAAAATCACAAATGTTAGGCATGAGATGAAAAATGTTAGCAATTTACAAAGCCAGTGTATTAGCTGCTGCCACTAATGTGGCTGGTGTGTGGGGTCATTACAATAGTAATGCTCTACAGACCGCGTATAATTGCTTCCTCAAGCGTCTATTACACTTGCCCACCTCTGCCTTCACATAGATAATTCATAGAGAGGCAGGGCTATAACATCTAGCTGATGTAGTCACACTGCGCCCCTTGTTGCTTTGGCGCTCCATTTGGACAAAAGACGAGACTAGCTTTATTAGGTCAATCATTTCTGATAGCTTGTCCATGGATAAAGCAATATGCATCGCCTGGTAAAGTTAAATTAACTCCTTTATTAAAATGCCAATTTAGCCCAACCCCCTACTAGTAACAACACTCCCTAAACGGTCCATCTAAGATAATTTCATGACCTTCACAAGGGAAGGTCCGGAGAGCAGTGAGGGGGGAAAATCAACTGTTTTATTTTATTATTGCCAGAGTTAACTAACTTGTTTCAAATTTGAAGCATTTTTTTTATTAACCATTTTCAGATTAGGGTTTGTCCATCACTTAGCTGCCTTCCCCACTATGAAGATTTGTCCCCCTGATACGATCCCTTGCCCTTGTGATTGCCTGCCACAGTGCGCAAAGCACCATGCACGTAATGTTATTCTGTGATTTTTATTCCAATTTTAGGCGTTTTTATTTAAAACCCCTCTTTCGTGCACAAGATGTTAGGATGCATATTGCTGCCCTGAAACATATGCTTGAATAAAATGATACTAGGGTTTGTCATAATGTTCACTTTTTATTACCAAAGCAATCAATATGCGTAAAAGTATTGTTTTATGATGCCATAATGAATTTTATGGATACTGGACAGAAGTCGGCCAAATTTTTATTCATGTACTTTTGCTACTGTTATTGATATATACAGCTATTTGTAAGTGCTCTTGCTTTTACCCTTGGTATAATCATGTGTTATTATTTTATAGTAAATTACTTTTATGGTTGTTTACATACACATGAAGTTTTTGGATCGAAAGAAGTATATCCACAAAGTGAAATGACACTCAGTGCCGCAAAATGTGTGAAATACAAAACACCGCAAAATGTATGAAATACAAAACAGAGTATAAATTATATCAAGTAACATTAATGAAAACCTAAATGAACCTTCACGAACAGTGAAGTGATGCGTGAATTACCACAATTTAAACATGATAACAGAACTACTCACTCCATTCCACCAGTATATCAAAAGGGTAAATGAACGTAAAAATGGTTGCATGCCTAGTGCTGGGATGGAGATTATTCTGTAGAAAATGGGTATCTGTGAAGGCACGAGTGCGAAAAGAGTTACATGTCTTTAACTGATATGGTAATTCTAATCAAGAAAAAGGAGGTAGATGTGACTTGCCAAATCCCAATCTACAAGAAACAAGCCATTTCCAACTTTGTCATTGAGACCTGTGGGGATTTGACTGTTCAAATGCTTAATCCAATGGGTTTCACACTGTGATAACCTCTTTTTGGCTATTGAACTCTGAGTTCACTGTGATGGTTTCCACCACTGTAAGTCGTAGCTGAGCAATATTATGGTGGTGGTCCAACTAATGTACCACACAGCATGATATTCTGTTCTTCTTTCTAATCATACACTTGTGCTCCGTAATAGGCACCTTGAAGCACTTTTGTTTTACCCACATGTAGTCAGCCACAAGGACAATTAATGGCATAAATTACTAATTGGGTATTGCAGTCTGCTGTGTTTCTCAATTGTATCAGTTTGCCTGTTTGAGGGTAAGAAATAGTTACCCACCATAACATTGCTACAATGTGTACAATTCTGGCAATTCTTCCTCCCTTTATTAGTATAACATCCTTCTGTGTAGTTGACAATAACATTTCTTTCAAGTTCCGAGTTTGTTTATGGGCAAATAGGGTGTTTTTCAAGAAAAAACCCTTGAAATCTGGTTCGGTTTAGGGGAGCTCCCAACGTTGGTTAATGATATGTTTGAGGATAGTAGATTGAGTAGAGAATGTAGATACAAAATCCTCAGGTGATGGTTTCACAGTCTGTTTTTTATGCAACAATGTTGCGCAATGCAAAGTAGACGTATGTTAGAGAGTGGAATCTAACACTTATTCTGGGTATCCGTGTTTTATAAAAATGCGTCTTAAATGTGAGTGCAGATTTCAGAATCAGACTGATCAATTTCACACGTATGAATTGGGAAAAAGGTAAATTGCACTTCAACAATGGTGGCTGAAAGCTGTTAAACAATAGCAGATACCATATTGCCATAATTTGTGATGCACAGCCAATTAGAACATTTCCATGAGGTGTGAACTCAATCCTTCGCCTGAGCATGGCAGTTGGAGCTTGTTGTGGGACACACTATGCCTTTTCCCTCATCATATGAATTGTGTAACCATGACGTCAATTTTGTCAAAGAGAAGTCTAGGTAAGGCCAGTGACATACAGGAGAAAACATTAATTCATCACGGCAGGAGAACCATTTTAGCAATGACCAGACTACACACTGTCAAGAGAGGAATCTTGTTTGAAAAAGCAGATTGGGTTTTGTCAGACCCTGAAACAAATGGCCTCAAATTAGATCTTTTTCAATGAGAAATACTTGAATCCCTAAATAATTAAATGCGATGTGCTGCCAAGCCAATGGTAAGACGTACAGTTATGCACTTTGAGTTCGATCATTGATTTCAGTTGGTAAAGACAGGAATTATCTAAGTTTAGTCTAAGTCCTTATACTTCTCTGAAACAATTAAGAATTGACAGTGGGAGGAGGAGCTACGACACCAACCAAGATGGCCGCATAGTCTCCCGGCTCCGCTGACCTCCGTCCTACGCTCTATTATCCTGTTGCTTATCCTGGTTACCTGCACCGGATCCGTGTGTGTGATCCGACCCCCACTCCAGTGGTGTAATCCCGGAGTTTCTGCGCCGTTGTGGAGCGAAGCTACGTCGATGACCGAATTGAGGCCTAACCCAACAGGGAAGCCGGGGTCTCTAGTGCTGGCCCTGCCGGGTCCGAGTTGAATAACAACGGACTGCTGAATGTGGTTGGGTCCGGTCTCTGGAACACCCGGACCTTTGTGATTGTTCTGCTACCATCACCTGCCTGGTGCCCTATAGTAGGTGAGGTGACGAGTGACGCACGGTGCTGTGTTGCGGGGGTCCCTGACCGGTGGTCCGGCATTCACATCGCCGATCCCCCCTGGTCGGTGCCTCGCTGCGTACTACTGCTCGCTGACCGTCAGTCCCTCATGGCTTATTCCTGCTCCGCCTAATCTTGCCCCGGAGAAGGCGCCTCTCCGTGGGGAACACCATGTCGGTGGACGAACGGAGTCTGGCGGAGCAGGCTCGAACTGGCCCGTCATTGCGGACGGTGCTGGAGGCACTTGTGGCACTTCAGGAAACTATCAAAGGCCAGACTTGCAGTTTGTTGTCTGCGACGGATGAAATCACAGGCTTGAGACCGGATCCTGACTTGACGTCTGTGATCCAGCAGCCAGCCCGCTTTTCAATAGATGCTTCGGAGGTGTATTCGGACCCGGCGTTGGAAGCAGTGTTTGCCCTTATTGCAGTGGATCTACCTGACTGTAATGTGCCTGGACACCCAATTGAACCGTTGAAACCCCCGATTTTGTACCCCTCTGAACATTTACATGTCGTCCCCATTTTGGAACCTTCTACTTTGTATTGTATGCTGTTTCGGACCGTGTCGATTCCCCTCCCCCATCGGTCTTTAAAGATGGCGGATGGGGTAAAGCTTGGCTTCGGTGGCAGGGAGGGGCAACAGTGGTGCCAGCCATCTTCATCTGTGTACTCCTGTTCTGCTGACTTTTGTGATAATTTGTGGAGCTTTCCTTCATTGACGACTTCAGTGAATTCGATCGACGGGGCCAGGGTTGAGATTATTGTCTTCGTTTCTCATTGTGGTACTGTGGTTAACGGGATTGTTTTATTGACTTCACGGAATCCGGGGCAGGGCTGGCTATGACAGGGGAAGGAGACCAGGAGTCCGTAGAATCATGCCCTCCTCCAATTTCCCCTTTCGGGTGGGATTTCTTTTCCTTTTCCTTTCTTTCCCTTTTCTTTCTATATTTCGGGCTCTGGTTACTGGGCGACAGGCACGCTGCGAGGGCGGTGGCCGTAGTCATCTGCAGGGGTGCAGGGTGGGGGGGTGTGGGGGTGGGAATCTCGTTTTTTATCTTTGTTCTATGGCCTCTTTTTTCTTCTTTCTCTTCTCAGGCCTTTTCTTTCTTTTTCCTTTTCCGGGTTAGTGTAGTGGGTTTGGCTTTCTCTACATCCTTATTTCTACATCTGTGCCTTGACTTCTCCGAGGTTTTGGTGCTGTGGGGCGGACAATAACGATGGTGTGGACATTAATAGTATGCTGGTTTATCCTGATGTCGCATGTCTTAACGCTGCTGATTTACATGATAGCGAACTTATTGTGGACACGTCGTTCTTCTGCTCGCCCCCTTTTGTGATCCGAGACACTGTACGACACCTGATCCTTTCTATTTTATATTATAAAATTAAAACCTTGTATCCTGTTTTCGTATTGAACTGCCTTTGCAACCGCTGCGCTTAGTGGATGGAGGTACTATGCTCCCCAAGGAAACTGGGTCTGAAGTTGGATTGTAATACCGTACTGAACTGCTTAGCGGCCAGCCCTGGGGGTTGTAGGCCCATGACTGTATTTGATTGCAAATGTTAAATAAAGGTTTTGAAAAAAAAAAAAAAAAAGAATTGACAGTGGCAGTTGAAGGCCTGTTCGAGTCCCTAAGGCAAAGTAGCCGGTTGACAGCATATATTGAAAGCATATGTACATAGTCACTCAGTGTGAGTCCCTCCTATGAGCCTTATGTAATGGCTCCATTGAAAATAGAAGTGGGGATTAAGGTCATTCCTGACATGTCACACATTGTATAGGGAATGGTTCTGATATGATCCTACCCATGTTCATCTTGGCTTATGGGCCTGAGTACATTTACTTTTTCCAAGCCATAATTTTCGGGATGAAGCCCATCACTCCGAGCACAATGAAAAGGTAATTCCAGACGAATATGTGAAATTCCTTCTCCATGTCTATAGATGCCATGTTTGTAATTTTGTATGTTTGTGTAAGTCTCTTGTGTAATGTAGAGTGTAATGTAGAAGTCTTTCTGCGTTTCCCAGTTTCACCTCTGCAGGATAAATCCCGATTGGTCAGGAAACACCAAAGCCAGCAACAAAGGGGGGGGTGGAATTTAGGTGACTAACACCTTGGCAAAGACTTTTAAGTCTAAATTAAGCATCTGCAGAGGTCAATATTATGTCACAGCTCTGTTAGAGTAGTGTCACTATTATGGCTTCCCTGCTGGTAGGTGTAGTGAGCGGCATTCACTGGGTTCAGCGTAAATGTCTAAGAGCCTTGGTGCCTTGGGAACTATCACTCCCTTGTACCTTACAGTTCACTAAGTGTTTAATTGCTGCCCCAATCTCATCTGTAGTGAGTGATGCTTCCAAGTCCTTATTTGGTCAGAGGTCAGTATCCTCATTTCTGTCGTTTTAACAATGTACTGTGTCCTATACCTGTCTTATATCCAGGATAAAGGGGTCTATAGAATGTGAATGTTGTTTATTTCATTTTGAGTGCTAGTCATCCACTTGTATGCTGTCTGAGTGCTGTAATAGGGGGTCCGGTCCACAAGTTCACTTTTCAACAGCCATGCCAGAAAGTGCCTCATTTTGTTGCTCTTTCTGTGCAGCCTGGAGATGTATTTCCTGTAGTCAAATAAATGCAATCCCTGTATAATTTAAGATGTGAAAACCTACCCTTGTCTATGGTTCTGATAATATCTTAACTTCTGGGGCCCTGACTCCATTCTCAAGGCATGTGACAGTTTATGAAGCACAGCCCCTGAACTATTCAAACTACAAGGAAAGAAACAAAACAGCTCAGCTCTCAGAGCTAAAGACAGCCACAGATAAAAACATGTTCTTTGTTACAAATAAAACTGAAACCAGAAAAGGTATCTGATGAACTGTATAACACTGGATCCAAGAGTTGATTTTAAACAGTTTTATTTGTTACATATTAAACTGAAACCAGACAAGTTTTCTTGGAACTTGTACAACCTTCCACAAACCATCAGAGCGTTCTGCCGAGGCCTCAGTAAATAGAAAAGCACTTAAATAAAATGACATGTTGAACAGCCTATGATTCACTGTAAAGCAAACTGCATAGTGTGCAATGAGAAGGCTGCTTTTTCAGTGGCTAGACCAATAGAATACCACCTACTCTCATACCTCCCATTGGCTACTGTCAATCAGTCTCTTTGAAGGTGTCTTTCACTACCTTGAAAGTGTTTTTGCATGACTGAGGAATGCGAAGAAGGGATAATGGATGTAGGGATAAGACATGAGGAAAATTGATGAGAAGTTGGGATGATGGATGATACATGAGAAGTAGGGATAGGAAATAGAGGTGATTAATGATGGATGAGAAGTAGTGATGATGAATGATGTATGAGATGTAGGGGTGTCGTATAATGCATTACAAATAAGGAAGATGGATGAAAAGTAGGTATGATGGATCAGAAGTAGGAATGATGGATGATGAGTATGAATGAGAAATAGGGATGAGACGTAGGGGTGATGGATGAGATGTATGGATGATTGAAGAGCAGTAGTGGTGAAGAGTGAAAAGTAGGGATCATGTCTGATGCCTGAGAAATAGGGATTATGGATGAGAAGTAGGGATGATGATAAGTAGGAATGATGGACGAGCAGTAGGATTGATGGATGGGAAGTATGTTATGTTAAAATATTTGCAAAACGCATGGCTGGCCCAGCAACGGGGCATCCCAGCCCCAGCCCTAGCCTCAAGAAAAGACAAGCAGAGACACCACACTGAGTCTTCAAGGCTTTCCTGAATCTCCAATGGTTCTGAATGATCCTGATAGACAGAGGAAGTGCATTCCAGAGAACAGGTGATCTGGTGCAGAAAGCGCTACCTCATGCTTGTATTCTTTTAATACGTGGGACACAAGCCAAATTGAGGTTAGCTGAATGCAGGACCCATGTGGGCAGGTAAGGAAGGAGCAAATTAGACAGAATGGGGGGCCCCTGAGAGACTAGAATTTTATGGGCTGTGAACAGGACCTTAAAGTGGATACGCTTGTCATCAGGTAGCCAATGCAATGCAACCAGCAGATAAAACTAGAGACCGGACAAAACTTTGGAAGAGAGAATAGCAACTTTGCTGCAGCCTTTTTAGCCAACTAGAGTCTTGCGATCGCTGTCTTGTTCGATCCTAGGTACAGGACATTACAATAGTCCAGCGTAGAAAGAATAGTAGACTGAATAATAACCTGTCGGTGCAGGATTTCAGATTTACTTGAATTCTGTTGAGGCAGTTGGCCGCCATCCACTTTGCAACAGTCACAATGCTTCTCTGGAATGTATCCAAATCCAAAGTAGGATTGGTGAAACATGAGATCACAAGCTGGGTATCATCAGCATCATACACCAACGTAAACCCCAGAAGTTTTTAGGTCTCATGACCTATCAATGCGCATGCGCATTGAGCGGAGCGAGACTATAGGGCTTTAAACAGACTTTAACTAACTGGCGATTTGGTGCTGTGCCTGTGCACTTTTAGGTCAATGCGCAAGCGCATTGACCTAAAATACGCGTGAACATCATCAAATCGCCATCTGTTCCCTCAGCCGCACTCCTCCCACACCTTTGAAGTGAAGCTTAGCTTCACTTCAAAGGCTCCTGCTGCTTCACACCCTCATCGTCGCTCTCCCCGCTCCGCCCCCTCCCCTGCCCGCCGTGTCACATTTCTCCTCCCCTGTCCCCACAGCAATGCCCTCCGTCTTGTTTACATTTTGCTTCGTACTAGTGGGTGACCTGTATATTAATGTATGCTGGCATGTGGTGGCATGGTGGACATCTGTGAAATGCCCCAGCCTCTGTATAGGGTGTTCTGGCTGCATGTGCACTTGCACCTGGCTAAGAATCCTTCTCGTCCATTGATCGGGGATTGATGCGTTCATTCGCTGCTTAAACTGCTGCAGTTCTGTCTGCTTCACATTGAGTTCGCCCCCCGCCCAAACCACCATAAACGAATTGAGAGGCTGTCGGACACTAGCTAGACCTCTTTAAATACATTGCTGTATCTGGACAGTGCATGCACAGAGACTTCACACTGTAGGAATTTCACCCCTCTTCACCTCCTAAACCCTGATTTTGTTGCTGCACTGCCCTAGCCATTGGAGCTTTCCGACCTACGGAGGTATTCATTTATGTATTTACTAAATTGTACAAGCGCGGTCCGCTTCGGATGCGCTTGGTTCCGTGTCTCGATTTTTTTTTTTCATTAGTTGTGTTTGTGCCTACAAGAGTTCTGCGGCATGCGGCTGTAATGAACAGATCTACTCTTTAACCTCATGCACGCTAGCGGAATTCCGCTCGCATGCTGAGATTTTTAAAAACGCACTTTACGTGACGAGCTGGGCTCGTCATCAGCGTGCGAGGAGGCTACGCCATGACGAGGCCAGCTCGTCATCAGCGTGGAAGGGGTTAAATACATTGCTGTGTCTGGACAGTGCATGCACAGAGACTTCACACTGTAGGAGTTTCACCCCTCTTCACCTCCTAAACCCTGATGTTTTTGCTGCACTGCCCTAGTTCATTTATTTATTTAATCCGTTGCACAAGCGTGGTCTGCTTTGGCTGTGCTTGTATATTTATTTATTTAATTAGTTGCACAAGCGCTGTCCCCTTCGGCTGCACTTGCTTATTAATTTTTTTCATTAGTTGTGTTTGTGCCTGCAAGAGTTCTGCAGCATGCGGCTGTAATGAAGAGATCTACTCTTTAAATACATTGCTGTGTCTGGACAGTGCATGCACAGTGACTTCACACTGTAGGAGTTTCACCCCTCTTCATCCTCCTAAACCCTGATTTTATTGCTGCACAAAATTGGTTTGCTTGGATTGACATTCTGAAGGCAAGCACTGATAAAATCTTTTTTAAAGGATTTAAAGGAACAGCGTGCCGCCCATCACTGGCCCCCACTCTCATATTGTTTGTTGCTGTGAACACCATGTAATGAAGTACAGTCCCAGGGGAATTGAAAAGGTACTATATTTACAGGTTTCGCACAGGCTTTTACTACATCGCCCTGCCAGGGCTGCAGCTGCTCGACATGGTGTGCCCGTGCAGACTCAACCCACCACACCCCGAGCTCTGGCTTTTCAAGCTAGTTTGCAGGAGGAACTCGCTTCTTGGTCTCCCTCTCCCCATCTCCCCCTCTGCCTGCTCTCCTCTCTCTCTCCCTACCTCTCTCCCTCCCCTCTCTCTCCCCTCCGTCCTTCGCTCTCGTCCTCTCCCTCTCTTCTTCCCCTCCCTCTTTCCCTCTTCCCTCTCTCCCTTTCCCTCACTTCCCTCTCTCCCTTTCCCTCACTTCCCTCTCTCCCTTTCCCTCTCTTCCCTCTCCTCTCTCCCCGTCTCCGTCTCTCTCTCTCCTCTCTCCCCCTCTCTCTACTCTCTCCCTCTCTTTACCCTCTCCCTCTCCCTGCTCTCTCCCTCTCCCTGCTCTCCTTTTTCTCCCTCTCCCCCTCTGCCTGCTCTCCTCTCTCTCCCTCTCTCCCTCCCCCCCTCCCCTCTCTCTCCCCTCCGTCCTTCGCTCTCGTCCTCCCCCTCTCTTCTTCCCCTCCCTCTCTCCCTCTACCCTCTCTCCCTCTACCCTCTCTCCTTTTCCCTCTCTCCCTTTCCCTCACTTCCCTCTCACTCTCTCCCTTTCCCTCTCCTCTCTCTCCGTCTCTCTCTCCTCTCTCCCCCTCTCTCCCTCTCTTTACCCTCTCCCTATCCTTGCTCTCTACCTCTCCCACCTCTCCTTTTTCTCCCTCTCCCCATCTCCCCCTCTGCCTGCTCTCCTCTCTCTCTCCCTCTCTCCCTCGCCTCTCTCTCCCCTCCGTCCTTCGCTCTCGTCCTCCCACTCTCTTCTTCCCCTCCCTCTCTCCCTCGCCCCTCTCTCCTTTTCCCTCTCTCCCTTTCCCTCACTTCCCTCTCACTCTCTCCCTTTTCCTCTCTTCCCTCTCCTCTCTCCCCGTCTCTCTCCCCCTCTCTCTCCCGCTCTCTCTCTCCTCTCTCCCCCGCTCTCTCCTCTCTCCATCTCTTTACCCTCTCCCTCTCCCTGCTCTCATTTTTCTCCCTCTCCCCATCCCCACCTCTGCCTGCTCTCCTCTCTCTCCCCTCCGTCCTTTGCTCTCTTCCTCCTCCTCTCTTCTTCCCCTCCCTCTCTCCCTCTACCCTCTCTACTTTTCCCTCTCTCCCTTTCCCACTCTCCCTTTCCCTCACTTCCCTCTCCCTCACTTCCCTCTCTCCCTTCTCTCTCTTCCCTCTCTCCCTTTCCCTCTCTTCCCTCTCCCTCTCTTCCCTCTCCTCTCTCTCCGTCTCTCTCTCCTCTCTCCCCCTCTCTCGCCTCTCTCCCTCTCTTTACCCTCTCCCTGCTCTCTCCCTCTCCCTGCTCTCCTTTTTCTCCCTCTCCCCATCTCCCCCTCTGCCTGCTCTGCTCTCTCTCCCTCGCCTCTCTCTCCCCTCCGTCCTTCGCTCTCGTCCTCCCCCTCTCTTCTTCCCCTCCCTCTCTCCCTCTCTCCTCTCTCCTTTTCCCTCTCTCCCTTTCCCTCACTTCCCTCTCACTCTCTCCCTTTCCCTCTCTTCCCTCTCCTCTCTCCCAGTCTCCCTCTCTCTCCCCCTCTCTCTCCCCCCTCTCTCTGCTCACTCCCCCTCTCTCTTCTCTCTCCATCTCTTTACCCTCTCCCTGCTCTCCTTTTTCTCCCTCTCCCCATCTCCCCCTCTGCCTGCTCTCCTCTCTCTCTCTCCCTCTCTCCCCCCATCTCTCTCCCCTCCGTCCTTCGCTCTCTTCCTCCTCCTCTCTTCTTCCCCTCCCTCTCTCCCTCTACCCTCTCTCCTTTTCCCTCTCTCCCTTTCCCTCACTTCCCTCTCTCCCTTTCCCCCTCTTCCCTCTCCTCTCTCCCCCTCTCTCTCTCCTCTCTCCCCCTCCTTCTCCTTTCTCCATCTCTTTACCCTCTCCTCTCTCCCTGCTCTCCTTTTTTCCCTCTCCCCATCTCCCACTCTGCACCACCACAGCACCACTCAGCACCACCACAGAACCACTCTGCACCACTCTGCACCACCACAGCACCACCACAGCATCACTCAGCGCAACCACAGCATCACTCAGTGCAACCACAGCATCACTCAGTGCAACCACAGCATCACTCAGTGCAACCACAGCATCACTCAGTGCAACCACAGCATCACTCAGCGCAAACCACAGCATCACTCAGCTCAACCACAGCATCACTCAGCATCACCACAGCATCACTGGTTTAAATATGTTCTCTCAATGTTTCAAGCTTTATTACAAATGTCAAAAAAGATGTTAATATTTCACTTCTGTTCTTGGATTTTCGTCACAATAAAATACACTGAACATAATCTTCACTAAGTTATTTACAAAAGTTTAAGCTATTGCCATTATAAGTAACAATCACTTTTATTTAAGTAATAATTATTTAAAAAAGTTAAAAGCCATTGTTCTTTGTAATATCAATACATCTAAGTCACGTAAATACAAAACATTTTGCATTACAAATGCTATAGGTGTCACATTTGCGAAAGTTATAACTATTGGCATTGTAAATGACAAAGCTATTAATTTAGATATTTTAAAAAACAACACATAAATACAAAAAATCATTTATAAGACCAATAGCTCAAACTTTCCTAATGCGAGACCTATTGCATTTCCAATGCTTGTTTTACAATCTGAGCTAATGGTTGAATATAAATGTTAAATAGACTGGGGCTCAGTGAGGAGCTCTGGGGGACCCCATGACTCAAATCGTGTGAATGAGAACTGTATGGAGTGGAAACAACCTGAAAGCATCACTCAGAGCAAAATTAGGAGAACCAAGTTAGTGCAGTTCCACCAAGACCAATCTCCTGTAAGCGCTGTAGCAAAATATCATGGGACACGGTATCGAAAGCGGCCTTAAATCAAGCAAGATCAGAACAGAGGATCTGCCTTCCTCTAGAGAGCCACGAAGATGCTCAGTAACAGCAAGCAGAGCCGACTCGGTGCTGTGTCGTAGTCTAAAACTGTTCTGAGAAATGTCCATAAATTTTGTTTGCAGTAAGGAAATAGGACAAAAGGTTTCTGGTTTGGAGGCATCAAAAGCAGGTTTTTTCAGAAGGGGTAGAACTTTGGCATGTTTCCAAGGAGCCGGTACAGATGCCAATGTCAAGGAAAGATTAATCAGCTCGATACAACATTGGAAGAAGACAAACCTGAAATTTAAGAAACAAATCTGGCGTAAGAGGATCAGCTGGTGAGTCCCCTTTGGCTCTGCTGCAGAGAGTCTGCAGCTCTTCAAAGAACAGCAAAGGAAGAAGGTGGAAGCATGGCAGGGAGTTGCTAGTATGAGCCTCTAACCTAGAGTCAATAGTATTGGATTAAGCTGGAATACATGTTTTCTCCTTTACTAATAAAGTACTTTGCCAGCTCTTGACTTTGGGCATGAGAAGCTACACAGGACCGCGTCGCTAATGCAGGTTTCATAATACCATTAAGGAGAGAGAAGATTACTTTTGCAGGATTACTACTGTTTCTTATTTCATATGCAAAGCACTCTGCCTTACATTCCCGAATCAATTTCTGATATGCCCTAATAGCTGCCCAATAAATTATTTTTTATAGAAGGGTCTTAGGAGCATTTACAGGTGCATTCAAGGACCTTGCCATTTTTAGTGGCCAAAATCAATGTTTCATTGAACTAAGGACTGACATGCCTTTTCATACAACAGGTCGGTCTGACAGGAATGCACATGTCTAGTGAGTCAGTCATGGACGGTACTATTTCCGGGCTCAACAATAGAAGTCAACCGTGGGCACTGCATTCGAAGAAGATCTAACTTCAAGCTTATGCCATGGACTTTGGATTTCAAAATAAGGTCTAAATAAGAGGGCTGATTAAGGCCCCCTAGGCAGATAGACATAGGAATTAAAAAATGGTCCGTCCAAGTCATAGGGAGAAGGTAGAGACGTTTAAAGGGTGAAGGTTAGAAAAGATAGGGTCATGGAGGTGCTCAGCTGAGTGTATAGCATCAGAGACACATTGCGTCATCTGGCAAGCAGCAAGATCTAAAAAATAGGTGATATTGCCATCCTCGCCAGCATCCAAATGAAGATTAAGATCATCCACAATATAAAAGTTAGCTGACTTAAGAGTTAATTTGGCAGTCAGATTGATTAATACCTCTACCTAAAAGATTTTGATAGATAACTAAGCAACCCCGAAAAGGTAAAATTATTCTTAAAAGCATTTTTAAAGAGATCGCTTTCACAGTCAGGAATACTCCAGAGTTTAAATTTACAAGTATAGGTCTTTTTTAAAATCACTGCAGTACCCCCACCTCTGCCGCTAGCTCTGTTAACGTTTTTCAGAACATAGCATGCGGGAATAAAGAACTGATTCTACCACAGAGTCCTGGGTTAACCCAATATCTGTAGTCTGTTCCTGGGTCAGATCAAACACCTCTTCATGGTGTTTGATCAGGGAGTGGCAATGCAGACTGAAGTTTGTATTCTGTTTCCTGGGGACTAGCTCAATAGTAGGGCCAATGAGACTAGTCTTAAAGTCACAGAGCTTGCAACGGAAAGGTCGCCCATCTGGGACCCAGCCATGCTCATTACAAAATGTAGGGCACGTTCTGAATGACTGAAGCACCATCTGAGAGCAGAACAACCTTTAAAGGTTAGAATAGGAAGAGTGAGACCGGTTCAGATGTAGGGGATGACCAGGCTGGGGAGGACTCAGGGGGTCAAGTGCAATGATTGCCCCCCTCCCCCCATTGTTTCTAGTGAATATCGCTGATGTCTATAATGTATTTCTTATTATCAAGTATGCCACAGCCTTAATTTGAGACGGTGTCCTAATTGGCCTTGGGGTTATGCACAAAACACGATGATCTATTGTATGCTGTAATGCTGATTGTTTTTTAACAATAAAAAAATAAAAAAAATTGTTAAAAAAGAGGCAGAGTGGCTGACTCCGGGCGATGTCCAGGCGCAAATTGGCCTATTTTAGGCGCACCAACAGCACAACAGCAGAGTGCACGCTCACCTCTGATTGGATAAAAACAATTATTCAGCACGAAGCAATGCCGCCAAGCTGAGTTGCTGACAAAGAACTTTAAAATAACTTAAAAGTCACAGCACTAGCAGCAGCGTCTGACAATAATTATTAAAGATTATCACTCAAAACCCCAAAAAACTACAGTCCGGAAGGAGATGAGTGCATCTGCGCTCCGGCTTGCATAAAGTACCTAATGGGCTCAACAGGCTCCTTCCGGGCTCGTCTCTGATTAGACAAAAAACACCAATCAGCATGAAGCACTGCCACCAGGCTGACTTGCCAACAAAGAACTTAAAATGAGTTAACGGTCACAGCATAGTGAATAGCAGCAGCCTCTGGCTAAGATTATCAAAGATTACCACTCAAATCTAAAAAATAACAACAGTCAGGCAGTAGACGACTAAGGATGAGAAGCAGGGATGAGATGCTAGATGATAGATTAGAAGTAGGGATGATAGCTGAGAAGCAGGGAGGATGGGTGAGAAGTAGGGATGATGGATTAGAGGTAGGGATGGTTGATAATAAGCAGGGATGAGAAGTAGGGATAATGGATGAGAAGTAGGGGTGATGGATGAGCAGTAAGGATGATGGATGAGAAGTAGGGATGAGGAGGTAGGAATGAGGATGCCCTAAAATGGATGCTGACGTGTGAACCAGATACTCTGCAAGCATTAAAATTCAATGCATGTTCTCAGAATATAGGGACCATGTCTAGTCCTGAAAAATATACATATTTTGAATCATGTGGTCACATAGCAGAAAATATATATATTGTAGATTGCAGTTTCATAGCTATTCCTGTTGCATTTTTTAGCTGCATCCATGCCAGACAGCAGTTTTTATGGACAGTCTTGTACGATGTCTCAAACACAGGTATTTATAATCACTGCTCCACAATGTGGGTACATGAGGTAGTCAAAGTAGGCAGGTGTTTTTAGGCATCCAGATACTCAAGCTGGGAAGCGGTAGATGATAAACGCTGGTTAGCGACATGGGTATACCACCTAGTATCCCTTCTACAATGAGTACCTGACCTCTTGGTCGATTATGCTTTGGGACATCACCAGTGGCAAACCTGGTCTGATCAACTTAAGTGCACCTGAGCCCATGAGGAATGTGTTTTGTAATATAACAACTATGGGTATGTACGCGCTGCAACCTTTGGTTGAAAGAATCTGTTGATCACTAATTGATACTTTGTGTGCTCCTGGGGTAACGTCTTCCATTCAAAATGTTATGCAATTGTACCCGCTGTCCACACATCTAGTCTAGAGATGTGTCCCCCTGGGCACTACTGGTGTCCTGGTAACAGGCTCCTTAGGTTACGGATAGGCAAATTTCAATGACGCAAAAAAATTAATGAAAAAAATTAAATGAAAAAAAGATTAAACTCTAAATTGCCGAACTTGTATTATGATGACTGAATCTTTATGTGCATCCAATGCATTTTGGATATTAACCCTTCATCAGGGAACAATCCTGCAATAGACGTACAATACTATGAGGAGACTGGGAATGGTTTTTAGAATGGTTATCTACAAGTATCTACCATAATTGGGCTGGTTGCGAGTGCTCTGAAGTGGGTGAGACCTCTGAAGTTCCGTCTAGTGGTGTCTTTGTGATTCAACAAAATAACGCCTCTAAGTGGCTGTGATATGCTTGTGTTATTAAATGGTGCAGACATGCTGAACATTTAAAAGCCAGTGCTAAAAAAAAACATAATCTTGCATCTCAAATGCATAAGGTGCAATAGTTATACTACTCTACATAGCCTTGCTGGGCTATGGCAAGCTCATGCTTTTTGGTCACGGAGTCTGCTGAAAAAGTGCACATCCATGAGCAAACAAACTGAAATTTAGATTTTCGAACGTGTAACGAGCGTTTGTGTCCCTGCTAATATGACGTTCAGTGAAGCATGCGTACATAGAGAGTAAAACCGGTAAAGCATCCTTGTAAGTTGCGCAAAGAAACGTATGATACAGTCATCTGGACGCTCACTGTCATCTATAAGTGGCGTGAGAAATGCATTAGTGCTTGTGTAAGGAAGTTTAAAGCGCCTTGGCTAATAGTTTATAATGGCGTAGGACTATGTTTGTCCTGATGTCGCTGGCGGCCATCTTGGAATGTAGTGGATACGACTCTAAACACTGTAGGTCTGAATTCTTAGTACGGTTTCTGCGTTACCCGTACCTTCTAGCTTGAATAGTAGTGATGATAAGTACTTTAGTGCAAAACTATAGCAAACTATAAAGTTCATAGTTCATTTGTGCATTTTTAATATAGGGCAATATTTTGTCTAATGGAATTGGCGGCCATCTTGAAATGTGGTATGTAAATGTAAAAAACACTATGTGGTCAGTGCAATGCGTAGCTATATGCGTAGTGCTCATAGTGTTGTGTGATGTTGGATTCTTTAATATACGTGAAGCAAAAACAACATAAAATAAGAATCATTAAACAAAATAACAATCAACATAAAAATTGATTTAAGAACTCTCTTCGTTTGTCAAAGAAGCTGTGATGAATGTTCACATCAATTACTGTATGCCCAGACATGGTGTTACCATGTGGGTTAAAGTCATTAAACAAAGATAAAGATAAAAATCAACATGAAAATCATTTGAAGAATTCTCTTCATTAGTCAAGAAGCTATATTGAATGTTCAAAGTAGATTGCTGTATGTCCAGACGTAGTGTTACCATGTGGGTTAATTTCATAGATAACAGAAGTATTCCATACGGTTGTTCATCCCGTGGGGTTTTGAGCAGTCCAATGTTTTTATCCAGTGATTCTCTCTTTGGATAAGATGTTTTCTGTTATCACAACCTTCTCTTTTGATGACTGTTTCCAAGATGAGAAATTTTATTTGACTAATGTTGTGGTGGTGTTCTTGGAAATGGGTAGCCACAACTGATTTTGGGTTCTTAGTCCGGATGTTGGATTTGTGCTCATTAATCCTGATTTTTAGCTTGTGTTCGGTTTTTCCGACATATACTTGTCCACATGGACATTTGAGTAGATAAACTACGTTCTTTGTGTCGCATGTAGCGGTGACCCGCAGTTTGATGTTGTTGCCTTTTCTGGGGTGTGTGATGGTAGCTCCTGATCTTATGTTGTGACAATTATTGCAATTGTGACATGCAATTGTTCCTTTGTATGTTTCAGTGTCTTGTTTCTTTGCATTTTTTTGCATTTCACCATGTTTCTGCTCCTGTTGTAAGCGAAGTTTGGCAGTTCTGTAAATAGCTTGCTGAAATCCTACTCTTGCGTCAATATCGACCAGTGTTGTTTAATTATTCATTTGTAAGCTTTACTCATGGTAGAGAATTTAGACACTATCACCATGTGATTACTAACTTCAATCACTGTTTTTCGCAAGAGCTCTGTTCTTGTTTTCAATTGGCTTCTTTAATTAGATTCGTCCAACAGGGGTTCAGGGTAACCTCTCTGTACAAAACGTGTTACCATTTCATCTGTTCGTTTGGTGGAGGTAGATGGATTGGATACTATTCATCTTACCCTAAGCATCAGAGAGTAGGGCAAATGGGGTTTCAGTGTTTCTTGATGGAAGCTGTCCTAATGTAAAGTGTTGTTACGTCCGTAGGCTTTCTGTATGTCAGTTTCAAATGTATTTTCTCTTTTGATGACCTCAACATCTAAAAATGTATTCTTTTCTTTTTGTATTTCATATGTAAATTGAATTCTTTCATTTCTATCATTCAATTTGCTCAAAGCATCAATGAGTAAGGTTTCTGGTCCTTTCCATATTATGAAAATGTCATCGATGTACAGTAAAAAAAAGCTTACAATGTTCATCCCATGGATGTTTGGTTAGGATGTTGTCTTGTTCAAAATTTCCCATGAACAAATTTGCATACGCCGGTGTGGCACAATTGCACATAGAAGTTCCTGTCATTTGTAAATACCACTGTTCTTTCCATTTAAAATAACTTTGGAAGAGTGTAAATTGAAGTAATTCCATCAGGAATATCTGCATGTCTGGATCTATGTTGGAGAGTAGTAATGTGTGTTCAACTGCTTCTATACAATAGTTGTGTAGTATGGAGGTATATAATGATTTTACGTCACATTCAAATGATTTCATTTGACTCAAATTTGATTTGTTGTACTTTATTCAAGAAGTCTGTGGTGTCTTTGACACTTTGTCTGCTCTACAATGTCGGTACATGAGGTAGTCAAAGTAGGCATGAGTTTTTAGGCATCCAGATACTCAAGCTGGGAAGCCGTAGATGATAAAGGCTGGTTAGCGACATGGGTATACTATCTAGTATCCCTTCTACAATGAGTACCTTACTTTTGGGTTGATTATGCTTTGGGACATCACCAGTGGCAAACCTGGTCTGATCAACCTAAGTGCCCCTGAGCCCATGAGGAGTGTGTTTTGTAATATAACAAAACATTAATTTCTTATGAGCCTTAACACCTTCCTCCTTTCACATGTGACTTTTCATGCAAACATACAATCTCTATGCCATGCCTGCATGGATAGGTGTACACCTTCTATGTTTTAATTATGTGCACGAGCCCCTTACATTCCAGGTGACTAGTTTGAGAGGGAGGATTCCTTAACATACTTAGGGGTAATCTCATCAGATATGCCATGGAAGCCTCATCTCATCAAGGCTTCCCTCGAAAATTGACAGCTGACGGAAGTAATCCAAAATGAGCACTGTGGTTCCTGCACCAAAAATATACAATGCACCCGTCCTAGAGATATATGAAGTAAAGGCCTTAGGCTCTTTCCTTTACGGGGCGGAACTTTGGGGATTTTCCAATGTTAATAATTTAGAGCAACTGCTCTCTTGTCCCTAAGTATCCCTTGTACCCCTTATTCCAGGACTTGGGTGTGAAAATATTTGAAGACAATGCTAAATTGCATTCCTCCTATACTGGAGGAGAATTTGGACGATACCTGAACTTGCTTTTTATGCAACCGCTTTACAGAAGGTCATTACTGCAGAGCGTTTCCACAAAATATTCTGGTTACTGCAAATTAAAAAGAGCAGCTCCTTTCTCTTGGATTGATGGCACCCTGGGAAGCTCCTACTGTTAGCATTTTCCTTCCAAAGTTGTCTTGAGGCAGAAGTACTGGCTCAGTGTAATGGCCACATACACTCGGAAAGTAGCCAGTACCTATATATCACAGGAATTTCTTGATTTTAAGCTGTCCTGTGGTCTTACACCCTACTGGAACTTAATTACAGTACCAATGGACAGGAATTTATCATTCCAGTTTGGAGTAGGAGTATTGCCACTAAGGAACATTCCCTCCAAATGGTCTGCCCTAACACTGTCTACTTTCCACGGGCACAACTATCTGGAGCAAGCAGTTCCTCATGTTTTCTAAACGTTTGGCTTATATGCACCCCTGTTCTTTCTGGCTTGCACCTATATGCAATCATCTTGGTATGTGCAGCCACTCCATTGCTTTGCGTAATCTTAGATATGACTGCAGTCCCTTATGTTGCTTGTGCGGTTGCTAAATTTTTAGTAGGGGGCATGTGGTTGTTAGGAAAGAAGTGTCTTCTTTCCCAGTAGTCGAGTCGGGAAGGCTCTTGGTTGATTTTTTAGTTCTGCTTGCTGTTGCTGTTTTTTATTACCTTGGGGATATGGCAACGTACAGAATCAGTTTCATTATTTTATTGTTGTTTTATAAGCTCTTATATTTTATCCATTTATTATGTACACACATGTGTCTTATGTGTTTTTTATGGCCCTTGTGGCCAGGGCTTTAAGTGGGATGAAAAAAATGGAAGGTCTCAAAGGGGCATGGTCAATGTATCTAAGGGCGTGGCTTAAAAACACGTAAACTAAAAATCTGTACTTAGCATAGTGTGCAGCTCGACTTGTATTTTGCAGTTCCTGTCATTGCATCCAGATATGATACAACCAGTAACATCATGCCTACAAGTCAGGACTATTGGCTTTGTCAACGGTTGTTAGTTGCATAAGATAAATAGGCAGCAACTATGGCTTGTGTATAATATTGAAAAAGCTTCAAATGAAAGCCCTGGTGACACCACGACAATGTTGCTGTTCCTGAGCTTCGAAAAGAGAAGGGAAATCCATAGGGAAATTGACTCTTTGTAGGATTTCCTTTACCCTATAAAGCTCACCTGGCATGACGTCATGCCTTAACTTCTCCACTAGTGATAAGTAAGCAGTGTGAGCACATGCCCATCGATGTGCCTGCTGTCATTGCAGTCTAGGAAAAAAAATGGACCGCCTGTGCCAGGGCACAAAACAGAGCCTGATAGTGACTCGTTTCTAGGCCCCCTTTAAAAAAACGGCAGGTGCTCAACACCGGTGAGACCCGGCCAACTTAAAGCCCTGCTAGTGGGCGAAATAAAGTACATTTCGACTTGACTAGTTTGTATTTCATAAACTCAACCATAGCTTTGATTTTTGTGAATTGTCCTTGTATAATCCTGTACCATGATTCCAGACTTGTTACCTGTATCTCCTTGTGCAATCTGTAATTTAGGCATCTCATTTTGCATCTTCATCCTTTGAAATCGATGAGGACTTTACCGTGTCAGATGTAAAGGATTCTGTAGTATCACCAGCTGCTCTGATAAACTAGGAAGTGATGAGTGCAATTGTCTCCAACCACTCAGCCAATATTAGTTACTTGTCTTTGGAGATGTACATGAACTGCATTCAATGCGTTTTCTATTTGTTCAACATCATTTGGGTCATGCTGTTGCCACATAGTGCTCCCCCATCTATTGTTCTGCTCAATCTCTCACAGCTACTGAGTTAGCAAAGAAATATGACTCTTTGCCATCCAACACTGTAAGATTTGCCTGGAAGAGAAGCATGCATCTTAAGGTTGAGTAATACAAGGGTGTACTTGACTTCCAGGAATTTGCTCCTTGGTTGCTGCACAGCAGCAGTGAATCCTGGGAATAGGAAGATTTTGCTGTCCTGGATCTTGTACTACCACTTGCTGTAGCCAGTCTGACTGTGAGGCATCTCTATTTCTGCACTTGAGCAGTGGGCCATCACTGGGTGCGAAAGGCAACCCGTCTTGAGGAGTCAATAGGACCTTAAATGCCCTTTCAATTGTACAGAATTTGGAGAGAACCTGCATTGAGACCTCAGCAGTGAGCAAGTTTTTCAGGTGTAGATACTTGATCTCTTAATATTTTCAGAGAAGCCAACGATCATTATGTTGTTTCTTCTGGAAGGACCCCTTTGCCTCTTGAGGTCTGCCACCTGTTTCTGAACACTACGTATCAAATGGGGAACTGTGGATAATGTTGTCTCCGCTTCCGTGACCCTTTCTACTACTTTTTGATGGGTTGCTCTGAGAAGATTAAGTCCAAACCCCACAGTATCAATTTTAACTTCAGGGGCCTTTCACACCTCCCAAATAGCTGTCAGGGTAGTCGCTTCTGTTCTGTGGTGGTAACACAATAGATGGAGAGTCAGCCAGGTCGCAATGCTCTTGATTTTCCCATAGAGAGAGTGTCCCGACTTTTTAGGCCACCCACAGAAAATGGAGCAGTGCTATTGATACGTTTTTCTCAGCTTTCGCCGAAATAAGGTCTGGCTTTAGTTTCCCTTGAAACTCTGCCAAGGGTAGGCTGGACTGTAACCTACGAAACACCTGCGAGTTGCATGAGAAAGGTGCTTTCTGCACAACAATCAATCGTGTGTGTCTACAACATTCTTTGTTGGTTTGTGAGTTCTGAAACTCCTTTCACGAAGGATGGACACACACAGGAATCCACACTATGGGGCACATTATGATGGCGGACGGACCGGAGTCCGTCCACCACCATCGAGTAGGAGGGAACTTCCACATGGGCTGCGGAGTTCCCTCCTGTGCAATTAGGATGTGACCGCCACTCTGGTAGTCACATCCTCTATTTTAACATTGCTGCGGGTGCGGCTTCAAGCTGCACCCGCAGCAATGTTAAAAATGCACGCATTGCATTTGTATGTAGAAAGTGGCAGCCACCGCGCGGTGCCTGCCGCTTTCTGCATACAAATGCAGGGGGGTCCCATAGGTACCCCCATGTGCATCCCCCCCCCCTTCACCTAGGGGGCCCGCAACGGGCCCCCGCAGTGAAGTTACACATGCTTTTCCACGGCGGAAAAGCCGCTGCGGAAAAGCATGTTTCAGAGCCCATCCTAATCTGGCTGACGGTGTCTGAGAGACACCGTCACCATATTAGTGCTTTTCCGCCGCGGTTGTAAGCCAACCGCGGCAGAAAAGCTGCAGGACCCACCAGCCATCCTAATGTGGCGGTGGGTCTTTGGTGGGTCCGCAGAGGATTTTCTGCGTCCTCTGGGCCGGCGGTGGCTTCCGCCGGCCCGGAGGGTGCGGAAAATCCTCCATCCTAATGAGGCCCTATATATTTAATTGGGATCAACGTCCTCATCTAGTATAAATATATGTATAGATATAACTATAACAATCATTTGCAATGCAATAGGTCTTGCATTTGCGAGAGTTTGAGATATTGGCATTGTAAATGACAATGCCTTTTATTTATATGTTAACAAAACCTGCAAGCAGTGCATGAACACGCACTTTGTACTTATGTCCTTGCTTAAAAGAAGCAAGGCAGTCATTAAAAGAGATGAAGTTACTGCCAACCTTGCTTCTCATAAGTAACCACTATAAGTACAAAGTGCAGGTTTTCGCAGCACTTGTAGGTTTTCCAAACACATAAATAACAAGCATTTCCAATGCAATGGTCTCGGCATTATTAAAGGTAGAGCTATTGGCATTGCTTATGAATTTTTTTTTTTAAATCATAAATAAATAGCATTGTCATTTACAGCGCCAGGAAACCTATGGTGACAGAGCGCTATACAAGTTCCTCTTAAGATAAGATAAGATTGCCAATAGCTTAATTGTTAAATAAATGGCATTGTCATTTGCAATGCCGATAGCTTAATCACTCGCATATGCATCACCTATTGCATTTACACCCACACAGAGCCCCACACACACACACACACAAATACAGAGCCACCCACACAGTCATTCACATAGAGCCACCCACACACACAGAGCCAACTACACAGAGCCACGCTCACACAGAGCCACCCACACATAGAGCCACCTACAAAAAAATAAATGGTATTGCCATTTACAATGGGAATAGGTGAGCATTAGAGAGTAGTAGAGAGTATTCGCGGACACAGAGCCACACACACAGAAAGCCACACACAGAGCCACACACACACAGCCGCGGACACAGAGCCACACACACACACACAAATAGAGCCCCCCCCCACACACACACACACACACACACAGACCCACACACACACAGCTCTCTGCCCAGTAACGCCCTAGGGAACAGAGGCACAAAAAACCGGTTCACTAGCAGGGAACAGAGGCACGAAAAAACCAGATCACAAGCAAGGAACAGAGGCACAAGCAGGGAACAGAGGCACAAGCAGGGAACAGAGGCACAGCATCACAAGCAGGGAATAGAGGCACAAGCATCACAAGCAGGGAACAGAGGCACAAGCAGGTAACAGAGGCACAAGCAGGGAACAGAGGCACAAGCAGGGAACAATAATATTCGTGTGCTCAGATGGCTGAAAGACAGAGTAGGCCCTACCAAGATTTTATGCGGTGACCGCCAGATTATGGACAGGTCGTGGCAGCAGTGGCTGCTGAGCCAGCGTGTCATAAATGAACGCCAAGACACTACATCTCAAAGAGTATACCACAGGACCAACCCTTATTCAAGTAACACAAATTTCAACCAAACTCTATGAAAGAGACTCGGATATTAATAAGGAATGCAACACCTTCATAACAAAGGTCTAAAGCACAAGCCGTCAGTTCTGCTTAAAGTTACTTGGTTTTCATGGATAGTTGCACCTTTCTCCTGGAAGATTCTGCTTCCTTGCACCATGTGCTTTGTCGTTTCTCAGTTGTATTATTGTTTTTTTCCACCTCTCTTCGTGGTTTCTATTCCCTCCTTCATGTCCAGTCCCTCTCTCATTCTCACACTCCCTCCTTGCTCCAGCATCTCACTAAAGACACACTGTATAGTGATGAAACTAATAGTGCCCATTTTCTTACATCTTTCCTCCCACCTCACTCCTAATTTGTGTCTCACTCTTTCTCAGTGCTGTTCTGTCTCCAAACATTTCCAGATGGCGCTTCAACTTCCCATACTTTGTTGTAATTTTCTCTCCTCCGACGTGCATCTTTCTTACCCTTCCCAAGTGCCAGTGTCTGTCTCTTCCTCCTACCTCCCAGTATGGGCCATACCTCTTTTTTCCAGTATCATGCACTCTTTTTCTTAAAACAAGGGAAGGTGGTAAGAGACACTACGCCAGAGAGGAGCTAAAGAGTCCTGCGGATGGCGATCCTTAATCCTCACAGACCAACACTTGCCAAATCCAGGCCATTTTCCTCTGCTTGCTGGTATGGCACAGTGTACTAAAATACGTAGTGTCACGTGTAATGCTTGGCTTTTGGCATGCCGACAGTGCTCGGGTACATGTGGACTGTCGGTGTATGTGGGGTGCATATTGTAGATGCTCTGGGTCACTGGGCTCAGGGGTAGGAGTTGTCTGCACAGGCCTCGTGGCTGTAGGCATATGATGTGTGGAATGTCAATAGACCCAATGGCACCCTCTGCCTGTCCAGACGGGTGGATGAGCGAGGGGCGGAGGGTAAGGGGGGTGTTAGAGAGTGCCCGAAAGAGCATCTCACAACACAAGACCAAGGTACTGTTACTAACCAGCCTTCTGGTTCTCCAGCTGCAGGCAGCGCCACGAGGCTGCCTCCCTGTGCTTCATTTCCCGCACTGTGCCCCCAGCACGGATAAGAGAAGAAATATATCACAGAGCAGTGGAAAGAGGCAGTAGACATGACAGCAAGAAATGATGGGGTGTCTCGGGCAGGAGGAAATTGATAAAGAAGATCCAGTGTGGAGGGAGACGAAGAAAGAAAGAGAGAAAGAAAGCAGAGAAAAATGACAGGAGAAGAGAGAAATTTGAATACTAAAAGATATCCAAGAGCATCAGTGATGCAAAGAAGGCAAAAACTCGAAGAGACGAGATTCAATGCAAAATCGTGGGAGAATATTTTAAATAAATAGTGTAAAGTTGATGAGTGCAACGCATGTATGAATGGATTTATTCATGTAAACGAACATGTCTGAGAGAAAATCGCTGAGGGTACTGTACTTCTGCGTTCGAAGCTGCATATCAGGAAATGCTTTTCTTTTTCATTGGGTTGTTGCTGGGTGGCAGACGCAGGTTCCCGGTCGTTACAAGTCTAATAAAACAAAAGCTGGCAGTGTTTCCTCCCATCTTTTACCTCTGATGAGCCTGTTATCAGGGGATATTTCATCGAACGTTCGTTATGACCGTGGAAAGAAGTTTGTCTGGGTGATCCTCTTTGAAGGGCTGACACTTAATGGCAGAAACTGGAAACAAGAAAGACTGGGGATGAAAGAACACTAGTTGCAGCATTAGCCCCAATACAACTTTAATGCAGGTCGGTATTGAATTTATTTAATTCAACGAACACAAGAAAGAAGTAAAAAAACGAACGAAAGAAGGGGAAAGAATAAATGCAAAGTGAGGCTTGAATACTATATATAAATATCAATTGGAAACATTTATTTCCAGAATACGAAAAGGAATTACCCAAGACATTCCTTACAAACCTGTGCCACTGCAAAAAAAAAAAAAATACAAAAACATCATTTAGAATCTTTTTTACATTAATGCAAAATAAAAGGTTGTGATAACATTATCACTTTAATTGTACATCTTATTAATGGTTATATTGAATGAAGGCGAACACACGCTCCAGTTAATTTTAGGGCTTTATTTGACATTTTTATTGAGTTAGAATGACTACTCTTCTTCTCATTGGGTGTGGCGTTCACTTGCGAACATGAACAAAAATGTGCTAGACACACTTTAGCACAATTTAGAATAATGGGCATCTCGCCTTCATCATCTGTTATTCCCGGCGTTCGCCTTCCTGATGTGGTAAACTTTTGGAGGCGGATGCACAGCCACGTGCCAGCGGAGGGAAGTCTTCGAGGCGCTCGACGGTGGTCCACTCCGAGGAACGGATGCGGATTTCATGTAGTTTTGTGCCGCGGGTTGACCCTCCTGCCCAAGTGTAAATATTCACAGAGAAAGTGTTTCTCTCGTCTTTTTAGTGCCTTTTAGGGACAAAAGGTAAGAGTACACGTCCATGGGCCCTTAGATGGCGCTCTGAAGTCGCCTAAATCAGCACATAGCGCTACCTGTAATAACACACACACATAAATGGGAAAGCTGAAGGGCGAATCCCAGAAAGGTGCTGTATGTGTTGCATTGACGACCAAAACACAGGGAGCAGAATACAAAGCGTCCTTCCACGTTCCCTCCTCCTCTGCTGTTGTCACCTTCACGCACGTGTGCCTAGAGCTCCGCTCTTCACCCACTGGAGGGAGGTGGGGGTGGGGGGATCCTGGGGGGTTGCAGTGCGGTCCATGAAGGAGAGAGCGGGTGGGGGGATGAGCAGGGCGGGGGTTTTTCTGGGGCTGTCAGTTCGGAAGGGGGGCTCAAGGAGGGAGGGTTTTTTGATTGTTACATGTAAATTGTTACCTGTAAGTGAAAGGCTACCCTAATAGAGGACATTTAATTCTTTTTAGCCATATTTCTGACCCCGACGTCCATCTTGTTTGATCCCGTCCTCCACACTCGCTGATCTCGCCCCCCCAACCACTCTGGATCAGCGTTCCCTTACTTTTGTTTATTTACTTTGGCACTGTTAAGAAGTGATGTGCAGCGCTTACTGCAGGCCCCGCCCAGCCTCCAAATTGGAATTATCATTTAGGGAGAAAGACACACTGTCCAGACACCATCACGGGCTTCCGTCTGGGCCGGCAGCGAGGCCGGTGGTGCAAGAAAGCCTTCCCCAATGTGCACCCAGCACCGCTCCCATCAGCCCCAGCGGACACGTCCTGCACCATTATAGCCGCGCGGCAAGTTGTTAGGCCCCCGAGGCTAGTCCTGTGCCGGCTGCAGCATCAACATCTTCGCCCGTAACTTATTCATTACAACTTTAAAGTGATTCAGCCGTCTCTTAAGAAGCCCTGGACGTAACCCCGACGGAAGAAATTGCATACCAGGCCGGCTGTCGTTTCCTAGCAATTAAAGTGAACTTTACACCCGTTCTCATTGCGCTAGTGATGTGAAAGGGATTCTGTCAGAGCCAAACCCGAAAAGAAGCAGAAAACAAGGAGACGACAGAAACTTGAAACAAGGCGTACACTTCAGATGTATGTTCGCGGCGTACAGGGGCACAGTGCAATCTCCTACGCTTCTAGCGTGGGTGGCGTACCTTCGGGTTTCAAAGCGCCGAACGTCCGTGTCAAGTACGAGCCATAACGAGGACAGCGGGAGCAGCGAACAGCTGGAGGGGGCGGGAACGAGGACAGCGGGAGCAGGCGACCTACCTCAGTTTTAACAAACAGCAAAATGGCGGCCGCAAAGCTCGAAACATTTTCGGATTCAGGGGCGTGTATTTGTTGTTTTGAGTGACGGATGACGTCACTGGCGAAAGAACAGCAAAATGTACGCCCCCGAATCCGAAAAAGACGGAGCTTATTTGGAGGGACGGCTCTCTCCTCCAATGGCTGGCCTCCGTTTAGGAAGCCAGCCAATGGAGGAGAGACGAAAAGAGAGGCGGGATAAAGCAGCTACTCTAAGTAACAATAATTCTCCGGACTTCCGGTCTTGGCCTATGGCCAAGCCTACAGTCCCTCGACCTAAAAAACACTGTCATTTACAGTGCCAATAGCTCAAACTCTCGCAAATGCGAGACCTATTGCATTGCAAATGCTTTTTTTTTGCGCTCAGAGCATCCTCGCATCCAAAATTGACACGAGGATGCATTTCGCACAAACATCTAGCTCAAAATGTTATGTTTGCGTGTAGTATAATTTCCTGCTATATTACCAAAACTTATTAATTACGGAAAAGGAAGTTGCGGTTATTTCACACACCCTTAGTATTGGGCTGGCCTGAGACTGGAAAGCTAGGGTAGAGGGCAGGATTGAGGAGTAAAAATATCCTTCCCTGCCTAACCCCCTCGTCCTGTAGCCCATACCACACCATCCTGTGCTGTTCATGTGCAGTGTGATTGGCATCAGAGACCAGTCTGGGTCTCGGGCTGGAGCACTTCAAGCAATTAAAGAGCCTGATTTAACAATCTTGCTTGTCTGCAAGGCCAGCCCCCTAGGTTGGGGGGGGGTGAAGAGGGGGCTCCCTGTCCGCTCATATCGTTGTGTTGTGCAGTTTAACTAAAACCAGCTCTAATCTTACCTCATGCCCCCCCACCCCCCTTTTTTTCCCTCTCACACCCCCTCGGAGGCATAGCCCATCACCTTAGAGACCCCTGGTCCCCAGGAGCGGGTCTCAAGAGAACCCGTCTCCGCCACCCCCTCTCCCTTTCACCCCAAGAGCCCCTACCTTTCACCCCAAGAGCCCCTACCTATCAGAGGCCTGGTGTTCCATCGGAGAGGGCCGGGAGGAATGTTTCCAGCATTTCTAGAAATTCAAACTGGAGAGGGAAAGGGAGGTAAGGTGGACAGGAGTGCAGGCTGCAGATAAAGAGGAGAGGGATACAGACTGCGGAGAAAGGGCCGAGAGTGGTGCAGGGTGCGGGCGGCACAGGAAGAGTACAACGGGGGTACAACCTGCAGAAACAGGAGTGCAGAGAGTGGTGCAGACTGCTGAAAAGGGGGTGGGGAACAGGCGACAGAGAAAGAAGGCACAGGCAGCAACAGAGGGGTGACATGGGGTGCAGGCCCCAGAATGGGAAAAGAAGTGTGCAGGCCACAGCGGAGGAGTGTGGGACAGGCTGCAGAAGAGGTTGGGAGTACGGGGTGCCGGTGAACTTGCAAGGAATAAGAAGGGTTCCGAAAAGGGGGGCTTAAAAACAATGAGGAGAGGACAGGGAGAGAAGGGATAGGAGCAAGACAAACGGGCAGCAAAAGGGGCGGGAGGAAGTACCTGAAGCGACAGAGAAGAGAGGAGACAAGAGACTTTGGGGTGGGTTTAGCAGCAAACCGGGCGGAGGAGGCAGAGGGAGGAAGAAGGCTTTGATTAAAAGGAGATGAAAAGATAAAAACATTGGTTGGGAATTGGCAAGATAGGAGGAGCGCACATCTTAAATGGAGTGAGAAAGGCAGAAGGGGCAAATTCAGGGCTGAGTGATAGGGTGCTGTTTATCCAGTATTATGGGTGTCTTTCATAGATTCACATGCCTGAATCATTCCCTGTCGTCGAGACGGGAGTCTCCGGTACATAGAAAAGTAATGTCCTATAGACATACATAGAGAATAGTAGGCCTAAAGGCCTCACCTTAGTAACATATCCATGTCCTTTTGTAAAAAGGACTAAACCCCTAGACAAGAGACAATCAGCTGCCACCTCCCTCTAGAACCTTCCTGGCAGGAGCCTCAGTCCCTCAGATTTTCTACCGCACGTTGTGCTAAGGGAGTCTCCACCTGAGTTCTGCTCAGGTTTTCTTCTAGAGCTTTATTTCTTTCAAAATTGGATTCTTTCTAGATAAAAACAAATTATTATGGCTGATACTCAGAAGAAGGGTCTTTTTAGAGCCTGTAGTTCTTGTGGTAAAAAAAGGCTCCACATCGATGGCCAACACAAGAAATGCTTATATTGCCTGTACCCGGATTATTCATCCAAGGACTGCAAAATATGTAGAACATTTTCCACAAAAACTCTCAAGGACCGAGAAGGATGCCTTCTGATATGGCTCCAAAGGCTCAAGGACAGAGACAACCTGGAATCTTCTGAAGAAGGTGAGAGCTCTTCAGTCTCCTCTGAACTGTCTCTCAAAAAGCCAAGGGTAGCTTCCCCTAGCCCTCAAGATGCTCCTCCAAAGAAGACACCTAAAAAGTCTTCAGAGGTCCAGTCAGCATCAGCGTCTGACAAGGAGGTTCACACCTTCTGAAAACCTGCGCCGTCGTTGACGACGACCTTATCGACATCATCATCGGTGCTCAGTAAGGCTGTGTCTCCTGTCTACATCTCGACGACGACAGCATCGTCGACATTATCTTCTTCAACGACAATTACTCCATCGACGGCGGGTAAGCCCTTGTCGTCGACCATTGTTATTAAAAGGTCATCGTCGACGCCCAAAACGCAGTCGACGACTGCAGCGCCGACGACAGTATCGACGACAGAGTCAACTCCGTCGACGAAAGCCACGCCGACGAAGACATCGTCAATGAAAACATCATCGTCGACGGGCACACCGTCGACGAAGGCGTCGACGACGATGAAGACGCTGTCAGTAGCGGCACCGTTGACGTAGGCGTCGTCGACGATGAAGATACCATCCACGGCAACGCCGTCGACGATGGCGTCGACGACTATAAAGACGCCATCGACAATGACGCCGTCAATGAAAACTTCATCGACGACCCTGTTGGAGCAGTCGACGACGATAATCCTGTCGACGGCAAAGGTCCAGAATGAACAAATTAGTTGGCAATACACCGTCTACGATCTCTCCGTCGACGAGCCAGGTGTTAATGACTGATTCTGGTTTCCATTCCACTTCGCAGGTCAAAATCTCAAAGAGGGCAATCACACTGGACTTAACATCTCCAAGCCGGTCCTACAAGATGAAGAATCTGATGAGGACGATATGCTCCAGGCAAACAGCCCTTCGGAGCTAGTAGTGAAATGTCAAAGCTCGGATGAGGAAGTAGTCCAGCAGCATACAGTACAGACGCACATTACACCTATGGTGTGTCTGCCAGCATCACTAGTGACTGACTTAAGATTTCTGATTGAGGGCTATAAACAAAGATTCCCGGAATCACCAGCCCCTCAACCAGCGGCGACAGTGCCATCGCCACAACCTCGACCGCCACCCTTGGTTCTCCGGCAGGAGAGGGTGCACGTGTCTTTTCATCTGATGAAGAAGAAGGGGAAGATCAACCAGAGGAGGGTGAAGTACAGGATGACCAATCCGTTCATGACGACTATGACGAATATGTCATCGATTCTCCAGCGTCTCCACTTCCCGCTACTTCAGACTCGCCACCGGTGGACATCGGTGGTTTCCACAATCTGGTTGAAAGAGCGGCAAAACGCTTCCACATGACAATGGAATCTCAGGAACATGACCGTTTCCTTTACGATTTTAAAGAACCGCCTAAAAAAGCAGCGAGATCAATTCCAGTAATTGATTATGTATGGGAACAGGGTCTACAGTTGATGCAAACTCCAGCCTCAGTCTCGCCAGTAGTTCCAAGGCTGGATAAGAAATAGAAGGCACCACCATGAGCAGCAGCCTGTCTCAATGGACACCCTAAACCTGATTCGGTAGTCACTCAGGCCGCACAAAAGAATTCTAGAAACCCTTTATCTCCGTTGACAGCGCCACCGGACAAGGAGGGGAGGAAGCTCAACAATATAGGAAAACGGTTTTCTACAATGTCAGCAATGACGGTAAAGGCAGCAAACACACTGGCGCTTCTAGGACGATACAATAGACAGCTATGGGCGGATATTGCACCGTATTTATCTGAGTTACCAGACGCCTCAAACTAAGAAGTTCAATTTATCCTTTTGGAGGGTCACACGTCAGCGTCTGAAATGATAGACTGCGCTATGGACGTAGCGATGACGGGGTTCCGGCAGCTGGCCAGGGCAGCCGTTTTACGAAGGCAAGGATGGCTCAAGGCAACTTCCTTTAGACAAAAAGTACAGTCTAAAGTCCTAGATATGCCTTATGATGGCCAACATCTGTTTGGAGCTAAGATCGACGAAGCTCTACAAACTATTAAAAAAGACACGGACACGGCAAGAGCGCTGGGTACGCTCTTATATAAGAACCAGTCCTTTCGAGGGAACAGAGGACGAGGACAACCCTCATACAGAGGTGGTTTTCAGAGCAGATCAACATATTCCTCCAACCAGGGTAGAACCCAATATCAGAATTGCCAACAACAACAAAGCCGACAATCCTCATACGGAAAGTCAAACTTTAGAGGCAAAAATCAAAGGAGGAACAATGGCGGACGCCAATGACCTATTCATCCAGCCAGTCCAACCCCTATCTACTTCTTTAAAGATTGGAGGAAAATTCTCACATTTTCTCAGGAATTGGAAAAGAATAACCACAGACCGGTGGGTCCTTCAATTGATTCAATTTAGCCATTCCATGGAATTCGAAAGTATCCCTCCGACAACTCCTCCCCGCCCAAAGCAGCACAAAAATCTAAGATTGCTTCTGCAATAACTCTCGATTATGCTCAGGAAAGGAGCGATAGAGAGAGTATCATCGTCTCAGAAGGGGAAGGGATTCTACTCCCGCTTCTTTCTCATTCAGAAGAAGGAAAAGAAATGGAGGCCCATTCTAGACCTCAGAGCGTTGAACAAGTTCTTAAAGAAGCAGTCATTCCGCATGGTCACCATACAGGAGATCTTGAACCTCCTAGAGGAAGGGGATTTCATGACGTCACTGGACTTGCAGGACGCATACTTTCATGTTCCAGTCCACAAAAATCCCAAAAAATACCTGAGATTTGCAGTTGCGGGCAGGCACTTCCAATTACATGTCCTACCTTATGGCCTCAAATCTGCGCCCTGCATCTTCACCAAGTGTCTCCCCCCGGTGGCAGCCTTCCTCAGGCAGCATGGTCACCAAGTCTTCCCATATTTGGACGACTGGCTGGTGAAGGCACCATCCTTTGCAGGCGCCTCCAAATCCTCCAACGCCTGTCTCAATCTCTTCAGTCACTTGGGTCTTACAATCAATTGAGAAAAGTCCACTTTTCAGCCTTCTCGCATCATCACCTTTCTTGGAGCAACTCTGAACACAGGTTCTGCAAAGGTGTTTCCATCCCAGGAATGACAACGCTGGCTCCTTTCTCTTACCTCAACAGTAGCCTCGAGAAAAACATTGACAGTTCGTATCTTCAAATCCTTTTGGGGATGAGGTCATCGTGCATCCTACTCATACCATATTGCCGTCTACAGATGCGTCCCCTACGAGAGGCTTTGTCCAGACAATGGACACAATGCACAGGGTCGTTCAACGGCCGCATAACTATTACAATGCGGATCATCAAGGCATTGCAATGGTGGATGTCATCAAAAAACCTCTCGCGGGGACTAACATTCCTACTTCCCGCAGCTCCTCATGTAATCACAACGGACGCTTCCTTGGAGGGTTGGGGAGCTGTCCTTCAAGAACTGCAGATAAGTGACAAATGGTCAGAGCTGGAAAAACATCTCCACATCAACCTGCTCGAGCTGAGGGCAGTGTTCCTGGCCCTACAGTCATTCTTGCCAAGGATCAAGAACTCCCTAGTGCTCGTCAGGACCAACAACACTACGACGATGCACTATCTAAACAAACAGGGAGGGACGCGTTCGCAGACACTCTTGCGAATCGCAAAAGATTTGGAATTGGCTCATTCTCCACAATGTAACACTAAGGGCGGAATATGTCCCAGGCAAGGACAATGTAATTGCAGACGCGTTAAGCAGGCAGAGGACATTGTCGCACGAATGGGAACTGGACCAGGCAATCATCGACCAGATCTTTTCCAAGTTGGGATCGCCGCAAATCGATCTATTTGCGACCAGAAAGAACGCAAAATGCCCAAACTTCGCAAGCTGGCATCCCCTGTTAGAGTCCCTAGGGAATGCATTTTCCATCGCATGGCACAACGTCTTTGCGTACGCATTTCCGCCATTCCCGATGCTTCCCAGGGTCCTCAGAAAGCTGAAAGCGGAGCCCTGCACTCTAATTCTGATAGCCCCATTCTGGCCAAGACAACACTGGTTCACGGAGCTCCATCGTTTATCTCTAGAGACACCGATTCATCTGCACCAGTATCCATCCCTGCTCACCATGAACAACAAGCAGGTTCAACATCCGGATCTGAAGTCTCTCAGGTTAGCCGCTTGGCTCCTGAGTACCGAGAATTCAGCAGTCTAAACATACCACAGGACTGTCGCGATATTCTAGCCAAGGCAAGAGCGGATAGCACTAACAAGACGTATTCCCTGATGTGGAAGCGCTTTTGTGTGTGGTGTGCAGACAGAGGAATTCGACCTTTTTCCTCCTCTCCAGAAAAAATCTTGCCCTATTTGCTACATCTGGCGCAATCTGGCCTAGCCCACTCCTCCATTAAGTTGCACTTGGCAGCAATATCACGCTTTAATAGGACTCCAAAGGTCCTTCTCTATGGTCTAGCAGACTTATTAAACAGTTCCTGAAAGGACTATACAGATCTTTTCCGCCAGTATGGATGGCTCCACCAACATGGCATCTAAATGTGGTTCTTAACCAACTTATGAAACATCCGTTCGAACCCATACACAAGGCTGGCCTAAAGTACATCTCGTGGAAAACAGCTCTCCTACTAGCGCTTACATCTGCTAGGAGGGTCAGTGAAATGCAGGCATTTTCCATCCAGGATCCCTTTCTACAGTTTAAAGACGACTGGGTGATTTTAAGGACCAATCCTAAATTTATCCCTAAAGTCCCGTCGGACTTTCACTTGAACGAGCCTGTAATCCTAAGGTCATTCTTTCCAAACCCCAGCACTGCAGCTGAGAGGTCACTGCATTCGTTAGACCTTAAAAGAAGCCTGGAATTTTACATTGATAAGACCAAAACATTCAGAAAGTCTAATCAACTCTTCATAGCTTTCAGTAGACCTAGGAAGGGTCTACCGCTTACCAAACAGAGTATCTTCAGATGGATCTCTTCAGGGATTACTTTCTGCCATGACCAAGCTCGAAAGCCATTACGGTCTAAGGTCAGAGCTCATTCAACAAGAGCTATGTCTACATCTATGGCACTCTTTGCTGGGGTGCCAGTCGTGGACATTTGCAGGGCGGCAACATGGAAGTCGCTGCATACCTTCACTAGGCATTACTGCCTGGACACAGAGCTGAGGAGGGATGCGGCAGTGGGACAAGCAGTGTTAGGCCATCTATTTCAGTAAGGTGAGCCTTCCTCCGTCCCTCCATCCTTCTCTGATATGCACATTTCTATGTTGATGCTTACTGTTGACATTTATTGGTGCTTTATAGTCGCATGATATGTATTATCCAATGACTTGCATATGGGAGAAGTGTGGCTCACTGGTTAGAGCAGGCAGACCCTGAAGCAGAGGTCAGACCCGGGACCAGGGTTCAATTCCCGACGCGGCAGGGTCTTGAGCTCAAATGTCCATGGACTCGATAATTCTCGCTTCGGTGCCTGACCTAATCATGGGTTCACACTCTGCAACTCGCGGCATTAGGCTTGCTTAATCTCCACAACGGCCCCCCTGCGGCGGGATGCCTGGCTTTCACCTTGGGGATGCCCTGTAGGGGCTATCTCACAGGGAAAAGCCAGGATGGGTTCCCAAGGCAAGCGCGGAGATACCCCTTCGGGGGTCGATTCAGGCGCTATATAAGAAACATAATAATAATAATAATAATAATGCTGTACCATCAGAAATGTGCACTCTGCATTGCTTGCTACTCTGATTCAGGCATGTGAATCTATGAAAGACACCCATAATACTGGATAAGAGATGCGTTACTTACCTGTAACTGCAGTTATCCAGTATTGGTGTCTTTCATAGATTCACATGCAACCCTCCCACCTTCCCGGGAAGGACTCACCTAACTCTGTGTTACGCCTGCTTAGCTTAGTGCGTACTTAAATCTGAGGAAGTGAGGCTCCTGCCAGGAAGGTTCTAGAGGGAGGTGGCAGCTGATTGGCTCTTGTCTAGAGTTTAGTCCTTTTTACAAAAGGACATGGATATGTTACTAAGGTGGGGCCTTTAGGCCTACTATTCTCTATGTATGTCTATAGGACATTACTTTTCTATGTACCGGAGACTCCCGTCTCGACGACGAGGAATGATTCAGGCATGTGAATCTATGAAAGACACCAATATTGGATAACTGCAGTTACAGGTAAGTAACGCATTTCTTACGAGTGAGCTGAGCTTTCTCATTTAGCGCTCACAGCGACTCGCGGCACTAGGTAGAGTTGGGCCTCTCCACGGCCCTCATTTCTCTCAGATGTTCACACAGGGTGATCATTGGATCTCAGTTTTGTCCTTGCCTCCTCCAGCCATGACTTCTAGGCCCCGCTCGAGGCGCTACAGGTAAGGGTCAATGGGCATCAGGGAGACGCAGAAACATGGGACGCGGACGCATGTTGGTATGACAGGCACAGACTCACTCTCGTGTGACCCTGTTATGCACCAGTGTTGGGGCATCCTGTACTCTTATGTGACCCCGCTATGCACTAGGTATCGATACACCCTTGTGATCTTGTGCAAGGTTTTAAGTGGGCCGCGTCTCAGGCATACCATTGAAAACCGATTTTGAGATGGGTCCTTACCAGGTTCTATTTCCACGTGCTTAACTGTACTGGCAAAAAGCTGATCGACTTCTCAACAACACTGTAAAAACTCTTGAGATGTTCCATGTCTGCGACGCAACCACTGTTAACTTTCACGGTTTACTTCCTCCTGAATTCCCTCAGAATATTTCCTTTATTTCAAGGTGGTGTGGTTCTGTAGTTTATTTCATGCAACAAATGACTCTTGGGTACTGCATACTTTGATTTCCTTGCAGGAGTTTAAGTGAGTTCATGCTAAGGGTGAGTGTTCATGACGGTGTACGATTGAGGGCTCTGTGGCTGAAGGAAGATTTGTAGAACAGGAAGAAGGCAGCCTGCCCGAGGGCTAAGGCAGGCCCTTTAATGAGTCATCTTCCTTCAGCATGAAGTCTTACTGTGCCAAATGTAATTCTTCATTTATAGCATTATTAAAGATATGGAACACGTTTGATCGTCCACATTGCAAACATTGTTGACCTTTTCTGCCAGATGGTCCAAACATTAAATACAACTTAGGTTCGGTAGTGGAGGCATGATACTGCCTTAAGATTGTCAAGATCACACTCCGCAGGATCCGTATGCAGAAGAAATGCTCCACCTCCGGACCCCCCAAACACCCCGAATAGATATCACAGGGTATTCAGGAGATACGGTGAGGGAAAAAACCCCAAAAGGGGAAAAACCCAAAAGAAAAGATAGAAGGGAAAGGGTCAGCGGGGAAAAAGAAGCTGTAAATACAAAGCACACAAGCATTAATATATTTCTAAATGCTACTCTCATTCAATTCTCGCTAAAAGAAACATATCCTAATTTCACCTGTGATAAACTCCTTCCTGCCTCTTCACACAGCTGTCTTCATAAGTCCCTCCTGCCTGCATAATACAAGAAGCATAAACATCAACATACAGTACAAGCACTCTGTCCTTTTAAATTATACACACTACTCTGGATACCTACCCACACAGTAGTAAATAAAGCTTGAAGAAATAACCTTGTCTTTAAGAAAGCTGAGACCTCAATAAGCAGTTCACCTTTATGAATGTATGGCCTAATGTAACGAGTACTGAAAATCCCATTCAACAGGCAATTCACTGCTGCTTGATGACAGCCAAACAAGTTCATGTAACTTAGTTACCAGAAAGGACCTAACACGGTGTGTTGTAGTTAATGACACTACCAACATCCGCTTAGGCATTTGTAATCCGAAATGGAATCAGCAATAAACAGTAGACCTAACACGGTATGTTGTAGTTGTAAGCACTACCAACATCCGCTTAGGCATTTATAATCTGAAATGGAATCAGCAATAAACAGTAGACCTAACACGGTATGTTGTAGTTCACAGCACTACCAACATCCGCTTAGGCATTTGCAATCCGTATAGAATATGCCACAAACACTATCCTTCGTGCCGGTATTGCGGAGGACACACCCCCCCCTGCAATCCGTCACTAGTCGAGATTGTTATGACCCCCCTCCGGAGGTGAAATAGCCACAGTACAGTACCGCATGTACGAAACACACGCAAAGAAAACCCCTTGCAGCAGCAAAGGATTCAAAGTCTAATCCGACTGCAGGCAATAACGGAAGCAGAGCAACACAAACACTAGCGCATATGCGCGAACGCTTTACCGGGCTGTGCAATCTTCCCCTTGGGTTCCTAGGACTGGCGTGGCAAAGGCTCCACGCGGAAACGAACGCCAGGAACATAAACACGCTCCCTGTAACACAACCAAAATCACTAGCACTGTTTCCTGGTCCTGCCCCGCCTTATCCATGCGTCACAAAGGATCATGGGATCAGTAGTTCTACTCCCTAGATACATGGGAAGTGTAGTTTTAGGCAGGCGCTTCACGTTCTGAATCCTGACAAAGATTGTCTGTTTTAAAAACACACTTTAAATAAGATTGTCTCTATTTAGCATCCGCTGTTTTCTACTGTCTAATGTCAAGATTGCAAGTATGCTGCCCCTTTACTAAACAAGCGCCACTGAAATCGCTCGCTTTTGTAAAAATAAAAACACGCCTGCGAGTGGTGCGCGCGCCACTGCGAGGCATATGTTTTCAATTATCACGCCACTGTTTGGGCACGATAAATGAAAACATATGGACTTTGGTGCACGTAACAGACATCAATAGGCCGTGGGCAATGCGCCCGCCTTTGGCCTATTGCGTGCTCTGTAAAAAAAATACAAGCACTCAAAGCCCAATCACAGAAGAGCAGACAAAAAACATATGCACGAGCGTGTCCCTTTTCAGGGTCCATTTCCGAACCCTGGACAAAAGGACTCTCACTGTGCGAGCATTGCTGCGCAGTGCATCGCTAGGCGCGAGACCTAAAATCTACCAATATACTGGCAATGTAAGCAATTAATAAAAAAATATTAAAAAGAGCTGCAAAATTGTGACAGTGTTTAATTGCACTTATTGACGGAGGCAGTCTTTGTTAACTAGCCCTTCTCTTCTAGCCCCTAGCTCAGCTATCGTAGCATCAAATATGCCCATTGGGTTTCCGGAAGTGGACTCTAGACAACATATCTTAGCTGAATAACAAGGTTTTTCCCTGTTCTTCAAGAAGGACACTTTCCCTCTATTTTGCGGGTGTTCCACTCATAAGGATGTGCTATTTACGAGGAGTTGATGACCTCCCAGGAAAAACGCTGAAGTCCTGTCTGCCTAGTAATTATACACTTTTTGGGTTATTTTGAGAAGGACAGTATTAGTGACGAGTGATGTAAAATGCAAAAATAAAGATTTTAATCAGGTTTTAATTTCACTAAATTTCATCACATAATAAATCATATAAATACATATATATGAATTTCTTTATCATCAAATTATAATGAAGCTAATGTTACAGGCTGTACATGTGCAATCAATACATGAATACACAAATATATGAAATCCAAAGCGGGTACATAAGCAGGAAATGCAAAAACTGCTGCCCTATTGCTCAGTTCCAGTGCAATCAGCGCAAAGGGGAGAAGCTTTAGTAGGTTGTAAACAACTGACATACTGGCCTACTGAGGCAGACAGAGGAACTTATGTAATGAAGTGCTATGAAATACCCCCCTGTCATTGCAGAGTATACCAGACAGAAATGTGGAGCAGTTCCAGCACCCTTAATAGGGCTACGTGACTTAAATGTCAGTGGAGTCGAACTGCCACTGGACTGCTCCGGTAAAGTGGTTGGCGTCCATATTTGAATGCTGCCACTGCTGCCTTACTGCTATGCCCGCATGTCTGATGGCCAGCCTTGTGCCTGCTGTGGAGGAGATCCTGTCCCTGCTCCACTCTAGGGACATCATGACAATCCGCAGTCACATGGTATGTTGGCTGGGCAGCAGGTTTTGAGTGAGGCTCTTCACTCACAGCCCACTTATCAGACATGGGATGCAAGAGAAGTTTGTTAATGGCTGCCAGCACCAGATGAGAAATGGGGAGAGGTATAGTACCTTGATGCAGTATTGACTGCATTTTATGCCTCTTGGTGAGAGAGGCTGGGAGAGGGTTAGTTTGGGTTGGTAGAAGCGTCTAGGCTGCACGTCTAGGTTGTCACCTTGCCATGCCATCCTCATGTGATAAATCCTTTATTGGCATTTCTTTAAGTTATCAGTATCTGAGACTGTGCAGTTAAAGATACTCCAAATGCGTGTCTGAGATTGGAGGCAGTTGAGGTGTTTTTCTGTACCACCTCTCAAAGACCTTCTGGTGAGTAATGTATCTTGTGAAAATACTTAAATTGGATCAAACATAATATAGCTGAAATAGCCAGTTCTCATGAGGCAATTTCTGGCCTCATGCCAGTTGTTGTCAACTAGAGGACCCATGTCTTTCTTCCAGCTAGACTTCAATGCTACAACCTTGTCCAGAGAGTTAAAGACCAAAGTTTGATATACCTGTGATATGCCCTTTACTTCCAGTCAGACTATTATTAGCCTGGCTTCAGCAGGACTAATTTCCCGGGCTGGGGCCAGATCAACTCTGTTGGTCTTCAGTGCATGCCATATCTAGTGATAGTTATAGAACTGTAATTTGTGTAAAATTAATCCCTTGCTTAAGACCTTAAAGAAGGGCTTTATTTAACTGTGATGCCAAACATTCAAAATACATATACCTCTACTGTCCCATTGTTCAAGTTAGTTCTTAAAAGGTCATGTGATGCCTGGGTACACAGATCAAGCTCCCCTGTTGTGGATGAGCCGTAACAAAGGTAACAACCCGCAGATCTTACGATGGTTCTTGTACCTGCAACCTTATTCTTTCGAAGTCAGGCATCAAAGCGGTTCTGTCAACCGGAATGCGGACTTCCTCTCCCGCATTCCCCTTTTCCCTGATCAGGAACAGTCTGGGTTAGGGGTGTGTAATGAGGTACTGCAGCACACTACGGAGACTGAGGACCTTACAGCAGATCGCTTTCCCCCTTATCTTTCTCCATGTCCTCTCCTTTATTTACAGACACCCTCCGTGGAACAAACATTAGGCTTCCCCTTTAAGAATCTTGCTCTCCAGGAACAACTAGTTGACCACATGACCGTGTCACATGACTCTCGCATCTTGAAGGAGGAAGACGCGGGTTCCGTTCCTGTTCCTTGGTGTTCTCCGGCATGGGAAGGGAGAGATACGAAAAGAAGAGAAGCCGTGCAGACCTTCTTCGTCGCCCCCGAAGTCCAAGACGTGGTGGCATACCAAACTGAAGAAGAACACAGAGCGGACCCCGGGAGCCGAGCCACTGGAGAACCAGAGCCAAAGAGGGAACCGGACCCTAACCGGCACTGCACAGAAGTCAGCCATGCTCCCGGAGGAACGTGGCTTAACCGCATCGCTGCGGCGGCTTTTCCCGCTGTGTGCGGCAATTTACGAAAAGCCGCGTTACATGACGAGCTCAGCTCGTCATCCGCACACGACTACCGTGGCTGATGACGAGCTGAGCTCGTCATCAGCAGCGAAGGAGTTAACAAGGTACGGGGCCACCCGGGAACACTTTGGGGAAAAGGGGTTGGAGTCTCTGAGAAGAAGTAGGGTGAGGGGAAGTGAAGGGCACTAACGGACACGCAAATAGATTTAGGATCCACATCCCGATGACTACCACACAGACCCCGGAACACTGGTGCTGGCAGTTGGTGTGAGCTTCCCCCTCACCCCCCTTTGCCTGACTGTATTAACAAAAACGGAAAACCACTCGCCTGAAGTCCTTGTTTGTTTGTTTGTTTTTTTATTTCTTTTGGAGTACACACCCCCTCCTCACCGAAGAATCAGGATACAGCGCTCGAGCTGGAATACCAAGGCAACTCCATACCAGAGACCCTTCCTGAAGAGGAAAAGGACTAAGAATCACACTGGACTGTCTTGTTGACCAACAGAAACAGTACACCTAACCTTAGTTATCTGTTTTCTTTTTTTGTGTGTGACTAATAAAACCATTGAACAAATACCTGAATCCCTCATTCCTTCTCCACCACACAACACCAGCAAAGGAGAATCAATTACTGTGTCCTGGCGCCTTAGGCCCACAAACCAGGCTGTTCGAGTGGCACAGCTTGGTTTAATGAAGGAGAAGCATGATTTGTGTGATATGGGATTGAAGCCACCTTTCTTCCATCCTCTCCTGTCAATGCCTGTTCTCAGCCTCAGCTGTACTAAGGGTCCTAAAAGGGTGCCCCCAATCTTTGGCAGGTATCAGCGGCAAATGTGGTGTCAGGTGTGCTTCTCTGGGACTTACGCGATTTCTTGGCCTATTCTTCCGTGTACGGGGCTCTGGGGTGTTATTACGGAGTGTGGTCTTGGTCCTTCTCAATCGGTACTCTTACATGAGCTTTAAAAGTGCTGTCAGGCTGTTTATTATTGTTAATGCCCACTTCCCACTCTTTCAACAGATCTGTTCTTAGTTTTAATCAGGATTACAGTGAAAACAGGGCAGCCAGTCAGGAGCTACTGTAGTGTACAATTCACACCATTGGCTACCAGCCACCCACTACTTTTAAGCCAGTTCTCAGCTATTGGCTGCCAGTCTCCTCCTACTTCTAAGCTTCCTTGGTGTTTGGTGGCCATGTACTGTTTTGGATGGACTTCGGGCGCATGGTAGGTATTAATAATATTTTGTTGGCTCTTGTTAGCATATGATAGGCACCCTAGGCATGTGATTCCAATACATGAGAATCTGAGGCATGTTCTCTGTGAGTTCTGTAGTGAATTTGAGCACTTGACCAAAATGGCAAGATTGCATTTAAGGGAATGACTTAGGCATTCACTAATTCAAAACATAGGATTTGGTGGTCAATTTATTTTTCTAAAAATGAAAAGTTTTTATTTGAAGTAATAGAGTTTACTTAACAAAAAGATTACGTTCTACGTGGGAAAAAAATGTGCTTTTTCTGAAAACTCCCATCCTAAGTATTGGGACAATATGATTTATTTTCCTTTAATATATATATTATATTAGCTTGATAATTTGCGTTGATTTGGCATCATGTTACTGGAGTTGTTTACTTGCTGCTCTGACTGTCATTTCGTGACATAGTTAAAGACAAATTTATCATCTACATTGATAAAGCTTTATATGCACATGAACTTCAACATTGCTGCTGCCTGAGGCCTGATCTTGTCAGACTGTTGCAACCATATGGCTTTGTTGACTCCCTGAACTTTGAAAGTCTTTAAACATAATCTTGTAGCCTGTGGGATTCATTTAATTCAATTTATTGTTCAACTTTCTATTGAAATTGAAATTTGTGTTTAGAACTCAGATTCTTTCACCCTATCTCCTTGATGTAGCACCTTTTCATTTATAATATGCTCTTTGCAAGGCAAGGACTGCATAAAGGGGGGGCATTGGCCAACCAGGCCAAGATGGTGGACGATCTTTGCTGAGCTCCTGACCATCTCGATGAAGCAACTGGAATCCTCGGTGCTGGTGGGGTCCTGGGTCTGCATCCAACCTCCTGCACGGGCCTGGGGACTGAGACTGTTCAAGCGACGCGGAGGGTGGGCCTTAAGTCTGTCTATGCCATGGGGATTTCAGGTGAGGTGGTGACACACCTCTGGTGCTGGCAGGTGCCCCTTGCACCCCCCTTTATTTGGGGCGGCGACGCGAACAACTGCACAGGGACCCAGTAGATCCCTACTAGTGCAGTGTCAGTGTTTCTACGGCCAACAGGGTAGTACTTCCGCGGTGGAGCCTGAAGGAGTCCTGGTGAGGCTGCGCAACAGAGGTGGATGCCTCGACTCCAATTGAAATGGAATGGGCTTGGCTTCATCGGATCCTGGGGAAATTCTTTGCAACTATTGCGGCCTGCGGGCCTGGAGGCCAACACCTTCCTCGTCATGGAATAACACTATGGCTCGCAGCTTCCACACTGCTTTCCTAAGTGCTGGTGACAGCGTAGGGACCCCTGTGGCCCTAGTCCGCAGGTGGGGCTTTGTCCTACACTGGTGAAGAATGGGCTGCATGGTTTTGTGGGAAGGGTAAGGCCAGGGCTTCTCAGGGGTCTTTCCATTGTTCTGGGGGGCTCTCAACATACCGGGGCCCACCCCTGCCTCCGGGATTACCGGGAGCCTGAGACTGAGCCTGCCTCATCAGCTGGGACTTTGCATATGCTGTAACACCTGTGGCCCCGGTGGTCGACGATGGTGAACTCTCATTGAGTGTCCTTGAGAAGAGATACGCCTCACCTGCTGCTCTTCTCAAGGGGACATGGGCTTTGGACGCCCGGCTGGGACCCTGCTGCACATCATCTTTTGACCCTCCCAGCCTCTTCTACTAACTGATTGGGCCCTGGCTGCTCATGCTGCCCCCCAACCTGGTTCCTTTGGGGGGGCAAACAGGCCAGGTTGGGGGCAATGTCATCGTTCAAGACCTGTAAGCCTCTTCTACCCCCCCTTGGTCATCTCCCTGGCTGCTCGAGCTGCCGCCTCATCTGCTCGTTTCTTCAGAGGGGCAAGCAGGTCGGTCGGGGCCCACAAACGCACCCCAGGGCCTGCCACTCCTTAACTGTAGTGCAGATTTTTTCCTGTTGGATGTGGCGTGTACAGTGGAGGCACCTTTCTCTGGGCGGATTCCACCTGAGCTGCCATGGTCCACAACAAGCCAGCCACCTCCCATTTGCAGGCTAAAATTGACATCTATATGGTCCCCACCACAGCCTTACAGGGCTCCTCATCTCCACCAAATCATTCAGCCATGCCTCCCCCAACAGACCACCCCAACGCCATCCTACAAGCCACCTGATCCTCTTTAGAAACTAAGATTGGCGAGGTGGGGATGGAGGTTTCCTTTCTCCACCAGGACATCAGTGGAGTGACGGGACAGAGTTACAAAAACATATGGCTGAGTTGCAGAACTGGGATACAGTGTCTGGGAGCTCAAGATGACGGTCCATCACCTTGTCGCAACTTCAGCGGCGCTGGAAGCCTGAGACGAGGGCACTGAGGGTCGATCCCACCGGGGCAATTTACATTTTGTGGGATTCTTAGAGGGAGTGGAGGGTCAATCTCCAGAGCAATTCCAATATGACGGATCTCTTGGCTGCTCGTCTCATCCCGTAGACCTGCTTCGTGCTGGAGAGGGCACACCTCTCTCTTGCAGAGCGACACCCTCTTGGGTACCCACCACATCCCAGGATAACCACATTTTTTAACTATCCGGATCAGGACACCATCCTGCGAGAGGCACGGAAGCTGAACGATGTCTGATATTAGGGCAGCCCTGTGATGATCTTCCAGGACTACACTTGTGCAGTGCAACACTGGCATAGGACCTATGACGGAGTCAAGCAACAGATGCGATCCAGGGGGATTCGCTATATGCTCCTCTCCCACACATGACTCAAGATATTCCATGCCTCTAAATCATGGTTCTTGGAGGCACCAGAGGAGTCCTTCACCTGTGCTACAGAACAACGTCCTTTGAAATGTAACCCTGTGGGGCTCCACTGACATGGCAGGGAAGAAGTCTAGAACCCTACCCCAGAAAAACATGGGATTGTTGCAACGCAACAGCCAGAGCCCCCAAAGACTCTTCTCTCAGGAACCTGAAGGGGGAGGACGGTGTGCAAGGGCACCTTCTGCCTCCCTTCATCCCTCCTCTGCCACTGGTTTCCAGAATGGTCAGGTCCATTTGCCTGATGTCTGACCTGCCCTGGTGATAGTGCGCGCAGGTCGCCCGACTATAATTTTACCAATACTCACCTGGGCCCATAATTCAAAAACATACATTTATTCAATCAGATAACCCACGCTCTACTACCAGTGTGTTTTGTTTCACTAATTCCTATACCATTGACTTACCAATCCTTGTCACTAGATACCTAAGACCACGATGAATCAGGGAGTTTTTGTAAAGAAAGGCACTCAAAAAAACCATAACATTTGCATTTAATATAATACCCACAGACTCTGGGTAGTTTCAAACTCTATCTAATCATCATCAAAAGTCATGAGCCACAGATTGAAAGCAATTAAACTATCAATAACCAAGATCAGAAACAGTGTATAGCTATGTAAATGATAGATTATGCCAACCATTTAGCAAACTCCAAATAAAGGGAAGGTAAGAACAAGGAACATGCTATTTCGAAAAACAGACTTTCGCAACTCGACTAAAAGAGGGTAAAGAAAAGGAACATACTAAACCCAATTACTTTCACAATTATGGGCAGTTTGGAAAAAGAACACAATATGCAGAATCGAAACTCAAATTAAGCACATAACTACAGGGAAGGTAAGAATTGGAACACACTATAAATTCAGATAATCAAGCTTAACTCCTTAAAGGGAGGGTAAGGAAAAAGGAACATATACTACCATGAGAAAACATTTAACATTGACTATAAGGTGGGTCGAAAAGTGGAACATGCTAATAAACAGTAAAACATGAATAAGTCATTTACCAAGGGAAGGGAAAGAATGGAACATTTGCAATCAAAGCTTTGCAACTTCAGGGAAGGTAAAGAAAAGGACGCAAATTAGAATGTCAGTTACCCACACAGATTTATTTACCTAGAATGGTGTGAAGACCAACCCTGGCCACGGGTCAGCTGGAAAAGACAGGAAAAATCCCAAGACTTCAGTGCCAGTAGGCGAGCAGGTGCAGTTCAGGAAAATCAGGACAGGATAACCCCAGAATTTGGATCAGGACCGGACCACCAAAGGTTAAGACGAGCACCCGCAGCTTCGGTTGCAACGCCTGGGCTACTCCCTCTCTGCAAGGAATCAGCCAAAAACCCCGATTGGGTTACAGCTTTCACCAGCAAAGTGCTTCGCCAGCACTTCAACTTCCCAAAACCCCGATTGGGTCCTCGAACCTCCCGACAGAGTGCTCCGCAGACCTCTGCTCTTAGTCACCTATTGAGTGCGTTGGGTCAGTGACAGGTCAGCTATTCAGACAAGTTGGACAATTTCTCTAGCTAAACCTACGCTAATTATACTGTTTTCAGATCAGTGTACCACCCCCCAATGTTGCAAGTTTAAGGATCCCCAATTTCGATTGGACAAAGGAGGAGGACAGGTCATCACACCACCTAAACTTTAGACTTTCTCCGTCTCCTTTTTCAAATGTATTTTCACGCCCATCAAATTCAGGTTCTCATGCCGATTTCTTCTTCCTAACAATGGATGTTCTATTGACGATTACAATGTACTCAATTTAGAGTTTGTTAAACAACTTTCCCAGGAGCATCTTCTAGGCAGTCAGCTCCTTGGCAATAGTCCAAAGGTCACTTGTTCATGAGGCTGGAGAATCTCGCGCAGCTTCAGTTTCAGCATTACGCGTCAGGCCAAGTTTCAAGTGCAACATGAAATGGAAAAGAAACAGTTTTAGAACACGAAATAAATGATTACACTGTATACCATGAATTTCTACACTTTACCCATTACTTTATAATAAACTATAGCATGAGGACTAGGCAGAACGAACAGCTTAGCAAAAGCAGCAGTGCAAGCCTCTCGCATGTGAGAACACAGAACAGCCATATTAACACTAGTGTGCAGATTCGACGGAGTTCCCTCCAAAACTGCGAGTATGTCATATCACGTGGGTATGACAGACACATGCGCAGTAGAAATTCCCACGTAGCAGCAGCCATTTTAGATGCAAACGTATTGGTATTAGAAAACCACATAAGCAAGCTTCACTCAGATACCCAATGTCAAAGGAAAAGGAAAAGAATTAGTAAAACGAACATGTTGATTATATAGTTAGGGTTTATTCGAGGTTCATGATACAAGCAAGTAAGTCGCTTTTCGTGCGAATCCTTGCTCCATCAATCCCCTCTTTGATGATATTTTATATCATCACCAATTAATGAAACAGATGCCAACTTCTCACATTTCACCCATTTCAATCTCTTCAAACTTTCTATTCTGCTTTTTCTCATTATCTTTTTTCGGATGAGAATTTTTCATCTTTTTATAGATCTGGCTATTCAATTCTTCTAATTCAAGTTCTTCAATATTTCTTTTTACTCCTCACTGATTTATGGAATATTTCTTTTTATGTTTTTGACATTTGCAACAAATGATTATTCCTAAAACTAATAAACCTATTCCCGCCATTGACATCAGTATTTTACTCACAAGACTTTTACCTAGATTAGAATACCAACAACCTACAGAGGAGAGACCATCAGTCAGTCTCTTCCATGCACTATCAACCTCCAGTGGTTTAAGCTCTCTTTCCAAATTAGTGATGTTTCTCACATACCTCTTAATTTCAACACTTTTGTCTGAAATGTAAGTGCAACAATGTTGCACTTTCAACATTCTACAGACTCCGCCTTCTTTTGCCAATAACGTGTCAAGAGCAAGTCGATTTTGTAAAACCATAGATCTGATCGCAACCAATTTGGTATTGACCATCAGGAAACCTCCAGCAGTGTCAGATAACGATCCACTACTGTTGACAATTTGCAAATTCTGTGTGTATTCAGAGCCACTCCCACTACAGGTATCAATGCACTAAATATATCGCCTACTATTTTTCCAACACTTTCTCTTTTACTACGTACTAGTCCATTAGTTTCTTCATTGCTTCCAGTGATTTTACCCACATGGTATATCTTTGGGAAGACAATACCAAAATAACAGCTTCCATACCAATGATCTGGTAATTTGAAATAAGCCTTGTTCCCACATATATAATAAATTCCGGGAAATACAGGTTCTCACCCATCTTTGAAACCCCAGCCCCCAATTACCTTGTAATTGGGCTCACATTCATTGGAACCAATGAATACATTGTTATAATAACTAGTCTTTTCTCTGTGAAGACAGAGTTTCCCCTTCTTTTCGAAATCCAGCAACATAGCAGCATTAGCTCCACCATTTGAGGTGCTCCCTATACTTTCCACCCATTTAGGGGTTTTCTGATTCTTGTCATTTCCTTTCCATTGGAAACTCTCTCTTCTTTTCTCTACCATGTTCAGAAATATCTTTTCTTTTTCGTGTAATAGGCATGTTAAGTCATTCCTGTGTGCGTCATCTATATCTATTTTTCCTACAGTTAGAAAATATTCACTCATATAGCGTGCTACATCTATAGTAGTATGGACAGGGTTTAGGTTTCTACGTACAGGAAGTTCGGAAAATATCCCATCTGAGTTAGAATAATAATACTGTAAGGGTCCTTTCTTGTCAAATAAGCAAGCTAAAACACTACAGGAAATTCCATATGTTAGCGGCAAGTGATGGTACGTCACGCCCTCAGCTACCGAAGTAGGCAGCTTCATACAGACCTAGCAGTCTTCTATTTCCATTGCTTCTACATAGGGTACTAACAGGTTTGCAAACAGATTTAAATTAGTTCTGTTTTTGATTCTATTATAATGCAGTCCTTCCTCATCTGGTGCATCTAAGTCTATTTTAGTTTGTTAAGGCTAAGTGCTCTCTCTTGTGTATCTACTCTTTGTAGTGTATCTCTCGTTTGCAGCTCTTCTGTGTCCATTGTCAATGTAATGTAATGTAATAGAGCATTTGTACCGTGCAGCAACCGCTCCAAGGAGCATCAAGGCGCCAGATACTGATCCAGAGATGTAGGAAACAGGTTGGGAGTAGATGGGAGCTCATCCAACTGTTACACTAGGGCTCTAATGCAAGTGTCCTGTAGCTTGAAAACCCAGGTTTTCAATCCCTTTCTGAAGTCTTTTTCATTGTCCAGTGCACGTAAGGAGGGTGGAAGAGTATTCCAGGCTTTTGCTCCAAGTACTGGGAGGGATTTGCCACCACTCGTGCTAAGCCTGAAACTAAGGGCCGACAAAAAATTCGAACTAGATGATCGGAGATTGCGTGATGGATGGTATCTGGCAAATCTCTGCTGTAGGTATTTTGGTCCTAGGGCATGGGTAGCTCTGAAGGTAATAATCAATATTTTAAAAAGGACTCTTAGTTATTGGTAGCCAATGCAGTGTGTTTAGTGCCGATGTTGCAGAAGATTTCTTAGGCCATTTGAGAACTAGCCTAGCTGCTGCATTTTGTACCATTTGAAGTTTATGGGTGGTGGTTTTGGTAGTACCTGCATATAGACTATTACAGTAGTCTATCCTCGACGTCACTAAGGCAACTGTTACCGTCTTCCTAGCCTCTAGTGGGAGAAGGTCGAAAAACTTCCTGAGTCCTTTAATGATGGCAAAGCAGTTCCCTGCGACCTTCAGGGCTTGCTGCTTAAAAGACAGGTTGCTGTCAAATGTGATCCCTAAATTTCGTGCCGATTGAGTTGTATTGGGTGGGATTTCTGCCTTTTCCGGCCACCAGGTTTTGGGAGTGAAGTTGTTATTTAAGCCCATAGGCACGATTTCTGTTTTGCCTGTGTTGCATTTTAGATGATTAGATCTCATCCAATTGAATGTAGCCGTGAGGCACCCTTTGAGCTTTTCTTCCCATTCCTGTGTGTCTTTGTCCAGGACCAATATCAATTGAGTGTCGTCGGCATAGGCCACAACATCAATTCCAAATGACAATATTAGCTTTTAGAGGAGCAGTGTAAACATTAAACAGTGTTGGGCTGAGGCTCGAACCCTGTGGAACGCCCATCTTTATTTGTTTTTCCTTAGATCGGAATTCGCCAAGGGTGACTACTTGTCTCCTGTCACTCAGGAAGTTTTTAATCCATTCCAACACTGTACCAGAGATGCCAGATGTTTCAAGCCTATTAATCAGGATGGCATGCAACACCGTGTCGAAGGCCGCCGACAGGTCTAATAAAATCAAGACGGCCTTCTTTCCCTGGTCCAGTGCCATACGGATGGTGTCAGAGGTGAGCAGGAGGGCAGTTTCCGTGGAGTGTTGTGCCCTGAAGCCAGATTGATTGGGATGCCAGGCTTCATTTTCTTCCAGGAACTTGGTGATCTGTTTGTTTACACAGGCCTCTGTGATTTTACATAGCACTGGAAGTAGAGATATTGGTCTTAGATTGGATAAAGTGGTGGGATCAGGAAGTGGTTTTTTTTTGTAGTGGTTTGACTGCCGCTAGTTTCCATTCAGCTGGGATTGTTGCTGTAGTCAGAGAGGAATTAACAATGCTGTTAATCACGGGGTTGGCTACCTCAACTATCATGTGTAGCAGTGCTGGGGGACATGGGTCGAAGGGAGAACCGGACTTAGCAGCTAAAATAGCCTTATAGGTCTCTTCCAAGCTAATTGGATGGAAGGTCTCCAACTGGTTCCTTCCCTTGTTTTCATCATCTACCCTAACCTCGGGAGTGATGAAGTCCTTTGTAAGTGCTAGTACCTTGTCTTCAAAGTAGTCTGCAATAGTGTTACACAGACACTCCGAGGGCGGGATTTCCTGTTCTAGTATTTTGGGTTTGTTGAAGCTATTGACAATTTTGAAGATAGTTTTTTGTTTATTTCTGGCATTTTCTATTTCCGAGGTGTAAAAGTTAGTTTTGGCTTGTTTAATCAGTGCATGATATGCGCTTCTAGTTGATTTGTATTAATTACGATCTTCATTACAGTAGTTTGTTCTCCATCTGCGTTCGGCTCTTCGTACCTCTCCTTGTTTTATTTTTAACATGGGGTTGAACCATGGTGCTGATTGTTTCTTAGCGGCTAGCCTAGGTTTGCGGTTTGCCATCTCTTTCAGCTCTGACATCCATTTTCTGAAGTTGTCATTATCAACTTCTGGTTGTCCTGACCATGAAGGTTCATGTTCTTTCGCTAAATAATCAATTCTGGGTGTTTCATGACGTCTTTCCATTCTACTTGACTGCCGTGTGTTGTTTTCCCTGCCAGTTTATTTTTTCTAGACGTTTTAAATGGTAATACAAACGGTATTAAGGTATGATCTGTCCAAGTTTGGGCTATGGGGCATTTGATTTGTATTTCTTGCAGATTAGTTGATATGCAATCGATCGTGTGATCAGCCTCATGCGTGGGCTGTGTGATGCATATATTGAGGCCTAGGACATCCATTGTGTCCCTGAAGGAGATTGCTGAGGCATCGGTGTGGGATTCAAGATGAATATTGATATCCCCTAGTAGTGTGAAGTTAGAAAAACGCATGGCCAGGGGGCTCAGTGCCTCTCCAATGCTTTCCAGAAAGCTTTTACATGAGCCTGGGGGGCGATAAATTAAGGCACCTGCAAAGGTGAAGGAGTCGGTGAGTTTAAGTAAGAAGCCCATCCCTTCCGCATCCTTAAGCTCTTGGAGTTTCATTGTGGTGCAGTTAAAAGAGTCTCTGTATATAATTGCTATTCCACCCCCCCCCCCGAGTCTCCTCCCTGTCTGTTCTTAGGATCTGATATCCCAGGGGGAGTGTGTGTACTATATTTGGTGTAGACCATGATTTGAGCCACGTTTCTGTTACGAACAGGCAATCTAGATTTTCTTCTAGGATGACATCGTATATGTCAAGTGCGTGTTTCGATAAGGATCTGGCGTTGATCAGTGCCCCTTTTAACTCTGCATTGTTATTAGTATATGCAGCAATCTGCGTCCAGTGAAAGACTCTATGGCATTTACTGCAGCTTATCAGGCCTTTTAGTGTTGCTATATCTAGTTTGCAGCTACAGGTTGTAGCAGAGGTACCATTGGCCATCAGCTCCTGGCTGCTATAGGTAGTGAGAGGCATGGTAGTGGCAGCGTTTCCTGCCCTATGCCCAGCCCGTGCACGGACGGGCACAGACGGGCGCACCTTTGGCTTACCTTCGGCGCGCCTTAGGTGCGCCCGCTGCGCTCCCTGGAGGGGCGTTCCATTTTATAGCTGCGAGGGCGGGAGGGTCAGAGCACTAGTCCGCTCGCCTACTCCTTCCCTCACCCAAGATGGCGGAGCCTAAAACGCGGTCCCCAGGTAGCAAGCAAATCGGCTACAAAGGTCGGCGTTTGATCGGGAGGCTGGTAGAGGGTAAAGGGGATCCCTTAGCTGCCAGGAACCATATGCCCCCAATTACACAACCAGTGCAATATTTTAAAATTTGGCGCAGTGACAATTTTTAAAAAGATGGAAAATGGGTAAATGTACAAGCAAATATTCCACAAGTACACACAAATTCTCAGAGTCCCGGCTTTCCGCCTCAGGACACCACGAAGCACTCAATCAGTCTGGGCTCGTGTATCTCTAATTGTCTTTGTAGCTGCGAGGGCGGGAGGGTCCGAGCACTAGTCCGCTCGCCTACTCCTTCCCTCACCCAAGATGGCGGAGCCTAAAACGCGGTCCCCAGGTAGCAAGCAAATCGGCTACAAAGGTCGGCGTTTGATCGGGAGGCTGGTAGAGGGTAAAGGGGATCCCTTAGCTGCCAGGAACCATATGCCCCCAATTACACAACCAGTGCAATATTTTAAAATTCGGCGCAGTGACAATTTTTAAAAAGATGGAAAATGGGCAAATGTACAAGCAAATATTCCACAAGTACACACAAATTCTCAGAGTCCCGGCTTTCCGCCTCAGGACACCACGAAGCACTCAATCAGTCAATTGCTTAGTAGGGTACAAATTTGTATTTCTATTCATCATGTAAGGAATAGCTTGGCAGGGAACCAGAGCACACTATACTTTTTCAAATGATATCTTCTTCATCAAGTGTTCATTCATTCGGGATAGATCACACCAAATGGAGATTTTTCAAAAGGATTTTATTTATAAACAGTGTCCACCTCTCGGGTATCACTGTACCTGTCACTTAAGCCTACACGTGTTTCATCACAGCATGTGGCTGTGACTCTTCAGGGCTAAATAAGAAATATATAACGAAATATAATGAAAAACATAAAAGGATATTGTAAGCACACGACAAATACGTGTGACCAGAAGGACACCAGTGAAGTGGAAACCAACACAGAAGGGGCGGGAAAAGAAAAAAAGTATAATGGTGACTTATGCATTGCAAATTGAAGCAAAAATTTTCGAACGTTTGTTGATCATTCTACAACTGTGTAATAGAGTAGAGTGTCGTGACATACGGCGCAAATGCTTTTATCTCTAATAGACCAAAAGTGTATTGTGAGGTGAGTTACCAAACTTGCTAGTCATAATATGACATATCATTATTAAGAGACACAATTTCTTCCTAAGCGCTACTCAAAGTATGCATGATTCAATCCTAGAATTAATAGTAGAATACTGTTCATTGGTTTCTAATAACGCTCAAATTAGACAAAGCACATCTTATTGTGGAAGTTTAAGAATCATGGTTCAACGTAATCTATAGGTATGTTCACACTCGTTTGCGGTACTTAATAATTAATTACAATTATCCTTGCTATCTGCTGACACCGACAATATTAGTGTGAACTGTTTTCTTGAGAATATCCAAAACTAACATTGGTTTTTAGAGAGTTTAAACTGAACGCAGCCACAAATTTTTTTTCTTTATCAAACACAACTTGTGTAAGTAAAAACCCCAGTAGCACTTAAAATTAACGTGTACATTGTAAATTTAGCCAAGTGATTTATACGGTCTTAGCTTTAACTCAAGACATCTTCTTTCAAGTTTGCATCATATAGGTACCGCTCGGTTTAGTTATTCAGTGAACATGAAACATAACGCCGTGTCATTACATTTATTCATAGTGACTGGGATTCAAACCCAACCATTCCAATTCAATCAATTCTTAAAAAGGACCATTATTCTGGAGGCAACTGCGAAAGGAAACTGTACTTAATTGGGTAATTACCTGATCTTATTGATCGAGGCGCGTGGTCTGTGAAAGGAAATATAAAGGGGATTGTTGGTGTACAATTTTGACACACAAAAGGGTAGATACAAAAAGTTCACGCACTCTAATTCAAAGAACTCACCGGGGAGCCGGTGATAGTTCCAACCCGGTCCTTATCGGGTAGTTTTGTGTTGTAGATTTAAGGCACTAATCGGTATTTCCGGGTGCCGTCAGCAAACTTTACGGTGAGCAAATGTCATTAATTGCATTCAGGCTGGAATTTTAAAGGAAACGGAAATTGAGGGTGGCAAGCATGGGGGTCTTACATTGTGAAAATGTTCACAATGAAAGGCTGTCTGCGTGGATATCAAATGAGCTCTTACCCGTGTTCAGCCCGTGAGTCAGCTTGTAAAGCTTCGGTCTCCAAGTGCGGGAACAACGGAACTAGTTGTTCCCGCCCCTTTTAAACGCGTAAGTCGCGAGAAATACTAGACTGCTCAGAAATAGATAAATGGCAAGAAAAGGAAGAGTTACTGTTACTATGGCCCAGACAGTGGTCGTAGAGCCTCAAACTACGGATGGTTGTTTAGATAATCAATATTTACGTGGTTATGTTAGCGCATAGATAAACCTTTAGCTCTAAGTTAGACACGGATGAAACAATTCTTAAGGGAAAAATTTTTTAAGAAATCCCCATTCCAAATTCAAAATTAATTATTATCATCCGTATTTCAAAAATGGAAAGTTGATTTAGGATATTAATAGTAATATAATTTTTCTCAGTAAAGACAGAGGATTCTAGTCAAAAAATTAATTAAGTGAGAGAATATTTTAGGTTAAAGATGTGATATTTTAAGTGATTCACAGTTGCCCGTGATTAAGGTAAATAGGTGAAATTAGAAAGGAAAGAAAGACCATTAAATTGGTCTAATCAATAGTTTGGATACATTAAACTCCGGATGGACAAGAATCAGCAGAAATTGAGAACAAACTCCCTTTAAAAATGGGAGGAAAAGGATCTTGAAACCTCTCAATCTGTAATGTCATTAGATGAATTAATTCCTTTTGGAGGGTCAGACCGTCACTGTCTGCATAATCATACCCTTCATTGGTTCATAAGTTTGACCTGACTTTGGTGATTTATATATATTCATGCATTACAATCATTGGTTACATAACAATCATTATTGTAACAGGTTCAGTTGTACATTCTCTATAAATAAAACTGAAATTTTGACTGAAATGTCTGGTAGGGATCTACCCAGATGTTGGACCCCAAAAAGGCTTGAAATAAAAATGTCAGGAGTGGGATCAACCTAGGTGTCAGACCCCAAGAAGAAATGCAGCTCATCATCAGTGTTCTGACCGGTTCTAGTTGTGTCTAAACGCATGATCCAAAGTGCCTCTTGTCTTCTGAGGCGTAGTTCCCTATTACCTCCTCTTACTGCAGCTTGTACAACATCAATGCCATAGAAGGTGAAGGATTTAATGTTTCCTTGTGAGGGACATGAGGCCATATGTATAGCCATGGGGTATCTTGGATCCTTGGTGGCATATGCTCTTGCGTGTTCTCTTATACGCTCTCTGAGTGCCCTGATTGTGCTTCCCACATATCTACTTTTGCAGGCACATTCAATAATGTACACTGCGAATTTTGTGTCACAGTTGATGTTTGTTCTGATTGTGTATACTTTAGATCTGTGATCCAAAAATGTCTTGGTTCCATGATTTGCCCATCTGCACATTGAGCACATTCCGCATTTGAAAAAACCTTTTGATTTCTGGGTCAACCAATCACACGCCTTTGTGTCTTTGGGTACAGTTGGGCTTAGTCTGTTTTTTAAGTTCCTTCCTCTGCGAAAGGTTATTTGGGGATGACTTCCTATTGCGGATGTTAGGGTTCTGTCAGCACTAAGGATCCCCCAATGTTTCTGAAAGCTCTTCCGTATCACAGGACTTAGTTCATTAAAGTCTGTTACAAGTCTCACAGGTTGTTGATTTCTGTTCGCAGTAGGATTTTTGGGTGTCAAGGTAGACTCTCTGCTTATTTTTTTAATCTTCTTGTTTGCTTTAGAGATAATCTGAGGTTTGTAACCTCTTTTGGAAAACCTGGACTGCATGTCGTTTATGCAGGTTTCAAATTCTTGCTCCTCGCTGCAGTTCCTTCTTGCTCGCACAAATTCCCCATAAGGGATACCGTTTATCTGATGAACAGGATGACAACTGTTACTATGAATAATTGAATTGCATGTTGTTTCTTTGCGATAAAGTTTGCTATGTAGAGTCCCATTTTTGATGTATAGCTCTAGGTCTAAAAAAGAGACATTGGACGTGCTGATATGCGTAGTGAATCGCATGTTCATTTCATTGTCATTTAGATATGTACAAAATTCCAAAAGTGTTGTTTACGTACCTGACCATATTAGAAGGCAATCGTCTATGTAGCGACCCCAGTAAAGTATATAGTCGATCCATTTACTACCTCTGATGCTCCAAATCATGTCTGTTTCAAGAGCTCCCATGTAGATATTAGCAAAAGAGGGGGAAAACCTTGAGCCCATGGCTACCCCCCTTGTTTGTCTATACCATTTCTTGTCAAATACAAAGAAATTATGGTTTAAAATGATATCCATCATTGTTACCAGCATTTTGGTATGCTCCAGCAGGGTGATGGGTCTGGTATTCAGTGCTCTGGTTACGGCTGCTAGTCCTAGGTCCGGTTCGATGGAGGTATATAGGGATACCACATCTAGGGTCGCCATTATCAATCCAGGTTGCCATGTGATGTCTGCCAGGATACTCAAGATGTGTTTTGAATCCTGTATGTAAGATGGCATGTTCTTCACCAAAGGATTTAGGAACTTATCAACGTATTGTGAGAGTCTCTCTGTCGGACCCCCAATCCCGGACACAATAGGTCTCCCTGGTGGGAATACAGCTGGTTTGTGGATTTTATGGAGAGTATATAGCCAAGGATAAGATGGACGTGTCACTTTTAAGTACAGATATTCTGCATCGTTTATTAGGCCAGCATCCTTCCAGTCTCTAAGATGGTTATTGATCAGGACTGTTAAGGGACCCATGGGATTACTGGATATTGTTGACGTTAATAACAAGGACCCCCTGTTAGAGCAACAGAATATGTTTGACAGGGAAAAGGACAATGTGAGAAAAAAGCATCAAATATAATAACACCAGGGAGAAAACAATGAGTATAAAGCTGCACTCCCTAGAGGGGGGTTCCATTTTATAGCTGCGAGGGCGGGAGGGTCCGAGCACTAGTCCGCTCGCCTACTCCTTCCCTCACCCAAGATGGCGGAGCCTAAAACGCGGTCCCCAGGTAGCAAGCAAATCGGCTACAAAGGTCGGCATTTGATCGGGAGGCTGGTAGAGGGTAAAGGGGATCCCTTAGCTGCCAGGAACCATATGCCCCCAATTACACAACCAGTGCAATATTTTAAAATTCGGCGCAGTGACAATTTTTAAAAAGATGGAAAATGGGTAAATGTACAAGCAAATATTCCACAAGTACACACAAATTCTCAGAGTCCCGGCTTTCCGCCTCAGGACACCACGAAGCACTTAATCAGTCTGGGCTCGTGTATCTCTAATTGGCTTTTGTAGCTGCGAGGGCGGGAGGGTCCGAGCACTAGTCCGCTCGCCTACTCCTTCCCTCACCCAAGATGGCAGAGCCTAAAACGCGGTCCCCAGGTAGCAAGCAAATCGGCTACAAAGGTCGGCGTTTGATCGGGAGGCTGGTAGAGGGTAAAGGGGATCCCTTAGCTGCCAGGAACCATATGCCCCCAATTACACAACCAGTGCAATATTTTAAAATTCGGCGCAGTGACAATTTTTAAAAAGATGGAAAATGGGCAAATGTACAAGCAAATATTCCACAAGTACACACAAATTCTCAGAGTCCCGGCTTTCCGCCTCAGGACACCACGAAGCACTCAATCAGTCAATTGCTTAGTAGGGTACAAATTTGTATTTCTATTCATCATGTAAGGAATAGCTATTGTTAGTCCTATCCAAAGTATAAGTACTATTGCAACACTACATAAACATACTTTGCAGCATGTTATTAAACAATTTCTTTTCGGTCTTCCATTAACAGTATGATCAGCCATGTTTTGTCTAAAGGAGACTAAACCCCTCTTTGAAGCTTTTACACAGTCTTTACCCTGTACGACTCTCAAGTGGGTCTCACTTCTTCGTCAGTTTGATCAGTAATTAATTCTTCATCATTTTCGTCACTTATGTCTAGATTTTCAAACTCTTCCAAAACTATGTAGGTCCACTCAGGGCCTTTGTATTTGTTATTCAGTCTCTTTAGTCGTGGACTTCTTCTTCTGGGTTGTATTACGGGTGGATCAGTTTGACTTGTTACTTCATCCACTTGTTCAGGTTCTTCATTAATTCTCTTTAAACGCAGTCTCAGTCTTTTGACATATCTAGGCCATTTGTCTCCTTTTCTGAGTCATTTAACTGGCACTGTACCTTGGCCCTCTTCAAATGCTCTTTTATTGTCGCACAGTTGTGGCACATCGATCTCAGTGCTTTCTTCTTCTTCCCTCTCTATCTGACTAGTTCCAGGTCTTATTTCTGTTTCTTCTGCCTGGTTACTAAGCTGGCCTTGTTCAGGAATTTGTTGGATTTGACTTTTATCTGTTTCACTTTCTTCGTCCTGAACACAATCATCTATTCCTACCTTGTCCTGCTCAAGCTCTTTGAACTCTTGATTTTTTTCTGCTTGAGCTTGCGCCCTGTTTTCGATCTGTCCCTTTTCAGATTCAGGGGTTCTAGGTCGAGTGTCAATTACTTGATCTTTCGCTATCTGTCCCTCCTCAGAATCACTTTTGACATGGATTTCGATGATCTGAGTATATTTTTCTACACCTGTCTCATCCTCACTATCACTCTGTCTGTCTAGATAGGTTTGACTCCTTGTTCGAACATATTCTGCAGGTATGTCGATTACTGGAATCCAATCATCTTGACTGGTGCTCGGTTATTCTTCTTCAGCTACTTCAGGATTGATATCTTGGGACCCTTCAGCTGCGCAACCTTCAGCCTCAGTTTCTTCTGCTTCCGTCACCTTCTTCATGTGACTGACATGGATCCAGTGTGGAACTCCTGCACATTTTACAGCTGTGGTGGTAACCAGAATCACTTGACGTGGTTTACCCCGCCTTAGTGCGAGGCAAGATTTTTGAGTATGCTTCTTTATCACTACCCAATCCCCTGGGTTCAGGTCATGAGCTGGAGTTGCTGGTCTCGCGACAGCATCTTCCCCAACCTGGCGAGAGTTAGAACACACTTGGTCAGCCAGTTCTTTGCAGTATTCCAGTACTAAATCATCAGATATGTTTAGCAGTCTGTGTCCTGGCACCCATGCTTGCCGCATTGCTCTTCCCATCAGTATTTCATGGGGACCTAAGCCTGTGTTCCGGTCTGGAATACTTCTAAGTCCCATCAGAACAAGTGGCAGAGCATCTGGCCACTCCAATCGGGTTGACTCATACATCTTTCACAATCTTGACTTGATAGTGCCATTCAATTGTTCTACCACTGCAGATGCTTGTGCGCGATATGCACAGTGCAGTTTTTGCTTAATTTGGAATTCTTCACAAATTAGACCCATTATTTCACTATTAAAATGTTTTCCTCCATCTGATTCAATTGTTACTGGAAAACCAAAACGTGGGATAAGCTCTCTAAGTAGAAGCTTAGCCACAGTGATGCTATTGTTTCTGCGTGTAGGGTAAGCTTCCACCCATTTTGAAAACAGGCAGACAATAACAAGTACATATTTTAGTTCTCAACAAGGGGGTAACTGAATGAAATCAATCTGCAATCAAACAAAAGGACCTTCTCCCTTTCCATTCTTTCCTGGCAATACCACTGTTTTCTTCCCTGGCTTCATTTGCTGACAAATCAAACACCTCTGGCAGAGTGCCTCTGCTATGTTCCTTAATCTCGCATTAAACCATGTTCGTCTGAACAGACTTATCATAGCACCTCTTCCCAAATGTGAATCTCCATGAATCAACCTAGCCATAGGAGCAAACAGACAGTTGATAACACTACTGTTTCGTCAAGGTAAACAATGACACCATCTTCAGCCCTTCTCTGACACCCTAATTTCCTCCATTGTTCCTTTTCTTTAGGTTCTGCTGCATTCTGCAAATCTCTCACTTCTTCCTATGTATCCACACCAGCCAGTAACATAAGTTGACAGATGTTTCCGCCCACCTCAACCTTTTTGTTAACAGCCATTTTGTATTTTGCACAATGTGGGGACTCTGCTCAAGACTCATGCAAGTTGCAGCTACTGCTTCAGACATCCAGGCAATGCAGCTGCCACTGGGTCTAATGTGGATGAAAAATATGCCACTGGACGTCGCACTAGTCCATGAATCTGAGTCAAAACTGAAATGGCACAATTATCTTGTGTGTCACAAAAAAGTGCAAAATCTTTCGAATAGTCAGGCATTCCTAATGCTGGGGCTGTACACATGCAGTCTCGTAAATTTACAAAGGCAGTCATGCTTTCGTCATCCCACTCTAATGGGTCTTTGGCTCTTTTCTTTGTCATTTGTATCAGGGGCTTTGCAAGGACTGCTAATCCCACAATCCATTGCCTGCAATATCCTACAACTCCAAGAAACATTCTGATCTCTTTTTGTGTTTTTGGCAAATCCATGTTTCTAATTATCCTAATTCTTTCTGTGGTAACCTTCATGACACCTCTCTCTATCTGATGCCCAAGATATTTCACTGAGGTGGCACAAAACTGCAATTTCTCTGGGGACACTTCATGTCCTCCTCCACCCAGATGATTCAGTAAAGCTATGGTGTCGACAACACAGTCTTTTCGTGATTTGGAGGCCACCAAAAGGTTGTCTATATACTGAACCAAGACTGACTGTCCAGGTAGTACTACCGACTCAAGGCACTTTTTCAAAATCTGGTTAAAAATCGAGGGGCTTTCTGTGTACCCCTGAGGGACACGATTCCAAACATAGACATGACTGTCGAATTCAAATCAGAAAAGAAATTTGCTATCTGGGTGCAATGGAATCGAGAAAAATGTGTGACATAGGTCAATGACAGTAAACCATCCAACCTCCCACGGTGTCTCATACAGAATTACTTCAGGATTTGGCACAACTGGACAGCAAGGAACAATGATCTTATTAACCTTTCTAAGATCTTGTACGACCCTGTACTTACCACTCGGTTTCTTTATACCAATTATGGGGGAGTTACATGGACTGCTCATGACTTCTTGCAAAATGCCTGCTTCTACCAAACGCTTTATTTCTACTGCAACACCTGCCTTTATTTCTGCACTCATTTTGTACTGTTGAGTATTTGGGTAGACTGCGTCTTTCTTTATGGTCACTTTTATTGGGTCAATATTTGCCATTAATCCTACATCTTTTTCAGTAAAGTTCCACACCTCTGGGCTTACCGTCTGTTGCAGTTCTTCTGGTAGGTCTTTTATTGTCATTCTTGCAATTTCTGTCTCTGGTCTTGCTAACATTAATTTGTAAATTCCGTCTTTCGTCTGGGGTTTGAATTTCAATGCCATTTGGAGTGCAAAAGATAGTGCAATTCATTTTGCACAACAAATCTCGTCCCAGCAAATTTACAGGATTGAGTCACAGACTACGAATCTATGCATTTCTTTAAAATTCCCTATTTTTACTTCCATTGGTTCTGTGACTGGGGTACTAATTTGTTTATTAGAAACGCCCACTACTTGGATCGCTTCTCCCGAGAGGGGTAGGTTTGGAACGTCTGCTGTTCTCACAGTAGAATGGGTAGCACTAGTGTCCAAAAGAAAGGTGACATCATTTCCTTCAACCTTTCCTTCAATGTATGGCCCTGACTGGTCTACCAGCAAGGAGGCGCCAAGCACGCACTCCTCGTCCTCCCCCCTCCCCCTCAGGCACCGTCAGTAAGGTTCTTCACAAAAGAATGTGTCATTCAAAAGAAATTGTGAGGTTGATGCATCTCTCTTTTCCCTTCCTTCCCAATTCGAAGTCTCTACATTCTGTTGTGCTTTGCTCCTATAATTTGGCATAGGCTCCGGGGGTATCTGGTTCTGTATTACCTGCTGCTGGGTCTTCTGTGGCACCTCAGGCTGCGTCTGTGGATTTAAATCAGTATTTTGCACATTACCACTCTGCACAGCCTTACACTCGTCCTTCCAGTGCCCCAACTTGCCACATCCGTGAAAGGGGAACTTCTTTTTCGCATCTTCCCTATTGAATTTTCCCCTGGGCCTTCCCCTACTTCCATCGCTCTTATTCTGATTAGTAGTCATTTGATTTAACTGTTGTTCTTGTTGCTCTGCTAATTTTACTTGTGCCCACATATCCTTTTCTTTCAACTCTTTCTGTTTGTTTTCTAGCTCATCTTCACAAATATTTTGCATATTTCAGGACCTCATCTATGGGCTTAGCTTGCCAACAAATGTTATTGTCTTTAATCCATTGTGAAATTTCTGGTCTCAATCCTAGCACAAATCGATAAATAAAATGTGTCATGTCTTTCATGTCAATGTTATCTAATCCGCTGTATTGTTTAAAGGTCTGTAATAGACGTTCATAATATGAATGCACTGATTCGTCTTTATTCTGAGTGGTTCTATCTATTTTCGTCCAGTCTGTCTCTATTGCAGGCACCTTTCCTTTTAGGTAAATTATTACCTGATTGTACTTTTTCATTACATACTCGGAAGGTGCCCCTGTCTTCGGGTCTCAGCTACTTTGCATTCTGTCCACAAATCTACGGGGACTACAATGTCAAATAAGCCATCTAAGTCTTTCAAAAGACACTTTGACACTTTGACAAATCTCTCGACCTGTCTGTACCATTCTACAGGTTTTTCTCAAATTTTTGGGAAATCATTCGTCAATGACAAAATATCCTATCTGGAACATGGAACATGCACATAGCCTCCACCTGGTACCTCTCGCATGGGACATAGTTTTTCTACCTTTTCTGCTTCTTTTAAAACATATTCTGAAGCCATTTGTCTTGATCGAATTTCTTCCTTTTTCTTTGCCCATCTTGCTTTCCATTTCTCTAATTCGCCCCATTTTTGCATTAATGTCATCAGCTCTCTTATCTGCACCTTTTTGCCTGACACATTCATGTTTTCTAAGTCTTTGTCAGAGAATTCTACTCGGTAGGGTTTCTGCAATACTTTAGATTTTCCAATGTCGATTCCCATGCTAGCTGCAGTGTCCATTAATTTCTCATGAGACACCTTTGTATTTTTAGCGATGCTTTTACAAATAAACAGTAATTTATCTTCACTAAAAGTATTTAATCTCTCCAATCCCACATTCCCAGCCATTATTTCTTCTATTTCAATCCTCAATTTATATATATCTAATGGCTTAGGCTGTGTCTTTGGTCTCTCTATTTCTCGTGTCCATCTGTCTATTTCTTCAGGAGTTACTACAGTGGCACTTCTCGTACCTGAAGAAGTCTCCATCTGTACTTCTCTCTAGGTTAAAGGAGTGGTTTTCCTCATTGAACCACCTTCAGGTTCCCTTATTTGTAAATCCACTAGGGATATCACTGATTCACATTCACTTGCCTGATCATCTATTATCAGTGGTTCTTTTCTTGGCTGTACTACTGATGTAGTTATAACTGGAGCTTTTGGACTGGCTTGCTTATCTCAGTACAAAGGAACAACTGGGCCAATAGTCACTGGAATTGTCAGAGCCTCAGGACTTGTGTTTCATTGAGAAATTTTCTGAATTAATTCACTTCTCTGTTTATTAAAGCTTCTCTTTCTCTTTCTTATAATATCCTTTCGATGGAGGTCTCATGTATCACTTGCGGAATTAAAGGTGGCTTTAAAAACGGGGCAGTCGTATTTGCTGTACTTGATTCCTCATTATAAGGTGGTTTAAAAAACAGGTTATTCGGATTCACTGTTTTTGGTTCCTCATTATAAGGTGGTGGATTTTTCATTAATAAATCCTCCATGTAATCATAGTCTGAATCACCACTAGTCATTAAATGTTTACTTTTCTCAGTCCTTTTACCTCCCACAGGCTCCTCTACAGTTAGTACTGGGTAAAGCCCTTCCACTAACATATTCTGTCTCCATTGTTTCATTTGTTTTTCTTTTGAATGTCGCGGAACCTTTGGGTAAAATTTACTCAGTCCTTTGTCAATTCTAGGTCTGTCTCGCTCAAAAGCCTCAATTTCCCATTCTTCTAGGGCCTCATATTGCGTTAATCTAGGTCTGGGATGTAAATCATTCATTCGAGTCCTTAAATTAAACAAAATTCTTCCATTAAAGGTACCTTCTAAGGGAAATTTCAAAATTCCGTCATCTTTTGTGTATTCCACCCAGTTCTCTAACCACACACACGAGTGGTAACCCATGTCAAACATCATAAACGATGCAGGAGTATTCGGAGGTGGAATAATGACTCCTTCTCTAGTCTTAATGGGCTTGTCTTTTTTTTAAATAATTTCTAACTTTGTCTACAAACGACAATTTTCTCTAACTTCCGTACATATTGTAAGGTCTGCCTCTTAACATCTGATCCTTAGCAAACCCTAAGTATCTGGGATCAGGTTGAGTTGCTGGATGACTTGGATACCACATATATTTTGCAAAATTGAAATCGTGTGAAAATACTTATTTCTGTTTACTGTATGCTTCCAATACTAGTGCGTCTTTTATTTTTCGTCAACCAACCAATACTGCGGTTTCAAATAATTTCAACCAATGGGTGCGCAGCTTCTCTCGTGAGACGAGTTCCCACGCTCCTGTGCTCACCCCTCCTTTACAATGCTATGTCAGCTACACGCCCGCTGTCTTGACCAATACCAGCGCGGCTCTGAGTGACGTCAGCGCAGCTCCGCAACTGACTCCCTCCTTCACAAGGTATTTCAAAACCAAAATTCTTTTGGTTTTAAAGTGCAGATTTTATTATTTAACAATGGCAACACATTCGCCACTGTACCCGAGTGACTAGAGTGGAAAGAAATATTTCACTGCAAGTAAATCCCTTCCGTTTACTTTTCATACACTACGAGTAGAACCCTTCTGCCTACCCTTCACACAAGCATTAGAGAACCTGCTACTCCTTCAGACTTTATCCACTCCGGGAAATACACTAAGACCAAAGTTTCACCAGCGAACCTCTTTGCTATCAATCAAGCTCAGACGAACCTGCTACTTCTTCCGTGTGACCCTTACTAGGTTATATCACAACAAATGTTTTGCTAGCGAAATTTTTGCTATCATTTATTCATACATTCATACAGAAAACCCTAAATAGTGCTTCCGGTTCTACCTAACCATGCACTAACTTCCTGCGGGTAAATGACCTCACCGCGATGTGGCTTCTATCTACCACCCGCTATTCTGCCCCCGGGGATTCCAGACAAAACATATAACAAGTACAAACGATTTTGGTTAATACATAAAATTCAATATAGCAGCATCAAAACATTTCAATAATACCACATTTGTTCGATCAATGAAATATGAACTTTAACCAACTAACTAATTAACTACCTATCTTTAACTAATCCCTAACCATACTACTGCTACCAAGAAATATACTGAGAGAGCGCGCAGGTCACCCGACTATAATTTTACCAATACTCACCTGGGCCCATATTTCAAAAACATACATTTATTCAATCAGATAACCCACGCTGTACTACCAGTGTATTTTGTTCTACTAATTCCTATACCATTGACTTACCAATCCTTGTCACTAGATACCTAAGACCACGATGAATCAGGGAGTTTTTGTAAAGAAAGGCACTCAAAAATACCATAGCATTTGCATTTAATATAATAACCACAGACTCGGCGTAGGTTCAAACTCTTTATCTAATCGTCATCAAAAGTCATGAGCCACAGATTGAAAGCGATTAAACTATCAATAACCAAGATCAGAAACAGTGTATAGCTATGTAAAATATAGATTATGCCAACCATTTAGCAAACTGGAAATAAAGGGAAGGTAAGAACAAGGAACATGCTATTTCGAGAAACAGACTTTCGCAACTCAACTAAAGGAGGGTAAAGAAAGGGAACATACTAAACCCAAGCACTTTCACAATAATTGGCAGTTTGGAAAAAGAACACAATATGCAGAATCGAAACTCAAATTTAGCACATAACTATAGGGAAGGTAAGAATTGGAACACACTATAAATTCAGATAATCAAGCTTAGCTCCTTAAAGTGAGGGTAAGGAAAAAGGAACATATACTACCGTGAGAAAACATTTAGCATTGACTAAAAGGTGGGTTGAAAAGTAGAACACGCTAATAAACAGTAAAACATGAATAAGTCATTTACCAAGGGTAGGGAAAGAATGGAACATATGCAATCAAAGCTTTGCAACTTCAGGGAAGGTAAAGAAAAGGGCGCAAATTAGAATGTCAGTTACCCACACAGATTTATTTACCTAGAATGGTGTGAAGACCAACCCTGGCCACGGGTCTGTTGGAAAAGACAGGAGAAATCCCAAAGACTCCAGTGCCAGTAGGCGAGCAGGTGCAGTTCAGGAAAATCAGGACAGGATAACCCCAGAATTTGGATCAGGACCGGACCACCGAAGGTGAAGACCAGCACCCGCAGTTTCGGTTGCAATGCCTGCGCTACTCCCTCTCTGCAAGGAATCAACCAAAAACCCCGATTGGGTTACAGCTTTCAACAGCAAAGTGCTTCGCCAGCACTTCAACTTCCCAAAACCCCAATTGGGTTCTCAAACCTCCCGACAGAGTGCTCTGCAGCCCTCTGCTCTTAGTCACCTATTGAGTGCGTTGGGTCAGTGACAGGTCAGCTATTCAGACAAGTCGAACAATTTCTCTAGCTAAACCTACGCTAATTATACTGTTTTCAGATCAGTCTACCACCCCCCAATGTTGCAAGTGTAAGGATCCCCAATTTCGATTGGACAAAGGAGGAGGACAGGTCATCACACCACCTAAACGTTAGACTTTCTCCGTCTCCTTTTTCAAATTTATGTTCATGCCCATCAAATTCAGGTTCTCATGCCGATTTCTTCTTCCTAACAATGGTTGTTCTATTGACGATTACAATGTATTCAATTTAGAGTTTGTTAAACAACTTTCCCAGGAAGCATCTTCTAGGCAGTCAGCTCATTGGCAATAGTCCAAAGGTCACTTGTTCTTGAGACTGGAGAATCTTGCGCAGCCTCGATTTCAACCAAGATGGAGTACAGCATTACGACTCAGGCCAAGTTCAAATGGAAAAGAAACAGTTTTAGAACACGGAAATAAATGATTACACAGTATAACATAAATTTCTACACTATACCCATTACTTTATAATAAACTATAGCATTAGGACAAGGCAGAACAAACAGCTTAGCAGAAGCAGCAGTGCAAGCCTCTCGCATGTGACAACACAGAACAGCCATATTAACACTAGTGCGCAGATGCGACAGAGTTCCCTCCAAAACTGCGATTACGTCATATCACGTGGGTATGACGGACGCATGCGCAGTAGAAATTCCCACGTAGCAGCAGCCATTTTAGATGCAAGCGTATTGGTATTAGAAAAACACATAAGCAAGCTTCACTCTGATACCCGATGTCAAAGGGAAAAGAAAAGAATTAGTAAGACGAACATGTTGATTATATAGTTAGGGTTTATTCGAGGTTCATGATACAAGCAAGTCGCTTTCCGTGTGAATCCTTGCTCCACCACTGGCGACTACCTGTTCACTTTCATTGTAACTACTGCCAGCACCACTATATTCTTTAATGAGCTCTGACTTGTTCAGGATGGGTTGGAACTCGGAGGTTAGTCTGGTTCTCTTTGGATTTGTTCTCCATTGAGTTCTTAGTTGTGTGTTGGGGCAACAAATGCTTCTGAGGTTGAAGTATGGGGTTGGGGTGTTCCATTGGGGTATTGTAAGGTTTTCTTGCTTTTTACTCTGTTTCTTATTTCTGTTATCTGCTGCACTCCTTACCCACTCATCCTCGCCTGCCCCTTTAGAACTTATGCCCTATGAAAGATTCTGCTACATTGCTCAATTCCGTCTTCTGGAATGTCAACGACCTCCATAATAAAATCAAACATGGGGCTTTATTTCAGTACCTTAATGCAAGTTCCCTGTGGTGGTTCTCCTGCAGGAAGCTCATTTGTTCTGTAATCACTGCTCTGTCGGGCAGCGAAAGGGTTACACTCAAATTTACTTTGTGGGCTATAAGGCCAGCTTTCGGGACACTGCCATCGCTAACACAAACTGCTTCCCTTGCTGGTCATGCAATCCAATTGCAACGCCCTTGGTCGCTTTGTCCTGGTGCTGGGTGACATGGAGAGTATCCACTGGGCAATCACATCCACCTATGCCCCTATGCTCCTGTCCCTTATGCTACAGGCACTTGAACCATTACTCCTTCTATCCCTCCCTTTGTTCCACTCTCCTGGGGGCTGACTTCAACGTGGTGATGGACCCCCAGCTGAAATCCTGTAATCCCTCTGCATGCCGTACATATTATACGAGTTGAGCGATGTCAGACCTACACTCTATTGCACAAGAAGTTGTCTGCTACTTCACCCACCCATATGCTAACTGTCTAATGCTAGAGTCTGAGAGCCTTAACCCTGTCGTGGAGGACTTATTACTCCCCGTCTAGTTGACACTGTCAGACTGTGACTGGAGGAACCGATCACAGCGTCCGAAATAATGGTGGCCATTGGAGCACTCCCCAATGGGAATTCACCTGGACCTAACCACTTCCCACTAGAATTTTATAAGAAATATGCCTCCCTCCTGGCTACTTCCTTGCTTGCAATGTATGAGGAATTGCTGAGGGTGAGCAAACTACCCCGCGATTTCAGGAAGGATACTATCTCTTTTATCCTGAAACCACTAGAACCCCCGGAAAACTGCAGGTTCTAGAGACCTATCTCCATCCAGAATATGGAATCCAAGATTCTTACTAAAGTACGGGGCAACCGATTGGTGAAAGTCATCACCTCCTTCATTCGGACTAGAACGGGTTCAGGATGCAGCACACAAGACTGCCTCAGATGGGTACATAACGCAATGTCTAGTTTCATCATGGACCATCGAGCCCTCTTCTTGATAATCTTCGAGGAGGCTTTTGATGCAGTTCGATGGCAGTTTGTTTTCCGCTTGTTGGAACGGATGAACGTTGGCCCCCACTTTTACTGCTGGGTCCATAGACTCTAATCGGGACCATGAGCAAAGGTCTGTGTAAACAGCATAAGGTACAAGCCATAAACCCCCAGGAGAAGGCGGGCTGGATGTCCCTAATTGTGGGACAACACTTGTGAATCCCCTTCTTGCACAAGGGAGCCAGACCGAAAAGCCTCTATTGTTTGCCACTCACTAAATCTACCCTAGACATCTGGCATAGGGAAAGGCTTAACATCATTACCATCCCCACTGACACCAGTTGTGGGTAATGTGGAATTTACCCTTGGTCTAAACCAGATAGACTTATATTACTGGCAAAAAGAAGGTTGCCGATCTATAGGCCACCTCTTTGAAGAAGAAGGTCCTTTGCCCTTTGCCCTTTGCTCAGCTCCGTACAGACTGGGTGCTCCCCAAGTTCAAAAGATTACATTAGATCCAAATTTGCCATTGAGGTATACAGCCTTCTGTTCATTCCAGAGCGCAGCGGCCACGTATGGTATTTGAAAAATGGCTGGTGAACAAGGCGTCGGACAGTCGCCTAATCACTGAGTTATGGCCCTTTGAGCCTCCTCCCTGCTGGTTAAATCAACTGCTCAGAGACTCTGGGAGGTGAAGCTGGGTTGCTTTTGGACCTGAAAGGAGTGAGATGATGTATGCTACCAGGCACGGCATACGCCCGCAACACAGCAAGTATAGAACCTGCTACCAAAATAGTTACTTACTGGTACCTCACGCCAGTACGCCTGCACAGAGGCAATACCGGGCGTTCAGCAGATTGCTAGTGCGCCTGTGGAACTCCCGGAGCCTTGCTCCACCTACTTTGGGAATGCCCATTACTTACTGGCTATTGAACACAATTGCTAGAAGACAGACAAATACCTCCACACCTAGCTACAACAATTTCCGGCTTACACAGTTCTGGGACTGCCTTTCCCCCTCAAATCACATAGTGAACGGTAGATCGCATTGGCTCTAGGGGCGGGTTCTGCAGAACATAATTGCACATTGATGATCAGCCCAGCTTCCTACACATTTAGGCCGGCTTCTTCGCCTATGGTCTATATTGGGGATGGATAGATTGACTCGGACACTTACAGCACAAAGTACCTCTTTTGCAAAACTCTGGCAACCCTTCATCACTCTACTTTCTGCCAAATTCCGTGAATTAACCTGTCCTAAATACCTATGCCTCCTTCGCTTAACAGACACTTAAACAAACACCGCCCACCCTCCGAGAGCACTACCTGAATAGAAGAGTCATGGCAGAATAGGCCGTTATACACATATTTCTATGTAACAATGCAGTTCCAGGGGTTAGGATGGAGTGAATGAACGTTTTTGTGCATTTTCATACCTTTGCCAAGATGATTGAGCAATGCACACTGTCAACAATGCTGTGTTTCTTATTGTATTCCTTTTTGCACAAACCTAATAAAGAAATTTGAACCATAACTTCCAATAGTGGGGATAAGGTTAGACCCAAAAGGGACTTTGAGGGTTTTGTCAGGGCCATCTGTAGTCTCAAGGCCTTTGCTTTAACAACAGTTGGTCTGCCAACATCACCATTACGTTGTCTGCATAAAGAGCAATATTGTGCTTATGCCCTTGGCACTGCACTATCTTGATATGTCGGTGGAGCCATAGTCATTCATCCAGTGGCTCCATGTATAGTCCAAACAGGAAGGGAAACAGTGGGCAACCCTGTCTTGTCCTCCTACCCATTGAAAATTGTCACGTGAGCTGACCATTAACCTTAACGTGAGCCAAAGGGGTCTCATTGCTGACAGATATCCACTTTCTAAATCGGGGGCCCAGGCCAACCCTTTCATATCTCTTCAACAGATGTGGCCAGTGCACTCGACCCAATGCCTTCAAGATTGTAGGATGGTCTAATCATTTCACTTTATCCAGGATATGGAGCAATCATTTGGGTTGTCACTACTTCCACACTCAGGGATAAAGCACACCTAGTCTGACTCTATTAGTCCCTGCACATAGGGCACTAATAATTTGGCCAGCTTGGACTGTATGAGACACATTGTGTGGAACCCTTCCTGGGTTTGAGTATAATGGACACTAATGCTTCCCTGATAGAAAGGGCTTTGGTGCCGGATCTAGCAAAGTTATTAAGCAGTTGCATCAGTTTTGGGGCACTCATGGAGCAATATTTTTTATAAAAGGCAATCAAGAGACTATCAGGTCTGAGGGCCAGGGCTCGAGTCTGGGTACCACGTGGGTGGACGGCGTCCTCCCCCCCCCCCCCTTATTTTACAGAGGGGACGCCATCCCCCCTGCCAAACAGCTGGACTTCACTCTTTGGGGACGAGGAGCTCAGCACCTTCCTTGAAGTCATTTCCTGTTGTGACGTCACTTCCGGAGACAGCGTAACCCCCACTTCTTTTTTTACGACTTGTGCCCTGCTGAGGGCTTTCCCCAGTTGAAACTCAGTGATAGCGGACACGATTTACGCCATCAATATGCAGCATTGTGATTGGTCTGAGCACTGTGGTTCGGTGCTCAGACAGGCAGTGGGAGCCTGTGCATGTTCCTCACCAGGCTGTGTATTACAGCCTGGTGGGAAACATGGAAAGTGTGCATGATTGTTTGGCCAACCTCAGAGGACTGGCCAAACAGCTATGCACACTTAAGTGCTCACCACTCCTCCCCCTGCTCTATGAGCAGCCTGGCCCCACCCCGCCCAGCCAAACTGCCTCAGCAGGTAAAAATAAATTGATACCAACTGCATGTTATCATTTTATTTTTCCTTTTTTGTACTACTGAAAGCAGTGGGGCAAAACTCTTCTGCCTTAGCGGAGGGGCTGTGACTGCATGGCACTGTGAAGTGTCTCATCTTAGGCTGCCTTACTGGCCACAGCCTGGCCATTGCACGCTGAGTCCGCTTGCTGCTTTCCCGCAGAGGAGCGGCTGTAGTGTTGAGGGCCTCGCCTATGTCTCCCTCCACACAGGTATCGCACCCCCAGGCCCCCGAGGTATCAATGGGAGCCGCTGGGACTGTTCTGAGGTTCAGGGTGGAGGGGTGTGGAGCAATCTCTACGGGCGCAGCATGGAATGAGAAGAAAACGCTCCTACTGCAGCGACATTTTAAACAAGCCCCCCCAACTTACTTATACTATTTATTGATTGTGTTCAGAATCAAATTCAAGCAATCATAGATAAAAAAAATCTTAGCAAAGTGTTTGCATATATTCAGAATTTCAAGTGAATTTAAAGTACACCGGTCCTATAGAAAGGAAGATTCCAGGCTCGCCCTTTACATGACTATGTGGGTACCCAATAATAATACTTGCTTATAATTACTCAGTGGATTGAGAAACCCCAATCTTCTAAGGGATGTTGAACACATCAAAAATACCAAGCACTGGCAAAGCCAATAGTTCTCACCTATGTGAGATTTAATGGCTTTGTCAATGTTTTCTTAGCCATGTTGTAAAGGAGCACCGTTGAAAGTAAAGAAAAGAGCACTATGATGTGGTCAATCCTGACAGTGTCATAACACTTTTTAGGTTGAGGACCGTAGGCTGCGCTTGCGCAGTCTCCGTAAGAGATTTAATGTTTTGTAGTATGGAGGCTTGAACCCGCCTCTCTCCTCCATTTGCTGGCTTCCTAAACAGAGGCCAGCCATTGGAGGAGAGGGACGTCACTCCATTCAAGCCCTGTCTCTTTCAGATTCGGGGGCATGTTTTTTGCGTTCTTTCGCCCTGTGACATCATCCGTCACTCAGAACACAAAAAACACTCCCCCAATTCCGAAATTTTCGGAACTTTGCTGCCACCAGTTTGCTGCTCGGTAAAACCAGGAGAGCAGCGTCTACCAAGGACATGAGGTAACTATCCCTTGTTTTGTGTTGTTGTTGAATGATTTTCTTTGTCCCTCTGAGACCCCAGTACTGCGGAGGTCTTTCTGTCCCTCCCACCCCCCCCCCCTCCTGCTGCAATGAAGCTGTCGGCTATGGAGGCCCGTGACCCAGGGACCGAAGCCACTGCATCTTTCGCCATTACCCGACGACCCAGGCTCACCACATTTTGGCAGCAGCAGCTTTCAAACTCCGGCGCTGCCACCCCTTCCTTCCACTTTTGATTGAGAAAATCCAAATCCTCATGCAGCCACTGACCTCCCAGGTTGCTCCTGCGTCCATTGATTCTTCGGTAGCATGTTCCTGGGAAGCCGGGTAAAGTGAGGCTGAGAGTGGCTGCTGAGGCCACTCGAGACAAAGCACGCCATAATGCACGGCCTGAGGCAGTCTGCTTGAATATTGCAATGTTTTGATGCAGCGTTTAAGAGGAGTTCCAGGCGTGACTGGATGCGGCAGCCTTGTCTGCCTCGGACACCCCTCCCCAGCCCCATCTCTGACAGTCCGTGAGCCTCGCGCAGGGTCAGGCAGGAAGCAGTGTGTACGGACCCGCCCTAACTCTTGGCACATCTCTTTGCAGATTTCATAAACGCAAACGTGACCCAAGGGCATTAGAGCGCTTTGCACGTGCATCAGATTACACTACACAAGATCATATTCACTTTTCCCCCCTATTTTTCGCAAGTGATTTGCCCAGGGTCACAGGCTGTTAAGTAAACGCCAGGACTTGGACCTGGTTCCCAGTTCGAGAGTTGGCTGCTCTGGCCGTGTGGCCACATCTCCTTCATAAACTATTGGTAGGGCACAACCAGGTGCCATGCTTGCCGTTCTCCAAGTCTGCCCATATTTCTTTTTTCTATGCCCTCCCGTCCCAAGAAGTGCCCTCAATGGCGGTAAAGCGCCCACTGCCCCGTCCTGTCCCCCAGAGATGAACTCTCGTAACATGTGTGATCCTCGTTAAACCGCGCTGACTGCCCGCGCCGTGTCTCCTGCCCTTTATGTACTCTAATGGTAAGTGCTTAGAAACAGGCTGGACACCACCTTAAGTGCTGTGCAAACGACAAGACATTTACATGGGACGGGGCCTTCTGCGCTTTAAGAGGCCGCGGTAAAAGGCTGTTTACTCGCGGGAGCTCATAAACCGGTGAATGGAGAGTACAGGAATAAAGCGGTCTATAAAAAGCCGGGGCTGAATGGGGAGCGGGCGGCGGGCAGAGTGCTCATTAGCTAAGAGAAGGGGAGGGCAGGGAGGCGGCTGAAGGACGGAAGGCCGCAGGTAGGGGTGGGATTCTGAATAGGGATGGTGGACTGGTGGTGCGAGGTCCGGGCAATGCCAGACGGAGAGGAGAGGGGTGGGGGAGGTGGGAGCGAGCAGCAATTGCCCACCCCCAATACACCAAGATACAGTGAACCAGGGACAGGGGTATACCTACCGATGGTGCAGCAGGTGCAGTGGCACCAGGGCTCAGTGGCTGGCCACCCCAAACACACCAAGAGAGGTGAGCCGGGGGCAGGGGCATACCTACCGATGGTGCAGCAGGTGCAGTGGCACCAGGGCTCAGTGGCTGGCCACCCCAAACACACCAAGAGAGGTGAGCAGGGGGCAGGGGCATACCTACCAATGGTGCAGCAGGTGCAGTGGCACTAGGGCTCAGTGGCTGGCCACCCCAAATACACCAAGAGAGGTGAGACGGGGGTAGGGGCCTACCTACCAATGGTGCAGCAGGTGCAGTGGCACTAGGGCTCAGTGGCTGGCCACCCCAAACACACCAAGAGAGGTGAGCTGGGGGCAGGGGTATCCCTACCTATGGTGCAGCAGGTGCAGTGGCTAGGAAGCCTGAATATTGTTTTAGTTTACTATCTAAGGTGGGGTCATGGGACCTGCTTGTGTTAGGGACCCTGCCGTATTTGCTGCGCCACTGTCTGGGGACATTTGACTCCGACGCTCCCGATGATCATGGGCGTCAGCAGGTGTGGGCAAGGAGGGGCGCTTGCCCCCCCCCTGGAGCGACCCTCCTTGCCCCCCCTGCGGACGCCCATGAAAACCGTGGCTTCAAGACGGGGTTCTCACTCTCTTTCCTCTCCTTTCTTTTATTTGCTTCCCAGTGAAATGGATCCAAAAAAGAAAGACTTTTGCTGTAAATGTCGTATTTTTCTGACATTTTAATTCCAAAGTGCAGCATTGGGAATAAAAGGCTAAAAATATGAAAAATAGATAAATAACTAAATAAAGTAAGACAGAGTGGTAGCAAACTGGCCAAACTGATTTTATTCACACCAAAACACATTAGCGCCACTTTTACAGAGTTTGCCAGTGAATCGCTATTTTTGTTTTCTTGTCTTTGTTTTCCCTGGACTTGGAACTAGTGCACCAATCCTGGAGAGACTGTAATGTGTGGATTGGAAAGCAAAATGTGCGCTGCCGCTCTGCGTCCAAGGATGTGGTATTTTTACCATACTGCTTACGTTTTGTAAGGATATAACAATGGCCATTGAAATGGGTCCATTCAGGGCCCTGTAGTCATGTCCTTAACTTTTCAGGCAAAAACACTCACTGATTTCTGAATAGTGAGTGCAAAAGCATTAAGGTAACCTTGTTGTTCCTGCTTACATTTCCCATGGTTTGCTAAGTTTTGCATTCCCTGTAAGTGTTTGCTTTTTCCAGGATGTTGTTACTTTTTTTTGTAGGCCGCATATTGCTCTTTTCTAGTGCGTAATTTAAATTGAGCCACATCCAGGTGTTTATAGCGGGTAACAATTGGGTTGTTGTTGAAGACAGTGGGAGTTTTTCTCAGTGGGGCAGTACGGTGTTCAGTGGGGGAGAGGATGTGGCACTATGTTCAGAGCTGCTGATTTTGGAACTGGGAACCAGGTTCAGCCTTAATAACCAGTCCACCAGACCACTCTCTTGAGAGAGCAGAATCACATGCTAGACCTTAGAAGGATTCGCAACACCTTAGAAGTCCTGGTGTTTTCGCACCAGCAGGTGGACCCGAGCTTGACAAGTGTAGGTTAACCTTCAAGGCTTGTCCACCACTATCCATACTGAAGTTCACCTCCAGTGTTGCGGGCAGGCCTATGAAGCAGCACACCCTAGAACAACAGTCACTGAGGTCACAGGACCCTTGAGAAGGGCCAGCTATAGGGCAGTGCAACAATTGTGACCGCACCGGGTGCCGACTTTAGGTGGAGGCATCATGTTTGCAAGTATATTATGGTTTTAAAAACGCTTGCTTCCTCCTTCCTGGCCTCCAGCAATTTTCGGCAACAATAAAAATGTCATCATGACTCTGGTGATTAATGTTCTTCCCAGAGAGAGACCAGAATTTTGTCTAGTGGAAGTTTTGACTCATGGAAAGGTAGCTCAGAGGGTTAATGTACTGGCTGCAAAGAAGATGCGCCATGCAGATCACAATGTGCACATAATGTGTCTAACGTCATATATTCAATGTAAATAGGTCAGTGGGTTACTGCATTTGTCAGAGAGATCCTTTTGTTACTTGCAGTGTATAAGTTAAAATCCTAACTTAGAACAGTGAGCTATTAACTGTCATCTAAGAGCTGCATACAAACTGCAAGGTATAAATTAGAGCGTTATGCCCCCCCCCAGTCTTTGATTATCCTAATGTCCCAAAAAGTGTTCTTTTGGACAGGAATCAATTATGATTATTAAGGAGAACCCCCAACCATGGTATTACGTTTTAAATTCTGGGTATTGTGTTTCTCCAGACCAATCACTATAAAACTATACGGGCTACTAGTATAGTTGTCATGTGACTCCTACACCTTGTAGTCCTTAGTCTTATATAACATTTTCTATACAGTGATTTACACACATATTTGTCTGTGTAATGTGTATGATGTAAAGTGCTCCGACGCCCTACACTGGTATGAGTGGCGCTGTAAATCAAATTAAATGCATCTGAGAGAGAGTAGTTATGGAAACTTTGGGGGCACAGTTAAAGGGTGGTATTGAGGGAATCCATGGCCGAGGTGGTCATTGGGGGGGCACTAACAAACATTAATGCAAAGGACATCACCAGTGATATGGCTGGCCCTGCGCTTGAGGCCAGTCTGCCTCACCCATAGGTACCTCCATTGGCCTTGTTTCAGCAGTATTAGCTGCAACTCATCAGGGCTTGGCAATGCAGGATTTGCACGCACACCAAACTAAGTTTGCAAACTTCACAGTCTCCCTGCTTCATTCACAAGCACTTTTAACATGTGCTGCCTGCTGTGGGGCCACTGGAATTAATTATGCAGCAAAGGATGACAACATTATGCCGTAGTGTTGACAAAATTCTGCATTCAAAAAACGCAGCAGCGTAATGCAGTATATTTTCAAATATTTTAATATTTTGACATGTGTACACATGCTAACAGTCTCTGGAAAGATTTTGGCTTATTAGTACCAGTGTAACATACAAATGCAGCAGTGAGAAAGGTGACCAGTCAACCTTTACAATAGGCCATCCACTCCGCAGCAACACAAGTCACATTTTATATTAACTTTTGAGCTACAACAATTTATTAGTTTAAATGGGCAGATCATGCAGCAGATCTTGCATTATAAGGCAAATATGGCAGAGCCATAATTTTAGAGAAAACATTTGCAAACTAGGATATTTTGCCATTCATGTTTGAACTGCTATTGTGGAAAAAGGGAGAAGTGCTGATGACAGAAACTCCATGGCTCGGAGACAAATGGCTTATGTTTCCACATTTTATCGTATTTGATATATTCTGTGATTAGAAGCATATCCCACTTTGTGAATATACTAGCAGCCCGCCCCAGCAATGCCTGGGGCAGAAGGGGGCTGGGGGCAGCATTTCAGGCTTGCGTGCACTCCCGCCCCGGCCCGCCACAACATTGTCTGTGTCCCGGACAATGTTGTGGCGGGCCGGGGCGGGAGTGCACGCAAGCCTGAAATGCTGCCCCCAGTGCCTGAGCCTTACCTCAGCCGCATTTGTTCAGGGCCAACCTCCCGCACTGGCTCCCTCCAGCCCTGACGTTTCCCGTGTCCCAGAGCCTTGCCTGAGCCGCCGCTCCTCCCCGCGCTCCTCACTTCACCGCCGCTCCTCCTCGTCATGAAGCACCTGAGCTGCCGCTCCTCCCCTTGCTACTCACTTCACCGCCGCTCCTTCTCGTCATCACGTACGTTGCGGCCAGCGCTACGTCGCGACCAGCGCAGCATCGCGGCCGGCGCTACTTTCAGGGCACTACTTTTTTTTTTTAACGTTATATTTTTAAATTTACGTTTTTTTTTTATTTTCTTTAGCCTATGTCCATCTGCACACCCTGAGGATTACAACAATGTATTGGGTGTGTGGATTGGTGCTGTGGTTCCCACGTTTACCTTGCCAAAAGGTTTGTGTTCTCTCTTTATAATAGTAGTATAGATATAGATTTCAATGTCAATAACTCATTATAACTGCAAATGATCATGTGTATCCATTGGTTGATTAAACTGGGCAGTGAAATGCCAAACATATACTAAAAATTGGGATGTCTGCGCATTCTGGCCACACCTCTGGCTCCACCCACAGATCCAATCCTTGGGTTATTCCCGCCCTCTGATTCTCCGCCCACTGTTCCCCTACTTTATTTCCCCCACTTCGACCACTGTGTAAGTCTCAGCATCCCTGGACCTGTGATGTGCCGTCGCTGCGGGCGCCGCATGTGCCACACATTTATGGTGCCAGGCCTCCGCATAAGGGAGCTGGCCATTATTGTATCCCTAAACGTGCGCACGTTGTCAGTTTGACATTGACTACACGTAGAGGGACTCTAAGTTTCTTTTAAAAAATATAGCTAACATTTGGACCTATACATTTTATTTTGTATAAATTAATTGAATATGTGTAAAATTTAGCAATGCCCGGGGAATTCGAGTAAAGGGAGCACCCATTGGCGAATCACTAGCGTGTGTGATTGCTGCATTATTTATTACTAACTTTGAAGTTGTGCTTTAACTTTGGATAAAAGTTATCATGAATTCTAGCACCAAGAAGCCAATATTTGTAAATATGTGTGCTACAAATAATCCCTAACATACACTGTGCATACAGTATATTTAATCTGGTGCTTTAATCATAGGCTGTTTTAAAGTATTCTGATAAAAATCGAATCGTGCTGAAGACAGCCTTCATTGTGTTGGATTGAGGACCCGGAAGTCTGCACACCTAGCAGACAGAAATAAAGCACTTTGTGAGAAAGTTTAGCGTTTTCCGTACAGGTGGTGTTTGTTGGCTTGTGGCAGGGTCTGTCACATGTCCTGGATTCCTGGCATTTAATTGAGTCTATCCTATTTCTGCGCCCTAGTGTTTCTTGTGCCCCACCTGGCACACATCATGTCGGAGGATGGTGATGACGTTAACATTTTGCCCCCCCCTGGAAAAATGTCTGCGGACGCCCATGCCGGTGATCAGCCTTGTTCAAGTATTTGTCACTTCCTCTTCTTTGTCCTTCTGAGACCCCCTGTACTGCGGAGGTCTTTCTGTCCCTCCCACCCCCCCTCCTGCTGCCATGAAGATGTCCGCTAAGGAGGCCCATGACCCAGGGACCGAAGCCACTGCATCTTTAGCCATTATGGAATCTTTACCCGACTGCCCAGGCTCACCACATTTTGGCAGCAGCAGCTTTCAAACTCCGGCGCTGCCACCCCTTCCTTCCGCTTTTGTTCGAGGAAATCCAGATCCTCATGCAGCCACTGATCTCCCAGGTCCCTCCCGCGTCCATTGATTCTTCGGCAGCATGTTCATGGGATGCCGGGTAGAGTGAGGCTGAGAGCGGCTGCTGAGTCCACTCGAGACAAAGCACGCCATAATGCACGGCCTGAGGCAGTCTGCTTGAATATTGCAATGTTTTGATGCGGCGTTTATGAGGAGTTCCAGGCGTGACTGTAAGCGCAGCAGCCTTGTCTGCCTCGGACACCCCTCCCCAGCCCCATCTCTGACAGTCCGTGAGCCTCACGCAGGGTCAGCCAGGAAGCAGTGTGTACGGACCCGCCCCAACTCTTGGGCGCATCTCTTTGCAGATTTCACAAACGCAAACGTGACCCAAGGGCATTAGAGCGCTTTGCACGTGCATCAGATTACACTACACAAGATCACATTCACTTTTCCCCCCTATTTTTTCGCAAGTGATTTGCCCAGGGACACAGGCTGTTAAGTAAATGCCAGGACTCGGACCTGGTTCCCAGTTCGAGAGTTGGCTGCTCTGGCCGTGTGGCCATATCTCCTTCATAAACTATTGGTAGGGCACAACCAGGTGCCATGCTTGCCGTGCCCCAAGTCTGCCCATATTTCTTTTTTCTAGGCCAAGAAGTGCCCTCGATGGCGGTAAAGCGCCCACCGCCCCATCCTGTCCCCGAGAGATGAACTCTCGTGACATTTGTGATCCTCGTTAAACCGCGCTGTCTGCCCACGCCGTGTCTCTTGCCCTTTATGTACTCTGATGCTAAGTGCTTAGAAACAGGCTGGACACCGCCTTAAGTGCTGTGTGTGTGTGGGTCTCTGTGTGTGTGGCTCTGTGTGTGTGTGTGTGGCTCTGTCTGTGTGTGTGTTTGGCTCTGTGTCCGCAAATACTCTCTACTACTCTCTAATGCTCACCTATTGTCATTGTAAATGACAATACCATTTATTTATTTAAAAAAAAGAAAAAAAATGTCATGAGCAATGCCAATAGCTCTACCTTTAATAATGCTGAGACCATTGCATTGTAAATGCTTGTTTTTCTTTACTTTCAGCTATGCGTCTTTGCAATCTGGCTAAAACACTGACACAGTCAATAGATCTCAGTTAGGCAAGACCTACTGGCTTTGCCAGTGTTCGTTTTGCACTTGGGCAGCCCTTCCGGTGCTCATAATAAAGTAGTAGTTATAAATAATGGTGAATTGTACCCCAAGGCTTACTACCACAGTTTAGCATCCACTGCTGTGTAGCTAAATTCGCTCTCTACAAATAGCTTTATATACATATGTACAGCGCCTAGCACCACACAAACTTAGCAACGCTGTCAAGAAAAAGCCTTGGTTTATTATTACTTCATTCAATGATTTTCGTTTCATTTACCTCGGAAGGGTGAACAAATGAGTAGGTCCTGAAAGTAATTAAGTATATGACAGGCAGGCTATGAACTCTGAAATTTCTGTAGTGAATCCATTAACTCATTGTAGGATGTCAGTGTGAAGGAGAGCTCCTTTGCTCCAATACATCCCATTAAAATAGCTTTCCTGAATACTATAGACCTGACACATAACCAGCGCTTAATTTAAGCTGGTGGTTTCCGGTGCTTAGCACCAGCACTTAATCATCAACACCGGCGCTTTTCGACAGTTCTAGTTATGAACACATTAATTTATGGTTAGCACGGGAGGATTAAGAGATTTTCCAGAATCACAGGATGTTGGGCCAACGCCGATATTCAAAACTTGGTTTCGCGGCTCTGAATTCGGCAGCTCTGACCATTGCGCAACATCCTCTCCCCACTATCATGGTTAATAGTTGGTTCTGACAAGAGCCCAGGCACTTACGTTTTTTACAAATTAACCACTGCTCAAAATCTGTCACGTAACCCCTCGTAGCTGAATGAGAGACACTGCTTCTCATTTAGTTATTTGGAGGGTGGGAGGGGCGGCTACTTCCATTCCAGTCTGAAAATTAACTGTTGACTCTTGCAAAGATGCTCTTTCTGCTGTACAGGGTTACTGATGGGAAATAGTGCCATAAGAAGAGTAATTGCAATACAAAGCACATATACCTCAGCTTAGCTGCTGGGGGTTTCCATTATCCTCCCGATCCCTGTAAGTGACACTCAAGAAGCTTCCACAGACTCCTTCACAGTGGTGTGAACTTTGGAAGTAAGAAATACCATAAAGTACCTTCAGTGCTGCTCAAAGTTGCCAGCTTACTGAAAACCATAAACTGTGTGCAGATTTCTCACGCTTCTTCCTACCTAACACTTCTAAGTGCTCCGTTCCATAACACGAAAACCACACCTCCGAGGCCACCACGCATGACATGAATGAATGAATGAATGAAAAAGGCTTTATTTCGATAAAAATCATATCTTAAAAGCATGAGCATAGAAAAAATAATACATTGACAGTATAAAAGAACAGATTTTACAACCATTTTAAGGCTTAAATCCAAAGCTTCTTAAAATTATCATTAAAACGATACAAATATTACGTCCGAAAAGCGACACAAAGAAAATAGAATCACAGATTAAACATTTTCTCTTAGCCTTTTTGATCTAATGAACCAAGCCCATCTCAAAAACTTTGATAATTCACAGGCATATAATGGTCGGGTGTCCGTTCTAAAAATGCGCAGCCCTGCAAGGTGTTGTCTCGTGCCTAGTTCTCTACATAGGGCTTAAGCCAACAATTCCTTGGTGATTGGTATGCTGGGCATGCGAACAAAATTCCACGCATGACATGGAAACACTTCCCACACAGGATCAAAAGAAAAACAAAATCCTTTTGTCCACACACCCTACAAGGTGTAGCAGGCTATTCACGTAAACAAGTGCTTCAGTGCTCCGCACAGGTAGTAAGCGCTATTTAAATTCTGCAATTCAATACAAAAAGAGCTTAGGGGGTATTGCACCTTCTGCCTGTGCTCTAGGTTTAACAAGAACGTCAGATATTAAAATCCAGCTAGTATAGTTCATGACACCCATGACCTTTTATTGAGCAGTAAAAGACAGCCATAAATAAGCCGCAATAGAACTACTTGTGGGAACCTGTGCCACTATACTGCTGCATCAGTGATATCTACTATGAACTACAGAATTTAGGAGTGAGAATGACAGAGATTTACCCAAGTGTCGGCTACACAATCGCTCGCTCTCATTACCTGTAGACAGGGGTATGAAGTAGTCTGCAGAAAGGGGGGAGGTCGAGAGAGAGGTCTGACGGTGTCTGGGTGAGGGAAGATCAGCAGGATGGAGGACCAGGAGAGTGATCTGATGAGAGGTTTGGTAGTAGACAAATTTAGTCTGTGTGAGGGATGAAAAAGGCTCCAGGAAAGCGATGTGAAAGAGGGATGGTACGCGTAGAGTTCCGGAAAGACATCTGGTCGGGATCTGAGCAAGGGACAAGGGGCAGCGCGAGGCCTAGTCAAATAAGTGTATGGCTTGTGTAAGAAAGTCTAGTTTTTGATTTGCATAAAAAGTGTGTGTTTCAAAAGTGAGTACAGCAGTTGTGGTGCTGCTGTTGGAAATGCTTATTCAGTAATACTGCTGACCAGCTTGGGTAGAAGCTGTTAGATATTTAATACCACAAACAGGCGACACAATACCTGGCTGTAGAGCCTGACACAATGTGAAATCAGCCACACCACGTGTAGCATGCAAAACAGCCTATTCACTGCCTGCCTAGAGTCACTGACTGCCTTCTTCCATGTGGCTCACCTGACTGTGGGTTTCCCCCATGGACAGTGGAGATGTTGCAGCCTGCCCGTGCCCCAGACTGCAGTGAGCAGAGTCCAGGAAGTGGTAAGGAGACAGACTAGTGCTGTCTCTTCCCAAAACAAAAGTTGTTTAAAAAACGATTTTCCCTTTCGGTGATTATTGTGTTTGCCTGTGGTTGTTACAGTTTAAAATTGTAGTTTTTACCTGCCTGTAATTGCCTATTTTATCACATGTTTTGTGTTTTAAACTTGTGATTTTTCCTTGCCCATGAATGCTCCCATTTATTGTGTTGAATTGTTGGATTTGAAGTCCAACCTCTGTAGTTTATCCCTCTCATTCCTTGGTGACAAATCTGTTTTCCCTCCAAATTTCTCCTTTGCTCTGTGCTAAGACCTGTATGTTAAAACAGTGCAACCCCAGCCACCATTTTGTCTTCACAAGCCAGTGAAACCAGCCCCCCTGCCTCCCCCCACCAGCAACAGGGATATTCTACATCAGAGGGTTCTTCTGTGAGCTGTTTAAACTGTGTTTACTAGGGGCTGGGCACTTCGTTTTTTGGCCAGCAGAGGGAGTAAAGTTGTATTCAAACCGTATTGTTAGACTTCAAGTTAATGAGGCCTTTACCTGCAGTAGTTCAAAGTGTGGATTGAGCCTGTCTGTCTCCTAGGAGATTCTGAACAGGAAAAGCAGCTTCCAACTCCCTGGCCAGCAAACCTTGTCTGAGGTGTCTGGGACATTATATGGTCTGCTAGTGGTTGGTACATGTGTACACTGATTGGTGGTTGTATCTGGTGTTTCTATTGGATTAGCGTTAATGTCCTCATTGGTTGGGTATTTGAGGGTTCTTATTGGTTTCTGGGTCTGAGATTCAATCTTAATAGGGTTGGGACTAGGGCTAGGATTTCTATTGGAAGTAAGGACTAGGGCTACCTATGGCATTGGTTGCATGGACTTGGGTTGGGACTACTGGTAGGGCTAGGACCTTTATTGGACGTAGAGATCAGGGTTTTTGAACTGATTGGGTGCTTGTACTAGGGCTAAGATTGGCTGTAAGGTCCTAGTCTCCTATCCGTTCTAGATTTTAGGGCTAATGTTGTGATTGGATAGTGTTAGGGCTAGGGTTCCCATTGGCTGGAAGGGTCACCTGATTACTAGGGATATAAAAGACCAGGGTTAGGGCGTCTCAGTCCGGGCGTCGAGGCTAAGGGCAGTTGCCTGATTGAGCCTGCTAAGGGCAGAGAGGACAAGGACAGTTGCCTGTTTGAGACTGGTCGGGACTAGGGCCAGAAATGCTGCCCATTTTCCCACTTTGCAATACCCAGCCCACACCATCCACATCCACAAACAGAGCAACACGCTCACACCAAATGTACACCACGCACAACACTATGCACAGATTAATCAACCAGCATGCACCACAAACCCAACCAAACCACATCTACACACCCTACTATCCCAACTACCACACATATTTACCATCACCTACAAACCATACACAACTCTATCCTATACCAATAACCAATACACTCATATCCAATGCACTACCCTATTTCTCAGCCTATACTTCACTCAATATATCTTCAAGCCCAACCTTCTGACTCATCTCAAACTTCTTTCTACTACTCCTTCCAATGCACTACCCTATCTCTCATCCTAAACACTTATCAATACATCCTCTACACCCACTCTCTCATTCATACCAAACCCCATACCACTACTATGATCACCAAAATAACCCTTTCTAGACTCTCTCCTCCTCTACCCCTCCTTGCATCATCTGACACCTCTTTTTACTATACCGATCCCCTAAAACAAACCTTTCTAAACTCTTCCCTTTGACTCCACCCCTCCAAAACTCCCTTTTTACTCATCCAAAAGCCTCCTCCTACTACTAAGACCTTAAGAAAAAACCCAAAATCCTTCACTCTTTTATCCCTCCACTATCCTTTTCAATTAAAATTAACAGACTAACATGTTCACTTCTCAAATTCCATATTCAACTTTACTAATATACTACCCAAATAACTGAATAACATATTCACTACTCAAATTACTTCATATTTATACTATACTAATTTTCAACACTAATCCTCTATGGGTTCCGGAGTGGCGTGCTACTCGCCGGAAAAGCGCTTCAACAACGATAAGGGGTAACAAGTGCTATATGAATGCAAATCTTTCTTCCCCTTTTTATCCCTCTACTATCCTTCTCACTCCAAGTAACTGACTAATATCCACCACTGAAATTACTTCATATTTCACCATATTAATTCACCACTAATCCTTTATAGGCTTCCTGAATAGCGTGCGTCATCAAGCGCTATATAAATACAAACCTTTGTCCTCCTCTATCCTTCTGCTATCATTCCAAATCCAAATAACTGACTAACCTATCCACCACTTAAAATGTACTTGCATGTTTTACTATACTAATTCAACAGTAATCCTCTATGGGTCCCGGAGTAGCGTGCTACTCGCCGAAAAAGCGATTTGACGCCTTTACAATAAAATATAGCAGTAAATTCAGTATCCTCTGCAAAGCCCCCGTCCCCAGAGCAGATGGTGCTTGAGAGTTCTTGCTTGTACACTCATCTGGGAGCAACAGTGGTTCATAGGTATAAATGGTGGCGTGCAAGACTGAATAGGACAGAGGCAGGTTAGCTAGTATGCTCATATTACTGGACATGACTACAGCCTACGCTGCTTCACCAAAAGTGTTGGAGTCAACTGCAGCATTAAAAGTAGCAAATGTTACTAATCCTGATTCTGGGTTGATCTGCTTGAGGGATCAGGACAAGTGACCTGTGTAGCCTGACTAGCAAGACCAAACTGCTGGCCATTGGCTTCTTAAAGAAGTCTGTAAGAAGGGGCATAGCTTTTTCAAACTATGGGAGCTGCCATATCGCTCAGCAGGAGTAGCAAATAAGTAAATAAAAATGCTTCTGATATGTACGGTAGTCATGTTTGTCAGTCGGTTCTCCGAAACAAATGTGCCAGAAGTGCAAACATTAGAGAGCTAGTGAGCTTGGTAGGGCCTAGTATCTGCTGGCTCTCTAAAAATACATGAAAAATCAAATCCTCGAGCGGACAAGGGTGGCGGCATGGATAAGTAAAGGAGAACAATGAATGAGCATGAAAGTGGGGTATTTAGTAGCATCAACAAGCACTGGCCTCCTTTAAAAATAAATAGCAACTACGAGACTGCATTGGGGGGGGGGGGGGGGAGACCAGGCAAGCAATGAATGAAGGGGAGGTAAGCAGGTATGGACGATGGGGGAAGGATGGGTGTGGGTGGGGAAGCAGAAACAAAGGAGGGTGTGGAAATGAAAACAGCAACAGAAATGTAAAATGGGGGAAGGTGGGAGCGGATTCGAGGGTAAGCAAAAGTGGTTGGAAAGGTAAGCAACAATGCCGTGTGATAGGCAGAAACGTACTACAAAGACATGTACTGTAATGTGGTGCTACAACTGAAAGAAAAAACAAGTATTGGAGTGACTTTTCAGCTGGCCAAAAAAGAAAAGAGTACCTGAATCATGTTTGGAGCAGCTGTTGGGCACTAATTAAATTGAATCAATATGTGCTTGGTCCTTGCTCCACAGCAAGCAGTGGAAGTGACGAAATGGCTGCAGAGAAGAGTGCCACAAAAGCAGACAAATGGGCGGGCTCCAAGCCCTTTTTTGTAGACAAGAGTGTCTCGCAAGTAAGACACATGCACAAGTGCTTCTTTTGCAGGTTTTACCCTAAAAATAAATTCCAAAATAGGCAAAGAAAGGGACTTTACATCTCGCCTTTATGGACCTTTTCTCTGCATTTCACCGGGTGAAGAGGTCCAAGCTCTGGGACCTCTTATTAGAAATGGGGATGGATAAGAATATTGCATATTTTTTTTCGGACCTGCATAGGGACCTTTCGGCAGCAGTAAGGTTTGATCATAAGGGTAATCTTACACAGCAGATTGATAATACAAGAGGAGTCAGACGAGGGTGTATCTTGGTGCCCTTGTTATTTACCCTTTATATTAACCATCTTGAACCGGTTTTATATGGAGCTGCTAAGGACATTCCCAGTGTAAGTAACCAAATGATCCCTGCATTGCTCTATGCAGATGATGCAGCGCTTTTGGCACTCACAGCTCTAGGGCTCCAGCACTTGTTGACTGCCTTCACCAATTTTATGGGCTCATTAGACCTAAATGTAAACTTGTCCAAGTAACTAGAGTGTCCTCATTCCCGTACCTGGGCATCTTATTCAACAATAGGTGTTCCTGGGTTCCACAAAGGAGGGCGAAGAGAACTGCTATGGCTAAATCAACAGGTGGGGGTTCTTGATTTTGCCTTAAGGCTGGGTTCCAAGCCCATGCAGGCCAACTTGAACATATATATATGAACTTTTTGCCTTCCTCCTATTTTTTTTCTGACCGGTTGTTGGTTATTTTATTACTCTGTGCACTTTACTACTGCTGATCAGTGCTAAAGTGAATATGATCTCCCTATTCTAAATTAATGTATGTATGGATTAGTGATTCCTTGATTGGATATTTGGTTTACTTGTCAGACCCTAGTACAGTGTACTGAGTGTGCCCATGGCGTGTAAATCCAAATGCTGCTAGTGGGCTTGCAGCACTTATTGTGCCACCCACAGAAGCGACCTTGTAAAATGTGTCTAAGGTCTGCCATTGCAGAACCTGCGTGCAGTCTGGTACTGTCATGCTGACTGCACAAGTGCACCCACTTGCCAGTGTCCGTGCCCACCAGCTCCTAAAAACTTCCTACTTCAAGGAGTCTTTTCTGGACATTGTCACCAAGCCCCAACACCGCTTTCTTTTGTCGTGGTTCAGGTTTAATATTTACATTTTTTGCTGGCTGACCCTTTAAGCTGGGCTAACATAGATGACCTGGGTCCTTACTCATGCAAATGATTATCAAGGCAGGACACTATGCATTTTGTCCTATTCTGCGATTTTTATCTGTCTATACGCAGACGTTCTATCCTTCAAATTTAAAAAAATAAAGGTTTTCTGCAGGCTATCCCAGCTCTTTTATACCTGCAGATGTTGAGTAACCCCTGGGAAACTTTCAGCATCGCTAGGTTTTTAGTAGCAGCAGTTAGAGCAAGGAAAACAAGCATTTGCAATGCAATCGGTCTCGCATTTGGTACCTTATAAGTATTTATCCATCTAACACATTATCCTGGGTGCTGCAACCAGCGGCTCAAATTAAGCAGAGGGAGAGGGGAGCAATGACAACCTGTGAGGGAGAAAAAGACGACAGACAGGACTTACTCGGTCTTTCATCCTTCCAAGATTGATCACCAACACATCACCAGCTCCACAAGACTAATCTACTAAAAATGAGGTTAGGGAAGACTAATAGGGCTAACTTGGTCTTTCATCCTTGCAAATTCAATTCAAATTGACAATTAACCAGTGTATGCATTATAAATATTGAACACGCAAGGGGTTACGGGTGGTAAGGTGTAAGAATAAAACCATTAATTTCAGAAGAAAGGAAGGAGAGAGGGTATCATTTATAAAACGCATGTGCACACAGCCCTGAGGATGCACTTAGGTGCCTGGATGGGTAAAGAGTTTGAAAAAAAGAGTGGTTTGCCAAGCACTTTCAAAAGACAGGATTGCTCCTTGCCAATGACGGACGATTTGCATGAAAGATGAGTCGAAAGATCGCTGTTTTTAGGTCAAGCCTAGAGCAGCACATGCGCTGCTTGCTCAACTTTTAGTAAGGGGCTTCAGAAAGCTCCCCAAGCTCTCCACACACTCATATGTGTGCTTTGTTTCCCTCACAGGCTAATGGGCTTTGAGTGCGTCTATCAAATAAAGACAGCTCGCAATTGGGCAAAGGTGGGTGCATGTTCTGCCTTTGCACCGCCCATGGCCTATTGCTTGCGGTTACCCGCACAGGCCACATCTGTTTTCAATTATCGTGCCCAGACACGGACACGATAATTGAAAACAGATTGCTTACTGTGGCGCACGCACACCACTCGCGGGCTTGTTCTTTATTGTTTTTTCAAAGAGACTTAAAGACACTTGAGGCATTGAGGGTCTCACTTCATCTTGTCAAAGTGGCATCTATCCGGGGTTGGGCTATTTTGCATTAATTTTTCTATGTTATGTACAGCACAATGGATCTCGGCCTGGCTCTTCCAGCCTTATCCGGCTCCAATTTACATCCGCTGCACTGTTGGGTGGGCTCTGACGTGAAGACTGCTCTAAAGCAGCCCAGAGGCTCCCCCAGACAAAGGGGCTGCCCACTGGGGTGCTATTGATCGGCCGAGGGGCTGATGATGTCAGCACACTAAATATTTACTGCTCACACACTTGGGGCCGCCATGCACCACGCCTCCGCTGTGAGCTGGGCCAGGTAAATCATTCCATTAGGGTGCATCAGGCGCAGCGCACACTCTGGCCGGGCGGGCTCTGCGTGTGCGGGGGCGTCTACTGGAGCAACGGGAAAAGCAAAGAGTCACAACAGGGGCTTCAGGAATGGTATCTCCCGGAGACACGAGAGCTACGCTTACCTCAGACTCGAGGATAGCCACCAATGTGCACACAAGAGTTGTACAGGGGGCGCAAGGGAGCAGGACTCAGGCGCAGTATGAAGGGCACCTACAGATAAATATATGTGCACAGAAAAAACTTTGGTATGCAACAAAAACAAAATGCCTTTTGTAATACATAGATATGTGTACGCACGTGCACGTACACATCTATACTTTTTTCATTGCATTTTTATATAGCGCAAACTCAACCCGAAGGTATTGGGGCACTTTAAGTGAACACCAGTTACTACACAAGGACATAATCAATGTTGCTTTGCATGAGGAGAATATGTGGCACAAGGGCACAATCATTTATGGTGAACATGCAGAGATTATGTGATTTGTCCAGAATCACAGGATTCTGAGCCGACGTCGAGACTTGAATCTGGTTCCCCAGCTCCACATTCGGCAGCTCTGGCCGTAAGGCCAACCCCTATCCTCTACCTATTTAAAATACATGAGTATAGCAGCAGCACTATAATGCTTCTTGGCCCCTCATTTGACACAGTCCTCTACGTGTGAACAAACTTTCGCCACCACTACTTTTGCAAGTAAACCCTATTCGCTCTAACTTTAGTTTGCAATCAGTAATTTTTAGTGATTTCATATTCTGCCGACATGTAACCATCACAATGTGTAATTCTAGTAGTAGTAGTTCGTCACCTCTACCATGTTATCTGAAATGTCTGATCTAATCTACTTCGCTCTATTGTAAAGCACCCTGACACCTCTGAGTACAGTATACACTATATAAAAGAGCATACATAATTAAACGGGGTATTCTATCCGTACGTGCAGTGTGTGCAATGTAGTTTGGAGCTGGGTCACAAAGCACCCGTGGCGACCTCCTTTGGTGAGTCATAGCCCCCACAAAGTATCATAGTACAAAGAATGTTGTCAGTCAGCCTGGATACATGCTTCATGCCATGCCATGCTAGGTTTGTGAGTAGACCTTAAATGAAGCTGTGCTGTTTACTGCGAGCACACGTTATAAATAGCCTTTTTTAAGTGGACATAGAACACAGGGTTGTAGATGTGTGCACGGCCACAAAATGCCATAAAGAAGGCCTTGTGACTTGGGCCCAGTTGTTCTCCCTGTAGGTGCTTCACGATGATCAACCTGCTTAGTTATATATTTATGTTCACTGTTCAGTGTAGGAAGGGGTAGGATTCACCAGATAAAGTGGCTCACGCTGCCTTCCCTTCCCTCAGGAAAGGTAACAGATCGTAATTCACTCACCGGATCAGCGCTTATGGTTTAAACCATGGTGTTTTTTTAATGTCAACTATTTACAAACAACTGTCTTTAACCACGAAAATAATTTGCACGTTGATATAAAATGACAATTACTACACAAGCTTATCCGTAAATCACGGGCAGAGTTTGTCGCTGATCAAATCTTGACAAGCTCCAATCCCACAAAAACCATCTTTAAACTGCTTAAAAATACGAAGAATACTGGTCAGGCCAGGATTTCCCCGGTAGCATCTAATCATCATTGTGAGGCATTAGCACTCCACTTTGTGGAAGAAGTGGAGCAGATTTACCTGGCTCTCTCCACGGGGAATACCCACACTGAAAACGCTGGGCTAGTAGGGCCAGACAATGGGATGAATAATGGCGTGTTGGCTCTGCCATTGCTGTCGCCTGAGGAGTTTCAGATCTTAAGTGCTAAGATTAAGTCGGGTTCGCCGGCTGATCCGCTGGTGGTGAATCATTTTCACCAGCTCTTACCTCTTATCTCCCCGGTGGCCTTAGAACTGGTTAACCTATCTTTGAAGTCAGCCTCCGTCCCTAGGGCGTGGAAGCATGCTAAGATTATTCCTTTGTTAAAAAAGCCATCACTTGACCTGGACAACCCAGGCAATTATCACCAAATATCTTAGCTCCCTTTCATGGCGAAAGTGGCGGAGGCTCATGTAAATTCCATCTTATCTAACTACATTGATGTGCACAACATCTTTGACCCATCCCAACATGGATTTCACCCCGCCATAGTACGGAATCCTCTCTTTTGGCGGTCACGGAATCCATCCGTAGTAGGTTGGATGTAGATGATTCTGCGGACTTGATCCTATTGGATCCAAGTGCCGCATTTGATACGGTGTCCCGTGAGATTCTCCTTCATCGTTCTTGGACGATTGGCATTAGGGATGCTGTCCTGGAATGGTTTTGGTCCTTTCTGGCTGAGCGGTTGTTCCAAGTGTCCGTGCCGCCGTTCCATTCTCACGAACATGCTCTGGGCAAGGGGGTTCCTCAAGGTTCTATCCTGAGCCCACTTTTATTTAACCTGTATGTGGGACCTTTGGCGGAGGTGGCCAGAGGCCGGGGGTTGTCATTGGTGTCGTATGCTGACGACAACCAGCTGGTAATCGCCTTCTCCAAAAAATGCAGTACTAACCTGGAGAACTTCAAGGAGGACCTATTGATTATCTCGGACTGGATGAAGGCTAATTGCCTTCAACTAAATGCCAGCAAGTCCGAGAATCTATTGTATGGGAAGAACCAGGGACTCTAGTCAGAGCAATGGTGGCCTGATCATCTGAAACCTGCGCCGTTGCCGAAGGAGACGGTGAAGAACCTGGGTGTTTGGTTCGATACCGGACTAACATTCGATAAGCAGACAAAAGCTGTAGCCGCAGCCTGCTTTGGGCTTCTGAGAGGACTGAGGCCTTTGCTTGGCTTCTTTCCTCCCAGAGTACGCCAGACCATCCTGCAGGCTTCTATCCTTGCGAGGCTTGATTATGGCAATGCCTTATATTTAGGTGCTAATAAAGCTAGCATCAAGCACCTGCAGAGAGTCCAGAACGCAGCCGCACGTATGTTAGTGGCTCTCCCAAGATCTCATTCAGTGGCCCGGGTACTTTTGAAGCTACATTGGTTGCCAATCGAAGCCCGCATTCAGTTTAAGGCGCTATGAATTGCGCATAAATTTCTGCGGCTCCAAGCCCCTGTGGGGTTATTGGGTCTACTGAAGCCATACTTGCCTAGTCGCGCTTTGCGTTGGGCTAATCAAGGTCTGGTTTCTGTCCCTCGAGTTAAGAAAGCGAGGGCAGGGGGTCGTTCGTTAAGCCTCTTGGCGGCCAAACTGTGGAACTCCCTTCCAGCAAGTTTTCGAGCCAAGCCCAACCTTCTGTCGTTTCGAAAATCCTTGAAGACCTGGCTTATCTCTACTATGTGATATCTGTCGCTCGTTGTGTTTCCCTGTTCTTGTCTGGTTTCTGGTTGCGCTGGGACGCCTCGTCGCTGAGGCAGCCATGCGCATTACAAATCCTGCAATAAATTGTGAGCATGGCCATGTTTGTTTTCTTGTGCTAGGTGGTTCTAGAGTGGAATTTCTGAGGCATTAAACAATGTTATTTTTCAAATTAGTTAAGCTCTACTGCAGAAATGATATTTGAATAGCACCAAAAAATGTGTGAATCTGTGTGTATTGTGCACTTATTTCAAATAACTTGTTTCGATCCATATTTTTTCACCAGCATGTCATCATCCTCAAAGAAGCTTTATTCGTTATTAGAAAACACCATAAAAGTACAATTTAAAACAATGTCATATATATACATTCTTCCTTCCCAAATGCTTTCACAAGTTTGATCTATTTACAATCCATTTAATTCTGATCCCCTCCCCACAGTTTTTACTCATATTTTTATTGGAGGTTCCTTTCCACAGATCTCTCTTGTCTTTCTTAGCGTAACTGCTAATCTTAAAAAGCTTGTAATGGCAAGTAGAGTCAGGGGGTCTTGGGCCATTTGCAGGTATAAAAGGGCTACCTTGGCCTGTTTGAATTTATTCTTTTTCAGCAAAGCAACTAAAAAACGGCACCTGGGTAATGAATAAAAAAGGCACAATAATACAAAATGAAGGGTATCCTGCGAAGATCGTTGATCGGAGCTGCAGGGACCCTTTGGCTCCATAATAGTACTAAAACCCGCCGGATCGGCTAATAAATAGTGTAAAAGATTGAGCCTAAAACGTGTTATTAAAAATATATCCTGGGGATTGTGTATAAGGGCCAGGTATGGTTCTATTCCGTCACATGACCTCACAAGCCCATGAGCTTTGACCGACTTTTTATTCCAATCTCTCTCTTCTCTAAGAGCGGCTTTATACATAAAAAAAACCCTTCTTTACCTTCACCTTGTCCCCACCTGTGATTCCACCCGGGTTGGAGAAGAGATCTTTGCGACCTATAGCTTCAAAGGCGTCCTTCAGATATTTTAGCCATGGGATGTTCATATCCCTGCCTAAACAATCCTTAATTATTTGTCAGGTTAATTCGGCTTCGGGGTTGTTCCAAACTTTTAACCAGGCTAGCAGGGGTCTGACCTGGACCTTATCCTTTATATGGAGAGCCGCACCTAGTTCTTCATGAACAATGTGGGCGGGAACACACTGTGGCACCTTAAGCAATCTTCTCATGAATTTGTTTTCCTCCACCTGTAGCTTCACTACCCCCACAGTTCTGCCCCGTATGCCGCTTTGGCGTGACACATTGAGTTATATAAACTCATCATTTGTTCTGGGGACCAGCGTCCGAGCCTACTACCAAAATTCATGATTGCCCCTGTGCTGGATACTAGCTTATTGCTTTGTTCTTCCATGAGAGCTTTAAAAGTTAGGTGCCCATCAAATAAAATGCCCAAGTACGAGAAGGTCTGTACCTTCTCTAGTTTAACGAGCATGTCATAAATAGTATATGTGCGATGTGCAATGCGAAATGTCAGTTTGATTTGCAATTTACTACCCTTGTTGAATGTATGCCTTGTGCCTTCCCTCAACAAGGGTACAAAATAGCACATTACATACTGTGCATCCAGAAATATGGTTTATGGCATGCTATTTTTTTATACATATATAAATATTTACATATATTTAGCCAAAACCAGTATGTAAAGGGATAAACACCCTTTTGAGTAGGCCTCGTGGTGATTAGTAGAATGATTTCTCAGTGCAAAATCATTGGAAAGTGCAATCTGTGAAGCAGCAAACATTGGTTTTCCATCCGTAGGCCGCGAGTCACAGACTGCCCCGCTCTCACTCACTTCTAGGGCTAGGCGTAGTTTGCGAAGTAGCGCTTCGCGAAGGTACGCAAAGTGCACTTCGCACTATGCGAGCTACGCGTAGTAGCATGGTCGCACTGTGCAAGATGTACAGTGCGGACAAGCATCCGGCACTGTGCAATCATTGAAAACGGCATCCTGCACAGTGCGAACTTTAGTTTTCTGCCGGTCAAGTAGATTTTTACTCGAGCCGCAGCTTTCTCAACGCGGACTGGTAGTTTCCCATCGCGAGCAGTCTCGAGCATACTCAACCACTCACAATGAGAAACCTGACCTCCCTGCATTGAGAATCTCGCTGGGAGGTTTATTTTCCACGCTTGTGATCAGCAACTTGATGTTGCTGATCGCGAATGAGGAAAAGTCTCGCTGGGATGTCATTTTGCTTGTTCGCGGTCGCCAACTTGACTTTGAGGACCGCGAGCAAGCAAAAAATGACTGCTGCACTACGCTACGCGTGTTTGCACTGTGCTATGTGCAGTTCGCGTAGTGCAAAGTAGGGCAAACTTTGCGAACTACATGACCGTAGCATAGTGCTTATCCCAGGCCTACTCACTTCCTTATGCTGCAGCCTCGGATCCCAGCCCGGCTCTTCCAGCCTTATCCAGCTCCAATTTATGTCCTCTGCACTGTCGGGTCACCGGGTGGGCTCTGATGCCGCAGCTCTCTTCCCTGATGCCAGCTTAGTGCTTCGTTGTGCGGTGTATTTGTTTCGATGGGCTTTTCTTTGTTGGCATGGCGAGAGCCGACAGCGAGATTCAAACCCTGTTCCCCCTTCCCAAAGTCGACAGCTTTATATGTTATGCCACATCCTCTCACTTGAAAAGCACCAGGTACGTTTTTAGTCCCTTGGCACTCAGCAACGTCGTCTTTAGTGCTACAGCCAGGCAGACACTAAATCTAATTCTGCTCATAATCATGCGTATTATTATACTTTAGATTGTGTCATTATAGGTGGCATTGCACAGAAAACTGAAATTTTCAGCAGTAATTCCAACTTGCTGTTCTGCAGTATGAAAGACCATTATTTACTGTCTTGCTAAAATACTATTCTCAATGGGCAAACCATTCACCTGTGAGCCAGGCAAGCCCTCCGTGCAGTGCCTGCCCCCAATCCCTGGGCCACAGCCTTCTCGTTTGTTGCTAGCCCCCTTTATGGATGAGAGGGAGGGGGCAGTAAAACACGACAGGAAAAAATCTGCACCCTCCAATTGTTAATTTTCTTGAAAGCGCTTGTTTACTGAGCTAACACTGGATGACAAGCACTTAACTGTTAAGTGCAAACTACATTAAGGACTATACCTGAACGCAAAGGAAGAGAACAGGTGCAGGGAGGGAATGTGCTACTGTTGTGTGTCGATTTAGTTACCGTATATTGGTTTCCTGATTTACGCTCTTATATAGGCACAATTTACATTTCCCTTATTTAGGCATGGAAATCCAACCCATCTTTAAGCATTATTCATGCTTACCAAATACAGGCAGGCCACCTACATCCGTCCATCCATGTCACAACAAGTTCTTGGAAAACCAGACTCTTAAGCCTCTAGGACTTCCCCTTGCTTGGATTATTGATTTCTTCAAGAACTTATTTATTATGCATGAACATCTACTCCTTAGGGGTTCATTCATGACATTCTGCTGCCTGACTTTTACATCAATACTGGCATTCCTAAACACCTTCAAGGTATAAATATACCGTCACTTGCCATGGCAAACCACGGTTCGGCTGCATACTTGCCCGGCTCGCCAAGACAAGTTCAGAAGGAATTTGAGTCCCCGCCTGATGCACTGACCAGACGCTGCCATCCTCCTCGCAGAGAATCCAGCTCAAGTGTTTGATTCCCCTTGCTGGGTGTTAGAGATCGAGACGCGGAAAGAGATTCCAACCTCTCTAATTCTAAGGTATGGAGCAGACTAGAACCTGGAGGGACTTTTGGCAAATCTTGGCAACACCAATCCTATCTATAGCCAAACTAGACTATAGAAAAACAGCACCCACTTCTTACCTCGTACTACACTTCGGTTAGTGTAGGTGGGTTGGTCGGAAGCAGAAGCGAGGAGGCCGTATGTGGTCAATAGTGAGAGGTTTATTTAAGGTACGAACACAGGTTGGGGAAAAAAAGGACAATCTGGTGAGTCCAAATCAAAAACAATTGGTTGGCTCCAGAAATGGTGTAGTGACTTCCTCTTGGTCTTGGTGGCACCGGATGTTAGCTGGTCCTCACTGTGGCCAAGAAACCTATTACGGGTTCCTTATGTTTGCCGGGTACCGGAGCGGCTCAAAATAAACAAGAGAAAAGTAGCGGTCAGACACGAGTCCTGTACCAAAAGTCACCATTACCAAGCCATGTGAGAGGGGTTAATAGTTGACCAAAGTGCCGTCTTGTGTGGTTATTCAAAAAGGGGGAAAGGTTGTGTGGGGTACTCGGGAGGGTCAAGGATCGGAGGGGGTTTTAGGCGGAGTGCACGGGGATGCAAAAGAAGAAGGTGAGCACGTGGGTATTAATAACTATATGCCACTCGTTCTTCCCCTTACTCTCCGCTGCCCATAGCACGCTCCCTCCCCCTCCCTAAGCCCCTTTTCCTGTCACGTACCGCTAAGAGTGGCGGCTCGTACGTCCTCCAGGACCCACCAATCTTCAGACCACGTCTCTGGATCGTCGTCTTATAGTTCTCCCGCTCCGGCGTCCTCGTTCTTCCTTTGGAAGTCTTCAGTTTCTGCTGCTGTGGCGTCCGCGTTGTTCTTCGGCAAATCCTCGACTCGACAATCTCCTTCCGGGATAAAAGGATCGATATATAAAGCGAACAGCAAGGGGGAGCAGGGGCAACCCTGTCTCGTCCCCCTTGCTATCCGCACCAACCCCGACAATGAACCTGAAATCCGAATGACTGCAGTCGGTTAAGAATAAAGTGTTCTTATTGCCTGAATAAACTCCCCGGGGATCCCCATCTTCTCTAACACGACCACAAAAAGGCCCAGGTGACCCTGTCGAATGCTTTTTTGGCATCCAATCGGGCCACCCCGACCAGAGAGCATGTCCCCTGCGCCCAATCCAGCAAAGATATTATTCGCCTGATATGGTCTGTGGTACCTCTGCCCTGTATGAAACCATGTTGTCTTATAGAGACAATCCCTGTCATTAGGTCATTTAACTGGTTGGCAATGAGCTTCGAGTAGATTTTGCTATCGGTATTCAGTAAAGAAATTGGCCTATAAGACCCCATCTCTTCTGGATTTTTTCCTTTCTTTTTAAAGACAACGATTATTGCTTCCGCCCATGACCGCGGAGCCCTACCCTCAAAAGCTTGATGACACACATCCACCAATTCATTTTTAAGTTGATTTCTAAATGTTCTATAAAATTCCAACGGGATATTATCTGGCCCTGTGGCCTTACCTAGGGATAGCCCTAAAATCGCTGTCTCGATCTCTTCCCATTCAGGAGGTGCCAAGAGATTCAATCGCTGAGTTAATGAACTCGTTTCCTTTAAATATTCACTCGGTTCAACGGGGTCCCCTTCCTCACTGTAAAGTCATTGATAAAACTCTTGGAAGGCCACCAGAACCCCTCCTTTAGTCTCCTGCATAGCCCCCTTTAGATCCCTGATTTTCAGAATATCGTTATATACCTGCTTCTCCCTTGCTCTCTTTGCTAGCAGTCTGCCAGTTTTTTCCCCAAACTCATATGCTGTTTCCTTATATTGGGTATAATTAATGGCGATTAAATCAGCTATTTTGGAGTAAGCATTAGCCCTACTAATCGAGAGATCCTTTTGGGCCAGTTTACTCATGTCAGATTCTACTCCTTGCCTTAACACCTCTGCCAACTTCTCCTCAGCTCTTGTAATTTCATCAAAATCCTTCCATTGCTCAATTAGAAGTTGCTTACGCTTAAACCCAGAATAACTAAGAGTCTCCCCATGAACCACAGCTTTAAATGTATCCCAAACCATTTCCTGGGTTGCCGTGCCTTTATTGAAAATGAAAAATTCCTCTATTACTTTAGACATATATTGACATTACTGTGCATCCAATAATAATTTGCGCTCCAAATACCATCGTGGGGATTTTATTTTACCCTCCATTTCAACATTCAATTCCAATACTACAGGGTTGTGATCAGAGATTAGTTTGGGATGGATCTGAATTTTGGCCTGTATTAGAAAGACATGTGAAATAAAAAAAGAATCCAGCCGGACAAATTTTAGGTGGGGAGCAAAAAAATACGTAAATCCCGGATCATTCGGGTTCTTCTCATGTCAAACATCATAGAGGCCATGCTCCAGAAGTAACCCCCGTAAAGCAGTGTATCCAAGTTTTTTCTTGCCAATATATGCTGAATTAGATCTTATATCAGCCCCTGCCCCCACGTTAACATTACAATTTCCTCACAATAAAACTGGGGTAATCCATTGTGCCTTTTCTAAGTTAATGAAATTAAATACTTCTGGATCATCCAGATTTGGGCCATATACATTGCAGAGTGTGAACCCTTGCCATCCCACCTTAAATTCCGCCATCACCCGTCTTCCCCATTTGTCTGCAGCCGACTTTATACAATCCACCCACCCCCTCTTTTTCAATATCGCTACCCCTCTTTTAACTCCGGATTGCTTGGAGCAGACTACCAGCTCCATCCCCATGTTCTTTAAATATTCTCTGTTAGCCCACGCAATGTGGGTTTCCTGTAAGCAAAGTATATCTCTACCCAGTATCTGTATAATCTTCGCTAACACTTGTCGTTTTCGGGCATCATTTAAACCACATACATTTACTGTACAGATCTTAATCTTTCTGGCCATCGAAATTTGATTTCTCTTATCACTTTTTTACCTCTTGCTATCAAAACAAATCTCTCTGCATCTGTTTTGCATATTAACAGAAGCGAATTTAAGTCCCCTGCCGCTGCCATTTTCACCCCCCACCACCTAAAACCCGTGCCCCCCCTTACCCCCCTTTTCCTCCCACCCCTTCTATCTTGCCCTTCCCTCCCCCCCTCCCAACCTTCCCATCACATGAGACCCATGGACCATAAGTCCCTGCAATGATGGAGTACCGTGCCGAGCCCCTAAGACCAAAACTTTATCCTACCTAAAGAGGAGATAGAATCACAAACAAACAAGGAAAAAGTAAAGAAGAACCATATAGTCAACAGCCAATCTCTAGGGCCAGCTACATAAATATATAGATTACATCACCATTATTATTCTATCTCTACGTTCTACAAGGTTTCCAAAAACTCTTTCGCCTGAATTTCGGACTGGAAAAACCTGGTTTGGCCTTTAAACATGACCTTGAGTTTAAAGTTCACTCAACTTATTAGTCAAATCCTCACGGTGTGCCTTAATACTCTCCAGCTCTTCTTTCTGCGCTGCGGCATAGTCTTCGAGTACAGATATACGCGCTTCTGCTTCTGTAACTCTGTCTGCAGTTTCTGCTCCTAATTTTATTCGCCCGCCTTACTGCATTTTTCACTTTGCTGCATGTGACCTGCACACGTGTGATTTCAACTTTACTCTCGGCTCTGTGGCCCATCATAGTTTCATATATCGTGACAAGGGTAATTTCCTGCGGGGGTGATGCCTCAGAAGCGCTTGGCTCTACCCTTCTCGTTTCACTCAACGTTTGCCTTTCCTCTAGTGTTTCCTCTATTACTGAGCTAGACGCTTGAGGATGATCTAGCTTGTATTGTTGTTTTTCTTTTTTCCTCTTAGTTCTCTTCTTTATAGTAGAGGCGCTACAATTAGGCGATATCCTGCTTTCCCCCGTTGACTCATCGCCGCTACCGACATCACTCGCGTCATCCACCCAATCCTCATCAGACGATTTTTCAGAGAGTGAGTAAAAAGTTTCGCCAGACTCTGGCACTGACAAAGTCCCCTGTGAGCCAAGCTCATTTTCCAATAAATTGAAGTGAGTCACTACAGCATCAGTGTCTCTTAATGCTTCATCTCCCAAGGCATCACCTTCAAAAATATCCTGTTCCTGTTCCTCTTGAGATTGTACATTGTTTTGTACTGTATCAGGAATGTCTATACTCTCTACAGGTACCTCCTCCTGCTGCACCAGGGAGCCTGGTATTAGCATTACATTTGTGACTGATGCCCCACTTTCTACTGTTGCTGCTGATCCACTAAACTATCATAATTCCGAGTGCTTTGCCGCTCAAACATGGCAGGGAGAGTCAAGCTTTGAGTCCCTTTCTTCAAAGAATGTGGAGCCACAGAGCCCTTTCCTTTTTCCGTTGTTTTTTTTTCCCGGGCTCCCGCAATGTTAACAGTGCTGTTATTAGCTAAATCAGTGACTGGCTCTAAAACATTCTCAGGCTCTCTTACACCCCCGCTGCTCACCCGTTCAATGTTTTCCCCCGTACCTGAGTCCTTGGTTTTATCACTCCATGTGGTCACCTTCACAGTCCTTTCAGCAGCACCATTTAAATTTTCCATGCTTGCCCCCGTACCTGGCTCCTTATTTCTATCACCACGTGTGGTTACTTTCACCGCCGCGGACTCACTCCCTTTCCCTGCTCCTTTTTCCAACATTTTCTTGTTTTTGAGGCCCCACCTCCTCGGCCACAAACTACCCGGCTTTTAAGTCCGCCAAACAAAAGCAGAAGTAGAGACCTCCAGAGTGGCGCCCTGCGCAACAACGTAATTAAATCACTCGGCATTCGTGAATTATCCAATTGATACAAAATTGCTCACTTTATCCACTTTGTATCCACTTTGTATCTCTAGGGTAGGGACAGCGTTCATCCCGTACAACTCGCTCACCACCTGAATCGAGCTTCTAGCTTACCGGGCTTCTGAACGCGACCGCAAACTCATCCGAATCAGTCCACCTCCTCAGACCGCATCAAACGCCGTTCAGTCCGTATAGCTCGCTCAGCACCTGAATCGAGCTTTCAGATTTTCCTGGGCTCTGAGCGCGACCTCTGGATCAGCCTCGTCAATCCGCCTCCTCTGACCACCTCAAGCAGCTCCGCTCCTCTCTACTAGCGGCTTCCTTTGACTCAGTCAGCGTTCACCATTACGGCGAGTCGAAAATAGACCCGCTCTGGCTTCAATTCAGTCAGCTCCGGTGAGTCTCCACCAAACAGCGTCTTGCATTGATACGTTCTGTACTGGTGTTCGTCCAGCGTTTGGTCCGGGGACAGGAGGGGAGGAGAGAGCTGCTCACATAGCCCACGCCAAAGACGCCATCTTGCCTCTCGACTGGAGGTTTTATTTCTTAGTTTAAATTGGAGGAAGCTGCAAGGGGAGGGAGGAGTTGGGGGATGGGAGGCACTAGCAGATTCAGCAAACTGAAAACAGCGCTGTGTGCTCGCGAGCAGAGGGCTAAAGAAAAGAAGCTGCGAGGGGTGGGAGGGTTGTGGGGGCGTGGGAGGCACGGGGAGATTCAGTGAAGTGAAGTTAAATCCGCATCATAAGCCAGCGAGCAGAGGGCTAAGAAAAGAAGCTGCGAGGGGTGGGACAAGATGTGTGGATGTGGATGGCACGGGGTGAGTCAGCAAAGTGAAGTTAAATCAGCATCATGCGCCCTTGAGCAGAGGGCTAAGAAAAGAAGCTGCGAGGGGTGGGAGGAGGTGTTCTGGAGAGGGAGGCACTAGGATATTAAAAAAGCTGAAAGCAGAGTTTTGCGCTAGTGAACAGCGAGGAGAGGTTTAAAGAACAACCCAGGCACGAGGGATGGGGCAGCGAGAAGGCATCAGACTGCAGGAGGGGGGGGGGGGCAGGGGATGAAAGTAGTCTGTGCAGTGAAGGGGCCAGTAGCCATGGAAGGATACAAATGACGGACATGGCTGTAATAGGGAGGGACTAACAAGCTTAAACCCAAATGAACAACAGCATTTCTAACCTAAGCCAATGAAGAAGATGGGCCGGAGAGTGGGCGGAGCTTCCACGAAGCTTCCATACTATAGTGCAGGGGTCTCCAAACCGGTCCTGGAGGGCCGGATCCATGCCAGATTTTCAAAATAACTACATGTATCTCAATGGGGTTATCCAAAAAATCTGGCATGGATCCGGCCCTCCAGGACCGGTTTGGAGACCCCTGCTATAGTGTATACTGCATGCATCGCAAAGCAATAGCAGCGCATTCGCGCTGCAACGCTAAGCAAGACCTAAAAAGGAAGTAATGAGTGAAGCAGGTTTATCGGTCCGGATCCTCCTATGTAATTTTGCCTTATTGTATATGAAATGTTTTTATATTGGTTGTACTTTATAATGATGTATGCATATTCTGATTTATGATTATATTTTAATCAAGGGGGATTTTATGTAAAATTCTGTTTTAATTTTATATTGCTGATGGGTATTTTTAACATGCTTTTATTATTTTTAATAATAACCGAATAAAGTAATTTTGACTGACTGGCTGACTGAATTCCAAAACATTGAGGATAAAGGTACTAACATCAGAAAAAAAAGCTACCTTAAACTCAAGTGCACAGCCGGAATCTTAGAGCTGTTCATTTGACAAATTACCCAGATTACTTCCAAACACTTGTTTTCATTCAATCTATGTATCAATAATAACTGAAAGGAAATCCCTCTTGAAAAGTTGTAATAGCATTCATAAGTTCGAAAACCTAGGTTAGCGATAACATTGTGACGTTAGTTCAGAACACAATCTCCCATTTGAAACTAGAAAGTACAGGTTTGTCCAATTCTTATAGATCAATAATAACACAGTGATACTGCGCTACCCATGTAACCTTATATAATACCATGCCTCAGTTACAGTTCCAAATGAAAACTTCATGTGTTAATCAACAAACTTCCATATTTTAGACATCCCTTATATTTACCAGTACTATCACTCACTAACTCAAAATGTGATAAACCAAGATCCACACACCGCCACAAATCCGGGTGTCAAGTCATCGCCTACTGTAGCTGTCCCTTAAAATGTTAATATGTAACCCATGATAAGGTACGATTTCTGCACAACCTTCTGTAAACCAAAATTAATTAGTTGTTCGTCAATAATTTTACCCTGAATGTTTCCATCCAGTATTATCCTCGCCATGAACAACGTGAACATCTTCCATAGGCATGAAAAGCAACTGTGCTCCCCAATCATTCGGTGTAAATATTCCCAGGAACCAATAACAACAGAGACGGTAATATGTGCCAAATTTCTGAAGTTATTAAGTAACCAGGGCTATAAGTGGGCTGGGTCTCACCGGGTCTGAGCACCGGCAGTTTTTTACAGGGTGCCTCAAAACTGGTCTCTATCGGGCTCTGTTGTGTGCCCTGGCGCAGGCGGTCCATTTTTTTTTCCAGGCTGCAGTGACAGCAGGCACATTGTGTGCCCGTGCTCACACTACTTACTTCCCACTAGTGGAGAAGTTACGGCATCACGTCATGCCAGGTGAGAGTTGTAGGGGAAGGGAAATCCTTCAAAGAGAGTTATTTTCTCTCTGGATTTCCCTACTCTTTTTGAAACTCGGGAGCAGCAACACTGTTCTGGTGTCACCAGGGCTCTAAGTGAAAGCTTTTTCAATATTATATGTAACAATCCATAGTTGCAGCTTATATATTTAAATGCAACTAACAACCATTGACAAAGCCAATAGTCCAGACTTGTTGTAGGTATGATGTTGTTACTTGTTCTATCATATCTAGATGCAATGACAGAAACAGCAAATTACAAGTCGGGCGGCACACTATGCTAAGCATAGATTTTTTAGTTTAAGTGTTTTAGCGACACCCTTAATTACATTGGTCACTCCCCTTTGAGAGACCCTCCAGTTTTTTTATCCCTCTTAAAGCCCTATAAGTAACCACTGACCCATCAAACAGCAGAATCCAATCTACAATCAAATGTAGTTATAAAAAACCCAAAGACTATACTACCTGACAATCAATATAAATAAAAGGCTAACAGGACCTTCTCTGAGCTCGAAAGTGCAGCACTGTTTGTCTGAAAATAGAAAGTGCAGCAGCGGGAGGGGGAAGGTGATGCAGGTTGGTAAAGGATGGCAAGTAAGGTATTTATTTTTCACATTTGGGTGAGGGAGGAGAGGCCATGTTATGTATTGTTCCCCCATTACTCCTCTAACCCCGCGTAGCATTTAAAAGCAAGGGCAATGATTTGGGTGAGTGGGCATACATAACAACTTATAGATAGGTGTAGAGGAAATTATGGGGATGTTTTTCACGTCAGGGTTCTGCGTGACATCATAGACAATTTGAGCTTTGCTCTCGTTGTCTATTTGATGTCACTCTGAACCCCTCAGTAAAGATCTATGTAATTCACTGCTACCCATCTATAATTCTATATATCATGCATATGATGTTAGTAGTTCATCCTGTGTGTTCTAGATGTCATGCTGGTCATACATAGTGCTTCACTCCATCATTTGGGAATATATTCTGTTATACATAACAAAAAAATGCCATTCAGTCTAGTGAGTATGGAGGCTCAAAGAGATGGTATACAGCTGTATTTACACAACAAGCTACTGTTTTCTCAACAAGTTACTGATATTTAACCCATTTACCGCGGCTTGTGGGCGTTCTATTGCGTGGGCGGGGCTGTATCGGCCAACGGTCGTGCACAGCACCCGCAAGGTAGTCAGCCGACGCGAGCACGGAACGGGTTATAAATAAACACTTGTTTGTATTTTTTCGTTCATACACATGCTAAGTGGATATTACTTACAAATTACATGCAAGGTTCATGCAGGAAAAGTATGCAAAAAAATGGTTATTGTAATTGCATTGATAGGCTGGCATCTGTTTTTGCTTAACGAAACCCGAATTAAAGACGAAGCAACATCTTATCTATATGTTTATGTATTTTTTCCAGTAAATTGTTAATTTTGCAGTAAATATACATATTGTGGATTCACTTTGAAGTGTGCCTAGGTTCGGATATAATACTGGTTATTGGTGGTTAGTGGGATTAGCCTTGTGCTCTCAAGGAAACCATTCAAAGCATTGACTCCAGTTCTGTTGCAGTAGGCTAACGTTAAAGGAGTTAGGCATGATCACTAGTGGGTGGGGGTATGTGAATTCATGCAAATTACTTATTTATTATGTGAGCTAAAGAAGATTATGACATTTAAAATGAGGTGTTTACAATATGCAGAAATACAAAAACAGATTGTATTTTTTATTAATATGTCTAATAATCGAGATTAAGTCAAACATGCATGTGATTTAGAGTGTGATTTAGAGTAGTCTATGTTCAGAAAGAGCTGTGGCATGCAAAGTATGAAAAGTAAGGAGAGGTTGTTTGAAAGAAGGAGAGGTAACAATTCAAAGGATTATTATGAGACTTTTTGAGAGAGTGTTCAATCTGAGAATGAATTCCTATCGACAGAAACATTATATATATATATATATATATATATATATATATATATATATATATATATATATATATATATATATATTCACTGAAAAAACCATAGGTTATAGACCATATATAGTTAGGAATTTGCATTTACAAAACCTTGAAAATTCACTGAAAAAACCATAGGTTAGAGACCATATATAGTTAGCTGGACATTTTATTGACAAAAAACCAATGAAATTCCATATATAGTTAGTTGCACTAACTATATATCGCGCACCCGCAATCCACTGCTGATGATGTCACATATTACATCATTCATGACATGGTCAGTGACATCACTGATGACATCACTGATGACATCTCAAATGGCATCACTGATGACATCACTGATGACATCTCAAATGACATCACTGATGACATCATCTAGTGTCTGTGTGTTTTTGTAAAGTTTAAATATGTTTTACATATTGAAGAATGAGTGGATGTATGGAAGACTGAGTGTGTGTGTGGCTGGCTGGGAGGTGTGTGACTCTGTGCATATCAATGTGTACTTGTATCAGTGATTGTATAAGAGAGTAAGTATGTGTTAGTATATGTGTGAAAAGTATGGTGTTCTGTGTTTAACTGTATAGATGAGGAAATCGAAGTGTGATTGATTCTTCACAGGACTGACTAGGTGTATGAGTGCATATGATAGTGTTGTAATAATGAGTGACTGTATGTATGAGTGATTGTATGGGTGAATGAGTGAATGTGTGTGTAGACGTAGGAATCAGTGAGTGCGTATGTAGTAACTGGTATTGGTGTGTCATGATGTCATCAGTGATGTCATTTGAGATGTCATCAGTGATGTCATTTGAGATGTCATCAGTGATGTCATCAGTGATGTCACTGAAGTATGGTGTTCTGTGTTTAACTGTATAGATGAGGAAATGGAAGTGTGATTGATTCTTTACAGGACTGACTAGGTGTGTGAGTAACTCCATGGATGAGTGGCAGTGTGTGAGTGTCTGCATAGGTGTATGAGTGCATATGATAGTGTAATAATGAGTGACTGTATGTATGAGTGATTGTATGGGTGAATGAGTGAATGTGTGTGTAGACGTAGGAATCAGTGAGTGCGTATGTAGTAACTGGTATTGGTGTGTCATGATGTCATCACTGATGTCATTTGAGATGTCATCAGTGATGTCATCAGTGATGTCATTTGAGATGTCATCAGTGATGTCATCAGTGATGTCACTGACCATGTCATGAATGATGTAATACGTGACATCATCAGCAGTGGATTGCGGGTGCGCGATATATAGTTAGTGCAACTAACTATATATGGAATTTCATTGGTTTTTTGTCAATAAAATGTCCAGCTAACTATATATGGTCTCTAACCTATGGTTTTTTCAGTGAATTTTCAAGGTTTTGTAAATGCAAATTCCTAACTATATATGGTCTATAACCTATGGTTTTTTCAGTGAATTTCATTGGTTTTTAAAAGCTAATATCGATAGCTGTAAAATATATTCTTTATTACGTGACGTATCACGTAGCCACGTGAGACGCCTCATGACGCGTCGCATAATCGTGACGTATCGGTTCTGCAACGCAAACAAAACCCGTAACGTAAGCGTGCCGGAGCACGCTTACAGATATATATATTTTTTTTAACCTTAATTAGACAAAATCCACACGTGCACATATCTTGAGGCCTTGCAAAGGCACATCAAACAAACAGTCCCTACAATTTTGCCAAGTTTGCTGGAAATCTATTCCCTTTATTTTTTTTTTACTGTTTCTCTTGGTTTTCCCCTTGTTATGCTTACCGGGACGCTACCCGGTACGCGAACTGGACGCTCCAAAAACACAAGATGGCGGACTCCCGTTACGCTGCCGGTTAGCTGCCCGGTTCGCGTACCGGGAAGCGCCTATACCGCGAAAAATCGCGGGGGACTTTAATATCCCCCTCATAAATCCTAGGGGGTCAGGAGGGGTTTACCTTGCCCCCTTTCCTTCATTTCCCCCTTCTTTTTTCACCACATCTTGTCTCTCGAACCTACCGAGAGACAAGATGGCGGCCGCTCCGGACTGTTTACAATGTTGACAGCTACGCTGCCGGTTAGCTGCCCGGTTAGCTGCCCGGTGAGCTGCCCGGTTCGCGTACCGGGACGCGCCTCTACGGCGTAAAATCGCAAAATTTTTTGCCCCGCGGGGCACTTTAATATCCCCCTCATCAATCCTAGGGGGTCAGGAGTGGTCTACCTTGCCCCCTTTCCTTCATTTCCCCCTTCGTTTTTCACCACATCTTGTCTCTCGATCGTACCGAGAGACAAGATGGCGGCCGTTCCGGTTTGTTTAGAATGTTGACAGACACCGGAGAGCCAATCAGATTCGCTTCGCGAAGTTCCGTTACGCGTCAGGTACGCGAACCGGGGCGCTAACCGGAGCGCTGTCACAGATATATATATTTTTTTAAACGTTAATTTCTCAAAATCCACTGGAGCACATATATTGAGACATAGCAAAGGCACGTCGGGCAAACCATATCTACAATTTTGCCAAGTTTCATGTAAATCTATTCAGCCGTTCGAGCTAAAAGTGAGTCCAACCGCCCTATGGAAAAATGAATGGGAAAAACGCGTTTTGGGACCCCCCTTTGTTCTCGGCCCCCCCTTGACGAAACCCCACCAAATTTTTAGGGGCTGTTCAGAAAAACAATGTGCCATTTTCCTGAAAATTTCAGCCAATTCCGTCCACAAACGCCAAAGTTATTAGACATAGAATTTTCAGAAATCCCATAGAGAAAAAATCCTAACTATATATACCCACTGGCTATCGCCAGTAGGTAATATACATATATAAACATATGTAATCTGCATATCTATATAAATATAAATGCATGCATACATATACATATATGCATACATATGCATGTTATTTACATGAAAGTTTTAAAAACACTAATAAAAGCAAAGCTAAAAAGCCACCTCATTACAAACAGAATGGCTTTAACTTAAACGAGGGCGAGATCTATTGCATTTTCAATGCTTGTTTACTTTGGTTCTATCAAGAAGGCATTCAGATGTGTCACACATTTGCCATAAATTCTGAATGTTAGCACTCTAGTTGCTCATTAGATCACTGTAGTAAAGCTAGTGCTCACCAGGGAAGTCTGCTGCTAATCATGGTTTGCAGCCATTTTCCCGCATTTTTTATCCCGCAGACTTTCAGTCCGCATACCATTATCCCGCAAGGTCATTGAGCTCGCATACCATTATCCCGCATTTTTTCAAAACGCATGTGCATTTATCGCGCATGCCTTTACAAAGAATTACGTTTTAAAGGCATGTATGGTAAATGCATTTGCGTTGTGAAAACCACGATGACGAGAGAGGTAAGTGGGTTTGTGTTAATTTTTTCGTGGGTTAGTGATTGTGTAGTGTAGTGTAGTGTTGTGTAGTGTAGTGTTGTGTTAGTGTAGTGTAGAGTTGTGGTGGTTGTTTAGTGTAGGGTCATGCTGGGGGTAGTGTTTTAGGGTTTAGGGTTGTGTTGTAGTGTTTGCGTAGTGTAGGGTCATGCTGGGGGTAGTGTTTTGGGGTTCAGGGTAGTGTTGTAGTGTTTGCGTAGTGTAGGGTCATGCTGGGGGTAGTGTTTTAGGGTTTAGGGTTGTGTTGTAGTGTTTGCGTAGTGTAGGGTCATGCTGGGGCTAGTGTTTTAGGGTTTAGGGTAGTATTGTAGTGTTTGCGTAGTGTAGGGTCATGCTGGGCGTAGTGTTTTAGGGTTTAGGATAGTGTTGTAGTGTTTGCGTAGTGTAGGGTCATGCTGGGGGTAGTGTTTTAGGGTTTTGGGTAGTGTTGTAGTGTTTGCGTAGTGTAGGGTCATGCTGGGGTGTAGTATTTTAGGGTTTAGGGTAGTGTTGTAGTGTTTGCGTAGTGTAGGGTCATGCTGGGTGTAGTGTTTTAGGGTTTTGGGTAGTGTTGTAGTGTTTGCGTAGTGTAGGGTCATGCTGGGGGTAGTGTTTTAGGGTTTTGGGTAGTGTTGTAGTGTTTGCGTAGTGTAGGGTCATGCTGGGGTGTAGTGTTTTAGGGTTTTGAGTAGTGTAGGAATCAGTGAGTGCGTATGTAGTAACTGGTATTGGTGTGTCATGATGTCATCAGTGATGTCATTTGAGATGTCATCAGTGATGTCATTTGAGATGTCATCAGTGATGTCATCAGTGATGTCACTGAAGTATGGTGTTCTGTGTTTAACTGTATAGATGAGGAAATCCACGATGACGAGAGAGGTAAGTGGGTTTGTGTTAATTTTTTCGTGGGTTAGTGATTGTGTAGTGTAGTGTAGTGTTGTGTAGTGTAGTGTTGTGTTAGTGTAGTGTAGAGTTGTGGTGGTTGTTTAGTGTAGGGTCATGCTGGGGGTAGTGTTTTAGGGTTTAGGGTTGTGTTGTAGTGTTTGCGTAGTGTAGGGTCATGCTGGGGGTAGTGTTTTAGGGTTCAGGGTAGTGTTGTAGTGTTTGCGTAGTGTAGGGTCATGCTGGGGGTAGTGTTTTAGGGTTTAGGGTTGTGTTGTAGTGTTTGCGTAGTGTAGGGTCATGCTGGGGCTAGTGTTTTAGGGTTTAGGGTAGTATTGTAGTGTTTGCGTAGTGTAGGGTCATGCTGGGCGTAGTGTTTTAGGGTTTTGGGTAGTGTTGTAGTGTTTGCGTAGTGTAGGGTCATGCTGGGGTGTAGTGTTTTAGGGTTTTGGGTAGTGTTGTAGTGTTTGTGTAGTGTAGGGTCATGCTGGGCGTAGTGTTTTAGGGTTTTGGGTAGTGTTGTAGTGTTTGCGTAGTGTAGGGTCATGCTGGGGGTAGTGTTTTAGGGTTTTGGGTAGTGTTGTAGTGTTTGCGTAGTGTAGGGTCATGCTGGGGGGTAGTGTTTTAGGGTTTTGGGTAGTGTTGTAGTGTTTGCGTAGTGTAGGGTCATGCTGGGGGTAGTGTTTTAGGGTTTTGGGTAGTGTTGTAGTGTTTGCGTAGTGTAGGGTCATGCTGAGGGTAGTGTTTTAGGGTTTAGGGTAGTGTTGTAGTGTTTGTGTAGTGTAGGGTCATGCTGGGGGTAGTGTTTTAGGGTTTAGGGTAGTGTTGTAGTGTTTGTGTAGTGTAGGGTCATGCTGGGGGTAGTGTTTTAGGGTTTAGGGTAGTGTTGTAGTGTTTGCGTAGTGTAGGGTCATGCTGGGGGTAGTGTTTTAGGGTTTAGGGTAGTGTTGTAGTGTTTGCGTAGTGTAGGGTCATGCTGGGGGTAGTGTTTTAGGGTTTAGGGTAGTGTTGTAGTGTTTGCGTAGTGTAGGGTCATGCTGGGGTGTAGTGTTTTAGGGTTTTGGGTAGTGTTGTAGTGTTTGCGTAGTGTAGGGTCATGCTGGGGGTAGTGTTTTAGGGTTTAGGGTAGTGTTGTAGTGTTTGCGTAGTGTAGGGTCATGCTGGGGTGTAGTGTTTTAGGGTTTTGGGTAGTGTTGTAGTGTTTGCGTAGTGTAGGGTCATGCTGGGGGTAGTGTTTTAGGATTTAGGGTAGTGTTGTAGTGTTTGCGTAGTGTAGGGTCATGCTGGGGGGTAGTGTTTTAGGGTTTTGGGTAGTGTTGTAGTGTTTGCGTAGTGTAGGGTCATGCTGAGGGTAGTGTTTTAGGGTTTAGGGTAGTGTTGTAGTGTTTGCGTAGTGTAGGGTCATGCTGGGGGTAGTGTTTTAGGGTTTAGGGTAGTGTTGTAGTGTTTGCGTAGTGTAGGGTCATGCTGGGGGTAGTGTTTTAGGGTTTAGGGTAGTGTTGTAGTGTTTGCGTAGTGTAGGATCATGCTGGGGGTAGTGTTTTAGGGTTTAGGGTAGTGTTGTAGTGTTTGCGTAGTGTAGGGTCATGCTGGGGTGTAGTGTTTTAGGGTTTTGGGTAGTGTTGTAGTGTTTGCGTAGTGTAGGGTCATGCTGGGGGTAGTGTTTTAGGGTTTAGGGTAGTGTTGTAGTGTTTGCGTAGTGTAGGGTCATGCTGGGGTGTAGTGTTGTAGGGTTTTGGGTAGTGTTGTAGTGTTTGCGTAGTGTAGGGTCATGCTGGGGGTAGTGTTTTAGGATTTAGGTTAGTGTTGTAGTGTTTGCGTAGTGTAGGGTCATGCTGGGGGTAGTGTTTTAGGGTTTAGGGTTGTGTTGTAGTGTTTGCGTAGTGTAGGGTCATGCTGGGGGTAGTGTTTTAGGGTTTAGGGTTGTGTTGTAGTGTTTGTGTAGTGTAGGGTCATGCTGGGGGTAGTGTTTTAGGGTTTAGGGTAGTGTTGTAGTGTTTGCGTAGTGTAGGGTCATGCTGGGGTGTAGTGTTTTAGGGTTTTGGGTAGTGTTGTAGTGTTTGCGTAGTGTAGGGTCATGCTGGGGGTAGTGTTTTAGGGTTTAGGGTAGTGTTGTAGTGTTTGTGTAGTGTAGGGTCATGCTGGGGGTAGTGTTTTAGGGTTTAGGGTAGTGTTGTAGTGTTTGTGTAGTGTAGGGTCATGCTGGGGGTAGTGTTTTAGGGTTTAGGGTAGTGTTGTAGTGTTTGTGTAGTGTAGGGTCATGCTGGGGGTAGTGTTTTAGGGTTTAGGGTAGTGTTGTACTGTTTGTGTAGTGTAGGGTCATGCTGGGGGTAGTGTTTTAGGGTTTAGGGTAGTTTAGTTGTTTAGTGTATGCTAAAGGCATATTCGTTCTAAAAGTTTTCGTTATTTTAATTTGCGGCCTAATAGTACATGCGGGATTTTTTTTGCGGACTGATGGTATGCGGGATTTCGTCATATATTCGCTAATCATACTTTCTATGGCAAAATGAACCCCCTCATTTTGTTCCTTTTTAAATTAAATGTTTTAAGAGTTACCACTTTATTCCAATCAAGATGGCTTCAGGTGTGCCATACCTTTGTAATAAGTAGGACTGTTAGCACTCTAGTTGTTCTTTAGAACACTCTGGGACAATCTGTCATTGGGCTATAGTTGGGCTACATCTGGCTGATATTTGGGCTACATTTGGTTTTTTGTCTCTGGTGGCCATCTTTGGGCTACATTGGGCTACATTGGGCTACATTGGGCTACATTTGGGCTCCAACATATATATAGCCCAATGTAGCCCAATTTATATTTTTCAAAGTTAATTTTCGTAAAAACCACTGGAGCCTATATCTTGAGACATAGCAAAGGCACATCGGGCTACCAGTCCCTACAATTTTGCCAAGTTTGGTGTAAATCCATTCAGCCGTTCAGGCTAAAAGTGAGGCCAACCGCCCTATGGAAAATTGCATGGGAAAAACACGTTTTGGGACCCCCCTTTTTTCTCGGCCCCCCCTTGACGAAAACCCCCCAAATTTTCAGGGGCTGCTCAGAAACAAAATGTTCCATTTTCCTGACAATTTCAGCCAATTCTGTCCTCATAAGCCAAAGTTATTCGACATAGAATTTTCAAAAATCCCATAGGAAAAAAATCCTAACTATATATACCTACTGGCTATCGCCAGTAGGTAATATATATATCATTTTATTTTTTTCACTGAAAAAAACAAGTTTCAGGGACGTTATAGTTAGTTTGACATTTCACTCTTACAAAACCAGAGAAAAGTAACCATTATAGTTAGTTGAGCTAACTATAACTCCTGCCCCCCGCAATGCACTGCTGATGATGCCACATATTACATCACTCATTACATGGCCAGTGACATCACTGATGACATCTCAAATGACATCACTGATGACATCTCAAATATCATCTACTTAATATCTGACGCACCTTTTCAAACCCTAATATGACCTTTCATACACCCACTCTAAAATACAGACTACCATTCTCGAAACCATGGACACACCAATACCAGTTAGTACTTACCCACTCACTGATTCATAGGTCTACACACATCCACTCATTCTCTGATAGTCCCTCATACACGCAATCACTCATCAATTCAGCCTCTGATGTATGCACTCATACACACGTACAGACAGTCACATACTGCCACTCATCCACAGCATACTCACACCTAGTCAGTCACCCAAAGACTCAATCACACCACCATTTACTCACCAATACAGTTATACACACGCCACCTCACTTATTCATACAGATACCAACACATACTTACTCGCTTATATACTCACTGGCACAAGCACACACTCATCCATACAGCCGCTCTCACAATCACTCACTCTCACATATAGTCACTTATATACTCAAACATTCACATATACTGCCTTCCACATATGCAGTTACTCACACATATACCCCTGAGACATCCATTCACTCACCAACACAACCATATGCACACTCACTCACCCATACAGCCCCTCGCAGATGCACTCATACACCCATACACCCACTAACATATCCATGGACACTCAGGCGCCCACACAGGTAATAAGACAACCAATCATTAACCCATAAAGACACTCATGTAGCTACTCACCAGCCCATGCAGCCACTTACACACCAAGTGACAGACTGATACAGACATTCACACAGATTAATCATGCACCCATGCATTCACTAAGACACGTTTAATCTCTCACTTAAACAGTCAGTCACGCCCCCACTAAATCATCCATTCAGACACTCATACACCTACTCATTCTTCAATACACCTTTGTGTATCTACAATTAATATTCTTAAACATTTAAAAATTACCAGACTCTAGATAATGTCATCAGTAATGTCACTGACCATTTCATTAGTAATGTAATAAGTGATGTCATCAGCAGTGCATTGCGGGTGTGCCAGTTATAGCTAGCTCAACTAACTATAACGGCCACAAGTTAAATGTCCAACTATTCATAACGTCTCTGAAACCTGTGGCTTTTTCAGTGAATTTCAAAGGTTTTTTAAATGCAAATTTCTAACTATAACGTCCCTGAAACCTATGTGTTTTTCAGTGAATTGCTAAAGGTTTTTTAAATGCTAATTTCTCACTATAACGTCCCTGAAACCTATGGTTTTTTCAGTGAATTTCTAAGGTTTTTTAAATACTAATTTCTAACTTTAACATAGTCGCATTTGCAGAGTGATGTAGACAGGGGCCTGGGCCTCCGACCGGTGCTCAGGAATTCTGCTGCGTAGGAATTACAGGAGGTACCAGAAGGGTTACTTGGCCACTAAAGTCCCTTATTGGACTTCATCCCCCCAACCAGTACTGTGCAAGGAAACACATTGTCAGAGTGGGAGAGAAAGGTGAGCATGGCCTCTGAAGAGCATTTAGCAATCCGACTGTGTGGGATTTAGTGGAGGTAACAGGAGGGGTAGCTAGCCCTCAAGCTAAATCTTGGGGGCCAACTACCCCTCCTATTACCTCCAATAAGTCCCACGCAGAGGTATTCAGAGGCCACGCTCCCCATTCTCAACCACTCTGCAATAGCACTTCCAGGCACGCTCTTGGATGAGGATTAAAGTCCTCTTCGCTGCTGGGGTTCCTTAGGTGCCAACTAGCCTACCTGATATCTCCAGTATGCCCCAGATAGTGGGATAGCTGACAAGTGGACACAGGCCGTGCCCCCTTTCTCCACCACTCTGCAAACACACCTCCTGGCATGTTCTGGGTTGGGGGATTACATCCCCTTGACTCCTGAGGGTCCCTGGGGGCCAACTAACCCACCAGATACCTCCAGTAAGCCCCACACAGTTGGATTGCTGAGAATGGTTCAGCAGCCATGCCCCCTTTTTACAGCACTCTGCAAACATGCCTCCTGCTGCTCGGGGATGAAGTCTGCTTTAGTCCTGAGGTCCTTAGGACACAAGAGGACATCATCGCCTCACTGTCCTGTCATTTTTTTGGGGCGTGATTTGCAAATCCAGCTGAAATGTTTTTTAAAGAAATGCTTTTGTGGGACCCCTGACCAGGCCTAGGGCTCAGGGTGTTTCTACCCTGCCCCTTTTTCTTTTTTTTCACCCTTTTTCTTGTGACTCTGTTCTACTGAATCAAAAGATGGCTGCCAACACTTTTTGGTTTGGAGTGTTGGCAGCCAATCAGAATCAAGCTTGTGCTCTGGAGGGTTCACGGATCCACCACGGTCACCAGATATCGATTTTTTTTATTTTAGAATTTCTCAAGAACTACTGAACAGATTTACACCATTTAAATAAGTCAGTTTCTGAACCAAGGGCTACATTTTTGCCAAGTTTGGTGTAATTCTGTTCAGCAGTTCGGGCTATAGCCTTGTCTAAAATTTCCTATGGAAATTTACATTGAGAAAACGCATTTTGGGACCCCCCTTTTTTCTTGGCCCTCGCTCCACGAACTACCCCGAAACTTTCAAGACAGGAGCTGGCCTGAGCGGACCATTAGTTTTGACAATTTTACGAAGATTCATCAAACGGCACCAAATATATTGGCAAAAGAAAAAACACTTTTTGAATAGAAACTAGGTACTAACTATAACTATCTACTGGTGACCGCCAGTAGGTAATATATATATATATATATATATATATATATATATATATATATATATATATATATAATTACCTACTGGCGGTCGCCAGTAGGTAGTTATAGTTAGGATTTTTTTCAATGTTAAATCTCAAAATTCTATTTGGAATAACTTTGGCGCCGGTTGACGAATCTGCTTGAAAATTTCCTGAAAATGGCCTCGCGGCGCTCCGGTCCTTCCCTGAAAGTTTGGGGGGGATACGTAAAGCGGGGGCCGAGATAAAAGGGGGGTCCCAAAACGCGTTTTCCCCATGTTAATTTCCATAGGGCGGTCGATTTCACTTTTAGCCCGAACGGCTGAATGGATTTCCACCAAACTTGGCAAAATTGTAGGGACTGGTAGCCCGATGTGCCTTTGCTATGTCTCAAGATATGTGCTCCAGTGGATTTTGAGTAATTTAGGTTCAAAAAAATATATATATCTATAGGCGCGCTCCGGTACGCGCACCGGAGAGCGCTCCAGGCGCGACACGCGACTTGCGCGCAGAAAGCTGATTGGCTCACGGATGTCGGTAAACATTCGAAACAGTCCGGAGCGGCCGCCATCTTGTGTCTCGGTAGGATCGAGACATGAGAGGTGGTCAAAACAAAGGGGTAAAAGACCATAAGGGGGCAGAGTAGACACCCCCTGTCCCCCTAGGTTTGATGTGGGGGCTATTAAAGGGCCCCGCGGGGTCTCGTTTTTTTTTTGTTTTTTTTATTTTCGCGGGGGGAGCGCCCGGTACGCGCACCGGGGAGCGCACCAAGAGCGTACTATGGGAAAAATAATCACCTCAAAAAATTTAAATGTTCATCAATATTTTATTTTTTATTTTTTATAAAAGTACCTACATGTAGGTACCAATGCAGAGACTTAAATTTAATGTACACCATCTCCACTGTAAATATCTTGCGTGTTGTTACAGAAGTTATTGTGGTATATCGAATCCATAACATAGTCTGTCAGGAAAGCAGAAACAGATCTTTTAAGCACTCCCTGAGAATTTCTAGGGGATCATGGGTAGTCTATTCTGATCCCTTATGATGAAAAAGAGGTGTAAAATAGACATAGGTGATAATATAGTGGGAGAAAGGTAGTAACTATGAGTAAACTTAGTTTGTATCAGAAAAAAAGTTGCACAGTATACTATGTCTCATTTTATAATGTAATTATTTTTTAAATACTTTATGAATTACATTTAAAAATGAATATTGTCTCAAACAATTTAAAATTATTAAATATAAATGTATTCCTCTGATTCTTTTTCATAATTTAATAAAACTTGTAACATAATATTGTCTGGTATTTCCTCATAATTATAAGTACATGATTCCATTTGTTCCAAACATTCTATAAACTGTTGATCCAAAGAGTCATCCATGAAATCAACTTCATCTTTTTGCTCTTCTGGTTTTTCCACCGTTACTTCGATAGAAGTAACATTTGCTTGATTTTCTCCTTCCATTTTCTTTCTGAAAATTGCATACAAATTATCTATATTAGTAGAGTTAGGGTACTGTATACCAGAGAAGCGTAACTCAATCCATAACTATTACAGAGAAGTCTATCTCTATCTATAACTATTACAGAGGGATAGTATATAACTAACAGAATATTTTTTCTGAAATTAAGTTAAAGTGTACAACATACTTCCAAAATAACAACTTACCTTGGAGAAATCAGTTGAAGTTGTCAGTGTTATTTGTTTTCCAATGTACTTCTGGAAGCAGTAGTCAAAATGGCTGTGTTTCCCTCTCTTCTTTTATATATATTTTTGTACATAACCAATCAAATGTCAGGAAATAATCGTAGAAAATGAAAGAAACTTTTTAATTGGTTGTAAATTCTAACATTTCATATGTGTTTTTGTTATGTAATTTACCTCAAGATATTTAGACAGGCCTGTAGCCTAAATGTCTCAATGGAATTCCACCAAATTTGGGCAAATGGTAGGGACTGCTATGTAGTAAGGCTTATTCTATATTTGATGAAAGTGTCTCCAGTGGTTTTTCTGAAAATTACTTTCCCACCTTTTTTTATGGAGCGCTTACCGGTGCGCGCTCCGATACGCGCACCAGCAGCGTAACGGAAGTCCTCCATTTTGTGTTTCGGTACAATCAAGACACAAGATGGAGGGCAAACAATGTTCGGTATGGCTAGAAGGGGGCACGGTAGAGACTTCTTGACCCTCTAGGTTTTCTGAGGGGGGCTTAGGAGGCTCATAAACGTAAAAAAAAAAAAATCTTTAATTTTCCGCGGGGGAAGCGCCTGGTACGCGCATCCGTAAGCGTACCGGAAAGCGTACTTTGGTGAAAAATAGTGAAAAAAGTTAGAAGAAGATAAACGTTTTGAATGCTTTTCTAGGTCTCCTGAGGCGGAAGCCGGGAGGGTGTTTGTTTGTTTACTATTTTTAAAATCCTTTTAAATTGTTTGAGAGTCACATTTACCTGTGTTCACCACTTATCTCCTCGTGGCATTTCAGCACTGGGCTCTCAACTCCTCGTAGAGAGGTGCACAGCGGAGTTTAGCGCTGCCGCCATTCCTGGCGTCGATTGAGGCCACGCCCCTTTTGTGAGGCCACGCCCCCTTACCGAAGCAGAACAACAACCTGGAGCATATATAAGGTCGCTGACTAAAAGCGCCGGTTAATTGCTTTTCTAGGTCTCCTGAGGCGGAAGCCGGGAGGGTGTTTGTTTGTTTACTATTTTTAAAATCCTTTTAAATTGTTTGAGAGTCACATTTACCTGTGTTCACCACTTATCTCCTCGTGGCATTTCAGCACTGGGCTCTCAACTCCTCGTAGAGAGGTGCACAGCGGAGTTTAGCGCTGCCGCCATTCCTGGCGTCGATTGAGGCCTCGCCCCTTTTGTGAGGCCACGCCCCCTTACCGAAGCAGAACAACAACCTGGAGCATATATAAGGTCGCTGACTAAAAGCGCCGGTTAATTGCTTTTCTAGGTCTCCTGAGGCGGAAGCCGGGAGGGTGTTTGTTTGTTTACTATTTTTAAAATCCTTTTAAATTGTTTGAGAGTCACATTTACCTGTGTTCACCACTTATCTCCTCGTGGCATTTCAGCACTGGGCTCTCAACTCCTCGTAGAGAGGTGCACAGCGGAGTTTAGCGCTGCCGCCATTCCTGGCGTCGATTGAGGCCACGCCCCTTTTGTGAGGCCACGCCCCCTTACCGAAGCAGAACAACAACCTGGAGCATATATAAGGTCGCTGACTAAAAGCGCCGGTTAATTGCTTTTCTAGGTCTCCTGAGGCGGAAGCCGGGAGGGTGTTTGTTTGTTTACTATTTTTAAAATCCTTTTAAATTGTTTGAGAGTCACATTTACCTGTGTTCACCACTTATCTCCTCGTGGCATTTCAGCACTGGGCTCTCAACTCCTCGTAGAGAGGTGCACAGCGGAGTTTAGCGCTGCCGCCATTCCTGGCGTCGATTGAGGCCACGCCCCTTTTGTGAGGCCACGCCCCCTTACCGAAGCAGAACAACAACCTGGAGCATATATAAGGTCGCTGACTAAAAGCGCCGGTTAATTGCTTTTCTAGGTCTCCTGAGGCGGAAGCCGGGAGGGTGTTTGTTTGTTTACTATTTTTAAAATCCTTTTAAATTGTTTGAGAGTCACATTTACCTGTGTTCACCACTTATCTCCTCGTGGCATTTCAGCACTGGGCTCTCAACTCCTCGTAGAGAGGTGCACAGCGGAGTTTAGCGCTGCCGCCATTCCTGGCGTCGATTGAGGCCACGCCCCTTTTGTGAGGCCACGCCCCCTTACCGAAGCAGAACAACAACCTGGAGCATATATAAGGTCGCTGACTAAAAGCGCCGGTTAATTGCTTTTCTAGGTCTCCTGAGGCGGAAGCCGGGAGGGTGTTTGTTTGTTTACTATTTTTAAAATCCTTTTAAATTGTTTGAGAGTCACATTTACCTGTGTTCACCACTTATCTCCTCGTGGCATTTCAGCACTGGGCTCTCAACTCCTCGTAGAGAGGTGCACAGCGGAGTTTAGTGCTGCCGCCATTCCTGGCGTCGATTGAGGCCACGCCCCTTTTGTGAGGCCACGCCCCCTTCACTACTCTCTCCCGCCACTATAAAATATGTGTATGTTCCGGAGGCGCAGCGGACGGGCGCAGCCTAAGGCAAGCCCGTCTGCGCCCGTCCGCGACGGGACCGCGACCAGCGCCAGCCACGCTGTCGGTAAGAGTAGGGACGCCACCCGGATCGTTTGGTCCAAGTCTGCATTACTAGCCCTGAATACAGACAATCCCTGTCATGCTCTCGGGTATGACCTGGCCAACGCTACACCACCGCAATCATGTCCGGTGTGCCACACGATACTTCGCGACGTTCCTCCCCCTAAAACAGCAGTTTTAAATTCTAAAACAGGCTCCCCGATTAACCACCCTGACATCACTATTAAAGCCGCCCTATTAAATTGCAGATCCCTCCCCAGGCATGCTGACGACATCTGGCTGCTATTAGAGGACTCCGATTGGGACGCTCTATTTCTTACAGAAACATGGCTGTCTGTGGACAGTGTAGCTTCTATCTCACTGGCTGTCCCACCAGGCTACAAAATGAGCGTCTCAAACAGAGAAAATGATAAAAAGGGCGGTGGGGTAGCGATTATTTTTAAAGACAAATATACACTGTCCTCCTCAACGCCTACCTCCATCCCAGGCATTGAGGGGCTTCATTTCTGCTTTCAAATAAACCCCCATTTGTCCCTAGCCGGCCTGATCATTTATCGGCCCCCGGATTGCCTTACCTACTATACCGCCGAACTAATGGACCTTATAGTCCAAAGCTCAATAGTTCACCCCCATTTTATTGCAGTTGGCGATTTTAATGTTCACATTGACAGCCCAGACTGCCCCTTAGCCACCCAACTTATTTCTACACTGGAAGCGGCGAACCTATTCCAAATTATCTCGGAACCAACGCATAAGGCAGGCCACACGTTGGACCTGATATTCTCCAATATCCCAGACTGTTCAGCCAAAACCGTACAACCACTGCTTTGGACGGATCACTTCTTAATCCCTTTTTCTTTCTCCCTCCCCTCCCACCACCAGACAAAAGGGAGACGATCCTATGTTCGCAGAAACTGGGCTAACATATCAGCAGAGACTCTCTGTCCTGCTCTCTCAGCTACTACTCCAACTCTGTCATCAGATGTGAACTCGGACGCTGTGGCTCTAAATCTCTGGATAGGTAATACGCTGGATACTATCGCGCCTGCAAAAATCGCTACATCACGCAGAGAATCCCCTTCGGCCCCATGGTTCTCAACTGAGCTATTGGCTGAAAAAAGTCATTGCAAAAAACTAGAGCGTCTCTGGCGGATAAACTATTCCACATCAGCAAAAATCTGCTATAAAGAAGCCCTGCGTGTTTTCCACAAATCCATAAAAAAAGCAAAACAATTGTTCTTTGCGACCTCCATTCAGCAAGCTGAACAATCCAGCAAGGAAGTTTTTAAAATTGTTCAATCCTTTTTTAAACCTCGGGCAATTGAAACTGAAGTGACTCCGTCGGAGAAACTCTGCGAGGACATCTCGGTCTTTTTTGATAAAAAGATCGAGAAAGTCTACGACACCTTCACCAGTCCCGAGCCCACAATCATGTCCGACACAAATGATAATGTGGCTTCCCTCCCCGCCTTAGCTCAATTCCTTCCTATTTCCCTCGCCGAGGCCAAAAGGGAACTACAAAAATGTAAATCAGGGGCTCCTGATGACCCATGCCCGCCCAAGCTCTGGAAAATGATGTCGGACTCAATTGCCACTTCATTGCTACATATCTGGAATACATCTATCAAAACTGGTCTATTCCCCGATTGCTGGAAACATGCCACACTCCTGCCTTTAAAAAAGAAACCAAACGGTGCCCCGGATGATCTGAGCAATCTCCGGCCAATCTCCCTGTTAGCAGCCCCCGGCAAAATGCTTGAAAAACTGATACAGCGCCAACTGAACAGGTTCATAGAAGAAAGAGACACACTACATGAAACCCAGTCGGGTTTCAGGGCGGGCTTTAGCACTGAGACCGCTCTGATAGAAGTGGCTGAGTCGATCAGGTGGTCTTTAGATTCAGGAGCATCGGCTATGTTGGTGCTCCTGGATCTATCTGCCGCGTTTGATACTGTGGATCATGAGAGGCTACTGTCAAGGCTAAAAAACACAGGCCTGGAAGATAAGGCTCTGGGCTGGCTACAGTCCTATCTCACGGATCGTACCCAGAAAGTAGCCTTGGGCCCCCTTTCCTCAAAACCTAAACCCCTCTGGTGTGGTGTCCCTCAGGGCTCGGCCCTCAGTCCACTACTTTTTAATATTTATCTGGCTCCACTCTTTTCCCTTATTGCTAATTGGGGTGTCAAGGCGATTTCATACGCCGACGACACACAACTAATTTTCCCCTTCTCGGATGTTTCAGAGGCAGCCTTCAGCAATATGAAGGGATGCTTGCGAGATGTTGCCAAATGGATGAATGCAAACAAACTCAAATTGAATGCGAGCAAGACGGAGGTCATCTTCTTTGGCAAACATACTCGGCCCCCCCCAAGCCTGTGGTGGCCCTCCGAAATGGGTATCCCTCCTCTACCCAGCACCAACGCGAAAAATCTGGGAGTAAGATGGGATGAGAGTCTCTCCTTTTCTTCACATATACAGCAGGTCTCTGCGTGCTGTCTCCATAAACTAAGAAACCTTCGCAAATTTCTGTCCCTTCTGCCTGAAGACTGTCGCAAGACGGTGGTCCATGCTACAGTCACTTCCAGATTGGACTACGCAAACGGCCTCTACCTTGGCCTACCCAAATATCTGGTGCAACGACTGCAGATCGTGCAGAATGCGGCTGCGAGACTGCTAAAAAACATCCCTTTTAAACAGCATGTCTCTCCGTACTTGCGCGATCTGCATTGGCTCCCTGTAGCCTGCAGAATCAAGTTTAAAGCTCTAACTCTGGCGTTTAGAGCCCAAAAGGGGACCTGCCCCTCCTATTTAAAGCTTAGACTCCCCAGATACTATCAGGAGAGATGCTTGCGCTCTAATTCACGAAACCAGCTCTCCATCCCCCGCGCCAAGAGAGCCAGACTCGGAGGCAGATCTTTCTCTGCCTGCACGGCGACACTCTGGAACGCCCTACCGGCCAACATCCAACTGGCTCCAACGGAAGCCAGTTTTAAGAGGCAGCTAAAGACCTGGCTCTTTTCCCAGAATAACTAAACACTCTCTCCCCTTTCTCCGCCCATTCCTACCTGGAAAAATGATCACTCAGCGCCGGGACACCTCCTTGTGAGGTAGCTGTTCGCGCTATATAAATATCGGTATTATTATTATTATTATTAGGGTAGCTCTGAAAAGAGCTTTTGGGTTCTGTGGCTGATTTAGGTTCCAATGCACAGTCTTAAATTCAGGAGGAATATTCTATTTCCTTCATCTGAGAAGTGCACACCATCTCCTCTGTAGATGTCTTGCATGTTGTAACGCAAGTTATTATTGTATATTGAACCCATTCCATAGTCTCTCATGTAAGCAGAAACAGATTTATTCACATGTTTCCGTGCTTTCTCAAATTGTGGACAAAATTGGTTGGACCAGTTCCATTTCTGTCTTTGGCATATATTTGAATATACCAAGGCAGTTTGTGGAAAAAGTGTCATCAATTGATGAAAGGTGTCCTTTAAGAGCATTTCCAGACCAACCCCAGTCATAGTGCCCAAATCATTTCCACCACAGTGCACTATTAAGAGGTCTGGGCTTGGCAGATGCAAAAAGGTTTTCACTAATGGTATCAATTGATGACATTTTAATCCTCTATGGCCAATCCACTTGATTTCCACATTTGATAAATCAAGGTTATGATAATTTCTGCTTGTTGCATACCTTTGAGCCCAGTGGATGTAGCTATGTCCTATAATCCATACAGAATACATGATGTGAGAAGGTTCTGGTGCAGTCAGATGAAGTGTAGGAATGAAATGGCAGTTGGAACAGTAGGAGTTTACAAAAAAATAATTGTGGAGTTTCACTGCTCTTGAATCACAAGCAATGATTGGTGAATTCAGATAGTTGAAAACTGAAAGTTAGGGTGCATGGTTGTGTTGTGTAAAAGAAGCAATTTGAATGGTTAAAAAAAGTCACTAAAAGCTAAAATACCCTGGATAAGCTGGTGTATTGAGAGGTCAAACATCCTTGCTGAGTTAATTTGCAACATTGTAGAATAAACTTTTGAACCTGAGAGTTCAGTTAGGAGGGAGTTGCTATGGTAACAGATAGAAAGATCTGAGAGGGGGAAGGGTGTTGGTTTGAAAATAGTGAGGGAAGACTTTTGATTGGTTGAATTAAGGCATATGTGTACAAAGTTAGAGATTTTCTATGCCAGTCTTGGTTTCAGTGTATTGAGTGCACACTTTTTGCTCTGCTAAAGAGAAATTGGTGTGTGTGTCTGACACTGTTTTCAATCTCCCAAAGCATTTGTAAAGATAAGTAATGATTTATTTAATTTTAAGCATGGGCGGAAAATCCGTTTCGCTCGCGGATTTTGCGGATTTTCGGTAAATTCGCAATCCGCAAAATTCGCGAATCTCCCGCAAAATCCGCAAATCCGCGAGCAGCGGATTTTGCTCGCACTGTTCGCACTGTTCGCGTGAGTTCGCGGCTTCCCAGTACAACTTCGCGCCCCGCGAATAAGTGCAAAATTGCAGAAATACGATCTTAGCAAAACTGAAACTACTTACCAGGTTCAAAAGTTCAGGCTCATCATTAGTAGCCATTTCCTGTAGTGCTTCCTTAGGGGCCCCTCCAGAGTTCAGTTGCCAGTTGCAACTATTATGTGAACCTGCTCTGAACCTCAGAATAGTTACACATATGCCACAAAGGTCCTGAATTACAGCTAAGGGAGACAAGCAGGAGCCAGGCTGGAAGTTCAAATCCATTAATCAGCCCCTAATTCATTATTGTCAGTTGGGGCAGGGCAGGTGTTGTAACTAATTTTGCAACAATGAAAGCACTTAGCAAGTGCAGAAGATCACTAATCAGGAAGCACTAAGGAAGCAGGTGCCAGCTAAAAAAATATTCTGTGACACATTAATCAGCCCCAAATTAATTCAGGTCACTTGAGGCAGGGAAGGTGTGCTTGCGTTGCCACAATAATGTACACTGACTGGACAACCAGAGGGTGCTGTGATGAAACAGAGGGTGGCATGGGTGGGCCAGAGGGTGGCATGAGTAGTCAGAGAGTGGCAGTGATGAAGAAGAGTGTCCCAAACAGGCTGGACACGTAGAAACAACAAGTTCGCGAAACTTGCGACCCGACAGGTAAGTTCGCAATTTGCGACATTGTACAAAACCCTCGCGAACTGGCAGAAACCCACGCAAACACAAAAAAAAAATCCGCAAATTCGCGAGAATTCGCGGATTTTGCGGATTGCGAGTTCGCAAATCCGCAAAATTCGCGAACGCGAGATTCGCAAAATTCGCCCATGCTTATTTAATTTAGATAGAGACTTGTTTGCTCTATGGAGAATATTTGGAAGCAGATAGTTATGTTTCAGAAGTCAAATTGTATGCTAGTATATAAGTCCTGTGTTGTGTTTCTTATATGTTATTCAAAAAACGATTTTTGGGTGCAATTGATTGGTATTTGCATTTGGACCTTTTTTATGATTGCCTTGTGCAACTGGTGCATCACTTTAAACATGGGTAATAAGTGACGCACTGGTGGCGCAAGGCCTTCATAAATAAGGTCCTGACTTTGTTTGCTGTTGATTTGTTTTTGGATTTTTGATAATGCTTGATATCAACATTTGAAAGATAGAGGATTTGTATTTGGGAAAACAGTGACGTTTCAAAAGTGATATTCTGTGCTTGTACATAGGTTGTGCGCAGTGTTTTTTAAATGTTATTCAAAAAACGATTTTGGGTGCAAATGAATGGTATTTTCATTTGACCCTTATTTATGATTGCCTTATGCAACTGGTGCATCACTTTATACATGGGAAATAAGTGACACTCTTGTGGCGCAAGACCTTCATAAATAAGGCCCTGACTTTGTTTGCTGATATTGAGTGGTTGTACATAGGTTCTGCGCAGTGTTTCTTACATGTTATTCAAAAAACAATTTTTGGGTGCAATTGATTGGTATTTGCATTTGGCCCTTTTTTATGATTGCCTTGTGCAGCTGATGCATCACTTTAAACATGGGTAATAAGTGACGCACTGGTGGCGCAAGGCCTTCATAAATAAGGCTCTGACTTTGTTTGCTGTTGATTTGTTTTTGGATTTTTGATAATGCTTGATATCAACATTTGAAAGATAGAGGATTTGTATTTGGGGAATCAGTGACGTTTCAAAAGTGATATTCTGTGCTTATACATAGGTTCTGTGAAATTCACTGAAAAAACCAAAGGTTTCACACCAGTTATAGTTAGGAATTAGCATTTAAAAAACCTATTAAATTCACTGAAAAAAACAGAGGTTTCACACCAGTTATAGTTAGCTGGAAATTTTACTGACATAAAACCATTGAAATTCCCACGTTATAGTTAGTCGGACTCACTATAACTTGCGCATGCAATGCACTGCTGATGACATCACATATTACATCACTCATGACATGGTCAGTGACATCACTCATGACATCACTGATGACACCATCCAGTGAATGTGTGTCTTTCTGAAAAGAAAATATGTTTTATATATGTTTATTTAAAGGCCGATGGAAGAATAAATGTTTAAATTATTGTCTTAATTAATGGTTTTTTTTTTAAATGATTGGTTAACTGGCTTATTAAGTGTATCTTAGTGAATACATATATTGGCGAGTAATATTTAAATATTTAAATATATGTATCAGTCTTTCACTTTGTGTATAAGTGGCTATATGGGTTGGTGAGTAGCTACATGTGTGTGTATATGGGTTATTACATGTTTTTTTAGTATCAGTATGAGTGTCTGTATGGTTTGGTGGGGGTGTTACTTAGCACATAGATGTATCAATGACTGACTCACTGTTTGTATGTTTTTTGAAAACAGCATATGTGCAGGACTGTATGAGTGGATGAGTGTGTATATGTGTGTGTTACTGATTGAATGCCTGTCTCACTAGTGTGTTTATCAGTAACAAGATATATTTTAATCTAGTATATGTGAGTATTGATGTATATAAGTCAGTATATGTGAGAGTGAGAGATTGTAAGATTTCCTGTTTAAATAAGTATGTGTTTCTATAAGTGATTGTTTAAGAGAGTACATATGTGTAAGTTTCCTTAGAAGTAAGGTGGTAGTGTGTGTAAATCTTTATATGCAAATAAATGGATGTTTATTAGTTTATTTGCATGTGTGAGTATATGTGTGAGTAACTTTTTGATGACTGTTGGTGTGTAACAGGATGAATAGGGGTATTACTATGTATGATGAGTGAGTATATGTATGAGTGACTATATAAAACTGTTGGTGAATGTGTGAATGTGTATATAGATGGTGAAATTACTGAATTGGTTGTTGTAACTGGTATGAGTATATCCACTTTTTTGAAAATGTTAGTTTCTTTTTTTGAATATGTGTTTCAAAGGTTACTTTACAGTGAAAGGAGGTCTGTCACTGTGTCACAAGGATGGTGTCATCAGTGATGTCATGAGTGATGTCACTGACCATGTCATGAGTGATGTAATATGTGATGTCATCAGCAGTGCATTGCATGCGCAAGTTATAGTGAGTCCGACTAACTATAACGTGGGAATTTCAATGGTTTTATGTCAGTAAAATTTCCAGCTAACTATAACTGGTGTGAAACCTCTGGTTTTTTCAGTGAATATATATATATATATATATATATATATATATATATATATATACAAAGATACAAAGGTTGCCTAAAGGAGACATCACACGAGAAAGGGTTATCACACACAGCCTCCGGCAGTAGCCCCCAGCTTGCTCTCGTACTTCCATTATTAAAAACTGCCAAACGAGTTTCGAGCGCTAACTCTCTCTTGATCACTGGCTGTTGCACAAATGTGGAAGAAGCGGCATTTAATCAGAAAGTATATATATACTAGCAGCCCGTCCTGACCTTGTCCGGGAGCAATCAGGCTTCAGGGCCCACGCCCGCCCCAGCCCCCGCCAGCCCCGACATTGTCCGTGAGTCCCCCGGAGTAGCAGCCCGTCCTGACCTTGGCTTCAGGGCCCCCGCCCGCCCCGACATTGTCAGTGGGTCCCCCAGAGCCTTACCTCATCCGCCACACCTCCCCGCGCTCATGAGTTCACCGGTCCGTCGCTCCTCCCCGCCTGTCCGCTGCTCCTCTCCGCTCCCCCCAGCCTGTCCGCCGCGCCTCCCAGTGCTCATGTCCGCCGCTCCTCCTCGCGCTCCTGGACGCCGATCCAGATGTCAGCACGCACGTCGCGGCCGGCGCTACTTCCATGGGACTACTTTTTTTTTCTCGTAAATTTTTAAATAACTTATATTTCTTTAATTTATATAGCCTATGTTCATCTGCACACCCTGACAATTACAACGATGTATCGGGTGTGTGGATTGGCGCTGTGGTTCCCGAGTTTACCCGCCTCAAAAGTTCAAAGTTCTTCCTATATAATAGTAGTATATATTTATATATATATATGTATGTACATATATATATATATATATATATATAATCTCAGCTTTCTCTCGCCAGGAGCCCAATTTCCAGATACCAGCGGCGCATAAGGAGACCCAAGTGCAGGTGAGCAGTGATTTATTCAATCAAGTGGAAGGCACACTTCGGCATAACGTTTCGGCCTGCACAGAGGCCTTGGTCACATGACGCATGATAAGGAAAGGCAGGATTTAAAGTGCAATTTAAATTAAATCGTGATTGGTTGCAAGCAGTCACATGCTATTTACAAGGAGTAATGAACAAAGACAAAATCTTGCTCAGCTACTTTGAAAATCACGGGGTAATCCCCATTCAAATAGCTGTTCATGTGCAAATAACAGGGTGTAAACACCTTTCATCCAGACCTACTGCTGTATTTACATTCAATAATATATACATTCTTCAAATAAAGATTTAAATTTCACATACAAAAATATATATAATATCAATTTACAGTAATTACATATCACTATATACAGACTGGATAAAAAGAGTTGTCTACAAAAATCTATATCCGCATAAATACAATTAGTAAAACAGTAGAAAATTACTAACTGATATATACAAATAAATATATTGCACATTGATAAAGGTCTATTATTACTATTGTCCACAATAACGGGGAGGAGATAATATATGTTTGAATACATTATCACAGCCTCCCCCCTGAATACTCTGGTAGGATGTACTCGACTACTCTACCCATAAGGTATGTGATGTTGCAACACTAGTGACAGTGAACAAGTGATGCGTGAATCTCAACATTTTTTCTCTATTTTTCTTTTTTCTTTTTATTTTTTTATGTTCATCAGTCATTCATTTATTTGTAACGCATAGCCTAAGCCTAGGCTATGCTAACCAGCTATATTGTCCACAATGCACATCAGTACTGGGGCTAGTGATTTTTAACTCGGTATACAGCCCCTTTTGTAATCAGGACATTTAAAATCTTTGTAGCATAAAGAAGCAGCCAGCTCTTGAATCATAGCTCAGATATAACCACTGCTCGAGGGGATCAAGGGGATAAATCGGACCATGGGATATTCAGAGGCAGGTATAAAAATCCTCCGTGGAGTTAAGAACTCCCGGAGATCTGCTGCCAATCTCTAAAATATACCTTGTCTCTAGTTTTCTCAATGTCCCCACCGTATCACCTCCTCTTCTCAAGGGACCTACACAGTCTATGGCATAGTATTTCAATAGAGGACTGTTGTTGTCATAGCACTCTTTGAAATGGCGTGCTACTGGATACGCGGAATCATTGGTGTTGATGGCCCGTATGTGCTGGAGTATCCTTTTGTGAACCTGCAGTTTGGTACTACCAATATACCACAGGCCACAAGGACACTCCAGCACATACACCACGTATTCACTTTTGCAAGTCAGTTGTTTAGTGATCTTGCGTGCAGTAGCAGCAAAGGGAACTGTGTATTCCGATTTGTTAACCCCATGAAGACAGGCCTTACAGTTAGCACATTTCCTGAAGCCTTTACTTTTATCCAGCCAGTTTTTGTGCGACACCACCTCAGGACTAGGCTTAACAAGGGCATCCTGCATTGAATAAGCTTTCCTAAAGGTGATTGACGGTTTAGCCGGAATTTTATCACCTATAATGGGGTCACATTTAATTAGGTCCCAATGCTTAGTTATGATCTTTCTAAGCGCGCCATGTTGCCTATTGTAGGCCCAAATCAGTCTGCCAGATTGCTCTTGATTAGCTGAGGGTTTAGGTTTTTACTTTTCGTTCCAGGGTCTGATTGCGAGGTAAAGCATTGGCTTTAGATATAGCCTTGTCAATCTGACCCGGCGTATATCCTCTAGTCAGGAATCTGTTTTTACTGGCCTCCTGCGCCAATTGGCACTGGAAATCCGTACTGCTCAGCCGTCTTATACGCAGCATCTCCCCATAGGGGATGCTGCGTATAAGATGGGCAGGATGATGGCTGCTGGCATGGAGTACTGTATTTCCTGCTGTGGGCTTCCTGTATAACCTAGTCTCTAGCTTACCCTGGCAAATCTCAATGGTCATGTCGAGAAAATGTACCTGTTCCTGACTGATGTCCGATGTAAACGCAAGATTGAAATTGTTACAGTTGATAGTCTCAATAAAATGCTCTGCTCTGTGCGCGTGCCACTCCAGATAAAAAACACATCGTCAATATAACGATACCAACGCACAATTGACCGTGTGGCAATGTCAGCGTGTTCACCATAGAGGACCTGTCTCTCCCAATAGCCCATATGCAGACAGGCATAACTGGGAGAGAAACAGGCCAACATGGCTACACCCCTGACCTTCTGGTAATATCTGTTGTTAACCCCTTTGAGGCTGATGACGAGCTGGGCTCGTCATGGTGTAGCCTCCTCAAACACTGATGACGAGCCCAGCTCGTCATGAACAATGGGAATCCTGAGCATCCAGCACAGGGGGGGGAAACGCATAGCAGCCATGGAGTTAAACATGAAAAAGTTGTGATTCAAACAAAAAGCAATCATAGATAGGAGCATGCGATTGTGTTCTACCATCATAACCGGTCTATGTCCCAAATAGAACTCAATGGCTCTTATGCCATCTTGGTGGATTATACTGGTGTACAAAGATGTAACGTCTAGCGTTATCAAGAACCAACTAGGATCCCAATCAATGTCTTTGATTTTACGCAGAAAATCACTGGAATCCTGGGCAAATGATGGTAAATTTTGTACATGTTCTTGCAGAAAAGAATCCACATAAACAGTTGTTTTTTCCAGTAGTCCCCCACATGCTGCAATAATGGGTCTTCCCGGGGGGTTAGCTGGGTTCTTGTGAACTTTTGGGATGAAATATAGAACTGGCATGATCGGATTGTCATTTTTCAAAAACTTTAGTTCATCCATGCTGATCAGTCCATAAGACCTCCATCCCATCAATAATGAGTAGAAATCTGTCTGGGCTTTTCTAACTGAACTGACATCACAATGTCTATAACAATCAGAATTGTTCAGTTGTGAGAGGCCTTCCTCCAAATACAGTTGTCTTGGCCATAACACTATATTGCCCCCTTTATCCGATTGCCTGACAATGATGTTGTCATTCTGCTGAATCTTCTTTATCAGTTTCTGATATTGGTCATTATGTTGGTGTTTCTGTTGTTTAGTACTGAGCATTTTAGAGTAAAGCACCTTAATTTCCTTGGTTGCCGCCTCATGAAAAATATCAATGTTATCATATACCATTACAGGAGTAAAAGTTGAGCGTGGTTTGAAAGATGTTAGGCCCCCCAGGTTGATATTCGATTGTGCCAGTGTGCCCTGTGACACTGATTGTTCTAATCTGAGTGACTCCATATCTTGTAAAAGCGGAGCATCACGCACAAGGAGCCCCTGGTTATGCCAGGCACCAGTGTTGTGCGAGTTTTACTCCCTGCGAAATGTTTCTGAAGTTTGAACTTGCGGACAAATTTATATAAATCTATCCTGGTGTTAACGTGAAATCACTGGGAGGGCAAAAAGTCAGTCCCATTGATAGAATACGTAATTCAAACTCAGAAAAAACAGTATCAGTGAGATTTAACACAGAGAGGGCAGTACCTGGTATAGCTGGCGAGTCACTCACTTCTTGTTCCATCTCCTGGTGTGTTTCTTCTTTTTTGGCAGATTTTTTCCTTTTCCTTGAGTTGGCTCTTCGGCGCTTGTAGCGTTTGGCGTTGCGGATTTTGTTTCTGTGGTCACCAACATCCTGGGACGCAGGGTCTCGCGTCTGTCTTTCCGTAGACACTCCAGCTCCTGGGCCAGTGTAAGCTTGGTAAACCCCAACTGTGATTCCGCCTGTGAGGTATTGGAATCAGAGTCGCTATTCACACTGGAGCTTAAATTTGATTCAGATGTATTGTCCAGTTGTGCTAACCCCGGCATAGATTTGCGCATGGGAGGTCCAGGAATAGATGCAGATTTGAATATTTTGTTAGCTTTAATTGCTGCATATTTTTTAGCAAATGTAAAAATTCGCCTCTCAGCATAGTCTGCCTTGTCTCTTTGAAATTTAAAAGTTTTTCTTTTCCTGATTGTTTCCTCTTCCTTTTGCAATCTTGCCATCATCTCGCCTCTCAACTTGATGCATTCAGTTGTTTCTTCACTGCATGTAGTCTCTATCTCCGTGTTAAGCTCATCTATTTTAGCCTGGGTTTTTTCACGATCACTCTCCGCATATCGCACTAGAATTTGTACTAGTCGACGAGAGGAGTCAAGGTTACATTCCGCCCACTCCCTGAGCATATCTGGGTCAGGGTCTTCATAGCTGGGGGCTAACATCACTCGCAGCCCCCTAGGTATTCTATTGACCTCCAGATAGCGGCTCAGGGAGCGGTGCTCCCACCACTTAGACTGTTCACGCCTCATTAGTTTCTCCAGTCTTTTAAACTTTTCGCGGGTGCTTGCAATTTCATTCGTAGGCGTTTCCTGCATTGTGGACCCAGCTGGCTCCTCAGCCGGGGAGTCATTGAACGCATTAAGGGCTGCCAATTCCCTCGATCTTATCGCGTCTGCCGACATGCTGCCTTCCTTAATATCCTCACGCTTAATGCGTGCTCAGTCACGGAAGCGGTTTTGATGAAATACGCTCCGCTTGTTGACTCGGCACGTTCTTCCTTACCGGCGCTTTCTGCAATCAAGCCCGCCACCAGAAACCCGACTTCAGGTGCGACTGGAGACCTCAGTCCCCGCGCTCCTCGCCAGGCCCGTGTAGCCGTCACAGTCCGCAGTGTCCGGGTGCTGGAGCAGTTACTCCCCAACGGGAGGTACTAAACGACTTCCGGGTCACCAGAGGTCTTGGCTTCCTGCTGCTCCGCCGCTTCTGAAGGAAGGGGTCATCCAAAACCGGAGAAGCACTTTACCGGTTATAGAGATAAACATGATCTCAGCTTTCTCTCGCCAGGAGCCCAATTTCCGGATACCAGCGGCGCAGAAGAAGAGAAGGAGACCCAAGTGCAGGTGAGCAGTGATTTATTCAATCAAGTGGAAGGCACACCTCGGCATAACGTTTCGGCCTGCACAGAGGCCTTGGTCACATGACGCATGATAAGGAAAGGCAGGATTTAAAGTGCAATTGAAATTAAATCGTGATTGGTTGCAAGCAGTCACATGCTATTTACAAGGAGTAATGAACATAGACAAAATCTTGCTCAGCTACTTTGAAAATCATATAGCGCTCCAATTCTTCCGTTTTGGCAAAGAATTACCCACACTCACGGGGTTGATATTTCCAAGGTTGTTTATTCACAGACAAGACAGACACACTCGCGTTGCGGCACACAGCCTTTCTCGATGTCAGTGACCATTAGACATCGGCATGTTTTTATACAATCCTCACAATAAAGGAAGGAATACTGGCGTGCTGACATTAACCAGCGCCATCTTTGAGTAGTATGATATTTACAAAGATGTGATCCACTTGTATGCACATTATGATTTAAACATACATTTTTACCACTCGTTACACAAGTAAATTCGAACAGTGAAATGTACATAAATTATAAACACTTCACACATACAGTTTTTTGTACTTTAAATCGAATTCAATTACTTGATTTATGAACAAAAATTGAGCCGTGTGTCGGCTATTATCCTCCCTTAAGTGTATTCAGGTCTGTTTTTCAAATCAAATCAACCATCAACATTTCATTGTCTATATACATTTTTATACACTATTTTTCTTATATTGATTTTATGTTTCATTATTTTCTGTTATCTTAGTTCATTTAGTCAAATTCATGTTTTTGCGGTCAATGGACCCACCAAGGTATGTCTCATAACTTCATCAGATTTCAAAAAGTCACAAATCAATCATGAACCCAAAAGAAAGAGTAGTTCATCTGAAAAAATCCTTGCCCATTAATTCCTATATACATATATACATACATATACATATCTACAGGTAATGGTATATAAACACATCTTGCAATTCCATCGTACGTTGTTACCATTAATTTATGTACCAATATGAACCATCAGGTCTTCGCCACTATTCATACCACAAGGTGTTTTAGTATGGAGGTCAATAATATACCTCGATTCAAGCCTGCAGAGTTTTTTAAGTCTATCCCCCCCCCCCCTCTGATGTTGTCAGGAACCAAATCTAGTCCATAGCACTGTAACTGGTTCCGGTCACTTTGATGTTTTTCTGCAAAGTGTCTTGCGACCGGGTAGGCTTGGTCCACCTTGTCTATCGCCCTCATGTGCTCTAGTATTCGGATTTTGAATGGATGTACCGTGCTGCCAATATACTGAAACCCACACGGACAGACCAGGCAGTACACTGCATATGGTGTACTGCAAGTAATAAACTTGCAGATTTTTCTAACCATGCCAGTATCTTGAATGGTGTATGTGAGCGCTCTTTTGCTATTACAGCAAGCTTTAAATTTATGACAGGGGAAAAAACCTTTCATACTCTTTAAGGTGTTCATTTTAGGGGGTATTTTCTCTAAGTGGCTCCATACCAGTTGGTCCCGGATGGACCTAGCCTTCTTAAATGTGACCAATGGAAAATTGGGGACATCCTCACCTATGACATTATCCGCCTTTAGGATATGCCAATTTTTTCTCAGGATTTGTTTCAGATGATTAGCCTCCGCTGAATATGGGGTGATTAATCTGAATTTGCCTCCCTCAGTTTTTTTGTCCTTCCTTTGTTCCAATAACTTATCCCTGGTCATGGCTTTTACTTTGCAAAGTGTTTTGTACAGTGAGATAGGATTATAACCGGGGTCTCCAACCGGTCGATCGCGAGCTACCGGTAGCTCGCCGAGACCCTGTGAGTAGCTTGCGCTGAGGGCTGCTCAATTTAGTAGCCCATTGATGTTGTTTGGGCTATTTAGGTTTTTTTCTTTGTCCGTTGCCCGCTCTCACCCAAAGCAGCTGCTCCGATTGGCTTAGCTGGGGTGGGCGGGACGAAGAGGATGACGTTTCTCTCCTCAGACTCAGTCTCGTGACTGTTAACGGCTTTCGCACCCCCAGTCTTTTCCTCACTGGCACCACACTGTCCATTGTGCAAGTGTGACGTGTGCCAGTGCGGAGCTCAGCAGGCGTGGCAGGGTGGAGCATTGTGGAGCAGTTTGCAGGCCTGAAAGAACTGCCGGGACCCGCGCGTACAACCTTGCACCAGATTAGCAGCAGGTAAACCACAACACCCTTAGTTTAGGCCCCCCCTGTAAAAAGTAATGTAAAAGAGCGAAGTCGAAGCATGTTCAATGACCCTGCATGGGATTGCTGCCCCGTTCCTCTCCTATGTGCATTGTGACTGTCTCTATCGACGCCAGGCCTGATCTACGCACCCCTGGCTTTTACTTGCTGGCTTTCACAACACTCATGCATCAAAGTACTGTCGACACCCACGCGTGCATTTTTCATCATTGCACTAAAAAGTAACTCAGACAATTTGGGGTCGGGGTTCTGCGCAGATATACAGCATATCTGCGCAGATCCCCGACCCCAAATTGTCCGAGTTGCTTTTTACTGCAGACTCGACGGTGCAAGTGTCAGAGGTTGGGGTGTGTTCTGATTAGGCTCCACTTGCAATTGGCCATCTGTGATCTACACCAGGGCTTCCCCTTTGCACAACACTACTAAGGCCTCACAGTAGTTTGATTAATAATTCTCCGCACTTTCGCTCACAATCCCTGCCCTCTCTCGACACCCATATTACGTCTGCGGATTCTTAATGTTGGTAAAGTAAACCCACGCTAACCTAGGCCGTCCCCAAATTTGAAGGCAGGTCAGAATGATGGTGAGCTGCGATCCTTGCTTTTTCCATCGCCTCTGCTGAGATGTCTAATTTTCATAAGTGACATGGATTGAATCTGGATGAATGAGACGCAGACTTACCGCTCTGGGGCACGGCTCCTGGGCTGCGTGGGGAGATGCAGGCGGGGGTCGAATAGAGAAGATGAAGTTCGGCCAAAAGAGGAGGGAAATTAAGATGGATGGAGACACAAAAGGGTAAACTAGAGGTGAGAGAGGGAGCGAGTGAAGAGGAAAGTGGAAAGAGATTCAAATGAAAGAGAATAAGGGAGAAAATGGAAAGGCACGTGGAAAAATAATAAAGAGGAATCAAAAAAGGGTAAATGGGAGATGTAGGAAGAATGATCTGTAAAACAGACAGAGGGTTGAAATAAGTAAAAGAGAAAAATGAAGAACCCCCTTATCCGAAAGAAGGTGGGGGGTTCTTGCTGAGTAACATTAAGTGGTGCAGGACTTCCTTCACCATGCAGCCCTCTCGCTGGCAAGTGAAGTGCAGCCTTCTAGAATCCAGAGCACTTGGACCACATTGCAGTGGCACCTAGGGTCCTCCTTCATGTTGCAAGCAGGAAGCCGAGCTCTTTTGCATTGTCAGCAGCACACACAGTTTTAGGGTACGCAGTGGTGCAGTGAAGAGGTGATTCAATTATGCCTTTGCACCCCAATTCATCTCAGACTTAGAGTTTATTGTGCGCCACCCTGAAATCTTGTTCGGCCCCTCAGCCACACACACTTGACTGCTTCAGTTTCACTGGGGGAGCAATAGATACCCGCTGGCCCTGGTCACAGTGTACTCCTCCTTACCATCCCCCGTCCTCCACAGTTACACTCCACATTGGCAAAGGCCACACTGAGTCCAAACTCCAATCCAGATACACCCACCCCCAGGCACCAGAAACTGTTCAGTACAGGGCCATCAAGCCACCTGAGCCTGCACCTGCTCTACCTCCTTGCACAGCTCACAGTCCTTAGCTTCGTCACCACTTTGTACTCACTGGCCACTGTGCGCTCTTCAGGGACACAGGCAGTTCTGGCTTTCCAGCTCCGGCCTCTCCACAGTGAGGCCTTGACTGCTCCATGGTGTTGTGTGGCCACTCGGGATATTATAAATTGGTTGTGTTTTGGGCTGTTTGTGGGACGATTTTATTGGCTGGTGGTCTGTGCCAATGCTTGTCTGGATTTTCGGCTATTTGTGTGCCGATTTTATTGGTAGGTGGGCTGTTTTGTGTTAACACTGCACTGCATTTAAATTTTAACATAATTTGATGCATTCGTATTCTTTCCCTGTACTGGCACACAAACTGCTGCCCCCTAGTGCCAACACAGGCACCCCTGTGCCATGGTGCAAGGTTGCCTGTGTTGCAGACAGATTTGTTTTTACACAGGAAGGGGCACCCATGCTCCAATCACGGAACGCTTTGCTGGGGTAGAGAAGTGATAGTTATTGATAAGTCCTGATTTTTATGCTATTAATTGAAAGGTCGTAAAGCGGTTTGGCAACAGCACACATGCAAAGTCTTTGCTTTCAGCGTTATTGTGTTCAAACCACAGTATGGGCTCTGAAGAAATAGGCTCAATGTCAATTAAACTGGGCGGGAGGTCTCTCGGAAAAATGCGCGAGTTGCTTGGGGTTTAGTAGCTCACGGCGATTTTCACGGACCAGAAGTAGCTCTCACTACACAAAAGGTTGGAGACCCCTGGATTATAACCTCTGACAATGAATCTGGCTACACTTTCAGTAGCTGCCGTATCGAAATCACAATCGCGTGTACAGTTCCTCCTGAGTCTAAGCAACTCCCCATAGGGGATGCTTTGCACTAGTTTGGGAGGGTGACTGCTGGTTGCATATAGTATCGAATTTCCAGCAGTAGCTTTTCGATACAGTGAGGTTTCAATCTTACCCCCAACAACCTGCACTTTCAGGTCCAAGTAGTCCACAGAACTTGGGCTAATTGTTCCTGTGAAATGCAGGTTGTGATCATTGTCATTCAGGGTCGCGATATAGTTACGTGCAGTCTCTTCGGTGCCTTGCCAAATGATAAATAAATCATCGATGTGTCGATGCCATTTTATCACTGTGCCACTCGATGTGTCGTCCCTGTAGGTTCTGGGCACCCGCTCCTCCCACCAGCCAACGAACAAGTTTGAATAGCTGGGAACGAAGCAGGTGCCCATCGCCGTACCAGACACTTGTTTGTAGTAATTTTCTTCAAAAAGGAAAATGTTGTTGTTTAAACAAAAATGCAGAAACTCAATTATCATGCAGTTGTGTTGTGCATATCTTAGTTGTCTTTTTTTCAAATATACAGTTACCGCTTCTATTCCTTTCGAATGTTCAATACAAGTGTAAAGACTTGTTATGTCAAGGACAACAAGTAAATAGTCAGATTGACATTGTACATTTTGGAATTTAGTTAAAAAGTCCTTGGTGTCTTTCACGTAGGAAGATAACTTTGTTACCAAGCTCGCCAGAAAAGAGTCAAGAAACTTGGAAACATGTTCCGTTAGTCCCTGAACCGAAGAAACAATAGGTCTCCCAGGGGGGTTCAAATTATCTTTGTGTAACTTGGGGATGTGGTAAAAATTGGGGCAAATGGGATTAGAGCTGCGTAAGTATAGATGTTCTTCATTCCCAAGCATTCCTCTCTTATACCACTTATTTATGAGTTCATCATATGCCTGGATACTTTGTTGGTATACTTTAAAAGTGGTTTCCTGATAGCAACTCACATCCGATAGTTGCCTCATTGCCTCACGGTGATATTGTTCCCTTGTTTGCACCACCACATTTCCCCCTTTATCTGAGGGCTTTACGATGATGGAGTTGTCATTAGCCAGGTTAGTTAAAGCGTTTTTGTGATCCTGGGATAAGTTCGATCCACTCCTCTCCGTCTTCTGTTTTTTTTGAAACTGTAGAAGGTCTTTTATCATCGTCTCAGAGAAAGTGTCCAGGGCATCAAACGGCATTTGCGGGTTAAAGGTGGAGCATGGTTTATAAGGACTCTCTTCTCTATCTTGTTCAATTCCCACATCAATTGCACGTTGCACTACATCTTGGCTGACTGCTTCATCCATCATCACCTCATTTCTCAAGTCCTCAAGTGCTTCTATTCCTGGGAGATCATTGACCGTAAGACTATCAGTTGCTGTTAATCTTGCTGCTGGCTTTTGCTTGTCTTTAGAAGAGTCCTAGTTTTGAAATATTTGTGAAGTTTCAGCTTTCTTACGAAACTAAAGAGATCAATCCTAGTCTATGTGTATTCCAGACGGGAATCAGGGCAGAAAGTTAGGCCCAGGCTTAGCACTTTATGTTCCGCATTAGTCAGTGGTCTAGTTGTCAGGTTTACCACTGTGAGATTTGTTGTTCCCATTATCTTCTGTTGTTCCGTCTGTGGTTGGTCCATGTTACACCTTTTGGCTTTCCTGCCGCCACCGGATCTTCTTGTCCTCCTGCGTTTGCGTTTGCTTCTGGGGGCTTGTTCTTCCCTCCCCGGAGCCAAGATTGTCTGATGACTTGGAATTCGGTCTGAAAAGGGGTCTGTTTATTGGTCCCACTCGCCACTTGTACGGCTTGATCATCACTGGATTCATTACCCGTCAAATCAGTTTCCGATGTTTCCACTGTCCGGGCTGGTACTGTTGTTTTAGAGCTTAGTTCTTTTCATGAAATGTCAAATTTTTTCGCATATATTAATACTCTGCCCTGTGTATAATCTCTTTCGTCTCTTTGGAACTTCTCTTGTTTACGAGTTTTAATTTTCAGCTCATATTTCAATAATCTAGGTTTCATTTGCTCCATTGCTTCAGTTATTTTCTTATCATCTTCCTCCTTACGTAGGTCCGCTTCTAGCTGTTTGATCTCCGCCAGTGTCTTTTCGCGGTTGCTCCATGCGTATTTCACCAGCAATCCCAAAGTACCTTTACAGTAGTCGGCCGTGTGTTCTGCCCAGTCAGTTAAAAGTTGAGGGTCAGGGTTCTCATATGAGGGGACAGTGTATACTCTCAGTCCTCTTGGGACTCTATCCACCTCGATATATCCCTGCAGACTGGTAGCCTCCCACCATTTTCTGACTTTGCGTTCATACAAACGCTCCATTTTGTCATTGTTTCATTAAATTTAGTCTTTGGTTGCTTGGGATCCGGTGCGCTAGCTTGAGCTCCGCCCGCATTAGATTTTTTAAACATGTCTTTCGCATCCTCGTGCCCGGTCGATTCACAGAACATGCTTGCGTCTAACGGCTGTTGTCTGGGACACTGTGATTATTTTGTTTTGTTGCGCTACTACTTCTGGAAGTATCGCCCCTTACGTCTCGCTGCCACACATCACTGTCTTTTACTTTCAAACATATGAGATGTTCTCGCTCACCCAATTGCGGATCTCACGGCTCACTACGCCTCTTCCGAAACGCTGCTCCTCGTTTTCCCCACTGCTGGTACGGCTTGGCTATTCTCTCCTCGTGGCAGACGCGGTGCACCGTTTCACGTCCGTTCCGGACTCTGCTCCGTAGTTCCGCAGGTCTCGGTGCACTCTTCGACAGGTGCGGATAGTGGTTGTGGACACCGCTAATTATTGCGCTCCAATTCTTCCGTTTTGGCAAAGAATTAACCACACTCACGGGGTTGATATTTCCAAGGTTGTTTATTCACAGACAAGACAGACGCCCTCGAGTTTCGGCACACAGCCTTTCTCGATGTCGGTGACCATTAGACATCGGCATGTTTTTAAACAATCCTCACAATAAAGGAAGGACTACTGGCGTGCTGACATTGACCAGCGCCATCTTTGAGTGGTATGATATTTACAAAGATGTAATCCACTTGTATGCACATTATGATTTAAACATGCATTTTTACCACTCGTTACACAAGTAAATTCGAACAGAGAAATGTACATAAATTATAAACACTTCACACATACAGTTTTTTGTACTTTAAATCGAATTCAATTATTTGATTTATGAACAAAAAAAAAATATATATATATATATATACTTTCTGATACTGAATATAATACTGTCAATAGCGAGTCCACTCGAGGATATGAGAAATGTGGGAATCAATACTAAGCATCCAGCCCCTTTCGTCCATCAGCCACTTTCCAACCTTTGATGCAAAGAGATGCTGTGGACATTTTTAGTGAAAGAGTGGTTGATGAGCTTAAGCAACTCAACATCAATGTAAATTCCAAACACAAACGCAGAAATTTCAAAAACAACTAACATCATGCCCTGATGAATAAACTAAGGAAGAAACACGATATCATCATTAATAAGTCTGATAAAGGCGGCAATGTCGTCTTATGGCATAAAGACCAATTCCTTGCAGAAGCTAAACCACATCTTTCTGACACTTCCTGCTATAGAAAATCTTCCAGACAAGGGATCCGTCTGATTCAAGACAAAGTGACAAAATGCCTCATGCAGTGGAAAAGGCAGGGTCTATTAACAAAAGATTAACTCAATTTTTTGAAAGTGGAGGATCCTGTAGTCCCAAAAGTACATAAGAAGACGGTCCCCATTCCTGGCAGGCCAATATTACCTGCAAAGAAAAGCCTACTCGAAAAAATCTCGAAGTATGTGAACCACTTTCTTCAGCCGCACGTCTATACCTTACCATCATTTGTAAAGGACACTCCTGATTTTTTAAATAAAATCAAGGATGTTTTATGGTAGCCGAACTTTTTGCAAGTTATTATGGACATAGAATCATTATACACTAGCATCAACCATGTTGATGGTCTGTCAGCGATGAAGTATTATTTGTCAAAAAGAGATGTTGGTATGAGGGAACATAATAACATGCTAATAGTGATGACTGAAATATGCCTTTACAACAATCATTCCCTCTTTGGTTGTGACGTTTGCCAACAGTTGAGGGGTGTGGGTATGGCTTTATGTTTCTCCCCCAGCTATTCATGTCTTCATGTAGGCTGGTGGGAGGAGCATGTCCTCAGGGCCAAATATCAGACAGAATGGGCCAACAATGTGAGGTTTTTCTGGGGTTACATCGATGATAGATGTATGATATGGAAAGGGAGCAGACAATCAGCTAATGATTTTATTGAGTCCATCAAATGTAATGACTTGAATTTGAAATTCATGACTAATATTGATAACCAAAGCATTACATTTCTTGATATATCTTTGTATGTGAACAAGGGAGAATTATACACCAAACTACACCGCAAGCAATTCCATTCTGGATGCAGAAAGTGCACACCCCCATCACACTATACTCCGTATATCCTACAGCTAATTCCTTCAAATTTGTTGTATTTCCAGTGAGAAATCTGAATGTGATACATGTCAACAGGAGGCCTTCCTCCATTTTCTAGAACGAGGATACACCAAAACAACTATGAACCAAGCAACCATTAACTAAAGCAAACTTGTCACCTAGGGAGGAATTACTCATTCCTAAAAAAGACTGATTACCAGCTTTGGTCCTGTATACACCCCCAATGCTGATACTGATACTGACAAAAGAAACGTAAGACTCATTACAGCCTTCAGTCAGCAGGAGAGCAAAATTTGCAGTGTTAAATATTTGCAATGGCCAATAGTGTTGACAGACATTACACTTAAATCAATCTTACCAGATACACCTGCTATTACATTCAGAAGGGCTCCCTGTATGAGGGATGCTCTCGTTAAATCCAGCCCAGAAAATACACTTAAGACCACCTGACTGACCACGAAAGGTTTCTTTAAGTGTAATTCATGCAGTGCATGCACATTTGCCATCAATAGTGTAGATTACACCACAGCCTTTAATGTGAAAAGAATTCCCATTAAAGAACACTTGACATGCCGCACTGAATATGCTGTTTATAAACTGCGCTGCACATGCGGCCTTGATTATATTGGCAGTACAGAGCTCCCTGTACACAAACGCATCCTGCAACATGTGAGGGCCATTGTCAACACAGACCCCAATTACCCGGTGGCAAGACATTTTAAGCTGGTTCACAATAATAAACTTGGAGTACACAATTCTTGAGGCGGTACCCATTTCCGGACGGGGTGGGAATCCAGAAAGGATTTTTCGCCATTTGGAGACTCATTTTATGTTGTCCCTAGATACAAAGATGCCTAATGGCCTCAATAAGAGCAAAGACATGTATAACTTTTTATAACTGCATTCCGAAATGAGTTTCTTTTCCTCTTAACCCACCATGATGTTTGTTGTGTCTTTTCAAATTGATTCATAGTCTGAAATTTTCGATGTTGTGTACATATGTAATTAATTGTTAATTTTTCTATAATTCTGGCAATAAGAGGGCACTCTGTTAAGGCTTGTACAGATTATACATGCTGCTAGGATTATATTTTATATTATTTTGAATTGATTGCACTATTTTCCACAGGTATAGGCACTACAGCACTTTACAGACTGTTTGGTTAGGCTGCGTATGCCGATTTTTAGACCTGATAGCTCTCCTCAATATTAAGTATAGGCATATGTGATTTTTTCCCTGTTTTTAACATTTTCCGCACATTGCTATGCAAACATACGCATTTACACTTTTTTGAATGTTTATATTTGGGCCTCAACACATATACCCCCTGCCCGTTTTGACATCCTACAACCTTTGACCATCAGGACAATCTTCTGCACTTGCACTTTACTTGCTGTTTATCATTTTATTCCCACCAGTTGGAGATTTACCTTTTAATGCGATAATGATAAAATAGGGACTTTTGAAAGGTACTGGAATCATGCAACAGTCTATCCACTGCGAGACTACCACTAGACCACCATTTCAGCAAGACCAGTTGGTCCACTTAGGGGTTTGAAGCATAACGTAGTGATTGGAAACAAGTAGGGAAATATTGGTATTATTGGGTTGCCCTTAATGAAGCTGTAACATCATGATAAAGGCAACATGAGTGATTTAGACAGGGTAAATAATGGAAATATCAAATGGAGAGTCTACAAATTCTTGAGAGGATATCTTCTTATGCTGACTTTAAAGTGTGGCTTAGAGTATTAATTGGAAAAGCAAAATGGACTCCATTTTGGATGCTCATGGGTTAGTTTGGCACATTAAGGGATTAGGAAAAATTTCCCCATGTAGTGGGTGAACCAGACACTGAATAAGTAGTACGGGGACAGGGCTATCATTGGAAATTCCATAAAGACGTTTTTGCAAGGTGCTGCTGATCAACTATTCTTCACGATTATTTATAATTCACAATTTCTCAAATGATTGAGTATCCCTGAAGAGGAGCAGCGACTGTACTCACCCTGAGAAGTTGGTGTTGTGTTACCCAAGAACTGCAATCTCAGTGAAGCTGGTACTGGATCATACCTTTGAGCAATCGGCCCTTGATTGAGAGACTGATCCATTCCCTCACTGGAACTGGTAGTGCCTTGTAAAAAGATTGAAATCCCTGCCCTTTGGGTGAGAGTGGAAAGCCTAAGAGGGTTAGTCCTGACTGCGATGTATTGAGTAAAATTGTAAGAGTTTACCTGGAGTTACAGGGTTGTAGGCTGAGTCTTGGACTGTATGCCCTTTTCAAGCCCTAATGGGCTCAATCAAACAAGAGGGATGCCCTTAGTCTGCCACCCTTTAGCTGGATGCCTTGATGAGCTGGTTTAATTAGAGGGTTTGAGGAGGAATTGAAAACCTTTGCCATGTGATCAAGCCCCAAGGACCTCGTAGTGATAACAGTGCTGGAGGGATTTGAGAGCCTTCATCACATGATTAAGATATAGGTCCTATAGCACTAGAGGTGGAGATGAGAGCCATTTTCATGCAACAATGCCCTAAGGAGAGGAACCTACACACATTGTCGGTAGTTGTAGTCCAGATCCTTGAGAAACAGGGGTTCTTGTATTCATCCCTTTTCAAGCCCTAATAGGCCCAAATAGGAGGTTAGCCTTTAATCTTCCTACCATTTACCTAGGTACCTTGGCTGGCCACTCTGAAGAGGAAGGTAAAATATGCCTATTGGGTGAAAGGGGGGCTTCCTGTAGGCCTTGTCAACCCAGCTAGAGGCTAATCTGGCATTTGGCAGGGAATAGCTATTTCAGCTTCCAGGAAGTGGCGGAAGGCCATACTAGACTTCACTTTATCACTGGAGACAAGCCTGCAGGGCCAGGGTGGGGCAATACTTGTAGAACAACAGCACACCTAAGACCAGACACGTAAAATGCATCCTAGCGTTGTAGTGCTACTAAAACCCAGTAGTCTGTCTTCCAAGCACGAAGCGCCCAATGCGCTATACAAAGATTATGCACAATTTTCTAGTCACTTACAAGTAACAATTATTGCACTATATATACACGTGCGAGAGAGCTTGTTCAAAGAACAAAATAAAAACAGTTACTGGTTTATAAGTTATAAACTGCTTACTAAGGGGCAGATTTACAAGCCCCTTGCAACACTTTTACGCCGCCGTTGCGTCACTTTTGTGACGCAGCGGCGGCGTAAACAATGCGCCACGTTGCGACTTATTTACAACGTGACCCATCTAGGCAGATGCGTCACGTTGTAAAGCCCTGCGCCACATGAAACCTGTGTCAGGTTTCATGTGGGCGTTCTGTCGCAGGGTGGGGGTTCCCTCATATCAAAGCCCCGTAAAACTGACGCAGTGAAATCTACAAGATTTCACTGAGCCAGTTTTACGACGCTGCTGCGTCAAATCCTTACTCCTGCTTGAAGCAGGCGTAAGGAGTGACGCACCATGTTATGTATGGGTGGCCCCTCTGCATTGCAGGAGTTGGGTTGTGCTTGCGACGCGGCTCTAGCAATGCGCCGGCCATACACCACAAGATGCGTCACGCATCTTCCCTTCCTTGCACCACGGTGCGTCGCATTGTAAATGCGGCGCATCTGTGGTGGCGCAAGGAGGTGCTGATTTGCAGAGATGTGCCAGAACATGTAAATATGCCCCTAAGTTTCTGAGTCTTGGGAAAAGGAGATCAAGCAGCAGGCTGGCACAGGAGGGAAAAAGACTTTGGGGGGGGGGTTATTCTTTCCTTATCGACAGTTCTCACTTGATAGATGGAAAGTGCGTCCTTTTCAAATGGATGCACTCAAACTTTGGGCAGGGGGTGTAGTCATATAGGGTTTGACTCATCAGTCACAGCCAATTTCGATGGCATTTGTTGTCCATATCTCGAGTTGCATCTACTAACTCCAAAAAGATGCCTCTCCTGATTCTATTTACTCAACTATTTAAATGGCGGTCATTGTTTGGCAATATAATTTGATTTACACTGTAAGCAACCATTTGAAAATGACACGATGTTACATCACGCACCAGTCAGTTCTCAGGTTGATGCAGCACAATAACCGAATGGTAGCGACTGATCAAGGACAGTCCTATTCACCAAGGGGATACTCTATCCATGGGTCTTTTATTCTGGTTAATCTTCTTTCTCCGAGACAGCCTGCTACATAATACAAATGACTTGCCAAGCTACCTCATAACCATAGACCACTGCCTGCAATTATAATCTCCATTGTTTATTAAAACAAAATTAAAACACTTAGTCTAAGGATCAACTAAGCCATGGGCTTTATGACCACCAAAGAGGCCCTATGATCAAACCAGTATTTGGTGACTGTTAACCCAATGTCCAAACTGTTGTTGCTAGATTTTTTGTCCTCTCTATGTTACATTTTGGTTTTAGAACTGCCGGTGCCTCAACCTCTTATACCAAGTTGTGACTGGAAGTGAAACTTCACATTTTAAACTTGTTCCATGGATTTTCACATTTTTCACTTGTGTCTGAAGTGTCCACAACTACACAGTCCTTGTGTAACGATATATATACTTTTGTCTAACCTTACGAATTGCCCCTTTCCTTTTGTCCTGACACTAAGGGATGCGATGTACATTGTTTACTACGTTATTCATTGAGTGTTCGCTTTTCTCCACTCTTTATCTACTACGGGTCCATTTACCAGTAAATGAACCCCACTCATGTTACCACTGTTTGTATTTTTCTATAGCCTTTCTCTTTGAATAGTCATGTTCGCAGAGGGATTTTTTTATGGTCCTGAAGAATGCGTACTCCCCTTCTTACAGAGTTTTTGATTTAGACAGAAACATGTTGATCTCTTTAGTGGGTTGAATTATACCCCTCTCTTTTAACATCTATCCTTTGGAGAAAATAATATTTACATAGACCCATTCTAGAGGTAGTTTTAAGGTTTAAGGGATGCTGAGGATAACTCTGAATCCCTCAAATTCTCTCTTTCTCACAATACCATCTCCCCAAGTTCTCCCCAGCCAATTCACAAAGGGTTATAGACCACACCATTACCTTCCAGGTAGTGGTGTGAAGAGGTGCAAAAAACAATAGATGGACCCTGAGAACCTAAATTAAATAAAGGCGAGGGGAACAACCCACCAGGGAGGAATACATATAAAGCAACATGAAAGGGGCGTCCCCAATGTATAAGAAGGACAGAGGAGTTCCAACAATAAAACCAACCAAAAACACCCACAAAACAGCTATTTACTTTTCAGTATTTATTTTTATAATAATTATAACTAGTTATCACATTTTAATAATAACAAGCATAGAAAAATTCATTTTGCTCATCTGATTACATATAAACTTTCATTTTGTTTAGACAATACAAAAAAGAACATCAGCCCACAACCACATTACGCAATAAAAAAATGACGCACAATTCAATCATTCCATTAATCAACCACTAACTCACTTCCACACAACGCATACATTCAAACTCAAACAGAACATTATTTCTTCAAACATGTAGGGAAAAGCGCTGACGCGCGGTTCGGAACAGAATTATTACAAAAATTCCTTCATAAGGGCGTATATCATGGATAAGTTAACAGCACGGTCTCTTAGGATCCAAAATGCAATTTAAGACCAGTTTAGTGTATCATAGTCTCAATCGGGGCTGACGAACCATATCTATGGGCACAATTTTATTGGGTACTCCTCTAGGATAAAAGGATGTACACAGAACAAAGGGACTCCCAAAGGACGCGACTGTAACAGGAGTAAAATTGACAGTCATCAATCTCCGCAACTCTGTCACTGATATCAGGCAGGGCTGGTAAAGAACGATCTCTGTCCAGCCGACACCGTTTTCAAAACTTTCGCTTGGCTCAATAAATAATTAAAAAACCAGGGCCAGGATGCATCATCCCTGACAGCGTCTGGCAGGGCATGTAATATTCTTGTATAGATTGAGAAAAGGTGATAGGAACCAGGGTACCGGTACTCCCTTGCATATAAGATCCTGTCTGGTGTTTCGGCGCGTATCATAAATGCTCCGTATGGCGTCCGTCCCCCGGGGATCCGGAAGACAAAATGCAGCCTTTCAAGACACACTCAAGAGGTAGTTTTAAGGTTTAAGGGATGCTGAGGATAACTCTGCATCCCTCAAATTCTCTCTTTCTCACAATACCATCTCCCCAAGTTCTCCCCAGCCAATTCACAAAGGGTTATAGCCCACACCATTACCTTCAAGGTAGTGGTGTGAAGAGGGGCACCATGATGAAGAATGCCATCTTTTTGTGTGTGACAGCCTTCTTCCTTTAAACTTAGCATTCAGTTTATGGGCATATAAATAAAACAATGTAGGAACTCAAACCCAGAGTGGAACAAGAAGCAACCTTCTACAATCCTCTGTCTGTGTGCAAGAACAGCATAGGTATAAAGTCCATGTCTGCGAATGAAACATTTCACTTTTTTTTTAATGGTATCCTTGCAAAACCGATTAAAAAAAATATAAAAAGTAACTTGCCAAGAATAATCACTGTCAAAAATACAGTGTTGTATTTTTCAATAGCTACAGTTTAAACAAGCATTGGCATATCCAATAGGTCTCGCCAGGCAACAGTTAATGTTGTTGCACCAAGGATATTGTGCTGCATAACTAAATACTTATAAGGTCCCAAAAGCGAAACATACTGGCTATGCCTTTGCTTGTTCTCAAAGTTGCCAGTAAGGCCATTCAGTCGGGGAGGAGGGTGCAGATGAACGTAAAAGGCATGAGATGAAGAGAGGAGACCAGCAGTGGGGACTGGGTGGACAGAAACCAAATTGCGCTGAATTCAAAAGTAGGGCGGGAGGGACATTTTCTCACATCGTAAATGCTCAGTCTAAAATTACTGTCGTTTAAACTTTAAAAGGATAACAAAGTATGCATTTTACACATACATTATGTTGTACGGTGTCTAAACACCTTATCGACGAGTAAACCCAAGTTCATTAAAGCAACACTAGTGAGAACCTTTGAGCCAATTGAAGTGAAATGGAAATTGATTTTTTTATTTATATCACACCAATAATGACATGTTTTTTACAGAAAAAAACATTGTTTGGTTGTAATTTCACAGTACTGCGCCATGGACATGTCGAATTAAAACATTGAGCAAGATGGAGAAGCGGTCTCCGTGAGAAGAAAAGTAGATTAAACAATGCTTGAATTTAATTTTACTGTGTACACTTTAACCCCTCCCCTGCTGATGACGGAACTGCTCCGTCATCAGCCGCAGTCGCGCTGTGCTGATGACGCAGCGGTTCCGTCACTGCCCGCTCGGCACGCCTGCGCGGTGCGGATTCCACGCCTGCGCTGAGTGTTCTATTGAGCGGGCGGGGCCGTGACGGAACCGCTCCGTCATGAGCACAGCGCAACCGCGGCTGGTGACGGAGCGGTTCCGTCACCAGCATGCGCCCGCTGTTCGGCCGCCCTCCCACCTTAGCACTGCGGCGGAATAGCCGCCGCAGTGAAGGGGTTAAAAAGCAGGAACAAAATTCAAATAAACCAGACAAGGTTAACTTTTTGGGAGGGAACTAAGACGGATGATGCGTAATGCCATTGAGAGACTCGTCGTAACTTCTGGTCTAATACTGAGTTTTCAGATGGCACCTATAGAATAGAATGCAAGTTGATCTAGAAGCCAGAAGAAAGCTTGTAACCATAAATGAGCTTTCCAGTTATTTCAGACCAGACATGTTCACTTGTGTTTCACGTAACACAGAGTGAAGTTCACATATATGCAGGTTGTTCCCCTTGGCTTAATTAAGTGCTGTATTTGCTGTCTTCTGGCCAATGTGCAGCATAAAGAGAGGTTTCAATTGGCTAATTTCTGATGAGAACTATAAGGTTTGTAGACTATTTTGTAATTTTTTTTATTTAGATGATGCGCTTTTTGCTTTTTTTTTGTATTTTTTTGTGAAGGGGCGGCTTCTTACCATGAGTGCGTTGACCATCAACCCATAGGCAGATTTGATAATATACTCGTATTTCATTGAAGTGGGCCTAAATCGCAATCTGTGTAATGCCATATGTTAACATGTTGTGGTACTGAAAATTGTGGACCCTGCTATTGTATGGTACCGAGACTCTACACTCGTGTCAGAAAATATCATCGTATCATGACGAATTTGGTATCGACAGACCGGTAATGATTGGGACATTATACCTATGCATTTGCGTCATGATCGGGTGACGCAATTGCTTTAAAATCGTAGTTTCTGTCTTGAACCCTCGGGTTCCATTTTGTGAGCGGCATCCATCTTGTGGCTGCCCTTACATAGTCAATTGACCAAGGCCGAATTCGATCTAAAAGGACATGTAGACCTTTGCTGACTCCTCTGTGACCTGGGCGAGCTGACTCCACTGCCTCAAGCCAAACCTGTTCGGGCAGTCCCCATCCCAATGGCCGAGCGAGATTAGCATCAAGGCACAACATGTCATAAACCATTCACCGCATACAAACCATGCCTTATCATACACACACCTGTCCCTGTTTCTTCTTTATGGCTAGTTTTACAAGGAGGAGGTGCCCGATTTTATTGGGGGTTCATCGATATCTGATGGAAGTTCTGGGCCTTGCTGGGTAATCTATCACAAACTGGACAAACGAAAATATGGGCTTGCCATCATGACTCTGCTTTTTCTTTGTTGTGAAAATATGTATATGGTTGAACCGTAAAACAAAGAATTCTTGCCTGAAGCTTATATTTTTGTATAAAAGGGGAAGGCTGGTTCTGTAAAAATGAACAGTCTCCTGAGAATATACACACCGTGCTGTTGTACTTCTAGGAGGCTTGTTACTTGGTTGCAGCCAATAAAAATCGATCCTTGACATCACCTAGAAGACTCTGTGTTTCTGTGGTCCAGAACAGGTAGAACTCAAGAGGTCTCTGGGTGTTCCCCTGACACCGCCGGGTCCCTAAAAACCCGGTACCTCAATGTTGCCCTTTTCCTGGCCGCTTGATAGGACATAAATGTGGTGTTTTGTAGAGATCAGGCAGGTGGATTGAGGTAAAAGGAATGATCTCCTCGCTTATGGGAATGATTGATTCTTTGAAGCAGGAGGAGGCATCATTTTAAGTTTCGCCACTGCTGTGCATAGGCCTACCAACATAGACCTTAAACATAGACCATGTGACCTATGCACGAGAAAAGTACAGTCAGGGAGTGTCCTACACACTACACCACCCTCCAATGCACCAGGGCAGCACTGCTTTGGTGAGGTGCACTACGGCTCACCACAGATTGGATTGCCTGTGCACAAGGACAGAATAGTTGATGTGTTGCTCCTATCATCAGCACCCCCCCAATCCTCCATGGACTACATGGTCTGTGCACAGGGACAGCACGGCCAGTAAATATGACCGGCACAGAACAATCCCTTCGTGTGTAGCCATACAAGTGACTTTTGAACCTGTTCTAAGATCGTCTGTCACCTCCTAGCAAAGTTTCCGGCATAAGCAGCAGTTGTTGCCAGGATGCAGGTGAGTGGAGGGGGGGGGCATTGTCGGGGGAGCTTATCAAGCAAAACAACTTAGAGTTTCCAGAGTTATCAGCAAAGCCGATCCTTCAAGGACAAGCAACTGCCAAAGGAGGATGAAGAGAGCGTGCAGTGCTGCAAAGCGATGAGGAGGAGCAGGCACTACACTGGTGCACAATAGAGGTGGGTAGATTCATGTGGCAGAGGGTTACTCAGCCGACCTCGAGACAGAGGGGCACCTCTTCTACTGAACCCACGCAGAGATAGACTAAGGGAGTCACAAGGAGCCTACATAAACTAAAAGGGGGGCATAAGTGAGCACAGAGCAACCCTGCCTACCAAGAGAGGGATGGGCTCCTTAAAGACGGGACGGGATGAATACTCATGCGGAATTCACCGACCGCAAAGCAAAGCAAAATAAGTAAAAATATCAAAATTAAAAAAAAACACAGAACACACATAAGGAATTTGCCGACTCCTGACGTGATAAGCACACTGAAGCGGCAGAGAAACCATCCCCTCCGACCACTTGAGACGGGCGCACTAGCACATGGATTGGGTGCGGAGGTAGAATAGTAGAGGGGGGGAAAAACACCAACACCGGTGCATTCCTTTCAGATCGGGTGTACATCGCGCACAAAACAAACCAAGCAATTCCTCTGCCCATCTAACACCCGGAAACTAGCTGCCTGGCACCAGCACCCCAATGACATCACTTCATGAATTCAGTTTCTTCTAGCGCTTTGTGTGTTTGTTTTTGTTGCATTGAGAATTCAGCTTGAGCGCTGATGAAAGGCTCATGATTGACAGGCAAGGAAACTGAAGCCTTACCCTTTATCCCAAGAACAGGCTGTGTTTTGTGTAATTTGGCTTGTTACTTTTTCTCACTGATCTTGTATTTAGTTACAGCGCTGCAGAAAAATGTTATCAGATGTATTCATCAAACTGGGATGATGTAAATTGAGATGGACTCCAGTAGAAAATGTGTTGTAGAAACCAAATAAATGTGTGCGAGGGGTGAAATACATGTTTGGCAGCAGGGGGTCCAAAAGCAATTCCAAAAAACAGGGCCCACGCCATCTGTTTCCAATTATTGCGACTGCGAGACAGGTAAATGGAAACCAGCACGGGTGCGTTAATTGGAAACAGATGGCGCAGCTGCTCACTCCCGCAAGGTATAGGTCATACATGCACGAGTGCTCATTGGAAACAGTGCAGTACATGCACGAGTTTCCCAAAAAGTCCTGAGTGATTCCAAGAGGTGACTCCTAAGCAGCGCGTGCGCGCTACCTTAGGCTCGGCCTAAAAAAATTGTGATGGAACGTATATAATACATGTTAATTTTGGTAATCCACAGGATTACACTACGGCTGCTATCATGGAGGATCTAGCACTCCTAAAACTGCAGAGGCCAAAAGCAAAATATGTGCCCATTGGAAGAGTAAGGACCTGTACGAAGAGAAAAGACAACTTGTTCAAAAATCTGAATAAGCTCTGCCCCGAAACCGGAAAATCTCAAAAAAACGAATTTTCAGGCTAAAGCTTCCTTGTTCAGATGACAACTAGGCGAACTAAGAAGTTACCCTAGAAAACTATTAACTATTGTCAGACAATAAACTGGCCATACAATGAACACCACCAACTCCTCACAGGAGAAATGTGAATATATTTCAGCTTTGTTTGTAGAGAAAATCAATTAGCTTGAACGCCTCATGCCAAAGAAAACTGATAGAAATACCTAATTCTTCCTTCCCCCTAAGGCTAACACATCAAGGAATCCGTTCTAAGAGAGCAATCAGCATGATAGAATGAAAATTGTATCTAATACTAGATCAGCTGCTCACTTTGTTTATCCGATCCCCGCCCCTCTCACTAAAATTATCAACTTCTCACTTGTGAAATGATCGAACAGAAGGTAAAAGTCCAGACTGCCTGAAAATGGGTCAGGTTCACTCTCTCTCTTTATAAAAAATAAAGTTTAAAAAAAAAAACCTGAAGCTGACACTGAAGATCTAAAGCAGGGGTCTCCAAAGGGTAGCTTGGCAGCTGCTGGTAGCTCACCAGTACCCTGAAAGTAACACCCTGTAGTGCAGCCCAGCAGTAACTTTGAGGGTGTAGCCATTTTGAAGATGGCAATGCTACACATCTCTATCTATGGAGCAGCAATCAGGGAAACTAATGGCAAAGCCACATGCTTACACACAAACACACACTTGTGACAGCCTGTCATACCTGACTGCCTGTTACAATTCTCAATTTAGCAAAGTCACATGCAGATTGGTTTCTTTGTAAGCCCCACTATATCAGTTATAAATCACCTGAGAAAACTGTGCCAGAATAGAAATGCCACCAATAGTCAAAGTGGAGGCACTAGAGTGTGGGACTGTCGGAGTCAAGTGGAGGTATGTGATAGCCATGCACTAGTTTTCCTGGATTGAGAGTGTCAGGCAGTAATGACCTTGTTTGTTTCAGACAATGGCAGTGGTTTGTGCATGTATGTATGTGCTTAATAATGTATGTTTTGTGTATGTGGCTGATGTTTTGTCTCTCTCTCTCTCAAAGACATTGTCTCACCCTAGAAGCCATTCCTGGTTTCAGGAAACTCCAAGTGCATATGTTACTACAATATGAGGGGTTAATCGCTGGCACAATTATGGCTATTCCTGACATACTATTGGACCTGGCATTATAATGGTAAATTTTGGCATACATTGGGCCACCTTGGACTAATTGTGGCATACTGTCACTATCCTTGCCATATTAAGGGAATGATTGGCCCAATTGTGGCCATCTACAAAATAATTGTGGTCATCCTTGGAATAATAATGTCCATGACTGACATGATGTAGTGGTTCTTATCATGATGGCAGTCAGCTACAGCACAACTGTGGTCCAGACATAAAGGTGCACATCTATGTCATAATATAAGCATGTTTGGCATTACGGTCGGTAGCCCTCGCATGTGATGGTAAAACATGGTAAGGTAGAGCAAAATATTTCAATCTGATGCATTTGTACTGGCAAAATCAGACTCTGATGTGTGAGGGCCGTATATGATACCTGATTTTGAGGCAAAATTGTTTTTCTGAAAGACAAGATTTTCTTTGAATTTCCTAACCTAATATGGAAAGTTCATATCTGATATGCTGCTGTTTGAAAACAAAGTGGTTAAAAATACAAAACACAATTAAAGCTGCCCTTTAAATGATATTTCAAACCAAATTGAGGAGATTTATAGATGTTAGTATTTCCTTTATGCAAATTGGTACTTTCTGTCATGGCTATTATTTTGTTAGTCATGTAGAGGGGATTTCATATTGATATAGCTTTTCCTTACATTGCTGTTAGAAACCCTGTCTTATGCATTAGGGTGGCTGGTGTTCTACTACAATTTTGACTTTTAAAGATTGAGTTTTGATATTGTGTTAGTTGATATTTAGGATGCAGTCCCAACCGGGGCGAAAGACAAAAGTATGTTCAGTAGGTGCAACTTGGGTACGTTGTGTGGTATCTGTTTCAACGTTGCTTATTGTTACAAATGTGAAGGCTCACTCCCCTTTTCACTTGCATCTGCATGTTACTTACATAAAACATCAGAGGGCTAGCACTGGCAAGTACATTTTGAGGGCTCTCATTTAACAAATGGGCTGTGGCTTCAACAGAAATTGGGTAGATCTTTGATCAGTTTGATCGCTGTTCATGTCTGTGTGATATTTCTTAAATAAACTGACGTTATGGTGAGTGGACATGTTGCTATGAGCAGATGTACTGTCGATCATATGCCCATGCAGTCTGCGATTTGCTGATCTACTTGAATGGGTTGAAGAATTTGACATTGCACCCCTTGCTTTTCTCCCTCCTGATGCAGTTAAGGGGTATCCTCCATATTCCCTCCCAGGACTCTGTGGGATTCATAGCTGTTTTTCTATTCTGTAAAACATTTTTGTTTCCGCCTGTTTTGCCTTGCCCCCCTCTAATAGTCCTGCCACCTTGTTCATCCCACGTAAAGCCCAGCCTGGAGGCAAGATCTTTCTAGAGCTTTCAAGTTTCCCAACTTGAGTCCCAGTGTTCCCTTTTTGCGTTCTATGAGCTGTAGGCCGAATTTAATAAATTTATCGGCAGGACAGCAATTCTCAGAAATCAATAGGGAAACCTTGGACTGGGGGAGCTGCTCACACCTGGAGCTTGGAAACATAAGAGCTTTGCCTCCCTGAAGTCAGCCACCTTCAGTCACTGTAAAGTCCCATAGGAATGCGTTGTCGAACCTACAACTGCTGGGCAAAATTACACCAAATTTGGCAGAAAGGTAGATATTCCATAGATGGTGCTTTCTGTTATTTGGTGCAAATCTGTTCAGTAGCTGAAATTAAATCTGTACAGTATAGTGATATTTCTGGTTGTGGATATTTTGCGATGGTTTTGCAGTGATGGCAGTTAAATCGTGAGGTGTTGGAGGTAAATTGTGAAAGTGCGCACCACCGGGAAGGCTTTGATTGGCTGGACGCAACCTGAACGGAAAGTTGCGGCCACCATTTTATTTATCAGGGACAGTTACCAGGGCTGAACATTTTTTTACAAAGTTACATAAGGGGTCCAGGTAGAGGTACTCTGACCCAATGTTTGACAAATGGGTGTAATAGTGACACAAGTTATATGTCCAAAATTGATTTATATTTTATCACGTGTGATATTCGTGACAACGCCTCGACCACCAGAGTGCCCCCCGTGTACAGTTGCGAGTATCGATGTATTGGCGACACCTGGCGTTACCACAAAAAACAGAAGATTGATTTTAAAGATGAATTTTATACGGACTAGTTGGTAAAAAATATTTTTAACAGGGCACTAATAAACCCCTGTTGTCTAAAATAAATACTGTAAAATGCGTGCATATATGTGTTTTACACTTTATAAAAAAAGGAATGATCATCTCTGTTACTGACGTCTTTGCGATACTCCGAGTACTCACGAACATGGAAAATTGGTTTAAAAGATTGTTTTAGTACAAACACCCTATTAAAATATGACTTTAAACTGTTCAGTAATAAACCTCTAGTGTCCAAAATACTGTAAAATGTGTGCATATGTGTTTTACACCTCTTAAAAAAAGGCGCAATTGTCCCATTAACCAAAGTCATTGTGACTCTCGGCGTAATCACGAACACAGAAAGTAGGGTTCAAACACAGTTTTTAAAACATTTACTAGAATTATATATGTTTAAAAACATGTTCTTCAAGTTAGTAATGTGTGCATTGTAATAATACATTTTTTAAGTTCTAGTTTTTGAATGTGGTGGTGGTTGTTCAATGTCTGCATTTGTTGTGCGATTTCGTGACACGCTCACGATCACTGCGAAGTCGCGGATTCAAAAATTGACAAATAATTTTTTTTACAAGAAAAGGAACAACATTTTCAGCTCTTGGGTAGCTCTAACAAGAGCCTTTGTGTTGAGGGTGTGTATATGACATCTACACATAAAACCGGATGCAGAGGTTCAGGTTTCTTAGAAACACTGTTGCCTTTGTCTGTAAAGTGCACTCCATCATTTACACTTTGGTATTTGTATTCATGACTACTGATGTCATCCCAACCTCTGGTGTTGGTGTGAAGAAGGAAAATGCACTTTTGATGTCGTTTTTATTGACAAATTAATACAAAGGCGCAAAGTTACATTAATATCTTACTAAGCAGCTAGGCTCAAACTTTATGTAAAATAGGTCTAAACATGTGTGTTACACTTTGTGAAAAATACGCAGTATTCGCTGTGTGTCCTGGGCAATTACAACGTCATTGTGAAAATCTAAAATATCTTGAAATAAGATGATTAGTGTACTTGTTTAAATGAATAGAGGACAAATACACCAATATGTGGTGTACCATGCAGATGTAAAGTTCAATATCTAATTATGGAAAATAAAATACAGGGGCGGTATAGTAATGAAATAGAATCGGAATTTGCCTAGCTTAGTAATGGTAAGTTTCAATTCTATTAAAGACACGGAGGCGAGGATTATGCTTTTTCCTTCTTCGCTTTATTATACAACATTTTTCCAGCAGCCTTAGAAAAAGTCATCAAACATTTTTTATCCCAAACAAGGGAAAAAACAATCTTTAGGAAAACAATAAACAAGTCTGCTGCAAGACTATAACTTCCATGGGGTCCATATGTCACTTCCAATATTAGTCCTTTCTTAGTGTCCACATATCCTAGAATGACCCTTCACTGTAGTTGTCCCTCCTCTTTCTTCGCGCGTGTGCTTCAGAGTCATTGGTCTTGCTTGGAACCCTCATTTCCTGAAACAAAATACATTGTGTAAGATTTGCTGGAAACCTGGGCAAATACCACAACAAAAATCCAGAAGAATACCTCAAACCAGCATTACGCATACCATGCAAACCAGTCTATACCAACCTTACTTACTGCCATACGGGCGGGTTCGCACCAACTGTGCATTGGGAGGGATAATCCTCGCCTCCGTGTCCTTAATAGAATTGAAACTTACCGTAACTAAGCTAGGCACATTTTCGATTCTATGTCAGGACAGGAGGCTCTGATTATGCTAGTTCAAAGCTTACTTGCCACCAAATGTGCCACATCCACAACCGGTTTGAAATAAAACTGTTTAAAAGTCGAATCCGAAGACCAATCTGCGGCTCGCATCAAATCCTCCAAGCGGGCTCCCAGGAAAAACGCTTTTAAAGCCATTGCACCCCTGGCGGAATGGGCACCAAACTGCTTTGTGTCAATACCCGCTTCCTGCATGACCCAACCCATCCACCTAGCAATGGTGGGGGAAGAGACTGCTCTGTGTGGCTTCCTTAATGCAATAAGGAGTTGTCTCTCGCCCCGCAGGGCGCAGTTCAGAGGTTATGTCTTCATAAGCCTTAAGGCAATGCACAACACATAATTTGGATACATCCAAAAAGGCTGGGTATGAAATTGTTCTCGAAGCAGATTTTGTTCGGCGACCAATCGTAAATGTCACCCTATCCGGGGAAAAAATGTGCGCAGAAATGTCTAGAGCTCGCACATCTGAAACCATGCGACAAGAAACTAAACATAGCAACATGGCCAATTTAACAGAGATTTCCTTCAAGGAAAGATATTTATTAGGTTGCCAGGATAGAAACAGATTGAGGACCACATTGGCATCCCACAAGACTGAGTATCGCGGCTCAGGGGGTAAGGATGAACGAATACCCCTCAAGAGCCGACAAACAAAGGGATGTTCGCCCACGGGGCCACCTCAATCAGGCAATGAGCCGCTGAGATAGGTGAACGCATCGCATTAATGGATCGGTACGCCAGTCCGTCCGTCGCCAATTCTGCCAAAAAATTCAAAATGAGAAGGCAGCCTGCAACCACGGGATCCAAGCCCTGTCGAAAACACCAACATAGCCACTTCGTCCAGGCATACCGATAGCGTTTTGAGGTACTGCTAGCCTAGGCCTTTGATAAAAGGGCCTCAGCCGGTCTCGAAAGACCTGGGAGCAACCAGCGTCGCCTTAAAGCCGCCATGCCATGAGGTGGAGAGAACCCTGGGCGATCAGGCGATGCTGCTCCCCGTCCGGATTCAGAAGAAGATGAGGAAATAGGGGGAGTGTGATTGGGATTGGAAAATCCCAAGAAAGTTCCAGAAGAACTGGAAACCACACTTGGTACCTCCAAAGTGGTGTCCCCACCACCACCTCTGCCTTCTGACTGCAGACCTGAGCCAAAATTCTCACAATCATGGAGAACGGAGGGAACGCATAACTCCGTTCCTGACCCCAATCCTGCAGAAAGGCCTCTGTTGCCTGCACAAGCGGGTCCGGCCTCCAACTGAAAACCTCGGAAGCTGATAGTCCAGAAGGGACACAAACAAATCTATTGAGAAAGAGCCTCAGAGGCTGACCAACCACTGGAAAACTCAAACATCCAGCTTCCACTGGCTGCCGGGATTGCCAGTCCGCCACCTGATTGACCTGGCCCGGTAGCTACTCTGCCGTTACGGATATGTGGTGCTCCAGACAAAAGCCCCAAAATTCCTTCGCTAAGTTCTCTGGAGTCTGAGACCGAGGGCCCCCGGTGGTTGAAGTATTGCACCACGAAGACATTCTCCATTTTCAGCAAGACACATGAGCGACCACTGTCTCTGGTCCAACACTGGACCGCGAACGATCCTGCTAGAAGCGCAAAACAGTTGATGTGCAACGCTTGCTCGTCTAACGACCAAGCGTCTCCAATAGAGAAATCACCGCAGCGGGCAACCCACCCCAACCTGCTGGCGTCGGACTCTATTACAATGTCGGGGACGGCCCCGAAAATGGCCCTGCCATTCCAGGTGCTCATGTGGGAGAGCCACCAGGACATTTCCTCCTTGACCTCCTCTGACAGGGGGACCATCTGGTCGTATGACAAACCCCTTCTGAGTTGATGCGCTTTCAGGCGTTGCAGTGCATGATAGTGCAGGGGGCCCGGAAAGATTGCCTGGATGGATGAGGGAAGCAGACCCACCACCCAGGCAATCTGATGGAGGGAGATGTGGGTCTTGGAGATGGTCTGCCGCAGCAGATGCCGAATCTTGGTCATCTTCCAAGACGGAAGGCTCAGTGACTCGTGGATTGAGTTCACCACAAACCTAGGAAGACTATATTCTGAGTTGGGTGTAGAACTGACTTGTCCCCTTTTATGATGAACCCCAAGCCTTGCAAGAGGGAAACCGTCTGCTGCAATTGAAGAGTCATTGCCCCAGGGGCGTAGCTAGAGCTTGTGGCGCCCGGGGCTATCCTTCAGATTGCCGCCCCCCCCTGGGGGGTGCTCGGGAAAAAGGACGGCGAGCACCTGAAAGAGGTCCGAGAGACACGTAGTATCGCCGCTAATAGTTACCTCGATCATGCAAGTTACAGGCACATACATGACCGGGTCCAGGTCTAGACAGCCCCGTCCCCAAAATAGTGCCGCCTGGGGCGGACCGTCCCCACCTAGCTACGCCGCTGAAGCAGAAGGAAACCCAAAACTTACATCAGTTCTACCTACCCTGTTTGTGACATCTCACTCATAACATCACAGCTTGTGCAGGACCCTTGTCCCCTATCTGCCCCGTCTGTGACCTCAGCAATATCTGCAGATCTGTCCACCACACTGGGTTTGACCACAATGTTGACTTTTTGAGTGTCCAGTAACAGAGTGTTATTGCATGTGTAAATAAAGATGGATTCCCTAAGTAGTAACCGTAATTGTACATTGAGCTAGGACAATGGATCAACATGATTTGTTGGCCCTATTCTCTCATGTATCTCCTGTGTTGCAGTATTTCCTGTTTTCGAGTTTGAACAGAAACATATTTTTTGTGAAAACTTTGAGAGGCCTTGGTATAAAGCAGACATACATTAATTTGATTTAACTATTTTAGACTGGCAATGTCTACCCTTGAGTAGGAACACATTTCAAGAGGTGGAAATACTTCAATTGCAAAGAAAAGTAAATGGAACACTAACTCTTTTATAAATTTGCCGCTGTGTAAATATGTTTTATTAATAGCCAATTCAAACTTGTGACCTGCTGACCATTCCAATTATGGCCCAAATAGTTGTAAAAAATAATTTTCTCCTGATTTAGCACCTGTTTTGTCCACTAAGAAGAGAGGAGACAACACAGGCACAGTACACATGGGATTATAATGGTGTTCTAAAGAGGACGGAGCATAGAGCATAATGTTGAGCACTAGAGAACATTACACTATATGCAGCTGCAGCGATTAGGCCCTGCGAGAGGGGCCAGCAGGGGAAATGGGTAAGAAAAGAAAACCTTTAAACTCTCAGGGCCCCCCGGGCCTCGAAACACAGAAGTCTTTAAAGATGCGAGGCCCCCTACATGCTGCCCATGCCTAGCGTCGGCCCTGGTGCTAGCTACAGACTAGTGCCGAGTTATTGTAGAGGACTGTTTTCTTTTTAGAGTCAAGGACATGCTTCTCTCTTCATCACAGAAGAGTCTGGAGCGCCCTGTAACAGTACGTGACGGTGCTTGTAGCGGAAATGCGGGCCTGTGTTAAATAGCTTTAGCCTCATAAATGTCTTTGTTGGATGACAAAGTTAAATTGCAATTTCATGGTTTGGTTTCAAAGGGCCGTGTTTATAAAATTCATGAGCTGTTAAAATGTGTCGGAAAATCTGCACCCGGTGAGCAGCGGAGATGTGTATTTATTTATTTATGCGTTTTTATATAGCGCGGACTTTACCCGAAGGCGTCAGAGCTAAAGGCATTAAGATTAAAGAAATTAACTACGTTCAACTTTGCATAACATGGATTACTGTGAAATATTGTAAAACACATGTTACATGGCTGATAATTAGGATTAACAGATGACTAGATGATATCAAGAGATACAATTACCGCACTCTACGAGCGAGTGGCAATTCTGCACGGCCAGGCCTCCTCGTGGCCCCACTGACACCCGGGGCAAACCATGCCGCCCGGGCATGATTAATATCAGGTTCAGGCGTTCAGCAGCAAAGCTGCACACTGGTGTGCCCTGGGTTGCGAGGCCGCTGCGATCCTTGGGGTTGGCTGGGGGTCCGGTCACAGGAACACATTTTTAAAAAGAATTCCTCGGTGTAAGGCGCGCTCATTGCTACTAAAACTTCCTCCTCGCATTATGCATCAGCAGCAGGAAGTCACGTGACGTGCTGCTCGCACTTCAGACGGCCGCCGCCTTCAGAATAGTGCCGCCTGTGGCGGACCGCCCCCACCGCACCCCCCTAGCTACGCGAGTGCATTGCCCCATGAGAAGGATGTCATCTAAATAGACAATCATCCGAATACCCTGGCTCCGCAGAAACTCCACCGCAGGGTGGAGAACCTTTGGGAAGCACTAAGGTGGTGAGGATTTCCCGAATTGAAGGACGGTAACTGGTAAACCTTTTGCTTCCACTGGAACTGCAAAAAACAACGGTGCGGGGGATGGATAGAGATCCAACCGCGCCATCCAATCGCCCGGAAGGAGAACATCCCAAAGGAGATGGATCCCCTCCTTCTTGAAGTGTCGGTATATCAACCAACCATTGAATTCTTTTAGGTTGATAACCGGCCGCCGCCCCCGTTGTTTTTCTCCACCAGGAAGATATTGCGTAAGAAGCCATGGGGGTGCAGATCTGACTGACAGATTGCCCATTTGAGAAATGCGCTTTTAAGGCATCAATAGCATCCTTGTCCACACCCTGCGGCTCCCCTGGGCCCTCCCCCATGCGAACCTTCTTAGGTAGTGATCGACCCTCCCCCTGGGGAAGCACAGGAACTGGCCTCGTGGAGTCTAAGTGGGAATACGCTAACTTAGTGCATTCCACTATAATGCGTTTAGACAAATGCTCCTCCATATGCCCCACTACATCATTCACACAACTGAAAATAGATTCATCCAAAGCCTAAAAAAACTGGTCATACAGAGGCAAGTATTGGAGCTGTTCCTCCTCATAGAACTCTCCGTGGCTCAATGTTGCCGTGGGCAAACTATACAAATTACTACAAAATACAGCTCAAGTTACAACAATATACAGCTCTGGCTGTAGAAAAACCCTGTTAGGTAGAAGGGGAAACTGACCAACCAGGAGAAAAAAACCCTCATTAGGAATGTGAGCAGCCTGAAAGACTGCAAGGCTTTGAATACGGGATGAACACCGCAATAGAGGCTGCACCTGCATCTATTGCGCTGGCCCTCAGTTAACTGAGGGGGCCCAATCGCCACCCCTTGGTGCAAAAAGCTCACCAGGACCACAGAGTGGCAAAACCTGCCCGCAAGCGATCATCGCAGCAGCGCCGCAATACGAACCCCCACCGGGGTGTGAATGTTCAATTTGCGGGAAATACGGACACTCGGGGGGGGGGGGGGCATTCAGGTGTGGCGGAAAGGGGACAAGGCTCGCAGTACTGCCACTCACGCCGCGCGTCTCCTCATCTGAGGAGACGCGCCAAGGAACCAATGAGTCACTGGAGTTCCCCCTAGCAGCTCAAATAGGAGACCTCAAATAGAGAAACAGCCGTGAAAGGAACGAGAGCTCTCCCACAGCCGAAGGGAATCTGTCAGAAAGAGAAACAATGCTAAAATATTCCCTAAGGCAAGTCCGGGCCCGTTTACAGCGAAAACAGGGACCCGGTAGCCAAGAACATGAGACTAAGAATACCAACCACTCAAAACAATTGAGAGAAGAAAAGCTGATTTATCTTGGGCTGCGAAGCAGCGAAGAAAGAAGAGGGACAACTACAGTGAAGGGTCTTTCTAGGATTTGTGGACACTAAGAAAGGACTAATATTCGAAGTGACCTATGGACCCATGGGAGTTGTAGTCTGGCCGCAGACTTGTTTGTTTATTGTTTTCCTAAAGATTGTTTTTTTCCCTTGTTTGGGATAAAAAAAATGTTTGATGGCTCTTTCTAAGGCTGTTGGAAGAATGTTGTATTATAAAGCGAAGGAGGAAAAAGCATAATCAGAGCTTCCGGTCCTGACATAGAATAAAAAAAAACTTTACAAACTCTCTGAAAAAAACAAAGACTACAGGGACATTAACGTTAGAAATTAGCATTTACAAAAACCTTCGAAATTCACAAAAACCAGAGGTTACAGGGACATTATCATTAAGAAACAAAATTTAACAAACCTTAGGAATTTACTGAAAAACCAAAGGTAACAGGGACAGTATGGTTAAGCTGACATTTCACTCGTAGAAAACCAGAGAAATTCAGCAGTTTTAGTTAGCAGAGCCAACTATAACTCACACCCCCACAAAGTCCTGCTTATGATCTCACATATTACATCACTCATGAAATGGTCAGTGACATCACTGATGACATCATCCAGAGAAATACTGACACACCCATTTACACCCGCAAAAAGCACATCAAACACCGACTCCCACACAATCAATAGAAAACGCATTCTCAGAACCCATGCAAACAATATAGTAACTGAGTCCAGACGTGTAGAGGATCTTCTGATGTTTATTTGTAGTTAATTACAGATGTTACAGATAAGTCAAATACAAGACCCCATCAGGAGCAACCAGCATGCTGCTCAGTCCTTCTCAACTGACATCTCTGGCTCCCAACATTCTGTAACACATCATCTAATGAACATTCCACTTGCTGAGCATGACATTGAATGAATAACATCTAAGCCAGGATATAACTTATCCCATTTCCTTCCAAATATAAAACAAAAATGAATGAAAACAGAAAGAAAAACAAGTTAGAGGAAAGACAAAGGATAAATCAGAAACATCACAAACCAATGAGAAAAGAGAGCAACAAAAGAAAACGTAAAGATATGAATGAGGAAATCAGAGAAGTAACAGGTGAGGAAAACAGATAAAAAGAAAGGCAAAAGGTGAGAATACCATCCTCCTTTCCAACACACCAACAAGAACGAAAAGAGAAAACATCAACGACTACCTCAAGACATACTTGCTGCCCAGGCATGTATAAAAAGAGAAAAGTCATAGCACACCACAATGACCAACAGAACAAAACCAGTCACCAACAAAGAGTAGGAGAATAAAACCTCCAATGAAAAAGAGAACACAACAGTAAAAGAAAGACTGAGAAAAACTAAGAAGAATATAATCCAGAATCCACAGATGACATCAATAAAAGATATCAACAGGAAAACTGAACTGTAACAGGAAATAGTGAGAAAATTAAAAGAAATCACTCAGACTTCCCATTAAATTTAAAAATCTCAATATAATTAAAACATGACGTTGAATACCAATAGGAAAGTGTAAACAAATCGCAATAAACTTGAGAAAAACACCAATTGGTATTCAGACCAAATACACCCTGTATGAAGGTAATATTGTAATAAACATGTTGTGAAGGGGTGCACACTGTGCACTGAACTGATGAGACCAAACCCATAAAACACACCACAAAAAATATTGTGCACTGTTGTGAAGAGACTTAAACCCATACAACACACCCTAAGTAGGGTAAAACTTAAAATTATTGTGCACTGTTGTGAAGGGAATACCCAGAACGACACACCTCATATAGAGGTCCAATGTTGTACAATGCAGTGAAGGGAATGTGGCCCATACTACACACCTCGAGTGGAGGTCATTTGTTGTGCACTACCATGATGGGACTGTAACCCATACTACACAACTCGAGTGGAGGTCATCTGTTGTGCACTGCAGTGATGGGACTGTAACCAATACTACACACCTCGAGGGGAGGTCATCTGTTGTGCACTGAATAGATGGTACTGTAACCCATGTAGGGATATAACTGGTGAAAGTAGGGCAGATGCACAGCAATTGTTTTGGTTAGTGGTGAAAATAAGTTTTTTTAAATGTTTTTGGTGTTCCAAAAGGTGGCGTCGAGGGTCCAACGGCGTCTAGAAATCATTGAAAACAGTGAGGCTAGCGGACCGCTAGTCTCATCCCTTTTAGGCACACAATTTCGTTGTCTTTCTAATGAAAAAAAGACTTCCACATTCGTTTTTTGATAGTTTATAGTTCTTTTTAATTCATTTGCAGTGTTGTAATCCTTCTGGATTTTCAAATCATTCTTATTTGAATTTGGCTTTCTTGTACATTAGGCAATGTCTAGACGTCCAATGCATTTCGGGCACTGGTGATTGCCCTTCGTCAGGGAACAGACACTGTAAGAAGTGTATGAAACCAATTAGAGTGTGGGTTTCATGAGAGTATTCTTTACAGGTAACAAAAAACAACAAATAACTGGAATTACATGCACATTGTAGACTTTGGTTATTGTAATATAAAACAACACCATTTCACCTTTAGACCCGTGTGATTGCTGTGAAGGTGGGTGCTAACTTGTGCTGGTATGTGATAGGGAAAAACCGGCATTTTACTTACGAGCCTATTTTCAAGGTTGTAAAAGTCGATCTGAAAAAAATGTCGGGAAAACAGTCAGCGGTGTTTTCCAAACGGAGTAAGGGTGATTGGCAAATCCACCGTTGGCTTGTGAACTAACCTGAGGTTATGTTGATGGCGTTTCAACGTCTCTCGGTGTTCATCCGAACGACGGCACAGAAGGGATCTGGCCGCGTTTTAGTATATTCAATTGGAGGGCGTGTTGATCATGTGATCAATAAAGCTAGACAACAGACTGGTGGCGTGGTGACCGGCAGGGGATAGCGTTCGGTCGTTCAATTGCAGAACTCATTTGGGATAGAGTTCAATAAAGAATCTGTTGGGTGGATTGGGAAAAATAAAGTGAAAAATGGTGGGCGAAAAACGGGGATTAAAACTGTTATCGAAATCAAAAAAATGGTTTAGTGAGCTATAGTAGGCACGAACTGGGGGTTCATGTGTCAATGGTCGGAGTGCTAAGGCGGTGAGCTACATGGTTCTGGGGCACTCTCATGTTAGTATCAATGGGATAGTTGTCTGCATGTGTGAGATGTGAGTCCACAATCATGTTATGGTGTATCTGTGCGAACAGTCACAATATTTACAATATATAGTCTTTGGAAAAAGAGAAATACAACGCAAAAGGACCTTGACACATTACACAAACTGGCAGCCAATGAAGATATCAAATTCATAAAAGCAGACAAGGGTGGAGCTATTGTAATTATGAGCACTACTATGTATACAGCGAAAGTGATGGAACATATCGCAGATACCAACACATACAGCAGATTGGACAACAATCCAACACTGGAATTTTCCAAAGTGTTACGGAACATCATTGATAAAGCACATCAACAGGGCACAATAACTGACAGAATCAAAAACTTTCTCATATCATCCAATCCAAAGAGCCCTACCCTGCGAATGGTACCGAAGATACATAAGAACATCATAGACCCACCGATGAGACCAATAGTATCCACACGAGGGAGCTTACACGAACCCATTGGCCAATTACTAGATAAATATCTCCAACCCACAGTGCAATCTATGAAGACCTATGTCAAAGATACTACACATTTCTTGCTGAAACTACAACAAATACCATGGGACCCGGAAGAAAGTATTACACTCTGCACAGCAGATGTTCGCTCTCTATATACCAGCATACCCCACGATATGGGTATAGAAGCTATGGAGGAAGCACTCTTGAACACCACATTAGACCTCAACTTCCAGACCTTCCTAATGGAACTAATGCTTTTTACATTGTATCAAAGCTACTTTAAATACAATGAGACCTGGTATCAACAGCTCACCGGAATGGCCATGGGCAATTCGGCGGCGCCCGTTTATGCCAACATCTTCATGCAATGGTACGAAAACAGAAACATTTTTGCCAAAAAAGAATGGACAGATAATCTGAAAATGATTATCAGATACATTGATGATCTGTTCATCATTTGGACTAACTCTAAGGAGATGTTAAAATAGGAACTGATAAAATTCAATGAAATTGACCAACGTATACAACTGACATGGGAAATATCCAAAACTTCAGTTAATTTTTTGGATGTTAAAGTTTCAGTAACACCAGATGGATTCTCCACAGACCTATATGTCAAGCCCACTGACAGAAATAACATGTTACACCATTCGAGTTTCCATGAGCCCAACCTTATCAGGAACTTACCATTCTCACAGATGGCCAGAGTAAAAAGAATCTCCTCAGAAGTAAACACGTTGAACTTAAGAATAGAAGAAACAGCCAAAAAATTCACTAACAGTGGGTACCCTCAATCTCTCATAGAAGAATACAAAGGAAGAATTGACAAACTAACAAGAACCAACCTCCTAACATCCAATGTTAAGCCAGAACAAACACGGACAGTGGTGGTCTCGAAATATTCTACCTCCAGTAGAAGATATAAAAGCATCATTTTGAAACACTGGTCATTGCTAAACATGGAACCTGATTTTAATCAAATTTTCAATCAGCCTCCCATATTCGCATTCATAAGAGCTAACAACCTGGGAGAAATCCTTAATCACAAACCCTCTAAAACCACTGAGTACTCTGGAACCAAACCATGTCTGAACTGTGGCAATTGCAACAGCATAATCAGCGGTAACACAATCAATCACCCGATGAAGGGACATAACATTAAACTAAGAGTTAACGCCACATGTGATACAAGCAACCTAATATACGCAATAAGATGTCCATGTGGAAAAATGTATGTGGGCAAAACGGAACAACGCATAAAAGTTCGACTAACAGAACATAAATCTAACATCCGACTTAAGAATACCAAATCATCCTTATCAGCTCACTTTGTGGAACAATAACAAAACATCTCCCAAATCAAATTTGTCATTCTTGAAACGGTACAGAAAATTGAGGGAAGAGACAATACAAAACATCTCCTGAGAAAAGAGAACTTTTGGATTCAAAAATTGTCCACGCAAAAGCCAGCCGGCTTAAACGACAGAATAGAATTGTCATGTTACCTTTAAATTGCTCCAAAGACTATATATTGTAAATATTGTGACTGTTCGCACAGATACACCATAACATGATTGTGGACTCACATCTCACACATGCAGACAACTATCCCATTGATACTAACATGAGAGTGCCCCAGAACCATGTAGCTCACCGCCTTAGCACTCCGACCATTGACACATGAACCCCCAGTTCGTGCCTACTATAGCTCACTAAACCATTTTTTTGATTTCGATAACAGTTTTAATCCCCGTTTTTCGCCCACCATTTTTCACTTTATTTTTCCCAATCCACCCAACAGATTCTTTATTGAACTCTATCCCAAATGAGTTCTGCAATTGAACGACCGAACGCTATCCCCTGCCGGTCACCACGCCACCAGTCTGTTGTCTAGCTTTATTGATCACATGATCAACACGCCCTCCAATTGAATATACTAAAACGCGGCCAGATCCCTTCTGTGCCGTCGTTCGGAAGAACACCGAGAGACGTTGAAACGCCATCAACATAACCTCAGGTTAGTTCACAAGCCGACGGTAGATTTGCCAATCACCCTTACTCCGTTTGGAAAACACCGCTGACTGTTTTCCCGACATTTTTTTCAGATCGACTTTTACAACCTTGAAAATAGGCTCGTAAGTAAAACGCCGGTTTTTCCCTATCACATACCAGCACAAGTTAGCACCCACCTTCACAGCAATCACACGGGTCTAAAGGTGAAATTGGTGTTGTTTTATATTACAATAACCAAAGTCTACAATGTGCATGTAATTCCAGTTATTTGTTGTTTTTTGTTACCTGTAAAGAATACTCACATGAAACCCACACTCTAATTGGTTTCATACACTTCTTACAGTGTCTGTTCCCTGACGAAGGGCAATCACCAGTGCCCGAAATGCATTGGACGTCTAGACATTGCCTAATGTACAAGAAAGCCAAATTCACATAAGAATGATTTGAAAATCCAGAAGGATTACAACACTGCAAATGAATTAAAAAGAACTATAAACTATCAAAAAACGAATGTGGAAGTCTTTTTTTCATTAGAAAGACAACAAAATTGTGTGCCTAAAATGGATGAGACTAGCGGTCCGCTAGCCTCACTGTTTTCAACTGTAACCCATGTGACAGATCTCTTGTAGAGACACAAAGAAATATTGTGCACCGTAAAGATGGGACTGTAACCCATACGACACACCTTGTGTAGAGGCAAAAATGTTGTGCACCATTGGGATGGAACTGAACCCCAAACAACCCAAGTACGAGAACAAGGGATCAAAACATGAAGAGTCATATGCACCTTTGGACAGACCCCCAAAAGGTCAAGTAATGCACAATGCATGAATGGCACTAATGGACATCCAACAAAAGAAATCAAATTAGAAATGTGCATACAACATGTCAATCAAAATACAAAACATGCTTTTCCTTTGGCTGACTACAAGTAGAGGCAAAGCAAACTGATATGAACTGTAAAAAACAAATCTAGATGTGTACTGAATCAATCAACGCCAGTGAGCAACCTCTCACCCGAGTCAAATAACACTGGTAGAACTTTATTATGTGTGCCAATATGTGATATAGATAACAGTCCTTGTCACTGTTTTTTATAAACAGTGTATAGTCAACATGGAATAGGAACAGTGCCACTCAGCAAAAGAAGATGACGGCTACTCCAAAATTACACTGTTGTGCAGAAACATGTACCCCACATGCTCAAAATTGAGATTATAACTGAGATATGTCAGGCGAACACAGGAAGTCTTAAAGTGATCATGGGGTTTGTAGACACAACCCCCAGAAATGAAAGAGTCTCTGTGCTCTTACCGGATCGATCTCCTAGATGAACGGAGGAACTAAAAGAAACGGCACACAACATAGATTCTCTTCAAAATGGAAAACGTGTACACAACCCCTGCAGATAATTGAAGGAAAGTCAAGACGGGAAAAGCAAAGTTCTGAAGGGGATCCTGAAGGCGTAACGTCTGTTGACCCAAAAGATTTAAACAAACTTTATTGCAAGCGAACAACGTGGTTGGTAAAGGAAGAAACCAAGGCAAAGTACAATGCTATGTCGAGAGCTTCAGCCAACCCTAAGATGGCGGCGCGCTGTATCACGCTGCGCCAGGTGGCTCCCGGCAAAAGCGTGCACCAAAACAACATTGAGGATCGCCAGAGCTGAAGAAGATTTATCCATCACAGTAGCTGCGCAGGACTCTGCACAGGAAGAACAGCACAAGACAAGGAACGATCCTTAAGGTAAGCGTTCAAACTACTCCCAAGTAAACTTTTGAAAAATGACAGTTAGAAAAGATTGGAGATATGAGGTCTCAATGTAGTTCAGCAAACACAGGAGATATCAAAAAGGGGGGAGTGAAGAGGTGGTGCAGAGCTGCACCAAGGTGGGCGCGTCCTCCTCTTCTGAAAGTACAAATAATCAACAAGGACCACCTACGTAGAGTTAGTGTATAGCCAGGTGTTCATGGAATACACAGTATGTGTTAAAATACCCCTCACACACCAAAAGGGCCCTTGGTGTCATGCTTCATCATTGGGGTCTTCCCGCCCCGCTGCGGGACGGGGCAGTGCTGCGACAAGCGACTACGCTGGAGCACCTTTTATTTTGAGGGTGCTATGTGAGTGAATGGGAGTGAGTGTCAGTAGGGTCAGGGGTGATAAATAAGTGATGTTAAAAAATACCTGGCCTAGTGGTAGAAAAGAATTTTTAATAAACACTGGCTGGTATTGTTAAAAAAATTGTGATGCAGAGAGGTAAAGTGGATTAATGAACTTACTCTCCTGTGCGGGTCAACCTATTTCGGGGCCTCGAGCCCCTTTGTCAGGACGGGGACAGATCCCCCTGTCACTCACTAATGTTTCACCACAAAAATAAGGGTGTATGTAATAGAGATTATGATCAATGTGTACAGATAATTTATAATTAAATTAAATGTCCGTGTTCCTGGCTATATCAGTAATGCTGATGTAGTAAGCCTGAAAAGATAAGAGCACAAAATTATAATTGCGTGGATCCCAGTGCGCATGACTAGTAATCACCTGTAAGGGAAAACAAACACACATATCTATGGAATAAGGTACATGGTATCCAAGGTTGTGCTGGAAAGTACCTAGTATGTGAAGTGCTAAAGGATAAAACAGTGTAGTTACAACACAGGTCAAAAGACATACACAAAAGTCAAGCAATCATTCTGGCTGGGATACATACTCAGGATATTTGGAGTCAGTGCCCCATGAGCCAACTCTGGAGCGAAGGGTACATTGAGGATCCAAACTGTAAATGGGGAGAGAAAGGGAGTGGAAGAAAAGAATGTTTTCTATACCGAAGTAGTTGGAATTGAAGTTACTAGACTTGGTACAAAAGTAGAACAGAGGGCAGCTGTTCCATGCGGCTGTGCCGTACTTACTCAACCCCCAGCACACACAGACAACAAAGTCTCATCTCGACTAGCACACACAGCGAGAGTTGTCTATAGCAAGCCCCACGCAGGCCAAATGGTGCCGGTTGATGTCGACGTGATGATGCCTGTGTTGTCAAATAAAAGTTGCCAGTTTTTCAAAAGACAGCTTGTAAAGCTTGTGGACTCCTCACTGTAGGCGCAGCACTAGAGAACAGCACGTTGAGTCCGGCTTATCCTCACTGAAGGCGCAGCATTGCAGAACAGCACGTTTGTATGGGGCTTGTCTGATGTATGGACAACTGGTGGGGATACGAGCCGTGCTGTTAGAGGACATCTTCTCTTGAGTTACAGTTTCTTGTTACTTTTCAATCATCTGTTTCCTCTGTGACCTCTGTGAGAATATCTTCTTTGTTGATCACGTAGCACGTGGGTAGGTTCCAGATCATCGCAAATCAAATTAAGTAACAGAGTCCAGACGTGTAGAGGATCTTCTGATGTTTATTTGTAGTTAATTAAAGATGCTACAGTTAAGTCAAATACAAGACCCCACCAGGAGCAGCCAGCATGCTTCTCAGCCCTTCTCATCTGACATCTCTGGCTCCCAACATTCTGTGCATCCTGTCCCTATATTTGATGATCTACTAAGAATGCCCAGCATCGGGATTGCACCCACATGGTCGAAAATGGTTGCAGCACTAAGAAGAATGTAAAAAATAGATTCCACACGTTTGGGAATTACACTGTGATTCATTATGGACAGAGTTTGATGATTAAGAAATTAACATTACATAACTTGGAACATTCTTGAACAGTATGGTGTTTACGATGCATTAGTGGCTTTTAACAATAAGATTTACACTGAGTTGTCAGGCTGTCATGAATTGCTTTATGGGGAATGGAGTTTCTTCCATATAACAGCATTAGGTGGTAACAAGTACGGTGCAGAGAAAACGCAATTGGAGTGCCAAATTGGGTGGGGAGAAGGAAGGTTTAAAAATGAGAGAGAGGGTGGGGCGCAGATGCGTTGGGTTTGCAGTCGCATAGAGGATGGAAAGTTTTAACGGCTCAGGGCAGGTACATGTACATTTCGCTAGTAGGGACATGGTCGAGGGAAATAAATCGGTAGAATTATATAGTTAAGATGCACAGGGAAGAAGTTGAGAAAAGCGTATGTATGGTTAAGATGGTGGGTTTTAGAGCATGTTTATGGAAAAAAATGTGGGAGGATTATAAAAGATGGAGGGCAAGTTATACAACGCTTGATGGTAGTTTCAAAATGGGTCCGTTAACCGAGGTCATGGGGGGAGCTGTTAAACTAGATAGACCAATAGAGACGGGCATGATTTGCACCAGCTTGAAGGTAGAGAGTAACAGAAGTAGGAGGGAATGAAGGTTTTGATACTGACACGTTTAAGCGCAAGGGACATATTATTACTAGTTTGGAAGTGGAAGGATTTTTGTTGTTGCTTTTTAAATAGAAATGTATAAAAAATGTATTGAATTGCTTAAGCATAAAGCAATAATATGCATGTTGTGATAGTCGCTATATTTACTGATGATTTTTCTTTGATTGTAGTGACCCCTGAAGAAGCGCTTTCATGCACAAAATGCATTGGGTTTTTTAGTGAATAAAACACTGCCCTGTATGAAGTATGTCTCATTTGTGTTCTTTCAAGGAGGTCCGGATGGACACAGTGGGAACATCAGAAACCTGGGAAATAGCATTTTCACTCCATGTGTGGAATTTTAGCAATATTGAGAGAAAGAATAATAAACAAAAATGAACAAGTAAAAAATTGGAACAAAGAAAAGAATAATAAAATGAGTATGTTTATGAAGATGTCGCCTATGAAGGCACAACTAAGTAGTGCGATTAGTTGGGTTGAGACGTCGCCCCATTGTTATGGCCTTATCCCAACATTCTACAACACATCATCCAATGAACATTCCACTGGCAGAGCAAGAGATTGTTTGAATTACATCAAAGCCACGATATAACAAACACTTACACATATCGCTTATCCATACAGCCAGTAAAATATCAACTAGCTCGTAAAGCCACTAACAGAACCAGTAACTTACATATGAAGACAATCATGCACCTACTCACTTACCAATACAGCCAGTCACAGGTTCAGTAATAGACATACGTACACACCCACTCATACACCCTTACAGCTAATGACCTAGTAAATGAGTTAATCCTACACCTACTCCTACACCTACTCAGTCACCAGTGCAGTCAGTCAAACAGCCACTAACTCATCCATACAGTTACTTACACAGCCACTCACTTACTTATACATATACTACTACATTCACTCACTACTTACACAGTGACTAAGAGAACCATATACTTTCCCATACAGCCTCTCATACTCACTCTCCCATACAACCACTCAAACACCCATTTGCTCACACAAACAGCCACTCATACACCACTCACTCACCCATACATTCACTGATGCACCAAAACAGCCACTCATGTATCCTGTCATTCGTCCATACAGACACTTATGTATCTCCTCGAAAACCCATTCAACCACTCATGCACCTCTCATTCATCATTTACAACCACTAATACCACCAAGTCAGTCAACTATACAGATACTCACACAGGCACGCACTTACTCATACATCCACTGACACATCGACTCACCTATGCAAACACTCACACACCCACTAGCTCATGTATTCTGTCTCTTATTTACCCAGTCACTCTTCTATATACCACTTACACACCCACCCACTTACCAAACAGGCACTTCCACAGCGAGTTACCTTAGTATATATATTTAACACTCCGTAACGTTTAGAATACACTCACAATCAATGGATGATGTCATCAGTGATGTAATTTCAGATCTCATTAGTGATGTCATTTGAGATGTCATGAGTGATGTAATATGTGAGGACATAAGCATGGCATTGCAGTGGCGCGAGTTATAGTTTGCTCAGCTAACTAGAACTGCAGAATTTCTCTGGTTTTGTATGAGTGAAATATCAGCCTAACTATAACGTCCCTGTAAATTTAGTTTTTTTCAGTGAACATCTATATATATATATATATCGTACTGCACCCCCTTTGAAACATCTCCTGTCCTTATCAAAGGGAATTATACTTGTAAAACTGAGTATGCCGTTTATGTTCTGACGTGTACCTGTGATCTTAGCTACGTTGGTAGTACGAAGCTGCAGGTGCACGTCAGAATATTGCAGCACATTAGAGCTATTCTACATAATAACCCAGCGTACCATGTGGCACATCATTTTTCTAAATGTCATGATAAAGACATCAACTGCCTTTCATATTATGCAATCAGTGCCATACCCAAATCTACAAGGGGAGGCAACAGGGAAAGGCAGTTGAGACAGTTAGAAACAAAATGTATTCTAGACTTAGATAGTAAATGACCACAGGGATTGAACAACACTGAGGATATGCATACTTTTTTATGAAGAGGCTGAAATGGGTAAAGTAGTAGTACAAATGTAAATAGTTGGTTACTTGCTGCTATAGTGATTAAATTTGAATATATTGTACTAAGAATTGCTCATTATTTATTCTGAGCGATACAAAAGGGGATGATGGACGGAGCGTTTGAGCAAATCAAACACTCACCCCCAGTCAACTGATCTGGGTTTAATCCATCACCATTCTTTAGCTCACTCCGCCACCCCAGTTCAGACATGGCCATATGCAAATCAGTCTGACCCTGTGCCTCATGGGAACAGTCCAGCCCGAACTACCAAGCCATATCTTCCCTGGACCGGAAACAAGCATCCTGGGACCGGTTTCGGATTCATAATCCTCATCAGCCAGACTATCTTGAATCCAGTGGCAAAGTGAGCACGGGACTCACGTCTGAGCATACCCTGCCACACTTAGGGCGAACAAAGCGATACAAAAGCGATTGCAATTTTCACCCCGAGTGGGCTGGGGTTGCTCAGACGTGAGTCCCAGGCTCTCCACATCACTGGAGTCAAGCTATCCAGGCTGAAGAAGGCTGATAGCCAGAAACCGGTCCTTGGATGCTTGATTCCGGTCTAGGAAAGACATGGCTTGGTAGTCCGGGCGTGGACTGTTCCCATGAGGCACAGGGTCAAGGCTGATTTGCATATAGCCATTGTCTGACCTAGGGTGGTGTGGAGTGCAAAAAAAAAAAGATGGATTTAGGCCCAGATCTTTGTACTGGGGTGAATGTAAGACATTGTTCTGCATTCTGTCCATCAACTGTATTTTTTGCATTATTTATTCTCTCCATGACTTAATGTTAATATTGACTGATGATTTTTAGCAAACTGTTTTTCTTTTAAAACCATTTTTCTTGTTTTTAATATATTTTTACAGTGGTATTCTTCCCGGCTGGAGAATATTACCATTAAGAAGATGGATTGCATGTTTGCTATATTATATAATGTTATTAACTTGAGTTCTTCATATGTTTATTACTGCACTTTATTTTTCTCTTTCAGAAAAAGGGATTTTTGCTGAAATTTGCACATGATTGTATTGCACTTTAGAACAGTATTTGCACTTTAAAAAATTGTTGTTTACACTATGGCACTTTAGTTATAATAGGCATTCAGGATTTATCCAGGAATAATTGTACTATTGCATTACATATCATGAAATAACTTTGATAGGCATAATTAAAAAATCATGTGATTCTATTATGGATTTATCCAGTTAATATTAAATAAACTGAAAATAATTTTTCTTTTTTTTAAAAGAAACAAAAAAATGTATTTATAAAAATATATATTGTTTGAACAAGGAATTCTTGAAGGAACGAGGTATTAGTATCTCTCGTCTCAGGAATCTCTAATGAAAGTCATATAACTTCAGCATTTTAATGTACCTCGATGATGTACTCATGGGGCACTTTTTGTCATTCAAACACTATACCAAGTGAGATGTTGATTCCAAATGTCTCTAGAAATCCACATCCATGGGGAGTGCATTTGCTGGACTCTATGTGAGTGAGTTTTAGTCCAAATATGTCCTAAATGATACCAACCCTTTCGTTTCCAAAACAATATTTTGGAAACGTTATATTGATGACATCATGCTAATTTGGAGAGATACCAATGACAATCTGGAAAAATTCATGGAGTGGCTGAACAACAGAGACAGATGTCTAAAGTTCAAACAATATATATTTTTTGTAGAGTACATGACCATCGTATTTATGGAATTAATACATTTATAAAAAGAGTGCAGTAAAATCTGAGAAATAAGAGTAAACGGTATTTCTACCCTTTCTATCACAAATACGTCAGTCCCCTTTATATGATTATGGCCACGAAAAGGTCGACGTGCTTAAAAAGAATGCGGAAAGACCCGACCCGGATCATCCGGGGGCAGAGTCAGCACAGGACAGCATAACTCGAAGACACAAGGGTTTTGCTGCGGTCTTTTGCAGTAAGTGTAACGTTCTAATGCGCACCCTCATTTCTCCACACAGCTTTGGAGAAAATATCTCGACCCCCGTTGAAGCACGCGTTTTTGGTAATATGAGGTAAAACGTTATTGAAATGCGCCGACGGCTACTTTGTAAAATTCTTTAGACTTAAAGTACAATTACAAATCCCAGTCCTAGGACGAAAAGCTTTTAATACTGGGGAACCACTTACCTGTAATATATGCCTTTAAATCTCTAGAGCCTGACAACATCATAACAGAATGCATATTTAATCATGATAGAGAGTGACAAAGGCGGGGCATTTAAAAAGACCTGAAGCCTCGATAAGTAACTTAGAGACACAAAATCGATATATTCATATTCTATCCCATTCCTCAGTGTAAAGCCAATGTTCTGATAACACCTTATGATGTCTGTGTTAATATAGAGGTCATGTCGCAACCTCGTAAGTTTAGCTAAAATATAGCGAAAACAAATGATTGTAAGTATTCATGTTTGTTGTATGTGTTTGTGTTTTCTGTGTTTTCTCAATTACAGGCACAGTTGACCTCCTTTTATTTAGTAGTGGAACACAAGACCCACTGCAAGTAGCTTCACAAGTTGTGTAAGTACTTACCCTTGGTCCTGATGAACGCCCCATAGACCCGGCTGGGCATAATGGGGCAGAAACATGTCGACCTGATATTCAATTAAGTGTATAGCAGATCTAATTACACAACCCACTCTATACAACAGTGATTTTAATAATTTTAACTCATCTTTCTTTGGATTACATTTTTTTGGGGGATGAGCAAAAAAAGTTTTTAACTCACATCACTATTGAGCACTTGTAGATACCATTTCTGGACACTACTACTTATCCAGTGGTTACCTCTGGCTAGAGGTAAGCATACGACAAACAAAAACCCGAGGATGATGCATTAGTGCAATGTTACAGGCGGAGAATCAAGATACACCTCCCCCGAATTACGTGCGTGTATGAGGGTTTTTGAGTTTAGAAAGAAAGAAACCCTAGAAAAACGCAGTTACAACTTCTCCATTCTCCCCCACTTTGATTGTTTAATATTAAATAAGGAAGCTTAATGGACTGTTGATCTTTCTACTCCCTCCCTGTTGATTTTGAATGGGGAGAGAAGTTTGGCAGATGCTGTGGCAAAGCAGGTAAGTTTATTTTTATTTATTTCACCCTAACCCGCCCACCCCCACCGCCCGCTCAGAGGCAGCCACCACTGCAGCAGGCATCTCAACTCCCTTCACTGCTCGGCTCCCTCCCTCCCATGCTAAGCCATTTTTAGGCTATTTGGCGTAGTTTGCGCGGTAGTCCCCTGTAACGTTTTGTCCACATAAGGTATCCACGCCAAATTTGCTTCCTTTTCTTCCAACATCCTGAGGATTTTACAGGTATCTCTGGTTTGTCGATTACCCTGGAGGGGACCCAAAAATTAGCCAAAATACAGCAACATATTGGTTTTGGGGGGGGAAATTTGGGAAAAAGTGCTGCAGAAGAAAGTGCCGGCATGGTGATCCCACACGGAAATAAAAAGGGAAATGTGATTTTTTTTCTATGCTAAATTTGATGTTTGTAGGGGATTCTGGGTAGCAAAACGTTGCCGGATCCACGCAAGCCAGATGTCCCTGGACTCCCCTGGGTGTTTTTTTTTCAGAAATGTCTGAGTTTGGTATGTTTCCCCCAGATGGCCTATGAGCCCCGGGCCAAAAACCCAGGTGAACAACCTTGCAAAGCCAGTTCGTTTTGTGTTAGGTAATTTTGATGTCTCCACAATAGGTTTTGGGTTCTTGCCTTTCACTGGTACTTGGCCCACCCACACAAGTGAGGTACCATTTTTATCGGGATACCCGGGGGAACGCTGGGTGGTAAGAAATTTGTGTCAGCCCAGTGATCCCACAATTTCCCAGACAGAAAAGTGAACAGAAAGTGATTTTATTAGCTAAATTTGAGGTTTGCAGGCGATTCTGGGTAGAAAAATGCTGCACCTCCCTGGACTCCCCTAGGTGTCTAGTTTTCAGAAATGTCTGTGTTTAGTAGGTTTCCCTAGTTGGCCGTTGAGCCCAGGACCAAATACACAGATGACTGCTTCGTAAAGAGAGATAGTTTTGCGATTGATCATTTTGAAGACTCCACAGTACATTTTGGCCCATTTCCTGTTGCAGGCATTAGGCCTACCCACACAAGTGAGGTTCCATTTTTATCAGGAGATGTGGGGGAAAGCTGTGGCATGAAATTTGTGGCAGCCCGGTGATCCCACAACTTTCCCACACAGAAAAAGATTTTTTTTAGGTACATTTGACATTTGCAGGGGGTTCTGGGTAGGAAAATGTTGGGATATCCATGCAAGCCACACCTCCCTGGACTCCCCTGGGTTTTTAGTTTTCAGAAATGTCTGGGTGAGGTAGGTTTACCTAGATGGCCGCTTAGCCTGGCACCGAAAACTCAAATGACCCCCTTGAGAAACCAGGTTGTTTTGTGATAGATATGTGGGCACCTGTGTTTGTGGTCCCGGGCTTGCAGACATCTAGGGGAACACACAAAAAAACCAGACATTTCTGATAACTAGATACCTGTGGGAGTCCAGGGAAGTGTGGCTTGCGTTGATCCCCTGACATTTTCCATCCCAGAATTTGCAGCAAACCTCAAATTTAGCTAAAAAGTCACATTTTCCTCTAAAATCTGTGTGGGGAAAGATGTGGGATTACTGCACGGCACGCATTTCATAACACCCAACGTTCCACTGTGTCTTCGAATACAAATGATACCTTACTTGTTTGGATGGGCTAAGTGCCTTTGACATGGAAGGGCAAAAAAAATTTAGAAATTGAGGGGGGCCTAAAATGGGCCCAAAAGGGCAGTTTGTTTAACCGATTTTAGGCTGACACTACTTTGGGCACCCACACAAGTGAGGTATAATTTTTCTCGGGAGACCAAGGTTGTGGAGATGTGTGCCTGTGCAGTGGCCCAACAACTTACCCACACAGAAATGCAAGGAAAATGTGACTTTGTAAGTAAATTTGAGGTTTGAAGAGGATTCTGGGTGAGAAAACGCTGGGGAATCCATGCAAGCCCCACCGCCTGCTAAGAGTCAGTACACGCATACCACCATCCATGCACACCGCCAGCCAAGCACTATCCATGGATGATGCCGGCCAAGCGCCACCCACGCACTCCACGAGCCAAGCACCATCGCCGCACACCACCAGCCAAGCAAGGCACGACTGGGAACACGAACCAGCCATGGCAGATTACTGCTCGACTGGCCCTGGGAGGGTGGAGGGTCGTGCTAGTGCTAGCATTCCTGCAAAACTGATGCCCAGTGACAAAACCGACCTCCACATCCAGAAAACCGTCCATTACCCCTTCGGCCCACCGAAGAAATGCATGGTGCCAGCTGTGGCAGTCTGGCCCTGCAGCCAAGCACCATCCATGCACAGCATCAGCCAAGCACCAGTCCATGTACACTGCCAGCGGTGCGCCACTCCATGCACCCCACCAGGTAAGCGCCAATCTACACACACTGCCATCAAGTGCGAGTCCACACACACCATTAGCAGGTCCACACACACTGAAAGCAAAATGGCAGCCAAATGTCAGTACATGCAGACCGTTAGCCAAACTCTAGTTCACACACACATAAACTATCCCTAGTTTCTAGTGGTTTTCTGCCCCTGTATGGGGGCAGATGGGTCTAAAAATATCACTGAAACAGACTAAATGTGTGCCTAAAATAACGGGGAGGGATCTTTGCCTATGGGGCTTCTCCCTGACATGCTCTTAAACATATCCCTGCTGCCTAGTTTGCTTTCTGCCCCAAGGGGCAGATCAGGGACTATTGCCCCCATCTGCCTCCCAGGGGAGGTAGAAAGTCTGACAATGTTTTGTGGAGGGGGCTTTGGCATGCCCATTCTGGGCAGCCCCACTCCTATTTATGAAAAAACTAGCAGGCTTTCTGCCCCCCCGCCCCCCGGGGGCAGATAAGGGACTTTTGCCCCCATCTGCCTCCCGGGGAGCAGCGAGACTGTGACACATTTTTTTGGGGGTGGGGGTATTGACATGCCCATTCTGGGCAGCGCTACCCCAATGTATAATATTAAAGTTGTATCAGTCCAATTGTCCCATGGTCAGATCACGCGGCCATTCATTTTAAAGTCAAAACCAATTCACCAGCCTATGGTCGAAGTCCCTTACTAGTTAACACCAGGCCTTGGAAACGTATTCAGGGAGAAGAGCTAACGAACATATTCTCAAGTAATCTCCACTCATTTAAAGATAGCAACGACAGGGCAAACACTTTCGACCTATGGATAAACAAGGCAGTAAACGAGGTAGCCCCTGAAGAAATTAAGAAACCTAGGAGACAATTAACCGCCTCACCTTGGTATACACCAGACGTCAAACTCTTTAAAATTAAATGCCGGCGCCAGGAATGGATCTGGAGATCCGATTACAGCCTACGGCATAGGAAGGATTACACAAAAGCCTTACAGGACTAGAAAATGAAGATACAACAAGCTAAATTGGCCTACTTCACTAAATAAATTCAAGAGGCCCCCAATTCCTCTAAAGAATTATTTAAAACAGTATCGAGCCTACTTAAATGTCCTAGAGACATAATATTTGTCCCAGAATAAAACTTTGTAGACAAGCTGGCCTTGTTCTTTCAACAAAAAGTCCAAGCTGTCTATAAGGAACTCCATTACCTATCTGGCACAGCGGGAAATGACAATAGGGAACACATAGAATCCCCCCTCAATTGTCTATCCCAATTCTCCTTTCTTGACGAAGACCAGATCACTAAGCTGATAACTCTAACTAAATCAGGATCACCCCTGGACCCATGTCCTCCCTATATATCTCATCTGGCCCCCGAAGCAATTAGTGCTTTCTTAACCCCTCTTCCCAATGAGTTATTAAAATCCAGAGTCTTCCCTCAAAGGTGGAAAAAGGCCTGCATAAGACCCATCCTGAAGGACTCCCTACATCCACAGGAAACCAAACATTACTGTCCTATATTCTGTCTCCCACTACCAACTAAAATATTAGAAAAAGCCCTAAACCAGGAGTTGATGAAGTTTGCAGACCTTAACAATATTCTGGATAACACCCAAGATGGCTTCAGATCATGCCACTCCACTGAAACTGCACTAATAATAGCTACAGAGGAAGCCCGCAGGACCATGGACAAGGGTGGCAGAGCTATCCTAATACTACTGGACTTGACTGCAGCTTTTTATACCGTCAACCATGGGGTCCTATTAGACAGATTAAAATCAGTAGGTATCAGAGACACTGCCCTAACCCTACTCAAATCCTTTTTAGACGCCAGAATACAACAAATCCACTGGGATGAACTTCAGTCGGGAGAATTCTCTCATCCTTGTGGATTCCCACAGGGCTCAGCGCACTCCTCTACCCTATTTAAACTGTACATGACTCCACTAGCCAAACTAATAAAAGCGCATGGCCTGCAGTTGGTGTCTTACGCAGACAACACACAATTAATGGTGTCACTTACTCAGACTGTAGAAGTCACAGCGGAGCGGTTCCGAAACTACCTCCTAAGCGTAAAGAGCTGGATGAACAGGAACTTTCTAAAGCCAAACACTGAAAAAACTGAGGTGATTGAATTTGGACATAAACTCTCCATCTGGAGTCAACTGTGGTGGCCTCCAGAAGCTGGCATCTGTCCCGTACCGGCACAAAAAGTTAGGAATTTAGGGTTTGTGATCGACAAAGATCTTACACTCACCTCACAAGTCAACCAAGTTACATCGGCTTGCTTTTTTACTATCAAAGTCCTTAGGAAAATACTGCCTTTTATACCACCTACATTAAGGAAGACAGTAGTTGGAGCTCTAATTCTATGTCGCATCGACTACTGCAACGCAATGTACCTAGGAACTGGTGAAAGGCAGCTTTCCAAACTCCAGTCACTGCAAAATGCCGCAGCAAGAGTTCTTCTGGATCTTCCGAAACACCACCCAACATCCAAGGGCATACGCCAACTCCATTGGCTTCCAGTCCGTCGAAGAGTACAGTTCAAGGCCCTCTGTCTAGTTCATGAAACCATAATTGGAGGAGGGGCCGAGGACATAAACTCTTTTTCCTCGCTATGTACCAACCCGCACATTAAGATCTGGCGGTCTAGGTCTGATCAACCTCGGGAGAATATAGAGAGCTCGCTGGGGTGGTAAGTCTTTCTCACACCAGGCAACAAAGCTATGGAACACCATGCCCACCGAGCTTCACCTAGAAACAAACAAGATCCGTTTCAGAAAGGCACTAAAGACCTGGCTTTCACCATGGCCTAGTCGATAGTAGCAGGCAAACCCTCCATGCAGCGCCAAGACGCCTCAGCATAAGTGCGCTTAATAAATAATTCAGTCAGTCATGTATGAAAAAACAACATAATCCCTGGTGCCTAGTGGGCCTTCAGTCCCCCAGGGGAGCAGATCAGGGGCTATTGCCTCCATCTGCCTCCCGGGAGAAGCAGAAATACGGCAAATGTTTTTGGGGGTAAGGTCATTTGCATGCCCATTTTGGGCTGACGCCACTCCTACGTATAAATAAAACCAATCCCTGGGGCCTAGTGGGCTTTCTGCCCCTCTGGCAGATCAGGGGCTATTGCCCCATCTTCCTACTGGGGGACAGAAAGACTGTGGAATTTTTTTGGGGGGTCGGGGCTTTGGCATGCCCATTAAGGGCAGCACCCACCCCTAAATACCATAAAGAATATAATTCCTGGTATCTGGTGTGCTATCTGCCCCCTCTGGGGGCAGATGGGGGCTACTGCTTCCTATCTGCCCCCAGGAGGGGCAGAAAGACTATTCCAAAATATATGTGGGTGGGGGCATGGTCTTGCCCTTTGTGAACAGCCACCACCCCACTTTTATAAAGAAAATGAAAAAAATAGCCCCGGTGTCCAGTGGACTTTCTGCCGCCCCACCCCCCAGGAGGCAAACTGGGGATAATACCCTTCATTTGCCCCATGGGGGGCAGAAAGTCTGTGGCGCTTGTTGGGGGTGGGGGCACTGGCATGCCAATTTAGGGCACCCCCACCCCTAAATACTATTTGAAAGAATCCCTGGTATCTAATGTGCTTCCTGACCCCACCCAGGGGGCAGTTTGTGGGCTACTGCTCCCCATTTGCCCCCCCAGGGGCAGAAAGACTGTCCCAAATATATTTGGGTGGAGGCATGATCTTGCCCTTAGCGGGCAGCCCCCATCCCTCTTTTATAAAAAAAATAATAAAACTAGTATCTGTTGGGCTTTCTGCCCCCTGGGGGTAGATCGGGGTAAAAACCCTAATTTGCTCACTTGGGGGCAGAAGGTCTCTGGAGGTTGTTTGGGGGTGGTGAGGCATTGGTATGCCCATTTGGGGCAGTCACCACCCCTAAATACGAATTAAAATAATAATCCCTGGGGGTGGGGGGGCAGAAAGTCTGAATTTGCCCAAATGATTTTGGAAGAGCAAAGGCCTTTGTCCCAGGAGCCGCTCCCCCCCCCCCCCCCCCCACTGCCTCCCCCCCCCCCCCCCCCCCCCGGTGTATAGTGGTGGATCCCTGCTTGGAGATCGCACTTCTGAGGTGATCCCAAGCAGGGTTCCACCAGTGATGGGTACCATTTGAAAGGGGAGATTCTCCCCTTTCTAATGATACCTCTCACGTCTGCCTCGGTTCTCAGGATGCTGAGATAGCTCCTTGAGCACTGAGTCAGTGAAACTGAAACAGAGTTTCAGTTGCTCCAAAAGGACGTCAGCGCCATGTGCGTGCTGATTGTCATTTCGCAGAAATTATCAGAACACCCATGCAAGCTGTGGAAGTAGTTTTGACTGAAAGTAAATCCCTCTGATGCCCGCACCAGAGAGTTCTCCTGTGCCATGTGCAAGGATGTCTGGGAGCCATCTACGCACTGTGAAGTGTGATGGCTCTCAGCCGCCCCAAGCATGCAAGGCGTTAATCCTGTGTGCTTCTTTAGCATGAGTGGAAACAGCCACTAGATAAAACTCCGATCCCTCTCCAGCAAGAACATTAATCGCCAAAATTAACTTTACTTTTTTATTGTTACCTAACAACCTCTGAATACAAAAGGACATGTTCTTTGTAGCTGGCATCTTAATCCTCTGTGCTACTTTAGCATGAGTAGAAACAGCCACTAGATAAAACTTCAATCTCTCTCCAGCAGGAACATTAATTGCCAAAGTTACCTTTACATTTTTGTTCTTGCCTGAAAACCTCTGGACACACAAGTACATGTTATTTGCAGAAGGCATTTTCCTCTACGCTACTTTAGCATGAGTGGAAACAGACACTAAATAAAACTCCGATCTCTCTCCTGCAGGAATATTAACTGCCAAAGTTACCTTTACATTTTTATTGTTGCCTGAAAACCTCTGGCTACCCAAGGGACTCTACAATTGGTTCTTTTTAAATCCCTGTTGTTTCTCACCAGACTCCCCCGCACAAGTCCACAAAGTCAGCGCCAGGTGCAGCTGCACCAGGCGCAACACCGCGGAGCCCACCCCGTACGCAGCTGGAGGAAGCTATTGGAACTTCTCGGCGAACTCGACTGCTGTGTGCCCCAAGCTGACAAAGAGGATTATGGAGTAAGAACAGAAAATATTTTACCTTTAATGTCTAGTTTGGTGGCCTACGATCCTAATGTGCATACTGTTGGAGTGAACTGTTAAATTGTTTTTGTACCTTACTCACTTTGCCCGCATCTTGGATGGTTACCCCAACTGAATTTTTAATTTTGGTGCATACAATCATTAAGCACCTCTTTTTTCTACCCAAGGAGCGGTCCTCATTGTGGCTAACTAAAACTTCCATTCCGCGAATGCTCAACTACCTTCACAGAATACGATTTCACCAATTTAGTGGGTTTGACTTCTGGATAGTGCATATTGGTGGCCACACCGATCCCTGCAAACATTGGTAAACATCACATGTACACAATCACCTTACATCCAAATCCATTACGCATAAATCCACTGCACATAACACATTTTAACATCTTATAAAAACATGCCACACAATTCAACGGATATATAGGAAACAATGTCCCACTAGGTATCAGTAACAGAGACAGTTTGAAAATTGCATACAATACGTATTACAGAAAAGGAACACAAGGAGTATCAGTACATTTGTGAAAAGGTTATTAATCACCAATTTTCATGGAAATGGAAAGCACAGTTAAAAAGCAGCACTGTACATGAAGGTCATTCATGGAGCAACCCAAATGGCACTTGGTGACAAGGTGATGACAAAGTGAAAGTGACGACGCAAGTGAACGTGGTGAACAGCGTGGTCGGCGCAAAGTGATGAAGAGCAATCAAACATAGGCTTCACATTGGGTCTACAGAATTAAAATGTTCAAATTCGGCACAGTTATGAGCCGGTTAAGCGCCTGAGTTAATCTGGCGCTGGAGCCGAGTAAATCCGTGGCGATGGGTTCCCGCGAAGGATAACCGGCTCGACTCGTTGAGACCTGGATTCCCCCAGCCAAGATCACTGCTTCACCTTTGATCGCCTGGGCCGACTACCATTGGACGACTGACCCCTCCGCCCTGTCAGCGCTCCCTGACTTCAGCACCTCAAATCAACGTCAACCCTGTCCTGAAGAGGATCCCAAATCGTAGAGGATCGAAACGCCGTCGACAAACACAGTGCGATTCCACGGCGCACTATCAATAGGCTCATAACTGTGCCGAATTTGAACATTTTAATTCTGTAGACCCAATGTGAAGCCTATGTTTGATTGCTCTTTATCACTTTGCGCCGACCATGCTGTTCACCACGTTCACTTGCGTCGTCACTTTCACTTTGTCATTACCTTGTCACCAAGTGCCATTTGGGTTGCTCCATGAAGGACCTTCATGTACAGTGCTGCTTTTTAACTGTGCTTCCCATTTCCATGAAAATTGGTGATTAATAACCTTTTCACAAATGTACTGAGACTCCTTGTGTTCCTTTTCTGTAATACGTATTGTATGCAATTTTCAAACTGTCTCTGTTACTGATACCTAGTGGGACATTGTTTCCTACATATCCTCTATACCCAGTCCCATTCTGGTCTATGGGTTTCACTCCTGTTCCTTTACACAATTCAACAACACACACTTCCGCACTACATCATTCCACTCCATGCCCTTCCTCAGTGGCGTTGCAAGCAGAATGGAAGCACGTTAACCTGCGCTTTGTTTCATCTTCAAATATAAGCCCCAGTGGGCGTAGCCAACAAAGTGGCTTTCTGGGTGTTGTAGTGCGCTGTCGTATTCCCCATGTGGGGGCTGCTTTTCCATTTCACTATTATAGCTTTAAGTGAAACCCTTGTGGGTTTGAGGCATTGGCACTGCATGTAGTCCGCCTGTCTTTTCAGAAGTCAAAAGCGTTGACCGAGCCAGCACCGCCCTGGATTGGCGCTGAGCTCATCTTCCTCCCGTAACCACCAGCACCAAACATGGCACCAGTCCGGACCCGCTAGCACGCGGTGGTTATCACTTACGGCTGGGCTTGCCGCCGTCACACATCCATCGCCAGGAAAGCCCCAATTAAGTGACGCCTCAGGAAGGTAAATAACAACGTCCTTTTATTTTCGGTAAATATATATATATATTCACTGAAAAAACCATAGGTTTCACACCAGTTATAGTTAGCTGGAAATTTTACTGACATAAAACCATTGAAATTCCCACGTTATAGTTAGTTGGACTCACTATAACTTGCGCGCCTGCAATGCACTGCTGATGACGTCACATATTACATCACTCATGACATGGTCAGTGACATCACTCATGACATCACTGATGACACCATCCAGTGAATGTGTGTCTTTCTGAAAAATAAGTATGTTTTATATATGTATATGTAAAGGTCGATGGAAGAATAAATGTTTAAATAAGTGTCTAAATGGATGTTTTTTTTTAAAAAATGGATTGGTTAACTGGCTTATTAAGTGTATCTTAGTAAATACATATATTAGTGAGAAATGTTTAAATATTTAAATATATGTATTAGTGTTTCACTTTGTGTGTAAGTGGCTGCATGGGTTTGTGAGTAGCTACATGTGTTTGTATATGGGTTATTAGATGTTATTTTTAGTATCAGTATGAGTGTCTGTATGGTTTGGTGGGGGTATGACTTAGCACATAGATGCATCAATGACTGACTCTCTGTATGTGTTTTGAACACAACATATGTGCAGGACTGTATGGGTGGATAAGTGTGTATATGTGTGTGTTAGTGAGTGAATGACTGTCTCACTAGTGTCTTTATCAGTAACGACATATGTTTTAATCTAGTATATGTGAGTATTGATGTATATAAGTGAGAGTGAGAGATTGTAAGAGTTCCTGTTTAAATAAGTATGTGTTTCTATAAGTGATTGTTTAAGAGAGTAAGTATGTGTAAGAAGTAAGGTAGTAGTGTGTGTATAGTTGTATATGCTAATAAATGGATGTTCAATAGTTTATTTGCATGTGTGAGTATGTGTGTGAGTAACTTTTGGAAGACTGTCAATGTGTAACAGGATGTATATGTGTATCACTATGTATGATGAGTGAGTATATGTATGAGTGACTATATAGAACTGTTGCTGAATGAGTGGATGTGTATATAGATGGTGGTATTACTGAATTGGTTGTTGTAACTGGTATGGGTATCTCCATTTTTTTGAAAATGTTAGTTTCTATTTTTGAATATGTGTTTCAAGGGTTACATTACACTGAAAGGAGGTCTGTCACTCTGTCACAAGGATGGTGTCATGAGTGATGTCATGAGTGATGTCACTGACCATGTCATGAGTGATGTAATATGTGACGTCATCAGCAGTGCATTGCAGGCGCGCAAGTTATAGTGAGTCCAACTAAATATAACGTGGGAATTTCAATGGTTTTATGTCAGTAAAATTTCCAGCTAACTATAACTGGTGTGAAACCTATGGTTTTTTCAGTGAATTTAATTGGTTTTTTAAATGCTAATTCCTAACTATAACTGGTGTGAAACCTCTGTTTTTTTCAGTGAATTTCATAGGTTTTTTAAATGCTAATTCCTAACTATATCTAGGGACTCAAACCTATGAAATGTAATATTTTTTATAATGAATCCTATATTGTACATTTATATAATACTTTTTTTTTTCCTTTTTTTGCCCCGGTGCGCTCCCGGTGCACGCCCCAGTGTGCGCACCGGAAAGTGCACTTTTCCAGCGCGCCCCGGGGCGCGCACCGGTGAGCGTCCCTTTAGCGCTATTGCCGCAAACGAAAACATCATCGTGACGTATCGCGTAGCCGCGTCCGCGTGATACGCACGGCGTAAGCGCAACCGGAAGCACTCGAGCGAATACGATCGTGCAGCGTAAGCATCAGACGCGCTTACGCGACGCGCCGCTGGGCCCAGGGGCGCGTAGCGTAAGCGCGTCGGATCATGTGACCTAAAAATAACACTTTTTGTTGGTTCAGGACAGTTTTGGTTTCCAAATGATGAAAGCCCTGGTCATGTGACCTTAAAATAACTCTTTTCATTGGTTATCAGTTTTTTGTACAACTAATGAAAACCCCACCCATTTCCTTCATTTTTTCTTTCACTTTGGAGACAGCAAGACCTGTTTTTTTCTGTCCTACCATTTTGTGGAAAGAATGGCAGCTAGACCATCCAGCAGTAGTAAGGACTCAGATGGCTTCATTCAGGAAGAGCCTCCTCAGCCCAAGATCAAGGAGCATTTTATTTGGAATTTTTTTTCAATACCTGAAGGATTAAAAAAGGTGAATGCTCCCAAAGTAGAATGCAAAATCTGCCAAACTGTGCTTTCCTGAGGGGACCCAAAAAGGAAGTACAGTTTTAGCAATTCGACAATGATTTGCCACATCCAACGCAGGCACCCCCAGAACTATGCCCGGGAGAGTGTCCGAGACCCGGTGCGCAATCCCACAAGGGATGGTGCCGCTACATCTACAGGAGGAGCCACAACATCAGGGAGAGAACATGTAGCGGAATTGGAGATGATTCCGAACATTCAACCTGTTTTTAGTGACATTACTATTAAGTGCAAGCAATGCGATGAACTGCTTTGCTATGGTGAGCAGAGCATCAAGCTCATTGCACGCAAGAGGCAAGAACACCGCTGCCTTCCCCAGCCCTAATTTGTCCCCCTTTTTTGCTCCTGTTGAGCAGTTTTGCATTCCCTATTTTTGTTTTTGTTCTGAAAAAAACATAAAAAAGAAGAAAAAAAACTGTTCTTTTTAGAACTACCTCCAGTTCCCAAAAAAGAGCTATATTCTTATCAAATTCAAAATGAGTAACTGAAGTGGAGTGCAGTGAGAGAGGAGAGGAAATTAAAATGAGTGAGAAAGCAAAGAAAGGGACGAGAGGGGAAGGGAAGTGAAGTAGGGGGACTGAAAGAAGGTGAGTGTGGGGAACGAGAGTGAGGAGAAGTAGAGTGAACATGGGGAATGTGGATAAGTGAAGAAAATGTAGTAAAAGAACGGTGGTGTGGAAGGGTAAGAAAAGACTGACGCAAGCCCTTTCACATTATACCTGCGCCAGGTGTAATGTATGCGAAGGGGGCGTATTGACGCAAGAAAGGGTCGTAGAAGTGACGCAGTGAAATCTATGAGATTTCACTGAGTCACTTTTAGGACACCATTGCGTCAAAATCTTGCGCCTACCTCACAGCAGGCGTAAGACTGACGCAGGCCCTTTCACATGGGGCTGGCCCCATGTGAAAGGATGCATTGCTGGAGTTGCATCACTTTTGTGACACACTCCAGATATGCATCACTACCTCTAAGCACTTTAAATTATTATTTTACTGTCTCACTGGGTTTTTAACATGGTACACTCCCCGGTCCGCTCCCCGGTGCGCGTACCAGGCGCTCCCCCGCACAAATCGAAACCACATCAAACCTAGGGGATCAGGGGAGGTCTACTCTGCCCCCTTATGGTCATTTCCCCCTTTGTTTTTGCCTCCTCTTTTGTCTCGATCTTACCGAGACACAAGATGGCGGCCGCTCCGGACTGTTTCGAATGTTTACAGACACCCGAGAGCCAATCAGCTTTCCGTGCGCAAGTCGCGTAGCGCGCCCTGAGCGCTCCCCGGTGCGCGTACCGGGGCGCGGCCATAGATATATATATTTTTTTTAACCAAAATTATTCAAAATCCACTGGAGCACATATCTTGAGACATAGCAAAGGCACATCAGGCTACCAGTCCCTACAATTTTGCCAGGTTTGGTGGAAATCCATTCAGCCGTTCGGGCTAAAAGTGAGGTCGACCTCCCCATGGAAATGAACATGGGGAAAACACGTTTTGGGACCACCCTTTTATGTTGGCCCCCGCTTGAAGAATCCCCCCGAAACTTTCAGGAAGGACCGAAGCGCCGCAAGGCAAATTTGAGGAAATTTTCAGGCAGATTCCTCAACCGGCGCCAAAGTTATTCCCAATAGAATGTTGAGATTTTGCATTGAAAAAAATCCTAACTATAACTACCTACTGGCAACCGCCAGTAGGTAATATATATATATATATATATATATATATATATATATATATATATATATATATATATATATATATATATACAAACACACAATCACAGAAACGGTTGTACAAGTTTAGATTAAAAATATAGAAGACATTTTACCGAACATCAAAATGGAAATAGACTGAGACAACTAGCGCTGTACCCTTGAATTTCACATCAAATCGTTTTATAACTTATGTTTATGCGTATATCTCCCTTTCCACATGTTTCATAAGACTTTGTGCCCAGAACAGTCTAGATACGCATGCATCTCAGGTTATTGACAGTTTGGACATTGTGCCGGCCCCGAATTCCATGGACTCGTGCTTTGGCAGGTTAAGATGTATTCAGGGACCCAGGGAAGCCCGAGGACTGAATTTACAATTGCAACAGCACTCTCCGCTCTGCAGCGCGCCACAGCCACACGGACTTTCACCATTCATTTTCCCTCGCAGCACCTACCCAGAGATGATGTATTCTGGGTGCTGTAGTTCCACCAACACTACAGCAGGTGAGCTTAACAACGGAAGGGGAGGCGCTTCCCATCACCTGTGGGAGGTCTGCAGAAGCACTTATGGCGGAGAGGTGGGACTGCTTTGCACAGCAACAGGGGCATCTGAGGAAGACGAGTGCGTCGAAATGCATTATGCCTTACCTGCTTGTTGGTCCAATTAAAGGCTTTTTCCGGCATTTCCCTGTGTGGCCTCTTCCTCAAGTTCGTCTGGAGGGTGTGTGGTACATTTCCAGCGTCAGCCAGAGACGCTTTAAGAGGCTCCATCTGCAAAGCGGCTGTGATTTTACTGGCGAAACTAATCTGCGTCTGCAGGTTTCATTGTGCACCGAGGTATCGGATCATCACAGCTCACCTTCCTAGCACAGGTCATTTGGAGTTTGCTGCCACGCGGCAGCCCGTGACTTCACGGTCAGGTTTGGACATTGTGCCGGCCCCGAATTCCATGGACTCGTGCTTTGGCAGGTTAAGATGTATTCAGGGACCCAGGGAAGCCCGAGGACTGAATTTACAATTGCAACAGCACTCTCCGCTCTGCAGCGCGCCACAGCCACACGGACTTTCACCATTCATTTTCCCTCGCAGCACCTACCCAGAGATGATGTATTCTGGGTGCTGTAGTTCCACCAACACTACAGCAGGTGAGCTTAACAACGGAAGGGGAGGCGCTTCCCATCACCTGTGGGAGGTCTGCAGAAGCACTTATGGCGGAGAGGTGGGACTGCTTTGCACAGCAACAGGGGCATCTGAGGAAGACGAGTGCGTCGAAATGCATTATGCCTTACCTGCTTGTTGGTCCAATTAAAGGCTTTTTCCGGCATTTCCCTGTGTGGCCTCTTCCTCAAGTTCGTCTGGAGGGTGTGTGATATATATATATATATATATATATATATATATATATATATATATATACAAACACACAATCACAGAAACGGTTGTACAAGTTTAGATTAAAAATATAGAAGACATTTTACCGAACATCAGAATGGAAATAGACTGAGACAACTAGCGCTGTACCCTTGAATTTCACATCAAATCGTTTTATAACTTATGTTTATGCGTATATCTCCCTTTCCACATGTTTCATAAGACTTTGTGCCCAGAACAGTCTAGATACGCATGCATCTCAGGTTATTGACAGTTTGTGAAGGCTTCTTAATCACACATTCAGTGTGTGCACACCACAGGCTAATCCAAATATTTGACGGACTCTGTGTGCATGGAACTGCATGGGAATAACTATTAATGTGCGTGTGCATCACTGGTTAAAGAATGTAAGCAACACACATAGTCATTAAGGATGCCTTCACTTTATTGTTAATGTACACCCTATCGCCCTATGTGTCAGTGTGTGTAGATCAGTGGTAGCAGTGGGCGGGAAGGGAAGGGCACGGCGTGCCCCTACTTCTAAAAATGATTTCAGTCCGTTCCCCTACTTCTTTCTTTCCAAAAAGCATCCCGGGACGGCAAGAATAGTCCAGGTTAAAAACGACAACTTTTTCTTTCAGCTTCCAGGGGCTGCTCGCACTTCTCTGTTGAACTCCAGAGGCTGCAGCAGGCCCTCCCGGAGCTCGCACAGACTGAGGACAGGGCCATTGTCATTCCGATTGAGTCTGATTATCCCCTTTTGAAGGACAATGCGCCCACCCTCTGCCTTCAGCATATCAAGTGGAGATCTGAGTTGGTGATTACAGAGGAGCTTTCGCCAGACAGAGTACTGTGGGGAACTTGACACCTTGTGTAATTTGTCACTGTTGTACACAGAGTGAACTGGGCAGGAGCAGTGACCGGAGACAGAAGAGCCGACAGGAAAGGAGAGGTACTAGGGCAGGAGAGGTGACAGGGCAGGAGAAGTGACAGGGCAGGAGAAGTGACAGGGCAGGAGAAGTGACAGGGCAGGAGAAGTGACAGGGCAGGAGAAGTGACAGGGCAGGAGAAGTGACAGGGCAGGAGAAGTGATGGGGCAGGAGAGTTGACAGGAAAGGAGAGGTGACAGGGCAAGAGAAGTGATGGGGCAGGAGCAGTGATTAGGAATGGGCAGGAGCGGTAACCGTCAGGAGCAGTGAACGGATAGGGGCAGTGAACGGATAAGAGCAGTGAACAGGACAGGAGAAGTGACAGGACAGGAGAAGTGATAGGGCTGGAGCGCTGAACGGGCAGGAGCAGTGAACGAGCAGGAGCAGTGAACGGGCAGGAGCAGTGAATGGGCAGGAGCAGTGAACGGGCAGGAGCAGTGAATGGGCAGGAGCAGTGAAGGGGCAGAAGCAGTGAACGGGCAGGAGCGGTGACAGGGCAGGAAAAGTGACGGGGAAGGAAATGTGACAAGGCAGGAAAAGTGACGGGCCCGGAGCAGTGATGGGGCAGGAGAGGCAGAATGAGAGGTGACTGGGCAGGAGAGGTGACTGGGCAGGAGAGGTGACTGGGCAGGAGAGGTGACTGGGCAGGAGAGGTGACTGGGCAGGAGAGGTGACTGGGCAGGAGAGGTGACTGGGCAGGAGAAGTGACTGGGCAGGAGAAGTGACTGGGCAGGAGAAGTGACGGGGCAGGAGAAGTGACGGGGCAGGAGAAGTGACGGGGCAGGAGAAGTGACGGGGCAGGAGAGATGACGGGGCAGGAGAGATGACGGGGCAGGAGAGATGACGGGGCAGGAGAGATGACGGGGCAGGAGAGATGACGGGGCAGGAGAGATGACGGGGCAGGAGAGGTGACTGGGCAGGAGAGGTGACTGGGCAGGAGAGGTGACTGGGCAGGAGAGGTGACGGGGCAGGAGAGGTGACGGGGCAGGAGAGGTGACGGGGCAGGAGAGGTGACGGGGCAGGAGAGGTGACGGGGCAGGAGAGGTGACGGGGCAGGAGAGGTGACGGGGCAGGAGAGGTGACGGGGCAGGAGAGGTGACGGGGCAGGAGAGGTGACGGGGCAGGAGAGGTGACAGGGCATGAGCTAGAGTGGTAACCGGGCGGGAACGGTGAAAGGACAGGAGTGGTGAACGGGGCAGGCGCAGTGAACGGGGGCAGGCGCAGTGAACGGGGGCAGGCGCAGTGAACGGGGGCAGGCGCAGTGAACGGGGGCAGGCGCAGTGAACGGGGGCAGGCGCAGTGAACGGGGGCAGGCGCAGTGAACGGGGGCAGGCGCAGTGAACGGGGGCAGGCGCAGTGAACGGGGGCAGGCGCAGTGAACGGGGCAGGCGCAGTGAACGGGGCAGGAGCAGTAAACGGGGCAGGAGCAGTAAACGGGGCAGGAGCAGTAAACGGGGCAGGAGCAGTAAACGGGGCAGGAGCAGTAAACGGGGCAGGAGCAGTAAACGGGGCAGGAGAGGTGATTGTGCAGGAGAGGCGAATTGGAAGGAGAGGCAACAGGACAGGAGAGGTGGCTGGGCACAAGAAGTGACGGGGAGGTCACATCACGGGCAGGTGATGTGATGGGCAGGTGATGTGATGGGCAGGAGAGGTGACTGGGCAGGAGAGGTGACTGGGCAGGAGAGGTGACTGGGCAGGAGAGGTGACTGGGCAGGAGAGGTGACGGGGCAGGAGAGGTGACGGGGCAGGAGAGGTGAACGGGGCAGGAGCAGTGAACGGGGGCAGGTGCAGTGAACGGGGGCAGGTGCAGTGAACGGGGCAGGTGCAGTGAACGGGGGCAGGTGCAGTAAACGGGGCAGGTGCAGTAAACGGGGCAGGTGCAGTAAACGGGGCAGGTGCAGTAAACGGGGCAAGAGCAGTAAACGGGGCAGGAGCAGTGAACGGGCAGGAGAGGTGATTGTGCAGGAGAGGCGACAGGGAAGGAGAGGTGAATTGGAAGGAGAGGCAACAGGGCAGGAGAAGTGATGGGCAGGTCACATGACGGGCAGGTGATGTGATGGGCAGGAGAGGTGACTGGGCAGGAGAGGTGATGGGCAGGAGAGGTGATGGGCAGGAGAGGTGACTGGGCAGGAGAGGTAATGGGCAGGAGAGGTGACTGGGCAGGAGAGGTGACTGGGCAGGAGAGGTGAACGGGGCAGGAGCGGTGAACGGGGCAGGAGCAGTGAACGGGCCAGGAGCAGTGAACGGGCCAGGAGCAGTGAACGGGCCAGGAGCAGTGAACGGGCCAGGAGCAGTGAACGGGCCAGGAGCAGTGAACGGGCCAGGAGCAGTGGACGGGGGCAGGAGCAGTGGACGAGGGCAGGAGCAGTGGACGGGGGCAGGAGCAGTGAACGGGGGCAGGAGCAGTGAACGGGGGCAGGAGCAGTGAACGGGGGCAGGAGCAGTGAACGGGGGCAGGAGCAGTGAACGGGGGCAGGAGCAGTGAACGGGGGCAGGAGCAGTGAACGGGGGCAGGAGCAGTGAACGGGGGCAGGAGCAGTGAACGGGGGCAGGTGCAGTGAACGGGGGCAGGTGCAGTGAACGGGGCAGGAGCAGTGAACGGGCAGGAGAGGTGACTGGGCAGGAGAGGTGACTGGGCAGGAGAGGTGACTGGCAGGAGAGGTGACTGGGCAGGAGAGGTGACTGGGCAGGAGAGGTGATGGGCAGGAGAGGTGATGGGCAGGAGAGGTGACGGGGCAGGAGCAGTGAACGGGGCAGGAGCAGTGAACGGGGGCAGGTGCAGTAAACTGGGCAGGAGCAGTGAACGGGCAGGAGAGGTGATGGGCAGGAGCAGTGAACGGGGCAGGAGCAGTGAACGGGGGCAGGTGCAGTAAACTGGGCAGGAGCAGTGAACGGGCAGGAGAGGTGATTGTGCAGGAGAGGCGACAGGGCAGGAGAGGTGAATTGGAAGGAGAGGCAACAGGGCAGGAGAAGTGACGGGCAGGTCACATGACGGGCAGGTGATGTGATGGGCAGGAGAGTTGATGGGCAGGAGAGGTGATGGGCAGGAGAGGTGATGGGCAGGAGAGGTGATGGGCAGGAGAGGTGACGGGGCAGGAGCAGTGAACGGGGCAGGAGCAGTGAACGGGGCAGGAGCAGTGAACGGGGCAGGAGCAGTGAACGGGGCAGGAGCAGTGAACGGGGCAGGAGCAGTGAACGGGGCAGGAGCAGTGAACGGGGCAGGAGCAGTGAACGGGGCAGGAGCAGTGAACGGGCCAGGAGCAGTGAACGGGCCAGGAGCAGTGAACGGGCCAGGAGCAGTGAACGGGCCAGGAGCAGTGAACGGGGCAGGAGCAGTGAACGGGGCAGGAGCAGTGAACGGGGCAGGAGTGACGGTGCAGGAAAAGTGAACGGGCAGAAGTGACGGTGCAGGAAAAGTGAACGGGGCAGAAGTGACGGTGCAGGAAAAGTGACCTGACGGGCAGGAGAAGTGACGGGCAGAAGAAGGGAGGGGGCAGGGGAATTGACGAAGCAGGAGTGTTGATCGAGTACTGACTGGACAGGAGCAGTGAAAAAGCAGGAGCAGGCGTTTCTCAGGGCGACTGGAAGGGTAGGGGGCCAGTTTAGTTTGGGGGGGACCGGTTTTGTACAAGTGCAGGAGTTTCAAAAACACTGCAAAGTTCTTTGCATATTCAGCAGGGTTTGGTCAACACTACAAGTGCCAAGATAACTTTGGTGATCAATGTACCTGCTGGCGAGAGATGGGAGCATGTTTTGTCTAGTGGCTGTTTTACTCATCTAAGGTAGCGCAGAGGGGTAATATGCCTGCTGCAAAGAACATGTACCATGCATATCAAAGAGCAATATGTTATGTGCAGAGTTCAGTGGGTACTGCTTTGTGTTCACTTCCCGAATGAAAGCACACTTTAATACATATGGCCTGGCAGTTCGGGCTGGACTGTTCACATTAGGCACAGGGCCAAGACTGATTTGCATATGGCTGGGTCCAAACTGGAATGGCATGGTGAGCAAAAAAACGATGGATTTAAGCCCAGATCTCTGAACTGGGGTGAATGTATGACATTGTTCTGAATTCTGTCCATCAATTGTTCTTTTTGCATTTGTCATCCCGAGTGGGACAGGTATGCTCAGACATGAGTCCCGTGCTCTCCATGCCACTGGAATCAAGCTATCCTGGCTGATGAGGGCTGAAAGCCCGAAACTGGTCCTAGGATGCTTGTTTCCAGTTCAGGGAGTACCTCGCCTGGCAGTTCGGGCTGGAATGTTCCCATTGGGTCAGGATCAAGACTGATTTGCATATGGCTGGGTCCAAACTGGAATGGCATGGTGAGCAAAGAAACAATGGATTTAGGCCCAGATCTCTGTACTGGGGTGAATGTATGATATTGTTCTGCATTCTGTCCATGAGTTGTTCTTTTTGCTATATTATGATTGAGAAGCTAGCTGGCTGACATGAATATGAAGGAGCCTTTGTGGGTTTCCGTGAGTCTAGATTCTCCTGAAGAGTCCCTTTCTCTTCTGAGCCCTGCTTAACACATGTGTACAGGAGGAGCCCTTTATTCATGACTTCAATGTTTGAGATAAAAAATAATCATGGATTTCTGAATAATGAGAGTAAAAGCATTAAGGTACCTTGTTGTTCCTGCTTATATTTCTCAAGCTTTACATAAACCTGTACTCCCTATAAGTGTTTGTTTTTTCCTGAATTAAACTTCAAATAAACATGTTTATCCATTGTTTTAATTAAATAATGTTATAAGCTGTAACTGGTCAGTGAAATGCAAAACGTACTCAAAATTGATATGTTTTGCTATTTCTAGCCACACCCCTGACTCCGCCCACTGATTTAATCTTTGGTTATTCCCGCCCCCGGATTCTCCACCCACAGTTCCCCTACTTTTTTTTCCCACTTCGACCACTGGTGTAGATATAAAATATCCGCCCACATCAAAGTGAGGATGGAACGCCGTGACTACGTAATCTCTGTCACCAACTATGCTCACAGAAGATGTGACCTAGCCCTCTATCACAATGCTTAAAGGGCGTATGGACATTAATGCACATGATTGAACATAGTTGCGCCTCACCTAGTGGTCACTCGGAAACAGGCACTCGAAAACAGACGCCAGCATTGCACCATTCACTGAAGAACTCACTGCAGGTAACGTTGTCACCTTGACTTCCAGGCGCCTTCCTTTTTATCTCAAAAGCACAAAGGAACAGCAATAGAGCACGGGCCCAAAACTCGTCCCTTTTCGTCAATCCTAATGCAGTATGTGAGCACCCTGTCCTCATTGCCAATATGAAATGATGAGTCATTAAGAGGTAAGTATAACAAGCATTCATTGAGGGAAATGGAGAGGAGCGGTCGGAAGCAGACATAGATCAAGTCCAACTGTCACCAACCATACATGCAAGCCCTCTTCATCCATTGGTGTCTTATTGAGTCATATACATGTTTATTCCACCAGTACGGCGGGGGCCATCCCCCCTCAACCATTGGCTATCCACATTCAAAGTAGTTCCCTTAATCCTTCTAATGCGGAAGACGTGATGCTCTTGTCCTGTGTCTGTCATCTGCACTCACAGAGAAAATCCTTCTGGTACTTCTATGATTTTAGAATGTGAGGGAAGAGCTTTCTTCTCAACCTGACATTACTTTTTCTCACTGTTACACACAATACGCTTAGTGTAACAGTAACAAAAGTGAACCAGTCGGCTGATAGGCTTTGATGAGTCCTCGATAGCTGAACTCTGCACTGATAAAAATGGGAAAGGGGTGCTGGAAAAAGGTCAAAGAAAGTCCACTTGACACTAGGGAAAAAGGTAATAAAGAAGGCCTGGGGCGTTCAACCAGGAATTTGGATGTGCCCGCACCCCAGATTGGTCCAAGCAGTCTTTCTGCCCACAACAGGATCAGATCAAACCATGTGGCTTCATATGGTCACAGTGTTCATCTTTTCCTGTCTTGGGTGATATGCCCACGCACACAAGAGGGGTTATGTTTACATTGGTAAAAGTGTGGAACACTGGGTGATAGGAATTTTGTAGATTCCTGCAAGTCAATCAGATAGTGCGCACATGCTATGGGCTAATGCGTAGCCTAAGAAAAATCTTCAAACGGATACCACTCTCCTCACCTATGCCATTAGTACAGGGACTAATCATCAGCCGCCTTGAATAGGCAAAGGCTTTGTTGGCATCCTTTAATGAAATCCACCTAAATAAACTTCAGGTTCTACAGAATACCGCGGCCAGACTGGTTCTTAAACTACCCACCCGTGCTCCCTCTGCCCCCAGCCCGAAGTCCCTACACTGGTTGCCCATTAAAAAATGGATCACCTTTAAAATATGCTGGTTTGTACATAACATCCTAAACAGAAAGGGACCCCGATAGCTAGCGTGGAAACTAATCCCCTATTAACCCACAAAAATCCTCCGCTCTGCCAACAAACATCTCCTAACCATACCAAAGACCTGCACCGTCATACATGGCAGCAGGTCGTTCTCCAAAATCGCCCCCACAATCTGGACCTCGCTCCCCCTACTCCTCAGAACAGAAAATGATCATAAGACATTTCGTAGATCTCTCAAAACCCTACATTTCTAAATGCCTCTGACCTCAGGTCGTCCTCTCTTTGACTCACTGTGATGTTTGTTTGCAGTGCTATGAGACCTATAGGTAATATATGCGCTTAATAAATATCAATACAATACAATTGTGCAAATGTGAAGATAATGCACAATGTCTGCCATAATTGAAGGTTTGCAGGGCATTCTAGATAAGCAAACATAGTGGGATCCATAAAAGTCACACCATTTTACACTTCCCTTGGTGTCTAATTTTCAGAAATGTCAGAGTTTGGAAGGTTTTGCTGGGTGGCAGACATGCCCAGGCCCAAATTCCTCAGCTACCCACATTGCAAAAGTGGGGAATTTTTCATGACGAAAATTGTATGTCTTCATGTTGTTTTGGGGACTTTCTTGTTGCGATCGAGTGACCCGCCCACACAAGTGGGGTACATTTTTTATTTGTAGAAGTGTGGGAACAGAACAGTAAAAATATTTATTTTTATCAATAGAATTTCTCTCAAATTCTGATTTTTTTCCAAGTTTTTTTTTAATTGAATAGGGTTTATTTATTTTCAATTTAGCTTACACAACCCCAAGGGCAGTGGGAGTTATACATATTACATTACAACATCATACTGTGATGTAATAACTACTACAATTATCACAATCAGAAATTTTGTATCAATGCCGCTACAGTCTCTTATAATTTCATATAACTCTACTAAGATAGTGTGAAAAAGCAGCTTTGACTCCCAAGACTTTAGATGCCGCTTGGTGCAAACCACCTCTAATTCACATAAGAATAGCGATCAAAATCACTAGGCAGGCGCTGGAAATTGGAAGGCGAAGAACAAGTATATTTCTCCGGAGGAGAACACATCACATCGGACACCGGGGCTATCATCAGGAGGTGCTCTAACTGCATCTCTGTGGCATGGCCTTTTATACAAAACTTTGCCTCTTTATTGCATATTCAAACGTCCTTGGAATCCCCGCCTTAAGCTAGTTCCCACACAGACCTTGCAGCAATCGTCCCCCACCCAGATGTAACAGATGATCGCTATCTCGCAGCTGGACATTCAAACAGGATCTAAAAGTAGGTGGGATCGGTCAGATCTTAGGGTTTGGGTTATTGATTAAGTCAGGCTCCTTTGTTGGTGAAGCAAGCCCTGTCATGTGGAGGCAATAAACAATGTCCACAGGGGTCGGTTAGAGCCTGGGACCGGACTGAGTGGCCAGGTGCAGGGAAGGAGGTTATAAAAGGGGGCTTGCCTGTGCGGGGAGGATCAAAGGACAAGTAGGTTTGGCGCGGGAAGTGACTCAGGGGCACTGTCATGCTGACAAGGTTTTATGACCCTAGTACGTGTGTTCAGACTTAGAGTGCGGGGGATAATGGTAGGGTCAGGGTGACACATAGGTTCCCAGCAGTGTATGAAATGGCCGCAATGTTAAAATGGTTGCCGCTTATGCGCTCGCAGAGGCCTACGTTAAGCAAGATGGCGCCGGCAATGTTCATGCTTGTTATTTTAATTCTAACAATAGCATTTAAACTTGTTAACGTCTGTCTTGCACCAGTGAAAGCACCTTAATAAACTGATAATGTTAGTAGTGGTATTTGATGCGCAGTAATGTAATTAACAGTTTGTGGTCGATGAGATCTGGATTAATTTTGCCTGCGCACAGGGGAAAATTTGATGTTAGCAAATAAACAAAGGAAGAGTGTCCGTCGAAAAAGCGTTCAGAATGATTATAGCACGTGGGCGGTGTGCCATTTTCGCTCCCACCCCCCTCCTGAGTTCTATGGGGCGTGGTTCATTTGTTTACAAACTTCTAGGTTCCTCGTAACAGAGGTAAAACCCCAGACTTACAAGTTTGTATTTTTTATGCACCTTTTTCACACATAGTGCTATTTTTAACTTTCACTGCCTTTGGCAGGGTGGGCCTTAGCGCGCCCAGACCTGTCAAGGTGACACTCGCAAACTGGTCCTGAAGAAAGCCCTGTAAAGTCACACATAACACGGGCAGAAACATGTTGACCTTTCTTTAAAAGGGAAACACCAGTATACTTTATTTGGTTAGTTTTCCCCACACATAGCAAGTTTTTAATATGTCAGGTTGACCAGCCAATAAATGATTTTTTGGTACAACTTTGGACATTTTTAAATTCACCACTTTTTTCACTCCCTACCCTCACGAAAACCTGCTCCGCAGTCTCCTGGCGTCGCAGCACACCGGGGAGGTATTCGATCTCTCCCGGTGGACCCGATGATGAAGCATGTCACCACTAGGGTGAGTGAGGGTTTCCTGAAAAAATCTTGCATTTTTTCTTGAAATAGGTCTTTCCATACGACCACTTACAACTGGCCTCAATCTCACGTGCTATAATCATTCTGAACGCTTTTTCGACGGACACTCTTCCTTTGTTTATTTGCTAATTGACTGGGGACCAAGAGTGCCCGAATCCCTTTCTCTCCTTTTGTTGATTGAAAATTTGATGTTGCCTTGTCCTTGCGGATGTATGGGTACAACAGGGCTGTCTTTTTGTCCTGTAAAGATGAGGGAGTGACAAAAGAGAAAAGGGGAGGGGAAGGGGCAGGCGCTAGCATGGACGTAGCCTCTATGAATTGCGGATTTAGCTGACCCTAGGATAACCCAGGGTCAGCGGGAGCGTAGCTCAGTCTTGATTCTATAACTGTTAAATCCCTTTTCCAGTCTTGGGGGTTGGTGTAAGTGGGGTGGCCTGGAATGTTGATTGTGAGAAGTTGGCCTGGTACATGATGTCCACTAGTTCTAGTGGGCACCTTGCACCAGTCCAATCGACCCTGATTGATGGTAGGTTATAAAGTCAACCTTATAGAAAGCTATCCTAGGGGTAGCTGTGGAGAGCAGCCTTCAGCCTAAGACTTGGAGATGAGTTAAGCAAGTTGTTTTACCATTTAGAATCTCTTGAGTACCAAATGAAAGCATACCACACAAGGTATATATCAAATATATATGTATTTATTCTAAACACAACCCCTTTGGACTCTTTATGAGGTCAGAGGTAAAAGTACAATACAAGGAACTTTATTAGCATACAATAAGTTGCACAGTATACGTTTTGCCCTAGGGGCCTCACAAACCATATACTAAAATAGTGGTATAAGAACCACGTGAGGAATAGAAAGCAGGCCTGGGGCCTGTGGAATCACTGGGGCTACTCAGGACAACTAAAGGTTAGGATGTAGGAGGGCCACGGGCGACTCGTGCAGTGTCTAAACACAGCCGCGGGTTACCATTGACTTTCTATGGGGAACAAACAAGTTACAATTTTAAAGAAAAAGGGTACAAGGAGGTGAACTGCGATGGAAACCTTTTAGACTAGGACACTTGGAGAGTCAATACCCACGGGAGCACAGGAGTACTTGTGTTACCTCACCCAGGGAAGCCGGGTGCACAGGTGTCTTTTCGTGTTGGGTTTAGTCGTCGATTCTAATGGAGAGCTGCGAAGAAGTGCTGCAGACCACCAGAGGAAAAGTGCCCGGGTGGATCCAAGGGTGAATGGAGATGTGAAGAACCTAACCTGAAAGCAGAGAAGACAGAGTCTGGGCCACTAGCCAGTGACCAGGGCAGCGATAGAAAGATGCCACCAGATGTCGGGTGATTTCAGGTGAAAAGGTGAAGTTTGTCTCTTCAGCCATGAGGTTCAGGAGGCGTCGATGACAACCAGCAGCTGGATTCAAGCTGTCCCACAAAGGATCTAGTTGACTGAGGTGTCAGTATCCGGATTGGACCCAACAAGCCTTGGCAAACACAACTCACGCAGGATGTCGAGATTGGCTTTGGTGCAGACCAGCAAGGTCTGTGGAAATTCTCCTTTGCAGGGAAATTGGAGCAAGCCTGGAGCAACCAGGTAAGCAAGTTGAAATAAAGCCAACGGACTGAGATGTCTGGAAGTCTGTGTCCTGTGTCGCAGATTCTTCAGGATCTGGCGAGAGCCTCAAAAATGCAGACCAGCTAAGATGCTGTTGGTGCCTGTTTTAAACAGGGTTGTCACTCCTTGACCACAAAGAAGATTTCTTCCGTCTTGCAGTCGAAATGGAATGTCGAAGGTCCAGGATATATGTTGCAGAGTTTTGTCCAGGGTAATCTTAAGTCCTAGGGACTGGGGTTCTATACTTATAGTAAGTTTAGGGGTTGGACTAACTCTAGGGTCCCTCCTATGGGTGGACCTGGGGTGGGGGTGGTTACACCCCTTCCCCTTTGTCCAGTTTCACGCAAGAGCTGGGGCTGAGTGCCCCAGCAACCGGTTTGAACTGGGAAATGCATGGAGCACCTTGTGAGCTCCAGGCAGTGTCTGGAAAGCATTCACTGAATGCAGCGCTCCCTGCCCCAATACACTAAGAGCTTGTCTGGGGATGTGCCAGCACCTTCCTGGACAGGAAACCTATTGTCCAGGCCTTCCCTGGCAGAGTTTTGTCCAGCAGCAGGAGGGCAGACTCGTGTCTGTGGCAGCAGCATCCATTTTGTGATGCTGGGGCTCTATTTAACTTTAACCGGGTAAACCAGTAACTACATGTCTTCTCCCTCCAGAAGGGTGGAATGCTACCCCCGCCTGGCAGGGGGGGGGGGTAATATTGTATCAGGGAGTCAAGACCTGCCCTCTAAAAAGCCCCGTAACGGACTTTCAATCTTACCAACAGGACTGGTACGAGCCCTTTAAGGATAACCTGGACTTCACGGAGGTTGAGTCCGCCCTTATGACACCGGAGTTCGTGGGCCTATCAGGATCAGCCCCATGGGAAAGAAAGGCGGACCCGGAAGACGCCGGCGTGTGCGTGTCCCGAATCGAGTCGGAGTGGAAGTCTGGAAGCCGACGGGAACCTACCTTGACTGACGCCACGGACCTGGAGGATGCCGGAGGAGAAAACTAACGTGAAGTCGCGGACCTCGAAGACCCCAGCCGAGAGAGAGCTGACCGTGGAGCCACGACTCAAGAAGAAGCAGAAGTTGGGAGAAGCGGTATCCGAGCCCCGAAGCGAGAGACCGTCCCGGAGGTAGCAGCCCAGGAGAAGCCAGGAGGCCACCGTTCCCACGCACCGCCCAGCCACGCGCAGGAAGACGCGTGGGTAATCCAGGTACTGGAACGTTTACGTAACCTGCTTAGTTTTTAACGGGGAGGTACCGGGTGACCGTGAAAGGAGGGAGGGACGTATTGGGGCACCATTGACTGTTGAGCACTAAACACTGCACCCTCAGGTTGTAGCTAGGTGCTTATCAATTGGTGGTGGTTGTTGCCTTCTTCACAAGTGTTACCCTCACCCCCTTCCCCATAACCGTAACAATTATTGAGCTGTGAACTAACAGCCACGTCTCCTTTCCTTTGCTTTATATGCGGGCGAGATGGAGAAAAGTGATCCGAAAAGCCAGGAGATAGAAGACCAGAAGATGGACATTGGCCCCTTTCCTAAGCTTACTTCATGAATGTCTTGGATCTAAATTGACTGTGCCTAAATAAAAACAGTTACTGAGCACTTCAGTGTTGGCTCCTTCCCTCCTTGTGAACCTGAAAGGTTACAAGTGGCGAGCCAGCCAAGATTATCCGTCTGAAAAGATGGAGGCCTTATTAAACCAGATGAGTGAAGGACAGTCCAAACTGGAGTGGGCTATTGGACAGGCAACAGAACAGGCCGGTAACTACAGGGCCGCATTTACAGCCACCATACTGAGGTACCGGGTTTTTATGGACCCGGCGGTGCCAGGGAGAACACCCAAAGACCTCGAGTCCTTCCTGTTTTGGACCACAGAAATAGAGTCTTCTAGGTGATGTCAAGGATCGAATTTATTGGCTGCAACCAGTAACAGGTATCCTAGAAGTACAACAGCATGTAGGTTCTCAGGAGACTGCTCGTTTTTACAGAACCAGCCTCTTCTCTTTATACTAAATATTAAGCTTCAGGCAAGAATTCCTAGTTTTACAGTTTGGCCATATACATATTTTCACTACAAAGAAAAAGCAGAGTCATGATGACAAGCCCACATTTCAGTTTGTCCAGTTCCTGATAGATTACCCGGCAAGGCACAGAACTTTCATCAGATATTGACCGACCCCCAATAAAATCGGGCACCTCCTCCTTGTAAAACAGATCATAAAGAAGAAACAGGGACAGGTGTGTGTGAGATTAGCCATTGCTTGTATGCGATGAACGGTTTATGACATGTTGTGCCTTGATACTAATCTCATTCGGCCATTGGGATGGGGACTGCCCGAACAGGTTTGGCTTGAGGCAGTGGAGTCAGCTCGCCCAGGTCACAGAGGAGTCAGAAAAGGTGTACGTGTCCTTTTAGATCGAATTCGGCCTTGGTCGTTTTGACTATGTAAGGGCAATCACAAAATGGATGCCGCTCACAAAATGGAACCTGAGGATTCAAGACAGAAATTACGATTTCAGGGTGATTGCGTCACTCGATCGTGACGCAAATGCACAGGCATAGTATCTCAATCATTACCGGTCTGCCAATACCAAAATCGTCATGATATGATGATATTTTTGACACGAGTGTAGAGCTTCGGTACCATACAATAGCAGGGTCCAAATTTTTCAGTACCACAGACCCTCCTTTTGCCCTTATATAGGCAATAACCTATACTCCTGCTAATCTGAGTCCAGGTCAGTGTACATAAAGTCATTGAGATGCTGTTGTAGCATCATCCTATTGCTTAGTTCATCTCTTGATACAGGCTTCCTTACACATGATGTAGCACAGAGGCCACATATTGCAGGAGCGCACTGTACACACAGGCAGAACATGAACAGAATGGCTAAGACCATCCCAATGACTATTAGAATCTTCCATCCCCAGGCAGATATCAGTCCCCAGAACCACCCCATTAATGACCAGTCCCCTTTATCCACGTGAATGGATTCAGAGATCTTATGCAGTTTGGAGATGGCCTGGTATACTGTCGGAGCGTTATTGGGGATAAAAATGCAGCAACTTGATTGGATCACTTTACATACCCCACCATGGTCTGCAAGTATGAAATCTAGGGCAACCCTGTTCTGAAGAGTCATAAGGCGGTCCGACTGGAGTTCCGCAGTCAAGTTACTAAGGGCACCAGCCGTTTCAATCACGGCGGATTCAACTACCCTTGTCAACTGGTGAATGTTCCTGCTGTTCACCACAGGCCCCCAAAACGGCAGAAAACCTTTTGTGAAATCCCCAAACTCCTGTTCTGCAGTGTCGTCTTTACTCACAACACCCCTAACTGTCCTTGTCCTATGATAGTCTGCCGCGGCCGTGTAGGTGGGTGGCAGCAGGAACGAGATAAAACATGTGCCCGAAAAGTCAGGGGGCAGCCATGTATATGCTCTATCATACCAGACGAAGCATGTACCCTTAGCTGCCAAGAATGAGGGGGAGGTCTGAGACGAGAAGACATATGTTTCTGTACAGATGCTCTTCCCTAACTGAGCTCTGGGGTTTTTGCCATTTCCCTGCAGACATAGGTGACCCTGATGGGGTACTATCCAAATTGGGGAGGACTTCTTTGCTCGCTGGCTCTCACTCAAGGAAATTCCATATTTCGTTATATTCCATCTACTGTAAGCCTGCAATTCATCTCTGGGAATTGTTCTATTCGTGTCGATATCCCTGCTCATATTCCTGATTTCCGCCACTAGTGCCTTGTTGCTCGAGTTGCTTCCTGTGGAACGTGGGGGATATGGTTCGATGGCAAATAGGAACATTGTTTGAAATGCCCACAAGGAACCATAGTAGCTGAATGGCAGGACAAAATACGGTATACCTTTATCTGTCGTGTGTGGCATCAGTCCACACACCCAACAATTTGTCGTGTTCATTACAAACTGGTGTTGGTGTAAGAGCTGAACGAATGAGTTATTTATAAATTCTAATCTTCTGGCAGACTCGTGTCCGGGTAGAGGGTGAAAAGAGTGCGAAGAAACAGTAGGAGGAGGTGTGGGCTGTGTGGTGTGTGCAAATGATACTCGAAAGGTGAATAAAGCATAGCCTATTAAAAACATCATTATACTACACAACTTAAAAAAGCATAATATTAAAAATCGTTTTTTCGCCATCACAGTGCATATTCTGGTTTCAAAGTTCGTTGATCTGGCAGGTCTCTCCATCTTGGGAAACTCCATCCTCTAAATTGCTGCCCGCTGCGGGAGGGTGATTCTGCTAAGGGGGTGCTTCTGTTAGTCCAGGGCAACTCCCTTAGACCAACCAGAACCGTCGACCTAAACGTCTTCGGCTGCACCCCAAAGACTTTGGGCAGCCGCGACCCTAGCAGCAGAACCGGATGGCGGTTCGAAAATCAAAAATGAGCACGTATCTTGGATGAGAGAGCTGCACACTCAAAAAGAAAAAGATTTTATTTGTCCATAGTCATAGGTCTTGGCCTCAAATCGTAGCGTTTTCTACCAGGTGCTGTGTGGTCTTGGAACAAGAGTTCAGGCTCTGTAGTGTTCAATCGAATTGACGGAGGCACAGCTTCTTGTAAAATGTTGTCGCTTTCCTTTTCAGAAATTGTTCCTTTTAAACGTGCATCGCTAAAAGGCAGGAAGCGAGGCACAGACTCAGTCTCAGAATCCGCGATTCCCTCCTGGGCCCACCGGTCATACGGAAGAGGCAGTGGGACCCTCTTACAATGGCTGCCGTGGACCCAATGTTTCTTTCCTTCCACTCGGACGGCAGATCTGGTCGAGAGAAGGACTAGATGAGGGCCGGTCCACCGGGGCTAGTCATTCTTTGTTCACAGGAAGTTCTTGACCAGCACATATGATCCAGGATCGATAGGATGCCCTGGAGCTTCGGAGGCCTGAGGTAGAATGTTGTGGACCTGTTGGTGTAAAACACGCAATTTAGCAATCAATTCATACAGATAATCAAGCAGTACAGGGTGTTCGATCTCACTGAACCTGGTGGGCCTTGGCACTCCCCATATGTTGGTCGGGCGGCCGAACACAATTTCATGTGGACTAAGTCCCACTCTAGAGTGAACAGTCATTCTTGTTGATAGGAGTGCCAAAGGCAGGGCGTCAGGCCATTTAAGACCTGTGCTTGCTTGAATCTTGGCCAGTTTCAATTTTAGTGTGCCGTTATAGCACTCTACTAATCCAGCTGATTGGGGTGATTTGCAGCGTGGAACTTCTGTTGTATGCCTAGCTCTTCACACACTCTCTTCATCACTCGACCCACAAATTCACTCTCATTATCACTCCAGACCATTCTAGGCATTCCAAACCTAGGGAAGAACTCTTTGACAAGGGCTTTGGCTGTAGATAAGGCAGTGTTGTCCTTAAAGGGATACGCTTCCACCCACTTGGAAAAGGCACAAACAACAAGAAGTACGTATTTCAAATTGTTGCATCTTTCCATGTGGATGAAATCTAGCTGCAAAACCTCGAACGGATACGTTGGAGGCGCAAAATGACCAGCTGGAGTTGGGGTTCCCCTACCAGGATTGTACTTCAGACACACCATACAATTCTTGACCACATTCTCTGCACACTTAGGGATCCCACTATTTTGGCATACTGGAGCCAGCAATTTACAAATCCCTTTCACACTGATGTGAGCCATTCCATGAGCCATTGTCACCACTGCAAGCACATACGCATCGGGTAACAACCATCTCTGATGCTCGGACAATTCAATCCAACAACCATTCGCATCCAATTTACCCTTGCTTTCTCTCCATTCATTCACCTCTTTCTCTGTGGCTTCAGCTTGGATGGACTTCACACTCTCAATCGTATCTTCACACATACCAATATCACCAATCCATCTTGCGGGGCCTGCAACATACATTCGACTCATTACATTCCTTGCAGTCTCTTTTGCAACTTCATCCGCAAATGCATTCCCACGACCAACATCATCCGTAACCTTTTTGTGTGCACTGCATTTTACAATCGCAACTTGTAGTGCCAAGGTCAGTGACTCGAGAAGCTCATTCACTAACTGACCATGCTGGATCTTAGCACCATGCGACATCAGGAACCCACGTTCACGCCACAATCGTCCAAAACTGTGAGCCACGCCAAAGGCGTATTGGCTGTCCTTGTACACATTCACTCTTTTTCCTTTCGCCAACACACACGCTCTTGTAAGTGCAATCAATTCTGCTGCTTGTGCTGAGTTGTGTGGGATACGTGCAGTTTCAACAATCGTATGCAAAGTCGTCACAGCGTACGCTGCAGTCGTATCACCATTTGGCAACTTGAAACATGAACCATCAACCCATAAAGCATCATCACATTCAGGAAGAGGAGTGTCTTGTAAATCTACTCTCCCTTTTGTCTCTTCTTCTGTCCTAAAACAGCAGTCATGTTCTTCGACCTCATCTGTCCCTACTGAAATGGGCAATAACGTGGCTGGGTTCAATGTATCGCACCTCTTTATGTGTACATTACTCGCTAATAGTGTCAGCTCATAACTTGACAATCGAGCACTAGTTAAGTGCTGTGTCCTTGTTCTGTTTAACAAAATGTCTACTGCATGTGGGACCATGACGATTAACATATTATTCATTACTATCCCAGCAGACTGTTGAATACAAACAGCTGCTGCCGCCGTAGCTCTCAAGCAACTCGGCAACGCTCTAGCTACAGGATCTAAAGTTGACGAAAAGTACGCACATGGACTCTGTTTGTCCCCAAAAGACTGTGTCAGGACTGATAATGCACAACCTTCTTTCTCATGGACATACAATGTGAAAGGCTTACTGTAGTCGGGGGTACCCAACACAGGAGCCGAACACAACGCATTGCATAATTCGAAAAAACTTTTCTGACAATCTTCAGACCATGGAATGGGATTCGGTGTATCTTTGTAAGTTAATGCCACTAAAGGTTTGGCCAACAAGGAGAAATTTGGTATCCATTGTCTGCAATATGATGTAATGCCCAAGAAAGCACGCACTTCTCTCTGTGTCCTCGGGACACTCAATTTTGCAATTGCCTGAATTCTTTCTGAGGTCAGTTTCCTTCCCTCCTTCGATAAGATGTGACCTAAGTAGGTCACTTCTTGTCGACAATACTGCAACTTTGAAAGAGAGACTTTGTGGTGCAGATCACATAAATGACGCAACAATGACAAAGTGGCTTGTTTGCAAATCTCCTCAGTATCCGCAGCGACCAGCAAATCATTGACGTACTGAATAAGGGTAGCGCCGTCGGGCAAAACAATCGTGTCAAGCTGTGATTTCAGAGCCTGACTGAATATTGATGGACTTTCACAGTAGCCCTGAGGAGCGTGTTTGAAGAGTAAGCTTCGGCCTCCTAAATTGAAGCCAAAAATATCTCTGCTCTCCTCGGCAATCGGGATGCTGAAGAAAGCGTTCTTCAAGTCAATCACCGAGAACCAAGTGGCTGAGGCTGGAATCATAGTCAATAGGGCAGTGATATCAGGAACAACTGGAAACTGTGGCACAACAATCTTATTCACTTCTCTAAGATCAATCACGAACTTATAGACAGGTGATTGGGAAGGATCAGTACGCTTTAAAACCGGCAGAACAGGACTGTTACAAATGTTGCCTGTTGTCTCTTCAATGACATCTTTCTCAATCAGATGATAAGTGATTGCTAACAACGCCTTTTCACCTTCGCTAGAGATCTTGTGTTGGGGAATACGTGGCATTCTAACATTGGCTTTCAATGTTATAACATATGACGCTATTTCCAATAGACCCACATCATTAGAGCCAGTAGCCCAAAGTATATCCGGAAGAGAAGACAATTCTGTTGGAAGTTTTTCCCTTGCCAAATACATTGGAGAAACCACTTTCTTACCCAGTGTAAGTTGTTCTCCCGAAGGAGAACAGTACAAAGTCGCATATAATCTCTTTAACAGATCTAATCCCAACAAGTTTTCACCACAACCTGTTGTAAGAATGAGGGGTGCTTCTAATTCACATGGCCCAACAGAAAGGGACATAGGACTAGAGATCGGGTTTCTAACCGGGGCGCCAGCAAACCTACTGAAACGTTCATTTCGCCAGACAAAGGTGCGCCAGGGAGCTTTGAGTGCATAATAGAACTCTTTGTAGCACCAGTATCCAACAGAAAAGGTTCTGACACACCTGATGTAATCACCTCAACATAAGGTCCATTCTGATCTACTGGAACTGAAACAACTCCCTCTCTTTGTCCATGGCTGTCCTAGCAATCGTTACCCTCCATAGTCTCATTTTCTGCATAGTAGTCATCAGCATAGTACTGAGCTGTCCTAGAAACCGCGTTATTCTGTTGGTCAAAACTATTCATAGAATTCTGAGGCGGGAAAGAAGGAGCATTCTGGGGGACATTTCCACAACCCCTACCTCTAGGGGCTTGCTGAACACCTCGACCTCTTGCACCAGAAACACCATTCATACGCCGTAACAACTATTCTTGAAATGACCCTCTTCCTTGCAATACGCGCACTGATTGGGTCCATACGGTAAACGTGGTTGAGAAGACTTGTTTCTTTGCGAGTTCCTCGAATACTGCTGGGGTTGCTGATAATCGTGCTGATTATTATTACGAGGTGGATAAGCTTGCTGCAGAAGGACTTTAGTTTTTAATTCTTTAGTCTTTTTATCTGCCTTCTCTAACTCATCTTTACGCCTATTCTCATAGTACTGGGCCGCGGCTAAAATCTGCACTGACGTGGAGACAGCCCATGCACTCTCAGAATCCTTCAACTTATTACATAGTTCAGGAAGCAAATTATGTACAAATTTGTCAACAAACAATCTTTGGCCACCCTCGGTAGCCATATCCTGCCCACTATGATCGACGAAGGTCTCTTCGAACCTCGTGAAAAAGTCGGACACATTTTCATCTTTCTTCTGTTTGCACGCCGACAACTTGTCCCAATTAACACGCAATTCGGGCATTAAGGTCTTCATATACGTAATAATTCTGCCAGGAAGCTCTGCTACCAAAGGCTCGGGCTTAGCGCCACCAACTTGTCTAGCATCAGCAGCAGCGATATTAACCAATGTGTCACCTAATTCTTGATCATGATCTGCATGACGAATCTTTCCCCATAAAGGCTGTGGAACAACATTTCCAAACAACATGTCTACATCCGCTAGATTCATGATACAGGAGCTGGCAGTCTGTGATAACTCCTTATAATACCCTGCAGGATTTTTACGGGGATAAGGCAATGTCTGTTTCAGAGCCAAAACCTCAGATCTCTTCCAATGAACATGTACCCACACACACTGAAAATGCGGCGGAATGGCTGGATTAGCATTTGCATCACCTTCCCTCCAAACTGGGGGAACCTCTCTCGTGGGATACTGTCGCGCCTTTTTCCTACCTGGTGCGTCATGCTCAGACAGTGATCGAGAATTGCTCCCCTTACTCCTATAAGACAATAATGTCGCAAACCGCTTGTTCAACATCGGCGCCTACAATCATGCCTTCCGCGAACTTGAACCGTACACGGAATAATTCAGGCATGTCGTATTCCGGATCATTGCCCTCCAAATTCTCACGGAGAAATACACACATTTGTTCGAAAACATATCTCTGCGTAGATGCTTCCCACTGACGGAAGACTTCCATGACGGACTGAACGTCATATCTTACTGTATTGATAACCCATTTACGTGCTAACTCATTCAGTATTTCTCTCTCGTGATAGTCAGGCAGTCGACTCCGCAACTGTCTACGTTCTGTGTTAGGGGTCGTTTTAGGCGACTCAAAGAAAGGTGAGAAAAGACCAGTGACAGTGTTTGCTACTCTCTGCCGAACAGAAGGAGAGACTGGCGGAAAGGTAGATACGCCAGAAAAGACAGGCTGATGTAAAGCAGAGATGGAGGCAGTAGCAGAGGGAGCATTAGGATAAGCAGTTGGAGCAGTAAGCGAAGTCGTAGGAAAGACAGATGGAGTAGGTAGCAAAGGCGGCGGCCCTTGAGAGGGCTGCGCCCGAGGAGTAGGAACCAGCTGAAGAGGAGCTGGTGATTGTGGTAGGACCTGTGGTCCAATAATAGGAGGTTGTACAACCAAAGGTTGCTGTGGTGCTGTAGCACTTTGCACATATGGAGGTGGTGAACTCAGTAAATGGGACATTAAAGGATCCTTATCAAGTTCGTCTTTTGATCCTCGTCCTTTACGTGGCAAAACTGGGTAGCATTTATCTACTGCTAACTTCCTACTTCTGAGCGTTTGTTCATTCTCTTGCTCTTCCTCATTATCCCTGAACGCAACGGCGGCTTGCACCATTGACATACCTCGTTTATTTTTCTTTGCTAATTTCATTTCTTTCTGTTTGGCTTCTTTGCGCCATAGGCGAAAGGAGTCAAACATCGCCGGCCGGGCTTTCTTTTTGAACAGTTTAACCTCTAGATTATCTAAAATCTCTGTGTCGAAACTACCATATTGGGGCCATTTTAGAACACCATTGTTTCTGGTGTATCAGATCCATACTTCATTATATGTGATAGGGCCTACGCCATGCTTCACATAGAGCTCATATGTTGGAGTTCCAATCGGAGGAACCGGACACGAGTCCTCCAATCGGGAGACCCTACTCCAACCAAGACAAAACAAATTTCCAAGTCTGCTAAGACCAGGCATCTTCGCTCTCTAGTCTAGCTTCAAACTTCAAAGGATTATCGAATACGATAGTCTCGTGAATACACGAGTCCCTCGGCTTTGGCACTTGCAAGTTCCAAATCAAAGCTATCCCAAAGGATATCAAACTAAGAACCAAACTAAGGACTGGGAGACGCTCCACTTATACTTAACTGAAGTATCGATGATCGATGACGTCACCAGAAGACTCGTCTATCGTTTCGCTCTACTAATCGTCAAGGGTCCAAAACAGGGCGATAGTCAGGGCAGCAGTCCTTCGTAGCCGTCGGGACGCGGGGAACCTCGCAGCAAAGACCTTCGGAACCACGTCGACATACAGGGGTCGCTGAAGTGGCTGGCCGTCCTCCGGAATTTTCACACGAAGCTCCTCACAAACTTCTGGCTTGGACCGATACCGTTTGATACCGCCCCAGGTTGGGCGCCAACTGAGGTACAGGGTTTTTATGGACCCGGCGGTGCCAGGGAGAACACCCAAAGACCTCGAGTCCTTCCTGTTTTGGACCACAGAAACACAGAGTCTTCTAGGTGATGTCAAGGATCGAATTTATTGGCTGTAACCAGTAACAGGTATCCTAGAAGTACAACAGCATGTAGGTTCTCAGGAGACTGCTCGTTTTTACAGAACCAGCCTCTTCTCTTTATACTAAATATTAAGCTTCAGGCAAGAATTCCTAGTTTTACAGTTAGGCCATATACATATTTTCACTACAAAGAAAAAGCAGAGTCATGATGACAAGCCCACATTTCAGTTTGTCCAGTTCGTGATAGATTACCCGGCAAGGCTCAGAACTTTCATCAGATATCGACAGACCCCCAATAAAATCGGGCACCTCCTCCTTGTAAAACAGATCATAAAGAAGAAACAGGGACAGGTGTGTGTGAGATTAGCCATTGCTTGTATGCGATGAACGGTTTATGACATGTTGTGCCTTGATACTAATCTCATTCGGCCACTGGGATGGGGACTGCCCGAACAGGTTTGGCTTGAGGCAGTGGAGTCAGCTCGCCCAGGTCACAGAGGAGTCAGAAAAGGTGTACGTGTCCTTTTAGATCGAATTCGGCCTTAGTCGTTTTGACTATGTAAGGGCAATCACAAAATGGATGCCGCTCACAAAATGGAACCCGAGGGTTCAAGACAGAAACTACGATTTCAGGGTGATTGCGTTACTCGATCTTGACGCAAATGCACAGGCATAGTATCTCAATCATTACCGGTCTGCTGATACCAAAATCGTCATGATATGATGATATTTTTGACACGAGTGTAGAGCTTCGGTACCATACAATAGCAGGGTCCAGATTTTTCAGTACCACAATACAACAACAAGCGGACCATCTAACCAAACTAGCTGAGGGACAAACCCAACTCCTCGCTGCCTTAGGACAACATCGGGCTGCAGCGCCTCCCTGAGCCATGGTACCCCTACAGAAGTACGTGGCTGGCGATGACCCTATTTCTTTCTTCTTGAACTTCGAAAGGGCTGCAAGAGATAGTGCCTGGCCAGGAGAGAGGTGGCCTTTCTATTTGGCACCCCTTCTAACGGGGAAGGCACAGGCAGCGTATCTGCTGGCCAATAAAGACAGGACGGCCGCCTCTGGGCACGTGAAACAAATAGTCCTAGACGGACTGGGGGTTAATGACGAAAGTCACAGGATACGGTTTCGACAAGAAAGAGGACAACCAAATGATGCCCGTAAAACACTCTTTTACAAACTAAAAGACGCAGCTGACCGTTGGCTGAAGCCACAAGATGGCATTATGGACGAAGTGATGAACAAAATATATCTTGAACAATTTCTGGAAGCATTACCTTATGGGACTCAAAGGTGGCTTATACAGCATGCAGGGCTAACGTTCGACCATGCCATATAAATGGCCAATTCATATGCCTGAGCTCAAAGTCGCCCTACCTTTCGTGAAGCAGAGAAACCCAACAACAGCAAAGCCCCAGGAAAAAACAACAAGAAACCGTACAAAAGTCCAGCCGAACCCCCTTCCTTCAAACCTAGGCAACTAAAACTCGAACCTCCGGTTATGACTGGTTCACAATGCTACGAGTGTGGTGAGTGGGGACATATTGCAAAATAGTGCCGTAAAAAGAAAGAGAAGGCAGAAGAGCCTATGGAAGTGGGATATGCCCCCCCGCGCCATCCTGTATGCACAGGAAACCGGACCAGCCTTTTATGTATCTACTCGATAATCAGAAAACCCGAGCTTTATTGGATTCGGGGTGCCGCCAGTCTGTAGTTAGGGAAAGTTCCCTGGCTGGCTCTTCTGTCTTGTTGGAACGCACTGTCAGGATAAAATGTGTGCACTGAGACATACGTACATATCCCCTAGCCAGAGTCACTATCATAACCGAAATGGGTACACTAGTACAATGTGAGGTAGGAGTGCTCCCGGAATTACCTGAACCCCTTATCATTGGGACCGATAATAAGTATTTCCCCACTCTTATGTCAGATGCCTTACAAAAGAGAAGTCTGCTAGAAACCAGTAACCATGGTTTCCTAATCGAAGAACCATGGGCCACCGACTCTAACTTTCAGGCTGCCCAGTTGAATGATGTCTCTTTAGCACCAGCCTGGCAGAACGCCCAGGAAAATAAAGGTCGGGTCATCTAGTATATCCCTGTTTTGTCGAGAAAAAGGGGCTCCTGTCCAGATTAGGTCATGACAAGGCAACTCCCCAGTTAATTGTACCGACAACATTTCGTGATCAAGTCATGTTTTATGCTCATGCTCATCTTTTGGCAGGTCATTCTGGGGCAGAAAAAACCACCAATTCCATCATACAAAATTTTTTTGGGCCTGGAGTGTATGCCCAAGTAAAGAAATTTTGCCAAGAGTGCCAAATTTGTCAAAAACGCAATCCTTACGTCCCACCAAAAGTTCCACTCGTTCCCCTTCCTATCATAGGAAAACCATTTGACAGGATTGGCGTTGACATAATAGGACCCCTGCCCAAGTACCATCGAGGCTACCAATACGTAATGGTTGTCGTGGACCATGCCACACGTTATCCTGAGGCGTTTCCCCTAAGGGCGGCCACGACCAACGCCATTTCCCAAAGATTAATAGAGCTTTTTGCTAGAATGGGACTGCCAAAGGACCTTATAACTGACCAGGGAACCCCGTTTGTTTCTCGTCTCATGAAACAGGTCTGTGCCCTCTTAAATGTCAAACACCTACGCACCTTGGTTTACCATCCGCAAACCGACGGGTTAGTCGAAGACTATAACGGCCTAATAAAGACCACTTTTAAAAAATCTGTTGACAGGAGATGGAAAACAGTGGGATCAGTTGCTTCCATTAGCACTATTTGTATTAAAGAGCCAATACCAGAGCAGCTTAGGTGCCTCACCCTTCGAACTCCTTTTTGAAAGGAAGCCCCGCACTTTGTTATAGAACACTAGAGATAGTTGGGAAAAGGAAGGGGCACAGGACGCCCTAGAGCTAAAGGATTACTCCCAACAGCTAAAGACCAGTTTGCATAAACTAAGAACTCTGTCCTATGAAACCCTTGAGAAAGCCCAGGTGGAACAGAAAACCTTGTATGATAAAGGGAAAAAATGGAGAGAATTAGACATAGGTGATTGGGCACTTGTTCTCCTTCCCACTTCTACTCACAAGCTTCGCAAGGAGTGGCAAGGACCATTCCCAATAGTGAGGAAAATAGGCAGAACTACATATGATTTAAAGATATCACCCTCCCGAACCCAAATATATCACATAAATATACTGAAGTGTCATATGGTTACTACGTTTCTATATATTGTGTTAAGTTAGCATGAGCTTATTAAATGTTTAAACGCCATACTTTCTTCCAGCTTGAGTTTGCACACGACACCTAATTGTTATTGTAGCTTTCAACCTAGACGAAAGATGTGATTTATTTGAGAATAATATGTTATTGCTATGGTATCAGTCGTGCTTGGTACACTTGGTACAACTGTCTGTACACCGAGAACTGCACACTCTAAGAATAACCTAACACAAGGTTGCTGAAGGCCTGATCCTCGCACCACGTTAGACATAACACAAATAATGTTGCTGCCAACATTGGGCTCTACGCGAGTTTAAGATACAGTTACAGGGAATGAATCAACACACTTGATGCTGAGCATGCAGAGAGCTGGTAGCTGTTGATGTGATCTCCTCCTACTGAGAATTAGAGGTATGGGTCCGCCCTGCTAGAACCCAGATGAGACCTTCTTAGATATAATATAATATATGCTAATTAGGGTGCGCGAAATATAGGTGATACAGAATTCTATAGATTTTTGCATCATAACATGCTATCACCTTTTGCTTACTATGGATTAGTGACTATGCTGCTGACTCTGATTTTTATAATATGTATGTTGATATTATACAAGATACTGCGTTTGAGAATGCTGCATTGAAAAATAAACATTTCAAACTTGCACGTGTATTCTTTGCCTCCCAGTTTCGGTTTGGAATGATAATATAACGAAAGAGTGTTCATGTGTTCCACGATACCTGAGGTACTCTAAGTTCATGTTCTGGATTGTCTAAGTCATTGGTACGTTATTACTACCGATGAGACACTGTAGCTAGCTTGGTAAGGGGATTTCTGAAACAAAGGTGAGTTTTGGATCATCCTAACTCACCCAGGTTCTAGATCTCTGTGCACAGTTCTGTGGGAGAACGGAAACCCTGCTACATGGCGCCCATACGTTGATTGGCCTTATATCATGACACTCGAGTAGTATATCATTCAAACCTTAACGCCTTCATTACCGGTTCCGGAAAACGGCAGTGTCGGATAAACCTACCTATTTTTGAAATAGGTCTTTTTCAAGCTTGAATCTTTATGTAAACGGTTTCTTTGAATTACTACCCAGTTGTGCTACAAAGTAATCTTTGTTTTTTCACTTTCCTGTGCTGACATGGCACAAGCCGTGGACATCCCGCAGCATAGTCGCATTGCGGTGCGTGACCATTTGCGGGCTTATGATGTTCCTGTGGAAGGCTTGGCTGTAGTTCTGGTGGTGAGTGCGGAACATGCTTACCCGTACAAACTGTTTTATTCGTGGGTGACATTTCCGCCAGTGGACGCTAATTCTGGTGTGTTCCACTCCTACACTGCTTCGGCTGTACCGGTTGCGTACGCTCCGTACAGAGCACTGGAGGTTCCTATTGATGCTTGGCAGTATGGAGTTTGGTTTGGTGGCGCCCTACCACACGCTTTAACCGCTTCGAGGTTAGGTCCTTTGTCCATTCCGGGCACACCTTGGCCCGCTTTGGCTGGATTCACTCCTCATCCTCAACGCGCCACTTGTAACGTGGCTGATCTGCGGCGGCTTCATGAAGTCGCGGTGGAAGTGATTAGAGCGCTTGTTCATTACACTAGCCGTAATGTTCAGGACGCGGCCCCTAGGGGCGCACAGCTTCGTGCAGAATATGCTGGTCTGAAAATCAATCCGGTCATGGTAAATTCCGTGATGGGTAAAAAGCCCCAGGACAAGGATGATTTTCCGTTCTGGCTTGCTGAGAAATTCGGCCAGCTGGAAGCTGTGTTTCCCAACACGAGTCCGGGTGATAAACACCGGATTCTTACACTAAGTTTGCCGAAAGATTTGGCACCTGAACTTGTTGACTGTGAGACCTGGGGCAAGACTTTTGCAGCGGTCTATTCGAGTTGCTATGGCTCCCCGTCTGTGACCAATCTAGGTGGGGTCCTTAAACGTGTTCAAGACGAACACGGACCGGAGTCGGCTGTTGAATTGGGTATGCGCCTGTGTGGCTCCTTTGATGTAGTTTGCGATCTGATCCTTGCGAATGTCAAGGGGGATGCAGTGAACTTTCAGGTTGCTAACGCATTGGCGTTGGTTCCCGAGGCCGAACGACCCCGACGGTTGGCAAGGATAATTGTGGCTGCTTATAAAACGGTTGGCCGCAATGCCATGGGGGTTAAAGCTTTTCCTGATAAAGAGAAAAAGCAGCCCCAGAGTCAGACATCGGAAACTAGTGGTCAACAAAAGTCCAAGAAACAAAATTGGCCTAAAAAGCAGAATCAGGGTAAGCAACAACAACAACAAACACAGGTTTCTGCTCCTGCGTCTCCGTTGCCTGCGCAGTCGGATCGTGTTTATGATTTGCGCGACCGCGCGATGATTAAATCGCCTGAGAGGTTTCAGGCTTCTGACCAACGCTCTCCTCGTTCCTTTCAGGACTCATCGGCTCCGTCAACCGGTGGTGGAGGGGGTGGCAGGGGCCGGGGTGGCCAGCAAGGACGTGGTCAGCCCCGCCCGCGAAACAGTGGAGAGCAGCAGGAAGGCTCTACGCCCAAGAGACCACAGTTTGCCACGAAGAAAGTCGCCGCCCTGACAGCGCATCGTTATGCCCCAGATAGTGAGAACGCGGATTCGGAATCTGACGTGGGCTCTGACCTTGCTGGACAGCGCAGCAGAGATTACCATAGTGAGAGAGGCCCTCCGTCCACTGTTGAAGGTGACAGCGACTGATACTTATGTTGTGATTGAAACTGCTGATACGCATGTTGCTCCCCCTGAACGTCTTTTTGAAATTGTCCTGCTAATTGAAGGTGACATGCAGCGAACTGTAAAAGGGGTATTTTGGGAAAATCTCTCGTCTACGTATGACATTTTGCTTTCGGAGGCACCTTTTGTTCTCGCAGCCCCACGAGGGGAGGAGGTGATCCTGCCCAGTTTCGCGCACACTGTGCCGAGGGTAGAAGCGCTGCATTTTGCAGAAGAGTGGGCTCTGGCGCTTGCGCCGGCTGTGTACCGTAATCAGTGTGGCTGGGATAAATTGTCACCAAGCCACGAGATTCCTTTACGGTCTCAGCCACAGCCTCAACCTCAATATCCCATACGGCGTGAAGCCAAAGCTTCAGTCGCGGCTATCATTGAACAATTGGAATATCAAGGTGTAATTGAAATGTGTGTGTCACCGATGAATAACCCCCTTTTTACTGTGAACAAGCCGGACAGCTCATATCGTTTGGTTTTGGATTATAGGCATTTGAACTCGCATTGCCGTAACTGCGCAGTACAGAATACTCATGGCTCTGCGTTAGTGAATAGTCTTGAGCGTAAACGGTTTAAAACCACGCTTGACATTTCCAATGGTTTTTATGCCCATAGACTAGACGGTCTAAGTTCCCAATGGACCAGTTTTACATGCGGCGGTGTGCAAAAAATGTTTCGGCGACTCCCAATGGGCTACAAGAACAGTCCTGGAGTATTTTCCGCACGCATTGTCTCTCTTCTGGAGAGCTTCGACCCAGTTGCTTGTTCGTATGTGGATGACATTTATCTCACAGACGACAATCTTTGGGAGCATCTGTGTCGAGTAAATAGCATAATTTGTAACTTTGCTGACATAGGTTACAAGTTTAACTTTGCAAAGTCGCACATTGCAGAGTACACAGTGTTGTTTCTAGGTTACGAGCTTAACAACGAAGGGAAGGGTTTAGCACCCCACTTCCTGGAGAAGTGCGCACAGTTGCGCTCTCCGACAACACTGAAAAAATTACAATCTCTACTGGGCTTTTTGAATTTCGGGAGGACTTACATTCCGGAATATGCCCAGCGTATCAAGCCTTTGTATGCTTTGATACAACCATCTTTTTCCAAATCATGCTGGCTGCCTGAGCATTCAGCCATTCTGCAGTCTTTGCAGGCTGATTTGCTCGCTTCTGAATACTTACAGACTCGTGATAACCAAACCAACCTGGTGATAAGAATTATCCCTGGGGCGGTGGGTTTCACGTACCTGACTTTTAATGAAGGAGATACAGTACCTATTGCTTACAAGTCACACTTGTACACTTCGGCTGAATTGCGTTTTTCCACTGTGGAGAAAGTTTTAACGGCTGTGCAGATGGCAATTCTTAAGGAACGTGCCCTGTCACAAGGAAAACGCATGTTGGTTGTTACCCCGTGTCCTGCCTTAGAGGCGGTTACGAAAGCCAGTGTACCTAATTCCAAAGCTTTGCACCCTCGGTGGATTCAATGGGCTGCACCCTTGACGTCACAAGATGTCACGTTTATTTTTGACGCCACTTTACGGTCGCAGGAATATTTACAGTATGAATTTGTTCATCCTGCTCCTTTAGCAATGCGGCCGTTGGAGGATTTCCATTGCATCATTTACACTGATGGTTCGGCGCAGGTTGCGCATGGCTCTAAACATGCCTACGTTTCCGCTTGCGCCATTGTGGTCGGTGCCATGGTGAACGATGAGTTCAAGTCCAGTGTCGTGCACACGCAGACGCTTGGGGACTGCACCGCACAATTAGCAGAGCTTCGTGCTCTGATGCTTGCATTGGAGTACGCAGATCCTAGTGTGACGACTTTGATCGTAAGTGACTCTTACTACTGTGTCCAGTCTTACAATGAAAACTTGTTCTTTTGGATTCAGAATGAATTTCGTGATTCCAAAGGTAGCACAATAAAACATAAAATGATCTGGGTCCGAGTGGCGGAACTTAAAGAGAAGTTGCCACTCGTGTTTGTGATTCATACTCTCGGTCATCAGCGCGTGGGGGTCCACGCTGTTGGCAATTCGCTTGCTGATGAAGCAGCGAAGTCAGCGGTGTCAAAATACTTAGTTGCAGCAGTCACGAGGTCCAAAAGCAAAATAGATGATGACATCTTGGCAGCAGTTGCTGCAACAGAGAAGGGAAGTAAATATCCTGCGGGGTTCCCTTCTAAATACACATACCACTTAAGTCCCGATAAGGTTCCTTATGTGAAAATCCCTGATGTTGGCGAACGTCTAGTTCCCAACTCGGATCGCAGGGCGGCTTTGATTGCAGCGGCTCATGAAGGTGTGGCGTCTGCGCATGCGGGCGTCTCAGCCACTGTAACTCAGCTACAACAAAGATTCTGGTGGCGGGGACTGTACAAACAGACGCGCGATTATGTTCTTCAATGTGACATTTGCCAGCAGATTAAGCCTTCAAATGCTGCGCGTCCACCTCAGACATGGTTGTATATCTCGAATAAACCGCTTGGATGCGTTTATTTGGATCACTGCGGTCCTTTTTCTTCTGATACTGCATACAAGTACATCTTAGTAGCAGTAGATTCATGCACACGCTTTGTGTGGGTATGGCCACATCGGAGCGCTGATTCACGTACTGTCATTAAGGATTTGCGAGTCTTTGTGGGAATTTTTGCCTGTGGTACCTTCCATTCGGATCAGGGTCCGGCTTTTGCCTCTAAGGCGTATAAGGATGCTATGGTTTCGATGGGGGTCCAAGTCAAGCTTTCGAGTCCCTACAGACCTGAGGGTAATAGTGTAGTTGAACGAATGAACCGCGACTTAAAGCAATCTTTGACAGCTCGAGTTATAGGCACTGGCAGAAACTGGTTAGCCCACCTCATAGGCGTGCAGCGTGCGCTTAATAATCTCCCTAGAAGGTCTCTGGGTGGGCGGACCCCGTACGAAATGCTCTTTGGTATCAAGATGTATGTCCCTGACCTCGATGGGCTAGACTGCAAGGCCCAGGCCACGGCCTTTGACGTAGATGAACATTGCAATGTTTTACAGAATCTACAAAAGACCAGAGACAGTCTTGCAAAGGAACATTTGCCCTCCACATCGGATGATGCGCTGCAGATCCCGGTAGTTGGCTGGCTACCCCAAGTTGGAGAACTGGTTCGAGAGAAGATCGATAACAAGAAAGAGTTTGGTCCCTCATATCGAACACCGGTTCGAGTTCTTGGAGTGAAGGGCACAAGAACAGTCATTTTACCACCACTTCCAGGTCATAAGGAAAACAGATTTATTTCTATTGACAATGTCAAGACACACAGGGTGGCCGATTCTTCATAGCATGACACCGGCTGTATCCTGTCCTTCCATGGTGAGGCACTCTGTGCTAGCAATAACTTCTGGTGCAGAACAGGCGGTGTCCCTCGAGATGCCTGCCATATCCAGTCCTTTATTAGGGCTCGCCTGCTGATGCGCTTCTGCGCATCGCTGGCGAAGCTCTATTACGGCTTATCCAGTGTTGATCCACCACTGGCGATTCCACTGGCGATTTCTTCAAGTGCATGTGCTTTTTAGGTCATTGCGCAAGCGCAAGCCCTAAAAAGCGCGTGCACAATGCCACCAGCCCCCTGCCTGCCTGCCTCGCATTACCAGATCAAAGGCAGCCCAGCCCCCCTCCCACAAGCTTCTCAGCGTGTGCTCTGCCTCAGGCCTGCATTTCTCCTCCCCTCGGGCAAACAGATAGCCGCAATAACACCCTCCCCCCCAGATAATCTATCTCCATAAGAGATAAGCAGCTCTTCCACCATCTCAAACCCGTATTAGTGCTCCTCACTATGCATGTTTTTACTTAGAAAATCAGCACAATGCAGCAGTGTGACATCAAGCCAGGTTCATCGACATCACTGCAAAAGTAAAGTTTTTATTCCCCATTTCCTCTTCAAGAAAGTGACTGCGCATCAGCCTCTACGGATCAGAAAGCGGAGCCCCTCCACTGACCGGGCTGCGAGTCAAATGGCCATGTTTCACAAATTATGGTTTTCGTGGTCTTATTCTGGAGTAGCCCTGTTGGCAAGAGAGGAAAGAGCAAGGCTCTGACAGTCAGTCCTCCTCTGCTTCATAGTATGCCGCGCCACTATAGTAAGTTGAACAAGGGATATTATTTGACAGAAAGAGGCAACCTGCATCTATTCACGGAAATACATTGAGCAGTCTACATTTTTATTTTTTAAAGCTACATACAATGCACCATAACTATTCTAGGTCTACAAATGGAAATACATAACAAGCAATATTTTTATTTATTTTTTAAGAGGTGCATACTTAAAAAAATGATTACAAAAATTAAACATCAACTAGTAATTAAAAAACCTAGCAATTAAGATATGCCACGTCAAATAATAACTTTTGTCGCCAATTAATTATCAGTGTCTGGAATGGATATGGTCACACCCTCACTCACCCTCAACCCCTCACCCTCACTCACCCTCAACCCCTCACCCACACCCTCACTCACCCTCAACACCTCACCCTCAACCCCTCCCTCACGCTCACCCACCCTCACCCTCACTCACCCTCAACACCTCACCCTCACTCACCCTCAACCCCTCACCCTCACTCACCCTCAACCCCTCACCCTCACCCTCACTCACCCTCAACCCCTCACCCTCAACCCCTCACCCTCACTCACCCTCAACTCCTCACCCTCAACACCTCACTCACCCCCACGCTCACCCTCACGCTCACCCACCCTCACCCTCAACACCTCACCCTCACTCACCCTCAACCCCTCACCCTCACTCACCCTCAACCCCTCACCCTCAACCCCTCACTCACCCTCACTCTCACTCATCCTCTATCACCCTCAACCCCTCACCCTCAACCTCTCACCCTTACTCACCCTCAACCCCTCACCCTCACTCACCCTCAACCCCTCACCCTCACTCACCCTCAGCCCCTCACCCTCAACCCCTCACCCTCACTCACCCTCACCCTCACTCACCCTCAACCCCTCACCCTCACTCACCCTCACTCACCCACCCTCACTCACCCTCAACACCTCACCCTCACCCTCACTCACCCTCACTCACCCTCAACACCTCACCCTCACTCACCCTCAACCCCTCACCCACCCTCACTCACCCTCACTCACCCTCAACCCCTCACCCTCAACCCCTCACCCACACCCTCACTCACCCTCAACACCTCACCCTCAACCCCTCCCTCACGCTCACCCACCCTCACCCTCACTCACCCTCAACACCTCACCCTCACCCTCAACCCCTCACCCTCACTCACCCTCAACCCCTCACCCTCACTCACCCTCAACCCCTCACCCTCACTCACCCTCAACTCCTCACCCTCAACACCTCACTCACGCTCACCCTCACGCTCACCCACCCTCACCCTCAACACCTCACCCTCACTCACCCTCAACCCCTCCCCCTCACTCACCCTCAACCCCTCACTCACCCTCACTCTCACTCATCCTCTATCACCCTCAACCCCTCACCCTCACTCACCCTCAACCTCTCACCCTCACTCACCCTCAACCCCTCACCCTCACTCACCCTCACTCACCCTCAACCCCTCACCCTCACTCACCCTCAGCCCCTCACCCTCAACCCCTCACCCTCACTCACCCTCACCCTCACTCACCCTCAACCCCTCACCCTCACTCACCCTCACCCACCCTCACTCACCCTCAACACCTCACCCTCACCCTCACTCACCCTCAACCCCTCACCCTCACTCACCCTCAACTCCTCACCCTCAACACCTCACTCACCCCCACGCTCACCCTCACGCTCACCCACCCTCACCCTCAACACCTCACCCTCACCCTCACTCACCCTCAACCCCTCACCCTCACTCACCCTCAACCCCTCACCCTCAACCCCTCACCCTCACTCACCCTCACCCTCACTCACCCTCAACCCCTCACCCTCAACCCCTCACCCTCACTCACCCTCAACCCCTCACCCTCACCCTCACTCACCCTCAGCCCCTCACCCTCAACCCCTCACCCTCACTCACCCTCACCCTCACCCTCACTCACCCTCAACCCCTCACCCTCACTCACCCTCACTCACCCACCCTCACTCACCCTCAATCCCTCACCCTCACTCACCCTCAACCCCTCACCCTCACTCACCCTCAACCCCTCACCCTCACCATCACTCACCCTCACTCACCCTCACTCACCCTCACTCACCCTCACTCACCCTCACCCTCTCACCCTCAACACCTCACCCTCACTCACCCTCAACCCCTCACCCTCACTCACCCTCACTCACCCTCAACCCCTCAGCCTCACCCTCACCCTCACTCACCCTCAACACCTCACCCTCACCCTCACTCACCCTCACTCACCCTCAACACCTCACCCTCAAACTCAACATACATACATACCCTCACTCACCCTCACTCACCCTCAACCTCACTCACCCTCACCCACCCTCACTCACCCTCAACACCTCACCCTCACTCACCCTCACTCACCCTCAACACCTCACCCTCACTCACCCTCAACCCCTCACCCTCACCCACCCTCACTCACCCTCACTCACCCTCAACCCCTCACCCTCAACCCCTCACCCACACCCTCACTCACCCTCAACACCTCACCCTCAACCCCTCCCTCACGCTCACCCACCCTCACCCTCACTCACCCTCAACACCTCACCCTCACTCACCCTCAACCCCTCACCCTCACTCACCCTCAACCCCTCACCCTCACTCACCCTCAACCCCTCACCCTCACTCACCCTCAACTCCTCACCCTCAACACCTCACTCACCCTCACGCTCACCCTCACGCTCACCCACCCTCACCCTAAACACCTCACCCTCACTCACCCTCAACCCCTCACCCTCACTCACCCTCAACCCCTCACCCTCAACCCCTCACTCACCCTCACTCTCACTCATCCTCTATCACCCTCAACCCCTCACCCTCACTCACCCTCAACCTCTCACCCTCACTCACCCTCAACCCCTCACCCTCACTCACCCTCACTCACCCTCAACCCCTCACCCTCACTCACCCTCAGCCCCTCACCCTCAACCCCTCACCCTCACTCACCCTCACCCTCACCCTCAACCCCTCACCCTCACTCACCCTCACTCACCCTCACCCACCCTCACTCACCCTCAACACCTCACCCTCACTCACCCTCAACCCCTCACCCTCACCCACCCTCACTCACCCTCACTCACCCTCAACCCCTCACCCTCAACCCCTCACTCACCCTCACTCTCACTCATCCTCTATCACCCTCAACCCCTCACCCTCAACCTCTCACCCTCACTCACCCTCAACCCCTCACCCTCACTCACCCACCCTCACTCACCCTCAACACCTCACCCTCACCCTCACTCACCCTCACTCACCCTCAACACCTCACCCTCAAACTCAACATACATACATACCCTCACTCACCCTCACTCACCCTCAACCACTCACCCTCACTCACCCTCAACCCCTCACCCTCACTCACCCTCACTCTCACTCATCCTCTATCACCCTCAACCCCTCACCCTCACTCACCCTCAACCTCTCACCCTCACTCACCCTCAACCCCTCACCCTCACTCACCCTCACTCACCCCCTCACCCTCACTCACCCTCAGCCCCTCACCCTCAACCCCTCACCCTCAACCCCTCACCCTCACTCACCCTCACCCTCACTCACCCTCAACCCCTCACCCTCACTCACCCTCACCCTCACCCACCCTCACTCACCCTCAACACCTCACCCTCACCCTCACTCACCCTCAACCCCTCACCCTCACTCACCCTCAACTCCTCACCCTCACTCACCCTCAACTCCTCACCCTCAACACCTCACTCACCCCCACGCTCACCCTCACGCTCACCCACCCTCACCCTCAACACCTCACCCTCACTCACCCTCAACCCCTCACCCTCACTCACCCTCAACCCCTCACTCACCCTCACTCTCACTCATCCTCTATCACCCTCAACCCCTCACCCTCAACCTCTCACCCTCACTCACCCTCAACCCCTCACCCTCACTCACCCTCAACCCCTCACCCTCACTCACCCTCAGCCCCTCACCCTCAACCCCTCACCCACCCTCACCCTCACTCACTCTCAACCCCTCACCCTCACTCACCCTCACTCACCCACCCTCACTCACCCTCAACACCTCACCCTCACTCACCCTCACTCACCCTCACTCACCCTCAACACCTCACCCTCACTCACCCTCAACCCCTCACCCTCACCCACCCTCACTCACCCTCACTCACCCTCAACCCCTCCCCCTTAACCCCTCACCCACACCCTCACTCACCCTCAACACCTCACCCTCAACCCCTCCCTCATGCTCACCCACCCTCACCCTCACTCACCCTCAACACCTCACCCTCACTCACCCTCAACCCCTCACCCTCACTCACCCTCAACCCCTCACCCTCACTCACCCTCAACCCCTCACCCTCACTCACCCTCAACTCCTCACCCTCAACATCTCACTCACCCTCACGCTCACCCTCACGCTCACCCACCCTCACCCTAAACACCTCACCCTCACTCACCCTCAACCCCTCACCCTCACTCACCCTCAACCCCTCACCCTCAACCCCTCACTCACCCTCACTCTCACTCATCCTCTATCACCCTCAACCCCTCACCCTCACTCACCCTCAACCTCTCACCCTCACTCACCCTCAACCCCTCACCCTCACTCACCCTCACTCACCCTCAACCCCTCACCCTCACTCACCCTCAGCCCCTCACCCTCAACCCCTCACCCTCAACCCCTCACCCTCACTCACCCTCACCCTCACCCTCACTCACCCTCACTCACCCTCAACCCCTCACCCTCACTCACCCTCAACCCCTCACCCTCACCCACCCTCACCCACCCTCACTCACCCTTACTCACCCTCAACCCCTTTACCCCCTCACCCTCACTCACCCTCACTCACCCTCACTCACCCTCAACCCCTCACCCTCACTCACCCACCCTCACTCACCCTCAACACCTCACCCTCACCCTCACTCACCCTCACTCACCCTCAACACCTCACCCTCACTCACCCTCAAACTCAACATACATACATACCCTCACTCACCCTCAACCACTCACCCTCACTCACCCTCAACCCCTCACCCTCACTCACCCTCACTCTCACTCATCCTCTATCACCCTCAACCCCTCACCCTCACTCACCCTCAACCTCTCACCCTCACTCACCCTCAACCCCTCACCCTCACTCACCCTCACTCACCCTCAACCCCTCACCCTCACTCACCCTCAGCCCCTCACCCTCAACCCCTCACCCTCACTCACCCTCACCCTCACTCACCCTCAACCCCTCACCCTCACTCACCCTCACCCACCCTCACTCACCCTCAACACCTCACCCTCACTCACCCTCAACTCCTCACCCTCAACACCTCACTCACCCCCACGCTCACCCTCACGCTCACCCACCCTCACCCTCAACACCTCACCCTCACTCACCCTCAACCCCTCACCCTCACCCTCAACCCCTCACCCTCAACCCCTCACTCACCCTCACTCTCACTCATCCTCTATCACCCTCAACCCCTCACCCTCAACCTCTCACCCTCACTCACCCTCAACCCCTCACCCTCACTCACCCTCAACCCCTCACCCTCACTCACCCTCAGCCCCTCACCCTCAACCCCTCACCCACCCTCACCCTCACCCTCACTCACCCTCAACCCCTCACCCTCACTCACCCTCACTCACCCACCCTCACTCACCCTCAACACCTCACCCTCACTCACCCTCAACACCTCACCCTCACTCACCCTCAACCCCTCACCCTCACCCACCCTCACTCACCCTCACTCACCCTCAACCCCTCACCCTCAACCCCTCACCCACACCCTCACTCACCCTCAACACCTCACCCTCAACCCCTCCCTCACGCTCACCCACCCTCACCCTCACTCACCCTCAACACCTCACCCTCACTCACCCTCAACCCCTCACCCTCACTCACCCTCAACCCCTCACCCTCACCCTCACTCACCCTCAACCCCTCACCCTCACTCACCCTCACTCTCACTCATCCTCTATCACCCTCAACCCCTCACCCTCACTCACCCTCAACCTCTCACCCTCACTCACCCTCAACCCCTCACCCTCACTCACCCTCAACCCCTCACCCTCACTCACCCTCAGCCCCTCACCCTCAACCCCTCACCCTCACTCACCCTCACCCTCACTCACCCTCAACCCCTCACCCTCACTCACCCTCACCCACCCTCACTCACCCTCAACACCTCACCCTCACCCTCACTCACCCTCAACCCCTCACCCTCACTCACCCTCAACTCCTCACCCTCAACACCTCACTCACCCCCACGCTCACCCTCACGCTCACCCACCCTCACCCTCAACACCTCACCCTCACTCACCCTCAACCCCTCACCCTCACTCACCCTCAACCCCTCACCCTCAACCCCTCACTCACCCTCACTCTCACTCATCCTCTATCACCCTCAACCCCTCACCCTCAACCTCTCACCCTCACTCACCCTCAACCCCTCACCCTCACTCACCCTCAACCCCTCACCCTCACTCACCCTCAACCCCTCACCCACCCTCACCCTCACCCTCACTCACCCTCAACCCCTCACCCTCACTCACCCTCACTCACCCACCCTCACTCACCCTCAACACCTCACCCTCACTCACCCTCACTCACCCTCAACACCTCACCCTCACTCACCCTCAACCCCTCACCCTCACCCACCCTCACTCACCCTCACTCACCCTCAACCCCTCACCCTCAACCCCTCACCCACACCCTCACTCACCCTCAACACCTCACCCTCACTCACCCTCAACCCCTCACCCTCACTCACCCTCAACCCCTCACCCTCACCCTCACTCACCCTCAACCCCTCACCCTCACTCACCCTCAACTCCTCACCCTCAACACCTCACTCACCCTCACGCTCACCCTCACCCACCCTCACCCTAAACACCTCACCCTCACTCACCCTCAACCCCTCACCCTCACTCACCCTCAACCCCTCACCCTCAACCCCTCACTCACCCTCACTCTCACTCATCCTCTATCACCCTCAACCCCTCACCCTCACTCACCCTCAACCTCTCACCCTCACTCACCCTCAACCCCTCACCCTCACTCACCCTCACTCACCCTCAACCCCTCACCCTCACTCACCCTCAGCCCCTCACCCTCAACCCCTCACCCTCACTCACCCTCACCCTCACCCTCACTCACCCTCAACCCCTCACCCTCACTCACCCTCACTCACCCTCACCCACCCTCACTCACCCTCAACACCTCACCCTCACTCACCCTCAACCCCTCACCCTCACCCACCCTCACTCACCCTCACTCACCCTCAACCCCTCACCCCCTCACCCTCACTCACCCTCACCCTCACTCACCCTCACTCACCCTCAACCCCTCACCCTCACTCACCCACCCTCACTCACCCTCAACACCTCACCCTCACCCTCACTCACCCTCACTCACCCTCAACACCTCACCCTCACTCACCCTCAAACTCAACATACATACATACCCTCACTCACCCTCAACCACTCACCCTCACTCACCCTCAACCCCTCACCCTCACTCACCCTCACTCACCCTCAACACCTCACCCTCACCCTCACTCACCCTCACTCACCCTCACTCACCCTCACTCACCCTCACTCACCCTCACTCACCCTCACTCACCCTCACTCACCCTCAACCACTCACCCTCACTCACCCTCACCCTCACTCACCCTCACTCACCCTCAACCCCTCACCCTCACTCACCCTCAACCCCTCACCCTCACTCACCCTCAACCCCTCACTCACCCTCACTCTCACTCATCCTCACTCACCCTCAACCCCTCACCCTCACTCACCCTCACCCACCCTCAACCCCTCACCCTAACTCACCCTCACCCTCACTCACCCTCAACCCCTCACCCTCACTCACCCTCAACCCCTCACCCTCACTCACCCTCTACCCCTCACCCTCACTCACCCTCACTCACACTCACCCTCACCCTCACTCACCCTCACCCTCACTCACCCTCACTCACCCTCACTCACCCTCAACCTCACTCACCCTCACCCACCCTCAACCCCTCATCCTCACTCACCCTCACCCTCACTCACCCTCAACCCCTCACCCTCACTCACCCTCAACCCCTCACCCTCACCCTCACTCAACCTCAACCCCTCACCCTCACCCTCACCCTCACTCAACCTCAACCCCTCACCCTCAATACCTCACCCTCACTCACCCTCACCCAACCTCAACCCCTCACCCTCAATACCTCACCCTCACTCACCCTCACCCACCCTCAACCCCTCACCCTCACTCACCCTCAACCCCTCACCCACACCATCACTCACCCTCACTCACCCTCACTCGCCCTCACTCGCCCTCACACGCCCTCACTCACCCTCACCCTCACTCACCCTCACTCACCCTCACTCACCCTCAACCTCACTCACCCTCACCCACCCTCAACCCCTCATCCTCACTCACCCTCACCCTCACTCACCCTCAACCCCTCACCCTCACTCACCCTCAACCCCTCACCCTCACTCACCCTCACCCTCACTCACCCTCAACCCCTCACCCTCAATCTCTCACCCTCAATCCCTCACCCTCAGTCACCCTCACCCTCACTCACCCTCAACCCCTCACCCTCACTCACCCTCAACCCCCTCACCCTCACTCACCCTCAACCCCTCACCCACACCATCACTCACTCACCCTCACTCACCCTCACTCACCCTCACTCACCCTCACTCGCCCTCACTCGCCCTCACTCACCCTCACTCACCCTCACTCACCCTCAACACCTCACCCTCACTCACCCTCAATGCCTCACCCTCACTCACCCTCAACACCTCACCCTCAACCGCTCACTCACCCTCACTCTAACTCACCCTCACTCACCCTCAACACCTCACCCTCACTCACCCTCACCCACCCTCAACCCCTCACCCTAACTCACCCTCACCCTCACTCACCCTCAACCCCTCACCCTCACTCACCCTCAACCCCTCACCCTCACTCACCCTCAACCCCTCATCCTCACCCTCACTCACCCTCACCCTCACTCACCCTCACCCTCCCTCAACCTCACTCACCCTCAACCTCACTCACCCTCACCCACCCTCAACCCCTTATCCTCACTCACCCTCACCCTCACTCACCCTCAACCCCTCACCCTCACTCACCCCCTCACCCTCACTCACCCTCAACCCCTCATCCTCACCCTCACTCACCCTCACTCACAGTCACCCTCACCCTCACCCTCACTCACCCTCACCCTCACTCACCCTCACTCACATTCACCCTCACCCACCCTCACTCACCCTCACTCACCCTCACTCACCCTCACTCACCCTCACTCACCCTCACTCACCCTCACTCACCCTCACTCACCCTCACTCACCCTCACCCTCACCCTCACTCACCCTCACCCTCACCCTCACTCACCCTCAACCCCTCATCCTCACTCACCCTCAACCCCTCACCCTCACTCACCCTCAACACCTCACCCTCACTCACCCTCACCCTCACTCACCCTCAACCCCTCACCCTCAATCCCTCACCCTCACTCACCCTCAACCCCTCACCCTCACTCACCCTCAACCCCTCACCATCACTCACCCTCACTCACCCTCACTCACCCTCACTCACCCTCACTCACCCTCACCCTCTCACCCTCAACACCTCACCCTCACTCACCCTCAACCCCTCACCCTCACTCACCCTCACTCACCCTCAACCCCTCAGCCTCACCCTCACCCTCACTCACCCTCAACACCTCACCCTCACTCACTCTCAACCCCTCACCCCCACTCACCCTCACCCTCTCTCACCCTCAACACCTCACCCTCACTCACCCTCAACCCCTCACCCTCACTCACCCTCAACCCCTCACTCACTCTCACTCACCCTCACTCAACCTCAACCCCTCAGCCTCACCCTCACCCTCACCCACCCTCAACACCTCACCTCACCCTCACTCACCCTCACTCACTCTCAACCCCTCACCCACCCTCACCCTCACTCACCCTCAACACCTCACCCTCACTCACCCTCAACCCCTCACCCTCCCTCACCCTCAACCCCTCACCCTCCCTCACCCTCAACCCCTCACCCTCGACCCCTCCCCCTTAACCCCTCACCCTCACTCAGCCTCACTCACCCTCAACACCTCACCCTCACTCACCCTCAACACCTCACCCTCACTCACCCTCAACACCTCACCCTCAACCCCTCACCCTCACCCTCACTCACCCTCACAACACATATTGTGTTACAATAGGTGTCACATTTGCAAAAGATAAAACTATTGGCATTGTAAATAACAAAGCTATTAATTCGCTATTTTCAAAACAAGCACATAAATAAAAAATGTGTCCTTTACAATACCAATAGCTCAAACTTTCCTAATGCAAGACCTATTGCATTGCTGTGCTTCTCTCCCCTGCTGCACTCTCCTGCTCTCTAGAGATGTGGCCTAACGACAAGAGCTGCCATCTAAGTCACGTAAATACAAAATATGTTGCATTCCAAATGCTATAGGTGTCACATTCGCAAAAGTTATAACTATTGGCATTGTAAATGACAAAGCCATCAATTTAGCAATTTTAAAAACCAACAAATAAATAACATATGTCATTTACAATACCAATAACTCCAACTTTTCTAATGCGAGACCTATTGCATTTCCAATGCTTGTTAAATACTATTCCTGTTACTAACATTGATGAGCTGAACTACACTTATCCTGCCGATTTATCGATGCCTGATTTACAGACCCGTTTGGCAGACCAATCCAGATTCTCTTTTGACTCTGTTTCGGATATTTCAAAGAAACCCTCAACTATTGCAAAATACGCCAAGTTATTTAAAAAACATTTTTTGATTCCCCCATGGACATACATTTGGTTGATCCTATTTTCATTTTACCTTTTTATGTCAATTGGTTTTGTGTTTTATTTTTTCCGCCTGATTGATGGTCACTACGTTAAAGAAAGAACAGGAATTCGGTACCTAAATGAAACATTGGCCCCTCTTTCCTCTTCACATTCAGCGCACAGACTGAAACGAAACTTAAATACAGTCAACATTACTGCTTGGCCTGTCCTTGATGGGATTGTGTGGGATGCGGTTAGGTTTCAGATACATGGGCCCACTGAAGTGATTAATGTTCCAAATGTGCTTAGAGTAAACATGGGAGATGTGATTAAACAAAATATACGTTCTGATGATTGGGATATTCAGGCCGTAGAAGCATTATTTTCTGATTTGAAGTATTATGCTGCCTTCGATGCTGAGGATCTGTATTCAGATTCTACTAATTATGGTGATTTGTTTTGTTTTCAACACTATGGTAATCATTTTTTACATAAAACAAATTCCAGGAGGGTTGCTGTAAATTATACACAATGGGAACATTGCCCTGCTCCATTAGGTGGCAGCTCCAATACGTTTCTGAAAAAATACACTTATTTCACAGACTTTAATCAATCTAATCCCGAGTCATTTTATTTTAAAATGACACAAAAGTCCATGTCCAAAGTTAGACTTACCGATACAAAATTGCTGTATTCGAAGTCCTTTCTAGACAGGTTGGCTGTAGATGGCTACGAATTTTGGAAAGGAACAATTGACCTTAAATCGGTTTGGGGTACCAAAGATTGGCAGGTACAAGGCACTGAGGCTTTGCACCGTGCATGTCTCGTCCCGAATCACATGTTGTTTTTAAATTCATCCATTTTCCAAACAACATGCTTTGGATTGGCTACTTCTAAAAAGTTAAATACACCGACCATCCCAAATTTAGAGGAATATTCAGGTTGGGGTAATTTTACTGATTTGTCCATTCATGAGTTACAAGCTCTTTTGCACAATTCATCCTTTAACATTTCCGGTTTGGATTCCAAGGGTTGGCTGGTATGGCAGAAAAGTGCTGATTCTTGCCAACGCCGTTTTCTGGGTTTGGCTAAAGGGTTCACAGAAGTCAGACCCGATCCCCGTTTTGAAGGAGACTATATTGTCACAACTTATTCTGTGGGGAAGCTGTGTCAGAATTGGTTACAACATTCCACATTAGCTGCAGTTAAACTACATCTGTCTCTATTAAATGATAATGTGGATTTGAACGATTTTATAAAAGGCCCAGCTAAAGGTAGATCTAAACGATGGCCGTATGCGATTTACAATGAAATTTGGAAAGTTTCACAAATTGAGGCTGCTAAACGCCTGAGAGCTATTGATCAAGCAAATTTAGAAAAGGTGCTTGCAGTTGTCGATAACAGTATTAACACGCTTTCTTCCCGAATTTACACGTTGAACAATATTGTGTCTTCTGTTGTGGACATTGTACATGATGAAGTGTCCGTGTTATATCATGGTCAAAATCAATTGCGTTCTGTGATGCAGTTTGCTTGGACACTACAGACTCTTAAGTCTGGTCGAGTGCCTTGGAATTTTATGAACGTTTCATCACTATTTGCCCCATTTAATTTGACTGAAAAACAGCGCATGCTATCAATGAGAGATGCAACATTTTCTATGTTACACATTGAAAAATTAGAATCCTTGCCCTTTTCTGTGGCTGAGGTGACTGCTGCTACATGGCTTATCCATGGTGTTATCACCTTACCTTTTGCTTTGTATAAATTTACAAATTGTATGAAATATATAGCCATTGGGTGATATGAACCATTAGGCAGTGCTTTCCTCCATGAGACATGGTCTTTACCATACACTTACAGATGCCTAAAAGAGGGAAATGAAGTGAATCTGAATGGTGAAGAATGTACACAGTCGCCTGACCGCTCACTAATATGCAGACACATCCAGTTGCATGGTTCTTGTAATCAGGACAAACCTAATTTGGCCTGTGTTTTGAAAGGGACACCAGTTCCTGCAATAGTTCCCACGTTCACTTTATTGTCCAACGGTAGTTATTTACTTTTGAATAACGAACTTTGTTGTGGGTTACAGGCCGGTATCGCTTATGTGGTTACCGTTTCAGAGAGGGTGGTTTGCTGCAAGAATGTGTTATATCCACCCACGCATGGGAATTCAGATGTTTTAATTTGGCCAAGAATACCAACCTTGAAGGCTGAGTTCAATGGTTTAAGCCGTATAAGAGCACTATTGTCTCAAAAGCAGGTGGCCCTGAGCTCTGCCCGCGAAACTTATGTCCTTCACATAGCAAACACACGCACAGAGGTGCAAGCACTTTTAAGTACTGATTTGCCGTTTCATTTCTGCGAGCTGGTTCATCAAATCTTCAATGCCTCCTCCACAACAAGCCTGGCTCATTTTTTTAAAATGGTTAGCAGTGGTCTCGTGACTACATTTGAAAAAGTATTTGGTATTATCCCTGCGTTCTTTCATTCTATTTTCGCTAGCCTGTTTGGCGGATTTCCTGTTTTGCTGGCTTTGGCTGCAGGCATTCTGGTGATATTTTACTTTATAAAACATGGATGCCCATCCTGCGCAAGGAAACGCTCAGCCCCTACTGATGCAGTTTCGCAACCGGATGCTTGATTACTATGGCTCCTTGCCGCTTGCGACTTTAAGCACGGCTTTTGGATTATCGTTCAGATTTTCCTATTTCACATGTGTCCAGCCCGTGTTTCATTGCCTGAGCTGTGATTTCGACTGGGCCATTGATTTGTGTCTCTGTTTACCGACTTCTCCTGACGTCGACTTTGATCAGCTGATGAACCCCGTAGTGGCTCACGAGTTGGTCTGTTCTAGCGAAAGGGTTATGGCTGTGGCAGCGATGCATGGACTAATGGGTCAGTGGGACATATTCGCAGCGGCGCATGACTTTCTGGCACATAGCGTTCTCGAGAACCCACTGAGTTGTCCTCTGATGTTGCTAGAGGAATCGGTGTTGGAGGAGCACGTATGGTCTTTCCCATTGCTTAATTGGATGGCTGAACTGTTTTCGGATGATGACAGTGATTTCATGTTGGAAGCTGTAGCTACATATTTTGCATATTCATTCAACCCATGAGTGACTTTGAAGACTTTCATTATTATGGCACGTGACTTTTTAGTAATTCTGAATGGTGCCTTTTTCAATACGAACATTCGATTTTCATATGTTCTGGGCCTATGAACTGAGAGTAGGCCTTAAGTTCGACTTTTATATATTGTGTGGCCACTATAGGCATTCATACATATTTTTGTTTTTAAATTTTACATACATTTGCATACATTTAGCTTGGCTCAATATCATTGAACTCTGCTTTCATGTTTTACCTTTCATATGGTATTAGCTTGTGTTTTCTCCTTTTTAAACCGTTCTCGGATCATTGGGGGGGTGTCATATGGTTACTACGTTTCTATATATTGTGTTAAGTTAGCATGAGCTTATTAAATGTTTAAACGCAATACTTTCTTCCAGCTTGAGTTTGCACACGACACCTAATTGTTATTGTAGCTTTCAACCTAGACGAAAGATGTGATTTATTTGAGAATAATATGTTATTGCTATAGTATCAGTCGTGCTTGGTACACTTGGTACAACTGTCTGTACACCGAGAACTGCACACTCTAAGAATAACCTAACACAAGGTTGCTGAAGGCCTGATCCTCGCACCACGTTAGACATAACACAAATAATGTTGCTGCCAACGTTGGGCTCTACGCGAGTTTAAGATACAGTTACAGGGAATGAATCAACACACTTGATGCTGAGCATGCAGAGAGCTGGTAGCTGTTGATGTGATCTCCTCCTACTGAGAATTAGAGGTATGGGTCTGCCCTGCTAGAACCCAGATGAGACCTTCTTAGATATAATATAATATGCTAATTAGGGTGCGCGAAATATAGGTGATACAGAATTCTATAGATTTTTGCATCATAACATGCTATCACCTTTTGCTTACTATGGATTAGTGACTATGCTGCTGACTCTGATTTTTATAATATGTATGTTGATATTATACAAGATACTGCGTTTGAGAATGCTGCATTGAAAAATAAACATTTCAAACTTGCACGTGTATTCTTTGCCTCCCAGTTTCGGTTTGGAATGATAATATAACGAAAGAGTGTTCATGTGTTCCACGATACCTGAGGTACTCTAAGTTCATGTTCTGGATTGTCTAAGTCATTGGTAAGTTATTACTACTGATGAGACACTGTAGCTAGCTTGGTAAGGGGATTTCTGAAACAAAGGTGAGTTTTGGATCATCCTAACTCACCCAGGTTCTAGATCTCTGTGCACAGTTCTGTGGGAGAACGGAAACCCTGCTACAGAAGAAGTGGCGGGGTCCCCCTCCACGAACACCTGTGTCAGTGTCCCTAGCCACAACAACTCCACATACCATAGATCAAACGGTATTGAATCCTGATCTTTCTGAGACAAGGAAGAAGGAAATTGTGAACACATTTCATAAACATCAGTGTATATTTTCTGATCAACGAGGTAGGACGACGTTGGCTATGCACCATATTATCACCCCTGAAGGCGTCACCATAAAGCAAAAACCCTACCAGGTTCCAGAGGCACGAAGGTTGTTATTAAAAACAGAAGTAAAAAAAATGCTGGAAGTCGGCATTATCGTGCCCTCTAAGAGCAACTGGTCGTCTCCGGTGGTCCTGGTACCAAAACCGGACGGTAGTACGAGGTTTTGCATCAACTTCCGAGTAGTTAACAAGGTGTCAAAACAAGACTGGTATCCATTACCGAGGGTGGATGAGATGATAGAGCGCCTTGGTGAAGTTCAATACATAACAACTATTGATCTCACCAAGGGCTATTGGCAGGTGCCACTTTCTCCCCAAGACTGGGAAAAAACAGCCTTCTCAACACCCGAAGGACTGTTTCACTTCACGGTACTACCATTCGGCTTACATGGGGCTCCCGCGACATTTCAACGTCTCATGGACACTCTCCTAGCTCCCTATACCCAATTCGCGGCCGCTTATTTGGACGACATTGTCGTTCATAGCCCTAACTGGGATACCCATTTACATCACCTATATCTGATACTAACATCACTGGAAAAAGCTGGGTTACACACTAACTTGAAGAAGTCACGAATAGCGTTTACACAAGTCAAATACCTAGGTTACATCCAGGGTAACGGTCAGCTGTACCCACAACAAGAAAAAGTGAGAGCCATTCAGTCACAAACCTTTCCTACAAATAGAAGGGATCTTCGAGCATTCCTTGGCCTTGTCGGCTATTACCGCCGTTTTATACCACACTTTGCATCAGTCTCCGCCCCGTTAACAGACCTTCTAAAGAAATCAGCTACTTCATACACTTTAAAAACCCTTCAGCTCAGGCCAGTGCTGCTTTCCAACGCCTTAAAGGTGTCCTTTCCTCTGCCCCAGTATTGCTGACCCCAGACTTTGACAAACCATTTTACTTGCAAACAGATGCTTCAGGTCTAGGTTTGGGCGCAGTATTGTCTCAACTAGACAAGGAAGGTAGGGAAAGACTCATCTTGTACCTAAGTAGGAAATTGTTCCCTCGAGAGGCGGCATACCCAACAATAGAAAAATAATGCCTTGCTGTTAAATGGAGTATTGAGAAACTCCGTTATTATCTAGAAGGCCGCCATTTCACATTGTTTACCGACCATGTCCCTTTGACTTGGCTGCAACGGAACAAAGGCCGGAACGATCGCATTCTGCGTTGGTTCCTTTCACTCCAGCCTTACAACTTCGAAGTATGTCATAGGAAAGGATCCAACCAAACGAATGCTGATTTCTTATCACGTTATCCTCTTTCCCCCGAACGGGAAAAGCTAGGGGGGAGGATGTGTCAGGGGGTCAAGACCTGCCCTCTAAAAGCCCCGTAACGGACTTTCAGTCTTACCAACAGGACTGGTACGAGCCCTTTAAGGATAACCTGGACTTCACGGAGGTTGACTCCGCCCTTATGACACCGTAGTTCGTGGGCCTATCAGGATCGGCCCCAGGGGATTGAAAGGCGGACCCGGAAGACGCCAACGTGTGCGTGTCCCGAATCGAGTGGGAGTGGAAGTCTGGAAGCCAACGGGAACCCACCTTGACTGACGCCACGGACCTGGAGGACACCGGAGGAGAAAACGAACGTGAAGTCGCGGACCTCGAAGACCCCAGCCGAGAGAGAGCTGATCGTGGAGCCACGACCCAAGAAGAAGCAGAAGTCAGGAGAAGCGGTATCCGAGCCCCGAAGCGAGAGACCGTCCCGGAGGTAGCGGCCCAGGAGAAGTCAGGAGGCCACCGTTCCCACGCACCGCCCAGCCACGCGCAGGAAGACGCGTGGCTAATCCAGGTACGGGAATGTTTATGTAACCTGCTTAGTTTTTAATGGGGAGGTACCAGGTGACCGTGAAAGGAGGGAGGGACGTATTGGGGCACCATTGACTGTTGAGCACTAAACACCGCACCCTCGGGTTGTAGCTAGGTGCTTATCAATTGGTGGTGGTTGTTGCCTTCTTCACGAATGTTACCCTCACCCCTTCCCCATAACCGTAACAATTATTGAGCTGTGAACTAACAGCCACGTCTCCTTTCCTTTGCTTTATATGCGGGCGAGACAGAGAAAAGTGATCCGAAAAGCCAGGAGATAGAAGACCAGAAGATGGACATTTGCCCCTTTCCTAAGTTTACTTCATAAATGTCTTGAATCTAATTTGACTGTGCCTAAATAAAAACAGTTACTGAGCACTTCAGTGTTGGCTCCTTCCCTCCTTGTGAACCTGAAAGGTTACATATTCCAAAGTAATTGACACCTTACACCACATGTTTTGATAAAGCCAAACCAAAGTTAGCATTAACCGCAAAGATTATAGTGCACTTAAGAGTATATGGTATGGCTATATCATAGAACAACTATAAGGAGATGGTTCTACAAGCTGCAGAGGGGCTCAGTTCATGCTAGGGCACCCTCTCACATAAAACCAAGCACTCTACCTCCAGGATTGTCGAGGTCTGCCTTAGGAGTGGCTTATAGGTGTATATGTGTCTATATATGTATATAGATATAGGTATACTATATCTAAGTAAGGGGTGATTACACCACCTTACCCAGGCTGGAAGAACAGACCTGTGGTGTCAGTTTGGAAAGCAAACCAGGGGTGGCACAATACATGCTGCAGCCCCTGGTAGGCCTAGGGTGCACCTATGCCCTGGGTACCTATGGTACACTATACAGGGGCTCACAAGGGTGACCCAGTAACCAATCTTGTATGTACCTAAAGTACATGGTATCAATTTAGAGAGAGAGCAGCTGAGCTGTGGGCCTGGTTAGCAGGTCCACAGCCACACTAAAGTCGAAAAACCAGAGAATCACATCAAAAAGTGGGTGTAACCATAGGAAGCAGACCCTACTCTCCTACATTGATGTGTATCAGCTTGTGATCGGCCACTAGTGCCTTGCAAAGTTCGACGAGTCACGCATGTATATGAGGTGCTAAGTTCGATTTCCAGGACATATGCAGCCTCCGTTTGACCAGGCCCAGCGCCAGTTCTAGGAATTTGTTGATAGTTTTACTTTGTGTGTTGCGCTTTGTAATGCCAAGCAGAAAGTGAGGACCTTGCGCTGTGATCTTTGTGTACATGGCCTCGGAGAATGTGGCAGCCACCGCATTTCAGTACACTGTCAGCTGGGGACATGCCCATACCATATGTATAAATTTGGCTTTCGGATTGTGACATTGTGTTGGATCGGAATGATTGAGACGGGCAGCACAGGGAATTTGTAATTTCCTTTTGTTTTATTTCTTTCTTTCGATATAGGGTATACACTTTATGCCAGGATTTCTGTTGGGACATGGTACACCTTGACTTCAGGGTCTGTGTCTCGTCCTCTTCTGGTTTTAGGGAGGCTGGTCATCAAAATAAAGAGAAGAGTGGCATTTAGTGAGAGAGCGTAATGGGAGATAGCTCCCCAAAGGAAAAGGAGTGAGGGATCACCATGTGCTGTCGGAGTGCGAGCTAGGGAAGTGCCTTGGTGAAGGGAGGGTGGTTGGGTAGATACTAGTTTTGTCTGTTGACCCGCTAGTGCCGACTTTCTCCCTCCTCACATCCCACCCTGAGAGCCGTGCACGTACCTGTGTAAGCCACGCTCTTCCAGGAGCGTGGCATGGCAAAGCGCAGGGTCGTTGGCCTCCAGACACTCCCGGGATCTCTGGAGCCTCGGTTCTCATCACGTGAACGAACATCAGACTACTATCGACTGGCGCCTCTGCTTCCTCTCCACCGGTTGCTGACTCTGCATCCCTCGACAAACTGTGTCTTTCAGGTTCTCACTTCTCCAATCCTGATGCATGGTTGTCTACCTCCCTCATTGGTTCCTCATCCATGACGATGGATGAAGGGGCGGAGACATCCAGAGAGCATTCCCAATTAAAGGAGCCGTACGGCGAAGAAGAGGAAAGCCTCTCTGGTACAGGGGTGTGAGGAATCGTCCAGTTTGGAGTATCCAACAACTGTAATGAAAGAAGAGAACCCTGTCTTTGAATGGCACACCACTAGTCACCATCACTGTCCAGATCCACCTAGGGGTTACTCAATCTATGACATACCACTCCCCTAAGATTCTCCCGATTGGACAGAGTAAATATACAAGATAGAAATTCCGCACTCCCATTGAATGAATGAAAGGGGTTTTGTAAAGCGCGACTGCTGCCCGAGGGCGTCCAAGCGCTAGGTAGAGGGATTAGAACTCTGAGGGACGGGGGAGAGAGCTAGGGGGGGGAATTAATTTCTGAAGAGGAATGTTTTTAACTCTTTACGGAAGGACGAGAGGATGGGGTTGGACCTTAGGGAGAGGGGAAGTTCCATAGTTTAGCAGCATTGAGCGTGAAGGACCTGCCTCCTGCTCTGGACCTTTTGATTCTGGGAACTGCAGCAAGGAATGCGTTCGTAGAACGAAGTAGCTTGCCGGGGCAGTAGGGGGTGAGAAGTGGGTGGTTGATCTCAGGGCTAGCTCTATGGAAGGCTTGATGCGATATGCACAGGGTTTTGAATTTTCTTTCCCTTACAGGGAGCCAGTGGAGTGACCTGATCCCTGACTTAGCCGATTCTCGACGGGGAATCTGGAGTAGCGTACAAGCTGCACAGTTCTGAGTGCGCGGAAGTTTCTGCAGCACGTATTCAGGGGCTCCCAATTAGAGGGCGTTGTTAAAGGCGAGTCGGGACTGGATGAGGCCCTGAATGACAACCTGCTTCGCTTCCAAGGGCAGAATTGGAAGGATTTTTCTCAGCATTCGGATGATCCCGAAGAAGGTTGCTGCAGTTTTAGTTGCTTGAGTGTTAAAACTGATGGTTTTGTCCAACCAAACTCCCAGACTTTTGATGTCCTCCTTCGGGGTTGGGGGTGGGCTTAAACTGGAGGGCCATAGCTGGGCAATGGGGGTGGGAGTGGGGGGGCCGAGGAGCATGATCTCGGTTTTGTCGCCGTTGAGTTTTAGTGAGGATGCTGTCATCCATCTCCTAACATCCTCCATGCAGGCTGCCAGGTTGGATTGGGGGAGCCCGCTGTTCTTCTGTGCCAGGGAGACCACCAGCTGAGTGTCGTCCGCATACGAGATGATTTTGATGCCATATTGGCGGATGATCTCAGCCAGCGGTCTCATGTACACATTGAACAGCGTGGGGCTCAGGGAAGAACCCTGGGGTACCCCCCGGTTTAGAGGTCTGCTAGTGGAACAGGAGTCACCGTCGAAGACCTCGGAAAGGAACCCAACCAGTCAAGAGCATCTCCGGAGACTCCCAGATCGGATAGTCGACACAGCAGGGTTTTATGGCACACCGTATCAAATGCGGCGCTCAGATCGAGGAGGACCACTGCCACTGACCCCCCTCGGTCCAATATCTTCCTGGATTCTTCCGTCACGGCTAGAAGAGCCGTTTCCGTGCTATGTTTAGGACGGAATCCTGTTTGGGTGGAGTCCAGTAGAAGATTGTCTTCGAGGAATTTAGTGAGGTGGAGGTTAATATGCTTCGTATAATCAATTGGAGGAGGGAGAGAGAGATCGGATCCTTTCAGTCTCCATTTCGTTACTCATAATCAACAGGGGAAAGGATCACTTGTCCTGCATAAACCAAGGTCTGCAGGTAGGTAAGTGGGTGTCTCTCAATAAAAGACCCTCATACCCGCGTTTTTTTGATCTCTCGTAGCGGTATATGATGTGTCCCCACTCTTTCAAACACGTGAGTGCGTAATCCTTGGGTCAGTTCTTTTGTGTGCACCCTCCGCCAGGAGGCTTTACCTTTGGTTTAAGGCAGTAGTGATCGTGGAAAAGTGAGTGAGAAAGTGGTGATATATTAAAAATTGTCCGGTACTGCCAGAAAATGAATTTTAATAAGTCTGGAGTCCGAAAATTATAAAAGTAATGATTTGTGCAGCTATGGAATTGGTTATGGATTCTAGCGCACTCTATTAGTGTGGTAAAAAGGTCGACATGTTTCAGCCTTAATCGCCAAATGGTCAGTAGGCTTTCTTCAGGACCAATAAGAGGTGCAGTGAATAAAGGTGAAAGAATAGGCAAAATTTATAACCTGATTCCTTTGGTGGTAGAAGGTCGCATTGTACCTATAAGGAAAAAGATGTACACACAACATGTGGGGGAAAAAGGGGGGTTGGGGGAGACACACAGTTATGTGCAATTGTACAGTCTCTAAAAACACTAATTTGTACAAGAAACTATAAGATGGCAATACTTTGCGCAGAATCACATTCATTTCCGGGGTCAACGTACTCATTCTCATGCTATAGTGGAGAGTTGTGACTTTGCTATACTGTAGTGCGGTGCCCATAGCTGTAATTGTTATCCGTGTCAGACTGTTCTTGATAATTAATGATAGTGTGATGACATGCTTAATCACTAGGAGGTGATGGTCATGTGCTCTTTATTTGAGTGACTATGCCGTTGGTCCTGTTGTAGTTTAGAGGGCTCTCTTTTACAATGTGACCATATTGGAATACCCACGGGAATCGGTTGGGTCCTGTAACTGTGACTTATTCGATTAGGTTTGTACTTATGAATCAAGTAAGGGATTGCGCTCTATATTTCGTTTGCTATTGAGAGAGGCGCGATTAGAAACGGGACGGTGAGATGCGTAATGCTTAATTTAAATGCTTAATTTAAATCATCTACGCATTGTAGAAGTAAATCAGGTAAGGGATTGCGCTCTGTATTTCGTTTGGTATTGGGAGAAGCGCGATTGGAAACGGGGCAGTGAGACGCGTAATGTTTAATTTAATCCTACCTCTACGCTTTGTAGAAATTGCTTCTTCAGGGAGGAGGGCGTACGGAGGGAGGTTATACTGTTGGCGAAGAAGTCAATTGTTAGTATTGTTAATAGTATTACTTGCAGTTCGGAGCCTTGGTGTCCGGTAGTTCCTTTTTTACCTCAAGCCTTCACCTCCGTTCTCGCAGCATGTGCTGTCTCTGCCACACCTTCACCCGGAAATCAATGGGGGTGTGATTCCGGTTTGTTCTTAAAGAAAGCCCGATTCATGGAAATAGACGAGGTGTCAGTGTTGTCCTCGTTTTGTGATTATTTTCGCGATAGACATCGCGTAGTAGCACAAAGTGCAATTAAATTATAAGCAGTATTAATTCTGTTTGGTGTGTGTTAGCACCCGTGACATTTCAACCATGATGGTTGAACATAATATTGGATAGATATAGTTACTGTATTCTGTGCTATTGTAGTGTAATGATTGGGTCAATATATTAATACATTTGCTTGGCAGTTCTCCTAATATCGGCACTCAGTGTGTTTTTGCTCCACTGTTAGTGGTTATGGTTCGAATTTTTTATTCTTTGGGGCAGCGAATTCAGTGAGTGTGTTTATCAATGGAATTATTGAATCAATAAATTAAGGACAACCATGGAATAGAGTCGTTGAGGCCACTGATATCTGTCTTTAATCTGTGGACCCAACGTTGCTCTTTTTCGAACAGAATTTTGGTTGCGTTTCTGTCTATTGTGTCCAAGGTTTCAAGAATGACCCACTGTAGGTCATTGACAGTGTGGCCTAATTCTTTGTAGTGGGTGGACATTTTGGTGGTGGTTCTTTTACAGTTCACATTGCTGCGGTGTTCGCATAATCGTTGTTTTGCTTTTCGGCAAGTCATGCCGATATATCTCATCTGGCAAGGACAAGTGACCATGTAAATGACATGGCTTGTATTGCAGTTAGTTTGGCGTTTCAATTTCCAGTTGAAGTTTGGAAGTAACTGCAATTCTTTTGTAGGTTTTGTAGTATCACAGACTATGCAGGTGCCGCAAGGGTAATGTCCTGTTATCGGAGTGATATTCCATAGTCCTGGTTGTTCTTTCTTTTTCTTGGGCGGTGGTATGGTATGTACCAAAAGATCCTTGAGATTGTGGCTTCTCTTGTTTGCAAAGCGTGGTTTGGGCCAGTTCAGTTTGTTTGATGTTATGATCTTCCAATTTTTATTGATTATCTTTTTTACCTGATTTGTAACTGGGCTGTAAGTGGTAACACACGTTGTTCTGTCATCTTGTGTCTTGGGGTGTGTTTCTAATAGTACCTCTCTTTAGGTTAATATGCTTCTCCAGAATTTTGCTTGCCCAGGGCAAGAGGGAGATTGGACGGTAGTTGTTAGGGTCCGTGGGATTCAGATTGGGCTCCTTAAGTAGTGCTGTCACCATTGCCTGTTTCCAAGAAGGGGGAACCACTCCTGTTTGCATGGAGCTATTAAGTAGCTCCATAAGGGTGAGGAGGATGACGTGGTTGGCCATGTTCATCATCCGTGGGGGTGCTGGTTCGCGGGGAGAGCCTGATTTAATCTGTTGTGCAAGGGATTTGAGTGATTCTAAGTCTAGTAGTGGAAATTCATTCAAGGATGCTCGCGGAGGGTATTCTATAGTGCTTGGAGGTGGTGGTTTAGCAGTGATAATCTCTGGGCCGGGGGCTGCGAAGGATATATATATTTTATTAATCTTTTGAAAGAAAAATTCAGCCAGCTCGTTGCATTGAGCTATGGGATTGTCAACTGGGGCTGTGGGGGGGGGGGGGGGGGTGGAGGCTTTTAACTACTTGGTATATTTCTCTTGGCTTAGATCTGGCTGCCATGATTTTCTCTTTGTAGTAGATGGCTTGAGCTGTATTTATTTCGAGTTTGTATGCCCTAATAGCTTCCCTATACCTGTTTTTTTCAGTGATGACGTATTCTAGGCGCCACTTCCTTTCCAGCTTTCTGCACTGACGTTTTAACTCCCTGAGCTCCTCCGAATACCAGGGGGCAGTTTCTCGTGCTCTTTTTAACATGGTTTTCCTGGTGGGGAGGATGGAGTCGATGGAGTCCTCGATCCAGTTATTGAATTTCCTGCTGTCAGGTATGGGGCTCTGGGAGAGAGAGGACTTTGAGGTAGATAGGAGGCTCGACCACTGCTCTGGTGGGAGTCTAGACCAGTTTCTCATCTTTCGTGAAGTAGGGATGGGGGGAGAGAGTCTGTGGGTGGACCAATTAAGGGGAATGAGAAAGTGATCAATCCAGGGGAGGTGTGTGATAGTGCCAACCGTGAGGTTGGGGCAATTACTAAAGACTGGGTCAAGCAGGTGACCTTTGTTATGAGTGGGGGACCGAATTAGTTGTTCTAGTTGGATAGCGGCTAAGCTAGAAACTAGTTCATTGGTGGTGCTGTCAGTGCTGTTGTCGAAGTGAATATTGAAGTCACCCAGCACCGTGAAGTTGGAAGAGGACATAGCAGATTCGGCCGCTAACAAGCGTAGTGAGGAGTGGAAGTGGTTCAATGGGCCTGGAGGGCGATACACGAGTGCCTCTGTTAGACTGTCATTGGGGGTGAGTTTGAGGCAGAAGGATATGCTTTCGCAGTCTGGGATTGGGTCCAGGATACAGTGGCACTGGTATATAGATTTATGGATAATTGCAAGGCCTCCTCCTTTTCCGCTTGTGCGGTCCCTGCGAGAAATCTGGTAACCCGGGGGAAGTGCTTCAATCACATCTGGGTCACAGTCTGGTGTTAACCAGGTTTCGGTTAAGAAGACGGCGTCAGGAGTCCGCTCGTCTAATAGCAGGAAGAGTTCTGCTCTATGTTTTGGCAAGGACCTGCAATTTAGGAGCAGTAGGGTGTAGTTTTGCTGGGCTGGTCTGAGCCGGGCGGATTGGAGGTTAGTGTTTCAATGTTGACAGTAGGTGGGGAGGTTCAGGGGATGATGTCTGTGAAGGCAGCTAGCTTCCGTGGGGGGTTTAAGTGTGAGGAGGGCAGCAGCGCTATAATGAGTCCTAGGAGGGGGGCCAGGGGGAGTGGCCCCTGTCCCCGGCCCGCCGCCGACCGGCGCAGACGGGCTTGCCTTTGGCGCGTCCGGGAGAGGCACATTATTTAAGGGGAAGGGAGGGGGTGTGGCCTCCCGGCAGTGGGCGTGGCTTGTGGGCTCTGGCAATGGCCGCGAGCGAATGTTTCCTACCCGCGGCAGCGCTAAGATCCGCTGCGCGGGGATGTCAGGTAGCTTTTGAGGGGGGAGTCCCCAGGGACAGGTGAGTCAAATTTAAAATAACACACAAATACGATTTACAGTTTTTTTTAAAAAAAAATATCGAGCGTCTCTCCCGGCTAATCGCCTCAGGAGTGTGTGTCCTCTAAAGCGTGCCGTCCGCGGCGCAACTTATCTAGGGATTGGTGAGGGGGCGTGGCCTCCCAGCAGTGGGCGTGGCCTGTGGGCTCTGGCAATGGCGGCGAGCGAATGTTTCCTACCCACGGTAGCGCTAAGAGCTGCTGCGCGAGGGTTTTCAGGTAGCTTTTGAGGGGGAGTGCCCAGGGACAGGTGAGTCAAGTTTAAAATAACACACAAGTACGATTTACAGTAAAAAAAAAAAAAAAAGATTGAGCGTCTCTCCCGGCTAATCGCCTCAGGAGTCTGTGTCCTCTAAAGCGTGCCGTCCGCGGCATGACTTATGTAGGGATTGGTGAGGGGCGTGGCCTCCCGGCAGTGGGCGTGGCCTGTGGCCTGTAGGCTCTGGCAATGGCGGCGAGCGAATGTTTCCTACCCGCGGCAGCGCTAAGATCCGCTGTGCGGGATGTCGGGTAGTTTTTGAGGGGGGAGTGCCCAGGGACATGTGAGTCAAGTTTAAAATAACACACAAGTACAATTTTCAGTTTAAAAAAAAAAAAAAAAGATTGAGCGTCTCTCCCGGCTAATCGCCTCAGGAGTCTATGTCCTCTAAAGCGTGCCGTCCGCGGCGTGACTTCTGTAGGGATTGGTGAGGGGGCGTGGCCTCCCGGCAGTGGGCGTGGCCTGTGGGCTCTGGCAATGGCGGCGAGCAAATGTTTCCTACCCGTGGCAGCGCTAAGATCCGCTGTCAACCCCACTCCGATGTTTAACCCTGAATGTGAAGGGCTGTAAGGACAGAAATCAGCGGAGGATACGGGGATTATGGCCTTTGTTCCTACTCATCCACTGTAGGGGAGCGTGGTCCATAAACAGAGTAAAGCGACTGCCCTCTAGATAGTAACAGAGCTTGTTGATGGCATTTTGATTGCGAGGCACTCTTTTTCTATCGTAGGATAGGGCCTCTCACAAGGAAACAACTTCCTGCTTATAAAAAGGATTGGTAGCTCAACTCTTTCGAAGGGAGAGTTGTGACAACATTGCCCACAGTCAGAGGCATCGGTGTGGAGGATAAAGGGTTTAGCAAAGTTGAGAGAGGTTAAGACTGGACTGGAAGTGATAGCTCTTTTAGTTGTCTGAAAGCAGTTTTTACTGACTCAGAGGGGTTTAGCAAGTCCTTTGGTTTGGCATCTTTGCATAGTAGATCAGTGAGAGGTCCCACTATTTCTGAGTATTGGGGAATGAATCATCTGTAATAGCCTAGCAACCCCAAAAAGGCTCTCACTTCTCTCTTTGAAGAAGATAAAGGGGTTTCCATAATCGATTTCACTTTTTCTTCTTGTGGTTCTATTATCATATTTCCCAACACATAGCCCAGGTATCTGACTTTGTTAAATCCCACTGTAGATTTCTTGGAGTTTACGTATAGACCGGCCCTTCTTAGTGCCTGAAAGATTTCCTGACAGTGTAACACATGGTCTTTGCAGGTGGGACTGAATATCACTATGTCGCCAAGGTAAGCCGTCGAGAAGGTCTGATAGTCACGGAGCACGGTGTTCATTAACCTCCGGAACGTGGCAGGCGCTCCGTGAAGACCAAATGGGAGGACTGTAAACTTGTATAAACCATCAGGTGTAGCAAAGGCGGTCTTTTCTTGGTCCCTCTCTTTAAAGGGGACCGGCCAGTAGCCTTTGGTGAGATCCAAAGTTGTAATGTATTGACCGTCTCCTAGTTTTTCTATTAACTTGTCGATCCTTGGTAAGGGATACACATCGAATTTGGAGATGGAGTTAACAGCCCTAAAATCACTGCAGAACCTGATGGAGCCATCTGGTTTAGGGAGCAGGACAATAGGGGTTGACCATTCACTTTTGGAGGTACGTATAATGCCCATCTCCAACATGGTTATGATCTCGTCTCTTACAGTCTGTCTTCTGGTGGCCGGAATGCGGTAAGGCCTCTGCTTCATGACTTTCCCAGGAACCGTGACATTAGCGTGTTCAACCAGGGAAGTTTTCCCAGGAAGGTCCGAAAACAGAGGAAAGTTGCAACATTCCCATTAGGGACTGTTATTACTCTAGGGACAGAAACTTGTTTATCACCAGCTTATCAAGTGTACAAATGGGTTCTGCTGAAGATAAGACGAGATAGGCTTCTTGGGAGGTGGATCCAACCATTTTTTCAGCATGTTGATGAGTTAGGTTTGTACTCTTGAGGGTTTTACTTGAACCTTATAGGTGGTTTTGCCCACTGTACCCACTATTTTAGAGGGGCCCATCCATTCTGCCTTACGTTTGCTAGGGGAGGTAGGTAATAATACCAAGAACCAGTCATTTATTTCTGTCTCCATTTTTACCTTTATCTTAGAAGACTTTCTGTCTTTCTTCGCTTTTCTCCAGGTTAGAATAGGCTAAATCCCGCAGTTTGCCTATTCTGGACTATAGTTTTTGGGTATATTTCAGAAAACCCCTGGTCTCATTTTCTTCTTCCTTTTCCCATGCCTCCTTTGTCATCTCCAAGAGATCTTGGCTGTCTCCTGTATAACATCTCAAAGGAGGAACATCTGAGACTGCTCTGGACCTGATTACATTTGACAAATAAGGCGAGGGGAAGGAGTCTGTCCCAGTCTTTCCCTTCACTCCTAAGCATTTTCTTCAACGTTAATTTAAGGGTCCCGTTGTTCCTCTTTACAAGGCTGTCGGTTTGCGGGTGATAAACCAACGTCTTGATGTGGGTAAGATTCAAGGTCCAACAGACCTCTTTTATTAGACGGGAGTCAGTCAAGATCTCCTGGCGAAATCCTACTCATGAAAACAGCTCAATAAGTTTTTCAGAGATGTTTGTGGTGGTAGGAGCCCATAGAGGAAAGGCCTCATGGTACCGAGTTGAGTAGTCCACTATCACTAGGGCATATTGGTTTCCTTTTTTTGTCTTGGGTATGAGACCAATGAAATCCATTCCCACCCATTCAAAAGTTGTTTCTATAACCAGAAGAGGTTGCAGTGGTACAGGGGGAGGTTGGTACGGATTCTTCTTCTGACAAATTTCACATTCCTGACAGTGTTTCTTTATGGAACCATACACCGCAGGCCAGTAGATTGTCATAATATGCTCTGGGTTGTCTTCTCTGCTCCTGTATGCCCTGCCGTGAGATGGTAATGGGCGAAAAAAATAATCTGATCCCTAAATGTTAGGGGTACTAGTAATTCAGGGGGATCGTCTTTTGCTCCTTTCCAGTATAATAATCAATTTTTGACAAAGAAATGTGGATAGGTCTTTGGACTTTTAGTGGCATTAACTTGGGCGTCCCGCCAGGCATTTTGTAGGGTAGGGTCGCTGGTTTGGGTATATCGGAAGTTCCTATCATGGAGCCTCGGCTTCTGGGTTATAAGGGCCATACAAGGTGTTTTTCCCGGGACAACCCCATCCCTTTTACCTGACTGGGACTGAACTATGGTTAGAAACATCCCTAAGAAGTCAGGGTTGTCGGTCCCTAGTATCAGATCCTCTAGGAGGTTACGCAATACACCCAACTGGACAATAGAGGAGGACCCTTGGACATGCGTAAGGAACACTTCTGCTACAGGATAAGGCTTGATGTCACCAAGCACACACCGCCTGTGTACCAAGGCGTCCGGTATGATCTGGCCGGTGGTAATCATACCTCCTTGGATGCCGGACTGCCGGCAGCCCTAATCCAGCAAAGCAGTGACCCACTGTCCATTCACCTGAACACATAAATGAAAACAGCTGCCCAGTTCAGCTGTATAAAGGATAGACCTAGGGAGATGGCTGTCATCCATTGGTTCATCTGAGGATTTCTTGTGGGGGCAAAGGCGAGCGATGTGACCCCTGTTGCCACATTCGAAGCACTGGGGACCCCGATGAATAGGTGCTTCAGGTTTGATGGGTCGGGGTCTCAGGGGTTCGGTGTTGTTTTGTTTACATTCTTTTTTCATATTTCCCCTGGCTGCGATGTACTGGTTTCTCCGCCTCTCAAGGAAGGGTACGAGGCTGGGCACGGGAGAAGGTGGTGGCCATCTCAACTGCTTGTTCAGTGGGAAGGTGTGTGTGTTGTTGTAGCCATCTCTGGGTGTTATAGGGGAGAGCTTCTCGGTATTGCTTTTAAGTATATATGGTCCATTATTTCTACCTTGCTGCTCTCAGAGGGTTTTAACCACTTGGCGGCTGCTTTGAGCCTAAAGTAGAGCGTTTTAGGATTTTCTCCTGTGCTCCTTTTTCTTTACAGAAACGCACCCTGTCTGCCTCAGCGTTCATTCCCAAATGGTCCAGTATAATGGACTTGATGTCGTCATATGGGGTATTTCCTGTGGGATTCGCCACCTGATAGGCGGCCTGTGCCTCACCCATGAGAAGAGGAGCCAGAAAGAAAGGTCACTTCTCTATGGGTCAACCGTAGGCTTTTGCAGCCCTCTCGAAGTTTAAAGGAAAGCGTTGGGGTCCTCACCGGCAATATACTTTTGCAGGGATATGGTGGGTGGACCCTGTGTGTTGCTTTGGGTCTCCCGGAGCCAGGAACTTAGCTAGACCTGATCCTCAGCGACTTTGTGTAGTCCTTCCAAATGGGCGCTATTGTATTTTTGAACAGGTCTCGGTCTGCTTGCACCGAGGACATCTGGCGCTCCAAGACCCATTCCATCTTCTCTTGACTTTTCACTAGGTGCTGTATTAACCACTTTAGCGCGGCGCAAATTTTCGCGCTGTGCTGAAGGTTCTAATGAGCCTATCGGCTCATGACGGAACGGTTCCGTCATGAGCACAGCTCAACCGACGCTCATGACGGAACCGTTCCGTCATGAGCATAGAAGGGGTTAAGGCATCCATTATGTCCGTACTAATGGCAAATTGTCTGCATTCTCCATCACTTGTGAGGGATCGGAATGATTGAGATAGGCAGCGCGCGGAATTTGTAACTTCCTTTTGTTTTATTTCTTTCTTTCGATATATGGTATATACTTTATGCTAGGACTTCTGTTGGGATAATGACTCTTATCCCTCTTTGGTACGCCTTGACTTCAGGGTCTGTGTCCTGTCCTCAAATTAAAGAGAAAAGTGGCATTTGGTGAGAGAGCATAATGGGAGATAACTCCCCAAGGGAGTTGAGGGATCACCATGTGGTGTCGGAGTGCGTGCAAGGGACGTGCCTTGGTAAAGGAAGGGTGCTCGGGTAGCTACTGGGTTTGTCTCTTGGCTCGCTGGCGCTGACTTTCTCCCTCCTCGTGGCCCACCCTGAGAGCTGTGCATGTACCTGTGTAAACCACACTCCTCCAGGAGCCTGGCGGGCGAAGCGCAGGGTCGTTGGCCTCCAGCACTCCCGGGTTCTCTGGAGTCTCGGTTCTCGTTGCGGGAATGAACAGCAGCTCCTATCGACTGGCACCTCTGCCTGCTCTCGGCCGGTTGCTGACTATGCGTCCCTCAGCAAACGGCGCCTTCCGGGGTCTTGCTTCTCCAGTCCTGAGACAGGGTTGTCTACCTCACTCATTGGTTCCTCATCCATGATGATGGATACAGGGGTGGAGACATGTGGAGAGCATTCCCAATTAAAGAAGCGATAAGGCGAAGAAGAGGAACGCCTTTCCGGTGCGGGGGTGTGAGCAATCGTCCAGTTTGTAGTATCCGACGGCTGTAATGAAAGAGGAGAACCCTGTCCAGGAGGGGCACACCACAAGTCATCATCATTGTCCAGATGCGCCCCGTGGTTACTCAGTCTGTGACAGACATCGAGGGCATATATCGGGGGAGTTTGCGTACATTTGTGAGAACCTAATAGGAGTGAGGTATGTGTGATGAAGGTAATTGAATTGAGCGTATTTACTTGTGGCATTTATGGTTATTATCTTTGGGAACCGTATGCACCCACTACTTGTCGGTTAGTGTGATTGAAAGTGCTGCATCCCAGTATTCTCTTCGTGTTAAGGGAGATACAGTGTCCGATCTCAGAGAGTTATATAACATAGTACTTGCCTGTTTACCCGTGCCATGTGTTAGTAGTAATCCAGATGTCATAGGTTTGTCGTGTGTGTTGCCCCATGTCCTATTTAGTTGATCAGTAAGTGATGCATACATTAAGAATGAGCCTGGGGGTATGCCATAATCGTCCACAGGAGTCTCAAACTTGCATAGAGTCGAATCGACAAACAAGTCGCCCCAAGAGGTTAGACAGGCCGCAGACCCATTGGCCATTTCTGGACGAGGAACCCTGGTAGTAGGGCCGGTGAGTAATCCTAATGGCAAGTCGCAGATGTAGGGGGGCGGCGATTGCCCTATCCATAGGTAACGTGTCCACCAGCTGCGAGCCATGGACATTATTATGTTTCCTGTCTGCTTCTGGATCACTGTTTTGAAGCCGAGCAGCCATTCTAATATCGTGGATTGGCATATGCCGGACGCCCAGCGCTTCAACTCTGTGATCCTGAGGCCTGCCAGCCACCACATTGGCCACTGCAGCTGTGTGGCTGAATAATAGTGCTCATAATTAGGGGCTCCCAGACCACCTTCCATTATTTGGGCATAAAGTTTTGTGAGGGCAGCTCTGATTCTGGTTTTACCCCAGATTTAAGACGTTAGAAGTAATTTTAGGTCTTGAAATAATTTACCTGGCAATGGGAACGGAAGCGCTGCAAAACAATACAACAACCTGGGGAGCACCAACATTTTAGATATGGCTAATACTTCCCATGGGGGAAGGTGGTAATTCTGTCCAGAACATCAAAGAAGAGTGAGCATTGATGATCGCCCTGCCAAGATTCCCATCTATTAAGTACACTTGTGAGTGAAACACTTGCACTCCTAGGTACTCAATGGAGTCTTAGGACCAGGGAAGTGTAGAATGTGTGGCAAGTCAGTCCATTGTTCAGGGGTCAGGGGCATCACTGGGAACAAGAGAGACTTTCCCCAGTTTACCTTGAGACCAGGAATGTGTCTGTAATGATCCGACAGTTCCATTTGGCTATGTAACACTGTCTGGTGGCTGCGGAGATATATATATCAGCGCATCTTCTGCATAGAGCAAGACTATTTGCCATTGATTGTGGGCTTTAATACCCATGTTGTTTGCCTTGCTGGGTAGTGCACAGGCCAAAGGTTCCATCGCTAAGACAAAAATAATTGGTGATGGACACCCCTGCCTAGTGCCCCATTCAATAACAAGGGAGTCAGAAATCTTGCTTTCGGCCAGTTATATAAAAGTTTGCTCCATTGTAGAAACTGAGGGCCTATGCCGTAGCACTCTAGCAAGGCTTTCAGATATTCCCACCCTAGGGTGTTGAAAGCCCTTTCTAGGTCTAAAGAGGTGATGCATGCTGGTTACCCTGTCGTGCATTCTAATAAGAAAAAGAGCTGGCGCAGTTTAAGGCTGGTGTTCCTGCTGGGAATTAATCTGTTTTAGTCGGTGTGCACTAGTAGTTGTGTCACTTCCAGCAATCTATGGGCCAGCACCCGCCCAGCATTTTATAATCTGTGTTCAGGAGTGACAGGGGGAGAAGCCCATCTGTAACAGATTCCTGCCCAGCGTAAAGAGCACCACTAGTACGGCCTTGCAAAGTGAGGGAGGCAGTATGCCCTTATCGTCTGCTTCTGTGTACACCTGGTGTAGACGAGGGACCAAATGTGTGTGGAACGAGGTATAAAATTCTAGGGTCTACCCATCATACCCCAGGGTTTTTCCTCTCAACAACTGTTGGATGGCATCTGTTGTTTCGGTTTCCGATATAAGGGATTCTAGGGTTGTGTAATGGGTCTGCGAGATACAGGGAAGCACTATTTGCTGCAAGAAGAGCTGTAGCTCTGTCGGCCATGAGATTGGGGGGGGGCTGCATAGGAAAGTGTAGCATTGGCAAAAAGCCAAGTTAATCTCATCTTGCTTAAGAACTAGACTGCCTTTTGGTTATATATGGCGGTGATGGGTGTTTGAGATGAGTCGGACTTCACCAGCCATGCCAGCGTCCTGCCCACCTTGTCTTTCTCCACATGTCTTCTGGCTAGGCATTTTTTGTAATCTAGGACACACAGCTGGTCTATCGATGTTTTATGGGACAGCCTAGCTTGGGCCAGTGTAGATGTGATCTGTGGGTTATAGTGTAACAGACGCTCACAATGTTGAATCTCTGTCTCAAGGGTACCCAATTCTCTGTTGAGGGTCATTCTGGCGCCATATACTGCTTTCATCATGTGTCCGCAGAAGACCACTTTGAATGCATCCCATTCCATTCCATTCCATTACTGGATGCAGTGCCCTCATTGTCTTGGAAATACGATGCAAAAGATTGTGTCAGGGAGGTGCGTAATGGGGCGTCATGTAGTGCCTCTAGGGGTGCGTGCCAAGTAGGGATTCTGGAATTGGTTTTCCCCCCATTCCAGCTGCATTTGTAGAGAGTTGTGGTCTGATAGTGTGCGGCCGAGATATTCCGTGTGAGACACCATGGGGAGGGCCCCTTGGGAACAATATGTTATGAATATTCTTGTGTGCAGCTCGTGCAGTACTGAATAATATGCGCACCTCCTATACGTAGGGTGCATAGAGTGCCATGCATCCTGTAAGTGAAGATTGGTGGCCCATGACTGTAAGTCTTGTGCCAGGGTGATAGATTGAGCGCCTGGGAGCAGGGGGAGCAAGCGGTCCTTATCTAGGTCTGGGGTGCAATTGAAGTCCTCACCCCAATAAGTTGGTCCTATAGGATCATGGAGCAGTGTAGGGGGTCAACGATTGCAGGAACGAGGATTGTCCAGAGTTGGAAGTATAAAGTGAGGTCAGTGATATCGATAGGCCATCTTATACCCCTTTCAGTGTCACATAGTGTCTGTCTTGATCTATGCGGTGTGAAGTACTTCAGTGGAGTACTATGTGCCACCCATATTAAGGCCCCTCTTGCATATCCAGAGTATGTGATTCCCACTATTGTGCCCCTCCAGCACTTATGCATTGAGGTGAGTGTATTATCGTATATTATTCAGGTGGGTGCGCCATTACAGGCCCTACAGACACTTTTGCAGTCATGACATTACTCAGCAAACCTGTGTGAAGTCCGTCACGTTAGATCATCAGCTGTTTGTGGGGTGACGGTGGGACTTCCTCCCATCACCGCTGCATGTTGTGAGTTTGTTAACGATGTGGCATCCTCCCTAAGGTTCTCAGCTTCTGACCCCGATGCTAGTGCATATCTTTCAGCATTCTTCACTGCTTGTGCTCCTTCTCTTGCCACTTGGTCTTTGGTGAGCCCCTGTTGTCGACTTCTGTTTCGTTGTCCACAATGTCTTTGTGTCAGCCACTTCAGTGTGCTCCCTCAAGATTTTCTTCATGTTGAGGAACGAGGACCTGCTGCGCTGTACCGCCAGTGTGTAGTCTGGGTATATGTGCGCCAAAGCATTTTCGACCGACCATTGGGCTGCGTGCTCTCGTTACTTGCAGTATATGATCTCTGTCATAGTAACTGAAGAGTCGTGCCATCAACTGGCCTTGGCAGGGCTCCCGGTGGGGGGGGGTGGGGGTGCCTTGGCACACTGTGGGCCCTCCCAACAGAAAAGAATTTGGACTACTTGCCCTGGAGGACAGTGTAGATGAACCAGGTTTTGAGGTAATGTTCCATACTTTGGCCCTTGGAGCACTCAAGGAGGCCCACTATGCGAACGTTGTTCCTGGGCGATCTCCTCTCCTGATACTCCACCCGATCCGGTAGGTAGTCCACCTCCTTATGTAGCGTCTTGAGCTGTTCATCCCCCACTTTCACCGTAGGTCTAAGGGCCTCCAGCATTGATTCAGAGTTCTCCACCCAGTCCTTTACCCTTTTGTGAGCTTCACGTATGAGTCCCATTTCAATGCACAGTGAGTCTATTTTGGGACCTTATGTGGATTTAATGTCCAGGATCGCTGCCAGGAGTTCATCAAAGCAATGAGAGTGATTCTGATAGGGTGTCTGGCGTTCGCTTCTCAGCCTGGGTAATGTCCGATGGGCGATCCGCGGATTCAGACGCGCCCCCTTTTTGAGCCTGAGGCCAGTCTGTTCTGTTCTTTCCCGTCTTAAGAAGATCAATGTGAGCTGTGAGCCTGATGTCGAACAGCGGTTGTGTAGAATAGCAAGGCGAGAATGTCGTCAATTGCAGGGAGCGCCCCTGGAACGTGCCCCCCACATCACCTAGCTAGGCTTGTGTTCTGATGCTTCTGCCCCAGGAAAGGGGAGGGCAGGGTGTTTCCTGACGCCCTCCCACGCAACGTGGTATGTAGTGGATTACTCCCCTGTAGTACACGGTGCCCATGCACCCCCGCTGGTCCGTTGCGTGCCTCGGTCTTGTATTTGGGGCCGGTGACTCAGGACTGATTTAATGCACAGTGTAGCCCCCTGGTGTCCGCGGCTCACGTCACACCCCCCACAGGAAAAAGGGGCTGAGGGGGGGTATTTAACTGTCCCAAGGTGCTGATGCCTGCAGAATTAGTGTCCCTCTTGGTGGCCCCATTGTTAACGTGAGTACCCGCTCTCCTACACTGTCTTAGGCCGAGGAGTTGCACCTCGTTTAGCCTGCACTGCTTAACTATGTTGGTGGGTTAGCGGTGTTCTGCATTCCTTCCCAGCAGCAGTTCTTGCGTGTTCAGTCAGGGCTTCTCCCCTCAGCAATTTGCCCTGATGTGATGTACCACAATGTCCTAGGTGCAGGATCCAGCCGGCGTGGTGGGTGCTCCATGGGGTCCCCGGTGCAAAGGCCCAGCAGGCCAACTAAAATGAGAAAGCACGCATCACTCTCTGCGTCACCCTCCGGGGGGGGGACCTGCAGTCCCAATCAAAGGGAGGGGGGAGTGAAGGCCAGAGAGTGGCACAGAAGACCCACGTAGGGTGGCAATTATGACAGGATATTGAGCAGGTCATTGCGGAGCAGCTTAGTGTGTGTCTGCTCCGACAGCCATCTTGGCCACGCCCCCATTTTTATTTTCAAGTGTTAGTGTGTAATAAAAACTAACTTTGCAAACTGCCCTCCGAGTTGCCTGCTACTATGCGTAACCCCACATTTAGAGTTGTACATATCACCATTAATCCTAACAGCAGTATCTGAAGCACATTTAAAAATGGCATAGGTTTTCTTCATACCTAGTTTTCATTCATTTGGTTTTAAAGTATGAATTGAATGTTTGATTTACAATGAAAAATCTCTTTAAGCTGTAATTCAGTTACTGCATGCTTTTGGACAGCCAACAAAAAATATATATCCTTGGAACCGGAAGGGTCTGATGGACCTAAGAGCATATTATTTTTGTGAATTTGCCATTGGGTCAAAAATCACAGATGTAAACTGTGTCAGTTGTTTGTTTCTTTTTCTTACAATTTTTTTATTTCAGTGAATACTTTCTCTGGGGAAACCATGGGCCTTCTGTACAAATGACCCCTTGCTAAATTTGGAATTTTGTCGACTTTTTAGTAAATTAGACTTTACCGGAATTCATACTTGTATCCAACACAACCCAAAAGTAGGTTCAGCAACAAAAAAAATTGAAAAATTGTCTACTTCCACTTATAATAATGTAAAAGCTGTGCTAAAATATAAAAACATATTAAAATATAAACATATTTACAACTATGGTTGTTCCCGAAAGGTGGGAAGATAGCTATCTTAGCACAGCAAACATTTTAGCAGCAAACATTTTAGGGTGCCATTCGAAAAAAAATGCACTTTCTTGCACATAATATTTTCAGTTTTTTTTTTTTAAAGTTTCTGTATTTGAGCTATTTTTTAGATTACCTCTAGGGGAATCCTTAAACCTTGGGGACCTTTAGAACCCCCAACATATGGGGAAAAAGGGACTCCAATCTAGGGTGGATACCTTTTTTGGACAAAAAAAATATATTTGAGGGCTTAAGCCGGAAGTGCCTCGAACATCACAAAAGCACTGAGGTTGGAGAAGCCTCAGCAGTTAAGCTGTTAATTGCTAAGGACTACTATTGAAATGTGTACTTTTCAAGATGTAAAAAGTATTTTTACTTCTAGCCATTTTTTTGTAAAGATTTATGAGGGCCCGGTAGCTTTCCAAACACAAGTTTTGCAAAAACCAGGCCAAATCAAGCATTGGCAGCGCTGAAAGGCTGGTGGTCAATGCCAAAAATATTGGCTTTGCCAGTGCTTGTTTCTGACGTAGCCACTGACAGTAGATTTATTTTTATTTAATTTATTTTTATTTATGCAATTTTATATAGCGCGGACTTTACCCGAAGGTGTCAGAGCGCTTCACAATAGGAACAGAAAAGATACAAACTGAGAACGTTACACGAGCAACAGATTGCAGAGGCATTCGTTATGTTACATACGGTAAAGTGATAATTGTGAGCAACCAAGAATACATGAGGTAGACAAGGTAATTGTGACACTTGTGAGCAAACAAAATACATGAGGTAGTACATGAGGTAGTAAAAAGTGCTCAGGAGGGAAAAGTGACAAGAGTGCAGGCTACAAGAGAAAATAGAGTATAATTTGTGGTATAATACTGCAGTATATGTTACACACTCAAGCACAAGTGGGTGCACACTGTGGGTGCTTGACTGTGCTTACGCTTTTTCTCTGACCTGGACTGTGGCATCACCCCCTCCACTTGGGATATCGTGGGCTCTCTTACTTTGCTTATGCAGTCTGTTGTGACCTTTTTAACTGTTCTGCGACATAAATTAGTTGTAACTTTCCGAGCAACTATTTGAAAAATGCTACTATAACCCCGACGTTTGCAAGCGCTATATAATACTGTAACACTAAATTAAAACGGAAACTTTTGATTTAGATGACCTTCTTGCATTGAGGTAATGAATTTTTGAAGAGGAAGTACTGTAAAATGATTGAAGGATACGTTATTGCGATTAAAAGGAGGGGTTACCCCCAAGTAAATAGTTGATACACAAATACAGGCAGACCCTGAGTTATGCCAGTTCCGCCAGGGGGCCCCTCCCCCATCATCCACCTCCCTTGTTTAAATAGGCAGTGTTGCTTCTCGGACGCCCCTCCTCCCACATCCCACAGAGCACTCCCTGATTATAGGGTTGTACGGCGCAGCCGGGGGCCCAGGCCCAGCCCGGCTGCCGCCTCTGTATGTTTCCAAAGCTTGTCCTGCACGCAGGAGAAAACACAGCCCCGGTGGGACATGTGTACGCTGCCTGTGATAGGAGGGGCCAACCAGGGCAGTGCACATCTCACCCAATCCTCCTCTCTGCCTGCCTTTGACAGAGCACCATGTCCATGTAGGGAGGCTTGGAATGCTCCATCCAATCGAGGGGTGAGGGATACAGTCGGAGAATTCATATTAATAATACTGATGACATGACAAGTGTGTTTGTGGTAACGTAATACAGCAGCTTAAAAAATAAAATGCTTCGTTAGTTAAATAGTTGAAATATGCACTAAAAAAGTGAAACTGGTGTGAGAATCGGGTTGTACCACTTGCTCAAGTCCCCTCTCTGCTGGCTTTCTGGCATGGGCGGAGCGGCTGCCGGACGTCCATCGCACACAGTGTAATCCTGTGCACTGAGCTGGCTGTGCTCGGGATCGGCGCCTGTGGGAAGCTCGGCGACACCTTAGGGCCCCGCGGCGGATCTCCCCTCCCGGCCCAAAGAAGAGGGGATGGATTAAGGACTGGCAAATGGTGGAGCTGCCCCGCTCTGTGTGTCCGGGCTGCAGAGCAGGGCTCATGGATTCAAGGATGCTGGTCCTATGAGTGGCACTATGGCTGCCCAGTCAAGGTAAGTGGGGTACAGAAACTTCGAAGGGGATTGGGAGGCGTGAGACAGGTTGTTTTAGTCGCAGTGTGCCGGAAGGAGTGACAGTATCACCTAGCGTAAGACAGATGCCAGTATCCCACCCAGAAAGTAGGGACGGCGCCTCTGAAAATGGGACAGGTGGCAGCCCTCGCCTGGGGCAGGCTTGGGATTTAAACACTCCGCATGCCATCGGACGCACATCGCCGAGTCATCACTTTCTACCTCTCCGTCCCCGTGCAGACTGGCACAAGGAACGGAAGCCCTCCTTTTGAAAACTCTCGAACGAGTCACTGTGCCGTATTTTCCATACTGCTTATTCGTCGGCTCTTTCTTGGCCCTCTGACCGTGTAATGCTCTCATCGGTGCACCCCTTTTTTGGCCCTAGGTCAATCGCAGTCGGCGCCATTAAAATAGTTGTGCTTTAGCAGATGCATATTTGTTAGCGTACGTGGACCTTTCTAACTCCATGCCCATATGCCGTAGTATTTCCCTTCACGTGTGCACATAACTGTATAGTGTTCATGTGCACACGCAACTGCATAATTGTGCGCTCCTTCGTGTGTACGTGCAGGAGTGCATCTGCGACTAAACATCTCTGTATGTCCGCGCGTCGGCACACACACAATTCTAACCTCCTGGGGGTAGACGTGGTATTTGCACGGGTTCTAAGTATTCATGTAAAGGATGAAAACCTAGGCACGTAGTGCAAACATATGTTGGGGCCGAAGTTGTTTTGTTCAGTGGGTTGAGGGCACATTAATGAGCTCTGCATTTCACCTAAGCATTCTATTTTAGCAGAAAGCTTCGAGACAAGTTAGGGCTTTTCATACTCTTATTTTCCACAGTCCTTGGATTTCAGAAGTACGATGACATTTTAACACAACAATAAACAAGCGCGTTTTGCTGGCTCCGCATACAGCATTACTTCGGTTTGGTGCAGATGTACAGTAATAACGATTCCGTAATTAAATGTGTGCTCCACCTAGTACATTGATTTCACATCTTCTTCTGGTTGCATTCAACCGAGTGACATCGTGAGTGTATCGTGCGAGATGGAGTAGCTGGAGGAAATAACAACTCAAAGGCAGTAGTACGTACTGAGCGCACCATGGCACTGCCGTGACTGACTGTCAATAAGCTTTACCTAATTACTGAGCATCGTTTTACGTAGTAGATAGATCAGATGAGAATCGCTCTTTTCGAAGACAGGTCTCTACCAAACTTCTCCCTCTTCAGTACTTGCTGCCCGTATCCCTTCAGTTGTTCAGAGTTGAAGATCACCGAAGCGTGTTTGCTGTTTGCACATCTGTGGCCTGTGACCAAATATCCGGATTTGTTGTCCTCTCAAGAGCCTTTGTGTCTATAAGCGCTAAGACCTTACATCGTGTGCCGCCAGAGACCGAAGTTAATATGCAACCCGTAATCGCCCTGGTTGCATCACACATTGTTTGTTTCCAGACGATCCGACGACACTGGGCGCCTCTGCCCTCAGAGTGCCAGCACCGAATACTAGCATTCTGTGTTTCTGGGCCTTGCGGTAGAGCTGAAAAGGCACACACGACCTTACCTTCCAAAGGATGCACTTAGGAGCCAGACTCTGTGCGGCCCACTCATGCAGCAGACTGACAGACCAGTCACTCCAAGCCTGCAGTCTGCATTGTTGGCGAAGTAAAAACGCCCGGGAGCACCTAACTCCGATCGATACATTGCAACATATCTATCACGATCTGTGCCCCGTCAGACGGACATTACCTTCCAATCCACCATAACGAGTGATTTGATTGATTTGATTTAAACTTTATTGTTCAGTTAATTAAAACCATAACAATTTAGAAGATAAAACACATCCATTATATAAAAAAATGCTTTGTTTTGTTTTGTAAAATACGTTAAAATTAGTAATAAAACGTCTATTATAAGGCAAAAGGTAAAACTCAAAGATTTCCGATCAATATTTACATCATTGTGCAATAGTTCAAATCATTAGGATTAGATATCTTCATGTTGTTTAATGCGTTTCTCAAATGCCTGCAAGAACTTCACCAGCTTACAATGTAACCGAGGAGCAGTTGTATCTAGGCATCCAATAATGGCAGATCTACATGTTCGCAACTTCTTGATCCGAAAACTATTCTTTTTAATATATGTCCGTTCCTTGGACAGCGACTTACAAAGGCAAATTATGTGTATAAGATCTTCTTTGGAGCTGCCACACAAACGACATGAGACAGCTGCCAACTGTTTCCAGGCTGGTTCTTCAGCTAATGTTGGGAAGTTACCAAATCTCAATAACATCAGCTCCCTTTTGATAAAAATGGAGTAAGTTGTTTCCAAGTACAGTGCCGGTGTCAGTGTCTTATAGCCATTTATTACCATCCAAGAGTGCGAACGATGAGAGAAAATTTCTTTATCCAAAACAAGTGAATGAAGATTAGCTGCTTTATTTAATATCTTTTTTAATAAAGCAAATGACAAATTTGTATCCCATAGAGTTTTTGAACTTGTGGCCTCCAAAGCATACGTAAGGAATTGATTGGCTTTGGATTTTTTTTGGGATTGAAGTTCTTGCCATAAATAGGTATTAAGATTGCTATTAACTGCTTTTTGCTTTATCTGATACCACATCTTAATGTATGAGTATAGTCTGCCCAGGGCTTCATTTTTTAATCCAAATTCGAGTCGCATTTGCGCTGGTGATGTCATACTGGGTAATCGTAAAACCTTTTTATAAATTTTGGTTGTTAAACTATTCAATAGATCCGCGTCCGTTCCGTGCATTGCCACACTTGCATAGGTCAGGGTTGGGAGAACTTTGTTGGCCATCACAGTTAATAAGGGTTTGAGTGATGGACCTTCCAGTTTTTTTGTCAACGTACTTAAACCAAATATCAAGGCTCCCGCTCTTTGAGTCAGATATTTCTTCTGTTCTTTTAAATTAAGCTTATCGTCAAGGTAGAAGCCCAAGTATTTATATGCTGAAACTTTCTCTAATGGTTTTCCCTTTAACCAAATGGCGTGATGTGATCCGCGGCGATTGGTTATCAGCATAGTTTTTGTTCCAATCCACCATAACGAGTGAAAGTAGTTGGACGGGTACGTTCTGTCTCATCGCCATTAGTAATAAAATAAATGGACTTGAAACCGTTCCTTACCAATCCCCATATTCTTGTCCTTACATTTACAGGCAATCACACACCTTGCTTGTTCAACAATCACTGTAAAGACCCAAAGGTAATCCATATAGCTATTGCAGTCCCTGATTACATTTCACATATTTTAGTTCATCTCTTATTCCGTAAGTCTTTGTTTTTGCAGATGCTGTGTTTCTGTAGTTTTTTTCATGGAGCTCTTTTGTAGAGCACCGTGAACTGAGTTGCCTCCAGATGTCTGAGTGTGAGTTCAAGTTGTAAGTGAGTCTTTACTGCAGGCCAGCATTGAGAGCTCTGGAGCAGGAGTGGAGTACAATGCGAGCTGCTCACGGTGCCCATCAGTGGCTCATAAAAAAGTGCTCAGAAAAGATTCACATCTGATCCTTGGCCTACCTGCAGAGCGCAAAGAGCGACAGTCACTTAGGTGCCAGTTGTGATTTTGAGGGAAAGGGTATAAAGGTGGAGAACAGGTATCACACTATTGTCAGTATCAAAGCAAGATCCAATGCATACGGGTGAATGGTTGGGTTGTGTGTGGGTGGGATGGTGAAGTGGAGGAGATGAAGAGTATACCACAAAGGTAGAGTCAAAAGACCGGCGCCGAAGTGGAAAGAGATGACTCGTGAGATATGGAGATGGAGGATTACAGAAAGATGTGCGTAGAAAGGCCGCATAGAGTGAGAGACTGCAGGGGGAAATGGTTTGAAGGGGAGAACTGGAGTGATTGAGATACAGAAGGTCATTACCCAATCCACAAACCTTAGTAAAGTTTAATTCACAGTTTCATCTTTTCAGAATGGAAACATTTCAATTTTATCTATTCACAATGAAGTCATTGCTTTAGCTTATTTATTTGATACTGCTAGCAAACTTTGACCAAGACAATATGCCTAGCTTACTTTAAGCATTTGTCTATTGTTGTGTTATATGCCTGAGTGCAATAACGGAAAGCTCACAGTCACCCAAATACTGGTCAGGCGGCATGCTGTGTGACACAGGATTTTAGTTTGTGATTTAAGCCTTACCCTTCATTACTTTGGCTGCACCCCTTGTAAGGGATTCCTAGTCACACTTTTTTGCCACACCTTTATTACAGACCTCGCCCCACCTTTTCATTCCACTTAAAGCACTGTTTGGGACCACCACCAGCGCACTTTGGAACACAGATCTGTTTCCCCTAGCAGTCAGTTATTACATTCGTTCAATAGGCCGATTCAGACCAAATAGACTTTTTTTTTTTAACAAAAGGGTATGCCCGCTTCTTTTCTGTGATTCTTCACATTCATTAGAAGATTGTGAGTAGAGCTGAAATGGGTGTGGATTATTTGGAGGCAGTGAAAAACCATCATCCTACTGATGAGAATCTGCATTGTTGGATAGAGTATATATATACTTGGGCACACAACAGGAAGTAAGCGCATCTCGATCACACTTGCAAATTGGTCAGAATGCAAAACCCTTTTAAACTAACAGATTATTATTGAAGGTTTTTTTTTATTTTCTATTAAAGAACATATAGGGATGGCTGCCTCTATGAAGGAGACAGTAACTTGAATACACATCTCACTATACATAATAAGGTGTATATAATGCCATTAGCAGTGCAACTTTTACATTCCAGTGTGTTACTTCCACTCTCTAGTTCGCCCACAATGTTTTTATCTCATATCTCGTTCCATCTTTTACCTCCACCTTTTTCAAAACCCAGTTCCCTCTTCATAATCCCTATCAACTATTCCTTCTAGAAGACAAAACATGTTCTCTCAATCCAAATCATTACACTGATTAATCAAGAAGTTGTAATCTACAGTCCTATTACCCTCCACATTTCTGCAGCGCTTTCCCGGACTTGTCAACTCAGTAGAGGGTTACGTTGGCCATTCTTTTGGAACAGGTGGAAGTATTTTTTAAATTATAGCTTAAGGTATCTCATACTTTGCCTTACCATCTGTGAATGGAGTGCATATGCATTGTCGGATTTATGAATGCTGGCATCCATCCTGTCTCCTGACTTGAGATCAGTCCACTTACTGAAATTCACTGGGGGTTTGTGAGTCCAACATAAAATGTCGGGTCTTCAGTGCAAATTATCCCTGTTATATCTCGGAATTGTAGTTAAAACAGTTTTTTCGGAGGTGCCGATTCAAGGCATGGGAAACTCCACCGATTGTTGCACATTGCGCATTTGTGCCTGCATGTCATATCTAGCTGATAGTCTAACTGGTACTGTGTGCAGTTGTATATTGACTTTGTGTAGTTGTTTGCTATTTGGCCATCACTGTAACTTATTTAAGTTTTTGGTAGAGGGTGTGTCTTGATGTTCATCTGTGGATTGTCTGCCAGAATCTAAGAAATAAAATATGAAAACAAATAGGTTATGACATTAGTTGGGTAGTAACAAACCTTCGTGTAAGGTGTGAAGAATTTCCAGTTAGTGATCATGGGTTAACTGATGGAGTCACTGCTTTCTTACTCTCCAGGTAGGTTTCTTATATTTATTGTAGGCATCCGCAGTATCGTTCTCCAGACGGAGAGGGGTCGGTGCAGTGCACTGCAATTCATAGTGGTGTAGGCAATCCTCCAAAGATCAACATTGTCAGAGAAGATACATTTTAAGTGTTGAACAGAGATTAATTCATGCATTTGTGCTGTGCTATTTTAACAGAGACGTATGTTTGGCTTAAGTTGTCCTCTCTTTGCAAACATAAAGACGGCTGTTTGTTTTAGAACTCTAGTACTATTTCTACATCATCATTTTTCATAAGCACTCTGAATTCCAGATAACATTTGTTGTAGTTAAACAAAGCTTTTTTTACCATTATTGCTAAGAGTCATTAAGCCCAAAGTGAGGAAATGTACAAGCAATACAATAGGTTTAATTGGACTTATTGGGGAGTGATTTAATGTGTTTGTATGACAACAGAGTCCATTGTTGGAACATTGAGGTGCATGTTATTGCTGGGACATACACGTGGACAATGAGTGGTCCCGTTCACCCCATAAAGTTGCATCAGTTTATCTGATGCAACTTTAAAATACACAGTGATAACCTAGAACCATCGCTTATTTTGAATGAGAATGAAAGACAAGCTGGGCATGTACCTAAAAAAAAATAGATAACTATTTTGTATCCGAGGATGCCTTGCCAGATCTCTGGAAGGGGTAACCCAATTTTTTCCTCGCCCCTTATGTGTTACTCCAAGGAAGTGGTAACAAAGTACAGGTCTTATTCCACACATCGGAAGCTTAGTCCATGATTGTAATTTATCTGGCATGCACTGAAGCAGCTGGTTTTTGGCAATGGCTTTTTATTAGAGATTCACTAGCATTAAGAAGACATCTGCAATGAAAAAGTTGCCCGTCAAAGATGTGTAAAACTATGGTGTTCCTTGAGGGTGGCAGTCATGCCAGTTGTCAGTGTAACTACTGGATGTATATCAGTCATGGATGTGTCTGGGATTATGGACATAAGTAATGTTGCAGACTAGAGCGCTGCCGCAAAAGAGTGTCTCTTGCTTGGGTGACTAACACTACCAACATGTTCTAGGAATACCAAATAAACATGGCCCTAGTGGGAGGGATTGACATGCGGGGATGGCTAAGGCCAGACTGGAATGACCTCACCCTGTCATTATGGAAGGAATAACCCGTCTGCACCAAGGGCTGCAGATTTCTCTCTCGGAGGGCATTTCTGAACACCCAGCTCATTCTGGGAGCACTGTCCGTTTCAGGCTGAACATCTGTGAGTAGGGGCCATGGCCACTTGATTTCTGTGGCAATGGAGGGACAAGTTATGTGACAAGGTTGTTTATATTTTTCTACCAGGAAAGGCAAACTACGCAACAGGTTCCTTGGCATTATCGTTCTATCATGCCATTTTACCATGCATTGCTACAAACTGTGTCTCAACACTACAAAAAAGATGGGCTTATTATTAAACTATAAACAATCAGCCGTGCCTGTTCACAATATTATTTATTTGTCAAGAGTTCATTATTTTGTCTTGCATCAAAGCACTGGAACACCCTTTCAGTAGCACAGAATTTTCCATCACATTACAATGTTTTGTGTAAAATATATACATTGTTACACAGAGCGAAAATCGAAGCCAGACCTACACAGGTTTTGGAATGATTAGTGCACTTGTCCACCCTATACTTCGCACCTGTGTAAGGCTCGTTTTCCGCTTTGGGTTTTATGTATGCGTACAGTATCCGCTTCTGGAATCTTGTTCACTAAATCGTAACGTCCACATTGAATAGCAGTGTACTTTACGCACTTAAATACGCATCTGTCAACCAGAGCTACTAAAGTTGACTCTAAGCCACTGGTAAAGCCCTTACATTTTATGCAATGTCGTCCAGCTTTTTTATATGACTTTCAAATTTGTATATATGTGCTGTTTTAGCAACATTTTTATGGGCAGTTATTACTCGGAGGAAATTATTAACGTGGGAACAAAGTATTGTTGTTCCTCTTTAAGCTGTATCTGCATCTGTATTTTATCTGGTTTTAAAACAGCGTATTGTATTTTATCTTGCACATATATATTGTTTTTATTTTGTATGCTTTTATGATTAACACTATGATATTGAATAAAGCTTATTTTGATTTGACTCTAAGCTAAGCACAAAATATTTGGTATATTGCAGAATTCCAAAGATCTTCTGAAATAATGTCAGCTATGGGAGAATGGGAAAGGAAACAAAACATTTTTATGGCAAAGAACCGATATTTCTTTCCCACTGTGTTTGATTAGCAATCTAGGATTGTATTTCCTGCTGCAGGCAAGCCTTCTTCCTCCTCCTAGTTCATAAATTGAGGAATTTATTGTAGCCCTGTGTGAAATTTCAAAAAAAGTTATTTTGCCAAAATGAAATTCACATGGAGTATCTTGCATGAAAATTAAACGCCAGGGTATACTTTGCATCCAAAAGTGATGAAAGATACTGGTACTGAGTGCTCGTTCAAGGAGCAACTTCTCCCACATGACTTTTTCTGCTCCAACCTGTCTTCCGCAGTTGTCAGTTTCCACAGGTGGAGTCAAAATGTAATACAACTTTCTCACCTATTTAATCCTGATATACAGCAATCGGCAAGCGATATAACCAGCCAACATTTTCAAAATGCTGCATTCGGTGTCGTAGTCAATAAGCAGCATTTGTAGTATCGTTGGATCGATTTGAGCGAGGAACACTTATTTTTTGTTGAAAACTGTAGAATAGTGATAAATCCATTATCAGATAGAAAAATGGATTGGCGCAGGATTGTTTATTTCCAGTAGCCTATACAAAAGGATTAAGCGTGTTAAGTATACAGGTTCCTTTCTTAACAGGAATGTCTAAGCCCACTAATGAATCTATATACAAGATGGCCAAGTTGTGCTTGCCAGTTTGGCACTCTCGCTGGAATGGAGCAACAAAAAATAAAGTAAGCAAGCAAGCACCAACAAGAAGCAAGAATGAGGCAGAGAAACACATTTCTATAGCAAAAACAGAAACAGGGCAGATTTTAATTTGCTTGACAGTCTTCTTTATCACCTCCTGCACCAGACGTATTAGGATGCACTAGGTGGGACTCAAAATAAACATTAAATAATAAAACATTTGGTAGGAAATAATTTGGAGCTTAACGATCCATTTTTTGCTGTCAGCTGTGAGAAATATAGACCATGCAGATATATTTTTCAGTAACTGTTGGACGTAATTATGTAGTAGGAATTCAAGACAGCTATAATGTATACTTAGAACATTCGATTTGCGAAGAAAAGATCAAGGAAGGAGCTGACAGTTAACGTATATGTATTGAGTGAATATCTTCTTGAAGTGGCTTCTGTTCCCCTTCAATGCACAACATTGAAATAGAATGGCTGTAAGCTTTCATCACATGCACTGCAGCTGTGGACAGTTCAGGAGATACTGGACTGACTATTATGAGGTGGCGTGAAACTGAATTGCTGGTATGGTAGTTCAAGTTCAAGTTCAGGGATTTATATAGCGCACTACTCACCCAGAGGGTCTCAAGGCGCTTGGGGAGGGGGGGGGATCATTTTTTGTCGAATAGCCAGGTTTTAAGTTCTTTTCTGAAGGAGATGTGGTTCTGTGTAAGGCGGAGGTGAGTGGGGAGTGAGTTCCAGGTCTTGGCCGCCAAGTAGGAGAAGGATCTACCTCCCATGGTGGATCTTCGGATACGCGGGACTGCGGTGAGGGCTTGATTGGAGGATCTTAGTTGGCGGGTGGGTGTGTAGAAGGACAGTCGAGTGTTGAGGCATTCGGGTCCTAGTTTGTAAAGGGCCTTGTGTGCGTGGGTGAGGAGACGGAACGTTATTCTCTTGTTGACGGGAAGCCAGTGGAGGTCTTTCAGGTGTCCGGTAATGTGATCTTGGCGAGGGATGTCCAAAATGAGTCTCGCTGATGCGTTTTGGATGCGTTGGAGTTTTTTCTGTAATTTGGCTGTGATTCCGGCGCATAGTGTGTTTCCGTAGTCCAGCCGACTCGTGACCAGTGCGTGGGTGACAGTCTTTCTTGTCTCGGGGGGGATCCAACGGAAGATTTTTTTGAGCATACGAAGTACGTTGAAGCAGGAGGATGAGACTGCGTTGACTTGTCTGGACCTCGAGAGTGAGGAGTCTAGGATGAAGCCAAGGTTACGTGCGTGGTCAGTGGGCGTGGGTGCTGTGCCCAGAGTCGAAGGCCACCATGAGTCGTCCCATGCAGAGGGGGAGGATCCTAGGATGAGCACCTCCGTTTTGTCTGAGTTAAGTTTTAGGCGGCTGTGTTTCATCCATTCGGCTACTTCTTTCATGCCTTAGTGAAGATTGGTTTTGGCGGTGTTAGGGTCTTTGGTGAGGGAAAGGATTAACTGGGTGTCGTCAGCGTAGGAGATGATGTTAAGGTTGTGTTGTCGCGCGATGGATGCGAGTGGGCTCATATAAACGTTGAAGAGGGTGGGACTGAGTGAAGATCCTTGTGGTACGCCGCAGATGACTTCAGTGGCCTCTGATTTGAATGGGGGAAGTCGGACTCTTTGAGTTCTCCCAGCGAGGAACGAGATGATCCAGGCCAAGGCTTTTCCTTGTATGCCAATGTTGCTGAGGCGTTGTACAAGGGTGCACCTATCTGCACCAAAGTCAGGCTGAAAAACAATGGAGTTGAAAGTAACCAGAATTCATTCTCCCTAAGTAGACAGAGTATGTCCAGACTTGTGTACGGACTTTGTTGTGCCTCAGGAAGTACAGCTACACTCATCTAAAGTAGCCCATTGGTTGGCTGCTTTTAGAGGGTTGGCCATAGGCCAGACCTTGCGGCCAAACCTCCACTGTGCACAGCGTGGGGTTAGTTAGCTGCATGCGGCCAACTCCTGCTGCAAATGGCCAAAGGCCGTGCGCGGGTTGGGGTAAGCCAAAGATTACAGTGAATTTATAGTTGGGTTCAGATTTTACACACTCTAAGCCATAGATATTCATCAGTTATATTTAAAGTTATGTCAAGTAACTATAACTTGTGCTCTAAGGTAACTATAATTCATGCCCTTGCCATGAACTGCTTATTCATCACTCCTAAAATCTACTATGATATCAATTATTGATGAGAAAACTATGCATGGTGGTGGCGTGAGTTATCGTTACATTAGGGCATGAATTATAGGGACTTGAGATAGCTCTAAATATAACTACTGAATTTCTATGGTTTTGTGTGTGTAAAATTTGAACCTAACTATAATTTCCCTGTTACGTTTGTTTATTTTTTTCAGTGAATAAACACACTTTCTATCTCTTGCCCTCGCTCTCTTGCGCTCTCTCTCTCGCCCTCTCTCACTCCCTCTCTTGGATCAACTGCCGTTCAAATTTTGCACCTGCCCACCACAGCATATGGCAGTGCGTCAGCCATTGGCTCTTTTGTACTGTGCTGAATTTTTCCTTATCATGCATCCCACTTCAGGGATCGACTGTCTTCACTGTGAGTGATACTATTCTCAAAGACCACATCTGCATGCAAAGTAGTTGCCTTCAGTGCCAGGGACTACTAAGGCAATGACTGCTATTTTTATACAAAATAATATTTTTCTTGTAGCTGATTTTTTTTTTCCTTTTTTGTTATTGGTTGTGCCCAGTAGCTCTCCCAACAATAACAGTTTGACAAAACAAAGGTTGACGAAGATTAAATGCTGCCAGCCAGAGTCACTTATTGATTTTGCCAATGGTTGTTTCACATGAATGCCCTTTCATTTTTCTATGTACTTATAATGGTGTGATGAAGTAGGATTTGGACTTCAAATATGCATTTCCAAAGCACACTCCCTATCTCTTGAGCCAGGCATTTGCACGGTAGGATGAAATCCCATACCGAAAACAAAACTAAATGATTGTTATTTTTTTCTACAACGGAATGTTTACATCACCGTTAACAATGTGATGTGCAGACAAGTGACATATTTCGCACATTTTAATGCAGATGTTATATAGTATTGCAGAAATTGCTCAGTATCACAAATGTTTTGTCTTATGAGGGCTTCACTTATGTCAATGCTGACTTTTTAATAAAACTAATAAACTCTGTTGTGGGTATTTAAATCACTTTGATATTTGGCAGAACTATTTGTAATTCCTGCCTAGGTCCTTGGTTTATTTGCCCTTCCCCGTGTCCCTCTTTTTAGGTTTCACTGGGGGGCGGAGCCGTTAGGCTCCTCCTCCAGAGAAATCTGTAGTTTCTAGTATGGGTGACTTGAACACGCCTCTCTGCTTCATTGGCTAGCTCCATAAATGGAGGCTAGCCATTGGAACAGAGAGGCGTCCGTCAATGCCGGACCAGACACGGGGGCGTTCCCGAGATTCTTTGGCTTTTGCCGACGTCACGCGACGCCGGGAACGCCCCCGTGTCTGGTCCGGCCGGGCCGTGCTTGCTGCTGTCCTGCCTTGTGTCCCTCCTCCCGCCGTCCCCACGTTTCCCGCCTCCCTCCCGCCGTCCGTTCCTCTCGTGTCCTTTCCCGCCCCCCTCCCGCCCCCTGTGTCTTCTCCCGCCCCCTCCCGCCGTCCGTTCCTCTCCCGCCCCCCCCCGTGTCCTCGTAGGTGCTGCCGCCATTTTTTAAAATTTTTTTTTAATCCGCGGCTGCCCACGCCGCACTTGTGCCAATTTTCGTGCCTCACGCCCCCTGTGTCCTCTCCCGCCCCCTCCCGCCGTCCGTTCCTCTCCCGCCCCCCCGTGTCCTCGTAGGTGCTGCCGCCCGTCAGCTGCTCGGCACCTTGGCCGAGGCACGAAGGGGCTGCGACCGCATTGGTGGCTCGTCGACAGAGGCGCGCTCTGATTGGCCGCTGCAGTGGGCCTGTCCCCGTGAGCTGCGCCGCCGTTGAGTCTCACCCGCCACTCCCACACCCATGTCTGTTGCCGGGGTGGGGGGGGCACCGGACTGGAAATGGCGGTGCCCGGGGAGCTTTGAGACGGGCCGCCATCGCTGGGCCGGTGTGCCCTCTTTCCTTTGAGAAAGCTTGCCTGCCATCAGGGATCGGATTGCGGAGTACTGAGCTTTGCCCCTGACACCATCGAGCCTGCGTGAGGTGCTGGTTCCAGGCCTCATGCGGCCGTGAGAGGGAACGAGGTAGCGGAGAACTCTGGTGGCTGCGGCAACTGCAGTGAAGGCGGGCTCTGTGTACCCGGCGCCGGAGCTGTTAAGTGTGGCACGGCATAGCACAGGTCCATGGTGGCAGAGGCAGGTCAGGCGGGGGGCAGGCGGCGCTGCTCTCTGCCCTGAAGGTGTCCCGTCTGCTGGTCCCTCTCTGGCGGCGATTGGGACAGGTCGTGCCCATTTTGTAGTGGGGCGCTCAGCGACCGACTTCCTGCCAGTATCTGGCCCTGCGACTCGGCTCCCCGTCCATGGGATCAACTCCCGTCTTCTCTCCCGATACCTGAGGCCTCATGTACTTGGAGCGACCCCGGCCAAAACAGACTCTGGTGAGTGCCGCCGCGCCCCCCACAGCAAAGACTGCCCGCAGCCCCTTTCCAGTATCGCCAGTAGATTATTCTGAAGCGCCATGCCATTTTGCGGTTGGAAAGGCTCTGAATTTATGAATCGGAGCCTTACCGACCATTAAATGGCATGATACATGAGGGCCTCTGTTCTTTAATTCTGCACATTTCCCAAACAGACATACATCATCATTCTGTGCACACACCGTGGTCTGTCATTAAAGTCCCTCCAGCACGAGGAAAGTCACACCCCGACCTGCCGAAAAGCCCTGTGCTGTGATGCTAATTGCAGATTGTGTGCTCTGCAAATGTCACAAATCGGTAACAATAACTGCATGCCATTATCCAGTAAAACTAGAAAAGCGAGAGCTGGGCTCTGACAACTGAATTCTTGAGTTGGAAGTTACCAAATGACTGAATGGTGGCCAGGTTGACGTTGTCTTCCCACATCCAGGGTTTTTTCAACAAATCATTCTGGTCTACATTTATAGCTCTGCTGAAATGTACTGATACTACAACTCCTAGAATGCATTATGTTTATGCATGTACGCTCATGAATTTTAACCTAGCACCAGACAACGATGTGACTGTGTGCAATCATTCTCGTTTAACACTGAGGCTCGGTATGTCCTGCTTTGCATTGGCTTGGCATTGGACTTCTTTTCCGCTTTTACAGTCCAACGAAAAATGATCTGCTTACATTTATTACTTTTTGCTGCGCACAGGACCTGCAAAATTATGAAATGACAGCACCCGGGACTAATTAGGCCCGCATTGTTATTTGAAGGCAATATTCCGCTAGTTGAATAGCGCTGAGCTGTAAAAACACACCATTAAAACATCTGACGTCCATTTGCCACGTTAAGCCAGCTCGTGCTCCTCGGAGACCGGCCTAACGTGTACTCCGCTATGGCGCACGGTACATTCTCTTATTCTTAAGCAAATGTGCTCTCGCTCCGTGACCCGTGAGTTTAAATTCCTGTTTATGTAGAAGGCGAGGGGAAGCCCTGGGTCTAACTGACAGCATGGAGGAGAGGCAGCAGGGAATCAAACAAAGGCCCCATAGCAGAACTTTCAAGGCTGTTTGAAGTGCTTAGTTTGTGTTTTTTTAAAAAATTGCGGTGGCCTAAAATGTTATTCTGGAACCTGTCTAGGGAGCTGCTCAATGGCCTAGCAAGACTGTGTATCCTTAATTTCCACCTCACTCTGCACTGCCTATTTCGTCACTCTTGCAGGTTTTTCTTCACCCCTTGCTTTCTGTATTTGTCACTGTTTTCCTCTCTTTCTCTCCCTCCTTCATTCTCTCTCTCCCTCCCTCCTTCATTCTCTCTCTCCCTCCTTTATTCCAATCCAATCCAAAAATCTTTATTTCGGCCTTTTAGGCCATAAAGGAAGCATACAGATACATACAACAGTATAAAAACATCATTGGAATGTACAAAAATACAAGTAACGAGACATTCTTATCCATCTTTAAAATCGAATAGATAAAATACATAAAAAAAGGGGAACAGCTCAATTCATTACATGGGAGTAAAATTGACATAATGGTAAGGACGTTAGCAACGGAAGCCGTAAAAACAATAAGACAGTGGCAGGAAATTCAATCTATGTTAGATTCTCCTTAATCAGCTTGGACCTCTTACGCCACATGGCAAGGAGAAATTTGGAAACTGCAAATACAATATGGGGGGAAGAGTCAGATTTCAGTATTCTGTAAGATGACAGACAGTTCCTTATAGCCATGTTCCTGCATAAGGGCACCAACCAATATTTCCTTGAGGATTTATATGTGGGGCAGAAAAACAGAACATGGATTTCGTCCTCATCGCACAGTTTGCAACCAGGGCATAACTTATCCCCCCCATTGGTCCATTTGCTAGTAAAGGATTTGATTGGCAGGGAGCCATACCGCCACTGTAAAAACAACTTCCTTGCCAAGGTTGGGTATATAAAATCCAAGAAGGTTTCAAACTTATATGAATTTTTGGATTGAGTAAAACAGTGAGTAAGGGTGCCGGTGCTAAGTGCAGTCATGTGAGATGTGAGTTTTTGTTCCTTGTACACTTCCACTAGTCTTTTCCGGGGTACCTTGCTACATCCTAATTCTGGAGTCACCCAAAGCTCGCTAAAACCAAGCCTATACAATTCTTTTTTTACGAAGGCTAGCCAGGGTATCTTGCCATTGTGGTTCAGGTTCATGACATTTACCAGATCTTGCCTGTAATGGCTAAGCTCCTTCGTTGACCACAGTCTATGCCAAAATCTAATGGGTTTGGAATTGAGATCCTCTCTGATGGAAGGTAGACCCAGATCCAGACGTATGGGAAGTAGGGGAGTTGCAGTTGGGAGGGCCAGGAGACGCCTCATAAAGTTATTTTCAACCCCAACCAGCTCTATTGCCGCTTGGTGCCCCCATAGCTCGCTTCCATAGAGTGCGGCTGGTTTCGCTTGCACTTTATACATCTCAACTGCAGGAGCTATAGGTTTATAGGTTGAGGTGTTGGTAACCTTTAAGATAGCCCCAGACAGTTGGGATAGCCTCAATCGCGAGCTTGCAATCTGTGGGTGCCATGAGAGGTTCTCCTGCAGGGTTACACCCAAATACTGAAAGGTTTTGACCCTCTCTAGGATCGTAGAATTTAAGGTTGGGTTGGGTCTAGTTGTAGAGGAGGGGTTAAAAATCATGTATTTGGTCTTCCCTGCATTTATTTCAAGGCCATGCTGCCTACAGAAAAGATCAAAGCCATCAAGGATTCTCTGAATTCCCATGGGCGATTTGGAAAGCAGGAGGGTATCATCAGCAAACATAATCGCTGGTACCCTCCTGCCTGCCAAGACTGGGGCGTCATTATCCTCAACATTAGCTAAATGTGAGATGACGCTGTTCACATATAAACAGAAAAGAGTAGGGGCAAGGACACAGCCCTGCCTAACCCCCCTGGAGACAGGAAACCTATTTGTCAGTGCTCCGCCCCGTCCGCAGCGTACCTGAGCAAAGTTGCCCTGGTGCAATCTAATTATAGCCTGGAGTAAGTTAGTGGGCACTCCTAACTCCTTCAGGACCTCCCAGAGTTTTCCTCGCGGTACCAGATCGAACGCTGACTTCAGGTCCACGAACACCATGTACAATCTCCCGCCCTCGATGGTCACCGTTTTCCAAAAGAGGAGAACTAGGCGGAAGATTTGGTCCATGGTGGACGTATTTTTCCTGAAGCCAGCCTGGAGAGGACTTAGGATTTCATTATCCTCCATCCAGACCAACAGATGGTCTAGTAGGATTCGCAAGTAAATCTTCTGGGGGACATCTATCAGGCTGATCGGCCTGTAGTTGGATGGGAGCAGAGGACAGCCCTTCTTGAAGATAGGGACTATCTCTGCCCCCAGCCAAGTACAGGGGATCGCCATACCACGTGCAAGTGAGTTAAAGAGGATGTGAAGGTAAGGCGCCCAGATCTCTGAATGGGACCTAAAAAGGTCACCAGGTAATTTATCAAGGCCAGGTGCCTTACCCAATGCTAAGCCATCAATTGCACTGGCCACTTCCCCTAACGTAAACTCCAGAGTGTCACCAGGAAGGGAGAGGAGTGTTGCAACAGTGGCATCAGTATTTTCATGGACGTCTGCATAGAGTTTCCCGAAGTGATCTTCCCATATGTGTGCTGCTATATTGGGTTCTACTGCGGCTTTTGGTTCCCCTGAGCCAGTAGTAACCAAGTACCAAAATCTTCTTGAGTCCTTGGCTATTAGAGCTGCAGACAGATCCTGCCATCTATCCCAGTCCCAGTCTGACCTCACACGAGCCATTGTATCTTTGTACTGTCGCCGCAAAGCGGACACCCTGGTCCGGGATTCCCCCTCTTTGACTGCAGTGATAAGGTCAGCTTTAACCTTTCTACACTCAGAGTTATACCAAGTAGATGTTCTGGTCTTGGGCTTGGACTTCGGCACCTCTGGGTAGAGGACCTCTCCCAATGCAGCCACTAACTCTTCGTGAATAGAAGGTAAGGATTCCTGCAGGGCCTGGGTGCTGGATAGACTAATTAGTTCTTCCAAGGCCTCAAATTTGGGCAGGACCAAATTATAAATTTTCCCCATATTTTCTTCCGATTTGGAGAAATTCTGCCACCTCACCCTACGCCTATTTGAAGTTAATACCAAATTTCCCCTTTCATCTCTTTCCTCTGGGCGAGAGGGTCCTATAGGTTCGGGGAGGTAGGCCAGGGAGAGGAGGAGGGCATTATGGTCACTATCAGTGCGAGGAATTACATAAAAGTCCTCCACCTTGGGCCAGAGGCTGATGTCAACAAAAACATAGTCCAGTCGTGACTCATGATTAAGTCTATTGAAAGTGCACTTTGAAGGGGTATCTGAGGGAGTCCGTCCATTACAAGCTCTTAAGGCGAAATTAAGAGTTAAAGACATAATTTGGACCGCAAGTGGGGACCAGGATTTAGGATGCGGCGAGTGGCACACTGGTATGCCCCAGAAATCGTCTTCTGCAGTAAGGGCCCCTTCCCTCAAGCCCTCTAGGGGCTCGAAGTGGCAATTAAAGTCACCGCCCATTACCACCTTGAAGTCTGCCGGCAGCTGGCCCATAAAGGACACAAGATCTTCAAGTGTGGTGGACTCTGCCGTTGGTCCTACTGGGCGGGAATAAACATTTATAATTGCTAACGTTGGAGCCCCCTTCCATTTTAGAAGGACACACTGGATGTCTTGGGAAGACGTAGGTAAGGATTCCGCTTTGCAGCCAATATGCGAAGCTATCCACACCGCCAAACCACCCGAGGGCCTCCCCTTGCCGTTCCAGGTGGCATGGATCTCAAATATGGCATAGCCAGTTTTGAGAACCGACACCCTCGCCCATGTCTCTTGAAAGAGGCAGATATCACTATTTGTTATGAGGGAATCCCATTCATCCGTGTGAATTTTATTGGAAATACCTGCAACATTCCAAGATAGTACCCGCAGGACACTAGAGGGAGTGTGCAGGATTGGTCCATACCCCCCTGAAGTGTTTCTACCACTGCAGACTTTTGGGATGGGAACCCCTTGTAAGGAGGGTAGACTATAGTTAGATGTGACTGGAAGGCTAGGGATCGTACCATGAGGGTCTACTGACAATTGGCAGAGGGAATTGGCACCGGGGGCGTGGGAATTTTCATTCAGTCCATTTGACACTCTTTCATCGGCTGAGCATCCAAGAGGGCACCCCAGGCGTCAATCACAAGAGTCCAAGCCAGAAAGAGCTTCAAATCTGTTGTTAACTTCCAAAGGTGTAAATGGAAGCAAATGGTCCATCCCCCCCGAATGAGAAAAATGTTCCATACTCCTGTAATGAGTTCCATAGCCCCTTGGTGGAACATGTTCCCACCCAAGAGCATTCTTTGGGATCATGGAACCTGGGTGTGAAGGGAGGTAATGGTTAGTTTGTTTTGGGCCATTAATCCCTATCGGGGGCATGGGGGGCCATGGGCATGAGAGAGGAGCTACTAGGGCTCTGGGATAGAAATAAGTGAGGTCACACGGCATAATTGATTTGCCTAGGTTCCCCGGCATCCAACTCAGAATGTGCCTAACAGCTTCAGGGTCCCTGAAGTTAATCACAATCAAATCGCCCTCAATATCTTTCTCCCGTCCCCCTAACCAGGAGAGTCGGCGCACATGCACTATGTCTCCATTAACATTCACCGGGAGAGGTCTATTTTTGGACAACCAGTACATAGTTTTGTTTTTAAGTTGCTCTGGGCCTTCTCGCTTGTCTGGGTCTAGAATGGGCACGCCCGTAAGGACCACTACATAGGGTAGTGATTCTGGAGGAAGTTCAACCTGGGGAATCCTGCGTTTAGGTGCGTTGGTAGATGGTGCCCTCTCTCCCACCAGTTGGCTTGATCTTGCGGCAATACTGCTTCCACCCTGTGGGTTGGTACCATTCTTATTAATGGCAACTATAGAAGGAGTGGCGGAGGTTACAATGCCTTGAGGAATGTGGGACAATGTTTTAGTAGGAGGGTTAGGCAAAGGGAATGAGGCTGTTGTGGTGGTAGTAACAATCGTATTGGCCTCCTTGGCTAGGTTGTTAGATGTTGAATAGAGCATCTTGGAAGTGCAAGGTTTTGAACTGTTAAGTGAACTGCCTACAGTCTGAACTATGCTAGGTGTTATGGGGACCTTCTGATTGGTCGGTCTATTTAAAATAGCCTGTTCCAAGTTCCCTAACCGTTGTTCTATGGCCATTAGTCTATCTACAATAGGGGAAGTCAGTGTCCTGAGCATTTGCGCAATTGACTCTAAGGTAGGGGCAAACGAAGGAGTCACCTCCGGAAATGCACGTGGAGGGGTGGTAGCTAGTATAGGGGGTGGTATTTCTTGTGCAGTCGCTGTAGATGTAGTAGGTCTAATACCCACATCTGGTTTGGAGACGGAGACTGAACCCCCCCCTTTCCCCTTACCAAATTCAGAGTGACTAATTTTGCCCTTATGTATAGTACCCCCTTTCCTCATCCTTTTTTTGGGCGGAGGGCCAGGTATTATCTGGGCCTCAATCTTCCTCAATTGATTTTTAGCAGTAGTTTTTGCCATAGGGATGGGAGCTTGCAAAGATTTTTGAGCTACATCAGGATTGCAAGGTGGTGAGGGGACGACGGTAGGCAAACTAGAGGAATCCCCTGGGTAAGAGGGAGGTGTGGGGGTAATATCCCTTAAAAGTTCTGGGATTCCCTGAGATGTAAAGGGGTCCTCAGTAATAGGGGACACCTCTGTACTGGGTACTAAGGTATGCGGGGACATAACCAAGGGAGTTCTTGCCTTGTAACCCTCGATGGAGCGTCGACGCTCCACCCTTTTCTCTGCTAAGGCTTCTTCCCTTTCAATATCAGAGATGGATTTCTTGAAGTAGTTGTCTAGAGTGCCCTTGTTAAGGTTAGCCCCCGAAGTCCCAGGTGAAGCCATATCCATAATGGGAAAAGGAAACACAGCTATGAAGTTATACAAGAGTGACTATGGCTAGAAATACGAAACCAGCAAAGCTGAATCAACTATAGTATCACTGAAACCGTACATACAAACATTGGAGGTCACAGTGAGCCCAGGTCTACGTAGGGAGCACGACAAAAAGGACAGGGCCCAGCCCAGCCTCACCAGCCACCTAACGGCCACACAACGGCCCGCTCTTTGCCCGGTCTTCGCCCGCGCGCGTCCCGCGTGCGAAGGTTGGGCTAAGTAGGAGGAGGAGTGGGCGGGAAGAGGCCCAGGTGCGCGCGATTGCCTGGCGCTAGCACCTTTCGTTGCCTCGCAGTCCCGCTCCCAAAATCACTCCCTCAGCAGGTGGCAAGATCTGGCCTGGATTGCGGCGGCCAACCTGTGCAGAATACTTGGACAAATTCCCCCTGGGCTGCTGCAGTAAGGATCAAAGCACACGGGCACAGGCACAGTCCTGAATCGGCGCTGACTGAGAAAACACAGCGGAGCACGCAGGCTCAAGGTGCAGGGGTCCCAAGTCCGATAAGGCAACAGCAGATTGAAGGACTCCCCACGCTACCAGCAGCAGAACACGACTGCGAGCGGCCTCCTTTATTCTCTGCTGCTCTGAGTCAAAGTCGAGGGTGGTTTCCAAAATAAAACAACCCTCTTATGCAGCACTGTAAAACTGCGAGCTGGGGATTTAAAACAGAAGTATCTGACTGTTGATACCTCTGCAAAGAGTTACACAGTTTACACCGGCACTCTACAACAGTTGTTTTTAACAAAGGCGAGAATGCTGCGGTGGGAAATGTTAGTCAAGGCTGGAATATTTTCTCGCTGTAACAGCCCGCCAAACTTGCATGATGTGGTTTTGAAAGAACAAAATAATCCTGCAGGCGTTACTTCAACAACACTTGCTTTATATGTGCATTATATGTGAATGAAATATAGAAATGTCCGGTGTATGCATGCTACGTTTTCAAATATTTTTATATGCTAATCTATAATTGTGACAATCATTTTTATGAATAGAACAATCTAGCTGTAGATGTTGCTATGTTTAAGATTAGGTTAAGTTACCAATTATTCAATCAACAGGTTTTATTTGTAAAATAATGTTGTAGCTGTAGATAATAGATTGACAAAGATTAGCACAATTTACCTATGTGTGGCTCTGTGTGTGTCTGTGGCTCTGTGTGTATGTGGCTGTGTGTGTGGCTGTGTGTGAGTGTGGCTCTCTGTGTGTATGCAAATGCAATAGGTCTCGCATTTGCGAGATATTAAACTATTGGCATTGTAAACGACAATGCCATTTATTTAGCTGTTTTCAAAATCAACACATAGATAACAAAATTGCCATTTACAATGTCAATAGCTCTAACTTTTGCAAATGTGAAACCGTTGCATTGTAAATGTTTGTTACTCTTTATTCCTCACCTCATCTTCCCCTCATACTCCATGTTCATTCTACTGTACACATTCAATACTTTTTTTTAACACTTTATTTTTCAGGTTTTTACACAGAAACAAAATAGCAATGATACAATGCAGTAAAAGAATAGTAGCACTTGTGAAGTGATATCATGGTAGATCAGATAAAAACAAATGCACATAGAATAGCAGCTGAGAGTAATGCATCGTGGTCAATGAGTAAAAAATGTACCCAAGCACAGAAACACAACAGTACACAATAATTAAAGAATAAAGATGCATCGCCCAAACACCAGAGGGAGGAGTCACATCGTACAACATTTCGACTTCAGGGTGCCATGGTTACGCCCCATGCAAATCTCCGTTCATACGCATAGAGGTCTTCAACCTACCCCCTCTGGGGTAATGCCAGACAGCACCTGTGAGTCCTGTGCCGTCCTACACCAGGATAAGTAGTCCCTATATGGGCCCCAGATATCCACTGGTCTGGATGAGCTGGGGAGCAGAGTATGGAATTCCTCACAATTAACATTGCAAAACGCTAGGCTTTTCTTCCAAGATTGAAGAGTGGGGGGAGCGCCTGCTACCCCATAGAAGTGCAATCTCCCGCTTAGCCAAAAAGAAACCCAGTGCGGCCAGCTTACGAACCTTCCTGGGGAAATTAACCACATAGCCTAGTAGTGCAATCTCGGGAATAGGCATAAGTTGCATGGACAATATGTCCCCCAGCTGGAGTGCACACTCGTCCAATACTGATGAATCTTAGGACAGGTCCACGTGAGGTGTGCAAAGTCCGCAAAGGGTGACAAGCATTTCTGACAGAGGTGTGGCCTGGCGTTGTCAATTCCATGGGAATGGGCGGGGGTAAAGTACATCCGGCGGAGAAACTTGAAATGGAGTAATTTGTGTCTGCTGTTCAGGGAGATGTCACCAGTAGCCCTGCAGCACTGCTCCCATTGGTCATCAGAGATGGGCTTGCCCAAGTCAGCCTCCCACACCGCCCGAACCCTGGAATCATCCACAAGTCTAATCGTGCTACATTGCCTATATAGTTTGGATATCAAATGTGCCCCGGTCGGGCTTTGTATCAGCAGCGTAAGGGTAATAAAAATATCAGAGGCAGAGGGAAACTTGACCCGGAGAGAGACCGCACCAGAGTCAGGATAAAGGAGTCCATAAATGTACGCTCACTAAAGCGTGCCTCTTCCATCATTGAAAATGCATGCCCGTCGGGGAATAGATCACCGAGCGCATGTACATGGAATTTCTCTAAGGTACGTTGGACCAGGGCCTCCCCGGTGATCGGGAGTAAGGAAGGATTGGGCAGAGGTAAAGCAGGAGAATATAATAAATCAAACCCCAGGAGTCTGCGCAGTCTGACCCAAGCCCAGCATGTGGTAGAGACTGTTTGAACATCACGCGGGTCCCGGGGGAAACCCGAGGGAAGGATGGTGAGAATCTGGCGCGGGAGAACAAGATCAGCCGCCGGCTTCAAATATGGAATGCTTGCGTCGGGGTGGAACCAAGCAAACGCGTAGCAGCACTGCGCAACCAAATAATACAAATAAAAATCCGGGACTCCGAGCCCACCTCTGCCTGTGGCAAAGTGAGAATCTTCCAACTGACTTGGGGAGTCTTGTCCCCGCACACTAATCGTAACAATAGTGAACGTAGCTGTGAGAAAAATGTCTTCATGAATGGAATGGGAATGTTATTAAAGAGCTACAGAAACCAGGGCAGAACGACCATCTTAATAATGGCTACTCTGCCTGCCATTGATGGAGGCAGACGTAACCATTTCATGACCTGTGATTCTAGCGAGCTAAGTGCTCTACCATAATTGAGACGAATCATAGTGGTGGTGTCGAGATGAATGTGGACTCCGAGGTATTTAACCGCGTCATCACACCATTCCAGCGGGCACTCGCACTGCCATGCCGTAGTACCTGCAGTGAGGGGGAAAATAACAGACTTATGCCAGTTAATACTGAGTCCAGAAAACTTTACGAGCCGAACAATTTCCAAAATCAGGGGAGCTAGATTAATGTGAGGCGTCTTGACATAAAGAACAGTGTCATCAGCGTACAAGGAGATTAATAAGGGGCCAGTACTGAATTGCAGGGCACGGTATAGGTGCTTTTCTTGTAATTGTTGAACTAAAGGGTCCATGGCCAAAACGAAGAGGAGCGGAGATAGGGGACAGCCCTGTCTCGTGCCATGAGACAAGGGGAAAGGATCAGAGAGAGTGCCATTAAGGCCAAATCTAGCCGTGGGGTTAGTATATAACAAAGCCACTGTAGCAACAAAACACTCCGGCATGCCCATGCGACGCATGACCGACAGGACAAAGGGCCATTCAAGAGAGTCGAACACCTTTTCAGCATCAAGGAGTATAGCAGGGGTGGAGGTCTCGATTCTGTGCAACACTGTAAACAATGTCCGAAGGTTCAAAGAGGTGGATCTATGTGGGACAAAACCCGACTGTACAGGAGAGATAATAAATTCCATCAATAATGACAACCTGATTGCAACAACTTTGGCCAGGATTTTATAGTCCAAGTTCAATAGGGATAATGGCCTGTAGGAGCTACACAGCTTGGGGTCCCTCCCGGGTTTGGGCAGAATAATAATCACCGCCTCCCGAAACGTGGGGGGGAGAATGACTACTTCAAGCGCCTCAGCGTAGACCTCAACTAAGCGCGGCAACAGGATGTCTTTATATGCCTCGTAGAAGTCGGCTGAAAAACCATCGAGACCAGGTTCCGAGGAGGCACATAGGGCATCAATGGCCTCAACAATACTGTCTGGAGTAATGGGTGTCAAAAGAAAGTCCTGCATATAACGTTCCAAATAAACCAAAGCGATCTCAGATAAATAATCCCCTTGATCACTTAAATCACCAGACAGACGAGTCGTATAGAGTGACTTATTATAGGAGAGAAAAAGATTGCAAACATCCAGGGTGGAATGTATAGGGGCACCATCGGGGCCTTCCATTGTAGTAATGTAGGTAGAACTACGTGGGGGACGCAGTGTGTTGGCTAGGAGCCTACCAGGGCGCTCGCCTTCACCGTATGGCCGTGCTACGTGGTGTCTGCTGAGAAATGACAGCTCTCTGTCGGCAGCCTCTCTAAATTTCAGTAACAACTCCAATCGTCTTACCCCAATGGACGCAGAGGGCGCGATGCGCGCATCGCGATCTAAAGCGGCGATATCACGCTCAACATGATTCAAGGTGGAGCGGAGATCACGCAGGATGCCAGCGTCTTTTGAGATGAAACCCCTCTGATGTTTGCCTTAAAACCCTCTAATAACACCGCCCATGTGTCAACCGACCCAGTGTTTAGCTCAAAGTAATCTTCAATAGCCTGTCGAACCTCCTCATTAAAAACGGTGTCCAGCAAGGCTCGGCCAGGGAATTGCCACTGCCTCTCATAGCCCCCAGCTCTGGGAATATTCAACTGCAGGACCACCGGGGAGTGATCTGAGATAGTGTGGGGAGGGTCAGGACAGTCTCAATCCAGCCAGCCACCCCAGGGGAGACCAACCAATAGTCAATCCTCATCCAAGTGTTGTGAAACCCAGAATAATGAGTGAAAGCGGGGAGGTGAGCATGCATTTGGTGTTCCACGTCAACGAAAGAATACTGCGTGCATATATCCCCGAGGGCCTGAAGGGCGTGGGGTTTGGTGTCCCGAGAAGTAGCAGGACTGTCTCTAGTGGGGTCCATCAAAAGGTTTAAGCCCCCCCCCCCATGAGCAAAAGCCTGGTGTCTATCGATAGGAGACAGGTCAGTAAAGACTGACAAAAGGAATGGGGGTCAGTGTTTGGGCCATATATTCCCAGCAAGGTGACCTTATGCCCTAGCATCAATCCAGAAACTATCAAAAAGCGGCCATCGGGATCCTGGCACGTGTTGTAGAGTGCGAATTGACCCCTCCTATGTATAAAGGTGGAAACTCCTCTGGCATATGTACTGTAATTGGAGAAGAACCTATGGTAGCCCCAGCTAGAAGCAATCAGAACCCCTTCTGGGCCTGACAGGTGAGTTTCTTGCATAAAGATTACATCAATCTTGTGTCGAGCTACATAATTGAGTACTTGTCTACGCTTTCTGGTGTTATTCAGACCACGCACATTCCATGTCATCAGAGAGAGCCCAGAAGGACGGGTCACATTACCTAGCTGCACCATCTAAACTGCATTAACATAATCCAAATTTCGTGAGCATCTAATCCAAACCACGAAATAACCAGAGGTATCTCGAATCTGCAAAAACCATTACTAAACAAATAGCAAACCCACCACCACCCCCAACCCAACCTCTTGCGAACCCTAAAGAGGCAAACGCAGACATAGTTAACTCTGCACTTGTGCAATGGAAATCTAATCATATCAAAAGGAGCAAAGGAGGCACAGTGCAACAGCCAAACAATAAAGAAAACCATAGTGGTATTTACCAAGGGGCATGGCAACGCCACGCCGGTCGGGCAAAACAGCAATCAAAACATTATAGTGTGGAGTAAACAGATGAATGAAGAAACAATAATAGGTCACATTAAAGGAGCACAACAACATGAAAAGCGATTAACCAGTCCCGGGTTGGGAGAAGAGGTCCCCGCTTGACTGCGACTCTTGCATCTGTGGGGAAGGAGACATCGACCCTCCAGTTGCAGCCATATGGTTTTTCTTGTAGTCTCTGAAGAATTCCTGTGCCTCAGTTGGAGTGTCGAACACCCGAGACCTGCCGTTTATGTCCACCTAAAGTCGAGCTGGGTAGAGCATGCCATTGTGGAGACCTAAGTTCTTCAACGTCGCCTTGACCCCTGGAATTTGCGCCTAGCCTCCTGCACCATGATGGTAAAATCTGGAAAAAAAGAAAGCTTGCTCCCTTGCCACTGGACCTCCCACAGATCACGAGCTGCACGCAGGACAGTGTCTCAATCTCGAAAGTTCACGAGCCTAGCGATGATGGGTCTTGATGGTAGACCAGGCCTAGGACGTGGGCCCAATGTTCTATGGGCGCGCTCGACCACAAAGCCCTGAGTGAAAGATTCCTTACCAAAGAGGTCCGTGAGTAGTTGTTCAACAAACGAGTCCATGCAGCTAGTGGCTGTCGTCTCCCGAACACCAAGAATGCGAATATTGTTGCGCCGACTCCTGGCCTCCAAATCTTCTTTCTTAATAGCGACATCTTTGAGGATCTTCTCGACCCGTTCCAGTCGTTTCATAGAAGAGGAAGACCCGTCCTCGATGTCCGACACCCTGGACTCCACCACATCTAGTTTACAATCGTGAGCCTGGATTTCCGTTTTCATACCAGCCAGCTTGTTATCCAGATTGTCGAACTGCCATCCAGAGCTTTAAAACCCGCTCTCATTTCTGCAGGCATGGCCGCGGCAAGGGGGGACGAGCCCTCAGGGTCCTGAGGGAGCGGAAGCTCCGTAGGCTGGTCAACCAGGGCCTCCGCCACAGCGCCCGACGTTTTATCAAACTGGAGCTTGGGTTGCCTGGGGTCCTTCTTCACTATTGTCACAGAGTGTTGGATGGAGAACAATATTGAACCAGACAATTAGCGCTCTGTGGTGCAGGCCAAGGTATGGGTGAGGGTGAACTAAGCGGGTGAAAAAGGCTCAGCCAGGCCAAGGGAAAGCTTTTTCAGTTTTGCCCCAAGTATATAATAAAATGAACTGCAAGAAATTATCATTGTGTTTTTGACTCCAGAAGTGTTGCCATAACGCATCGCACTGGTTCATCTGTAGCATGTGAAGGAGGTCCTGTTCTGTAGGATAAGTTATGGTTGAATAATTCCCATAACTGGAATTTCAGTTGCTTTTGCGTTTTGCACCCTTGCCGTAATGCCCTTCAACTGAAGGTTTTGAGGGATATTTCTGTGCCTTTATAACATACAATTTTTTTCTGAGTAATGACTCCTAACTTGCTTTAAGCAGATTTTCTTCTTTAAAATACAATTGTTTTACAATAAACAGAGATGGCAAAACAAATGCAAGATGCACATGGATCTAGTGTTGATCACATCCCCTGCAGACTACACATCTACATTCAGCATTCCTCAGAAGAACGATATAATGTTTTCATTTTTTAAATAAGGTACCACATAGGATTGAAGCTCTAACTCTTGGCATTGCAGTTCTCTTTTGTACGAAACTGCGCTATCCTAAATTATGTTTCTATATTTCATCCTGAGCCCCAGTTTAGTTCATCTTTATTAAGACATCCCCTCCATTGTTATCCATAGTTCTCAGCAGCCACGCACTAATCCATGTTGGAATACAGTAGTGTCAGGGTTGGGTTGTAAGAGGTTTCCTAAAGTTTGGGTACGTTTCAGCGACCAAGCATTATCTCCATGTTACAGAGCATTCTAGCACAGTGTGGTGGTGGACCATCCCTTCATGCTCCCAATGTCACATGCTGGCTCCCCTAACCTCTCTAGTCTGTTCATTACATAATTCAAGCACCGCTTACATCATCCCGAAAAGTAAAAAAGTATTTTCATACTTTTCCTTTTTTCGTTAATGGTGAATTGTTGAACATTTACCCTTTGTCAAAACATGAAGCTTCTGAGAACATTGCCTTTATCCATGAGCCATGGAATCTGTGAGACGGGCTTAACCATTGATTATGCTTTGCACCCGTATCATATGTTGCAGAACCCCGACCATTGTGCCACAAAAGCCCACTGTAGGTTGTGTGTTTAGCACTTTTTGGTAATTTAATGCTTTTGGATATGGTATATTTATTTTTGTTTGACAGATGCTTTAAGCTTCTCGAATCCAACATTCTGATTTAAATGTTTTCTTTTACCATGTAATTTTCCATTCTTCAGGAATACCACTATGGGGTTGGTGTATGCCCCTTCCTAGTTTCCCAAGATGTTTTTGGGTGCAGGATGCAGTACAGTTTTACAGTTAATTGTTACATAATAGCAGCTGGTGCACAAATTTGAATTGCTGGAAGCCAAACTGTTTTCAAACCATTTGAAAAGTCTAGACACGACACGAAAACTACTATTTTCAGCCAGTTCTCTGAGTTTTTAGAGTCAAACCCTGTTTTCATCTGGTTCTCGAAAGCAGCTCCCTAACTATAAGTCTTTGAAGCCCTTCAAAATCTTTTTGGACTGCCAAGTTCTCAATAACTACAGAATAGATGTACCCGAAACTATGAAAATTGACAAATCTGGATGGACTTCTCCTTTCTGAACTTTCCAAATATTACAGGCAAGCAGTTTGCTGTGGAAACTTTTGGGCTTGACTGCATATTGGTAAATGGAATTAAAATTACATGAAGGGCTACGAAGTGTTACATTTCTGTAAATATATTTATTCAAGCTTTTTACCAAGCGTTAACCCAAAAAGTAGGATGAATCAATATGTACTTCAGCATGAAGTGAGAAGCTATTATATTTACGTGGTTATTTTCATTTGGTGTAAAGGAGCCTTTTGCTTTCTGAAAAAGTCCCCCAAATGAAAAGATAATAGTTTGACTTAAGAGCTAAATTTTGCAACTTGATATGTTTATAAGGCGAAAATAAACGGACAATTGAGTTACAGGAGCACACTATTTTGATAAAGAGCGTCTTGTGGTGGTGTTTGAGATTGGTAGCCCCCACCATTTTAGGAGGCTGGGGTGATGCCAATATTAATGAGTAATGCCACATCGCTTGAAATCGCTTTTTTTGTCACTCCATCTTTGTCAGCGTTGACGCCCACAATGAAGGAGATAAAATAAAGACCCCCCCCCCCCCCTAGTGGTCTGTAAATATAAGGGGCAGGTGACTGTATGTAGACTACATTGTTGAAATAATTGTTTTGCTGGCAGTGCAAGAGGCCCTACACAGGATAATATTCAGAAGAAACACAATCGAATTTGATTCTCTTAGACAAATGTAATTGATTATATACTAGACCTCAGAGGTGAAATCTGTGATTGTCTTGTTTGGTTTAGGCAAAAAGAGGTTTGAGTGTAAACTTCTTGTTTCCAAAACCCGTCTTTTGATGTAAGGTGAGTAAAAAAATCGTAGCTCGATGCCCTCCTAATACATCCTGCCGAAATTCCGTGAATAGTTTTATTTACCTGGGGCGCCTGCACACTGAGCAGGCCGGGATGCGCGCTGCTGCTTCACCTCATGGAGGGGAATGCTCGCCGAGGTTGTGTTTCTCACTCTCTCGACATTCTGCGCTCTCCACGGGCGAGCATGTATCAGGCGCTCGCGCTGCGTTAACGCAGATTAATAATATCGTATGAGGCGCGTGGCTAGGACCTGTTTGTACCCGATTATTATTGTGATTCATCTTTTTGGAATGTTCAAGATATAGATGCCTAGTTGAGTCCAGTGTATTGTTTATATAGTTCTATGCCAGATTGCATTAATTTCTCCTCGCGGTTTCAATAAAGGCATTTTTCTGTGCGTCTGCATCTAGCCCCTTGGGGGTGTTTGTTATCAGGGTGTGTGCAGGCGGACCATCTGTTGCTCTAGTTACACAGGGCGGCCCTGTGGTGGCTTAAGGAGCACTCCCTTGGCACTGCTCCCCGCCCTGAGCTCGTTTTACATTCGCTGAATGGAGCTTGTATTGTTCTACACTCATTCTGAAGGTGATAACCTACCTATCTGTGGGAATGATATTTTTATGAGTGGTGGATTATTATAATAGAAGTTTGTCCTGTCACGTGCAGTGCCCGCCGGGCTGGTCTGAGCGGCCAGTGAGTCGACCCATTACTTAGGTGTTTGTGGACATGCTTTATGGGCTGTTAGGATGATTTTTTTTACTGTTGATTTTAAAACAAACATTGTCCCCCTCCCCCCACCCGTCGCCTAAACCCTTCTCCCCATGCCTGCTGTAATTACTTAGGGAATCTTGAGAAAGTAGCAGAGGTGGTAGCCGCTGCCACCTGCATTAAAAACCAACCTCCAACGGCTCCAGTAAACCGGGTAATGCCCATTGGAAAAAAATAAAATGAGCAGTCTGGGCCTGATGCTGGTGATTTGTAGCTCCTTCTGCCCACACCCTTAACCCCTTCGATGCTGATGACGGCCCCCAGCCGTCATGCATCACGGTGGGCGTGTGCTGATGACGGCTGTCATGAACCCGCCCACTTCAAAAAACGCAGCACAGGCGCAGAATCGCTGAATCGCTGCCGCGCCCAAGGGGTTAAAGACACTGTGCCTTAGTTGAGGACGTTTGAATCTTTATTTTTAAGTGCCATTGAGCAGAGCATTTTGGTTTATATGCAAGTTATGTTCAAGGGGAAGTGGCATGGGATTGGGCACCTGAAACAAACAAGCATTAGCAAAGGCAATTGGTCTCACCTATGCAAGACCGATTGGCTTTGACAATGTGTTATAGCCATTCTGCTTGTCTAAACGTTGGTGGCATAGTGTTGTGGAGTGGCATAGAGTGTACTGTCTTGGAGTTGTGTAGATTGTCATGAAGTGTTGTGGAGGGATTGGAGTGAAAGGGCACAGAGTGGGGTGCCGTAGTGTAGAGTTTAGTGTTGTAGAGTGGAGTGGAATAGAGTTGCGTACAGTGGAGTAGAGTTTTGTGGCATAAAATGGAGCAGATTTTGTAGAGTGACATAGAATGAAGCAGATTGTCGTAAAGTACAGTGACATAGCATGGAGTAGAGCGTCATAGAATTGAGTGTCCTAAAGTGTTGTGGAGTGTCTTGGAATGTTGTGGAGGGGGTAGAGTGTTGTTGAGTGGAGGGCCATTGAGTATTGTGGAATGTCTTGGAGTAATGTGGAGGAAATAGTGTATGGTGGAGGGCTGTAGAGTGGAGTAAAGTGTTGCGGAGGTAGTACAGTGTCTTAGAATGGAGTGTAGTAGAATGTCATTGAGTAGAGTGGCATAGAATGGACTGTCGTTGAGTAGAATGTTGCAGAGTGGTGTAAAGTGGATTAAAGTGTTAAAGAGCAGAGTTGAAAGGCATGGAGTGGCATGTCATAAAGTGGAGTGGAGTGGTGTGTCAGAGTGGAGTGGCATAGTGTTGAGTATGCATGATGTGGTAGCGTACAGCTATTACAGACAACACATTTTCAATTGAAATGACCGTTTCGTTTGCACAGACATACAGTTTTACTGACAAAAGTATACAGCTCACAAACGATAATGTGGGGAAATGTCATTACCTGGTGTATTGAGTTATTTTGATTGTATTAAAATATTTGTTTCCACCACACTTAAGAATTACAAAAATTGTGCTTCATGTGTTCTTTCCGAATTCTGATATATTCTGAAATATCTGCACAATTAATTTACATTTTTGTTTGGTAGAAAAAAACTTTCATTTCGCAGCAAGTTTGTCACATACATCCTCTCACTTTGAAGTCTGAGAAAGAAAATTAAACGTCAAGCTCCATTTGAAGACCGAGCCTTTCATTTGACCTGTGTCTTTGAATGCACAGCAAATGTGACAAGATAAGAACAAGTTTGAAAGGTCTGTTTACAGAAAGCGAGCACTCATGGAAGAATACAGTAAATAGGCTATGCTCCGTGGGATGGACCAACTCAAGTTGAACAGCCTGAAACAAACAGCCAGCAAATTGGGCAACTGTGAGTTATAAAACACAATAGCAGTGGCAAGCAATGGGTGGAATACATTCCCAGGGAAGCTTTCAGAATGTCCACAAAAAAAAGCTTTTACCAGATCTAAACTTAAACCTAAAAAGGGTTGCCAGTTATTTCTAGTAGTAGTCTACCACAATGGTATTTGAGCAAGAGTGGCACATCACTGCTGTTTTGCAGAGGTACTCTGTTGCTGATCTAGTGCTCCTATGTTCACTAGCAGCCTAAAAGTTTACTTTGGTGAAATGTTGAAGGTATGCGTAAAGGATGGTTGAGCTTTTCTTGTCATGCATTGCAGTGTTGTGCGCATAGCTCATTAGACATGCTCACTAGAAAGGATGGGCAGAGATACTTTTGTAGATCCTGTTTTGCAGACCTTATCTTGGAGCAGGACCCTGTGTATCTAAAAGCGACAGCACCAGCAATGTCTCAAAATACCACACTGCCCTCTCAAATGTTGGGTGCAGGTGAAAGGCTAAAGTCACTCTTTGGTGGTTTCCAGAGATCCAGACACCCTGATTTTCATGGGACATTCATTTGTTGCTGCATCCTGCTGTCCTCAACATGAAAGAGAGCTCCACATTTTTAAGTGGCACCATTTAAGAGGAGGGGACTGCTTATCATGCGCTGTTCTGAATTTCTGTGGGAAGCAGATGCTTATTTACTGGGAAAATTTGAGTTTCCCAAACCCCAAATCTTGTTTTTAACAAAGAAGCTAGTTTATTCTTGAGTTTGGACAAGAGTTACATGGTGTCTGAGGTGCTTTATCCTCAGTTATTTCAGTGCACTGCTGGTTAGGCCTTCACACGCTGTTTGCAGCAGAAAGTAGTCCACGGCTATGAAGGTGGCTACATTTCAGTTTTCCTGCACGTTGGCCTGCGAAGAGCACGTCTGTTGTAGCCCTGTCGGAACCAGAGCTGGTGACCTGCCGTGATCAATAGTTCGAGCATCCAGACACCCACCCCAGCGTGCTTTCCAACTGATCTTCTAAAGTTTGTCTTTTCGGTTCTGCATTGGAGAACACAGTATACTGTTGACACTAGTGCTCGTGACTTTTAAAACACTCGATCTTTTGTTTTTTATTTTTTTATTTTAACAATGCAGGTTTCCTTGATCAGTTGCCTAGTTAAAACTTTCCTGGAGTTATGTATCTTAATCACCAGATTCAGATGCAGAAATGCACCCAACAATTTCCCAAACCTCATGAGAGAGTCCGCTGCCCGGGTGGCAGACTTTCTTCCATCTCGGGTGAGCTAAAAGTGCCAAGCCAGGCCGCCCAGGATAGTGTTCATCAGCGTTATAAATAACTGATGTTCGGAATAGAAGTAAGGGGAAGCATGTGGTCGAAAAAGAGCATGTCAGTTTGGACCCTAGGTTAACTGTTAAGTTTCCGATTTGGTGAGGCTTTTTATAAAATAGAACATTAAAGTTGTTTTAAGTGCTATTCAGTCAATATGTGAATGAATGAATAGCTTTATTTCGATATATTAGCATATCATAAAAGCATTACAATACAGAAGTGAATAAAAAATAGCAATATACATTGTATAAAATCTACAGATTCAATGATAAAATCATAAAATAGATTATTTGCCCAGGCATAAGAACAAGTTAGAGGCTTTATTTGTGTTCAATAGAATAGTTAATGGCATACTGCCATCTTACCCTCTCTCTGGTGTTTGCTTAGAAATTCGATTCTCTGCTGTTGCATTGTGCTATGCAAAATACTGACGACTTCATTTGTTGTGCACCCATGTATCTTCTTAGCATCAGCTGAAATCCTTTCTAGTAGTTGCCTAGATTGTTTTGGGTGCAGACCGGCATTTCTGACCAGTTTTTACAAACAAATGCCCAATGCTAGACTGTAAGCTTTGTTTTGGAAATTGCTTTTTTGGGGATTGATGGGGTCAGGCGGGGTCACACGTTTCTAGTTTTGTGTTAGTAAAAATATTTTTATAGAAATTCATTTATTTCCAAGTTGCAAATATCTCTAAAAGGGGCAGTGGACAGAATGTGAACAGGACGTTGTTACATGTATATAAATCAGTTGTGCACAAATAGAAAGACTTAATGTAGTACGGATAGACAATAAATACAAAGTGTCTATTTTATGCTCCTCATGGCTGATCCCATAGTAGTGTGAAGAAAACCCAAGTCTTGAGGATGGAGAAGTGTAGAGATCATCTGAACCGAATTTGCAGACTTTTAACTCCATTTGGATAAGGCTATTCATACTTGATGAAGAGCATTCCAAAATAATGAATGTCCTGAGCAGTATGAAAGCTACAAACGTAAGGAGACACACATTGTTGTGTCTGTATATTATAGGTTGTGGCCGAGTCATTGCTTTTTTTTTTGTAAAACAATTTTTATTGAAGACTTTAATTTAAGCATTACAGTAAATTCGCAGGTATGTACATGCGGGATCTTAATTTCTCATAGGCTTCCCAACAAAAACTTTACAAAGCATCAGTACTCGCATTCCTGGGGCTGGGTGATAATTGTCTCACCCAGTGCATCGCCTCCGCCACTACACGATGGCGTATCTAGTGATCAACCGCTGTCTGCTTTTAACTTTTATTTCTCCCCCCCCCCCCCACCAACTCCCCCCCCTTCCGACATCTGGTCAGTTTGAACTGTGAGATCGGTGTCAATGGGATGCTGCACCCCCCCCCCCTCCCCTCCCAATGCCCTCCCCCCACCCACGGTGTAATGGCAGAGTCATTGCTGTGAGCGTGCCATGGTATGGCATGCAGTCTGCTGAGGGTGTAGGAGGCTAGAGTGCTACAGTTTTCAACACAGTTGTCCATCGTCGTTACTCCTCCCTGTGCTTCACTGGCGGCCTGCTTGGTGTAGGTGAAGTGAGCTGATGACGTAATGGAGAGGTTAAACTCCTCTTTCTAGAAAAATGATTTTTTTCATAGAAAGTGAAATAAGATTGAGATACAATTGTGGGAGTCCGGCTAGTAAGCTCTTGCAGTACTTCAGTCTACTCCGCGACAGTGTTAATTAGTGACTGCAAGTGGATGATCGATAAATCTTTCTAATGTGAGTTTTTGAGAGCAGAATGAACTATATCCCTCTTCTAGACCCAACCACTACAGTAGGTTCTTGAGCCACAGCATCCCTATACAGACACGACTCGTGCTCTAACATGGCCCATGCTTCTCATTTTGGGATGAGTATTCTTGTGAGCATTGTTTACTCTGTGAGATTGTGGGATATGTGCGTGGTGTGAACTTGCATACAGCAACCACACAACAAAGCAATGATAAGGCCGCAGGATACCATTAAGTCTTGTATTGGACAAAATATGTGTTAGTAACATAGATTTGTCACACAGAAAAATAGTCCTTAAAACGGGCAGTCGGAGTTGAGATGAAGGAATCCGTACAATCCACAGTGTGGGAATCCTAGCAAAGATAGCAGCAACATGTTTTGACAGAATACAGAGCATACACCACCATAAAAAAAAATCTAAGGACCAGACATACCATTCAACTCAACAGTAGGTCAGTACTGACGCAGTGTTCCCCCCCCCCCGCCCAGATACCTGAAATTCCCACAATCTATTGGTGATCCTCCCCCCAGTCTTATCAGGTAACTTCATATCACTCTTGTAGATCACAGGCTGCTTGTGATAAGATGAACCATGCATTGCAATTGTTAGATATACCAAGCTTGGTTTCGGGTACTGACACGTGACCGATCAAACCTGTCCCTGGACAGGGTATATGACCCCAGTCACTGTTGCAAGAAAAGGCATGACTTATTTCAGTTTATGGAAAATACTTTAGGTCTCATCTTCTTGTTTTATATCATTTTTAAATTGTAGATAACATTAAAAACGTGGGCACTACACCAGCACACGTTTTGTGCAATGCACTACATCCCTTATAATAAGAGACTTTCACATTAAAATATTATTTTGAATATTCCAAATGACTAAATACAGTCAGCATCTGAACCACTTCATCTTGTTAATGTGAGCTAAGTATTGCCTGAAAATTAGAAATTCACAGTCCGTAGAAAGAACGAGGACCCACCTTTTACATGAAAGCAAAATTAGACTACCCGATTGCCATTCCCTTTGCTTTTCTCCACTCCTTTTAAATGGTTCTGCCTGCAGACACCTTATGGAGGGTCAGTCCTAAGTCACTGGATCATCGTGGGAACACTTTCCACCAGCCTATGTTCTCTCAGCCCCAACCCAATGGGATTAAATCCCAGCAAGTTTAGAATTATGCGAAAGTGCCCCTGCCTTTCGAGACCTGATTAACCCTTAACTTACACCTGGGGAAAATAGAACGTATACTGTACGACACAGCTTTAATGCTGTGCAATTCTGCCATACTTGAATGTTAGTTTAACCATGAGTGCCTAGTCTGTAATCTCTAGTACAACCAGTGAATTTGCAGACTTGACAAAACGAAAATTATATCACATCTGCCCAAATCCCCCTAAAATAATATTATTCAATACCTCTTAGCTCCAGAAATTCAATGTTGGTGAAAGCACCCGAAAGAGCAGTAATAAATAAATACATGAATGAATGCTATATTTATAAGACGCATACAGCTATTTCAGGAAGATGTGTGAGGGTGCCATTGGGGTAAATTGGTTTAGCAAATACAAAGAGAAAAAGCTGCGTTGACACATGACAACAGGGTCGAATAATAGATAGGTCTTAAGTTGTTTCCTGAAGGTGTTGAAAAAGTTGAATTGAACCAGAAGGGATAGAGCTAAGATGTTCCAGGCCTTAGTGTCATTGACTGCTAATGAACAGCCTTCCATTGCAGCTTTCTTATATTTGGTGTCGTTACCAGGAACAAGTGTTTGGATCTTAAAGTGCAAGTAGGCAAGTACCAGGTAAATAAGGGCGGCATGTATTTTCCAGGACCTGCCTTGTAGATTGCCTTATGGCACGGGCATAGGGCTTTAAAGTAGCACCTGTTCACAATCGGCAGCCAATGAGCATGTGCAAGTGATTTGTGATCGAGGAAACCGCTATTATATGCTCTCCTGCTTTTTTAAGTATTTGCAGGCTTTTTCAAATGATATTTTGGCAGGTCCACTAGTAGTGAGTTGCACTAGTCTGTTCTGGACAAGATGAAGGATACACCAAATCTTTCCTAGATGAGAAAGCCAGGGTTTTACAGATGATACTTAGCAGCAAAAAGAAATGGTGGAAATGTGCCTGATATGTTCATTGAAAGATAGTTTGGAGTCTAAGGTTCTGTGCAGCCCCTCTCGATTTCCCATCAATCCTGACTATCAGCGTTGTGTTGTCAGCGTGAGTATGAAAGGGACTACCCAAAAATCAATGAGGTGGACAAGAGGGGCCATGTAGCAGTTGAAAAGTGTGGGACTCCGAATAGAACCCGGAGGCACATAGCTAGAAATTGTCATGTCCTAAGATCTGTAATTGGTCCAAACACTCAGCTTGGGTGACATCTTGCAAGAAAGAGGAAAACCATTCATGGAGTATACTCCTAATCTGTGCAGTGGCTAAATGTTGTAAAAGGATATAGTGTGATATGGTGTTAAAAGCCACAGACATATACATTAAAATCAAGGCCACCACTCCATCATTGTCCAAAATGAACCTGATATCATCAGTAACCAAGGGTAGGACAGTTTCGGTGCACAGGCCCCTTGCGGAAACGTGATTGCGCATCGTGGAAAGTTGTTGAGTTTCCAAAAAGTGCATCATGTTAACCAGTGTTTCTTTTAGTTTGGCAAAAAGAGTAGACGTGAAATGGGATAGTGATTTGACATTGTTCGTAAAACAATGATTTCTTCAAAAGAGGAGAAACTATAGGGGAATTCCATGTCATTGGTGCGATTACCGTTGCTAATAAAGAGCTGCATAAGATGGTCAGAGAATGGGCAATGGGCAAAGCAACTTTCCAGCATTGCTATACTGAAGAAACATCCAGTGGTGAGAAAAAAGTTATTGAGAGCATGTGTTAGTAATTTCTCCTATGTTACCTGTTAAAAAGTAGACCAGGGTTATTTAGTTTGGTGGATTAGGTAATGAAAGAGTGTTTCTGAGAAAAGGTTTTAGGCACTTTGGCAATTTTGGTGTGAAAAACCTCCGACAAATTGTTGCACAACTCTTAAGATGATTTGGCCTGGGGACAGGCCGTGTTTTTTTCTACAGAAAGAAGAGTTCCATGGTAGCATTTCTGGTGCTTTAGTTTAAACTGTTTTAGTGTTCTTAACCAGTTTATAATAAATGTTTTGTTGGGTTTTATATCTTAGTTCATCTGGCGCATTATATTTTTTTTCCATTTTCTGTCTAGTTTTTTGCAATCTTGTTTTCTTCTTCAATGGTTTTAGGATTCACATCAAACCATGGAACGGATCGTGCGTTTCTTTTAAAAAACATTTTTTTAGATCTTTTTATTATTCGGCTTACATATCGGGTCACAATCTGTCTCAATATTTTCATTCTATTTCACTATTCCTTAATTTATAAACTGTATACCAGATTTAGATGGACAGTCAGTTCCCTGTTACAAATCCACAAGTACCCATTCTAACAGCATCGTTCTCTCAACCCTCTTCCAGCTCCTCGCCTATGTTTTTACAAGGGCCCAATACTTAGCAAAATTTTTGGGCATCCTTACGTCTTACATACCAGTTCTTCCATCTGCATACATCAATCCATGTTGGACTCCCACAGTGTAACTGTGGGAATAGACGTACCTCCCCAGTAGCTAATTATATCCTGTGTGGCTTCCATCAAAACCACTTTACAAAAAAAGAGTACCATCTGCCGATGGTCTGTTTCCCCAGATAATCAGTGCCACCAGTTTGGGTGGGGAGTGTAATTTCTATCGATTCTCTTATTGCGCTATTTATTCTTCATCTCACTTGCTCCCAATATCCTTGTACCAATGGATAACCGCAAATTGTGTGCAATAATGTTCCGGTCTAATTGCAACCCCTGAGACATGCGTTGTTGCCTATTCTCCTATCCCAAACAATTTAGTCCTAGTATAGTAGGCCCTATGTAGTATTTTTAATTGGACAACTCGAAACCCAGCCCTTATAGCAACCTATCATTACAGGGCTCACCCCAGTCATCGTCCTCTAGTTTCTACAAGTTTTGTTCCCATTTATCTCCCAGTTTTGTCTATGGGGTAGACTTATTGTTAACTAAAGTGATCTAGATCTCCGAAACTACATTTACCCTGGAGATCCAATTTATAATGGTTTCCCACTATTTGCTATCTTTCACTATAATCAACCTCTCATAGAGGTGTCCCCAGTGTCACTTCCCGTTCCACCTAAATTTCTGTGTCACCCTTCTTCATCGCTGAATCACTTTCGCTGTCGCAGTTGGGAGCCCAGTAAGCCCATCTCTGCCACAGAGTTGACTAATGAACCCTTTCAGGTCCATTTCTCTTCTTTCCACTAAAAGCAGAGGTTCCTTCCTCTTCAAGGCAAATGTTCATTCAGTGACAACCAATAATTGGGATGTCCGATAGTGTAATTGTAAATTTTAGGAGGGCAACGGCCCATCACAGGACTTTTTTGTCCATGTGAATACTATCCTAGGGCCACCCATCCAACAGCAAAAAAAGAGTCTCCTCCTCCATCAGTCAAAAAAAATCCAGGGACTTCAAATGGGGAATTTTGTAATATATAAAGGAATTTAGTAAAAAGATAATTTTATAGAAGCCCACTTTCCCCAACAATGACATGGGTAGCCAAAGCCAGTGTTCCTCACTTCTGTTTCAATCAAGCAGTTTTCTGCCCAGGGTCTGGCTATGGATGGTGCATTTCTCTTAGGTTTAAACGGCCTGAGAAGAATTATTAAAAGAGGATGTAAAACAACTAGTTATTAGATCTGAATTTAGTATAGAGTCATTGTTACATAGGTTAGGACACATGGGGTCCAAAGCGGAGGCACATTTCAGAATTCAGCCTGCCCCATGGTCTGCCCAGAACTTCTAGTTTTGGTGTAACGTGATCATCTGTATTCATGAGATGTCCATTGAAAAGATTAAAAGGGTGTTCTGTCCAGAGAAGTGGGAAAAGATTTTTAAACGCAGTAAAACAAATTATAACGAATAATTTGATCCAACGTATATCCTGCCTCATGAGTGGGGTCTGTAGAAACCCTCTCTAAATTCATACCAACACTGGAGTTAATAAAGTTCTGGGCCTCTCAGTCGGACGTATTCTCTATGTGAAGGTTAAAACCCCCCAGTAACATTGATTTATTCCTGTTTAGGAGATAGGTGGTCCCTGACTCAATTTTTTCCTGGTTAGGAACAATGACTTTATACTTTTTTTTAAAATTGGAAGTATGTCCAAAAGTTTGTTTGCTCCACCCCCATGGTACCTGCCATTTTCCCTTGGGAGCACGCACACACTCGTCCACCTTCTCTCCTAATCCACGTTGGCCTCCAGGCCCTGGACACCACTGATAATGCCAGTGTACACGATCATGAGCGAAAGCCAAGTGAACTTTGAATGCAAGCACTTATTTAATTTGTTTAACATTTAACAAGTGTGGCATGTTTATTGATTTGCTTCCCTTCCTGGAATGGAAAGTATCTAGTACAAGACCGGCACACTTTGGCCCTGACAGCAAGTTGTCACCAAGCTGAGGAGAAAAAGTGCCCTGCAGATCATCTAAGCTGCAAGTTGCTTACATGTTTTGCCGAAAGCGTTTGAGTAAAGGTTCCATGAAACTCCATAATCTGAGTGAGAGAGCATGTAGAAACAGTTAGTGTGTTAAGTTAAGGTGAGTGGCCCATCCCAAGTGCACGGTCGCTATTTTTTGCTACGTATACAGACAAGAGCTCTGCACAGATCTGAGTGCTGAATTCTTGGCATTCAGCTCTATGGCAGGGCACAGTACCTCCATGCCCCGAAGGCTGGCCTGCCGGCCAGTCACACCTCTGTTGCTTCCATAGTCAATTAATTTGTAGCTGTAACAGCATGGTAATTGGCCTTGTGGTAGGTCCCCAGTGCTTGTCTTTGTGCAGGACCTGCCATGCAAAAGCCGTTGATAGATTAAAAAGCCGGTTAGACCACAGCGCAAGGAGCTGGGGGAGGGGCGGGCGGGGGGGGGGTGTTGGGAGGGGGGAGTAGAGGGGACAAGCAAGTATTGAAAACAAATTTCTCGGGTAGACTGAAATATGGACTTTACATGTACTGTATGTGTGTGGGTGGGTGGATTTTCATATGTCTAGGTTAGAGTGCTCAAGCGTGCCTTTGAGAGGTGAGGTTTGATCAGAGAGCTAAAGCATGCATACCTGATATCTGTAGTGTCCCTAGTCTGACAATGTACCTCCTTAGCTTCTATGCACTTGGCCCTTGCATTTTCCGCATCTGGAGCTCCCTCCGCCCAGCTTATGCAGGCAATCGCTGGCATCATGACCCTCACCTGTGGAATAATGCTGACACCGGCAAAATGATGCTAGTTTTTGTCAGGTTGAGTACATCCATTGTCTGCTGAGGCACTTCTAGTTATAGTGCTTGTCTGTCTATAAGTGGTACTTCATGCCATGTTGTGGATAGCTTTAAGAGGATGCCTACACTTGACAGAGTGCTGGTCACCTTGGTATATTGTGAACATCTTTGGCATTATGTGGCCCATCTTTGCCAAATGTTTGTTTTGGTTTAAAGATGGGCATTCTCTGCATATTTATGTTTTTGTTGATAAAACTATGATACTATGATGACCATTATAATATTAGAAAGCCCAGACATATCTAATACATATTTATGGGCATCTCTGGCATGAGATGTGGCACAGGGGCCATGCAGGGCCTAATCAGTCAATTTGTAGAAGTAGAAACGTTTATGTACTTGACAAAACCAACAAGCTATTGACTGTAGACCTAATGTGACATCCTGAATAAATCACTAATGCCTAGATGCACGAAAGTTAGGAATAGTGATTTCCTAATTGTGATATCTTTCAAATCGCAATTTGGAAATCGCCATTCCTTATGTATGAAGCTCATTGAGTTTCATTCAGCAATTCAGAGTAGGTCGCAAATAAGACCTACCTCTTGCATAATACTAAGGTAGTTCGCAATTTGTGATCCACTATGATTTGCTGCCATCACAGGGATGATGGCTTGTTAGGGTCAGCATACCATTATGTCTGTGATTGCTTTCAAATAAAGCATTTATTTTTTTACGCAGCCTGTTTTCCTTAAAGGAAAATGGGATGCGTTTATAAAGAAAAAAATGTAACTTTGAAATTTCATTTTTTTTTTTACAGTAGGCAGCCGTTTATGGGACCACTGCCTACTCTTAAAAATATTTTGCCAACCATTCTGAAAGGGGAAGTGGTCCCTTGTCGACCCCTTCCCATTTGCGAATGACTTGCCACCATTTTTCAAATTATGGTAAATTGCAAATGTTTTGCAAACTCATTTCGGTCGCAAAACATTCGTCCATTCCATTTCAATTCAGTGTTAGGAAGGGATGCCCTCAACACACCCCTTCCAAATACCGAATCTCAAAGGGCAAATTGAGATTGGGTAACGAGTTACAGAATTGCAATTTAGGCTTTGTACAGACCAGAAAGCATTTTTACAGCCTAAAAAGCTTCTTTTCAGTCTCAAAAGCATTTTTACAGTCTCAAATGACCCTATTCTGTGATTCGGGCTGTTTACGACTGCAAAAAGCTTCGAATATCTAGCCCTAGGTGTCCTCTCCTCCAAAAAATATTCCAGGTTTGAAACTAGAGGAGTGGCTTCTTTTTTCAGGAAGACCAGACTGAAGTTTATGTCCAGTCAAAACTGCAAGATATCGCCAACGATCTTGCTAATGTGTATTTGCCAAAAATGAAAAGCCAGAATGTCATAACAAAACAGTTTTTGCCCAAGAAAATAGCACGCTTTTAGCTGGTGGAATTAAATATATTCATGATGAAAACATCTAATTTGCTAGACAAGAAAATAAGAGTGTGTTTGGAAATAAACTGACTGCATTTCCAAAATATATTTTAATCTGATATTTGAGCTACATTTTAGACTGATTTCGTTAGGGACATCAAGGGTGTTTTTTGGTCTTGATTTGGCTGGTATTTCATGGCTCATGTGATAACATGTTATCATCTTTATTGATCCGTTTTACTAAATCTTTTGTGACACGGGTTCCATGCTGCTGCTTCCAAGAATATTGTTAGTCCTCCATATATTCTTGGAATGTACTGAATAATCACAGTAAAGCAAATGCAAAAAATAGCATAAAGATGCATTGTACAGTTTGAACAATTATAATCTTTATGAAAGCGCATACCTACATTATTACACTATATGGCTTTTTATCCAACATCTATGGACACTTTGAAGATAAATGTACTGTTTTGCTGCCAGTTTATAGAAATGGTTAGATTTGCTTGTCACACAATAAAAGCGGGCCCTCAGCTTTTAATCCAGTTCAGGTGATAGTTGTCCAATACATTGCTCCATATTTAGGGGGGTTTAAATATTTTTTTGCGGCGAACCTTCATACGGGAAGTCACTTAGCCCACTTGATGCAAAACAGTGCAGTACTTTTACACTATAGCACTGAAATGATCCATCAGCCATCATTGTACATGTTAAGAAAACGTAAATATTAGTACAAGCAAAAAGGAATGCAGTGTTGCTCTAAAGAAGGCGAGAAGCCCCATAACATGCAGGCCACTTTGGCAGACTCTGAGTGGGCTGCAGGCTATGGGGCTGCTTGCACAGCAAAATTGATTGTGGTCACTCGGCTGTGACCGTTCTTGATGCGGTTCTCTGAATGTGGGGCTGGTTTGAACATTTTAGCCAAGGCTGATTTTGGTTTCCAGTCTGGATCTTCTTAGGTCTCGTGCCTAGCGTTACACTGCGCAGCAGTGTTCGCGTAGCGAGAGTCCTTTGGCCGGGTTTTCGAAATGGACCAAGAAAATGAGCAAGCTCGTGCGTGTTTTTTTACTTTTGCGGCCTGCTATTGGCCTTTCCCTGCGTGTTCCTTTTAAAGATAGCACACAATAGACCAGAGGCAGGCGCATAGCTCCGCCCCTGGCCTATTAGTGTCTATTACGTGCATTTCTGCCATATGGTTTCAATTATCGTGCCCAGACGCATTACTCGCTGCTTTGTTTTTCACAAAGGCGATCGTTTTCGGTTTCAAGATCGCATTTCTCCTCCCTCCCCACGCCCCTTTGGTCCCCTCCCCTCTGCCGCTGCGCCGTAGGATACAGGTAGGTGACTTTTCTACTTTAAGTTTCTTTAATATTGCTGTATTTTCTGAGGGTCATGCATACGTTTGACTGTTTACCCGCATTTGGCATACGTGCGTTGGTTTCTCCCGATTCTTAAAGTTGCCTGGGTGTGAAGAAAACCAGTGGAAGGGAATATATGGCGCATGAGTGCATTAGAAGGACATCATTAAAAATAAGGGAAATATGCTTGATTTTTGGAGCAGTTTTTTGTCACAGTTTTCTTTATTTTAAAAACACATTCTTCTGGATAGTTGCACAGCGAGGTGCGCAACAGCGTTCACGTTGGCTCTTTTTTGTTGTTTGTTATCATCTCACTTAATGAAGCACATTGGATTTTCCGATGCCGGCCTCACATCAATATCACAGCTGTATTGAACCACTGCATCGGAAGACAGTGTGGAGATGAGAGCGCGCTCCACGTGGGCTGTTCGACCGCAGCGATGACTCCCCTTTCACACTTCCAGCGCCTACAATAGGCACCTCGAAATCGATAACTGAGCTCTCACCCGCATCTGATTTGGCGCGATCAGCCTTCCTTTCCTGCTTCCACATTTCGCCTCATTCGCTCGGCAGTTTGTTAGTTGTGGTAGGTACACATTTTCAGCCATTAGGAGAACTGCTAATGACTTGGCACACCTGTATGTACAGACATGCAGGGTTTCTTTTTTCTTTTTAATATTTTACTTCGGAAGGGAAAGCGTTCTTAATTTCAGCCACTAAAGCGATCCTAGTGCACTTTGAAAACCCAAATGACTCGGGCTAATGAACTATTGTGGTATCGTGGTTTACCACGGCTATAGATCATGTCTAAGTATGCTTAGCGGTGTGTGTCGTGTGTGTGCTATCATATGGATTGATTCACGCATACTCACAACTATACAACTGTATCACACAGACACGGCTGTAGAGGAGATGAGCAGCATATTGACAACCTCTGCTGTAGGGTTAGGGGTGCAGACCCGCTGTTAAAACTTTTAGTGGTACAAGCAGGCGTTCGACCGTCATGCTAAAGTGTCCCCTTTGTCTACATGCATTGGTGTGCCGTGGTCCTGAGTTACTGACAACTGGAGTTAGTGCGCACACCTAAACGTTTGATGCTGTTAGTGCTGTGAGTTAAAACGTGTTTTGAGGTAATGTGTGCAACTACAGGAGCGTAGTTTGTTAGTGTGAGGAGCTACCGGCGTGTGCTGTTGGTTAGTGTGTACAGCAGTCACTGGCCGGGTGTAGATTCTCGGATACACGGTCGCCCTCCAATCGTAGAGGGCAGAAGCAAATCACACGGTGTCTCTGCGAAAAAATGCTCCTAAGGTTTCCAGCAAAATCTTAAGAGCACAATCTTCAGAGCTGAGGCATACACCTTACACCAAACCTTGTTTTTTCGGCCTCTGGGCATACGTACCGTTTAGGCACTGTGCGTGCAAAAGTTTGTCACTGGCCCTAATTTGCACAGCAGTAGGAGCTCTTTGCGGCGCAGCCTAACTTGTTTTTCTTGTTCTCCGGAAACACGTACAGTGAAACTGCACAGAGGTACCATAGCCGTCAACCCATGCCTCCCGTTTCCCTGTTCTGTACACGTTGCAGAGGAGCTGTCCTTGGAATGGCTTGGAAGTCAGTTGCTGCCTTCTACTGTTTGCTGCACTTTGACCATGTTGGTGGGCTGTACCCTATTGGTCTCATTACCAAGTGTGCCTGTGTTGTCGTTTGCCAATGCAGAGGTCATGTGGTAAAGCTTGCAGAACTGTACCAAGCACTTAGCTGGTACAAAAGCTCACATTTCTTGGGGACTAGAATTGTATGTGGTCCCTCTAGCTGTACCCAGGCCAAGCCGTCTGGGAGCACTGCATTGGACATATATTTCAATTCCGTTGGCTCAATATCTGGCCCTCTGGCTGAACTGTGGCTGAAATTTGTTTTGTTGGGTTCCCTCAGTGATGTCATCAAGTTGCAAAATTATGGACACATAACTATTTGTCCAGAGCCCCACGTTGATCTGCTGTCCTCTGCTGGCTGGTATAAAGCTGCTCACTGATCTGCTTCGGCCAACTGGATCCTGCATGTATTCTTGCAACCCACATATGACCACCAGGTGTGGGAGTCAGTTACTGCCTTCTACTGTTTGCTGCACTTTGACCATGTTGGTGGGCTGTACCCTATTGGTCTCATTACCAAGTGTGTCTGTGTCGTCGTTTGCCAATGCAGGGGTTATATGGTAAAGCTTGCAGAACTGTACCAAGCACTTAGCTGGTACAAAAGCTCACATTTCTTGGGGACTAGAATTGTATGTGGTCCCTCTAGCTGTACCCAGGCCAAGCCGTCTGGAAGCACTGCATTGGACATGCTATTTCAATTCCGGTGGCTCAATATCTGGCCGGCTGAACTGTGTCTGACATTTGTTTTGTTGGGTTTCTTCAGTGATGTCATCAAGCTGCAAAATACTGGACACATAACTATTTGTCCAGAGCCCCACGTTCATCTGCCATACTCTCGCTGGCTGGTATAAAGCTGCTCACTGAGCTGCTTCGGCCAACTGGATCCTGCATGTATTCTTGCAACCCACATATAACCACCCACAGGTGCACGAACTGTCCTGTCTTGTGGGTTGGTAACCAGCGATCCGGCAGAACCCATGTCATCTCAGGGAAATATCACAGTACACTTTCTTGGTACCTGCTATGTGAGTTCTCAGTCTGTATACCAACAGAGCTGTCTCAAAGCCCTCCAGTGGATGTGCAGTTAGTCTTGTAGCTAGGTATTCTAGCCTAGAACCCGACACGTCCATTGTAAATAGCCTTGGTGTCTTGGGGGGGAGGGGGCTCTAAGGAATGTGTGGTGAATCGTATTTCCCACTTTTCAGCTCTCCAACTATTGCTTATCTATCTCGCTCTGTCCTACAGCGAACATGAATTAGTCTCACGGCCTACACTTGTCCTACTACTTCAGGCCCCTCAGACTGCCTGCCACCTTAATCATCCTCTTCTGTTCTCTATGTTGCTTATTAAATAGAATGTGGGGACACAAGGGGCAATAACTGTTATTTGCAATGCAATAGGTCTTGTATTTGCAAGAGTTTAAACTATTGGAATTGTCAAGGACGATGCCTTTTATTTATCTGTTTTAAAAACAACACACAAAAGAAAGCCTCGTCATTTACAGTGCCAATAGCTCAAACCCTCGTAAATGTGAGACCTATTGCATTCCAAATGCTTGTTTTTCTCTTTCTACCTTCCAAAGCAAATAATCTCTCTGAATCACTATTTTTTTCTTTACTCTAATAGCCTTCAACTAACATAAAGCATCCACGTACTTAGCAGGGACTAACATACATACAGCTAGATTCATGAAAGAAAAATCGGCTCGCAAAGGGCCGGATTCTGCGAATCTGGCCCTTTGCGAGCGCAATTTTTGCATTTGGGATTCATCATCCCAAATGCAAAAATCGCTAATTGCTAAATCGCATATTTGCGAGGAATTGCATTTAAGGAATCTCTATTTGAGATTCCTTAAATGCAATTCATTATCCATTTATCATTTGCGAATTCGCTATTTCTGGCCGCTATTTACCACGAAGTGTAACTTCGTGGTAAATAGCGAAAACTTGGAAAAATGCACTTTAGTGCATTTTTCTAAGTGGTATGTTACACACACACATGTCCTTTGGACATGTGTGTGAGCAACATCAGGCTACATTTACATTTCCGAGGTGCAACAGGGTGTCCATTGGACACCCCTGCACCCTTGAAATCGCAAAATCAAAATGCGAATCGCTAATAGCGATTCGCACATTGATATGTCTTCCCATTCATTCCTATGGGCCTTTAGGCCCATAGAAATGAATGGGGAGTTATTCCTTATTTGCGATTAGCAATTAGCTAATCGCAAATAAGGAAGCTGTAGGAATCACAATAAATATTGTGATTCCTACATGAATCCCGTTTTGCGAGTCTGTAATAGCGATTCCTTATTATTCGCTATTACAGACTCGCAAAACATGCCGATGATGAATCTGGCTGTAATTGTGTATTTGATCTTAAAAGTGGAGTGCGCCAACTAGAGTAAAAGATGCCAAAGCAGCAGCATACTACAAGCAGTGTTGTTTTTGGTGAAAGAACTTCAACATGCCAGAGGTGTTTGATGTTGTGACAGATGACAGGGCTAGAGGCACACACACTGGCCTCGCACACTACTGTGCACAGCGAAAAGGCTTGAATATATTCTTGGAGAAGTTAGTCGGCATATTTCAAGTAGTATAAACTAATTACGTTTCTTCCACCATACATACAAATAATTAATATTTAGAAAGCAAAGGATGGATTGTTTGCCAATTTCTCCCAATTTTTATTTCTTCCGGTCTCTGTCTTGCGGTACTCATAGTTGCAACCACTGGCTTGAGGAGTTAGGACATGCCTCTCCTACCATACTCCTCACATATTTGGATGTGTCATTTGCTAAACGACAACCTTTCCATTCCTCCCTTCCCCTTTCGTGTACATGTTCTGCATGTTCTGCAGCCATGTGCTGACTGTGGAGTGACATTGAGGAAACAGTTCCCTCCTCAGCAGGACCTTCATGGTTATGATACAATTTGGGGGTGAATTGCAGCAAAGATAATAGGTCTAGGTCAGCAAAGGGCAAGACATTGGAACTGGGCTGGAGCAGCCGTCAGTCTTCTAAAGATGTGCAAAGTGATGTCCTTAGCATGTCTATGAAGTAGAATACACTTACGTAATACGTAGGTCTAAAACCTTAACCATAGTCCCATGCATGACTGTGTTTCGGCTCATCAAGGAACACTATTCTGCCAGGTACATAATAAAGAAAACGTATGTTAAGATTAACATTTATTGCTGACTTGGAGATATTGTTACAGGAGTATTTAAAATGTGCTCTCTTGAAGCACCATGTTTTACAGATGTAAAAAAAGAAAGTAACTTCATCCATTCTTGCAATCGTTCTGTGAATTTCCAAAAAGGTTCCATCTGGATAATTTGGATTGATTACTTGTTTTTGGCTGAAGATGTATACTACTTTGGCAAAAGGTGACTTTGGGTTGTTTGAGAAGTGTCAGACACGGAGTCTTGGGAGGTGTTGTCCAGACCTAACATAACTGGAGCTTCAGACCGGTAGAGCAGCACTTAAATGGGGGGTGGATAGAAGAGTACAAGCGGTAGTAGCACTGTGTTCGCTTTGGGCTGACGGGCTCTGGACGTACTGGATTCTTGCACACACCATACAGCAGCCCTTAGAGCTTACTAAACATCACTTCCTGTTTTTCAAGAAGTGCTACCCTTGTACTGTGTGACCTGCTCACCATTAATCCATTGTTTTTCATTTTTTTTTTTTTGTGACTCGTTAGGTAAGGAGTGGTGGTCTAAAAAACGGAGCAGGTTTGGCTTTATTGCTCAACCAGGTTAAACCTCCAGTTTTGGAACGAGAAATTCAGGTGAGAAACAATTGGGTGGATCTCCTCTATCTGGAAGGGAACAGGTCCTTTGTGCACAATTAACTCTACCACTGCTACCCTCGTGCATGGATTTTTTTAATATATACTTTTATTGAAAGAAGAAAAACAAGAGGAAATATTACACATATCAGGTGTCATACAATAGAATATATTACAACGGTGAGTAGGCGAATAAGCCAATGTGGTAAAATCAATGCACAGGAGTGTGGGACGTCAACATGAACAGGTATATGAAAAAGGAGAAACAGTACGATCCACACTCCCATTAAGCTGACGCCAGCAAGGTCCGTCCACCCACGATTCAGGATAATTAAGACCAGAGTAGACACCCAGATATGTGAAAAAGATCGACTCAGGATGAGCAACCCACCTCTCATAAAAAGGGGAAAGGAAAAAAAAGGCCATAGAACTAAACAAAGACAAAATATAAAAAAAATACATTCCCCCCACCCTGCACCACTGCAATGGCTACAGCCTAACACCACTAGCAGCGTGCCTGTTGCCCAACAACTAAAACCTAAAAGAAGGAAAAGAGTGGAGGAGGAGATGTCATACAGGCTCCCGGTCCCCCTCACTCCCCGCCAGAAGCAAACCACCCCTAAATATAGTCAAAGCATTGTGAAGCAGCAATTACAAAACAACCGGGGGAGTTTGTGAAAACCGCCCGACTCCCGCATCATTATAGGATACAAGTCCTGTATCAAATGAGGCCTTTTTATCAAACCCAGACAATCAAACTCAACCCTGGCCACTCCGATTTTTCGTGCGAGCTCTCTCCGCTCGAACCGCCATCTCGACAGGAGAATCAAAACGTTCAAGAAAGTCAAAGTCAGTACGGTAGGATCGAATCCAAAGTATTAGTACTCAAAGTCCACAAGTCAAACAGAGATATCTGTCCACCAAGAGTAATTCACGAGAACGTAGTTGAACCAACTGGGAGGAAAAGAATGATAAATCAATCCGATAGTCACTGAGGAAATTATCCTGGAGTATGAGATCGGCTGTGTCCATCTTGGGCGGTATCGGCATTGAGTATGATGAGTTTTTGGTAGTTTCAGGCTCCCTAGCTGTTGTTCGGGAGCCGACAAAAAACACCAGATCTGGTTTCCGCACGGGGCCCTCTGTCTCAGGCATGCCCTGCTTCGCAGGTAACACAACGTGTTTCAAATCTATCGAAGGGTCGTGGTCCGGTCCCAGACACACATTTTCAGCTGTTAAGACCATTTTATGGATGATGGCGGTGACCTGCGAGTGAAGCGCCCCAATGGCAGTCATTAATGTCTGCAATGACGGCGTACATTCCACCCGCTCCATATCCGCTCGCGAAGCGACAGATCGGATCTTTGGCCCCGGAGGTCGACTGCTGCGAGGTAACAGGCACAAGCGGGGCCACAGTTAACGGTGAGCACCCGTCATTCTCGCGGTCTAAATACCGTCGCCGCCAGCGAGGACCCAGGCCCGTCGACCCCGGGGGCTCAGCAGGGTCTTCAGGCAACGGACCCCCATCCACAGCAACCGGTGCGTCTTACCGCCGTATCCTTGGAATCAACCTGACCACAGTACCACCATCCAAATCGGTCAGGATATTCTCCACTTCGGGAGACCGGACGCCGCCCAAGTCCTGCGGCCTATGTTGTTCAACTCGAACCCGGATGGGTTAGAAATCGAGGCCCCGGCTTCCACGCTGGGTTAGGCCGAGAATGAAAACACGGCGTAGCTTCATCATTCGAGAAGATGGAAATCTCAGGATTACACCTTTAAGCTCAGCAACACGTCAGCCACACGGGAGTCTGGTGCGAATTCAGGATCAATATCAGGATTCATGAGCTACTGGCAGAGGTCGGCGGAGCTGGGAGCTTACGCGGCCATCTTGGTTGCTAGTATAGCTCCTCCCTCGTGCATGGATTTAGGTGATATGATTTCCTCAGTTGGTGCAGTAGTGATTAACATCAAAAATGTGAAACCTTGTTAGGCAAAGTGCTGACAGCTGAGTGCACCTTTAAAATAACAGAGATGAGCGTGAGAGTGCTGTGTGGACGCCTTGTTGAGAATGCCATGCAGACACCTTGTTGAGAATGCCATGCAAGTGAAAGAGGGGCAAATGCACTGGATGCTGTGCTGAAACTGGATGAGAGATTGGAGTTTGCTGATAGTCTGAGGAGCACTCTGATGTGAGTGCTGGGCTTCTGGCAGGGATACGTTCAGAAATGTTGAAGATCAGGTCAAGTGCAGTGATAAATGAGTTGATGACTCTTCAACTGGGATTAGTGAATGGGTAAGTTTAAAAGGCTTATTAAATTTCGTCAGAAGCAAGAAAATCAAATAGGTTTCCAGGAGACAGTCATTCTGGTTCTGAATACATGAGAAGGGGAGATTGTATCCTCAGATTGGCCATCTGGCACAGGGATATGAAGCTGGAACACCAGAGATCATTACGTTTTCCTGACCTGCACCCTATCACCTTGACAAGGAAAACAAGCCTTGGCATAGCCAATCGGTCTCGCCTTTGGGACCTTATAAGTGTTTAGCCATGCAACAGTAGATGTTGCTGCACCAAGGATATTGTGCTGGAAAACGAAACACTTATATGGTCCCAAAGGCTAGACCTATTGGCTATGCCAATGCTTCTTTCAATTCTCATTCGGTGTATTTGGCATGCAAAGAATGAGCAGCTTTTGAGCTTGTTCAACATCCTTTGCTTTGTGATGGGGAAGGAGACAGGGTAATGTCAAGGCAGTCTGGTGTGTGTGGGGAAATCCTTGAGGCTTAATAAATGAGCCAACTGATGAATAAATCAGCGATGAATATTGGTGCATGTGTGTGTTAAATGGGTATAAATACGGTGAAATAGTTTCCTAGACTTTGTTACCATGTGCTAAATAAAAAAAAATGAAATAATCCGATCTCAATATGTACTGCATTATGCCGCATAATCTGCCTTTTCTTGTCGCACATTTTACTCAAATTATTTGACCCTCCCTTGCCGCATAATTACTGTTGCCATGGTCATATGTCATAGTGCCAGTTGGCAGACTTGTGAAATGTAGGTTTTCTTTTTCTTGGTGGTAATCACAGTTAAACACCCCAGTAGGTGAGAGGGCAGAGATAGCAGTTCAAATGCAAATCGCTGTTAATTGGCTAACATTAACACACCTCAGAAAACCGGCAGGTTAAACAAGATAGATTCTAACAATGAGTGGGGAGGAGTTATGCTCATCAAGCGCACTTTCATATAATTTAGTAAAGTGATTCACCCACACTCCCGGGTTCAGTTAGTATTCAATCTGCGAGGCTAAGTGGTCGTTCCCATGGGCAATCATTTTCTAAAACAACCTGTTATAGCCTGCCTTTACTGCCACAACTAAGTCGCTCCAGCTAGAGTCGTCCCAGTTTTGCCATGCTAACATTAATGTTTTCGTGTACTGAGCTCTGGCTATGCAAACCTCGGCTGGTGTTTTGGTTTTCAGTGCATTCATTGTTTTCTCGAAGCAGCAGCTTTGCAGAAGACAGCAATTGATGTTTTTAGGCTAGGCTTTGAGGGTTTGCAGTCACAAAATAGAGTAAAGTTATAGTCCAACCCTCCTACAGGAATAATATTGTCAATACTGACACTGTCAATGTAGTACACAATCAGGTGCCCATCCGAATGAGTAGTTAATGAAACAGATTTTGCTGCCCAGATGATTCTAAAGTAATTAGAGAAATATCTATGATAAGTATTATGGTAACCTCGACCTAAAAATAAGGTGGATGGCCACTGTGTGAGAGGCAAAGCAACTTGGCCAAATGGTTCAACCATTTGATAAAGCTGGTATCTGGGCCAGGCACCCCATAACCCAAATAAAGATGACGGCAGAGGGATGTTTAGGGTAGTATCAACAGGCAAGAGTATCTGGAAGCAAATTAAGGGGTTTCATTAGAAGGATAGTAGTCAGTCAAGAGACTGAGTTGAAATATTCAATCCCTAGCTAAGTAAGCCCACAGCTGATCTGATTGCTGCACTGAGCACATCAGATGGCCAAAGCTTACCTGAGTGGCAGAGTCCATGTTTCCTACAAGTTCCTAGCTTGAGTGAGCGGAACAAGCTGCCTCTGACATGCCAGATTCACTCCTCTGCAAGGGCGCATTTGAAGTGGCATGTAAGCCATGGTGGTGATGTCACAGGCAGAGTGACGGGGTCTCTGCTAATGAGCAGAGGAGACTACCTTAGCCAATGGAGAGGTTGACACGGAGCCTGGACAGCCTGATAATTCTCCTCTAGGGGGTCCAAAGACAAAAAATAGAACTGTGACCAAAAGCAAAAAAAAGTCAAACATAAATACAGAGGTGAGGGAATAACGATGTAAAATCAGACATATAAGAATCACAAGCGCTGAAACACAAGCGCGGCCCCGCAGCTGCGAAAGTTAATTGTGAGAGGGGGAGCAGGAGGTAAGCCCGGGAGTGGTGCGTGCGCGTTGGCGAGAGCAGTCTGCTGTTTTTCGAAGCACATACTCGTGCTTGTGGCACGCCCCTGCGTGCTCCTGCAAGGTGTATGCCACCACAAGCACGAGTATGTGCTTACAATAACAGCAGAACGACAGCTAAAGGACTCCCAAGCAGCGCATGCGCGCTGCGTAGGCGAGACCTAAAAAGGAGTTGGTGGGCATCAAGCAAGAACTGCAGAAGCGAAGGCTCATAGCTTTAGTTGGGTTCCACATAAAACTGAGAGTGGATCACATGATGAAAGTAGTATTGGCAAAGAAAACAGGTCTGACTGCAGGTCATTTGGCTTTTCCAGTGCTTCTTTTGTTTTTGCCATGGCCTTTGTAAAACGTTGTTAGGAGATCCGCGGGCCCCTGCCAGCATGAAATAAAACTGTTGGCTAAAATAATTTTAAAAAAATTCTCAAAAAGCGCATATTTTAATAGTAGTGCTTGCCACTCTAGGGAACTACTTTGGAGACCTGACAACTTGAACTGTGCCACCGTCTATCACAATATATCGGCTCCCTTCGATGGTCACCCAGTGAGGAGCAACACACGGTGGAAGGGAAAATAGCTTGAAACCACTGCACAATAGTATTTATTAGCAGTTCTTAACTGCCCGCAGTAGCCGACGTCAATTAAGGAGTGTGCAAACACCCCAGAACATCGGCGGTAGCAGCCTATTTCTGGGGTTGAAGGAGGCAGAGGTGCCTCTTGCAGAAGCAATTTTCGGCATGAGGCCCCACCCGTTTAGCCCCCATGCTAAAGGGTTGCTCACATGGTGAAATGTTTCATTGAGCTGGCAGGTCTGACTTTGTGTACGGATGTGCTCTTTGTGAAACAGCTGAAAGCTGTCACCCAGAGTAGTTAGCCAGTGGCTGAAGTGGGCTGACCCACTGCCCCATGCTGCTGTTGACAGAAGGAACATGTGAATGACACAACAGACAAGTGGATGTAGAGAGCTGGCTAAAAGCCCCAATATTTATGTCTGTGTGTATGTGTATATATGTACGTATATATGTGTATATATATATATGTATATTATATGTGTGTGTGAATAAATTATAATTTTTTTATTTGATTTTTTTAACTAAAATCTAAAGGTCTTGGCTTGCTGCGGCCCTAAAAATGTGTTCACATGTAGATTCCAAAAGGGCGTGCCTAGTTTCCGAGCTCTAATTGTAATGATTTTTTTTTCCTTTTTTGATGGCAGTGTAGTAGCCTGGAGCTTGCTTCAACTATGGTGCATTGTCAAACTCACCATCTGTGAGGCACTCATGTGACGCTCCTCTGTTGAAAAAGGATAAATAAACTGTGTTGTGGTCATTTGGGTATGCCATATTTGTTATCTCTTTACTTTCCCTCTGCCCTAGTTGGCTGTCAGGTTTGCAGTACTTACAATGTTTTTTTTGTCTTGAAGAAATCTATTTAATTATTATGAGTAATTGTAATCAGTTGTTTTTTTTTTAAATGTACCACTACATTCTGTTAAGATTGGACTTGCAGGGTTGCAGATGTTTTGCTGTCATCTATCTAATAAATATAGTTAAACCTAAAAAATAATGTATTTATCTTATTCTTCTCCATTCTGATCTGTGTTGTTTTGTATCCCATTATGTGCACCAGGAAGTCAGTCGCCTTAAGGGTTGCAAGAACACATGAAAGCAGAAATGGAGAGCTGTTCGACTACTCACAAGGCAATTCATTTGCAGTGGTATCAGATTGACCTATAGGTTTTGGTTTCGGTAGTGGGGAATAGGTTTTTGTCACTTTCCTAAAGGAGAATAGGACCAGGGCAGCCATGATTGCATGTTGGAGGTCGTTATACAAATTGTGGGTCGTACTTGGCAATTAATTTCCCCCTTCCCTCACATCTAATGCTGGTCCTTTTTTGCAAGTAGTTACTGGCCAATCTGAGGTACTAGGGCAGTGACTAAGTATTGTGATTTCTGGAATTTATAATCTGCATAAGAGCTATGATGATGACCATTGTTAGGACGGGGAGCCAGTTGAGCATGGCAAGAATGACAAGATATTTCTTCTTTTCTGTTGGTTAGTAGGCAGCTGTCCTCTTGATTTTTTTTACTGCCTCTTCATTTTGTGTTCTGGTTGGCTTGATTAAAAGTCTTGGCAGCGTGCATTTTTTTATCTTGGTTTTAAAAGTGCAGCCATTACACAGACCCATTGCTAACGTTATAGATAAAGTGGACGTTGGTTCGCCCCCTTCTTGATAAGCCACTTTCAGCCTTTGGCTTGTCACTGTGTTAGTCACATCTTAGCTCATCTCTGTGAAGTATTTCAGCTGCTTGGATGTATGCTTCTGCCTTTGCTTGAGTACTTGCATTGAACTTCATGTGCGACTACTTGACTGTCTGTGCCCCCCCCCCTCCCTAATATCTGGCCCTCAGCCAGGCTATCTTGTATCCAGTGTTGAACGGAGCGTTTGAGTAAATCAAACACTCACCCCCCCGTCCATCACCTCCTTTTGTATCGCTTTGTTCGCCCTAAGTTGGCAGGGTATGCTCAGACGTGAGTCCCTTGCTCACTTGGCCACTGGATTCAAGATAGCCTGGCTGATGAGGATTATGAATCCGAAACCGGTCCCAGGATGCTTGTTTCCGGTCCAGGGAAGACATGGCTTGGCAGTTCGGGCTGGACTGTTCCCATGAGGCACAGGGTCAGACTGATTTGCATATGGCCATGTCTGAACTGGGGTGGCTGAGTGAGCTAAAGAATGGTGATTGATTGAACCCAGATCAGTTGACTAGGGGTGAGTGTTTGATTTGCTCAAACGCTCCGTCCATCATCCCCTTTTGTATCGCTCTATTTTATGATTTGGCAGAGTTGAGCATCAGTGAGGAGATGGCTGTTAAATGGTACTAGAGGCTTAAGCAGAAGCTAGCTGTAATATGGCGTCCACACTAACACCTGCTGACTGCTGTCGCCATCCTTCAATGGGAGAATGCTCATTCTTAGGTCTCGTCTGTCAATGCACTTGCGCATTGAGATTGCAAGATATATTGGGCCTTAACCAGAGCTTAACCATCGGGCGATTTGATGCTGTGCCCGTGAAAAGCAAGCTCACTGCACAAGCGCATTGACCTAAAAGGCGCGTGCACATGAAAGCCAGCCATCTGTTGCTTCCCCAGCGTGGTGCCGCCAGCAGCTTCGCTTGAAAGGCATCCGCTCTGCCCCCTGCTGCATTAAAGGCTTCCATTTCGCACTTTTCACGGCCGCCAGGCCGTGTCGCATTTCTCCTCCCCCTCCCCACACCAATGCCAAGAGCATGTCTCCCTTCTAACGTACCGGCTTGTTTATTTTTCCGCTGTTTTAGCTAAGCTTGTGTTTAGCTGGTGTTTCGTGCGCCTGTTGGGTTGATTGTTCATCTTGAATTGCTTGCCATCTACAAAACTAACACTCGCCGTGACCTTTTTACCGCTGCTTTTAAATTCTGCGTTTTTAATAGAAAATGAATGTTTTGAGGTTTACCAGGCTTTCATTTAGAAGCACCATTCTGCTTACAATTGACCGATTCACTCTTTTTCTAGACATTTGCAAGACGCTGCTTATTGTATGTGAATGCTTGATGAGTAAATGTTACATATTTAGCCCTACATCTAATTTTTTTATGCAGTTTTATATCCCGTGAACCCGCACACAAGGTATCGTAGCGCTTTCCCTTCTAACGTACCGGCTTGTTTATTTTTCAGCTGTTTTAGCTAAGTTTGTGTTTAGCTGGTGTTTCGTACGCCTGTTGGGTTGATTGTTAATCTTGAATTGCTTTCCATCTACAAAACCAACACTCGCCGTGACCTTTTTACCGCTGCTTTTAATTCTGCGTTTTTAATAGAAAATGAATGTTTTGAGGTTTACCTGGCTATCATTTAGAAGCACCATTCTGCTTACAATTGACCGATTCACTCTTTTTCTCGACATTTGCAAGACGCTGCTTATTGTATGTGAATGCTTGATAAGTGATTGTTTCATATTTAGCTCTACATCTAATTTTTTTATGCAGTTTTATATCCTGTGAACTCGCACACAAGGTATTGTAGCGCTTTAGATAAGCACCAGTTACATTACACAAGGATGCATTTACTTATGGTGGGCACTGAGAGATTAAATAATTTGCTCAAAACAACAGCATTTCAAGCCAGCACTAAAACTCTACTCAGTTCCAAAGTTCCAACATCAGCTGCTCTGGCTGTCACATCACAAACGTAATTTATTCTGTTCCAGCCTTTTAGGTGCCTGCTCCATCCCCAGCCATACCTAACAGGCACAAATGCAGTTTAAAAAAATTCATATTTCACTAGTATACAAATGGCTTCATCCTGGCCTTTTTAAGATGCAGAAAATCTCTTCTCCGCATCCCTACTGGCTGTTCATAAGCAGCGGTTTCTAATATGTAATTGCCATATCTTGTTTGTAAATGACCTTATCTCCCCATGCCTTCCCCCAATACCTCCTGTAAATCTTTATTTTAATGCTCATTAAGATAACACAGGGACACTTTCTTTCAGTTTCACATTGATCCGGAGTAGGGCCCAAAGTCAATAATGCGCATGCATTGCATTCTGTGTTTTTTCAATGTAATGTCGACGAGCTTTCAGAATATTTTAAAGACACACGGTACTGCGGCTTTTAATAAATTGCTCCCATGTTTTTTGATAGCGATGAGGTTGTTGTTGTCAAAAAGCATCTCATTGTGGTATGTGATTGTTCTCTTTTATGGTGGATGAGACAAATCCTATGTACAGCACAACGTGGGGCTATTGCACTCAGGTGGCACTAGAATGAATGGTGCTATCTTTTCTTAAGTGTCTTCAAGGAGCCCACACCAAGCCCACACCTCTTGCAACAATGACTAGCCTTCACAAAATGGCCATTGTGGAATGTACAGTTGATTGAGTCAAGCTTTATTACAAATGTCACAAAAAATGTTAAATAATGCTATAGGTGTCACATTTGCAAATTCCATAAATATTGGCATTTACAATAACAAAATTAATACATTTGCTGTTATAAAAACATAAACATATCTTAAAAAATTATTACATTTACAAGACCAATAGATCCAACTTTTCGAATGAGAGACCTATTGCATTTCCAATGCTTGTTCTACCATAGTTTTTCGAGCAATTCAAGTTACATCAGAATATTAAAGCTGTAGAACACGTTACTGATTTAGTTCTACAGTTTAGGTATTCAAGCATGTTATTTTGTGAAACATTTGAGTAAATTAGTATCCGTTTTGAGAGTGATTGTAATGGGGCCAATTACTCAGATACATTTTAAATGTTTAGATTGCTATAGGTTTATGTTGATCTAACCTTCCTGCTTGTGTCGCAACATTGATACTGTATAATATTTTTCTTTTTCTTTACGAACAGCCTGTTCACAACTGTTACTTTCTGGATGCAGCGTTTACTCACTTGTTAAAAGTACTTCAAATCTCAATTAATTTCATGGTTTTGAAGATTGCGCCCTGGGCATCTCTTTTGAGAAATTCGGCCAAAACTGGATACTTTAAACATATCTTTAAACAAAATCCGTTCTGGTAAATTAACCTCGTTTTACCTTGTTGAGAAGGCTTTTGCTGCAAAATTTGCATGGCTAAAATGTTTCCAGTAGCGCCTTCGGCAGACGGTATCTGAGCTGTGGCGGCTGGTGATACTTAAAAGATACTTAAAAGGTGGAGGGGAGGTGTAATACCAGGGATGGTTATTATGGATGTCATTTACCTGGCGTGCCCCCTACGACCACTGGCACTACCTTTGCGACCCCTGGCCTCAGAGGAAACAAAATTAGTGCCTGGAACACAGGGGCAGCTCGTCCTTATGAACGTCGGTAGGGCATCCACTTTCCTGATTTTCTGTCATTTGTTAATTACACAAATAGTGAATAATTTGTATCCACTTTAATGTAATAAAAAATGGAGTACAATTAGCTGCAATATATGCCTATCTGGCAGCAAAGGGATGTAAAAATGCTTTTAAATGTATGTTGTATGTGTGCTTGTGGGTGAGAGTGCGTTTATGTGCGAAAAAGTGTATGAATGCGTGTGTATGTGTAAGCATGTGTCTGAGAGTGAAGGTAAAGGACAAATGATGTGTGATGTCACTTCCACTACCTCTGGCAATTTAGTGAATTGACATCCATGGTTGTTATCAGCTGAAATTTTATCTATTTTAAAAAAAAAAGGTGAGTTCATGCATTTTCCAGTGTAAAAGTTGCCTGGTTATGCCTTTCAACTGGCACAGAGGCCAAGCCAACTTTGAATGTAATGATTTTGGCTTTTAAGCATTTCCAGGAATGGCCTCTGTACAGCTCCTGTCACTGTATTCCAGAAATTCTGAGTCTGCTGTCAGTGCCTCAGACATTTGAGAACATAAGCATAAACCAGCATTGGCAAAGTCAATAGGCCTCGCCTTTGAGACATCTTGCCAGTGCCAATGCCTGTACAGCACTTTCCTAGATGACAATGCTGCACAGCAGGAACAATAGGGGGAAAGGGCACAATGACCTTGCAGTGGTCACATCGTTTTGTGTCACAGGTGCATGCACCATGATATATCTGCATGACGCAGGAGCCATTTTTTAATTTACTGATGCGAGATAGATCTGCAGATACAAAAAAAACAAAATTGAAGTAGCACAAAGCACTTTTATTAAGAAAACGGATTGAAATAGCACAAACACTTTTATTTTAGAAAGTGGAAGGGGTGATAGCACAGGGGTGTGAAATTTAATAAAATATCTACTTGTCCATGGAGCAGGCTGTTTAATAAATCCATTTGTCCTGTAACAAAATCTACTTGGCCCCTTTGTGCCATGTAATGCGGCAACAAATTACGCAGCAATTTCATTATATAAGAGTTCAGATATAGCCTCTCTGATTATGCCAGGGTTCATACCATAATAGTGTTTGAATACTAGCAATTCCCTTATGCTTTCATGTTTCTGCAGGTCTACATACTGGGGCTGAAGGTAGCCTTAAGAAATAGTTCCAGGGTTGGAATGCCCTTTTTAGTCTGTGCAAACCTACTAACGTGCATGTTTTAAGGGGTTTCAACAATTCTTCGCTAATCATTTCCCATACTGAGAACGGTTGGAAATTTACTATTGACAGTGGCAAACTTAAAACTTCTTCAGGGTAGGGAAAAAAAGTGGTTGGAGGAAAAATGAACTTGAAAACATTTAGATTTTCACATGAGCAAATCTACACCTGCATAATTTGTTCATGCTAAAATGCAGTTCACAAATATTTTCTGGGAGTACTATTTCTTGGCCTACTTCTGTAAATTCTTGTGAATTCATTGACACTGTACATTTGCACTTACTGTAAGGATATATACCATGGATGCACTTTAGAGACTTTCTTTAATAATTGGGCCTCTAATTAGGCCTGGCGGTAACCATGACCTTTTGTTTTGTTTTTTATTCTGTCTCTCTCCGTCTGTCTATCAGCTGGCATCCCTGCAAGTACAGATTTTGCTCTTTTTGAAGGAGCATATTGGCACACAAAGTAGTTTTGTTCAGTGCCCAGAACCGCTGTGGCAATGTGTGCTGAGGCCAACATTTTTTTGTTTTGCTTTTGCCAATGCTTGTTAGAATGGTGAGGACCCAGCAGCTCCCACACTGTTCAGGTTTTACAAAAACCATGCCTAAACAAGTCACGCCTTGACAAAACCAAAAGGCTGCTCAGACCCACTGACTTTGCCAATGCTTGTTTATTTTTGTTTTCCATATTCGTATTTAAACTGGTTACACTGATTTTCCATTCTGAATATTTTTGGGAAATACTAACATACATCAACATGTAACTAAATGATGCTGCAAAGATACGGTACCTAAAATCTTACAGTAGTTTATATAAATGTTTTCTTTCCTTACATGCATTTTATTGTGAACGTTTTATTTTGAAAGCAAAGAATCATCACTCTTGCTTTGAAGCTTCTGCAAATATTTGCATATAATCAGAGCGCATTCTGGGTGCATTATACAGAGCCTCATATTACTAAACTTTGAATATGTGTGTACACTTTTATACTGGAACCACCGTCAGTAGTGCAGGCTGAGCTTAAAACATTTACTTTTAGTGCTCACCCTAATAATAAAGGCTTTGCGTTAATGAACTATATATACAAGTTTGAACAGCATTAACACACATATTACCTTAATTGTAGAGAATGCCCTTCCCTGATCCACAATGTGGTACTGTAAACTGGCAGCCAAAGGGTTTGTGCTGCAGGGGGTTGGGCTACTTGTCCCAAGGACAAAATGCACATTAAAACTTGTTGCCCTTGACCCCAAACAATATGTCCCGGGTGTCGGGCTATAGGAATTCCACTTCCCTGATAGCAATTTGCTTCCTAACTCTCCCAGAGAAAGGTAACATTTTAGAAAATAAGACTGCAGGTATGTGGTGAGGCAATGGAGGAGTGGTTCAGGGTAGCGGGGTCGGGGACAGGAAGGAAATAGATGCACACAAGGAAGGGAGCAACAGCAAACAGGGTGGGTGGGTTAAACGCACACAAGGGAGAGAGCAAAACGGAACGCATTGAGAAGCACACAGGCAAGAGCAACAAAGAGCACAGAGGAAGTGATGCACATTGGCAAGCGAGAGTCAGGCGGGAGTTGGTACTTGAGGGAGACTAGCTTGATAAATCTGTGACTGGGCCCTCATATTCAACTTAACACTTCCTGTAGCTTGATTCTAGCAGATACCTACCTAACTGCGGGGATAAGCAGGCTCATTCAAACTTCTCAAGTTGTCAGATTCAGAGTATGAGTATCTATTTCAGTCCTGATGTTTTCCTTTGAATTCTGGAACTTGTAGATCTATATTTATAAAGGGTACAGAGGACTACAAATCACAGAATGTAAAACAAGAAACCTGGACTGGATAAGCTAATCGTGGATGGGCTTGGAACAATTAGAAGTTCATTAACCCTGTGAAACCCTTCTCCTCCTCAAAGCTCTCAGAAATGGCCCTCGAGAAGTGTTGAGCACCATATCAAATGAAAAAGTATAATAAAACCATTTGGTTCTTTTTATATTTGCAGATTGAATCAAGAGATTTTTTAGTTGTAATATTGTTTTAAGCTTGTCAGGAGCTGTCTACAGTTATGTCTCGGACAATTACTCACAGTGTGATTTTAGACATGCTGTGCTTGCTCCTGCCTCGTGAACCCAAACTATAATTGAGCTGTGATGGGTTCGGAGCTGCCAATCTGCAGCCTTATTCCCCTGAAGGTGTGAAAGTCTTACAATGTGTTGATGAATAGCGCAGAACCGTGGCAGTATGCATTGTATAAAAGGGAGGAAAGGGTTACGGGTGGATACGCTGGAAGGGTGACTCAGTGAGGTAAACGTAGATAAAAACCCCCAAAAAAGCTAATCTTCTTGGAGACAGGATATGGCCTACATAACTTCTAGAGCTGCCAACTTTAGAACTGTGAAACAGGGTTTGAGTCTTGGCATAGGCTCTGCTCTCCCCGTGCCTTAAAGAAAATAGAAAAAACAAGCGAATTGTGAGTAGAGGGTGGAAATAAATGAATGAATGAATGAATAGCATTTTTATACCGCGCAAAACTTAGCACCAAGGGGCATCAAGGTGCCAACAAACAAACCAAGAGTTCACATTACCAGATAGATGAACCAGGAAGCCACTAACGGCGGAGAAAGTAGTGCATTGAAACAAAACATATAGCCACCAGTGAAAGGGTCTGTGTTGCAGGGGCAGTGGCCAGGGCGGTACGAAAACAGCCACAAGAGTTGGACAAATGTACACTATTCACCAAAGAAAGCAAGGAATTTGTATGGGTAGACCAACCAACCAATGAAAAAGTGGACGGTATGTTTAAAGCCCTTAGAGGGATTACTGCATGCCTCGCAGAGCAAAGCATGCGCTTACTCTAGGCTTGACCTAAAAAAGAAACACTGCTGATCCCTTAACAATTCCATACTTTGCAAAATTTTCATTCGAAAATCCCGTCACCTCATATTATTACGGTGATCTTTCTTAATCGTAGTCCATGGAAAATGCCATCTATGCAGTGGTGCAAAATTTACCATAAATGTCATGGCAGTTTTCACAAGGATTACCAGCTAGCACTCCTGAAACAACAAATTGTCCACTTCAATATGTGCTGTGTAGTCAGTACGTAACAGGCATCAGTCCAGCCAGATGGAACAGCTCAGATACAGCCTAGAATAAGGCATAAGTGCAAAAAAGTATAATTTCTTGAAAGTTGCGTGACATTGGAGATGATCAGGTCAGTGTGTGTGTTTGTATGCAGCAGGTAGGCTCTCCTCTGTTCCTCACCAACAATACTCCACTTATGCTGTCTTTATCTCCCACACTCAGTCATCCTGTCTCTTTCACTCCATTTTACCCTCTCCTCATCCTGTTTGTCACACCCCATCTTTTCCTTTCTTGCTTTCCCCCACACCCAAGCATTCAAAGATGAATGCAAAGTATTCTATAGAATGAACACCACCAAACAATAGAATATCTGTGTTGCATTGTTCATAAAGTTCCGAAGTGCAAATTATATGGAATCGCTTTATAGAGCATGTGCCTAAAGTACTATACTCACACTTTGCCCATAATGTGGCATTTACTTGTTTGGTCTGTGCCTGGCTTTTCTGCAATTGAGTAACTCTGTGTGTTTTTTTTGGGTGACTTCCATGTGGCAAGATTGGAAATACTTTATTTATGTTAAGTTCCGTTCAGTGGGTGATGCATTTTCTTCCTTATTCGATTCTCCCTCTGTGTATGTGTGAAATGGGAAATCGAATAGAGCAGCATAGAAGCCTACTTTCTTCTCAGCTTCTGGGAAATTAATTACCTTTCCCACCTACTAGAAGCTGGCACATAGATCGGCTTCCCACTCCTGCTGTACATTGTGATTTCAGTTGGTAACAGACTGTTTTTTGACTCGTGCATCTTTGCATCCCTATTTCGCAGACAAGGTGTGCTGGCTAAGGAATGTTTAGTAATGTCTGCTGCAGATATTTGAATTTTGCCTGTGAGAAACGATGTTTCCTAATTACGCCCTCGCACATGTGCAATCCCGTGATCAATCTACCGAGTAACATGTGTTTACTTAGCTCTCTTTATATTGATTGTGTTTAAACTCTCAGCCCTCCCTCATCCTCATACATGCACAATCAGTTTGCTGAAAATATAGTCAAAGAAGAGCATGTTTTCTTGTACCACTGTGTCTGTTACTGTTATAATAGGGAATCCTTTCTATAGTTTAGTAGGTGTCCTTGCAGAGACATATCTTGAGGCAGAGGTACCTCCGGCATATTCCTCAGTTTCCCATTCCGATCCCTTTGCTTGCGGATTACCATCATCATCTGGGTAACATACTGTATTCAATTTCTTATTGAGAACCCCTACATCAGCTTTAGAAATGGCCCTAATTTCTGCAGCCCACAGAAGTGCAAACCAAGCACGACAAGAACCATTGTGGGAGAATGGGAGCGGGATGAGAGGAGTTCCCTCTGCACCCTAGTGTGCAGGTAACAATCTGCAAACCTAACAATTAGACACATTAGTAATGCTATGAGTATAAGGTAACATTTGAATAAATGATTTATTCTTGTAGGAGAGTCTATGCCTTTCATCTAATGGTGATAGCGTAAAGTGGTAATGTTCAAACGGTGTGGGTGTTGAAAGTATAAGCATATGCACAGGAAATTTCACATTTAAAAACCAAGTTATCACACAATTTCCTATAACACTAATTTAACTTGCCGCTAAACTAATGGACATCGGTTTTCGTTTTTTCTCTCTCGACGTAAGGTGTTGAATATCCTGGCGTTCTTCCTCCATATTTGGCATCCAGAAATCAACAGTCTTTAACTGTAAAAATGAAATGAAACTGTATTGTCTTTTAAAATTGCTGCACAAAAATATTATTTTTCAAAAATGTCTGTAGTTTGTCTAATGCATATGTCAGTCAATGGGGAATTTCACAAAGAAAACAAACATTTGAAACAATCAAACAATATTTTCACCTCAATAAAAGTCCAAGCTAAAAAAGCAAATCAAAAATCGTTGAAGACTTGAGGTTCAATAAAACCACAGAAATAAAAAAGAAAGACAATATAGCAAGTATTCAAGAAAGATCATCCACAAGTTAATTCCCTACAGTCTGAAGGATCGTTGTATATATTGCCATTTTCAAAGGATGCAATTCGGGTCCCCTATAAAATCCAGTCGGGGAAAAATCAGGGAACTGAAGCTGTGGGCCAAAGTAAACAAAAGCTATCTTACTTCTGACGGATTTCCTTGGCCAAGAAGTGGAAAGTTATGACTCTATTTCCAGTCCTTGTCAAAGAAGATTGATGGACACTCAAATAGTGTCAGGGGTTTTCTGCACCGAAACCCTCAGATTCTCTCCATTCAGATACTGTGGGACGGATTTTGCCACACAAATCAAGTCGTAGTTCAGAAATTTGGGTTCTTGGACGGATTCATGATATCCACACCACAAACCGCACCAAACCTAGTTCGGCCGCTTCTGCAGCACAGTTTTCTGCCAAGTAGGCCCTCTAACTGGACCAGACTCGCTGCAACCTTTTTTCAAAGTCTTCGTTCAGTGGATAACATGAGGTCTCAGATTGTACCTCTCTCTTCCAGCTACTGTCGGATCAGTAAAGAGCAGTTCTTCAGGTGTGGCAAAATAGTGGTCCGTCATTTCTTCGTTGCTAAGAATATTGTGTGCAATTCCTGCGTTCTGAGTTTCCGTAGTCAGATCGGCTGGCACTTTCTTGTAGTGCGAGCCATGGATCCAATTCTTTCAGTTTGTAACTCAGACTGCTGTTCGTGTTGCCAATATGACCGGCTCAGGCCCCTTCCAGCGAGGTTCCAAGTTCTTTGAACGCTGGAAATTCTTAGTTACAACCCAATCTCCGGGTTGTAACGAGTGCCCAGTACCTTCAGAATTGTCGGGAAGTGAGTCTCGCACCTGTTGGTGAATTAAAGAGAGATTGTCTGTAACTTCCTTCGTATAATCTAACAAAATAGGGTACTCAAGTTCTCACATTTTCCTGGGACGTGGGGGACCTCATACATTCATTGGTCTCCCACAAATCACCTCATAGGCCATAAGACCAGACTTGCTATGTGCCACTGCACGTGCAGAAATGAGGGCTAATGGCAAAGCATCAGGCAACTTAAGCCCTGCTGAGGCCTGCACCCTAGCTAATTTAAGTTTCAAAGTCTCATTATAAAGTTCCACCCAGCCGGCAGATTGTGGATGAATATCAGCATGATATTTCTGATGTATGCCCAAACTTTTAGTAATCAATTTAATAACATGTGCAATAAAATGACGTCCATTATCACTCCATAAAATTCTACAAATCCTAAATCTAGGGAAATATTCTTTTAAAAGGGTCTCAGCTGTGGTGAATGCAGTATTATCTTTCATAGAATATGCCTCCACCCACTTACTAAAGGCACATACTATAACCAAGGTATACCTAAGGTACGACTCTCCTCCCACAGTCTCACTTGAATCCAAAATACAAGTGATCACAGGCTTCAGAAGAGAACACACCCCCCTCTAAAGCTAAAAGACCCCCGCCCTCCCTCTCGTCCATACCTAAGGCCCCACCAGGAAAGTACCCTAGCAAAAAAAGTCTATCCTCCAGCTGTCTACTCATTAATTGTAGATCAGCTCCCAAACACGCAACGGAATTAGCAGAAACCATCCTCTCCCATGACCTAGACATTGTGTTCATCACAGAGATATGGCTAAAAGAGACCTCCACCCCCTGTTTAGATATGCTTGTGCCTCCTGGCTACTCCATCATTAACAAAGATAGGATAGATCAACGAGGGGGAGGTATAGCCATCATCCACAGAGACTACGTAGACATCACTGTAACTGACTCCTGCAAGTACAGCTCATTTGATTGTCTTTCTGTGAACATTAAGACTAAAGACATCAGCCCTATAGTCTGTCATCTCTATCACCCCCCCAGGCAACATCTCCACATTTGGGGAACACTTATCCGACCTAATTGCCCAGTGTGCACTCAAAGACACCAACGTCCTAATCCTGGGTGATCTCAACCTACGTTAGAATGAGACCAACAACTTTCTAATTCAATCTCTCAACAACCTCCTCTGTGACAATCTTCAGAAGAAACGCACAACAAAGGTGCAACCCTGGATGCCATCATCGCCCACCAGGATGCAATTACGATCGACAATATTCTTCCAGTGGACTGGTCGGATCACCACATGATCCTATTCCACATCAACCAAAGACTTTTATCCCTGCCTCTGGTCCTTGACCCCCCCCCCCACCCCCCAAATGGTCCAGAAATCTCTCCCAGATTACCCTGGATGCCATGGAAGAGAGGCTTAATCTTCTCCTACCTAGTGACTCGGAGCTCCCCACAACTGAGCTCATCTCACTCTGAATGTGAACATGGTAACCTTGCTTGACCAATTGCTCCCCTGAAATAAAAAAGTCATCCTATTCCGTCCAGATCATGGTTCGACTTAGACATCCATGATGAAAGGAGACAACTAAGAGCCACAGAAAGACGCTGGAGGACGATGCCCAGCACTACTCATCGCGATCAACTTAGAACAGTCCGGAAGAATTACAACAGACATATCAAGAATAAAAAATCTGTGTATTCCCTCTCCGCTCTTAATAGCGCAAAAAAAAGACCCAAGGAGCTCTTTAATATCATCAGGCGTCAAATCTCCAAACCCGATAGGTCCCTAGGGCCGGCTTCCAAAGAACAGTGCGATAATTTGGCCAACTTTTTCAATGATAAGATCTCCAAGATCGAACGATCCCTCGACACCAAATCATGCCTCACTTCCCTATAGCAGCCAAGGTGAGGTGTTGGGAAGCGCCCCCTCTCTTACCTCTAAACCCTGGTCGCTCTTCCAGTCCATCACAGAAGAGGAGATAGTTAAACTCATCTCCACCTCCAAACCCTCTTCACACGCCCTAGACCCCCTACCTGCTCAACTCACTAAAAAGCTGAAACTCTCCCTAGCCCCTCTCTGGTGCAGGATTTTTAATAGCTCCCTTAAAACTGGTATCGTTCTGGATTTTCTGAAAGTGGGACAAGTCACCGCACTGCTAAAAAAACCTGGCCTAGACATTAGTGACTTAAACAACTTCAGACCCGTCTCCAACCTTCCTCTTCTCTCCAAAATCTTAGAAAAATGTGTACTCCAACAACTAACCCAACACCTGGACAACACCAGTCTTCTCGACTACCATCAGTTGGGATTCAGGAAATGTTGCAGCACTGAAACCGCAATCCTTAACATAATAGATGACATTCACGAATCATTGGACTCAGACCAATGCTGCCTACTTATTCTCCTAGACCTATCGGCAGCATTCGACACAGTAGGTCACAAACTTCTCCTCAAGGCCCTCGAAGAAAGGCCTGGTCTAGACGAGGTGGTCCTTAAATGGTTCTCCTCATTCCTCCACAACCGCTTCCAGAGAATCAAAATCAAAAGCTTTGAGTCCGACCTCCATCCCGTCAACAGGGGAGTTCCCCAAGGATCAGTGCTCTCCCCTCAACTCTTCAATATCTACATGGAACCCCTCACCACCCTCCTCAGAAAAGCTAACCTCCCTTTCCACTTGTATGCAGACAATACTCAAATTTACTTGGCAATCTCGTCGGCCAAGGACATTCAAAGACTCAACGAGTCACTAAGAGAAGTGCAACTGTGGCTGTGCAATAATCACTTAAAACTGAACCTGGACAAAACCGAACTCCTCCTCATTTCGAACAAAGAAGAAAATCCACAAATGGTCGTGTGGATAAAAGCCATTGATGCGCTCAACGGGAACCTCACCCTGGCTGATTCCGTTAAATCTTTAGGCATTTCACTAGACTCAAAACTGGACATGACCAAGCACATTAAGATCCCAGCAAAGAGTGCCTTCTTCAACCTGCAGCTTCTAAACAAAATAAAACCTTTTATCTGCTCAAAGATCTTAAGCAAGCCACCCAAGCATTGGTGCTGTCAAGCCTAGACTATGGAATCGCAGTACTCTCCGGTACAGCTGAAACACATCTTGCTCTCCTGAAAACAACTCTCAATGCGGCTGCCAGAATGGTCACTGGAGTAAAGAAATTTAATCATATCTCTCCTGCTCTCAAAGAACTCAAACTAAAATAAGCTGGCCTGAACAGGACTCTCAAAAGCTCCAACACCTTACTTCTCATCCCGCAAAAATCACGAAAACAGAAAACTGCCGCCAGGTCCTCCGCCGGCAACGCGCCTAAATTCTGGAACTCTTTTCCTCCTCACATCAGAACTATTCTGTCCTTCGCTAAATTCAAAAGTCAGCTCAAAATCCTTTTCCTTGACCGATCCCTAACGAACAGATAGGAGCAGCTGGAGCCTTGAGATACACACTTCCCTTCCCGGAATCGATGTTAATCAAGATCTTGATATGGACCCTCCACCACTTTGTCATTGGGATTTTTATTGCTAAACTGTCTTGCCTTTCTGTATTTTGTGCTGCTATCTTTTCCTCTGCTGTGTAACCGATGTGAAGCGCTCAGATACCCTCCGGTCAGGCTAGTGCTATATAAAACTTCTTAAATAAATAAATATTGCACCTTTCCAGTTCAATGAAATCCATCTGTAAGACTTTGAATGGCGCACTAGGTAGAGAGAACCCTCCTTTTGGGGTAGCCACTCCCTTCCCCGGATTGTGTTGCAAACAAATCATCCAATGTATGACATGGTGTTCAGCTGTTTTTCTTATATCTGGATGCTCCCAAACTTGTTCTAGTTGTGTGGCTATACTTTTTGCACTAACATGTGCTAGGCCATGTGCCATAGTGACAAACGGTAACACATAAGAACTAGGCAATTTGCACCTGTCCCCATCTGGCCCTTTTCTCCAACAATTTTCACTGTCCAATATTACTGTTTTTTCCCATTGTTCTTTTTCCTCCTTTGTTGCCATTTGCTGAATCCCTCTTATCTCTTCATTTACATTATACATTTTCTCTGCAGAGGAATACATTACATACATTTGTCCTTGTTGGCTACGTGAAGTTTCTTCTGACGTACTGTCTGCAAAAGCATTGCCCCTTCCCACATCATCCACTACTTTCTGGTATGCACTACCCTTAACAATAGCCACCTGCATTGGTAATGGTAATGCAGTGAACAAATTCTGAACTAATTCTCCATTATGGATCTTTGTTCCGTGGGACGTCAGAAACCCTCTTTCCTGCCATAAGCGTCCAAAGTTATGTGCAACTCCAAAGGCATACTTGACTGTCTGTATAGATATTTACAGACAGTCCTTGACTAAGCTCACAAGCTCTCAGGAGTGCAATAAGTTTGGCAGCTTGTGCGGACTTGTAGGGTTTTCGAGCCGTCTCCACAATTGTGTACAGCGTAGTGACAGCGTAACCTGCAGTCGTAGTGCCATCAGGTAACTTAAAACAAGACCCAACTGCATACAATTCGCCCTGGGCATCAGACAGAGGAATATCGGTAAGGTCCACTTGACCCTTGGTTTGTTCTTCAGTGGTAAAAATGCAGTCATGTATGTCACTAGGTTGTTCAGAAGTCAATGGCAACAGAGTAGTTGGATTCAAGTTCAGACATCTTTTAAGGGTAAATGTGGTTCTAAAAAAGTGAGTTCATACCGGGGAAGACAGGAACTCATCAAGTGTTGTGTTTTAGTTTGATTCAATAATACATCAACTGAATGAGGAACGAAAACCGTCAGTTTGTGGTCCAGTACAAGTCCTGCTGATTGTCTGATTGAAATGGCAGTTGCTGCTTTCAGGCAACCAGGGAGTGCCCTGGCCACAGCGTCCGGAACTGCAGAAAAGTATGCACATGGGCGTTGTTTGTCCCAGTGTGGCTGTGTTAGGACAGACAGTGGCCAACCTTTTCGTTCGTGTACATAAAGAGAAAATTGTTTTGTGTAATCAGGTGTTCCTAATATATGAGCAGAACATGATGCTGCTCGGAGTTGCTGATATGCATGCTGACACTCAAAAGACCAAGGCAAAGGAAACGAGGTATCTTTGGTCGTAAGGGCAAGAAGAAGTTTTATGATGAGGGAAAAATTAGAGATCCAATGACGACAATAGGACGCCATGCCAATCAATGCCCTGACATCCTTCTGCTTCTGAGGAATAGGTGTGTGTATAATAGCCTGAATTCTGTCTTTGGTCACTGTTCTTCCCTCCTTCGACAAGAGGTGACCTAAATAGATAACCTCTGGTTGACAAAACTGCAACTTATTCTTCGATACTTTATGGCCCAATTTAGCACGGTGAGTCCATAAGAGCAAGGTAGCCTCAATACAAAGTTCAGTGGTGTCAGCTGCTATCAGCAGATCATCCACATACTGTAACCAGTGGTGTCAGCTGCTATCAGCAGATCATCCACATACTGTAACCATGAAGGGCCCGGGTTACTTCAAGGTATCAAGTTGACGTTTAAGGGCCTGTCTAAATGCTCATACTCTCTGTATCCCCCTGAGGAGCACAACGGGATTGGAATGACCGCCCCTTGATAGAAAAGCCAAGCAAATACCTGCTAGAGGGTGCAATAGGAATGGAAAAGAACGCATTCTTAAGTTCAATTACAGAGAAAGCACACACTGTGGCTGGGATCATTGTCAATAGAGTAGTAATATCTGGAACTATGGGAAAATGTGGCACTACTACCTTATTAATTTCACACGAATCAATTACGAAGCGATAAACATTTTCTTTATCTTCAGAGATGGAACGTTTAAAAATAGGCATGATAGAGCTGTTACAAACATTGCTATCAATTTCTTCCACTACCACTTTTACAATAAGATCCTCTATGATCTGACTAAGGTACTTTCGCCTTCCTGCGATATTTTATACTGAGGTATTCGGGGCAAGACATCATTCTGTTTAACCTGAATATGCACTGGTTCAATAGATAATAAACCTACGTCAGTATCGCCCCCGCGTTTATCAGGCGCACACGATCACCATTGCCACCCGCCGTCGGAATTTCTCCGGCTGTGTACCGAGCGACGCCGCTCGGTCCGGGACCTCAACTCTGGCCCTTGGAGTTTTAGTATTGCGGATTATTGGACGGATTGTTGAAAAGGATTACGCCATCCCCGGAGCTCTTAAGCTAAGCAGCCATCTTGCTCTGCTGTTAGCCACGCCCCCCCCCCTGGGACCAGGTTTTTAATTTGTCACGCACCAGCGTCCATATAGATTGGATGTTGTGCTCCCATGAGACCTCAGCAGATTATGATAAAAAGACACCCAAATATTTCATCCCGATCGTGGTTGTCTGTATTGTGGCAGCCCAAGGACCAAGTGCTAGCTGGGGGCCAAAACCCCAGAGGGTAGACTTACTAGGGTTCATATATAACCCAGAAGCCTCTCCAAAGATCAACATTATCCGGAGCAACCTAGGGCCAGTCCTGTTGATGTTGGTCAGAAAGAAAAGGACATCATCAGCATACAAAGCAATACAATCCAATAGCCCATGTGCCCACTCAAAGCCTGCCACCTGCGAATCTATACGTACCCATGCTGCCAGGGGTGCCATGGCTAAGGCAAAGAGGAACGGCGACAGCGGGCATCCCTGTCTAGTTCCGCTACCCACCAAGAACGTGGATGAGACTGATCCTGCAATGGGAACTGAGGCTGTAATATTTGTATATAAGAGTCTTAAATAAGATAGAAACCGCGGACCCAGGTTCAGTCAGTCAAGGAGGGCTAGCAGAAACGTCCAGCTGGTAGAATTGAATGCCTGATCCATATCTGCGAGGAGTGCTCCTGGGACGTTGAGTAGTCGGATAGTATCTATTGCGACATGGGCACAACGTATATTATGCCGTATCGCCCGTTGGGGCATATACCTGGCGTGGTCTGGATGGATTTCTGAGGTAATATGAGGTGCAAGCCTATTGGCCGAAGCCTTGGCCAATATCTTGGTTTCTATATTGCGCAACGAGATAGGCTGATATGAGGCATGACAATCGGGGGGGTCGACTCGGTTTGTGGAAAACTATTATCTCTGCATGTCGCCAATCTTGTTGTAGACACCCAATCTCTCTTGCCTCCTCTACAGTGTTTAGTTGGTGGGGTCCAAGTTTGATTAAGTATCTCCTATAGAATTTACATGGATACCGGTTAGGGCAAGTGGACTACTTTTTAGCCATGTGTATTCATGTCCAATAGCAAAATGTCTTCACTCACAAAGCAGAGATCCAAGTGACTGAAGTGAACTGACCCATTGCTCCATGATATCTGTTGATATCTGTTGTGGTCAGAGGAAGCAAACTGTAAACTAAACTTTGACAGACTAATTGATGAAGTGGGCTGACAGAAAACACCTCTATGTACATATAAAAAGATTGTTTCTTTTAAAGATTTTTTTGGGGGGGAATGAAATTAATGATCGAGCTGTCTCTGTGCCGGACGTAAATAGAAAGGTAGGAGAATTTCTTGCAGAAGTACTTGATTCTGTCTCCTTAGAAAAAGCTACTTATCATCTTTGAAAACAAAAATATGTGATGCACAGCTATAGAAGGGCTTAACTAATTGTAATATTATTAGTGTTATGTTTTATCTTTTGTATCGAACTGAAGTGAAATAATTCTGGGCAGGAGTGAAATGCGCTTTTGCCAAATGCTGTCAGGCACAGCAAAAGGAATCAGTGGAGAAGTAGTCATATAATTTGCCCTGTGTGGTATATTTACATTCATATTTGGAAAACACGAGTCACTAGGCCAAACCTAAAGTGTTGTGAAGAAAAAAATATTCTTTTTACCTTAAGTTTAATATCTGCAACGGTTTCTGTGACGAGATTGTGTATGCTGCCGCACAGTAAAAAAAATCTGGTCTATGTAGATTTTAATCGATAATAAATACTAAATTGTTTAAGGAATGTTTATTCATTAAAGTATTATCAGTGCCCAGTTGTGGAGCTGAATGAAGAAAGCTCTGTACAACCTGTAGCTAACTTAGAGGTGGCGCTAGACTAAGTAATAGTACCCTACTTTATTATTTTGATCAGTAAAACGGTGCTCGGTGCCTTTAGATTTTGCTTTGCATAGCGAGGAGAGGTATGCGCGCCTTCCTTGAAGTGACTGGCATTAAAGATACATAAAGAAAATGGCAGTGCTAGACCGCCTTCCTTGAAGTGACTGGCATTAAAGATACATAAAGAAAATGGCAGTGCTAGACCTCCTCTAAATTGTTTGGAGGTATTTACAGTCCAAAAGAACTTTTCAAGTTGAGAGATATTTCATTAATTTGTGATTGTACTGTTTACTTCTTTTGAGGTTAGTAGTATTTGCATCATTGTATTTTTTTAGCTTAGCAACAGTTATATTTATTTTCAAGTGTATTTTAAACCTCCTCTTCTGGAGGCATTTACATTTGTAAGAGTCTTCCAGTGTCCTTTCTGTCAATGAAGTGGAAACCTCTGTTTTTCTAGATAATCATTCAATGTTGCAAACCAGTCTGTTTCGAAAGTAGCGATGATTCGTAGCAAGTCCCATGTTAGAAGGTTCAATCTTCACTTTAAGGCCTAGAAATCGACATTAAAAAATAATTTGTTCCTTGCCCTTTGCGAAAATCCTCTTGTACAAGTGCATTTCAACAGAGTGTGTATTGGACCCAATCATTTTTCCTCAAGCTACATGTCTCTCTTCAGGATTTGTAATGTTTATGGGGGAAACTGTACTTACTATTTTGTGCGTATTTAAGCTAATGGCATTGAAATAAACAAAAGATGTCCTGGAATGCTCTTTGTGATTTGCAGAGCTACCCCTCATAGATTTAAGCTTCTTCCTGTACTAGATTATGAGTTGCAAGCTACGTTAATACACTGCGTTGCAAGCTGACGTTCATATACTGCGTTGCAAGCTAACGTTCATATACTGCGTTGCAAGCTAACTTTAATATAGTGCTTTGCCAGCTAACTTTAACATACTTCTGTACAGGAGTTTTGGAAGCCTCCGTTTTTAGGTTTCGCCTATTCTAGCCCGCAGGGATAAATAGGCGAGATTATAGTAAGCGGAAAAGAAAAGTCTACCTAGCTGCGGATCGCGTACAGTTCATGTGAACTATGTGCGTGCACATCATCGCCAGCCACATCACGCACCACCATTTTTCTGTGCCTCGGCATCAGACTTCAAAGGCTGCCGCTCCCCCGCATCAGACTTGAAAGGAATGCACTCCCCGGCCCCTACCCAGCAATGCCGAGAGCTTTTTTTTTTTTTCTACATGGCTCGTTACTTATTTCCTGTCTTTCTCTGGGTCACATTTTACTTTCTTCTCTGACTCATGCATTTTTCGTCGGATCGTGCATTTCTTTCCCCACTCTTTCGTCTGCTAGTGCTTTTTTTCCCCACTCGTGTCGGCTCGTGCTCCCCCCACTCTTTCTCAGTGCATTTTTTCCCCCACTCCTCACCCTGCTGTACGCCTCACCCTGCTGCACGCCTCACACTTCTGCGCGCCTCACACTGCTGCACGCCTCACACTGCTGCACGCCTCACACTGCTGCACGCCTCACACTGCTGCACGCCACACAACACCACCACATCACTCAGGGACACCACAACATCACTCAGGGACACCACCACATCACTCAGGGACACCACCACATCACTCAGGGACACCACCACATCACTCAGGAACACCACCACATCACTCAGGAACACCACCACATCACTCAGTGACACCACCACATCACTCAGGGACACCACCACATCACTCAGGGACACCACCACATCACTCGGGGACACCACCACATCACTCGGGGACACCACCACATCACTCGGGGACACCACCACATCACTCGGGGACACCACCACATCACTCGGGGACACCACCACATCACCCAGGGACACCACCACATCACCCAGGGACACCACCACATCACCCAGGGACACCACCACATCACCCAGGGACACCACCACATCACTCAGGGACACCACCACATCACTCAGGGACACCACCACATCACTCAGGGACACCACCACATCACTCAGGGACACCACCACATCACCCAGGGACACCACCACATCACTCAGGGACACCACCACATCACTCAGGGACACCACCACATTACTCAGGGGCACCACTCAGGGACACCACCACATCACTCAGGGGCACCACCACATCACTCAGGGGCACCACCACATCACTCAGGGGCACCACCACATCACTCAGGGGCACCACCACATCACTCAGGGGCACCACCACATCACTCAGGGGCACCACCACATCACTCAGGGGCACCACCACATCACTCAGGGGCGCCACCACATCACTCAGGGACGCCACCACATCACTCTGGGACGCCACCACATCACTCTGGGACGCCACCACAACACTCTGGGACACCACCACATCACTCTGGGACACCACCACATCACTCTGGGACACCACCACATCACTCTGGGACACCACCACATCACTCTGGGACACCACCACATCTCTCTGGGACACCACCACATCACTCTGGGACACCACCACATCACTCTGGGACACCACCACATCACTCTGGGACACCACCACATCACTCTGGGACACCACCACATCACTCTGGGACACCACCACATCACTCTGGGACACCACCACATCACTCTGGGACACCACCACATCACTCTGGGACACCACCACATCACTCTGGGACACCACCACATCACTCTGGGACACCACCACATCACTCTGGGACACCACCACATCACTCTGGGACACCACCACATCACTCTGGGACACCACCACATCACTCTGGGACACCACCACATCACTCAGGGACACCACCACATCACTCAGGGACACCACCACATTACTCAGGGACACCACCACATCACTCAGCCCAACCACATCATCACTCAGCCCAACCACATCATCACTCAGCCCAACCATAACAGCATCATTCAGCAACACAACAGCACTGTCCTTGCTTGCTACCAACAAGCATTGCCATAGCCAATAGGACTCACATTAGGAAAGTGTTAGCTATTTGCTTTGTGAATAACAATGCTATTCATTTATATATTTTTAAAGCCAACACATATTCAAAAATTGTCATTTACAATAGCAATAGCTCACACTTTCCTAATGCGAGACCTATTGCATTGCAAATGCTTGTTCTAACTGTTGTCCCTTTCCATCCAGTAAAACTGAAACAGTGGCTGCTGTGCCATATGTTCAACTATAGGTGTTAATTATTCCTAGTTTACCTAGGTGTTTTGATGAATTCCTTTTGGACGGTAGTGATCTTCTTGATGAATATAATAAGTTGTTCTCCAGCTGACTTTGAAGGCTGTTCATGCTCTTGATGGCTGATTCAAACAATTTCAACACACATCACATGCTGTTGTTGTACGTGGTTAGTTTTTAGTTTTCCCTAGGCAGCGCATGCTCTGTCTCTACGAAACATTTTGTTTACTTACAGTGGACTTACAGCCGACCCAGGACTTATCATTTGTTAGCTTCAGCGTCACTCATTTCTTATGTTCCTGTTTGTCTTGGCATGTATGAGTCATGCCCTCTTCTTGAGTTTGGCCATCCCCTGGAGCATTGACCAGGTACTTGTGTCCTTCTACTTCTCCCTTTTTTGGGCTGCTTATTTTTCGGGTTCAAGCACTTCATATGCGTGTTTATGTTCGCAGTCCTTCGTTAATATCCAAGTCCATTTAGCTATTGTGTCCCCCTTCCATGTTGCTTCATTTCCCTCCACCCAGCAATGTTAACCAATCAGCTCGTCTATGACAGTGAATAGGTCTGTTATTGTGGCACACAATATGCATATTCTTCTAATCTACACTCGGACCGTAACTTTGCATGCCTTCCAAATACAGAAAGCTGCAACATCATTTCTTGTCCCCCAAATATATTTTACTGAATAAAACATTGTTTCTGCTGTGCTCTTCTACTTTGCCCAAAATACAGTGCTAACATGTGCAGTGCATCTGTGAAACACTGACAAAACCCATGAGAGTGACTCCTTTTCAGAGACTAAGGACCCCTTAGAACTTGAACTGGGTTCTGATGTAGCCTTTTGATTGCATTGCTCTAAGCCACTGCACTGTACACCACTCTACTCTTCACAACCCCACTTTAAGCCACTCCATTGTATACCATTGCACTCTTTGCCACTCTATTCTTCCCTACAACACTGCACTCTATGCCACTGCACTGTAAGCCACTCCATGCCACTCTTATCCGTTTCGCTCTACTCTGCACCATTGTTCGCCACTCTACTCTGCACCACTCTACTATATGCCACTCTACTCTGCCCCACTGCACTCAACGCCACTGCACTCTTTGCCATTCCATTCTGCACCACTCCACTCTATGCCACTCGACTCTGCCACTTTACTCTGCACCACTCTACTGCACTCTGCACAACTCCAGTCCACTGCACTCTGTTACTCTATACCACTGCACTCTATACCACTACACTGTGCAATACTCTACGCCACTTCACCTTGCACCACTCCATTCTACGCTACTCTCCCCCCACTGCACTCTATGCCAGGTTATGCTGCTCCACTCAATGCCACTGCACTCTACTCTGCACCGCTCCACACAACTGCACTCTATGGCACTCTACTCTACAGCACTTCTTCATACGCCACTCCACGCTTCTCTGTTGGGAAACGTCGTTTACCCCACATTTTTTACTCTGCATGGCTTTACCCCACATTTTTTACTCCGCAATAACTTTTACAACGCAGGGCTTTACACTGCAAAACTGTTACAACGCATTCCCCGAAGTAACGCACGCCCCCTGGAGTTAGAATAGTAATTGTGTTGCAATGGGGAAAGCGTTGTACCGAATTGTTTTGTAAAGCCCTGCGTTGTAAAAGTTATAGAGGAATGAAAAATGCAGGGTAAAGCCATACGGAGTAAAAAATGCGGTGTAAAGTGTCCTATTCTCTGTTTTGCACCACTCTGCCACTCTAGTCTGCACAACTGCGCTTTGCGCTATTCCACGCCACTCCACTCTACTGTACACTGTACTCTGTGCCACTCCACGCCACTTCACTCAATGCTCACTAGTCTTTTCTATGCCACTCTACTTTACTGCACTCTGCACTCTACACCCTTCTACTCTGCACCATTGCACTCCACATCTACACCACTCTACCACTTTCTAACTCTCCTTTGAGCCACTCTACCCTGCAGTACTGCACTCAAAGCTGCTGCACGCTAGGCCACTGCGTTGTACACTAATCTACACTTTGCCACTCCACTCATCTTTACTCTGCACCACTCCACTGTACATCACTGCAATCTATGCCACTCCACTCTACATTATTCTACTCTCCGCCACTGCACTGTGTACCTTTCCTTACCAATACAATCTGCACTGTTCTACTCTACACAACTCCACTCTACGCCCCCTGCAATTTACACCTCAACTCCACTCTGTTCTACTCCACTGCTCTGTGCACCACTCTACTCTATGCCACTGCACTCTATGCTACTCTCCTCTACGCCACTCTGCACCACTGTACCGTTCACCATTGCATGGTATGCCACTCTACTCTGCAGAATTGCCCTCTACGCCACTGTACATCACTGTGCTCTATGTTGCACTCTACGCCACTCTACTTTGCACAAGTGCACTCTACTAAACTCTAGGCCACACCACTTTGCCCAACACCACTATACTCTTCATCGCTGCATTGTACGCCCCTCTACTCTGCACCACACTACATCACTGCACTCTACGCCTCTCTACTCCACTCCACTCTATGCCACTGCACTCTACTCTACAACATGGCTAAAAGACAGTGGCAAAGCCAGTAGCTCTCGAGTAGGTGAAATCTATTGGCTTTGCCAATGCTTGTTATCCCTTTCGAACATCCTCCCTTTCTTCAAGGCCTCCGTTTTGCAATGGAATGTCCTAATCCGTCCTCCTCAGTAATTGTGTGCCTCCGGGTTCCTTTGTGGTGTGGCCTGTTGCCTTTGTATTGAGATCCGTTCTCGAGGCTCTAGGCAGACGGCTGCCAGTAGCTATATGCTCCGTCTACCGAGTAGAAACTGCCTCCGTCCAGTGTCAAGATATGCTCTTGATTGCAGGGGAGAACCTGGTCATCTTTAAAAGCTTCTTGCTACTGATATGTTATGAAATATTGTGAAGTAAACAGTTTGTAAGAAAAATCCATAAAGCTCACGAAATATATATGATCTCACATCTTCTCCCAACCCCCTCAATGTACATTGTGCCGCTGCTCGCTAGATATGTTTGCTATGTAAAACTATCGACACATGTATGCATTGTTATGTAGCTGGGGTTATGTAGATGGGCTTAATTGCCCTGCATGGCTCGGAGATTGTGTGGAATAGCCTTGGTTTGAGTTTTTCACAGCCATTGCCAGCATTGACACTAGGGTGCATGCCTTTAACCTCTCTCCCTTGCCCTAATGAAAAATTACTGGCTCCACAACTAATCGGAGGGCAGATGCACGGCTTGATTTATGTATTCAGAACCCGGCATTAAACACTTTGTGGTCTATTAAATTACAGGTGCATGCCCTTCTCGGTAGGCTTTGTATGCAAATTTAAAGCGTGTTCGCAGATTAAAAACATGAAACGGTAGTGCCTTGTGAGCAGCATGTGTTTTCTGAGAAATCATGGAGATGCATTCATACATTTTTAAATATAAATATATATATATTATAAATACTCAATGCAAAACAAAGTTAAAGTGAAGATATGGGTAGCTGTGGTTGTAACAGCTAAAATTTCTTAAAAAACAAAAGCTGTGAAATTCACTTAAAGTACTTTTATTGTCACACATTAGAACTACTGAAATGCATGAGTTATACTTCGCTCCTCAAGCCGTAACTCCCACAACAGCACATGCAAGACAAAACCTGCTCCCGAAATGCACTCACCCTTGACAGACGCAGTTACAAATGTCATAAATAATCTTACAGATTAGATTACTTATTGCATTACCCATAACACTGTGAAAGAGACGACTGACTGTAAGTGCAATTATTTTGAGTGGTTTTAATGTGTTATTTAATTGCGTTGTACTTTTACTTGTTACTTAACGATGTAAATAAACATTGTGAGGTCATAAGCATTGCATTTGGTGTGCAAGTAATGGTTCATAGGTTTATTTAAACATAGGTTAAATGGATTTCAATAAAGCTAAACATAACTTTAGTTTAACCTTGTTTTTTCTAGTGATAAAAGTGGCTGTGCACAAAGCAGCTACAGTTTCTGATTCATTTGATGGATTGCGTTCCTGTTCTTGGATTTCTCTTCCCTGGAGCATAGCATCTTTGGCTGACTTATTGAAAAAACACCTTTTCCAGCTGACTGCCCCCCAAAAAACATGTAACAGAAATACATAACATGTCTAATATGTTCCCATTATTACTATCTAGTTGTTTTGATCTATATGGCTTATGATGCCACCAAAACCACGCACAATGAATTTTGGACTTTATTACAGTTATTCATATTGTATCATATGTATGTATATGTTTGTTCATGAACATACTAGGGAGTTCTATTTTTATGCCCGCTTCAGTGCTGGCAATGCTATTCATAGACTGAACACTGGCCAGGTTTTAAGATAACACTGATAATTCGTTAGAGAATTATTCCTCAACCAATATTGAACTATTTCTCTGATAGTCCCAAGATTTAATGTGTTGCTGCACTAAATACAAGTCCAACCTGAACCGCTTTTCTAAAATAACATGCAGACCGACTAGTTGCTCTATATTATGCTAATGCTTTCAAGCAAACAAACTAAGGTTTTTCAGTTGACTTAATGCTTTTATCTGAGCCTGGATATTCGGATGATTTTTCCATTGCATTTATGATTTTAAATAATGCATTATTTTAAAACGTTCTCCGTTCCACAACATTTAAATCATAGTTTCTATTTATGAGACTGTGTGATAACGTGCTCTAATCGTGGCCAGCAAAGAATTGTAGCTCAGTGTTTCTCTTCGCCTGGCATGGCTGGAGGTTTGCTAAGTGTGCCAAGTTATTCCTAATGGTTTGTACCAGTGAAACGGGCGGACTTTAACAGTGATGGACTTTGTGCTCCGCCAGCTACTTTATGTGGCTTAACAAGCCACAAACTGCTGTGACAAGTGATGTGAAGGACGTGTTAGCTGCCTGGATGGAATGGGTCGTTTGGCTCAGCAAATCGAGGGCTTAGAAGGCAACTGGTAAGAAACTGTTGCTTGTATTTGAAGGTCGGTGAAACTGAAGCTGAGGCATGGGGCAGGTGAGGCACTTGTCTTGTTAGACTGTCCTTTTGGGTGAGATTACCAGAATGGTTTATTACGGTCTTCAATGCTCAAATGTTGCTATGTGGCAACAGCTATTAAGAACCATGTCCTCCTCATTGTACCTCCTCTCCTTTAGTTGAATCCAGTGGCGGTTCCACCACGTGGGCGTTGGGGCGTTGCCCCACTGCTTTCTCGCACTGCGAGAAAGCAGAAGGGTATTTCTGATTGCCGGGTTGTGGGCGGGGAGGTGGGCGGTTCAGGGAGGAGTGGCTAGCCCAATGTTATGGGCGCTGACTCTTTGGCCGGCCCCAGGGCCAGCCAAACCAGTCATAGCAATCTCCACTTTCTTCATGTAGGCTGCAGCGCAGCCTGCATGAAAAAAACGGCCTCCCCTAAGACGCCTGTAAGGACGGCGGCCTATCCAATCACAATGCTGCCATTGCAGCGTTGTGATTGGCTTAGGGGAAGGAGGGAGGCTGCCTGTTACTGCTTGCTGTTTTCAGAGAGCGGGAGGCGCAACACAGGACTCCGGCCCGGAGACAAGGTAAGTTTTTCTTTATTTTCATTTATTTAAATTAAATTAAATTAAATTGTGCTGAAACATAAGATAAGAGGGTCGGCCTAACGTGCATTGCACACCAATAGTGTAGGAGAGGTCTGGGCCTAAGCAAGGGCATCTGCCGATCGCCTCATGCAGCATTTACCAGGGCCATTGTGTGCCATTCCCCGGGGCTTCATTGGAGTCTGTGGGTCACTGTGTAGCCCATATATAATACAGCAGGCCTGTCTTTACCACAGTACAGCCAGTTGCCGACTCGGTTTTACAACAGCGCAGGTGCGGTGAAGTCCAGATGGGAAGGGCCAGCACCCAGCACCACAACCGCTTCTGATGTTCCCTCTCAGACCTCCAGCCGAAACCCTGTGGTAGGTGGTGGCGGCACCGGGCCCAGGCTGCCCCCGCCGAGCAGCACAGCGCCCTTCACGTTCTTGGGCCTCACATCCAGGCCAGCAGTGTGCTACTGGTCCCAGGACGGCACCAGCGGGATCGGGTGTTCCCGACCTCAGTCTCTCCAGCTGCCCCTGTCGCCGCAGGGCCTTAAAGGCAGGCTGGGCCTGTCCAGACGCTGATTTGGTGCCTGGTCCCAGAGCCACCTTGGCTCGTAATCCAGTCTTCACGGGTAAAATTAAATTAAACCCACCCCCCGCAACCCCCCCCCCCCCGGCGACCCCCTCCCGTCATGCTGGCAGTGATAGGCGCGGGCACATGGTATTCCCTGCTTAGAGCACTGCTATTTTCGGGTAATGGGAGCCGGCCGTGAGGCCAGGCCCCGACGGAGGGGGCATGAGTAACTGCTTCAGATAATCCATAGTTTCCTGATCAGAGCAGAACCATCTCTGGAACACGTGAATGATTCATGTGTTCCAGAGATGGTTCTGCTCTGATTAGGAAACTATGGATTATCTGAAGCAGTTACTCATGCCCCCTCCGTCGGGCCTGGTGCACGCACGAGCGTTGTGGTGAATTCCCTTCCCTCAGCTGTGTAACTAAATTCAGTACGCCCCACTACTTTAAAAGTTTACTAGCCGCCACTGGTTGAATCCATAATTCCTTGGTGGGCTATTAACTGCAGTTATATTGACTGTCTTAGAGGGCAGTAACGCTTATGTGTTTTTCATGTTAGCAACGCTGTAGTACTTTCCCAAGCAGGAATTTAAATAAATGATGTTGTGTGCATAATTTAGAATGCACACTAGACCTGAATTGAACTGAAGCATATTTGAGCAATGCTGAATTTCTTTGATTAGTGTGTTGAGTTCAGTAGTACGCTCTTGATATTTGAACACATATGCATCAGATTTTAGAGCAAGCCCTGTGAATAAAAAATGGTAATAGTTTTCCACTAGTTGTGTGTGAAACTCCTTTTTTGAAAACAAGGGACAATTCTGCCAATGTATGCTGCTTTCAAGTCTGCCTGCCCTGATTATTTTTTAGGTCGAGGACCGAAGGCTGCGCTTGCGCAGTCTCCGGGAGGAGATTTAATGATTTGGAGTATGGGGGCTTGAACCCGCCTCTCTCCTCTCTCTCCTCCATTGGCTGGCTTCCTAAACGTAGGCCAGCCATTGGAGGAGACAGGCGTGACTCCAATAAAGCCCCGTCTCTTTCGGATTCAGGGGCGTGTTTTTTGCGTTCTTTCGACTGTGACGTCACCCGTCACTCAGAACGCCAAAACACGCCCCGAATCCGAAAATGTTTGGACGTTTGCGGCCGCCATTTTGTTTTTGTGAGGGCGAGCTTGGGGCGTCTGTTGTTCCCACTGCTTGTTTTTGGCAGTAAGTAGAAAATATTATTATGAAATAACATCTTTACATTTCCTTCTTGCGTTGCTGTGTTTGCCGTAGCTCTTTGGTTTATTAGATCCGAGGTGGGGTCGTTCCCAGGAGAGGGTATCTCTGTTACATCCGGGTACTCTGGTGCTGGGGTCAACACGGCTCTGCCCTATGAGGGGATCCTGCAACGTGGCTGCAGTGCACACTTGATGGAGGAATGCACAGGCTGGGGATGTGGCGCCAGGGCCAGAGATGCCGACTTTGGAACTGCAAGCCCAGGTTCGAGTCTTGGCGTCTGCTCAACATCCCGTGATTCTGGGCAAATCGCTGCATCTCCCCGAGCCTACAAATGAACGTGACCCATGTAGTGTAACAGATGCTCGCGCAAACGCGCTCCAATGCCCCCAGGCAAACAAAGCTGCCAGTGTGCCCAGCCCGTTGGTGCCCTGCAGCGCGAGTCTGTGCGCCTCCGTCCTGTTCCAGCGCCTCGCCCTTGCTGCGCCGCTCTCCAGGCGCTGCCTGCCGGTGCCGGGGAGGGCAGGGCCTGCCGCGGAAGGGGCGGGGAGAGGGCTGACTGTGACACCTGCTCTCTCTCCACACTGCCGGGGTGTCCTTGGCGTTGTAGGGCAGCGGGAGCCGGGAGGAAGAGCCGCTGCAGAGAGCAGGTGGGGCAGTGTGAGGGGGGCTGCGCACTCTTCATCCCACCTGCATGGCGCTCTCTACTCTAAGCGCTATCCTTGTATAGTCATTCAATGCGCCTATGCTCCCATCGCCCCCTCCCATGGTCTCTCTTTCTCCCTGTCCATCAACCTCTATCCCTGTCTGTCTACCCTTTCACCCTACCAGTGTATGCTACCCTCTGCCTCCCATGGTGTGTGTCTCTCTCTCCCCCCTCTCTATCTCCCTCCCTCCCTCCTATCCCTTTCCATCAGTATCTATCCTGTCCCAATCTACCCCTCACTCTACCAGCGTCTGGCACTCGCGGCCTCCCATGGCGCCTCTCTCTCTCTCTCTGTCTGTCTTTCTTTATCTCTCTCTCCTTCTCTCCCTCTCTCCTATCCCTTTACATCTACCACTGGCCCACTCTACCCTCTCTCCCTACCAGCGTCTGGCCCTCCCGACATCTCATCTGCTCTGTTTTTCTGCCCCCATTCCTCCATCTCTGCCCCTCTATCCCTCTCTCCCAGTGTCAGCCCCTTTCAGTGTTTTTTTTTCTCATGATGTTCTTCCCAACAAGAATGTAGTGCGATTATGGGCATGCGCAGAGGGGGGGGGGGGGGGGGGGGGGGGATGAAAGGTACCGCCATATTGAGTTCCCTAAATTCCCGGCCTCGTTTACTTACCCTTGCTCGGAGCTTAGAGTTCGAAATTTGGCAAATTGGCATGATCTAGAACCACCAAAACAGTAGCCAGGAAAATAAAATGCTTCACATTTTGAATGGCATTGAATATCGGAGAAAAGTGAGCGAGCCCAGCCTTTGCCATGGAAGACAGTGAAAATGTGCAAAATGAATGATACAGTTTATAGCATGAAATGAATTTTAACAACAAGCATTTACAATGCAATGGTCTCGGCGTTATTAAAGGTAGAGTTATTGGCATTGCTCATGACATTTTGTTTTAAAAAAACATAAATAAATGGTATAGTCATTTACAATGGCAATAGGTGAGCATTAGAGAGTAGTAGAGAGTATTCGCGGACACAGAGCCGTGCACACACACACAGACAGAGCCCCGCACACACACACACACACACAGAGCCACACACAGACAGAGCCTCACACACACAGACAGCCACGCACACACACACACGCAGACAGAGCCACGCACACACACACAGAGCCGTCTGTCTGTGTGTGTGTGCGTGGCTCTGTCTGTGTGTGTGTGTGTGTGCGTGGCATTGTGTCCGGGAATACTCTCTACTACTGTCTAATGCTCACCTATTGCCATTGTAAATGACAATACCATTTATTTATGTTTTAAAAGAATGAAAAAAAATGTCATGAGCAATGCCAATAGCTCTACCTTTAATTATGCCGAGACCATTGCATTGTAAATGCTTGTTTTAAGTTGGAATGGAGGCAGAATGCCCTCCAGCACAATAAGTCCTCATTCAAGGCAGTGAGTAATAAAAGGAATGAGGAATTCTGATACAGTCCAGCACCGTCAGGGGCCAGAAAATGTAATCACCTTAATGGTAATTGTATTAGGTTATGTGCACTGCCCAGCCTCTGAAATTGCATTGATGCTAGTTCCCTCAGCAGGGAAACCTTCACTTGGTGCCGGTCTCATAGAGTACCAAGATGATTGTGCCGGTAGGCGCTGCACAGGTACTTCCATGCTGGAGGAAGTTGCTTTCTAGAGTGCTGTCAGTGACCTGGGCAATAAGAATACCTTAATGTAACTATCTTTAAGGTATCGAAAAACAAAGATATTTCCTTTGAGAAGGTTAGAGAGTGATCCTTTTCACAATCCCTGTGAATACATATGTCCTTCTATTATGTTAAAAAAGTAAACTTTTTTCCAAAATCCAAGAGTATTGTCATCTTTGAAAATTAGTGGAGAGATTCCAAATATCCTTCACTTCAGTCTTGTATTCGAAAAGTAAACAGCCAGCATGTATGTAGTGGACTAACTGCCTTGTTAGGGCCTAAACCTTATATAATCATACTAATCTTTAACAATGCCTATTTGTTTTTGTCCCTTTAGGCCCAGCCTGTCTTCTCTCTTTCGCCCTCTTGCTCTCAAGCTCCCCAACCTACCTCCCCTGTTAGGAGGAATGATTACGGTGGATTTTGGTTCACAGCTGTTCACTACCCTGTGAATAAATACTAGAGTCCATGTGTCAGTACATTATTACTGCAAATAGTGATGCAAACCTGTGAGATAACAGCATTAATGGGAAGACCACTCTCAGCAGCAAATGTGATGAAGTAGCATGTTTCTTAACATGTTGAGGTGGAGTTGGGGAAGGAAGGCTAGTTTCCGGACAACCCTCAATCTACGTCGTTTCAATACTGGTTCTTTTGGAGGACGCATAGATTTGGGCCAATAAAACCTTGTTTTGTGGGGCCTACAGAAGAATTTCATTAAGGCAGACTGTTTTAAGGCATACATTACAGTCAGCCACAAAATAGCTGTCCCTAAGTCTGTTGTGCAGCTGAAGGTGGGTTTGGACCTAGTGTATATTTGGTAATGTGTGTGGCATACTAGGTTAGTGGTCAAGGAGGGTGTGTAATTGATGTGCATGATGAATTTTTTGTTGCATTCATGAGGACACATTGACTTGGTAGTTGAAGGTTTCCATTAAATAAGCCACTGATGTAGTCATACATTGCCAAAGAAGGACTGGTGTTACCAGAACGTATTGAAGAGAGCATAGACGGCAGTCAGATGAGTGCACTGGCAAGGTACTGAACACAAGAACTAAGAAGCTGTTCTGTATTAATCAAAAATGTGATAGCGTGTTCAGAGTTTGAACTGGGCCCTGCACTAGGTTACAGTTTGCCTTGTGCCTGTTAGGCACAAAAGAGCCACCACTTGAAGAGTTCTTCTTATAACTCTGCATATTTTAGAATCATTAAACATTAAATATCTGTATCTCTAGGGCTTCTAGATGTATTGCTCAACGGATATCTTTTATGTATCTGTGAAACGCACTCTCTGCCGCATTTGAACAAATAGGTTGTTGCTACAACACAAAGACACTGTTTTTCAAAGTTAAACCTGATAGTGAAAAAGAATCGTACTATTAATAGTAGTTTATTCCCATGCTTTTTTTTATTGATACTTGGATTCCAATCACACTCTGCTCTCTCGCGGTTCCTATTTTCTTGTTTTATTTAAATCCGAGTAAATGATAGTTTGGACAAATTCATTTATTTTGTGTTATCAATAGAAATTATCATATTCCACACACTATTGTGTGGTCCCCAAATCTTCTTTTGTGCTTTGGGTTATTGAATGAGGAGCAGTGTGAAGGGGAATGCTGGGGCACGAGAAAGGAAAAGCTTCAATGAATGTCAGCTCGAGAGGAGCATCTCAGTTGAAACGCTGTGTAGTTGCAGAGATCATGGGGGTAGAATGTGCTGCGCTGTGTAGTTTGGTGGTGCTATTTTCTTCCTAACATGAACTTGGCGAAAGGTATTTAAAACTAGCTTTGCCAGTCAGTTCTGACACACTGAGACGTGCAGCTACAGCTGCCACAGAGTCGTTTCATTGCCTATTTCAGTCCTTCAAAGTGAATAGTAGTAGTAGCTAAAGGGTGACTTTTAGTTGTTTGGTGTCTGTTCTATGACGCAGGTTTGATGGTCGAAAGTAATTGGTGTGCCAGGATCAAGCAAGAGCGCTGTGGGTTGGCTTTCATGGGTTCAGTAACATGTTAAAATGTTCCTCTATCAAGCTAGCGATTATTTTTTTCACAACTCCAAATGATAAAGCAAGAAACCTATTGACATTGTGTCTTGGGTCACATTTCTGAAAGTATAGCACAATGCACAACTGTTAGTCTTTTTTTTACTATCAAAATCATTGGGCATTATACATTTTGGGTGCGGTTTGATTCCAGGATTTGGGCAGTTATATTTTGCTGTAGGTGGCTTAAAGTTTACTTTCAGCTCTTTTCTCCCCGTGCCTGTTTTTTTTCTTAAGAACTGTCCTCTCCTCTCCTTTCTGACTCTCGGCTAGAAAATGCAACTTATTTAACTTCTTTAGTACACGTGGGCCATTGACTCCTTGGGTCATAATTTGTATCTATCCATGGAAGCATTATTTCTGTCACAGTGTTTACAACTGTAAATGATAGTTTTTTGAAGTGATTGGAAAAAAAATCATAGTACCGATTTCCTTCGATGTTTTGTTGAAAACATTTTTCTCTTTGCTGCCTCTGCACACGGACAGTTTCCGAGTGCACTCTGACATCAGAGCATTTTTATCTTTCATCGATGACACGGCATATCTTCAGTTGTGCCACTTTTTATTTTTTCACTGTGACGGGCGAGACCGCGATGGCAGAACTACTGGATTTTAAATACACGGTCATTGACCTTCATAGATCAGCTTTTTTTGTGTTTTCTGTGGTTTGCAGAATGAAAATAATGCATGATTTTAGGTGCATTCCATTGCTAGAGGTCTCCTTCAGGGCGTCCACCCGTGGCGTCTGTCTGAGAGTCTAGAATCTCCATCTTTGCAGGCTACGCTTTCCCTTCCCCTCCCTCGCCCTGCACCCCTTCGCTTTGTAGTAAACAGAGCTTTGTGTAGTTTCCTTCTGCGCTTTGGAGTTCCTCTCTTGGGGGTGGGGTGTTTTGAACTGGTTTCATGTGGCCTGTCTGTCAGAAGCCGGTTTTGCCACACAGCGCCATTCAGTGTGCGGTGAGAGCGCGCGCCCGGAGTTCGCATGCCATTCCAGGCTGACCTGCAGGCCGCCGGCTTCTTAACGGAGGTTTACAGGAGGTCAAGGAAAGAGTAACATCCCCGAGGACAATGACGACATGCTCTGCAGTGAGTAACGCTGGGACTCTTAATTGCATACCTTCTCGTGGGTGGAGTTGAGGGACTTCAGACAGCAGCTGCGCATTATCCAAGCACGTTATATTTACTTGCACGTTGCCTTCCATTTTTAACGTGCTTGCGTGTCAGCTTGCGTGTCAGCTGTATTTAGCCTGACAGTTTGCATGACTTTTTACCAAAAACACATGAGCGCATTTAAAATCCTGTATGTAGATTGACGATGTGTTTTAATAAGCATTGGCCATACCAATAGGTCTCCCATTTGCGTGAGATAGCTATTGGTGTTGTTAATGACAATGCCTTTTACCTATGGGTTTTGTTTTGGGGTAGATGTATATAGTGTGGAGTGGAATTATGTGGGTTGAATTTGAAATTGTTAGCTGTTGAATTATGTGAGGTGCAATTGTGTGTTGTGTAGTGAATTGGTGTAGTGGAATTATGTGGTGTGGTAGATAGATAGAAGTAAGAGGTGCACAGATTAGACAGGAAGACAGAGGCAGATAAGTAGTTTGTGTACAAAGTGGAGAATGAACTCCAGACAGAGGAGCAGAAAGAGTGTAAGAGCAGGAGGGGGAGAGCAGGCGACATGCGCATAAAGACACCCCAAGAAGAGAAGGAGAGTGTGGTATTGAAGGACGGAAACCTTGAAAGGGCACAGGAAAGAAACTATGCTTGAATACCTGAAGTCAACCACGAGAGGTGTGGGAAGAGTGCTTGAGAGAGAGAGAGGGAGAGGGAGAGGGAGAGGTGAGAGAGAGGGACTGGTTGCTCTTCCCAAAGAACCCTTATTAACCTCAAAGTAAGGCTGCTGTTTAGAGAGGCAGTGACCACCCACTAGCTGACTGTGGGGCACTGAGGATGGGCACCGGACCAAGAAAGATAATACGGACTGGCGAAAAAATATGGTAAGGGATAGAAAATTAAGATTATGAAAGGATAGGAAAGGGGTGGAGAAGATAAAAGATGACACACGTGAGTAGCAGACAAAGAAAAAAAAGATACAAGGCCTCACATGAGAAGGCTTGTGAGGCATGTCATGAGTGTTCAGTGGCGGGATTTGGTCAGTATTATAGTCCAGTGTGACCAAAGCCATGTATTCAGAGCTGTAACACAGCATCTCGACCAAGCTTTGGCGCTCCTGCATTCACTACAGGCGTGAGCTGTTGCTGAGCACAAATAGGAGAAGCCCAGCATGCTGGTCTCTCCCAAGCAGCAGCAAAAAGGGGGGCATTTTCTGTTGGAGGGGTGGGTTTCATCAGTGACTATAGGGAAAACGTACAAGGAGTGAGCCTAGAGACTGACCCGGCATACTGCAAACAGAGCATGTGCACGAAGCAGCAAATATTAAAAACAAGAGTAGTAAGCCCTATATGAATACAGTTACACAATCTCTTGACTTCAAAGTTCGTGGTAAATCATCGATGATATACTGGCCATATTACAGCGCATTGAAATTTGTAAGAGAGTAAAGGCGTTATAGACCAGGGCATTTTTGAAAAGTCCGGCTGAGGCGACCGGATGGATCAAGAACTAGGGACAGGGCAGAAGCAGTCATGGGGCAGAAGCAATGAGAGGGCACAGTAGTGGAGAGGCAGATGTAACACGAGAAACAATTTTTTTTAAGGAAGGGTTTGTTGGAAAACAGCCTGAATATAGCAAATAAATTTGACTTTGGCAGCAAATTAATCCAAAAGTCAGATCCTTGGGAGCAACTGTACATATTAAGCAGGGGGAAAGCGGTAGACCTCTCTGGAGCAGTAAGTAACTCGCTGGCTGGAAATGGACACCCTGGGTTGGCTCAACAATTCTTATCTTAGTCCATGGTCCCTATACATAGGATATTGCCTATTAAAAAGCGCTCGTTCACCCGTGGGGTTCTTGGCGCTGTAACAGGTAGTACTGCTGTTGTTTAACACCTTCACTGCGGCGGCTATTCTGCCGCAGCGCTAACGGTCGCGGGGGCGCGTGGCTCACCTGCGCGGGTGACAGAACTGTTCCGTCACGGCTCCCGGGTGAGCTTTGCTTATGACGGAACGGTTCTGTCACGGCCCCGCCCGCTTAATGAAACGCGCCGCGCAGGCGCGAAATCAGCGTCGCGCAGGCGCGGCGTGCGGGCCGTGATGGAACCGTTCCGCCATGAGCAAAGCCCACCCGAGGGGCGTGAAGGAACGCTTCCGTCAATAGCGTCAGCCCTCCCAATGAGGTGACGGACCTGGAGCAAGTGTCTGTAAACCCTACAGTGCCCTTCATTGCAGTGGTTATGTCTGAACCTGCTAGAAGTTTTGGCTGCGCAGATAGTTCACAAAAGTCTATGTATAAAGAAATGCTGAAAGAAAGCAGCACTGGCTTTAACCCCTTGGGCGCGGCCGGAATTTCGCTGTGATGCGGCAAAATTCTATGAGATCGCAGATAAGACAGCACCTGGCCATCCGACGCACACGCCCCCTGCGGCGTCGGACTGATGGCGGCCCTCCGACGCATGCAAGGGGTTAAAGTATTTTCCTTTCATTTCAGATTCCTTTGCTCATTCTCTTCCTGGGTAGCCAGCAGCACTTAAAGAATGCTGTAGTTTGCATTTGATGAAGCCTGCAGGAGAGAATGGCAGCCATAAACAGTAAAGGGTGCTTGCATGCTCTGGAGCATTGATACTCAAAGTACGGCCCGGAGGCTGCATTCGGCCCTCATGACCTTTACATGCAGCCCCCTCATCAACAGGAGCACTGAGCTGCTATTTACTCGAGTCTGCCCTATCATTAAAAAGATGTTTACGAAAACAGGGAAGGGTTTCTCTAAAGGTTAATTTAAGTTAGATAGGAAGTAACTAGGGTGTCCTACAACAATTCACTTTAGAAATACCTTCATTTTTAAAGTAGGGGTGGGCGGGATTTGCATAGTTGCGCTACGCAAAGCTCCGCGAAACAGTAAAATAATCTCCGCAAGCACGCAAAAGTTCAGGAAACACTGGGAATTGCTTGTTCCGCCCGTTCGCGATGATTTTTTCTTGTCCGCGAACACTGTTTGCGTGCTTGGGAGAAATATCTTGTGAACCCGTACTTTGAAAGCGCGAACAGGAAAAAAATTCCGCAAAGCCACAGTCGTGGAATTTTTTGCGATTTTGCGTTCTCCGCCAAACGGAAAATTACCGAAATTCCACGAGCGGAACAGAATTTCCTGCCTGGGCCTATTTTAAAGGAATTTTGCAGCAGAAGTGTAAAATTATGATAAAGTCTGTTCAAAATTCAAAAAGTGTATTTCATTCACATACAGAACTGTTTCACCTTAGTACATCAGATTATATCAGTGCTTTAAGAAGTATTTTTTGAGTGATACTTTTCAAACATGAATTTAAAAACATTTATTCTTCACCCCGCCCTGACAACAATGCCAAAAGGGAACTATGAGGCAAGTCCGTCTTTATGTGCTCTCTTTAGTGGCCTGGGTTTCTATTTTACATGAACAGCATTATAGTTTATTAAATCAAAAACAGGAGGTGGTTTTGTACAGCACACATCCTAAGGTTATGTATTTCGATGTCCTCATATGTTATAATGAAGAAAAAGTAGGGAAAGTGAAATAAAACAATTGACTAGAATCTGAATTTTTTTTTTAAGTGGAAAAGCTGAGATCATTCCAAGATTCTGGTTTTACATTGTACAATTCAGACACTAGATTTATTTATTTGTATTTATTTATATCACTTATAAGGCGCGCTGTTACCAACCGGTGTCCGGGTGTCCTTCGCTTTCCCTACACGCACCTTCCCACCAACCCCCTACCCCACCCTGCTGACATCAATGCAGCTCTTGGTCACATCGTAGACCAAACTTTGCGGCCCCTAGGAAAATGTTTGCAAGTACTCATGCTCTGGAGCAAGCTGTCCTGTCTCATTCAATGTGGCAGGGCTGACAGAGGACAATGCAGATCTGAAAGGAACAGACCCCAATACACAAGTGTAGAGGTGGCCCCTGCATTCACAGCCCTCAGAGAAAGGGGCTCTGATTGTACTTCAAGAAAACGTCTCACACCAGAAAAATACAAGGAAAGCTTGCTGTCGCCTTAACATATGTAATAAAAAAACAAGCAGCTGTGGGCACTGGGAAATACGCTCATGCGCACAAGGGTCCTACACACACAGGCAAGCAGAGAAACAGGCACAATTCTACAGGGAAGTACGCATACCCACACAGGCACACTGATGCAGAGAAAAAAACACTCTGTCTCTCTGTCTCTCTCTGTCTCTCTCTCTCTCGGTCTCTCTCTCTGTCTCTCTCCCTCTGTCTCTCTCTCTGTCTCCCTCTCTCTCTCTATATATATATACCCTATACAGGATCTGCACGTTCGGATAACATAAACTCTGGGATTGGTGGCAGACTGGTTCTGTGCACCCCCACCGGATATGTTAGCCTGTCTGTTACTAGCTAGCTCACAGTGCCACTAGAACCTCCTCTTATCGGGGAGAGAATAGTTTCTGGCAACCTCAGAACATGACAAACCTGATCCCTCAGAATTGTGGAAACAATATACTACCTTTCTCTCAGTCACTCCTGCTTACTTAGTTGATCTCAGAGATACACAGAATAAACAGTCTGGGTGTTTCAATAATAATTTATTGAACAGTTGTTATTCTATTGTAGAATTAATGAGCTGTAACAAACATTAGACAGTAACAGAGATATATGACTAGCAGTACTTCGAAAGTAATGGGATAATACAGTTGTACCATTTTGCAATATTCATGAATACATACAAGTATATAAAACACATGATAAAATTGCGTAGTCTTACAATGCCTCCCTAACTAGATGTATCTAAATGTACCCAGCATCTGTGTAGGTGTTTTGCCAAGAATGGAGTGTCTGCATGCAGGAACATCAGCGTCTCTGGTCAGTGTGTCAGCCGGGATGTCCAGGTCTCCTGTGTCTTTCTAAAGCCAGATGTGATGTATATCTACCCACAGGTCTCCCCAGGGGTCCTACCCTGCTGTGTTACTATGTCGGCCTAAAGGAAGACGTCAGGCCTGAACTTTATTGAATGTATGAGTTTCGAACTAGGGAAAAACCTTCGTTCTGAATGCAGTGTTGTATCTAGGTAAAAGGTCAGCCCCTATGAACCGTTATGTATGTAATGTAGTTAAGGATATAGGTGAAAGGTGCGAAAACATGGAAAGTTGAACACAGTTTTCAAAGGTTTCAGATAAGTATTTGAAAGCCAGGCTCGAATGTTAGTGAAGGATGCAGTCTAGAGAGATCAAACAAAGTGGTGTGTTATTAGTATACTAGTGTATCTTGCTGTTCTTGCCAATTTTAAATGCACAAAGAGATTTTGTGTAAAAGGTTGAAGATGATTGGTGATCATATTAATTAACTCTTAGTATATTCTGCAGGTTACAGTGGTGTTCTCTATCTGAGGTCCTATCATGATTGAGCTCCTATTTGTTGGACAGGCCGAAAGTGACCATTGTAGGAACACACTTTATCAGAGCATATTTTAAGTTAGTGTAAAAATGTTAAGTTGAATGATATGATCATCTCTCAAGGGGAGCAGGTACTTCAAGGTGGGTGAGAGGCATTGTGATGTGAATGGCATTCCCAACCACGATGATGGTTGCAGTGTTCATGCTATACTGTAGCTGAATCATGACAGAGAGTCTTGTTTAAGGGTTTTGTGCTTGATTCATTGGACTGGAAAACCACTGTCTTCAAGATGAATTGGCAATGGTCATTTGGGTGAGTGTGGTCTTCAGTAGTTGAGGGATCTGCATGTCTTGGTGAGAAGGACAAGATGCGAGCCATAGTTCATGTACACATAATTAGTGCATCTATGATGTTGATTTATTTGTATCAAGGAGGCTTAGACAGATCATTTGTGGGTCATATGGGTGTACTGCAGTTTGATTTATTTTTGATTTGGTATCCTCAACATGCTTCTGGATATTGTCTATCTTCGGTTTGGAGAACTTGTTAATAATGTTTAGTTTTTCTCTGAGTTCTATTGGAGCTTCTTTTGCCAGGTTAATGCAGTGTGTGATGACTATAAATACAATATCTTGCTTCTATTGGTGGCTTTGTTGATGACCCTGGTGCTGTGGATTGCTTTAGCTTAAAAAATTGGCTTCTGTGTGATGTGCAGAATGTTTTCAAACGCTTGAGGGTTTAGTGGATCTGTGATTTTTGCGATTGTTTTTTGTCTTAGTGAAAAGAACTAGAATTGTGCTTGTTTCGCTTCAATTTTCTATGATGAGAAGGTCAATTGACCTTGTAACATGGTTTCAACAGCACTGAGGTAGTTGTGGTTGGCAAGTGTGGCTGAATGCAGAGGAAAAGATGAGTTTCAGGGTGTTCGGCTTTCTGAGGGGAATGCATTCTCTGAAGTCATTGGTGTTCAGAAGGTTGAGTGTTTCTTTTATAGTCCTAATGTCTGTGTTGCTTGGAAGATCTCAGTTCTAGTACAAGAAGAGGTTATTGAGGAAGTAGGTTGGCCGTTGATCTTGATGAATAATGAGTTGCTTCTTGGTAACATGTAGAGGATGTGGATAATGAGAAGTGAAAAGGGAGGGATTCAGATGACATGGGTCTGGGATGTTCTAGGTGGCTTCAAGGATATGTTTGTTTATGAATGACTGCCAGACTGACTCTGCCTTGTGTGAGCATTGACATTGTTTATGTCGCATCCTGGTGGAACAAGGGGTTTGAAGATGTATGAGGAGGCAGGGTACAAACTCTCTGATTGTTACTGCAATGTCTCCTCCATCTAGAACAGCAAAATGAGCGCTGTGTTGTATTGGACAGGTGGGGATTGCCACATGTTTGTAAAGGGTGTTTGTGAAGCATTTTTCAGTGACTGAGATGTTTGGAATGGTGCAAGGGGGAAGAGTATGAGGCACATATCCATTACTATGATGATATATGATGTTCTAGGAAGTCTAGGATGGATTCTAGCCAATGGCTGTTTAATGCCTTTACAGAAATTCTCCCTTGTCTTCAGCTTCTTTGAACACACAAGTGAAGCATGCCTAATATCTGTTTGATGAAGAGTTACGTTCTGGGATGGTGCTGTGCGGTTTTTAGTAGTCTTGTAAGCTTCTTCATGAGCCATCATTCTTCCTTATGGATGTAAAAATGGAGTGCAAATACTTTAAGGTCCCGAATCAAAACTACATTTTGTAGTATGTAAAGTAAGCTTCACAGTAGTACTACTAGCTGACGTGGTGGAGTGATGGGAAAATGGTAAATGCTTACTGAAAAATAGATAGGTTTAAGGGAATTTAAAAAGGGGTTTTGGTAAGACATACTAAAACAAAATAGAGCCCACAAAAAAAGTTACTATTTCTAAAGTTTAACAAAAAAAGGCTTAAATATACTTCAGCCCAGATTTGGAGTTAATCAAGCAACCCACATGGCCAGCCGCTGGTTTGGTTGCCATAGAACACAACGGAGGCAGAGAATAAAAATAACGCGTCATAGGAACTAATGGTAAAGGATTTAATAAACTTAAATACAAATACAAAAATAATCTTTTATTTAAATAAAAGGAAGTATTTCAATTAGTTAAAATTCATAACAGTTAACCTCATTTGTTGAAAAGTAACATAAAATGTTAGATTGCTTGGGTATTTAAAAAAATAAACGTATTATTCAGAAATTAAATCTATTTTTTGTATTTAATTCACATTTTGTTTTATTAGTTCGAAATTAATAATGTTTACATTATTTTGAACGTAGATTTTATTTAAATAGGTTTGTTAAAAAAAAATTATAAAATGTATTAACTTTTTCTTATTCTTTCTTTCCCTTAAAGAGTGCTCCACTTTGGTAGTAGAGATCACCACCAACAAGTGAAAAGTTATGAACAGTAACTTTATACCTGCAAATTCTGTTATTTAGAGGGCTCAACCTAGTTATTTGAGGCATATATAGACATGTAAGACTGCACCTAGTTTTAAATATCCTCTTGGAAATGTGAGTAGCAAAAAAGTGGAGAATTAGTCCTAGTTGTAGGAGCAGATATACACGTGACTAAATATACAAATACATATTTGCCTTTGCAAATGCTGGTTTTGCTCAGTTTCTGTGGCAAAAAACCTGGACATGTGTTGGTAGGGGGTATTATGGACAGGAAATATCACAACTAAACTTCCTGTGGCTAGCCCTTAACTTATTCCTAAAATTAATTCAGATTTTTTTTTTTCCTTGGTAAGTAAATATTCTTTTCCCTTTTTTCTATGTATTTTCCACCAAGTAGAGGACATCCTTCAAAATCAGGATATCTGATAACCTACAAGCTGTATGACCAATTTAAGAAAGATGCATCTCTACCCTTTCGGATATGATGGGTCTTCTTAGTATGCTAGCTTATGATCTCTCTACAGCCAGAGGAATTTGTTTTGTAGGTTATTCCTTATAAATCACAAAAGTAGTCCACTACAGTTGAGATGGCTTCAGAGGCTTAAAAAAAAAAGCTAATTTTAATCGAGGAAAATGTCATGCAATCTCTATAAATCAAAATCCATTAATATTTCATTTAGATATGATGCTAAATTTGTCTTGGGGCCTACACAACTTTCATGTGTGCAGTCTGCTTTGTTCCTGTTCCGTTTCCTCCTCCCAAGCGATCTTTACTTGGTATTCCTTTTCCATAAATTTTAAAAGTGAGAGAAATGCTTTTGGTCCTTAGGCTATGTTGCATTACTAAGGCTCATCATAGAAAACTTGGTACTGGCTGATTTCAGCATGTGAGTACAGAGGATCTGAATGGCAGTGGGCAGGCTAGTCGTACGTGGGGACATGCATGTGTGGTATAGTCCTTGTGATTTCCTTTCTTAGGGTTAGCAAATACCTTTGACTGTGCCTACACCCCTCCTCCTGTATCACCCGATCTCTAGTTGTTATCTGATTCAGTACTATATTTCATGTATTTTGTATGGACTTGTCTGTAGCAGAGAATATGATAGTATTTAACCAAATACTATCATAGGCTGGCTGCAGACAATCAAGAAACCCTATTGAGCTGTGTGAATGAACTTAAAGGAGGGCAGGCCTAGCATCTTCTATATTGTTATAAGCTAAATAGGGATTCACGAAGGAAGTGCCTTGGTAAATATCTTAAAGTGCCTAAATTAAAATGTTATGCAGTTTGTTGGCTCTGTGATGAAACCTAGGTTAAGACGATGAAAAAAATATTTTTTTAGGTCTCGACTAGTCCGTGCATGCTCCACCTCGAAGAGACGTGTTGTGTTCTCTCTGTGGTTTTACATGACGTCCATCTCATCTACCATTGGTAAATTTCAGCTTCACTCTCCTTTCCTTTGATGCCATTCGTCATGGAATGCGGACGTCATGCCATCTTCTTGTGTTTGGCCCTTCCAAATCGCGTGGATCAAGTACATGTCTCCTTATACTGCTCCCAGTTTGCAAAGCTATTTTTTTTTCTGTTTTCAAGCACTCCATAGGTGTACTTGTGTTTTCAGGCCATCTCCCTTGCACATATACACACATACCACTAAATGCACTTGTATATAAACTAATGCATTTCTTAAAAAGTTGTCAAAACATGAACAGCACTTGTTTATTTATTTTTTTGCATGATTCATTGGTATGAGAAAGCTCACTCCGTAGACAGTCTTGCCATAGCGCGAACATTAGCCAACAGTATTTGAATACTTTAAGTGATCACCAGTTACATTACACAATGGCACATTAATTTTTGTTGCTGATCCTGCTTTAATGAAGGTTTTTCTTCCCGTCGTTTGCTTGCCCATCTGCCCATACCCCCTGCTCGAGCCGCCCCCTCTCTACCTCCCTCGTCCCCCTGCTTTTTTTTTATGCTTAATCTGATGATATTAGGGCACTTGTTCCTTCCTCCATCTTGCTATAGTACTAACACCAGCCATGGTTTTGGAGAACTTTGAGTGCTCACAGTTACATTATACATTGACACATTCATTGTCATAGGAAGGGGGTAGCGTAAGAGATTTGCGCAGATCACAAATTGTTCAGCTGACCCCGAGATTGGAACCTGGTTCCTAGTTGGCAGCTCTAGTCGTTATACTGCATCCTTGCTCCACTTCAAAGCTCCTTAACTGTTTCTCACTATCACTTCGACATTTGTTCAGCAAGACCCCGTCAACACAGAACAAGCATAGGCAAAGTCAATTTTCCTCGGCAATGGCCAAGCTATTGGCATTGTCAACGTGAATGTCTTTTAGCCATGTTGTCTAGCAGCACATCTGATATTCTGCATGGATGAGAGTCACTGAAAAATGAGCCATAATGCAGCCAGCGCAGGCCAAGTCAGTGATTTTTTTTTTTTGGGCGGGGCAGGACAATATTCGGCACATGGGACCAAGTACAGACTGTGTCAGCTCCACATCCTGTGTATCTTGATATTCAATAACTTGCAGCCTTTCTGTACAGCAGATGTGCTGGTAGACAACTTGGCTGAAAGACATACATTGACGAGCCCAATAGCTTTGGCATTGCCAAGACCTATTGGCTTTGCCAATGCTTGTTCTGGTTACCCACAAAACTTATGTCTTGAAGAATGTAGTTTCAGTCTTCCTGCTTTGTTACTCAGCACCTCAAAGGGGATTTGATGTTAGAAAAAGAGTCTTCCTTGAATTATTTTAATTTTTTCAAAGCTACCAATGAATGAATATGTCCATTTTTAGGTCTCGCCTGTCGATGCGCATGCGCATCGAGCAAGGCGAGAGTATTGCGAGTTATCCACTCTTTATCCACACTGCAAGGAATCGTGGCGATTCCTTGCAGTGCCCGTGACTTTTAAGGTCAATGCGCATGCGCATTAAGCTTATGCGCATGCGCATTGACCTTAAAAGTCACGGGCGCGTGCATGTCCGTCTTTGTTTACCCGCTCCGCCCCCTCCCGCCGTGTCGCCTTGCCTACTCTCTTCCACAGCCTCCCCCAGCTCCGCCCCCTCACTACTTGATTGCACGGCCGCTAGGCCGTGCCTCCCCTACTCTCCTCCCCCCTCCTCCTCTCCTCCCCTGCCATGCCCCTGATCTAGATTGTCCCCGTGTCCCTCTCCGCCCCCTCACTACTTGATTGCACGGCCGCTAGGCCGTGCCTCCCCTACTCTCCTCCTCTCCTCCCCTGCCATGCCCCTGATCTAGATTGTCCCCGTGTCCCTCTAGCCCTCCTCTGTCGCACCGTGTGCCCCTCGGCAGCGGCCTGGTGTCTCCGCCGCCAGCTCTCCCGCCACAATCCGAGCCCAGAGCTTCGCAGGAAGCTGCGGCGGCACCGACTGCTCCGTTAAAATATCCGCTTGTTTCCTGCTTCTTTTTTTTGTGCCTCTCGTGACACCGTCAGACTGCCAGCTGCATTCGAAGCGCTGCGACTGGCCAGGTTTGCCTGTGGAAATGTACAGCGTGTTCTCAAGACAGCAACCCCCCCGGACTTAGCCGATGCCTCCGCCTCCGACGATGGAAATTTACCGCTGCCTGCTTGGTGCAGAGCAGACTCGTCATCCGAGCTGTGAGCCATTGTCGGGGACTCGGGGGGGCTGTGGGGGGATGATGAAATGTTAATGTCGCAGCGCCCTGAAGAGTTTGATCTATCACTTTTTTTTTGTTTGCCTAAAGCAGTGTCTATTTTTTCCAACTGCGGCCGCCAGTCATCAGCACTACTGTTTGCTGAAATTATGCTACTTCCGCAAATCAAACTATGGGCCCCAACTTAGATTATAGCCTCTAATTTTGAACTCCTTCACGTTTACACAGCATAAACAAAATGTATTTTAAGTTTTGCCTTTTTAATGTGTATATACGTTACTAATCTGCTAATATTTAACTTTCTGTGCAGTTGCGGACACGAGTAGTCTTTTTTTTTCTCCACGTGTGACTGATTTATGACGCTCAGCAGACTTTGCAGTCCAATAGGGCAGATGTGTGTCCGACACCCTGGGGTTGTGACATAAGTATGACAGAAGTAGAGCGTGATCACAGTATATAAGTTGTCTTGTCCCACAGGTCTGACCATTCCTTCAAAAACTGTTTTCTGCTACAAAAAAGCATGTTTATTCCCCTTGTTGCCACTGTAAATCTCCACCCGGATTGTACAGCGCACTGAAACCCGTGGGGTGAGGCTCACCCCCCAAATAGTGGACCCATTATACTGAGATAATTTGATACATGTATTTCTGGACCCTGAGGAGAGCTAGGGTAGCATAGTCTCAAAGTGTTTTTGGAAAGTCTGTAAATCGCTAGTAGTCTGTTATATGTTTATCCCACTATACCATGACACAATTCGGATGTACTTTCTGCACCAGCAACATAATTAATTGCTTTGCATTTAAAATGAAGGTTAACAGTTTGCTGCAACGACAAGATTGCAGAGTTGGAACTATTTGGAAAGCTTGTTGTTTGTACGCAAGTTACAAACTTAATCTAGGGGTACATTAAATGCAGACTACTAGTTTGTATTCCTACAGGGCCAACTCAGCGTTTCATGCTTGATAAAATGACTGCCATTGATGTGGGTAATTGGAATAACAGGTTGTATATGCAGCGCTTCATACTATAGTTCTGCAGATTCTAAGGAAGGTAAATGACATGTTTTATTATTATACATTTAAATATTAATTTCCCGACCTTGGAAGGATGGAAGTCCACTCACCCTCACTCACACTCACACTCACCCACCCTCACTCACCCTCACCCTCACTCACCCTCACTCACCCTCACTCACCCTCACTCACCCTCAACCCCTCGCCCTCACTCACCCTCAACCCCTCACCCACCCTCAACCCCTCACCCTCACTCACCCTCAACCCCTCACCCTCAACCCCTCACTCACCCTCACTCACCCTCACCCTCAACCCCTCAGCCTCACCCTCACTCACCCTCAACCCCTCACCCTCACTCACCCTCAACCTCATGCTAAAGATTTACAAAAAAACCCATAAACAATTCTAAAAGCACTAACTCTAATGCTGCGAGACCTATTGCATTTCTAATGCTTGTTTTAAACTATATTCACTATGTAGATAATGCAATGTGTTGCCATGATATTAAGAGTGGACGTCCTTATGGAAATAACCGGATGCACCATATCTTATCTCCATTCTTTCATGCCCACCTTCAAACCCAGTTTCATGCTGCGAAGCTAGTCCCATCATTATAATTTTGTGCATTGGTCTACAGCGCAGAGTACGGATTTATGTTATGCAAATGCACACCTGCATATTGGAAGGGGATGCACTGCTGTTTACACTACTGACAAAGTTTGCTGTAACCCTTACACTGATTTGCTCCTCTACCCACACCATTGAGCAGAGACTCCTTCACGAAGCAAAACTATTTTTATCAACCATGTTATGATGAAATACCTCATTCAATGGAAGCCTTTTGTGTTGTAGTTACATTTAACAGGGTCACAGCATGTGGCAATCCGGTTTGCACAACCTTCATGTGGGCGGAATCCAATTCTGTTAATGAGAGAAGGGTTGGAAGCCTTTTTCTACGAGATTAGCTGCTGGAAGTATTTTCTGCTGATGATTGACAGTGCATTACAGGAAACAAACAGCTGCTTGGGATTTGCTGGGGAAACCCATCCTAGTTTTTGGTCAGCTGTGGGGCCAAGGAGAGTGCATGGGCCCCTTGCACGGTCATGCACTGCTGCAGATAACCACCTTACACAGTGGATCCGCTTCAGTAATTTCGCCATAGAGCGGCTCACTGTTTGAGTGACTGACTTTGACTCTGTCTGTGAGCCATGGGCCAGTGCAGCTAGTGGTGCTAGAACAAAGAACACATTTCGGAGCGTGAGTGCTGCCTTCAGTGTTACATCACCAAAATCATGGGAATTTTGAAAAATCCAAGCGGTGCACAAAGTAAAAGTATTACAAATACGTCACACCCATTCAACAGGAGAGTAGTATGTGTGAGGTATGTAGTTGTGGTGAATTTTGGTGCACACTGTCGGAAAATATATCAAGATAGCATAGTGCGTTAGTGCATTGCCATTTACAGAAATCACACTATCCAATGAAGTCGCCACTACATTTTTACATACATCCAGTTTTACTAATTAAAATATACACAATCGAAAATGTGTTGTACATCTATACCTTGTACTCCTGCAAGAGTGTCACAAAGTTCACTTTAGAAAGTCCTCTCACTTTGCAGTTCTAAAAAACTAAAAGTAAACCCCAATCTCCAAATTAAAGGAATAAGCAGCAATTTCTCAGAAGACATACCCCAACATTTAACCTCTGGCTTTGAATGCACAGCAAACCTAACAGTATAAAGACAAAATGTAAAGGCATCTTTATTGCTCATACAGCTTCGGAACACCAGCATGGTTTTTCTGGGGGGGCTGCAGCACCCCACCCATACTTCCAGCGCCTATGAATGCACCTGGAAGTCCTTGGTGTCCTGTGTGAGCATGATTAGCGCTGACCATTCGACTTTTTCACTACACAGTATCAATATGACAACACCACGTTGCACAGCTTTAGTTGGACGGCCAATAAAATAACAGGGAGCCAAGCCAAGGGTCTGGCTCAGATGTTAGAGGCCTTGCACAAGTCAAGCCCTGAAAATATTATCCAACTAAATCATACACCAAACATCACATAAAATATGGTAAAGTCTCATCAAAATTTTAAAAAGTGTATTTCTTTAACACGTGGAAGCTTTAATTAGGCATATCATAGCTCTGCACTAAGAAGTATGTATTAAAGATGATCATTTTGTACAACTGTCTGAACTCGCATATTTGAAATTCTTTCATACTCGATCATGAAGAAAAAAGAGTTTAGGTGAAATAAAGTATTTGCTTAAATAACATACTTTAAGCCGGGAAGCTGTGACTAAGCCAGATTTTCTGGTTTCACTTTGTCCAAATCAGCCTGGAAATATCTCTATATGTCTTTCCTTATATTAAGACTTTCTGTTTACCTCTTAGTTCATTTTCTGTAGTTGTTAAATATAGTGTAAACTCGACCTGAAGGCTGAGCACTTTACATGAGCACTCGTTACATTACACAAGGTCACATGCATTGTTTATAGGCACGGGGAATTTAAATGATGTGCTCTGAATCACAGGATGTTGAGCCGACGCCGAGACTCGAACCTTGTTCCACCAGTTCCACAGTCGTCGGCTCCTGACGGTAATGCCACATGCTGGGTAGAGGGCGAGGTAGGCAAGCAGACGCCACGTGAAAGCTAGGCTTGTTTTGGATTCGACGCTCCAACAGGACCTCGAGCTGAGCCAGAGCCAGGCTTCCTGCTGGAGCCTGACTCGAGCTTTTAGTGTTTCGCCCACCTATACCTGCACTGCCCAACTCCTCCAAGATAAATTCCACTCTGGACCATAAATAATCAAAGAAACTGAACGTGGAAGGGAGTGGGACTATTGAAATGGATGCCTTATACCCAAATAATAAAATAATTTTACAATGCCTTTAGTATTGTGCTTTGTTGATTGATTTTAACGTTTTTTTTAAATTTCTATTTATTTTAAAAGGTTGTCCATCTAATTTTAAAAGGCCAAGACCCGTTCCCCCACAGCAAATATAACCACTTGGAAAAGCTGTGAAGTCATAAAAACGATCCAGTGTATAATCATTATAGGGAAAATTAGAGCTAAGAAGTGACGATTCTTTAGCAAAGTGTGTTAGATATGCTTATAATTACTTTTTACAATGTACTTAGTTAAAAGAGAAAAGACAAATGCGACGTGAAATAACCAGTAAATGCTGGTGTGCTTTTAGTTGAGAGTTTCAGGCTGTCAGGAGGCGTAATTGCGTTTTTCATGACTCCTCATACAACACCACTGGCAATTATGCTCAATTTTCTGTCTTTGAAACTGAGCGCTTTTTTTTCATCATTGAAATTTACAAAACATATTAGCAAATGAGTCCTGTGGATGTATAGTTTTTTTTTAAGAGAATCTTAAAAGTGGAGCTAACTAAAAGAAGAACGTGATATTAAGGTTATGGAATAGCTCCGATTTGGGCTATAAACAGCAGCACAGACCACATACTCACTTCTTCTGTGAAAAAGGCTGCTTTATTGAAGGCAGGTGAACATCACATAAAATTCCACCTAGGACTTCGCCCCATAAAATTAGACCTCAATATATAGTACTTCACCTAATTTCCCCTACCCCCGACCCTACCTTTTCGACCCACCTTAACATCCTTAGCTTGTAACTGCAACTCCTACCCTGCCATTGAACTGTCAACCTTTACATCAATAAACACTTAACCTTTCCTTTCCCCAGGTTCAATGTTATTATCCCTCTATTTTCCTGCTTTACCTATGTTCACAATCATCATCTTAATATAGAACTATGGCAATTGAACTGCCCACTGCCTGCACATGCTCCAAGCGACAACAAAGTACAAAACCCCCTTTTTGCACACCTGTGTTCAACCAAAACCGCATAAAACTCCTCCAAATACCACCCCCCCTTTTTTAAACTAACAAAGAAACCAGTCTTTCCTTGAGAATTGTAGGCAGGAAAAATTGCTATTAACTAAGCACAGACTGTCGCCATGCCACCTACAAAATGGTGATTAGCCCTATAAAATGGGCGTTTATATAATGGACTTAAACCCCCAACACGGCCAAGCCGAAAAGAAGCCTGATGTAGCCCTGCCTTTACCATGCCCCAAACTCCCTGCGGGCACACCTCCCTGTAGGCGGCTGCCCCCAAAGCTCAATGGTGCGGCATTTTCATGTGTATGTGAAACGTGACAGCAAAACTGCAGTGCTTAATCCATAATTAGAGCCTGCGTAATTTCCTCAGTTGACAGGATTGTATGCTGTTGGTTCCTTGAGTTCATTCAATCTTAAATCGAGTGGTAAACTATCCAGAGATAGTTGGAGATCTGCGAGGGACCGTAGCACTCATTGCGAAGCAGTGAGGGGCGGAGTCCCGAAGAATTTATGTTTTGGAGTTAGGGGGCTTGGAACCAGCCTCTCTCCTCCATTCTCCTCCATTGGCTGGCTTCCTAAACGGAGGCCAGCCATTGGAGGAGAAGGGAGTCACTCCAATAAAGCCCCGTCTCTTTCGGATTTGGGGGCGTGTTTTTGGCGTTCTTTCCACCTGTGACGTCATCCGTCACTCGGAAGGCCAAAAACACGCCCCGAATCCGAAATTGTCGGATGTTTGCGGCCGCCATTGTTTCCCGCAACAGCCTCGCTGCCACTATAGGTAAGTTTTTCTTGTTTCACCTCCCTTCCTCCTTTCTCTTCCCAGTCATTTCTTGTTCTTAACTACATTTTGCTAGCCAACACGAGATGGTGCTTTTCTAAAATTAACCTCTGACTTGTTTTTGAACAACTTAGACCCCCAGGCTCCACCGTTTACAGGCTTAGAGATGTGCATGTTAAACATTCTCCAGTCCCAACTGTAACATGAGCTGGGGGGGAGGGAAATTCCTCCTCTCACTCCCGCAGGCTACAGCTTTTTAGCGGTGGGCGGATCGGGATGACATCTTTTTTTTCGTTTTCCACATTTGCAAAACTGCTTGCAAGACAGAGCGAGAGCGCACCGGCACAGCTCTTCCTTGCCACAAGGGAAAGAAGCTCTCCGCTTCCTTGTCACCTCTTTCTGCATGTTGAAATAGAAGCATCCGCATTACCGCTTGCTTGCAGCATCCCGCTTTGACGGCTGTGCTTGTCTCTCATTCGATTTCTCTTTCCTCCCTAGCTCCGCTTCCCTGTGCCTAATTTCTCTTCGGTGCCTTGCTCCCAGATACTTATTTTTCCCACGCTTCTCTGCGCCCTTATTTCACGCCACCACCCTCTGATCCTTTTCTCCACGTCTTAGGGGCTGCTCTCCTTCTAGTTCTCCTTCCCAGCTTCTCCCCCCCAGCTTTCCCCCAGCACTACCCTCCCCCCTCCGGCCTGCTTTCTTCTCAGCCCCCCGTCTACGTTCCTCTGCGCCAGGCCATAAAGACTGCAGGGTCGGATATGCTTGGTGCTAGTAATACAACTTTGTAAACTTGAACCACACATTACTAGTCACCTCCCTAACATAGGCAAACGCTCTTTTCCAGGCACCCTCAACAAGAGGCAATGATAGAGCATCAGCCCATCAGCTCCAGATCCCTGTCATGTCAACACGGCAGTACCTCTTAAAAACCTTGTAAATGCGTGAAATTGTACCCCGCGTCGGTGGCCCTTGATTGTTAACATGTTCCTGCTGAAATATCACTTGGACATATTATTGACTTCTGGGGTGCTTGTTGAAATACCATTGTGAATGGAGCACCTGCTGACTGGTGAACTTTGTCATGTATTGTGCATTTTATACTTATTACTCAGACACAGGTTCTGGAAATGTCATAAAAAGTTGTATTAATTTAGATAAAAAAAGACCTCCAGAGACATAATGAAATAGCAGAAATAATATGTGCCCTCTGGTTTAAGTCTCATGATCTCAGCATTAATTAGCAGTCAAATATAAACTTTATATATATTTTGAAATGCTATCAGTTTTTTCCCCCAACACACACAGGCTTGTCAATTTAAAAATAAATTAAAAGTTTGCTCTCAAATACCCTTTTGTATATGTGAACTCAGTACCGCGTGCATTTTAGACTCATTCCTCAGACACAGGTTGTGGAAATGTCATAAAAAGATGTAGCAATGTAGATAAAGAAAGAGCTCCAGAGACATAATGAAATATTAGAAATAATATGTGCCCTCTGGTTTAAGTCTCATGATCTCAGCATTATTTAGCAGTTAAATATAAACTTTATATATATTTTGAAATGCTATCAGTTTTTTCCCCAACACACACAGGCTTGTCAATTTAAAAATAAATACAAAGTTTGCTCTCAAATACCCTTTTGCATATGTGAACTCAGTACTGCCACACAAAAGCCTACTCATTTAATGAAGGAAACATGTTTGTCCAGAAATAGCAGCATCTATTTAGTAGGAAATAGACGTGATCCCCAAATATGCAGTAAGACAGATGCAGACTGGTTTTATTATGCATGCTAATTTATCACTTTCACATACCAGAAATGCTTATCATATGGCAAGAATTGTCACTCTTATGCTCGGGATGACTATACTTTGCCATATATCTCACGTCTGCTCCTAGCTACGTCTCTGTGGGGAAGAGGCAGGGTAAAAACCACTTGGCTAGATCTGAAGTCTTTCTGTGTGCTTGCTCTAACACAAAGATAAACTTCTTTTGGTCTTCCTCCCTTGCACACAATACCTACCTGCCTAATAGACCATTAAAACAATTTCTCTTCAACAGGTAAAGCATCTAATTCAAAATCGCTTTCGACCTTTCTTCTTCCAGCTTCAAGTTGTATGTTGCCTCATATAATCTCAGCACATTGCTTGCATCACAGAAAGATAAGTTGTCAGACGGTTCCTGTTGGTCAGGGGAGGTATTTAAACTTACCAACCATGGATGATGCACCTGGAAGGGTGGTAGTCTGGGGTAGAGTCAGTCATACCAGACTCCGCCTGACCCGAGTTAGGCTGTGCCCTGGCTCTACCAGCCTTTCAAAGACAGCAATCAGCCTGTCAGGCAGTCATTCCTGTTTGCTGTCTTGCCCCCCCTCGTTGTTCGTGTTTGCTGTCCTGCCCCCTGTCTGTGCTCGCTTTTTCCTGCCTCTGCCCCCTGTCTGTGCTCGCTTTTTCCTGCCTCTGCCCCCTGAATGTGCTCGCTTTTTCCTGCCTCTGCCCCCTGTTTGTGCTCGCTTTTCTTGCCTCTACCCTTTGTCTGTGCTCACTTTTTCCTGCCTCTACCCTTTGTCTGTGCTCACTTTTTCCTGCCTTTGCCCCCTGTCTGTGCTCGCTTTTTCCTGCATCTGCCCCCTGTTTGTGCTCGCTTTTTCCTGCCTCTGCCCCTGATTGTGCTCGCTTTTTCCTGCCTCTGCCCCCTGATTGTGCCGCTTTTCTTGCTTCTGCCCCCTAATTGCGCCGTTTTTCTTGCCTCTGCCCCCTGATTATGCAGTTTTTCTTGCCTCTGTGTGTGGCTCTGTGTGTGCGTTGGGCTCTGTGTGTGTGTTGGGCTCTGTGTGTGCGTTGGGCTCTGTGTGTGCGTTGGGCTCTGTGTGTGCGTTGGGCTCTGTGTGTGCGTTGGGCTCTGTGTGTGCGTTGGGCTCTGTGTGTGCGTTGGGCTCTGTGTGTGCGTTGGGCTCTGTGTGTGTGTTGGGCTCTGTGTGTGTGTTGGGCTCTGTGTGTGTGTTGGGCTCTGTGTGTGTGTTGGGCTCTGTGCGTGTGTGCTTTGGGCTCTGTGTGTGTGTGCGTGCTTTGGGCTCTGTGTGTGTGTGTGCGTGCTTTGGGCTCTGTGTGTGTGCGTGCGTTGGGCTCTGTGTGTGTGTGCGTGCGTTGGGCTCTGTGTGTGTGTGTGCGTGCGTTGGGCTCTGTGTGTGTGTGTGTTGGGCTCTGCGTGTGTGTGTGGGGCTCTGTGTGTGTGGGGCTCTGGGTGTGTGTGTGTGGGGCTCTGGGTGTGTGTGTGTGTGGGGCTCTGGGTGTGTGTGTGTGTGTGGGGCTCTGGGTGTGTGTGTGTGGGGCTCTGTGTGGGTGGCTCTGTATGTGTATGTGGGTGGCTTTGTGTGGGTTGCTCTGTGTGGGTGTAAATGCAATAGGTCCTGCATTGCGAGCGATTACGCTATTAGCATTGTAAATGACAATGCCATTTATTTAACGATTAAGCTATTGGCAATGTAAATGACAATGCCATTTATTTATGATTTAAAAAAAATCATGAGCAATGCCACTAGCTCTACCTTTAATAATGCCGAGACCATTGCATTGTAAATGCTTGTTTATCACTCCTAGCCAGTGTTGTCCTATTCAGAATAGCGTAATGGTGATGTTGGCGTGCACAGTGACCTCTATGTGAGAGTTGTAGGAGGTGGGGGCATTGGGCATTACCCTACAATGGAAATCTGAATAATCGGTCGAACTTTACAAAGAAACGTGGACATTAGAGGTTGGATTTCATTATGTACAGTAGAGATATTTGCACCTCATTCCTTCAGAGTCATAAAAATACTTGTTTGAAGTGATTATAAAATATACCTCTAAATGCTGTTTTTTGTTATAAATACTGTACTTGAAAGGTAATGTCAATAATTTGACCACAAATATGCAAGAATGTTTGAAATGTAAACACAATTAAGAAATGGTCTCAGTGCTGTGGTTTCTTACAGTTTCCAAACTTCAGACCTACTAAAAATAGCCATGGTAATGATGAAGGGGCTTCTCCACTTCAAGGCTTAGATCATTATTATTATTATGCTCAAATTACACATTCCTCTATTGATTTTTTTTTTATGCCGTACACCACACAATTTAAAGCCATCGTTCAAGGCAGTACTCTATAAATCAATTTGGTAACGAATAAGTATTATACATACTAGAATTGTAAAAAGAAAATCCCAATCCTTTCAGTGACAGATGAAATCACTTAAAATATGTTGTTACTCTATTGTACACTGTAGTTTATTACCGCTGTTGAGGGAACTGATTCACCACTTTGGTTAAAATAAAGGTCATAACTGCGCACAGCCCTAAGAAATTAATTCCTCCAATGGTCATGCTCCTAACCGCAAACCAAAAAATACTGTTACTTTTCTGAGCTTGTGCTTGGCACTTCATGTCTAGGAGAGCCTATTTCGAAGACCTTGTTGATGTAAAGTTGATATACAGATATTATAGTTGGCATAACGTTATTAGTATGTACTGGGGAAGGCCTTTTCATTTTCAATGAGGATGTTCTTAAAGCTTTTCAGAAACAAAACTGGTTACCTCTGTCCTGGCGCTTCTAATGCGATGTGTTAAGTGTTACCTTTAGTGGGACACACCCTGCTAGCCTGTGAACTCTTTCTAAAGCATAGAGTGGTAAGCTGCTGGGTGCCAAAAATGCTTTAAGAACAGTAGAGCTTTAAGGATTCACATGTGTGCTTGTTGTGGATCAGGCTGAATGAAGTGGTGTTCCTGATTAGATACGTGTGAATTCCTCTTTGTATAAAGTCAGCATTATTTAATTATTTTTTTGGGTGTGACTCTTGAATCAGAAGCTTTTTGTTTGTTTACGAGAGCCCATATATATATTGGATTTTTAGTTCATAATATTAAAATACAAATTGGACAATGAAGAAAAGAAGCACGAGGAAACTCGAGACATTGCCATTAACTGCTTGGATTTCAGCTAACAAATATTCTTTTAAAGATCTGTAAATCTGATTTTTTTAAAATTAATTGCCCATACTCCAAAATGCAAATGGCTTAGTCATCAGAAGTGTATAAGCCACTTCATGATTCCTTTTGAGATGACAAAGTGAGTGTAGACGTAACTTCTACATCCATCCGAGGTAGACCTTCAGATATTGCTGTCCAAGTGTTCTGTGTGCAGAGTATATGGGTGAAATAGCTCTCATTTGGTCTTGCAAAAGGGTAACTCATTTATAACAGTACTTTTTGTACGACTGAACTTGATTTTGGATCATGAAATTAAGAGCTCAGTATAATGAATATTTTTTGAAGGAGTTAATCATGTAATGCACGATGCATGGCTTAGACCAGTTTGACAGAAAAGTGGCTCATTCTGCTTACTTAAAAAGACACTAAAATACCAAAGTTGATGGCAATTCTGACCTATCTTTAACTGAGATCATCTGATACTGAGTAAGAGGTCTGCAGTTTAAAGTTTTGCCTTGTTGGTCATATGTTTTGGATATTTATGAATTACCAATTATTCGTGCCAGTCAATCTTTCTCTGCAAGAGTACACAGAGTGTTTGTTTTAATTGGGGTTATACTATATTTTGTGAGAATATAAGTATGTGTATCTTCACATCTATACTACTATTATAAAGAGAGAACAGAAACCTTTTGGCAAGGTAAACTCGGGAACCCCAGCGCCAATCCACACGCCCAATACATTGTTGTAATCCCCAGGGTGTGTAGATGGATATAGGCTGCATAAAACAAAAAAAAAAACGTAAATTAAAAAATTAAACTTTAAAAACAAAGTGGTCCCCAAAACTAGCGCCGGCCGCGACGTAGCGCTGACCGCGACCTACACCTGCGTGATGACGACAGGCGGGGAGGAGCGGTGACGAGCGGCGACGAGTGGCGCGGCGGCTCAGGTAAGGCGAGGCGGGAGGCGGGAGTCGGTCCGGGCAATGTCGGGGCGGGCGGGGGCCCGGGAGTGGCGGTGAGCGCGGCTGAGGTAAGGCAGAGGCGGGAGGCAGGCAGGCGGGCGGGAGGCAGGCGGACGGGCAGGCGGGCGGTATAGGCAATGTCGGGGCGGGCGGGCGTGGCCAGTATAGGCAATGTCGGGGCGGGCGGGGGCCGGTATAGGCAATGTCGGGGCGGGTGGGCGTGTGGGCGGGGGCCCGGCCGGGACTAAACAAAAGCACAAAATGCTGCCCCCAGCCCCCTACTGCCCCCGGGCAACGCCGGGGCGGGCTGCTAGTAACTAATATATACCTTTATTTTCCTATTGCTTATTCTGTGTGGTTGCTTTTACCAGTTCATCCGATTATTGTTTACGCTTTGTAGGTCATGCTTTTATTAAATAGAGTTTCTACTCTAGTAAAAATTAAAAAGAAAAAGTTTAAAAAGAAAATCTAACGTGCTATAGACGCACCACCATGGCGTCTGAAGCAAAAACAACGTCTTCATGTGTTGTAGATGCTGCACAAGCCTTCCAAATGTTTTTTTTGTACAACAGTAAGAACGAGTTTTTAAAATCTGGTTAAGTTGATCAGCTTGTTTCCCTCTTACGTGAGAAAGATAGAACCATTTTGTAATCTTGAAGTAAGATTTTGGGGGGGGGGCTAAGGTCAGGGTTTAGTTTCGCTAAATGTCTTGGGTATTAATTTGGGTGTAGTTTTCATGAGTTTAACAAAAAGAGTATGCAGTTCCCCTGGAAAAAACCTATTATGACAGTTGAAAACAAAGTGAGTGAAGGCACACAGGAGGGGGATCCTCCTTGTCGGAACTAGAGTCCTCACACACCCAGCAAGCTAGGTGTCATGCTTCATCATTTGGGCTCGCCCCTCGGCGAGTCGGCGGTGCGATACCAGACGGGCACCCATAAAGGGGCTCTTTGGCGGGGATCTTTTGTTCCTGCCGTATGGTGCTGTGGGTGTGAGGGCCCTAGGGAAGGTAGTGAATGGTGTAGATGTGTGCTAGTGATTAAAAGAGGTTGGGTAGTCCACAACATACTTTTAATAAAGTGGTAACCCACCTCACTAAAAACAAGGAGAGTGGTTGCGTTTCAGGCTTAAGGGTCCAGGAAAGCAAAAAAACCTACTCTATAAAATGGTGGTCAAATGTTTCATGCTGTTATGTTAAAAGTGATACTACACATTTCTTCAGGACCAAGTGGAAACTATCTACACTACTGGGTGTTCATGCCCTAGTCTTTAATTAGTGTGTGCCGGGTCCCGCTATACTGGGACCTGGAGAGGATGACATAAACATAGAACAGTAATGTCACCCAATATGTGCTCACATTGTATAAAACAACTGTCAAAGAGAAAGGCTTGAAGTGTACCTCTCCAACTTAATTAAATGATGGCTGGAATTGGGGAGACAGGAAGATACATTAACTCCATTATCTCTGGGGAGGGACAAAATGTAACTCTCCCGAGTCACAAGAAGTGTCCGCTTCAACGAATCCCCCGGGCGTTTAACACCTCACTGTAGATGTCCTGTATTTGTGTGGAGGAAAATGGAGAGGTGGGAGCCACAAGGGGGAGTTATTTATGAACTGTATAGGGTACTTGCCTTGTACCCCCTCAGTGTGGCCAATGAGGTCACCCCGATGTAGTGGGGTGCAGTTACAGGTAACAAACTGACACAGGTGTAGGCTAACACCAAGATACACAAGGCAGCGCCCAACACATTTCAACGTGTCGGACGCTTCCAATTGCATGGGCCCGGTCCCCTGTAAACGCGGGGGTAAACGGCACACAGGCTGTTAGTCTGTATGTCCCTCACCCGGCGGGTGGGTCCCCGAGCCTCACACTAGCCAGCGTTACGCCCCAGGACAAGTGTAATGGGCATTGTGTATCCGATGTAGCCCACATCACTGAGTCAGAGTGTTTCCCAAAAGCACTGTCTACACCGCGCTCTTAGCCTCAGTGAAACACAGCGAGAAAGCCGCCTCAGCCCCTCCCCACAACGCTTACCTGTCCACGGTGGGACCAGCGCCAGCTTCCTACCCCAACGCCTTCACCGGGGTTCCGGTGATCGCAGTGCCGTGTCATGTGTCCATTATAACCGAATCGGCACGCGGCCGGATCCCACGGCATTACGTCAAACCCACTGGCGGACGTGCACAACGCCGCGATCAAGGGAGGTGCGGCATAGCGTCAGCCGGGATCGTGGATTAGAGTGTCGGCCATCTTAAAGGGGTAATGATATAATCGGGCAGCATATTAGTATGCACAATGGCCCTAGAGGGGAGCAAAGTATCAGCTGGGCAATGGAGATTAGTCAGTCCCATGATGAATTATTAGGGCCCACATTTGAAAAATTGGAGTAGAGAGCCGGCTATATAAAATGAAATAAAGTATTGCAAGAGAGTGCCGACTATGTAAAATGAAATAAAGTATTGGAATCACACCAGTTTAAACAGCGCCATGAGTAGTTCAGGCGGCCAGCTAGTTGGAAGTAGTCCGAAATATTGAAAATAGTTTAAAATATTTTGAAAGTATCCGCCGTAGTCTGTGTACCCAGTAAGCCCAGTAAGGTGTTAACACACATAGAACAGAAGTCCAAAAAGCTATGATAGGCTTAAGGAGGGTCGGTGTGTGCACCCATTATCTTTCTTAAAGCAAGTAGGAGCTTACTGTCAATGTCATTTTTACAGTGGTCGAAGTGTGGCCCACTCTCTTACTGGTAATCTATAAAGTGGGGGGAGGTGTGTATCTCATGTGGATGTCAGCTGGTAATACCACACTGTTCCGGTGGTAGACCTATAATCAAGCCAAAATGAGGATGTGGCCGGCAGGTGTATGCGCATCATAAGATGTAGGGGCACTAATTATTATTAATAGTAGCCCAAGGTATACTATCATTCAGGCCAGTGTTGTCTGTGTTAAGGCGATGCACCCATCTCTGCTCAATTTTAAATAAAGCTCTCTGTGTAATACTCTGATGTGATGAGTACCAGCCACCTAAGGTTATCTGCTGTGTGCTGGAGCTCCTTACAGTGTGCATATAGCTTGGTGGTAGTCTTCAAATATCTAACATTGCTCTTGTATTCAGTTATTCTCAGTTTAACCTGTCTCATTTTCATACCTATATATTTCATGTCACAGGGACAAGAGAGCAGGTAGATGCATTTAGTTGTGTTGCAGTTTGTGTGCCTTTTCAGGTGCCATTTGATTGTATCTGACAGTTGAACCTCCTTACATGGGTTTGTCTGGAAACAGACTACACATCCGCCACAGGGATAGTGGCCAACCACTGGTGGTAAATCCCAAAGTATCCTCTGGATGTTAACTCCCCTAGTCCTAGGTCTTGTGTGGACTAGTGTGTCTTTCAGGTTTGGTGTGCGTTTGAACGCAAATCTGGGTTTGGGGATATTCAGGTCCCCAGTGTTCACAATATCCCAGTGCCTATTGATAGTCTTCTTGATCAGATTTGACTTACAAGTAAAAGAGGTTACACAGGTTAGTGTGTCAATACTCTCCCTGTCCCTTCCCTGCAACAGAGCCTCCCTTGGATTGTTCATGGCCCGCTTATAGGATTGTTTAATCTTCCGAGCTGGGTACCCTCTGTCAAGAAGGTTGCGTTGTAACCGTTGTCCCTTCTGTTGTATAGTCAGCCAAAGAGGAACAGTTCCTTCTGATACAAAGGAACTGGCAGAAAGGGAGGTTATCCCTCAGGGATTTTGGACGATGACTCGTACTGTAGGAGACTGTTTCTGTCGGTTGCTTTTTTGTATAGGCTGGTGTGAAGCCCAGCGTTAGTAAGCCAGATTCTGAGGTCCAGGAATGGGATGTCACTGTTATATATAGTACTAGTAAACTTCAAAAAGGGATTCTGTGTATTAATCCACTCACAAAGGATTTACATGTGTCCGTATCACCCTTCCACAGTAAGAGGATATCGTCAATAAAACGTTTCCACAGGGTTAGGTTGCCCCTGTATGGATTGTTGGGATTCATGATGACCTCTTTCTCAAAGGTTGCCATGTACATGCAGGCCACACTGGCGGCGAAGGTGCTCCCCATTGATGTACCCTGCGTCTGATGCAAAAGGAGGGTGTTGTACTCGAAAAAGTTCTCAGTAAGGGCCAGAGTGGCACAATTCATAATGAAAGTTATAGGTGTTGTAGATGTCCTCCAGAGTGGAGCGCTGGGGAATATTCGTATATAGCTCTTCCACATCTAGGGTGACCTGTAAGTCCACCCCTGCCCTCCCTTCGATATTTTCAATCAGACGTAAGACGTCTGTAGTGTCCTGGACGTAGGAGGGTATTTTCCTCACTAGAGGTTGCAAGAAATGATCACAAAACTTGGAGAGTGGTTCAAGCAGGGACCCTATCCCTGACACAATGGTTCTCCCTGGAACAGGGTTAGTGCCTTTGTGTATTTTTGGTAAGGTGTAAAAAAAAATGGGATTTTAGGGTCTAAAATCTCTTTATTATTGATCCACTCGTTTGTTTCCGCTTCAAACACCATAGTTGCTATTTCAGCAGCAAGTAGTTTTCATGAGCCACCTTCAAGGTGAAAATAGATCTGTTGATTTTAGTATACGTTTTCATTAAAGTAAATGTATCAACATTGTTTCAATCCAGAAACGTCTTTAATCAAGAAATCTCACAATTTCCCTAATAGTTTTTTCTTGTGAAAAAAATAAAACCGATTTATGGTTAGTTTTTTCTGTTTTAAAAGTGACCTATTCTTGGCACTTTGAAATAATTTACACTTAAAATCACTGAATCCATTGAACATTTTTTTTTTATTCTGTTGAACTAGAAATGGCACCCTTTGTCACAGTTGTGTGTAGTAGCAACTCCATATGGCACAATGCTGCATCAGGCAATGTCCGGAAGGCAAGTGGTATCTGTGTCCATGATGCATTGTTGGCTAGTGTCCTTTGGCTTTCCAGATGTAGTTTGGCAGGTTGATGAGGTAAGACATCTACATCCTAGCATTGATGCATCTGCGTGCCTCAGTGCTTCCTCTTGGAGTGGTATTACCTGAATATTACCACATTGCAAATGTAATGGTTGAATCATATGCTTTTTCCGATACACAGCTACCTATGATTCATTATGACTAGAGTTAAGAAGCTGCTTAAGTGGCAACCATTTCCTTCTACCATTTCTACTCAGTGGAAGATTATCATCCACTGTTTGCACCCAGGTCAAATGGTCCTGAGCCACAGGTTGATCCATTTACAAATTGAGACTATGCAGAAACAGTTACCCTTAAAACGGCTTCCTTAACCACTTGGATGCTAGGCATTTTCCCGCTGTGTGCTGGAAAATGCCATTTTAGTGGCACCATGACGAGCTCAGCTCGTCATCAGCACACGACCCCCGTGGGTGATGACGAGCTGAGCTCGTCATCAGCATCGAAGGGGTTAATAAAAAGCCTAGTGAATTTAGGAAATCCGTTTATCATCAAATCTGGGAAAGGATGGGAAAGCATAGTTAAGGAGCTGGTGCTATATAGGAGTGGGTGAACTATATTAACAGGGGCGAAGCACAAGACTGGTTGGGTGGGGGCGGCAGGCTTAACTTTTTGCCCCATTATGTTGAGTATGTCCTACGCTTTAAGGTACAGTCCATTGCTGTGTTACATTAAACATATGGTGTTCTCATTGGCTGAATAAACCAATTGATGGAGCATTTCAAAACGGCGAGGTAATTTTTTTAAATTATTTATTAATACAAGGGGGATTATGTTATCAGAATGATCTGTACACTTATTGCATCCCACAACTCTTAAATCCGAGTTTGCTTGTTCTTGCATTACATACAAAACCACCGGAAGCAAAAAATTGATCATTGTGGGCTTTTAAAGCAGGAATGATTAAACTAAAAAGTAGAACACATACAATTGACTACAAATTTCTTCTGAGACCGACTCTGAGGCTATTAATTTAGTAAAGGGAATTATTAGTAAACACAGTGAAGTTCTCTGTAATCTGTAATCTTCTAACTGATAATGAGATAAGGCAGAAGTCATCTGAGATGGTGCAAATAAATATGGGATAATCTGAAATTAAAGCATTTACGTTAGTAACCCTTTTACAGTCCAGTTTACATGCGCTCGCTAGCCTGTGATAAGTAGTAAGGGAGAAGGAATGCATAGTAAGTTCGGTACTGGTCTTGTTGAATCATGTTTTCTGTCTTCATCTAGTTTGCTAGTTTAGTTGAAAACACAGGATGTTGGTATTTTGCACCATTACCTCCTATATTTGACTGAACAGTATGCTGGGCTTCCAGAATAAAGTACTTTTCCTTTTATTGGTTACTTATAGATGCATACATACATGTATATAGAGAGAGACAGAAAATAGTGTGAATCCCAAGGAGACCTAACTTACCCTAATTGCGTTTTTGTTCCTAGTTCATTGGCAGTGGGAGGAGGCACTGCTCTGTGGTCAGCACTTAAAAGGGTGAAATTGTAATGCGTGTATGACCTAAATACCAAAATAGCATTAATTTCTTGAGAGTCCACGCAAAATATATCTTTGGCCAACCACCATACCAAATATACAGGGCATGCAAATAATAGCATGATTTTAGCTTCTGAATCTGGCTCGATAACCGCATTCACTTGAGCATACTGGGTTTTGTTACTAATTGGATGGGTGCAGTTAGGGTAAGTTAGGTCACCGACATGGAATTCACACTAGTTTTCCATCTCAATATATGTGTGTATACATCTATAAGTTAAGTGGATGCGTGTGTGTGTGTGTGTGTGTGTGTGTGTGTGTATATATATATATATATATATATATAGTTCGAACATTGAAAATGGTGTGCTGTAGACACTACATAACTGGGACCCACCATAGCGTGCATTCCTGCTGTGATCACTAATGGGTGTGCCTCAATGTTTTTAAACTTAAACTAGTATCAATTTAATTCCAATCAGTCATTGTGTAAGTTTTATTTGACAGCGCAGGTGATGAAATATTTCAAAACAGCAGCCAGGCAAAATAGTGTAATGCCTCTACTATAAAGTGCATGCCACAGAATTGAATTTAGGCAGGGAATTTGTATGCCTTGAAGAAAGCCGGAGGCCCAATTAGTGTTTTAAAAATCGTCTGAAACATGTAAGCAGAATTAATTTTTTTACTGATGAACGAAACATTGGCTTTAATAATAAATCCAGGTTTTACTAACCTTTAACCAGGACATGGGCACCACTGAAAGAAAAAGAGATATCCTAATGGTATACCCATAATCATTTTTAGAAAAACTGGATACCAGCACTTATCCAGAAAGTGGTTTAGCCCATTCAATTGTTATCTGCATACTTGGTTGACAATAGGGCACCTGTTATGAAGTATGCTACTACTTATCTTGGTTGCGGTGTCGTCTCCTAATATAAAAACTTATCTGTGATGTGGTCAGTGATTACATAATACATGAATCCCTGGTCATGAGCCCAGACACTTATTTTGTTTAAGTGTGTGATAGAGTTGCCTTTACTACTCTACTTCATCCTCATTAGGACTAGGATGTAATAATCGAGCATCAGGTCGGTGTCTCACAACCACTTCCTAGCTCAAAGTTCTTGTGTGCACCGACCTCAGCAGTTTACCCTCTGTGGACATCATGATGCAGGGTTCATGAGAAAGCGGGCCTTGGTAGATCAGTTGTTAAAGGAGGGCTGTGCTGCTGCCAAGAGGAGTCCACAGATGATAGTGTTGGCATACAGGAAGCGGTTTTGTAGCTTTGAGAAACCGTTTTCAAGGCTCAGTTTTGGGAGGAGTTGCGGTGTAGTGGTTGTCATTGGTTTTGCATCTTTAGAGTTTGAGCATTGAAACATTTTCTCACTTAACCAGACCACTGTTGTGAACAAATTATGTGTCCATTTGTCCCTGTTAAGAAATAAAGCTAGGAAAGTTAGTGACTGGTGAAAATAAGAATGGTAATGATTGTGTCTTTTTTTCTTGCATTCCTTTGGCACAGAACCTAGTTTTACATGCTAGTCATCTCATATGATTAAAAAGGGTGTACAGGTGACAGACACTCACCAAAACTAACCACCAATGGCTAATGGAGGGGATTAGAATATAGGGGGGAAACTAGCTTTGGTACACAACAGCCCTATATTTTCCCAGTACACTGCAGGATAGTGGGCATATCTACTTTTTAGTAAGGGTTTAATGTGATATGTTTGTTACACTTACAAACATCAGTGTGTAAGTGATGCAAACTGAGACATTGAAGGCATGATTGTGAAAAGTTGGAGGTTAGGTGGATGATCTGCACAGCTGCAAGCACTCCGGATGTCATGCCAGGGGGCTGGTGGAGCAATGAAAACAAATGTATGGGGGGATACGTATATGGGTTACAAAAACACATTTTCTTCTAGAGGGCAGAGCAAGAAATTGTAATGCCTCAGCCTTTCATCCTCTGGTGAACTTAGTGACTGTATCACTCGTGGTAGAAGCAGGATGCTGTGTAAGCATCAGGCAAACATCTCACAAAACATGTGAAGCACTTCTTGCAGTAAAATGTAGTAACGGCGTATTGATCCAGTAGGCAAGTCCATGTTTTGAGATCAGCAGCATTGTTTTAATCTTCGTAATTTAAATTGCTGTGGCTGCATATTATGAGAAGTACGGTCCATTTAATAATTGTAAAAACGTCCGTACAGTACTTAGTACCCCCATTGTATCTGAAGAGCACGGCCTGTGGAGGGTGGTGGCAATTGTCAGTTATGATGGGTAGTGCATAATCACACAGCTTTAAATCTGGCGATCTGGGACTCAGCCAGACAGTCCTACTCCAGGTGTGCCGATGTTTTGTACACGCCTAGCCCCGTCATAATGTTTTCATGATGCTTTGTTTTTAAAATTCTTTGCTAGGTTACCTGAATTCAGATCTAGACTAGCTTCACGAGGCAAGCTAGGCATTTAGAACGCTGGCAGGAAAATGTCTTCACCTTATACCGTTGACTGCATATAGATATTATTGTGACTATTCAAGTTGTTGACCTTTTGTACTTTATGCAAAACGTTTTTTTAAGTCCTTCGTTTGAAAATGCTAACTTATTTTATTTTTTATTTCCCTTTGCAAGCTTGTACAATGAAGATAGAAATTTGCTTCGCATACGAGAAAAAGAAAGAAGGAACCAGGAAGCTCATCAAGAGAGAGAGCGTTTTCTTGAAAATGCCCCACTATTTGCAGAACCCTACAAGGTATGATGAGTTTTTAGTTTCATAATGCTGTTTGGAAAACTTTGGAAAAATACTTTGGGTTCAGTAGCATTGGTATCCATTGAAGAAAATACCTTAGGAAGAGCTTCCAAACGGTATAAGGGCCAACCTGAGACATTTGGTTCTTCTGAAATTAAAGCTATTCTCCACCCAAAAATCCTTTGATCTACCCTTTCATGAACCACTGTTTGTTCCTGTCGATGTACTTAAGCAGAGCAGTGTTCTTAATGTTTGACCACTGAAGCATCTTTTGTGTGTTTGATACACAGGTTACTTCACATTAAAAATACTCCTCCCTCCCTCTTATACATACTAGGAAGGGGTTGTCACCATTACTAAGTCATCTGTGTCAATTTCTTTCATCCACCTGGAATGTAATAGTGAATAATGAACATTGGTATGGAGATATTCTAGCTGCAAAAGAACAGCAGAGTTTCCAGTCTGAATTGACATTAGGTTTTCCATAAATTGTGCTGCATTTCAGAATTTGTATTGCACTTTCTACTTCTGAGTGTGGTCCTAACGTGCTTATTGGTGGTTATACGCCTGCTCTGTTAGCTGTGCATAATTATTAGAGTATGTGTTGTTCACACAGTGGTCTGGGTATTTTGGTGTTGTGTGCGGTTTACTCCTGTTGTGTGGTGGCAAACGTGCTTACCATACTTGCCACCTTCTGGCAACTGTGTAGAAAATGATCCCAGTGTTGGTGCTTTCTTGATAGAGGGTGAGTTTGTAGTTTGTTGTAATGAGATGTGTACCCAGGAAGGGAATGCATCTAGGGTATCACCCACAAGTGGAGTCACACTCTGCTGCAATGACCAAGTGAGGAAATAGTCTGTGGTGCCCATCCACCTACAGCAGATGTTTAACTCAACAAAGAAAGTGCTCCTCATTTCCCCAAGAGAATAATACTGGTCTACACGGCCCACCCATTGGCAACAAGACTGTTACTTTAACCCAAACCAACAAGATACAAAAGATCCTATAAAGTTTACCCAGGACACACAAGGATTCAACCTACTATAAAGTGCAGCTTTCCAATAACCATGTGTGTCTTTCTGTCTCATGGATCCCAGTGACCCTAGATTCTACTTAGTCACTCCTTCTCAGCCACCAATTACTATTTTCATTGGGTTTGTTCAACCGAAGAGGAGAACAGCTGACTGCAAGATCCGGCTTTGGAAGCCACCAAGTCTGGTACAGTTGAGTGAGGTTTGCCCTGGAACATCATCAGTGTAACCTGCTCCCCAAGCGCACCTAGTCAATTAATGTTAATGGGGTGCACCCAAAGAGAGTCAAAAACTATTTTAAAGTCTATAAGTTCACTCATGTGGAGGTGTTTCCCATGAAGGCTGCCTTCCTGCCAAAATGGGACCAGGCCCTTTGTGAGGTGTGGTAACTTGTCAGGAATCTAAGGGGAACATGGAGTTAGTGAAGAGAGGGAAAGGGAAGAGAAGCCCTGAGTCTGACCGAAAGGCCTTTCTAGGCTTTTTTCAGGGAATGCACCACAAATACCCTGATACTCTCCAGCCTTCTCCTTAGTGCCTGGGCTGGATGCCATGAGAGGACCAATTAACTAGGCAAGTGACGTGAATTGGAGAGAAGGCTGAGCAGCTGGAAATGGCGAGGTACGAGAGGCAAGGAGGGCCAAGGACTAGGTGGGCGTGAATAATGAGTCTAGGTGAAAGTTTGGAGCTTATCAGAATCACACTGCTTGGTGGCAATGCAGTAATGACAATTTTAAATAGTCTACATTCATCAAGTTGATATCACGTCCTGAGCTTGCGGATATGATTTAAAACAGCAATTTGGCTGCTCAGCTTATTTGGCAGATAGTAGAGGAGTGGATCATGTACGTGTATGCCCCTTGCTCTGCTTCCTAAAAATGGGGAGCTATGAGATGCAGGCAGGCTGATGAGATGTAGGATTAAGAGGCGTGTGACAAAGGGCCTAAGCTCGTGGTACCCACTAACTAAGATTAGCAGGTTTATCGTGAGTGCATTTACCTGACCCGCAGCTTGTGTATTTGATTCTAGGCGGATTTCCCATCCCCTCTTTGCGCTCTACCAGTAAATAATAATGTCTTCAAGCTTTCCCCGAGGTTCATGTACTGTCTTAAATTGTTCTCTTTGGATATTTTCCCGCGTCTGTGGATAATTCTGACCATTGCCTTTGGAAGGCGTGCTTTGTATTTGTTTAATACAACAGCGAGAATGCTGTTCTGTGATTTGATAACCTATACCTCTAGTAAATGGAAAATGTTGGGCACGACTGAAGCATGAGGGCTATATTTTTATTGCACATCATCTTTATTCTGAGCTGTTTATTTCAGGCATGGTTCAATTTCATTTCATATTTCCTATCGCACGAGACACCTGCTTTTCTTTATTCAGCTTTGACGGGTATGTGATGAATGCTATATTCTCTGGATCTGCTCCCCCTGTGTTTGCCTCCCTGTTTGTACCAGGCTTTCGAATTTCCCGTTAATTTTTTTTCTGTTAGCTTGGTATTTTATTATTTCTGTCTAGCTAGAAGCATTAGTATGGAGCGTATCCCTATTTATGTTGTCTAGTAGCACTTTCGTAGATGAGTGCCCTTTACAGTCTGGAGATGGTCGTTAACGAAGTGGACGTGGTCCAGTGCCATTGCCCATGGATGGAGAATAGCTGACTTTCCAATGTGGGGTTTTCTTATTCGGCGGTAGACTGTTTTGAATGTGCCATACCCTTTATAGTGTATGTGGTAAAAAGACAGCTTTGTCCAAGCTTGGTTGCTGGGTATTTCGTTCATGGCTTTTAGGCCAGAGGTCAGTGAATGCCTGTGCTTGACCTTCAAAGGGAAAGTTTATTGTTGCTACTTCCTGTTCCTTTCACTATAATAAACCTTTCTCATCTAAATCTGGTCACTCTAGACGACATACCAGTCGTATATGGGTTCCTGTAATCAGTAATTATGCCACCACGGTGGTTACCCCATGGGGATGGTCAGTAGTCAGTTCACTCTGTACTGCGGATTCTCACGTTGCCCACTGGTTTGTTTTTATTTCTCTTGTTTCTGTAAATAAATGTGTGTGCAGCCTTGTGCGTGGTGTGGTGTTACCGTATTGCTATGATGGTTAGCTGCTCTGGTTTGGTACTTCCTTGGTGATGGGTATTGTCTTGTAATCGTTTCCATTACAGCCCTACTCTTCAAAAACACACCATGTTGCTCCCTCTGCTGCTTCTAAGCGATTCATTTCATGCTGCCTGGAGGATGTGTAGGTTTATTCTCCCAGGAACTGGCCAAAGACCCAAGGGGAAATGCTCAAAATGTATCTTTAAATGTTAGGTTGCCAGGCTGCCACGTACCTCCCAGAGGCAGGTGCACTCTAACAGGAAAAACTGGTGATAATAATTATTGACGTTTTAATATACATTATGTTCAAATATGTATACTGTAAAACATCTGGAAGACCTATTTGTTTTCCATGTTCTTTCAACCTGTTTAAACAATTTTATCTGTGGATGTGGCACCTGCTAAACGAATCCACACTTTTTATGTGGTGGACCAAAATATTGTAATAAATAGTGACATTATATCATCTTGGAATTATTTCCCTACTTAGACCAGTTTAAATTATGACATCCCTGGCCTCCCCCCTCCCGTCAAAATATGCACAACCACGACTAGCTGCCTTCACCATTTAACTCGCTAACAAAAGCTGAGTGTGTGTGGTGCAGTGCAGTCATCTCATATTATATAGCTAGATCCATTGTGCCGTAGATGAAGTGTAGAGGTATATAAAAAAGCTACAATTAATACATTTTTTTGTTTCCTTTCAGACAAAAAAAGGTGACGAATTGTCAAGTCGAATTCAGAGCATGTTGGGTAACTACGAAGAGGTGAAAGAGCTCATCAGCACCAAAGCCCATCAGAGTCTCTTTGGAATACCCAAAAGCACTGCTCCACTGACCCTTTTGCCAAAGTCTGACCGAACGGTCCTTTCTGAAAAGCGTGACAGCATGTCACGGCTCCCATTCCACCAGCCCATGGGACCTCCCACCTGTGTTCCCACTTCAGGAAATGGATCTGGACAACACCGAAAAGCTCATCCTGGGAAAGAACATGCCTCTGGTTTGTATAACAAAAATTACAACCAGTCGCGGAGCCAGAATCGGAGCCAAGTACAAAGTCACTGTGAACAAGATGACCGAAGCAGCCACAACTACAGAAAAAACGACCGTCATGTAGATGGCAATAGTTGTAGCGAAGAGGAATCGTATTCCCCTTCCAAACTGTCTCCATTGCTTTCCTCTCTATCTTCCCCTATTGAGCCGCTATCCCCTATACATTCCAGCCAGCACGTACGTTCCCGGATCCAGAACAGTAAAAGTCGTGGGAATGTCTACTCTCATTCAACAAAAACTCCTCCCGCTATGGAGTCAAACGACATTGAAGGAAGGGACAATGCTGGGTCTACTGCTAATGTAGCAATGTCCACCCAGCCTTCCTCCCAAAACTTTCCTGCACCCCTACCTTCTAAAACAAATGCTGTTCAACAAAAACCCACAGCATACGTTAGACCAATGGATGGCCCAGACCAGGCGCCCAACAAATCTCCAGAACTGAAACCACTCACTGATGACTATCATGAACAATCTTACGGAAACATTACTAATTTGAAAGCAAGTGCCAAGCCAAAGCTGCCCAAGCTTAAGATACCGTCTGAGCCTATAGAGGTAAGTCTCACCCCTTTTGTCAACTGGTACATCAACTTTTTGGCTAGTGCTTCTAGTGTAATGCTTTATGTAATTCAGTGTTCCGAGAGGACTAGTTTGATAAACTTACAGGCCTGGGTGGGTGTTATATCACATTGGAGTCAGTCATGAATGTTCAATTTATTTAGTTAGGTGATTCGTAAAGTGCCACCTTGTCATTTTACGATGACGTTTAAGCATCAGCGCATACAGCAGTAAAGGAGCAACCACTTAAAGCGGCCTTGGAGGGAAAGTTTTCCTAAGAAGACTGGCTTTTAATAGTTTTCTCATGTGGAGGTTAGTTTTGGACCCAATTCCCCAAGGAAATGTCAATCCTGATTCTGATGGTTGAAGGTGGGATGTTGGATCAGTATAAATGATGCTAAGCAAATATTCCTTCAGTGGGTGTTGTGTGGTTCCAACTTTAAAAATAAATCCACCCAAGCAATGTTTGCTTAGCATCACCAGGTGCTGCTAGAAATAAATTGAAAACATTCGGCATTCTCCACGAGGCCTCTTGTAACAAACGCAGAATGGCTTGAATGTATTCCTAGCAGTAAGCTGTAGCATAAATAATGTTTTCAGGGATGGTTTGATATAGTTAGATTTGTGCAGGTCGATGCCTTGATTTGTAGTCTCTATATTCTGTACGTTAGTTGATTGGATAGGCTTGATTATATTTTATTACAGCAGTGTAGCTTTCTCAACACAAGTCTTGTAAAATTGATTATGGGGCAGGATTGCAGCAGAGGGGATTTTACAGAGTAAAGATAGTTGTATATTGACCTCCTTAACCACAACATTCAGGTTTGCATTAGAGATGATCCCAAGGTTCCTTTATTTTTTGCATAGTGAGGGAGAGGTGCATGTCACAAACTGGACACTGATTGGCATAGCAAACATGTGGCATCAATGATCTCTTAAGATCATGTTTTCCATTTTTGATCCGCCAAACTCTCATTCATTATTTATATGGTCTAGGGAGTTAGTGGGGCTATTGTATCCCTCTTAATTATTCTTCTCTTCTGGCTGATGTATACTTGGGTTAAAGCTTATGCCTGGAATTGGATCTTGTACAAGTCTAGAAGCTGAGACAGACGCTGCATGGATTCGTTTTTTTAAAGAAAAGAGATCGGATAGAGCAGAGCCTTAAGGTACTCCACATAGAGAAATGCTGGATGTGGATTCAGAAGCACCCATGCAATCTTAAATATGATCATGAAGGAATTAACTGATGTCTTCTAGATTGTCTTCAATGATGAACACCTTTTCTGGCTGTGCAGCAGAATGTCATGGTCATCCAGGTCATAAGCAGCAGGAGTCCAAGAGAATAAAAGCAGCCTGCTGTCAGATGTCCTGAATGTCCTAAGGACGTTTGAGTTTCTTTTGATATTTGTAAGCCTGGTTATAGAATACGTGTTTCTTAATACGGCATTTTAGTTGATTTGTTACTACTCTTTTCAGGATTTTGCTAGGTTAAGGCAAACTAGAAATCGGGAGATGGTTGACCATTACTTGGGGGTTTGCAGTGAGTTTCTTAAGTGGTGGAGAAAGTATTGCCTGTTTTAGTTTGCTCAGTTTTGAGGATTTTGAAAACGAGGATTTCATCAGAGTGATAAAATAGGCAATTATAATGCAAGCCTTGATTCTTGCAACTTGTGAGACAAAAATCCACGTACCTATTTAGTGCATGTGCCTTGTCAGAATGTGTGTAATGAAGTGGGTTTAAGGGTTGGGTAATGAGAAGATTGAAGGTGGTTTAAGATATGGATCCTTAATTTGTTATTTTTGGTAACAAACAAATGTAACCAGTCTGTGGTGTTGAGCAAGGATTGTTTGGTATGGCTTCAGGTTGGTCCAGTTCTGGTAAATGCTAAAATACCTTTGATTATGCAGAACAGGTATTTTTCTTTCTCGGTATGGCTTTTTGGTAGTCTCGTCTTGTAACTGGATTAATGAGCCTAAGACTGGGATTTTCACCATTGACGTTTGACTGCTCCTGGTTATCTTTTTAGCATAAGAAGTTCTAGGTTAAACAATTGTTAGAAGCTTGATGACATCTTTGGGGTTGCACATTTTTGAGGGACTAAAAGAAGGCGATCTTTGCAGTCTGTACTTTTGAATCCATGTTGTTGCAATTTGTTATTTCTATTGCTGCTTAGTGTTCACAGAATTCTGCCTTATTTAGATCTTTCAGAGGTTGGGTGGGAATTGATATTTGTGTGGGTTGATTCACCGGATCATGTTGATAACCTTAGGTTCACTGTGTTGTGGTTAATCAGTGACTAGCCTGGCCATATCTTTGATTCAATGAACATGCTCTCATGTGATAAGTTATAGGTAGAAAAAAATGATTCAGCATTTGTCCCGCTGTATGTGTTGAACCCCTAGCAATTTTTGTTCTCTCTATTTTTAAAGATCAATTTGAAACTTGGAGGAATTAAGTTGATGAACATAGTGGCAAAGCCATCATCAATTTATATTTCTGTGAACACCATTATCACTGAAGAGGTGATGGGTAACAATCACTAATTTGTGATACCAGTGAAATGTTCCAGGACTGAATTCGAATGAACCCCTTCTAGTATGTATCTGGTAGCTTAATCATGCTGGTAGACTGTATAGTATTCTTTGGTGATAGAGGTTCTGTTGATGGCCTAATCAAGTTGCCTACTTGATTATCATGTTGTGTGTTTGGAGGAGCTTTGCCATTTAGCTGAGTGGTTCATGGTGGGTGTGTAGGTACCGATTGGATGTTTAACAATTACACTTTCACAACTAAGGCTTAATTATTGTAGGAGCATTTCAGCTGGTAAAGCCATGGTGGAGAGCTAGCCAAATGTTGAGTACGGGCATATACTGGAGGATTCTTTTGGCAGAGGTGTTGGCCTGGTGAGATCCTCTGTTGATCTGTGATTTGGTAGTGATGGTTAAATGTTGTGTTCAGGAGGATCTGCTGACTTTCATTGGCTTGAGTTTACTGTGCAAACCTTCAAAACCTGACTTATTTATTGTCTTGGAACACAAGTGTTCCCTTGGTGTATATGTTGATTGTGATTTTAATGAAAGATTGTGAAGTAAACAGAGCATCAAGCATTTGGCCCATTGGATATTAGAGATGTTTATTGTTATGTGGAATGCTTCCTGTAAAGTTATTCTCCTGAATCTGTTTTTTTAGTGAGAATAGGAGCTCCTACTTGGTTGAGCTGTTGATTTTAATGGAACATCCTGCATTGCCTCACATTGCAGTGTGTGGAATTCCTAAAGGTGTTGGAACAGTTCCATCTTGTTTTGAGAAATACATCTGTCTTATCAAAAGTGAAAAACCTTGTGAGATTTGTTTTTTAAGCTGTTTGTGATTGTATGTTTGTCAACCACAATAGTCTTTGGACAACTTCCTATAATGACATTTTTCACCCTTTTTTTGGCATTTTTTTAATGTGTGCGGACTCTTGAAGTATACAATGAGGGATCTAGACTTTTTTTTCAGATATGTAACCTCAAGTGATCTTAGAGTGACAAGCTGGGAGGTTAACCAAGTAGTGTATAAGGCTTCCAAAGATCACCTGAATGGATGGAGGAGGTACGCTATAGTTATAGTTGTGTAGAATTGAGCTTCTACTTCGCCTGTTAGGATATTCATTTTTGATGTTATCACATTCCATTTTATTTTATGTTATGCATGTAAACTGATTGGTACTCTTTTGTGGTCTTAGTACTGAATACCTGACAAAAATAAAGATTGAGACAATAACCACTTAAGACAGGAGGTTCTCTGTCAGGGACATTTTATTTGTGTGCAGAAAGGCGTGGGAAACATTATTGGATGACTTGATCATGGCTGATGATGCTCTTAAGAGAAAGAGAATACCTGGCTTTAGAGAGTGTGTGGTAGTTGTTGGCAGGAAGCCCGGATCAAATATGGAGCTTCTTTACAGCGTATCTGCTGTTCTAGCTTTAGCACCCTAGACTAACCTCCATTTTAGAAGATGGTCTTATGGTATCGGTTTGCAATTGCTGTTATTTTCCTTTGTATTTTGTTCTCTTTGAAAAAATTCCATGTTTTGAAACCAAGTAAGAACTTTAACCCCTTCGATGCTGATGACGAGCTCAGCTCGTCATCAGCCATGGGGAGGCGTGTGCGGATGACGAGCTGAGCTCGTCATCTAACGCGGCTTTTAGAAAAAAGCCACGTAGCGCGAAAATAACTGCCGCAGCGATGCGGTTAATCAGATATTATTTGGGGCAGGTGTGTAGAAAAGGTAGCCCTCTGTAATGGAAGAAAGTTCCATGAGATGTTTCCAGCGCTTAATTTGAGCACATGGTTGCCGGTCGAGCCCACCTGCGCTCATTTTCGGGGACAGGCACTTCTATTTTCTCTTCAGACATTTCTCGAGAGCATGAGAGCCAAAAAAACATACAAAGGGGGGAAAGCACAAATCTACAAGAGTGAGATAAAGTAAAGGGGCATGCAGTGCACTAAAGGGGCCTGAGCTGGGTTCAAGGCTGCATATCCTTGATATGCTGCTCGCTGACATTTAATAGCGCCAACCGCAGGCTTATGAGCAGGGCTTTGGGCACCAGCTCTTTCCTTTACAAATAAAGCACTGGCGTGTTTCTTCACTGATTGGAAGTCACACCGCCTGAGCATTTTTTTACTAGTGCAAGAATGCTATATGTTCCCACGTATTCTCTCAAAGGTGGCATATTATCATTTACACAGTACTGTACATATGCGTTCTGCTACACAAATGGCAAAAAAGGCGTATGTACGTCTGTCTATTTCAAGAGCAGATACACCAGTACATTGACATGTTATAATTTTATACCCTGCTTCAAAAACGTCATCAATATCCCAGTTAAGTTCGCAGGTGAGTTGTTCAAGCGAACAATGAGTGCACTTGCAAGTGCAGACTTCAGCTGCTTTAAGTACCTGCCGCAGTCAGCATCATGTCTGTCTGTCTGTCTCTCGGTCTGTTGACAGATCAGGGTCCTAGCTGCCAAGGTTTCAGATTGCCATGTGTGACATTTTCATAATTTCAGAGTAATTATGAGTGACATTCAACGACTATGAGTGACACTCGCGAGCATGCAAAATCAAGCATATCAGAAATTACATGCATTTGAGCAACGAGAAACTCTAAGAAGGTATGAAAACTGCAAAAAAAGAACCAGAAATGGAAGGGCACTAAGGAGTCTGTCTAGGGCCTCTCTTCACGTGGGACCCTAATGTAACCAAACTGAAACCGGATATTGTGAGAGGCCCCACGTTGGATCTCTGCTGCCTCGCCTGTTAATAAATGATGATAATAGTACTAGCCAGGACATCTGACAGACTCACTGACTCAGAGCGTGGATGCAGCACCAGGCCGCAAGCCTCAAGATTACCAATGTATGTCCTTACCCTGTGCAGATATTTCGACACGTGACAGGTGCAGAAAGGCCCACCTGTGCATTTGCCCTGAATTTAAGGAGTTTGTTCAATATATTCTAGCAAGTCTCGCTTCTCAACTGTGACAAAAAGCGAGGGTCACGCGGCCGAGACTGAAGTACAGTTTACACTTAAAATTAAGTAGTGGCCGCAGACTGCCTGGGGTCCGCGTGGGGCCAAAGTACTTACTTTTCACTGATTGCGTCCCTGTCTCTATCTGCGAGTGCGTCCCCGGTCCGGCGGCCGCACAACTGCAGCACTGAGTTCATTATGCGCAGCGGTGGCCATCAGAGCTGCTGAGAGTGTATCTCACTGGTGGTCGATGCTGGCCAGGCTACCGCCGCCGGCCGGATCCAACGCTTTAATTTATGCGCACCAGGAGTACTCACAGCGGACGCAACTCTCAGATTCAAGTGGCCCCCCGCTGCGTCTGACCAAAAAACCTCACTTCCTTCCTCCTATATTCCAGGACGTAACGGAGCGACAGAGTACCTCACATCCGGATATTCCCTCCCATGGTGCCACAAGACAGTGGCAACCACTGCTGATTGCAGGCCCTGCCCCGGGTCATAGTTATTCGACAGTCAGAGTGTCAGTGACAACAGCGCCGAGGGCAGGAAATTATGCAGCCAGGCGCCGCACAGGTCACAGGAGGCTCTGGTGGCACACGCTAGCACCCAGTTTCAGAGTGGCTTCAAATGCGTGACAACGCATTTCAGTGCGGTGATGCGGAACACTACACTGAAATGCGTTAGTGTCACACCTGATATGTGACACTGGCAGGACTGCAGGGTATATGCTAGGCCATGCGAGAGAGACTTACAGTTCCATAGCAGCACATTCTAATAATTAATTTGCGAATTAATTAAAATGCGAGAAAATGTCTCTCTAACTCCTAGTGGCAAACCTTTGTAATTTTTTTAAGATAAAAAATGTAAGGAATGAAAACAAGTTTAGCATACAATCTTTCACTTAAATCCAGTAGATCTGCACTGTGGGTCATCTGATCTGAGACGAGATCTGGTGCGCTCGGAGTGGTATGGCATTGGGCTCCAATATAGAGGTTCACGATCTTTGACCTTTACTGTCACATAAAAGGTCTCAACACACTTAAGGAGGTATCAATGTTGTATTGTGCATGCTGTGAACCAAATTGTTAACGTACGCTGCAAAGTAGTGAGGAAGAAAGAGAGTGAAGACGTTTTCTAAAATACCTCTGGGTTACATCATGTTTGTGTCTCTTTGCAGTGTTGAGATGTTATTTGATCGCGATTTTCAGTCTCTTCAAGCTTCCATTTCAATAAAGCTGTTTGCTTTACTGGAACATCCCGCGTAGCCTCTCTCAGCAGCGTGGCATCCCTCGTGGTTTTCGAGCAGATCCACCTTGTGTTGAGAAATTCACCTGTCCAATCATAACTGAAGGACATTTGTGTTTAGTTATTGGATTTTGTTTTACACATTTCGTTAACGGTGTTTTTTAAAGTGGATTTGTTTTGGAAGAGGTGTGCTTTTTTGCACTCTATGCCAACGACGAATTGTCCAGTGTTCCGTGTGCTTTGGCTGAACAGGGTGCAGTGGGATTACTTGCAGATATTAATTTTCAGCTACCAGGCTCAGAAGACCTGGCACACCTACAGAATGAAAGTGACGGAACCCAGGCGCAGGCTCATGTTGCTGAGCATCAACACAGGAGTGGCTGTTAAGTGGCTGCTACCAAGTCCCCATCGACAATGTCAGAAGCAGATGCGGAGGGTAGAATTGAAGACAGTTGCTTGAAGATGCTGGGGGGGTCTGGAGGGACCAGTCACCCGAGAACTGGCAGCACCTGGGAGAAGCTAAAATTCACTCCTAGCCGTGAACAAGAAGTAATTAGTGAAGAAGTAATTAATGAAGAGGAGTAACTAGAAAATAGTCAATAAAGTAATGGAGAATGTGGCTGGACGAGCTAGAGTGGCGGTGACAGGAGGCGTAGGGGGTGTCAAATTGATTGACCAAGAAGGATAGTAGCTGTAGAGGGACAAATGGTTGGAGAGCTAATGTATTAGTGCTGTGAAGGTGAGGGTGAGCCTGGAATTACATAGAAAATGTACCCAAATAATAGAACCTTTATTAACCTGTATTGGCAGTACGGCTGCAGTGTTCAGCAGGGCTCCTCGTTGAGCCGTACACTGTTTAACTTGTACACGAGGTCACTAGTGGATATCGTCCAGTCTTTCGGGATCTCAATTGTTTCTTACAGACGATACACAACTGATCTTCTCCCTCACTCAGAACCACAAACCAAACACTTTGGTAGAGAAGGTTGCCTCCTCTGGTCTGAAATTGAATGGAAACAAAACAGAGCTCCTGATTCTGGGCAACAGCCCCAACCCTTTAATGGATTTGGGCTGGCCAAAATGCCTTGGCCCTCCTCCTGCTCCCAAGACAGCTATAAACATCTTGGATGTATGGCTGGATGCAGCCTTAAATCTGGACTCCCAAGCATAATTGCAGCGCTTTAAAAATCGCATAAATAGATAAATAAATATGCAACAAAAATTACAACAACATGCTTTGGCATGCTCAGGATAGTCAGGAAAATTCTCAGTTTTCTCCCCTTCCTCTCCAAGAGGCTAGCGGTTCAAGCCCTTATACTTTCCTGCATGGACTATTGAAATACTTTCTACTTAGGGGTCCCCAAAATTAGGCTAAGAAAACTGCAAGTGGTGCAGAATTCAGACGCCCGTACTTTCTATAATGTTCCTAAACATCATTTCGCCTGCCAAAGCACTAAATCCCTTCATTTGGCAGCCTGTAGCGAAACACATTACATTTAAATAACTCTGCATTGCCCACAGGACTTTCTTGAAAACGGGGCCTCTTATCTCTCGACCCCTGATTTCCTCTTAACTTCTGGGTAAAACCCTGTGCTCCTGTGGTGCTCTCTATGCTAAAATTTCCTCTGTTAGATCAAGATGGGGATGACGGTCCTTACATTTCAATGTGGCCAAGCTGTGGAACACCTTCCCCATCTCTCTGAGATCAACCAAGAAGGAACTTTCCTTCCCTAAGCTACTTAAAAACTTTCTATTTCAGAATATCCCCTTCTGATATGTCGGAACATTCGCCTCGCACTAGAAGTGCTGGGATGCCTACGGGTATACAAGTGTTGAATAGAATAGAATATATGAAAGTTATGCATGTTATGCATGCTACACAATACCTTAATTTCTTTCCCTTTTACGCATCTTGGTATTCACACAATTGATGTATGGCTGCTTTCTTAGCCTATTCCATGTGGGTATTCTGATAGTTACTAGGGTTAGGTTGTCTGCAAATATGCGGCTACTTCAACCTTTCCAAATAGCTTATCGTGTGCCTCCAGCTAAATGACTTGGCAAACTATTGGAATAGGTACAACAAGGCACTTTAATGCTCACATGGCGATAAGGTAAAAACCGAAAAGCTGTATTTTTCTTATGAGCAGAACTCCCCTGAATTTAAGTGTAAATTATTGCTTTTGTATTTTTGCTCAGAAAAAAGCCCAACGCAAATGAACATCATTTTCTTTAACAACTCTCTTTTTCTCTCCACATGGTGATTTATCATAACTTATTAAATAGTTTTTGATGCAGATGTTTTCTGTCTGTAAATTCGGGCGCCACTATTTTTTTTAAAATTTAATATCTTTTTATTGGTTTTACCTCTTACAACATATAACGTATAACCGTCAACCCCTTTTTAACAGCGCTCCAGTTAGTAATCTCGGAAGAATGGCATACCGAGTCGAAGGTCACAAATGCTGTACTCCTTCATTTTGTAAACGTGTGACAAAGTTATATTTTGCATGTTTTTTGCACTTCCACACCACTCAAACCGCTTCCCGTTTTTTAGAAGCAGCCGCATTGGTGGCTATTCTGCTGGTCTGACAACACATTTAATTGGATGGATACGTTCTCATGCTGTATCAGCTGGAGTGGCGACTGATTTCTGTGCTGTTTTGAGTTTAGTGATACAGAATACAGCGGTCCTAGACCTTATTTGGATAAGGTATGAAACATTAATCCATTAGTCAATGAGTAGATGAGCTACGAAAACAATTCATTTATACAGCTCACAATCCTTAGTTCATTATTCAAACGTCATTTGGACAAAATGCAACAAACCAAAACCTGATTCACCATGCAATTTATTCTTCTTCTTTTTAGCTGGTGATAAATCAATTGCATTTATAATATTCTTAGACAGAGAAGGTTGTTCCAAGGGGGGAACGGGCGTAGGAGAATAGTATTCAGTGTGAATCGGTGAGAAGGGAAAGTAAATAGGAATAATAAAAAGAAAGGAACTTTACATGTTTTATCACAATTGGACTGGTTGTAAATCACCGTCCTAATAGGCCTAGCCTTATTTATAATACATAGGGTAGTATTTATCTGGTTCATACAGATACATAATTGAATATTTGGCACAATATGGGTGACTTAGCCCCTCTGAACAAGGTTGTCCTCCAACACTCCGCCCCTGTCCTGATGAAGACCCGCACGGCCGAGGTTTACAAACTACCCCTGAGGCCCAAGCCGGGTCGAAAAGTCGACGCTCTTGCAAAGGCCTAGACCCCTTTTGTTGTGAACCATATCGTGCCAAATATTCAATTGTGTATCTATAGATTTGACTGACACCATGGAGTAGTACACCCACCATGTGATGATACCTTGATCATGAGTGTAGGCACAGTGTGACTTCTCTCCCACTTCTGAAATTCTTAACATGCATAACAGATGCAACACATTTGCCATGACACAGCTCACCAAGTGTCATGCCTCTCTCATTACACCCATCTCTGCTAGCATGGGATATAACACAAACACACAGTTCCGTCTTCCATCAGCATGGGCAGTGTACGTTCTAGATTCGCAGGCTGGTGCTGCACAAGTACTAGGAGACTAAAGTTTAGTGCTGCTGGCATGCTTGGTTTCCACATTTTACTTTTTGTCTTGAACTGTATATGTTAAGTACATATTTGAATCTTAACCAGGTGCATCGCAGTGTTTGCACGCTTCCTACCAAATCTTTTATTCATGTTGATACTTTGATATCCTTAATTGGACTCTGTCCTGGACTGTCTCCGACAGTGGCGTAGCAGGGGGGGGCTGCCCCTGGTGGCATGAGTTTAGGGGGCTGCCCCCCCGTTCTTACCTGCGGCTGTCACGGGCAGCAAACGTAGGGATCGCCAGCACCCCAATCCCTTCCCCGCGTAATCTTACCTGCGGACGTTGCGGAGCAGCAAACACAGGGACTGCCACGGAAGGCATAAGGTCTAGCTATGTCTCTGGCCTCCCGATCCGTCTTACTTAAGCTCACCCTTTCTAAAATATACTTTCTCTGAAAACCCAAAGTATGTTTACTCCTGAAACGAAAACGTCACAAAAGGTACTCCATGTATGTATTTGGGTGTCTTATTTTGTCTGAAAAGAAAGGATCCTACCTTTGTACGCATGAGACAATCATTTTCAAAGGGGTAGGGTGAATAAAACAAAGCGGGGTTAAAACTACTTTGTTTTATTTAGTATTTATTTAATAGGTAAGATGGCCGCCGGACGAGAAGGAGCTCCCGAGGCTGTAGATTACTATGATGAGTAAAAATCTGTTAGCCCCGGGTCCCAAAAGCCCTCTCACCGAGCCCCACCACTTGAACATTCCTGGAGCACTTACCCCCAGATTCCATCGCTGTGACAAAGCTCATCCGAGGTGTGCCTACCCCAGGACGAAGTGCATCCTCAGATCCTTTCGGTGGTGATCCCCCCCCCGCCACTGTGAGGCAGACCGGGACCGAAGGACCCTGCTGATCAACTGCTGCTGCAACCGAACAACTCAAGGTACCCGTACACCTTGCCTGGAGCCAGATCTCGGTCCTTCTTACCTTTGCCAGGTGGGAACGCGGTCACTAATCTCCTTCCATGCAGGAACTGCTGTCTGATCTCCTGTCTTGAGGACGGTCGAGAGCAGCATGACAGCCGCACCCTCACCCTTGATCTTGACAAACGTTCAATCTCTACACAACGGTGACTCAACCTTCGTTTTTCGACCCCCCTGCTGAGGTTGCTGAATTGAAGATGCGACGCAGTGGTGAGTTCCGCCTCCATTTTCTTTTTCATCTGAGGATGTGCAGCCTGGCGGCAGCGTACCCCTTACCGGTCCCACAAAGCCTTAAGTGAAGGCTCCGTCTTCTTGGCCGCCCGCCCTCATTCCTCAGCACCGGAGCCACAGATTCTCGGTGAAGGCTCTCTGTTTTGCTCGTTTGCTCCACCCACCCCATCCCTCAATTCCGGAGCCTCAGAGCTATTAACGTCGAAGGCTCACTCGATCTGATTAGCCTGCCTTCCTCCCTCAAAACCCGGGACTGCAGGGGCCTTTTTTTTGCTTTCTTCTTCGTTCGAGCCACCTGGAGACTCTCCCTTATCAACTGACACCTCCAAGCTTCACTTGAAGGCTCTTTCGCTCTGACCCCCTGGACATTAAGGAAAGGGTGATCCCTAAGGCCATTTTCCCACAGCCCATTCCTCTTCCAACCACCCAGTATACAAAATGGTCTAGTCCATAAAAAAAGAGGACTGCACAGCAAAAACTAAAAAGACTATGAAGACACCTTCTGCTACCACCTACAAATAGGCAGCCATTTTGTAACGGCACTTAACCTAATCTTGTACCTCAGACAATTATGCAAAGCATTTACCCTAATTCCCTCTGAATAATATATCCCTGGCATCTCCACTGTAGGTTGAGCACACTGGTCTTTCCTCCCAGAACAATCAAAATTACACGGGCTACGACTGCTTATGCCTACATTGGGGTAGTTTGTTTGAAATAACACCTATCCTACTGATGTTACGGGCTTACCTTTGTAACATTATTAGCACCCCATAAGAAATCTCTTGCAGATAATCTCTTCTAAGACCACCCACTGTGCGCTTCCTATTCCGGACTAACCTACCCTCCACTCCCAATACCTGCCTCCCGAAGTTCGCCTCCTGAACTACCTCAGAGCAGAGCTGCACACAGACCCACCTCCTCACCATGGCAGAAGTATCTATGATACTTGAAGGAAATAACTCCTACTCTATTCTATTCCCTTCCAATCTCTCCAGAAATGCTACCAAATCCCTCAAACACAACTTACTAAGAAAAAACCCTGATGCTCTGTTCCTTTACCCCTCCTTCAACTTGAATAAAGGCGTTCTAATTAATGACCTTCTATTTTTCACTAGAAACATGGCCAAATGGCGAACTGCCTTTTCTAAGCTACTATGCATTCAAGATGAGAGAAATATCCCATATGGAACCAAGATTACAACTGCAACCTCACAAAACCTTACAGCCAATCTAAACATTACCTCCTACAAAAATGGAAGTGTTCTTATCCAAGCAGCCAACAAAGACTTAGAACAATTTGACAATTTCTTCCCCACACTAAAAGCTTGCGTCTTCAATTACCCCCTTCACCAACTCCATATCTGAGATAATGCTCTCACCAACACACCACCTCCTGGATTAATCAATTCCCTTTATCACTCTTCTATCACAGCAACCCACACCCCTTTTCAGAATCCCCCAAAGAAGCAACAACAACCCACGACCTTTAGTACACATCTCACAACCCTCATCTATCCCTTACCTTGCCCCTAGCCCCATCGCTAGAACTGGCTCCCCCATCCCTTCCTTGACCTCTCGTAGTTCACTCAACAATGAGGCCTTGCTAGCTAATCGTAACAAAGCCCCTCACCTGGGTCTGCCCTACTCATCTAGGACCTCCACCATCCCTACCAACACAAACCTACCTTACTGTAAACACAGCCACCAAACCTCCCAGCATTCCTAGCCCCAGTCCTCCTTGCTCGCCGCTCCTTCCTTCCCCCTCATACCATTCTGAACTACACACACTCAGAGCCCAGACAGACATGACATACCGAAACCTACAAAAGGTTATCTTAGAAATTAAAAATATATTAAAACTCTCAGAAAATTCTCTTTCAAAAATTGAACTTCTTCGACAATCTTTAACCTCGGTCAACAGCAATCCATACTCCATCCTGCTACCTCTGTCAAAGCGGATATAGCGTACTCCCAAACACCACAACTACTTAACTGACTCTGAAATCCAAACCTTACTACTCTCCTACGAGTCAACTCCATGTCCCCTCACGAATAAGGATGAATTGTCTATTCCCCCAGTCCCCATCAATCCTAATAGATCTTCACAGACGAATAACCGAAAGATAAACCCTAATAACCTACAAAGAGTAACCTTAACCCCTGATACTCAAGACATTGCTCTGGGAAACTTATTGACTCAGATCTCCTGCCTCCTACTCAACTGCTGCGTAGCCATGAAACACGCCTCCGACATCGCAGACCTCATCCTGAACAATAAAGTGGACATAACCATCCTAACTAAAGATTAGACTGACTGCATAAAACGGGTGGAGGTATCGCTGTTATACACTGATCCGACATCCCTATCTCGAAGTTTCACTCCGAACCCCTTGAATCCAGTGAATATCTCAGTTTCTCCATAAAATCTTCAGATAGCCATCCCTACTAACTTCATATATTTTACCACCCCCCAGGTAAAAACTACTTATTCATAGACCAACTAATGGAAATCAGTACTATAAACTCCACCCCTCACTCCAATTACTTATTCCTAGGGGACTTATATCTTCACTGTGATGACCCCATTGAGAAGCAGGTCAATGCCGTCAAAACCTTCCTATCGGACCATTCCTTGATCCAAGCCTGCTCATTACCAACTCATTCAACTCATAGCAAAGGTGCTACATTGGACAGGATCATCTCTAAAGAAAAACTGGTTGAATCTATCTCGATCATCCCATGCGATTGGTCAGATCATCATATATTCACCTTCCAAATATCCACCACAAAAAGGAAACCTTCCCCACAACAACTCATGCCCGACAGTGGGCCAGAGACACTAAAAACCTGATGTGGGACAATCTAGCGGCCTAGTACGAGAGAGAACTCCTTCCTCCCAATGACTTATCCGACGTTAATGAACTCCCAATCATTACAACTCCACGATGATCAAACTAATCGACCACATAGCCACACCTAAACTCAAAAGAATTCCGACAAAGACAAAAACCTGTGGTTCAATGAAGCCCTTAACGAAGAAAGACACAAACTGAGACTAACTGAACGTATATGGAGACAATATCCCTCCTCCCCTCATCTCAAACTGCTAAGATAATCTAGAAACTCCTATAACAAACGTATTCTTAAATCTAAAAAAGACTTCTTTCGTTCGGAACTTGACAATGCTAAAAACAGACCGAAGAAACTATTAGACATCTTAAAACAACAATCATATAAACTGGCCAAAAACACACTCTTGACCTCTAAATCGCCGCTAAGTAATGAAGAATTTTCTTTCTTCTTCCCAGCCAAAGCCAACTCATTACAAAATGAGCTCCTGACGGTCGCAACCAACTCAGCTATTCCAAAGAACCATCAAGCCGATGAACTAATCCAACCTACTCTGCCATCGCCCAAAAATAACACTCTATGGTCATCCTTTAAGCTTCATGGTCTCAATGATATTACTAAAACCTTATTGATTATCAAACCCAATAACCACTTCAATGGCCCTCTCTTCTCTAAATGTATCTCCTATCTACCACATCATCACCCCTCTCTGGGCCACAATCATCAACGCTTCCCTTTTGCAAGGCTCAATCCCTAATTGCCTAAAAATTTGTCAAGTCACCCCATCCTAAAAAAACCTTCAGATAATCCCTCTGACCCAAATAACTTCTGACCAATAATCAACATTCCCATGCTAGCCAAGGTTTTGGAAAAATGTGTTCAACAACAATGAAACCAAAACATCACAAATTTCAAGCTTCTACCGACTGCCGGTCTTGATTCAGACCTGGACACAGCACCGAAATCGCAATTCTACACATTGTGGACGCCGCCCTACTCGCACTCGACCGGAATGAAACTTGGCTGCTAGTGCGGCCCGACCTCTCGTCCACATTCGATACTGTTAACCATGGCAAAATCCTGGAAAGGCTAGATAACAGGATGGTGCTATTGGGCACAGTCCTTAAATGGTTCAAATCCATCTTGGAAAACCGGACGCAATGATTTATGGTGAACAAAAATCTATCTCCTCCATCTCCTAATCTTTTGGGAGTACCACAAGGACCTACTTTATCCTCTGCGCTATTCAACCTATATGTCGAACCCCTAACTGATTTTACAGCAGGCCAATATCTCCTTCTATATGCCCGCAGATGACACACAGTTGTACATCAAGGTCACCTCCCTTGAAGAGATAAAGTTGATGAATCATGTTCTTGAAAAGACAGTCCCCTGGCTAGCCACCAACTACCTTAAGCTAAACTCACAAAAAACTGAATTCCTTCTAAGTTCCCCCCTAAAATCTCTCTGGTGATAAAGAACTGGACTAAGATGATCCTTGCTCTAAACTGTACCCCGATCCTAGTGGACTCCACCAAATCACTTGGAACTTGGAATCACGTTGGATAAGAACTTGAACATGCAAAAACACATCAACATGCTAGCTAAAAATGCCCGCTTTCACCTCAGCTGTCTCAGAAAAATGAAACTATTTATCGGGACCCCAGACCTCAAAACTGCAGTTCAGGCGTTGGTCCTCTCGAGGCTGGAATACTGATGTACAATGTTATCGGGTCTTCCCAAGATCTCAACAGCCCCTTTAAAAGCTTGCTTCCACACAGCCGCAAGACTCTTAACAGGTTCTAGAAAATTTGACCACATCTCGCCACACCTGAAAGCACTCAACTGGCTGCCTTACGAAGCGAGAATACAGCTAAATATGGACTGCATCACACATACAAAACAAAAAATAATACCTAGCCCAGAAACGTACATTATCTGGTGGAAACAAACTCACTAGGAGCCCTGACACTCTGCTCCTAAAACCCTCTTGTTTCAGCAAGAAAAAAAAAACATATGATAGAGCATTCTCCGGAGCTGCACCAAGAATTTGGAAGTCTCTCCCCCCGAGCATCAGAAGAATGTCTTCAACGACAACATTAAAAACTGCAGCTAAAATCTTTCTGATGAGCAAATTTCTCCCTTAAAATCTTTAGCATTACTCGCCCACCTTGACTTATTAAACTTCAACATATCCTTTCGACTTACCCCTCTCTTAGAGTGACTCTCCCCACTTCTTTGATCACTAAATCTGTTTCCTGAGGAAGTTCCACCTTCAATCGCATCCCTGCTTACATCTTACCTACTCCGCTATTCTAAACTCGTCTCTATGATTCCTTGTGTGGACTGCCTTGCCAAATAAGTTTTGTTTGCACTTAAACTTTCCTTAACTGCAACGTACTGAAGTACCTATGTCTACTTTGAATGTTTTTATCCAACTTTACCTATCCATTTTTCATATTTGCCTGATCTCTTTCTGTCTAGGACCCTACTAAACTGTCTTGAATTTGTTTTGTTCATTACTGTGAAGCGCTCTGATACCCTATGTTGGGTCTTGTTTGCTCTATACAAAACCCCCCCCAAAAAAATATACAAATTTTCCTTAGCCCGGAGACAAGACTAAAACTCAAGAGCATCAAGAGATAGTTGTAACTCTACCACACACCAGTATCCCCTTTGCTCTTCCAAAAGAAATCATACATCCCCACCAGCATCTGTCGGGCATACTCCGGAGACATCCACCTTCACGATCTCCTCTCTTCTTGAAGGTTACTGTACCCCACACTCTCAGGGGCAACACTGTTAGGAGGCACCATATTATAAAGCCTTCCACCCTTTGATTGGGGGGGGGGGGGGGCTTGCTACCACAAATAGGATTTTACTTGCTTTGTAGACACAAGGCACCCATTGGTATACCTGGATTTTTTTTGTTGCAAAGATTGACTTTAGGGGAACTTGCTACTGTGTTTACATCTCTGCCCCTTCTTGTTTCTAGTGATTTAAAAAATACCAGAAACAGACCACATCCCTCATTGTCTGAGTCATGAACGTGTTTAGGCTCATAGATCCTATATAAATATTCTCGTATATTCCACTCCCTCTGGTAGGAACAGCAAGCTTACTCACGCAGATGTGTACTCGCAGCTCTTACAATGCATGTGTATTTTAGTGATCTGATGGCTCTGTCAGATACCCGGATGTTCCTTCCGTTTCTGGCTTTCAAATCAGTTGGGGGCTGATCAGGATATACACATTGTTTTAATGAACGAAGGCAAAGAGATCCGGGTTTTGAAATTATCCAACAATAATGTAATTGCTTAGGAAAAAATCTCTTTGACCTCGCGAGTGTGTGTGTGTGTGTGTGTGTGTGTGTGTGTTAAGAAATGAAATTGCATATTAAGGAACCGGTATGGGTGAACATTTAACAATGATGCAGTCTTCAGTCGCTGGGGAAGTGTTTTAGTTTCCTATGACCCCCGAGAGTTTTCACATTCAGTTTAACCTTTAATCTGATTCTAGTCTCTGTGTGGTTCACTGTAAGAGTGCGAAACCGCGCACGAGCAGCGCTGCTGGACACTAGACAGTGTCACTCACTATTCAACAAGTTAGTATGCTTTGTATCCTTTCACATGAAGGCGCCTCTGACAGATTCTGTGGGTGTCCGAGCGCAACAGCGGGAGTCAGGCAAATTAAGTCTGTTTACCCGTGCCTTAGGCAGGTGAGAGCGTCTACTGTGGTTATCCATCCAATGGTTCCTTCTTTTCCGGTTGGTCCATCTTTGCTTCTAGAGGCAGGACGACTGGATGGCAGCTGTGCACTTAATATATCTGATTGATTGATTTCCAGCACTAAAACCCAGCAGGAACACATAGTTGATTTCAGTTTTTGCAAGTGTTGATGAGGTTACCAAACCTGCATGTTGGTAGCATGTGGATTGCCTGAATAATAGGAATGCTGACACTCACTTGTGCACTCATGCCTCAGGACGGCGGCAGCCTGCTGCCCTTGTCAGGACTGTCCCACATGGCCAAGCTCTGCATTCACTCTGCACCCTCCTTAGATCCTGGTACTGGGAACCTTCATAGTGGCAAAATAAATTGATCCAGAAATGAAAAGATAACTGCTACTGCCTTTGTGGGCAAGGACACGTAGCTCAGCTTCCAACTGCTGCCAGCCAACTCGTAACTGATATGGCTACCATTTTATGCTTACTTCCTTCTTGTGCTCTTTTTGAAGTACACAAACTTGGTGGTGAGGCTGGTGAGGTTGAATCAATCAACTCATTCCAAGTACTTATTGAGCTCATGAGCCCCGATGGTACACATGGAGACCAAAAGGATACAGCTATTGATGGCTGTCATTCGTTTAAGCTTCGGCATGTCTGTGGGCAGAATACTGAACATCACCATGATCATGAGCAGCATGCACATAGGGTATTTTACCTGCTCTGTGCGTACTGCTGTTGTCCGTGGTGCATTTATTGCAGGAGTGCAGGGGCACATCCCGGTGGTGCATCCCTGGAGTGAAAAATCAATGCGAATGTGACTCCTTGTCCCAACGTTGCTCCAGTCGCGGTTGCTTAGTAATTCACTCCGATTGCTGTCCTGCCAGTAACATTTTGTGTTTAAAGAGTGGCAAGGTGCAGTACTTTACCAGTGAATGCCTGACTGCGAGCCATAAAGAAATTAACTATGGCCCCTATTGCGTCAGGATAGTGTGGCCTGTCTGAATAGATTTAGAGCTGTGGAGAAGTTTAATGAGTCAACTGATGAAGACTTGAAGATGTTGGTTATTGACCTGCTCCAGCCCACAGCCGAGGTGCTTCCGAACCTACATGGAATACAAGTGATATCTGTGATTAACATGAGGGCCTCTCTGCTTACGCGATAGGCCTGTTCCACACCTGCGACCAACTTTTGAGGATATCAGAAAAACATTAATTTATTTAATCACGCAGTGAACCGCATAGAGCCAGTGAAATGAAAAAGAAAACTGCCAGACAAACACGATCAGCGTTGCTCAAATCAAGGAGAATGATAGAGTGAGGTGGTGTCCCTGTGTGTAGCTGAACGAGACCTGGCTGTGAGGTTAAATCGAAAGGAAAGTTCTTGGAGTGGGAGATAGGAGGCCATCGGCAGAAATATCGAGCTACCATAGTGTTCAGGGAATGAAGGATCACTTAATTTACAAGGTATCAGTGAAATGAAGTGAGCGGAATTTAGAACTTGACCTCAGGTCTAGTCGTAATGACCTAAATCTCAAGCTGTTCCTGCGTCCACTGGCAAGTTGGCAACGCCCCTCCGTGTTTTTAACCTAAGGCGCAGCCCCCTTCCTGTCGAAGCTGGGTGTTCTTTTCTGGAAAGGAGCTTGAGTGCAGCCGCTCATCTCTTGGAGTTCTAACCTCAAAACATACGCCCACGCATCAGCCTATGTTGTTCATGCACGGTGTCACACAGTCTCTGTATGTTGTAATACTTTTCCTGTGAGGGTTCTCAACACTGTCTCAGTTGATCTGGTATACATTCTCAGTCCCTTCAACAAGTCGTTCCACCCCCTTCTCCTGTAAAGCAGCACTGTGCAGTATTTCCAGTGAAGCAGACATACTCTTCGGGATCAGAAGGGAAATGTGCAGGGAATAGTTCTAACAAAAAAACTCATTTGAAATATATAAATGGGTGTGGCAGTATAAATGATTGGTTATGTCTCCAATGAATTAGTCCTTCAGTTATTCGATGTATTTCACATTTTATGTGCATTGCTTACACAACACATCGCTGCTTTGTTTTATATAGAACCAACTTAGAAAAGAGGGGCTGTAGGGATTTTAAAAACGCTGACCCCCTTCATACATTCTGTGTTTTCCGAGTAGGTTGGGTTGCTTAGTTTAGAGCTCCAGACTGTGCACTTGCTGCCTAGGATCACATATTTGATTTTGATATTAGTGGGAGCACTTGTGATGGAGAATAAGCAACCTACATTCATTCTTCATTAACAAATCCATTCCGTACTATAGACCTTGCACTGAACAATATCTGACACCTCCTACTTAAGAAAAGGTCTTCCCTGTTTCACCACTGCTTTTAGGTGAATTTTGTCCTATAGAAAACTGTTGCAGACATGCACAACAAAGTACTCCGTTTTTAATAACGTTTTTAGTTTGGCTGTAATACTTAAGTGTTAATTGTCAGTGAAAATGAGCCACTAGATGGAACTATGGAGGAACGCCCCCCCCCCCCCCCACACACACACACACACCTCTGAGACCAATAAACCGCCTGTGGACTAAACAGAAAGCAAATAAGGCTTATGTTTTTGCAACTCAAGATTAATGTCCTTTCAATGCTCGCAGGCACCGTGATGGTTGAGGGTCTTGAACAAGAACCCCCAGCAGTGGCTATAGAGCAAACGTAACCCGCACTTGTTATAGTTGATCATAGAGCAGTGCAAACTTTGCCCATGCTTTATAAGTCCCAAATTCGTCTCAACTTCATAACAAGATACATGACATGAATGTACAGGTAGTACATGATTCTTGTAAGGTCTAATGATATTAAAATAATTGGTGCATTTTTGCGTTATCACCAAAGTGCATTTACTATAGGACTAGTGAATTTACTTGAATTGTGTTTAACCATATTTCATGAGAAACTAATAAACCATCGGTATTTAGTAGATGTGTACTCACTATAAAGATGAAATTCAACTTTCATAATGTTTGCCTTAATACTTTGAATCACACTTACTGTTTAAATAATTAAATAGAAACCGTCCTCATTATGTAGAATGTAATTACTCTTGAAATTATAGAGTTTATGTAACTGGTGCATTATATTTTATATATTTCATTTGAGTGTAGTTCTTAGCCATATTTACGCATGATTATTCAAAGGGTTTATTAAATGCTTTATGTAACGTGAACATAATGCTCTGATCCTTCACATTTGTTGGTGTGTAAATGTGCACACGCATATTTATTGTGCACTCTTGCTAATACTTTAAGTTGACAATGTAGGCCTATAATTCTTCATGCTTATGCTGGTTTTTAGTTTCTGTTAACATGACATTTCTTGCAGGTAATCGCACTCATTGTTCTTTGTCGAATAGATACATTACTGTACTAGACATAAAGATAGGTCCTGAGAAGAAGACCTTGACGAAAATACAGGGAGGGCCAAAGCGTGAACTGAAAGGCCTATTCAGCAATGTTTCAACCTGGCTTGTGCGTGAGGAGACAATCCCCCAGATTCATCATGGTCATGTTTTGTGAGTCCGTAATAGCAAATTTTAAGGATTCGCTATTAAAGACTCGCAAAACGGGATGCATGTAGAAATCGCAATTTCTCCAGTATTAGGGGTGTCTTTCATAGATTCACATGCCTGAATCATTCCCCGTCGTCGGAGTGCGAGTCCCACGGTATATAAAAAAGTAATAAAATGCCATAATACATATAGCAAATATCAGAAATACCAACCAGGAAGTAAAGTAGCACCAGCTACAGTAGAAAAAACCCTCACACTCATGACTATTCTAGTCATTATGTCTTAGTCCAAACTGCAGCCAATTAGGCAACAGCACCCACCAGAATGTTCTCCCCAGAGGCTCAGGCTCTCAGATTTTCTACCGCACGTCGTGTGAAGGGAGTCTCCCTGAGCTCTGCTCAGTTTTTTCTTCTACACAGTTAGTTTCTTCAACTTTTCAGATGTCTTCTTCAAAATCCCTTTTCAGGGCCTGTGATTCTTGTGGGAAGCAAAGACTTTTCAAGGAAGATCCCCACAAGAAATGTTTACATTGCCTTTATCCTGACCATAAGGCAAAGGAGTGCAAGATCTGCCGGACCTTCCCCCCTAAGACCATCAGGGATAGAGAAGGTCGACTACTATTGTGGCTAAACAGACTCAAGGACAAGGAGGACCCTTTATCTGAGGTAGGAAGCTTGGCCTCTGGGTCTTCATTTATTTCTACTAAGAGGAAGGCGGAAACTGAGGTTTCATCTTCAAGGGCTAAGGTGACTAAGAAGGCCCAATCCTCTCAGGATGCTCCCGGGCCTAGTACTTCGAGTAAGACTCTCCCACCTGCTAAAGGTGATAGTACGCCCTCTAAGAAGTCTGGGAAATCTTCAGTTCCCAAGAAATCTTCAAAATATGTGCCTCCTCAGTTGCCACCTTGGACAATTTCAACGTCAAAAAAGGACTGTGTTTCCTCCCATGTGGCCACGTCTACCACCTGCACTATGACTTTCTCCTCTCCAAAGCCTACTCTTGTCATGTCTTCGGCTTCATCACCTACTCTGGTTCATGTTCAGATCAGGTCGATCTCGTCGTCGACAATTGTCCCGTCGGCGACGGCTAAGGTACCGTCGACGAATTCCTCGTCTACGACTTTGATGTCGACGGTTGGATCCCCGTCGACGATGAAGATGCTGCCGTCGACGAAGTCATCGACGTCGACGGCGTTACAGTCGACGGTTAAACCCTCGTCGACGACGAAGTCCACGTCGACGAAGCCACCGTCGACGGCCTCGACGGCGTCCCCGTCGACGGTGTTACCGTTGACGACCTCGTCGACGGAAAAATCCTCGTCGACAACGAAGACCACGTCGACGAAGCTACCGTCGACGACCTCGACGACGACCCCGCCGACGACAATACCGTCGACGAGACAACAGTTTCAACAGCAAACTGAGGTACCATCGACGCCGCCTCTGTCAAGCTGCACTGCCTTGCAAGTTAGGTCAGCGCATACATCAGGGATTCCGTTGCCATCGCCTGCAACTACAGCTACGCTGTTGAGGAAAAGAGCAACTACTGAGACGATTTCTTCTACGCCAGTAGTGCCAGACAAACTTTTGGATTCCGATGAGGAAGGATCCTATGAGGATGAAAATTTTGGAGCAGCTAGAAGTCCATCTGACCTCCGAATTAAAGTTCAAGAGGATATAGAGGAAGAGATGGATGGAACTGAGCCTACGTCACATGCAGATAGGCCTGCTCCTGGCATGCAGATGCCGGACGATTTGTTCCGCAATCTGCAGTATATGCTCAGTGACTATTACAGACGATTCCCACCTTCAGAGTCAGGGGAATCTGCGGTTTCTACACCGAGACCTAAGACAACGACTCCGCTGGCTAAGCAGTCGCATCCAGTGGTTTCTGTGACGTTGGAGGAAGAACGTCCAACATTATCTGCGGCGCACATTACAGCTCCTCAGGCAGAAGAGGAAGAATTCTCAGAACATGAGGAGCAAGAAGAAGGAGAACTGGACAATGTTTCAGAATCGTCGGAGTATGAGGATTATAATGCAAACACGCCCTCTCCGGCAGAACCTACTACATCTGAGTCACCACCCGTGGACATTGCCTCTTTCCACAAGATCATGGATAGGGCAACAAAAAGATTCATGATAACCATGGAATCAAAGCAAGAAGACTGCTTCTTGTATGATTTCAAGTCTACACCACAGAAGCAGAGTTGGACCATTCAGATTATAGAATTCATCTGGAAAGAGGGCCTAAAGATCATGTCAAAGCCAAATTCTTTACTGGCAGTGCTTCCGAGAGTAGATAAGAAATATAGGGCGCCGAATTCTTCTCCGGCGTGCCTTGTCGGACAAGCTAAAGCGGACTCTGTGGTAGCGCAGGCAGCGCAGAAGAGGTCTTCTAATCCGACATCTCAAGTCTCTGTTCCACCAGACAAGGATGGAAGACGCCTGGATTCTATCGGTAAAAAGGTTTCTACTATTGCAGCAACGACCATCAGGGCCGCAAACTCCCTAGCCATATTAGGGAGATACGACAGGCAGATGTGGTCGGACATCTCTCCGTATATGGACAAACTTCCCGAGCCAGATCGAACTGAGGCAAAAAAGATCCTTCAGGAAGGAGAGTGTGTCTCCTCTGAAATAATTGATGCTGCAGTGGACGTTGCTGCAACGGGATTTCGACAGCTAGCGGGTGCAGCTGTTCTCAGGAGGCAAGGATGGTTAAAGGCGACATCCTTTCGGCAAGAGGTCCAAACAAGGATTATAGACATGGCATTTGATGGAGAGTACTTATTTGGGAAACATGTTGATGATGCTCTGGAAGCCATCAAAAAAGATACGGAGACAGCACGTTCACTGGGTACTCTGCAATACAGGAAGTCTTCCTTTCGTGGAGCAAGAGGAAGAGGGAGTTTCTCTAATAGAGGAAATTATAACCAGCAGCGCTCCTATTCTTCCGCCCAAGGAAACCAAAGATTCCAGCCATATAGACAGCAGACATATGGACAAAGGAGAGGAAATTACTCTCAACCTCTAGGAAAATCTAATTATCGAGGATGAGACAGTAAGAAATGAGGTACGCATCCTGCCACCACTTTGTACCAACCCGAACCAAATTGGAGGAAAAATATCCCAAAACTACTTGAATTGGTCCACAATTACCACAGACAAATGGGTTCTGGATGTGGTAGCCAGAGGTCACATTTTGAAATTTGTAAAAACTCCCCCAAATTGCCCCCCAAAAGGACCGCCTCCAGCGCACCTCAAGGAGATTTTCGCCCAAATCAACACCATGATTCGGAAAGGGGCAATAGAAATAGTGCCTCATCATCAGAAAGGAAAAGGCTTCTACTCAAGATTTTTCCTTATTCGCAAGAAGTCGGGGGAATGGCGTCCCATCCTCGACCTGCGTGCCCTAAACAAATTCCTAAAAAAGCTGTCATTCAGGATGCTAACACTTCAAGAAATCCTCCAATTTATTTCGGCAGGGGAGTACATGGCAACACTCGACCTTCAGGATGCATACTTCCACGTACCGATTTTTCCCAGGCATCGGAAGTTTCTGAGGTTCAGAGTGGCTGGCAGGGACTTCCAGTTCAAAGTTCTTCCATTTGGACTGCGTTCAGCCCCCAGAGTGTTTACGAAGATACTGGCCCCGGTGGCTGCCCACCTTCGGTTGCAATCAATACAGATATATCCATATCTGGACGATTGCCTTATCAAGGCCAGTTCTTTCGACATGGCACAAGATCACATCCAAACGACTCTGTCACTGATGCAAAGCCTGGGTTTCTCAGTAAACTTCGAAAAGTCACACCTCACGCCAGCAACAAGAAAGACTTTCTTGGGAGCCCCGCCCACCACCGGCCCATTGGCCCTGACGCTAGCCCAGCCCAGCTGACCCGCCCTCCCGTCCCCCTCTTATGTCGCCCCCTCAGCGACTGCGCAGCAGACGCGCGCAGCGGGAGCACCGATTGAGCGCCGAAGGTGCGCCAAAGGTAAGCCCATTTGCGCCCGTCCGCGCCTGGACCGCGCCCAGCGCTCGAACCCCTGGCCCCCGAGGACCCCAGCCCACCCGCCGGACGTACACCGCCGCCACCCTCAACGCGCTCAACACCGGCCGAGTCCCGGGATGCTACCGAGCCACCCCGAGACGCACCCACGGACCCTTCAGCTGCCACGCCTGCAAGTTCACCTGCATCCGGACCTGCCTCGCACCAGCACCCGCCAAGCCGAACACCAGCAGCAACCACCTCAAGTGCATCCTGCTCAACACCCGCTCCGTCCACAGACACGCCATCGAACTCTGGAACCTCCTCGACACCACAGCTCCTGACGTTGCCTTCCTCACGGAAACCTGGATGAACGACTCCTCAGCGCCCGACATCGCCATCCCAGAGGGATACAAGATCACCCGGAGAGATCGCGACATCCAGACTGGAGGAGGCATCGCCATCATCCACAGGGAGACCATCCAATCACGAACAACACCGACGACACCCTGACTACCGCCGAACACCTACACTTCCAGATCCACACCGACCCGAAGACCACCCTCAGAGGCACCCTGATCTACTGACCCCCGGGACCACGCACACAATTAAGCGAGGACATCGCCGACTTCGTCAGCCCGCATGCCCTCCCCTCCGCTGACTACATCCTCCTGGGGGACATCAACTTCCACCTGGAGAACAACAACGACCGCAACACCATCACCCTGCTCGACAACCTCGCCAACCTCGGACTCAAGCAGCTGGTGTCCACCCCCACCCACCTCGCCGGACACACACTCGACGCCGTCTTCTCATCCAGCAAAGACATCGCCTTCAGCCACGCCACAGGACTCCACTGGACGGACCACAGCTGCGTCCACTTCACCTTCAGAAGAACGACGATCCACCACCACCAGCAACAGGTTGCTCGAAGAAGCTGGAACAAGATCACAGCCGAACAGCTCGCCACTTCCCTGAGCCAGCACCCTCCCGCCAGCTCAGCGAACCCCAGCCAGGCCGCCGACAACCTCACGAAGTGGATCAGCAACTGCGCGGACGAACTCGCCCCACTGAGGACCCCGCCCAGCAGACCCGGCAGCAAGAAGGCCCCATGGTTCACCGACGAACTCAAGAGCTCCAAGAAGAACTGCCGAGCCCTCAAGAAAGCCTGGAGAAGGGAACCAACACCGGACAACATGAACACCCTCAAGCTTGCCACCCGGAAGCACCACCAACTGATCCGCGCCACCAAGAAAACTGCATTCAAGGACCGGCTGGACAACAACGCACACAACTGCAAGGAACTCTTCAACATCGTGAAAGAGCTCTCCAACCCCAACGCCGGAAACAACAACATCACCCCATCGCAAGACCTCTGCAACTCCCTCGCCTCCTACTTCCACAACAAGATCGCGGACATACACAACAGCTTCAGCACTCAACCGACGCACGCCACGACCGAACCACCGCCCCCCTCCACCACCCTCCGCGCCTGGACTCCAATCAGCACCGAAGACACCGTCCGCATGATGAACTCCATCCACTCCGGATCTCCGACCGACCCCTGCCCTCACCACGTCTTCAACAAGGCCGACGCTGTCATCGCACCCCACCTGCGGGACATCATCAACACCTCCTTCGACAACGCCACCTTCCCGGAGAGCTGGAAGCACGCCGAACTCAGCGCTCTACTAAAGAAACCAACAGCGGACCCCACCAAACTCAAGAATTACCTCCCCATCTCGCTCCTCCCGTTTCCAGCCAAAGTCATCGAGAAGACCGTCAACAAACAGCTGGCCGCCTTCCTCGAGACTAATGGATCCCTCGACCCCTCACAGTCTGGCTTCCGAGCCAACCACAGCACCGAGACCGCCCTCATCGCTGCCACCGATGACATCCGAGCCCTGATGGACAACGGACAAACAGCGGCCCTCATCCTCCTAGACCTCTCCGCGGCATTCAACACTGTCTGCCACCGCACCCTAGTGCAGCGCCTCAGCAACGTCGGAATCCAGGAGAAGGCACTGGAATGGATCATCTCCTTCCTCGACGGAAGAACACAGAGAGTCCGTCTACCACCGTACAAGTCAGAGGCCACCGAAGTCATCTGCGGCGTCCCTCAAGGATCCTCGCTGAGCCCCACCCTCTTCAACGTCTACATGAGCCCCCTCGCGGCCATCGCACGCCAACACAACCTCAACATCATCTCCTACGCTGACGACACCCAGCTGATCCTCTCCCTGACCAACGACCCCGCCGCCAGAGCCAACCTTCACGAAGGGATGAAAGACATAGCCGAGTGGATGACGACCAGCCGCCTGAAACTGAACTCAGACAAGACGGAAGTCCTCATCCTGGGCTCCTCGCCCTCCGCCTGGGACGACTCCTGGTGGCCCCCCGCCCTGGGCACCGCACCCAAACCGACAGACCACGCACGCAACCTGGGCTTCATCCTGGACTCCTCCCTCTCCATGACCAGACAAGTCAACGCTGTCTCCTCGTCGTGCTTCAACATCCTGCGCATGCTACGGAAGATCTTCCGGTGGATCCCCACCGAGACCAGGAAGACGGTCACCCAGGCCCTCGTCACCAGCCGACTGGACTACGGCAACGCCCTCTACGCCGGAACCACCGCCAAGCTCCAGAAGAGACTCCAGCAAATCCAGAACACCTCAGCCAGACTCATCCTCGACATCCCACGACACAGCCACATCTCCGGACATCTGAGAGACCTGCATTGGCTCCCCGTCAACAAAAGAATCACCTTCCGTCTCCTCACCCACGCACACAAAGCCCTACACGATCAAGGCCCGAGCTACCTCAACAACCGCATCAACTTCTACGCTCCCAAACGCCACCTCCGATCATCCAGTCACGCCCTCGCCGCCGTCCCCCGCATCCGAAGAACGACAACTGGAGGAAGGTCCTTCTCCTACCTGGCCGCCAAGACCTGGAACTCCCTCCCTCCCGACCTGCGCCTGACCCAAGACCACCTCTCCTTCAGGAAGAAGCTCAAGACCTGGCTGTTCGAGCAGTAGCAGCACCCCCCCCCCCCCCCGAGCGCCTTGAGACCCTCCGGGTAAGTAGTGCGCTCTATAAATGTCTTTGATTGATTGATTGATTGGACACCAAGCTCGCCCAAGTATTCATCTCAAGAGAAAGACAGGAAAAGATTCAACGGTTAGCTGCAGCACTGTTATTAAAAAGGTGCGTTTCAGTGCGCATGTTCAAATCCTTCATCGGGATGATTTCTTCCTGCATTCTTCTCACCCCCAACTGTCGTCTTCGGATGCGACCCTTGCAAGAGGTCGGGGTCCTTCGAGGATATCATCCATATTACACCTCGAATGCGAGAAGCAATCCTATGGTGGACTCAACGATCCAACATACAAGTGGGATGCTCGTTCCTCACGGAAGTGCCCAGGTTCATAGTAACGACGGACGCTTCAATGACAGGCTGGGGCGCTCACCTCCAAGGCATGGCGGTCAGCGGGAAATGGAACCAGACCCAAATGAAATGGCACATAAACAGGCTAGAATTGCATGCAATATTTCTGGCCCTGAAGTCCTTTCAAGCGACTCTGGAAGGCGCTACAGTTTTAATTCGAACAGACAACACCACCTGCATGCATTATCTAAACAAGCAGGGAGGCACAAGATCAGCCCGGTTGTCACAACAAGCACAAGAGATTTGGAGTTGGGCCCTGACTCACAATATCCATCTGTCAGCGGTCCATGTTCCGGGAATTGCAAATGTGTTAGCGGACTCTCTCAGCAGGTCCAGGGGCTGCACTCACGAGTGGGAACTACATCTACCATCTCTAAACCGCATCTTTCAGCTGTGGGGGCATCCGGATCTGGACTTGTTCGCGACATACCAGAACCGGAAATGCCCATACTTTGCAAACTGGGTTCCCCACAAGGACTCGTGCGGGGATGCCCTTTCGCTGAATTGGAATCAAATATTCGCATACGCTTTTCCACCGATACCTCTGATCCCGAAAGTCATCAGGAAAATGAAGAAGCAGCCATGCCGGTTGATACTAATTGCTCCACGATGGCCCCGGCAATACTGGTTCACCGAGCTACTCCTTCTATCGGAATGCAACCCTATCCAACTTCCACGCATTCCGAATCTTCTCTCCACCCAGCAGGGCAAGGTGTACCATCCGGACCCGAACTCGCTGAAATTGTCAGCTTGGCTCCTCAACACATGGAATTTGCACATTTAAATATTCCACAAGACTGTCAGGAGGTACTGGCGAAGGCCAGAGCTCCATCCACGATCAAAACCTACAAGCTTAAGTGGAGGCGTTTCTGTGCATGGTGCCAATCGAATGGTCTACATCCCATTCATGCCAAACCGGAGCAAATCCTTCCTTTCTTTTTGCATTTGGCCAGATTGGGTTTGGCACATTCTACTCTTAAAGTCTTCCTGGCTGCTATTTCTAGATTTCGTCAAGATGGATCGAATTCTTTGTTTTCTGTTCGGATCATACAACAATTTTTCAAAGGATTGTTTCGTATGTTTCCGCCTGTACGTAAACCTCCTCCTGCATGGCATCTGAATGTCGTACTAACTCAGCTCATGCGTCACCCTTTCGAGCCGATCCATAAGGTGGACCTGAAATTTTTGACATGGAAAGTATCATTGTTACTAGCCTTAACATCTGCTAGAAGGGTGTGGGGTGTGGGATGTGGCGGGCCGGAATAACAGGCGGGGAGGCCAGATATAGTGCGCTATGTTTAGCGAGGTTTATTGTAGATACAAGTATGGAAGGCTTATAAGTCTCTGAACACAGGGCGATCGATGTAGTTCTCCTGGGAACGTCAGAGGTAGAGATGTCCGGTCGATGGGGAAAGGGGAGGGCTCCGTCCGCTCCTGACGTCCTCCGGGTAGGGTGAGGTTTCCCTCTCGGTACTGTCGTGGGTCTTTGACTTCTGGAGGTGAGCCTCGGAGGTTTGGGGCGAGAGAAAAGACAATAGAGGACCGTTAGTCTTGCACTCCTCTCGGTTTGTACAACTATCACCGACACCGGGAGGTGGGGACACAGAAAGTGGAAAGTGAGGGGCGGGTAGGACGGGGAGGTGAAAGAGGCCGAAGAATAGGAGGGAAGGCCAAGGGTTGACAGGGTGTTCGAGGTGTAAGAAGGTGGGGACCTATCTATCAATATATATACAATGCTCTCGTGCTCTAGTGGGTGCAGGGCTATATTATTTACAATTAATTACAACTATCTACAAACGGCACACGGAGATGGATGACGGTTACTCACGTGGCCCGCCGCAACTCCCTGGTGAGTTGCGGCCGCTCTCCAGCAACCTCCTGAGGACTCCACCAGTCCTCAGACCACACGTCGCCGTCGGCGTCCTCCTCTACGTCTTTCGGTTGGAGCTCCGGCTCCTCGTCTCTCGCTCTCAGCTCCGGTTCCTTCCTTGCTGCCTCCTGCCACAAGTCCGCGGGTTGGAACGCCCTTTGTTGAGGTTCGTCGGTTTTTATACCTTCCGGGAGGTAGTCGGGGGCGGGACTTCCGGGTTCAGGTTGAACTGCATCCGGGTGTCGTTCTTCCGGTTTCTGGTTTCGGCAACCCTGCAGTGGGGGAGAGAGAGAGAAGAAGTCCTATGGAGAGGGAACAAGGCATCATCTATGTTAGACGGACCCCTCCCCGCGCGAAGATGTCGCTTAGCTACGGCAGGTACAGTGACCTTTCCACATCCCCTTTCCCTAGCTGTCTTTCTTGTAGGGGAGGAAGCACAGGGAAAGCGAGAGAGGTAATCCGCATTCCCCTGTTCCGCCCCTTTCCTATGTTCGGTTGTGAACCTATAGGGCTGAAGGGAAAGGAACCATCTAAGGACCCTGTCGTTATGGCCTCGGTTGCGGGCCATCCACGCCAGAGGGGCATGGTCTGTGTAGAGCACGAATTCCCTCCCCTCTAGATAATAACGGAGACTGTCCACTGCCCACTTTATGGCTAGGGCCTCCTTTTCTACACAGGCATAGTTCATTTCTCTGGGGTAGAGCTTCCTGCTTATATACAGAATGGGCCTTTCATTCCCACTGGGGTCTCTCTGGGACAGGACGGCCCCCAACCCCTGATCGGAGGCGTCTGTTTGGAGGATGAAAGGTTGGTTATAGTCAGGGCTTACAAGGACTGGTCTGGATACTAAGGCCTGTTTTAAAGATTCAAAGGCCTGCAGTAGGGGTACTGAGGGATGTCTTAAGGCCTCATCTGTCTTGGTACTTTTCTTCAGCAGATCGGTCAGGGGGACAGCTGTTTGGGAAAAGTTTGGTATGAACCGTCTGTAATACCCCAGAAGTCCCAGGAAGGCCCGGAGTTCGGTTTTGGACTGAGGGAAGGGTATGGAACGGATGGCCTCTATCTTGTTGTCTTGGGGTCGGATGAGACCTTCCCCCAAAAGATACCCCAGATATTTGACGCTTTGGGCGGCCAAGGTAGTTTTGGCCGGGTTTATAGTAAACCCACTGTTGCCCAGAGCGGCCACCACCGCCCGGAGGTGCCCCAAATGTTGGTCCCAGGTGTTGCTGTGGATCACTATATCGTCCAAATAAGCCCCAGCATAGAGGGAGTGAGGCTGTAGGACCCTGTTCATGGCCCTCTGAAATGTGGCGGGGGCGCCATGTAGGCCAAAAGGCATTACTCTGAACTGATATAGGCCCTCAGGGGTAGAGAAGGCAGTCTTTCGTTTGTCGTCCTCTTTCAGGGGTATCTGCCAGTACCCCTTGCATAAGTCGAGCGTGCTGATGTATTTTGCAGCTCCTATTCTTTCCACCATCTCATCAACCCGTGGAAGGGGGTAGGAATCGAATCGCGAGACTTTGTTTACCGCTCGAAAGTCTATACAGAACCGCACCGAGCCGTCGGGTTTGGGGACCAGTACTATCGGTGAGTTCCAGCTGCTAACCGACGGCTCGATAATGCCCATCTGCAACATCTGCTCTGTTTCTTTCTTTATGATATTTCTGCGTGCTTCCGGGACCCGATAGGGCCGTTGTCGTACAGTTACCCCTGGATCTGTTTGGATGGCGTGTTCCACTAGGGTTGTACGTCCTGGCAGGGAGGAGAAGACATTCTGTACCGGAAACAACATGGATTTTAGTTCTTCTGTCAAGGACGGGGGTAGATCCTGGTCTATGCAACCCTCAAAGGACAGGGGGTTATGCACTGGTTCACCAGATAAGGCAGGCCGGGGCCCCTCCCACTTTTTTAAGAGATTGATGTGGTAGATTTGCCTAACTCCTCTGGTAGGCTCGGTCTCTATTTCGTAGGTGACAGGCGTCACCTGACGAAGGACGGTGAATGGTCCCTGCCATTGCCCTAGAAGCTTGTGGTCAGAGGAGGGCAGTAGCAACAACACTAAATCGCCAACAGCCAAGACCCTCTTCTTGGCTCCTTTATCGTACTGTTGTTTTTGGGATGTTTGGGCCTTTTCCATGTGTTGCCGTACAATGTCCCGGACTTGAGTGAGGTGGGTCTTTAGATTTTCCACGTACTCGGGAAGGGGCCGGGTACGATCCGGTTCTGCCTCCCACGCCTCGCGGGCCATATCTAGGAGGGTTCTGGGAGGTCTTCCATACAATAGTTCATATGGGGAATATCCGGTGCTACTTTGGGTTTTGCACCGAATAGCGAACAGTGCCAGGGGCAACATCTCTTCCCACCGCTTGCTTTCCAATTCCAATAGCTTTTTCAGAGTAGCTTTCAGGGTGGCGTTGTAGCGTTCTACTAGCCCATCCGTCTGTGGGTGGTACGCTGAGGTTCTCAGCTGCTTGATACCCAGCTGGGAGCATACCTGACGCATCAAGGCGGACACGAACGGGGTTCCTTGGTCCGTTAAAATTTCTCGTGGAAAGCCTACCCGAGAAAAGATAGATACCAGGGCTTTCGCTATGTTCTGGGTGGTGGGATGTTTCAGAGCGACAGCTTCCGGGAAGCGGGTGGCATAGTCCACCACCACCAAAGCATACCTGCAACCGCTCCTGGAGGGCAACATGGGCCCGATAAGGTCCATTCCTACCCTGCTAAAAGGTATGTCGATGAGAGGGAGGGGTTGGAGGGGTACTCTTGGGGGTCTGTACCGGCTATTCCTCTGACAGATGGCACACTCCTTACAATATTGTTTGATTTGGCTATATACGCCCGGCCAGTAGAATTTTTCGAGTATTGCCTGTCCTGTCTTCTCTTCCCCGAAGTGGCCACCCAAGAGATGACTGTGGGCCAGGAATAACACCTTGTCCCGGAAGGGAACCGGAATAACCAACTGTGAAGGTTTCTGGGGGTCTGTTTTTCGATACAATAGGCCCTTTGAACGGAAGAAGTAGGGACCTACATGTAACGGGTCCTCGTTGTCAAGCGCCTGCCCCCAGGCGTTTTGCAGGATGGGATCTTCTTGCTGTGCCGCTCTAAATTCACGGTCCGTTTCCCAGGGATGCAGTGCCTCTTGGACTGGATATGCTTCTGTGTACCTCCTCCTTTCCTTTTTCTTTTGGCTTTTGGTTTTAGTCTGTTTCTTGGAGGAGGGACCAAAGGGGTGGTTTTGGGAGAAAGGCGCTTCCTTCCACCATTTTTCCAAGGAGTCCGTAGTGTCTTTGAGGAGAAGGGGAAGACCACTATAATCACTACCCAGAATGGCTTGTTCTGGCAAGTTAGGGATCAATCCTACATTCAGGGTTCTTCCGTGATCAGTACTGGTTTGCACCGTGACTCGGGCTGTGGGATAGCTTTTGGTGTCTCCATGTACGCACTTGATAGCCACTGATCCCGTGAAAGGGCCAACGGGTTTCAGCATGTCTTGAGGTCGCACTACACTGTGTCTACATCCAGTGTCGGCCAGCGCCATAAGGGGTTGGTTGTTGATTTTCACAGGACACCTAAACGGTGGGGGTGAGGTCCCCGCGGTGAGACATACATAGTTCCGAGTCACCCCGATTTCCATAGGCTCCTCCTTTTGAGGGCAGTGACGGGCAATGTGTCCAAAACCACCGCAGTGGTAACATTGGGGTCCAGGTGGGTTTGGTCGAGGCATCATAGGATAGGGTACGAAAGGAGTAGGTTCTGCTTTTCGGGGAACGGGTGGTCGAGGAGGACGGATGTGGCTTCCATGCGAGCTCCGAGGGAGGTGTTCTTCTTTGCTCTTCTGAACTTCTTGGGCTTTGCTGTAGGCACTGGCTATCTCGACTGCTCGTTCGAGTGTCAGGTGAGCATGTTGCCGCACCCACTTTTGGGTGCTCGGATGGAGGGAGGCGAGGAATTGTTCCAGGTTGATTTTAGCGACTATTTCCTCCTTGGTGGACGTGGTAGTTTTCAGCCACCGGGACGTCAGGTCCTGAATACGATATGAGAGGGCTCGCGGAGTTTCTTGGGGCCCCTCTCGTACTTGTCGTAGGCGGATCCTATATGATTCATCGTCTATCCCCAGACGCTCGAGGATACATTTCTTTATGTCGGCATAGGGCGTCTGCCCCTGTATATTGGCCTGTTGATAGGCCGATTGTAGCTCCCCGGTCAACAACGGTCCCAAGTAATGACCCCAGCGGTCTTCAGGCCAGTTGGCGGCTTGAGCCAGTCTTTCGAAATTCGTGAAGAAAAAGTCGGGGTCTTCCCCCGCGACATACTTCTGGAGGACGACCGATGGTAATGGAGCCAGAGGCCTCTGTTGTCCCATCGCCTCCGTGAGCTTCCCTAGAGCCTGGTCCTGTGCAGTCCCTTGCCCTTTCAAGACGTCGTGGAGTTGGCCCCGGTCATCTTCGGCGGTCTTCAGGAAGCGTTCCATCATTTGTCCGAGCTGCTCCTGGCTTTCGGCCAGCTTCTTGACTGCGGCCTCCATGCCTCCGGGATATCCCACTTCTGACACCACTTGTGGGGTGTGGGATGTGGCGGGCCGGAATAACAGGCGGGGAGGCCAGATATAGTGCGCTATGTTTAGCGAGGTTTATTGTAGATACAAGTATGGAAGGCTTATAAGTCTCTGAACACAGGGCGATCGATGTAGTTCTCCTGGGAACGTCAGAGGTAGAGATGTCCGGTCGATGGGGAAAGGGGAGGGCTCCGTCCGCTCCTGACGTCCTCCGGGTAGGGTGAGGTTTCCCTCTCGGTACTGTCGTGGGTCTTTGACTTCTGGAGGTGAGCCTCGGAGGTTTGGGGCGAGAGAAAAGACAATAGAGGACCGTTAGTCTTGCACTCCTCTCGGTTTGTACAACTATCACCGACACCGGGAGGTGGGGACACAGAAAGTGGAAAGTGAGGGGCGGGTAGGACGGGGAGGTGAAAGAGGCCGAAGAATAGGAGGGAAGGCCAAGGGTTGACAGGGTGTTCGAGGTGTAGGAAGGTGGGGACCTATCTATCAATATATATACAGTGCTCTCGTGCTCTAGTGGGTGCAGGGCTATATTATTTACAATTAATTACAACTATCTACAAACGGCACACGGAGATGGATGACGGTTACTCACGTGGCCCGCCGCAACTCCCTGGTGAGTTGCGGCCGCTCTCCAGCAACCTCCTGAGGACTCCACCAGTCCTCAGACCACACGTCGCCGTCGGCGTCCTCCTCTACGTCTTTCGGTTGGAGCTCCGGCTCCTCGTCTCTCGCTCTCAGCTCCGGTTCCTTCCTTGCTGCCTCCTGCCACAAGTCCGCGGGTTGGAACGCCCTTTGTTGAGGTTCGTCGGTTTTTATACCTTCCGGGAGGTAGTCGGGGGCGGGACTTCCGGGTTCAGGTTGAACTGCATCCGGGTGTCGTTCTTCCGGTTTCTGGTTTCGGCAACCCTGCAGTGGGAGAGAGAGAGAAGAAGTCCTATGGAGAGGGAACAAGGCATCATCTATGTTAGACGGACCCCTCCCCGCGCGAAGATGTCGCTTAGCTACGGCAGGTACAGTGACCTTTCCACAAAGGGTTAGCGATATTCAGGCATTTACCTCTAAAGAGCCTTTCATCCAATTCACCACATATACATGAGCCCCCTTGCGGCCATCGCTCGCCAACACAATCTCAACATCATCTCCTACGCAGATGACACTCAACTGATCCTTTCTCTCACCAATGACCCCAACACCGCCAAAACCAACCTACACGAAGGAATGAAAGAAGTTGCCGAATGGATGAAACACAGCCGTCTGAAGCTGAACTCAGATAAAACAGAAGTCCTCATCTTAGGTACATCCCCCTCTGCATGGGACGACTCTTGGTGGCCAGAAGCCCTTGGAAAAGCACCCATCCCGACAGACCACGCACGGAACCTAGGCGTTATCCTGGATTCTTCACTCTCAATGAACAGACAAGTCAGTGCCGTATCCTCATCCTGCTTCAACATTCTTCGCATGCTCAAAAAAACATTTCGCTGGATCCCCACCGAAACCAGAAAAACAGTCACCCATGCTCTGGTCACGAGCCGACTGGACTACGGAAACACCCTCTACGCAGGTACTACCGCTAAAATCCAGAAGAAACTCCAACGAATCCAAAACGCCTCAGCCAGGATCATACTAGACATCCCGCGTAACGAACACATCTCTGGCCACCTGAAAGACCTCCACTGGCTGCCCGTCGATAAGAGGATCACTTTCCGACTGCTGACCCACGCACACAAATCACTCTACGACATCGGACCAGAATGCCTCAACTCTCGACTGTCCTTCTACACCCCCTCCCGCCAACTACGATCTTCCAGCCAAGCCCTCGCCACTGTACCCCGCATCAACAAGACCACTATGGGAGGAAGATCCTTCTCATACCTGGCAGCTAAAACATGGAACGCACTCCCCACTTACCTTCGCCTTACCCAGAACCACCTAGCATTCAGAAAGCAACTTAAAACGTGGATATTTGACAAGTAATCCTCTTCCCTTCCCTAAGCGCCTTGAGACCCTCTGGGTATGTAGTGCGCTATATAAATTCTTTGACTTGACTTGACTTGACCACGGACTCAGTGGTGCTACGTACTAATCCAACGTACATGCCAAAAGTACCTTTGGACTTTCATTTGAATGAGCCGGTTGTCCTAAAAACATTCTTTCAAAACCCACAGTCTCCAGCTGAGAGAGCTCTACATTCATTAGACATTAGAAGATGTCTTAAGTTTTACCTATCAAGAACCTCTGCCATCCGCAAGACGGACCAGCTGTTCGTGGCTTATGGGCGGCAGCGCCAGGGATGTGCAGTTTCAAAACAAACCATTGCTAAATGGGTCTCCTCTACTATTGGACTTTGTCATCAGCAGGCCGGTAGACCCTTACAGGCCTTGCCAAGAGCACATTCTACAAGGGCGGTTAGCTCTTCCACTGCCCTTTTTGCTGGTGTGCCTCTTCGACAGATCTGCAGAGCTGCTACTTGGTCTAGCAGACACACCTTTACTAGACACTACTGTCTAGATTCAGCAGACGACGCAGATGCTTCGGTTGGAAGAGCAGTGCTGCGCAATCTTTTCAAATAAGGTGAGCCTCTGTTTCCACCTCCTCCTCTATGCTCTTTAGACGTTATTTCAGATGTGATGATAATTGTTATACATGTACAATGTATATATATATATAGATATTTATGTATTTGATTCTCTGACGTCTACGAGCGTTATGCTAGGAGTACTGCTTACTATTCTGATTCAGGCATGTGAATCTATGAAAGACACCCCTAATACTGGAGAAGAACAATAGTTACTTACCTGTAAACAGGTGGTTCTCCAGTATTGGTGTCTTTCATAGATTCACATGTAACCCGCCCGCCTTCCCCCAGAGACTCACTCAGGCATCATGGAGTCTACTCCGGTGCGAGAAAATCTGAGAGCCTGAGCCTCTGGGGAGAACATTCTGGTGGGTGCTGTCGCCTGATTGGCTGCAGTTTGGACTAAGACATAATGACTAGAATAGTCACGAGTGTGAGGGTTTTTTCTACTGTGGCTGGTGCTACTTTACTTCCTGGTTGGGTATTTCTGATATTTGCTATATGTATTATGGCATTTTATTACTTTTTTATATACCATGGGACTCCCACTCCGACGACGGGGAATGATTCAGGCATGTGAATCTATGAAAGACACCAATACTGGAGAACCACCTGTTTACAGGTAAGTAACTATTGTTCATTTTATGCGATTTCTACTGCTTCCTGATTTGCGATTAGCAATTAGCGAATCGCAAATAACGAAGCAATTTCAAGGGTGTCAGGGTGTCCAAAGGACACCCTGTAGCACCCCATAAATGGTAATGTACACTGGTGTTGCGCACACACATGTCCAAAGGACATGTGTGTGTGTAACATACAACTTAGAAAAATGCACTAAAGTGTATTTTTCGAAGTTTTTGCTATTTACCACGTAGTTAGACTTCGCTGTAAATTCGCAATTTTAAAATGGTTCATTAATTGCATTTAAGGAATCTCAAATTGAGATTCCTTAAATGCAATTAATCGTAATTTAGCGATTTCTAAATAGCGCTCGGAAAGGGCCAGATTCTCAGAATCTGGCCCTTTGCGAGCCGATCTCAGCTTGATGAATCTACCTGAATGTTGTTTTGATGTTCGGTGTGGGATATTTGGAAATTGTTGCAGTCTACAATTTGAGAAGGAAAGACAGACAACAAATCCCTGATTATGTTTGCAAAGGGGTTTTGCCCAACATAGCTCTAGTGTGTTACAACTTAGTAGTCACACCGTTGGAGATCATATTCCCTTTTGACATTCCTTCAGACGCTTTCCCTTGAATCTTAGAGCACTTCTCTTTTGACTTTGAGAGCTTTAGACCTCTATGCTTTTCTTGATTCTTTGCTGAGTGTGGCTTAGGCTAACACTTTATTTCCTGACCCAAGAAGGCTCTTGACCGAGCTTCTGAAATGCTGATACCTCCTACTTGATTCCTCACCCCTCAGTGAAAGGCTCATTGGGGAACATATGGTAAGAGTGTGGGTCCAGAACGCGCTGCATCAGTCCTTACATTTTCACATAGGCCCAGGCCTGTTTGGCAAGTTAGGGGAATATGGGGGAGAGGGCGCCCTGTCTCCTGCATGTGCAGGTTACCTTTTTAACTTAGTGAATATCTTAAAGTAGCCCACTACCTTCCAATGTGCATAGTGCATGTTTTAAGTGAAGTCTGCAGTACTCACTAACTCACCTGGACTGCACTGTCCTGCTGACTAGTGCTGCGGTGATTGACTGACACTGCAGGTATATTGTGGTGTTGACAGTAGGACTGTGTGCAGAGCAGGTTTGATGCTGATGGCCTATTGTACGTTCATCCTACCACTGAAGGCAGCCAAGGTACTTAGTCTGCTCACCAGCTAACCTAGTCGGTGGTGTCTGGAAATTGTGCACAGTGAATGAGTACGCTGTATGGTCTATGACGAATATGCAATTTTGCAGCTGCTCATTCCACAAGCGAGTGTTTTGCACGCCCCATGCAACCACCAGTACACATGTACTTCCAGGTCACACATGCAGTTATTTTTATTGTCTTCAAATTCACTTCCACTCAGAATTTTCCCCAAGGTGTTCTCATTTGTGACGGCAACTACAGTCAGACCACTCCTAAAGTACTTCTTGCAAGTCTTAGGGGAAGATCTGTCTTATGCAGCCAACAGCCATATTAGCCCATTGCCACTAGAGGCTACTGGCTTACTTTGTGGAGTTTGGGTCATGCTGTTTAAACATAGAAGACTTGCGCAACTGAAGTAGTCCTCATCTGAGAGTATACCTATTTAGAAAACCTGTTTTTTCGAGACTTCAGGGGTCACCATAGAGTAATTGTGGAGGCACTGGCGTGTGCATCTGCTCAGCACTTCCTCATTCATGCACGATGCTCACTCTCTTCACTGTGAATTCCTGAATCCTGCTTTGTTTTGGAATTTGTGCATGCTTAGTGTCCCACTGCGCTCTGGAGCGGCCGATTAACAGCAGGTAAGTAATATTTAAAATACCTCAACAAAGCAAGTGCTGATTCTTGTTGATCATTACTTTATTTCCTGTACCCAAAGTATCCATCCTTTTCCCCTATGCCACACATTAGTCAGAAAACGTTTGTTTACACAAGAGACCCAGTATGACCTACAGCTGGCTATCCTGTCCCTTCCAACTGCACTTCTAGACAGAACTTCTTACACACATCGAACACAACATTCCATACAGTCAACTGTCGCTTTACCCAGACTAACATTCAACACTACACGTTCGACAGAAGTCCTAAGACTTATGTATTCTATCCTCCAGGAATGCATGAACCCTCCTTTCTAGACTCTAGAAGATGCAGGAGCAACTGAAAAAGCACAATGCCTTGCCTCAGCTCGGATACCGAAGCCATACTCTCGCATCCTAACTGAGAACCAGTCCAAAACTCAACACGAACGTAAATAGATTCGAATAAAATTGGAAATTATCGTGGAAAGTCACCCGCGCTGTTGTTAGCACCGCAACCCTACACAAACTCTATTCTGTGAGTTGTACAACTGCAACAAGTTTAGAGTAACAACTATTTTACCCCACGTATTTTTACACCGATACAGAGTTCTCCTTTTCTCATAATCTCTCCATTCAGTTCATATGTTCTTTGCCCCAAAACTAGCTCTCCTTTCTGCTCACGTTCCTTTTACCGCCATGTTCCCCCCCCCACCTTTTTTCTGCGTCCCCCCCCACCTTTTTTCTGCGTTTAATCTCCTCTTTTCTGCGTTTAATCTCCTCGTTTTCATTTTGATTTAAATATGCCCAGTCCCTACTTTAGGCCAACTATATTATTGCGAATCATGTGCCGTCACGTGACAGTTCACTTTTCCACTTGAGCAGGGAAGACAGTGGTGGTGTTGCTTTATAGTTTTTCAAACTTGTGTGTCATAACTTGCCGTGATGCACCTGCTTATCTAGTCATCTATTTTGCTGCTTGAGGCTGGTGTCCTTAGTATGTGTAGTGAGTCTTCACGACTGCCTCACCAGCACACCCTTTATGTTCCACTTGTGAGAACTCGTCGAGCTGCATTTGTTTTGGTCTAAAGCCAGCTCTTGACGTATGTATTAAGCCCTTCCTGTTTTTCTGAGGACACCATCGTATGCGCATGGCTACTCAGAGCTGCACTCACTGCAGCGTGTGGGTATCCACACTTCGGGAGCTCTGTTAAAAGCTGGGGTGGGAGAAATGTGTTACTCGGAAGAAGGAAACAAGTGACGCGCCGGGAATAAATGGTTAACAAACCTGTTCTTCCGCGAAGGCTGCGGTAGAGCAGGAATGCTGACTCGAGTGTGAGCTGAAAGCCGCCAGTAGCTCTTTAATATGGACATTCAGCGGGAGCGCTCGTGTGTGACTTTGCAAACACTAGTAGGCGACTGGCCTTTGGCTTTTGGTAAAGACTATTTTCTTTTAAATGTTTCTGCGTTGTAAATTGACCCATTGCCCGACATGTCTGTAGAGTATGGTAAAATCCAATACTGCTTATTATACTGCATATGCATTGTGCTGTCAGATAATTGTATTTTGAAATCAAATATTTAATTTTGAGCACTCTTACTTCAGCTGTTTTTTCATTTGAGGTTTTAGCCTAGAGATACATATGGACCTTTCAGCACGGTCGCTGTCCTGTATTGTTTGTATTGTGATTGCATTTATATAGCGCTTAATACCCCTGATGATGCATCCAAGTGCTTTTTCGGCGAGTAGCACACTACTCTGGAACTCATGCAGGATTAGGGTGAATTAATATAGTGAAATATGAAAGTAATTTGAGTGGTGGATATGTCACTTATTTGGGTTGAGAACGATAGTGGAGGGATAAAAGAGGGAAAAAGGTTTGAAGTTTACATATCGCACCTGCTACCCGTGATGAGGTGTTAAAATGCTTTTTTTCAGCGAGTGGCATACTGCTCCAAACCCCATAAAGGATTAGTGGTGAATTAGTATAGTGAAATATGAAAGTAATTTGAGTGGTGGATATGTTAGTCAGTTATTTTGATTGAGAAGGATAGTGGCTGGATAGAAAATGGAACAAGCATTGGAAATGCAATAGGTCTCGCATTAGAAAAGTTGGAGTTATTGGTATTGTAAATGACATATGTTATTTATTTGTTGGTTTTTAAAATTGCTAAATTGATGGCTTTGTCATTTACAATGCCAATAGTTATAACTTTTGCGAATGTGACACCTATAGCATTTGGAATGCAACATATTTTGTATTTACGTGACTTAGATGGCAGCTCTTGTCGTTAGGCCACATCTCTAGAGAGCAGGAGAGTGCAGCAGGGGAGAGAAGCACAGCAATGCAATAGGTCTTGCATTAGGAAAGTTTGAGCTATTGGTATTGTAAAGGACACATTTTTTATTTATGTGCTTGTTTTGAAAATAGCGAATTAATAGCTTTGTTATTTACAATGCCAATAGTTTTATCTTTTGCAAATGTGACACCTATTGTAACACAATATGTGTTGTGAGGGTGAGTGAGGGTGAGGGTGAGGGGTTGAGGGTGAGGTGTTGAGGGTGAGTGAGGGTGAGGTGTTGAGGGTGAGTGAGGGTGAGGTGTTGAGGGTGAGTGAGGCTGAGTGAGGGTGAGGGGTTAAGGGGGAGGGGTCGAGGGTGAGGGGTTGAGGGTGAGGGAGGGTGAGGGGTTGAGGGTGAGGGGTTGAGGGTGAGGGAGGGTGAGGTGTTGAGGGTGAGTGAGGGTGAGGGTGGGTGAGGGGTTGAGAGTGAGTGAGGGGTGAGTGAGGGTGAGGTGAGGTGTTGAGGGTGGGTGAGGGTGAGGCTGAGGGGTTGAGGTTGAGTGAGGGTGAGGGGTTGAGGGTGAGTGAGGGTGAGGGGTTGAGGGGTTGAGGGTGAGTGAGGGTGAGGTGTTGAGGGTGAGTGAGGGTGAGGGGTTAAGGGGGAGGGGTCGAGGGTGAGGGGTTGAGGGTGAGGAAGGGTGAGGGGTTGAGGGTGAGGGAGGGTGAGGGGTTGAGGGTGAGTGAGGGTGAGGTGTTGAGGGTGAGTGAGGGTGAGGGTGGGTGAGGGGTTGAGAGTGAGTGAGGGTGAGTGAGGGTGAGGTGAGGTGTTGAGGGTGGGTGAGGGTGAGGGTGAGGCTGAGGGGTTGAGGTTGAGTGAGGGTGAGTGAGAGTGAGGGTGAGTGAGGGGTTGAGGGTGAGGGGTTGAGGGTGAGTGAGGGTGAGGGGTTGAGGGTGGTTGAGGGTGAGTGAGGGTGAGGGGTTGAGGGTGAGTGAGGGTGAGGTGTTGAGGGTGAGAGAGGGTGAGGGTGAGTGAGGGTGAGGTGTTGAGGGTGAGTGAGGGTGAGGGTGAGGGTGAGGCTGAGGGGTAGAGGGTGAGTGAGGGTGAGGGGTTGAGGGTGAGTGAGGGTGAGGTGTTGAGGGTGAGGTATTGAGGGTGAGGTGTTGAGGGTGAGAGGGTGAGTGAGGGTGAGTGAGGGTGAGTGAGGGTGAGTGAGGGTGAGGGGTTGAGGGTGAGTGAGGGTGAGGGGTTGAGGGTGAGTGAGGGATTGAGGGTGAGGGGTTGAGGGTGAGGGGTTGAGGGTGAGTGAGGGTGAGGGTGAGTGAGGGTGAGGTGTTGAGGGTGAGTGAGGGTGAGGGGTTGAGGGTGAGTGAGGATGAGGGTGAGTGAGGATGAGGGGTTGAGGGTGAGTGAGGGTGAGGGTGAGTGAGGGTGAGGGTGAGTGAGGGTGAGGGTGAGGGTGAGTGAGGGTGAGGGTGAGTGAGGGGGAGGGTGAGGGTGAGTGTGAGGGTGAGGGTGAGTGAGGGTGAGTGAGGGTGAGGGTGAATGTGAGTGAGGGTGAGTGAGGGTGAGTGAGGGTGAGGGTGAGTGAGGGTGAGTGAGGGTGAGAGTGAGGGTGAGTGAGGGTGAGTGAGGGTGAGGATGAGGGGTTGAGGGTGAGTGAGGGTGAGGGGTTGAGGGTGAGTGAGGGTGAGTGAGGGTGAGGGTGAGTGAGGATGAGGGGTTGAGGGTGGGTGAGGGTGAGTGAGGTTGAGGGTGAGTGAGGGTGAGGGTGAGTGAGGGTGAGGGTGAGTGAGGGTGAGGATGAGGGGTTGAGGGTGAGTGAGGGTGAGGGGTTGAGGGTGAGTGAGGGTGAGGCATTGAGGGTGAGTGAGGGTGAGGTGTTGAGGGTGAGTGAGGGCGAGTGAGGGCGAGTGAGGGCGAGTGAGGGCGAGTGAGGGTGAGTGAGGGTGAGTGAGGGGTTGAGGGTGAGTGAGGGTGAGGGGGTTGAGGGTGAGTGAGGGTGAGGGGTTGAGGGTGAGTGAGGGTGAGGGTGACTGAGGGTGAGGGATTGAGGGTGAGAGATTGAGGGTGAGGGGTTGAGGGTGAGTGAGGGTGAGGGTGAGTGAGGGTGAGGGTGAGTGAGGGTGAGGGTGAGTGAGGGTGAGGGTGAGTGAGGGTGAGGGTGAGTGAGGGTGAGGGGTTGAGGGTGAGTGAGGGTGAGGGGTTGAGGGTGAGTGAGGGTGAGTGAGGGTGAGTGAGGGTGAGGGGTTGAGGGTGAGTGCGGGTGAGGGTGTGTGAGGGTGAGTGAGGTTGAGGGTGAGTGAGGGTGAGTGAGGGTGAGGGTGAGTGAGGGTGAGGGTGAGTGAGGGCGTGTGAGGGCGAGTGAGGGTGAGTGAGGGTGAGTGATGGTGTGGGTGAGGGGTTGAGGGTGAGTGAGGGTGAGGGGTTGAGGGTGAGTGAGGGTGAGGGTGAGGTATTGAGGGTGAGGGGTTGAGGTTGGGTGAGGGTGAGGGTGAGTGAGGGTGAGGTATTGAGGGTGAGGGGTTGAGGTTGAGTGAGGGTGAGGGTGAGGGGTTGAGGGTGAGTGAGGGTGAGGGGTTGAGGGTGAGTGAGGATGAGGGGTTGAGGGTGGGTGAGGGTGAGTGAGGTTGAGGGTGAGGGTGAGTGAGGGTGAGGGTGAGTGAGGGTGAGGGTGAGGGTGAGTGAGGGTGAGTGAGGGTGAGTGTGAGGGTGAGGGTGAGCGAGGGTGAGTGAGGGTGAGGGTGAATGTGAGTGAGGGTGAGTGAGGGTGAGGGTGAGTGAGGGTGAGTGAGGGTGAGGGTGAGTGAGGGTGAGTGAGGGTGAGGGTGAATGTGAGTGAGGGTGAGTGAGGGTGAGGATGAGGGGTTGAGGGTGAGTGAGGGTGAGGGGTTGAGGGTGAGTGAGGGTGAGGGGTTGAGGGTGAGTGAGGGTGAGGGTGAGTGAGGATGAGGGGTTGAGGGTGGGTGAGGGTGAGTGAGGTTGAGGGTGAGTGAGGGTGAGGGTGAGTGAGGGTGAGTGAGGGTGAGGATGAGGGGTTGAGGGTGAGTGAGGGTGAGGGGTTGAGGGTGAGTGAGGGTGAGGGGTTGAGGGTGAGTGAGGGTGAGTGAGGGTGAGGGTGAGTTAGGGTGAGGGGTTGAGGGTGAGTGAGGGTGAGGTGTTGAGGGTGAGTGAGGGTGAGTTAGAGTGAGGGTGAGTGAGGGGTTGAGGGTGGGTGAGGGTGAGTGAGGGTGAGGTGTTGAGGGTGAGTGAGGGTGAGTTAGAGTGAGGGTGAGTGAGGGGTTGAGGGTGAGGTGTTGAGGGTGAGTGAGGGTGAGGCATTGAGGGTGAGTGAGGGTGAGGTGTTGAGGGTGAGTGAGGGTGAGGGTGAGTGAGGGTGAGTGAGGGCGAGTGAGGGCGAGTGAGGGTGAGTGAGGGCGAGTGAGGGTGAGTGAGGGCGAGTGAGGGTGAGTGAGGGTGAGGGTGAGGGGTTGAGGGTGAGTGAGGGTGAGGGGGTTGAGGGTGAGTGAGGGTGAGGGGTTGAGGGTGAGGGATTGAGGGTGAGAGATTGAGGGTGAGGGGTTGAGGGTGAGTGAGGGTGAGGGTGAGTGAGGGTGAGTGAGGGTGAGGGGTTGAGGGTGAGTGAGGGTGAGGGGTTGAGGGTGAGTGAGGGTGAGGGGTTGAGGGTGAGTGAGGGTGAGGGTGAGTGAGGATGAGGGGTTGAGGGTGGGTGAGGGTGAGTGAGGTTGAGGGTGAGTGAGGGTGAGTGAGGGTGAGGGTGAGTGAGGGTGAGTGAGGGCGTGTGAGGGCGAGTGAGGGTGAGTGAGGGTGAGTGATGGTGTGGGTGAGGGGTTGAGGGTGAGTGAGGGGTTGAGGGTGAGTGAGGGTGAGTGAGGGTGAGGTATTGAGGGTGAGGGGTTGAGGTTGGGTGAGGGTGAGGGTGAGTGAGGGTGAGGTATTGAGGGTGAGGGGTTGAGGTTGAGTGAGGGGGTGAGGGTGAGGGGTTGAGGGTGAGTGAGGGTGAGTGAGGATGAGGGGTTGAGGGTGGGTGAGGGTGAGTGAGGGTGAGGGTGAGTGAGGGTGAGGGTGAGTGAGGGTGAGTGAGGGTGAGTGAGGGTGAGGGGTTGAGGGTGAGTGAGGGTGAGTGAGGGTGAGGGGTTGAGGGTGAGTGAGGGTGAGGGTGAGTTAGGGTGAGGGATTGAGGGTGGGTGAGGGTGAGTGAGGGGTTGAGGGTGAGTGAGGATGAGTGAGAGTGAGGGTGAGTGAGGGGTTGAGGGTGAGTGAGGGTGAGGGTGAGGAGTTGAGGGTGAGTGAGGGTGAGGGGTTGAGGGTGAGTGAGGGTGAGTGAGGGTGAGGGTGAGTGAGGGTGAGTGGTTGAGGGTGAGTGAGGGTGAGGGTGGGTGAGTGCGGGTGAGTGAGGGTGAGGGTGAGTGAGGGTGAGGTGTTGAGGGTGAGTGAGGGTGAGTGAGGGTGAGGGGTTGAGGGTGAGTGAGGGTGAGTGGTTGAGGGTGAGTGAGGGTGAGTGAGGGTATGTATGTATGTATGTATGTTGAGTTTGAGGGTGAGTGAGGGTGAGGTGTTGAGGGTGAGTGAGGGTGGGTGAGGTGTTGAGGGTAAGTGAGGGTGGGTGAGTGAGGGTGAGTGAGGGTGAGGGGTTGAGGGTGAGTGAGGGTGAGGGTGAGGGGGTTAGGGGTTGAGGGTGAGTGAGGGTGAGGTGTTGAGGGTGAGTGAGGGTGAGTGAGGGTGAGGGTGAGGTGTTGAGGGTGAGTGAGGGTGGGTGAGGGTGAGTGAGGGTGAGTGAGGGTGAGGGGTTGAGGGTGAGTGAGGGTGAGGGTGAGGGGTTGAGGGTGAGGGGTTGAGGGTGAGGGGCTGAGGGTGAGTGAGGGTGAGGGGTTGAGGGTGAGTGAGGGTGAGGGGTTGAGGGTGAGTGAGGGTGAGAGGTTGAGGGTGAGTGAGGGTGAGGGGTTGAGGGTGATAGAGGATGAGTGAGAGTGAGGGTGAGTGAGGGGTCGAGGGTGAGGGGTTGAGGGTGAGTGAGGGTGAGGGGTTGAGGGTGAGTGAGGGTGAGGTGTTGAGGGTGACGTGGGTGAGCGTGAGGGTGAGCGTGAGGGTGAGTGAGGTGTTGAGGGTGAGGAGTTGAGGGTGAGTGAGGGTGAGGGGTTGAGGGTGAGTGAGGGTGAGGGTGAGGGGTTGAGGGTGAGTGAGGGGTTGAGGGTGAGTGAGGGTGAGGTGTTGAGGGTGAGTGAGGGTGAGGGTGGGTGAGCGTGAGGGAGGGGTTGAGGGTGAGGTGTTGAGGGTGAGTGAGGGTGTGGGTGAGGGGTTGAGGGTGAGGGGTTGAGGGTGAGTGAGGGTGAGTGAGGGTGAGTGAGGGTGGGTGAGGGTGAGGGGTTGAGGGTGGGTGAGGGTGAGGGGTTGAGGGTGAGTGAGGGTGAGTGAGGGTGAGGTGTTGAGGGTGAGTGAGGGTGGGTGAGTGAGGGTGAGTGAGGGTGAGGGGTTGAGGGTGAGGGTGAGTGAGGGTGAGGGGTTGAGGGTGAGGGGCTGAGGGTGAGTGAGGGTGAGGGGTTGAGGGTGAGTGAGGGTGAGGGGTTGAGGGTGAGAGGTTGAGGGTTAGGGGTTGAGGGTGATAGAGGATGAGTGAGAGTGAGGGTGAGTGAGGGGTTGAGGGTGAGGGGTTGAGGGTGAGTGAGGGTGAGGGGTTGAGGGTAAGTGAGGGTGAGGGGTTGAGGGTGAGTGAGGGTGAGGGTGGGTGAGCGTGAGGGTGAGCGTGGGGGTGAGTGAGGTGTTGAGGGTGAGGAGTTGAGGGTGAGTGAGGGGTTGAGGGTGAGTGAGGGTGAGGGTGAGGGTGAGTGAGGGTGAGGGGTTGAGGGTGAGGGGCTGAGGGTGAGTGAGGGTGAGGGGTTGAGGGTGAGTGAGGGTGAGTGAGGGTGAGAGGTTGAGGGTGAGTGAGGGTGAGAGGTTGAGGGTGAGGGTGAGGGGTTGAGGGTGAGGGGTTGAGGGTGAGTGAGGGTGAGGGGTTGAGGGTGAGTGAGGGTGAGGGGTTGAGGGTGAGGGTGGGTGAGCGTGAGGGTGAGCGTGAGGGTGAGTGAGGGGTTGAGGGTGAGGAGTTGAGGGTGAGTGAGGGTGAGGGGTTGAGGGTGAGTGAGGGTGAGGGTGAGTGGTTGAGGGTGAGTGAGGGTGAGGGGTTGAGGGTGAGTGAGGGTGAGGTGTTGAGGGTGAGTGAGGGTGAGGGTGGGTGAGCGTGAGGGAGGGGTTGAGGGTGAGGTGTTGAGGGTGAGTGAGGGTGTGGGTGAGGGGTTGAGGGTGAGGGGTTGAGGGTGAGTGAGGGTGGGTGAGGGTGAGGTGTTGAGGGTGAGTGAGGGTGAGTGAGGGTGAGGGTGAGGTGTTGAGGGTGAGTGAGGGTGGGTGAGTGAGGGTGAGGGGTTGAGGGTGAGTGAGGGTGAGGGTGAGGGTGAGTGAGGGTGAGGGGTTGAGGGTGAGGGGCTGAGGGTGAGTGAGGGTGAGGGGTTGAGGGTGAGTGAGGGTGAGGGGTTGAGGGTGAGTGAGGGTGAGAGGTTGAGGGTGAGGGGTTGAGGGTGATAGAGGATGAGTGAGAGTGAGGGTGAGTGAGGGGTTGAGGGTGAGGGGTTGAGGGTGAGTGAGGGTGAGGGGTTGAGGGTGAGTGAGGGTGAGGTGTTGAGGGTGAGGGTGAGGGTGGGTGAGCGTGAGGGTGAGCGTGGGGGTGAGTGAGGTGTTGAGGGTGAGGAGTTGAGGGTGAGTGAGGGTGAGGGGTTGAGGGTGAGTGAGGGTGAGGGGTTGAGGGTGAGTGAGGGTGAGGTGTTGAGGGTGAGTGAGGGTGAGGGTGGGTGAGCGTGAGGGAGGGGTTGAGGGTGAGGTGTTGAGGGTGAGTGAGGGTGTGGGTGAGGGGTTGAGGGTGAGTGAGGGTGAGGGTTTGAGGGTGAGTGAGGGTGTGACCATATCCATTCCAGACACTGATAATTAATTGGCGACAAAAGTTATTATTTGACGTGGCATATCTTAATTGCTAGGTTTTTTAATTACTAGTTGATGTTTAATTTTTGTAATCATTTTTTTAAGTATGCACCTCTTAAAAAATAAATAAAAATATTGCTTGTTATGTATTTCCATTTGTAGACCTAGAATAGTTATGGTGCATTGTATGTAGCTTTAAAAAATAAAAATGTAGACTGCTCAATGTATTTCCGTGAATAGATGCAGGTTGCCTCTTTCTGTCAAATAATATCCCTTGTTCAACTTACTATAGTGGCGCGGCATACTATGAAGCAGAGGAGGACTGACTGTCAGAGCCTTGCTCTTTCCTCTCTTGCCAACAGGGCTACTCCAGAATAAAACCACGAAAACCATAATTTGTGAAACATGGCCATTTGACTCGCAGCCCGGTCAGTGGAGGGGCTCCGCTTTCTGATCCGTAGAGGCTGATGCACAGTCACTTTCTTGAAGAGGAAATGGGGAATAAAAACTTTACTTTTGCAGTGATGTCGATGAACCTGGCTTGATGTCCCTCTGCTGCATTGTGCTGATTTTCTAAGTAAAAACATGCATAGTGAGGAGCACTAATACGGGTTTGAGATGGTGGAAGAGCTGCTTATCTCTTATGGAGATAGATTATCTGGGGGGAGGAAGGGCTCCTAATGGGAAGTGTAGACGGGGAGAAATTGAGAAAAAAAAGCTGAGCAGGGAGGGTGTTATTGCGGCTATCTGTTTGCCCGAGGGGAGTAGAAATGCAGGCCTGAGGCAGAGCACACGCTGAGAAGCTTGTGGGAGGGGGGCTGGGCTGCCTTTGATCTGGTAATGCGAGGCAGGCAGGCAGGGGGCTGGTGGCATTGTGCACGCGCTTTTTAGGGCTTGCGCTTGCGCAATGACCTAAAAAGCACATGCACTTGAAGAAATCGCCAGTGGAATCGCCAGTGGTGGATCAACACTGGATAAGCCGTAATAGAGCTTCGCCAGCGATGCGCAGAAGCGCATCAGCAGGCGAGCCCTAAAAAGGTTAACATTTACATAGCGCTTGCTACCCTTGACGAGTACTCATTGTGGTGACTTACAAACCATCCCAAAATGCCTAGTTGAATTGAGCAATTTAAGTTACTTAAAACCATTGTACATTATTGTGCATACATGAAATCTGATCAAGAGCATCTGCGCTCTGCCTGGGAACGGTGCAGCTGCTGTCGCTGTAAATGTACAACTTTGCTAATGTGGCTTTGCTGTGCTATTCCTGAAATAGCCATCTATGTACTTAAGAACTGAGTTATAACAGCCTCCCGTGTTCCATACCCACTATCCAGCTTAATTGAAGAACAAGGTTTCTAAGGTATAGCTTCAGTCTTTCATAGTCTTTGGATAGTATACACCCAGGCCTGCACCTGTTCTTTTTTGGAACTCTGTTTGGTTCTTGCTCACTGATGGTGAGGAAGGGACCTGACGTTTTCAAACTTGTTTCCAGACCTCGACGCTAGCTATCGCTCCATCGTGTGCTCCTGTCTTTGAAATAGAGGCTCATGCCTTGAGCTGCTGCCTCACGTTGATAGGCGGGGATGTAGCTCATTACATCGCATACTAATACCACGCGTGCCATTGCAACGCGGGTATTACTACGCTTTGTCAATGACAACAACATGCCATTACATCACAAACTTTTACCACGTCTAAGCTTTTACCACACATGCCATTACAACACAAAGACATGCGTGGTAAAGCTATAGTCATGGTCAAAGTTTACAAGGTAAGTGACTCTACCCTACCCTAAACACTAATATAGTACCCCTACTCAACCCTCCCCGACCCCCAGTTCAATCACTACAGTCACACTACACTACCCTGCACGAACCCCCTGACACTACCCTACAATACTACACTACACAAAAACTACCCTAAAATACTACACTACACAACCACTATAAAAATACCCTAAACCCTAAAACACTACAACACTATACTACCCCAAACCCTAAAACACTACACTACACAAACACTACAACACTACCCTAAAACAATACACTACACACACTACACTACCCTAAAACACTACACAAACACTACAACACTACCCCCAAACCCTAAAATAAAACACTACAACACTACCCTAAACCCTTAAACACTACACTACACAAACGCTAAAACACTACCCTAAAACACTACACAAACACAACAACACTACCCTAAAACACTACCCTAAACCCTAAAACACTACACTACACAAACGCTAAAACACTACCCTAAAACACTACACAAACACTACAACACTACCCTAAACCCTAAAACACTACACTACACTACACCAAACCCTAAACCACAACACAAACACTACCCTAAACCACTACCCACACTAATCCCACCCCTACACTACCCTAAAACACTACGACACTTCAAAACTACCCTAAACCACTACCCACTCTACTCCCACCCCTACACTACACCTAACCTAAAACGCTACCCCTAGTACGACCCCCTACACCACCCAAATACCACTATTATTATTATTATTATTAAAAAATTTTACAGAGCGCGTAGTCACCCAGAGGTATCCCAGCGCTAAGAACCCTACCTCTACAGGTCAGTGGGCCGGGAGAAGAAGGGGGTAAGGGGGGAGGAGGGGGCTGGAAAAACACTACACAAACACTACAACACTACCCTAAACCCTAAAACACTATACTACACAAACACTACCCCAAACCCTAAAACACTACACTACACAAACACTACAACACTACCCTAAACCCCTACACTACACAATCACTACAACACTACCCTAAAACACTACACAAACACTACCCTAAATCCTAAAACACTACACTACACTACACAAACACTACAACACTACCCTAAAACACTACACTACACAAACTCTACACTGCAACACTACTCTAAACAATACACTACACAAACACTACAGCAGTACCCTAAACCACTACACTACACCAACACTACAACACTACCCTAAAACCTAAAACACTACACAAACACAACACTACCCTAAAACACTACAACACTACCCTAAACCCTAAAACACTACACTACACAATCACTACAACACTACCCTAAAACACTACCCTAAATCCTAAAACACTACACAAACACTACAACACTACCCTAAAACGCTACACTACACAAACATCTACACTACAACACTAAACAATAAACCACAAAAACACTACAACACTACCCTAAACAACTACACAAACACTACCCTAAAACCTAAAACACTACACAAACACACTACCCTAAAACACTACACAAACACTACAACACAACCATAAACCCTAAAACACTACACTACACAAAACACTACAATACTACACTAAACCCTAAACCACTACCCACACTATTCCTACCCCTACACTACCCTAAACCCTAAAACACTACAACACTACCCTAAAACACTACCCACACTACTCCCACCCCAAGCACAATCACTGTTACCTCTCTTTCCTCGTGGCTCATATCCAGCGTTGCCATCTCTGCTCCTGGTTCCTGCTTTCTGCTTCACGTCGAGGGGTGGTGCACGTCGTGAGGAAACTGAAGAGCCTCTGTTTACTCACAACAAGATGGATCGGCATTACATAGCATGCCTTGTAACAGCGCATGCGATGTAATGGTATGGGTAGTAATGGCTATGCATAGTTACATTACATGCGTTGTAACAAAAGCGATGTAATGGCACAGCGTGGTAAAAACCTCGGTGTGATTGCTTTTTCCCATAGTAGGCAGCTGTCAAGACTTCCTTCTTCCCCCCCTTGCTCTTCTTCCTATAACTTGTGGTGTATCCTATGGATTATTACTGTCAGCACTCGGAAAACACCTAGCATAACATTCACACCTTGCTAAGACATGGCATCAGGCACTTTGTATCACCTGAACTGTCAGCACCCCCTTATGGTGACATTGCCAGCGTAATGTTTGTTTCGGAAGGTATACCCCAATACAGAAGTGATAGTTGTATCTTTTATTCACCAGGTCTGTGTTGACCTTTTCTCCCCTTCTGTTTTAGAAGTATTTCAGGCTCAGTTGACTAAGATAAAAGCTTAGGGGTCAGTGCTGAATAAAAAATATTTCCCAAATTTCAGCTTACCCAAATTGCCTGGTGGTAGTCTAGACGTATTCTTCCTTCCTTTTTAGGTCTCGCCTGCCAATGCGCTTGCGCATTGCTGGGAAGGGATATAGAGGGCCACCAGCAAATCCTACCAAGAGGTTTAGGAGTGCGGATTATGCCCAGTGCACGTCAGGCATTCAAGCGCGAAGCTTCGCCAGCGCGCGCTCGGTCTCACTTCCTGCTCCCCCTCTTACTTTCGTTATCGCTCACACCCCATATGCTCGTTCCCTCCCACCCTTCCGACTTCAAAGGAACGCCGCTACCCTGCTCCCCCGCCACTCAATGCCGAGAGCTTGTCCTTCTAAGTTTCTTGTCTGTACCTTAATTTTATTTTACCTTCACATGTTCTTTCCCCATTTAAAATCCTTTATTCCAATCTTGCCTTTTTATTTATTGTCCTGCAACTAATTGTATTTCTTTGTCTCGACTTGTCCTGCCTCTGACTGACTTGTCTCCTCCTTGTTAATACTCTCCCCGTCTCTCTCTTCCCAGTTCTCTCATGCAGCCTCTCTTCGGACTGCTCCCTCTTTCATTTCTCTGTCTTTCGCGTCGCTCCCCTGCTCCCCCGCCCACCGCCACGCAATGCCGAGAGCTTGTCCTTCTAACGTTCCCTCCAACCCTTCCGACTTCAAAGGAACGCCGCTCCCCTGCTCCCCCGCCACGCATTGCCGAGAGCTTGTCCTTCTAAGTTTCTTGTCTGTACCTTCATTTTATTTTACCTTCACGTGTTTTTTTCCCCATTTAAAATCCTTTATTCCAATCTTGCCTTTTCATTTATTGTCCTGCAACTAATTTTATTTTTTTGTCTCGACTTGTTCTGCCTCTGACTGGCTTGTCATCTTCTTGTTAATACTCTCCCCGTCTCTCTCTTCCCAGTTCTCTCATGCAGCCTCTCTTCGGACTGCTCCCTCTTTCATTTCTCCGTCTTTCTGTTCTTACCTCTTCTCTTTCCCCTCTACTGACTTTTGCTCAGTCTACCTTTACTTTCACCTTTGATTCATTTCTCCGCCCACCTCACCATCTTTCCCTCTCACTCTCCCTTTCTTGTTGTCTTTATTAAGTACCTCGTGTTTTATTCTCGCCGCCTCAACACACAACAGTGCCGTACTCTGTCCTGCCACCTATCCTCACGTTCTTGCCTCACCGTGCCTGTCCCTCTGCCCCACACTCTGTCCTGCCACCTATCCTCATGTTCTTGCCTCGCCATGCCTGTCCCTTTTGCCCCACACTCTGTCCTGCCACTTATCCTCATGTTCTTGCCTCGCCATGCCTGTACCTCTGCCCCATACTCTGTCCTGCCACCTATCCTCATGTTCTGGCCTCGCCATGCCTGTCCCTCTGCCCCACACTCTGTCCTGCCACCTATCCTCATGTTCTTGCCTCGCCATGCCTGTCCCTCTGCCCACACTCTGTCCTGCCACTTATTCTCATGTTCTTGACTCGCCGTGCCTGTCCCTCTGCCCGCACTCTGTCCGGCCAACTATCCTTATTCATTTTTGTCGCCTTAACACACAACAGTGCCGTACTCTGTCCTGACACCTATCCTCATGTTCTTGCCTCGCCGTGCCTTTCACTCTGCCCCGCACTCTGTACTGCACTCTGTACTGCCATCTATCCTCATGTTTTTACTATCTCTGCCTGTCCCTCTGCCCAGCACTCTGTCCTGCCACCTATCCTCATGTTCTTGCCTCGCCGGGCCTGTCCCTGTGCCCTGCACTCTGTCCTGCCACCTATCCTCATGTTCACACTAATCTGTCTCCTTCCGTGTCTGCGAGCCCGCAGGACAAAACATATACACGCGCTCTGCCTTTGCTTGCGCCTGGTTGCTTGTTTTCGTGCTTCTTGGCGTCCTTTACTACTGCTACCATGGACTGAGACGTGTTGCAAAAGTACCGAAAACTCTACCCACTGCGGATCACATACAGTTCATGTAAGAGCCTGCCCCGTGCACAGCAATTCGCTCCCCCTACCCCTCCCACATAGCAAGACAAGAACATCTAAGCCATTTCCCAGCAGCCACTTCACGTGCTCCGCAGGTCATAAACAGGACCATCTGCTTGTGAATCGGAATGCTGGCATGGTTGCCCAGCCCCCCTCCCAGCGCTGCCTTGAAGGCTTTCCCCACATGCTGGGACTTAAACCTGACCATACATTTACAAACGTTACATTCACTTAATGCACCTCTTTAAGGCAATTCACTAATTTAGCAAAATAAATGCAATTTATGCCAGACACAATCGTTGCCCCTCCATATTCATCTTCTAGTTATTGATGACACATTTTGTATAGCTGATAATGTACTTTTGACAAAAATGTCCAACTTTCCGTCACTGGTTTTGCCTGATCTTCTTATTAGTTTTACCCTGCAGGCTATTCCTTCTTGTCGTTTATTACAAAAGTGCCATTAGAAAAACACTTTTCACTGTGTCACAGATTAAAAGTAACAATAACTTTACACAAGAGTGATTTTACTGTACTACACAAATGTAACCTCTTGCATTCTCATTTAGTTTAATAACATTGGTTCAAAGAAATACATAATGTATTAAAATTAATTAAACTGTATATGCATACGTGAAGAATATATTAAGCTACTTATTACCATTGTTGGGGAAGGGAAGGTACATCATGACTTACTAGAGGCTTCATGAATATGAAGCCTCAACAGCCACACACTCTATAATGGTAATAAATAACATATCACACTCTGCACATCTGCAAATATACTATGTATTATTTTACGAGCAATACTGTCAAAATAGCAACATTTGTCTCAGATATTGAATGGCAGACAATTCTATTATGACTAGAACATCAATGTGGGTGGCAAAACACCCTCTCTGTGTATCTCATTTAGTTTACTGTATTGTACAACCCGAATTTTATTTCGCTAATGCTCTTCCTGATGTTGACAAAGAACACTGGGCAAAACCCTAAAACAATCCTGATTGGTCCTATTTCATGCCCTTCGTCGCAAGTTAAGGCAGCGCTTGGTGCAAACATTGTTTACCACCGAATTATGAAAGCAGATTTTCAGAGGAGGCAACGTGTGGCAAGAATAATTGTGCATACTTGTTTTGTTGCATTGTGTTTGGGTGGTGTCCTCCGTTGATTTTCAGCTGTGTTTCGTGCTCCATTATTGCATTGTGTTATTTTTGTGTTGTACTGTAGTAGCTCTGTTATGCTTTTGTTATGTTATTTTGCTTTTTGTTATCCAGATGTGCAGACTTGAAGAGTATATTAAGCTACTTATTACCATTGTTGGGGAAGGGAAGGTACATCATGACTTACTAGAAGCTTCATGAATATGAAGCCTCAACAGCCACACACCACACACTCAATAATGGTAATAAATAACATATCACACTCTGCACATCTGCAAATATACTATGTGTTATTTTACGAGCAATACTGTCAAAATAGCAACATTTTCCTCAACCACTCTACCGCCCTCACTCTACCACTCTACCGCCCTCACTCTACCGCCCTCACTCTACCGCCCTCACTCTACCACCCTCACTCTACCACTCTACCGCCCTCACTCTACCGCCTTCACTCTAGCACTCACACCCTCACTACCGCCCTCACTCTACCACTCTACCGCCTTCACTCTACCGCCCTCACTCTACTGCCACACTCTACCACTCTACCGCCCTCACTCTACCACTCTACCGCCCTCACTCTACCACTCTACCGCCTTCACTCTACCGCCCTCACTCTACTGCCACACTCTACCACTCTACCGCCCTCACTCTACCACTCTACCGCCCTCACGCCCTCACTCTACCGCCATCACTCTAGCACTCACACCCTCACTACCGCCCTCACTCTACCACTCTACCGCCTTCACTCTACCGCCCTCACGCCCTCACTCTACTGCCACACTCTACCACTCTCACTCTACCACTCTACCGCCCTCACTCTACCACTCTACCGCCCTCACTCTACCGCCCTACCGCCCTCACTCTACCGCCCTACCGCCCTCACTCTATCGCCCACCCTCACTCTATCTCCCTCACTCTATCTATCGCCCTCCCTCCCTCGCTCTAACGCACACTCTCTCTATCTATCTATAGCCCTACCTCCCTCACTATCTATCTCCCTCTCTCACCCTCTGTCTATCTCCCTCCCTCACTCTATCTGTCTTTCGCCCTCCCTCACTCTATCGCCCTCCCTCTATCTATCTATCGCCCTCACTCGATCTATCGTATCACTACAGCCTCACTCAGCACCACCACAGCATCACTCAGGGGTACAACATCACTATGCGCTACCACAGCATCACTGAACGCCACAGCATCACTCGTCGCCACCACATCACTCAGCGCCACCACAGCATCAATCTGTGCAACCATTCAACAACAACTGGTTCAAATATGTTCTCTCAATGTTTCAAGCTTTATTAAAAATGTCACAATTTTTTTTTATTTTTCACCTCTGTTCTTGGATTTTCGTCACAATAAAATACACTGAACATAATCTTCACAAAAGTTATTTACAAACATGTAAGCCATTGCCATTATAAATTACAATAACTTTTATTTAAGTATTAATTATTCAAAAAAATTAAAAGCCATTGTTATTTGTAAAATCAATACATCTAAGTCACGTAAATACAACACATATTGCATTACAAATGCTATAGATGTCACATTAGCGAAAGTTAAAACTATTGGAATTGTAAATGACAAAGCTATTAATTGAGCTATTTTCAAAACCAACACATACATACAAAATTTGTCATTTACAAGACCAATAGCTCAAACTTTCCTAATGCGAGACCTATTGCATTGCAAATGAGTGTTCCTGTTTGCTGTCGGAGCACTAGTCTCCTGCAAACACCACTGTGCCACTCTTGTGCGTTATGAATCCACCTTGCCTGCTAATTGCTGCCGCTCAGATCTTCATACGTTTCGCTTATAGAGCTATCATCACCCCTGCTTTTCGTTCACTACTGTGGCTGCTGGAAGGCATATGACATAGAGCTATCACACACCACTGATTCCAAAGGCAGTGCCGCCTGCCTGTCCAAACAGCCAGGCCAACAAAGCACATATGATGCCGAATGCAATCCTCTTGACGCTTGCCCCCTAATTTCTTGAAAAGAGCTTATGCGGCTTGTCTTACAGTATATACTCACATGCTGCATTTTACAGCCAACTCCCTCTCAACAGTTGGTCCTTTCATGTATATTTGAACTTCTGCAGACTCTGCTGTCGACTAGCAAATTAAAGTGAGCCAGTTGACTATTGCAAAGTTTACCTAAAAATGCTGCAGCGGTACAGTGGTCAGTTCGGCCCTGCTTAGTAGCCCATTAAGGAACTCTGCACCGCAATTGGAAGTAAGCAAGGCACCTGGTAAAGCCCAAGAGACCGAGTCGGGGGATAGAACTTGGCCCGGACAAGTCAGAATGTTATTGTTAGACTTATGTCTGTCCCATCCTTCTCCTACACTTATTCCTACTTTTCTGTACTCCTCTATCTTAATCCTACCCTCAATTTATAGCCAGCACAGGGGGACCCTGCCGAAAATGTACTTTTTTGCTTTCATATCTTGTATTATTAGGGGCAGGAAACCCATATAAAAATTGTTTTGCTGTATGTATATAAAATCACCCAAAAAAAGCAACACAAACTGCGTGCTACATACATCCCAACTCATAGGCTGCATGTTTATGGTAAACCTGCTTAAATGGCCCCTGACCACGCCGCAGTGAAAGGGCCCATTTCATCATTACAGGAGTGTTAAGAACCTCAATTGAGAATATTGTATATTCACTGTTTAGCTGCAGTTAATGGAGAAGGGTGTTTGTACTTAAAGCTTGAGTTTAAGTAGCAGACTTTATTTCTATTTTAATGAGTTATTGTATTTACACTTGCTTATTAACTGCTGTGAGAACATGTGGCTTAAATATACCCACACCTTTTAGAGCAAACTAAAAATGTTATTGCAATGTCCTGAGGTGTTTGCGCAAATCATGGGCCCGGACGTGCCAACAGGAGTAGGTGCATCTCTTGCAGATGTCCTTACATGACGGGTACACAGACGCCTCTAATAGTTGAGGCCCAAGGACTAGTGTCTACAAACTGGGCAAAAGGTATGGCAGCACGGGAGGAATGGATACTGAAATTCTGTAGTTACTTTCCAGCTAAATGTTTTTTAATTCTTTAATTTTATTAAATTCTTTGCCAAAACGATCTTTGTTTCAGCCACTCACCCATTCATTATTTTCGTAGTGTATTGCATTAAGTTAAGGTAGAAAAGCACATGTAGCCATTTAAGAGCAGTTTAACAACAACCAGGTAATTGCAATGGGTCAAATTTGGCCAGATTTCTAAAAGGTTTGCAGAAAATCTGCCTGAATGTAATAAATGAATTGTGGCACAGAGTTCGATTCTGGGATAAGTAGTATGTGCATAGGGTGCTAAATGATCAGCCGATGTCTCAGACATCATAACTGTGGATCAAGGAGAAGCTGAAGATTTGAGAGCAGCTTTTTTGTTGGACCTAGCTGGTTCTTGTTAGTGGAATATTACATTAGAGTTTACTGCCAGATTAGGCTATATTCGGTCTTTAACTTATACAATCGAGCATTATTGGAGTTTCTGTCTGCTGTACCTTGACAATATAGCACTACCGTTTGTATCAGATATTCCAAAGGAGAGGAGTTTCCTATTCTGAAATCATTAGTGATTCACAAATCATTGTGTTGGGGAAGATTGATTTATGGCTAGTTTTATTCTATAGTATACATTTGTGAATGTTGTTAGCCGTGCAAGTCTTTGTTTCCTCAACAATCACAGTCATATGCAGTTGGACGTCAATCAAAAGAGTTTTCTGTACAGCCCTAGTTTTGTTTAGCCTTTCTTTATGAAAATCCAGTCAAAAGCCTAAGTTATTGCATCAAAATTCATGAGATCGGAGGTAACCATATTTAGTTCGTCTTTTAATTTCCTTTCTTCCTGTGTCAGTAACAAAGTTGACATCCACAATCACTCTAAACATGCTCGTCTTTGACTGAACGCCATTTGGATCTCCCTTTTGTGCACACATGCTTTTTTATTTGTGTTCGATTTCCAATAAGTTCATTTATATATATATATATATATATATATATATATATATATATATATATATATATATATATATATATATATATATATATATATATATATATATATATATATATATATATATATATATATATATATTGTAGACCTCCTACACCACCACTTCAGTCCCCCTTCTTTAGTGTTAGTGAGTGTGACCCCTCTCTACTGGCAGTAGCCTCCTCCAGGCTCTGCTTTCCTATAGACCAGTGTAGAGTTTTTGCCCCTAATGTCTCTTTGCTAATTGAATTTGCAAGGCCTGAGTGTCACGCGGAACTGGGAGCTCATGGTTGACGGTCTGTGCACAAGGCAGCACTGACAAGTTAAGCCCTGCAGTCTTAATAGACTAGTGACTTTTCTGTAAAGCGAACAAATCCACAGAGATAACTATTCTGTGACTCACTATAGTACAGACAACATTTTCTGTTCTCAATCCCTTGTACCCCGTTCCTTTTGTTTCTTCCTGATTTTCGTTTGTTCTCTTTCATATCGTTTTTCTAAACTTTTCAGATTGCTCGATTTATGTTGCCCAGCTATACAGTAACTAAATATTTCTGAAATGCTTGCAGAGTGCCATCAGGTACAGCAGGAAAACATCTTTTTATGTGAGTGGGGCTGCCCGAGACGGTACCAGCACACTTAAAGGGAGTGGCTTAGGATGTGACTGGTTGTAGTGTCCTTCGGGGATCCCAAGCCCTCCTGGTCTGGTCCTAGCGCGAGTGGACAAAGTACACTCTTCTTTTTCTGCCTTTACTCGTGTGCATGCTCACTTCTCTCGGATGTACAGTGACAGGAAGGCTTTCAGCCATCCATTGCAAATATCACAGCTCTGTAGGGTAGAGTCCGCAAGGGCTTCTTGGTCCTTTTAATTTGTTTTCTCGATTTCCTTAAGACTGAATGTAACAATCCACAGAAACCATGTCATTGAGTTCTCCAAAACTCTATAGATGGCAGAATCACTGATTAGTGCGCCATGAGTTTGGGCAAGCCGTGAATGAGGATAACTGACTTCGAGGAGAGGGGCCACAAGGCAGAGCAGGGCATTCACAAACGGATCCCATTTGCTTTCCTCATCTCTCCACACACTCTCATTCTGAAGCGTTCAGCACCTTTTCTTCACTCGAAAAGATACTCGGTCTGTTGTCTAACCACTGGATGACCAGGGTCGGATTGGGATCACAATTCGGCCCGGGCACTGACGAAAAAAGTGGCCCACATTCAAGAGGCGTGGCCCATATTTAAGGGGCGTGGCCCACATTCAAGGGGCGTGCCCTTTCATGAAACACCATTTGTACAGACAGGGAATGAAAGTGGGAGGATACTGTTCTTGCACACGACACAGGGCCAAGGTGACAATGGCCTACATGCTGAGCAACTAAAAAAAATAGCAAGGTCCCTTTTTGTCACAAAATTATTCCAGCCCTCCAGCACAGGAGCACCTGAAAAGCAGCAAAGCCCCTGCTATTACTAACCTACTCAGCCCTCCCCAGACCTTCAGCTCAGGAGCACATGAACAGAGGTAAGGCCCCTGCAATTAGTAAATTAATCAACCCTCCAGGCCTTGGGAAAATGTCCTGGCAAGGGAGCACAAACACAGCTTTCTGGGTCATCCAAGGTAGCCAGGTAGCCAGGTAGCCAGGGGGGAGGCTGAGGTGAAGCTGGTGCATGGGATGTGCCTTTCCAGTGTGTTCTGGCAGTTTGAGTATTTACCATTTACTGTAGTAGTAGTACCCTTGTACCTGTGTATGGTACCCTTTTGTAACTTGCACAAGTCACTTTTCTCTTGTAAGACACTGTATGCTACCTCTCACTTTTTGTTTGCTTTAGATGCTTGCGCAAGTGCCACCATTGCCTACGTAACGTTTGTTCTTGTGCTGGAGTGTCTGCCATTAATTGCAGTATTATACCTCTACTTGTATTTTGTACGCTTTTATAACCTGCACACATATCTATTTTTCCTCCTGTAATGTATCGTTTGCTCCTCTTGTATTTTGGTTGCTCACTATTGTCACTTTTGATTCATGTAACTTAACGTTTGCTTTTGTAATTTGTCCACTTATAATTTTCACCTCATGTATTATTGCTGTTCCTAGTGTGAAGCGCTCTGACACCTTCGGGTAAAGTCTGCGCTATATAAAATCGCATAAATAAATAAAAAAAATTCCAAACATCACCAGGCCCCCACAGCAAGATCCATTCTTCCTCGCCCACTATGCCCTGAATCTGAAGGGCTGTGGGCGAGGTGTTAAGACTAACACCGTTTCTGGGCTGTGTGGGCGCCAGGGGGCCGAGGTGTAAATGGCTCAAAGGCCTGAGAAACACCTGGCCCCCAGGGAGGCCGATTATTGCAAACAATCACCCCTCCCCAGCCCAGCCTCAGCTTGATTTCTTGGCAGGGTAGGGGTGAAGGAGAGCCCACAGCTGACAATCGCTGTCTGGCCGCACAGCGAGGCTGCTTTCATTTTCTGTCTCTGTCTCTGTCTCCGTGCACTCTGTGGGCCGTTTTTTTTTCTCCCCTTTCCTAGTCCACTCTCTGTGGACTGGGACAGGGGAGAAAAAACGGCCCACAGAGGGCTCTGAGGCACCGGCCCTTCGGCCCATTCCCGAATGCCCGCCTTGCCAATCCGACCCTGTGGATGACCCCCACACACCAACCTAGTTAGTGTGTGAGGGTTTTTCTAACAAACCCCTGCGGTGCTGGACGCTGCAGCGTCGGATATTCTGCTAGACAGGTCTGTCCAACTTGTTTTTGTAAACATTTACCCTGGGACAAGGCACACAACTAGTCCTAGCTCTCTCTCTTGTTTTTTACATAACCACTGGATGAGCCTACCAGTTATTTTTCTTCTTCCCTACTTTTAAGGCAGGTAAAATGTGTTCTCATAATAGCGGGACAGACCACTTTTATGCATCACAGAGACTCTCCATGTCCAAGTCGAAGAGAAAGATTTTAGTTGATGGTGTTTAGTTGTTTAATGCATTTACCTGCACTGAAAAACATATCACAGCCACCGTAGCCGAGATTACCTGGAGCCTCAGAGTGCCAAGCCTCTGCTTCGTTCATTCCCTTAGGATTGCGGAGTCAAAACCTGGTAATAGAAGTGGACGAGATACTTATGCTCGAGCGGATCCTGGGCTCGAGCGGATCCTGGGCTCTGGCTCAGCCCGTTGTCCTCTTGGAACCTCGGGCCCAAAACGAACAAAGCTTTCACGTGGCATCTGCCTGCCACCCTAAAACCAAGCACTCATGTTTGTGGTAAAAGAGAGACCAATAGATATCAAAAATTGGTTGATTTATACAGTGAAACAAGAAAACCAGAGTTTAACCCAAGCACCCGCGCTTACAAACTGTGTGATTTTAGGCAAATATTTTGTTTCAGTATTCCCACTTTTTGTACATTACCTCTCAGTGAGCCTATAATGTAAATCATTAATGTCAAAGACGTTACAAGTTAAAGAAATGTGTTTTTTTTTTTTTTGAAGAGACGTTATCATATTTTTTCGGTTTGTTATATGATTTACATGGCAAACATTTCCAGGGGTGGACTTGTACTAGGGCTCATAGAGCGCCGCCAGACCCTTTGCTCGGCTCTCTGTGTTTTTGTTGTCTTGCTGGCTCTATCTGGTATGGGGAGATCCCCCTCGCTCGATCTCTGCTATTCACTAAACTTTACATTTCAAAGATCCAGTCTGTGGAGAGGGCCAGCCGCTAGGATTGGAGTGCAGCCGTGCTTGACGCAGCCTGGTCGTACTTTGGCCTTCAGAGACATCACCGTCTGTCTCCAAGAGCACTTGTTCGTACAGCGAGGGTCATATTGCTGTGGTCAGGAGAGACGTTCATTTTAATTCATGTATTCAGTTCTTCCTCTGGGAACAGGTTGTCCTGAACGCAAGTACACACTGAATATCACATTCCCTCGCTCGCAGCCTTCCTGTACTTTGTGTCTTCATTGTGAGACTCCTCGTGACCGTACTGAACAGAATTTTCCCGTCGACGAGAACTGCTGTCTTTTTTACTTGTCTTTTTCCCTCAATGAGATTTGTTAAGAGTAGAGGGTGATGGTAGGGCTTGCGGATTGCAAGGTCTGGGTAGGTTTCCAAAGCACTGTTGATAAATGAAGATCTTGAGCTGCCATTGATACAGGAACCAGTCATTGCTTGGGACAGGTAGTCGATGGTCCCAGTTATAAATTCGGGGATATCTGAAAGTCGAAGACGGTTTCCTGCCCTGAACCGCACCTGCAGGGGACGATTTGGGGAGCCATGGCAGCAACTCTGGTTCCTACCCACTACCCTGCTGAAAAAGTCAGGAGACTAATTGCTAAAACGTAAGAAACTATCCTAAACTATTCTCGTATAATAGAGTGCCTCTTATTGTGGGTGATGCGCTGGCTGGTAAACAATAAACGAAAGCAGTAGTTTTTTAAGGAATTAATCAAAAAATATAAAATCCATTCTATTCATAGAGCCCCAGTCATTGCCGTTCAGATTTTCTGAATGTAAGGAATTATTTTGAGTTGTTTCCATATATCCTTAATAGGATTTTTTTTTCGTGGATGAGGTGAATTGTTTTCTTTGTTAGCATGTTGTTTCTCTCTTTCTACTGAGTTTGTAATCTAGACACACACGTACAAATCTTATTCACTATTGTCTCGTGCAGTGAAGATGTTTTTTGGCATACAGCATCCGTTGTTTTGCACAGGGAGTGACAGCTCTTCTGTATTTGGACGCATTTTGCATTTTCAAATATATGGCTGCCTGATGTTTTCCTGCCACTTGGCCTGCATGAGTTTGCACCAAGTGTGATAGAAGCAGGCCAGCAGGAAAGAATGTATGTGACTGTTTATCGTATTATTTTTTCTTACCTGGGTGCGAATGTGCTACGCCCACGCCTTAACTTCTCGCCGACAACAGCAAAGTTAAGTACAAGCAGAGGTTAACTTGCACATTCTCCATTTATGCTTTTTAAAATATGTTTCATTGCGTGTAGTAAAATATAACCAGGCTCCCTCTCACAAGGGAATACACCAGAGTCCGGTCTGAAAGAACATCTGCTGCCTGTATTCAGGACTTCAGCTCATCTTACATAACATCGAATAGGGGTTGAATGAGTAGAGGGTTTTTTCCAATCGCATAACACAGTAAATAATGTCTGTATTGTAATGGCATATGAAAAGTGCGTTCCTGCTCATTGCGAGGCCCAAAGCCCCACCTTTTCTACCTAACGACTGACTTATTATAGAAATAAAACAAAATAAGACAAAGAACTGCAAGAAAGTATCACAATAAGGGGAAGGTAAACTGAAAGCATCTGTGACACCCTTATACTACTTGCATTTATGGTTTAATTTAAAAAAAAAGATTAAAAAAACAAATTGCTGTGACTGCGAACAGATATTAGGTCGGAGCCTATTAGACCGTGCCTGTTGCAAGACATATTGTGGCTCATCAAGAACATGCAGAGATTTGGAGACCGCCCGTTGCCTACTATTGGCTGCCTGTTCTAGTCACTTTCATTTGCCTGCTTATTATCCATGTCCCAGCTTGTCAGTCTTGTGTGTATCCCTGCCATGCAGCATTGCCTACTTCCATCTCTTTTCATTGGCTGCCTTCTCAGCTTCTACAGCTTGCTTTTCAGGAACTTATTTTTTTTTTTGTGTTAACCACTCCAAGGGAGTGCCCATGTATTTGTGCTGCCCCCTTTTGTGTATTTATCTTTCCCTGCACTCTGTGCTCCTCTGTCCAACATCTGCCCCCCTCCAAGTTGCTCTTCCCTACATGCTTCTCCCTATTGCTTCCCCACCTTCAACATTTTTGCTGCCTCCGAAAGCTCCTTCTAATTTATCACCTGTTGCTGATTCTCCCCACCCACACCCTCCGAGCCTGCTTCCCTCAACCCCTGCGTTGTTTGTGTCTCCCTCCCCATGTTGCTTCAGCTCCCCCCATAGCCCTCTCTGTTAATTCTGTCCCCCCCTCCTGCCCACACTTTGTTGCTTCTGTGCCACTGACCTTCCCTTTTCTGCTTCCACGTTCCCCCAGCTCTCCCAATTTCTGCGGCCAGTGTTGATATCTCTCCCCTGTGGCAAACCATATAATGGGCCTAAGATATTTGTATTTAGATCCAGATCATCGATAATATTGACAAACCTATCAACCAGAAGCTTTAACCCATTTGCCGTTTTGGTCATCAATACGGCCTCGTCGGCGTAGAGCAGGGCAGGCACACTGACTGACTGACTTTACTTTACCGTAGTCAGATCAGTCTAATTTTCAATGAAGCAGGTGTTCACGAAATGTATGTTTAACAAAAACAAGATTGGTACCATCACACAACCTCGCCTAACTCCCGTGGGAGGCTAAATGATTCAGATGTCTCCATCTCCATACCATATCTGGCACAAGCGTTTACGTCCGTATGAAGGGTTCTAAGAAAATCAATCAGCTGAGCTGGCAGGCCCAATACCCCAAGGATAACACAGAGCTTAGACCTTTTTACGCGATCAAAGGCGCGACTGAGATCAATGAATGTGAGAAAAAGAGACCCCTGTTTCGCCATTACATATTTCCCTATTATAAGGTTACCGTTCAAACACTGTTCCAGCATGCTCCTCCCCTGCCTGAATCCGTATTGGATGGGGCAAATAAAATTGTTAGCCTGGGCCCAAGCTTCCACCTGCTGTCAAACAATACAACCTACCACCCTTACAACTAAATTTAACAAGGAAATGGGTAACAGGTGGGGTCCTTCCAATTCCCCTTCTTAAACACTGGGACTATGGTAGCAGATTTCCAAGTCGGGGTAGACCTACCTCTGTCACAGCATTATGAACATTGGTCAGGGCTGAGGCACAGAGGTGTGGTTCTGCCTTTTATAAATCCATAGGTATCCCAACTGGGCCAGGAGCTGTATTTAACGGACTCAGAGTAATTGCTTCATAAACCTCCTTGTAATCAAACGCAATCTTGAGTGGGTACTGGTTGTCACTGTTACCCTGATTTATGGGCAAGATTTTGTCCAATCCATACACCTTATGATAGTGGGCAACCCAAAGGGCTTGAGAGATGGAGGAACCTAGTTTATATTGAGTGGCAATGTTGGGCTGCGTCCTGTTAACCATAGCCCAAAATCCCATAGAATCTCTGGAGGAATAGGTGGACGGCCTCCCTTTAACCATAGACCAAAATCCCCCAGAATCTCCGGAGGAATAAGTGGACCCCAACCGAACCCAAAAGACTTCTTTGTGCTCTGCTCTCCGCTTCCCTAAAGCTAATCTGTACGCCCTTCTTGCATCCTTAATAATAACTCGGTTTTGTTGGGGAATCTAAGCGCTCTGCTCAGTTGGGGGGCGGGCAGTTTCAGAACCTCAGGGCAGGGAGGCAGGGTGGGGGGTAAGGGTTAAGGGTCTCAGGGAACTTGTTTGGGAATGTTTTGTTTTTCTTGTTAACGTATCTCTCCGAAGAACATTTTTGCTTATTGTACAGAGTATTCACGCACATGGCAGGCGCTTCAGCTGAGAAACTACCAACAGCATCAGCAACTGTGATCACATACCATACAGAATTTGTCACGACATGGCAGTCGGGATGCCAGCTCTCGGTTGACACGATCATTAGGCCCTCCCCTGTCTGTAATATCATGGAAGGTAAATGGACTATGGCACAAGGTTCTTCAATATCTAAAGCGAAAAGGCCCCACGGTCGCCTTACTCCAAGAGACACACTTAATGGGGGCGGCCTGCAAAGCACTAGACCATTGGGGGTTCAACATGGTTGCCCACGCAGAGTTTACATCGGGATCCAGGGGGGGTCGGTATCCCGATACACAAGAGTTCTCCACTAGTGATAAAGAGGACTTGGACTGATGACCAGGGACGATTTGCCGCATTGTCTTGCCAATGGGAGGGAAGGATATATAATATGTGTATGTTCCCCCGACGCTTCACTAGACGGCCTTTCAGGACCTTTCAGGGAGAGCGAGAGGAAGGGAAAGGGAAGGAGAGGGAGGGAGAGCGAGGGAGGGAGGGAAAGGGAGGGAGAGCGAGGGAGGGAAACGGAGGGAGAGCGAGGGAGGGAAAGGGAGGCAGACATAGGGAGGGAGACAGAGGGAAGGAAAGGGAGGGAGAGCGAGGGAGGGAGAGCAAGGGAGGGAAAGGGAGGGAGAGGGAGGGAGGGAAAGGGAGGGAGAGCGAGGGAGGGACGGTGCGGGAGGGAGAGCGAGGGAGGGAGGGAAAGGGAGGGGGAGGGAGGGAGGGAAAGGGAGGCAGACATAGGGAGGGAGACAGAAGGAGAGAAAGGGAGGGAGAGGGAGACAGAGGGAGGGAGAGCGAGAGGGAGGGAAAGGGAGGGAGAGCAAGGGGGAGGGAGGGGGAGGGAGGGAGAGCAAAAAAGGGAGGGAAAGGGAGGCAGACAGAGGGAGGGAGACAGAGGGAAGGAAAGGGAGGGAAAGCGAGAGAAGGAGGGAGAGCGAGGGAGGGAAAGGTAGGGAGAGGGAGGGAGGGAAAGGGAGGGAGACAAAGGGAGACAGAGGGCGAAGGAGGAGGAGGGAGCGAAAGGGAGGGAGACAGAGGAAGAGCGAGGTAGGGAGGGGGAGGGAGTGGAGGGAGGGAGAGCGAGGGAGGGGGAGGGAGGGAGAGCAAGGGAGGGAGGGAAAGCAAAGGAGGGAGGGAAAGGGAGGGAGAGCGAGAAGGAGGGAGGCAGAGCGAGAAGGAAGGAGGGAAATGCAGGGAGAGTGAGGGAGAGCAAGGGTGGGAGGGAGAGAGAAGGAGACAGAGGGAGGGAGAGAGAAGGAGACAGAGAGGGAGAGAGAAGGAGACAGAGAGAGGGAGAGAGAAGGAGATAGAGAGAGGGAGACCTCCGAGAGAGGGAGACCTCCGAGAGAGGGAGACCTCCGAGAGAGGGAGACCTCAGAGAGAGGGAGACCTCAGAGAGAGGGGGAGGGAAGGAGAGAGTGGGAGACCTCAGAGTGAGTGAGAGAGAGGGAGACCTCAGAGTGAGGGAGACCTCAAAGTAGGGGAGAGGGAAGAAGAAGGAGACAGAGGAAATGAGGGAGAGGGAAGGAGAGAGAGGGAGACAGAAGGAAGGAGGGAGAGGGAAGGAGAGAGAGGGAGACAGAGTGAGGGAGAGGGAAATAGAGTTGCTCAGTGGACGAAGGCGTCCGCTGTAGGGACCTGTGATCAACCTCATGGTCACAGTTTTTTTTGTTGCTCTAGCCCTGCCCCCTCCCCCACTGATCCCGCCCTCACCAGTGCGACCCTCAGACACAAACCACACTGTAAATTTGGCCCCGAGAGAAAGTTTGTGAGTACCCATGCCTTAGAAGAAGCAGTACAGGGGGCGGAGATAGCACATGCCACGGACCCTACTGATACCACAGCGCAAACCCTGACACACATACTGATACCCTTCATAGAATATATGAACTGGGGGACAAGACTGGGAAAATGCTTGCATGGTTGGAAAAATGGGAGAAGGCGAGTAGATGGATTGCCCAACTGACGTTAGGAGACGGCACTACCACAACTGATCCCGAACTGATAGTGGAAGAGCTGGCAACACACTACAAAAAGGTTTATACGCCACCAGCCATAGCTACAGTAGAGGGAAACATACAAATCCTGCGCGATATAAAAATGCCTACACTTCCACTAGAGACCATGCGCGATCTGGAAGCAGACCTTGCAGTCGAGGAATTGGGGGTGGCACTAGCAGCGCTTCACACAGGGAAGGCAATGGGGCCCAACGGGCTACCAGTGGAACTGTACAGAAAGGTGACAGGAAACATTACACCCCACCTACTCAACATGTACAATGAATGCCTAGAACAGGGGATATTACCCAGAGACCAAAGATAAGCCACGATTGTGGCCATACACAAACCGGGTAAGCCTACAATGCCGGCCTCTTCATACCGCCCAATATCCCTAATAAACGCAGAAGCCAAAATACTGGCTAAAGTATTAGCACTCCGATTGCAGGCTCATATTAAGGTGCTGGTTCACTCAGACCAGTCTGGCTTCATGCCAGGACGCAACACCTCCCTTGATTTAAGACGCCTGCACGGCGTGCTGGCCCGAACACCAATGGTCCAGGAAGACGCGGCCATCCTCTCCTTAGACGCCATGATGGCTTTTGACCCCGTGGAATGGCCGTTCCTATTCGCGGTACTCCAAAAGCTGGGGTTTGGCCCAAAGTTCTGCGAATAGATCAAATTATTATACACCGCCTCCCTGGCACAAGTTGTAGCAAATGGACGCATATCGAGGGAGTTCACACTGTGGAGGGGGACAAGGCAGGGATGCCTGCTGTGTCCGGTCCTCTTCGCCCTAGTACTGGAACCGCTTGCTGCGTGGATCAGGCAGGATTTGTCAATCTGCGGGATGAGATGGGAGGCAGACTGGGAAGACCGGATCTTGCTTTACGCGGATGATGTATTAATATACTTAACATCCCCGGCAAGGTCCCTGGTGTTCCTGCTGGACATTTTTACGGCATATGGGACAGTGTCTGGGTACACTCTCAATTGGACAAAATCACTACTCTATGTGATACATGGCCCCACACCCCGGCTCCCTCGGGTTGCGAGTTGCAAGTAACGACCAGAGGCTTTAACCCTTTCGATGCTGATGACGAGCTCAGCTCGTCATCACCAAAAGGTGTCGTGTGCTGATGACGAGCTGAGCTCGTCATGGTGCCACTAAAATGGCATTTTCCAGCACAGGGGGGGAAAACGCCCAGCAGCCATGTGGTTAAATACTTAGGGATATATGTCACCCCGAAGGAATCTAACCCCGAAGGAATCTATTTTTATGGAAGAAAACCTGATGAGGCCACTTATCGAGACTCCGAGCAGATATCAAACACTGGAGATCCCTTCCGTTGACATTATTGGAAAGGGCTGCACTATTCAAAATGCTGGCGTTACCTAGGTTCCTCTACGCCCTCCAAAATACCCCATTCCCGGCCCCCTCTCCTACTTCAAAGCAATCGAGGCAGAAGTTTCCACATTATTGTGGGACGGAAAGCCGGCCCGCATAGCGCAACACAAATTAGTGCGGAGCTGGTACGATGGGGGAATCGCTTTACCGAATGTTAACTTATACTATTGGGCCTCACAACTAATGGCGATAAATCAATGGCTGCATGTCCAGCAGGACGAACCGGCATTCAAAATAGACAGAAGGCTCCTACCCATAGACCAGTTGATGAGGGCCCTTTATACCAACAAGAGACGAAATACACTCACAGGACCAACAGCACACACAATTAAAATTTGGCACACCGCACAAAGGGCGCTGGGCTGGGATGGAGTACTGACACTAGCCACCCCCTCTGGGAGACTCGACGTTTGGGCACCCTGACGAACACAAAGGGATTTAGACAATGGGACCTCATTGGTATTACTAAAATAGGCGATCTCTGGGTGAAAGGGGAAATCCTACCCTTTGCGGCCTTACGAGAAAAGTATGGGATGGCAGAGACAGAACTCTATCAATATATCCAAATTAGGCATGCACTACAGAGCGCTATCCCCCTGGGTACCCAATTAGCAGAATCTTCACCCCTGAAAGATAGACTCCTCACGGACTACATGGACAAAAAGGCCACCTCACAGACCTATCGAAAGCTGGTTAATAATCAACCAGACCCCATGGTACTCATACAACTCAAAGTGCTACACCGCGTATATTACCCGCACACCACATTACATAAGCTTGGGCACACGCCCGATCCACTCTGCCTCAGGGGATGCGGTCATATTGGAACGTTTTATCATATAATATGGGACTGTCCGAATATACAATCCTACTGGGCAAGGATACTGGATGAGATCTCGGAAGTGTGGGGGGGGGGATAGTCCCACGTGATCCCAGATGCTGTCTCCTAAATATTTGGCAACCTACCGATTTAAACTTGGCACTACAGAGCTTTTACTCTTAACCCAATTTTTATTGGGTTATGGTCGCTAAACTGGTTTCATGTAGCACCCCAATGGTAACAAAACCATCAAGTGACCTAGAAATAGAAATGTAATCAATGATGGTCCTTTTCCCCCATCCCACAAAGGTAGGTAATTCCCTTGACAAACTAGAGCCCACGGTCTTAATGTTACTTAAGCTAGCCTGCCCAAGTGCCTCCAGTAGCTTGCAAAATCCAAATGCCAATACTGATTGATCTTTCCCAAGCAGTTTTACCACGGCGTATGACCATTTATCACAAACAGATGGAACTATTAAATAGTCTTTATTTGAAATACTTTTTCTATTTCAGTAGTCTTTTTGAGAAAAAAAATGCACAATTATATACAAAAAATGACAACACACCCATATTTCTTAATGAAAACAAAAAAAAAAATCGACAATCTAAACCCATATCATCAATCACATTCGCACCACTTCACTCACCCACAGACTAGTACTTAAAAGTGCATGTTGTTTTGTGTGTCACTTTGGTCCACGAAAAAGACAAAGGTGAAAAGGGACCAAAGATGTGTGCATGAGTGTTATGTATGTATGGTATGTCACCAGTTTGGTAGGAAGTCTGTGGGTGGTGAAGTGGTGCAAATGTGATTAATGATATGGGTTTAGATTGTCGAATTTTTGTTTTTTTCGTTTTCATTAAGCAATAATGTGTGAGATCCCCACCTATTATTATGTTAAAAGATTTAAAAGTGACATTACTTCGAAAAGCACCTCAATCTGGCACCCAGGGTCACTGATAGTTATAAAAATTCACTAGGAAAAAATGGAAATCTGTAGAAATAATCACCCATAATAATTGGATTCCACTATGCCTCAGGGTAATTGAGAATACCCGTGGGTTATTTGAGAATCAGACTAGGGTGGCTAACCCCTCTCGCAGCCTAGAAACAGGGTAAGGAGTTGCTGCCACATTGAAACTTTCATATCCATCCCAAGCACCTGGTTCTAGGGCCCAGGTCTCCCAAAGCAAAATAACATAAAAATCGGAAATATAATTAAGCCATTCGGGGACCACCAGCTTATCCCTGAAACCCGCTATATTCCAGTTTCAAATTCTGAGCGAACAACCTGGGGTACTGGAGAATGTAGACTCTATAGGTGGCATACTTGGGAAACCATTGGCCGAGCTAGAGGAGCTATGGCTGGTAGGGTGGGGAAAAAGCATCCTGAAGTCAACCATTTTGATTCAAAGCATACAAGGCATCAAATCCATTTCTGACAGGGATAGCTTTTGTTCAATGGGAATTCCTGGATGCCTAGAGGTACAGTGATTTCGTACTCCCCTTTGTTGGAGGATAGCGCTGTAGGCGACAATAAAAAAAATACAAGTGGGAGGATGGTAATACATGCTTCCTTGATGGACCTTGGAGCAAAACTTTGAAGTAATTGCTTGGCCAGAGCAGGAGACCTACAATTGACCACAACACAATCCCCCTCTAGGGATTTTGGCATAGAACCGACCCACCCAACCCTTCTAACATACAAAACATCATCATAGTCCCTACAGTTAAAGTTAATATTGTTAGCTAACCAATGGAAGACTTTGTTTTTGAGTTGGCTGGTGGTTTCTGTGATATTTGCGTTGATACTTGGTACCCCTGACAGGATTGCTACATAGGGACAAATTTAGCCCTGGGAGCCCCGCATCCCGCCTAACCCTCTTACCCACCCCTGGCTCTGACACAGATTGTTCAGTCTGGTTATTTAAATTCCTCTGTTCTTCTGATAAGATACTTGCTGCAAGCAATGCAGAAGGTGCCAAGGTCTGGGAACACAGCTGTTGTGGGTTAGAATCACAAGTTACCGATCCTTTCGCAGCTTGATCTCGAGACAGAGTTTCACACCCGTGCATATAATTTGGATCCAGTTCCAGGAGCTTATGCTCGTGGGACAGAATACGTTTTTGGATTATTTTATTGGTTTGATTTCTTCAGTCAGTTTCATTATAGTTAACTCCAAGGCAGAAAGTCTATCAATCAAAGGGGCAATACTTTGCTGCAGCATGTCCTTAAGTATGCCGAACATGGGATCTTGATGTATTAGAAGAACCTTTCAAGCCTTTCGCTTTTGCCGTTTGTTTGCTCTGCCACTTCCTTTTGGGCAATCGTGAGCAAATACTATTGTTTGAGGTTTCCAAACCAGGATTATCTAGGGGTTGAACCACATGGGAGACACAGGAAAGGTTTTGTTTAGACTGTCTGGTCTGGGCCACAGGACGACTTTGGGGGGCTACTGTAGGCCCTGTGAAATCACATCCCCTAATATAGAGCCAGGCGCCGCCACCTCCAACGATAATCTGCGTTCGGCCAAGTCAATTTCAAAGGTGATGACCCCTACAGCTCAGGCCATGTCCCCGTTTTATGCCAGAGGCCACCTTACAGCCTTGTAACCAGAAACCCAACCTTGGTCACTGAGGCCAAATTGCCCAGAACACAAAATGTAAGGTATAAAGGGTATAGTGTTTAAATTTTTTTTTTATATAGAACTCACCCACCTGACTTAATTGTCAGGTTCTCCCTGCTGAATGAGGAGGGGCCCAGCCTCCTCGAGGTGATGACGGGCAAAGACGGGCCCACTCTTGTCCCAGTCTTCGCCTGGGCATGCGCCCGGGCGCGTCCTGCACAACGGGGGCCCAAGCAGCCGAAATAAGCGCCTCGGGTGTGAAAGTGCGGCGTGAGCAGCAGCTTTGCCCGAGGTGACACTGGGGCTTTGAGTCCTGCCCCTCTCCTCCTCTACTTTCATAGTTGTAGTGTCAGCATTTTTACTATCGTCCTTACGGTTTTTCATTCAATGGGAGGAACTGATTGTGAACTTGGGTAACTAACAAAGCGCTGGTTGGCATAGCAATACCATAAGCTGGATCTCTAACGTCATAGTAGGTTGAAGAGTAACTAAAAAATAGGACAGATGTGCCTTTCATTGTAGGGATCAGACAGAGGCAGGATGTTGGGAATTAGAGGGGCATAGTCAGAGATCACAATTATTAGAGCACTTTGCTCCATGGAAATTCCGGTGCAAAGATGAATCTTTAGCTCCACCTGAGGCTGACATCAACATTTAACACATTTTGATAATATGTAGCACATTTGGGCCCTCAAGGAAGACCGAGCGTGGTTAGGTTTCAAAACCATAAATATTTATTAAAGGATGAACAAATCTACATCTCAAAATATCAAACTAGTTATAATTATTGTTATATGTACAAAACATTTAAGTATGAAAAAATAATCGCCACCATGGTATACATTCCTCCCAGCAAATTCGAGCACATGTGCAATAATTAGCTTTAAAGTTTATCAAATAAACAAAGGTATTTTTTAACATCAAAAAAAAAAGAACGGTACTTGTGTGGCAGGGTAACACTAGAGGTACAACTGCGCTGCTGCAGTTACTTTAACACATTGATCTGTCCTGAGACTTGAGGTCATCAAGATTTGATTACTGTAACCTGTCCTAAGATCCAAAGAAAGACATTGCAAATGTACATACCCTACTAATTCTGGACTCTGCTCAGTTTAACCCCTGCGCTGCGGGGGTAATTCCCCCGCTGTGCTGGGGGGAGGGGTGGTGCGCGCAGCGCCCTGGTGCTCATGACGAGCTCGGCTCGTCATGCAGCACGGTGGCACTGTGCTCATGACGAGCTAAGCTCGTCATGACCACACCCGTTTTCGTGGAACATTCAGCACAGCAGGGGAATTATCCCCGCGTGTGAGCGCCACGGCGGACATGACGAGCTCAGCTTGTCATGAGCTGAGCTCGTCATGAGCATGGGAGGGGTTAAATAAATCTGATCATTTTCCCTGGTGCTCAAACATTTTCACTGGTTCCCAGTGTTGCAAGCGGTAAAAGTCAAATTTCTCTGTACAGCATTCAAAACACCTCACCGAATTCACTTAGTTGTGGTCTGAAATGATTAAGGAAGACAATCCTGATCACACAAAGCATGAGATGGTGATAAGGTGTAAAGCAATCATTCACAAAACTCTGCATCTGTCCTAACCTGGTCTTGTTAAAAAGAGAAATATGAAAAATATTCAAAGGGGCATTCTCCTTTCTTGCTCATGGGCTGCCTGCCCTCTGACAGGTCAAGCTCCTAAAGACCTCAAATCATTCAGCAATAAAGGCCACACCTGAGTTGATTTTGACTGTATGAAATCTGCCTTTTCGGATTGGTCATCCTGGGTTGTTCACCTTTTGCTTGAGCCTATTGTTTTGCTGGCGTTAGAACTTCACCTCTGCTAACCAGTAGTAGGGTGCCTGTGCCCCCCTTTAAACATAGTTTAATTGGCATACTCAACGTGCCTATATGTCCCTAGTATGTGGTACAAAGTGTACCCAAGGCTTGGAAGTTAAAAGCCACCACTTTACTGCAGCACCCATTGTACCATTCTCTACAATGGCAGTGCAATAATAGCTTCAGGCCTACCATTATATCCTGACTAGCAGGATAAAAAGTACAATATGATCTGTCAAACAATTTTCACTGATAAAAGTCTCCCTTTTAAATACTAAGCCGCCCTTATGTAGACATTGGAACCCATAAGACAGGGTACATGGTATTTAAAAGTAGCACATGTAGAAATATAATGTTATCATTACCTAACAGTGACCCAAAAGCTGTTTTCAGTGTGGCAGTCCTAGCTGTCCTATGTAGAAAACCAAAGTACAAATTAAAATACTAATATTGTATCTCAGGAAAGGGACAGCTAGAAAAATAATTAAACAACCACTTTTAATAGGTATTAAAGCTTCAATTCAATGATGAGGTCATATTTTAATACATATTAAGGCAAAGTACCTCTTACAAATGTGCCTTTCTCCTGCCTGAAGTTCCTGGAGGCATTGGCTCTCCAGCTTTTCTCGGCCAGTAATTAGTCTTGAATAGCCGTGAAAGGCAACCCTGGAGTAAATGGTAGGCTCACTAGAATGGGCAGAGATGACTCCTCTGAACATCACAGAATATGCAGGGTGGGGCTTTGGGCAACCTTTTTGAAACTACAGTGTCAAATCCGGCTTTACTGTTCTGGTGGGTACACATATAACACTTGAAAGGGGAAAGAACATAATGACAAGACCGTTATTGTGGCTTCACTAGCTGCTTGCCGAAGCACTCTGTATTTTTCCTCCCAGACAAATATCTCTAGGTTTATTGTGGGTACCGTGGCTGCCTCAAACTGGATTTTAGTGTTGGGTTTAGGTGGACACTAGGTTTACTATAATGCACTGCCCACACACACTTGGAGCACCCAGACTCAAAGTTGATAGTGGCCAAAGACTTTCACCATTTTGAAAATGGACAAAGTGAGTAGGGTTGACCTCCTGGTTCCTCTATCCTATTAGTTAGGTTATGCCAGCAGTCATTCCCACCCACTAGCTAGTGCCAGGCATACATGTGGAACCCCCAGGCACACACTTTAGAATACTTTTTGGACCTGTTGACGATCAGATGAACATTTGGCCTGCTTTCTGTGACCTGGGAGGAGCCTTGAAGGAAAGGACCAGCTCTTCCTTGCACCCAAAACAAAGAAGTGGACCCCAAGGGTCTTAAGGCTGGCCGTCTGTTCAAACTACAGTATTACAGCAAGCATCAAGAGGCCATGTCCTGGAAGTGACCAATGGCAGCTCTACCTAGACTAGTCCCTGCTGCTTGCCTCTGCCTAACACTCTGTGAGTCTCTAAACACCTCTACTGAGTCTTTAGAAGTGTACCCCTGAAGTGGATTGGGACTTTAAGTACTAAGTCAGAATGTAAAATCTTTCCAGGACGACCCTGGTTTGTGGATCTGACCCGTGCTCCATCTCAGCGAGTCTCAAATTGCACCTTGTTCCCAGTTTACTATGATTGACTACCATTGACACGTTGTTCTTTTTAGAGCTAGTTCTACTGTCAAAAATTCAGATTTCCAAATCCCTTACTGGATCTTTATCATTTTGATGTAATTTAGTTTTTTCACTTTTGCTCTATTTTTCTAATTCCATGTTGGGTTTTTGTTGGTTTGCATTTTGACTTTATTATTGTTTTGTACTGAATAAATATTTTAAACATTGCCTTTAGTTAAGCCTGGCTGCTCTATCCAATAGCTACAAGGGGATTGACCTTAGGTTAACTTAGTGGCTTTGAGGGCTCACCTTTTCAGGGGTTGTGATTCTAATTCCATGTTGGGTTTTTGTTGGTTTGCATTTTGACTTTATTATTGTTATGTACTGCATAAATATTTTAAACATTGCCTATAGTTGAGCCTGGCTGCTCTATCCAATAGCTACAACGGGGTTGACCTTAGGTTAATTTAGTGGCTTTGAGGGCTCACCCTTTCAGGGGTTGTGATTGTTACTTGATGTAGGTAGTCCCCACCCCAATTAATAATCCAATATTTTATATCAGCCTACTACTAAATTGGACCATTCTTTGTACAGGTTTGGGATAGGAATGTCACACAAACTAGGATATGTGCGTTCAAGTAGCCTCCACATTGGCACAAATGATAAACACACTATGGAACAGTAAAACAAATAGTGCAAGACCGTTCCCCATCATGCCACTCACTTGACCTTTTGGGCAGGGTTTCTAAGATGTTTTGTTGAAGTTTCATTTGCCACACGTGGTGTATCTGGTATCTTTTTTCAAAAGATGCATTTCCATATTTTGCTATTGTGATGTATCGGATCCCTTTCTCCCTCTCGTATTGCTTCTTCTGGAAGACCTAAGATAAGGATTTAGCAGTCCATAGGAGTATCTGCACAAGTAGGTTATTGCCAACATTTTGCCAGCATTTTTGTGTTTTTGCTTGGCCTCGTGAGATATTTGAGACTTTCTCTGAATACATTAAAGAATTCTACCGGTGTTTAAAAGTTTGTCAGTAGCCACATTCATGTTGCCTAGCTGTTAATTGCCTGATTTAGTAATTTAGAACTTCTAAATACCTTGTTCTTTGTGGTTATGCTTTAGGGTTAGTGACACTGATCAGCACTCAGAAGCTAAGGGGATGTGTGTAGTGTTAAATTTCATGAGACGAGGTCTGCCACTTAGGAAAGATGATATGGGGAAGCCACTCAAATTCAAGCATGCAAATATGGGCATATTTGATAACTTTTTAATTCCCAAATTCAATTGCAAAAATGTTTTAGCATAGTGGTTTTCTTTCTCTATGCTCTTAATGGCAATATTGTTTGTGTTAGTGTTGAATTTAGCTTTTCTTATCACAGGCACCGGAAACAAATTCTTGCTCACTGTCCCAGAGCAAGAAAATATGTAATAAGATTGCTTTATACGGTAGCCCGTTTGTTTCACTTTGAGGAAATTTAAGTATTTTAGCCTCGAAAAATGTCTGTGCTGGTAAAATAAATGTTCTTTAATATGTAAGTAGTCATTCTATTCACTTTGACTGCACAATTTGTATCACATGTGTGCTGTAGGCTGGTGAAAGGTTTATGGATCATTTGTCAATTCCCATTTGGGCAGACCTGTTTTGTATTCTGCAAAATCAATACAATTTTTACAGTAAGAAAATTCAGGTGGGTATGATTCTTTAACAGGACCTATATTTAATTAGCCATGATAGCAAGTGTATTTTAAAGAAACAAGTGGTGTTATTTTTTCACATTTTCAATCTGAGACTAACTGCTGGTGTAAAGATCACTCGGTTTACAGTTCCCCCCTCAGCTCAATAACTGCTTCACTGCGGCAGGAATTCACCTCCGGTGCTGGAAAATTCCACGCGTGGGTGGTTCGGACGGCCCCCGGCCGTACTCCGCACACGCCCACCGTGACGTCAGACGGCCGGGGGCTGTCCTACGAACGGAAGCGTTAAAATACATTCATGCAGAACCAAAGGGTCTATGTGCAGAATTGTAATATGATAAGTGGGAATTTATGATCAACCCAGATTGGGCACTGATTGGCATAGATGAGTATGTAAAACCTGTTGATGAGTGGTGGATAAATGGTACAATTTAAGAACAAAGGGTGGCAGTGATCACAACTGTAGACAAATGGAATATGCAATAATAAACTCGATAGTTTGGGTTTGGTATACGGAAATTATATTTTGCATTAACACACTAAAAATGTACAGGAGGGCTAGCAACAGTTCTAGTTTACCTCACACAGCACAGATGTACAGTACAGTGTTACCATTGTCGAGGCCTTGGCTATAAGTGGGGAAAAAAAACCTGGGGGTGTTCTAAAAGAGTCGGGGCAAACCCCTTAAAAGGGTGTGGCCTATCTAAATAGGGGTGTGGTCTAAACCAATTCCATTCTGCCTGTTGCTGGAAGAATTAGCCCCTCCTACGAAATATTTATTAGCATCCTCTCTCCCACCCCCTGAAATTTGGCTCTAGTTGCGCCTCTGACACCCAACATCCAAATACCAATATTATTATTTTATCTGCTGTCTAATTTCAGTGAGGATACGTGTAACAATGCCTCCATTTTAGTACAAAGGCAAACTATGCTTCCGGTTGTTCTCCGCTGTGCCCTGAAGCTGGGGGAGCACAAACCACCACCTAACACGTTCTCAAGTTCGAGAAAAATCGGAACATGCCAATATCCTCTTATGGGAAATTGTCATATTACATTGCTCGTGAATCAGTCACTGAGCACAACCACTGCACGGTTTAAAAGAAACACAGCCCCATGCTGTCACTGACTTAGTGAGTATACCAATATCAGAGTTCGGACCCTAGGTTAGCCAGGTTAACCTTCCATCCGTCTGAGGTCTGTAAACTTATTATTTATACAATCAAAACACTTGTTATTTGTTGCACTTTAAAGCGCAAGAAATGAAGCATGCATTGCCACTCTAAAACCAAGCTATTAATATGCATCCCGTTCAACCTGTTCATGACGTTGACTAAGTAATTGCCTTTTTCATATTAATGCCAGTCACATTTATACATAAGACGCCACGCGTGCAACGCCCATTGAGCTCACCCGGCTTCAACACCAATTCCTTCCCCCCTGCCCCCCTCAGATCGTGGGTGTCAGTCTGGGCTGAGACAGCTTCCCGGGCTAGCAGTTGTCTTCTTGCAGTTGTACCCGAGTACTTCACAGGTCTTTAAAAGACCATTCACTTGTTAACAAGGCTTTGTTGTGTTTTCACCCCTTCTTAGAGCCCCTGCATCTCCACTCTGCATACTGCTGGAAGAATTAGCCCTCCCTGAAATTGTTATCAGTTCAACCCCCCACCCCCATGTTTTGCCCTAGTTGCGCCTCTGCAGGACGCTGTGGTGCTAGTGAAGATACAATCGCTCGCCGAAAATGCTGTGCCAGAGCCATGAAACGAGGAATGAAAAGGTTCAGACGTGTGCAAAAAAGTCATGGGGTACCACATGATTAGCCTGACCTCTTACAGTAAACAGTAAACGGCACTCAGTCAGACCTGCTGAAAGTCCATTAAGACTCCACTCTGAAGTACCAGGAGCTGGGAGTTCAGGTTACATTATGCTATGCCTGGAAGGATCGCTCCTGCAGCCTACAACCCCCTTGCTCCCTCTGACTGGATCGAGAGCCATGTGGTGGGGCGGGTTTCATGATCCACAAAATAATGATCAGTGATATGAAAACTGTGATGTAGAAAAGAGTGGGCATCCTACCTTGAACGTGGGTGCATTCCTCATCTGAATAGTCCTTCATTAACGAAGTCAGTCTGCCAGCACTTTTGTCCGTTTTTGTTTAACAATCTAGGCATTGCTAAACACACTATTCACTCATGAATAAATGCAGACTTCATTCACAGCATTTCAAAGCACTTTGCGTGGCCTGAAAATAGAGCCTGATAGAGACCCGTTTCGAGGCCCCCTGAAAATAACTGACGGTGCTTAGACCCTGTCAGACCCGGCCCACTTGAAGCCCTGGTCGAAAGGGCGGAAAGCTGTGGGGCTACAACCAGCTGTGTATAGAGAAAAAACATGGGTGAAAGTGGCCAGTTTTGTGGAATTGAGGATACAGGGACACATACGGTGACTGGAAAACACAGTTATATGCATGCATTGTGCTTCTGTCACATTATAAACTAAGACCAGACAGATGGGGTCAGTAAAACATGTGATCCCTGTAAAAGCCAATAGGTCTCACTTTTAGTATTTTGAGAGGCCTATTGGGTTTGCCAGTGATTTTTAGTGATGCTTTCTAGCGTTCCCCATGCTGTGCTTTTTAAAGAACGTGGGAGAAAGCAACATGGGCTGGTGCCAGGAGCCATGCGTGGTGGGGTGCGGAAACAACATGGAGAGCACGTTTGAGGAAAGCAACACAGAGGGCGTGGGTGGGGTGAGCAACGACTCAGAGAGCAGCATTGGGGTAAAACCAAACAGTAGACAGAGCAACCGGTCTCTTGGGTGGGGGGGAAAGGGAGAACCACACAGGTGATAAAGCAATGCTTGGGAGAATCACATGGGTGAGAGAGAGCTACACGGAGCACGTGGAGGGGGAACTACAGGGGACACAGCTGGAAACACATATTTTCGTGGAGTGGTTAACTAAAATAAAAAATGGTGATGGAAAAGTAAGCAGTGGAAGGACATAAATAATGAGGCAAAGCTCCAGGGGAGGGTCAGACACAAGAACAGCAAGAAAAGACCACACAAGCTAATGAATAAAAGACAAACAAATGAGAATGACAGGTAAGCCAACCAAAGCATTTAGAAGTGATACTTTTTTGTCAAAAGAAGAGAAGACATAAATGATGGCAGCAAGCGCAAGGGTTGCACACATATAACTCAAGCTTTCCCCTCTCTTCCACAATAGATTTCATTATACCTTAAAAGGGCACTTAGCCCAGTGTCAGTCTGCCGGCCAGCAGTACAGTAACAAGCATTTACAATGCAATGGTTTCGCCTTTGTTAAAGTTAGAGCTATTGGCATTGCTCTTGACATTATTTTTATTTATGTATTTTTTAACATAAATAAATGGCATTGTCATTTACAATGCCACTAGCTTTATCTCTCGCAAATGACACACACAGAGCCCCCCCCACACACACAGCCACACAAAGCTCCCCACACACACAGCCGCACAAAGCTCCCCACACACACAGCCGCACAAAGCTCCCCACACACACAGCCACACAAAGCTCCCCACACACACAGCCACACAAAGCTCCCCACACACACAGCCACACAGAGCCCTCCACACACACCCACATGGCACAAGCAGGCAACAGGGGCACACTGAGGCACAAGCAGGCAACAGGGGCACACGGACGCACAAGCAGGCAACAGGGGCACACTGAGGCACAAGCAGGCAACAGGGGCACACGGAGGCACAAGCAGGCAACAGGGGCACACGGAGGCACAAGCAGGCAACAGGGGCACAAGCAGGCAACAAGGGCACACGGAGGCACAAGCAGGCAACAGGGGCACACGGAGGCACAAGCAGGCAACAGGGGCGCACAAGCAGGCAACAGGGGCACGAAAACTGAGGCACAAGCAGGCGACAGGGGCACACGGAGGCACAAGCAGGCAACAGGGGCACACGGAGGCACAAGCAGGCAACAGGGGCACGAAAACTGAGGCACAAACAGGCGACAGGGGCACACGGAGGCACAAGCAGGCAACAGGGGCACACGGAGGCACAAGCAGGCAACAGGGTCAGGAAAACAAGCACAAGCAGGCAAAAGGGTCACAAGCAGGAATTGTAATTTAGACGGGGCTGAAGTGTAGAACGGTCAGTAGGGAAGTAGTGTGGCTGGTGCAGTGGTACCAAGTGGTACCAATTATTCTGCAATTGACACTTGCTTTATTCCCACCTTTCTGTTTACAGACTACACTCCGAGCTACTGTAGTGGCAGTATCCTCTGAGCTCGTGTCGCAGAGCTGCCAGGTGGCGCAATGTATATTCAAGAGCACGTATGGGCCCCTATGTATAATATAGTCTCGGCGTGAAAGCAGCAAAATACAAAAAATATGTATGATTACAGCTTTACAGATGAACAGCAGTAAAGATGCATGATTAGAAATAGTGAGTTTAAACTACTAGTGTGAACTTTTTGGGTGTGTTCCTGCCTAATCAAATATATGAAGAATGCTACCTTTTTTTACTGGATCTGTACTATAAATGTATTAAAATGTGTTTTATTGGAATACAAATAGCTTAATTAAATCCCTCCTTCAGAAACAAAAAGAGTAGCTTTGGGTTCAAAAAGAAGGTTGTGTGCTAAAGGTCACACTGTGTGACAGAGCTTGGGTATAGTAGTCGTTTTACAAAGTGCACTTAAGCCGAAGCTGGTTTAGCATTTACTGTATTTTTGTAGGGACCTTGTATGTAGGAGACCTGTTTGTACCTTAGTAAATATGGGCCAAAGCTTTAACGACTCACTCATCGAAACAGTTTGCTAATCCTGCCACTATTTAATTAAATTCCAGAAAAAATATGTAATGCGTTTTTAAAGACCACTTGCTGATGGCAGCTGCGTCCTTTGCCATGGTGGTCCCCTGTCATGCTCCATAAATGGCACATGCCATCCAGGTTACTTTGGAGGGTGGCACAGGGGCACAGCGTGGCGATCTCTTTCACGCAGAGGGACGGTTTCAAGACCTCAACAAAGAGAGGCATTCGCCCCTCCATGCCCCCTGCCCCCTGCGGGGGGCGTGTCACAACTAGCAGGCCTGGCGTGCACCAAGCACATCTGTCACTTGTGAGGAAATAAATGGCTCTCCGTGTGGCCAATGGGCTGGCAGTGACTCAGGAGGTCAGCCAACCATGGCAGCCCACCAGCACCTGCCGCCATTTACGCGACACCCCGGCCAGCACGCACAAAGCCAGGCCGCACTCTCTGAACCCGGATCACCAAGGGGTGACCTAAGGCACACAAAACATCCCCCCCAAGGAAGGTTGGCATTTGGAACCCTCCACCCAGCCTTTGTTACAGCGTGGCCCTACACCAATGTCTGCCAAAAAACACCTGCATTACCATAATGTCTGTGCGGGTTCAATGTGCTAAATTACATTAACGCATCTCTCTCCTGCATACATACACAGAACCGTCTGCTTCAGAAACGTGTTTCTAAAACTCCCGTCAAAGTTTTATCTCTCTACTTTGGTTTCCAGTTGATTTTCCCATACTACAAACGGGCTGCGTTAAACCTCTTTACTTCAGGTGTGTATCTTGTGTACAATATGTGATCTCTTTACTCGCTCTCTGATTAACCTGTAGCAGTTAGAATCAAGGAAAGGCGAACTCCCCGTTTCATCCTTCCGAGGTCGATACCCCAACCATCATGCAAACGGGTGATAGTAACACCTGTTATGTACAGCGCCTATTGGTGGCAAAAAGTGCAACATTAAGCGCTGTAAATAATATTTCATGCTGGCTCCTACTCAGCCCCCAGGTGCCTTCCGTCAACCTCAAAAATTGAGCCCCATCAGGACCACGGATCACCTCTTTCCTAAAGATGCTTTGCACAGCTGTGCACAGGAAGGCTCAAACAACAGGCAGAATTTTTGGCTGTCTTCCTTGGAGGAGTCTTCTTTGGGGAACAGAGTAAATAAAAGACCATGGCGGGGATATTAACCTTGTCTTAAAACATAAAAAATTAGCCTGGTCTTAAAACATAGCCCGAGTCCAGTGCCCCTGGGCGCTGCCCCCAACTGCTGCTCTATGAAAGAGGACAATGCTCCTCTGCCTTCAGCCTTTGCAATGAAAGTCTGACGCGTACGTCCAAGATTCAACGTGGCAGCGCTGTTTTGCCTCAGATATAACTGGCGCCAACGGCCCCTCTGGCACGGCCCGACAGCCCCACCTGGCTGCAGCCACCTCAGTGTTTTTAATCACCAAGGGCATCAGCTGGCGATAGGTCTCAGAACCCCCGCCTGCCACGTGCACCCGTTTGTCCTTCCGTCAACCTCAAAAATTGAGCCCCATCAGGACCACGGATCACCTCTTTCCTAAAGATGCTTTGCACAGCTGTGCACAGGAAGGCTCAAACAACAGGCAGAATTTTTGGCTGTCTTCCTTGGAGGAGTCTTCTTTGGGGAACAGAGTAAATAAAAGACCATGGCGGGGATATTAACCTTGTCTTAAAACATAAAAAATTAGCCTGGTCTTAAAACATAGCCCGAGTCCAGTGCCCCTGGGCGCTGCCCCCAACTGCTGCTCTATGAAAGAGGACAATGCTCCTCTGCCTTCAGCCTTTGCAATGAAAGTCTGACGCGAACGTCCAAGATTCAACGTGGCAGCGCTGTTTTGCCTCAGATATAACTGGCGCCAACGGCCCCTCTGGCACGGCCCGACAGCCCCACCTGGCTGCAGCCACCTCAGTGTTTTTAATCACCAAGGGCATCAGCTGGCGATAGGTCTCAGAACCCCCGCCTGCCACGTGCACCCGTTTGTCCTTCACGAAACCTGCGCGCGCCACCTCAGTGCTGCGGCCTCCAGAGCTGCACAGGAACCCGGAAGAGAGGCCCCGCAGCGGGGACTCCTGGTGTTGATCCTGGGTGTGCTCTAAATGTGCTTCCGCCTCAAGACCGAGACACATACTAGATTGTGACATCGCACATTCACGGACCCGTGACTATTTCCCATAGTACAGCTCTACCATCCCTCAGAACTAATTATACATAAACTGCGATAGTAACTGGAAATATTGATTTATGCTAGAACGCTTCTTGAAGTTACTAAGGATATACGAACATAAAGTCGTATCTTTTCATAAAATGAATAACTCTACTTGGACAATATTTTATTGTGAGACACAAGTGCTGGTTTGAAAATATTTAAGGGGGTTAAGGAGACATGGATGCAGGAGTTATTAGGAATAAAGAGGGGGGTCAAGGTGGTCTGATCATGAGGGGCACAGAGACCTGGGTAGAGCGGTTTTGTTACAGACGGGTTAAAGCCTAAAGGTAGTCTGATTCAGTGGTACAAGAGGAAGAGTTGAGGCGGTCGGGCTAAATGAGCATGGTTTAAAAGGCCACATCGCAGGTCCGTCTGAAGTGATCTGTTGTTTGCAAGGGGGCTAAATGGGGGACTGTGTAAGGTGCCCGGTCTACTCATTGGGAGTATAAGGGAGTAAAGCGGGAGGGTTACAGACGGAATAAATGGGAGACTGATTAAGGATGTCTGCTACTACGGGGTTACGGCGACCTGGTTAAAATGACGTGGTTACAGACGGGCTGAACTGGGGTCGGATTATGATGATGGGGCCAGATGGGTGGAGGGTAGATGTCTGGGTGATATGTTCTGCATACATACGCGCCCCTGCACACTTACCTCTGGATAGCAGTCCTTGGCCAGCACCTGTAGCATGGCAGTCTTCCCACAATGCACGTCCCCCACGAGGACCAGCTTACACCTCACCACGGCGGGGGCCTGGGGGCTGCGCCTTTCCTTCATACTCGGGATCTGCTAAGGGCTGGGCCCCTTGTGCTGAGGCTGGCCTCCTGGTGGTGGTACCCCCAGACTCTGCGGAGGCCTCTGCGGCTCCCCACGCTGCAGTAAACTGTGGCGGAGCTGGGATATCAGCTGGACCCAGGCTGTCCCGCTGCAGTGGCTCTCTGAGGGGTGTCCAGACTACGCCACTGGAGCAGCGCACCGAGGGCCGCCCGGCTGCTGGTGCTTGGGCTCTGCTGCCTCTCAGGCCTGCCCTCGCGCCCGGGGGCTGCTGAGGCTGGAAAGGCTGGGGGCAGCACGGGCTCTATGGGGGCCGCGGGGAGCTGTGCAGCGGTCAGTCAGCCCTGGCTGTGGATGCCCGGCTCTGGAGGGGGCTGTGCACGCGCTGCTGCTGTCCCGGCTCAGGCGCTGGTGGTGCTCGCGCTGCTGCGGTGCCTGGGCTGCGTGCTCTGCTGCTGTTTGGCGGGCTCTCCTGGGGGTGGGGGCTCTGCTGACCTGCACGACTTTGCCGCGCTTCGCGGTGCCTTGGACGGGTGAAATCCCGACTCCCTGCCAAGTCTCACGCTTCCCGCGTGAGACGCGATCGGCCCGGTCGGGTCTTGTAGAGCGGATGGCCCCCCTGGTCTACAGGACCCACTCGGGGGGGAACCACCGACCTCAGGGCTATCCAGGGGGAGGGAAGGCCCAAGGACCCAGCGCCGCCTCAGTCACGCCGGCGGGGGCTTCGTTTGCAGCCTGCTGGACCCGACCGCTAAAGGATTCCAGCGGGAGGGGCTGGAGCGCTCTCGCAGCGCGGAGCTGCAAGGCCACATCGCAGGTCCGTCTGAAGTGATCTGTTGTTTGCAAGGGGGCTAAATGGGGGACTGTGTAAGGTGCCCGGTCTACTCATTGGGAGTATAAGGGAGTAAAGCGGGAGGGTTACAGACGGAATAAATGGGAGACTGATTAAGGATGTCTGCTACTACGGGGTTACGGCGACCTGGTTAAAATGACGTGGTTACAGACGGGCTGAACTGGGGTCGGATTATGATGATGGGGCCAGATGGGTGGAGGGTAGATGTCTGGGTGATATGTTCTGCATACATACGCGCCCCTGCACACTTACCTCTGGATAGCAGTCCTTGGCCAGCACCTGTAGCATGGCAGTCTTCCCACAATGCACGTCCCCCACGAGGACCAGCTTACACCTCACCACGGCGGGGGCCTGGGGGCTGCGCCTTTCCTTCATACTCGGGATCTGCTAAGGGCTGGGCCCCTTGTGCTGAGGCTGGCCTCCTGGTGGTGGTACCCCCAGACTCTGCGGAGGCCTCTGCGGCTCCCCACGCTGCAGTAAACTGTGGCGGAGCTGGGATATCAGCTGGACCCAGGCTGTCCCGCTGCAGTGGCTCTCTGAGGGGTGTCCAGACTACGCCACTGGAGCAGCGCACCGAGGGCCGCCCGGCTGCTGGTGCTTGGGCTCTGCTGCCTCTCAGGCCTGCCCTCGCGCCCGGGGGCTGCTGAGGCTGGAAAGGCTGGGGGCAGCACAGGCTCTATGGGGGCCGCGGGGAGCTGTGCAGCGGTCAGTCAGCCCTGGCTGTGGATGCCCGGCTCTGGAGGGGGCTGTGCACGCGCTGCTGCTGTCCCGGCTCAGGCGCTGGTGGTGCTCGCGCTGCTGCGGTGCCTGGGCTGCGTGCTCTGCTGCTGTTTGGCGGGCTCTCCTGGGGGTGGGGGCTCTGCTGACCTGCACGACTTTGCCGCGCTTCGCGGTGCCTTGGACGGGTGAAATCCCGACTCCCTGCCAAGTCTCACGCTTCCCGCGTGAGACGCGATCGGCCCGGTCGGGTCTTGTAGAGCGGATGGCCCCCCTGGTCTACAGGACCCACTCGGGGGGGAACCACCGACCTCAGGGCTATCCAGGGGGAGGGAAGGCCCAAGGACCCAGCGCCGCCTCAGTCACGCGGGCGGGGGCTTCGTTTGCAGCCTGCTGGACCCGACCGCTAAAGGATTCCAGCGGGAGGGGCTGGAGCGCTCTCGCAGCGCGGAGCTGCAGGCAGGCAGAGAGACACAGAGCGGTGCGAGTCAGCGGGAAGGGGCGGCTCGCACCGCGGGGGATATCAACAATACCTTGGCACTTGCAGGCAGGCTGGCAACCCCAAAACCAAGGGGGGAAACAAACGTTGCGGGCCCCGAGCCCGATGATAGTCTCGGTGGCGGCTTTTCTCCGGGGACAGATGCGACACGGGGCAGGAGAGACGCAGAAGTGCCGGCAATGCCGGACCAGACACGGGGGCGTTCCCGGCGTCCCGTGACGTCGGCAAAAGCCAAAGAATGTCGGGAACGCCCCCGTGTCTGGTCCGGCATTGACGGACAGGCCCCTCGTCCAATGGCAAGGCTCCGTTTACGGAGCCAGCCAATCAAGGACGAGGGCCGAACCAAGCCACCCTACGGTTCTCAACAGGATTTCGCCTGCGCCGAAAAGATGCGCAGAGCGCATCTTCGGCGAGGCGAAACCTAAAAAGTACTCCTGCTAGGAGAATGAAAGGAGGCATGCGGCCATATCATGCACCCTTGATTTTAACAAAAAGCGTTTTTTTTTTTTTTAAATAAGTTCATTTAGTTCTGAAGAATGACCCAGGAAAAAAACAAGGGAGAAGCACATGAACGAGAAGGCAACACAGGGGGAAACACACAAGGCAAAGCGCAACAAGGAGGGGGCGGTGAGATGCACTTGGATGAGAAAGAGCAGGGTGGAGGAGTTTACAAGGGAAACAGTTAGAAAACATATGCAATCTTTTGGAATGTTTAACCAAAAAGAAAAATGTCGTTCCAGAAAAGTAAGCAAGTAAGCAAGAAAAAAATAAAAGTAAAGATGCTGTGATTCAGGGGAAGGAAAAACACAGAAGAAGGCAAGCCCAGACAAGCTAACGAATAAGAAGCAAGCACATGGGTGACAATAAAGCCATCCAGTGGTAACTGATGGGCAGGTTATAAGCCCACTATAAGCACACAATATGTCTCGCAGCTGTTAACAGTCGGTCCTTAGTAGCTTGGTCGGTCTTGTAGGCTAGACCTAAAAATAGGCGGGGATCTCCTTGGGAAGCAGCATGAGTGTGAGCAGAACTCGCTTAGGATTAGTTACCATTCGTCAGCGTTTAGATTTGGCTATTTATAGGTAGTTTGCAGGACAAATACGACAGAGCCACCACGATTCTCTTTTCGCTGCAGGTTACCCATTTGTACAGAAAGGAAGTATTTTCTTTATTTGTGCGAGTGGATTTGGGGGCAGCCTCCCCCCCCAGCCACCAAGTAAGTGTTGCTGCGTTTGGCAATCGACAAAGCTGCACGTCTGCTGGAACACCGAATTCGGGGAAGGGGAATTCGTGTTTGGCTGTATCAGAAAAGCATCACTTCATAGATTGAGTTAGGAGAGAACCTTTAGAGCTCGGTGCTGGTTCTCTGGTTTCCTTGCCCCTTCCCCCGCCTCCCTGTATGACAATCAGACTTTTTTCCGGAGCTACAGAAATTAAGTACACACTGTACTGTAGCAGCAGCAGTTAGGTAAACATACCATTAGAACAGGATACAGAATTGACTACGAAGCTGGCACACTTTTGTAGGAGGGAGGGAGGTAACAGGTTTTGGAGCAACACGGTGGATGCGTATGCCCACTTCCAGATTAAATGTACAAATTGATTTCAAGTCGTGCCAAGTAGAGTGAAAATGAATTCGCCGGTCTTTAATCTTCGCGAGGCCTGGCAAGTGGTGCCTGGTGACCGTCCGCACTAGACGTCACGCTTATGCACAAAATAATGCAGCAAAAAAGAGGACGGGCGAATAACCCTTCCCTTCCCTTAATCACCTCCCAGGGACTCTGGCATGCCGGGAACGAATGATAGCACCCTGGCGAGTCTCCGCCGCCTAAAGGCCCCGCATTGTAAATGAGCCTACAACAAAACACCGCCTGATCTCACCAGGTTATCTACGCCCGAGCGGGCAGACACTCCGAAAGCCTCGTAGTAGTGAATTTGGCAAGGCACGACCGACAGACAGTCCCGTCACACTTTACAATAAACGAGTGCGTCTCATAGTTTATTTGTTATCCACTATGCACAGCAATCACTTATTTACAGAACTTTATTTTCGTTTTTTGTATTCGTGTTCTTTTTATAGGATAGCCCGCATCGGGCCGCTAGCATAGTGCTTTACAGTTGGCCGAGAAAATGAGCTTTGTGAGAAACGCAGCAATATTATAACGTTGATAGGACTACGGCTGGAACTTGACGCTGATGAGTAGAGCACGCGCGGCTCAAGTCTTTTGCAATTGACCGAGAAAATGAGTTACGTAGTCATTTAGTAAACTTGAAAATGCAGTCATTGATAAACATCTATATTTGTTGTGTCCTTGCTGTTCATAATGAGATAGTTGGATTAAAACGTGAACGGTTTGTATTTCCTGTGTTCCGAGCTGTAGTTTCAGTTTACTGAGGTATTTTACGGACAACAAATTCTTGCATACCTTTCTTAAAGGAGGTGAAGGAAGTGGCAGTCCTCAGTTCCAGAGGGACGTCCTCCATGTTCAGGGTGCTGCCCCCGAGGAGGAGGAGTGACTGATAGATGGTGTTCTGTTTGCTGACGAGCCAACAGATTAAGGGAGAAAGCCAAATCCAGGATCTGTCTTGCCTTTTAGAGTCCGTGAACGAGCCTTGCCCTGAAAATAGTTGGCATGTTATGCAAAAACCATGATGTAAAAATGACAAATTATAAACAGAATAGTACATCCGTTAATCACATCTCGACCCCCAAGACAACAAAACAGCTCACAAGCAAGATAACATTGTAAAAATAACACATTCATTGGGGAGCATCTGGAAATAAATCAAGGCTGGTCTTACTTGAGAGAAATTCAAAGATTTTAATTGGGGAAATAAAAAAAACGATTCCTGGACCAGCTAAAGTTAAAGCAAAACATTACAAAATGCAAGGTGTCCTGCGGAGACATGCAGTCGCAGGGCAACCTAGCACCAGGCAGAGCCCAGCCATCATTGGAACACCAAAAAATGATGAAGTGAATAAAACCTGAACCTGGCCATGAGAAACCTATCTTGCTGAAGGTGGACCTTAGCTAGATCGCTCCATACTCTGCACACTTTTCAGTAAAATGTGCCCCGCACAAATGGTTACTGCAGCTCATGCTGTTCTTGCTCCACCATGGCGCGATCTAAAAACAACTTTTTAACTCACCCTAGTTTTCGCATGGACAAGAAAGGGAGGCCAAAGCTGCCTTCACAAATACTATCCGCAGTATTTTAGACACCCGATCAAGGGCCAATCAGTTTGCAAGGATCAACCAATTTAGCTTTAATTGTTCCCAAACCTTGATCCAGCTCATTAGTGGACTTGAGGACACAATATTTATCACTTGACCAAGCTCCAACTGCACCGAAAATGCTATAATAGAAGGTGGTACCTGTATTAACTTAGGTAAAAAAGTATTCTTGCGCATGAATCTTATCAAAGTTTACGTAACCCCAAACCTCACCACCATACCAGAGCCCTACAGATTTTTAGGAGAGCCCTTGGCACTCACAAACCTAGCCTACATGCTAAGCTGGAGACCTCCTCCATGGTTTTATTAAGCTCCGATTTTTTGACCTAGATTAACGATTTTCAACTATTTGTGGTGTCAAATAAGACTCCCTACTAAGGGAATGCCGTGATTTTGCCTAGGGTAAAATTAGCCACCTTAAAAATCTCATTACTGCTTGTGGATTTTGGCCCAATACCATAACATAGGACTTAAAAAAGTTAATCAACAAGTTCAGATTCCCCATAAATGAGACAAACCTGGCAAAGAGTAGATTCAACCCTTGGGCTGTGCGAGACATAAGAATCACGTCATCTGCATATAGTAAAACTGGTGGGAATCCAGCTCCAACCCTAGGGCAATCTGCTAAAGCTGATGGTAAAGCAGACTCCAGCCCATTCACATATAAAGTAAACAAGAAAAGGGGTGAGGATGCACCCTTGGTGGACACAGCTACAAGTGGGCGAGTGCAAGCAGCGCACCAAGAAAGGGGCACCAAGGCAGATGTGTTTGAATGAAGATTGGCTAAGAGGGCCACAATACTAGTGTCAACCACCTCTCACCCTCCACCCCTTCACTAAGCAAGGCCCAGAGTTGAGACCGGTTGACTCTGTCAAATGTGGACATGAAGTCCATAAATGCAAAATGCAGACATTCAGACCGGGCAACTGTGTACTTTTTGATAATGAGGTGAAGGTTCAAACATTGATCAGAGGTGGGCCTTCCCGACCTAAAACCATATTGGACATCACTCATAATAGACCAAGACCTTCACAACTACATCTATTAAAGATATGTGGCAGTAGCATTGGGAATTGTCCTTGTCACCCTTCTTGAAAATCAGGACAATGGCAGCTGTCAACCAAAAGGGCAGCTATATTCAACACCTAAGTCAAGAATGGACCCCAAACCTCCACATCAGCCACAAACAAATCTGGTGGATTTCCACTGGAGCCTTGTTGTGCAACAAGGCCATAGTGCCCTTGAGTAACCTCTTCATGAGTAAAAGCCACTGGGGCACAGGCTAAAGCAAACTGGGTTTGTGTAGCCCCCATGCCCATCACCCCCAGATTATAGACACCTTCAAAGTAGTCGACCCATTGCTGTTCCAAGATATAGTGACATATAACCGGGCTAGAACCATCCGTGAAACCGGGCCTATATTTACCACTTTTCAAAAAGGGGGCTATCCTCTGTCACGCACACCTGACACAGGTTCTCCAAAGCTAACTCCCGCAAATTAAACTCCCAGGCTGCTTGGTTTTGTTTATAGGCCTGCCTACATCTTCCGACCAAACTCCTGTCCCTGGATTCTGCTTCAAAGCAGCCTTTAGCTGCTGCATCATTCTTGAGCAGTCCCTATCAAACCATTTGATATTTTGAGAGCACAGTCTTCAAGGGGCAGATGCCCAAGGCAATACCATCAAAGGCTTCCAAAATCTCCCCGCCATCCATGTCCAGACAACTATCAAACTCTCATGCACATTTTACAAAAAGAGACTTTGAGGCACTGTGGGTCCAAGCATGTCATTATTTTTAAATTGAGCTTATGTCACTTGCATTGCTCTGTATATGTTCACTTAGCATAGAGCTTTGCTAATGGGGTGCAATGACGTGGTAGCACCCCTATACATTTTTATAAATTAAAGCCATAAATATATCGTTTGCATGGCATGCACAACATGGGCACAATATTTTCTTATTGCTAGTGTAAAGTAGTATTAAGGTTCAAAAATGTTTTCATGAAAACAGGAACTGTATGAATTATGCTTCCATCTGCTTCTCCAACAAAAATATATGAAGTAGTAAGGCATTCACCCATCTGGTTTTCTTTACATTTAACTAATTGCAATGTACTCGCCCAATGATCCAGAAAAAAACTGAGGATTTATTCTGCCAATAAATCTCCCTTACGATAACTACACAGAGTGTATTATGTACTTTAACAATAAAATGATTGTGTCATGATTGCATAGGTCTGAACATTGATTCACATGTACCATACATTGTGATTGCAATTGCATTTATATAGCTACCCCTGATGAGGCATTGAAGCGCTTTTCGGCAGATAGCACACTACTCCGGAACCAAAGTCGAATTAGTGGGGAATTAGTATAGGAAAATATCAAATTAATTTGAGCGGTGGACAAGTTCGTCTGTTATTTGGATTGAAAAGGATAGTGGAGGCATAGCAAAGAGAAGGGTCTAGAACGTTTTTTCCTGATCTCATAGCAGTAGGAGGAGGTTTGGGATGAGAAAAAGATAGGTGGAGGGAAGGAAGTCAAGGAAGTCAAGGGAGGGAAGGAGTCAGAGGGAAGGGTTTCGAAAGGCTTGTTTGGGAGATCTGAATAGTAAAAGAGGCATGAGATGATGCTTAGAGGGGTAGAGGAGGGAAGAGTCTAGAAAGAGTTATTTTGGAGATTATAGTAGTAGAATGGGGTTTGGGATGAGTGTGAGTAAAAGGAAGTATTGACTATATAAGAAATCAAGTGGCGAAAAGCTCATGATGTGAGAAATTAATTTCTCTTTTTCTTTCTTTCACAAGTTCTTACTTTCTCTCCTTTGCATGTACAAAATGTTAATCTTGTCTTGATTAAACATTTTCAAATATTTGATGATTATTATTGATATTGCCCTGATGAAGCTATCATGAAACATATGTTAGCATCTCCATGGTTGGTTGTATATAAGCACAAATTATTGAAATTTTTGAAGAAAAAAATTAGAAAATGTTGCAAGAAGAACTCATGTGGTCTGCTCTTAATTGTATATAACTGAATATATAGTTTAATATAGTTTTAAAAACACATACTAAAGTGGTGAACCAATTCTGAGTCAAAAATCCTTTTTTTCTTCGTATTACAATTGCAAACTGCCCCCCCATTATGTAATTCTTTTCTTTAAAAAAAACGATAGAATAACAAGGCCAGTATACATTTGTTTTTGCCATGGCTTGTGGTAAAAACCTTTGAAAGTTTGCCACCTAAGCTTATGTATGAACGTGGACACAATGGTGTCCTCCTTCGATGTTTTAAAAAAAATAAATTATAACAAACATATATTGAAAGATGGCCTCAATGTATGTATGTGCGCACATACAATCATCTTGCAATTATTTTTGTTATACTTTATCAGTGCTAAATTTGAGCCAGTGGTTTCCGGTGCTCAGCTCTGACACTTAGAGGCTGATTTGGATGACAGGCGGATTTTCGTCTGCCCGCCACCCTAGCGTGGTGATGGGATCGGCCACCAGAAGTGCGGCGGCCCACACCACTGATGAGGATGTGATCGCCACCCTTGCGGTCGCATTCCGCATTTCCAACAGCACCCGCTGCAATGGTGAAAAGGCATGTTGTGCATTCCCATGCACAACGTGGCAGGCACCAAGTACCCCAAGTACACCCCCCAGGGGTCCTGCAACGGCCCCCATAGCTCATCTGCGCCAGCCTTTACAAACAGGCATCATAATATGGATGGTGGTGCCTTCCAGGCACTGCCACCATATTATGCCCCAGCTCTGCCCGGCCGGCAATCGTAACGATTGCCGACTGGCAGAAAAACGACAGACGGAATTTCCGTCTTCCGCGATGCCCCCTGCCATAATAATACGACGGAGGGGGGGGGGGGTGCTGGGAAAATCAGGTGGAGATGGCGGGCGGATCGCCATCATAATCACCCCCTTAATTCTCAACATCGGCACTTACACAAACAGCACCACCATGTGGCAGACTGTCCGAATTTAGACATAATTTAGAGATCAGCACAACAACATTTGTGTAATCAATTCAATATCCATTAAAACTATATAAAACCTGTGTCCATTTTTATAGCAATGGGGGCCTAGAATAGTCAGAATTTTCACACTGCTAGGTGTACGGTGGTTAGTAGTTGTGGTAGTACTGATATTGGCAGCACTAGTAAGAGCAATGGATGGTTCCTGAGCGGGCCCGCCACTTAATATTACAAATTAAGGACTGTAGTTCATTACTTTTCTGTTCAAAGATGGCTGACCGACATTTTTAAACAATAAATGAATAAGAAAGTGCGTGAGAAATATTGTGCCCACCTATATATACGAGGAACCAAGTAGCAGAAGACGGAGAGTTGAGTGAGCAGGAGGTCGATAAAGGCAAGAGAGCAGAGGAGCATAGTGAGAGTCAAGAAATGATATAGTCTGCCATCCATTAGAACACAAGAACTTCATAGGAGGTGGAAGGACACAGAAAAAGCCAATAATATGAGGTGAGAGAGCCAATCACATGTGGGCTGAAAGTATCTCTAGGTGTAGAGTAAAGTATTAAGAGCAATAAGACTGTCGATAGGAGACAGCTATAGCTGTCTCAAACTGGAACTTAAAAAGCAGGCACAGCCAGCCAACTCAATATAAAACTGTGGATCTAATGTTCTATCTTGTGCTGAAAAATCTTATAATGAAAGATAACAAAAAATTACTCTCTCAATGTTTTCATTGTATCCTAAAAGACATACTGTGTTTGAAAAGCAAATCCCAAAAAAAGAGAAATACACGCACATTTGAAAGATTGCAAAATACAGCACGAAGGGGGGAAACTAGGTTTGTGCTTTGTGTGGCTGGTCATTGCATACCTGGAGTAGCAGGGAACTGAATCCGAATGAATATTATCAGCATACCCAGTCTCTGCTATTTGATGGACTGTGGGGTAAACAACCAAGAAAAGGTCATGGAAATCACGAATAGCAGAAATATGGCTCTCAAGACCCTTCATTGTTTGTCTTGTATCCTTGAAAAAAAACTTTAGGGTTTTCTGATAGGAATTGTCTCTTTTTTTGTGCTTTGATTGCTGCCTCAGATGGTTCCAGTGTGTTGTGGTCACGATTGGGATCAAATGTGGACGAATACAGATGTAGTGGCAGCAGCTTGGGTTTAGAGGGAGCAAAACATACATTATGATTTGTGCAACAGAGTGACAAATCGGTGACCGTTCTGCAGTCAGATAGTTCAAATGTATTGGGTTTCTAGAAGGATGACCTTAAATGGGTAATATGCTACCTGTACATTAATCGAAGTAGAGCAGTACTGAGTACAGCAGGTCGTAGAGCATACTAGTCCAGGATGGTATAATTGAATCATAGCATATCATAGTGCTCATGAATGATAAACCATAGAAACTGTGCGACACATAAAACACAGGAAAAGGACCACAGTGAAAATAGAACACTGTCGCAAATAAGAGGGTCATTAATGCGAACTCAATTGCACCAGGCAGGAGCATCCTAAGATACAGGATCAGAAGAACGTCAGTGGTTTGGAATTGCCCATTCTGTCGTTCACACCGTTAGAATTCTTGGACTTGCATTAGAGAAGCGTGAATTGGGGCTAGAAATTACAATTTCAAGTGTGCTAACACTGTACTGCATGGGTTAGCACACTTTGCTGGGAGAGCATGAATGCAGACTACGTAGTTTTGTCTTAAACATGTTTCAGTAGATTTTAGTGGTCTGTTCCTGGTGTGGGGGTGAGGGTAGGGGTTGAAATAGGGTCGTTAGTGTGGATCTGTGTAGAAGAGGTCTAATTTCGAGAACTTTAGGCTATTCACAAGCCACTAATGAGGTGCTGCGCTTCTGGTGTGGAATCTTCATAACGGGAAACATCCTTTACAACGCAACTTTTACCACGCAGTGCTTTTACATCGCAACTTTTACAACGCAAACCATTGCAACGCATTGCGCTGGGGGGGCGCTCTAGGATAGGGAATAGAATCAATGTACTATCCAACACCTTCCCTACTATCCACGGGGACTGGAGTTGGAATAGTAAATTAAACTATTCACTATCCAGCACCCCTCAACACTATGCCTTGTAAAGGCATGCGTTGTAAAACTTGCGATGTAAAAGCATGCGATGTAAAAGCATGCCTTGTGATGTCATACATCCCTCATAACCATTTGTTCGTTTTAAAAAATTCTGTCTAAGGCATTCCGTCGTGCTTTTTAGGTCTCGCACCTGCGACGCATCGCGTTGCTGCAAGGCCTATTGTCGGCGGTTCTGCTTACAAGGAGCTAAGGGAGACAAGATGTGCACGCGCAGCTTCAGGAACCGGATCAGGTCGCGCGCGCCTTCACCATCTCCTGTCTCCCTTATAGCTCCATGTTAGCAGACACACAAACGCACACACAGAGACACACACACACACACATACACGCACGCACACATAGACACCCCCCGCCCCCTCTTCTCTGCCGCCGCGCGCACACACACACAAGCGTACAGAGAGACACACCCCCCCCTACAACTAAGCCCCACTCACCTCATTGGCGCCCTCTGGACTTCTTCAGCCTCCGCGGGGCTCTCCCTCCGGCATGGGAGCACTGCGACTCCACTGCTTCTCTGGCCAGGCGCGGGCTTCAGAAGACGGAAGTCCCGCCCCACCACAGGTTTCGTTTCAGGAATGCACGCGCACGTCTTATTGTCTGCAGTGGTGGAGTCACAGCGCAGGCTCCGACGACTTCAAACTGCACCTTTCAGCCTGTACCATTAGATTGCAGTGCCCAAAAATTGGTATAGAGTATTAAAATATTCTCAGTGTATCAGGGCGGGCATTTATTTCGCGATGCGCAGCTATATAAACAAGAAATGTCAACTAACAAGAGGGACCTTTAAACACTTCTCGTTAGGGCTCGCCAGAGGGTCCGACCCTCTTCTGTCTCAGTACTGGAGAGATTGGATTCAGACAGGCAGCGGGCCTGGCCGAGCTCTCCGTATTTCAGAGCTAGAAGAGCTGTGACCGCTGTGCGAGGGATGAGGTGCATTGGCGGAGCGGCGTGGGTCCCAGTACTGGAATACAGCGTGTGTTGTGTGCTGGAATAGAAGACGCCTGCTGCTGGCCAGATTGGATGGGCTGAGAGCTGTGCAAGGGTCTCACTTAAAGCATCATTCGCCCTCGTCCACTACTGTGGAAGGTTATTGCCTAAAAAGAATGAGTTGCTGGACAGCCTTCGTCCCTGCGCGTCCCCGGCCCTCTCGCATCCTCTCTCTGCTCCTCCCAGCTGCCAGGAACGCGGGTATTCAAAGGAAAGGATGTGACTTTCTTCCGCAACCGACTCTGCGCCCTTCTGCCCACGGCGCTGGTACAGGCGAGCGCAGCGCGTCCAGCAGAGAGCAGAGAATCACGCCCCGGGAGCTCACTCGGAAGTAAGTCATGGTCATGGGCCTCCTTCTTCAAGGGCTGTGAGTGGCGACAAGGAGCAGCCAGACACCTCCCGCTCCCTCGCCGACGAGCAATACCAACTCATTTTCAACACCGGTGGCCAGGGGTATCCAACTCTAGATAAAGTGTACACCCCCACCGTTCACCACATGCCACCATCAGCTAATAAAAGTCCTTTGAGTTGCTTAAGGTTGGCACCATTCACCACTGGCCGCCACTTACTACCATCCACTGTTAGGCATCACTACCCATCACTAAACACCAGTTACCGTTGGCCTAGAGGTGCTGGAACAATTTTCGATGCTACCATTGTTACATCGCTGAAATCGTAGGGATTGTGAAAAATCTAAGCGTCATCCAAATAAACCAAGTGTAAAAAATATGCTATACTTTTCGGGGTGTGGTATACAGACATGGTGCATTTTGTCGGAAATAGCCCCTAAATGTACACAGACAAGCAGTTTTAGTGATAAAACTATGTAGCTCACAGCCGAAATAGTGTGTGGAATTCGGGTATCGGTGAATATTTGTCATTTGTGCATCGGCATTAAAGTGTTTTAATTTTCTTTGTTGCTATTAAGATCTTTGTTTCCATCACAGTTTAGAATGTGCTTCATATTTGCTCTCCTAATTGATGACACATTTTGAAATATGTGTCTAGTTCATTTACAGGTATTTACATTTTTGTGTTTGAATACAAATTTACAGCCTGCATATACAGCCTTTCCTTTTATACTCCTTGTAACCCAGCAAGATTGTCACCTAGGTCCCTTTTACAGAATCTTCTCACTTTACAGTCAGAGAAAGAAAAGTACACACCGGTTTCACTGTTAAAAGAGAAAGCAGCAATTAGTCCGAAAAGATAGCCTGGCTTTCGCCATTTGTCTTTCAACGCATAGCATAGCAAATGTCAGCACATAATTTAAAGGCATTGTTATTGCTCATTCACCTTCTGCACTACAGCATGGTTATTTTGGGGGTGCTGCAGCACCCCACACCCCTACTTCCAGTGTTTAATCACCCACCATTCCAAAAGTTACTGCAATCACCAAAACCTGCCACCATATACCACTACTCACCATCAGCAACCCTGAGTCACCGTCATTCAAGATGCTTGCGGTCTAGTCAGCACCAGTAGTCAGTACCAGTAAACATCAACCAACTCCATTCAAAACAAACACCACATGTCTAATCTCTTCCATTGTGCTCCACTCACTAGCAGCCATCACCGCACTGCACACATAATCTGCAGTGCCATCTACCACTGTTAGTATCACTAGCTACTCCAATTTACTGCAGGCCCTTTAGCTCTGCAAGAGTCACCAGTGAACCCCAAACACTGGAAATTCACACTAGTTCTCCTCACACCTCACTCTGCTCTATTCACCAGATCTCCACTCCACTTACCACTACTCAGTACCAATAAGCACCAGTCACCAGATGCTAACAGTTATAGATTTCCCCAGAGAAATGTCATACCCACGTTCATTTTTTAAATGTACTTTATTACATTTTTATCAACAAATCAGCCAGAGTGACAACAGAATATTTTGTATGGTCACACATTGCTCATATATAATTAGAATAATAAAGAAAATCTTACTACTATCAGTCTTCCGGGTTCCTCCTGTCATTGGAACCTGGCTTTCGCCCACACACGGTGTTCTGCCATTTCCTTGCATACGCGACCCCCTGAGGAAGCGCACTGATGTGCGAAATGCATTGGGGATTCTAAAACCATGTGGATCTTATACATGTTGTTTATGTATGATTGACTTTGGAAAATTACGTTGTGACTATTCAATCATATGAAGTAAATATGATGTTCAACGAATAAACAGTTGAAACTATGACAAATATCCTGGAGTAAATCCATCCTTTTATTTGGAATACATTTGTGAACAAACATTTAGCATTTTTTCATGCTCAAGAGTACTACAGGTCATTCTTACTCGTAGTAAGATTTTCTTTATTATTCTATTGCTAGCACCTCGGGATCCAGGAGGTGAACACCTGTAGTACCTATAAGATTTGAAAACTGATTACAATTCTTCTAGACTATCATTACAAGGGAGTGCAGTGGCCTTCACTATTTCATATATAAGTAGTACAGTCATTATGAGTGCTTCCATCAATATTGACATATCCTTTACAATGGGCTATTTCCAGCTCAATATCTGATTTTCCTTTTAAGTAGGGGCTTTCACATTGGACTTGTGTTATTATGTATAGATTAACAATGGTCGACATCTTGTTCTTCTGGGGCTCTCTACACTCGTCTCATAGTGTCCAACTAATCTTAGCTCTTCCGGGCAAACCCTGTCTTACCCATGCTCTTATGGGAAGTTACTTAATTGGCAGTTAAAGTTGAGGTAGCTTCTTTGCTATGTGAATTTACATGTACAACATATGTATTCACATCTAAATCACACATTCAGGTGTGAGGTGCAGCAGGAGCCACATAAAACTTGAAAGTTTAGATGCAGAATAAACAATAAAGAGGTCCTTGGAATGTTTTTCTGCTGGTAGCATTTTTTGTGTCTTCAAAGAATGCCACATATTCCCTGGGCCTTTGGCGAGGTGATATTTTGGCCAGTAATCCCACTCTAATAATTGTTCCAGCACCACGGCACACATTTATGTCGGCCTTCCTTGTGTTAATTGAAAAGAAGGTGCTATTTTAGGGAATACATGGGTCTACAGTTAAATACTTTTTCATACACTTATAAACATTTAACGAGTTGCATTGCGTGAAATCACTAGCAAACGTGTATACCGTCAAGTTATTAAACAGAAATTGAGAAATGAAGGGATAATTTTTATGGAGCTCTTGATTCTTCATATTTCCAAGTTACCATGATTTAATGAGGTATTCCATTTAACGTTTCAAAAGCCCCTTGTTTCCTATTTCTTTACATGCTGAAAGTGGCCACCTGCCTTTTCCTTTAGTTTTCTTCACTTTTGATGCATTCGTTGCACCCGTGCAGTTGACGCGATTTTAACATAAGTAATGAAAACAAAAGGAAACGGCGGTTGCTTTCAGATGTAAAGAAATTGGAAACAAGCATTTACAATGCAATAAGTCTCGCATTTACCCAAGTTTAAGCTACTCGTATTGTATAGGATAATGCATTTTATTTATGTTTTAAAAACCAAAACATAAATAAAAGGCATTGTCATTTACAATGCCAATAGCTCAAAGTCGCGTAAATGCAAAACCTATTGCATTGCAAATGCTTGGTATTCCTTTCAAAGACTGTTGGTGCTAAAGAGTCCATTTTGGGTGGTGTGCCTTCTGTCCAAATTTGGAATAAGGTTCTGGTCCTTTCCCGTAGGAGATATTGCATCCTAAAGTTCGTCCGTAACTCAGATATGCCATATTACTGTTTTCACCCTACTTGGAGCCCCGCTGTGGGCAGCTGGCTATTTCCACGCTTTTTATTTTTCATGCAGTAGGGACTGTAGCCCCATGCATGGGTGGGTCAAAAATCATAAGTTGCTCTCCTCCAAGCCGATGTTTTATCACTGAGCCTTGCAGATCTACAGCTACTTATAATTATTATGGATTTGGTGAAGTCGCAGTGCCCCATGAGTAACTAAACACACCCCTGTCCAAAATACTAATTCCCACTTGTAGATGCATGTGGTGGGACAGGCAGCCACAGTGACTCAGATGTGTCCCATACATTCACTAGAGACTTGCTTTCTTCCTATTTTGTAAATAGAGACACAGTAAAAGAAGACCTGTGCACTGGATGAAGGTGCATGTTTCTGCATTTTCCTCCTGCGGTGACCGCTCATGTCTAGGAGCTGCCAAAGGAACAGATGCTGCCAGTTCTAAATATTCACAGGAAACGCAAACATTGCTAAGCAACCCTGTACTTGTGAAACCATTTTTAGGAACGCAGCCAAGGGAGTTATGCCTTGGCGCGCTCTGCAATGGCTCCTTTTTTCAAGGCTCTCTCTGCCTGTGTGCAGGAAGAGATTAGACGTTCTTTCTACCTCTGTAGACGCCGGTACAAAGCACATCAACCCACTGACATTGATAGGGTCGGACAGGGGAGATGGATGTAAACAGGAAATCTCCCTAGCCCTGCAGGAAGGCAGCGTGTCATATTCACAGAGGTAACTCCACTGCTCACATTGACTCTGGTGTGACGACCTCTTGTGGATCCCATTGTGAAGGTGTTCACTTGATATTGTGTTCAGATTGATGGGAAGCAAACAAGTGTGACTTCTTTCGGTGAAATTATAGGGGGATCTTTGTTTTGCCCCAATTACCGCCTCACACATGTATGCAGCCAAGTTCACCAACATCTTCCTAAACCAATCGACCTCTAAACCTTTCTGTCCTTTGTCACATCATTTTGACCATTCTGTCATTGGAGTTTTGTGAAAGTCTTGTTTGTAGTTTTTCTGCTAGCTTCTTATGTCCCGCTGAAGTCAAATTCGTCTTTGCCTTAGAGATGCAAAGTTTTCAGTCTGTGTGTGCTGTCTGGAAGATGTTGGTTTAGTCAAACCCATCCTGAAATGTGTAGCTGATTCAGAATATTGTGTCAGTAGCCTCACATTGGATAGACATACTAGAGTGAACTACTTCTTCACTGCTTTTTATGTCGAGCTGGGTAGCGCATGCGCTGCTCTGCGAGTCATGCTCGATTGAGGTACGGCATAGAAGCGCTGCCCATTTCCCACCCATCTTTCCAATTGGCTTCTGTTACTGTCTTTGCAAAATTGTTGCTTTTCATTTGTGAATAGGCTTAGTAGTCCCTCCTTGGTACCGCCTTCTGTGCATTTGTAACCTCTTATAACTACTGGACTATTTACTTGTGTTGTTGCACAGTCTGCTTTCTAAGCCATTGACCACTATTTTCTTTAATGATCTTCCCCTATTCCTCCCACAACATTGCAGCAGGCAGCCTGCTTTTATATTATTTGTATTTAAATTATAGCGTGGTCCGCTTTCACTTTAGGGCCCGTGCTTATTTAATTATTTAATTTAAAGCGTGGGCCACTTTCACCTTAGCGGCTGCACTTATTTATTTAGTGAACAGCGCTTTCCGCTTCCACTTTTAAATTAACTTATTTTCACTTTGGGTGAAAACGCACCATTTGCTCTCTCACTTTAATGTTTCACTTTATAAGCTGCTTGCTGCAACCTGAATATGGCGAGCAGTGTCTAAAGAAAGGGGCGTGGCCTCCATTAGAGTTGTCTTGCATTTGCGAGAGTTTGAGATATTGGCATTGAAAATGACAATGCCTTTAACGCTCACAAATGAGAGACCTATTGCATTGAAAATGCTTGTTGGATTAGGTGTGAGAGATCACCTTTCATCTTCCAAAGTAGTAGTATCTACTTATAACTGCATTTTTTCTTGAGCTTACAACTGCATTTTTTCTTGAGCTTACCTCCTACACAGAAATAGTAGTTCCAGTCTCTTGTGCAGACAGACTTGCCAAAGACTTCAAGTCTGACACTGTTTGTGGTAAAGCTAGAGCGAAAGGCTTTTTAGGGAACACACCTAAAGTCTAACATTAGTCCAAAATATGCAAATTGCTTATTAAAGCTCAGTAGAGTTTGTGACAATTTGTGAGAATTATTGATAGACTGGTTCACTCACTTCAGAAGGATCTAATTAATGATGCAGGAAACCTAGGTCAGCTGTATCTATTAATTTCATGAGAACTAAAGATACACATAAAGCATCCAGCACAGATGTGGCTAAAATAGTGACTTTATTTCCTTTTGCACACAGCCTTGGTTTCCAGGCTAAATAGCTAGGTGTGCAAGTGCGGCACAATATAAGGTCTGTATTTTGCAATGTGATAAATGTGTTAAATGCAGGGCTTTAATTTAAGTTGGATGAAAAACGTGTGTGTGTGTGTGGGGGGGGGGGGGTCGAAGTTATGTGACCTCTATAATTAAGATCAGGGCTTAAACATGTAAACTACATTTTTGTGATACACATAGTATTTTGGGTCCTTTCTGAGCTATTTTTTTGTAATTGTATAAGATATAGAACACATACATACACCTAAAAACCCACTAGGACTATTTGCTTTGAAGATGGTTGTTAACTGCTTAAGACAGATGAGTAACAATGGTTTTGTTGTAAATAATAATGAGTGTTTCAATTCTGAAATCGTAAAACTCAGAATTTACCATTACTGAGGCCTGTGAAAGGGGTAGTGGTCTCCATAGTGGCATAATCACTCCCTTTATGTTCACTCTGTTAGACATGTACACAGTTTTTCTCCCCACATCTACCCCATCTACATATATTACAGCTATTCTCTTTACTCTTTACCTATTTTCGCTGTATCCTGAATCGCCTTCTCACATCTTTCACGTCACCACCCCCAAACACACAACACTCCCATTCACCTATAAGCACCACATTTTTTTTTTACTTTCGCCTTCTTGGGACACACTTGCACTGAATTACAGTTTCAATTGGAGTACGTGACATTGCGCTGTGCTCTGCTGAGCGGCCAAAGATTAGATGCCCATGTATTCTGAATACATTTTTGACCCAATGACAGACACTATTAGAAACTCGCACTGCCTTCGGCCTCAACTCCGGATCTCTCAATCGTGATCCGGTATGGTGGAGACTCAGTATAAGTATGCACCACATAAGAGTGCTGTGCTACACACAAAACATCCAGAAACACAACATCCTGAAATTAGCTTACACTATTAGGGAATACAGGATTAAGTAAAACATGTGAAATATAAACAAGATCTAAATCGCTGACATGGATTATTTGAACGTTTTTTGCATGCATTGTTAAGAAATCAATCCTTTTTTGCCACTAAACTTAAGAAAATGAGTATCGGTACTGAGACTAGAGATGGTAGAGTTGCAGTCAAATCTGTTTTCAGTTTAGATTGGGCAATTTAACAACTCGTATCCTCTAGGGACGAGGACGTTGCACAGAGAGTTTCGCTTTTAAAATTAAACTGTGCAATGGAAGAGCCAATACTTTTGTTTAAATTAGAGCACCAGGTTTTATGGACGCAAGGAGCAGTGGAGCAGCTTAGACGATGTAACGCTTGCAGCCTGTTTATTGTTTTCTGCCAGTCTAGGATGTAGCAAGAGCTGATTGAAGTTGTTTCACCTGAGGCTTAGCTTTATCCTTGATTCTTTCATGGAATTCCAGACCCTGCCCAGACTTGCTGAGGAACCGAGTGTGAGGAGAGGAGACCCAGGATGCTGAGTTGTGTTGATGTGAATGGTGCTGTTGGGGAAACTGTCTTGGTTGTCAGTGTGCTGTGGGCATCGCTGGTATTTTTACAGGAGAGGGTAAGTCTGGGGTAAAAGTCAGAACTACCAAGTGTCGGATCCCAAATCCTGAATTCTGTGGTGGTGCAATGCTCAGCAAGAATAACAAAGATTGTGACATACTACTCACCGTTTGAGCAAGAAAAGTGTTGAAATTATACCACTTTGGTTCACCCAACAGCCTGTTTGATGTTAAAGCTTTGAGGACTCGCCTTACTGATTAACCCTAGAGATTCTTAAGTCTGTTTGAGGTGCCAGTTAATTGCATTATTGTCAATATGGTGTGATTCTCAGACCTGCATAGCAATCCTTTTTCTTGGTTTCACCCTCTTAGTCTTGAAAAATAGGTTCGTTGCACATGCTTATTACTCTCCCTGCTGTTTTCATGTTCTTTGTTTTAGAGACATTTATATTAGGTTTAGAAAATATTAGTATTTTACATACACTTCTAAAAGTTTTCTCATATTTCTGTTCGAGCTAGTTATACTTCATCACCTCAGAAGTTCATGCTATAGATACAGCAATATTAGCAACTCAAAAAGTACTATTACACCATTAATACATTAAACTATTTTGGCACAGTGTACATCCTAGATGGACAGTGTTGTAAAATAGGTCGATCTTTTGACATAAAAGACCAAGTCTTACAGTAGCGCCCATGCTAACTAATGGAGCTTTTGCTTTATGGAGTATTCTTGGATCATTTTGGAGGTTCGCTAACGTGCTCTTGGAGGCGCGCACAAGAATCCCTTTGGGCTCCTGAAGCACCGGACGCCTACTGAGCTGAGAGGAGATGAGGGTAGCGTCTTGGATCCCAGTGTCACTTGCGGCTGACACCACCAACATGCTCCCGCACCCAGAGGCGCACATAAGAATCTCCTTGGGCTCCTGCAGCGCAGGACACATACAGAGCTGAGACGAGGTGGGGCAGGATCTTGGGCCCCAGCATCACAAGAATCCCCTTGGGCTCCCGCAGCGTGGGTCACACCTGAGCACATGCCCGGGCCAGTCTGCGCCAATCAGAGCCCGGAAGAGACTGGGCTGGGCCACCTCCCTAAGCTCTTCGAGCCTGGACATTAAGGTACTGACTTAAGCATATTAATGAGACTCACAATTTGAGACTTATAGAAAGAGAAAGTCTGCCTTATCTTGAGTATTTCTCTCGCCAGTAATTGCTAGATGGGCAAACGAAAAGCGACTGAGGGCGGGGGCAACTAGGAAAGGGAAGAAGAAAAAAAAATACCAATGCACGTTGGTAGAAATCTGGTGCTCGATCGCATTGACAATCTTTTGGTTGAATGCGTGGATATTTTATAACACTAAGCAGTCGCCTCCTATCATAAGTCGCTCTATGTTAAATACAAGCACAAGCCCTAGCACTATGCCAGTCATCCCCAAAATGTTTATGAAGTCTATAACTAAAAGGTCTGTATCATGCCCCTACATACTAATTTTTTTTAAATAGAGGGTGTTATCTGTATTGTCAGAAGAAGACTCTCCGAGTGCACCTGTAAAAGATTTCCCTTGCAGCAATAGGTTCTTCCCTCTGTTAGATTTGACCAACACTTCCCAAGATCCCTTTGCGTGTCCAATAACAGTGGCCTCAGGAACAACAACAACAGCATCTGGAAAGTATGACAACCAGGCAACTCGTGAGCTCACGGCAGAGGTGGGGGCCCTGCCCTGAGGTCTATGATAATTGAACTCACATGGCTAGTGAAACAGTTTCTGGAAGTCAGTTGTAGTTCTTGCAGAAATATGAGCAGCCTAAATTGATAAGACCCAGATCACCCAGCCACCCTCCAAGCTGCGAATGGCCCTTCCTACACTTACTAGACCAGAGCTCTCCCAGGAAAGCAAGGACCGAATTCATTGGGTACCCGATATAAAACGTCCTAAAGAAAACCCCATACTGTATCCAAGGCTAGGTTGGGACTTTCCTGGGTTGAATAGTCATAGCCAGTGGAATGGAGCTGTATCAAGCAAGATAGGAAGCCAACTCAACACACAGAAGGAGAGTCCAAAGGTTACGGCGCATATATAATAATTTTTATGGCAAATGTACCAAAATTAGCAAGCGAGAATTGGTACGAGGGTGAGGAATCACTAAAAAATAATACATTGGATCAGACACGTGAGGGGTTGCCTTTCATTCATAAGAGACTATATCTTAAGGGCAAGAAATCACCAGACCAGCCCCACGATTCCTCTTTCGATAGCATAGAGCTATTGCTAAAAAGTGAAGAATTGGTTGAAACTCTGATATCCCTTGATATTAGAACCTGTCCACCTGGCATATCTACCATTGAATTCAAGCAACGCATGTCTATTGGTCAGGCAGAAGTACTTTGTCCACACACAATTGATCTTCCCAGCCAAGATTCTACTACAGGAGCAGTTGATTGACTCATAAACACGACTCCAGCAACTGCTGGTTATTATCCCACTGAGCTTTCTCCTCTTACAAGCCGTCCCCACACAGAGGACAGTTTGCTGTTATGCAACAGTGGTGGGATCAGTGGAGACAAGTGGAAACCAACAGTAGAGGGATATCAATGTGTAAGAGGCCCCTCACAGATCCTAGTTTAGTAGCCCAAGATAGGGCAGAGGGGCTTATTATTATTAGAAACGAAGAAAGCCTGAATAATGTGACTTACGCCAGCCTAGACCAAGTGGTAAACTTAAGGCTTGTCTCTTCGAATGTAGCAGGGTTAAGCAACAAATTGTCCCTCCCTCATTGGAACAACTTTATGGAGGGCTATGACATTTGCCGTTTGCAAGAAAACGGGTGCTTAGCTCCCTTATATAAATTGAGGTACATTTGTTACTATTGTCCTGCAGTCTCAACCGGGAGAGGCCGCCCAGCTGAGGGGTTGTTAATTTGGGTCGAAATAGCCCTGGGCTGTAAGATCATACTCTATTGACTGTTCAGTCAGCCCAGATATAATGGGGGTTTGCCTGAAAGGATGCAAAGGCAAATCTATGGATATTTATAACCTAAATGCCAGAGGCACAAGGGGAGTAGTCAATCTGCTACCATCAAACATCTAGAAGAACTCTTGGATAAAAGAACTACCCAAAATCCATTGTTGATAGCAGGCGATCTGAACATCACATTAGAGCCTTTAGATAGAAGCGATGTGACTGAGTCAAACGAGGAAGACGCTGAGTGGTCCGTCCCTCCTTTAGATCTCTCCCCGATTAAGAAATGGTCCCAATTAGCACTTCAAGTAAAAGTTTTAATCCTAGAGTACTGGCTAAGGGCAGCCAACGAAAGGACCAGCTCAGATAAAATGGGTGCTGATACTTTTAACAGGGTACACAGCCCTAGCCAAATAGACTGCATCATGATAGATTTGCAACTATGGGGCGAAGTCATTGATATGTCCGTGGAAGAAACTATTGATAGGGACCATAACCCACTCAGTTTGAGTATGAGCGCTTCTTGGGGTGGACCTAGTATACAGACGCAGTCTACCAGTTAACAAAGGTAGTCCAGACATCCAGTGACCAACGCCTCTTACAGTGGCGCAAGATAATCCTAAACGAAGAAAAATTATCTGGGTTGCACAATGACCTGCTGGAAGGCGTGACCAAACTGGAGCTGTTCTATGAGAAAACAGGAGGGTTAGTCGAAATAACTAATGCCCATACAGACCCCTTCAAGCAATTAGGCTCATATTTCACTGTAGCTAGGCATCAGCCAACACCCGGGAACATCAAAAGGGACCCTAAAGCTTGGTTTAACAAAGAGTGTAGAACCTCTTGAATCCAGTTATCCAAGCAAATAAATCTACAGATAGAGGACACATAAAAACTGCGAAGAAGAAATAGATAAAAGCCAAAAGAGAGTGGAATGAATTACATTGTCAGCAAATCAAGGAAACCTGTGAAGCAAGAGATTCGATACGTTTTTGGCATTAATAGTATGGGGCTATGAAGCAGGAGCGCCATCTCCTCCAAATTATATCTTGGCATCTGCCTGGGATGATCACTTCCACCAACTTTATCAAGACAGTCATGCATCACCATCTAAAACAGCCGAGTCACCAGACAGTGACCTTTTTTCAAGGAGGGACATTGAAGCAGCTGGTGGCAGAATAGTCCAGTCAAAAGCTCCAGGCCCCGACTGCATATCAGGAGACCTTTTTCTATCCGACAAGCAGAGTTAGTCCTGCTACATTTTATTGTTTTCAAATTCCATAGCAAGAGGTGCTCTGATCCTGAGCTTTTGGCGAGGGGCCGAGGTGGTCCCATATATAAAAAAAAGGGGATAGAGAATGCCCATGTAATTATAGGCCCATTAGCTGAATGGATGCAATACAAAAAGTATTTTGCCAAGCGCTTTTACAGAAAATACAGACGTTGGCTTATGAAAACTCAATTTTAACATCTTTTCAAACTGGTTTCAGGGTAATAAACTGGGGCAGTCGACCAGGTGTTCCTGCGGTTCACTGACACAACATTGATGTAAAAAATATCAATGTTAAAAATATTGAGTAGAAAATATAGATAACAAAAATATCGACTCCTATACTTAAACAGGTAAGTACAAAAATATTGACTAAAAAATATTGATTTAAAAAATATACATCAACTTTTATATAAATATAAAATAATATATATTAAATATTAAATATAATTTTCACTAAATGTAATATTCATTTTAATAAAATATAATAAATACACTTAAAAAAACATAAACAAAATACTGTATGCATATATTTACTTTAAAACAATCAAACTATTCTTTTTTATTTGTTAAACGTTTAAAATAATATATAAACAAAAAATGTATATATTAATGATTTAAAATCGAATAAAACAAACATCTATAATAAATTAAAACATTGAACTATTAAAAAATATTTAAACTTACATTTCATAACACAATCAGTGCAACATTTGGTAAAAGTGTTGGATAGCAAAGGGGTAAAAATAACTATTCCCACTTCAGTGAGAGCAACAGTAGGGAAAGTGTTGAATAGCGGAGGGTTAAAATTAAATATTCCAACTCCAGTGAGTGCAACAGTAGGAAAAGTGCTTGATAGCGGAGGGGTAAAATTACTACTCCCACTCCAGTGAGTGCAACAGTAGGGAAAGTGTTGGATAGCGGAGAGATAAAGATTACTATTCACACTCAAACAGTAAAAAAAATAATAATAATATATTTAATTATTTATTTATTTTTCCGCTTCAAAACAGCGTTGCTAAGACGCCGCCACTAGCCTCACAATGCATGTGCAGTCGATGGAGCAACAGCCATAAATACACAAGACCAAGTTCATTCATGTATGAGATGAAAAAGACGAGACACCAATTCGTTTTGCACTAGGATTTAATGTGCAAAAAAGAAGCAATATTTACCCCCTTCCGAGCTCGCGTCGGCCAAAGGCCGACCCAAGCACTACCTCGCGAGTGCTGCGCACGACCGTTGGCCGACGCAGCCCCGCTCGTGCAATAGAACGCTCGCACTGCGGCGGAATGTCCTCTGCTGTAAACAGGTTAAAAATTGAAAAATTAAATATATTGTAAGAAAATGCATTATAATAATTACATATAACAAAAACCTAAAAATATATAAAATAATAAATAAATGTAAAACAAAATACTTTTTTATACTAGAAAATATTTACAAACATAAAAAAGAATTAATACATAAATGTATTTATTTTATTTTCTACCCAATAACACCACACCAAAAACAAAACACCAACAATTTTTATTACATTTACTTCCATAGTTACCATAATTAATAATCAATTAAAAAAAGTATAAACAAAAAAACTAATAAACATTGACTACACACACTTTAATACTATAATATCCACAACACACAATTAAATTAAGCTATAAAATAAAACACAATTAAAACGTATTTTTAAATTAAAAACTATTACTATTAAGAACTAATAATTCAGTAATTAAAATGGATTTAATACCCGCCCTTTACCCCTTAAAAAGTAAAAACAAACACAAAAATAATTATCCAAAATAATTAACATTAACTAACAACTAAATATTAATTAAACACAAATTACTTACCACCCTTTACTCCTATAAACACCACAACACACACCTAAAATTAATTACACAATTACCAAAATAACATTTTAATTAATATCGATTAACAAAAAAGAATAAAGAATAAATAAACTACTAAAGACCCTTTACCCCTATTAACCCCAAAACACACCTAAAATTAATTACACAAATAACATAATTACCAGTTAATTAAAATTAATTAAAAACCAATTAATAATTCAACACTTCAATATTTTTAAAATCGATATTACTTACCTTAAGTCTATATTCTTGACCACAATATTCTGGCTATCGATGTTACTGAACCAATATATTTATTGCTCAATATTTGTGCAACTCGATATTTTTTACTCAATATTCTATCTGTACACCGTTCCGCCTTCTCCTCCTTTACTGGAAAATGGCGGTCATCAGCAAGGGTATCCGGTACATAGCCTTCATCGATTTGAAGACAGCGTTCGACCTAACCCAAGATAGAAGCTGTGGCAGGTACTTCACGACATGGGAATTCCAACTGAAATTCTAAAACTAGTCATAAGGCTACACGGAGACAACTTTGCCAGAGTGAGATGGGTACGCAGGGTCAACTTACAGATCCAATCCCTGTCGCCAGAGGAGTACGGCAGGGATGCGTATTGGCGCCCACACTCTTCTCACTTTACATGAATGACATATTACGATTTCTTTCCCTGAAGCCTGCTGATGCTCCAACTTTAGGCGGGGAAAAGATTGTGACCCTCCTCTTTGCAGACTATACTTTGCTGGTGTCCAAAACCCAGAGCGGGCTCCAGTTACTCCTAGATAGATTTTAATGCTTTTGTAATAGGCAGGGCCTAGTAATAAACACCACCAAAACTACATTTATGACTCTAAACCCTCACAAATCTTATAAGGGCAGACCATCACTGGGAGGAGTATCGCTAGAAAGAGTAAACATGTTTGAATATTTAGGCATTAAACTGTCTGAGAAAATGTCATGGAAACCCCATGTCCAAAAGATGGCCCTGAAACACAAACATATAGTAGGAGCCCTAGGGAAGGAACATCACCTGTCAACAAGCAAACATGAAGCTAAGGCACTACCAGTCTATGATGCAAAGGCAGTTAACTCTGCCCTGTATGGGTCAGAACTGTGGCGCTCACCAAATCAGAGCACAATTCCTGAGGAATCTGGTTTTGCTACCCTAGAGCACTCCACTTCACCCTTTAATGTTGGACATGGGTAGGAGACCGATAAATTATATTGCTAAGCTCCGCCTGCTGCTATTCTGGGTTATAATTAGAGCCTTATTTAGATTTAATTCTAATACCGCTCGGCAAAAAACTGTACATCCAGAGCGGGTGGCATAACAACACATTAGCATTACGAATTGCCCTGGGTGCAACATCCACATAGAAATCCATTCCCCATGTTATGTTTGTATGTCCGGCTTACGCACAGCCTAGATCGAAGTGGCTAAAATCTATTTGTGGGCAAATGGGCACATGAGATTACCAGGCGGATATGAGAATTCTCAAATCTGACGCCAGACAATTGTTTGCCTGCACAGTTGCCAAGTTTCTTGGCCACATGTGGCGCATCTGGCAAAGAGCGCAGGCTCGAAGGTCATGAAGTCGTATTGGCACTTTATAGAGATTGATCAGTTAATCTAATTACAAAGATGTTAGAATTATGTATTACCTGTTTTTATACTGTAGTGTAAACTTTCAAAAGCTGAGGTATGTTTTATTCTAATGTTTAATTTCTCAAAGGTAACTGGTGCATTTTAAACAATTAATTAGAAGATTCATTTTGATGATAATTTATGATGAGTTATGATGGAGGAAAACTTTTATGGCATATAGCCGAAATAAAGTATTTGACTGACTGGGAAAGTTCTGATCACTTTTTGTTCGCCTTGATTTATTCTAATGTTATTTTCAATTGAATAATGCTGACCTAGTTTTAATATATACTGATTGATGGCACCTATATTTTCATTTGTCTGGGCAAAACAAAGAGTTCTTTACTGAGAATAAACTCAGACTGACTGGATAGTACCTAGGAAAGAAATATAGAGCAATGCCTGCAGAGAGTAATGTGTTCACCCTTTATGTAAATGAAAAATTACATCACCTCAACACCATGAACTATGTAGAGCCTATTGTGAGGACTGAATTTTACCAGTCGCCTCTGAAGGCCAAAGTATCATATCCATTCCATTAAGATCACTATATATGTTTTTGGACCTGGTGTGTTTAAATGCTTTATGTGGCTTAAAGTAAGGTGGCGTCACTTTCATCACAATGGGAGTAATTTAATGGTTAGTTAGCTAAAACTATGTTGATGGTTTAAGGCGGAATTTTCTCTGGACAATTGAGTCAGCAAAGTGTGTTTCAATGTTCAGTAAGGACAATAAACTGTCTCTGTGAGGAATGCTCTCGCTTTTCAAAATCCAAGCATTAATTATTTAAGCATTTTAAAAAATTGGTAGACAAGATTTGTTTGATATAATGACTGCATGCCACTGATAGGGTGAGGTTTTAATCCGTAAATAAGATATTTTACAATTTCTGTGAATGTAGCTGGTTAAAAATATTAAGTGTAAAGAAAGTTGGCAAAATTCAATTGGGATTAGCATTATAATAAAACAGTGATGTACAGCTTGTTTCATAGAGTGTGATGTTCCTTATTTAGGCATGCTCTTGGGATGCCCTGGGGGCATTTGTTCTGTGCACCGATTGAAGCTCCGCTTGAAGCTCAATAGAGGGTTCCATGATGACTGACCTCATACTCAGATTATGAAGATTTATTGGGCGAAGCCAAACCAAAAGGCCATCTCTCGTTGAGTGACTGCAGTAGAAAGGTCCTATACTACTAATAAGAATGGCAGGTCTGCATCTGGGTTAATGGCGTAAACGACGAGCTCACCCATCGTTAGAAGTTGTTTGAATGCAGAACGAATCCAGGCCTCGAATTACATTTTCAGTAATTAGCTTAAATTATTGTTGAAAATCTGAAGTAAAGTACATTTAGAATTATAAGAACAGTTTGGCAGCCAGATATGTAGATCACTGAGCCGCATTAATGTAGTGTGATGTCCTTATGCATGGGTGCACATTTTTAAAGCTTTTCTGTAAGTCTGGGGTGTACCGAGTAAATAAACCGTTGCAAATATTGCATCTCAGCAGCCGTGTGGCGCATTGACCTGCAGAACAATGCAAGGCATATTGAGTTTACTTAAGCATTCCACCCAGACTGGATGGGATCAAATCAACACATGAGCATCCAAAAAAAGGGCTAGCGTTGGGGTTTTTCAAAAAAGCCTTAAGACAAAAGAGATTTACAAAAGGGGGTGGTGATGAACAGAGTGTCTGAATTGAGCAGACCACTCTTACCCAGTCCAAAGATCAGGGCTTGATCCATCACCGTTATTTATCTCACTGCCCCATCCCAGCTCAGAACCTGGCTATATGCAAATCAGTCTGTCCCTGGCCCAGTGCATCATGGGAACAGGGCAGACTAAACTACCAAGCCAATTCTTTACCAGAAAGGAGACAAGCTACCGGGGACCGGTTTCTGGCACTTCAGCCTCTTCGGCCCGGCTTGCTTGAATCCTGATGGAGCAGTGAGAAAGGGACTCATGTCTGAGTATACCCTGCCACACCTATAGTGGCCAAAATCGATTTACAAAAGGGGGTGGTGATGAACAGAGTGTCTGAATTGAGCAGACCACTCTTACCCAGTCCAAAGATCAGGGCTTGATCCATCACCGTTATTTATCTCACTGCCCCATCCCAGCTCAGAACCTGGCTATATGCAAATCAGTCTGTCCCTGGCCCAGTGCATCATGGGAACAGGGCAGACTAAACTACCAAGCCAATTCTTTACCAGAAAGGAGACAAGCTACCGGGGACCGGTTTCTGGCATTTCAGCCTCTTCGGCCCGGCTTGCTTGAATCCTGATGGAGCAGTGAGAAAGGGACTCATGTCTGAGTATACCCTGCCACACCTATAGTGGCCAAAATCGATTTACAAAAGGGGGTGGTGATGAACAGAGTGTCTGAATTGAGCAGACCACTCTTACCCAGTCCAAAGATCAGGGCTTGAGCCATCACCGTTATTTATCTCACTGCCCCATCCCAGCAGTGAGCTAAAAAACGGTGTTGGATCTAGCCCTGATCTCTTGACTGGGTGAGAGCTTTCTGTTTAATTCAGAGACTCTGTCCCTCACCACCCCTTGTTGTAAATATTTTTGTCCACCCTAAGCGTGGAAGGGTATTCTCAGATGTGAGACCCTTGCTCATTGCACCATCAGGATTCAAGCAAACCGGGCCGAAGACGGCTGTAATGCCAGAAACCGGTCCCCGGGAGCTTGTTTCCTTCCCAGTGTAAGAATTGGCTTTTGTAGTTTGGTTTGCCCTGTTCCCATCATGCACTGGGACAGGAACAGACTAATTTGCATACAGCCAGGTTCTGAAACTGGGATGGTGCAGTGAGCTAAAAAACGGTGTTGGATCTAGCCCTGATCTCTTGACTGGGTGAGAGCTTTCTGTTTAATTCAGAGACTCTGTCCCTCACCACCCCTTGTTGTAAATATTTTTGTCCACCCTAAGCGTGGAAGGGTATTCTCAGATGTGAGACCCTTGCTCATTGCACCATCAGGATTCAAGCAAACCGGGCCGAAGACGGCTGTAATGCCAGAAACCGGTCCCCGGGAGCTTGTTTCCTTCCCAGTGTAAGAATTGGCTTTTGTAGTTTGGTTTGCCCTGTTCCCATCATGCACTGGGACAGGAACAGACTAATTTGCATACAGCCAGGTTCTGAAACTGGGATGGTGCAGTGAGCTAAAAAACGGTGTTGGATCTAGCCCTGATCTCTTGACTGGGTGAGAGCTTTCTGTTTAATTCAGAGACTCTGTCCCTCACCACCCCTTGTTGTAAATATTTAAGACAAAAGAAGCATGATGCTGGACAGAGAAACAGCCGATAGGTCAAACACTCCGTGCACAACGGCATCCCAAAAGGGCCAAAAATCCCCCGAGGACAAGCACCTCAAAGTAACAAGCATTGGAAATGCAATAGGTCTCGGATTTATTTGAGTTAGGGCTAATGGCATTGTAAATGGCAATGTCTTTTAGCCATGTGTTATGGAGTGTATGCATGTGGTGTGTAGTGGAATTATGTGGGTTGGATTGGAATTGTAGCAATGGTTGCATGCTGCGCTTTAGATGAATATGTTTAAAAGTAAAGTGCACCATACTGCGATTGCTACAATAGTTAATTGTGGATGCGTTAACAATTGATGTGTGCACTGATGGCTGGTGGTGTGTGTGCCTGTAGAAATTGTTCACCGATGTCTGGTGGTGTGTGCGCTTGGTGGAATCGTGCACTGCCGGCTGGAGGTGTGTGTGCCTGGTGGAAGCGCGCACTGACGGCTGGTGGTGTGTGTGCCTGGTAAAAGCGTGAACAGACGGCTGGTGGTGTGTGTGCCTGGTGAAAGCGTGCACTGACAGCTGGTGGTGAGTGCGCCTGGTGAAAGCATGCACTGACGGCTGGTGTTGTGTGTGCCTGGTGAAAGTGTGAACTGATAGCGGGTGGGGTGTGTGTGTGTGTTTGGTGAAAGGGTGCACTGACGTTTGGTGTTGTGTGCCTGGTGGAAGCCTGCACTGACGGCTGGTGGTGTTTGTGCCCGGTGAAAGCGTGCACTGACGGTTGGTGGTGTGAGTGTGTGGTGGTGGTGAGTGTGTGGTGGTGAGTATGTGGTGGTGAGAGTGGTGGGTGTGTGTGTGTGTGTGGTGTGTGTGTGGTCTTATGTGTGTGGTCTTATGTATGTGTGTGTGGTGGACTTAGTTTGAGTGTTCGTACCCTGCACACTCACACACTGCTCACCCTGCACACTCACACACTGTTCACCCTGCACACTCACACACTGCTCACCCTGCACACTCACACACTGCTCACCCTGCACACTCACACACTGTTCACTCTGCACACTCACACACTGTTAATCCTGCACACTTACACACTGCAGTCACTGTCACTCTGCAGTCACTCTCACTCTGCAGTCACTCTCACTCTGCAGTCACTCTCACTCTGCAGTCACTCTCACTCTGCACTCACTCTCACTCTGCACTCACTCTCACTCTGCACTCACTCTGCACTCACTCTGCACTCACTCTGCACTCACTCTCACTCTCTCTGCACTCACTCTGCACTCACACTCACCTCACTGCACTCACTCTGCACTCACACTGCACTCAGTCTCACTCTGCATTAACACTCACTCTGCACTCACTCTGCACTCACTCTGCACCCACTCTGCACTCACTCTGCACTCACTCTGCACTCACTCTGCACTCACTCTGCACTTCGCACTCACTCTGCACTTCGCACTCACTCTGCACTTCGCACTCACTCTGCACTTCGCACTCACTCTGCACTCACTCTGCACTCACTCTGCACTTCGCACTCACTCTGCACTTCGCACTCACTCTGCACTTCGCACTCACTCTGCACTTCGCACTCACTCTGCACTTCGCACTCACTCTGCACTTCGCACTCACTCTGCACTTCGCACTCACTCTGCACTTCGCACTCACTCTGCACTTCGCACTCACTCTGCACTTCACACTCACCTCACTGCACTCACTCTGCACTCACACTGCACTCACACTGCACTCACACTGCACTCACACTGCACTCACACTGCACTCAGTCTCACTCTGCATTAACACTCACTCTGCACTCACTCTGCACTCACTCTGCACTCACTCTGCACTCACTCTGCACTCACTCTGCACTCACTCTGCACTCACTCTGCACTCACTCTGCACTCACTCTGCACTCACTCTGCACTCGCTCTGCACTTCGCACTCGCTCTGCACTTCGCACTCGCTCTGCACTTCGCACTCGCTCTGCACTTCGCACTCGCTCTGCACTTCGCACTCGCTCTGCACTTCGCACTCGCTCTGCACTTCGCACTCACTCTGCACTTCGCACTTACTCTGCACTTCGCACTTACTCTGCACTTCGCACTCACTCTGCACTTCGCACTCACTCTGCACTTCGCACTCACTCTGCACTTCGCACTCACTCTGCACTTCGCACTCACTCTGCACTTCGCACTCACTCTGCACTTACTCTGCACTTACTCTGCACTCGCTCTCACTCTGCACTCGCTCTCACTCTGCACTCGCACTCGCTCTGCACTCGCTCTCACTCTGCACTCGCTCTCACTCTGCACTCGCTCTCACTCTGCACTCGCACTCACTCTGCACTCGCACTCACTCTGCACTCGCACTCGCACTCGCACTCGCTCTCACTCTGCACTCGCACTCACTCTGCACTCGCACTCGCACTCGCTCTCACTCTGCACTCGCACTCGCTCTCACTCTGCACTCGCTCTCGCTCTCACTCTGCACTCGCTCTCGCTCTCACTCTCGCTCTCGCTCTCACTCTGCACTCGCACTCGCTCTCACTCTGCACTCGCACTCGCTCTCACTCTGCACTCGCACTCGCTCTCACTCTGCACTCGCACTCGCTCTCACTCTGCACTCGCACTCACTCTGCACTCGCTCTCACTCTGCACTTCGCACTCACTCTGCACTTCGCACTCACTCTGCACTTCGCACTCACTCTGCACTTCGCACTCACTCTGCACTTCGCACTCACTCTGCACTTCGCACTCACTCTGCACTTCGCACTCACTCTGCACTTCGCACTCACTCTGCACTTCGCACTCACTCTGCACTTCGCACTCACTCTGCACTTCGCACTCACTCTGCACTTCGCACTCACTCTGCACTTCGCACTCACTCTGCACTTCGCACTCACTCTGCACTTCGCACTCACTCTGCACTTCGCACTCACTCTGCACTTCGCACTCACTCTGCACTTCGCACTCACTCTGCACTCGCTCTCACTCTGCACTCGCTCTCACTCTGCACTTCGCACTCACTCTGCACTTCGCACTCACTCTGCACTTCGCACTCACTCTGCACTTCGCACTCACTCTGCACTTCGCACTCACTCTGCACTTCGCACTCACTCTGCACTTCGCACTCACTCTGCACTTCGCACTCACTCTGCACTTCGCACTCACTCTGCACTTCGCACTCACTCTGCACTTCGCACTCACTCTGCACTTCGCACTCACTCTGCACTTCGCACTCACTCTGCACTTCGCACTCACTCTGCACTTACTCTGCACTTACTCTGCACTTACTCTGCACTTACTCTGCACTTACTCTGCACTTACTCTGCACTTACTCTGCACTTACTCTGCACTTACTCTGCACTTACTCTGCACTTACTCTGCACTTGCACTCACTCTCACTCTGCACTCGCTCTCACTCTCACTCTGCACTCGCTCTCACTCTGCACTCGCACTCGCTCTCACTCTGCACTCGCTCTCACTCTGCACTCGCTCTCACTCTGCACTCGCACTCGCTCTCACTCTGCACTTCGCACTCACTCTGCACTTCGCACTCACTCTGCACTTCGCACTCACTCTGCACTTCGCACTCACTCTGCACTTCGCACTCACTCTGCACTTCGCACTCACTCTGCACTTCGCACTCACTCTGCACTTCGCACTCACTCTGCACTTCGCACTCACTCTGCACTTCGCACTCACTCTGCACTTCGCACTCACTCTGCACTTACTCTGCACTTACTCTGCACTTACTCTGCACTTACTCTGCACTTACTCTGCACTTACTCTGCACTTACTCTGCACTTACTCTGCACTTACTCTGCACTTACTCTGCACTTACTCTGCACTCGCTCTCACTCTGCACTCGCTCTCACTCTGCACTCGCACTCGCTCTCACTCTGCACTCGCTCTCACTCTGCACTCGCTCTCACTCTGCACTCGCACTCGCTCTCACTCTGCACTTCGCACTCGCTCTCACTCTGCACTTCGCACTCACTCTGCACTTCGCACTCACTCTGCACTTCGCACTCGCTCTCACTCTGCACTTCGCACTCACTCTGCACTTCGCACTCACTCTGCACTTCGCACTCACTCTGCACTTCGCACTCACTCTGCACTTCGCACTCACTCTGCACTTCGCACTCACTCTGCACTTCACACTTACTCTGCACTTACTCTGCACTTACTCTGCACTTACTCTGCACTTACTCTGCACTTACTCTGCACTTACTCTGCACTTACTCTGCACTTACTCTGCACTTACTCTGCACTTACTCTGCACTTGCTCTCACTCTGCACTCGCACTCGCTCTCACTCTGCACTCGCACTCGCTCTCACTCTGCACTCGCTCTCACTCTGCACTCGCTCTCACTCGCACTCGCTCTCACTCTGCACTCGCTCTCACTCTGCACTCGCACTCGCTCTCACTCTGCACTCGCACTCGCTCTCACTCTGCACTCGCACTCGCTCTCACTCTGCACTCGCACTCGCTCTCACTCTGCACTCGCACTCGCTCTCACTCTGCACTCGCACTCACTCTGCACTCGCACTCACTCTGCACTCGCACTCACTCTGCACTCTTTCTGCACCTGCACTCACACTCTGCACTCACACTCTGCACTCACACTCTGCACTCACACTCTGCACTTACACTCTGCACTCACAACCAGGAGGTAGGGAGTCCAGGCCCCTGCTTCCATTACAGCCTTAACTCGTCCCTAAGCCCTGAAACATGCCCAGCGTCGTGTCTCCGCACTGACATCCCCACACGCACCCATCTCCCTCCCTCACCAGCACTTGCTAATTATTTTAATCAACGCGCCCCCGGACATCATCATGGCGCCCGAAAAGCACTGTTAGGAACAGAGCCCGAGCCCTAAAAACAAAAGTGAAATGTGAAGAATCTAACGTTTATTAAAACAGACATAGCCATGAGACTACTCACGAACAATATCGCTGTTGAAGTAAAGAAGCTCTGTGAATGCGGCGGACAGAAATCTGCAAAAATGCAACAGTCTAGATCTAACACCTGATTCAAAGTTACCTAAGTTAGAAGAACTTAGATTTAAACAACGGAATACAACATTCTCTGCCTTGAAAAAGAAAACGCAAATTCAAAACTGAGTGTATAGTGGAAGTTCAGATACCCATCTCACACAGGGCATACCAATCGAAAAATAACCATACCTGATGATGAAACATAATACAATTAGAACGAACCGTATGAGTCCATACATAAAAACATGAGGGTGGTGTTACTCATAACCACTCATAATATACTCGATCTGAAAATACATGAGGACTCTCTATGGTGATTACCTCCTGGCTGGTCCAAATTTTAGTGTTCCTGACAGGTCGAAAAAACATCCGTAAAAAACACTGCAATGGCGAAGACAGCTACGATTAGTCTCACATATGCTCCAAGGCATCCAGCAATTCTTTCTACAAAATTAAATGCGCTCTTGTTAAATGTGCAACCATATCTTAATTCATCAAACAAACCTGTGATACTTAAAATGCTTTTTACCTTGATCACGCTTGACACTCCACCGAATCGCGTTCTTAGCCTGTGACAACTGCTCCAGGAAACTAAGTTCACGCTTTCCTGTAACCATCCAACAATAGAGTTATCCGAGTGCTCACATCCTGTTAAACTGCTCCCATGTACTTCATAACAACCCGGCACGTACCTCCGATGTAAAATCACCAATGACGGACCACTACTTTCCCTGCAATTAATAGAGAAACGTCGGCCATCTTAAGCTGGGCGCTCAGCTAGCGTTAAAGTATGCTCTACCAATAATAGACTACCACAATAATGTGAAAAAATGCTTTAATAGAAACAGGCTCAGCGCAGCAAATTCAAAGGTGGGTTTAGGATGCGACCAGCGAAAACTGTTGCTAAGTGAGCGTCGGAAGCCGGCTTTGGGCATGAACGGCTTCTGGACAGTTTATATCAGATGCAATAAAAAAATTATTACCCTCTGGGCAGCTCGCAGATGTCTTCAGTTATCTCTGCCGTGACGGCCGAGATAATTGAAGACATATGGCCTTCTGGTGCGCGTAACAGACACCAATAGGCCATAGGCGGAGCTACGCGACCGCCTATGGCCTATTGCGTGTTCTGTTTAAAAGCAGCAAACACCCCAAGGCCAATGAAATTGGACCTTGGATTCCACAAGGGCACGAGCTTTGTGGAATCCAAGGTCCAATTTCAGATCGCCCGGAACTGGGCTCCGTCCACACTGCTTGCGCAGTGTGTAGGCTAGGCCCAAGACCTAAAAAGGGGCAAAATATCCTGGATGAAGGTTCATAGAATCGGAAGGCATATTACATTCATATGATATCACAATTGGTACAGCAAATACTTTTGGGCTTGTACGGTGTGGGAATTTTAACATTTTTACTGACATTTTCCCCAAACTGGAACATCAATTTAACCTTCGTTTTTTAAGTGAATGTATATCTACCACTGGGCCTCGTTTTAACACATGAATGGATACGTGGCATTACCCCATGCTCTGCTGCAATAGGGATTTCTCAAGTTTGCTAAAATCACTGGTATCAAGATATTTCAGAAGCCTTGTGATTTTAGTCAACCATACCACAGACCAGCAACCCACTCTGAAAAGGTTTCCACCTTCAGACACCAGATAATTTCACCATCTGCCACATTAATGGGAAGATCCATATTTTGGCCACAGTCCAATACCAAATGGGTGTGGTCAAGAATGTGACGGTTGCAAACAGTTGCTGTTATTACACCTTAGAAAATCCCCACCGGCGCAGGTTCAATAAAGCTAGGTGAGTTGTGAAAGTTTACTGTTCTAAAAATGGTGTCCTTGTTATAAAAGATTTGGGAAACACTGGTTTGGGCTAGACTAGTTGGATCAACCATTCTCGGCATCAGGCAACAACATTTAAACTAGAGGGTATGAACACAGGGAAACAGATTCAAGCTGAGGATCACAACACCTAATCCCTCAAAGGAGAACACTATTGTTGCGGCTGAAAGAAGAGGAGTCTTCTGAGGAGGGGTGAAGTAGGAGTTTCCCTTTTATATCATTGTTTTTGGGCACGTTCATCCTTCAGGGTAGCGGGACAGCATGGTTTTTGATAGACAAAATATATTTTATTCTTTTATGTAAAACCCCAGTCTTCTGACGTTACTTTACATACTCGATAAACTATAATTAAGACCGTAAGCCTTGTTTTCCCTTCGAAAGTATGTTTAATCAATCTACGAGCACATTAAGTAGAGAATTCTTTCTCTGGCAGCTCTTGCAATCTGCTCTTGGCAGTTGTTTTTTCTGAGGAATTTGTTTTTCCTACTACCTGGAACTATAGATCAGAATCCCTGAGGCAAATCTTTCATTTAGTAACATTTAAGCCAATTGGATCACAGTGGAAAGGCGTTCCATGCTTGCGTGAAAATGATCCCTCTCGGATTGCCAAACTCTGAGCTCAGTTTTAATGGCGACATATTCTGTACGCACAGGCTGACGGAAATCCTCTGGCAAACGTTATTGCTTGGAAATATTCTGTGAGTTTAGCAAGTGTCTTTGTCACAGATCGATGCAAAATGTGTCTCGTGTAGAATGTTTATTCAGTGCCAAGAAAAGGAAGCTGTCTTATGTTTAAAAAAAACTAAAACAGAATCACAGATTTTCCTGCAGACCAATAGCAGGGTTTTAATATTTTTGTATTTTATTGTGAGGCGCAAAATTAATTTCTCGCCTTTACTCACAAATTGTGGAAAGCCATTTTATATTGTCTTCAGAATAACCCATCACACAAAATGCAAATGTATATTGTTTTAATACATGACAAAATATGCTTGGTATTTCTCAGTGTTTGTGTATAAAAATTTAATGAATACAAAATAAATTATACTCATTTCGGCTGAAGTGAGTATAGTTTGATAAATTGGTATGTGGGCTTTTATCCGTATTAATCAGTGCAATTTTTTCTGACCGAATTGAATTAAGGTCCTATTCTACTTATTATTTGAGCCTTTGATTCATTCCCACAAGTTATACCGTGTCTTGCACAATTTGCATAGTTAGATAAATGATTTCCTTGTGAATGCTGTTTTTGCTAATCAGCAACACCCAGTTCGCAAGGAAATATGGGTCTTGTTCTATGTGAATATCAACATGGTTTAGCTCACTTAAGCTATTTGCCAACTCCAGTGTAAGTGTCAGCTTTCTACCCTTTCATAATGAGCTCGTCCATACACACATTAGTTCCCTTAAGTGGCAAAAACCGTTTTGGCAAGGTAAAATAAGCAATGACAAAGCCAAAAGAATGAAGGGCGACACCATGTTGAGTGGCCTTGCCAATGCTAGTGGTTCAGTGTTTTGACATTTTAGCACCACTAAATGGAAACCATTGCAGTGGTAATACAATAATGCAACCAAGGTCACAGGGAGATAGGATGCATTACATTTTCCACAGCTATTGGAAAAAGCACCTTTCCACTGCACCGTTGTACCAGTGAGTCTGCCAAGATGGCATGTTAATGCTTTTGAACGCAGATGTTGAGTTCCTGTAATTGTTGTTATTAGAAACACGTAATGTGTGCTTTACAAATGCATTTCTCATTGCTTTCTAAAAATGGAGTTATCAGTTAATATGGCAATTTTCATATTTCTATTCTATGCTTTAAAATATAAATGTTTTCTTTCAAGGATTTTCCCCACTGCGCACAGGTTGTGTTATTCACACTTCATGCAACAAAACTGAAAGCTCGGCTTAACGATGGTAGATAAAGGGCGAGTGACCTGATAGAAACAATCCTGAAGTCTGAGTAATCCTCGTGGAATACTCGGCTTGGGTGGTGTGTAGTTTAGCCCCATTTTCAGTCATTTATTCCGGTAAAGAGAGCAGAGGCAGATGAATGGGCCTAATTGTTTTTGTTTGTGAACTGTCCCTGTGTCTTGTTGCAAAATACATGACATGACTGTGGCAACTGTGTTTGCTCTAATGCTTGTTTTGTTGTACCATACTACCAGTTTAAGCTTTATTTCGATATAAAAACATATCATAAAAGCTGCACATCACATCAATAAAAAACAAAATTGACACAGTACGATGAACAACATAATTAACAGTATACAGTATAAAAACAATTAAAATAATTTTTAAAAGGGAAAAAAGAGGGGAAAAAAGCATACTACTGTATCAACAATTTTTTTGCCGTTCTTAAGCGCCAGGCCCAGCCTAAGAATTTTGCCATGCAGCAGGCAAAAAAGGGTCTCGCATCGGTGCACAATATGCGCAGGGCTTCCAGATGAGATCTTGTTCCCAGACTCCTACATAAGGGTCTCAGCCACATCTTTTTAGGTGCTACATAGATATTGCATTCAAACAACAGGTGTGCAACAGACTCAACCCTCATTTCGCAAAAGGGACAAAATGGCACAGTTTGTAAGGGCGGCTTCCAGGTTGAGGTAAATTGACCAAGAGGGAGTACACCTAACCTGAATTTGATGTACAGTGCTCTGTCACCTGAGTTGTGGATAGAATCCAAATAGGGTTCCCTAAAAGGGAGTTCTTTAATTAACAGAAACTGGGCAACAGATTTACAGTGATTAGAATTGCACATTCTTTCATTGTCCACCCAAGACCAGTATGCCTTTTTTAATAATTGTTTTGAGGGCGATGATTTATTATCCCAAGCATCTCCTAACCCCAGTTTGTAGAGAAGGCACTTAATATCCCTAAACCAGGTAATCTTGTAGCATCCTGGAAGGGACAGAAGATCTTCCAGAGCATCTGCGTAGCTGTGGAGTTCAGGGACATTCCATATTCTAGACCATAGTAAAAGAGGGCGTAATTTTGCTTGATCACATATTGGGCGGGAGCCCGCATCTAGCAAAATGGGGATTGTAGGAGTACTGTGGGGCAGCCTCATGAGATCTTTATGGAAATTATTATCAAGAGAGGCCAAGGTATCAATTTTCTGTGAGCCCCACAGTTCCGCGCCGTATAGTGCTGCGCTTACAACCCTTGCCCTATAAATATCTAGGACTGCCCCAATGGGTTTCAATGGCGAGGCACGTTGCTGTTTAAGCAGGGCACCAGCTACCCTCTTGTGAGCAAGATCACCTTCTGATGGTGTGCCCTCCAGCTCATAGAGTCGGATAATCGTATGCCCATATAGTCGAATTCCTTGACTCTCTCTAGATAGACGGAGTCTAGAACGGGGGGAACAACTGCTTTTTTGGGAGGGTTGAGGACAAGGAACTTGGTCTTGCCTATATTTATGGCCAGGCCTTTATCATCACAGAAGGACTTAAAGCTGGATAGCAATTTTTGGATGCCCACTGGAGACTTAGAAATTAGAAGGGTGTCATCCGCGAACAGGAGCGTCGGAATTTTCTTCCCCGCCAGGGTCGGTGCATCAGATGGATCTTGTGAGAGATGCTCCACCACTCAGTTAACATAAAGAGAAAACAGAGTGGGGGCAAGCGCACAACCCTGGCGGACGCCCCTGTTCACCGGAATGCGAGGTGTTTTTTCGCCCTGAGAACCCCATCTAATTTGGGCAAAATTGCTATCGTGGAATTTTATGAGTAAGGCTAACAGGTAGGATGGTAAGCCTAACTCATTAAGGACATTCCACAATAAAGCTCGTGGGACCAGATCGAACGCTGTGCGTAGGTCTATAAAGACCAAGTACAAACTGCCCCCTCCCAGCACCACAACTTTCCAATAGAGCATGAGGAGGCGAAATGTCTGCTCAATGGTGCCAATCCCCGTTCTAAAGCCTGCTTGAAGATCGGACAGTATCTGATTTTCCTCTGCCCACTGCAATATCCTGGTCAAAACAACTTTGCCCGCCACCTTTTGGGTTGAGTCCAGAAAGCTGATGGGGCGATAGTTTGCCGGATCGTCTCTGGAGCCTTTCTTAAAAATAGGAACCACTTCCGCACCCCTCCCAGAATCAGGGAAAGAGCCTCCCAGCAGGGCCTCATTTAGGAGGGAAGTGATCAATCTGCTCCACCACGCCGGATAGGTTTTTAGCAAATCGCCCGGGATCCCGTCTGGGCCAGCAGCCTTGTTGGAAACAATGCCCTTAATTGCATTTTCTACCTCCTGCCTAGAAAATGGACCATCACTGCTTGTGAGATCAGCTGAAGGGCAAGGTAAAGGAGCCAAGATATAGCGGCAAGCCCCCAGTGGGATGGAGTACAACTTGGAAAAATGTTCCAACCATACAGCACCGGGGATGTTGCAGGTTAGTTGCTGATCAATAGGCTTTTCCCTGGCTCTTAACAGATCCCAAAACTCCTTGGCATTTTTCCTTTTGCTTGCTTCTGCTAAGTCCCGCCAGAAATTTAGATCATATGCCTCTTTTGCTTCTGTCACAACTTTTTTATAAATCTTCCTTGCAGCTCTTATATTGGCTGGCTCTTTATTTTTTACTGCAGAGATAAGAGCCCCCTTCGCTGCCCGGCATTTCGAGGAGTACCACTTGGTTCTGGTCATGGAAGCACCTTTTGGACCCACCTTAGTGCTCGATTGGGAGATGATAAACAAATCACTCAAGGCCTCTATGGTCTCTGTAAACAGTGGTAAGGTCTTTTTACCAGTGGGGCTTAATGTATCAAGCTTGGAATCAGCCTCTAGCAGAATAGACCCAGCTTGTGCTAACCTCTCTTCGTCCGCCGAGACTCTTGCCCACTTCAAGCGCCTACCACAGTTAGAGGGAACGATTTCACGTGAGGTTTTCCACTTATGGTCTGAGATAGCATGGGTCCCATCTTGCCATGGAAAGGTGATCGAAAGAGAGAGTGGGTTATGGTCACTGTCACAAGATGCAATGACCACCATGTCTTGGTGGAAAGGCCAAAGATTGAAATTAAGCATGACAAAGTCAATTCTGGAAGTTCGCCCCGTCCTGTTGTATGTATGGGCTCCCATAGGGTCCGATTTGGAACGGCCGTTGGCTGGTCTCAAATTGTGTTCCAGACAAAGGGCATTAATATCTATTGCGCTCTGTGTCCATTTAGGGATCGGGTCAATAGTTAAAATAGGGATACCTCTCCTTGAGTCCTCTTCAAAGGTATCCAGAATGTCTTCCCTGGACAATGGCTCAAAGCAACAGTTAAAATCACCCGCAAGAAGGACATAAGAATCGATGTTACAGGAGGCTAGTTCACTGCTTAGACCTGTTGATGTTAAACGTGAAGCCCCACCATTAGAACCCCTCAGGTAAATGTTGAAGACTTCTAGGGTCCTCCCTCCTTTGCGTTGCAGTGATATCCATTGTAGGTCAGGTGATTTAGTAGACCTTTGGGTAACACCTAACCTTAAAGCGATGCTAATCCAAATCAGAAGACCGCCAGAAGGGCGACCTTTAGAGCCAACTTGTTGTACGGCTGGGACAAAGTGGGTCGTAAACCCCACTCTGTGCCTTGGTTCTTGGCACCAGGTTTCCTGTAAAAGGCAGATACTGTAGGGTTCTAGAAAGGCAATCCATTCAGGATTCTCAAGATTACGGGCAAGCCCAGCCACATTCCAACTCAGGATCTTCATTAACGGGGCACCAGAGGTGGGCTGTGAGAAGGGATAGGTAGGTGGGGAGAATTTAGGTGCAGCCCCTCTAAAAACATTTGCACAGGGGTCAGAATGCCGTGGTGTAGGAGCCTTGGTTGTATCAATCCGGTTCACCTCTGCTGCGCCCCATCGGGTTAATGGTCGAGGAGTCGTACTAGGTGAAACTGAACAGCCTTCCAAAACAAGTAGGTCAGAAATAACAGGAGGCATCAACCCTTCCTCGGTGTCTAAGCTATTTGCAAATCCTACTGGGACCGATGGGGGATCTGGGGGTACGTGCTCAGCTGGCCTTGGCGTGTACAGAGAAAAAGATTTTTCTAGGTTATGTTGAGTATGTATTGTTGTACCATACTGTAAATGTGAGGGACAACATTCACGATATCCTTGTCAATCTGGGTTTGTGTATACATAGTATTGCTGCTGCCAGGGGTGAGTGAGTGTCTCTGCATATCTCATTATCCAATGCACAGCTCTACCATTCGTGTAAATAAATCTGTGCTGAATGTTCAAGAGGTCTTCTGTCTGTCTAACATTATTCTGTTCTAGGTCAGTCGATCCCGTAGGAGAATTGCAGACAGTGATCACTTTATCTAAACAATGCAAATAGATTAAATAACAATCCTTTAGGTACGATGGAACGTTGAGCGAGGAAAAAAAGTGGTCCTCTCACTTTAGGAAAGGGTATATATAAGACTTGCCCCTGGTGTCAGAAGCTGCTCCTCATTCCCTGTTGTAGTGAAACTAGATAACCTCTATCCTTAGTTTACATCATATGGTCGATCAAAAGAGGTCAAGTCAGTAAATGTAGTAATGGGCTGAAACATACACCTGTGATCTCCTTGTTAGGTCTGGCGTTAGCTAGCACCTTTTGATTTAAATAAAATATATGTATATTATGATTCTAAGAACCTTTAAACCGGCTCTTGTCATCCATTGGTCTGTCGCTGTCGTTCACTTTTTTGTTTAACCTGCCACAGCATGCGGCACAGGATCAACTCTTTTCAGTCAATGGCTTATGTAAATGACGGAATTCTGCTCTTGCACAATAAGTATTAATTTATGCAGAGTAGTCTGCTTGTATTATTACAGAAACCATTCAAAAACAGGCAAAGCCACAAGTCATTCGATGACAGGCATATTGGTTTTGCCAACGCTGGTGTTTCAATTGCAGGGCCAAAGAAAAAGCCAGTATGTGAATTGGGGTTGGGTCGGAAGGGTGATGGTCATACACATATGAGCATTGTTGGTGCATACAAGCATCCTGTTTGTCCCTCTGTCTGTAGCAATGCTTTCCAAGGATAAACTTCTTGAATGTGTCTCTGCCATGAACAGTCCCCCAACCTTGTAATTGCCCTCTTCCGCTAAGGATTTGATCAGACCCGGATCTGAGCTTCAGAGCCCGCCTTTGCTACGATAGAGCTTTGGGCTTGGGAGGAGTGACATTTTTCACCCTTGCTGATGATAGTGGGTTAAATGAGGAAGTAGGGGTCTCTTTTGTGTTCACTGGTCAGTTACTGGCTGATCTGGCACTGGCTCCTGAGCACAAACCTCCCTGGTCCTCCCCAGCTCACTTACATCACGGATAGCTTGCTGCCTCACTATAGTAAACTCTTCAGGATAAATAATCCAAGTAGACAGGAAATAGATGTCGTAGTTTGAGTTTTAATCCAAGAGTAAATAACCCACAACTAGCAGTAACAGAGAACAGGCTCGTAATGACATAAAGAACACATCAGAGCATTCTTAGAACATAAGTAAGAACATTAAGGAAACATTCCTTAAAGAAGCAATGTTTAAATAAATACAGTACATACTACACATCCTTCCCCTAATAGAACAAAAACAAAAAAAGTAAAACTAATTCAAAACATAGTCATGAAGTCTAACAGGAACAGTTCTGATCCTTCGACCAACACCCATACCATCCCCTTTACCATCAGAATTTAAAACAGGTTGAGAAATTGAGGGCAGCGTGACATTAGAGGAATCACCACCAGCCAATAAAGAAGAATCAGAGGGGATGCTGACAGGAAGATTAGAGGGAATAGGTAGAGACCTAGAAGTTTCCCCAACACCAAACCAATCAGAATTCAAATTATCAGAGAAACCTGAATTCTGTTTGTTGGAAGAAATGATTTTAGCTTGTTGGTCAGAAATTTTAATGAGGGCATTTTTGTTCCACCAACCTCTTTCAAGTAAAAGAGCTGCAGTACGAGAAACCTTAACTACTTTAACAGGGGCAGAAAATTTAGACTGACCTTTAGTAATTTTTACAGGTTTTTTGATGATAACCCAATCACCAGGAACAAGAGATTTTTCTACAACATGCATATGCTTGTCATAATGATTCTTGTAACATTCTTGTTTCATTTTAACATGGCCACGTACTTTAGGCAAATCAATATTGACTTGAGAATTTTTCATTAACCAAGGAGGATTCAACTTAGAGGTTGGGATACGACCACGCAATAGAACAAAGGGAGAAACCCCTGTGGTACTGTGTGGAGTACAATTGTAATTCCAGATTTTCTTACAAAGAAATTCAGAAATATCAAGTTTATTGGTACATGCGGTTTGAACAGCCTCCTTCAACAAACGGTTTGCCCTTTCAACTAAACCATTTGATGAAGGGCTATATAGAGGAACCAAAGTATGTTTAACATCAGAGTTATTTAAAAACACCTCCAACTCTTTAGAAACAAAGTGTGAACCATTGTCGGTAACAATCTCATGGGGTGTACCATCGATGAAAAATAAATGTTTCAAAAATGAAATCACAGAAATGGAATCAGGATTCTTAACAAAAGAAAAATAAATCCATTTTGAAAAGTAATCAATAGCAACAATTAAATACTTTTTTTCAGAATCAAAAATAGTAAACGGACCTGAGAAATCCAGGGCAATTTTCTCCCAAGGAGCTTCAGGCCATTCCACGGGTATGAGTGGTGAATTGGAAGATTTCCAATGCTTGTCAGAGCATAAGCACTGTGGACATTGATTGACAAACAATTTAACTTGATTATCAATACCAGGCCACCAATAAGTTGATTTAATTTTATTAGTGGTGCCAGTGATGCCTGGATGACTTTCATGAGCTAATGAAATGATAGTTTGTCTAACTCCACACGGTGAAACAAATTTATCTTGTCTAAATAAAATGTCACCAGAAACAGATAATTCAGATGCAACTTGAGCATAATGTCTCTCCTCGATGGACATACTTCTATCCATAGGCCAACCTTTACTCAAAATTTTTTTACCATTTTGCAGACAAGAATCTTTATCCATACCTTGTAACCAATCTTGTTTGGTGATTTTAAAACCTTGAAGGGCATTGTCAATAGAAAAAACACATTCAAGATCAGAATTGACGGACTCATGCATTGGTAAAGGAATGCGTGATAAACAATCAGCACGAATGTTTTTACCGCCAGGTAGATACTTAATTTCAAAATTGAACTCCTGGAGACGTGCCAGTAATCTAACTAAACGGGAGGAAGCTCTATTAGAAGAACTTTCACCGAGCATGTAAATTAAAGGTTTATGGTCTGTGTACAATTGAAATCTAGTACCCCAAATGTACATTCTAAACTTTTCTACAGACCACGAACAAGCTAATGCTTCTCGCTCGATCGTACTATAGTTGAGTTCAGCAGAAGTTAAAGAACGAGAAGCAAAGGCAATGGTGCATTCTTCACCTTTAATCATTTGACTAAGGACGGCACCCAATCCCCGGGAACTGGCGTCTACTGTAATAATGCTCTGTACACCATGAGAAAAAGGTTTGATGGCAGGAGCAGAGATAATCATATCTTTAATAGAATCAAAAACAACTTGAGTTTCAGAAGACCAAATATATTTGGCATGTTTCTTTAAAAGATCTCTAAGAGGTTGAACAACCAAGGCATAACCTCTGACAAAACGAGCATAATACTCGCTTAAACCCAGAAACGCTCTCAATGAGTCTTTATCCAATGGACAAGGAGCATTCTTAATAGCTTCCAACAGGGAAGACTTAGGTTTAATCCCTTCTTTAGAAAGATTGTGACCCAAATAATCAACTTCATCAGCTAAAAATTTGCACTTCTTTTTGTTAACAGTGAGGCCATGATCTTGTAAAGTTTTCAAAACATATTCCATTAAAATGTAGTGCTGATCTAGAGATTCAGAATGTACCAAAATATCATCTTGGAACGCCTGAATTCCAGGACAATTATTGAAAATGGTATCCATCAACCTTTGAAAAATACTAGCTGCGGAAGCAAGTCCGAAGGGAAGTCTTTTATACATATAGACACCAAAAGGTGTTACAAAAGTTGTCAAAGGTTGAGACTTTTTGGATAGAGGAATCTGATGATATGCTGAGCGAAGGTCAATAGTAGAAAAATATTTGCTACTACCAATATTAGCCAACATATCATGAATCTTAGGTAAGGGATGCACATCAACTACAATATTACGGTTAAGAACACGAAGGTCTGCACACAAACGAATATCGCCAGAAGGCTTTCGTGCTACGACGGCAGCAGAAACCCATTCTGATGAATCAACCGGACAAATGATGTCTTGGGCAATTAAAGATTCAATGTGTTTCCTCAAATCTTGTTTAACAGAAAGAGGAACAGGGCGCACCTTCTGGATAACAGGACAAACCTTCTCTTTCAATTTTATGGTGTGCTCAAAATTCTTTACCAATCCAATTCTGTCGTCAAAAACATCTTTGTATTTTTTTAAAACATTGCACAGAATAGGATCATTGCAATTATCAAGAATGGCAAAAATAGGGATGTCACCCAAATCGACAGGTTCAGGGTGGCCAGGCTTTAAGATAATTCCAAGCTTAGCTTGATCTTGCCAACCCAAAATGTCCCTTCCATTAAGTGCGACATAAATTTTAGTAAAAATTATTCTTCCTTTAAAGTCAATGTTATCAGAAAAATAGCCACGCATGGTAATATCAAACCCCCCAAAAGCTTTGGGATTAACATCGGTAGGTAATAATTTTGTGTTTTCCCAAGAACATTGAAAGGTATGCTCATCTAATATGGTAATCGGAGATCCCGAATCTGCCATAACTCGTATAGTTTGGATACCAATTGAAATTTTACAAATAGGACCTTTGATATTCAGTTCACACAAAGCATTAATTTGAATATAAGATAAGGAAGTAACATTCAAAGCATCACAAATTTCTTCTTCAGAATACACCATATTGACTTTTGCTTTGTCTTTGGGTAAACGACATAAAGCAAAGAAATGACCAATGCGTTTACAATTAGAACACCTTTTACCTTGTGCGGGACACTTAGAATTGTTTCCAACATGAAATTTTGATCCGCACCTGTAACAAAATACATTGGATTTTTGTTCAAAAGTTTTTTTACCAACAGACCGGTTAGAAATAGCATTAACATTTGAATTATCATTTGTTGCTTGTGACACATTGCAAACAGCAGAGGACGAAGAGGCATTCTGTTCAGCTAAAATTTTAGATGAAACAACTGAACATTCAATGCTTTTAGCGATAACTATAACTTCATCCAAGGTAGGATTTTTACAAGTTAAAATTCGCTCCTGAATCTTTTTGTTGAAGCAATTGAAAACCAATTGATCACGCAGAGCAGTTTCAAGATAAGTGCCAAAGTCGCATTTAGAAGCAAGAACACGTAAAGTTGCTAAATAATCTTCTATGGATTCTTCTTGTGACTGTTTCCTTTTAAAGAAAACATGACGTTCAACCATGACAGATGGATCATTTTTAAACTGTTTACCAAGGCGAGTTAAAGCTTCTGTATATACATTCCAAGTGTCGTCATCAGTTGGAGTCTGAACAACAGCTAAATTATCAAACAATTGTTGTCCTGCATCGCCCAAATGATTAAACAGAATAGCTCTTTTCCTAGAAGGAGGATATTCCAAAGCATCTATTGCTTCCAAATAATTAGTGAAAACACGCAACCATTTGTGCCATGGAGTAGGAGGCTTGCCAGGAACAACTAAAAACGATGGAGGTGCAACAATTCCACTGTTATTGTTATTAGAAGAAGCCATGAAGAGAAATTAAAAATATCTTACTTGTATGGAGACAAATCAGAATGAAAATCCACTTGAAGCGATCTTTATTGTTACTATTTAAAATATTTGACGAGTTGTAAATCTCCTCATATTACTTAACTGAAAAGCGCAATGTTATTTTTTTTTATTGCTGAAAATGGCCGCCAACGTGATTAGCGTGATGACGCTAAACGCACACACTGTAAATGAGAAGCAATGCGCGATGACAATACACGCTCCTGCGTGTTATCATCAGTAGCGCGATGACGTACAAACGTTTGGCGTGTGACAGGAGAAGAAGAACAGCCGGATCGTGTCTCAAGCAAAGAACACCGCTCGTGTTCAAACAAAGCCAAGTAAGAGAATGACGGTTGAGACAGCAATCTTCAATAAAGAATATTCAATTTAAGTTAAAAACTCACAGTTCTGGAAACCAGAGGTAGCGGAATCGAAGCGAAACACTTTCATGAATTCTCCGTTTTTTTTTTTTTTTGATTTTTAAATGTAGTCTATGGATATCGATAAAGTAATCCTTGCTGTCGGTGGGTCTGAGATCTTGAAATTGAAGAGTTATTCTTATATTTTCTTGAATAAAATCGTCGCCCATAAATATAGTAAACTCTTCAGGATAAATAATCCAAGTAGACAGGAAATAGATGTCGTAGTTTGAGTTTTAATCCAAGAGTAAATAACCCACGACTAGCAGTAACAGAGAACAGGCTCGTAATGACATAAAGAACACATCAGAGCATTCTTAGAACATAAGTAAGAACATTAAGGAAACATTCCTTAAAGAAGCAATGTATAAATAAATACAGTACATACTACACTCACGCAGATGAGGGGTTTGTTGATGTGTGCCAGCAGGGTCGGAGGGTGAAGGGAGAGCAAGGAAGGGTGCTAAAGGGGTGTTAAAAACATCACCCGTGGTAGCAGTATAATAATGAAGGACTGAAATAACTTTAAACTGGCTTAGCACAGATCGGCAGGGACAAGGACAAGGCTGGAGTAAGATGAGAAGGGTGCTGCTGTTGGAATAACCGTAATGCACACAGCTCCTTGCGTCCCTCAGAATACTGACAGCCTGGGCCTGGGCCCAGCTTACCCATGCTAAAGGCCAGCCCTGCGGAGCTTAAATTCGTCACAAAACGCAGGGACAAAACGATGGTGCTCTTCAACCCGCTCATCCATTTCACTAGGGGTTCTGCCGCCTCCTCTAGCACAATATTCACCATCCTTCCTATAGGAAACCGCCTGGTGGGGAACTCCAGCAGATACTGGACAGTTTGCTGCTTGTTCCAATGCCAACCACCTATGCTAGAACCGCACAATCCTATGCCAATCTCATGCCAGGTATGTAGCTCATCCACCACTGAGTTTTAAATTCGCCACACTTTCCTGAAGGCTAACACAGCCACTTTCTCCAAACCTCTGGTGCTTTTTCATCGTGATTCTCCAAGGTCTAGCCAGCAGCATAAACAAATTGCTCCCACAACCAACCACCTCTCCACCCCCAACATACCTGGTCCCAAACCTCTACCACCAGATTATCTGCCCCTAATCTGTCTTTCCAGCCCCCTATGAGAAATGAGGGGAGTGGAGCATCCATGCACTCAAACGTGATGAGAGGGTAGTGGAGGCCTTAAACAAAGATGCAAAATGTTTGGCCTTTTAACGAGTGCGGTCTTGAAATTAATGCTGTTTTTTGGTCAGTGTAATATAAAAATTATTTTCCATTATTACTGAAACCAATGATTCTTATCACGAAGTAACAACCATTCTTTCATACCTGTTTGAACTAGATTGAAATATGCAAGGATTATTTGCTGCTGCAAACAAATACCTTTTGCCCAGTTAGTCAGTTGTGGGTAGTTACACCATCCTGGCACAGATAGATGCCAACAAGGGAAAAAGCTGCATGAGCACCACTAAACTGAGATTAGAACACTCCCAGGGGATGCCCTGGGAGCATCTCAATGGGACGTGTCCCAGGACTCTCTGCAGGAGGAAGTTGTGGGGAGGGCGTTTGTAGGCTACACAAATGCACTCTATGCCACAACACAAGTCACTCAACTCTGCAGCACTCCACTACACAGCTGCAATCCACGCCATTTCATTATGTGCCATTCTAATCTACTCTGTACCCCTTTGCTCTACACCACTTCACTCTACCCTGCACAACTCCATTCTGCATCACTGCAACCTATGCTGTGCCACTTTATACCATTACACTTTACTCTAAACCACTGCACTTTACTCTATATCACCTGCACTCTATACCACTCTACTCAAAATCAATGCACTCTACACCAGCCTATTCTGCACTACTGTACTCTGTCTCTTCACTCTAGGCCGCTTAAGTCTATGATACTCAACTGAATGACACTCTTCTCCACTCTATGCCACTCTCCGACACTTGATTCCACTCTGCATGCTCTATGCAACACCCTCTGACACTCCATGCCATATGCTCCACTGTATTTTACGACACACTACTACACTCTATGCCAGTCCGCTCTACGCTAATCTTCTCAACACCACCCCACTCTACAACACTCTAGTCCACTCTATGCCATTCCACACTGTTCCGCTACTCCACACTATGCCACTCCTTTCTGACAGTCTACTCCGATCTATGCCACTGTACGACACTCTGTGCAACTCCCTCTATGCCACTCTACAAAACTCCGCTCTGCACCACTCCATTCTACAATACTGCACTCTACGACACTCAGTTTAGAAATGTGTACTATCTAGGTATTATTTATCTCATACGGGAGGTATTATTGCTTGCTGTCTTCAAATGCATTGATATTGTTAAGGTGGCATAGATGGTAAGTAGAAAGCCAAAGCATCCCTTGGCCCTGCGCTGTCATGGTTTCAGACCCCAGTGACCTGCTGGCAGCTGCTGAAGGGAGGGGTGAAGAAATGCATTATTTTCTAGGGGAAATAATTAGCTGCTGATGTTAAAAAGGGCTCATGGGAGATGTTTGACTATAAGAACACTCTCCCTTTGAAAACATACGCACTTTCGGCAGAAAAAATACCATGGCACAATGAAATAAAGGCTCATGCTTCTCTGTCAGATGAACTTAAGGCAGCAAAAAAAGGGCTGTTTCATTTGTAACTATTTTGCAGTCTTGCTAGTTTTTGAGAGATGGTGGTTGTGCAAGGAATAAGAGGTTTATTTCCTAAAAAAACGAGCAGGATTCGTTCCAGAGATGTTGTATATAATTGCAAAGGAAATATGAGATCCGTGTCAGTTTAGATGGTTGCATTTAAATGTGAAGGAGGCGCTTTTTTTGTTTTAGTATTTATTTGTTTTTATTGGCATTTAGTCTTATATACAACACACAGTGTTGTACCAGAAATCAATTTACAACATTCTTCTTAGTGAAGCAAGCGCTTGGTGGTCAATAATGGACAGCAAGCATTGGGAGTGTCTATTGGTTATGCATTTTAGTTTTGTCAATGTAGCTGTATTGGCTTTGCCAGTGCACCAGCTAAAAAATGGTTATTGCCAGTTTTGTTCAGCGTCGGCAAAAAAGTGTGATGGTCTACACTACAGGCACTCATCACCATGCATGTACTCATACACGCCATGATGCAGTGGCATTTTGGTTTCTTTAAATTTATCATTAGATTAAACACAAAAGAAACAAAAATGTGCAAAAGTTTATTTACTAAAAGATGCGCACCATTATCAAATTGTAACTGCCAGACCTAAATAAAATGAGAAGAAAAAAAAATTGAGGCACAGGAGTGTGCGGGGAGCAATTAAACACCATTGATAAGCGGCGGCAGGAAAGTAACACTGAGAACGCAGAAGAGTGACTGATAGTGGAAGCGGCACACAGGAGAGAGGGGAACGTTAAAAAATGTTCTCATGGAGTTAAAAAATAAATGTATTAGTGACAATTGGTTTTTGGCAACAGACAGCTAAAACGTTCTTTAAGACCTAAAGTAGTAAACAACATTTGGCGCACACACATATAGCTTAGTACAAAAGTGACATTAGTGAGATTTTTAGGACTCGGACCGTAGGCTGCGCTTGTGCAGTATCGCTCCTAGACTTTGTCTCCTAGAGTGGGGCTTGAACCCGCCCCTCTTCTCCATTGGCTGGCTTCCTAAACGGAGGCCAGCCATTGGACGAGAGGGGCATCGTCCGTTCAATCCCCGTCTTTTTGGGATTGAGGGGTGTGTTTTTTCGTTTCTTTCTCTCCTCTTCCCATTGGCTGGAATTTTACATTCCAGCCAATGGGAAGAGGAGAGAAAGAAAACAATCCCCTCAATACCAAAAATGACGCTGGTTTCTCCGAGGCATTTCTGCTTCGCCTCGGAGAAACATGGTCGTTCTTTCCCCCTTGTTCTGCCCTGTCATCGAGCTTTGTGCTGGCAGCGGCCTGAAGCTGCATTATCCTACTATAAACCTTGGGGAGGGGAATGCTTCTGTCTTCTTTCTCCACTTGACCTTTCTGAAACTAGTCACATTTAGTTTTTACTCGTGATGGCTCTTGAACCGGAAGAGCTCATGCCTGCTCTTAGATTGCCTGAACCCAGTCAATTAGAAAAACACTGCACCGCACCTTCCTGCGTTTTCAGAACAGTTCCTTCGCCGGTGGCCCCGGGGCCTGTGCACTGAGAGCTTGGGCGCTTCCTGTGGGATGCGGTCTTCAAGGCCTTTCAGTGGGAGACGCCGGAAGAGGCTGACACCACAGAGAGATTACAGGCCCCCGGGGTGTGCGAGGGAAACCGCGCTCTCCGGCCCTCGGGTTGATTCCAGGCTCGTGAGTCAGCGCCTCGCAGCAATTTTTTTCAACTTATTTTTTATTGTTTTCTTTCCTGTATGTTTTTATTTTGCGCTATCCACTCAGACTTCAAGTGGTAGTTCAGGCTGTCCAACATTTTTGGACTGATTGCGCATTACTGATATACAGAGGCGAGCGTTTCCGGTAGGTGGGCTTGGTCAGGACACGGAGCGACGCCATCTTGTGTATGGAACGTTGCAGTACTCCTCAACTGAGCAGGAGGATTCTTTCTCCGGTATATTGGTGATTGCAGTGCAACCATGCCATTGCTAGGTACTGAGAGGGTATTATGGTGAGTTTGGCTGTCCTTGAATCGCTAAGCCTGTTTGGGAGTTTTAAAAGTTAAATTGGCTGTACTGAATGGTATATTCCGGTACACAAGGTAACTTGCTGCTATAATTTTTAACAACTGGATTTTGCTGCTAAATTAAATACAATTGAATGTTTTTAAACTAATTTTTAAGTGGTTTTTACGATCTTTTCTGCATTCTTTTTCGCAATATCCACTGAGATATCAAACTTCAAGTGGCAGCTCAGCCTGTCCAACATGTTTGGCTTGATTGGGAAAAACTGATACCCGATAGCGAGGCGAGGGTTTCCAGGATGTGGGCTTGGTCGTGACATGTAGCGGCGCCATCTTGTGTCTGGTGTACTCTAGTGCTCCGTAACTGATCAGGAGTCTTTTGTGGATACATAGATGGCTGCAGCGAAAACACATGCGCCAAAAGTACGCAGAAGTCCGGCTCGTCTGTCCCCGTCTGAGTCCCGACACCGGACAGCCATTATTCTGGTTTTGCTGTGGATGGTGGGTCAATTAGTATCTACAAGTCAGCGGAACTAGAGGGTATGAGGAGGCGGAAACTAAGGGATGCAGTCCATTTTTTCGTAGATTGTGTTGACCGTATCTTATGTGGCAGCTGTAAACATAGCGTTTACCCCCTGTACCATCAGGTCAATCACAGGGCAAAATCCAGAGAGAGTCGAATAGAATTGAAGGCGGCGCTGATTAAAGTTCACCCTTTGCACAAACACACTCTTGATATGTATGACTTGTAAAAAAAAAAAAAAAAAAGCATTTGCAATGCAATAGGGCTCACATTAAGCCCCCTTCTGGTCCCTTACACCCCCAGTAGAAACTTACGCTCTGCTGGCAAGAACCTTCTATCCGTCCCTCGGACAAACAGAGCCAGATGGGGTGAAAGGACCTTTTCCTTTGTGGCCCCTAAACTGTGGAATGCCCTCCCCTCCGAGCTAAAAGCACAAACTTCCATGGCGCTTTTTAAGAAATCCCTAAAGACGTTGCTCTTCATCGAGGCCTAACCATAGACCTGCTCTCGGACCTAGGACTATGTTTTTCTGATTATGTTTTGGTTAGGCGCCTTGATGCCGATGGGCTAAGTTGCGCGATATAAGTTTATCTCATCATCATCATCATCAAGTTTGAGTTATTGGCATTGCTAAATATTGCAACACCAATTGCAACAAAAGTCCATAAATTGTAGGCCATAAAATGTGTATTTATTTTTGTAGCAATGGAGGCATTATGCTCTTTAGATGAATATGTTTAAAAGTAAAGTGCGCCATACTGCGATTGCTACAATAGTTAATTGTGGATGCGTTAACAATTGATGTGTGCACTGATGGCTGGTGGTACGTGTGCCTGTAGAAATTGTGCACTGATGGAAGTGTGCACTGCCGGCTGGTGATGTGTGTGCCTAGTGGAAGCATGCACTGATGGCTGGTCGTGTGTGTGCCTGGTGAAAGCGTGCTCTGATGGCTGGTGGTGTGTGTTTGCCTGGTGAAAGCGTGCACTGGTGATGTGTGTGTGTGCCTGGTGGAAGCGTGCACTGACGGCTGGTGGTGTTTGTGCCCGGTGAAAGCATGCACTGATGCCTGATGGTTTCTGTGTCTGGTGAAAGTGTGCACTGGTGGTGTGGTTGTGTGTGTGTGGTTGGTTGTGTATGTGTGGTTGGGTGTGTATGTGTGGTTGGGTGTGTATGTGTGGTTGGGTGTGTATGTGTGGTTGTGTGTGGTTGTGTGTGGTTGTGTGTGGTTGTGTGTGGTTGTGTGTGGTTGGGTGTGGTTGGGTGTGGTTGGGTGTGGTTGGGTGTGGTTGGGTGTGGTTGTGTGTGGTTGTGTGTGGTTTTGGGTGGTTGGGTGTGGTTTTGGGTGGTTGTGTGTGGTTGTGTGTGGTTTTGTGGTTATGTTTGTGTGAGGTTGGGTGTGTTTGTGTGGTTGTGTGTGTGGTTGTGGTTGGTGTTTTTGGGTGTGGTTGTGTGTGTGTATGTTGCGTGTGGTTGTGCGTGTGGTTGTGTGTGTGGGTATGTGTGGTTGTGTTGTGTGTATGTTGTTGTGTGTATGTTGTTGTGTGTGTGGTTGTGTGTGTGGTTGTGTGTATGGTTGTATGTGTGGTTGGGTGTGTGTGAGTGTGTGTGTGGAACATTACAGTGCATTCATTATGTAAAGCAAATCACCACGCTGCAGTGCTATACACTGCAATGACAGCACTTTGTCTGGCAGCTACAGAGATTCGGCACAGGCTTATCACTTTTGCTCCTCCTGGTCCCTACTTCTGCCAACATCCTGGCACTCTAAAGTTCACAGAAATTGACTTTTACCCTTTGTTGTCCCCCAAAGAAACTGAACGCGAGGACATGCAGCAAGCTGAGATGTGGAATAATTAAGGGCGAGCATCCTAAACACACGGAGAGCAGAGGGAATCAATGAAAGCTCTTTCCCAACAAAAGCAGCGGAGGAAGGTGGAGAGCATGTCCTTTTCACCAGACCAAGTATTCATCTGAGCGTCACTACAATGAGGCCTGTTGATCTTTTATTAAAAGTGAATTAAGGGCGCCTTCCTTCTTAAGACGCCTCCTCTCAAAACCCCAAACAAATACATGCTGCTCCCACTTGCCCAAGACGCCAATTGAACGCAGAGTTGATAGGGGGGGGCCTCAAGTCGAGAGCGGGTTGAATTGAAGTCGGGTCTTGTGTAAGCAGACACCGGCGTGACCCAGCAGGCCGTGAGACACCCATCAATATACATTACACAAACACTTCAGTGTTATTCTCGGGTCACGGTGCTTTCAGGAGCACTGGAAGACAAGACTAGGCAGGGCAGAGTCTTCATTTGCTCATGTCAGCCTTTGCTTGTGGCCAAGAAGTATGTGTTTCTACACCTGTACCGGTAAAATTAATCGATCCGTTGCATATTGGATATCAAAGACAACGTACCTTCATATGCGTCACAAAAAGAAAGAGGGGACTTGCTGAGCTGAAAAGGATATCTTTATAAAAGCGGAACACACTATACAAATATTCAACATTTCAGTAAAGACACGCGGCTTACTGAGAAAATGAAAGGGGCCAAAAGGGGAGAAAGAGTGCACGCCGAGGTGACAAGAAGGGCTGGGCTAGAATGGAGGGGGGAATGCGAGCAGCAGATCAGCCTTATTAAAGCTGATTAAAAGGGAGGAGGAGGAGGGAGTGCGATGCGAGCTGCAGAAGGGAAGGGGCGGAGAGGAGACTCTGAGGGAGAGCGACGTAAAGCCATGCTTTTCGCGCGTGCACACCTTGTGCATTGTAGCTCTTATGCCAGCAGTAGCACTTTGAAGACTCCCTTATTAAATGTCTCGCTAGCAGCGTATGTGCGCTGGCTCAGCGAAACCTAAAAACAAAACACACATATGGAAAAACAAATTGCTTGTAAGGAATGCAAGATGAATAAAAACTTGTGAAATGTGCACAGGGATTACATCACTGAGATGAATTTTCTTAAGGATTTTTACAGAAGTAAAAAAATCGATCAGTGTCTTTGTGTGTACAGTTAAGGTTATGAATGTAGATCAGGGTAAATACCACTTAAAGCCCAGGGTTCATGTTAGTTACATTTATCAAGCGGTGGCAATAGCTCTTGCTAGCGTTTTGGAATCCTGACTAACACATTTGAAACGGCCATCCAAAAAAAGCTTTTCCTCATACCCAATCTTACATCAATAACTAAATGGCCCCTTAAAACAAGTCGGGTGGGGACGGGAGCGCATTGTCGGGGGAGCAGCAGCCTTTGATGTGCGAGCGAGTGGGAGGGAACACCATATGGGGTGTGATTGAGAAGTGAGGCCAAGCGCGCGCTGGGGAAGCGTCGCAGTTGAGTACCTCACATGCATTGGGGACAATCCTCGCTGGTTTCAAGAGTTTGTTTTGCCTACAATACTCTCGAAGAACAACGCATGCGCTATGGTTCTACAAGACCCAAAAAGGATTCTGGACGCGTTATTTATGGCAGAAACTTGGATGAGGGAGTACTCCAGTACTAATTTTCAGTTAGCCATGCCTGAGACCTATGTATATGCACATTTCAGATAGGGTCGAAGTAGAGGAGGCGGGGTAGCAATTGTTTTGATTTATAACTGCAAAACCTTTAACATTGATGGGATGATAGGAGCAGAAGCTTTGGGTATTAGCAAACCATGTGCAGCAAAAGGGTTTGGAATGTGTTCTTTGGTGACCTATCCATAATTTTTCCACTGTCATGGGTAAGAAGCCCTGCATTGGTGTGTTTTGTGAGAAGTGTTTTTATATAGCACAAACTAATATTTCAATATTTTATTGGTACTTCCGTCATGATGTATTGGTTAAAGAAAGTCACAAATTATCCCCTCATGATGATGAACAAATTGTGAGCAAGAATACAGAGGTGTGCTGCTAACATCCACACCTGTGCGCTTTCTTAACAACCCTCCTATCGCCCCACCTGCACTGAATGTGTATGTGTGGCTCTGTGTGTGTGTGGCTCTGTGTGTGTGTGTGGCTCTGTGTGTGTGTTTGGCTCTGTGTGTGTGTGTGGCTCTGTGTGTGTGTGGCTCTGTGTGTGTGTGTGGCTCTGTGTGTGTGTGTGTGGCTCTGTGTGTGTGTGTGTGGCTCTGTGTGTGTGTGTGTGGCTCTGTGTGTGTGTGTGTGTGTGGCTCTGTGTGTGTGTGTGTGTGGCTCTGTGTGTGTGTGTGGCTCTGTGTGTGTGTGGCTCTGTGTGTGTGGGTGGGTGGGTGCGTGTGGCTCTGTTTAGTTGGGTGTGTGTGGCTCTGTGTGTGTGTGTGGGTGCGTGTGGGTGGCTCTGTGTGTGTGGGTGGGTGGGTGCGTGTGGCTCTGTTTAGTTGGGTGTATGTGGCTCTGTGTGTGTGGCTGTGGCTCTGTGTGTGTGGGGCTCTGTGTGTGTGTGTGTGTGTGGGTGGGTGCGTGTGACGGTGTGTGTGTGGGTGGCTCTGGCTCTGTGTTTGGCTCTGTCTGTGTGGCTCTGTGTGTGTGGGTTGGTGCGTGTGGCTGTGTGTGGCTCTGTGTGTGTGGGTGGGTGCATGTGGCTCTGTGTGTGTGGCTGTGTGTGTGTGTGCTTGCTCTCCTGCCCCCTCGCTGTGCTTGCTCCCCTGCCCCCTCGTTCGTTGTGCTTGCTCTCCTGCCCCCCTCGTTGCTTGTGCTTGCTCTCTTGCCCCCCCCCGTTACTTGTGCTTGCTGTCTTGCCCCCTTGTTGCTTGTACTTGCTGTCCTGCCCCCTCGTTGCTTGTGCTTGCTGTCCTGCCCCCTCGTTGCTTGTGCTTGCTGTCCTGCCCCCTAGTTTGTTGTGCTTGCTGTCCTGCCCCCTCGTTCATTGTGCTTGCTCTCCTGCCCTGCTGTTGGCATTGTAAATGATAATGCCATTTATTTATGTTTTAAAAACAAAAACATAAATAAAAATAATGTCATGAGCAATGCCAATAGCTCTAACTTTAAGAATGCCGAGACCATTGCATTGTAAATGCTTGTTATGCATTGTAATGCTTGTCTTTGTGTGTGATAAGGGAACTGTACAGCCAGGGCCACTTAAAGTATGCAAAAGACACACAATTGATGGACTTAAAGTATGCGGCAGGGTTGACTAAATTATGCGCTAAGAAAAGGGAAATTATGAGTCGCAATGCGTCATTTTTTGTGTTTGTATTTCTTCATTATTTTGCCATTTTTGCCCATGGTAAATCTGACTGTGAAAAGATTTCACCCTGTTACAAACATTTTAACACAGAAGTATAGCAGTAAGCAGTTGAAAGATGACCAATCCACCTTTGCAGAGGGCTTTCCAATATGCAGGGACACGTGTTGCTATGCTTTTAGCAACTTTTGATTGGGCTGAGCTAGAACCTATTTTTCTTGTTAAAATCTGCATAATAGGCAGCAAATGATGGATTATGTGACAAACACGGCAAAATTCTAGTGGGCTTACATATAGCAGAAGATCAGACATTTTGGGTTGTTTTCATTTTATCTTCTTCGATCCACTTAGCGAGTGAAATCATAAGCTTTGGCACAAAAAGGCCTTCATAGTACAAGGGGAAGGCTATATACTGTACTAACTCAGCTGGCTTCGGAGCCAGAAGGTGTACTTAGCATGACACTTCTCCTGTAGGCCCATAAGCCTGTTCCTACGGAGGACTCAATAACTATTGCCTGTGGGAAAAAATCAGGCCATTGTAAGCATTTCCCTTTACAGTCTGACACTTCCTTATATTTTATAAAATATGTTCACAGTTTCCTTGGTAGAAAGTATTTGAAAAATAATCCATGCCATTTATAAAAATTGAAAACACTGAAATAAATGTACCGCTTTAAGATACTAAGAGATCTGCATTTGATTTTCTTCCAGTATTTTGGAATGTTTCTATTACTTTTTTTTTAACCTATACTTTACAAACATTGGCAAAGCCAAAAAGCTACACCTTTTGGCTTTTACACTGGTTATTTTAGGAAGTTTTATGTTACAAAAAGTGCCTTGAGCTGTGCCGCGAAATTCCTCGTAGCTCTAATCGCGGCTTTACTATCAGGACATTACAAAACTGGCTCGAATGGCTATTTAGCAAACAGTAACAGCTTGGTAGTTTCAAGGCCTGTTTATCTTATTAAGGCGCTCATGCCCCGAGCGGTGTGTGGCAGTGCGCATGACCTTGTGGGTGAGAGTGCCTGGTCTAAGGGAATCTTTAAAGCGTGACTGTGTCTGTCCCTTGGAGGGTTTGGTACCTGGGGTGATCCGCAGTACCAGATGGGTTAGAGCGGCTGTGCAGAATACACCTGCACACTGAACGTTCCTCCCACAAGTTTACTATGAATTGTTTCTCAGGGCTTGGCACTTGTACCTTTCCATGCACCTTCATTGAGATTATGAGCAGTAGAGCTTAAAATAAAGCTTTTAGTTTTGTACTACTCGCTGAAATGTGTAGAGCGTTTTGGATGCCTTCTAGCTCAATCCCCAGAGGAATTCGAAAACAACAGGACAGATTTTTGTTTAAATTAATAAAGTATGACCTGAGTTAGCCAATTAGGAGCTAGTCTATATTAAATAAAGCTCCTGGCAGGGTTAAACTTCTTCAAGAGATTGAGCCATTCTGGTCATTGTAAAGTATACCACTTTTAGATATAAACTGCGCTGTGGGAGCAGGTAAAACAGGTGAGAGGCATTCTGGGAGGTGTAGTCCTGGCCCCTTCTTTTGTACGTCTGTGTCTGACAGTGAAATGGCTGGTATATTTCCTTAGCTGGGAGCAAAGTACAATTTGTATGACATTTTGGACAGAATGTAAAGCAAGGAGCCTATCCAGTCTTAACTAATCATTTCTTTTGCACCCTATTCTCTTTCTCAAGAGAGCTTTTATCTTACCTCTGTCCTTGAACCCTTCTTCCCGACACCAACTTTGAATTCCTAAATGTTTTCAAGTATGAGAAAAATACCTAAGTGAGCAGACTTATTAACCAAAGCACACAATGTATCCACCGCCACTTAAAAACACAGTAATAACTAATTTTGTTGACTTTCATTTTCATTGCTGCTCCCCAGTAATTTGGTCAAAGGGTTTTTCGAGTTAAAAAGAAGTGAATGGTAAAACCTATGACCAATTAATACACTGGTTTGGGGATTTAAAGGTGAAGTCATGATATTTTTTTTCTCTCCATTTGATTTCCAATCTTTTTTGCTTCGTGAGGAATAGAAGGTGGCTCCAAGCTTTAGGGCTAGTTGTAGGGTAGCGAGTCTGGGCTTTGCACCCCCCACAAGGTAGGAAATTGTTCTTGGCTCTCTTCTGGCAGAGCCAGCTGTCATTCAATCAGCGGTCACTGTGATCAAGCCACTACGCTCTTTCACTTTTTCTAGTTCTCTATTCGCGTGGGGAATTGTCATCGACTCACTTTTAAGTGCATGCTGTAACTGCACTCATTTCTGGGCCAGAGAGCACATATAAGTATTACAGAGCACCGGGGAGGGGTGGGGGTAGGTGGCTTGCTGTACTCTGCATAATACTGCCTGAAGACTGTTCAGTGAGTCCGTTTGAATTTGCTTGCTGCAGTGGAGGCACAATCCATTCCCTGCTAAGCCTGGCACTCCCACTAACTAGTATACATTTCGCAGCACACACATCGAGCTAAACAGTCTCTTGATTTTGTTGATGTTGTTAGTTCTATGGGTCTTTATTGAATCTCTCATCTTATTCACTTCTCTACTTCAGCCCCCCTCTTGTGCTGTATTCTGTGCCTCTTCAGACCCAGGCCTCTGTATTTCCTGCTTTGAAGTCCCATTACACGTGAAACCAATTCTGCCCCCAACTAATACTACACTATTGATGTGTCTGAATTCCCAGTTTCCTTCTGGCAAAGTCCTTTAGACCACCCCTGCATCATCCCAACCTCCACTCACAATAGTTGACAAGTCAATCTTCACGATGAACATAAGTGTATGCCCATATTATAAGTCCTGCGAGTGCTTACCCAAACGATCACCTTAAAACAGAACATAGAAAAAAAACATTGATTCTAAGTAATATTTTCACATCATATTTGTTCTTCATCAACTCAGGCTGAAAAAGTTATGAGATGTTGTACATTTGTCATTTTTAGGTTGTAGCCTCCGAGACAGCACAGCTGTCTTGTTTGCTAAATTCATTTATATATTTTTATCAACGGGTACCAGAAGCTTGTGGCATGTTGACAAAACACTACTCACTGAATGAATTGCTTTGGGTCTGCGGAGTGTGTTTATACAGCTCGAGATGTGTGGGGGTTTAAAACATGTACTGATTAATATCTCCACCTGGGTACGCAAGAGTTTAACTCTTGTAGTGAAAGTAACACCAAATGTACAGTGTTGGATAGAGATGTCGTCTTTAACTGTTTAATTTGCTCCCCTCTGCTTGAATCTATAATCGTTGAACTTTTATATAGTGCTCGGCCCTCCAGGGTCTCTTCCTTGCCATGCAAAAGACAGTATTTGTGAAAGTATGCACGGTTGTGCATCGTTTACACCACTTATGCGAGCGGTGCGTGTCCTTGCAGTGCTCTTGCATTGGTTTTTATTTCTATTTGCTTTATGCATATTCTGGTGCAGACTTAAGCTCTCCGGTAAGAAAAAATGTTGGAGTGCTGCTTACTGCCTGCAGAAAGAATCATGCCTCCTTTGCAGAGAGCTTTTAAATTTTAATCCGCGAGGGATGCGGTTCTACAATCAGAAGCACATGGAACCGTGTATTAAGAATCCCCGCGTGCAGGGTGCTTCGTGCGGCCCGCTGCTGCACAGATGTTGCTTCCAGGCCTGAGCTCTGTCGATCATGAAAACCGGGAGGTCTTTTACTCGTGTGTTGTCTGAAGAATCTCAAGCCTATGACTCACGTCTGACGGCTGGCGCACCGGCCTGCGCGCGCCACTCTTTTTATAAACTCTAATGGCAGCGAGTCATCTCTTGTCTTTTGGATTCTGCCATGGGGATGATTTCATGCTTCAGTCCACCAGCTGGACACTGACTCACAGCTCAATATAGCTTCGTTCTGAAGCTGCGTAAAGTGACGAGAGAGTGTCCGTGCTCTTAGAACAGCAGTTCTCGTGTCCAGATCTAGCTACAAGTGCATCATTGTTTACCTAGGTGCGTCCGCTCTGCCTTCTGGGCGCCACCAGCTTTCCTAGTCCTCAGTAAACTTTCTGCAGTGAGCTTTCCAGAATGCATATGTGCATTTGTGGGATTTGGTGACTGCTTGAATGCATGTGTTTCCATTTGGAAGGCCTGCCCACATGTTCCTTCCTTTGACTGCTTGCCTCGGTTAATTCCATATAGGCCTAGTTTGCAGGAGTTTGGGTCCCACAAGTCCGTTTTTAGGCATCTTATTTCTGCAGAAGGCAGGTCCCGGATTATCTGTACCTGCTCTTTAATTGATCTTTTTGATTACAGGGCACCAAACTTTTTCAGGTCTCACCCACTAGCAGCTCATGCACTGTCAGTTGCGAGACCTATTGTCACCTTACAGTGGACTTTGGGCCTGCCCATTACTTACCATTGTCACTCATTTGCTTGCATCTTATTCATTAGTCTGTCTAGGCTTTACTTCCTCTTGTTGTTTGTCCCTCCCCTGAAGCATGGGCGCATTACTTGTGACCTTCCACAGCTAATTTTTCAGGTTCTACTTTTTTTTTTAGTTTAGGCACTTCGAAAGAGTGCATGTGATTTCCAGCTGTTTCGCTTGTGTACTTCTCCCCTCCACAGTTCTTGTGTTGCCATTTCTCTGCCCATGTGCTTCTCTCCATCTCTGTGATGCGTTCTCGCTCATGTGCTACTCCCCTCGCTCCATTTTTCTTTCTCTCCGCTCCATATTGCTCTCTTGTCTGTTTGCTTTCCAGGCTCCACATTGCTCTCTCTGCTTGTTTCCCCCCACCTACGCTATCTGTGTTGCTTACCCCACCAGTGCTTTACGTGTTGGTTCCTCCCACCCTGTTATACTTTTCCTGCTCCTGTGTTGCTCCTACCTACTCCCCTGTGTTGCTTCTACCTGCTCCCTGTGTTGCCGCCCCCCACCTTCTGTTTTTCTTCCTACTTTCCACGTTTCTTACTGCCACCTATTCATAACTTTTTTTTCCTTTTCTTTTGTTTACAAACTCCTAAACGGAGCGGTAAACAAAAAGAAATAAAAGCACTTGTGTCTACAAAATGACATAGCTGGTCGCATTGTAGTTTTTTTTCCTCTTTTTAAATAAGCTGCATGGCGTTGGGATGCTGTACGGCATGGCTAAAACCATTGGCGGTGCTAATAGGTTTGGAAGGCGAGGCCTGTTGGCTTTGCTAATGCTTGTTTTGTAATCCTATCACTGTTTTGGAGATTATCGTATAGCAACTAGGCTGTGAATCGAGAGATTTCATCAATGGTGCTTTCCCAGTGTCTTTCGTCCCTCGCAACTGGTCCCCATTTTGTGATGGTCAGTCAGAAAGTTCATTTAGCCTTCTCTCAGGTACCAGAGGGATTGCCCTGGCCTCCACTCAGAGGTTTGCACTGAAATTCGATTGACTCAATCCCAGCTACGAGTAAAGCAGTTATCTGTTCTCACACCACTCGTAGTCAACCAGGACATAAGTAATTTGCCTGTGGAGTTTGCTAGCACAAACGAAAATCTGTCAAAGTTGGGGGTGAAAAACATCCCATGGGTGGGCCAATCATACACTACTGCTGGAACTGTGTTAAGAAGCTGCCCAGAGGTAGAACTGGAAATGGTTCTAGACATTTTGCAGAAACTTGGTCTGGAAAACGCCATTTGCTTTAATTTAAGACTAGTGCAATGCTGCACGGAAGCCCAGGATTAGAACGACTTGGTTACCCCTGTGACCTAAACTAGAGTGCGTTTTTTTGTGACTTGTAATTTGAGGTTTCGAATTGCTTACTCTTTGATATGCCCAGTCCATTTGATGCTTGAGGTTTGATATGTGTCATAGAGCGGTGTGTTTTGCACTGCTGCTTAGGACTTTGAACTCTTGATAAAATATAGACACCCATTTGGAGATCTGCCCTGAAAATTTGCGATGTGATGGGTCTTGATGAAAGCCCCCTAGAATTGCTGTTTTATCAATCAGAATGTTTAAAGTGCTAGCCTGGGACCTGAGATGTTTTATTCTGTGTTGAGGTTGTAGTGCAACTGAGCGGGTGTGGAGGCCACTGGGCTTTGATCTAGGAGGTCTTGCCTGCCTAAGTACTGCATCATGATTTGCATGGTGGGTAGCAATTTATTTATTATAGAGTTTTACATAGCGAAAGCTAGACTCTAAGGTATCGGAGTGCCTTACATGTTATACAAAGATGTTTACTCGATAACCTGATACATAATGGAAATCTATAATAAAGAAACCGATTATTCATCTTGCTTTTTAGAGTTTTTCTAGTTTTTTATGCTCCTTTAATCTGGGTATATTACTCTGGATTGGGTCTTCTACAGCTATGGCTTACAGGCACACAAATCCCTTTGACCACTCTGTGTGCAGGAATGCATTGGCATAGATCACATTGTTGATCCTTTAATTTAATTTTGTTGTCCAAATGGAGAAGCACTTGGAACTTGTTTATAGCCAGTGACGTGTGGTATTGTTAAATGTTTTTCAGTGTATGATCCTGTTAGTCCATGAAAGAAAATCTAAAATGATTGTTCAGTGAGGCCATCTGAAGGGTACAACACTAACTAAACAAGCATTAGAAATACTATAGTTCTCGCATTTCTTTGAGTTAGAGCTATTAGCGTTGTACATGGCAATATCTTTTACCCTAGTTTTATAGAATTGATGTATGTGGTTTGAGTGGAATTATATAGGTTGGATTGGAATTGTTAGTTGTGTTGTGGAATTGTGTGGTGTGTAGCATTTTTTGTGTGCATGTAACATGTTCGCTAAGTCAAAAGCTCATGTTATTGAACTGCTCTTGTATCACCTGTGTATAATTTCTCAATGCCCCATATGAAGAGGTGCAGTGATGGGGCGAATATCCATTCAGCAGGCAAAACCTTATTTGTTAACTGCTCTCCACTGAGGCGGAAGCCGGGGGATTCTCCTACTATTCTTTTGACCAGACGCTACCTGATCTCGTGATTGTCCGTGTAGAGGACTTTTATTTGTGTGTTTTTTAAAACTAGTGAAATATAAACAATTGCTCAAACTTACTGTGAGAAGCGCGCTGTGCAAGGCGCGATTACTGCAGTTACTTCACATCAGCGCTGCCCTTTCCTGCCGCAGTCACGTGACCTGACCCACCTCACCCGCCATCTTGAGGAGTAAGGGGTGCGCTCTAGTCCATCAACCCTCCCGCCCTCTTAGATTACTTAAGGGGCGAATATCCATTCAGCAGGCAAAACCTTATTTGTTAACTGCTCTCCCCTGAGGCGGAAGCCGGGGGATTCTCCTACTATTCTTTTGACCAGACGCTACCTGATCTCGTGATTGTCCGTGTAGAGGACTTTTATTTGTGTGTTTTTTAAAACTAGTGAAATATAAACAATTGCTCAAACTTACTGTGAGAAGCGCGCTGTGCAAGGCGCGATTACTGCAGTTACTTCACATCAGCGCTGCCCTTTCCTGCCGCGGTCACGTGACCTGACCCACCTCACCCGCCATCTTGAGGAGGTAAGGGGTGCGCTCTAGTCCATCAACCCTCCCCCCCTTCCCGCCCTTCCTATGTATAAAACCGGAGGATTATCCCGTCCGCGCAGCGGGCGGGCGCGCCGGAGGCGCGCCAGAGGCATGCCCGTCTGCGCCCGTCCGCGCCGGGACCGGGCCCAGGGCCATAACCCCTGCTCAACAAGTGTCAGACACCTATAAGAAGTATACTAGTCAAGGTTTACTTGCACTGCGGCCACCCACCAGCACCTGCTGTTTAAAAATAATACCCTCAGAAATTCATAGGCACCTCGCCATCTCCTGCCCCCATTGTAGCAGTACCATACCGCTACGATTACCTGACGTTAATACCACACCAACAAAGAACGATGAAGGAGCTGTTATATCCATTGCCCTTATCAATGCGCGCTCACTCGGAAAGCACAGGCAGGAGATCTTCGATCTCATAACAGATTTCAAACTAGATGTTCTGTTTGTCACTGAGACTTGGACCGATGATACATCTCTGCCAGACCTAGTCATAGCAGTACCGGATGGATATAAAGCACACTGCCAGGACAGGCCCAAACAAAGAGGGGGTGGGCTGGCCATAATAGCCAGAGATTCATATCCTGTCAGAACGACCCCTATTCCATCAACTTCTTGTGAAGCTATGCAATTTGCTATTAACCCTTCACCTTTGTTTAATTTCAAAGGAATATTGATATACCGCCCCCGGGGTCCAAAACGGCATTTCTAACCAGCATTAATACCATGATGGAATCAGTGGCCACGGAAAGTGCCTTTACGGTTCTAGGCGACCTACATTTTCACCTGGATCAAAGTCACTTAACTGATTCGGTCACCCTCATTTCTGATCTGGAAACTCTAGGGCTAAAGCAACGGGTTACGTCCCCTACCCACCAAGCTGGCCACATCCTAGATCCCATATTTTCCAACTTAGAAGGCTTACAAATAACTAACATCTTACCCATGCCTTGGACTGACCATCATGCAATTTTTGCAACTGTAACCACCAACACTCCTTGTAATAACAAATCCATTCCCATCCCCAAACAGTCCTTCAAAGATTGGAAAAATATCAATCAGGACAACCTAAAGCTAATACTGGATCGCACTCGTCCAACGCTGTCCACAGAGCCTAACTTAGCACTTCAGCAATTTCACACTTGGTTGGGCCAGGCCACAAATCAGTCAGCCCCTACCAAAGAACTATCCAGAAACAGATCCAAACCTACCGCCCCCTGGTATAATGAAAAACTAAGGGCACAAAAGCAAATCAACCGCAATAAGGAAAGACTATGGAGAAAAGACTATGATACAGCTAGCAAAGCAGCTTACCAGGAAGCTCTTGCACTCTACAAAGCCATGATCCCTAAAGCCAAAAAAGACTATTACACTGACCAAATCCAGAAAGCCAAAAATTCTAGCAGATTATTGTTTAAAATCACCAAATCTTTGTCAGGCAACTCCCCGGACCTCACCCCTCCCCCATCGCAACTTTTATGTGATTCTCTAGCTTCCTTTTTCTTTATCAAAGTGGATGATATTTACCAGGCTTTCTCTGCTAATTCACTTTCGAGGACAGTCAACCCCCCCATTCCATTGCCAGTCAACTTGTTCCCCAGCTTCCAACCAGTCACCACTGACCAAATAAAAATTACATTGTCTACCATCAAATCAGGATCACCCCTGGACCCCTGCCCACTCTCAGTACTCCTGCCGGTAATGGACTCTATCATACCACTACTCACTCAGGTCTGCAACTCCATTCTCCTTTCAGGTAACTATCCAGACCCCCTTAAAAACACCCTACTAAAACCCCTGCTAAAAAAACCATCCCTGGATAAAAGCGAGCTAAAAAACTACCGACCCATCGCGAGTCTCCCTTTCATGGCGAAGGTGATTGAAAAAACCATGAGCATTCAGATCTCTGAATTCATTGAAAAACACCATCTCCTGGACAACACACAATTTGGATTCAGGAAATACCATGGGACAGAGACAGCCTTGATTAAGGCTGCTGATGACATCAGGGAAATCCGAGATCAGGGGGGAACAGCCATTCTAGTAATGCTGGATTTATCAGCAGCCTTCGACACGGTTGACCATACCATCTTGGTCGACCGTGTCGAGGAATTTGGCATCTGCCATACTGCCATACTGCCAAAGACTTAATTGCGTCCTTCCTAGCCAAAAGAACGCAGGCTGTCATCTTAGGACCCTTCCAATCGGCCCAACTTTCATCTCCTTGCGGATACCTCAAGGCTCATCCCTGAGTCCGACACTTTTTAACATCTATGTGTCGACCTTGCTAAAACCACCAAAGCACACGGGATGAGCCTAACCTCCTACGCCGATGATACCCAACTAGTGTTGGCGATCAAGGGGAACAGAGATCTAGTGGCAGAAAAATTCAAGAAAGGACTTGTAGACATAGGAGAATGGATGGCTACCAACTGCCTCAAATTAAACTCAGAAAAAACCGAGGTGCTCATTTTCGGATCCCTTCTTCCAGCCTGGCCATCAAGCTGGTGGCCAGAGGCCTTCGGTACCCCTCCCATTCCAACTGCTAAACTTAGGAACCTCGGTATCATCTTCGATGAGGGTCTAAATTTTATGGATCATGCCAACAAAACAGTGTCCACAGCACACCTGAAACTGAAGATGATAAGAAAAATACGTCCTTTCCTTCCTGACTCAGCCATCAAAACACTGGTCACCTCTCTTGTCCTTTCTTCTCTGGACTACTGTAATGGTCTCTTCCTCAATGCTCAATCCAGAGTAATTACTAAACTGCAGACCATTCAAAATGCAGCAGCACGTCTGCTTTCTGGCAAAACTAAATACGAATCAATATCCAACAGTATAAAGGACTTCCACTGGCTCACCGTGCGAAACAGAATCCATTTCAAGTCCCTCTGTATTGTGTTTAAAGCGCTCAACAACCAAGGACCCCACTTTTTGAAAGAACAGCTACAACAATACAAACCTAATAGAGTTCTACGATCAGCTACCCTTAATCAACTGGTCATTCCTCGCACTTAAACCGTCACCTGGGGCGACCGACGCTTCTTGGTGGCCGCCCCAAAGCTCTGGAACACGCTACCCCTAAACATCAGGGAGAGTTCTTCTCTCCTTCAATTCCGTAAGCTTTTAAAAACCTGGCTGTTCGCTCAATGATTTTCCTGCCTCATGTTAACCGTTACAAATAACTGGTTTTTACTAGCGCCAAGACGCCCAAGGGTAAATGATGCGCTTTACAAATATCAAAAATAAATAAATAAATACAGTGTTAATGTCCTGTTATGGGCAACGAAAGAGCAATGCTATCTGCAACATGTGAACAAGCAGTTGACAGAAACCAAAAAGGCCAGATAGTGTTGAGCAATAAAATCTCGTCTACATTTCCTTACCAGGCCAATACACCTAACCCGCGATTATTGATTTAAAAGTTTTGCAATCGATATTTGTTCTGTACACACGGAAATTGACCGAGGCTTCTGATGACATTCACCCATTTAAAATCACAAAGACTGCAACATGTAATGTTTTCGAGGATCTATTGTCGGTTTTTCTTACAAAGGGGGACAGGAGATGTGCAAGTGTATGGACAGGAGATGTACACGCATACGGTTACAAGTCACGGTGTTTCAGCACAAGGCGCGTGCGACGCGCTTTCGCTTTCCCTCCCTCCCCCCATCTTCGAGACTGGGGGTGGCTCCTCAGCTGTGGGACAGTACGTATCATCAGATGGTGAGTGCTGAAGTCCTCTTATACCAGTGGTTTAGGGGCATGCCATAATTCAAGGAATTGTAGCACCCTTTCGTATGTATGCACGTTAATTCGCTGGCTCAGTTCGAGGTTTTGTTAAAATTATTGCCTGCCAACCGTCGTGGACTTTACACCGAAAGACTGTATTTTTATACGCTTTGGAGACCGTCATGAAAAACTACCTCGCTCACTTATTGATCACCTTGTCTGGAACTTGAGGCGCGTTCAATAGGCACTGCTTGCAACCTGCAGTGCCTTCAACACCTCACACTGCAGTGTTATATAGCATGAGCCAGCACAACGGGAAGACCAGAGACAGCGGGCTCACTCATGGTTCTCTCTCGCTCTCTCTCTTGCTGTTCTCCTCTGCTCCTTCTTCTTAGAACTAGGCTGATGTGAGCCAGCTGCTAACCCCAAGCTGTTTCACCGCACCTACTACAGAGGCCTCCTCTACACCAAGGCTCTCAATTTGGGCGCTCTGGAGTGCTGCAGCAACTTGACCACACACATTGGGCTGAGGTGGTTCTTTTCATTAATTCGTCACCTCTGCTAGTGTCCAGAGCGGATGTATGTCATTACAATGCAGGCTTTAACACGGCGCTACCATTACGACGCAGCCATCACAACGCAAGTCGTTGCAACGACTTGCGCTGGAGGAGCTGGATTTAGGAATAGTATGATTAACTATTCCAACTCCAGCCCACGTAACAGTAGGGAAGGTGTTGGAATAGCAAATCATGCTATTCCTTAGTAAATGGCGCCATCCAGCGCAAGTCGTTGTAACGACTTTCGTTGTGATTGCTGCGTCGTAATGGTAGCGCGGTGTAAAGCCTGCGCTGTAATGGCTGTTTCCCGTCCAGAGCGCTGTAGGGCAGAGGCCCTTGCTGTGCACTCCAGGTCCCAGCAGACTGCTTTTGCAGGTTGTGAGTGTGACAGTAAAATACATTTTTAACACTGCCGTTGGATCTGTGGTGTTCTTTGTTTTGGAGTGACCATGTTAAAGCACTTGCATTATTGAAGTAATCTGTGGCACAGACTCACTATGTGCTCTCATTCATGTTATATGCGCACTGAGGCCAGGTACTGCACACATGCATTTAAGGTGAAGCACAAGCCCAAACACATACTCTGTACCATCTTACCAACGCCTCACTCGAGGCTCACTCTTCTCTGTCCTCGATGCTGACCTATAGAACCCCATACACTGGTCGCCACCAATGCTCCCAACCCAAGATCACCTATCCCTCAGACAGACTCGAACAAGTATTGGCAAACCCAACAGGTCTACCTTTGTGCCAAAGCATGTGAACACAAGCATTCAAAAAATGCTGTTTGCATGTGTTGTATGCACACATGTTTGTTACACGAGAGCTAAACCTACTGGCATTGCCAATTCTGGGGAAAAATGCAAGGTAAAACACATTGTTATTTACTACGCCATAGCTAGAACTCTCAAAATATAAGACCTATTGCATTGCAAATGCTTGTTCAAGATCTTATGATAAATCATTACACAGCTACTGTATAGTCCTTCAGAACTTTAGTACATGTGTATGGAGGAAGACATTTCAATAAAAGGCATTGTAGTTAAATACAAATTGAAGCAAGGCCTTAGTTATAAAACACCTTTGATTTAAGCACCAACGGAAAGAATCTGTGGGTTCGGTGTCACAATATTCTGTAAGCATCCATTTGTTTCTGCTTTTCACACAGCTTGGTGAAACATAAAAGCGAAGATTTGAGTGAAAGTCTTTGGGTTTTTATAGCCAAGCAGCCTCGAGGAGTCATCTCCTTTAGCAGTGGACAGCTCACTCCCTCCCTCCCCGAGCTGGAAGGAGGTCTTGAACCTGGAGCACTTGTGTACACAGTGTTTGGTAGGGACCTGCTGGCAGGAATCGTTCCCTAGGCAAGGCACCAAACATGGATGGAAAGGAGCTTAGAATGTTCTAAGCAGGAATTGCACCAGGCAGAATAAAAGAAATTTGAGAAGGCTCTGTAAGCGCCCTCCATGAATAAAGATGAAGCGCAGCGGCTGTGAAGCCGCTGCCGCGCTGATCTTAAGCAAAAAGTAATAAGAGGGCACGTGCACATTAAAAAAAAAAAAAAAATCATACAATGTCAATGGCGTTGTAAAAAAAAAAAAAAAAGGTTTCAGCTTCCTTGTCACATTGACATGAAAGCATCATTGGGGTGGGGGTTTAGCGTAGCAAATAGTGACGCTGCAAAGATATGAGCAGTAACCAATTAATAACAAAAAGAAAACTGCAAAAAAAAAAGCTGGGAGGTGGTGTTGGGGTAACGTCTCGGGAGATTAAGTGAGCTGGAAGCAGCGCCATGTGCCAGCAAGGAGAGGCAGAAAGAAAAAGTAGTGCACTGAAACTAAAACATATGGCCAATAGTGAAAGGAGCCGTGTAGCAGGGGCAAGTGCAGAGCAGAAGATAACAGCCAAGGGGTGGGACAAACAAATACTATTCACTAATGAAAACAAAGACCTTTCTAAAAGCAGACTTTGAACTAATGGTAAGCGCTGGGTGTGTTCAAAGCCCATATAACTGAATAACACATGTCTCTAAGACACCGGATGCGCTGCCTAGGCAAGATTTAAAGATTACTGTCCCTAGCTGAGTGGGGCAACATGTGATAATGTAGCGAGTACCACTAAGAATGACTGATTAGAAACAAGCATTTGCAATGCAATAGGTCTCTCAATAGCGTGATTTTGAGCTATTGGCATTGTAAATGACAATGCCTTTAATCAATGTGTTTAAAAAACCTGCAAAAACAAAAGGCATTGTCATTTACAGTACCAATAGGCCAAAACTTCTAAAATGTGAGACCTATTGTATTGCAAATGCTTGATATCTCCTACCACCTTTTACTGCACTTATGCAATTGTTTGAGAAAATACGTGAGCCTACGGGGTGGCATGTAAATGTTAAAATGTGACTTTATATGCATGTGTATCTCTATATATAGATAGATATATATACACACGCACATACACTTCACAATTGCCCTTTGCAGGAAGCCCCAACCGGTTTTATCTGTGGCCCCCGCCCAAAAAAAAAACAATCCTATAGATGTCACTGGTGCTAGCACTTCAAGTATGTATACGCAGGCGTCTTGAATGATTCTGATGTGTTGAAGAGGTTTTCTTTTACATTCGTAAAGCTTAGACCTTATGTGAGGTGGAGGTCTCAGCAGAACAGGTTAGGCTTGTGGGCCATGAGCACAGAGGGTATAGGATTTTGCATTTGCATCTTGGGGCTGCAATCGAGAGAGCAATGAAGGCTATTGTGTCAACAGCCTATGGATGCTACAGCAGCAATTAGCGAGGTTGGTTGCTCTGACAAAGAAGGTATCAAGATAGGGTGCATTGATAGTATCTGCAGGTCTTTGTTGAAATCCTAAGAGGGAAATTGATCGTTTTATAACAAACTGAGCATAATACATTGTAAAAAAAAAAAAATCTATTTTATAATGTCAAATGTAAATAAAAAAAAAAAATAGGGAACACAGACTCCGCAATGGCCTAGAATAAGGCTGATAGCTCCTGTAAAACTGTCACCTGCAGGGTGGTAAGGCCTAAACACAACGGTGTAATTATCTGCAATAACATTCATGCATGTTAAGTAACATAGACCTTCACACTGGACGTAGGCGCCGAAAGCGCGTGAACATGAATGCCCACTCCGTCACTATTGTAATTGGTTAGCGTCATGTTTAATCAGATTTTCTGAACAACGCTGTGATCTTCAAACACTCCAACCCGAGGTCTCCTGGAGTAAAACAATGCAGTCCATCACTGAACCCCCTAACCCTACATTGACCCTCCCATAAACCTTACCGCTAATATTGTCTTAAAATGAATTTTATAGTCATTCAATATTGCGAGGAAGTTAAAACACTGCATTAGGAATCGGGTCAAGCCCAGCGAAAAATGCAGGCAAACACGGATATCCAGTACGTTTAAGTTCTCATAATAAATGAGAAGGGACAGTTTTTCCTGAATCAGATATTTAGAAAGAAAAGTTTAAAACAAATGCACGTTATTGTTTTCCTCACAATATATTAAGTATGAGAAAACAAAATCATTACAAACCAGGCTGTCAACAATTCTAACGGAGAGAGGGTGTGTTATAGAAAGGTAGCTTTCATGAAATGTTGATAAAATTGACCGATAACGTGAGCTTTTATTTTCTCATAATAACATGCCTAACATTTAAATCCGAGTGCTGATTTGACATTCAAACATAAGTTGGGACAAGCGCTCTAACAACAAGCTGTCTGCGAGGAGCCCGAGGGAGGGGGAGAGATGGAAAGTGAAAGCGCGCGATGCGCACACTGTGTGTTTGCTGCCAGTCTCCAGTGACAGGAGATGTGCACGAGTACGGAGTGCACATCTCCTGTCCACTCGCGTGCACATCTCCTGTCTCCCTTCCAGTACCAAAGCAGCAACAATAGAGCCTCGCTAGCGAAGCAGCGCATGCGCTGCGTTCCCTAGCGAGACCTAAAAAGTATTGGGTAGAATCCCATTCCTTGTCTGCTGTCTCCGGGAGATTTGTCTTTAGTAGGACATCTTTGCCCTGAGGTGGGTTCCAATAATAAGTTCCATGGGTGAGCGTAAATTGTGGTCAATCCTTATTCTGTAAATTAGGATCTTCATACTTGTCTGCACATTTTTTTAGGTGTACGCAGATTAAGAAAATAATTTGTGAATCGTCCCACATGATGATAGATTTTAATGCAGATGTGACTGTAAATGTATTTTCCCCAAATTATCCTCAACTCTCACCATTATGTGGCATTCTGGTTGCATTGACGATTCTCAGAATTAAAAACAAGCTTAGCCCAGCCAATGGGTCTCATCTATGAGAGCTAGTGGCTTTAGCAAGATTTGTAGCCATGTTGTAGAGCAACATGGCTACAGTTGTTGTGCAGCCAGGCTAAAACTAATTTAAAAACAGATCTATACTGCGGCCAGCGTTAGCAGCATCGTAGTTTAAAAAAAAAATTCTTTGTAGCCATGGGGGAGACTGGGGGAGAATTACATGAGGGAGACCGCTAAAAACACACATGCACTCTTGTGAAGTGTTTAAACCAAAAGGAAAAGGTAGAACATAAAAAATGTGCAGTGAAAGGACACAAGTAATGTATCCATGCTCCAGGGCAGGGACAAACACTCAAAGAGGAAGGAAGCTGATGAATAAGAAGCAAGCAAATGAGTGACAATGAAGGCAACCAATAGTAAGTAATGGACGGCCTCTAACCCCGTGTAAGGTGACAAAATGATGGGTATTTCTTTAATACATTACCTTCCTTTGCTATAAAAGTATTTGCTTTAAACACCAAAGGAAGTGTGTAGATAAGGTGATAGAAAACAAAAAAACAGGTGTCACCATGCTCGATAGTAGTCGCGGAGTAAGGCATATGTGATCAGCAAAAATCTGATGTTCTGTAACCATTAGAGATCCTTGGAATATTTCAATTGGCAATTGGTATGTGGATATCATAGCTCAACACTGATGGGATTAGTTACAGTTGCAGTCATTTTCTCAGTTTGGTTTCAGTATTTCTCTTATCTTTAATTATGGGAAATCCTTGGTGACATTAAAATTATGCCACCATACTTTGCGTAATTTCAGGAATTTTGTGTTATGCTTGTGTCTTGAAATTTCTCATATTCCAAAACTTTGCATACTTTTGTGCCACTGACAGTAAAAATTTACCTTGAATTTCGCCATTTGCAGTAAAAATGTACCGCAAATACACGGGAACAGAATGCAAACAATTGCTGTTTTCTGTGCTTTTATTTAAATGCATCTTCAGACCAAAAGTTTACATAGTAGGCATTTTGTGCTAAAAGATAGTGCAGAATGACAGATTTGCATTTAGCATAATTTTGCCGGACTCTCCTGTATTTGCGCAAAAGCAAATGACACTAATTTTTCACATTTTATGTTATGTTAAATGGATAGTTGTAAAGCGCGCAGCGACTCAATTGAGTGTCCCGGCGCTGAGGCATGATGACGACATTGGCTGTGCGCTATGACCACCAGCTTGAATATTATAGATGGAATAACCAGGTTTTCAGTGATTTCCTGAATGAACTGTCAATGCTAAATATTGTAGTAAATGACCCCCTTCAGTTCAGAAAGATATTTAGCTTTCAAATACTAATAGCTGTAACTTTACTGGTTTATATAATTATTTCCCACACCTTTCACCACAAAGTAAATGAATGCATGTTGAGACTAGAAACTGCCACCTTTTGTGCTAGATATCTAGGCAATTTCACCTATGTTTTTTTAAACTTTGAAAATACTGATTTTATAAAAGTAATGCTCTCACTGTTTTTTTACATGGCTACGCGTATTGGTAATTTTGGAATTGTGCTAGGGGCAAATTTCAAACCCTAGGTTCGATTTCAGTCAACTATGCACCTGGGTATCTCACAATAAGGATTTTCAGATTTAAACATAGTGGGTGTAGAAATATCAGTAATTATACTGGCCTTTTAAGGAGACTGTGACCTCTACTTAATTTTTTGTACGGTTTAGGGTCTCATTGACCGTCTTGGTTTGAATGTTCTTATATTGAGTCTCAATACATGTTGGATGTGCACAGACCCGATGGCAAAGCAGGTTAAATTGTAAGCTGCCAGGGCAAACACATGCATGCACCTGGTTACAATCTTCTGGGAGTCTGCTGATGAGTCAACGCAGTCCATTACACTTTCCAGCCATAAAGAGGGTATTAATCAGGCCCATTTCAAAAGATGTGCGGGACATGACGTTGCTGTGCTGCGATAGCAACCTGATGCGATGCTGCTGGAGTCCGATTATTGCCATAGCAACCAGAAGGGATAATTGGAGAGGAAGGTAAAATGGTCACAGCTATAATAACCAATGATAGTGCACGAAATGTGACATGGCGAGGCCCTACACACAAATGACAAGATCTGATGGATTTGATGATCAAAACAGAATGATGTGGGACATTTTTAAGTATTGTTGCATTCAGCTTCACGTCAGAACGTGTCTGTTGTACTCCACCAGGTGAGGAGAAGTGCAGTGGAACAAAATGTTGTTTAACCAAACAGTAAAACTTTCTGCAATGGCATATGTGTCTGAGTTCACAGTGTTCATTGCAAACACCCTTTACTCTGTTATACCTGCTGCTCAGCCAGTGTGAATGTGCTGTGGAATGTTGGTAAGATTTGCATCCAGGATTGTATTTTTAATGGTCATCTCTGCATAGGTGGTTATCAAATGAGGTGAGCATGTGTCGGGAGCCTCTTGCAAATCACTTGCATCTAATCACATGATTAAACTATCAGAATTTGTGAGCTGAGTAGTGCTATATATTCAAAAAGAGGGCAACTTCCCTATTATTGCCAGAATAGCAGCTCTCCCCTGGTCTCCATCTTTACTCTGGCCTTTTTGTGCCTAGAGAGCAATTATACTTTTAGGGTAGGTTCCATGTTTTTATTGGTACGTTAAGGGCAAATTACTCCTTAATCACTTGACCTTGAAACGTGCAATAATAGTGGTCCCCCTCTGGCCATCCTCTGGTATGGGGCCCATGCCTCATCACTTGGACATCTGTACTACTTTTCCTCGATGTTTGACTCCCTGCCTTAGGCCAAGGTCTACTTTCAATTAATGGGGTTAGGGTGGGGATTCAGAAAAAAGACAGGGGCAGGCTGTAGCAAATGGTATTACATTTCTAGACTATAGACAGACATGATGATATTAAGAGGTTTGAAGATGCCAACCCTAGCCCATGTGCATGAAGGGAATCGTGACTTGTCCCAAGGGCTAGGGATTCTCAAGGGACTACTTCTCACACCTGTGGGCATGGAGTGATACACTGCACTGTGTTATATGTGCCCCCTGCAACCCCTATATTAAATGCAGTGAATATGAAGTGAGATTCCTCACTGTAAGAGGTACCACTTTGTGATTACTTTACGAGATGGGTGAAAGTGTATCCCTGATGATCCTTGATGGTTATGAGTTTGTATTGATAACACAGAGGGAGCCTTGAGGTTTTTCCATTATTACACTTTGACTCGCCTCAGTCGCAATCAAATTCCTAACGATCCTTGAGATTCTTTGCAAGTGGGAAATCACCTCAGTAAAGCACATGAAAAGGTATGTTGGGTAGGGATGTAGACAGTCAAGACCTGCTCGTTCCGGGTGTTACATTTTCACTATTTTCAGTGCATCAATGGGTGGCTAGGAATAGCATCAACCAGATAGAAACTCTCACTTCTCTGAAACTTGCTTTATAATTGGAGGGTGCAACAGATAGGTGTGGTTACTGTTTCAGGAGAGACGACGGGCCATAGGGGAGAGGGGAACTAGGATTTTCAATAATGATCAACTCTATAGTTATTAAATGCAGTATAGTGTTATCATCAGCCATGGACTAGTTGTTTCTCGAAGAGCACAAAAAAACATTTAATGTCAAAATTGTACTGGTTACCTTTTTACTTCTGTACATACAGATGTTCAACCTCTATGCTGGGATGCTATCCCAATCCTACTTACTTTACTCATACTGTTTCTAATGCAAGGCTAATAGCTCTTTTATAGGGATTTTCTTCTACACGTTTGCGTTTGTCATTAATAGTAGTATTGAAATGATTATAGCCTTATAGCCCGCTGTAGAGGACTATACCGGCTATTAAAGGCCCTCTCCAGCGTTAAAGACCCCGAGCCGAAAGCAAGGGCCTTTAACAAGGGAGAGGGACTTTAATAGCGGTATAGCCCATCTACGAAGGGCTATAAGGCTATTAGAACATTCTGTCACTAGAGGACAGAATGTTCTAACAAAAAAACAAAGCCTTTTGGAAGCGTGAGGGGATTGGAATCCCCTCAGGCTCCCTAAAGCTTTTGTTCACAGCCAGAGCTTTGAACAAAAACATTGGAATGCTGGAGCTCCAGGCTTATACCGGCCATTATAAGCCCAGAGCACTCCATTGTTTTCAATGGAGCTCCCAACATTCCAATGTTCTAATACTATTTATAGTATTATTAATGTGCAAAACGTCCTGTTCTTTATTTTTTTGTTTTGTTATATATGCATGTGTAGATTGTTGATCATTCTTTTTTTTTCCTAAAATGTATTATTCTTGTGGTTAGTAGCCTTCTAGACTGGACTACAAAAATATTATTTTCTTTTCTATTTAGCAAACCTTCTCTAATGAAGTCCATTGCGTGGAAGAAATTTTGAAGGTAAGTCAACCTTAGGCATTGTGTCTTCTTGTTTGTTTTCTGACAGATTTCACTGCAAGTGTCTTGAATGATCTGCTTTGAAAAAATTTCTTGAATGGCATCGGAACCTTCGTCATTCTAGCATATTAACTTAAAGTTGCTCATGTTTTAGCTATATATTTTTGCATTAAGACCCAGGATATAATCATTGTAATGCCACCCTTTTCCAGAACCCCAGTAGTTGTTTGATTAACCACCTTGATTTTTGTACCAAACATGTTAGTTGACTGCAAATTGACTAGATGTAAAAATTCAATTGTGCGTTAGAGTGTGTGACAGAATAAGAGTTCATTTGTAGTTATTTAACCTCCAGGGATAACTAAATTGCGAACAAGCAATTCGCAACAAACTATAGTCCGATACTGGTTGCCAACAAAATAGAAACAGTTTAAAAAATAGACAAAGTAACTGTCCCACATCAATAAACACGTTCTTCAAGCATTCTCGCCCACTTTTACCTTTTACACGGTGTTATAATTTTGAATCCAGTATCAGAGCTTCATGACCTATATTTTTTTAAGAGGCACTTTGCCTAGTTATTGAAAGTAGGTCAACAGGTAACTTTTCGGTTCTCCAACGTCCTACAATTTGGACCTTAATGGGGAAAAGTCCATCACAAATATGCAAAGAGTTTCATGTCTCAGTGCCCCATTTAGTAGATTGCTTCTGGGTATTCATTCCCCTTCCTACTTGTACATTTAAAAATGTATGCAAGAGGCAGAAGCTATTTTGTTTAAAATTCTGTGCTACTGATGTTACATTGTAGTAGTACCAAATTCAAAGTGGCATTCACCAGCCCATAGCCACTTTCTTCAGTCTAGCGTTGAGACTGTAAAACCTGCAAATTTGCGCTCTTCAAGGGGTGGAAAAAATTGTGTTTGGCTTGTAAATGCGGGGAGCTTTTGTTGATGGTAGCCTTAATTCAGTTCAGCGGGTATCTTCTCAAAAGACTTGTTTAACTTATAAGGGGTAACCCTAGCTTGGGCCCTGGTAAAGCTGTTGTTGGCTTCCATCATGCCTTCATATTTTTGGGGCTCTTATAGCCCACAGTGGACACTGCGAAAGCAGTGGTATCTGAAGCAGGAGCCCCAGACCCAAACAATATTAATGTATCATAAATAACAATCTTGACGCAGGACAAAGCATGGATACACCAGCAATGGACACACAATGTACAAATCCACGTATTGCTGAATGTGGGACAATGTCATTGTTTTTCGTTTCTTGTGTTACTTTTAGAATTGTGTCACCTTTCTACACATAAATTGTGCTGGAAGCCTCTTTATCTTTAACTTCCACCTGTATCTAAGGTGTCTAACACAAGTGGGAGGGGGAGATGTGGGTCATCTCCAGAAGATTAATTTGCTTAGCGCTGTTAATTCCCCCCCCCCCCTCCAGTGGCATTAAATTGGTCACAAATTGCATTCACAACAAAGGATGCCATGTTGGTGTCAGCCTGGACTATCGGACCTAGCATCAAGCATGCAGGGAGCAGAACCCGGCCTCGTGTCCACAACCCACTAACCGGGCTGACACTGGCTGCTCTTGGGGCACAGTTACCCCACCTGTGCAAGACCCACAGGATCACTTGTGAGTAGAAAGATTTCAAAGCAGCAATAAGCAGCCTTATTCTTCCTTTTCTCATAAATGGTTACATTATCTCCGTGTACTGTGCCCTTCATCTCTTGTATTTAGAAGTTCACTTGGGTGACCAGTATGCCATCTGCACCTGGCATACTGTGGGGTACGCTTGTCCCCAAAAGGTAATGTGGACATTGTAGTAAAGGAATCCGTGCTGGATTTTTCAGCAGCAGAACGGTCGCTAGGTTTCCAGGAGAAAGAGTGGTTTATTAGGTTTTGGCCTATTAATCGCGCAAGCGAAAATAGGACGAGAGTATTGAGGGTAAAACAAGCTCTGAAACCACCAGGCGGATTACATCGAGTGCATGTGCTCGTGAACGCGCTTACCATTTGCTCCCGAGCCGCCTGCCTCCGAGAGCTTCACTTCAAAGGGATCCACTCCCCTGCCACCTGCTTCACACTTTTCACGGCTGCCAGGCCGTGTCTCGCATTACTCCTCCCCCCCCTACAACATTGTCTTTATCTACTCCCCATATGCTTTCCCTCCTCTCGCTCCCCCGTCACATGTTTTTTTAACTAACTTGTTTTATCTTTCTCCCACTCCTTCCGAAATGTTGTTTATTTATTTTTAATCTAAAAAGTGCCAGATCCGCTAATAATTACAGATGTTGAGCCCACAGCAAGGCTCGAACACTGGTCCCCAGCTCCAGAGTCGGCAGCTCTGACCGCTGATCCACAGTTCTCTCTCCATGCTTGTTCTTTTTAACTTCAGTTGGGAGCACTTCACTTCCCTTGCTCGCTAACAGAGCAACACTGTCCCGCCCTTACTACATAGTGCCTTTGTAAGGATGAGTGTGGGGGAGTCTCATGCTCCTTACAGTTGAATGAGGCATGCCTTTCGCCTTCCTATGCCTTGTTATGCTCCTCCCCGCACTTTTTTTATTTGTTTATTTTACTTACGGCGGTGCTAACACTGCAGCAGAGCGCATGCATACACTACTTAAAAGACACATTCAAAATAGATTGTGGCGGTGCTAAGTGGAGTCGCCCACTCAACTGATATGCTCTGGGTAGTTACATTGTTGTAAGTTTCCAGCAGCTGAAATGTAGAGTGACCTCACAAACAGGCTGCTTCAGGACTTCCACTGTAAAATGCAGCTGCGCTTGAATTACTTGTTTATTTTTCTTTACTTTCTCAGGCTTTTTTAATTAAATATTGTCGGAAGGAAAAGAAGCTGGCATTAGCCCCAGTGCGGTGTGAATGTCCTTTCTTATATTGAAGATGCTGCTGGCCACCTGTCTCGGGTCCCACGGGCAGAACTGGGAGGGGAGGTGCCGTAGCTCTCATACCCAAGTGTGCTCCGAAGTGTGGGCACAGAGCTGCTGGGCAACAGGAACACACATGACAGAGCGAGGAAGCTGCCTTATGTAAAATGAAGTGCTTGGCCATCAGATTTCAAGGAACTCAGATGAGAAAGTACATTCTTTCAGTACTTACTATTTGGTTTTCAAGAAGCTACACGAGAGCCGGTTAAAGGCCCAGAATGCCAAGGGTCCCGGAATTGGCACAGTACAGTCTTCAATCTCGGACATCCCGGGTCTAATGCCCCAAACACCCCACATAGCACCCATAGCCTCCAAAAAGCCACCTGTTTGTTGCAGAATAGCTGTACGCAGGGCCATAGACCGCAGATGGTACTTGGCTCTCCGAGCTGTGCTGACGTCAGTTCTTTCATAACCCTTGAGCTAGGGGTTTGTGAGGCGGTGGCAGCCACCACAGGCATAGCCTTCCTCTGGGTACACTGGTTAACCTCCGTGACAGGGCCTAACCTTTATTTCTGCATGTCTCTGTTACAAACATGCTGGGAGGTTTCTAGATGGTGTGGTGTCCAGGGGGCGTACTTCTCAGGGCCGTTCACACCTCTCCTTTTGACTCATCTGCTCGGGAGACAGGAAACTGCAGGTAAATGTTGACCACCCTCATCTCTGGTTTGTGCTTTTCTGCCCCCTGTTAGACTCGTTTTTTGTGCCTTTCTGCCCCTTGTTAGACTCGTTTTTTGTGCCCTTCTGCCCTCTGTTGGACTCGTTTTTTGTGCCCTTCTGCCCTCTGTTAGACTCGTTTTTTGTGCCTTTCTGCCCACTGTTAGACTTATTTTTTGTGCCCTTCTGCCCTCTTAGACTCGTTTTTTGTGCCTTTCTGCCCCCTGTTAAACTCGTTTTTTGTGCCCTTCTGCCCTCTGTTACTCGTTTTTCCCTTGTTTGTCTACCCTTCTGGCCTCTGTTAGACTGCTTTTTGTGCCTTTCTACCCTCTGCATCGCCACATCATCACTCGGCACTACCCTATCATCACTCAGCACCACCACATTATCACTCAGCACCACCACATTATCACTCAGCACCACCACATTATCACTCAGCACCACCACAGCACCACTCAGCGCCACTCAGCACCACCACATTATCACTCAGCGCCACCCCAGCATCACTCAGCACCACGACCGCACCACTCAGCATCACCACAGCACCACTCAGCATCACCACAGCATCACTCAGCACCACCACAGCATCACTCAGCACCACCACAGCATCACTCAGCACCACCACAGCATCACTCAGCACCACCACAGCATCACTCAGCACCACCACAGCATCACTCAGCACCACCACATTATCACTCAGCACCACCACAGCACCACTCAGCACCACCACAGCATCACTCAGCACCACCACAGCATCACTCAGCACCACCACAGCATCACTCAGCACCACCACAGCATCACTCAGCACCACCACAGCACCACCACAGCACCACTCATCACCACTACAGCACCACTCATCACCACTACAGCACCACTCATCACCACCACAGCATCACTCAGCACCACCACAGCACCACTCAGCACCACCCCAGCACCACCCCAGCATCACTCAGCACCACCCCAGCATCACTCAGCACCACCACAGCCCCATTCAGCACCACCACAGCCCCATTCAGCACCACCACAGCCCCATTCAGCACCACCACAGCCCCACTCAGCAGCACCACTCAGCACCACCAGTCAGCGCCGCCCCAGCATCAATCTGCGCAACCATTCAACAACAACTGGTTCAAATATGTTCTCTCAATGTATCAAGCTTTATTACAAATGTCACAAAAAGATGTTAATATTTCACTTCTGTTCTTGGATTTTCGTCACATTAAAATACACTGAACATAATCTTCCCAAAAGTTATTTACAAAAGTTGAAGCTATTGCCATTATAAATTACAATCACTTTTATTTAAGTATTAATTATTTTAAAAAATTAAAAGCTATTGTTATTTGTAATATCAATACATCTAAGTCACGTAAATACAACATATGTTGCATTACAAATGCTATAGGTGTCACATTTGCGAAAGTTATACCTATTGGCATTGTAAATGACAAAGCTATTAATTTAGCTATTTTCAAAACCAACACATAAATAAAAAAATTGTCATTTACAAGACCAATAGCTCAAACTTTCCTAATGCGAGACCTATTGCATTACAAATGCTTGTTTTAGCTGGAAATATTACATTTGCTGAGTCTATGGCGTAAGAAACGGTTAAATAATAGAAAGGTTCTTTGGACTCCTAAGCTGTGAACTCCCTGTGCGTGAAGGGCTCACATTGTACACTTCCTCCCAAACATAAATCATGTGTGCGACACAGAGCTGGTGACGGCTCCGTGCTCTCATCTGAAGGCAACACTGAACACCGCCGTTTCCCTCCGTAGGCTGTGAAACCTAAAACTATGCGGACAACGATATCTATATGGAATTCATGCGACCTGCTTCTTTCCCGGGCTCTCGGAAACGGAAAAGCAAACATATGATATTCTGTTCTCTCTCTTTCTGGTTGTGACTCTGAAGGTGCAGTGTCGGCTTGGGGGGGGGGGGGGGGGGCTGAATCTTATGAAATTGGAACATGATTGGTCCAACGCTGCATGAGAAGTGTCGATGCAAGTTTGTTGAATAACAGAATCAAGATGGAAAAATATGTGGGCTCTTCTGGCATACTGTAAACTTCTAGAAAGTACATTTTCCACACAAAGGCGCAACGGGAATTCTCACATTTATGGAAAAAGAAAAGTATTTTATTTCTACTACTATCCACACAAAGGTAAAATAAGACCTCAACAAACAATTACACAGTCCTCCCCTGAGGTTGCAGCTGTAGCATTTCTTTGCCAGTTCCCTGTCCCACTCACTCCCCGCATTGGCAATTGTAGTTATTCCTTTTTCACTATTGGCAATATCCAGGTTAGGCCCACTAGTAGTCCTAGTCTTAAGAGTCCACCAGGACGCTTATTTAAAGATAATAGTGCTCCTGCAGCACGTTCGTTCCCCTGCTCACAGCAGTTGCAGCCAAGTTCGGGTAAGCTGGCTGCATGTGGCCCAGACGGCTGCAGATAATCTCACACACGGTGGTGCTCTTGATGAGTGGCAGCATTCTGAAGCTTCTCCTGTGGGGTAAGTGTGCCTCTGGTCCGGATGGTGGATAGCTACGAAGATCCTGTCATGGGTCCCTCACCTACGTGAAGGTGCACTGGTACTTTAATGGCATCCTCCCTTCTATGACCGGTGGAAGAACAAATCGCAGTCTTTGGTACTGCCATTGACCCCTTCCCACATATGGGGTTGCTACAACTCACTGTCCACAAGCTCCTGCCCAATCAATACGATGAAATTATTCATGGTGGCCCCTCATGGCATCCAGGGTTGCTGCACCGCTACGGTACAAGGCTTTAGCCCTTACCGCACATCAGTCTTTTTCTCAGTGGCCCCTCCTGACATACAGGATTACTGCACCAGGTTTCCTACCCTACTGCAAGGTAGTCTTTTACACGGCTGTTTCACAGTGGAACTCTCCTGGCATACAGGGGCTGCAGACTCAGTCCTTCACACAGGCATTTATCCAATTGGTGCAGCAGCTGTTTCCTCACACCACTTGGGAAGTCCACTTGACAGGGCGCCCCACTGGACCGTTCTCCCTCAAATCCTCTCCTCTTCCTCATGGCCCACTGGTCTTGGCAAGCAGGTAGGAGCTGGTGCTTCAGGCTCAAAAGCTGGTGGTCTTGGATTCTCTGGGTGATGTCACCTCACCCAGAAGTGAAACTAGCAGGCTTTGGCCTCCAGTACTGTTCACAGGCCGAAGTTTAGCACAGCTTCCCCTTCTCATGCAGCTCACCTGGCTGCTTGGCAGATGACAATTTTTGGGGTCTCAACATTGCATTCTTGGAGTCCATTTCCAGGCACCAAAAGTGATTTAGAGTCTGAGGCTTTTAAGTTTTATATTGAGGTTCTGCTTCTTTTGAGGCACATACTCCCCTGCTCACTGTTTCTCTTGAAAAGCAGTCTGTCACAGCAAGAGTGTCTCCAAAGCTGATAGTCTCTCAAAACATGCCATGGAAGTGACTCAAGTTTCCACCTGGATGTCAGCCACAGTGATATGTTCATCAAATGGTTAGTCCAGTGGCCCCAGCCCTACTATTTGATTCTCTTATCAACCCCATCTCTTTCCTTGGATGTGCCCAGGTCCCTTCCTTGTCACCTCTCACTGAATCAAAGAGCACCCATTAAAGTCTACAGGGAAGGCCTGGTTCCCCAAGGTGTGCTCCACCCAGCCTACAGGAATGCAGAAATCCACAAAGCTGTCTGGGGGGGTTCTCTCTACCTCCATTTCGTGTTTCAGCATGTAGGCCAGGGTCTCCCAGAATGGAACCCAGGCCCTTCATGTTTTGTATCATTCACAGGCACACTTGCACCCAGTTTGTGTACAGCATACACAGATTGCACAGCACTGTATCCTCCATGTACTGTGTAAAAATACAAACCCCCTGGCAACTCAGAACTTTAAGATTAGTGTCCTGTCTAGCTAGAGGTCTCAAAACAACATACACCTATGATGAGTACAAAACATGTTTTTGTTATTGATCAACAAAGTTAAAATATTTTTAAAGCAAGTGATTCGATCAGATATCATCATTGTATTAGCATATATAGACCATTGATACAATACTTTTTCATCTTACATGAATCTCAACATTTGTATACAACATAAATCTCAACATTCGTATCCTCAGTCATTCATAACACCCAGACACATATAGTGGAGTACACAAAGTCGATGCAATACTGAAGTATCTAACACAGTAATCCATGATTTTGAATAATTTTCACGGAAACAGTCCTCATAATAATGGTTTTAAGAGTACATCAATATTACCCAATACATATAAAATGTGCTTATGAGTCAACGGGTAGTCTTTATAGAGATACCATGTATTAAGTCTTCTTGTGGTTTTTATTTACGTATATTTCGGCACAAAACCACCTTTATCAGCAAAGCCACCTTCAATCAGGAATCCAAGGTACCCGCAAATCAGAGGACTTTCACCATGTACTGGATGAATAAATGCAAAAAGTGGTATCGCTTGCTAATGCCGAATCCTATATTTATGTTCTTTTTAGTATTTCCAGGACTGAATACCATTTGTAATTTCATTATTGCTTCATCATTAGCCACTGGGCCAGTTCTCAACATACCCTTATGTGCCAGAGTATCCCCAACGGACAATAGCAAGCAAAACCACTTTTTGCATTTATCTGTCCAGCATATGGTCAAAGTATTCTGTATTTGCAAACACGTTGAGATAAAAGCCACAAGAACCCTAAATACAAGGCATCTATAAAAAGTACCAGTTGACTCATAAGCAAATTATATATTGTATTTTCCCTGCCCTAGGAACTCGTAAATATAGCAGGGTGTCTCCTTTTCTTACACTATTCCTCCATGTACTGTACCATTCAGAGACACACATACATTCAGCACTTGCATCTAACATGCGCGCACTGCCCAGTGCTGTATCCTTTATATATTCTATCACTCACAGGTACACACACATACATCCAACATATGAATTTATTATACATGCTTTGTACCCTTCATGTATTGTACCACTCACAGGCACACGTACACCCAGCACATATATTTATCCTGCATACACTGTACAGCACTACATCCTTCGGATAATGTATCGCTCATAGGCATAGGTACAACTAGCACATACATACACCATGCACGCACTGCTCAGTACTGCACAGTCCTTGTATTGTGCCCTTCCCAGGCACACATACACCTACTCCTGCATGGTGCAGCACTTCACACCAACATGATGTAGGCCAAGGGTAAGTTTAGCACACAGTATGGAAAACTTAAAAAGTGACGGAGCCTGAAAGCCTCCCCCCAATGTCACAGGTTAAAAAATGACCTATTCTCTCCTACTTATGACTAAGTGCTTTGCTGCCACCAGCGTGCTCATTCTGCTGATTTCCTGGTGAAGGCGGTAGCCTTCCACCACTATGAGGGTAGCGCTTTAGGTGTACATCCCGGTCCAACAAGACCCAAATCCGTAAGACAGGCCTATATAATGGCACACACGCATGATCCGTGTTTGCCTGAAACAGAAATCCGCAATAGGGTTCCAGACATTAGTACAGTTGGGCACTCGGGCGGGATGTACGTCTATTACATGTAGAGGACGTTTCGGTCCCAACAACCATGTATAAACATACAAAGATGATTTTAGCAAACAGTGAAAAAAAAGTTAGTGAAAAATAGCCAAACAATCACCTGACATTAAGGTGGTTTACAGGTGAAATGACAAATTCTAATGACATCTGCACATAGTTTTGGATCACTTCGATCCCTTCGCGACAATCTGAGTCATTGGTACTTAGTAGAGGGGATTGTGTTAAAATTAAACCTGTGCAACTTCACTGATACCCTAACGGATGAGCAATTTCATATCCTGGGTCCTGCTATAAGGTGAAACGCAAGCAGTGCTGCTGCAAAAAAATCAGTGCTCTTCCCACTAAAGTTTGGCGTTGCAGTTTGACTCTGGGTGTGGTTGAGGTGATGCAATGCGGTCGATGATTGAGGAGAATAATACTTAGCATGAGCAGTATTCGGCAAATAGGAACTCTGCCTTTTTAAAATGATTTCTACCTTTTTATTTTTGTCATTTATTACAGTTTGTAGCTCTCACAGTGAGTGATTTTTGGCATTTTTTAAAATCTTTTTTTAGGAAATGACCCACTCATGGCCTCCTCCTTTGACTGCCATCCACACGCCTAGCACAGCCGAGCCGTCCAAATTTCCCTTTCCAACAAAGGTATCTGCTATCACTCCTAAAACCATTCGTCAAAGTTATTGACCGACTGCTTCTGGAATTCACTGTTAATGCTTGTTTGCGCAGCTTCCATTTTGTGTTTTATATCAAGTCTGTTTCCTGTATTTTTTCTAGGAGCCCCAGCATATTCCCTCTGTAAAAAAGATCCACAGTAAGTGATTGTTCCTTGTTTCCTTCTTTCGCAAGAGCTGTGTGAGTACTTAGTATCATGCTCTGAATAGTTTCATGTGAAATTACCAAAAATAGTGAATTTATCAATCTGCTTAGCATAAAGCATGACAGAAAAATATTAATAGGCCGTGTTGGAGCAGCAGAAAAGATTCGTCCTGCGTGTTATCTATCTCTTTAGCGCAGAGACAGAGATTTTTATGTGCAGTGTGAAAGGGTTCCAGTGTGTGTATTTTGCATTGGTAAACTTTCACTCCCTTTCCATTCAAAGCAAGTGAATCCGTATACCTCACAGTGTTTAAATCTTACATCCATAAAATGTATTTATTTTTTATTTTTACGTGTGTGTTTCTTTATTTGTAGAACAATATGACTCAACTTCAGTTGCCTCGCCTAGTCCTGAGGAGGGAAATTCGTAAGTTACCGTACATTTTACAGTTTACATATTTACCTCGTCAGTGGGATATTCCTATGTTCCCTTTAACTTCCTGATTGCGATGTCAAATCGTTCGAGTACACTGGACATAAATGCTGCAGATGTGTATGCAACTAAGACGCCCAACATGTCTTGTGATTATTTGGCCAATTGAACATAGTAACCTTCAGTCATGCCGAGCTCCTTCCCTTCGGAAAAAGTTAGCAGAAGCCCAGATGTACCAGCTCTAGTCGGAGTAGTGTAATCGCTAGCCAGGAAGTCCCAGATCAGTCTACTAGTGCTGCTAAGCTAGTTATGCGCAGGAAGCTGGTCTCATTTGCGAGTAAGGGCCAATGGGCCTGAATGGGTGGGGGCCAGTGGACCGGAAGGAGGGTGAGGGTGGGGGATTTTAATGTGCTGCCACAACAGAGGGAGACACCTGGGGAGGCAAAGTGTCAAACGGCTGCTTCGTTTAGGCTCAGAATTTCTCCAGCCAGAGGCCCTCTTCTGTGATTGGTTGTCTGCAATTGTGACTCATCGGGCAGTACCACACTCTGTGCAAAATCAAGAGAATTGCTGTAACCACCCTACCTCCATGCTGCATCTGCGGCGTCCTAGATGGCAGTAGGCCTTCCTTATGGGGGTAGTGGTGCCACAGTACCGTGGCACTTGCAATAGGTTACACAATAAAATTGAACCAGGAACCCCCACCAACACCTAATCAAAAATTAAATATCACCATATTTCTTCCCTTGAGCTTGAAACATTTCACCCGGGACCTGGCAGGAAAAAGCATGGATGGGTGTAAAGAAATCCTACTTTTAAAATATTTTATGTGGTGATGAGGGAAGCTTCTTAAGTGTATAACCAAATTTTCCAGCATCACCATGCATCCTTTGATACCCTAACACACACTGCCTGCTTTGATTACGGTCCCACATGGAAACTGGCTCACGTCTGGACTACAAGGAATTCACAATCTTGAGTTCCATGAGGCCTGTGCAGTTCTAATGATGTTTATTGTTTACATTTAAATGTCTCTAGGTGCTTGAATACTATATATCATTATTTCAGTACTGAATTTATTGGCCTCTAAGGGATTAATGATCATGTTGATCTTGCCTTTATTCAGATCTGCTACCTGCACATTACTGGTTGTGCTCTCAGTGGATTGACCAGCCTTTAAGAAGATAATGACTGGGACATGGGTCTGTGTGTAGCTATATGACATGCAACTTCTAGTTCTTTTGTACTGTTGAATACATGTGTGAAACTATTCTCTACACACACTCCTCTACTGATTAGTCGGTTTCATAAGTCATTGGTACCCAGAAAAGATTTTATTTATGGTTTTGACTTTGTGTCACTCAAGGTATATATTTTTGTGGTGCTAGGCAAGCACCATGGCAATACAAGCTGCGCTCAAAAGATATCTTCCCACCTCTGGAGTCTTAGGGATATTGTATATCAATATTATCTGAATTTATTTTTAGTACTTCTATTAAGTTTATTTTCTAACCACATTTCCTCTATAAAATTGACACTTTTCTAGTTCTTGAGTGTAGTGATGCGAGGAACATGCCGGACCTCCTGCTTGTTAGCTTTATGGCTATCTTCAGAAAGGGAAGTGAAGGTCATCAGTTCAAGCATATGTTCAAGTAATACTCATTTTCATGACAAATATCCATTGCTGGTTAGTTTCAGTGCTATTTTTCCTTTCGACCTTATTTTGAATCAGTTGTCTATGAAGTGAGTACATTGCACCACTACCCCAGACTCAATTACCCTGAAACGTTTTTTAAAGGCAGAACTTTCTAATTTTAAAAGTACCCGTTCAGCCACACACCCAAGGCTATGTGTATGCCTTATGGCGTAGTGTACTATTACATTAATGAGATTAATTAATTTCGGTACATGATGGTGCTGCCCAATTCTGTTCCTATTTGTCACAAAGAGGTACACAGAGTCCGGGTACATGGCACTCATATATCTTGGAACAGTCTCTCAATCGCACTTAATGGGAGAACTGTTATGCAAAGTTCATTTGACTCCTGCAGGTAAAACTGCAAGAACTAAGGTTGAGGCTCACAAGACGTAATGGGTGTTCTACTTTCTTATAGCGCTTATTTTCTTAAAGTCTCTTTACTGTTTAGCTACTTTACAGGACCGTGGTTGCCACTGAAGTTTCCCTTTGAGGATTGCAGGACTTGTGGAGGAATCCTCTCTCTTACATAGCAAAGCATTACCTGCATCTGGCAGTAGTGATGGTGGCTTCCAGCCAACTCTTCACTGGTCTACTCATAGAAGACGGACCTAATTCTGGAGAGTTATCTCTGATAAGAACTCCAGAAATCTCTGAACGTCATCTTAAAAGACCAACAGCCTACCCTTAAATTAATCATTTTCAACTCTTATGATACAGTTTACCTGGATTTTGGAAGGCGTCAACATCAGCCATCAGTTTCCTAGTGGAGAGTCAGATTTACCATATATTGGAAGGTGAGCCAGGGAATGCCGTCAAGTGACAGTCCGACTGAGCAAAGTCCAGCATTTGAAGCAGCATCTGTGGCCAAATGAAAGAATTTATGCAAATAGCCCCAGCGAGCCCTCGCTTCTTTTTTTTTGTTTATGCTACATGACTTATTATGGCTTTCCCCCATTGCTGTAATGGGGGCACGTTGTATAACAGAGGTTTCTCTTTCACTTCCCAAGGTAATGCAGATATTAAGAGCGTGTTTATTCGAAATAGTGACCCATGTACAACCCTTAAATCTTGAGCATTTACTATATCACTTTTACATCACCACTACAGCAACAGTACCTACATTACTATCACATTGTTGTCTTTACATTTTCAATGCTATTCTATCTTGAACTCGCCCAACCATACCCATAAATATTGAACAACAAAGTATATGTTGTCAGTGTAAATGTGACTTTGTGACGGGTCGGTATTGTGTTTCACCTTTGCTAGCTTTGGGGAGATGTTCCCTTGTCACACCTTTCTCACAAAATCATTTCGAAATTTGCATTAGTAATTTCAAACTTAGCTACTGTGGTGATATGTACGCATGGTTCATGAGCCCAGAGCAATGAGCTTGCCTTATTTAATTGGATTCACAAAGACATTTCACTAACTTCCTACTAGAGAAAAATTGCAGTTCAAGACCCAAATGCTACCTCTTGGGCATACCCTGTTTAACTCGCCAAAAGTGTTCCTCCCTATTAGCCGTCCGTGCACTGGATGTCAGTCACTGGCATTGTATTTTCCACCAAACATCCATATATAAACATTTTATTTATCAGATTCCTGCTCACAAAGGGCTTTACAGCTATTCAGTATGGAAAATCTTGGGAGAAGTTCTGTAGCATCTTGAAGACTCATCCTTTGCAATAGTCGTTCTACAGCCCCAACAACTTGGAATCTTTCCTGTCCATACGCATGGCCATCCATTTCAAGCCAGCAGAAGAACCCTCATCATCGGTTAATTAGCTTGGATGGTGCGTCCTTTGCTAAGATTGAGCTCATCAAGGTATTACACCAAACGTATATTGCCTAGGCTGTAACACTCAAGGTTATCGCTTGACCCTGTGTGCCTATATGTCTAACTCGATGTACCTCCCTTATCTGATAGAAAGGCACTTTGAAGCTGTAATAAGTGCATTGCAGTAGTCAACGAAAATACTAAGTAAATAAGCAAAGGCCAGAAACTACCCTGAAATCATAGACGATTCTACAGTTTACAAAGGCACACACAATAGGGGGAAATGTATGTGTTTTTTAAAAGGTTTGAGCTATCATGTACCAAGCCAGACATCCTTCTATCTTGAGGTCCCTCTATGAGGTTCACTCCCTGCTCAAAGATCTGGAGTATCTGACAGACCAGTCTAGCACTTCATCCTTTATGATGTCTTTAGTTTGTATTATCAGTTGTTCCCTGCTCGCGGCTGTCCCTACCCTCCATTTGGTTTACATATTTCTAAGCAGCTAAGACACAGAGTTCCCAAGAGTTTGGGGTAAACAGTAGCCCGCATGGGAGAGGAGAGGGGAGCACAGTGTAGCTGCCTGTCTGTGTGTGTTTCTAACCAGGTAAACTGCTAGTATTACATCAGTGGCTCACAGTGGCTTTAGACATAACCTTACTGTTGAAAATCAATTTTTCTAAAGGCAGAGAATAAAATGTGAGTAAAATATTTATCTACTTGTTACTTACATGCCATTTTGTCATTTGGTTTATTTGTATTTTTACTTGTTGTTGGTTGTGATTTTATTTTATATTGCTTTTATTCCCCTTTCTTTTTTGCATTTTTCCTTCGTCCCGGCCATGAAATGGTAAAAACTCTTCTACGGTGTATGCCACACTGATGGAGAACCCTGGTTTTTCTTGTATGTAGAAACACTTGGCTTTTTGGTAGCTGAGATCAGGCAATTTGTCACTGATCTCGAAATAATTTAATATATTGGGCTCTAAGGCAACCAGGCGGAGAAGTTCCAAGGTTTCAAATGACACACACTCAGAGGCCAGACAGACATGACAAACCAAAACCTACAAAAGATTATCTTAGAAATTAAAAATATACTAAAACTCTCAGAAAATTCTCTCTAAAAAATTGAACTTCTTCAACAATCTTTAACCTCAGCCAACATCAATCCATACTCCATCCCGCAACCTCTGTCAAAGCGGATATACCGTACTCTCAAACACCACGACTACTTAGCTGACTCTGAAATCCAAACCTTACTACTCTCCTACGAGTCAACTCCATGTCCCCTCACGAATAAGGATGAATTCTCTATTCACCCAGTCCCCATCAATCCTAATAGATCTTCACAGCCGATTAACAGAAAGATAAACCCTAATAACCTACAAAGAGTAACCTTAACCCCTGATACTCAGGACATTGCTCTGGGAAACGTATTGACTCCGATCTCCTGCCTCATACTCAACTACCGCTCAGCCATGAAACACGCCTGCGACATCGCAGACCTCATCCTGAACCATAAAGTGGACATAACCATCCTAACTGTATCATGGCTTACTGAATAATCCTCTCCATGCCTAGACATCCTTGTCCCCCATAACTACAACATTATAAGATTAGACAGACTTCATAAAACGGGCGGAGGTATCGCTGTTATACACTGATCCAACATCCCTATCTCGAAGTTTCACTCCGAACCCCTTGAATTCTGTGAATATCTCAGGCTCTCCATAAAATCTTCAGATAGCCATCCCTACTAACTTCATATATTTTACCCCCCCACCCCACAGATAAAAACTTCTTATTCATAGACCAACTAATGGAAATCATTACTACAAACTCCACCCCTCACTCCAATGACTTATTCCTAGGGGACTTAAATCTTCACTGGGATGACCCCGTTGAGAAGCAGGTCAATGCCGTCAAAACCTTCCTAGCAGACCATTCCCTGATCCAAGCCTGCTCATTACCAACTCATTCAACTCATAGCAAAGGTGCTACATTGGACAGGATCATCTCTAAAGAAAAACTGGTTGAATCTATCTCGATCATTTCATGCGATTGGTCAGACCATCATATATTCACCTTCCAAATATCCACCACAAAAAGGAAACCTTCCCCACAGCAACTCATGCCCGACAGTGGACCAGTGACACAAAAAATCTGATTTGGGACAATCTACCTACCTACTCCGAGAAAGAACTCCTTCCTCCCAATGACTTATCCTACGTTAATGAACTCACAATCATTACAGCTCCTCGATGATCAAACTAAACGACCACCTACCCACACCTTAACTCAAAAGAATTCCGGACAAAGACAAAAACCTGTGGTTCAATTAAACTCTTAACGAAGAAAGACACAAACTGAGACTAACTGAACGGATATGGAGACAACATCCCTCCTCACCTCATCTCAAACTGCTAAGATAATCTAGAAACTCCTATAACAAACGTATTCTAAAATCTAAAAAATACTTCTTTCGTTCGGAAGTTGACAACGCTAAAGACAAACCGAAGAAACTATTCGAAATCTTAAAACAACAATCATATAAACTGGCCAAAAACACACTCTTGACCTCTAACCGCAGCTAAGTAATGAAGAATTTTCTTTACTTCTTCACAGCCAAAGCCAACTCATTACAAAATGAGCTCCTGACAGTCGCAACCAACTCAGCTATTCCAAAGAACCATCAAGTCGATGATCTAATCCAACCTACTCTGCCATCGCCCAAAAATAACACTCTATGGTCATCCTTTAACCCCTTCCATGCTGATGACAGAACGGTTCCGTCATCAGCTACGGGTGAGCTGTGCTGATGACGGAACCGTTCCGTCATGACTCCGCCCGCGCAAGGCGGAGTCAGCATGGGTGGGGAATTCGCACCGCACGGAAGCGGTTAAGCTTCATGGTCTCAATGATATTAATAAAACCTTATCGACTATCAAACCCAATAACCACTTTAATGACCCTCTCTTCTCTAAATGTCTATCTCCTATCTACCACATCATCACCCCTCTCTGAGCCACAATCATCAATGCTTCGCTTTCACAAGGCTCCATCCCGAATTGCCTAAAAATTTGTCAAGTCACCCCATCCTAAAAAACCTTCAGATTACCCCTCTGACCCAAATAACTTTTGACCAATAATCAACATTCCCATGCTAGCCAAGGTTTTGGAAAAATTTGTTCAACAACAATCAAACTAACACATCACAAATTTCAAGCTTCTACCGACTGCCAGTCTGGATTCAGACCTGGACACAGCACCGAAACGGCAATTCTACACATTGTGGACGACACCCTACTCGCACTCAACCGGAATGAAACTTGCCTGCTAGTGCGGCTCGACCTCTCGTCCACATTTGATACTGTTAATCATGGCAAAATACTGGAAAGGCTAGAAAACAGGATGGGGCTATCTCCTCCATCTCCTAATCTTTTGGGAGTACCACAAGGCCCTACTTTATCCTCTGCACTATTCAACTTCTATGTCGAATCCCTAACTGATTTTACAACAGGCGAATAACTCATTCTATATGTCTGCAGATGACACAGTTGTACATCATGGTCACCTCCCTTGAAGAGATAAAGTTGATGAATCATGTTCTTGAAAAGACCGTCCACTGGCTAACCACCAACTACCTTAAGCTAAACTCACAAAAAACTGAATACCTTCTAAGTTCCCCCCTAAAATCTCTCTGGTGATAAAGGACTGGACTATGATGATCCTTGCTCTAAACTGTACCCAGATCCTAGTGGACTCCACCAAATCACTTGGAACTTGGAATCACGTTGGGTAATAATCTAAACATGCAAAAACACATCAACATGCTAGCTAAAAATGCTCGCTCTCACCTCAGCTGTCTCAGAAAAATGAAACCATTCATCGGGACCCCAGACCTCAAAACTGCAGTTCAGGCATTGGTCATCTCGAGGCTGGAATACTGATGCACAATGTTATTGGGTCTTCCCAAGATCTCAACAGCCCCTTTAAAAGCTTGCTTCCACACAGCCGCAAGACTCTTAACAGGTTCTAGAACATTTTACCACATCTCACCACACCTGAAAGCACTCAACTGGCTGCCTTACGAAGCGAGAATACAGCTAAAGATGGCCTGCATCACACATAAAGCCTTACACTACAAAAAAAAAACCAATACCTAGCCCGGAAACGTACATTATCAGGTGGAAGCAGACTCACTAGGAGCTCCGACACTCTGCTCCTAAAACGTTCTTGCTTCAGCAAGTAAAAAAACATATGACAGAGCATTCTCTGGAGCGGCACAAAGAATTTGGAAGTCTCTCCCCCCAGCATCAGAAGAATCTCTTCAACAACATTAAAAACGGCAGCTAAAATCTTTCTGATGAGAACATTTCTCCCTTAAATCCTTAGCATTACTCAACCACCTTGACTTTTTAAACTTCAACATATCCTTTTGACTTACCCCTCTCTTAGAGTGACTCTCCCCACTTCTTTGATCACTAAATCTGTTTCCTGAGGAAGTTCCACCTTCGATCACATCCCTGCTTACATCTTACCAACTTCGCTATTCTAAACTCGTCTCTATGATTCCTTGTGTGGACTACCTTGCCAAATAAGTTTTGTTTGCACTTAAACTTGCCTTAAATGCACCGAACTGAAGTACCTATGTCTACTTAGCATGTTTTTATCAAACTGTACCTATCCGTTTTTCATATTTGCCTGATCTCTTTCTCTCTAGGACCCTATTAAACTGTCTTGAATTTGTTTTGTTCATTACTGTGAAGCGCTCTGATACCCTATTTTGGGTCTTGTTGGCGCTATACAAAACTCCAAAAATAAATAAATAAAAAATAAACATCCGGTAACACAGCCTAGACGAGTGAAATGTCTTATTCACTCACGCTCCTTTTAAGGAGGGACACAAGTCAGTGGGTGTTGTGAGACAGGTGTTTAAGTTCGGCGCCAACAGAATTGGATTGTTAGCCACTGCATATTTTGAAATAATGGATTTCTGCTGCCTTGTTGATGGGAACCGAGACGTAAAATGAATTTGTTTTTGTTTTATCCGGCACAAGTAACTAAGCTTTAAAATATTCAAGATAATGCATTATTCAGACACCATCACCAGGCATGTCCCTGCTTTCAAAACCGTTGCTGTGCTTTAACTCTTAGAGAATGATGTTTAAAGTCGACTTCAATACACTTCAATACAATAAATTCCCTTCTTGTCTCATGCTTAATTCAGATTGGAAAACGTCTTATTAAAAAAAAAATCTTTATTAGTCATTTTCAGAAAATGCAAAAAGATCGACAGAGACGTTCCAATCTATGAGAAAGGGTACATACAGTGAACAGTGCACACGGGCAGTGATAGGAACAGGTGCATACTGCAGTAGAGGGTGCCATGGTGAACCAATGGGAGCAATGGTGCCATCTGTACATTATAGTACAAAACTGTGGCATAAAACGGCAACCACGGTGGCAGGATCACTCAGGATTTGGTGCCCAGAAAAGACAAACAGATCATTAAATAAGTGTCTGACTTGACCTGTACTTTGTATATGAGCCTGTCATACGAAGCCGTGGAATACATTTTTTAATGTTGTTCAATTTCATTCATAATTTAAATGAAGTGAACGATTTTGAGGGAGAAACTTTATTAATAGCGGAACCATTGTTAAGTTAATGTTTGTGTCTGCTACTTTTTAAAGATATAGAGTACATACATCTGTTGCCAAGGAACTTAGGCAAGGTTTGTGTAAATGCACTAGTAGCACTACGGTTTGCACACTAAGACCCTTCATATTGAAGGCCTGATTTTTTTTATGCAGTAAATCTGCACCCACAGAGTTATTTTTCTCCATGGAGAGAAAACCATTTCTCTAACGACCCACCACATTTGGGTTTTGTCCCGTTCCCAGAAAACAAACTTAATCCTGCTCTTGGAAAAAGTAATTCTGTTTTAGGATAGAAACGTAACCAGGGTTTGACTAAATCAGGATCATGTATTTAATATTTTGTTTACTTTGGTCAGCGGTGTCCGGCTGCGTGTTTTTATTAGGTCTATGCTATGAATTCTGTTTGCGTAGTTTGCAGAGATTTTTGCGCTCTACCAAGCTCCTGGAGTTACGAAAAACTCTGCTTCGCATAGCAAAACTGAGTTTTTTCCATGCTCGTGCTCACCAATGGTAAGTTAGCAAGCGCAAACGAAGAAAATCCAACTCTAGACCACTTCCCAGCATATGGTCGCTACTGCTCGTGTTGAGAAACCTTCTGTTCGTGTTGTGGAAACTGCTGCTCGCGTAGAACTTCTACTCGAGCAGCAGAAAGAAGCAGTGCCTTCTTGCGCTGTGCATGATGCCATTCACGCTGATTTTACAGTGCGGGACAAAAACCCACTGCTAAAAGTCAGTGCAAACGGCTGAAGGTAATACACTCCGCCGCTTGCCGAACACCCTTAGCTTGGCTGAGTTTTTTTGTCACTTAAGTGGAATTCCGCGAACTCTGCCCAGGACTAGTTTTAATCCAGACTGAAGATACCATGCTTTCAGGTGAAGCTGAAGGCACACTGCCTGAAGCATACAGCTGTCTACAAGACTGGGCTATCTCCTTTCTCGCAAACTGACCCTTTGTAGACTGGCAGGGCCTTGTATTTCTGATCCTTGTTGTTGGTGGAATTCCCACAGTTCTGACATGTCAAAACTTGAGTCAGAGCCTTTCAGGGGTCAAGCCCCTAACAAGGAACCTACTCCCGCTCAGCCTTCGGAATATTGTGAAATCAAACTGTTTTACACGTGCACGTAAATGCTGCTTTTAGAGCCACTTTAGTCTGTTTTTCTCTTCTTGTGCTCCTGGTCACTTCTTTCCGTTTTATTTCCGACCGCCAAGATGTTGAGGTGTAAATAGTAATGTGTTTTTTTTTTCATTGACCTCCACGTTCTGATGCAGACAATAAAAGACGGTGCAGGTCTTACTTTTACTTTCTTACTTTCAGAAATCTCTGTCGGAGCTACCCTCGCATCTTTGAATTCGTGCCCAGCCCGTAAAACATATCCATCCATCATCTGTCAGGCAGCCAGTCAGCAAAGCAAGGGGGCACAGTGTGGAGTCCTCGCATAAGACACTTAGACTCGTCTATATTGTGGGCCTAAGTGTTGTGCACCAACAGGGACATACTCCTCGGGCAGATCCTTGTGCACAATCAGATTGATTGAAAGTAATAATTGCTGTAAGAGCTCTTTACTGTTTGCTGTAATTAGAAAATATTTAAGCAGATGTGGGGAGTGGCAACGATACAGGAATTTTGGCAACAAAGGACGTCGATACTAAGTTAAAGCCTCTGTATTTTGTGTGCTTCTTTTGTGTGTTTTAAGGTTGCGAGGTTTCTGCAGTAATTAATTGTTTATCTATGCTTCAGTTCGTATCAAAATTAGGCCAGTCATTTTGGGGGAAAGTGCTTGCTATTCGTGTTCGGCTGCATTCAGTGCTGTTTCTTAGCGCAAAATGCATCCTCACTTTCATTTTGAACACAAGGGTGCATTTTACTCTAAGAAAATAGTGCTAAATGCCCGTAGTAAATTGGGGGGAAATCCTACCCCAAGAGCACATTTAGCGAGTGGCTGCTTATGCTCGCTTCCCAGGTTTTTATACATTTCGCTTTATTCCTAGCAGAACATGCATCCCGTATATCGGAGGCATTTTTTCACTGAGAAATAATGCTAAAGGCAGAATTGCTCTTCTCGCATAATACAAGCATAATTCCTAGGTAATTCTACAGGATTATGCTATATGGAACTACGCATATTACGCCCCCCTAATCTAAATACGATAGGTTGGAATTTCTATAAAGCACGTAAAGCATGTTGAAGCCCTTTATTAGTTTTAGATTTAGGGACATTTGAATATAAGTAACTTTAAGCTCCAGTCTTAAATTTGCATATATTTTAGATGATCTCATCAAATGCACCTCTGTGGACTCCTTCTCGAACATTTAACAATTTTTTTGAATTTATTATTTATTTATTCAATTTGTAGAGCGCACTGTCACCTTGCAGGTATCCTGGCGCTAAGCAGCTTAAAGAGTAGGAGTGAGTCAGGCAGAGGCAGCCATCTAATTCTTAGGGAAACAGCCAGGTTTTAACACGTCTCCTAAACGGGAGAAGTTCTCTAATTTGCCTAATCTCCCAGGGGAGTTTGTTCCACAGTCTGGCTGCAGCCACTCCAAAGGATCTACCCCCTGACCTGACTTTCTTAAATCTTGGTACCTTCACCAGTCTGGCCGAGGACGAGCGGAGCAGTCTCGAGGGAGTGTACCAATCAAATGTTTTGCACAGGATTAGCGGTCCGCCCCCGTGAAGGGCTTTAAAAACCAGGCAGAGCGATTTAAAGTGCACTCTCTGTCTCAGGGGGAGCCAGTGAAGTTTTGCCAAAGCCGCAGAGGCAGAAGACCTTCCTGACATACCTAGCACCAATCTGGCAGCCGCTGATTGGATCCTTTGTAGTCTGTCCAGGAGGAAATTAGGGGAATCTAGAAGGAGAGCATTACAGTAGTCAAGCCTACTGAGGATGGTACACCTCGCCACTAAGGCGGGCGCCTGAAAAGGTAGAAGAGGGAAAATTTTGCGAAGGGACCTGATGATTGCAAAACAGGTGGCTGTTGTTTTTGTAACCTGGGCTTCCAGGGAAAGCTTGCAATCAAACATATTACCTAGATTACGGACAGTTTTTATTGGCTGCACAGTGTTAGAAAAGCCCGGGGGCCAAAAATTGTCAGGAAGAGGGCGAGGGATTTTATTCGCAGCACACACAATCACCTCTGTCTTGCCAGCATTAAATTGTAAGGAGTTGGCCCGGAGCCATCGGGCCGTATCCTGCAGGCAATAATGGAAAACCTCCACAGACGTTGAATCCTCTCCATCGAAGGAGAGGAACATCTGAGTATCATCAGCATAGTTAACTGTGTCTATGTCATGAGATTTTATGACCGCAATCAAAGGTTTTAAATAAATGTTAAAAAGAATAGGGCTAATTGCCGATCCCTAAGGCACACCATGCTGCACATTAGAAAAGGTAGATTGAAAAGGGGGGAGGGACACTGCCTGTTGTCTATCGTGCAGGAAGGAACGAAACCAGCGTAAGGCACAGCCTCTCACTCCAACCTCACTAAGTCTCTCCAGCAGAATCCCGTGATTTACTGTATCAAAGGCGGCAGACAGGTCAAGCAAAATCAACGCGACTGCCTGACTCCTGTCTGCCCGCCTCTAAAGCTCATCCATGACGGCCACCAGGGCAGTCTCCGTCCCATGCGCCGGCCAGAAGCCGAACTGAGCCTCTTCCAGCCAGTTGTGTTGTTCAAGGTGCTCGGAAAGTGTGATGGCAACAGCACGTTCCACAATTTTAGATGGGAACAGCAATAAGGAGATGGGTCTATAATTTTTAGAACATTCCGGATCTAAAGACCTCTTTTTCAGTAGCGGGGACACTAGCGCGTGTTTCCATTGTCTGGGCACTATTCCACTCACCAGCGATTGATTACAGATCAGCCGAAGGGTAGGGAGGGGTTCATCCTCATACTTCTTCCAGATCTTATGTGGCACTGGATCCAGGGTGGAGCCGGAGGTAATATCATGTGCCATGCGATTAAATTCCTCCGCTGAGAGTGGCCTGAACTCAATTAGGGTTTCAGTATCCTACCACCCCAGGCCATTATCCACACCCTCCGACTCCTCCTTAGTATGGACTTCTGGGCACCTGGCCTCAGATACGGGGTTCCCGGCGGCCAGCTGGACACCCGCAAGATCATTAATAATCAATTGGATTTTTTCCTGGAAGAAACTAACCAAATTCTCTCAAAGGTCTTGAGAGGGAACTATTTCATTCTTCGAACAATCAGGGCTGATAAGACTGTTCAAGATATTAAAAATACTCCTAGCACTATTTGAGGCATTAAAAATGATGGAGGTGAAGTAGTCAGCCCTGGTCCTTTTTATCGCATGTTTATACTCCTCAATTTTATGTTTCCACAGCAGCTTGTCTGTCTCCTTATACCTATGCCTCCATCTCCTCTCAGCCTGTTTACATTCAAGTTTCAAGTCTTTTAGTGAGGCATTAAACAATGGGGCAGACACTTTTCCTTTACCTCTATGCTTTTTAAGAGGGGCGCAGGTGCCCAGGATCGAAGTGATCCTTAGACACAATGAGGCATAGTTCTCCTCAACAGTTTTGTCGGAGGAGAAACTTTCCACGATTTAAACACATGACCGTCGATCCTCATGTGTGCGAGCGCCTTCCAGTTTCTGCTAACATATTCCGTCATTGGACGCCGGACTTGGGTTTGACGAGTCTTAAATTTAACAAAGAATTTCACCAAGAAATGGTCCGTCCAGTCCATAGGAAGGACCTCACCCATCTGGAGAAGATGGAGTTCGGAGATCATTAGGTCAAGGAGATGGCCAGCTTTATGTGTAGCCTTAGAGACCTGCTGGTAAAGACCAAGCCCTTCACAGGAGTGGAGCAGATTATAAAGACCAGGGTCAAGAGATCCATTAAACCACTCCGATGAGGTTTAAAAACCACTTTAAAGTGTTAGTCTCTGTTGTGCATCTATACATATTTCCAGAGTTTTTGATTTGGTCATTATGGATCATAAAACCTCATGGGACACCCTGAAGGGAGACTTGAGTAATCATGACACCTTTGTGCCATGTTCCCTAAAACGTCACCAAATGTATTATGGGTAGGGTTATACACCTGGTCTAAACCACTTTTAGATTGCGTGCATGAAATAAATTCAGTTGTGATATAATGAAAAACAGATTTATAGAGCACACAATTGTCTATTAAGGGGTCCTGGCTCTGGGACGAAGCATTGGAAAACAGGGAAAATGCTAAAATGGCTTGTTACAGCACCAGAAGCTATAAACGAAGTTAGTGAGAAAAAAGCTATTTTTTAATGCTTTGCTAAAAGGCAACAGCTGATTAATAGTAAGCAGTCGTAAGTGCCAATGAACTGCATGTTTTTGTACAATCACCAACAAGGCACAGGCACTTCTGCAAATACCTCGAAACCTTGGACCCAAACAACATGGGCTTCAGAGAAAGAACCTCAGTGCTCAAGCTGAATTGTAATGACGAAATGTTTTCTGAAGATATCAAGAGCCCAAAGTTAGGGCGAGTTAAAAAATACTATACAAAGTGCCTTAGAAGTAACCTGGTTGGCTGCTGGTAGCCAAGGTAGGATATTCAAGGCAAATGAGGAGTGCCGAGGAAGCTGAGGAGGAAGCTGGCAGATAGCTGCATTTTGAATTCCCTGCAGCCATTGCTTCAAGCAAATTGAAGAGTCAAAAACTGAGAATTACAATAGCCCAGCCGGCTAAGTATAGACTCCTGGTCACCAACAGAAGCATGGAGGAAGAAAATAAATAATTTTGCATAGAAGGCTCCAAAATAGAAAACACCTGGAAGACAGCTTATTGACCCGACTCGTTAAGAATGTAAATTTAATTTTAATGAGTTACTAGTGAACCACCAAGCCACAAAAAATGTGCTTCTGAAAGCTGAGTAGTGTCATGTCTTCTAACCAAATTAAAACTTTTGAGATTTGTTTGCGTAACCCGCATAACCTTAAAGTTTCCTCTTCAAATAGTAGATAACTTTTTGTTCCATAAGATCCTGCACATCCAAAACTTTGGGGTTTAAGGTGAATTTACTTATCATGGAGAACTTTACCAGGCGTATAAGATTGGCCAGTCGAAGTTTTCCGCCATCTTTCCTGGCATATATCAGTAGATTTAGAACCATTTCCGGTTTTCAGAGAGGCTGGACTACACACAAGGAAGCCCTTACGTGACAGCAGATTATACTGTATGGAAAAATTGGCATAATTCCACACAGTTCTCTCGTCTATTTTTTCTGTTTTTGAGCTCTGTCAATGAAGTCATTCTGTGCTCCTCAGTGAATGCAAAATTATAAACCTACTTCTGTGTTTGTGGAATGTCCGAGGTATTCAGTTTTCAAAATCTGTTCATATAAATCATGGAGAAAGTACACATGGCATAGATCAGAAAACCAGTTGTGTGTGTCTCATTAAAGAATCACGTGTCTTTTCTGTGGGACTTTAATTCAATGATTGAGCTCCATATCTGATTTCAGAACGACATCTTAATTTAGTTTTCTTGAATGCTCAGGTACTAAATATGTGCATTCTCTATTGTGACGTGAAATTTTTATTAATCGGAGTGGGATGTTCTAAACCCTTTATGGCCCAAAAATCGTTCTGCATGAGAGTTCTGACTTTGAACAACCTTGAAGTAAAAGAATATGTTTTCTTTTCCCCATCTTTCTATTTCAGAAGGCTTGAGGATGATCTTCAGATCAGCGACAGTGAAGAAAGTGAGCCGGATCAGGTCTGTATTGAATGTCTATACTATTTCCAGCCTTGTAAGCGTGAATGCAACAAAACGCGTGCATAATCGTTTGCACAAATAGGGGATGTGTAATAATGGGCTCTATAATAAGGTCCTGAATTACTAGACACGTCTTGATGCTGTTCTGGTTGTGGAGGACCTGTGCAATGTTTTCAGTTGTTATCTAAGTGGGTTCAAGGAAGGTCTCCATGTGTTCGTACTTAGAATTTCAGATTTCATCACGTGGTTAAGTCTTAGTCCTTGGCTCTGTTTATAGTTCTTGGCTGAGTGTAACTGCCCAACTTGACGACAGTATAGCTGCTTTCTGTGATGTTGAGAATTTGTATGACTGTGGTAATTGTCTAAGAAGAATTTCTCTGTTTACATTCTCAGGTCTCTGAAAAGGAACCCCTGTCTTCTGCTCCACCAAGGTATGTCTTTTTTTCTATATGTAGGCATGCAAAAATTTAATATTTTGTGTGGCTCATAGGAAAATACCCATTTGCACTGTATGAATTGCCCATATTTTTATTTTAGATTTATGAAAATAGTGACAGAGACTGAGATTATCACGAAAGTACTTAAATAACATAATGCTGCCTTGCTTTTCAGTTAGGGAAACAATAGCAAATTACACCTTGGTTTTCAGATTTTAGTCATTGTGCCTCTAGTCCTTCACTGGAGGGGTCAATTACAAGCATAAATATCAGCACTTTCTCTAGCCTTTGGTGTTTAATTCGGTCACCCCTGCCAAGTGAAAAAGTATTTTGAGTAGGTGTGTACCGTTTCTTTTAAACTTGTCCTGATACATATGTTAACCTTCTGCTTTAAAGACCAGCAAATTCCTACCTGCATGGAAGCAAGTACTGGCTGTGAACCTATAACATATGTTTGAGATTCAGATAGGGCACATTCACACAAATATACTTGCTAGCTCTCAATGGTATTCCCTTTTCATTAAAGTGCTTTGTATATGGTCTCACGATTTCAGATCTGATGTTAAAGGAACTTGTTGGAAACAGTTTTGTAGGTGTTTATCTAATTGCACCTTCATAAATTATCAAGTTTCAACAGTAATATATTTGTAATGATTAATGCTGTATGTCAACGCTTCACTCCCTATATATACTGACTTCCTTTTTTAGTGATTTAGAAAAAGCTATATTAAACAAAAGTAGTACCTAACATGCGTGTGACCTTCCAAACAAAAGTACTGATGAGATCTTTACTGAAAGAAGTAACAAGATGATAACATTTAGAAAACCAGATCAGATGAGAAGGGAAAGCAGCCTGAGTCAGAGACATAGGGCCCGATTCACAGAACTAACTTAAGATAAAATCCTAAACTTACTACTTTTGGTATTCACAGAAGGCATTTAGTAGTAGTTAAGTTAGGATTTTGTCTTAAGTCTGTCCTAATTTGTTTTCAGTTTGTCTTCAGTTTGTCTTAGGTCTGTCTTAAGTCTATCCTACTACTTTTGGTATTCACAGAAGGCATTTAGTAGTAGTAAAGTTAGGATTGTGTCTTAAGACAGACTTAGGACAGACGTAGGACAGACGTAGGACGGACGTAGGACGGACGTAGGACAGACGTAGGACAGACTTAAGACAAAATCCTAACTTTACTAATGCTAAATGCCTTCTGTGAATACAAAAGTAGTACGTTTAGGATTTTGTCTTAGGTTAGTTCTGTGAATCGGGCCCATTTTTCACATTCACGCCTACGTCCGGTAAAGTAGAAGAATACCCACATGTTTCTGCATATCAAATAACGCCAAAGTGTTATGTACCCTTATCAAAAATATATTCGCTTACAGGAAAGGAAGGCCAGCTAGTCTTTAAAATGTTTTTCAGCATGAGTCCTATGATGTTTATTTACTTCTTAGCCGTCCATAAAAACAACTGAACAGAACGAGGAACGCAATTGGTTCCACCTACTGTTCCACCTAGGGGGAGACATCCACCCCTTGCAAAACATTTTTATCATGAGCCACAATACTGCATTTTGAGACCCTGTGAGCTTTAAGTATGGATTTTATCACTGTAACCTCTGAAGGAATTAATGAGTCAGTTTTGTAGCGTGTGGACAGCTACCTAAGTAGGTGTCCTGGCACTGAGCAAAAGAGAACAAAGTCAGATACTTAATCTTTCACCAAACTACTGAGAAGAAAACAACCATGTTTTTAACAGTTTTCTAAATTTAATTTACCCCTCCAGCTCACACAATGATAGGGAAGTTTATTCCGTAATTTGGCTACCAAATAAGAAAAGGATTTGCCTCCCATTCTCTTTCATCTAAAAGCAGGGAGCAGAAAGGAACGTGCTTGACTAGATCTCAGGATTGTAGTGCTGAAATCTTTCTCTCAGACCTTTTGGGCCATCCTTGTGGTATATATGATGTTCCAGAGTCAAAGATTTAAACTGGATGCGCTTATGCACAAGCAAGCACTGTAACTGTCCGAGATGACCTGCTATTAACTATCGCATCGGAAGCTTCAAGATCAATTGCGCTGCCACATTCTGCACCACCTGAAGTCTGTTAATCAAGGTCTTAAGAAGACAGAGATAGAGGCTGTTAGTGTAGTCAATGCACAAAGTGATAAGACCATGTGCAACTGTTTTCCATGCTTCCAAAGGCAAGAAATCTAGACATTTTTGCAAAGTCCACATTAAGGCACAGCACATACCTGTAGTATTAAGAACTTGCTAGCGGAATAACACATTATTGTCAAATATCACCCCAAAGTGTTTTACTACTACAGTTGCAGGGAGTGAGGGATCAGCAGCCCTTCTGGCCACATTTCATCAAAGGTAAAATAATTAGCTTTCCCAAGGACCAAAATCTCTGTCTTGTCTGAATTACACTTCAGGTAACTCTGTTACATCCTCCTGATAACCCTTGATAGTCAGCTTTTAAAAGTTGCTTCTGAAGTGTCAGATGAGTTTCAACCATTGATAAGATGATTTTCGTATTGTCTGCATAAGACACTACTTTGATCTCAAAGAATTCAGTCAACGCAGCTAAGGGGGCCTTTTAAACATTGAAAAGCTTGGGGCTCAGGGAAGATCCTTATTATTTGAGGAGTAATGGAACATAGCGATCGATTGATGTCTATTACATAAAAAGGATTTAAATAATTTCTGCTCCTAACCACAGACACCCACTACCACCAATCTTTGTAGAAGAAGAAGATGGAATATTCTGTCTAACGCTACCAACAAATCTAATAGAATAGGGTCAGCATTCAAACCTCTGTCTAAGGTGATCTTTAGATACACTAACTTCTAACAGGGCAGATTCCGTACTGAATTTAAGTCTAAACCCTGACTGCGGGGGTGTAGGAATCCTGACCTTTCCAAATATTCAGGCAGCTGGGCATTCACTAGCTATTCCAGCATCTTAGAAAAAGCTAGTAATATAGATATGGATAAAAAATATTACCTCCGGGTTGGCAGAATGTTTTTTCTATCATGGTGTGTTCTTAGCTTGTTTCCAGAGTGATGGCCCCATCGCTGTAGTCAAGGATGTATTAAACAGCACATTGACCATAGGATTAAAAACCTCAATAGCTCCAGCCTAGAAATTAGGACAGTGGTCTTCAAACTTTTTTATGCCGTGCCCATCGCCCCCAGTGAAAAAATTACACTATTGGGCCACCCTCAGAATTTTTCATAATTATTCCATTATATTGGCAATGTTTAAATATGTCTCGACTTATTTAAAGAGGAGACATATTCAAACATTGCAGTTAAATTATCTTAATGCTATAAAAATGCAACCAAATACATGATTGCAAAACATACAATTCTGGTCAGGGAGGCCTTTCTAATGTGTAAAAATACCCACAGTGTGATTATTAGAAATGGGAGTGGGGGATGTAGAAGAATATTTGGAGTCCCTTCCCTTTTGACACCTTCTTCCAGCCAGGATATAGATTACAAAAGATGTTAGCGATGGCCCATTACAGAGCACATTACTGCCGCTCATTTTTTCCTTGCTTAAAACAAAGCTCTGTTATCAGCATAATGCTTCTTTTCGCCAGAACCTGATGCCCCCCTAGGATCACTTTAGGCTCCCCTGGGGGTCCTGCCCCCCAATTTGAAGACCTCTGCCTTAGGAGAGCATGAATCTGCTGGTGATCCAGCTTTACTATCTCTAATTGCTTTTTCAGTTTGCGATAACATGACATCTGTAAAAATGGTCAAAGTAGTGTTATGTTGTTGATGGAAGTTGCCAGTTCTTATATTCTTGATTATTTAAGCAGATTTCTTATTATAGTCTCAAATAAATTTGCCAAATTGTTACAAAGATCTAATGAAAGTTTGTTACACGCCTTTGGGTGTAAAAAAGAGTTTAGCGACTCGAAAGATATCTTGTGGCTTGTTCATAGATTTTTTGATTTCCAGGGTAAACAAGTTTGATCGGGTGGCCTTACTGGCCTTCCTATACAATTTAAGAGCAGCATTATATATAATTTTATTTTCTGCCCTAAAATTTCTTCTGCATTTCTGTACTAGATTATTGCACCGTATCTTTTCAAAACCTTACTGCATAGAAAACCAGGAGCAATATTTCTTATTCTATGAGCGGTTCAATATAAAGGAGGTGCTAATTTACTCATGAAGTTATCCAACCATGAAACAACACCTTGTGTCAACTTCGATGTAACCTGTTAAGAGACCTTTGCAGATTATGAAATAAGTCCAATTCCTCTATTTGATTCTACTTCCGTATGACGTGGCAAGCGTCAATTTATTGTTCTAAATTAAGTTTGACTTCTTACCAGCTAAAATGTATTAATTAATGGTCTGTACTGGACAATTCAATTAATTCTCCTATTCTTTTTTTTTTTAAACATCTTTTTATTAACAAAATAAAATATTTCTAATCAGTGAGACAATATACATAGCAGTGGGTCAGCCAAACAATTATATGACAGTATTCATCGTGTGCAGGACCCTTAGTTCGCTAGTAATCTGTGGCACTTCCAGTTAAACCCTGAACGCCCCTGGCACCCTTGTGAGCAGTATCAGTCAATAAGTCCCCCCGGTATGCCATCCATGCCTGCCAGATCTTTTCCCATTTACACGGGCACCCTCTGCTCTGATACACCACGTGTTCAGCTCGCTGACACCAGTCGAGATCCCTTTTCCAGCCCCCCACAGTCTGGCTATATTTCGTTTTGCCCCCGCCAGCGTGAGCCAGATGGTAGCCCATTTAGGCCACACTATCTCCCTTGTCACTCCCAGGATAAACCATCTGGCGTTCACCGGGACCTCGGAACCCACCACCTCAAACATAACCTGCGCAATAGCTTCCCAATACCTTTGTATCAGTGGACACGCCCACAAGATGTGCAAAATCGTCCCAGTCTTATTATATCCCCTTATGCACTTGCCAGACCCACAAAACCCAATGCGATGCTGCACTGTTCTAGGGACATAGGAACGGTGAAGAATCCGGAGCTGAACCAGGTGGAACCGTGCCCTGACTGCTATTTCTCTGGGGTTCTGTAGGGCCTCCGCCCAATCGTCATCCTCAAGGAGCCCAACATCAGATTCCCAGGCCTCTCGTAACGGTCCCAACGGATCTGGCGTGTTATTAATTAACTTTTTGTATGCAAGTGAGATGGCCTTGTCCACCATGGGATCGAGTAAGAGCCTATCTTGTAACGGAGAATACTCCGGCAACCGCTCCCCCTCCTTCAGATGGCAAAGTAATGCATGCCTGACCTGCAGATATCTTAAAAATTTCCCCTCACCCCTCTGATATTCCGATTGCATGGCTGGAAAGTCGAGTATCTTCCCCCGTTTCCAAACATCCCCCAACAGATCTATACCAATGGTACTCAAACCACAGAGGCCTTTCAGGCGTGCAGTCTCCGACAGAAAATCTCCTTCCCACAGTGAGATTTGTTCTGTGAGCCTAGCTTCCCACCGCGCCACCTTCGTTGCCTTCCGCCATGCCACCAACATTGTCTCCATTCGACTTGCCCCTCCGCTTCTTGTACAGGGCAACAAGATAGGTGACCTTCCCCATGGCCAAGCGGTTCACCCGAAAGGCTGGCTCCTCGGTGGGTGAGAGAACCCACCCATTAATATTGACCAGCTGCGTTGCCCAGTAATATTTCCTGAGGTCCGGTACTACCAACCTTCCCTCATAGACCTCTAATTGTAATTTCCGTAGGGCGATTCTGGGGCTCCCTCCCCCCAACAGTAGTGCGCGCTGCTCCTCTTCCAATGCATGGAAAAAACTCTCCGGAAACACAAAGGGAATATTCTGGAGCGCATACAGCAAGCGCAGCAGGGCCAACATCTTAAATAGAACCACACGCCCCATTAGTGACACTGGTAGGCCCCGCCAGTGGGCAACATCCCCTCTGTCTGTCCAATTGTGCATGGACTTTCAAGCGAAAAAAGTCTGAGTCGGATTTCGTAATCCATATACCACCCAGGTACTTGAACGATTCCTTGAATGTCAGATCTGCACAAGCCGATGTCCTCACCGGTGCCTCCCCCGCGAGCACGAACACCAGGGACTTGTCCCAGTTGACGCGGTAGCCGGTATAGTCCCTGAAGGTTCTGAGAATATGTATGAGCCCATGGAACGTTTGTCTGGGGTGATGTACATAGAGTAATAAATCGTCAGCATACAGGGAGATGCGCTCCTCCCATCCCCCCTGTATCGATACCCAGCAGCATCGGGTTGCTAATTCTCCTACTCTTAGTGTATATTGATTAGTGGCAATCTGAACGAATGTGTCATACTGAATGTGTAGGCACTTGGACTAATTGATTCAAATGTAAAGCCACAAACGTATCCAAGATATATATATATATCTGCAACTAAAGCGCTTCTACAGCTGGAGTCCATGTTGGAACCATTCTTTTACGGTTTTATCCACCTGCACTTGAAGAGCTAGAGCTATAATGTGCTGCATTCATGGTGTGACTGCCTGTGGTGAGTAGATCTACTGGAGCTGAATCTTTCCATGGGTAGATGCAGTATTTGGCAAGTCAGAGTTGCTCCTCTATAGGATGATAATAGTCCTGAGATGTAACAATGCCATGAACGTTGAAGTTCTTAAATGACAAACACCCAATATGAACAGTCATTTACGTTGCCAGTGATATGTCTGTGTGATGAGTCCATTGGCATCAATACAGACCCAGAAGTAAGGTCCTACCAGCCTAAAAACCATACAACAGACCTTTCCAAGGTCCCCCTGTCCTAGAAGAAAATGTATTGAATCATCCCACATTAGACACTCATGTTTGGTAGCACTTATGTTTTTGTTCTCTTTCGACCTGTTGTTCTTCCCTTAAAGGTCAATAAATATATATATATATATATATATATATATATATATATATATATATATATAGATATATATATATATATATAGATATATATATATATATATATATATATATATATATATATATATATATTACCTACTGGCGGTCGCCAGTAGGTAGTTATAGTTAGGATTTTTTTCAATGTTAAATCTCAAAATTCTATTTGGAATAACTTTGGCGCCGGTTGACGAATCTGACTGAAAATTTCCTCAAAATGGTCTCGCGGCGTTCCGGTCCTTCCCTGAAAGTTTGGGGGGGGGGGGGTTTGGTCAAGCGGGGGCCGAGATAAAAACGGGGTCCCAAAACGCGTTTTCCCCATGTTAATTTCCATAGGGCGGTCGATTTCACTTTTAGCCCGAACGGCTGAATGGATTTCCACCAAATTTGGCAACATTGTAGGGACTGGTAGCCCGATGTGCCTTTGCTATGTCTCAAGATATGTGCTCCAGTGGATTTTGAGTAATTTAGGTTAAAAAAAAATATATATCTATAGCAGCGCCCCGGTACGCGCCCCGGGGAGCGCTCCGGGCGCGCCAAGCGAGGTGCGCATGGAAAGCTGATTGGCTCTCGGGTGTCTGTAAACATTCGAAACAGTCCGGAGCGGCCGCCATCTTGTGTCTCGGTAAAATCGAGACACAAGAGGTGGCTAAAACAAAGGGGGAAATGACCATAAGGCGTCAGGGATAGACCCCCTTTGACCCCCTAGGTTTGATGTGGGGGCTATAAAAGGGCCCCGCGGGGCATTTAAAATATATATATTTTTTTTCGTTTTGGTGGGGGGAGCGCCCGGTACGCGCACCGGGGAGCGGACCGGGGAGCGTACTATGAGGAAAAAAGATGACAGAGTTTTAAAAAAATTAAGCCTTTTTTTAGAAATTGGAGGTAGTTCTAAAAATAACTTTTTTTTTCTTTTTTGTTGTTTTATATTTTTTTGTGTTTTTTGAACATTTTGTACTTTTTTTGGCTTTTCAAAACAGTTTTATATTTTTTTTGTATTTTTTTAGGGGGAGAAACAAAAAAAAAGGGAATTGAAACTGGCTCAACTGGAGCAAAAAAAACAAAAAACCCCCAAAATTACTTAGTTTTGGGGGCACTTGTGATTATCACCTGCAAGGACGATGAGCTTTATGCTTTTTTCACCATAGGCGATAAGCTTGCCACATGCAGAACAAGTGATTTTAAAATCAGCAAATCGTGGCTGAATACAAGGCATCATCTCTGATGTTTCTGGTCCCAATGAAGTGGGTTCGTTTCTTTGGGAGGTGGTCCTTGAAGACTGGGGGAGGTTACTGGCCAGTTCCCCGAGCTCTGCACGAGAATAGTTGTTAGGGTGCTTACGGGTCATATGTCGAATCATGGTATAGTTACCAAAGGAATATTTTTTGTTTGGGTTGCCCCTTGAGAGTTCTTCCTTACAGATTAGGCAAGTTACCTTGGCCGCATTCACTTTTTTCTTGCCCTCTGGGAGTGAAAAAAACTCCCATACAATGTGTGACTTGGGCTTGTATGGGGTATTTTGTTCAGGCAGCCATCTTTCATCATCCTCCTCTTCCTCTTCCTCCTCCTCCTCTTGTTGACCACCAATGTAATCTTGAGCTGGTCCTCTTGGTTGTTGTGGTGGTGGTGGTGGGGCAGATGCACCAGCTGCTGCTGCTACTGAAGCCATTATAAAGATCAAAAAGGTACAGAGAGGTACAAACAGGTCTTCCTCAGTCAAAGGACAAAGTCAGAATAAGGAAAAAAGGTGGGGTCTTTCATCATTTGGAAAAAAAACTGTCCTGAACCAATGAGAAGTGTTATTTTCAGGTCACAAGACTAGGGGCTTCATCATTATGAAACCAAAAACTGTTATGAACCAATGAAAAGTGTTATTTTCAGGTCACATGACCCGACGCGCTTACGCTACGCGCCCCCGGGTGCGCCCAGGGGCGCGCCCCGGGTCGCGCTCCGGGTCGCGCTCCGGGTCGCGTCGCGTAAGCTCGTCGGATGTTTACGTTGCGCGATCGTATTCGCTAGAGTACTTCCGGGTGCGCTTACGCCGTGCGTATCACGCTGACACGGCTACGCGATACGTCACGATCATGTTTTCGTTCGCGATATTGGCGCTTACGGGACGCTCCCCGGGGCGCTTTATAGAAGTACGCTCTTCGGGCGCTCCCCGGGGCGCTCACCGGGAGCGCTCCAAAAAAAAAATGGGAAAAATTGTAGGGACTGGTACCCCTATTCTTAAGTGGTTTTTACGAAAATTAACTTTGAAAAAATATGTATTGTGCTACATTGGGCTATATATATGTTAGAGCCAAAATGTAGCCCAAATGTAGTCCAATGTAGCCCAATGTAGCCCAAAGATGGGCACCAGAGACAAAAAAAAAAATATATAGCCCAATGACAGAATGTACCAGAGTGTTCTAAACAACTAGAGCGCTAACAGTCTTACTTATAAAGTGAGACTTATAGTTAGGAATTAGCATTAAAAAAAAACCTATGAAATTCACTGAAAAAACCATAGGTTTCAGACCAGTTATAGTTAGGAATTAGCATTTAAAAAAACCTATGAAATTCACTGAAAAAACCATAGGTTTCACACCAGTTATAGTTAGAAATTGGCATTTAAAAAACCTATTAAATTCACTAAAAAAACCATAGGTTTCACATCAGTTATAGTTAGCTGGAAATTTTACTGACATAAAACCATTGAAATTCCACGTTATAGTTAGTTGGACTCACTATAACTTGCGCGTGTAATGCACTGCTGATGACGTCACATATTACATCACTCATGACATGGTCAGTGACATCACTCATGACATCACTTATGACATCATCCTTGTGACAGTGACAGACCTCCTTTCACTGTAATGTAACCCATGAAACACATATTGAAAAATATAAATGAATTTTTTTTAAAAAATGGAGATACCCATACCAGTTACAACAACCAATTCAATAATTCCACCATCTATATACACATTCACTCATTCACCAACAGTTCTATATAGTCACTCATATATATATATACACTCATCATATGTAGTGATACACCTGTACATCCTGTTACACTCCGACAGTCATCCAAAAGTTACTCACACATGCAAATAAACTATTGAACATCCATTTATTTGCATATACAGCTATACACACACTACCGCCTTATTTCTAAGGAAACTTACACATACTTACTCTCTTAAACAATCACTTATAGAAACACATACTTATTTAAACAAGAACTCTTTCAATCTCTCACTCTCACATATACTCACTCATATACATCAATACTCACATATACTAGATTAAAACACATGTAGTTACTGATAAAGACACTAGTGAGACAGTCATTCACTCACTAACACACACATATACACACTCTTCCACCCATACAGTCCTGCACATATGCTGTCTTCAAAACACATACAAACAGTGAGTTAGTCAAGTCAATAACACTTTATTTGATTATTTTAAAATCATAAAAGTATGCTACAGAACCACTTTCAATCATACAGACAAATTATTAAAAACAAGTTAATAAGCTAAAAAGTTACTATTAAAAAGTAAAAAATTCATATAAAAACATCTTTACCATCATATTTACAGTAATAACAGTCTTATAGACCCTTAACACTATACAGAATTTATAAAATGTGCAAACTAGAATATCTTTGCAGTTCTAAATACAAAAGTGCTAGCAGCCTGGGGAGAAAGTGCAAAACGTGCAATTCATGAGTTTGGTTTTTGCATATATCAGAATTACATAAACAGAGGCCAAATATTCAGTTTAAGCGATTAATTTACATTAATTATTGAACATTGATCTTGCTTGCTTTGATCGGATTGACATAGTCAAGAAATTGGCTACCCCATACATTACTACTGTAGTTTCCATGAGCTGCAGATACAATAAGGCTGGTCTAACCTGCATAAAATCTAAACCTCTCAGGATTGGTTTAATGTATCTCTCCCTCCCATTCTTATAAAAGGGGCAGAAAAACACAAAATGTAATATATCCTGATCTGAGAAGTGATCACATCTGCAGGGAGCATTTTCGTGAGGCTTGCACCATTTTCCAAATTCTCCTAACAGGAAATGTGCTTGGTTAAAACGAAATTTAGTGAGGACCCACCTATGAAAAGGTTTATTTACTATCGTCAAGTAAGATTGAATAGATAACGAAGCAACCATCATATAGTGGGCCCTGACAGTTGGTTTTAAGATTTCGCTAGCCTCTCTCTCTGCTTCCTTTTTCTCTATAAAGTTTTTCTTTACCCAGTCGATGTCCTCTCTCATTAAGCTCTCGGGGTTTGTATATAACTCCGGTCGGCCTAGGTATACTGCCGTGATTTTAATGTATTGTAGCCAACCGATCTTAGCCACGTTTTCCCTCCCCATACAATCCCTGATGATCACATGGTTTAAAATTAAAGCTGGATTAAGCCATATCCTAATCCACGACAGTAGTGGGGCCAGAGTCAATGAGTCTTCAATGTATCCTATCCCCAATTCCATGTGTACGGCAAAGGCTGGGGTGGATTTAGGAAGGCCCAGTAGGGATCGCAAAAATAAATTCTCTTCTCTTTGTATATGGGTCAGATTTTTGTAACCCCATATCGCTGCCCCATACCTCGCAATGGACAGAGTTTTGGCTTTATAGATTGCTAGTATAGCCTCAGGTGGCTTGCCTCCCAACCTTTTTGCAAAACCTAGGATAGCGGCAGCCGATCTTTTTACTGCTGCAGCTTTACTTGTAATTTGTGGAGCCCATGTCCCCTTTTCATCGAACACCACACCCAGGTAGGTAAAGACTTTAACTTTGGATAACACTGAGCCATTACAGGTCAGGGTTTTAATGCTGTTCTTACGACTACCTACTGCCATAACATGAGATTTCTCAATATTAACTGATAAATCTAAACTTTGCATAAAAGCCCCAAAAGAATTTAAAAGACGTTGTAAACCATTCGGGGTTCTTGCCAACAGTACCGTGTCGTCGGCATATAATAAAACCGGCATTAAGGAATTACCCATACGTGGTACGTCAATGGAGGCCGTTTCCAGGGTCTTTCCCAGTGAATTAATATAAAGTGAGAAGAGCATTGGTGCCAGAATGCACCCTTGGCGCACCCCCCTTCCTGATTTAAAAAAGGCAGTGCAATTTCCCTCTTGGGACATGCGTATGGTCGCCCTCAGATCACTATGAAGTCGTGCCAGAAAATTCACTAGTGCTCGGTCTAGGCCCAGTTCTAAAAGTATTGTCCACAGCTTTGACCTATTAACTAGGTCAAAAGCTGTGGACAAATCCATAAAAGCCAAATACATCATCCCCTTTGATGCTACAGTATATTTACCCAGTGTGAGATTTAAATTTAGGCATTGATCCTCTGTGCCTCTCCCAGCTCGAAAGCCATACTGGGCTTCACACAGGATATCATTGTTTGTTGCCCAGGTTGAGATTCTTTCCAAGATGACTTTACCCAATATTTTGAAGGAAGAATCTAACAAAGAAATGGGCCTGTAGCATCTAGGGTCTCCCCTTTGGCCCTTCTTAAAAATGGGGATTATGACAGACTGTGACCATGATGCTGGCACTTTTGTCCCTTCCAGGCCAATCACATTAAAGACGTTAGTGAGGACCACTGCCCACATGCCCGAGTTTGATTTAAACATGTCGGCCGGTACGCCGTCTGGACCAGGGGCCTTCTTTCCTGCCGTGTCCTCAATTGCCTTCTGCACCTCTTTAATGGTAAAACTGGATAAAACCTCTTCTGATTCAGTCAGTTGTTGGTCTAGGGGGCCTACAGCGATATTACTACCATAGATGTTTTGAAAATGCTCTAACCAATCTTGTTCCGGGATATTAACTTCTAACGGTGCATTTTCAATCCCATTAAATAGGGGGGTATTAACGATTTTCCAAAATTTGGCACTGTCCCTCAGAGTGGCCTTCTCATATAGGTCTTCCCGGTATTCACCTGTTACAACGCATTTTTTACAACGCACTACCACTACAACGCAGGCATTACAACGCATACCATTACAACGCATAGCGCTGGGGGGCGCTCTAGGATAAGAGGTAAGTTTAATTTACTATCCAACACCTTCCCTAGGGTCCACGGGGACTGGAGTTAGAATAGTAAATTATACTTACCACTATCCAGCACCCCAAAGCGCTATGCGTTGTAGTGGTATGCGTTGTGAATACCGCGTTGTAATGGTATGCGGAGTAAAAGTATGCGTTGTAACGTCATACATCCCTCTTCCCATGCCCTTCTTTTTATTTCGTTTTTCCGTCTAAGGATGTTTGCCTTATACTTTTGCCTTAAACTGGCCACTTCCTGTTTATCACGTGGTATCTTTTTTAATGCTTTATATAATTCACAATGGGATTTGGAGCATTCTTTGTCGAACCATCCCATAGCCCTTTTTTCTTTCTTTTTCGTGTTACTTTTTAGGTCATCCGATACTTGGCTACAAATCATTTCAAAGGACTGAACTATATTCCCCTCGAACCTAGTTGGGTCCATACAGATGTTAATTTCTTTACCCATCTTTAGGCTAAGAGAATAGAGAAAGTCCTCGGGGATGATATTGCTCCATTTGACCTGTCTCCCCTGGTCCTTAACAATCAGTTCTGTAAATCCTGCTGTATTCGAATCAGTGTTTATTCCTTTTGTAAATAAAAACAGGTTGTTGTTATCTATTTCTAGTATTACTGGGTTGTGGTCGCTGAAAGTCGTCTGTACAGCGTTGTAAAACATTACATTTTGTAACAAACCCGGTGAAATAAATATATAGTCAATGATTGTATTACTTTCCCTAGCACTATAAGTAGGCACCCGCTCCTAGTGAGTTAGTCATTGATGCATCTATGTGCTAAGTAACACTCCCACCAAACCATACAGACACTCATACTGATACTAAAAAAATATCTAATAATCTATATACACACACATTTAGCTACTCACCAACCCATGCAGCAACTTATACACAAAGTGAAACACTGATACATATATTTAAATATTTAAACATTACTCGTTAATATATGTATTCACTAAGATACACTTAATAAGCCAGTTAACCAATAATTTTTGTTTTAAAAACATCAATTTACACACTTATTTAAACATTTATTTTTCCATCTACCTTTACATATACATATATAAAAAATATTTATTTTTCAGAAAGGCACACATTCACTGGATGGTGTCATCAGTGATGTCATGAGTGATGTCACTGACCATGTCATGAGTGATGTAATATGTGACGTCATCAGCAGTGCATTACACGCGCAAGTTATAGTGAGTCCAACTAACTATAACGTGGAATTTCAATGGTTTTATGTCAGTAAAATTTCCAGCTAACTATAACTGATGTGAAACCTATGGTTTTTTTAGTGAATATATAAATAAATATATATATATATATATATATATAGTAATGGATAATGATGTGCAACACACAAAGAAGATACATCTGAGTGCACTATATACTGCAGTTAAGATACATTTCAAAGCTATTTACAGTAAAAACGTGCTGTTTTGTAGGCAGCCTGATGTTGCGCATTCAGGTCGAGGGACCCTTTGTTTTTGCAGTCATTTGTAACACTGCTAGAAGCCCTCCGGAAGCTTCGTTGATTTGCTTCCCATTGGGAGAACATCGGGAAGCAGAGCCCCCATGACCAGCAATTAGCACTACCTCTATGAACATGCTACAGATAATTGTGTACCATGATATTACTTTCGTATTAGCTCATTGCTTTTAAACTCATGCATGCTTCTGTAATAGCCTGGGCTCAAGTGCCTTGGGTCGGTGACGGAAGGGTTCAAGTACCCACACCTCCATCACAGATCTCCAGGATACTGACTGCTTCCAAGATTACCAGATTTGTTGGGTATATAAATGTTGGCTGCTCTATTTCCCTGCTCTCTTCCTCCTTTCCTTCCATCTCGTTCTCTATTGCGTAGCAAAGAGACAGACAGGAGGGGCTTCCCCTCCAAGGCGCAGCAGTAGTTTTTGAGTCTCTGCCAGTATCTGATGCATCGCCAGGTCCTGCAGTATCCATTCTCTTCTACTGAAAGATGCTGACTGCTCCGGGTCCCATCGAATAGGTATAGTTCGTTTTCTCTGATGCTGCAGTTCTCCAGGGAATATTGATTTGTGAAAGTAGACTCGCAGCCGGGCAGAACAGCAGTATTTAACTGTAGTGATTAACTAGACGATAGTTCATATTTTTCTTATTCCCTATATGCAAGATTTCATATTTTTTTTGTTAATAGGTAGAATGGCACAGCCTTGAATCATTGTCAACTCTGGTACAACCACAGTATTGAGTTTAATTTCTGCGCCACAGGAGCTGTGATGTCTTTCTTACTTTCTGCAATAAATGAAAAAGTGGCCATGTTTTTATTAATGGACCTCTCTTATTTATAGAGAACATGCTTTTCTGTTCCCCACAATTCTTTTAATTTGATCATTTCGTAAGAAGACTGCATACTTTCTGGTGCAAGCAGTCATGAGATCAATAGAGGGCCTCCGCAATTTGTGGTTCGTTTCACTGTGCCATTTACTTTAAATGATGGCTTTAGTGAAGGGTCTAATAGTTCCTTCCTGCACACACAGCCAGTGCACCTGTCAGCAGCAGAAGCGCCTGCACACTTGAGGCCCGCAGTCCTGCTAGGTGCATTCACCCAGCCACTTCGCGCTGAAGGCCACTATCACCAGGTAACCGCCCGCGGAGCTCTTCACACCGTATAAGGCAGACACATTGATTTACCTATGCTTGTTGTATGACTTTAACTGTACTTGAGACACAGACATCTACATCAGGTGCCTTAACCCCCTGAGCTATCTTAAAAAGTGATTTTTAACCAAGAAAGTAAGAGAGACCATATTTACTATAGCATTTTTCATTGTCTGCATTTTTGGGGAACTGTGTTCGTAAAATAAAGCATGTGTCCTGGCAAAGACCATCAAAACTGCTTCTCAAGACACTATGCAATCCTCTCTCCACCTCCTTTCTCCTAAACTGCGACCACCAACCCAACATTTTTTGCTCTGCAAATTTTTTTCACTTACAGGGAGGTTCTTGTTTCATTTATCAATGATTACGCACTATTAAAAGTTAGCATCTTACTGCTGCATACAACTCATTTCTGCTTTCCAATGCTATTTTAGCATTCGCGTAATGGAGTCCCCTGTAGCCCCTACGGGAAGGGGATGGGAGGAATTCTTCAAGTGGCCCCTTTCAATCCACGGCCTATGAATATTCGTGAGAGGTGGGAGTATTGGGGCCACTCAGCACATTATGCACGGGTGCCACATCATCTTGGGTTACGCCACTGGATTTAGTTGTTGGTGCAAACCACTGCTTAGCTCGTTAGTATACTGCAGCTCTCCCCGTTCCTCTGATATTTTGACTCAGGGACGATGCTCATGGGGGCATAACTACGCATAGCTGTAATTCACCATAGGGCCCTAGCTAGACATAGGTCAGTCAACTCAAAAAACAAATGATGCAACTTCTAACAGGTCATCAGTTGTGCTCTGGCACGAGCTGCACCTTGGGTATTCAAATGTAAGCACTGTATTTTACAACAGACCAAGTTACTATGTGGCTGATTCTGGCTCTCTGCAGACCAGGCGAAGGACCCCCAATTAGATGAAGGTGAGTCCGGTGAGTATTCATTGCCAGCAGCCTGTTCAAATAAAGACTTTACGTAAACTTTTCACTTGTCAAGGCAGAAGTGAATGCCTGCCTGTCTCTCGGAGCGTTCAGGCACGTGGCGTGTGGCACGTGCAGAATGGCATTCACGGCAGCAATGTATCCAAAACCCTTTGGCAAATAAGTGATTAAGCTTGCAGCAAAATTAGGCTAATGGTTCTGCACTACATAAATACTGGAAAATATTACTTGTGGCAGTTCATCGAGACTTCTAAATAAAGAAAAAAAACTTTGAAAGAAAAAAAATAGATTGTGAAAGAAAGTTGAACGTGTGATATTTATTCCTTGTGTTATGCTTTGCACGTAAAAGGACGACTATAGAAAATGGGCTTTACTTTCCTTTGAGGAAAAAGTGCACGGTTAGATGCTTGCTCTGTCGTTAAGTCCTACGCTCATTTAGGAAAATAAGAGGTGCACGTTTTAATCCCTGCATGTACACAGCAACAGCCTAAGAAAGAAGAGGCTTATTATTTACAGCCTTTGCTTTGAGAGGTCCGCCATTGCCATCGAACAACAACCTGCCAACGCACTCAAATTCGGGGTATTCCTTTGTACATAATGATTTGATAACGCATTTTCTGCCGGTGGCGGCGCGCGTCCGACACATTAAACTAATTTCTTTCCGACTGCTGTTGTGCTTCAAAAAGCGTTTCTAATTTTATCCTGCCGTTGCCTTGCAGCGCTCTGCAGTCCCAGCCCGGCAGCGTGGCCTCAGCACATTCCAGCAGTGCAGAGTCCGAAAGCACCAGTGACTCGGACAGCTCGTCGGACTCCGAAAGCGAGAGCAGCTCAGGTGACAGCGAGGGGAGACCGCCCCCGACAGCACCGTCGCCCAAGGTACTGTCAGCAGCCAGGATTCAGCTTTGGGGGAGGTGGGTGGGGTCTTAATGCTGTTGTGTACGGATTGCTGTAGCCCGGGAACCGTTATAGGTCTCATGCACGATGTTACACCGCTATTTCTCAACCTGTTTGTCTGCCGCTTCCATTTTCTCCAGCCTGGGACAGTGGGCAGCACTTTTCCCTCTTTGTTTTTCTTTTGACGCTCAGCGTCTTCAAATATACTTACCATAAGGTGTTCGCCAATTAGCTCCAAAATAAGTTTGGAACATGTTTGTATGCCAGAAGCCCAGTCAAGAAAGGTCGAGCCTAGTCAGCCCATGGCTGCTCTGACAGGCATGCTGTATTAGAGTATGCACTTAAAGCTCCGCCCACTCCCCGCCCTTATTTTTCATTGGCTTGTGTCTTTGTCCTTTTTAAATGCTGGCTTCTGATTAGGTAATCGCCTTGTTAGTCCCTCTTTAGTACCACCTTGTCTTCATTTGTAACCTCCCATGAGGACTGGCCCTTTTACTTCTGTTACCCCGTCTGTGTTATTTAGTCTGGAAGCACTATTTCTTTAGTGAGGTTTGTTTCACTGCAGGCACAACGTGCTTTGCAGCAACATTCAGCGCGCCATGCGCGCTTTCTCTTTCCAAGCAGCCGGGACAATGGCGGCCGCTTTTTTGGAATGCAATAGGTCTTGCACTTAGGAGAGTTTGAGCTAATGGCATTGTAAATGTCAACAGCTTAAACTCTCGCAAATGCAACACCTATTGCTTTACAAATATTTTTTTGTGGTTTGTTATCAAGCAGCCCATGCCACGCTTGCACTTAATAGATGCCACGCCCCTTTCTTTCGACGTGGCTCATCTAAAGAAAGGGGCGTGGCCTCTAAGTGCAAGCATGTCATGGGGCACTTGAAAACAAACAATATTTGCAAGTCAATAGGTCTCGTATTTGCCAGAATTTAAGCTGTTGACATTTACAGTGCCAATAGCTCAAAGTCTCGTAAATGCAAGACCTATTGCATTGCAAATTCTTGTTTTATAAAGTGCACACTTACTACATGGACATTGTTGCACTGAATAACAGATGTTTATTGTTATCCCATCTTACTAGTGCTCATTTTAGAGACCACTGAAGGATGAAAGGTTGAGTGGACTCACTGAGATTCAGAGCTGTAATCATGAGGTGGAGCACAGATTTTTGCAGTGGATGCCCTAGCCAACAGAGCCATTGCACCCGGCCACTTATCTTGTGAACATAATAGTTGTTAAAGTATGATCTGTTGGACTCAGTTAATGAGATCTTCTTAGTAACAGTTCTTATGTGTGAAGAGTTATTTCTGTTCAGTGGATCTGGCCCTGATGAGTCACCTGATGTCCAGGCAGTCTATCAGTCCTTGCTCTTCTTTTTCCTTTCTTTGGTCTCTGAACCATGTGTTGTGTGCAAGCTGAAAGAGATGGATCCACGTCAATATTTCAATGAATAACTTACGCAAACTTTCACAGTATATATCTCAGCCTACCTTTTGAAAAGACAGATGAGAATGAACATTCATTCCATCATGTTAGAATGGCAAACCTTTCGAAAAGCACTACCAAGGCATAATAACAGTTTATCCTTCCCAGACTCTATTCCAGCTTCCATGCCGCTATCCCAGCTAACCAGCCTTTCTAAGAGTCTATCTGCTTTCCAGGGATTAGGCTTTTTAACATGGACGTCGATTCACCAAAGTTCCTGAGGAACGGAAGTGACGTCCTATATCCTTTCACCTTAATGAAGACACAGGAAGTGACATCATATGACCCTCCATCCTGAATCATCCCAAGGAGTGATGTCACATCACCTCAATCCGGATGACATCTTAATTATTAACATTACGGAATTTGCACAATAATGTTGCAATTAATATTCTATATTCTTCCAGGGGAGAACGAAGGGTGGCATTTTCTCTCCTCTGAGAAGTTTTTGAAAAAATGGACTCCACTAGTGCATTTTAACATACGATTTTCACATAAATTTGCTAAAAAGCCACAGGCTCTGAAAAGACATTGATTAAATATTCAAGTTGTTTTTTTGGTGTGCCAAACTAATGAAACTGACAGTCCTCGTGAGTTGACCCATTATGTTAGAAAAATTTTCTTTGAGTGCCCCTTATGTCAAAAATTACTAGAGCATAATTTTGCCATGGGGGCCCATTTTGCCCAAGCATTATATACACAATATGCTAGTGCCAGAATTTTCCTAATACTGCTTTCCATGTACGATGGGGCATCCTTTTTACAAAAGTTATGTCAAATATATCAAGGGCTACTTTTAGTCCTGGATGGCCCCATGACATTGCCACAGTTGTAATCCCATATGGCAAGAATTTCAGCCAATGTGTCAACACCAGCAATTTTCCACAGGTGCTGCTACCTATGCAAATAATTTCCTCCAGTATGCCACTGCCAACATTTTGCCAAGTCTACTTCTATAAGCAAGACGCATGCCAGGACCAACAGTAGATTTGTAAGCATCATATGCTCACTTACATTCACTTGCTCACTCTCACTCTCATTCTCTCATTCTCTCATTCTCTCATTCACTCTGTCTCTTACCCTCACTCTCAACCGGAGTCACTCATTTGGATTCACTCACTTACTCTGACTCACTTAAACTTACTCATTTTAAGAGACACACACCCATGATCCCACATACAAACACACATGTACATACGTTCTGTCACACAAACCCACGCTCACCCACATGCCTGCACACAAAATACATTTAAAGCCATTTTCATTTAGTTTTAATTGAGCGGACAGTAAAGGTCCAGATCTTTCTGCTCCACTTTTTATTACACTAATAGTGAATAGTAGACCATTATTCGCTATTTATGCAATGGAAAATGAGCATAAATGAGCTTAGAACTTCTCTCTGAACACAGGGGTGTCTCTTATAATGTGAGACACCCTTGCATTCTTGACACTGCTTTGCCACCTCTGAGACCAGGGGCGCATCTGCGACCCTTAAATGACGTCAATGGTTTTTCTCAGCATCTTAGATGGTTTCATGTCTCCTAGACCTTGAGAGTAAGATTTACCCCCATTCTTCCAAGCTGTGGTATGCTAAACCTAATCTAATAGCACGTTGAGAATGGTGTGCTTGAACTCTTTCCCCATAACCACCTTGTTACAACCACATCCGTAAGTTTGGTACTGCTATATTCACGTATAGGTTTAGTTAATAATTCTCTTTATTTTTATCAATATGCAGGCACCATTGTATACTCACACCCACATTCACATATTCCCCTAACTACATACCTGCACAAAATTACGGGCGGCTCCTCCAGTACAGCGGAGGAGCGTCGAGCGCTGCTTTCTCGCAGTGCGAGAAGCAGAAACATAAAATGGCACTAACTACCATTTTATGTTTCTTTTTTTGCACTGTGCGAAAGCAGAAGGGGTTGGTTACGGGCGGGGAGGCAGCTCTGCGAACAGGGCTGGGCTGGGGGGAGGGGGGAGGAGGAGGAGGAGGAGGAGGAGGAGGAGGAGGAGGAGGAGGAGGAGGAGGGAGGGAGGGAGGGAGGGAGGGAGGGCGGGAGGTGGGTGGTGGTGAGTTTTTTTTAAATTATTAAATTAAATCCCCACCCGCGCGACCCTTCCGCTGCCCCCACCCGAGCGACCCTTCCGCTGCCCCCACCCGAGCGACCCTTCCGCTGCCCCCACCCGAGCGACCCTTCCGCTGCCCCCACCCGAGCGACCCTTCCGCTGCCCCCACCCGAGCGACCCTTCCGCTGCCCCCACCCGAGCGACCCTTCCGCTGCCCCCACCCGAGCGACCCTTCCGCTGCCCCCACCCGAGCGACCCTTCCGCTGCCCCCACCCGAGCGACCCTTCCGCTGCCCCCACCCGAGCGACCCTTCCGCTGCCCCCACCCGAGCGACCCTTCCGCTGCCCCCACCCGAGCGACCCTTCCGCTGCCCCCACCGGAGCGACCCTTCCGCTGCCCCCACCCGAGCGACCCTTCCGCTGCCCCCACCCGACCCTTCCGCTGCCCCCACCCGACCCTTCCGCTGCCCCCACCCGACCGACCCTTCCGCTGCCCCCACCCGCCCGACCCTTCCGCTGCCCCCACCCGCCCGACCCTTCCGCTCCCCCCACCCGCCCGACCCTTCCGCTCCGCCCACCTGCCCCTTCCGCTCCCCCCACCCGTCTGGCCCTTCCGCTCCCCCCACCCGCCCGACCCTTAGGGTAGGTCATACATGGTAAGTTTATGTCGGGCCCCCTCTTGTTGTTCATAGGAGTAATGTAGGGAGAAGGAAAGAGAAAGATGTGAATAAGTAAAGATAGAGAGAAATTATAGCTTAGGTCTGGTAACAGCACAGTATTGTTATGGCATTGAGGTACACTTCTGCTGGCTAGGAGTTCATTCGGATTGTTCGTATCTTATGGTGGGTCAAAAGTTAGTAGGGACTTGTCCAGTGATTTCCATAAGTCTCTGGAGGTGATTTTCCAGGGTGAATATCTTATCACTAGTGATCCAGGAGAGCCATCTGCCGTACGACACTTTAGCTGTGTCCTTCAAGTTTGTGAGGACTAGCTTGGCTGCAGCGATTAGGAGGAGGTCCAGGAGTTCTCTCTCTCTCTCCCTCTGTGGGGAGGTCGGTTGGGATAGAGGCTGTGATGATCGAGGGGAAGTCCCTTGTCAATCTACATTTGAACACCTTGTCTATAAAATCAAAGACCCTCCCCCAAACTCCTTGAGAGTCGGGCACAGGAAGATCAGGTGTTCCAGGTGCCCCTTGGCCCGTTGCAATTCCAGCATGTATCGTTATTTCTGAATCCTAGCTTGTGTAGACGCTCTGGGGTCCAGAAAGTTTTGTGTAGAAGCCACAGTTTGGTCTGCACCAGTACTGGGGTGATCTTGGCTTGTGTGGCTAATGACCATAGATTGTTCCACTCCCGGTCATCTAGTGGTGGGTGTATGTGAGTGTTCCAGTATTTCTCTGTCTTTTCATTGATGTTGTTTTTTTGTGCATTGACGGTTTGATATATGCGTGAGACCTGATGTCCTAGTCTATTTATATTTGCAACGTATTGGAATATAGAAGGCTTCGAGTCTGATATTTTGGACTTTGTCAAGGCTGTTTTGATCTTTAGGAACCTGTATAGGTCAGAATCTTCCAGTTGGAGGGATGATTTTAGGTTGGCAAAGGTTAGTGGTGCGGAGTTCGCTTCGAGTTGGTATGGGTGTGAGATGCCTTCATTATCCAGTTGTCGAAGTAGAGTTTTTTGCCCCTGTATTTTATGGCGTTATTCGACCATAGGGATTCAGCTTTAGAGCCCTTGATGCTCACCTCCAGTTTTCTGTCATTTCAGCAGTGCTATCTTAGTGTTTTTCATTATTGCGTCGCCTGCAAGTGGGTGTGTGGTGGCAGTAAGAAGGGCAAGTGGGTTGACGTTTTTTAGTATTGCTCTTTCTAGCTGTACCCAGACTGGTGTGTAGTCTGTCGTTTGCTCTATCCAGTGTGTGCCCTGCTTGGCTAGGAAAACTAGTTGGAATCTCTTGAAGTCTGCAAGGTTAACCCCCCCCTTGGTTGTTGGGTCTTCCTAGTTTTTTCATGCTTATTCTGGCCTTTTTGTCCCACCACAGAAATCTGGAGCACATTTTATCTAGTCTTTGGTGGAATTCTTCTGAAAGGAATATTGGGAGCATGCTTGAGAGGTAGTTCACCAGGGGGGTGATCATCATTTTTATAGTCTCAATTCGCCCCCACCAGGTCATGAATTTGGGAGACCATGCCTCAAGTTGCTTTCTGATCTTGTCTAGCACCAGCTTCTCATTGTGTCTAAGGGTGGTGAACAGGTCAGTACTAAAGTAGATACCCAGGTATCTGATGTGACCCGGCTGCCACTTGATTCCCGATGTACCCAGCACCTCTTTGTTGCAGTGGATGTTTAGCTGAATGCATTCTGACTTATCATTGTTAAGTTTTATATCCTGAAAGGGTAGCGTATTCGTTGATTGTGGACATGAGGGCTTCTATCGAGGCCTTTGGCTGTTCTGTCATTATTATTAGGTCGTCTGCGTAGGCAGCTACTTTTATAATAGTCTCGCCGATACATATCCCTCCTATTTCTCTGTTTAGTTTAATGCTTTGGATTAGGGGCTCTAGCGCCAGGAGGAATAGGGCGGGCGATAGCGGGCATCCCTGTCTCGTGCCTTGTTGAAGTGTCTGTGGTTCTGACAGGCCCCCGTTTATTGTGATGCATGCCGTGGGTGTCTGGTACAGGGCCATTATAATTTTTATGCAGTCCTCCCCTAGGTTGAAGTTTTCCATGCATTGCTCTAGGAAAGCCCATGAGACTTTATCGAAGGCTTTCTCCGCGTCTAGCGCTATGGCAACGGCTTGGAAGGTGCTCTTAGAGGCTTGTTCTAAGACATGACATAGAAGGCGTGTGTTGTTACTGGCCATATTCTGCCTTTCATGTAGCCCACCTGGGTGTTACTTATCAGTTTGGGCAGTATCCAGTTTAATCTTGTTGCTAGAATCATTGCATAGATTTTGCAATCTACGTTGATGAGGGAGATTGGTCTGTAGTTTTTCGGTAGTTGTTGATCTTTGTCATTTTTGGGTTTAACTGTTATGGTAGCTCCTGTCATGGTTGCTGGTATTCTCCCTGTGTTGTGCTGCTTGGTTAAATACTCTTTTCATGAGTGGTGCGAGTTGCGGTAGGAAGGATTTGAAGAAGTGTCCCGTGTAACCATCCGGGCCGAGGGCTTTGTTCTTTTTTAGGAACCTGACTGCCATTTCTATCTCTGCTGTGGTAAAGTCCGCCCCCAGTTTCATGCTGTCCGCACTATCTAGCTTCGTTAGCCCTAATCTTTCTAGGTACTTTTTGCATGCATCTTTATCTAGTTGTTTGTCGTTTTTGTAAAGGTCTGAGTAAAATTGCCTGAAGACTCTAAGGATGTCCTTGTGTTTGGTGTATGTTTTGCTGTCAGTTTCAGTGATCCCTGTGACTGCCCTCTGATTGTTTTTATATTTCAGATATGAGGCCAGGAGTTTCCCCGCTCCATTAGCTTCGCATAGGTTCAGTGCTTTACATCTGTTGAACCAGAGGCTAGCCCTTTCGCTAGTGATTCTGTTGTGTTCATATCTGGCGGTCATTTGTCTGTGAAGACTGTCCTTTATGAATAAGAGTTCAAGTTTTTTTGATTTCTGCTTCTAACTCAGTCTCAAGTTCGCCTTCTTGCGAATCCTAGCTGATATGTCAATTAGCTTCCCTCTGATTGTGGCCTTCATAGTGTGTCTACGCTGACCTCGTCCTTATCATTTGTGGTCATGTATTCGGTGAGGGTGTCTATGATCTCTTTTCTGTGTGCGGGGTCTGTGGTAGTGCTACTTCTGAACCTCCATCTACGGACTTTTACCTTGTTGTGGTGGCCAACTAGTTTCAGGCTTACTGCTGAATGGTCTGATACTAGCCTGGTTCTATTAGGTGCCTCTTCTATCATGTGCGCGTGGGTCCCTGATATTAGGATGTAGTCTATTCTTGTGTGTGATTAGTGTGGGTTTGAGTAGAAGGTGTAGTCCCTCGTGGTTGAGTGTGTAAGTCGCCATGTGTCTCTGAAGTTTAATCTCGCGCATATGTTGAGGAGTGCTTTGTGGGAGCCAGTAGGGTGGTAGTGACAGTGGGATTGTCTGTCTAACAGTGGGTCTAAGGGCATGTTGATATCACCTGCAACTATCAGCAGCTCGTTCTGTGGAATTTTGGCAAGGGCGTTAGCCACTTCTATTCAGAAGGGGAGATCGTCTGAGTTGGGGCCATACAGGTTTACCACGTGGATCTGGTCGCTCCCTCTTGAGATGTTGGTTATCAGTAGCCTGCCTTCGCTATCGTGCGAGTGTGAGTTTATCGAGAGTTTGGAGTTGTTGGAGATGAGCGTTATGACGCCTCCTCTCTTTCGGGTGGCTTGGGAGCACACAGAGTGGGCAATACACTTTGCTCTAACTAGTTTGTAGCTCTCTTCGTCTAGCTTAGTTTCCTGTAGAAGGACTATGTCACTCTTGGATTTGGCAAGGTAGTCAATTATTGTCCTGCGCTTAATGGGGTGGTTCTAACCTTAACCTTTAGGGAGGTTATTTTTAGGTCGGTCGCTAGCGCGGCAGGAATGTTGCTAGCCATTATCTAGGTTGTATGGGTGCTGCTCTCTGTGCCCAACCCTCAAGGGCCTATTCAATAGTCCCAATGTCTGGATCCTGCGGTAGTGTAGTTTGAATAAGTAAAGACAAGAAAATGTGAAAGTTAGATTAAAGAAAAGTCCTATCATTCCCCCCCCCCCCCACTCCTATCACTGGCTTCCCCCACCCCGCCTCCCCCCCTCGCCCCCTCCCACTCCCTCCCCCTTCTCCCCGCATCTAGATTCTGAAAGGTGCGACGGCAGGATCGCCATTGTGCCTCCCGGAGCCAAGTCTGATTCAAGTTGATGCAAAAGGTAATTTGGAGGTAGTAGTTTTGTATAGGCGAGTGACCGGCTCAGGCGTTGCATATCAGCGGGAGCCTGGATGCCTCACGTGTTGAGGCTGACAGTCATGATTGTAAACAACAGCGTGGGAGTCCAATACTAGATAAAAAGGATACTCTGTGTTCTGGACTGCCGACATGTCGTGCTTTCGGAGTCCCTGTTTCCTTGAGGTAGGTACGGTTCAAAACTTCTTTCTACTTGGGGACACCCCCGCGCCGCACGGCCACCAGCTGCTGCGTGTGTTCCCCTCTGCCTGCCTTCTGCCTCGCCGCCGGCCTCGCTGACGCCGTGGTCGCTCCCCTCTGGTTTCCCAGTTGTTTTGCCCTAAATTTGTGCTTGTCTGTTTCTGCCGTCTGCTCGCGTATTTTGCTGTTTTTCCTTGTTTTGACCGTAATTTGTGCTTGTCTGTTTCTGCCGTCTGCTCGCGTATTTTGCTGTTTTTCCTTGTTTTGCCCGTAATTTGTGCTTGTCTGTTTCTGCCGTCTGCTCGCGTATTTTGCCGTTTTTATTTGTTTTGCCCTAAATTTGTGCCTGTTAATTTCTTTGTATCCCCTGTGCCGTGTCCAGTTTCCTTCCTGATTGGCCGCCTACCTCGCCGCCCTCCGCTCTCGCTTCCCGCCACCGCCATTGGCCCCGCCCCTTTTTCTCTTCTGTTCCCTCCCCGCTCCCGCCTCCCAGCTGCTCCGCCCACCCGCGCACTTCGCCTTAAATGGCGACCGTGCGGACGTGCAGCGGTCACGCGCAGCGGGCGCGCCGATTGTGCGCCGAAGGCGCGCCAAAGGTAAGCCCGTCTACGCCCGTCCGCGACCGGATCGCGACCAGCGCCAGGACCCCTGGCCCACGAAGACCCCGACCGACCCGCCTGACGTACTCCGCCGCCACCCTCACCGCTCTCAACACCGGCCGACTCCCAGAATGCCATCAAGCCTCTCCACGACGTACCCACGGACCCTTCAGCTGCCACGCCTGCAAGTTCACCTGCATCCGGACCTGCCTCGCACCAGCACCCACCAAGCCGAACACCAGCAGTACCCACCTCAAGTGCATCCTGCTCAACACCCGCTCCATCCACAGACATGCCATCGAACTCTGGAACCTCCTCGACACCACAGCTCCAGACGTGGCCTTCCTCACGGAGACCTGGATGAACGCCTCTTCAGCTCCCGACATCGCCATCGCCATCCCAGAGGGCTACAAGATCGTCCGGAGGGACCGAAACGCCAACCAGATGGGAGGAGGCATCGCCATCATCCACAGGAGCACCATCCGTCTCACGACCAGCACCGACAACTCCCTGACCACCGCCGAACACCTGCATTTCCAGATCCACACCAACCCGAACACCACCCTCAGAGGCACCCTGATCTACCGACCCCCTGGACCACGCACACAATTCAGCGAGGACATCGCCGACTTCGTCAGCCCACATGCCCTCCCCTCCGCTGACTACATCCTCCTGGGAGACCTCAACTTCCATCTGGAGAACAACAACGACCGCAACACCAGCACCCTGCTCGACAACCTCACCAACCTGGGACTCAAGCAACTGGTGTCCACCCCCACCCACCTCGCCGGACACACACTCGACGCTGTCTTCTCATCCAGCAAGGACATCAACTTCAGCCACACCACAGAGCTTCAATGGACGGACCACAGCTGCGTCCACTTCACCTTCAAGAAAACAACGACCCACCACCACCAGCAACAGACCGCCCGCAGAAGCTGGAACAAGATCACAGCAGACCAGCTCGCCACCTCCCTGAGCCAGCACCCTCCTGCCAGCTCAGCGAACCCCAGCCAGGCCGCCGACAACCTCACGAAGTGGATCAGCAACTGCGCGGACGAACTCGCCCCACTGAGGACCCCGCCCAGCAGACCCGGCAGCAAGAAAGCCCCATGGTTCACCGACGAACTCAAGAGCTCCAAGAAGAACTGCCGAGCCCTCGAGAAAGTCTGGAGAAGGGAACCGACACCGGACAACAGGACCTCCTTCAAACTTGCCACCCGGAAACACCACCAGCTGATCCGCGCCGCCAAGAAAACAGCATTCAAGGACCGGTTGGACAACAACGCACACAACTGCAAGGAACTCTTCAACATCGTCAAAGAGCTTTCCAACCCCAGCGCAGGAAACAACGACATCACCCCATCGCAAGACCTCTGCAACTCCCTGGCTTCATACTTCCACAACAAGATCACGGACATACACAACAGCTTCAACAACCAACCAACGCACACCATGACCGAACAACCACCCCCCACCACCACCCTCCACGCCTGGACCCCGATCAGCACCGAAGACACCATCCGCACGATGAACTCCATCCACTCCGGATCACCGACCGACCCCTGCCCTCACCACGTCTTCAACAAAGCCGACGCTGTCATCGCACCCCACCTGCGAGACATCATCAACACATCCCTCGACACCACCATCTTCCCCGAGAGCTGGAAACACGCCGAACTCAGCGCCCTACTCAAGAAACCAACAGCGGACCCCACCGACCTCAAGAATTACCGCCCCATCTCGCTCCTCCCGTTTCCAGCCAAAGTCATCGAGAAGACCGTCAACAAGCAGATGGCCGCTTTCCTCGAGACGAACGGATCCCTCGACCCCTCACAGTCCGGCTTCCGAGCCAACCACAGCACCGAGACCGCCCTCATCGCCGCCACCGACGACATCCGAGCCCTGATGGACAATGGAGAAACAGCGGCCCTCATCCTCCTAGACCTCTCCGCGGCATTCGACACGGTCTGCCACCGCACCCTAGTACGGCGCCTCAGCAACGTCGGAATCCAGGACAAGGCGCTGGAGTGGATCACCTCCTTCCTCGACGGGAGAACACAGAGAGTCCGCCTACCACCGTACAAGTCAGAGGCCACCGAAGTCATCTGCGGCGTCCCCCAAGGATCATCTCTGAGCCCCACCCTCTTCAACGTCTACATGAGCCCCCTCGCGGCCATCGTACGCAAACACAACCTCAGCATAATCTCCTACGCCGACGACACCCAGCTGATCCTCTCCCTGACCAACGACCCCGCCGCCGCCAGAGCCAACCTGCACGAAGGGATGAAAGAGGTAGCCGAGTGGATGACGACCAGCCGCCTGAAACTGAACTCAGACAAGACGGAGGTCCTCATCCTGGGCTCCTCTCCCTCCGCCTGGGACGACTCCTGGTGGCCTCCCGCCCTGGGCACCGCACCCAAACCGACAGACCATGCACGCAACCTGGGCTTCATCCTGGACTCCTCCCTCTCCATGACCAGGCAAGTCAACAACGTCTCCTCGGCATGCTTCAACATCCTACGCATGCTACGGAAGATCTTCTGGTGGATCCCCACCGAGACCAGGAAGACCGTCACCCAGGCCCTCGTCACCAGCCGACTGGACTACGGCAACGCCCTCTACGCCGGGACCACCGCCAAGCTCCAGAAGAGACTCCAGCGGATCCAGAACGCCTCAGCCAGACTCATCCTCGACATCCCACGAACCAGCCACATCTCCGGACATCTGCGAGACCTTCACTGGCTCCCCGTCAACAAAAGAATCACCTTCCGCCTCCTCACCCACGCACACAAAGCCCTACACGACCAAGGCCCGAGCTACCTCAACAGCCGAGTCAACTTCTACGCTCCCAAACGCCACCTCCGATCAGCCAACCACGCCCTCGCCGCCGTCCCCCGCATCCGAAGAGCGACTACAGGAGGAAGGTCCTTCTCCCACCTGGCCGCCAAGACCTGGAACTCCCTCCCGACCGACCTGCGCCTGACCCAAGACCACCTCTCCTTCAGGAAGAAGCTGAAGACCTGGCTGTTCGAGCAGTAGCGGCTCCCCCCCCCCCCCAGCGCCTTGAGACCCCACGGGTATGTAGCGCGCTTTATAAGTGTCACTGATTGATTGATTGATTGACTTTCTTTGAGGTAGGTCCGGTTGCTTTGGAGTACTCTGGCTGGTTCTTCTTGAGGTATCTGACGGTTGCATTGTTTGTGGAGTGTTGGGTCAGTTTCTTTGTGTCTTTAATCACTAGTAAGATCAGGAGAGGGCCCTCTTTTGGCGGTGGAGGGCCTTTAAGGTATTGGTGCAGGTCATGTGGGTCAGTGAAGAAGTGGCTTTTGCCCTCATTGGTTATTTTGATGGCTGGGGCTACGAAGGTGAATAGGATTCCTCTGCTTTTCAGCGCTTGGCGTTGGGCGAGGAAGCCTTTCCTGATGTCTACTGTTGTTTTGTATTCGTCTTGCGTCAGTATGATTTTTTGCCCTTTCCAGATGATCTGGTTGTTCTTTCTGGCGTAGTGAAAAATCTTCTCCGTCTGCTGAGATCTCAGTGGCTTGCAGATGATGGGTCTGGTGAATTTTGTCGCGAGCTGTCTTGAAGCAGGAACTCTGAAAGCCCTATCCAGTTCGAATTGGCGGTCAAATTCTAGGTTTGTGATCTTCAGGGATTCCCAGTATTCGTATGTTTCCCCTGCGGCTCTTGTCTTCCAATTCGGCCGTTAGCCTTTGCAAAGAGTCTGTTTTTGTGCCCAGTTCTCTCACTTTTCTTTTAGTGCATTGAGTGGTGTCCTCTGTATCACTGATGCGCTGCTCTGCCGCTGCGAGCCTGGTGTTCACTGTGCTCAGATCGGCCCTGACTGCAGCTAATTCCAGTTGTATGGATTCAGTGGTGAGTTTTGTAGATTTCGCTAGGTCGTGTACCTCAGCCAGTTTTTTTAGGATGGTGTCAAGCGTGGTGTTCATGTCCGGCTTCTGCTTTATTGGCGAGTCTGATATCAACGGTTCACCTTTGCTTTTTTTCTGAAGTTGCGCTTGCAGCCTGGATTCCCTGTCAGCCATGTTTATTTCCGTGTTCGGAGTGTGTGCGGCTGGTGGTCCTTAAAACCCCCGTAGGGTGTCTTTCTATTCCCCTGCTGTGGATTTGCGGGTGGGTGACCTGTCACTAGTAGCTAAAGCCTTTGCTCTTTGATGGGCACCCTGTGCTTCTGGTTGAGGGCTGTCCCCTACATCAGTCGTTGCGCTCGCTAGTTACGTCCTCCTTTTCCCGCGCACCGGCTCGCTTCGGATACTTCAAGAGTTCGGTGGCAAGATGTTCGTTCTGGATCCGTTGGTTGAGGGCTTATGCCGATTGTATCTCTTTATGGCAGTGTTTTTTGTGACTTCGGGGACTCCGGGGCTGTTACTCGCTGGGGCTGCTTCTTGTGTGCACCTTCTTGCTCTCCACGGCTAGTCCGCTGTCTGCTGTTGCCGGTTATTACAGTGTCGACCTGGCTGAGATCTTGGGGGGGAGGGGGGACGGGGGGGAGGGGGGATGGCGGGGGGAGGGGGAGAAAGAGGCGAAAACTCTGGTTCTGAGCGCCTGGAGGCGCCGAGCTGCTTCTCGTCGTGCTCCCGTTTCGCCTGCGCTCCTGCTAGTCTGCCTCTCTTTGATGTGGAGCTGTGGTTGCCTCTCTTCGCCCTGCTAGCTGAAGCTGTGCTGGCCGGTATCCTCTTGTCTGGGGGGAGTTGTTACCGGCTGGGGTTCCTGTTTGCGGGCACCATGTTTTCCATCACGTTTTATTTGCTGCTTTAGTATGCCGCAGTTGTTTTGGGGTGTTCCGGTGCAGCCCTGGCTGGGTTCTTGGTGGACGTGGGGAACTGACATAGCGTTGGTTTATTGAGCTCGGAGGCGCCAAGTGATTCCTGATCCTGCTCCCTGTTCCGGGGCTGTCCGCTCCTCCTCTGCTGTGTGCCTCGCATTGTTGTGTTGCCGGGGCGGTCGAAATGGGGCAATGGCGCGGTGGCGCTGAGGTGCTACTGCTCCTTCTTCCTGATCTTCTTGCGCCTTGCCCCTCCCCCGCTTGCCTGCCTCGGGTTGCTGTGGTGCTGAGGTGACTGGGATGGGGCGGTGCGGCGAGGGGGCGGCAGGGGAGTTGCGGTACCTGCTTCGGTCGGTGTTCTCGATTTTCCCTTCCTCGATCCGCTTTTCAAATCTATGCTGCCCGGTACCTTCTTGTTTGGGGGAGCTGTTTACGGCTGGAGCCGGTCGCCATCTAGGATCCCTTTCACCCCATCCCCTATCTCCTCTGATAACGCCGGGCTCCGCTCCTGGTAAGTCCTGTGTCCTCGTCTAGGTCGCTACCTGTAGCTGTTTTGTTCCAATCACTTTTGCTGCGTTTTTTGGTTATTATAGCTTCGTTCTTCGCTCGTAAAGTCCAGTCGCTGGCTCCGTTCTGGCGCGACGGCTCGATCAGGCAGCCATTAGCTACTGCCTTCCAAGCCACGCCCCTTAAATACTTTGGTATGGAGAAATGACTGCTTCTTTTCTACTTGCTCATTTCCATAACCCATTCAGGATTAAGGTTACAACTTATAGGATGCATTACTGCATCAACTTCAGAAAGTCCTTTTATGTCCATACTTCAGGGGATGTTTTGTCTGCAAGGCAGGTGTACAAAGTATGTTTGTACAAGACAAGACTAATAATTCATTTAAAGGAGTGTTATAGTGGTGAAGCTGGACAAAATTGAAGATTTGCAGTTTGCTTACCTACCAAAGTTTTAGGCAAACATGCCTCATGACCCAAGCAGATCCATCTGTGGCAAATGCTGCCTTGGTGGTGGTGAAACTACAACCACCTCGATTCAGCTGGTTATTGTGGAGTTAATTAGTTATCTACTTGTGCCACAGAAACATGTATTTATTCCCACTACACCAACATTCTAGATTGAAGTTTCCCTTTAAAAGTACACATATTAACTGTGACCTCTTGCTGGTCGAGTTAAATAATAGTTTTTCCCTGTTGCAAGAAAAAAATGATCTTAACTGGAAACATTATCTTAAAGGCTACATGCTAATTTTGTTCTATCATTAAGTGCAAAAAATTGTATATATTTGTACACTGATATTGGGGCAAGCAATATTGTCAAAGACGATATAAAATGTGAGTCTGGTGTGAACGTTTGCTCGTGTCTCGTTTCTTCTGACATATTTTTTGCAGCACAAGGGGAACACAATCTCACACGGGAAACATAATCTAGTCAGTTTCAACATGTATATTATTTAGAAGAGTCAAATATTTTAGGTTCGATGTTGAAATATTCCCACATGTTTTATTGCTTCCTTCTTTTATAACTGTGCGTTACAGCTCATTTAAAAATGTTTCTCTTTTTTTGTAGTCTAATCCTCCTACATCAAATACATGGCAGCTAAAATATTTTATGAACAAGGGCAGTCAACCGGCCCCTCTGACAGATCATCCAAATGAGGAGGACCATGAGCCACAGAACGACCAAGAAAGCAAAGAAGAGGATACATCCACCAGCTTTTCTCGTGACACCCCTGAGGCGAAAGAGCCTGTTCTCCAAAACACACCAAGACCGTCTCAGGAGGGACACCACCAAGGCAAAAAAAGTTGCCAGAAATCTCCTGTAGTGCACAGTGAGGGGGCCACCCCTAGGCAGACTGTTGGTACCAAGCAGCCCAGGAAGCCAGGAAAAGCGTTAGTACCAGAGCAGCCCAAGGGGGGACTTCAAGTGGAAAGTGAGCCTGCCTCTTATGGGACAAATGAGCAGCCTTCCAAAGAAAAGCCAAAAGTAAAAACGAAAGTGGAGCCAGGTGATAAAAAGGAACCAAAACCAACAGATTTGTTATCATCTGAAAAGAAAAAGCACAGGAGCTCACATCAGATCACAAACAAGACACTTCCAGACTGTGGGACTGAAAAGACCCATGTGGCCCGTGTTCGCGTTGAACTCTCTGGTGGCCATCAAAGCCATAAACAAAACACTGCCCACAACAGGACTAGTGATAGTAAACCCACAGTTGTGATCCGTGAAGAGAACCACAGAGACAAAGTGCCGGTACCCAATAGAGAACACAAATCGTCATCACAGAAGGAGCAACAAACTCCTGAATCACTTATCGTGAAATTTGAACTTTCCCTCCTTTCAAGGATTCCACAGAAAAGCAATCATCAAAAGAAAAACAAGGTGGAGGGCAAAGAGGCAACAAGCAGACCGAAGCAGGATTCAGAAAAGAAACGTGCAGATGCCTTTCTGAAGGTGCCGCAGAAACGGAAGGTGAGGCGAACATCATCATTGTATGTAAAATGTGGTGCAACTTTTCATACCCAATTATATATGACAAACTTCTTGAGTGAATCCACAACAAATGCATTTCTTTAGTGTATAACGATAGATCTATGCTACAAAGATCTCCTTTGAAAGTACAGATTGGGATTGATTGGGTAGCCTAAAAGTCTGCATCGTTCATTGTTACCCACTGGCTACATTTCAACGGCAACAGAGCAATGAAAAAGAAGATGGATTTGACGTGCTACAATAGTCCTACCCGATCCACTGAATAATACACATTTTGATGTTAACCGGGTTGTTACAGTAGGTGGCATTAGGAATATCTGCTGTTAACCAATGTGCAGATTTGCCTAAATAAAGTTCCCTGTAAACCAAGACCTAATAACTATTTTATTTTATAAACAGTGCAACAATTTTTAATGTCCATGCTTGTAACCATTGCACGGATTATTATTAATATGCATAACTCGCACTACCTGACTTTATACAAGCTAACTGATACATTTAATAAATGTGTGTTTCCATTTGGTTCTAGTTACCATTCATGGTCTCCAAACGTATAAGCGAAAACTCAAGGATCACAATAGAACACCTTCCTGTGGAAATATGTATGCTTAGAGTTGATTCACTTACTGTTAATTAATGTAATGGAAGTAAAAGTAGTTCACCAGCATAGCTTTAACAATTTTTAAACAACAAAAGGCACAAAAGATGCAATTTCTCGTAGATAAATTATATAATTCCTTATGAATTTCATAAAGGCTTAACACAGCAGCTAAGACATTCATAGAAATTCTTTAAAACGATAAAGGTGAGCAAAAAAAGAAAAAAATAATAGCCAACCACATCACTGTACAATTCAACACATTTTCAATTCAAAATGTTTTCTTTTGTACCCTGTTCTCCTATTAAGATATTGGGCTTCAAGCGTTGGTGTGCATATTAACATTTTAAAATGAAGGGTGCATTGTTCACCCTACTTTTTCTCAGTGATTGGCTTTTTTTGAGTGATGAATTCTAAGGAGAGCATCACTTGTATGTGTCTCATGTTGGCCTATTCAGAGTCACCATCTTTTTTTAGAATAATTAACAGGTTTGCATCCCCTTAACTATCTGTAAAAATGTTACAATGCAACTATATTGTTTATGTAGACTATTTCAAAGACAATTAGTAGAGAATGTAAGCTAGGGCTCGGAGAAAACAAGTTTGACGCAGCCGATGTCTAGACACAATTGTGTGAGCAGCTACGCCATTCTAAAACTACATCTGCAAATGTGCTTGTTTGCGTGTTTCCTCTTTTCATTTGTTTTCATGAATGTGTTTTTTTTTAAACAATTTTTGTTGAACATTTCTCATGGTATTGTATTGACAGTATGTGTACAAGGCATACAGATATACATCCAACATTATGTCCACGTTCCTTCTCATAGTATTCAAAAGGCAGATTAATGAGTACTAATTACATTTTGTGTGCTTCTCGTTCCCAAAAACCATACATTCGGTAAGGAACCCATGACACCTTCTTGTCACATGCTAGTATCCAACTCAGATTCCTCCACCTGGGAGTGTTCACATATATTGCCCGTATAACCATTCCAGCCTCCCCGAACCTACGCCCACTTTTTCAGACATCCTCGATGAATATACACTGATTTTTCCGCCACCATTGCCGTGTCCATATCTTTACACCATAGGCTGAGAGTAGGGCCAGCCCTAGAGCCCCAGCATTGCACGATGTTGCATTTTGCTATCGTCATGCCTAGTGTTACCTAATCTTGGGCAATCCCAGTGAGGTCTGTAGGCTCGCAGATATTGCATAAGCAGCATCTCGGGTCTGGCAATATCGTAACATGTGTGAACTTTGAAAGTGTTCGCATCACCGCCACCCAGTAAGAAACAACCCTGGGGCACTGCTAAATAGTATGGAAGAATGTACCTGCTTCTCTGCATTGTCTGAGGCAGAGTGGTGTGTCTGTATGGTGTATCTTGTGGAGGAGTGTCCTAGTGTAATACGTGCGGTGTAAAATTTTAAGCTGTACTAGTCTTAGCCGCGATGGGATTGCAGCCTCTCTGGGGGACGCAAGCGCTTCCCGCCAATCAGCCGCCTCAATGTCCCCTAGATCGATTTCCCATGTAGCCTTCAGTGCTGCTGTGGGATCCGAGTAATTGTTGATTATCTTATGGTAGGTAAGTGAGATCGCTTTTGTCTGTAGATGATCCATTAAGAGTCTATCCTCCAGTGGTGAGGATTCTTCAGGTCTTGTCCCTGGGGGTAGGAGGGATTGGAGTGCATGCTTAATTTGCAAATAGCTAAACCGTTCTGTCTGTGCCAGGCCATAGGTGGCTTGTAGATGAGCAAAGGTGACCATTTCTCCACCTATTGCCATAGGTCTCCAACTGTGGATATACCTATTCGGTCCCAATTGCGGAAACCCTTGGTATTGCCCAGCATCCAGAGTCACTTTGTGTCCCATAGCCGCATCGCATGTGTCACTACTCCCTCCCAGTGCAATGCTTTCTGCGTCTCAAACCATATGCGTATTGTATGTGACTTTGGACCTGTTATGTTGGGCCTCTTCTTTTTATTGTATAGTGTCCCCATGATCACTGATGGGGCTAGTAGGTGTCTGTCTAGCCTAAACGCTAGATCCTCTTGGGGGATGCGGAGCCATTGATTAATAGCCACAAGCTGGGATGCCCAATAGTGTACTTTGATGTCTGGAAGAGCTATTCCTCCATCATACCAGCTTCTGGTTAGTTTGTGTAGGGCTATGCGGGGCGTCTTCCCATCCCATAGTAAGGTTGTCACTTCCGCATTAATCGCGGCGAAGTACGCAGCGGGGACAGGGAACAGTGTATTCTGTAGCGCGTACAAGAACCGTGGGAGTGTCATCATCTTAAAGAGTGCGGCTCTCCCCAGTAGCGTCAGAGGTAGTGTGAGCCAGTGCTTGACATCGTTTTTTAATCGCGATACGGGTTGCGTCAAGTTCCGTTTCGTAAACTGTGTGCGGTCATGTGTGATAAATATCCCATGATACCTAAACCCGTCTGTGACTATCTGGAGCGTACATCCACGCGGGAGTCGTGGAGGAGGGCCATGCAAGATATAGAGAAGCGACTTCTCCCATTTGATGGTATATCCCAATACACGCCCATAGGCCGCACAGATGTCTAAGAGGCATGTGATGGATCGTGCCTGGGACGTTAAGTATAGTAGTATATCATCCGCGTAAAGCGAAATGCGGTCCTCCCATCCATCGGTCCATTTCAGCCTTCGTATTGTCAGGTCTTGCCTGATCCTTGCCGCCAGTGGTTCAAGTACTATCGCAAGTAAAAGTGGCGATAAAGGACAGCCTTGCCGTATCCCTCTACTTAGTTTGAATTCAGTCGATAAATGGCAGTTGACCACTAGCTGTGCCACTGGCTTCGTGTACAGTAGTTGGACCCATGCACAGAACTTAGGTCCGAATCTCATACGCCTAAGCACTGTGAAAAGAAAAGGCCATTCCACTAAGTCAAATGCCATTCGGGCATCCAGGGAGAGTATAGCTGCATCTTCAGCAATGGTCGATTTAAGTTCCAGCACGCCATGCAGCCTTCTGACATTTAGCGCTGTTTTGCGGTGGAGCATAAAGCCGGACTGGCCCGGATGAATCACTGTTGATAAGTGTGGTTGCAGCCTGGTTGCAAGTGTCTTGGCTAGTATTTTGGCCTCTGCATTCAGGAGGGAGATCGGTCTATAGGATGTGCACTCATGTGGTGGCTTACCGGGCTTATTTATCGCGACTATGGTGGCGAGTCTCTGGTCTTTAGGCAGAATACCTCTGTCTAGACTCTCCCTGTACATGGCTAGTAGGTGTGGTACAAGCTGTGTGGCCTCCCGCCTATAAAATTCAATTTGGGATCCCGGTGGCCCCCAACGCCTTCCCTGTGTGGAACGCCCTAATGGATTGTATAAGTTTCACCAGAGTAATATCTTCATCTAGGGCAGCTATGGCCTCTGCACCTAGCGCAGGCATGCGTATATCCTGTATATATGCCATATTCTCGTCTTCCAGTGCAGTGGCAAGGGGTGTATAGATTGTCTTGTAGTGTTGTGCGAGCACTTCAGTGATTTGGTGTGGTGTAGTTACTAGGTCCCCATCGGTGGATCTTATCTGAGCTATCCAATTGTGTGCCCTTTCTTTCTTTCCCAACCAGGCCAGTAACCGGCCTGCTTTATCCCCCTGCTCATAAATCGTGTGTTGTGTCTTAGTCAGTCTAGTGGCGGCCTCTTCATGTGCGAATGATTTATATTCCTGCTGTGCAAAGTGTAGTCTATGTGCGGTCTCCTCAGTAGTGCTTGCTGCCAGGGCTGCTTCTGCCTGTGCGACCTCTAATTCCAGCCCGTCAATGTGTTTCTGGCTCTCTCGCCTATGACCCGTAATTAGGGAGATAGCATGTCCTCTGAGCACTGTCTTGTATGCCTGCCATAGGGTAGTAGGAGAGGAGACCGAGTGCTGATTTTCTTCGAAATAGCATTTAGTCGCCTTAATGAGGTCTTTACTTATCTTACGGTCCTTGAGATACCCTGGGCGGATCGGGAACAGCCTCTGGTTTTGTGGGGCATATGGTGCATATGTTATTAGGATTGAGGAGTGATCCGATAGGCCTCTGGGCAAGTGTCTGACCTCCGCTAAACCTAGTACCCCTGTGGCCAGAGTAAAGATATAGTCGAGTCTGGATAGGCTATTGTGCACTCCTGAATGGAATATGAACTGCCTGTCTTCTGGGTGTCTAGGTCTCCTTAGATCCAGCAGCCAAAGCTCATCTACAAACTCCCGCAGTCTCCGAGTGGCGCTACTTGTGGTTCTTGGGGGCTGTCGGTCAATGTCTGCATTCATGGTGGCATTGAAATCTCCCCCCATAATCAGTTGCCCCTGGGGAAGTGTAAGCAGGAACCTCCCGAGATCTGGGAAGGCGATCTGATGTAACGTAGGTGGTATATATAGTGACACGACATTGTACAGCCTACCATCCCACTGGCACGAGAGTGCAATAAATCTACCCTGATCATCATGATGGGACCCAATTACTATCAAGGGAAAGCGCTTGTTTACAAGAATGCCAACTCCTCTAGAGCCAGAGGTGAAGTCTTAGTGCCCCACCATCCGAAAGCCCCAGCGGTCTAGAGCTTTGACTGTCGATCCTTGTTGGTGGGTCTCTTGGAGGAGCACCACTGCTGGAGTCTTCCGCTTAGAATACTGTATCACCAACTCACGCTTAATTTTGTCCCCCAACCCATTTACAATCCATGAAATCACAGTCAGCGGGAGGCCCTGTCTCTGGGCGGTTTGCGTTCGTAGGGCTCCGTCCCTGTTACCTTGGTGTGTTTCTGCCATAGGCATCGGTTGAAGTCAAGTTATCTTGAGCTATTTCAGATCTGCAAGCCATGTAATACATTAGAGCAATTCTTCAGATAATCTTACAACAAAAAACTTGTAACATACCCAGTAACTTTGTCATTAACTGATCCCGTCCCTTCACCCCCTCCCTTCCTCCCTGCCTAGTGGAATTAGAACTACCTGCCTCCCCAACTTAGCAGAGTGCTTGAACCCCATAACTGTGTACTTGCATGAGGGGGGAGAGTCGCTCCGTGACCCCTGCATCACCCCAATACAGTTGTTTGTTTTAGGACATGCATTCCCCACATGTGCCCTCCCCTTCAGGGGTGAAATGTTAACCTATCATCTCATAATTGAGTCCAGTGTTCTTTCCATTTAGTCTGCAGGGTCAATGATTTTGTCTCCGCTTTACATTCTGTCGGCCTTTTGGTGGGTGGGCTCTGGCCCTCTGTAGAGGTGCATTTCGGTGAATCAGCAGCTCTTAGGACGTCTCTCGTGTCGTAACGGTACTCCCTTCAGGGCGTCATTCAGCTCCACTCTCGTGTCCTGCGTCAGTGAGCATTACTGGTGATCCTTCAGCCTCCTCGTGTTGAGCAGCTTGCGGGGGTTGTTGTATTCTTCCGGCCTCCCGTCTGTTGTGTCCCTTGGTAGGGCGCCAGCCCTCCAGCCAGTCTTGCGCCTCTTCCGGTGATGTAAAAAAAAAACAGCTCTTACCTTCTGCTTCGACTCTTAACTTTGCCGGAAAGAGCATTGCATATTTTAGTTCTCTACTGCGAAGCTCTCTCTTGACTTCTGTAAAATGTCGTTGTTGTTTAGTGACTGCAGCTTTGTAGTCCGGCTATAGAGTCACCTCATTTATCAAACCTCAGGGGGGGACCAACCCGAGCCTGCCTGTAAGTTCGCATCTCGATCTCTGAAGTTGAATATGCGTGCCAGGATAGGCCGTGGGGGGCTCCTGGCTTGGGTCGTCCGCCTGGCACTCGGTGGGTTCTTTCCACCGAGAAGAATTTTGAAAGTCCCCGTGGTTGCAATTGGGATTGGATTAGTTCTTCCACAACAAGATTCAGAGCCGGCCCTTTGACACTTTCTGTTACACCTACCAGGCGGACGTTATTTTGCTGCGATCGCCCTTCTTGATCGTCCAGCTTCTCCGCCAACTGCCTGGTTGTAGCTTCTAGTTGTCGTACCTGGCGCTGCAGGGTGGCCATATCTGCTGATAGGGTTGTCGTAGTGGCTTCGACCTCCGCCACTCTAGTGCTCATTTTGAAGATGTCGGCCCGAAGTAACGTTATGTCGCAGGATATGGTGCCAATAGAGTTTTGCATAAGTTGTAGTGCGGACATCACATCATGTAGGGTGATCTCCTTTGGTTGCTCCGTCTGCTGACTGTTTGTGGCAGTCGATGTCGCCTCCAGGGCTTCTTTTTGTTCCCTGGCGGTGGCCTATTTATCTATACGGTTGCTCTGTACCGTCCTCGGTCGACTACCGGCCATGGTGTTCCTGATGCGTGCGGGCCAAGCTCGCCCGAGAGGAGTAAACAAACAGCAATTTGAAGGGGGGGGGCTTTACAGGCCACTCACTGTCCTTGTTTAATCAGTGCTGGGGGTGGGTGCTCGTTAGCTTTTGTCCTTGGCACCCCGTTGCGCCCCCGCTAGGATGGTGCTTCTTCTCTTTCTGTCGGGCAGCTCACAGAGGCCCAAGGGGGGGCTGTTAGTGTAAGCCCGTTGGTGTCTGACTTATACTGTGTGTACTATGGCTGTGAGCCCAGTAGCTTCCTCATTGGGCAATTGTCACTTTTCCTGTTTATTTATGGCTGGCCGCCCCCCAGTGTGTGCCCCCTTCTCCAAGGGTGATATCTTTGCTGCCCAGCGTGCCCCGTACCTCTTGTCCCCGTGAGTCTGTTGATGCCTGCACTCGGCGTCCAGGCCTCGTGTCCCGACCAGTCTTTTGCAGCATAGGTGCCGGAGGCCTGCGCTTTCCCTTCCCTGAGACGTTCGCTCTACTTTGCCTCGTCACTCACGGTGGCCCCAGCCTCACCCACAATCCGTTGGCTGTCCGATCGACACCGGGATGCGTCCTCGCTGCGAGGTGTATGCGGCCAAATCTCGTCCGAAGCCAGGAGCGTGATACGCCGCCGGCCTAGCCCTCTGGCGGACGCTGCAATCACTGGATCGCCCGGCTTCTCTGCAGGATATAGGCCGTTGCTCCGCCCCTCGATCGCTGAGGGCACCGGGTGATTGTTTCTCGCCCAAACTTTCACAGCAGTCGCCGGAGGTCTTGTGGTGCTTCCGCTGCTAGTTTCCACAGCGCGAAATTCAGGATTAATGGCCGGATTACCGGAGTTGTTGCGGCGGTCTCTGGAGCTCTCTTAGGCTACAGCCTTTTTCGCCGGTCGCTAGCCACGACCCCCATGAATGTGTTTTTAAGCAAATATAATCAGGCCTTTTCCAACTATCGACAGTGGACATTGCTTCAATCCAGTGTCAAAAATGTTGTTCTCCAGTTTTTGCTGGATAGTGGTAAAAATAAATCCTTTCTGAGTGACATTTTAGTGGCAATGTGGCGTTCCACTAATAGCAGAATAGGTAAAAAAATAACAATGTGATCCAGTCACCAGGTATTGTCAAAATGTTTGCAGCGCTATCTCATGTCCCCAAAGACCACTATTTCAGGAGAGGATCCCTCATCAGAGGAACATGGTTCTGACACTCCTTCATTGCCTTCATTCACTGTGCAATCTATAACTATAGCTGATTTAGGCTGACTCTCACTAACTATGACCAGCCTACATCACAGGCTATGTGACTACCTCCATGGCACACCTTTTGCCTTCAGATATGTTGGGATTTGTGACCCGTCCCCTGCCTGGGGGACGCACCGGTTTATAGGCTGTTCTGCCCGACTTAGGTCCCCTATTACATGAGTGGGCCTACTAGCGCGCTTCATTAGTTCTGCACGATTGGCGGGATTAGACATCCTGCTCTACAACCACCACAACACCCTCCTTGTTCCCTTGGCCCATCTGTCCGGGAAAGGTTATTTTTCTTGTTTTGTCCTCCATTCCCTTTTCCTTTGCCTTGTTAACATGTTTGTCTTAGGTTACGTGCTATGTTTGGATGGTGGTCTTTTTTTTTCTGTCCTCGGCTTCTTTTTGCAGCCTGTTAGCCTTTGGTTTCTGTCTGAGCAACCATAGCAATTCCTACCCTCTCGGGTACTCCCAGCTATATCCTGTATACATTGGTACCCTTGCCACTAAACTGGTTTGGTCCCAACACTAACCACAGCTCCTCTACTTTACAAATTCGCTGACTCATATAACCTTATTACATGAATGTCAAGAGTAATAACTCCTCAAAAAACGTTTTAGGGTATATGCAGCACTTCTCCATTCGCATACGCACATTGCTCTGTTACAAGAAACCCACTTGACCACTGGGAAAGTGTCCCGGCTGGAGGCTAGATGGTGGGGCTAGGTCATAGGCAGGAGCTTGTCTGCTAGAGGAGTTGCAATATGGATTCGAGCGGGGTCCCTTCCAGGCTGGACAAGGTACACATCCACCGGGACGGCTGCTTTGTATTTCTTCATGGCTCCATTAATGGCCACCCACAGAACATAAGTGTTGTGTATGCTCCCCATTCCGATCAATTGGCCTTTTGGACTTGGCTAACAACCTTACTTTTAGACTGGCCAACTGCCCCATGGGTCATTGGAGGGGACTCAGTCCTGGATGGACATTCAACTTAGCTGCTCAATGCCTCTCCTACCAAAACCTCCAGTGTCTCCTAATTCTGATATGCCCCATCAATGGTTGACTCACTGAGCCCTAGATGATACATGGCGCCTTAGAAATCTAACATGCAGGGAGCTTCCCTTTTACTCTCTGGTCCATAAAATACATTCCAGACTCAACTGTTTTGTTTGTTCTACATCCCTCCATAACACAGTGACCTCTATCCACTATCACCCCGAGTGAGATCAGATCTTAACCCTCTCGGTATGATGGTGGCATGGGGTGCTCCTTCCCCACCAATTCCCACTTAAAGACTGTCGGTTTGAATGTTAGATGACCCATTTTTCCTCCAGACAGTGTTCAAACATATTGACACCTTCTTACATGAGCATGCAGGACCCTCCTCTTCTCCTTTTATGGAGTGAGAAACTTTTTAGATAGTCGCAAGGGAGCTTAGCATTAAAATCACATTGGGTGCCTGCAGGGTGCTTACCTGGGAAATCAAACAGGCCGACTCGACTCGGCCAGAGTTGGAAAGAGCGGGGATGCTCTCCTCTGAAAGAGTGGGTGAGTTGCGCGAGGCACGAGCTAAGCACTTTGATACCGCTGAACTACATAGGTGCCATGACTGTGCTGCCTACTTAAGTAGGACCCACGATGAGGGAGACAAATCTAGTCTCTTGCCGGCATGTTTGGTTACCCTGCATGCCTGATTGTCGATCGTCTCTCTCTCTCTCTCTCTCCTATGGAGGCATGGCTCACACCCTGACACCGATCAATGCCGCCTTTTACAATTACTACAGGGATTTACATTCTGCTCCACCACTACCGCCTGAGGGTCAGTTTGATCGTTTTGTTGCCCAGCTTCCTCTTTTTACCTCCCACCCCGGAGTGCCATTATGGCACCTGAGATTCTCTTGACTCTGAAGGTCCTGCCTCTGGGGAAATTCCCAGGTACGGATGGCATACCAGCTGAATTTTATACACAGTTAGTTAGCACAGCAATTTGCCCCTCAGTTGATGATAATATGAGGCCATCTTATCTAAAGGCTCCCTTCCCCCTACACTTAATGTCTCACTCATGTGTTTTTCCGTCTGATGGCCCACCAGCAGCGCCTTGATGCCTTCGGGCTAAGTTGTACTTTATAAGGCTAATATTCATTAATTCATTCCCTCACTCATCTCTGTTATTAAAACCCCACAAGGGTTTAGCGGACTTGGCGTTGTATCATCCGCTCTCTATTTTAAATACAGACTAAACATTTTTAACCAGGTTGTTTGCTTGTTGATTTTACCAGAACTATCGAACTTAATTCGTGATAACAGGCGGGCTTTATGTTAGGTCGAAACACCTCTTTAAACCTTTTCAGGCTGTGTCACATTAAGTGTATATCAGAAGCTTCCTTTCCCAACGCCGTCTGTATTTCATTACACTTGGAGAAAGCTTTTGATTGCCTGCATTGGGGTTAAATACACGAAGTCCTGAGCCTATTTGGGATAGATCCGTACGGGCAGAAATGGATACAAATTCTATACTCTGCCCCTTCAGCTCAGATTAAAACTGGGAAGTGTATCTCAGCACTATGACCTGTAGGTAGAGGCGCTCGTCAGGGTGTCCCCTATTGCCATTATTATTTGCTATGGCCAGGGATCCTTTGGCAGCCTGGCCGCACCTCCTTGTGACCACCTGGGAGATACCAGTACGGGTACCTCTTGCATGATGTCGCCCTATACTGGTGATCTCCTTTTATACATCTGAGCCACTGACATGGATTTATCGACCATTACACAGGTTTTGCTTCCTTATCAGGCCTCAAAGTGAACGGAGCTGTATCCTGTATCCTATCTTTACACCACACGAACAGACCCTGACAATTCTCCCTGTTGGAGCCTAGACTGCAGTTAGCTACAACTAGATTCCAAAACTTGGGCGTAAACATATATCACATGCCTAGGGACCTACATGATGGCAACCTGGGTGTGTCTATGAGCAGGGCCGGCCTTAGGCATGTGCAAGCTGTGCACCTGCACAGGGCCGCCAAACCCCAGGGGCCGCCACGCCAATATATATATCCTTAGATACATATTTGCGTGGCGGCCCCTGGCATGGATTTGGCAGCCTCAGGCCCCCTACCTACGCTCCCTGCCCAGGACCGCCATGAGCCCAGAGCCGCCCCTGCTATGAGAACACTCAAAACGCGAATACTATTTTGGTCATCCCTACCCCTGTCTGTGATTAGTCGAGTGCCACTGGTAAAAATGGTCATGCTTCCCCACCTTCCTTTTATTTTAATTACTTCTCTCCTCCTCCTCCCCCCCCTCTCCCACGCTCCTTTTTTTCAACAACTGTACCCTTCCTTTGTTAAATTGATTTTGGCGGTCGGGACTACGTATGGTATCACTTGCCAAATTGAAACTCCCAGTGGATTGCAGAGGGGCTGTCCCTCTCTGATTTTGAGCTGTACTACTTAGCTGCTTAATTTGCAGTGGGCAGCTTACGGCTCTTAGGCGTTCCATGTATGAAACTAGGCTTTCACTGGGACGATGATCTGGATTATTTTTTATTGCCTTCTACTAGTCTCCCTCTTTGGACCACACACCTTTTTCATCTGGCAAGGGCCTATTTAACCGGGAGCAATACTTTGATGGGCCCGCACAAACCCTTTGCTCATGCCATTTCCTTACTGGGTTTGTCCTTACCCATGGGGTGCTTGCTCATGGATATCTACGACTCTGGCATTCAGCTGCTCTCTCTCCCACTGTTGAAGTCTTCCACAATGATGAGATAATTGACTTCCCTTAGTTAGTGACAGATTGCGATTTCCCACCTGGTCTTATCTTATCTTAAGGGAATTTTATAGAGCGCTCTGTCACCATAGGTTTCCTGGCGCTAGGTGGTGCTGAAGAATGTAGAAGAGGGGAGCTAGCCAGACTGTGTAAAGAGATTGGTTTTCAGGAGTTTTCTGCATTTCAGCAGGGAATTGGAAGATTTGAGCGGTAACGGTAACTGGTTCCAGAGTTTGGGAGCCAGATGAGCAAATCTGCAGCCACCATATTTTTTAAGTTTGATTGGAAATGCAGTCAAGAGTTGACGATGAGAGGACCGTAAGTTACTTGCCGGACGGTAAGAAGTCACTAGGGATCTGAGAAAAGCGGGAGAAGTACCAGTCACAGCTTTGCAGGTCAGGCAGCCGATCTTAAATGCAGCTCTCTGTTCGACCGGCAACCAGTGGAGTTTGCAGAGCAGTGGTTTTGCGGACTGCCACTTCGGGGTTTTATAGGCCAGTCTGGCCGCCTGGTTCTGCACAACTTGCAGCCTGTGAAGTATTATTTCGGTAGGCCATGATCAGTTTCTTACTTATGAATGGTCAGTTTCTTACTTATGAATGTATTCTGCACTCCTTTCATACTCTCTTCAACACTTAACTTCAAAAAACTCCGGGACACGAGGTTTTCCAAACACTATACAACATAACATAACGTGTATTTGTAAAGCGCACGTTCACCACTACTGGTACCTTGGCGCTGAATAACAGATGTTTGTTGTTACCCAACTCAATGGGTATACAGCTGGAAGATTTCAACAACAGGTTAACAGATATCAGTTACTACTTAGGACCACCTGGGAAACCGATCTTGCCAGATCCGTTCATGATACTGAATAGGCCAAGATTCTGGAGCACCTCCATATTTTATCAAGAGGGACTAGATACATGTATATTCAGTTCAATGTTTTGAATAGAGCCTACCTCATCCTGGCCCAGAATAATAGGGTCCTTCCTGGCTCCAGGGCCCGTTGCCCTGATGCTCTCATCCAGACAGGGACCTTCTCCATATGTTGTAGTCTTGCCCCTAGTTACAGACCTACTTTTCTCAATTGCTACAACAACTGGGCACCAACATACTTGTGCCTCGTTACCCTTATGAGGTGCCATTAGGACTCAACCTACGTCCCAAACTGGAGAGGTCTGCTATAACATTTCTTGACCTCGCCCTGCCCTTAGCAAAACGGTCCTTCACTATGCATTGGAAACAACCTATAGCCCCCTCTTTGCGGTCCTGGGCTAGGTCTGTGGCCTCTTGGGGTCGATCGGAAAGAACATTACCTCACAGGGAAGAATGAGCAGGACTCATGAAGTATTTTATTGCCCAGACCTTAGATTTGATCCTGGAGAAATTCAAAGCCATCACCAAAGATGACACTCAACCACTCTGACAACCCGTGACTCACTTGGATATAGCTACATATTGTTATCAATAAATCAGAGGCAACATGAAAGTTTTGATACTTAAAGCAGGGATGATATTGTGTAGATATGCTTATTGGACTGCTGGGTTCAGTTGTTATTGTGTGGTTACAACCATAGAGTGCCAATAAATTGCAATTTACATGCATGACTTGAAGGATTGTAGGTTGGTGGGCAGTTGGGCGAGGTGGGTGAATTCTGATCTTGGTGTTTTGATTCATATCATTAGAAGGTTAAGTCTCAAAGAACAAACTGTCAATGTAAATAGAAAGAAAGATGGCCCTGGCTTGAATAATGTGTGTAAACTATGCCTTATACGCTGTGTAAAACCTGGCTTGGTCATGCTCGGAACTTGTCTCTGTACCCGTGCCATTGCTTTGTACATCTTTACAACAAGGGGTGGTGAGGGACAGAGTCTCTGAATTAAGCAGAAAACTCTCACCCAGTCAAGAGATCAGGGCTAGATCCAACACCGTTTTTTAGCTCACTGCACCATCCCAGTTTCAGAACCTGGCTGTATGCAAATTAGTCTGTTCCTGTCCCAGTGCATGATGGGAACAGGGCAAACCAAACTACAAAAGCCAATTCTTGCACTAGGAAGGAAACAAGCTCCCGGGGACCGGTTTCTGGCATTACAGCCGTCTTCGGCCCAGTTTGCTTGAATCCTGATGGTGCAATGAGCAAGGGACTCACATCTGAGTATACCCTTCCACGCTTAGGGTGGACAAAAATATTTACAACAAGGGGTGGTGAGGGACAGAGTCTCTGACTTAAGCAGAAAACTCTCACCCAGTCAAGAGATCAGGGCTAGATCCAACACCGTTTTTTAGCTCACTGCACCATCCCAGTTTCAGAACCTGGCTGTATGCAAATTAGTCTGTTCCTGTCCCAGTGCATGATGGGAACAGGGCAAACCAAACTACAAAAGCCAATTCTTACACTGGGAAGGAAACAAGCTCCCGGGGACCGGTTTCTGGCATTACAGCCGTCTGCATATAGCCAGGTTCTGAGCTGGGATGGGGCAGTGAGATAAATAACGGTGATGGATCAAGCCCTGATCTTTGGACTGGGTAAGAGTGGTCTGTTTAACTCAGACACTCTGTTCATCACCACCCCCTTTTTGTAAATCGTTTTTGGCCACTATAGGTGTGGCAGGGTATACTCAGACATGAGTCCCTTTCTCACTGCTCCATCAGGATTCAAGCAAGCCGGGCCGAAGAAGGCTGAAATGCCAGAAACCGGTCCCCGGTAGCTTGTCTCCTTTCTGGTGAAGAATTGGCTTGGTAGTTTAGTCTGCCCTGTTCCCATGATGCACTGGGCCAGGGACAGACTGATTTGCATATAGCCAGGTTCTGAGCTGGGATGGGGCAGTGAGATAAATAACGGTGATGGATCAAGCCCTGATCTTTGGACTGGGTAAGAGTGGTCTGTTTAACTCAGACACTCTGTTCATCACCACCCCCTTTTTGTAAATCGTTTTTGGCCACTATAGGTGTGGCAGGGTATACTCAGACATGAGTCCCTTTCTCACTGCTCCATCAGGATTCAAGCAAGCCGGGCCGAAGAAGGCTGAAATGCCAGAAACCGGTCCCCGGTAGCTTGTCTCCTTTCTGGTGAAGAATTGGCTTGGTAGTTTAGTCTGCCCTGTTCCCATGATGCACTGGGCCAGGGACAGACTGATTTGCATATAGCCAGGTTCTGAGCTGGGATGGGGCAGTGAGATAAATAACGGTGATGGATCAAGCCCTGATCTTTGGACTGGGTAAGAGTGGTCTGTTTAACTCAGACACTCTGTTCATCACCACCCCCTTTTTGTAAATTGCTTTGTACATCAGTAAACACAGTTAAAAAAAAAAAAAATCTTGTTTGGGGGTTTTAAAGGGGAGGGTGATGTTAAACTTGAATTGTTTTTTCTTTTGCTTTGAAAACCGTGAATAACAATTAAAATACACACGCATTGATCACAACCACTCCCACACCCTAATCTTCTGTGCTCAACCCGTTTGAACTGGCTATTCAGAAGCTATTTCATAAGTGCTACAGCGAGGCCCGACAACACTCTTGGCCTTCCAATAAATGTAGGTTGTTTAAGATTCTGGCTTTTGGAATGGAGGATCTAGGTACCCTCATATGAGGGTAGGGCATCTACACCTCTTTTAAGTTTAACTGAGAGAAATGAATGAGTGTGTCCTCCCAAGTGTTCTGTTATTGTTTGATTTTTACAAGTTGTGCTAATATCTCAATGGGAGAAAAATGTGATCCATACGCACGAACACAGGTGAGTTTTGAAAACCTTTTGCCAGTAGAAAAACCTAGGCTTGCATGCCTCCACAGGGCGAAACTCGTGAGGGCTATACGCTTTCCACAAAAATGAGTGTGATAAATATTGTAAACACCGTATTAGAACCATTTGTGTGTAAGGATCACGTTTTTCTCACATCGAGATTTTAGCACAACTTGTAAAATTCAAATACTAGAACATTTGGAAGGGACACGCTCATTCCTTTCTCTAATATATTCAATTTCATGCAGCCAATTCTTCTATTATTTTGATTTCCAAATAGTACGGCCCAGTTTTTGATCTGTAATCTATTTTTTCCCAAAAAATACTTTCCTGGCAGACCTCCAAAACATGCACCTAGGACCTAGAAAATTATTTTATATGATGTTACACGATTATTTTCCAGCACTTCCAATTTATATCACATGATTACATTTCTGAGAGCTCTTGTAATTATGCTTTTATACATCTCAAAAAGGTATTTTGAATAAACTAGTAACAAATAAGCCATTGTCACTTGACACAAACATCAAGAAAATTAGGAATATTTGCATTCGGCGTCAGTAGCAACAGCTATCAAATAGCATTTAGCACCTACAAGCCAAAAGACCTTCTCAGTCAGACTAAACAGAATACATTCTGTATGTAAATCTCTCCACTTCGTTAGATGGACCTCCTAGTAGCCATGTGTTCGCAACATGGCATCAAAGCGTCTTATGCAGCTGGACAGCATACTCGTCCAACTATGCATTACGTTTCCTACATAGCCATTCCTTGCACAGTCAGCAGAATGTTAGTCTGTCGACAATGCACCTTCATGTTCACAACTGCGCCAAAGCCATATAGTTGACTAAGATTTGCTGCTCACCAGCACACTCCACCTCTCCCAAAATCATGCATCATATAAACAAAAGAACTCATTGGTTACAGCATATTAAAAAATTTACAAACAGCTCCTCTCTGATGCTATATAGTTGACAAACGATGCCACACAAAAGTGCAGATCCTTCAGGGCAGGCAATAGACTCCATCTCCCTAATGGAATGACACAAGTGGCAAAGTGCAATGGCGTACACACAAATTACACTACAGAGCTCAACTATTGTAGGGGAGCCCAGGTGAGTTAGTATCTTTAAATAGTGAATTAAATGTTTTGAAGTACTAATGTTTAGGTTTTTCAATTACTTCATCTTTATTCAGACCATAACGAAGTTGAATATATTAAGCATATTTATTAGCAGAATTCACAGAGTTGGGTGACGACTCTAGGGCCATAGTCTTGTTAGGTGCTGGATGGATATTTTATAATGAGTCCTGTGTGGACTATAAGTGTGTAAGTGCTGTTGGTCTGATGGCACCTTACAGTTAATGGATGATAATAATCTAGGCATGGCTCTTTTTCGTTTATCGATGGGCTTTGCCCAGATACGAAGAAGTGTGTTCCCAAATGTGAGCGCCATGAATTAAGGATTGCATGCAGTTCAGCATTCTAGGGCCTTCGTTCTGGGAGGTGGAGGCTGATGGACACGCATTTAATTTTGCGCCTCACCTGCCGTTGGAATGTAATTAAATCTGACCCACTGAGACACGGCGCTATAATTGGCTTGCACCTGGTGCAGGGAACTCAGAGGCGATAACATTTGAGTACTCTGGCATGACAAAACGCGCATCTGCATTCACTGAAGAAAAGGTAGCATAGCTTCTTGAGAGACCAATTCTTGGGTTTCCATGTTTTATACAACCTGCCTAAACTATCTTCTCATACAACTGATATATATGCTTTGTGAGTAACCGTTTCATAGCTCCTTGGCTCTAGTAAACATTCTGGGTCAGATTGTATAATAGTCGTCCGCTGACAGGACACAGTAGTATGAGTGTATTTCTGTAGCCGTTCATGACACTGATGGTTAAAAACGTTAGTTGCAAATTGTCTTATTGTTCATTTTTTTAATAAGTAAACTCGGGTTTCAAGTTACTTGGAAGTACGGGAGCATTTTTATCACTGATGTATTGGTTTCATGGCTATGTTTAGTGTGTTACGTTTTATTTTACTGTCTAGTAACAAAGACATTTGTCTACTGTTGAATAGGGTATGAATATCTTGAGAACAGTATATTTCAGACATTTTTCTCTAGGAGAGTAGTACACTTTCTCTTCTTCATGTATTGATTGGATTTTACCCATGTGTACTGCTTTAACAACAGGGAGAAGATGAATTGAAAAATCCTGAAACGAAGAGAATAAAAGTGGAGAAGTCAGAGCGAGAACACAAATCTTCTTCCACCTCTAAACAGAAAGAATCCAGTAAGATCAAGTGAGTACATATCGGTGAACTGTTTGACTTTTGATCTGCTGCTTGGTGTCCTCGTCACTTAAGATATAGTGCTCATCTCACCTTTTAGCAGTTTGTGATTGGAGGAATATTGACACAAAGTTAACATGTAATCTGATGAAAATCCTACATTACATTCAAGGCCAGTGCAGCTAGCCTATATTGCTTCTGTTTCATCTTCTCAAAGGCAGTGGTCTGGCACAACTCCTCAAAGCTTCAAATGTTTTAGCTACTTCGGGTTCCATACGACCCATTAAGGGTTCCATTGGTGCAAACACAACCCCTTTTTTTGTTTATATAGCAATGTCCAACTGGTACATAAACCAATAAGGCTTTCTAGACACCTTACACATTATTTGTGAAGTTTGTTGCTCAAACAAATGTGGCCTAAGAGCACTTTATAATGAAACTATTTAGATTACACAAGTATAACGTACAAAAAAGACACTAGGACTCTGTCAATAATGCATTTGCAAACAAGTGATCCATTGATCTAAAGCACTCATTGTTTCACCAGTAAAAGACAAGAGCCAGGCAAAATCAGAGTGGAACTAACTTATGGTACAGAAAAAAGCAGTGATCGAGGCAAGGACAACTAGGACAGAAGTGAATAGGGGCAACGATAGAGAGGGAAGTGTAGTAGGTGACAAATTTAGAGGGGCTTGTGCAAAGACAAGAGGCAACAATAAAGTCGCTTTTCACCTGAAAATAAACACTTTACAAAGTTATTTCTGTTAATCTCTACAAAAAAAACCCCACCTGTCCAATTGTGGATTGATTACTGTAATATCAGGAATGTAAACCTGCTATAGTGTATACTGCTAAATCGCTGGGATTCATCCTTGATGATCCTCTTAATTTGCATCCATCTGACCTACAGTCTGAAATTAATTAAGATCAAACATTTCCAATTTAGGGCTCTCTGAGGTATCTGATAGTGTATTGCAAAATAAACCTTAAGACCTGGTTCTCTCTAGACAGAATGCATGTAACTGACTCCCCAGTGGTTCCTTTGTGTCTGAATTCAAGTGATGTGACCACATTACCTTTGTACTATGCTGCAATGGTTTTCAACAAAATTTAAAGCTCAGTTTATGATGGCTTGCATTACACAAAGACCCTTGCACACGTCTGCACCCATTTATTCGGCTGAAAATGTGAAACTTCCCGGTAAACAGCGCTTCTGCAGTGCAGACTTTTTTCTTCTCGAGTCTTTATCCTTTAAAAGGGAGCAGTCTATGACTCACTCATTTTCTGACAGGGAGATGAGTGACATTCACTTCCAGCAGTTCTATGCACCACTCCCTCATTTGGAACATTCAGAGACATTTTGATTGTGATCAATAGTAAGTGAATGATTACTTCCCTGTAGTTATAGGTTTGCAGCTTGATGAATTATCTGGATTCCGGTGCTGTACGTTATTCCACCATCCAGTGGTTGGGTACGTACTAGTACTCCTTTATTTTGTTTTTTGCTTGTGGACGTCATTGATGTTCACCACCATTTAATGCAATGTCCATCCTTCAATGACGTCAGATGTACGCCCTGGAAGCCCCTGTGAGTGGTCGCACTCTTCTGATTTTATTTTTGTTGTCATTGGGTCCGGGTGCACGATCAAAACCTCCGAGGTGGAAACAAGAACATCAACGGTTTTCAGCAGACTGTTGATTGAAAAATAGGAAGACTCAAAGAAACAATTTTGAAAGCATCAAAGAAAACTGAAGATTTTGGTGTTTTAATAGGAGATTTAATTGACCGGACGGTTGAAGAATGAGAGAGGGGTATGGAGCACATTTCCTTAAGTTGTTGCTCCGAATGCCACCATTATTTCTCTTAGATGGATGGATAGCTATGAGATGTGCATCAGTTGTGAGGTGTGCATTCTTTGTTTGCCGAGGGATAACAGTGCATCAGGCTGCAACCAGGGTTAGACTGGCCCACCGATTAGTTTGTGTGCTCTTTATTAAAGGTTTGTGTACCTATCTTATGACCAGGTGGGCCGTTTTTTTACTGTTTATTTCCCTCAGATTACCATAACCCTTGCCTGCAGCCAACACAAATGCATGCAGCCTCCCATAACGTGTGAAATAACCATACTGGGGGTATTAACAAGTTCAAAAGTGTCCTCATTTACAAATGTGGGCCACTGTTTTAACTATATGATAAGCTAATGGGAGCCACTTGAATTTTGGTGCTCAGGCCTCTTTTGCAACACATGCACCACATTTCATCCTAATGCCTTGAAAAGTCTAAAAAAAAAAACCGAAAAGTTGGCATACTACAGAATGGTGCAATGACAACTTTAAGAGATGTTGTTGAAAGACCTTGGGTTGTCCAGAGATGAAGAAACCAAGTTAGTACAAATGTACGGCTCCTACTTCGAGGAGGTCGAGGTTGAGCAGGAGAGTGAGCAGAGAAGATCAGTAGAGGACACAGAACCAAAAAAAACGAATAACCACAAAGTAACACTCCAGGTCTGCACAGAGACCGAGCCTACTTGTTCTGACTAAAGACCCTCACAGAGTACCCTGGCACATAAGCCATAGCCGAAAGAGAGGAAACACAATCATATACAAACCTATAGACCTAAGATGAAAGACACAGCTGGCGCTAAACCCTCTGAACTGGCATCAACTCCGAAAGACAATCAAGAGCACAGGAGGGAGAAGAGCAGGCAAGAAGAGGCGATGACTTAAAGGAGAGAGCGTCAGTCTTGATGCAATCATCCAGTCTAGCGAGAACAAGAGCACATATTAAGCTGTTTCTCAGGAACAAACTGCCTGATACCCCATGGTATCCTAAGTTGGTTATGTATGAACTTAATACATTTCAGATTGTAAGTTAAGACTACTGCCAAGGATGAATCCCAACGATTTTGCATTATCCACACTAGCTCGTTTGCAGTCATGATTACATAGAAATCTATCCATGACTGTACAGGAAAATGTATTTTATTTGTAGAGATTAACAAACAAATCCGTTTTTAAAGTGTTTAAGTGTTGGGCAGTCGGCCATCTTTGAACAGTCTCCAAAGTATTAGAAAGCTGGGAGATACCATTGGGAGAAAAGATTGTGATTTGCACTAGGGTATAATCAGCATTATGATGAATGTTGAGTGATGTGATACATGATGTCACCTGTGAGGTCATCGAGAAGTACATTTGGAAGTGAATTATGTTTAATCATAACTGACAGCTTTCAATTAATGTTTCACTGAAATCCTAATGAACTGTGTATTTGTTCACATTGTATTTTTTCCATAGGGACATTTTTTACCAGAACTTTCATTTAGCAGAGTTTTTTAAATATGTTCTGTACTGATGACCAGCATGTAATATGCTAGTTATTGCCGTGGCTGACTATGACGAAGAGCCACGAATAATGAGAGGCAATGAATGAAGTGGGTAATGATGCCCCTTCCCTCCCTTGACAATGGTATTAAATAGCATATAGAACTCAGCGGTTCGGGAGGTGGGTGGCTAATGTTGTACTGTTTGAGCTAAAAAATGTATTTGAGTAGAAGTAGTGCACTGTCTCATTGCATGGGCAGATAGTGAGAAGCAGTACAGATCAAGAATATGATAGTCCAAAAGAAGCGTGGGTTGTTATTAATTTGGGTAAGTGTGGAAAGTGTCCATCGCCCCAAAATGTACCTAGGATTAAAATAAACGTCTTATAGACACAGATTATCACCTTTATTTAGACCAGAAATTCAGTCCTAATATATTGTTGTGGCATTAAAACGAATGCAAATGGCATGTCTTCCTCATCACCAGGGTATCCAAAACATTGTCTGAATGCCCGAAGAAAGAGCCCCCAATATCAGCACCCATGTCTCCAACACAGGATGCCCAAAAACCAGCAAATACTTCACACAAGCGACGGAGCAGTGAGAGCACCAATTGCAGCCAGGATTCTTCAGAAAGGAGCAGCACCACCTCCATCAAAAGCAAGAGCAGCCATAAGGATCCCTTACCCTCTAAGCACATTAAAGTAGAGGGGAAACCTTCAGGACTTCAGAAAAGCAGCAATGTAGGTATCACATTGCCCATGATTAGTTGTAGGTATGTTCAGTATGCACTCCAGATATTTTTGAATTATCCTAGAAATAGGGATAATTTTTCAGGCTGTGCACTATTAGTGGATAAAAAGCAATCATTAACAATTTGTGACATTATATACCTTCACAACCATTAATGTGTATGTAACCTGTGCATATTTTAGTGTGCTGCATTGTTGGGAAAACTGATAAATGTATGTCTTCTTTAGGTGGTATAACTTGCAATCAGTTAGTTTTAAGTTAATTTAATAGTGATTTAAGCCCCTTCTCAACCCCTGTGCCAGACAAGCGCATTGTATATTTGGCATGGCATTAGTAGCCACTCCATGTCTAGGTGTTTACATATAGATTGGTGTTTATACATACATGTATATAGGCTCATTGGCTATTAGCTCTTGTCTTCTTCCAACACCGAACAATAACATCACTGTAACAGTTATGTTTTTTTCAGAATATATATTTTTGATTTGACAGCAGTGCCTTAATGCATCACCTTGAATTAAAAAAAATGGGGTGTTTTATATTTTTTTTTATTGGAGCTGCTGAGCGACTGAGAAAATGGGTTGGCTGAGTAAATAGATGTGGAAAGGGGCAGCTGTACTTAGGCAGACATCTCTCTCTTTAACTACTTATTAGGTCCTTTTAAAATACATTTTGCCTCAAAATGCTAAAAGCCCAAGCCTCTCCTCACATTTTAAACCCACTGGTTTCATACCTGCATTAGATAATTTACTCCAGCCTGCTGCTCGGGAAAGTCTTTAAATTAAACAGCTTCTATTCCAGCAAAATGGCTTTCAGGAATGCCTCACTTTTTTCTTGGATATAAAATGTTAGCGCTCTGGTTGTTCATTTGAACTCTATAGTGACACAGTTGATAACTAGGGAGTTAACTGAAAGACTGCTAATGGTTTTGGAAGTGCATGTTTCACTCTCCATGTCAGAATGTTCTACTGATTTAAATGCTGAAATTTGAAAACTCTGAAAATATTAGCTGTTTAGAGCATCATTTCTATAAGAAAAAGAAACTCCTCACTTTGTTTATTTTTGCAGTATCCTGTGTAGGAAATTCCTTTCAGTTTTACAGTTTTGATTCAATCGAGATGGTGTTCAGGTGTGACAGGCTTTCATTGTTTTTTTTTTTTTTAAACCTTTATTAATGCAATCAAAGTAGTACAAGCGTCGGCCCACAACCACAGGGGCTGGCCGCAAATCAATTCAAAGTACATGCATTTATAAGCAGTCCTGGCGATCTCTACGAAAATTTGAGCTGACGAGTAAATGCATCATCAATATAATAAACATATTAAAGGTTTCATTTTATCTTTTTGAAGAGTCAGTAGTGGCATTACTATGAAAAGCGTCACACCATACTGAAAAGCAGTCTAGAGACGAGGGGGGTGTTACGCACTTCAGTAAAAAAACAGGCATCAAACCAATACAGTAGTGATCACGTAACAGACTGGGAGTAAAAATATATCTACCAGCAAGCGATCAAGTGCGAGCACCCTTCCGTACATCCACCCTCAAGATACCATGAAATAGAAGCTGGTGTAGACGCCCCAAGAATCAAGGCATAGCAAAAGGAGAAACAGCCAACCCACTGGGAAGAAGAAAGGAAAGAAAAGGACCATAGAACAAAACAAACTAAAATAACGAAACCCCCCCCTAACACCCGCCACCCTGCACCCCTGTAATGGCTAAGGCCTACCCCACTAACAGCGTGCCTGTCGCCCCGGAACTACCCTAAAGAAAGGAAGAAAAGCGGAGGAGGAGAAGAACATACACACTCCCGGTCTCCCCTGCCCCCCGCCAGTGGCGACCCCCCCCAGGTCATCCCACCCACTATACGAAGCAAGTATTACCCCCGAACCTGGGGGGGACAGCAACCAAACCACCCGCCCTCCGTTACAATATGAGGTACAATCCCGACTCAAAGCACAAGACGCAGCAAACCCAAAGAGCCAAAGTCAACCCTGACCAGTACGTTCTTTACGGTAGTCCTTGTCGCCCAATCCGGAGTCTTCATAAGGAAATCAAAGCGTTCAATACAGCACTAGACAATGGGGTCAAATCGAGAGCAGGACATAACCAAAATCAACCCTGACCAGTACGTGTCTGTCCGAGAGTTCTCATCGCCCAGTCCAGAGTCTTCATGAGGAGTTCGAAGCATTCAACACAGTACAAGACAATGGAGTCAGATCGAAAACAGGATACAAAATGGCGGCATCCACAATTCCATCCGGGAAGGATGAGAAAAAGCGACGAGCTTCTCAGACAGTCACTGAAGAGCTGGTCGTAGCGAGCAGCACTTTTAGCACCGATGTTCCGTCGAACGAGGATTGAGGAGGGAAAGCCAGCAATGATCTCAAGTTCGCCATCCACCAAGCCAGAATCATCCGAGTGGGCTGAAGCAGGCTTCTGCTCAGGGCTTTCAGAATGACAAATAAAGGACTCCACAGGAACCACAGGTCGCTGATAGCATGCTGGGGCATCTTGCACCGGTCTGAAACAGGCCTTGGTCAGCGGTACAGACATCCAATCGTAAATGTCGGCAATTTGAGAGTGGAGCGCCCCAATGGCGGCCATTACGGACCTCAGCGATATTGTGTCGTCCGCCTCCTCCATCTCCTCCCCCAGAGAGACGAAGCTGGACACGATCACCGAACACAAACTCCAAGGCACTGGGCACGCACAAAGCCGATGATAACAGCGGGCGCTCACCAAACTGACAGAATCGACACCTTCGCCGCCCGCGGGGCCAAGCCCGTCGACCCCGGCCCAGATAGGTCTCCGGGCATCGGATCCCCGGTCACGGCTGTCGGTCTTCAAGGATCGCACTGTACCATATACACCGCTCAACTCGGTCACTGAGATGCCATTCGAAATTCCCACGAATGGTCCAAGTTCGGGAGACCGGATGCAGCCCCGACCCCACAGCCGATGTTGTTCAATTCCAACCCGGCTGGGCTAGAAATCGAGGTCCCGGCTTCAGCCCTGGAGTAGGCCAAGAATAGTTCTCGATATAGCTTCGCCACCCGGTAAGCTGGAAAGACCGGGATTGCACCGCAAGAGTCAGAAGCACTTCATACGCACGGGGGTCCGGTGAGAGAAAAGGATAGTCAGCAGGATATACGAGCCGTCGGCGGAGGTTGGTGGAGCCGGGAGCTTATGCGGCCATCTTGGTTCGCAGCGTAGCTCCTCCCCCAGGCTTTCATTGTTAATACAAAATGTTACCTCTCTAGTTGTTCATTAGAATTATGCGGTAAAGCTTCAGTGGAGCACTAAGGAGTTAACTGACAGACTTTTACTGGTTTTGGAGGATTATATTTCTCTCTCCATTTCAGACTATTTTATTGACTTGAATATGGAAGATAATTGAAAACTCATAAAAAGTGTCTTTTCAATTAGCTTCCTAGAGGACTAACCAAAAAATTGTATGACATAAAGACCCCTCTAATTGTGTTTCTTTATTGCAATCTCTTCCATATGAAATGCAACCGTATTTATGTCTTTGATTCCATCAAGAAGCAATTCATGTGTGCTTACTATTTCTCATAAATACAGATTTTAGCTCTCTTGTTATTCATTAGAACACTGTTGAAGCTACATTAGAACACTGGAGAATCAACTAACAGGTTTCTCTGTTGGAAGTACATTGTTTACTCAAAATCGCAGACTATTCGCACATGGATGGGGAATATAGTATGAACCTATAGAAAATGTGTACTTGTTTTTGCTTCCGGGGCACTTTCCATAACCTCTAAGAAAATCAGCCTTTTTCACAAGGTTAAATCGCCTGTGAACTCACTAGAATTCATAAAATGAGTATAACTTTACCAAATACATGATTTATATTGTGACTAAAATCTGTTATCACCCTCTCTGTGTGCTCATTTATGTGGCACTCAAACCTGGTTACTACAATTAATTTCAGTGTGCTGGAGTCCTATAATGGCTGCCATAACATGTTGCCCAAGTTGTGGCCAGCCAATCAAGGGACCCTCCATATGCCCCTGGGGATTAGAGTGTGATACAATGACCCCTTTATATTTTTTTTATTCACTTTAAGGACACAACGGCCATGTCTTTTGTCAATTAATGGCTTATACAACATATTGTTCATGTGGTGGCCAAACAATAGGGGTTGACTAGTCCACTTTAAATTGACCAGCCTAAGAAAATGTGACGGATCGGATATACCCAACCTTTTAACCCTTTCATGTCTAACCATAACCCTTCTGCAAACACAAATTTCTCAAAAATGCTGATAGGATTTACACCAAATCACAAAAACCACACTTTCTGAATAATGATCATTTTAAAAAAAATTAAATGAAATTTGGTGCAATTCCCCTCACTAATTTTTCTGTGCCAGAGATAAAGTTTCCCATGGGATGTAACATGGGAAATCTCACTTTTGGGACCCCTCCTTTTTTCTTGGACCCCATTTGACAGATCAACACAAAATGTTCCATGAAGGATCTGCTGTGGTTGTTCTTTTTTTTAAACTTTTGGGCAGATTCGTCAAACAGCACCAAAATGATTAGCGAAACAACAACCGTTCTTCCATTGAAAACTCCTACCTAACAAACTAACTGATTGAAGAAATTTCCTTTTGATGGGTCTATTTAGGGGGGTGGGTTTCCTCTGTGGCTCTTTTAATGGGTTAATTGTAGATTTCATGTATATCCTCCTTCACGTATCTGTTTTCATTTTCTATTGTTTAGCTTTGTTCTTTATCCAGCATAAGAAATTATTATGAATGACCTGATGTCATGATTTTTAGTTTTACCTCAGGGCAGCCTGCTGTTGGTTGAAGCTCCTTTCTTTGTGAACAAAAGGGTAACTTGGATTTCCTAAACTAGGAAGTACATGTTACTTCACTGAAACCCGAGCTTCGTATTTGGAACAAAGTTTGGCATTCAATTTCTGTAGTTGGTGAGCTTTGTTTTCAGTCACTCATAAATCCGATTTGCACAATGAATGGCCTTTAGCACATAGCAAATCGCTAGAGACAGTCTTTTTTGTTGTGGAATGCCGGAGTGCATATTTGCATATGAAAGATCCAGCAACACATTGATATAGAAATTCAGTATTGTTTATAAACTTGTCACTTATATTTCAAGTTTTGTTTCCCCCCCAATGTTCAGATTAACATGCTGCCCTGTCTACATGGATAAGGGTGACCCTACATGGTAAAACCGGTCAGTCGAAAAACCCATAAATAATAAAGTCCAAAATGTCAATTTTACAACATATTTTATAGTTTGTTTTCCAATGAAGAGCTACTCTTAACAGCAAAAGAAAAAGGATCAAAGTAGCCACAGGATAGTTACAATTCTGGCCATCTGCTCCATGTACATTGATTGGTCAGGCTACAGTCAGATGGATCAACTAGTAATCATTGATCACTGATTTCCGAGATTGGCCCTTACTTCTGTTGGGGTTCTGAATGACCCCTTTTTGCTGTTTTTTTCATGAGTATATTGGCGCCCATACCCATGCAAGACTATCCTCAGAGTCAAGAACAGACAGAATTAAGTTTTGATTGGTTTCAAACCCTGCTTCTGTACTGATACCACACAACATTCTTTAAATACTTCAACAACAAAAAAGTGTTGAAAATTTCAGTGCAAAGCAAAGGTGCGCAACTGCTCATGGAGCATACCTTCATCCTGATAGCCCTATGATGGGTTGTCACAAAAAGGCATTGGCACTGGAATCTAGTCCCCCTGTTCAAGGCAACCTACAGCATTGCATAGGCATATACCTAGACTTTACAACACTCATCCCTGTAGAACAAAACAGAGTAAGATAGACCCAACTCATCATCTTTTCGTAATCCATAGCATATTTTCTTTTCAAATCCTACTTCACACCACAATAAGTCTGTAAATAACATTTGATCTGTTATCTGTAAACCTGTGTTACACATAACAATATTCTTTTGACTTTGCCATGCAATGTATACTCTGCCATCAGCTGTTTTGTCTGTATTCTCTGTGTACATCTGTACAGTAGAAATGTGTATGTTGCTTTGTCTGTAGGTTAAACATATCTTCAGTACTTGATTATGGTTTGACATCACACTTGAGTGGTTGAAGTGGAAGATAAAGATGCATAATAATTCTGTGTTCTTCACAGCTTGTGATGCTTACCCCAATGATGACCTTAAATCTATATTGTTATTGCCACAAGATGTTTAAATGAATTCTGATCAGCCGTTTCACACTTCTCTAAACCTCAGAAAATATCTTCAAATTATGCTCCTGATTGGATTATTTTAGAGGCTAGTCACTAAATGAACCCCTTCTGGGGTTGTTCACATTTCTAATCTTCAGATGTAGAGAAAATTAGTAGACCTTCAAGCCATAAATCTCCCTTTCTAGTCATGAGTAATGTGTTATATCTCTGATAGGTCAGCACCCTAACCTTTTCATTGTTAATGGTTGAAGAGATATTCTAAGTGTTGACCATGCCACATAGGTGACAGGTGTGGAATTATATTAAAAACCTTCAGAAATCTTATTGACCTGTAAAACAAAATCACTTGATCCATTTGGTACCATGCAATGAAGTACAAAATGGTGCCAGTAGTCTTATTAAATCATAGCTCAGCTAGTAGCATCTCTGACTATGCCAGTGCTCATAGTAGGTCAGAATTAGGATTCTATTATGCCTATGATTATGCTGGACTCTGAGCACCCAAGGTTCTATTTATGTCCTGCATTCGAATATTCACAGAATATGTATGCAGAGACTTGGTTTGTGAATGGGCTATGTGTAGGCAAGTTTCTAATCACAAAAGGCCTATTACTGTGCTAGCTTTGTGGGTATAGCGGAGTTCATTCATTGCTTTAATTGTACCATTGCTCTTTCCTGCATTAGTTTCTGAGGACGTATCTTCTGAATTACCCTCACAAATTTACATTAAAGCATTTTACAAATGTTACTGGAAATAAACTTATTGGGCTTGCAGTCTGATACCTTGGATGTCAACTGACGATCAAAGAAATTGCCCCCAGTCTGACATTATCCACTTTTTGGATAATTAGTAAGTAATTTTTTTCTCATTGTATTTTTTTTATTTTATCGGCATACATAGAGCATTGAGCGTAGCGTCTTATGAACCATCTATCATAATCATGCCATTGTATTTAACAGTATCCCACAGAATAGTTGTTACAGAATTATTCAGTGAATATCCAGCAAGCTACATCCAGCTTTGTTCACTGGAACAAATTGCGTATTGCAAAAAGAACTTAAAGCAGAATGTAATAAAACAGTTGGAATACGCATACACAGATCGGCCACAGAATCTACTGAAGTTACACAATTGATGGTTGGGGTCATGCTGCAGCAGCAGAAGCTTATTCAGCTTGATGCAGAGTTGGGAGCCAGTCACCATGAAGGATTAGGTCTGGAACAAGTGGAAGGCACGGGTACGAGGGTGGCAGGAGAGCTCTGCCAGACCCACTGATAGGTATCTCGCCAGTGGACCCCATATGTACTCAAACCCTTTTTTAGAGTCTGTGAGTTTATCGTCAGATGTTCCATGGTTCGGCCCTGCCACAAGCGAACATGTCACTGTGACATAGAAGGGACAAGCGGTATCTTCCATGCTGCTTATAATTAAATTTTGGCTGCACCCAGGCACAGCCACATTATGGATCTGCCTTCCTCATGTTTAGGAAGCATTAGTAATTTGTTAGAAAGACGGGGCGTGCATTTTTGCTAGATAAATTTGTTGATTTGGGATCGCAACGAGGTAAAGAATTGTTTGTCCACTTCCACTGGAAGATCCTGAAAGATAGTGGCAGGATCATCATCTTAGTTGTGTTCATTCTACCCAACCATGCTAAGCGCAATGGGGTCCATCTTTTCAAATCTTGTTGCAATTGGCGAAGGAGGTGTTGTTAATTAGCTTTGTAAAGATCCTTAACCCGGGGTGTGAACTTTGTGCCTAAATAAGTGGTCTCCTATATGAGCTAACTGAAAAGGCGTATTGGAGGCCCAAATTCTGATATTACCCTTTGGGACCGTCAAATTAAGAAGAAAAAACTTAGTGAGATTCACCTTAAAGCCAAACAATGGCTCAAACGTCCGAAGTTCTGTCTGCAAAGCTAAAAGAGAGTTCTGTGGGGAGGTAAGTGTCAGTAGTATGTCAAGGATATTTTATGATTGATCGACCCAAAGGGGATACCCTGTACATGAGGGGAAGCCCTTATTATTGCTGCTATGGATTCGATGCTTAAGGCAAAAAGCAGGGGAGAGAAGGGACAACCATGCCGTGTACCACTTTCTGAAGAGAACGACTCAGAGGCTGTTCCATTAACGATGACCCTTGAGCGGATGTTAGCATAGTTAGCCTGAATCATCGCCATATATTTATCTCCCAGGTCCGAAGTGGCGAAGGGTAGAGAAAATAAACGGCCAATCCACTCTGTCAAATGCCTCTGTTGGCATCTAAAGCCAGTACCACCTCAGGTCATTTCTTCTTATCCGCTTTCGCGATTAAATGGGCCACTCATCGTAGATTGTCATGAGTTTGTCTCCCCTTGGTAAACCCTGGTTGATCAGGATGTATCAAGTCTAACATTACGTCTTCCAACCTAGTAGCCAGAATTTTGGTATAGAGCTTTGCATCTAAGTTTAACAAAGCAATTGGCCAGTACGAGGTGTTCAACCTAGGGTTTCATACATACTTAGAAATAACTGTGATGAGTGCTTCTTCCATGGATGGAGTGACTTCGTGTGTCTCACCAAAGGAGTTAGAGAGCAGTCAAATGCTGAGTCATATCTGTGCTGAAGAATTTTTTTAATTGGGTCATGAGCCCATCTGGACCTGGGAATTTGTGTTTCTTTAATGATCAATTGCCAGTTGCACCTCTTCCATTCGTATATGCAATACTAGCAGTTCTTGTTGAGCGTCAAAAATGCGGGGGAGCATGGGCTCCTTCAAGTAGTCTAGTGGTAAGGAGGTGGGGACTGTATCTTTAGAACATAAGGATTTATAAAGCCTCTTAAATATCTCTGCCTTGCCACCCATCATATAAATCTGCATCCACTTGGCGTCCTGCATCGCGCCTTATTATTCTCTTTCCTGTTTTGCCTTTAACTGCCTTGCTAGGTGAGAGCCTACCTAATTCCCCTTTTCATAAACAGTTTAAGACGTAAGAGTATTAATTCTGCTCTATTGGAATATATAGCTGTGAGTTTACCCTTGATTACAGTCATTTTACATTGCAAAGGGAGGGAGGGTGAATATTTATGGTCTCTTTCTGCCTGGAGCGGCTCGACTCCAAGAGTTAATAATTTTTTTGTTCTCTGTCTTGGTTGGGTGTTCTTCAAAGCTATGCACTTCCCTCATATTACTGCCTTAAAGGCATCCCAGTGTGTGGCAGATGTTCTTTCTTAGTTGTGATTTGTGTGAAAATATTCTCTGACCTAAATTCCTCCCGGAGTGTACGATTTCGGGTGAATGGGTTTCGAGAAAACCATCTATGAAAGGTGGACTTAGATCCCGGAATATGAAGTCATTTCTACAATGGCATGATCTAAAATGGAGGTTGGATGTATTTTGTGGCCCCCAATGGTAGGTTGTTTCACAAAAATATGATCTATTCAGGACTAAGTTCTTTGGGTGTGGGGGAAAAAATTGTTATCTTTAATAGTGGGGTTGATTTAGCGGCAAGCATCTATTAGGCCCAGTTGTGCAATGTCGTATTTCACCTGTTTGGAGAAGACTCCTGTTTTTGTCCTTTGAGAATGGGTACTATCAAACATTGGGTCCCATATATGGTTAACGGCACCCATAAGGACAATATTACCTTCTGCAAAGCCCCCTAATGAATGAATGAAGGAGTGAAAGAAGAAACACTTTCTGTATCCTATTAGTCATAAATTGTAGCGATAGTACCCTTGCATCCGTGAAGGTATCCTTTGACCATAAGAAAGCTCCCCTCTTTATCTGACGTAACCTCCCTGGGATGAAATTTAAGATAAGAGTGTAATAGTAAAGCCACTCTATTCGGTTTAGAGGGTGCCGAAGATTTATAGATTAAGGGATAAATAAGCCTTATTTCTAAGTCTATGCTCCCCAGTGCATTTTAAGTGGGTCTCTTGTAAGGCTGTTATATATATCCAGTGATCCATCATGTATTTCCAAAATTTGCTGCGTTTTTTCAGGGAGTTGAAGCCCTTGAGATTCCATGTACCTATATTTACTGCCATGAGACCAGATTGGAGTCCAGCAAGCCCATGGTTTTGGATAAATGCCCTAATATAAAGTACATCACCCTCGTATTCACCGAACTCCACATATTCCCACATCTCCCTATCAGCCCTCCCATAGTCTCCGCATCACCTATCCCCGCTCTGGGCATGCATTCCAAAATAAACAATAGACAAAATCCAGTAATTAACAAACTTAGGAGACGCAGCTTCTCAAAACACCTCTGCTGGTAGTGTGGTCTAGTTCCGCTTTCACACTCATAACATCTTTAAAGAAGCATATCATCACAGGCTATGTAGCTGATGAAAACAAGGGCCAGGAAGAACACCCTGGGGTCCACCCTAATATGAGCATTATACATCCTCCAAGCATCTCCAAGTCGGTCATCTTTTAGACAGTCCATATCCAAGTAGTTCCCCTGTGTGACAAGAATAGTGAGTCTGCCATCATTATATTACATTTCCAGTTTGTCAACTCTTTTTTAAAAAAAAATATCTTTTATTGATTTTTATAGTTAAACATATAATTGGATATGTTTCGTACACAGAAGTTTGGTACTTTGACGATCATACATAGACACAAGTGAATTCTTCCCAGAATAATACCGTGTCAGTATGCACCATAACAGCAAATATGAACGAGTACAGAACCAAAATATAACTTCCTCCTTGATTTGTGGGAATTGTCACCTCCATTTAAAACCTGTGCTTGCATTGTATGAGTACATAAGTCTGTTGCTTAATTCAAGTCTTCCAGTTCGCCCTTCAGCCAGCAGGCATTTGTTACATATGCAACATATGACCGATCATCTCCGATACGTACATATGAGTGATACAAATGAACAGCATTTCGAATAATAACCATTAATACTGTTATGTTGAAACTGAAGATTGAAAGAAAAGGAGAAAGAGGAATAACAATAGATATATTTAACAATAAGAACAAAAAAACAAGGGGAGGGAAAATAAAACAATGATCAAAAGGACTAAATAGGGGGGAATACACAATTGTGGTGATACTTATTGCATGAACATTGTTAGGTGTGCCGTCTGAGTTATATTATTGATTAATGTCGATTGTGTGAGGTACGTGTGTGCTGTGCCTGTTTTTTAATTCATGGCCGAGTGGGCTGTAATGTGGAGCCCCATAAGGTCCATTGTCGCAGAGTATCTCTTTGTACAGGTCATATCCCAGCAGGTGCGGTAAACACTGTCATCCCATATGGTTTGACAGGGTCACTGAGCGCCGATCCCATTCTCATCTCCTGACTGCGATGTGGGAATTGTGTGGTGTCTACCATTTGGGTGCGTGAGTGCTTGGAGGATGTCATCCCAGGATTGGACTATTGGATATTTGTGTAACCCCGCAGTTTCCTCTATGTGAAGAACTGTGCTTTCTGCCTGTGCCCGTGTCTCTAGGGATTTCACCCAGCTGGTCACTGTAGGGGGGTCAACGTGCTTCCAACGCTTGGTAATTAATCACTTTGCGGTGATAAGACCCAGATCACGAAACCTAGAGTGCACCTTGTTCTCCTTGGTGCGAGTATAGAGCCCCAGGATCCAGACCTCCCAGGTGATGTGCACTTGAGTGTTGGTGCAGTTTGTGATCGTCTCAGTGACTGAACGCCAGTATGTTAAAAGTGAGGGACAGGACCATAGCATGTGCAGGAAGGGGGCATTGTTAAGCTGGCACCGCGGGCAAGCGGAGGAGTTAATGTTGATTTTTTTTTTTTACGTTTATCCGGCGAGAGGTACGCTCTGTGTGTTATGTACGTTTGTATCAGCTTGAATTTGGAGCTGCGTGGAATGTGGGTGGAGCCAGCTAGTATACGTTCCCATTCCTTATCTGTCCAGGGTCAGCCCCGGTCCTCAGCCCAGCGTTCACGAAGGCTCGCCAGTGGTTTTGATACATGCGTGAGCAATGCCTGCACCAGCCAGTGGATTACATGCGAACCCTCCCCCATAACATGCAAATATTCTATCAACAGGTACGTCGGTGGGTCGTCTGTGTCTCCCCATGCCTACGCCGCAGTCCGCGTTATGGCCATGTGTTGTAGGAACTGGCCCATAGGCAAACCACTGTCCGCTGCCAAGGTTTCAGAGGGGGAGAGGGTGCCCTCCACGTACAGGTCCCTTAACGTGTCTAAACCACCTCGTGCCAGGACGCCAGCAATGTGTCTGTCAATGCACCTCTGCCTCTGGGTGTCCCGGTGAGCGGCAGTATCGTCTTAAGGGGCCACAACTTTGGTGAGTTACAAACTTCTCCGATAGCATCTGTGAGTGAGCTCTATGTGGATCTGCGGCGGGCTGGGGAGTTTCACGAGAGGATGAAACGAGGCATACAGCTGGGACTGTATACACGGGGGCATTATAGTTGCCGTGTCCATCAAGGTATTACCCCTCATCCATTTTGTGGCCCACTGCAGCTGAGCTTCCAAATAATAAAGTTCCAGATGCAGAACCGCCAGGCCACCCTTTTCTATCAGTGCATACAATTTTTGCAGAGCTATTCTGGGCCTACTTTTGTTCCAAATCAGGTCCGGTATCAAGCCCTCCAGTTCGCGAAACAACCTACTGGGTGATTCGCGAAATAGTACAGCAATCTCGGCAATAGTATAATTTTAATAAGCGCGATGCGGCTCATCAAATTCAAAGGGAGGGTCTTCTGAATTGTATTTGTGCTTTAACGGAAGAGATGGCCCGCACCAAATTGCCATTGACTATATCCGATGGCGACCTATATATATAGGCACCCAAATATCTGAACGTGGTTGGGTACCAGGTGAGGGTAGTCCCATTAATGGTTAAGTCTGTTTCCGCAACATCTTTGTGGAAGGAGTAGACACCTGATTTAGACCAATTCACCCTTTTTTCGAAATTTTGAAAACGTTCAGATATTGCTGGAGGAAAGTTGTGCAGGTCTCTGACATATAGAAGCAGATCATCTGCATAGAGGGAGACCACGTGTGTCCCATCTCCCGAAAGGAATGCCCCAGTCTATACCGGCCCTCTCTGAGCAGAGCTGCTAATGGTTGCATTGCGAGGGAGAAAAGTATTAGAGACAGCGGGCAGCCCTGCCTGGTACTAGGTTTCACACGTATAGTATCGGAGATCAGCTTACCCATGCGAGCTCGAACCGTTGGGGACTGATAAAGCAGCTGGACAATTAGTAAATATCTGTCTTCCAATGCATACTTGCACAGTACTGCAGCGAGATAGGGCCACTCGAGAGAATCGAAGGCTTTCTCTAGATCCAACACCAGGCATCCAGAACGTGGCCATCGTGCTAAAGCATACTTTTGGATTCTGAACAGCCTGCGTATATTTAAAGAGGTACTTCTAGTTAAAACAAATACGTTTTGATCTTGGTGTATTAAGGTTTTCACCAATGGGGCTATTCTCGTGGCCAAAATGGAAGAAAGTACCTTATAATCGTTGTTGAGCAGTGCTAACGGGCGGTAACAGCCGAGAGACTCAGGATCTCTGCAAGGTTTTAAAAGAAAAACCAACAGCGCCTCGTTCTGTGTGGGCGTACGCACCGAGTCTTCCATTGCTGCTGCATATACCCATTGCAGGTGCGGGGTCAGTATGTCCAAATACGCTTGATAGAATTCAGCTGGAAGTCTATCAGGACCCGGCGACTTGCCATTTGAGAGGGAGAAAATGTTGTCTCATTTCCTTCGGCAGAATGGGACCACTTAGACCCTCCTTTTGACGTGGCGTCAGTTGTGGTAACATGAGATCGGCTAGGAAGGCCTGTATATCTGTATCCGTGGTCTGCAAATGCGACTTGTGTATTCCAATATAGTGTTCTGTGAAAGCGTGATGTACTTCTCTTTGCGTATGCACAGTGTCTTCTCGTATCGTGGAAATAGATGTCACAGGTGTGGTTACAGATTATTGCCGTATCAACCACGACAGTAACTTACCTGGTTTGTCCCCCATATGATGCGTCCGCGCCGAGTGTGCTGCGTAGTTTAGAAGGCAGTCGTTTCAGCCGGCTGGAATGTTCCTCCCTTTCTTTTGCCAAGGAGATTGTAGAGCCCTGTATCGCCTTGCCCTCTCTCTCAAGCCGTTTGTTCTCAATTACTGTAAGTTCAGCTTCCAGTTGTTTGCACATACCTGCTTGCGCGCTCAGGCAGTCACCACTAACCACCACTTTAAACGCATCCCACTCTATCTGTGGAGTTGTAGCTGTGCCTACATTCTCTTCAAAGTAGTGCACAATATTAGTGGCCAATAGGTTACGGAATGGCTCATCTAACAGGATATCAGGCTGCATTTGCCAGATAGGGATCGGTGGGCTGATATGCGTCCATTCCATCTCTAGCACATGTGGGTTGTGGTCAGAGTGTGTTCTGCCCAAATAGTGTACCTCGGAGACGTGCAGAAGCAGCTCCTCCGAAAGCATGTAGCGATCCAAACGTACATGTAACCCATGGGCCCCTGATTAGTAGGAATATATATATCTTATCGTGAGGATTACGATGTCTCCATACGTCCCTCAGGTGCCATTGAGTTGCCCAGCTATTTAATGCCTTCATAGCAGTATGAGTGCTCGTGCCTGGAAGGGGTAGAAAGGAACGGGCCAGGGAGACATCCAGCACACAGTTGAAGTCCACTGCCCAGAATCATGAGAGCGTCATGCCATGGCGCCAGTACATGCGATAAGTCGTCTAGGAAAGTAGCCTGTTCTATGTTAGGGGCATAGATTGATGCAGTGACAATCTGTCTGCCATCAAGTATGCCTTTAACTGCAACATATCTGCCTCCAGCATCTATCAATGTATCGGTATGTTTGAATGGAACCCCTGGCCTGACCCATATAAGTGTTCCTTGAGTAAAGGCCGAATATCCTGTTGCATACAGCTGGCCCAGCCACAGACGGCGCAGGTGCTCTATTTCAGCCCTAGCTAAATGTGTCTCCTGGAGTAGGGCTATTTGTATGTGGTGTCGTTTAAGATATGAGTATATTTGATATCTGCATGACTGGGTGTGTATGCCTCTCACATTCCACGTCCCGATCTTAAATGAAGCCATATTGTTCGTGACCTGACATTTAGAGGAAACAGCTGCCACTTGGCATGCACACTGACCCATGAGTGGCAGCAGCTAACAACCTGTCTAATCGCTTATCGTGCAGCATATGACTCATTATATTTCAGAACACACTTGTTGGTATCCCATTAAACAACAATCGCTGAACAAATTCCAAAAGGGCGAAAAGGCAACTAGCAATCGTCCAAACCCTCAACAGAGGTGACATTCAAAGAATGACTAGGGGGGGTGAACTACGCACGATCCTAAAATGTGCGACCAAACATGTGAATGAGTGCGTGAGGGTTCCCCGTCACCATGCAAAGCATCTAAATAATAGGACTACAAATATTGACATAATGACATAGCTCAACCATGTGTCCTTTCGAGTACATAATAATAAACGGAGTAATATATTAACTAAGTTGGTCCCCCTCAACCCAGGCCCTGCCCACAGCCCAAAGTCATGCTGGTATAGAAGTCCTCCACATTGGCTGTATCCTGGATCACGCCATTTAGGACTGTATCCGTCTGCACCCAAGCCCCGGTACCTCAGACTGCGATGCAGTGGACGTTAGTGATGCCATTTTACGTTCATGCTATGTTATCTGCCGTTTACGGAGTGACATTCAGCAAGTCACATGAGTCTTTGGAAGTTGGCAGGCCGTAAGCTCGATCGTCACTGCTCGTTTGTTCATTATGACTGGAATTGAAGGCATCTTCAGTTATTAAGGAGACGCTGATTTCAACTACTGTGTGGAGATGCCTACTGCGTGGGTAATGTGGCCAGTCCCGCTCTGCAACTCTTCATACAGGTCTGGAGATGGCTTCTGCGTGGGGTGATGGGGCCAGTCCCGCTCTGCAACTCTTCATACAGGTCTCCGCAGAGGAAAGACCTGGGCGCTGAGCATAGGGCATTGGATCTCCCGTGCAGTGGCAGTCTGGTGCGCCTCAGGATCAATGTGAGCGTGCGTCTTACCAGCTCCCGGTTACCCAAAAGCGCCCAACCCCTTCCATGGCTCCTGCGGGGTCCGACCCTATACCTGGTATTGGGGCAGTCAGGTGGAGACCTCCAACAGTGCCGCGCAGCCTTCGGGGTGCTGTCGATGGATCCAAGGGTGTTGCCGAGCACCGGGTCCGCTTAGATGGCTCTGCCCTCGGTCCGTCTGCCAGCAGGGCGTCCCTTTCACCAGGGGGTCCCAGCGTCATCAGGAGGGCTCAGGCGTCCCAGTGCGCCAACCAGCAGTGCACAGGGAGCCGGAGTCGCTAATGCAGGCTGGGGTGGGTATCTCACACCGACCAGCAGCGCCGTAGGACCGACGCAGGCCCGGGCGGGCCGCCCTCATCTCCTCTCCACTACACAGGATTTGCCGCCGACAGTATGGTGGAGTTGCTTTAGCGCACAGGCAGTCCTTTAGTGCCCTCAGCGAGGGCTCGCCTCCTCACCTTATGAGCTTGCCTATTTCCAGCCAGGGAGGGTGTCGGCAGCTTTCACCAGTGCCGCTCCGCTCGAGCTGCGCCTTCGCTTGCGGCCTTTGTGGGCGGGGCCAAGCCACGGCCTTGCCTTGTCGTTCTCCCACGCTCAGCATTAGCTGGCTGGGCAGTCCCCACGTCGGAGAACACTTAGCGCTGATGGCTGGGCCCAGGCGGGCCGAAACTCATAGCGGAGCTTGGTGCATAGTCTCTGCAGGGCTGGGATAAGTGAGGGTCCCAGCAGATCTATTTCCACAGAGATATGAGCCTGGGAAGGGAAGCCCCCAACGGAGCTCTACCCAGGCACGTCCTTTGCTATAGCCACGCCCCCCCAGTGCGTGGACTCTTGCGCTGATGTTGCCATTGTCCTCCCTGCCCAGAGAGGATTGAATCCACTGTTGGTTTTCCATGCAGCTGTCTCGTCCTGTGATGTGGAAATATATATCCTTAACAATTCCGCAGCTCCTTCTATGTATCCTTCCTGTATCTGATATGACTTTCCAGAAGAAGATCAGTGACTGGCTTAAGCCACATCTGACAGGCCAGGGTAGCAGGAGCAACATCTTGGAATAATGAGCACGAAGCACCCTGAAACTTTATTATTTCCTGTTTTCGGGCATCAAGGAGAATCTTCTCCTTCACCTTGAGAGAGTGTAGCTGTGCTAGAACATCTCCTGGTCTCTGCGGTCCCAATCTATGGACCTGCTCCAGTCTCACCTCAGGATGTTGATCCCCAAGATAGACAAGAACATGCCAACGACAAAGACCTCGAGGTCTGGCCCCTCTGTTCCTTCCCCCAGATCTCTTATTAGTATGTTGTCTCGCTTAGAGTGATTTTCTAAATCTTCTCATTCAAGTATCGCTCCATTGAAACTGGATCGCTGCTGGTCTACATCTGATTCTAGTGGAGTAGGCCACTGTTAATATTCGAGATGCTTTGTCTCAAGGTCTACAGTTTTCTCCTACGGAATCCACATCAGCCTGAAGAGAGGTCAGACGGGCATTAATGTCACTTCTCAGAGTGTCTAGTGACAAGGTGAGATCAGCCTAAAGCTCCTCCTGTAGTTCTTTTTTAAACTCTCGAAGTGAAGCCAGTAGGTCCTCTTTTGTCAGGGCCATGTTGTCTTCTGTACTTGCCTGAGTGGTCCCCATTGGCTGGTAGAGATAGCTAGTAACCCTGTTAGATTGTGCCTTTTTCAGTGGCATAGAAACAGTCTAAGCTCCCTCGGCTATATAACCCAGGTGTAGATCAGCTGACCCACCTCAAACTATTTAAAGATTTCATCCAGAGAACTTCCCAAAAGACGTGGGTCTCTAGTAACTGGATGTCTCCCCGAATGCCAATGGCGTCTCACTTGGTAGGACAGCCGAAGTGCAGTGGCTGCTACTGGTTAGTCCATGGGTGTATTTTCCAATTTTTCCCCCTTCGCACCCTCAGAGACTCACTAATCGAGGCAGTACCATGCTTATAGATATCGGCCAGACTGAGTGACTGCCCCACTATAAGCCCAGCCTCTTTGCACCAAGTAGCAGCCATCTGTGAGGGGCGGTAGGTAGCGGGTCAATATTGAGGAAATTAATCAGCTCCCTAGCAAACCAGAATTTGATCCCACATGTCTACCAGGGGACTCTGGGATCAAAACAGCCTCATTCATGTGTCTACACAGCCAGGGGGTTAGTACCTTAAACAGCCCTTCATTCCCTGGGAAGGGGGGCCATCACTTCACTTCCTCAAGCGGTCCAGGTAGAACTATGTCATTTATTCAGCTATCATGAGTCAAAGTTCCGCAGACGTAGATTATAGAGCTCCCCAGGCTGTAATTGTGGCGTGGGCCCCTTCACTTGTTAGCTGCTTTGCCTCTCCCCTATCGTCCTGATCTCTGATCGGCAGATGTTTTTCCCTGTGGGAGCTTCAGGAGCGCCTCATGGATGGAACCATCTTGAAGTCCGGCAGATACGGTTGCGGTATCTTTCAAGCTCCGCTAAGCAGATCCAGCAGGACTGACCTTCACTCCTAGGCTCCTCGATCTTGATAGTCCGTGACCGGACCCAGGCGCTCTCTGGGACTTTACACCTGTGTTGGTGCTAGTTACACTTCTCTGCTGGCGCCATGACACCTCCGGTGCCACGCCTTCCGTCTGCTGTTCTCCAGCTTTGCGAGTCAATCGCAAAAGTAGGGCCAGCTCTCAGATCGTCCTCGGTGTGCCCACTGGTAAGCCCCTCAGATTTCAGCTACTCCTAAGTCTTTTGCATGCCTGAAAGCAGTGATTTTGTGCAGTGAAGAACAGAGCAGAGAACTGTTTTGCAGTTGCTTTACTTAATTGAAGTCCATCAGATTCTGGGGATCGCTACTCGATTTACTTATGGAAGAGGGATGGATAAACTGCCAAAAATTCATCTCTGCTTTTCACAGCTGGTTGGTTGTGGGGGATTTCCTTGAGAGGAAGCCACTTGTTTGTGGTATGTTGCCAAACTAGACAAACCACGCCACATTCTATATCTGTAACCTGTTTGTTGGGTAAAACAATTTCTAACATTCAATAGTGAGGTGCCTAGCTGTTGTTGAAGAAAATGGAAACCAGTACCTTTGCTATGTGCTAATTCCATGATGGCTGTGTACATGTTAATATTTGTGTTTTCCCACAACTTCTTTCAAGTCAAAAGCTTGTTCACAATGCCTTTAATGTCTGTGGTGAATTCTTAATTTATAGAAGTGTAAACCCAATGCCATATGAATTAGGGGTTCTTAATCTGTACTCAGTCTAAAAAAAGGATATCTAATTTAGGTCAAGGAGAGCAAGCAAAATGTAAATGAATCAATACTTCTCTAAAAGTACAAATAGCGAAATATAGCCAGATAATAGAAAATGTAAGACCAAATAAGCATTGCATAAAATAAGCTTAATAGTTGTGTATGCATTTGCTCTACATTGTGCTTCTGAGAATTATTTTCTTATTTTGTTAACGTCCCATAAACACTGCTACGAAAATATCTGCCATGTTTTCTGCTTATCATGAACCGTTGTTGAAAAGAAAGATATGCTATCACTATTTGGTATCGTTTATTAGTTCATTTATTACAAAATATAATTTTTAATGGTAAATACACTGAATTGTAATACCTGGGTCAGTTTAATTTTGTTACAGAAGATATTTTGACTGACTCCTTTTGATGCTGATTTTCAGGGATCTGTAGAGCGTATCACAAATCCTTTCCCAGTGCCTTCTTTGCCAAATGGTAACTCCAAGCCAATGAGACCTCAGCTTAAGTTTGATGAAAAGTAAGGGTTCTTTTTTCTTTCTTAAAGAATATTGTTAATGCATGTGTAGTTGCAACAGTTTTTTGTATAACCGGACAACTGGAGGTGTAGTTGTAGCAAAAGCGTCTGATGCATCTCTTTCTCCTCCTATACTTTTTCTCTTTTTTAGGTTATATCCAGCAGAGCATTATCTAAAGGAGGCAAAAAAGCTGAAGCACAAAGCAGATGTTATGGTAAGCTGATAAACTGATACAGCAAAGGTTGATAGTTAGTGCATTTTTGTTGCTTTACCTGAATATTTGCAACCAAAATCGTGAAGGTTAGTCTAGTTGACTGATGTTTAATATATTTCAATGCTTTATCAAGTAGGTACCTCACCTCTTTCAGCAGTGCTTCTTTGCAATTTTTGTTTATGCTGTTGTTTATGCTGCTATCACATTTCTTGGTGAGACTATACATTACTGTTTTTGATTGGCTTTTATATTTGTTATGTCCATATGGACGTATAATTTGGTACATAGTTATGAGGTTACTTCAGTGCATATGGTACTCTGGCCCACAAGACATTCATACAAAGATTATATGTTCTGTAACATGTAAGACTTGACTCAGATTGGTCTTCAATTTGTTCGGCTCTCAAAACAATTGTATTGGATTGTAAATCATGCAAAAACATAGTCTTGTGCTGCACAAGAGCATATATCACACTTTTGAATAATATCGTACTTTAATAGCAAAGTGGTTCATGCTACAAATGTATCTGCTGAAGCAGAATAACCCTGTTTCATATTAAGTCTGTGACTTTTGGACATATTACTTCACAGGATCAGTATTAGTAATTGCCTTGAGTGAGCTTTACACATTGTTGGATACAGGCGGTGTTGTAGCCCTAGTTCTTTAGGACTTGGTTGTGGCCTTCGACACAGTCCACTTGGACCCCATTTTATAGTCCCTGGTTGGCACCATCTCAGATTTGAAGCTAAGCTAGAACTCATCCTTGACTTGTACTATAAAACAATTGGTATGCCAGGTCTCTAGCAAATTCCGGAGAAACTGTTAGAGCACTTATTTACAAGACCTAGCTTGCTCCATTTACCTGCTTCTTTGCTTTAAGCAATATGTAAGATAAGAGAACCTCCTAAGATTTACACTGAGTGCCGCATTCCTCTAAACGTTAGGTTAATCATGTGGAATGGATCCCTAATGCACAGATGCCATAAAACCATAAGAGATAGCTGCATCTGGATTGAGTGATGCACACCTTGTAGGTTATTACTGAATGCTTCCTGACTTCTAGATAGCCATGAGGCAATTGGAAATATTTTGAATTTTTCGTTAGTCAATTAAATTAAATGGTTGGAATCCTCCTTATTGGAGACTGGTTTTAATAAAGATGAATATGGCTGCAAGTGGAAGCCCATTGTCCTGATGACTGAATTATTGTGTAGGATTGTGTTCCTGGGACCGAGAAAGAGGCGAATGTGCTAGAATTTTTTTTTTTACTGGATTAACATGCTGTGCATTTTTCCACTGAGAAGTGGGTGGGGCTAAAATTGTCTTTTTTTTTTAGTGTGTCTTCATCGCCCTTTTGGTGCTGTGTCTCTCCCTTATGATGTCATACGTACACCCAGGAAGCACCATTGTGTGCTTGCCAACTTTAAATCCTTTTTTCTACCATTGGATCTGGATTCAGTGATGGAGCTCCTGGACAGACCGGAGTAGAGAAAGTGTTTTTTTGAGAAAAATCATAGAACTACTGAATAAACAACGTTGAACACAGAAGAACAACGAAGGTCCCTGAAGGTGGTCACCTGTTTTATACCGAAGATATTGGGGTTTTTAACCCTAACTGACCATGAGATCCCTCGACTGCATAGCTGAAGAATGCTAGTAGGGCATGGAACATGGCATTGAGGTTCAGCCCTAAGTGTCACCACAAGTTTGCACAAAATGATAGCCATCAAGTATGTAATTTGTGTCTGCAAAAGGCTAACGCCAGAGGGATGCAATGCCTGTGTAGAGTTCCAACCTAAATCCCTCGAAACAAGAGAAAAGCAGAGCTTGGAGACTGCTCCTTGGCACAGGCCCAGAAACAGACTCTTTAGGCAGAGGAGACAATGAGGATGATGCAGTAATGGCTCAGCTGAACGATTCTGCCGCTGAGACATTAGGATCAAGAGTGGAAAGGCAAAGAAAAAGCAATTGTTGAAAGATGCCCCAAATCAGGAGACAGAAGGTATCAGGGAAAATCGGGCATGGAGCCGAAGGGGTTAGACTCCAAAATCAAAGAGCCCACTTTGATCTCGAAGGCAGCGGAACCAAAACAATGGCCCAAAGAACCCCTCCGATCGAAACAAAAGAATACTGCAGGAGGTAAACCCTCTGCCTCAGCCCTGAAAGGGGACTGGAAGCATGGGAGGAAGAAGTTTTCCTGTGAGGGGGCGCTTAAGCACTGAAAAAGAGACACCGATGGTCAACAACACAGAGGAAACATTACTCGGTGTCGAAATGAATAAGATGCACTTCGAGACTAAAATGGAGGCCTTAATCAGAAGGGGGAGTAGGCTTCTTCTTTGACCGGGAAAGCTTATACACAGTACTAGAAAGGGAAAACATCTTCCTAGGAGCCAGTCTATTACTCGAGACAGGAGAAAGCCTTCCCCATAGAGAGAAGGGTCCAAGCATTAGCACAAGATGTTTGCCTGTCCCGGAAGGGGCTAGCTGTGGCTGTGAGTAGGGAAGGTAATGGACATGAGGGTGTGCATACCACTCGTACCAAATGCCCGGCTTCACAAGAGACTTGGCCAGGAATGGCTGCAGAGACACTTGTCACACGCAACAGGGAGTTGGGAAGATTTAGTGATTGTAACTGAGAGATTGCTCAAGGAAATGCAATGGTGGAACAGGAAGAGAATCCCAATAGGCAGATCTTTCAGGCACCAACTTCCATGGTCACCATCATGAAAGATGCATCCCACATGGAGTGGGAAGTACACATGACCAGACTAAACATCAGGGGCTTATGGAGTCCAGGGGACACTGTGGAAACACATAAACATCCTACAGCTCAAGATGTGTATCTAGCCCTTAACCCCTTCCACGCATGGCTTATTCCCCTGCAGTGTGGGGGTGAGGGGCCGCGCGCGGCGCCGCTGTATTCATGACGAGTCCAGCTCATCATGCTGCACAGTGGAGCTGTGCTCATGACGAGCTGGACTCGTCATGACTCCTCCCACTCCTTTAGAACGCCCGCACAGGTGGAGAATTTGCCGCGCATGGGAGGGCCGCGGCAGTTATGAAGAGCTCAGCTCATCATGAGCACACTCCACTGTGCCTCATGACGAGCTGAGCTCGTCATAAGCATGGAAGGGGTTAAAGCCTTCCATTCACAGCTGAGGGGCAAGGTCAATACACAGATAACACTACAATAATGTTCTCCGTCAACAAATATGGGGTGAAGATCACTCATGCTATTCACCCAAGCACAGGAGATATGGACGGACATGGGTACTGCAGAGGAACATACCACTAGTGACAGTCTATCTACCAGGAGTGGAAAACACAGAAGCAGACAGAGTAAGCAGGCATGAACAGGAAGTAAATGCACAGCTATTATGCCAGGTCTTCAGGAGGTGGGGAATGCTGTACATGGTCTGTTGGCAACAGGACAAAATGCTAAATGTCAAGACTTCACACCCACGTACCAAAGCTGCTGAAGAATTCCTTATAAATAGAATGGTCTGGTAGATTTGCAACCACCTTTCTATTGATTCCTCTGATCCCCCTAGTGGCAGACAGGTGTAAACAAGCTATCGTGACCCTCATCCTATTCATGCCAATATTGGCCCGACAAGCATGGTTATCCGACCTAGTGCAGATTACGCAGGGAATTGTGATGCCACTGTCAACATGACAGGACATTCTAGCCATGGAACAAGGCAAAGTGTTCCACCAGGAACCCAAAACACTCAAGTTGGCAGCATGGCCCCTGAAGACATAGGGTTTGGACACCTCATGCTGCCCAACAGAATCATGAAGGTTCTTAAAGAAGCAAGAAGGGTAATGACACGGAGATATTACTCCTAAAAATCGACTAGATTTAGAAAGTGGTGCACAGACCACAAGACACAGACTAAGGCAGAGGACGCCATAGTCCTAAAATATACCACACACTCACTGGAAAGTGGGCTCTGCTACTCAATGCTAAAGGTACACAAGAGGTGTCATAAGAAGGAGTTTCTTCCAAATGCTGGTAGTCAAAACTTTCCTGAAAGGGGCTAAAAGCCTAGCACCAATAAGAGCAGCATCCAAACACATATGAAAACGTAACCTGGGTCTAACACAACTGAAGAAGCAACCCTTTGATCCCACGCGTAGCGCAGGACTCAATTTCTCACCTTAAAACTGGAATTTCTGATAGTTGTAACATCGCTGCACAGGGTTAGCAAACTACTGCCACTAACAGTGCAGAACCGTACATCCAAGCACACAAGGATAGTGAAGAAATGAGAAATAATCCCCAAATCCTACCAAAGGTGATGTCACACTTCTATGTAAACTAGGCTGTAGACCTCCTGGAGTTCATGCAATAGCCTAAGTGGCAAGCAGAGCGCACACTGCTCATACTGGCTGCCTCGTCCTGGAGGGCTATGATGCATGAAAGAAGCAAAATCAATAAGGGCGACCAACCAGTTCTTTGTCTCATTTACCCAGGCCACTAAGGGATCACCAGTTGCTAATGCAAACATAAAGTTGACAGTTCAGTCAGTACAAAGGTGCCACACTGCAGCTGGTGTGTTGCTTGGGAGAACATCACAGGTGTGCTCCATCGGAAAGAAAGGGGCAAAACTTGCCTTCATGTCTAATGTCTCAATCAACATCTGCAGAGAGGAGAAAAAGACAGGGTTTGGATCCACCCTTTAGATAGCAGAATAATGCGATATCAATCTAGAAAGTCTTCGAGCTGCAAAACTACTCCTACAGGTAAGTTAACAGTTTGTTGAGATTGTGGTGAGCCTGATCAAATCTCCCTCATCTGCACACATTCCCATTCCAAAAGGGGGGCTTACTGATTCCCTATTCTGCCTCTTTCGACATATTGATAGGTTTAGGATGAACTCTCCCAGAATCCTTGCTTTCCGCTGCATGCTGATCTCTAGTCTCCTCTACCGTATAAAGCATATTTTGCTAACCCACTTTTTAAAAATTATTTAGCATTTTGTCATTGCAATTTTAAGTTTGACCTGGTGACATGTACATTTGTAGATTTGTTTACTTAGGCATGTTGATTTTGAGGTATATTGTTTTTATTAACTGGACAAATGCATTATGTTATTTTTACATATTTGGTTTCCTCAACCGCGCTTGCGTAGAAGTAACCTCTTTGAAGGCTTTGCACATTAAATTGTTCAGCGGTTTGAGTTGCTTAATGCTGAACTTTTATCTTTTTAACAGTCTCACAAGGTTGGAAAAGCATTTAACTACTTAGATGCTGCCCTCTCCTTCATGGAGTGTGGGTCTACAATGGAGCCAGACACGACAGCACCAAAGTCGGCCTACACCATGTTTGCCGAAACTGTGGATCTCATTAAGTGAGTGAGAAGACAATGTTGTAGTTTGTTTAGAACATAGCGCTGTCACCTCAATGAGCCATGTCATACAGTCTCTCTGTGCTGGTCATCTAGTAACATGCCACGTTTTACATTTAACAACAATACGAGGGCACTGCAATTTTGATTTGTTGAATTTTGGAGTTATTCCAATACGAATGGGTACTTCAGAATGCCCAAAAAAAAGTAAGGATGATATGTGATTATTTCATACAAAAAAGTAATGAAATATGTCAACCACAACATCGATACTCTATGGTCATGTTTTATTTTTGGAGCATAAATAGTTTGTTTAGTAGTAAACATGCATTATAAATTTGGTGCTGAAGAACTATAGCAGAAGTAAAAATGAAATAACAAATGCCTTAATGGAAGAAAGTTAATCTGATCAAGACTGTTAGTTGTAGATTCCTTACCTTAGAATTTCCTGCAGGCGTCAGTCTGGATCCAGAGATTTTTTTCTTCAGCAGTACCCCTACGTGTCATTAGTTGGCGTCCGTTGGCTCTCCATCGTGGGCTCCGGGATGACATTGCGGGACCGACATAGACGCCGCCCATGCGCGCTGACTTCATTTCCTTCTTTTTCCATGCCAACCTAAGCGTAGATCCAGAGAGAGCTACCCCTTAGCCGTTTTTGGCTAGTCTTTTTCGACTTTTGTCAACTTCTTTTTTGCATTTTTTGAACTCCTGGTGCATCGAGGAATGTTCCAACGTCGGATCCCCTTCAAGTCTTGCCGCGCCTGTCTGTGACAGATCCACATCTCCTGTGCCTTTGGTGTCTGAGGCGTGACCATGACCCGAAGTTGTGCTCAGTGTGTAAGGCCGTGAACCCAAAAGGTTTGCGGGATCGGTCCCAAAAGCTGCTGGAGTCCCAACGCTCAGCTCCGCATCGCTCCCATTCTTGTTCGAGGGGAAGGTCTCGAACTGTCACAGAGCCCACACTCCTCGCACTCGAAGTTGTCGGGGAGGTCTTGGGTAAATCAGGAAAACCCAAGAAGTCGAAGAAGAACAAGTGTTCTTGACTTCTCCATATTGGTCGGCCGATCCGATGCAGAATCCAATGCATCGTCTCTTCAAAGCTCAGTCTCTGGTGCCTATTTCCGAGATGGCTCCCCGCCTCCCTACATTTCTGGGAGCTAGAGCTTCTCCTGCCCAAATAAAAATTGTTATGAATCCCTGTACCTCATATTTGGGCAGCCTGGATCCGTTGGCGTGCCTTCGGGCCTGCGGAGTCAGTCGGGGACTTTGACGCCAGCAGCTCTGGCCCCGGCTCCAGAGGGTCCCTGTGGATCAAGGTCACATCCTCATCCCTGAAGTGGACACTGAGCTGGAACTACGTCGGTTCCGATGTGCGAAGAGGCTTTCGTTCCTGCATTTATTCCTGTGGTTCCTCTTGAGCGAGAAGGTGAGGAAGAGGATTGGGGGGGCCACTAGACCCTTTAACTGACCAGCTTGAGGAAGCGGGCTGGCGAATGGACCTGGGTGATGCCAGTGGTCTCAACACGTCCCCTGACACTGGCTTGCTTTTTCCCCCTACTGTGTCAACGGAGGAGGAAGCTTCCCATCCAGTGGTGGTGAGGAGGGCAGCCTGGGTTCCCGGCCTCGAGCTCGCAATGATGGCAGTCACCTCCTCTTCTGGGCCCCTTTTGCCACTCAATGAAGCCCTTGTGGACGTCCTTCTGGGCACTTGGCCCAAATCCAGCACAGGGGCTCATGTGGATAGGACGATTGCCTTCCGCCACCGCCCACTCCAGGCTACCCGCAGTACAACATGGGGGTGGTGATGGACGGAGCATCTGAACCAATCAAACACTTACACCCAGTCAAAAGATCTGGGTTTGATCCATCACCGTTCTTTAGCCCACTCTGCCACCCCAGTTCAGACATGGCAATATGCAAATAAGTCTGACCCTGTGCCTCATGGGAACAGTCCAGCCCGAACTGCCAAGCCATGCCTTTCCTGGACCGGAAACAAGCTTCCGAGGACCGATTTCTGGCATTCCAGCCGTCTTCAGCCCGGCTTGCTTGAATACAGTGGCAAAGTGAGCAAGGGACTCACGTCTGAGCTTACCCTGCCTCACTTATGGTGGCCAAAAGCAGTACAAAATGGGGGTGGTGATGGACGGAGCATCTGAACCAATCAAACACTCACACCCAGTCAAAAGATCTGGGTTTGATCCATCACCGTTCTTTAGCCCCCACTGCCACCCCAGTTCAGACAGGACCTAAAGTTTCCGGGGAATCTTTCCGACTACATCCAGATCTTAAAGGGAGCTGTGCTCTAAATGCAGTGGTGGCTAATGAACCAAGATTGGGTCAGCGGCAGATCCCTCTCCCTTCCCCAACCAGATCTAACAGTGGTGACACAAAAGCGTCACTTCTGGGATGGGGCGGCTACCTGAGAGAGGTGGAGATCATAGGTGTCTGGTCTCCGGCGGAGTCCAGTCTCCATATCAACCTTTTGGAGCTCCGGGCTATCAGACTGCATTCCTTCCCTCTCTCAAGGGGAAAGTGTTTCAGGTGTTCTCTGACAACACCATCGCCATGTGGTACTGCAACAAGCAAGGCAAGCTAGGGTCATGGACCCTTTGTCAAGAGGTTATGTCTTGATGTTCCAGCTCTGGACATGGTTGGAACATCAGGACATAATCCTGGTGGTTCAACACCTGGGGGGCTCTAAAAACGCCAGGGCGGATCAACACAGCCGTTGATGCCGCGTAGATCACGAATGGCGACTCCACCCGGAGGTGGCACAAGTTCTCTTCCAGCGGTGGGGAGAACCTTAGTTAGATTTGTTGAACTCAGAAGGGAACTTGCAATGTCAGCAGTATTGCACTTGGTAGTTTCCAAAGCGTGCTCGCTCTGTGACGCTTTTCATCGCAAGTGGAACTTTGGCCTCCTGTACACCTTTCCGCCTGTTCCACTTATGCCCAGAATGCTGAAGATCATCAAGCATGACCGTCTCCAGTTATTTCTGTAGCTCCAGATTGGGCACGAAGAGTCTGGTACCTCGACCTTCTGAGCAGGGCCATCGATTCTCCAACCAGACTGCTCCTTCGGGATGATCCATCTGTTGCAGAAGCAGGGAGCATGGGAGGGTTCTTCACCAGAACGTGTGCATTCTCCACCTCCTTGAATGGAGATAAATTGGTGGTAGTTGACAGCTTTCGACCTTCCGCCCGAAGTCTAAGATATCTTGGCAAAAGACGTCCCCCCACTAAAATGCTATACACCTGTAGACTGAACACATTTTTGGCATGGTAAGAGCTGTGGACCCCCTTTTTGCTCCTCTTTCCGAGGTCCTTTTGTACAGTCTTTCTTTGATAAGGCAGGCATATACATTGGGCACTTTTAAAGAATATCTTGCAGCTATCTCTGCTTTTCTTTGACTGCCAGATCAGCCCTCTTTATTCAAATCTCCTATTGTTAACTCAAAAGGTGCTTTGTAGTTTTATCTCGATCGCACAAAATATTCCGGGTGGATGATCAACTCTTCATTAGCTATCTCGGTGCCAAGAAATGTTGGGCTGTTGAAAAGCAGACCCACTCCAGATGGATTGTCCTTTGCATCAAAATATGCTATGCTTTGGTGAAGAAGGACCCTCTTGTGGGGTTGCGTTCTCATTCCACCAGAGCAACGGGGGCAACCACGTTGTTAGCACGTGGAGTCCCCACCTTGAAATCTGTCAGCCAGCAACTTGAACAGTCTTGCACACGTTTACCAGATGCTAGTGCCTGGGCAGCCAAGTCCTGAGAGACGGGTACTTTGCCCGTTTGGTCCTCCAGGACTTCCTAGTATGATCTTGGTTCACAGACCCTCCTCTGGGGATGATATTGCTGGGGTAGCTATTTGAAGGTAAGGAATCTCCAACTAATAGTCTCTAGCAGATGGACACGTTACTTACCTACGCTAACGATGTATCTGGTAGGGACATATATTAGATGTTGATTCCTTACCGCCCCACTCATCCTCCCCACTCTGCAAACTGATTTCTAGAGATAGGGACTCCCTTACAGCGCCCTAGTTTTGACGCACCAGTGGTCAGTGTCTTTCATTGCTCTGGGCTTCTGGCATGGAAAGTCATGTTAAGAATTGACGCCAGCATGTAGGTCCTGCAACGTCATCCTGGCGTCCACGACGCCAACAAGGGATTGGAGCCGACCAACACCGCCTAAGGAAATGCAGGGGTACGGCTTAAGAGAAAATCTCCAGATCCAGAATTCGAAGGTAAGAAATCTACAACGAATATATGTCTCTACTAGATACATCATTACCGAAGGTAAGTAACTTGTTCTTGATGTCCTTTGGACCCCACAAAATACATATATACATATATATATATATATATATATATATATATATATATATATATATATATATATATATATATATATATATATATATATATATATATATATATATATATATATATTCACTGAAAAAACCATAGGTTATAGACCATATATAGTTAGGAATTTGCATTTACAAAACCTTGAAAATTCACTGAAAAAAACATAGGTTAGAGACCATATATAGTTAGCTGGACATTTTATTGACATAAAACCAATGAAATTCCATATATAGTTAGTTGCACTAACTATATATCGCGCACCCGCAATCCACTGCTGATGATGTCACATATTACATAATTCATGACATGGTCAGTGACATCACTGATGACATCACTGATGACATCTCAAATGACATCACTGATGACATCATCTAGTGTCTGTGTGTTTTTGTAAAGTTTAAATATGTTTTACATATTGAAGAATGAGTGGATGTATGGAAGACTGAGTGTGTGTGTGGCTGGCTGGGAGGTGTGTGACTCTGTGCATATCAATGTGTACTTGTATCAGTGATTGTATAAGAGAGTAAGTATGTGTTAGTATATGTGTGAAAAAGTATGGTGTTCTGTGTTTAACTGTATAGATGAGGAAATCGAAGTGTGATTGATTCTTCACAGGACTGACTAGGTGTATGAGTGCATATGATAGTGTTGTAATAATGAGTGACTGTATGTATGAGTGATTGTATGGGTGAATGAGTGAATGTGTGTGTAGACGTAGGAATCAGTGAGTGCATATGTAGTAACTGGTATTGGTGTGTCATGATGTCATCAGTGATGTCATTTGAGATGTCATCAGTGATGTCATTTGAGATGTCATCAGTGATGTCATCAGTGATGTCACTGAAGTATGGTGTTCTGTGTTTAACTGTATAGATGAGGAAATGGAAGTGTGATTGATTCTTTACAGGACTGACTAGGTGTGTGAGTAACTCCATGGATGAGTGGCAGTGTGTGAGTGTCTGCATAGGTGTTTGAGTGCATATGATAGTGTTGTAATAATGAGTGACTGTATGTATGAGTGATTGTATGGGTGAATGAGTAAATGTGTGTGTAGACGTAGGAATCAGTGAGTGCGTATGTAGTAACTGGTATTGGTGTGTCATGATGTCATCAGTGATGTCATTTGAGATGTCATCAGTGATGTCATCAGTGATGTCATTTGAGATGTCATGAGTGATGTCATCAGTGATGTCACTGACCATGTCATGAATGATGTAATATGTGACATCATCAGCAGTGGATTGCGGGTGCGCGATATATAGTTAGTGCAACTAACTATATATGGAATTTCATTGGTTTTATGTCAATAAAATGTCCAGCTAACTATATATGGTCTCTAACCTATGTTTTTTTCAGTGAATTTTCAAGGTTTTGTAAATGCAAATTCCTAACTATATATGGTCTATAACCTATGGTTTTTTCAGTGAATTTCATTGGTTTTTTAAAAGCTAATATCTATAGCTGTAAAATATATTCTTTATTACGTGACGTATCACGTAGCCACGTGAGACGCCTCATGACGCGTCGCATAACCGTGACGTATCGGCTCTGCAGCGCAAACAAAACCCGTAACGTAAGCGTGCCGGAGCACGCTTACAGATATATATATTTTTTTTAACCTTAATTAGACAAAATCCACACGTGCACATATCTTGAGGCCTTGCAAAGGCACATCAAACAAACAGTCCCTACAATTTTGCCAAGTTTGCCGGAAATCTATTCCCTTCATTTTTTTTTTACTGTTTCTCTTGGTTTTCCCCTTGTTACGCTTACCGGGACGCTACCCGGTACGCGAACCGGACGCTCCAAAAACACAAGATGGCGGACTCCCGTTACGCTGCCGGTTAGCTGCCCAGTTCGCGTACCAGGAAGCGCCTCTACCGCGAAAAATCGCGGGGGACTTTAATATCCCCCTCATCAATCCTAGGGGGTCAGGAGGGGTTTACCTTGCCCCCTTTCCTTCATTTCCCCCTTCTTTTTTCACCACATCTTGTCTCTCGAACCTACCGAGAGACAAGATGGCGGCCGCTCAGGACTGTTTACAATGTTGACAGCTACGCTGCCGATTAGCTGCCCGGTTAGCTGCCCGGTGAGCTGAGCTGCCCGGTTCGCGTACCGGGACGCGCCTCTACGACGTAAAATCGCAAAAAAAAAATTATTTTTTATTTTTTGCCCCGCGGGGCACTTTAATATCCCCCTCATCAATCCTAGGGGGTCAGGAGGGGTCTACCTTGCCCCCTTTCCTTCATTTCCCCCTTCGTTTTTCACCACATCTTGTCTCTCGATCCTACCGAGAGACAAGATGGCGGCCGCTCCGGACTGTTTAGAAAGTTGACAGACACCGGAGAGCCAATCAGCTTCGCGAAGTTCCGTTACGCGTCAGGTACGCGAACCGGGGCGCTAACCGGAGCGCTGTCACAGATATATATATTTTTTTAAACGTTAATTTCTCAAAATCCACTGGAGCACATATATTGAGACATAGCAAAGGCACGTCGGGCAAACCATATCTACAATTTTGCCAAGTTTCATGTAAATCTATTCAGCCGTTCGAGCTAAAAGTGAGTCCAACCGCCCTATGGAAAAATGAATGTGAAAAACGCGTTTTGGGACCCCCTTTTTGTATCGGCCCCCCCTTGACGAAACCCCCCCAAATTGTCAGGGGCTGCTCAGAAACAAAATGTGCCATTTTCCTGAAAATTTCAGCCAATTCCGTCCACAAACGCCAAAGTTATTAGACATAGAATTTTCAGAAATCCCATAGAGAAAAAATCCTAACTATATATACCCACTGGCTATCGCCAGTAGGTAATATACATATATAAACATATATAATCTGCATATCTATATAAATATAAATGCATGCATACATATACATATATGCATACATATGCATGTTATTTACATGAAAGTTTTAAAAACACTAATAAAAGCAAAGCTAAAAAGCCACCTCATTACAAACAGAATGGCTTTAACTTAAACGAGGGCGAGATCTATTGCATTTTCAATGCTTGTTTACTTTGGTTCTATCAAGAAGGCATTCAGATGTGTCACACATTTGCCATAAATTCTGAATGTTAGCACTCTAGTTGCTCATTAGATCACTGTAGTAAAGCTAGTGCTCACCAGGGAAGTCTGCTGCTAATCATGGTTTGCAGCCATTTTCCCGCATTTATTATCCCGCAGACTTTCAGTCCGCATACCATTATCCCGCAAGGTCATTGACCTCGCATACCATTATCCCGCATTTTTTCAAAACGCATGTGCATTTATCGCGCATGCCTTTACAAAGAATTACGTTTTAAAGGCATGTATGGTAAATTCATTTGCGTTGTGAAAACCACGATGACGAGAGAGGTAAGTGGGTTTGTGTTAATTTTTTCGTGGGTTAGTGATTGTGTAGTGTAGTGTTGTGTTAGTGTAGTGTAGAGTTGTGGTGGTTGTTTAGTGTAGGGTCATGCAGGGGGTAGTGTTTTAGGGTTTAGGGTTGTGTTGTAGTGTTTGCGTAGTGTAGGGTCATGCTGGGGCTAGTGTTTTAGGGTTTAGGGTAGTGTTGTAGTGTTTGCGTAGTGTAGGGTCATGCTGGGGGTAGTGTTTTAGGGTGTAGAGTAGTGTTGTAGTGTTTGCGTAGTGTAGGGTCATGCTGGGGGTAGTGTTTTAGGGTTTTGGGTAGTGTTGTAGTGTTTGCGTAGTGTAGGGTCATGCTGGGCGTAGTGTTTTAGGGTTTAGGGTAGTGTTGTAGTGGTTGCGTAGTGTAGGGTCATGCTGGGGTGTAGTGTTTTAGGGTTTAGGGTAGTGTTGTAGTGTTTGCGTAGTGTAGGGTCATGCTGGGGGTAGTGTTTTAGGGTTTAGGGTAGTGTTGTAGTGTTTGCGTAGTGTAGGGTCATGCTGGGGGTAGTGTTTTAGGGTTTAGGGTAGTGTTGTAGTGTTTGCGTAGTGTAGGGTCATGCTGGGGGTTGTGTTTTAGGGTTTAGGGTAGTGTTGTAGTGTTTGCGTAGTGTAGGGTCATGCTGGGGGTAGTGTTTTAGGGTTTAGGGTAGTGTTGTAGTGTTTGCGTAGTGTAGGGTCATGCTGGGGTGTAGTGTTTTAGGGTTTTGGGTACTGTTGTAGTGTTTGCGTAGTGTAGGGTCATGCTGGGGGTAGTGTTTTAGGGTTTAGGGTAGTGTTGTAGTGTTTGCGTAGTGTAGGGTTGTGCTGGGGGTAGTGTTTTAGGGTTTAGGGTAGTGTTGTAGTGTTTGCATAGTGTAGGGTCATGCTGGAGGTAGAGGTTTAGGGTTTAGGGTAGTGTTGTAGTGTTTGCGTAGTGTAGGGTCATGCTGGGGTGTAGTGTTTTAGGGTTTTGGGTAGTGTTGTAGTGTTTGCGTAGTGTAGGGTCATGCTAGGGGTAGTGTTTTAGGGTTTAGGGTAGTGTTGTAATGTTTGCGTAGTGTAGGGTCATGCTGGGGGTAGTGTTTTAGGGTTTAGGGTAGTGTTGTAGTGTTTGCGTAGTGTAGGGTCATGCTGGGGTGTAGTGTTTTAGGGTTTTGGGTAGTGTTGTAGTGTTTGCGTAGTGTAGGGTCATGCTGGGAGTAGTGTTTTAGGGTTTAGGGTAGTGTTGTAGTGTTTGCGTAGTGTAGGGTCATGCTGGGGGTAGTGTTTTAGGGTTTAGGGTAGTGTTGTAGTATTTGCGTAGTGTAGGGTCATGCTGGGGGTAGTGTTTTAGGGTTTAGGGTAGTGTTGTAGTGTTTGCGTAGTGTAGGGTCATGCTGGGGTGTAGTGTTTTAGGGTTTTGCGTAGTGTTGTAGTATTTGCGTAGTGTAGGGTCATGCTGGGGTGTAGTGTTTTAGGGTTTAGGGTTGTGTTGTAGTGTTTGTGTAGTGTAGGGTCATGCTGGGGGTAGTGTTTTAGGGTTTAGGGTAGTGTTGTAGTGTTTGTGTAGTGTAGGGTCATGCTGGGGGTAGTGTTTTAGGGTTTAGGGTTGTGTTTGTGTAGTGTAGGGTCATGCTGGGGGTAGTGTTTTAGGGTTTAGGGTAGTGTTGTAGTGTTTGCGTAGTGTAGGGTCATGCTGGGGTGTAGTGTTTTAGGGTTTTGGGTAGTGTTGTAGTGTTTGCGTAGTGTAGGGTCATGCTGGGGGTAGTGTTTTAGAGTTTAGGGTAGTGTTGTAGTGTTTGTGTAGTGTAGGGTCATGCTGGGGGTAGTGTTTTAGGGTTTAGGGTTGTGTTGTAGTGTTTGTGTAGTGTAGGGTCATGCTGGGGGTAGTGTTTTAGGGTTTAGGGTAGTGTTGTAGTGTTTGCCTAGTGTAGGGTCATGCTGGGGTGTAGTGTTTTAGGGTTTTGGGTAGTGTTGTAGTGTTTGCGTAGTGTAGGGTCATGCTGGGGGTAGTGTTTTAGGGTTTAGGGTAGTGTTGTAGTGTTTGTGTAGTGTAGGGTCATGCTGGGGGTAGTGTTTTAGGGTTTAGGGTAGTGTTGTAGTGTTTGTGTAGTGTAGGGTCATGCTGGGGGTAGTGTTTTAGGGTTTAGGGTAGTTTAGTTGTTTAGTGTATGCTAAAGGCATATTCGTTCTAAAAGTTTTCGTTATTTTAATTTGCGGCCTAATAGTACATGCAGGATTTTTTTTGCGGACTGATGGTATGCGGGATTTCGTCATATATTCGCTAATCATACTTTCTATGGCAAAATGAACCCCCTCATTTTGTTCCTTTTTAAATTAAATGTTTTAAGAGTTACCACTTTATTCCAATCAAGATGGCTTCAGGTGTGCCATACCTTTGTAATAAGTAGGACTGTTAGCACTCTAGTTGTTCTTTAGAACACTCTGGGACATTCTGTCATTGGGCTATAGTTGGGCTACATCTGGCTGATATTTGGGCTACATTTGGTTTTTTTTGTCTCTGGTGGCCATCTTTGGGCTACATTGGGCTACATTGGGCTACATTGGGCTACATTTGGGCTCCAACATATATATAGCCCAATGTAGCCCAATATATATTTTTCAAACTTAATTTTCGTAAAAACCACTGGAGCCTATATCTTGAGACATAGCAAAGGCACATCGGGCTACCAGTCCCTACAATTTTGCCAAGTTTGGTGTAAATCCATTCAGCCGTTCGGGCTAAAAGTGAGGCCAACCGCCCTATGGAAAATTGCATGGGAAAAACATGTTTTGGGACCCCCCTTTTTTCTCAGCCCCCCCTTGACGAAACCCCCCCAAATTTTCAGGGGCTGCTCAGAAACAAAATGTTCCATTTTCCTGAAAATTTCAGCCAATTCTGTCCTCAAATGCCAAAGTTATTCGACATAGAATTTTCAAAAATCCCATAGGAAAAAAATCCTAACTATATATACCTACTGGCTATCGCCAGTAGGTAATATGTATATATATATATATATATATGTGTGTGTGTGTGTGTGTATGTATATATATGTGTGTATATATATATATATGTGTGTGTGTGTATATATATATGTGTATATATGTGTATATATATATGTATATATATGTGTGTGTGTGTATGTATATATATGTGTATATATATATATGTGTGTGTATATATATATATATGTGTGTGTGTGTATATATGTGTGTATATATATGTATATATATATATATATATATATATATATATATATATATATATATATATATATATATATATATATATATATATATATATTTAAATGTCATGTAGCTGTAGATTAGGATCTTTGTTTCCTTTTAGTAAGAGACACATTTTGTGGCGAAGATCACCAGAAGAAAAAATCTAAAGGTCAATTTCTCAACCTGACTTCTCTTCGAGTCGCTTATTTCAAGTGAATTACTGTGCTTCTCCACACGAAAATCCCCTCAGAGAACAAAACACACCAGTTTCTGTTCTGTGAGCTTTTTTGATCAAGACTACTAGGCAGCGCATGCACATTGTGGGCTTACCAAGAACATACAGTGGCTTGGAACCCTTCATTGCTTACTATTAGTTGGTTTTCCTGTCACTCATTTGCCTGCTTTTTATTGGTGCCCCAGATTGTCAGTCTTGTGTTTGCCCCTCACATGGGGCATAGCCTTCTCTTTTGATTGGCTGGCTTCTAAGCCTCCACTGCTTGCCTATTATGCACCACTTGTCCAGAAAAGGACATACATGACTGAGGCAAGAGCATAAGATTGGGAGGTGCGAGGACTGTCCAACGTGCGCAAAGGTATTAGGAGCTAGAGTCACTGCTTCCCTGTTGGCAGATAAGCAACGCCGGTTGCTCGTATTTAATTATAGATGTCTGAGCAGCATCCACCACCCACTTATCTGCCATCAGCGAAGCAGTGACTCTAGCTCCTAATGATAATGCTGAACAAAGTAAAGTGACACAATATGGCACTCTACAAGACCCCTGGCATGATTGAAATTGTAAACTGCAATTTAGCCTTGGTGTTATGACAGTAGTAATCTGCCTGTATCGAATATAATAATTGATGTGTACACATTTGAGTGTGGTGTGGCTCCAGCTTTAAAATCAATATGTGAGGTTGGGTCGAGAACAATGCAGTAAATTACCAACTTACATCATAACCCAAGTTGATGCAATCTAGGTACTGCTGCACTCCTCAAAGAAAGCCAGAAGGGCAAACTCAACCCGAATGGCTAAAATTATAACTCAAATGTGACTCCCAAGTGGGCATATAAACGGCAGACAATTAAAGCGACATATAATGTCCGAGTCAAATGCAACGAAGAGTAGTTGAACAAGTGTCCCTGATGTCCCTTCTCAACCTCAACTTTCAAGAGACAATCCTCCCGTTGAACCTCCCACAAACACAGTTGCAAAAGATTATCACGTTAAAATAAGAAATAAATACACAAAATTGTGAAATGAGTGTTCGACAACAGCAGTGACCCTACCCCACCCACGTGAAAAAACTAAAAGGAAATATATAAAAGCAGCAGAATATTCTTCTTGCAGCTTAAAACGCTGGAACTGGGCTCATAGGGCGTGAGGAGCAAGCCCAATGTAACTGAAAAACGGGAATGTTACAAATGAATATACAATTCCTCATTCGAGTTCAGACCATTAGGGATCTTACTTTTAAGCAAATAATGTAACAAGACTCGAGTCTATGCAATTTAAGTTCCCTGTTTCCACCCCTTATGTGATTAGGGACTGAATCAATTGGATAATACACTAGATTTGCACTGTTGCCTCCATGTACATCATTAAAGTGTCGTGCAACAGGATATGTCTGGTCTTATCCTTGCCAATTGCTCTAAAATGTTGAAGGATCCTTATGTGGACCATAAGTTTAGTACTGCCCACATAGCGTTTGGGACAAGAACATTGGAGCACGTACACCACATACTCACTCCTGCAATTGAGTGAATGACTGATTTTCAAAGTGGTGTTACTCAGAGGACTAAATACCTCACTGATGTTTTGGTCGATGGTACATGCCTTATATTTGACATTTATGGAAGCCTGGGGGCGGTGCTAGCCAAGACTCTGATTTGGCCATTTCCTGACTACTGAAACACAGTTCTCCCCTCATGGATTTAGTCCGCCTAAATGATAGGAGTGTATGTTTGGGCATAGAAGGTCCAATAGACGGATCGCTACGAATCAGATACCAATGTGAGTGAAATATGTCCCTGACTCTCTGATGTTGGTGTTATATCCCGTTATCATTCTCACAGAGCCCTGTGAGTTAGATTTGGTCTTAGTTTTACTGGGTTTGAACAACAGTGCATATGTATGTGTGTATGTGTATGTATGTGTATATGTTTATGTATGTATATATGGGTATGTATGTATGGGTATATATCCATGTATATATGGGTATATATATAATAACAACAAAAGAGTGACTGAAAAGGCAACCTGAGAGCGGTCGCACTGAGCAACAAAAGAAGATCAACATAACCAGTGTTTTTTTAAATGAACCCTCACTCACCGACCTGGTCGGTGACATGCTTCATCATAGGGTTCCACCAGAGAAGCCAAATGCTTCCCTGGTGTGCTTCCACGCCTGGTTTACAGCTGAGCGGGGTGTTCAAAAGGCATGTGTGCGCGCATCTGATGCAAGTGACACACGCCTTTTGAACACCCCGCTCCACTGTAAACCAGGTGTGGAAGCACACCAGGGAAGCATTTGGCTTCTCTGGTGGAACCCTATGATAAAGCATGTCACCGACCAGGTTGATGAGTGAGGGTTCCTTTAACAAACACTGGTTATGTTGATCTTCTTTTGTTGCTCAGTGCGACCGCTCTCAGGTTGCCTTTTCAGTCACTCTTTTGTTGTTGTTTTATATTGACTTACAAGGGGGGTACAACAGTGCCTGCCTCCCTCTCTCTTGTTGTTATTTATATATGGGTATATATATGCATATATGTGCGTATATATATGGGTGTATATATGTATTTGTGTGTGTGTTTAAAAAATGTGTGTATTTATGTTGAAAAAAAAAGGGTAAAGCAAAATTATTGTTTGGTTTGTTTACAACTCCTCAGCATTTGTTTTTTAAAATCTCAGCAACGACCTAAAAACACAGTTAACGCGTCATTACATTTGACTTTTAGGTTGTGTTATTTATTGGTATAAATATTGTGAGGTCATAAGCTTTGCATTTGGTGCTCAAGTTATAGTTGGCATGGCTATTGTGTGAGTTATGGATTCAGATCCTGTCAGTGTTTTTTCGGTTTTAATTTGTAACCTTAATTGCACTATAACTGTAGTGTTTAATTTTTTTTTAATATACATTGAAGTATTATAACCAAATCAAACCATAGCTTCATTTTAACTTTATTTCTTTTGGGTAAATTTGTGTTTTTTGCTCCTGTAGCACAGCCAGGATTTCCCTGCACCCTGCTCACTGAAGACAGCCACCCTAAGCTGGGTACAGGTTTTAGCCTTGTGCAACATGGTTAGTCCAGGACATGGCCAGAGGCCAAACCCTCTGTGGGTAACCAACCCCTTTTGGCTGTGCACTGGTGTTTTGGGCATAGGGCCTGGCCTTCATGCCCTGCACCCAACCCTTCATTGCCTCCACTGACTTTTTTGGCAGTGCACAGTGGGGGTGACCACAGGGATGGACTAAGACCAAGCTTGGCTCCCATAACACCAAGTGGCCAAGTGCAGCAGTAGTGCAGTGAATAATTTTCCTATATTTTTTCAGGATTTATGAATCCTACGCTGGGCTCACAAATCCTGGACTCTCTCTGGTTTTGCAGTATACAGGAAGGGCCCATGATTCACAAACACAGCATTGAAATTGTGAATCCTGCATTAAAAATTGTTTTGCTATTTTGTTTACAGGGGCTCTCTGACAAGCCCGCCAATGTTGGCCACAAGGTTATGGTATGTTTAACCTGTGCCATTATGCTGTTTTCCTTTTTATTTTACCTAACATAGTGCTCAGTGCATCATGTTGTGTATTGGCAGCTGCAACAGAATTTGTTTAGGTGACAGTCACCCAATCAGATGTCGGTGGATTCACTAATTCAAACTTAGTGAGGAGGTAAAAAGCTTACTAGTCCAGTGGTGTGTGTTTAGTTTTTCAATTGGATTTGCAAATCCTCTGTGGGTTCACAAATCTATGGAGGATCCACAAATCAACAGTTCCAGTAGCTGGAACTTTTAACCTCCTCATGCCCAGACAGGAACACTAAATTAACTCTAATTGTTGAAAAACTACTGAGTAGACTTGCACCCAACCAAGGAAAAGTCACTTCCTTGAGAATGTGCCAAGTTTGGAGTAATTCTGTTCAACCATTTTTTTCTGTCTCGAGGAGCAAAGAATTCTAGGGAGTTAAAATGAGAGATGTCACTTTTGGGATCCTCCTATTTTTAGGCCCCTCACTTAAAGGATCTGCATGAAACTCACCATGAAGAACCAACAGTACACACGTACCTTAAAAAAAGGTTCATGCAGATTTATTGAATAGTACCTGAGTAATTAGGAAAACAAAAAATGCCCTTTCTGAAGACAGTTTCACATAACCAAAACTAAAGAGGCACTATCGCCCTCTGCAATGTATATGTATGTGGACTTTAGGCCAACCCTCTTCATCCACTGCTTTGTTAAATTCTAAGCAATGGGTCAGCCGCCTTCTGCCATTTGCTCCCTTGCACTGAGTGACCGTATTTTTCCTCATCATGCTTGCACATCTGCCTAAAAAGAAGATGCAATTTAGCTGGTGGGCCCACAGTTTAGCAATGTGGTTTTAATTTCCATTCATCTTTTCTTTTTTTCGTCATCTCTGTGCATTTATATTTCTGCTTAAAATAAATAAGACAACTGTATAGAAAGATTATTATAGCTCCTGTAAGTACACTCGCCTGAAAGTAAGCGCCCCCCTTCTGTTCTATGAAAATGAAGGGCGATGGTTTTAAAAATAAATGTAAACTTATTATTGAATTCACATGGCTGCCAGGTGTAGGCAATGGCATGTTTTATGTTTTTTAGTTTCTTATTTGTATTTTTGTGGCCTTCACTTGCAGTAAAAATGTTAAAAAGAATCGCTGCATTAGCTTGCTCAAGCTAGCCGTATTGGCTTTGCCAATGCTTATTGCTTTCCTGTACAAACATAAAAAGAATAGCATACCAGAATATCCCACTACAACATACAATGAAGACAATTCTGTTGTATGTCATATTATAAAAAATGATATGATAATGTTGGGTTTTGTACAATCTTAAAATGCCTTGAGTAGGTTATATTGACTTTCGTACACTACCAAAAAACACACACACTCATACAAAAAGCGGTGGTTTGGCACATATTACGCTGGGAGGATGGGATGGATTCCTGGAAAATATGATGCATAATTTGTATGATAAGATGATCAGAGTAATACTAATGGTAGAAGATACAGTACACATGCTTATTACAAAAATCCATTCGAATTGTACTCTCCCCCAGCTAATTAGTCTTTAGGCATAGCATCATACTCAAATAAGATTGCATCAAAAAGCTGCTTCAGAAGTAAAGAAATATCATACCACTGCTTTAGAGAAACTGTTGTAAGATAATGCAGTTAAGAAAGAAAGAACAAAAACAAACTTAGTAACCTATCTTGAAAACACATTCAGCAGAGCCCAAGTACAGGTGCATTCAGACAAACAAATGCACTATCTTTTATGTGATTTTATGCGCATATAAATGAGCCCCATCAAATTATAATTCAGGTAAAGGAATGTGTGTAAGCCTCTAAGAAATGAATGGACCATGAAAGAAGCTGTATTCATATCTTATGCACATGTGCATTGTAGAATACATTGTCAAGTTGGAATGTGGCATACTGTGCAATATGTAACTCTCTCTAGTAGGTTTCCTTCACTTAAAAGAAAACCAGCCAGCGCAGATCCGTGAGGAGATCTACTCTCTATCACTTTTTGACAGGCTTTTTTCGACAATTTGTCAACCCACTTTTTGTTGTGTAGGTTTTACCATCATGTCCAAGAAGACTTTTGGTTTCAAACCGTGCACTCCCTGTCACCGTGCCATGTCAGCGATGGTCCCACAACAGGTTTGCCTTTGGTCCCTCGAGTGCGACCACGACTCAGTCGTGCTCTGACTGCCAGGCCATGGCTCCGAAAGCTTTGAGGGAGCAATCCCTAAAGTTGCTTGCGGCCCAGCGGTCGGCACCACATCGCTTTCCTCGGAGGTCTTGTTCACAGTCCAGGCCCAGAGGAAGGTCCGGGCACCAATCCAGGAGTCCTAAGTCTTCGTCCTCCCACTCGAAGTCATCAAGTAAGTCAGGTATGCAGCACAAAGCATGCTTTGACTTTTCCCTGCCCATCAGCCGACGTGATAGAGGAGTCTTGGCCTTTTAGGCCTCATTCTGCTGAACCTGCACCTGGGTCGGCTCTATGCTTCCCCATCTTTCTGGGATCCAGATAAAGATAAAGAATTTTATGATGCTATATGCCGCATATTTGGGCAGAATGACCCCTTCCCATTGGTCTGGCAAATGTATCTGGGCCGACGCCAATCCCATCATTGCAACCTGCGCCAGCCCTGACACCGAGATTCCTGGTAATGCCATTGCCATCCCCATTCTAATCCCCGAAGATCCCATTAGCCAGACTGGCGCAGACCAATTCCAATACCTGTGCCGACAGAACCCTGAGGCCCTAGGTAATTTCCTCAGCCTTATTCTGAAGGGATAGGAATAGAGGAAGATTGGGAAGTGTCACCTGACCCTTTACAATACCAGCCTTACCAAGAAATGGACTGGTATGAGGAACTGGGTTATTCTGGCCTGCTTTCTCACCCTACACTGGCTACGGAGGAGGAACCTTCATAAGCAATGGTGGTGCGAAGGGCAGCTTTGGTCCTTGACCTTCAGCTCGCTTCTGTGGTAGTAAAGACAAATATTTTGACAGAGGTCCTGCAGCAAAGTGTCTCCTCCTCGGAACCCTTACTGCTCTTCAACGAGGCTTTAACCGATCTCTTACTGGTAACCTGGTTCAAGCCCAGCGCAGGGGCTCCTGTGAATAGTTGTGTGTACACAAGAAGGGGGAGAAGGACCAAGGGAAGAAAGGTAAATTTTAAGACCTGCAAGTGTTACCTCACCAATCTTTAACCATAACACTACAAAGAACCTTCGTCTCTAAAACAATAACAAAGAGAAGAGAGACAACATCTAAGATAAACCCCTAGGGTATCCCTTTATTAGGACGAAATCCCTCGCCCACCAAATGAGGCATGCTTCATCAATGGTATTCTACTCGTGACGGGAAAACCTAGTTGCACCACGGGCTACAACCCTCTCTCAGAGGGAGGAACTTGGGGATGTTTTGTCCTAGCCTTGGATGTACTAAATCCAACAATGATGCTTAAAAAAACTAGTTGGGGTGAGTTACGCAGCGCAAAAGAAACTAAGGTAGGGAAGAAGTGAGATAAAACCAGCTACTAGGTACGTAATACAACGTTATTAGCTCATCCTGGGGCCAGGATTAAAACAAGGGCACTAGCAGGGGTAATATATACCTGCAGGTTGGTGACGAGAAGGAAAAAAGGTCTACATGTTTCAGCCTTCTGACCCTCCATAGAGGGGTTGCAGCTTTCGACAGGACCGGGGTGTGCTGCTGTTTGATATATTTGTCTTTTCTCACACTAATATAAATTGTGAAGAAAAGTGTTAGCAAAGTGTAGAAATTCTGAGAAAAATTTCTAAAAGAAATTCTGAGTAAAAAACGATACAGAATACAAAACCAGTGATCTTTTTCTTCTGTAATGATTCACTGCTGGTATCTAAACAAAAATCTAATGAATAAACAGAAGTAAATAGTACAGACATTGTCACTCTTCGATTCGTTAAATTCATAGCAGTTCAAATGTGCTGCTCCGTGCTAAACCCTGTGAACTAGCCATGTGGACGCATGCAAACACAAAAATGTAGGGTGTATCTCCATGTCTTACCCGTACACTACGGGGAATCTCCTCACCTTAACCTGGCATATAGCTCCTGGAGGGGGCACCGCTCTGTGGAAACATTTGTAAGAAAATGTATAGTATATTTGCCGAAGGAAGAAAAATAGTTTAAATATGTCAGAAGGTACAGATTAGAAACTGCCTGAAAATCTAGCACTCATGGGTCAAAGATTTACCAGCGTAGTTTGGGAGGGTGGTGGTTGACCCTTCATTTATCCCCCAGGGTTTTATTTTGGTATAATGTATCATTTGCGACTCTCGTTTTCACCTAGAGAGTCCATATATGTACAGGAGCTTCTGTGAAATGCGGAAAAGTATAAGTGTCACATCCTCTTCCAGAAGCATGAACGCTATCACTGTGGGAGCGGTCTTGGCTCCAACTAGGACAAAATATTAGTTAAAGAAAATGGACAACACTAGGGACAAAAAGTGTGTCCAAACAGTCCCATGTGGCCCAGGATGATTCTGCACATTGTATTATATGCGAAAACTGTTCATAGCGATTAAATACAGGGGCGATATCCAAACCATTAGCCCCTATGGCATTGACATCCTGGTATCTCTTTCGATCCCACCCTAGCCTTGGGTGTTTTCATGACAGAACTGGATCACTTTACTCGGGCGGCGGGCTTCAAAGGTAATGTTGAAAAATCAGTTGCACTTAACCTCTCGATGTTGCCCTCCACCTTGGCACACTTATGCTCCGCACACCCCCATCAATGGGTGGAAGGACCTGTCCCCTATCTTGGCATCCAGCTGGCGCCTACACTGCCAGAGATAGCCACCATCAACTACACTAATCTGCTGATGCACATCCGAGTGGAGTTGCGGCGGTGGAAGTACTTCCCGATCTCCTGGTTGAGGAGAGTGGCTGCTATAAAAATTACGATTCTTCCTCAAATACTTTACATCTTCCAGACTCTACCCCTACTGCCACCCAGAGGGTGGATTAAGCAAGTTCAATCTGAGCTGTTACAGTTCATCTGGCGGGGCCGCCGACCTCGCATGAAGGGAGCCATCGCAATGCTGCCTCCCGAGGAAGGCGGTCTGAGGGTTCTGGGTCTCCGGCTCTACTTTCAAGGTCTGAATCAGAGAAACATGGGCTGTTCCAAGACCAAGTGGTGGCAGCCAAGACCTTGCAGAGAATTCCCTTTCTACGTAGGGCCCACAGACCGGCCAATCTCTATTCTTCCCACATAACTAGGACGATTCTGGAAGCCTGGGATCAGACCTGTCAGAAATACAACCTGACTTCCTTCCCATCTCCACTCACTCCGCTCTTTGATAACCCTGAATTTCAACATGGGATGGGTGAGACCTCCTTCACAAGATGGCGCGCTACGGGTTGCCGGTCCCTGGGGCTTTTATTTGACCGTGACAGGATCCTCCCTTTCCCTCAGGTTCGATCACTCTATGGGATTCCGTAGTCGGAACGATTCCACTATCTCCAGCTCCGTCACTGGGCTCTCCACCCCTTGTAAAACCACATGCACAGCGTTTTCTCACACCTTACGAAAAATCGCTACTAACGCTCTCATCCGACAAAAAACGAATTTCAAACCTGTATAAGGTGTTGTTAGCTGGACATACACATACCTACAACGCTGGGCGCATGCGCTGGGAACGAGACCTAGGTCGGACCCTCAGCCACAAAGAATGGGAAGGTATATACTATAGAGCCCGGCATTCTGCACGAACCATGGGACTGACGAGACCCTGACCAAGGTTACCACCTATTGGTATTACACGCCCGACCGCCTTCACTTGATGGACCCCCGACAAACTGCTGACTGCTGGCGGGGCAGCAGGAAACTGGACACACTGGTGCATCTTCTGTGGGACTGTAAACAGCTGCACACTTATTGGGCGCAGGTTATTGATGAAATAGACAAACACTTTGATACTCAGCTCCCACGTTTTCCAAGCTATATCCTATTGGGCCTCCCGAATCTTCTCACATATACCTTTGCTCATAGCGAGGCAGCCAGATGGCGGTTGCGCTGGGCTCGACCAAACAAAACATCCTCCTCCACTGGTGGACTACTCGCATCCCAACATTTACTGGCTGGCTGCAGCTTCTATGGCAGGTCCTGGGGATGGAAAAGATCACCCTTACATTCTCTGGGAAGGGTTCCACTTTTGCGGATCTCTGGCAGGGGAAGAGGTGTGTTGCAGCGGCCAGGGTGCTTGACTCCAGACCACAGGGTTCACGGTTCGATCCCCGGCTCTGGCGGCAGGTTAGCCCAGCACATTGTGATTCAGTTTAGCCCAGCACCATGTGACTCTGGGCAATAGCTTGCTTAATCTTCCAGACGACCCCCAGCGCCGGGACACCTCTCTGGAGGTAGCTGTGCACTTTACAAATGCTGGCATTTACATTTGCATTTTACATTTCTCGTCCTACTGGCCTCTGAGTTTAGGGACCTCACCTGCCCAAGATACCTCCGTTTGCTGCGCCTATCAGCGCCTCCTGAGGGGGAATCCCAGGATGCCGTGCTGAAAGAGGAGTAGTAAGCCTGTCTTGAATTGGCCTCTTAGCTGGTGGTGAAGGGTAGGCTGGGGGGGGGGGGGGGGGGGGTGGGATGGGAGGGTAGGATAAGTTTTCTTTTTTGGCCATTGCTATATGTGAACCGGCCGGTTCCCTCCACTATCCGCATCTCATTGTTGATTAACCTGACTTGAGTTGGAGGACATATGTGTAGCTTATTGTTGAACCTTTATTATGAAATGCAAATAAAAAGATTTAAACCATAAACATTTTGTACGCCTGTAATTTGATTAGGATTATGTCAAATTTACTGTACCAAGATTAAGAATATGTAAATGTGAAGTGCTCTGATACCCTGTTGGGTCATGTCTGCGCTATATAAAACACAGAATAAATAAATAAATAAATGAGATATGCTACAATGTTGCATATTGCTTTGTCTTTAAAAAATAAAACAAAATGTTGAAAATTTCCAGCCTTCCTATTATAATTAACATTTGATGTTATGTTTTTGTGAATCAAAAAATATATATTCATTTGTGTATCTCCTTGATGTATATTTGTTGGTCATTTTAGACATTGTGTGGTGGTTCAAATCGTACAAAATTCTTAGTCCCGGTCCCAGGCTTCAAGTCTGATTCAGTGGGGGTCCACAGAAGTCAAAAGGTTAAGAATCGCTGAGCTGACCTAGGCTATTGTTACATTGCACACCAAACAGAATGGTCTTAACGCATTGCAGCCCAAAAAGTTATTTGCTTACTTAAATAGTAGATTTTAAGTTGCATAACTCGGAAGCTGCAATAATTCACCAGTCAACTATTGCAAGTTTACATCTTCCTTTTCTTCCAATGTAGGTTTATAATGAAGACAAAAAACTTCTCGGAGAATAAGTCAACAAGCATTGAAGAAATATTTTCTATTATGTGGTGCGTAGCTCTATGCATTTCACTGCATAGTTAACTCAGTCTTCAAAGGCTACATTTTCTTCCCTCTCCCACTGTATTGCACATTGATATAATTTGGGTCTGGCGATGCCTATAAAGATAATCAAAACTTAATCATGGTCAAGAAAAGGGTGACTTAATTTCACCAACATTGAAAATTCTGGTTGAAAACATCTTTCTAGCAGGAGCGTATCCAAAATAATCTTAATTTGTGAATTGTGAACATTTGTTAGACTACAAGGGCTACATTTGTATGTCAATTCAGCCATATAGCACAAGCTGTCTCATTGTAAAACACTTCTTGCCAGGTTACCAAGAACTTTGTAGTGGCCTTAAAAACCCACCCACTGCTTACCATTAGTCTGTTTAATGTCACAAATTTGCTTACCTCTTATTCAGTGGCTTGCCTTGTTCATTATGTGTTGTCCTTTCACTGGAGCAAACCCTCTTTACTTCTAACCTTGCACTGCTTACTTTTAGAGATTTTTATTTTGGCTTAAGCAATCCATGGATAATCAGCTATCTCACTCATGTGCTTCTTTACCCTCTCCCACACTCTCCATGTTCCACTTGCCTAAGTGCTTATCCCTTCGAGCTTGTGTTGATCATGCATTTTTCTCTCATGTCGTCTCCCCCACCCATTTTCTTGCTCCAGTTTTGGGTGCTTCCTTTACCTTATTCCCCAACATGCTGCCCCGACTATATATTCATTGTCCCCAACTAAGTAGTCTTTTTTTATTTTGTTTTTTATTGACCTTTTGTTTTTTTGGGAGGATTCGGCTTGCTGCCAGCTTATCTGTTTTGTAAATAAAAGTGCTTTTGTGTTACTTAAGTTTTGTATTTACCAATCCATCTTGCTAAATACAAACTAATGTGGGCCTTCATCATGAGCATGCATCATTAAACATGCGTGAGCCTACAATAGGACCAGGCGTCCGCGTCTTTTTTTCCTTATGCTCATGCTGCACAGCCCCAACATTTTTGCCAATGCTATACACAATGAACAAAAGGCAGTGGCAGGACTAATACATTTCAAAGGCGAAACCGGTTAGATTTTCCAGATCTTGTTATTCAATGACAACCTGCCTGCTTTCATTTCATTTTATTGGTTTAATGCATATATTGGAATTATAATGAAAAGGAATACTAGCTTTCCATCTCATAGACTGGTAAAACTGATGTATAATCTGGTTCCCGGTCAAAGTCCCAGCCAGCACGGTTTATTACTTTTATATTTGGTATGTATCTTGAATATCCATTCGATAAGGCTATGGAGCCTTTTACATAGAATAATTTGCACTGCCAGCCATTTCATTGATGTATATGACCAATCCCAAATAAATGTAGGAACTCATTACCTTCACTTTCAACAATAGCAACCCAAATTATAGCCTTAACACAGTCCCACACGCATCTTTAATGGCTTGTTGTTTCCACATGCTGCCTGGTGCTGGGATTTGAATACATGTAGCAGTTTACGTAATAGAACTCGGCAAGAAACTTGTTGGATTGCATTGTTTGAGACTGTGTCAAGCCTTCTCTCTCCTGTATATAAATAACTGTCATCTTTTATTGGGCAATAGGGAATGTCGTGGGTGTGTGGGTGCGTGCATGAAGGTCGGTGTGGGTGAACGGCACTGCCAGGTGCACAGATTATTATTGCTTCGAGTTATGTGGATCAGTCCCACCAGAACACCAAGTTCCTGTTCCCATCAATGGTACTAATGTGTAGAGGTGTGCTAGCTTATAACACTTAGGTGTAAAAGAAAGCAGGAATAACAAGCATTTGCAATTCAATAGGTCTCGCATCTGGGAGAGTTTGAGCTATTAGCATTGTAAATGACAATGCCTTTTATTTATCTGTTTTGATAACTAACACAATAATAAAAAGGCATTGTCCTTATCTGAAAGAAACACGTTAGTGTTAGATTCCTTACCTTAGAATATCCCCAGGCGTCAGTCTGGATCCGGAAACTTTTGCGTAGCAGTACCCCTGCGCGTCGGTAGGCGTCGTCTGCAGGCGTCCCCTGCGGCTCCGCGTCCGTCGTCGGCGTCGTGCGCCGTGATGACGTCGCTGGAGTATATAGACGCCGCCTCCGCGCGCTGACGTCAGTTCTTCTTTTTTCCGCGCCAGTGGACGCAGATCTGAAGAGCAGTACTCCGGTCTTTGACCAAGTTTTTTCGAAGTTATTTCTCACTTTGTGCCTGATAGGATGCCTGGGTTCAAGCACTGTGATGACTGTGAGCGCACGATGTCGGTCACAGACCATCACCGCCTCTGTCTCCGGTGTCTGGGCCCCGACCACGACGTGGACTCCTGCGTCGACTGCCGGGCCCTCACCAACAAGGCTAGGCGGGAGCGGTCCCGCAAGCTACTGGAGCTCCGGGTGTCGGCCCCACGTCGGGACCGGGAGCGGTCCCGGTCCGGCCGGAGGTCGAGAGAGCGTTCGAGGGAACGATCGCGGAGCCGCGCCGAGCGTTCCGGAAGTCGACACCACTCGTCAGGCTCGTCAGGTAGGAAGCACAAGAAGTCGGGGCGTCGTCATCGTACCCCCGACTCCCCCCGACGCTAGCGCCATGCGGCCGGGGGCTCGGGTGACCCCAACCCCGCGGCTCCGCGAGAGTTGCCGGCGCGGCCTGCCTCATACCCTCCGGTCCCTGGGCACGGTGCGACGCCTGAGGAGATCGAGGCGTTCCTCATGGCCATGAGGGCGCTCGGTTCTCCGACGGGGCCTACGGTGCCTTCGGGCCCAGTGCTACCGTCTGGGGGCCCTGGCGGTTCGGGTGTCCCTGCCTCGGCGCCGTCGGGTGCTCCGGCCCCGGCGCCGCCGACGGCTCCGACCCCGGCGCCGCAAGGGCCTTCGGGATCGGCGCCGGCTGGTCTTCCGGCCTCCCCGGCGCCGTTGCCATCGGGGTTACCCCCGACGCCGCCCCCGCGCGGCGCCGGTTCTCCGGTGCCGGCTCCGGCCGGCGGCGGGGTTCCGGCGCCGGCTCCGGGCGGCGCCGTCCCCTTACCTTCCCCGACGCCGGACGCGGCGCCGGACGGGCGTCGCTCGACGCCGGTCCCGGCGCCGATGGGGCCCATGAACCCCGAGGAGCCGGTCTACATCGTTGACTCCGAATACGGAGAAGATGAAGAGTTCGGTGAAGGTTGGGAGGGGTCCGAGGACCCTCTGTCACGCGAGTGCCAGTATGACCCGGACTGGACAGGTGACTTGGGGGATGCCAGTGGTCTGGACGACTCTCCTAACCCTGGTTTGATCTCTCCTCCTTCCGTGGCATCGGTGGAGGGAGCTGCGTATTCTGTGGTGCTGATGAGGGCTGCCAAGGCCTTACACCTTGAGCTCCCCGTCGCGGCCGTGAGGCCTAACATCCTCACCGAGATCTTCAAACCGCAGTCATGCCCACAGGAGCCACTGCTGCCGTTTAATGAAGCCTTGTCAGACGTTCTGTTGGGCACTTGGTCCAGGCCCGCTTCAGGTCCGCCTGTTGATCGGAACGTGGCCAGGCGCCACCGTCCTTGTCCGGACGACCCCAAGTTCCTGTCTACCCACCCCACTCCTGAGAGTCTGGTGATCCAGGCCTCGACCTCCCAGTCCGCATTCCCGTCGGCCCCGCCCGACAGGGAATCCAAGAGGTATGACCAATTTGGCAAGAAGGTCTTCTCGTCCATTAGTTTGGGCCTGCGGTCTTGCAACACCGCTTGCCTCTTGGGCCGCTACACCCACTCTGTGTGGGATACGGTCGCGGAACTGCTGCCAGAATGCCCCATGGAGGTGCGGGCAAAACTCGGTCAGGCTGTGGCTGAGGGCCGAGATGCAGAGAAATATTCGATACGGTGTGGTCTTGATACGACCGACTCGCTGGGCAGAGCTATGTCAACGACGGTGGCGATTCGTCGCCACGCCTGGCTGAGATCCGCCAATTTTTCGGCAGACGTCCAAAATACCTTGATGGACATGCCGTTCGATGGCTGTCACCTCTTCGGTGACAAGGCGGACCACGCGCTGGAACGCTTCAAGGACTCCAGGGTCACGGCCAAGTCCTTGGGTCTCTCGACCCAGCGTCAGCAACCGGGTTCGTTTCGTCCCTTTCGTGGCCAAGGAAGGGGCGCCCCCACACGTGCTGCCAGCCACGCGCCGCAACAATCCTTTCAACGCGGTGGCGGCCGTGGAAACCGCCGTGGTGGCGGTCGGGGACAACGGCGGGGTCAGACCACACCTTCCCCCGCAGCATCTACCCCAAAATCCTCCTAGTCCGTGCTTTCGGCCCCATGTGACGCCAGTGGGTGGCAGGGTTCGCCATCACCACGCTCACTGGCGCACGATCACTTCGGACAGGTGGGTGCTGCAAATCGTCCGAAGGGGCTACTCCCTCCCCTTCGAGACCTCTCCTCCAGCCATGCCACCGCAGAACCACCGTGTGTCGGGGGACCACTTGATACTTCTGCAGGAGGAAGTTACGGCCCTCTTGGCCAAGGGGGCCATCGAGCGCGTTCCTGGGCCAGAAGTAGGGCGTGGTTGTTATTCCCACTACTTTCTGGTGCCCAAGAAGGACAAGGGGGGCATACGTCCTATCTTGGATCTAAGGAACGTCAACGGCTTCCTCCGGAAGGAGAAGTTCAAGATGTTGACGTTAGCTCAGGTCTTGGCTGCTCTAGACCCACAAGACTGGATGGTAGCGTTGGACTTGCAGGACGCCTATTTTCACATTCCCGTCCTGCCGGCCCACCGGCGTTACCTGCGGTTCACGGTAGGCCAGGAGCATTTTCAGTTTATCGTGCTTCCCTTCGGCCTTACCAGCGCCCCACGGGTGTTCACAAAGGTGATGGCGGTGGTCGCAGCCCATCTGCGCAGGTTGGGGGTTTCAGTCTTCCCCTACCTAGACGACTGGTTGTTGAAGGCGGGCTCGCCCCAGACAGTCGTCCACCACCTTCAGATGACGGCAGACCTCTTGCACGACCTGGGGTTCTCCATCAATGTGCCGAAATCACACCTGTGTCCCTCTCAAAAGCTCCTTTTCATCGGAGCGGTTCTGGACTCGGCGCAGTTTCGGGTTTATCCTCCGGAACGGCGGGTTCGGGATATTCAGGCTTTGATTCCCATCTTTCAGCCGCTATCCCGGGTTTCCGTCAGGTTGACGCTGCGGCTGCTGGGACTGATGGCTTCCTGCATCCTTCTGGTGCATCACGCTCGGTGGCGGATGCGGGCTCTGCAGTGGGACCTGAAGTTTCAGTGGGCCCAGCATCAGGGCAACTTGTCCGACCACGTCTTGAACTCGGAGGGCACTGCGAGACAACTGCAGTGGTGGCTTACGGACCGCGATTGGGTCAGGGGCAAGTCCCTCTCCCTTCCCCAACCGGAGCACATTGTCGTGACGGACGCGTCCCTCCAGGGCTGGGGTGGCCACTTGGGAGAGGCAGAGATCAGAGGCATCTGGTCTCCGACGGAGTCCCGGCTCCATATCAATCTGTTGGAGCTGCGGGCGATTCGTCTGGCACTGAAGGCATTCCTCCCCTTTGTCAACGGGAGTGTAGTGCAGGTGTTCACCGACAACACCACCGCCATGTGGTACTGCAACAAACAGGGCGGTGTGGGGTCGTGGACCCTTTGCCAGGAGGCTCTGCGCCTCTGGCAATGGCTGGAACGTCAGGGCGTGACTCTGACGGTTCAACACCTGGCAGGTTCTCTGAACGCCAGGGCGGACGAACTCAGCCGTCGGTGCTCGATGGATCACGAATGGCGTCTGAACTCGGACGTGGCGCAAGGCATCTTTCTGCAATGGGGAGAGCCTTGGTTAGATCTATTCGCCACCGAAGAGAACGCGCAATGTCATCAGTTCTGCGCGTTGGAGTTTCCAAGACGGCACTCGCACGGCGACGCCTTTCGGCGCGAGTGGAGTTGCGGTCTGTTATACGCCTTTCCGCCTATACCACTTCTGCCCAGAGTGCTGAAGAAGATCAGGCGCGACCGGGCCCAAGTTATCCTTGTGGCTCCGGACTGGGCTCGAAGATACTGGTATCCCGAGCTACTCAGCATGTCAGTCGGTCCCCCGATCCGCCTGCCCCTTCAGGAGGACCTTCTGTCGCAGCAGCAGGGGACGGTCCTCCACCCGAACCTGTCCAGTCTCCACCTCCATGCTTGGAGATTGAGCGGCGGCAGTTGAGGCCATTTGACTTGCCTCCTGAAGTTTGTGATGTTATTCTGGCAGCCAGGCGTCCCTCCACTAAGTCGGTATACGCCTGTCGGTGGAACAGATTTGTGGCATGGTGCACAGCAAAGGCTGTGGATCCTCTTTCTGCCCCTCTTTCGGAGGTTCTTCTGTTTCTTCTTTCTCTTGCCCAGCAGGGCTCTGCTCTGGGCACTATCAAGGGCTATCTTTCTGCCCTTTCAGCCTTTTTAAGGCTTCCTGATCAGCCTTCTTTGTTCAAATCCCCGATTGTAACTCGATTCTTGAAAGGCATCACTCACATGTTTCCACCTGTTCCGTTTGTGATGCCTCAGTGGGATTTGAACCTGGTTCTAACTTTTCTGATGTGTGCTCCCTTTGAGCCCCTTCATTCTTGCCCTCTCCGTCTCCTGACTTTAAAGACGGCTTTCCTGGTTGCCATCACCTCTGCCAGGAGAGTGAGTGAGCTCCAGGCTCTTTCTGTCCAACCTCCTTTCCTGTCCATTCATCCCGACAAGGTGGTTCTGAGGACTAGACCTTCTTTCCTGCCCAAGGTTGTTTCGGCCTTTCACATCGGGCAGTCCATCACCCTCCCTTCCTTCTTCCCGCCTCCGCATCCTTCAAAGGATGAAGAGCGGCTCCATCGTCTGGACCCAAAACGTGCGCTTTCATTTTACATGGCTCGCACACGCCAGTTCCGGGTGGATGACCAACTGTTTGTTGGCTACGTGGGTGCGAAGAAGGGACGGGCGGTCTGTAAACTAACCATCTCTCGATGGGTCGTCCTCTGCATCAAAGCGTGCTACTCTTTGGCTCGGAAGGAGCCTCCTGTTGGGCTGAGGGCCCATTCCACTCGGGCCACGGCGGCTACCACTGCCCTGGGCCGGGGAGTCCCCTTGCAGGACATTTGCCGAGCGGCTACGTGGGCCTCGCTGCACACCTTTGCGAGGCACTACTGCCTGGACAGTCAAGTCCGGAGGGATGGCTTCTTTGGCCGTTCTGTCCTCCAGGACTTTCTGGTGTAGTATTGTATTGGTTCGCAGACCCACCACCGGGGTTGGTATTGCTGGGGCATGTATTCTAAGGTAAGGAATCTAACACTAACGTGTTTCTTTCAGATGAACAAGTTACTTACCTTCGGTAACGATATATCTGTAAGAAACATTAGTTAGTGTTAGATTCCTTACCGATCCCACCCATCCTCCCCGTTCTGCGAACTGATACCTAGGGTTGAGGACATCCCTTTCAGGGCCCTAGTTTTACATGGCACCAGTGTTGGTTCTCTCATGGCTCTGCGTCCCCTGGCGCGGAAATGCTGTGTGCAAAGAACTGACGTCAGCGCGCGGAGGCGGCGTCTATATACTCCAGCGACGTCATCACGGCGCACGACGCCGACGACGGACGCGGAGCCGCAGGGGACGCCTGCAGACGACGCCTACCGACGCGCAGGGGTACTGCTACGCAAAAGTTTCCGGATCCAGACTGACGCCTGGGGATATTCTAAGGTAAGGAATCTAACACTAACTAATGTTTCTTACAGATATATCGTTACCGAAGGTAAGTAACTTGTTCTACAATGCCAATAGCTCAAACTCTTGAAAATGTGAGACCTATTTCATTGCAAAGAAGCGGCCGCAATTGTCCTGGGATGCTTGGAAAGTGAAATCACGCATGGCGTGCTGAATGCTACAGGAAAGTATGTTGTGCCTGCAGTAGGAAAAACTCAAATAAAGTAAATAGTGCTTACAGACTAAATAAGATATACCATCTAACAACAGAAGTAAAAGGGCCAGTCCTCATGGGGGGTTACAAATGAAGACAAGGTAATTAGGAGGGACTAACATGCCTATTAACGAATCAGGAGCCAGCATTTACGAAGGACAACGACACAAGCCAATGGAACATAAGGGCAGAAAGTGGGCAGGGCTTCAAGTCTATACTTAAATACAGCATGCCTCGCAGAGCAGCACATGTGCTGCCCATGCTCGACCTAAAAATGAACCAAGGAGACAGTTCATCTATTATACCATCTCCATGTTGCCTGAAGCACCATGTTTTGTGATGTTTGGGGAGCAGCGTGCATGTCGTACCGTGGAGCCCAAAGTGATGATAATGATGAATGATTATTTGAGTCGTTTCACTTCCGGTTCTGATGAGTGTGGGTGTCCTTCTCTTTTTGCAGCATGCGGTGTCAGTCCCTTTTGTACCTGGTAATGTTTCGTCATAAGAAAGATGCTGCAATAAAGTATTCGCGTACACTCAGCGAACACTTCAAGGTACAGTATTTCCTTTAATTGTCCTCTGTAGACCAACCTTTTGCTAGAGATGATCGCTACCCTTAGAGTGGACAGTGCATGCCCTCCTGTTGATTGTGCATTCCAGCCAAAGTATAGTCAATGCATTTTTAAATACTGGTGTGAAATCCTGAACCATTAAGTGACCGTTAATGGTTTGAGGTTTCACCCAAGTGTTAAAGTGTCTATGATCTTTATTCAACTTCCATTTCAGTGCGCAGTGAGTTAACTAGATATACATCGGAGCAGCATAACATTTTCCAGATTACTCCATTCCAGACTAACACATCTGGATTGCCCCGGTGGTCATAATGCATAGTTAAAAAATAAAACTCTAACATGCTTTTCCCATTTCTTGCAGTCCATCAGTTTTATGCTTAACACACTCAAAGAATCCAGGTAGATTTTGACCTACAACCAATGCAAATTCCACTGGTGAATGTATCTGTAACATAACTAATAATGACAGTCTCTCGAGCCAGCATCCATGTAATGTCCTCCAAAGAGCCCCAGCATGAATCACAAACACCAGTACATGCACTGTCTTGTTGCTAGCTTAACTCAGTTTAACTCCCAGCTCTCTATCTGTTACAGAGTTCTTCCCGAGCCGCACAAGCACCTTCTCCTTGTGTTCCAAGGTATTGTCCCGAAACGAACAGTTGTGTTCTTTCTTTGCATCTGGAAAGTAAAGTTGATATTGAACTTGTTTGTGGTGTTTAAGAAATCATTTTCAACGTTGAAAATCAGCGTTGTTATTCTGACACATGTTGCGTCAAAAATGCTTTTCACTGATTTCGTAATTCTCCTATATGAACTCTATGTAATTAAATCGATAGTAATCGCAGCATGACAAGAGTATGCATTATTATTTTCTTCATGTTTGCCCACTTTAAAACCATGAACAGTGCTTCGAAGAATATGCTTTTTATCATTATGTGGGTTAAATCTGGGACCGTATTTATTTGCATTAATTCAACTATGATTTAAATGTATGTCAAATGTAGGTCTTTAGTTTATAGATATCTCCCTCTTCTTACGCTCAGACAAATGCACTAAGGTTAACAATGATTTAATGCTTGACTGGCGCATGTATTAGAACAATGACTGCAGACTCATGTTCTAGTTTACGTTGAAGGCCGCCTACTTAAGTGCACCAAAGCTAGGGCAGGGTTTTTCATTTGGGCTGAATCCGTGCCAGATTTTTACGATGTTAACAGAAGATCAAAGTACAAGCAATGACTCTAAATGGAAATTATTTAGATAGTGTCTGCTTATCCTGAAAATCGGACTTGTATCTGGCCCGTGTGGAGCAATGTTAGACACCCCTGCCTAAGGGCAATCTTTGAAGCCAGGCAAGGTAGGAGGAAAGTCTGGGAGAAGCAACAAACCACTCAAATCCCTTACTTTTTGAAGAGTTTCAAATGGATTATCGTCCCTTTAAAGGCAGTGTGAGGGGTTAAGTGGTAAGCACTATGGTGCTAAGGAAATGTTACTATGTCCACAGGATATCTTGTCAGACACCTGTCATCTTGAATTGGAATAATGTCCAAAAATTGTAACGCATTTCTGTAATTCTGTTCTTCTTTCTTCAGGAGCACGGGAACACCTTCTCCCATATCCCCCCTGCCCTCTCCTGCCAGTTCCGGAGGTTCACAGCCAGGATCTAATGCCAGCAGCGCCAGCAGTGGTGGAAACAACACTTCAGTGAGCATTCCCCACATGATCCACCAGATCGCTTCTTCCTACGTCAACATAACATCCTACTTTGTGCATGCCTACGAAATCTGGGAGAAGGCAGACAAATTATCTGCAAAGAATAAAGGTAATGTGAATTACTGTCAGCCTTTTATGCATCTATTTAGCTTGCTTTGAATGAGGAAGGACAGCAGTGAGAAAGTTTAAAAAATACCCACATATGCTGAAATAGGCTACGTCTTAGAATAGTTCTAAAAGCAATTGATAGCATGGATTAAAAACACACACTTGAGAGTAGGTCTGCAATTCTAAAAGCCCATTTATATAAGTATATTGTACATATAGTTTTAATAAAATTTAAAAGGTCTTGGCTAATGAAAGTGATAAACAACACACACACACATTCCTCGGGTGCCTAGCTTCAATCTCAACTTTGTCTTAACAATGTTGATGGACACACCTTTAAATCCAATGCATTCATGCTTCTCCTGCTCCCACACACATTGGAATTCCCAATACCACTATAATTACCACGCCTCCCTTAGTTTTTCCCCTGGTACATTTTGGCAAGTCTTAACTACCAAAAAGGTACTGGATGAAAATATGCATTATTCCAGATTTCCAAAATGACAACTTTGAATAAGAGATATTTACCACACTTGGTAAATAAAGCAACCTAGAGTGTTACCCTTTACAGGTGTGGTAAATACCTCACCCCCATCCATACCACTCGTAAATCAGAGCCTAAGACTTCAAATATGAAATTTGCTATGCACTCGTTGCTCATCGTTCCTGAACCACAGTTTATTTTGAATCAAGATGAGACATGATGTAAATGTGAACTTTGTAGGTCTTGTATCCTTTGTACCGTTTAGACGCAATTGTTTAAAATGTTTTAAATGTGAGGCAGTGATAAATGATGAAAAAAAATGCACAAATGTTTGACCATGTATTAGGAGGAACAGTACTGCTGAGTGGCAACCATCAACTAAGCACACTGTAATCCGGGTAAATGCAGAGTTATACGCACAGTCGCGGAGGGTATGCAGAGGCGAGGGTAGGTGTCTCGAGCAGCGATGCCATCAAAACATTTGCAACTCTGCGTACACCTCTGCATTAACCCATAAAGCTTGATTACCATCACTACTAGGTCAGACATTGATATTAGTCATGAGTAGGTACCACCCTATTCGAGGGGGACCACTCACCCTAAGATTACACATGGGGTTGGCTTATCACCTTTCCTTTGGTCCTAAAGAAGCACCAAGGATTGGTTTCACCAATGGGGCGCAAAACATGTTGATCTGTTTTTAAATCCCATTTAGCTACAAGGGGACATTGCCACCCCCGTAGTAGCACCAACCTATCAGGTTTTTAATCTGACAGGGGAATCCACACCTTAAATTTAGTTTAATATCCCGAGCCAGTTTTAACTTCACTTATCCACACCAATCACTCACCACCCCACTAGGACACTCCCACACTCGTCAAACGGCGAGACAACTCAAAGATCTCTATTATAATGACCCCTTGGGGGACCTGTAGGGCATTGATGTGCTGGCCCGACAAGGATCTCCCGCTCAAGGATGAAGCTTGACATCCCTAGGGATGTGTGAGGGAAACAAGAAACAGTCTTGTTGACTGTCCCTTACAGTTTGTCTAGTACCTAGAGTCCTCCTCACTTATCCCTATCAGGAAGAGTGTCCCCCTTTTGGTAATATAGTTTCAGGGGTGCCCACAGTACAGATTCTGCTGAACTAATGATGGTGAATTATATCCTTTTCACTTTTGATGAATGAGGACCTTCCCTGAATCCTCATCTCATTGTATTTAACAACAATGTTTAACACCATTGACTATTAAATTCTCATTAAAACACTCAAACACATTTTGGGCTTTGTGGAAACCATTCTGAAATGGTTTTATTCTTATGTATCAGGGTGCTCCAAACCAAGAAAAAAATAGCGACTCTATTTCTGATCCCTCTGACCTCATTTTGGTGTTCCCCGGTGTTTAATGGTGGCACCCAATTTTTCAATCTATATTTTGCAGGAACTTTTCAAAGATCTTGGTATTTTTTAATTAATGTATAATGACACAAAGGTCTGTCTCTTCTTGTACTCTTAATCTGTATCCATGATTGGCTCTAAAGGGCATTACATGCACAAATAGAAGGAAAAAATACCATCTAAGATCAGTACTTCAAACACTGAATTTCTTACCCAAACCCTGAATTCTGACCCAACAACAAAATATTTTTGGCTTGAAAACCTAGAAGGTGCTAGTTGAGTACTAAAAGTGACAAGCATGGCAAACTCCCTGAGCTTCCTTTTTTGTGAACGTCTTATCCTCAAGGGGCACAAACAGGCTATGGCCAACTCCGCTCGATTCAATCTTTAAGACTCGAGAATTGAACACACATTTTCATCACAGGATCTAAGAATAGCAGCTGAGACCATGGTACACTCTCAATTTTCCTGAGGCTCTGCCATCTTCACTTACTTCCCAGAAAAGATTCAGTCCCTCAGAGTCCTTCTTTATACTACTGCCTCGTCTCTAATAGATTCATAACGCCCATGCTTTTGTCTACCTCAAATGACCTTTGATCGGGGTTCACTGCTGCATGAGAACTGCATATCTTTGGTCCAAAGCTGTGAACCCCATAACCCACAAATATCTCTCCCAGATGTCATCGGCTCCCGGGCTCTGCGTTGCAAAAGTAGAGGCTCCACACTTGAAGATCTCACTTTGCAGATCCCTCTTCAGCATTACTTCCTCCTTTTCATGTCAAGAATGCTCCTTTTTAGATTTTTAATACACTCCTAAAGAATCTGCTCGATGGGATACATCTGTATCTGGATGTTTCATTATTCCATCTCTGCACACCTTGTCAGGGCAGCTCGTTGCTGTCTTTTCTACAACTGGCTGAACCCAGTCTTCAGATATTCACCTACAAACCATTACCTACTCTCGATTGTTTGTCACGCTGTCCGTAAAGTTGTAATGTTCTTTATCCTATGAACTCAGTGTTGAGTGTACACACTTCTCCCACTGCTGTGCTTTCTCACTGACTGCTCATCCTAATTTATAAAACCTGTACTACGTTTCCTTCTCTGTCCATTTTAGCTTTCACCCCTGCTAGAGTCTGCGCATCCAGTATTAACTCAGCTGTTAGGTTTTTATTACACCATTGGCAACTTATTCCTTTTTTGTAGTTTAGTGGCTTACGTTGTCCATGGCAACAAATTTGTCAACTGTCTGCTTGATTGTTTCTATGACTTGCAGCCCACTCTAAGAACACTGCGACTAAAAATAATTTTATCAAGCACCTATTTTCAACCAGTGACTATTGTAGGCCATTGCACTTCTCTCCTGTAAACTGTCTATCCCCGCATGCTGCAGCCATGCCTTTCCTTCTTTAGCTTTGTCTGCTCTATCAGATGTGTGTACACTGGTTGTCTTTGTAAATCTCTGCCGTGGCTGTACAGCACTCTTGCACCTGTTTTAGGTAGAGTTTGAGCTTTAGAAGACAAAACATAATGAAATAAATAAATATAGTGCATTTTGTACAAAATACTGAACAATTGTTGTGTGATGAGGTATTTACAATCTCATGGATTTAATAAGGAAAAGGTTTGAGGTTTGTATAAACTTAATTAACGTTAGAAAGGAAGACAGGCCAATCACTGCCATCATATGTATTATTCCAATGTGTAATATTACAGTACCTACATTTTGGATAGGTGTTTACTTTTGTAAATATATAACTACTTTAAAGAGAGTTTCCAGCTAGTCATTGATTGGTTACTATAGTAGCATAAGGCCGTGGCTGATCTACCCATATGGTTTCTACTTCGCCTGTGTTTGGATTTCTTAGACAAATGTTATCTATTCAAATTATGTAATACATCTGAGGACACTTACGTTTTTGTTTTTATTGTGGCATGTACTTTGTGGTTTTCTCATTTTGCCATTTTGTTTTCTTGTTCCTCACAGAATTCTTTGCAGAGCTTAACACTGTTATGCGCCCTCTGGCTCTGAACAGCAGCATGACTGAACTGGTACACTACACTAGACAGGGTTTACAATGGCTGAGACTGGAATCAAACTTGCCTTAACTGGTGTTATCAGGTGGTGGAGAGGAGGGGAAGCAGGAAATCGTAGAGCCAACCCCCTCCTAAACTCTTTGCACTTTGGATGCCCTAGAGGGCTGGATTCTTGTACACATATTCTTGGAAGGGAATACGTTCATATGGGAATGGGATTGAGCTTTTCCGATAGCTTTGACTGTTTTTTTTGCCCCTCCTCTCCTTTGATCTGATGGTTGGCACTGGATAACCTAAAGCTATGAAGGAGGCCGAGAAGTTGATGCCGTTGTTTACGACGAAAGTGCAATGTTTGTGGTTCGCTTTGGCGCAGGTCTTCAACATTTCTCTCATGAACTAAACGAACACAACTGGAACAAACAGGAAGGATATAGAGGAAATGAACCAAGTCCAATAGATAAAGCAATTTTATGTTTTCCTTAAAGCCTTAACAGCTGCATGTCATGGTCAGAGGATGAAGAGCTATGTTATGTTTCGTGGTTCATTTATGTCAATGGAGCTATTTAAAAAAAAAAAAAGGAAAGGTGGCTGTTGTCCTGTGGTGCTTCGATCATTGTATGGGAGCATCTCATGTCTGGTGGCAGCACGATTTCAACTTTCCAACACCATGCAAGCAATGCCACTTGGCTGCTGAATCCAAGTATTGCCAATCATGTGAACGAATGTATAATACTGCCTGGAGGATTAGAAATTTGTCATCACTACTTCCACTTTTAAAGAAAATTATGTTGGTTGTCACTTATCTTTCCGCTGCCCTCTTTATGTTGCAATTCTATGTGTACTGTATGCTGAACGTCCCGAGCACCGCCACAGTAGACTGACTGCCTCTGGAGGAGTGCAGGATGTGTTTAAAACGGATGTACGTCAGTACAACAAGATCATTTTGATCGTGGTTTTCACAACGCAAATCGTTACAACGACTTGCGTTGGAGGGCCCTGGATTGAGGATTAATTTAATTTTCTATTCCAACTCCAGCCCATGTTACAGTAGGGAAGGTGTTGGAATAGAAAATCAAACTATTCCTTAAGCAAGAGCGCCATCCAGCGCAAGTCGTAGTAATGACTTGCGTTGTAATGGCTGCGTCGTAAAGGTCGCGCAGTGTAAATACCGCGTTGTAAAGGATGTTTCCCGTTTAAAGCGGAGGCATGGCTGTGAACCAGTTGTCTCATTGTCCTTAATGTTGATGTGTTAACCCTGAAGCATCAGGTTACCAGTTTCCAGTCTAAGTGACCAACCATTACCAATTGGCAACCATTACAAATTGATACAGCTTAGATCCTGCCATAAAAGTCCCTTTTCCCTAAAAGTTTTAAACAGGAAAGAAGGCCTTTAAACTGCCTCCAGGCTGTTTGGGCCATGTATCGTTTTTTTAATGCATGTCCCATATTATGTCACGTTCTCTGTGTACGTTTACTCCCACCAATTTCTGACATTGCCAATTTTTGCCAGAAGGCTGTAAAAATCATGCCAGGTGGTAGGATCAAGAAGCGATTAATACAAGTCCAATTCTTTTTGTTAGTGACTTTCGTACTGACTATCGGTGTACCTTTAACACATCTTTCCACGATTTTTTAGAGAAAACGGCTCCTTTATGGTATGGACATATCTTCAAAATGTTTTTAAGTCCTGTAACACTAATATTCATGGTGGATTCAAACTTATGGTAATGTTACTCTGGCCTTAGCAGAAGTGCCAGGAAAGATATCTGTGCACAGATCTTTCAAATGACCAGTTATTCTCCACAAAGAAACACCGTCATTTATCCATTGGATACAACTGAGTGTGCCTTAGTGCTACATTTGGTCCGTACTTGGCACTTCGCTTGCTTCCAAGAAGACCCGGCAGTGCCAGCACCTAATTTTGCTTGTATGTCAAGCCTGTTCGACAATGCGGAAAGATATAGTTAGAATAAATTGAGTGTAAATGCAGTTAATTAATAATGTATGAAATGCCTTGTAGCAGTGTATTTTATTTATTTACCATGGGTTATATTGAGCAAAAATAATGAACAAATAACATTTCGAAAATTATTTATTCTAAATTTCAGATGACTGTTGTGTGGGTGGGTGGTATCGTTCTGGAAGAAGGTGTCCATATTGCACACGTTGTTTATTTATCACATGCATCATTTGAATCGGCAAGAATTAGCTGTGGCTTTATGGAAGGGAAAAGGCTCTACCCATGTTAAATAAATCAATGTACCACAATGACTTAGTGTTGTTAATGTATTGTACATAAACAGATATATTTTTGGGTGAAAAATCTGACTATTGATGATGTTCAGTACAATAACTGTGCACTTCAAATGCGAAAATCTTAATTTTCTAGCAGTTGATGCCTTCTGGCCCTTATCGATTTCAGGGTAAAAAACATTATTTTCATGCAAGATCTTGCCGTCTGGAAATTTAAATGGGGGCGTTTCTCTGATATAGTCTTCACTTATGCACCTTTTCTAAGCTTGTCGAAAGTTACTCCTGGGTTTGGAAAACTGAACTTGTACACAATGTTCACGAGGGTACGAGAGTTGGTGTCTTCATGCTTAGCAGAAAACAACATCTTTTTTCTACTATCCTCTGCCGCACTCCACTTCTGGTCCAGGCTGTCTTGCAAGTATTGTTGTTTAGAAAGAGGCATGTGGGCAGAGGGTTAGCAAAAACGAACATTTCTCAGATGCACTTTGGCAGATTAATTCTACTGTGAAGCTGATAAATCGGATGTTCTCCTGTTTAAATTTAAATGAATTTAATTACTTGCCCAGCCTGTATTGAGGAACCAAGTAGGGACCGGTACTTTTCTAGGATCTTGGACATGTATTTTTTATTTTAATACGCAAGAATAAATTGAGCTTTATCCACCTTTTGTGGGGTGTACGTTACTTTTCTTCTCCAAAGCCAAATCCCATTTTAGGATGGCAGTGTGCAGTTTAGGTCGGTTCACGTCGATGTGAATAATCTTCTTTTTACTTCTGGTTCAGTTGTGAGTGGCAAGCACATTTGATCACACCATGACTTTGAGACAGCCACCCTCTGTGAAGTGCCTGGGTACTGTTTGTAGCATGTCATTTATCATTGCTGTCTGGTTGATGTGTGTCTACCTTTTCAGTAGCTTCAAATATTACTTTGGAGGGGTGGTATTTCAGGCCAACTGATTTATTACTTTTGGACACTAGCATCTTATTCTGTTAATCTTTTTTGGCACAAACATAAGTTTGTGCTATTGTTTTGTGTAGAGGGTAGTTCGCAGCTTATGTCAGGACATATTTGTTTTGCCTATGGATAAAGCAAGGTCCCGGACACAGATAGGCTTTTAAGATGTTTTGGTTAACATTTTTAGCATGGGGCCCTGTTGCGTATTGTAGGTTGTTAGAAGGGCCAAGCCAAATAAAGTTAGCTGTATTCTTGGTTTGAAAACCAAAATTAGCGTGATATAGGGCAGTCATTCACAGGCTTCAAAATACTCCTCAGATTCTGTTCTCAGGTCAAAATAGTTTTCATCAGAAACATTTTGTTTTTAATTAAAAAATGAATTTATTGACCCATTTACAGGTTGAAGATAACATTTGAAAGCAGGTGTATTTCACCTATCTTTATTTTGTACTGGCTATATTTATTTTAAGTATTCCTTTTTAAGGCACTTTTTGAAATTTCAGAGGAAATCCCCATATTTATATGGATGACACTAATGCTGAGCATTCCCAATTCAAATTTTTCCCCTTTCTTGTGCTTGCTTAATCTTATAGACACATAATATTAACACAATCTGTGGTATGAATTTGGAAGCATATTGTTTACTATCAAATCAATTTAAAACCTTTGCATTGTGTGTCTTAGAAATACTGCTTTCGCTCCCTCATCGCCTCCCATCCCTATAGTCCTTGCTGTGTGTGCTCCAATTTAGTTGTCTCTGCAAACTCATGAACATCAATGCTTTGTGCTGCTGGTAACACAGAACATACGTCATTGCACAATTTTTATTTATTGAGCACCTTTCACTTATTTACTTTGTTGCTGTATTTTCTGTTATTTTACTCCCTTCACTCTTTTTTCTATTATGCTTGTAGCAATGAACTTTGCTGACCTAGACTTGTGACCACCGCATTCATAAACCTTTTGTAACTTTCATAGAGTCTGGGTCGGTGCATGCCACTGATATCTGCCCTTGTGTTGTGTCCCCACCTTGAAATCTGCTGTGGTCCCCATTTCCATTCAATTCAGTTCCTACCATATACCCTTTTATGTAGATGCCTGGTTTAATCAAGCTGTGCTACACACGTCTAATGTCAGGAGTTTGGTGCTCCTTTGGATAACCAAAAACCACCCACATTTTCTACAGTTTTTTTATTAGGTTATTAGCCGTTACAACCTCAAGTTTGGCCTCACTGACTTGGTACTTTAATGCCACCCTTTCTAAAGGTACTATGCAGGCTTCCATTTAGTAATGATATAGGTTTCCTAATATTTTCTGCCCAGAAATGCGGTTTCAGAAGTTTGATATTGGTAGACCCAATCAAGCTATTGATATGTGATATGTAACCTAACCATGACAGTAATTGTACAAAAAATAGTTATGAACACATTTTTTAATTTCCATAAAACGCTGTTTTACATCAGTGTCCTGTTATTGTTACAGACATGCTTGTACAGTCTGTATAATAATTGATAAAGCAAATAAACCATGCTTTAGGTTTGAATGCACAATAAGAATAAATACAAAATATATTCGGTTTGCAGATTTGGAATGTCACATTAATTTATCAAGGATTATATCCTGGGATGCCAAGTTTTTTTATTATAGAAGAAAACAAACAAATCTGTTTGATTACCAGTTAGAACTGGCAATGATTTATCGTATTTCTCATGCTGAAAAAAGATGTTGATCTTTACTTTCATTGTTGGTGTATTTAAATGTATTTGGCTAAGTGAAGTGCTCCCTGAAAAGTTTAAATCTCAAAGTATATGTATATAGTTGATTTCAATATTCTCCTTTAGATTTTAGAGCACATTTAAGGTTGTATCGACCGAGCAATTGATGCTCTGCTGAGATACGCATTGTACCCAATTTAAGCTACACCTACTCACAGTTCCATTAAAATCGTTGCTGCCAAAAGTTCATGAAATACTTTTGATTTCCATTAATTTTGATTTCCATTAATTTGTTTTTCCTCAAGCCCATTATTCTAATTTTAATGGATAAGTTCTATAAAACCTTATTTATTCTCAGCGGAGGAACCCTAACGGCTCCCCAGAACAATCTCGGGGGACTCAAAATCTTTCAGCCGTCAGAATTATCAAGTAATTGTTCATTCTATAGTCTTGTGTTCTTTCCCTTTTATACTTTTTCTGTTGTAAAAATAATTCTATCCTAGTACGATCTCTTTCTTAGCAAGTCTAAAACAGAGACACTGTTACAAGATGTGGCTATTAACCAGATGGAGACTCAGATTGTTCCACTGATTTATATTGTAAATCATCCATACCCTTACTTAGGACTGCCACGCTAACTTGCCCTTATTCTAATTGAAATCAGTACTGACAAAATAAGACCTTGCATTCTGTGAAACTCCATCATGTCCTTTTTACTTCAAAGCTGGTACTGGATACCATTCTTGTCTGTGCTTCTCAATAAAACAAGTTTAAATATTTTCTTTTCCTCTGATAAATGCTACAGCTCAAAATTGCAGTCCCAGCGCAAACTTATGCCTGACCGCTGTTGTCCTTAACCCCTTTGATGCGGATGACAAAGCCAGCTCGTCATGGGCGTTACCTGCGCTGCGCGCATGACGAGCTGGCTTTGTCACGAAAGCCGCGATTTTCAAATTTCAGCGCGCAGCGGGAATACCCGCTAGCGCGCATGCGGTTAAGAAAGACTCTACTGTTAAAAAGCAGTTATGTGCTTCCTGGTTCATCGTTTAGCACCTTTATTTTTCAAGTGCCGGGGGCATTAAAGTATTGATGATCTGTTGCATTCACATGTTTCATCCTTCAAGACTAAAAATGGAAGAGGTCAAGATACTGATCATTCTTCTAGGTCTCCCCATAAAATACACTTAAATTATTTCCTTTTTTATCAGCGGTGGCCTAGTTAAACATAAATTACACATTTAATGGGGGTGGAGGGGATTGTCCTATGCCATTCGGCTCATTTAATGCCTTTTTATCTGGACTCTTAACAATGATGGTGTGTTTAGTGACTGATACCACCAAGCTACTGACCTTTGGTCTGAGAAACACTTTGCTGTGCACTGTCATGGGCAGAAAGCACCTATTCTGGGTCTCTTGTTTTCTTAATTATGCATACAACATCATTATTATACCCGCTTCCCACAAGCAAGTAGTCAATGTTTCTCTTCTTCCTTCACACTGGCCATGGGGTGTTGGGCATATTGCACAGCTAATTCTTGTAGTGCATCTCGTGGAAGTAGTGGATATGCAGACTGATATGCTCTACCAACTATACTTAAGTGTAGGATAAAAGTTATGGTTGCTTAATGTATCTTCACCTTATTAGACTCCCTTTGTTGAGTTTGCTTGCCACAAACGTTAACATCAAGGGACACCGAGTATCCATTTCGGATGTGCAAAGAGCATTACATCATGTGTCCATACATTAATATGTTGCTTTTTGCAGTTCTAACAGGTTGAAGTCAAGCCCTCCATGCAAAGACATTAAATCTTGTGTTACCACTAGAAGAGAAGTGTCTTTAGCTTTCCAAGATGCTTACATATCAGGAACCATCTGAGTTTTACTCCTTGTGCTTTTTGTAAGACTGTGTGGTAGATTCATAGTGAATGCTCATGCCAAGTAGCTCTTTCATGAGAAAACCTCCAACTTCGAGGCTAGGGTTTGGCTAAGCTCCCTTAAATTCCATGGGTTCCAAATTAGTTCGGAACACTAAGGAGCTGAACAATAGACTATGAGAAACTTACTCATTGTGGTAACACTGTTAATGTATTCATGCCTGCGTGCAATCTACAAACCTGCTTTTTTTAAGCTGTTAGAGAGGTTTTGGTCATTGGTCTGAATTTGAAGCAAATGGTGGTGTGTGAGGGAGGACTGCACATTTTCTGCCGAGTTTACGCTTTCTAAAGCAGTAATCGGTCTCCTCATGTAGTCAAGGAAAAATAAGTAGTTGGCAATAATAAGCAGATGGGCTTGGTAGACTTTCTCAAAAGTGTGTAGCCAGTGGACATATTGCACTGAACAAAATTATGTTCTATCACCATTGCTTTGGTTGTCAATATTATGAATGAATATGTGGACAGGGTTCCACTGTTACAACGTTTCACATTTGACACCACTTTTGTTTTGCCTTTCAATTACAGATATTTCATTTTTTCCACATTTGTTAATTTGAATGCAAACAAGCTTTTTTCGATGCACTTTCTGTCATTTGCTCTGATCATTGCACAATGAAATCTCAGTTGTCTGGGCTGTTTCTTTCTGGCTAATTTCTCTTTCATGGTGTTCTCCTCAGCCTACCTGAGACAGTGTGCAAGTGATAACCATTTGTAATCTTGTCCTTTTCTTTATCCTTTCCAACTCATTGCTTACTGCTATCGTTCCAGACACCCAAGCAAAGGCTTGTCTTACCACGTTGACTCAGAGTGGAAAAAGATGGCTGTCCCAAATTTGTTCTTTCTCGAACTGAATGGATTTGATTTGAGTGATACATTTGTTTTGTTTTTTGTTTTGTTAATTGGCTAGATAGAGATCCCATATGTTACCAACTCACAGGAATTCTGCACCAACTTGTGGATGGCTGAGAACCTGCGGTTGCTAACACTAAACCACCCTCCCCTCCTCGCATCTTCTTGCACCATCTTTTTACAACTGTTTTGATGATTTTTGAGGAAATAACCACTTGTCATGATCTGTTTAGATGAGAGCACACAATGGACTTTTCCTAAATTCCTTATGCAATGAAGGCATAAATATAGCTTCTTTAGCCTCTATATAACCTTCTTAAAGTAGAGACAATTTTTTGGTGCGTGTGGATTTGTTTGTAGTTTATTGTCCACGGTGTTTACCGAATCTCTTAGTTTGCAATGTATCCATCTACAGCAGGAGTAACGCAGTACTGATGATTATCCAAGACTGTACTTGTTTCTTAATGTTGGTTGGTAATTTGTACTCTGAATTTATGTATGCTATCAAACGTTTGAACCCTACAGTTCAAAATGTAGGATTATTACACTATTTTTATATGGTAAACTGGAAACAGCGAAAAGTAATACACACTGCACATGAGTAAGTCATGACTATCAGTTTAAATATTTTTTACTGAATTTGTTTGTGGCATGAAAAAGCCTGGTTTCCGATAGAATTGTACAAGTAAAATATGTCTGGGTTAACATATACCATAGAAGGTAGTGAGTCATACCCAAAATACTAGACCTGGTAACTGTTAATTTTTATTACTAGCGCACCTATGCTGAAGGGCTACGTTAAGTCTAAAATTCAGAGACCAGTCATCCAGGGTAGAAAAAGGTCTTCTGAGCGTGGCAACTTTAGCACTATTACAGCTGTTCATTTTGATGGTCAAGGACTCCAGCATCATAAATTACATTATCAAAGAGGGGATCTCCTTCTTTTTCTCTCTGTGCTGCCCCCACCCTTTGCTCTCTAAAAGCCACCTATCTCTTCTGCACTTTTTGTTTCATTCTCACTCAGGATTTTGAAACAAATACTTTAATTCTTATCAAGTAAAAAATGTTCTAGGCTGAAGTTTTTTTCTCAGTGAACAGTGGATTTTGTCATTTGTAATTATGTAATATGTTGAGTTAAATCTCAAATGTATAGGCATTGTAATATAGTTCACTTAAGGTGTACATGATTGTGTGTGTATACACACACCCTACACAATCTGGTAGAAAGATGTACATATATCTTATGTAAGGCCAAAAATGGTATCAGACATATCTACTACATCCCCATCAGATAAATACTTTTATTTTCGTCTATGTGCCCTAAAAATGAAAGTGTGTGTTTGTACGCAAACAGACACACTAAACAAGTATGAATTTGATTTGTATATCTACGCCTTGTGTAATTAGGCTGCTGAATTAAATCATTGCTTACAGTTGTTTTGGCAATGTTTGTGTACGGTAAGGACATTTTCTTCTAGAAAAATGCGGGTCCAGATCTACTTTGGATTGATATTTTCAAACATGGTTGTTACTAAGATAAGATATCATTGGATAGGTAGTAAGAGGAATTTTAAATAGTAATGGATGTATTTATTGTTTCTTTCTTGACCACGCATAATTGTGAAAGAGTACTGAATATATTTATTTGTTGCATGCTTGTTCTCCATGACCCAGCCTCCCCTTCCCTAGCCTCTGCTGGTAGTATTCTCCTAATTTATTTTGCATATTCCTATCCCAGTTCTACACACTTGTGGTCGTCTCCTGAACTCATCTGTTTGCTATTTGCCATTCTATTTAAGATTTGGCAAAAAAGTCTCCTGCTCATTGCACTTTCAGAAAAGAAATATAAAGAGCATTATTTATATTCTCAGATTGTCTCATATATTCCTCAACAAAACGACGTGATTTGTGTATGGTAAAACCTCCTCATTCTCTTCTCTTCATCTGACCTTTAATTTGGCTTCCTTTATCAATAATACATTGTACTCGTTTTGTTGGTATTTGCCGGCTACACAACTGATTGCAGCAATCCTGATCTTATATGAACTTCTGTGTTTTTGTTTATCTAGATGTAAGCTCCATTTTATTTGTTATAATGGTGGAAAATATTAGTTTACAGATACTTGCCATAATTTTATTTTCAGTTCTAGTATCACAAATTTTTTAAAAGTATATGATCTATCCACACCAGGCCGGGCCATCTCTATGCACAATTGGAGCATGCCTTTTTGAGTTAAAGGATACAAAGCTATTTCATCAAAACAAACTGTACTGGCCTCCTTCAGTTACTTTATTTCACTTTGACATGGACCTACTTCAATTCTTTCTCTGGAGTGATCTTTCTTAAGTCAAGAAGACCCACACCATTCTGGTGATTCCCAAGCAAAATGTATTCTTGTTTCTGGACATGGATAGTCATCTTGTTTTGTGGTGCATAAAAGCTCCTAAAGGAGGTAATTTTGACCATCCAAATTAAACTGGCCATTCAAGATGATCCTTGCACTACATGTGTAGTTTTGCTGCCTATCCTGAGGCACCAGTAGACAGAGATTGAGCTGTACTTAGTCCAACTTGACACATTTGAAACCCTAATTAAATTTGACGGCAGCATACATATGGCTTCATATGGGTGCATTGACAAAGGACAAGAGGGGTGTCTTCATCACCCACACTTATCTCTGATGTTTGACCTCTGCCACGATGAGCACAATTATGCTTAACAGCAATTTAAAGATTTTCTGAATGCAGAGTACATATTCTACTAATTCCTTTGAACAGGCAAGGTAATTTTTCTGTACCAGAGTTTAAGGATAGGTCTGACTTTAAGATTGTTTTTTTTTTTTTTAGCAACCCATCTCCCACTCAACTCTGTTCTTTGTCGATTATATTGAATGATGGAGAACCCTTGCAGTATTAACTTTGCCAATAATTTTGGCAAGAGGCAAATCATGAATAGCCTAAGGATAAGCTGACAGGATTTACTGTGCAACATTATGTGACTTGGAGACCATTAACATAAAAGAAAAAGTGAACAAAGTGTATGATTGTTGTGGACAATTGTCAAAACATTGAATTCTGACAGTTACATTTTTCTCAATTTACTCTCAGGTGGCTCTTTTTTTTAGATTCAGGTTTTAAGGTGTGTTAGATGAGGTGTCAGGTCTATAAATGAAAATAGTGTGCCTATTTTTCACCACCCTCTCACTCCCTTTCTAATGTTTCATGGTTTATCCTAAACCAAATTCAATTTTCACAACTTTACAAAAAAACTTAGCTTCTTGACAACTAAGACCTGGTGACACCAGCTTTCTTCGTATATGATACTCTGTACTGTAATATATTGAAAATGATCATGATAGGTACAATGGGAAAATGTGCAAAGGAAATTCATGTGGGGGAATGTTTGTATTTTTAACTGTTTTTGGGAATGAAATTGCGTTCTGGAGCTTCTGTGAATAATCTATACCTGCCTTATAATGTCTTATAGAAAGAGACAAAGGATCTGCTTTAAAGCTTTTAGTTTTCTTCAGAAAATATATTTTGGAAGATCTCTTTCCAAAGAAGTGTGCCACACTTTCTGTTCTTTGTGTTCATGTTAATGAGAAATATTTACTATTAAAATGCAGTTTGGAATGGTTCTTCTATAAATTCTTTCCTTTCAACAAGAAATGTCAGAGATCAAGCTGTAAAAACAACAAAATAAATTACACGTTTAGAATAAAAATGTGTTGGTTCTTTGACTGGTGAATGCTTGGATAATACACCCAAAGAGAATCTCTGTATTTAACATGTAGAATAATAGAGCAGTGGACCACCCAGATCTGCATCTACTGAAGTTTCTATTCAATATAAGTTGTCATTGAAAAAGTATTTTATGAAAAAGTTTTGTTAATTTTGGCTTATCAAACCAGAACCTGTGAGTGACTTTTAAAAATTGTGTATTATTGGTATATTATTCAATTTCCCTGGGCATTTCAAATTGAATGTCATTCGTTTATCAAAGGTATTATTTACTGGAGTAGAAAGAATCCGAAGAGGTTACACACTTGGCTCTGACTTCTGAAGTGAGTATAGACATTTTAGAGTTCCAGAGAAAATCCTTTTGTTTTTTTTCGTGTTAGCTCAAGTAATGGAAATCAATTTGCCCTTGCTTTTGGGTATTTTAGTAAATGGAATATGCTGCAGGTGCTTATTCTAAATAGTTGGCTTCTAAAGTCTACATGTGATTATTGTGATACAATTACCAGAATACCTTTAATATATAGTTTGTTTGTTGTTAAAGGATCTATGAAGAGCACATGTTATATTGAATATGTTTGAGGAACAGTTACCAAGTGGTGAGTGAGGTATGTGGGATGATACTGGCTAGGAAACCTATGCACAAGCCTGGTTTAACAAGGTTGTATCCACTGTAGTGTGAACTTTAATTCGTGAGCAGTTTTTAATTCTAGTTACTGCAATCATTTTCTATCCAAAAGAGCAAAGCTATTTTTTTTCCAACAGAACAAAAAAATGTAAAGAGCATAAGAATTTTGTGCAGTGCTGTCCTCTATCAACAATATAAGAACCCTAAAGTCATCAAGTCGAGCCCACAGATTGGGCCAAATGTTTTTTGTATGTCCTTTTTTGGATGACCACACTAACAAAATTCCATGTAGGGACTGCACTTGACCATCTTAATGTAGCGGACATTGGGGACCATTGCCCAGTAGTGAAAAATGAACATGAACATTTATGATGATGGTGCAATTTATGGAAAATGATGGAAGCAGCTGTGCCCTTGTATAATTTTAAAAAAATGCAAGGAATGGTAGACTATAATGCCCGTCTTTGGATTTTTACCATTTAGAGGTTCCGTTTTTAGGTCTCGACTGGCGATGCAGCGCGCAGCGCGAAAGCGCTGTCGCCAGTGAGATTTATTGTTAGCGACTTGCCTCTCGAGTGGTACAGACCAGGGCACGCGCAGGGCTTTGGCGATTGTGATCTGTGGACGCGCACGTACAGCAACGCGCACATCTCCTGGCCCGCTTCCCACAGGAAAGCCAGCATGCAGCTTCACTTTAGCACCTACAGCCACACGCACATCTCCTGTCCCGCTTCCCACAGTCAAGCCAGCAGAAGGTGCCTATTTTTGACAGTGGCGGATTTATTGGGAGAATAGATCCTCCGGAAGTGATTGAACAACCCGTTTCGGGAGATCCCACATCCATCTTGACTGGACGCCAACGCCGCCACAAGACATTTCATCCCTTAGGACCTTAACGCTGCTACACGATTCAGTGCCTTTATTGAAGGTCTTCATAATGTATGCCAACCTTGACTGCCCAAAATAGAAACTCCGACTGGAGCCATCTAGTACCTCACCCTTGACGAACACAGACCTCCAATAATTTTAGCAATACAGACTGCCAGGAGAGAAAATCCCTGATCCTAGCCATTCAATTTGTGATCTGACGTTCGCTATATACCTACCATTACTTTATATCGTTCTGTGCGTCCCCTACCCCATGGTACTACCCTGCCCTGAAAAAGGTGTGGCCTGAATTGGCATAAAACACTGAAACATGCGTCGGCGTGACTCCTGTGGAGGGCAGAAGCCTAGTTATTGTCAGCAACTGTCTTTTACCTCATTTTGCCTCCACAGTTTGATTTGAGTCCATGCAGTTATATTTCATCTGCTCTGCAGACTTGGCTGTACCAGTATGAGTGTCCTGTATAAATGAGTGTGGTAATGACTGATCTTATGAGTGTGATTACGGTTGCTTGGGAATGTGTGGGACGTATATGTATTGTATAAAGTTTGATATTATACCATGAGAAACAATTTTCCTTGCTTTTATCAATGTATCATGGCGATCTGTTTATGACCCATGCGATCTGAAACCAAACTACTCATAAACTAAGGAGAACCAAATGATAAGTGTGTGATGTGTCTTGGGCTCTGACATTCTTTTGTCACCTTGCCTCTAAAATTAAGGATCCCCTTGTGGGACTGTAAAATACGCCCTGGCAGGGTTTTCTGTTGATTCTATTGCAAAGCCAGCATTTAATGTCATTTTCGTCCTATCGTTGGAGCGGCCCGCAATGGCGTGTCCGCTCAGCAAATAAACACAAATGGAGAATTCCCCACTCACCCGGTCTGCGGCGGGGATCCTCTTGAACGGTGTCTGGCTGCGGGCAGAGCACTCCAGCTCCTCTACAGTTCTGGCTGCACAACGCGGGGCTCTCTCCATAGGCATGGGAGCCCCGCACTGCTATGTGCCGCTCTTCACGGCTTCAGCCCTCGCACTTCCTCTGTGGCGCGGGGCTCTCTTTCAGCACGGGAGCCCCTGCACCAGCCGCAGGGCACAAGAAAGTTGCAGGTAACGCGCATGCGCGGGCAGCCCTCACTTTCCCAGGGTCGGATGTGAAGCTGCTTTCTGTTTTGCTTATTCGCTCAGGAGACAAGACCTTTACCCTCAACATGGTAACGTTTTCAAACGAGCTAGAGAGCTTTCCAGATGAGTTTAGTTGTGTCTTTGCGGGCTGTTGAATTTTGTTTAAAAGCCTTTTCACCATTTCGATATGTATTTTCAAAGTGGTATCGGGGTGCAGATTACCTTCCTCAATTAATAACGGTGATATACATGATGTCTCTCGCGCCTTACTGGTGTCTGCGCCTTACTGTTTGCTCAGGTGATCGTATTTCAAAATATGGGCAACTTTTTTTTCCTCACACATGCAGTGCCTGCCTCTTCCTGCACTCGTGTCCATGTGTTCCTGCCACAGTGTTCGTATGTTCCTGCCCCAGTGTCCATATCTTCCTGCTCCAGTGTCCATATCTTCCTGCTCCAGTGTCCCTATCTGCCCGTCCCAGTGTCCCTGGCTTCCTGTCCCAGTGTCCATGACTCCCTGTCCCAGCGTCCATGACTCCCTGTCCCAGCGTCCATGACTCCCTGTCCCAGCGTCCATGACTCCCTGTCCCAGCGTCCATGACTCCCTGTCCCAGCGTCCATGACTCCCTGTCCCAGCGTCCATGACTCCCTGTCCCAGCGTCCATGACTCCCTGTCCCAGCGTCCATGACTCCCTGTCCCAGCGTCCATGACTCCCTGTCCCAGCGTCCATGACTCCGTGTCCCAGCGTCAATGACTCCCTGTCCCAGCGTCCATGTCCCAGTGTATTTCGGCTTAGCACACCTAGTTTTAGTTTCGCACCCAACAGGTATTCAAAAGCCACACCGCCTTCCGCCTCTGAGCGAAAACCTTATGTTTCCAGAAGGACCGGCAGATGAAAAGGGGGTAAATGAAGAGGAAAGATGGGTAATTATTTACAGTTTTATGAACCCCCTCGTCCCTTAATATTCATTATTTAAAACGGCAGCAATTACAAATTGATCAGCCTTTTAGAGCTACCAGCCCACCATCTCGCTGCCAAATTAGGCGGGGATCATTCGCCACAATAGAGTGCCCTCCTTACTGTAAATCAAGCGTGCGGGGACGGGTCCAAATTAACGTCAGAAGTAAATCTGCATGCCACCTTCTTCGCCACCCCCCAGCCGCCGCCCCCCTACATCACACACTGGCCTGACGACACGTCATTTTCTCTTAGGTGTTGTACATTATGGCCTGTTTGCTTTTCATTGGAGCAAGTGAAGCAAAAAGTGGGAGGCTTCTGTAAGTTTCTTTATGCGAATGTCTGTTTCTCCAGTATTTGGGGTGTCTTTCATAGATTCACATGCCTGAATCATTCCCCGTCTTCGGAGTGGGAGTCCCACGGTATATAAAAAAGCAATAATATGCCTGTAATAACCAAAAAACCTTGGTAATGACCAACCAGGTAGTAAAGTAGCCCTCAGCTAATGGAGCTCCCACACGCATGACTATCTTAGTCATTTTATATAGACCAAACTGCAGCCAATCAGGCGACAGCACCCACCAGAATGTTCTCCCCAGAGGCTCAGGCTCTCAGATTTTCTACCGCACGTCGTGTGAAGGGAGTCTCTCTAAGCTCTGCTCAGTTTCTTCTTACTTTGGTTGTTTTTTTAACCTTCAAAGGATGTCTACTTCAAAATCCCTTTTTAGGGCTTGTGATTCCTGTGGAAAGCTAAGGCTGTTCAAGGAGGATCCTCACAAAAAATACATATACTGTCTGTATCCGGTTCATGAGGCGAAGGAATGTAAGATCTGCAGAACCTTCCCTCAAAAGACCCTCAGGGACAGAGATGGTCGCCTTCTCCTGTGGCTTCAGAGGATAAAGTACAAGGATAACCCTGTTTCTGAGGTAGGGAGCATTGCCTCGGGGTCTTCTGTATCCTCTAGGAAGAGGAAAACTGAGGTTGAGGTAGCTTCTCCTAGGGCGAAGGTGTTGAAGAAAGCCCAATCCTCTCAGGATTCTGGCTTGCCTACTACTTTCAAGAAGGTATCTCCACCTGTGAAATCTGCGCCCTCAGGGAAACCTGGAAAATCTATAGTTTCCAAAGCAGCTATTCAAAAAATTTCTCCTCAGATTACACCTCTGGCCATGACAGGGTCAAATACAGCCTCATCGTCGCCATCTCTTCATGTGGCCACTTCTTCCACTTCTACAGTGACTTTCTCCTCACCAAGATCAACTATGGTGATGTCTTCAGCTTCCTCACCGTCGACGATGGTTCAGGTACAAATTAGACCCAACTCGTCGACGAAAATAGTTTCATCGATCGTCGATGCTCCACCGTCGACGAGTACTTCGTCGTTGATTCAGGCGTCGACGAATATCTTGCCATCTTGACATCCTCGTCGACGAAGTTACCGTCGAGGACGTCCTAGTCGACGAAGAAAATGATCCCATTGACGACCTCCTCGTCGACGAAGCAGACACTACCGTCGACGAAGTAGACGACAACCCCGTCGACGAGTTCATCGCCGATTAAGCCGCTACCGTCGACGGGCGCTCCGTCGAGAACGGATCTGGCGACACAGAGGGAATCAGGCTTGTCATCAGCGGCTGTGACTCCGTCGACGCCTCCACTGTCAACCTGTACGGCAATAAAAGTGTGGTCAGCTAAAACATCCACAATACCTTTGCCATCACCGGCTACCACTGCTTCGCTTCTACAGAAGCGTGGTTCATCCTCCACAACTTTGTCTCCATTAAAGCTGCCAGATAAATTACTGGATTCTGAAGAAGAGGAATCCTATGAGGACGACACTTTCCGTGCGGCCAGGAGCCCTTCTGACTTGCTCATTAAGATTCAGGATTTGGATCAGGAGGATGAGGAACATTTCCTGGAACACTCTAGTCGGGAGACTGTGTCTGCACCTAGCATGCAAATGCCTATGGATTTATTCCAGAATCTCCAATATATGTTAAGCGATTATTATAGCCGGTTTCCACCATCTGAATCGGGTGGTTCTCATGTCTCTACGCCTAGGCCAAGAACATCTACGGCAACTTTAGGACCTCAAGAGTCCGTTTCTCAAACGACAACTGAGGAAGCACGGCCCGCAGTACCTTCTTCACCAGTACCATCTCATCAGACAGGGGGTGAGAATTCTTTGGAAGACGAACGAGAAGATGGTGAATTGGACGACAAGTCAGTATCGTCGGAGTGGGACGACTATCAGGCACAAACCCCTTCTCCGGCGGGCCCGCCTACAGCGGATTCTCCGCCGGTGGACATTGCCAACTTTCACAAGATTATGGATAGAGCTACGAAAAGGTTCCTCATCACAATGGAAGCTAAACAAGACGAACGCTTACTATATGATTTTAAGTATTTGCCGCAAAGACAGAGTTGGTCTATTCCAATCATTGACTTTATATGGAAGGAAGGTCTGAAAATAATGGCTCTACCTGCAGTACTACCTCGGGTAGATAAGAAGTATAGAGCGCCTAGTTTGTCACCGGCATGCCTTATTGGTCAGGCTAAAATGGATTCTGTAGTTACGCAGGCAGCTCAAAGGAGGGCCAAGAATCCATCTTCACAGGTCTCTGCTCCCCCTGATAAAGACGGAAGACGTCTTGACTCAATAGGGAAGAAGGTGTCAACTATTGCGGCAACCACGGTCCGAGCCGCAAATTCACTTGCAATACTTGGGAGATACGACAGGCAGATGTGGTCGGACATATCGCCTTTCATCGAAAAGCTTGCAGAACCAGATAGATCTGAAGCAAAGAAGATCCTACTAGAGGGTGAGTGCGTTTCATCTGAAATAATTGATGCTGCAGTGGACGTGGCAGCCACAGGTTTCAGACAGCTGGCAGGAGCAGCTGTTCTCAGGAGGCAAGGATGGCTAAAATCTACATCCTTTCGTCTAGAGGTCCAGATAAAGATCATGGACATGGCCTATGATGGGGAGTTCCTTTTTGGACAATATGTTGACGAGGCATTACAAGCCATAAAGAAAGACAGAGACGGCACGGTCGCTGGGCTCTCTCCAATTTCGCAAGTCTTCCTTTCGTGTCGCAAGAGGAAGAGGCTATTTCTCTAACAGAGGAGGTTATTCACAGCAACGTTCCTACAATAACACCCAAGGAAATCAAAGATACCAGCCATACCGTCAACAATCGTATGGCCAAAGGAGAAATAATTACTCTCAATCAAGAGGAAAAACCTCTTATTGAGGAAGAGACAACAACAAAAGCAAGTGAGAAACACATCCTGCCACCACTTTGTCCCAGCCTGAAGCAAATTGGAGGAAGAATATCCCGATACTACTCAAATTGGTCCAAGATTACCAGGGACAGATGGGTCCTGGACGTGGTTTCCAGAGGTCACATTCTCGAATTCGTCAAAGCCCCTCCAAATTCTCCCCCAAAAGGAGCACCTCCAGCTCATCTCAAAGAGCTGTTTTCCCGAATACATTTAATGATTCGGAAAGGAGCAATCGAAAAGGTGCCTCAACATCAGAGGGGAACAGGATTTTATTCAAGATTTTTCCTGATCCGCAAAAAGTCAGGGGAATGGCGCCCCATCCTCGTCCTGCGTGCCCTCAACAAGTACCTCAAGAAATTATCTTTCAGAATGTTCACGCTTCAAGAAATCCTCCAGTTTCTCTCAGTAGGGGATCACATGGCAACACTTGACCTTCAGGACGCGTACTTCCATGTGCCCATTTTTCCCAGACACCGGAAGTTCTTGCGGTTCAGAGTGGCTGGCAGGGACTTCCAGTTCAAAGTACTCCCCTTTGGACTACGTTAAGCCCCCAGAGTTTTTACGAAAATGTTAGCCCCGGTGACCGCCCACCTGAGATTGGAGGGAGTTCAATTTTATCCATATTTGGACGACTGCCTTATCAAGGCCAGTTCCATCGACTTGGCAAAAACTCACCTTCAGACATGTCAATCGCTATTCCAGAGCCTGGGTTTTTCGGTGAATTTCAAAAAGTCTCACCTGACTCCATCACAGAGAAAGTCTTTCTTTTGAGCCACGCTGGACACAAAACTCGCCCAAGTTTTCATATCAAAAGAAAGGCAGATGAAGATTCACAGGATGGCCTCAGCACTACTAACAAGAAAGTACGTTTCTGTTCGCAAGTTCAAGTCTTTCCTCGGGATGATCTCGTCCTGTGTTCCTCTCACCCCCAACTGTCGCCTGCGAATAAGACCCTTACAGGAGGAACTCAGTCATCAGTGGTTGCAGATAACAGGCTTATTCGAGGACGTCATCAACATAACTCCTCGGATGAGAAGCTCCATCCAGTGGTGGAGGCAAGATGGCAACCGGCAGGTGGGATGTACATTCCAGACAGAAGGGCCCAGATTGATTGTGACCACGGATGCTTCTCTGGAGGGCTGGGGCGCCCATCTCCAAGGGATGACAGTCAGTGGCAAATGGAACATGCAACAGAAAAAATGGCACATAAATCTGCTGGAATTAAGAGCCATTTTTCTCGCCATGAAATCCTTTCAAGCGATCCTGGAGGGCTCTAAGGTGTTAATACAAACGGACAACACAACCAGCAAGCATTACCTAAACAAGCAGGGAGGCACAAGGTCAGCCCGATTGTCCCATCAGGCGCAGGAGATTTGGAATTGGGCCCTGGATCCCAACATCAATCTGTCAGCGGTCCATGTCCCAAGGGTTGCCAATGTCCTGGCGGACTCACTCAGCAGGTCCGCCTGATGCAATCACGAATGGGAGCTACATCAACCATCCCTGGATCAGATATTCCGAGAGTGGGGTCATCCCGACCTGGATTTGTTTGCAACAGATCAGAACCGGAAATGCCAACGCTTTGCAAGCTGGATTCCCCACAAAGACTCGTGCGGGGATGCCCTTTTGATGAATTGGTGTCGAATATTTGCATACGCTTTTCCGCCAATTCCGTTCATTCCCAAGATCATCAGGAAGATGAGGAGTCTACCATGTCATCTAATCCTAATTGCTCCAAGGTGGCCCTGGCAACATTGGTTCACCGAGCTTCTCCTCCTCTCGGAGTGCAGGCCAATACAACTGCCTAGAATATCAAATCTCCTGACAGTTCAGAGGGGCAAAGTGTACCATCCGGACCCAGTCGCTCTGAAATTATCAGCTTGGCTCCTCAACACAATGAATTCGCCCACTAAGACATTCCTCACGATTGTCAAGAGGTTCTAGCTAACGCCAGAGCACCATCAACGATTAAGAGCTACAAACTCAAATGGAAGCGTTTCTGTGCCTAGTGCCAGACTGTTGATCTGCATCCCATTCATGCTAGACCAGAACAAATTTTGCCTTTCTTCCTGCAGCTGGCTAGATCAGGTTTGGCACATTCAACCCTGAAGGTATTTCTGGCAGCCATTTCCCGATTCCGTCAGGACGGATCGAACTCTCTGTTTTCTTCAAGAATAATCCAGCAATTTTTCAAGAGTCTATTTCATATGTTTCCTCCGATTGGACGACCACATCCATCTTGGTATTTGAATGTGGTGCTAGCCCAGCTCATGCGTCACCCCCTTTGAGCCGATCCATAAGGATGACCTTAAATTTATTACTTGGAAAGTCTCCTTGCTGTTGGCTTTAACCTCTACCAGAAGGGTCAGTGACATTCAAGCATTCACGTCTAAACCGCCTTTTTTACAATTTACCTCTGATTCGGTGGTGCTGCGTACCAATCCAAGGTACATGCTCAAAGTCCCATCGGACTTTCATTTAAATGAGCCGGTAATCCTCAAGACATTTTTTCCAAATCCACAATCACCGGCTGAGCGAGCTTTGCACTCTTTGGACATCAGGAGATGCCTCAGGTTCTATCTTTCAAGAACAGCAGCTGTTCGCAAGACAGATCAGTTGTTTGTGGCCTATGGCAGACTGCGCCAAGGCTGTGCAGTATCCAAACAGACTATCGCCAGATGGGTCTCGTCAGCAATTGGACTCTCATCAACAGGCAGGAAAACCCTTACAGGCCTTACCAAGAGCGCATTCTACAAGGGCAGTTTCCTCTTCCACTGCTCTGTTTGCTGGTGTGCCTCTTCTGCAAATCTGCAGGGCTGCAACGTGGTCCAGCAGGCACACCTTTATGAGGCACTACTGTCTGGACTCAACAAGTGATGCAGATGCTTCGGTGGGAAGAGCAGTTCTTCGCAATCTTTTCCAATAAGGTGAGCCTCTGTTCTCCCTCCTCTATGCTCTTTTTAGGCGCTTTATCATGTCTTTTGCATTTTTATCATTATGCATGTATACTATGTTGCAATTAGCGTCTATGAGCATTATATTATGAGTACTGCTATCTATTCTGATTCAGGCAAGTGAATCTATGAAAGACACCCCAAATACTGGAGAAGAACAATAGTTACTTACCTGTAATCTGTGGTTCTCCAGTATTGGTGTCTTTCATAGATTCACATGCACCCGCCCACCTCCCCTCAGAGGCTCCCTCAGGCAATTATGTTGGTTTCACTCCTGTGCGAGAAAATCTGAGAGCCTGAGCCTCTGGGGAGAACATTCTGGTGGGTGCTGTCTCCTGATTGGCTGCAGTTTGGTCTTTACAAAATGACTAGGATAGTCATGAGTGTGGGAGCTTTTGCTCCTGTAGCTGAGGGCTACTTTACTTCCTGGTTGGTTATTACCAAGGTTTTTTGGTCATTACAGGCATATTATTGCTTTTTTTATATACCGTGGGACTCCCACTCCAACGACGGGGAATGATTCAGGCATGTGAATCTATGAAAGACACCAATACTGGAGAACCACAGATTACAGGTAAGTAACTATTGTTCTTTTCCTGTGTGTCCTGTGTTACTGTGCGTCCTGTGTTACTGTACGTGTGTATTTTCTGTGCACGTCTTTCCTTTTGTTTTAGGTTTTGCTTAGCTGTTGACAGCCGCCATCCCCTCTTTACAACCTGTTGGAAGGACAGGAACGGCACACAGGATTAATGGGATAGTCGAAGTTTGTCAGGTCCCCCCTCCGATGGAATGGCTATGAGAAGGGTAGAAGTTTCCAGTCTTACTGCAGAGCCGAGGGCAGCAGCACGTGTGTTGTGCAGTAGAGCTTAGAATATGCAGTTTGACAGTAGGGCGCAGTTTGTTGAATATCAAAACCATTCAAACGACTGTAACAACTAAGGTTCCAACCAATAATGGTCTCAAACAAGGATGTGTTCTCTCCCCTCTACTTTTCAATCTTTATACAGCCGATCTCGGCAAAGCCCTGGAGGGGGCAAATCTATTGACACCAAGGCTGGGGAATGAGCGACTCCAAATCCTCCAATACACAGACGACATAGTTATAATGGATCACACCATGACAGGCCTACAGAAAGCCTTAAAGCTCTGCATAGTTTTAACCAAAAGAACAATCTCTTGGTGAACCAAGAGAAGACCAAGATAATTATCTTTGGGAAGTACCACCGAAAGAAGACAGCACTATGGCGCCTAGGAGACCTGCAAATTAGAACATGCAGAAGTTATAACTACCTGGGTCTCAGGTTATCGGATGGGGCCAAACCTACAGCCCATCTGAAACATCTAAGGAGCAAGGGGGCCAGCATTACATACAGCCTGAGAAATCTCAATAGACGTCTACAGAGTCTGATTGCCGAACCCATCCTGAAAGTTTTAAAAGCAAAATTAATCCCCTCTCTGAACTATGGCCACCTAGACTTCCCCGGAGCCTTCACTAAGTTTCTGATAAACCATCAAATTTCTGCCTATAAGAAGGTTCTAGAACTTCCACGACAGGCTAGGAAAGCAAGAGTAAGGTTGAAGCTGGGTCTCACCCGTCCAGACATCAGCTGTTTAGGGGATATTCTCAAATACTATATTAGCACCCTGGGTGCTCCAGTAACCTCCCTGAAAAGGCTAATTAAAACAATCTTTGAAGAAGGACGATCTCCATGGCAGGTTCAGCTGGCAGAAGCCATAGAATCGCTAGAAATAGATGCTCAAAATTTGCACAACTTAAATATTCCAGTAACCGCATGGAAAAGAACGGTCAACACACAGGTTAAGAAAATATCCTACGAAAGAGATCTGGAAAGCTTACACCATCATCCCAATCTCTCAGCACTGGACACTTTCTACACAGTGGGTAAACCACAGCAATACTTGGAGCAAGCACTGACAGTCCCGGTCCAGAAAAAAATTGCCTATATGAGACTGCTCGCACTGCCTATCGTGGATTTTAACCAAGCCTGGGCCCGGAGGGACAATTCAGCTGCATGTCGTCTTTGTAGTTATCATTGTGAATCCTGGCTCCATCTGCTGTGCTGTTGTCCTAAGCTGGCTAGCAAGCGGCACCGGCTGGTTCTTCCCATCTGCAGGTCCTACAGCCTTGTACGATGCAGAGAAGTCTCAGACCTGTGTCTTTCTACCAAAACAGCCCAAATCGTTGCGCGGCTAGGGAAATTCACAGAATCAATCCGGGCAGCCCTGTCACAGAAAACTGAGTCATAAAAAAGAAACCAGCTGGTCTTCAAGCAAGAGAGACTATGACAATACTCCCCTCAAAGTTTTATGCACTTGCACGTTATTGCCAGTTTGGATAAACTGTTTTTAATGTTTTAAACTCTCCTACAGTTTGTAGTAAGTTATGTGGGATCTTAACTTTTTTTCTTTTTCCGTTAGATTACTGTAATAATAGTATATTGTAACGATTTTAAGTAATTGAACAATAACGCTTAACTCACTCACTCACTCAGTCGGACAGTGCTTACTTTGTAAAAACAATAAGTATCAGGGCCCTCGTGAGGAGGTCACTGCAGATTGCACCACCAATTGCCCCTGCCAGCGCTGCCAATAAAAGCACCACACAACTGTGTGAAGAGCTGCTGCTGTTTGTGCGTTTTATTAACAACTCCTGTTTTTAGGTTTCGCCTGGCGATCCGCTGCGCAGCAGCGTTCGCGCAGGCGAAAACTTTTGTTTACCAATATGGGGCTTTGTCCCGCCTCTGTTCCATTGGCTAGCTCCATAAATGGAGGCTAGCCATTGGAACAGAGATACGTCACTCATTCCCCGAGCAGATTCGTGGGCGTTGCGTAGAATTTTTCGCTTTTTGCTCCTGTCATGCGGCGGTGGGCGGGGTGTTTTTTTTTCTTCTGCATCCTTCGTTACACCAGCCGGACGGCTCTCCCTGTGAGGACCCAGACCCGACCCGCTCCCTACTCCGAGCCGACTCCCAAAGGTACGTTTTTTAATTTTCCTACACGTTACGTACCGGCCCCACTTGTAAATGCTTGTTTATTTTGTCGTGTACTTCAGGAGTAGTCCCTGCTTAGTGACAGGTCAAAAGGTGTTCTAACGATCTCTGTTTTATTGTAAAGCGCTCGAACGCTGTTGGGTAACGTCCACGCTATATAAAGATGACTGAATAAATGTTTCCTCGCGTTACATTTTTCCTTAATTGGATTATGAATGGGTGAATTAATTCCTTTTACGTAACGCCTCAGGTCGGCGATGGCGAATGCGATCATTAGCACGTGTCCAGTAATGGCCGGTGTTTAGCCCACCTTCCACTGGCCCTGGCCCGCATCGTGCGTGCCCGTGTGTACACAGCTCACATATCAGACCAAGCGCCATGAAGGGTCCTGCCCTCCCCGAAGCCTCCTGTGTCCCATTAGTCGAAAGTACACCGGGTGGGAGGGGCACAGCTCTGAAAAGCAACCCCCCTAACTTAGTAGGCAGTCAGAGCAGACAGTTTGCCAAGGGGTTCCTGCCTCCGGCTGCAGTAGGTGAGTACAGTCGGTATATTTTTCCGTTGCATAAAGTTAATGTTGCATGCATTTTTTAGAAGGGGTTAGCTAGCTGCCCCAACAAACTGGAGGGGCTTCGGGGTGAAAGAAAGGGGCCATAATGGGGTGACCCTGCTCGTTATGCCTGCCGCTCTCCCGGTGTGGGGAAATAGATCATTGTGCGCTTATGGAATTTATACCACTGGTGGTGTTACCATAGATCTCCATGTCACCGGGACACCTTGTTTCCCTTTCGGGGCATCAATGTAGCAGATCGATGCATTATGGGTGCTGTGGTTTCGTTTCCGCCCAATTAAAGACAGTTCACTAATACAACTGAACGCAATGATTTGCATAAGGAATGCACAGGACTTGAAAAACAATGCCCCAGAAGCACAGTCATCCAAAAAAGCACAGAGACTTTCTTTTCTGTCTTTTACTCAGACATGCCCCTGTTTTATCACTGTGCGCATCCTTATCATCTGTCTGATATGCCTACATATAGAGCCGTTCTCCTGTTTGCCATTATACCGTGCTGTTTCGTGGATGTAATATGCAGCTAGGCCCCTGGTATTCTGCACATGTATTGTACGGTGTGCGGTTCTGAGTTTTGTAATCAATACCCATAAGTAATCATTTACCACACCAGGGTATTGTGTGATTTGTGTTGTATGCAGTCATATTCATCACTTCGGAGGTATTGAAGTGCGTGTGTAAAACACAGGCATGTCCCTGTTCATCACTGCACATGTATGTTTGGTACTATCTTGTTGATCATTCTTTCAGCTCACTCGGACATACACTCAGACAGCGGGGTTGGTGACATTTATACAGCAGACGCTTTGCCTTTGCTGAAGTTCGTGCTTCAATTATATATTATAATGAATGTTTTAATTAACACACACACTTGGGAGGTAGAAACACTAGAAGGAAGTGAGATGGCAGCCGGATATATATTGTGTGGCATGGGAACTTCAAAAGCGCTAAATCTGTTTGTGTTGGGGCCAAAGACGCAACAACGCAGGCTGCAGCTTGGTGCTGTAATGGCTTCAGTATGGCGTGGGGCTGGAGGGGGCTTCTCTGCACGTTTTATGCATACCTCCTCAGGCATAACGAGTTGTAAAAGTGCCCCCTGTTGCTGCAGACCAAAGGGGACATATGCAAACACTTAAACACACACAACTCCTGCCAGGATGAAATATATGGCTCTTTGTAGAGTGGGCCCTCATGAACTTGGTCTTGCTAAAATGCGTCACTGATGTACAGCACACACCGCTAGAACATTCCTTGGTTTATAGAAAGATTAGAAATCTCTGGCGCTTTTCCCTGTCGCACATCGAAGGGCAATTACTTGGGAATGCCAATGCAAGTGTCCTGTGTTGTTTTGTCAGCATGAAGAGGCCTGCCTGCTTACATTCCAATCTGACGCCATGTTATTGGCACAGGAAGAAGGCGTGCTGACACACACGAAGCACCCTGACAAGTGGAAAAACACGATAATAGCAAAAAATTGGTGTCAAAAAGTTCATTTTTGAGGCAGACATGACCACGGTATCCAGATTTACATGAACAGTTCTGTAGACGTGTTGCATGCTTCCTGCTCACGGATCTGAAGAAAAAGTTGTCATTTACAATGCCAATAGCTCTAACTTTTTCGAAGGCGAAACCGTTGCATTGTAAATGCTTGTTTCCATTGAGATGAAATACCGCCAGTGCACGGGTCCCTTCAAATTGTGACTAAGCATGTCTGCTTTGAGGTGAAGTTGCTGTCCGTTCAGTATTCGAAGGTGGTTTCATCTCCGCCAGTCAGGGTGTTTGCTCTTTGACCTGATATATCTGAAGTGCCCTTTTTGTTGTGTTAATGGTGAGGTTCATTGCAGTTTGGAAGCTATTAGTATTGTAAATACCAATGCCTTGTATTTATGTTTTAAACCCCAAAACATGAATAGAAGGCATTGTCATTTACAATGCCAATAGCTCAGGCTCGCACGACTGCGAGACCTATTGCATTGCAAATGCTTGTTTTATTGTGTAATCTGCTAACAAAACGTTTGTCAGGGTAAATTGGACTTATTGTAGCATCAAATAGTGGTGGACCGTTTACTTTACAGGTCAAAAACTTTCCTATTTTTGCACCCTGGGTGCATATCATGAAGAATGTTCACCTTTGCAGAATTTGGTTTGCACATGTTTGTCATTTATCAACATAATAAAAAAATCAAATTCTTGCCATCTTTTGCAATAATTATGAATCACTTGTTACATTTTTCATCAGTTAGTAGTCCTTTGACAAAGATTTGCCTAATTGAAAATCATCAAAGCATTTAAAAAATATATTTTTATAGTTTGGAAAATCTAGGAGGGATGTTTTGAGTAATTAGTGGGAAACCGATTTGAAGAATCAAGAATGTCTAAAAATAAAGAAAGTGTGATGGACACTATACTGTACTATTGTGGACACATAGTGCTTTAACTTAGTGCTATTACAGAAAACACAAAAGAGGGTTAAGGAAAATTTAGAGGAATGTCCGAGGAATGATTAAGTATCACAGCTTTCCCAGCTTTATATGGTGTATGAAATGCAAGGAGGACCTCTTCCTAATTGTATGTGTAAGGAACAACTTACTGAAAGTAAAGAAGTGGGCATTACCATGAAGGCTAAAGACACTTGCTTAAAATATCTCTGTAATAGATCAGTCTTGTATGTCCTCTTTGCAACGAAAGCAGGAAAAGAAAACTACCAGTGGCGCAGCAGCGGTACGTGCAGGTAACATCGGTGGGGCTGGGTAAGGGGGAATTTTGAGGGACGATGCCGAGGGAAAATTATTTATTTTCGTTTTTCCTCTGCATCGTCCCTTAAAATCCCTCCTTACCCGGCCCCACCTCTGTTACCTGCACAGACCGTGGCTTCAGTGGCGTAGATAGGCCTGTTCCCACCCGTGGCAGCCCCTGTGTCTGCCGCCCATGCTGGCCGAATGTAAGAACGGGGGGGGGGGGTTGGTGGGTGCTTGCGATTCCCCTGTGATGGCCCCAGGCAAGTGGGGAGGCTGCCACTCCCAAAATTAGTGTCACCCAGGTCGCCATCCCGCATCCCCCTTGCTATGCAACTGAAGACCCCTTGAGCCTATGAAAGATTCTGATATTGTGTGGAATGGATGGAAGGGGAAATTCCTAAGAATTTGGAGAAGTAGCCGACCTAACGAGCACAACAAACCCTGAACTTGATTTTTGGAAGGGGAAGTGTACAAAAGAGGCTGCAATTGAGTGGAGGAATCCAGGACTAGTGAGAAACATCAACCTGAGTAAGGCGAAGGTAGCACGTTTAGATACTGCAAAGGTTCAAACAGAATATTGCAGGTTAATGGCTTCAGGCAGCTTCCACCATCCGCAGTACCTCCCCCACCCCCAAGGTATTTTCATCCTGCTAATAGATGTGAAGGAAGGGGCATGGATACCACCGCTAATGATTATAAAGGGGGCAAATGGCACCAGACACCAAGAGGCTGCCATCAAACAGGCATTTGCAGGATGCCCAGAGCTGGCTAAGGCTACCCAGGTAATATATTATTGTATTCTGCATGTTTTACTATGTGCATTCATTTTTAGGCGTCACCTGTACGGCACTTGCAAATCTATTGTAAAATAAGTCCCCCAAAAAATCGTAAACTGGGCTTAAATCCCACCCATTACTAACTTTTACTCCGCATTGGTTGGCTTCCAGGTCACTTTCATTTCCTTGCTTCTTATTGTTCAGCACCTCTGGGTTCCTCCTAAGGCTTTGTGTGTGTCTGTGCTATGGAGCATACAACAAGTACAGCTTCCTTGCTGCGGCCATTGTCCTTCCACTGGCTGCAGGTACTCCTTTTTTTAAAAAAAACTTTTGTACATGGACTCTGAGTGCATGCCTCTGCAGTCCCTCACCCCAACCTCCTTCCAATGTCCATTATGTGTCCCCACTGCCCTGCCCTCCTTCCACTGTCCATTCTGTTTTCCCCTGCCTTCCTCCCGTTGTCCATTTTGTTTCATCCCCGTCCGCCTGCCCTCCAACTATCCATTCTGTTTCCCCTCTTCCTGCTGTCAGTTCTGTTTCCCCACCACCCTGCCCTCATCCAGCTGTCTTGTATGTTTACTCACCACCCTACATTCTTCCAGCTGTCTGGTCTGTTTCCCCACTTCTCTGTCCTCATCCTGCTGTCCATTCTGTTTCCCCACCTACCACCCTACTCCCCCTGCCCATTCTGCTGTGTAACATGGCTTAAAGGAAAAAAGAAAACGCTATGATGCGGTCAACGCTTGATGCATTATAGTTCTTTTTATCCTAATATCTTGTTTGAGGCATATGAGCTATATATAATATGCTGTGCATAGATCGCCATCTAGTGTTGGGTCCGGATGTTTGCGCTTTGTTTTTCTTCAAAGAAGTCTTTCCACTCACAAGGTAGGTGACTCCTCCTTTCGGTGATAGTGTGCATGGACATCAACTCCATTGTTATTTTGTTTTTTCCGCCATCGGGTTTCGACGTCTATCGTTGCGCTCCTGTTCCACACCGTTCCTTCGGTTTCCCTTGGTGTGCAAGATACTCTTGCTCAACAGTATTGTTTACGATCAAGTCTCCCTTTCTATTGCGTATTGTAATTACTTAAAATAATCTTTTGAATGGAAAGTTTGTTGATGGCCGTCGGGTCTTTCTGTAGTCGATGGAACAAACACCCTTCAAATTCTGCCCTCAGTGTCACACAAAATACCCATCCATCGACTCACACGAAGTGTATAATCTGTGTTTGTCCCCCAAACACAGAGACCAAGACTGCAACAGGTGCCAGGGTTTCCGCTCCAAGAAAACACTTTGCGACCATCAGGCTCGACGTTGTGACATGCAGAGCCAGCACACAAGTTCCATTCTGGATATCTTCGATCAACTGTCAGACGAAGAGGCCGGCGAGGCCATGGGAACATAGTAGGAGCAGGAGCTGATCGCCATCTCAGAATTTGAATTCGACCAAGGGGGAGCATCTCACTTGGTCAACGTACCGCAAGTACAGCTCCCCCTCATCCTACGAAACAATTTCAATTAAAAAGAAGGCGCCGGCCCAACCTGCGCCCTCGGGCCCGGTCGGCACCGAGATCACGCTTCTGATGCCCGCCCTCTGGTTTGGCACCAAAGCCAACCAAATAGCCTTCCGGCTCCGAAAAGAATCCCTCTAAACTGAGTTCGAAGCCCAGACCTTCAGGGACGAAACACAAGTCGGGCACCGACCCCCTCCATTCGGCCCTGAAAAAAATCATTGGATCCGAAGACATCAACTGTTTCGAGTCCAGCACCGAAATTTCAGTGCCGAAACAGATGTGCAGAAAACAACTACAAAGCCCAGTTTCGATACCCCCGTTGAAAAAACGGATCAGAAACAAAAGCTTTTGTATATCCATCCACAGACTGGCCATATCACCACTAAAGTGACTCTAAAAAGAAGGGGTGATGTAGAAGAAGAATATCACATCCCTTTAAAAAAAGAGATCTGTTGGAACTAACCATTCCCCTCCTCCTCTTCCTCCACCTATTCTTTCTTCATCACCACCTTCCCCTCAGCTTCAACCAATTTTACCTGAGCATTCAACACCATATACACCTGACAACCGGGATGAGGGGGATGATGATTAGGATAGGGATGCTGATCAGCCATTACAAGACCCATGGTACGATTATAACACCAATTCGCCCACGGGCAATGATCCCGACCTGCACCCTACCAAACCCTCTCCACCAGATGATAGTGTAGGCTACTTTGAGTTACTGGGAAGAGCTGGCAACTCCCATTGGGTGCAGCTACTTAAGGAGTCATTAGAAGAGGATTTCCTCTTTGAAACCCTCAGTATCACACAGAAGTCATCACCTACACTACCCATGCTTAAAGGGATGGTCAGGTATGTAGAGGACATTTTTAATGACCCAGTCAAAGCTTGTATTCTTACCCCTAGAGTGGCCATTGTCCTTCCACTGGCTGCAGGTTCCTGAAGGTACTCTTTTTTTCAAAAAAAACTTTTGTACATGGCCTCTTATAGAGTGCATGCTTCTGCAGTCCCTCTCCCCGTCCAATGTCCATTGTGTGTCCCAACTGGCCTGCCCTTCTTCCACTGTCCATTACGTTTTCCCAATGCCTGTCCTCCTCCCACTGCCTTCCTCCTGTTGTCCTTTTTGTTTCATCCCCATCAGCCTGCCCTCCTCCGGCTATCCATTCTGTTTCCCCTCTTCCTGCTGTCCGTTCTGTTTCCCCATCACCCTGCCCTCCTCCAGCTGTCTTGTATGTTTCCTCACCACCCTACATTCTTCCAGCTGTCTGGTCTTTTTTCCCCACTGCCCTGCCCTAATCCAACTGTCCGTTCTGTGTCCCCACCTCACCCTCCTCCCACTGTCCATTCTGTCATTAGAAGAGGATTTCCTCTTTGAAACCCTCAGTACCACACGGAAGACATCACATACACTACCCATGCTTAAAGGGATGGTCAGGCATGTAGAGGACATTTTTAATGACCCAGTCACAGCTTGTTTTCTTACCCCTAGAGTGGACAAGAGGTACAAGCCAGCACCATCGAACCCTGTATATATAAGGGGACAATTGCCACTAGACTCTCTGGTTGTGCCCAATGCAAGAAAAAGAGCCAACTCCTAGACAACAGGATAGGCTCCACCTCCTGATAAGGAATCAAAACTTATTGACGCTTCTGGGAAAAAGGTAGCTTCTCAAGCATCAAAATTCTGGCACGTCTCCAACACTCAGGCCGTGTTAGTGGGATACGATCTGGTTCATGAAGGGCAACTTATTGCTAACAATCATATAAGATGCTCTCTAGATGTTACATACCCTGCTGCTAGAGCTATAAACACTAGTGCCCTTTTAAGGAGGCATGCCTGGCTCTGTATATCTGGTTTTATACCTGATGTTCAACCCTCCATTTTAAATACCCCATTCGATAAGGAACATCTATTTGGCCCAGTGATAGATTCCTCACTTGAGAAAATGATGAAAGATACAGAGGTAGCCAAATCTATGTGAGCCCTTCAGTCCACACAGGGTTGTGCTTCCTTTTGACGCTACTTTTACAGAGGAGGTTTCAAGAATACCTCATCAGAAGCCACCTCCACCTAGAATGGCAATAACCAACCCTCTTCATCTAGTGGTTATTTCAGGGGAGGTTACATAGGTAACAACGGTAAGGGAAGGGGCCAGGGTTGAAACAGATGTACCTCCCTTGCCAACACAAAGCAGTGACTTGCCTTCGCTTCCCCCGACCACTCAACACCTGTCGAGGGAAGACTGTCAGATTTTCTACCAATCTGGCAATCAATACGAACAGACAATTAGGTACTCCAAAATATCTGTTCTGGTTACTGCCTGGAATTTATCAACACGCCTCCAAATATTCCACCAAAGCCCCACAAACTATCACCAGACCATCTATAACTCCTTAAAAAAGAGGTTCAGTCTCTACTTCTAAAAGGGGCTATAGAACTTGTGCCGCCACAGTATCCCGAGTCAGGAGTATACTCCTTTTATTTCCTAATTCCCCAAAAAGACGGTTCTCTCAGACCAATTTTAGATCTCAGAGAACTCAACTGGTACATTCAGTCAGACCATTTTCACATGGTGATTCTTCAACAGGTACTTCCTCTACTACAGAAAGGCGACTTTCTATCTAATCTAGCCTACTTTCATATACCAGTTCACCCTGCTCATTGCAAATTACTCAGGTTTATGGTAACAGGCCAACACTATCAGTTCAGGGTACAATCGTTCGGTGTCACCACCGCCACCTGAGTCTTCACAAAGTGTCTGGCGGAAGCAGCTGCTCACCTAAGGAGACAAAGCATCCATGTCTTTCCGTACTTAAGTGACTGGCGCATGTCTGCAGCACACTTTCAGGACAATTTGTTTACTGCATCAACTAGGGTTCACAATCAATGTGCCAAAGTCACATCTCCAACCAACCAATACAAAGGACTACATAGGAGCCACAATAGATACTCCAAAATCTCTCGAATGTCCCAGCTCAGCCAAAATTAGAAATATTCAGGCTTTAGTTCTCCGCTTTCATTCCAACCATTAGATTCCAGCTCGAACTTACTTGCAGCTACTGGGAATGATGTCATCCTGCATCATGATCGTTCCCCATGCCAGGCTGCCCTTTTTTTATTTATTTTATTTAGAAAGTTTTATATAGCGTGGACAAGATCTTTGCAGATATCAGAGCGCTTTACATAGAGGGGTACATGAGGGAGCAAAGTCAGACATACAAATCAATAAATCAAACAGTACAAATAGGTGGCTGCAAAGCCAGTCATGTGAATAATAAGACAACTCATACAAATAAGCAGAGGGGTCAAACATGTAGTACAGATTGGAGCAGAGTATTAAGAGAGTTCGAGATAATAGTTCAAGTGTATTTAGCCATGAGGATAGCTTTTACTTCTTTTTTAAAGAGTGTAGTGGAGGAGATGAGCCTGGTTTCGGGAGGGAGTGAGTTCCAGATCCTAGGCTCCATTCCTGAGAAGGAGCGCTTATATGTTTTTTCCTTCCGGAATCTTTGAGGTTTCAGCAGAAGATTGTTTGCGCCTCTAGTGTTTCTCGCTCCGCCCGAGATTGTCAGTTTCTGAGCGAGGTAGCAGGGTGAGTTTAGGTGTACCGCCTTGTGTGTCATGCAGGCGATTTTCAGATGTATTCTGGCTTCAAAAGGCAGCCAGTTCAGGGATTTCAAGTCAGGGGTAATATGGGAGTGTTTTTTTGACCCAGTGATGATTCTCGCTGCAGCGTTTAGAGAAGCTCTCAGTGGTGCGGTTGTAGTTAGGGGGAGTCCGCAGAGGGCGGTGCTGCCGTATTCAATTCGAGGGATGACTAGAGCTTGCACTGCGGTTTGGAAGTCTTTGGCTGGGAGGAAGGGTTTAAGTTTCCTCAGGGTATTGATCTGGAAGTTCGCTCCCTTTGTTGCCTTGCTGATATGTTGCTGCATGTCCACTTCACGAATGCTTAGCCAGTCAGTGGAACCAGTCACAAGGTCTATTGACCGATCTAGTGTTGGCAAGCGGCCATACTCATCGCTCTCTGCAGTGGTGGAACACACAAAATTTATCTGACAGCGGAGGCATCTCTCACTGGCTGGGGAGCTCATCTACAACAGCACACAGTGCAAGGATAGTGGAGCCAACAACAGAAGTTGCTCCACATTAATCACCTAGAGCTGCTTGCAATATTCCTAGCACTCAAGGCCTTTCAAACTCACCTAGAGTGCAAAGCTGTCCTAATTCCTACAGACAACATGACAGCCATGTATTACATACAAAAACAGGGGGGACACACTCTCCAACGGTCCCAGTTAGCCCAAGACATCTGGAGATGAGCCATTCATCCAAAATGTTATCTTCTAGTGGAACACCTCCCAGGAGTCAACAACCAGATAGCAGATCTCCTCGGCAGGCAGAGACAGCAAATACACGAATGGGAACTCCACCCTCAGGTCCTCCTTCCATACTTTCAAAGTTGCGGAATCCCTCACATAGACCTGTTCTCTACATACCAAAATACAAAATGGCCAAACTTTGTGTCCAGGTATCTTTACCCATTGTCCAAAAGCAATGCACTATGGATGAATTGGTCAGGGATATTTGCTTGTGCTTTTCCGCCTCTCCCACTCTTTCCATGAGTAGTTCGCAAACTCAACCAAGCGTCCCTGACACTAATCCTAGTTGCTCCCACATGGGCATGTCAACCTTGGTTCGGAACCCTATTGGAACTCTCAGTAGTTCCTCACCAAAAACTATGTCTTACACCCAATCTTCTCACACAGAGCCATGGAGACATAAGATATCTAGAACCCAGTCAATTCAATCTGGCGATCTGGCTCCTGAAGTCTTAAGAGTTTGGCTATCTTAATCTACCGCCAGACTGCATGAATATTATCAAAGAGGCTAGACGTCCTATCTCAAGAGCCTACTGTGCAGCAAAGTGGAAGCGGTTTGTGATATACAGTAATAATAACCACATCAACCCACTTGATGCTTCTGTACAAAACAGTATATGTTATTTGTTACATCTACAATGTTCCAATTTAGCGTACACTTCCATGCCCTTACATCTGGCTGCAATAGCTGCATACTTCCAGAATAGACAACACCTATCTCTTTTTAGAGTGCCTGTTATCGAAGCCTTTATGGAGGGACTCAAAAGAGTCATTCCCCTGAGATTTCCAACTGCTCCAGTATGGAATCTCAACATTGTTCTCACCAGACTAATGGGTCCACACTTTGAGCCATAGTGCAAATGTGAACTGCAGTTTCTCACATGGAAAGATGCTTTCCTTTTTGCTATCACATCACTCAGACGAGTGGGTGAGCTTCAGGCATTACCTATAGAAGACCCCTTTTTACAGATACACCAAAATAAAGTGATTCTTTGGAATAATCCTAAATTTCTTCCTAAAGTCATTTCTGCTTTTCATATAAATCAATCTGTTGAGTTCCCCGTGTTCTTCCCTCAACCAGATTTAGTGGCAGAACTTGCCCTACACACATTAAATGCGAAGAGAGCATTGCTTTATTACATAGAAAGGATAAAACCTTTCCGTAACCCAAATTAACTTTTTGTCGCTTTTGCTCCACCACACAAAGGCAATCCCATATCAAAACCAGATATTGCAAGGTGGATAGTCAAGTGCATTCAAATATGCTATACAAAAGCAAAACGAGCATTAACAGTTCCCCCTAGAGTACACTCTACAGCAGACTGTGGGCTTCTATGGCATTCTTAGGAAATATATCCATAGATGACATATGCAAAGCTGCAACATGGTCTACACCTCACACATTCACAAAACACTATTGTGTAGATGTGTTAGCAAGACAACAAGCTAGAGTGGGCCAAGCAGTTTTACTTACACTATTTCAGACCACTGCAACAGATACAGGTTAGCCACTGCTTTGGGAGATAACTACTATATAGTCTATGCACAGCATATGATCTACAGCTCCTATGCCTCGAACGGAAAATGCTATTTACCCAGTATGCATCTGTTCTTGCATATAGAGCTGTAGAGTCTTATGCGCCCACCTGCCTCCCCGGGTACCTATGCCTGTTAAAGTAACATCTTACTTTGATACATGCATTCATGGACATCTCTTTTTACTATTACTAACTCCATTAGCAATTAACAATGGAGTCAATGCCCATGCACACTATCACCGAAAGGAGGAGTCACCTACCTCACGACTGGAAAGACTTTTTCATAGAAAAACAAAGTGCAAACATCCGGACCCAACACTAGATGGCGATCTATGCACAGCATATGACTCTACAGCTCTATATGCCAAGAACAGATGCATACCGTGTAAGTAGCATTTTCCTTTTTCCGCATATGTGAAAGCTATTGGCTTTGCTGATACTTGTTTTATTGTGTGAAGGTCATGTGCTGAAAGCATGCGTAGCCCATTATTCAAAAACTGCTTTCTCACCAGGAGTTTCGCAGAGATAAACTAAACTCCAATTTTGAATCACTGTTTCCTGAAAAATCAATACAGAGCTAATCGGGAAATAATTTACAATTTTTTTTTTTTGTAAGACTTTATTAGCAGTTGTCAAATGTACATTAGAATCTTTGTATGCCCGGAGGCCAGTTGTCATACATATAATAGATAGACTTCATTGTTACACAGCTCTTCAGCCGACAACCTTCCGGTCCAGCAGCAATTTATTAACAATGTACTTAAGGCATTTTGGTGATTTGTAAAAATTTTAATCGTCTTACTTTTTATTTTTTATCTGAACACAACTTTAGACTCATTAGGATTACAGTACAATCTGTAACGATATCATTGTATAGTCAACATCTCACACCAGTGGGTTTCCCCGGACATCTATTCTGTCCCCTCTATTTCCAAGTTCTATAATCGACCAAGTACATTTGTACCTAGACCCCCTCCCGTCTCCCCTCGATGTTCCAGGTGAATCATTCGTCTATCTCGTCCTCGTCTCCAGAACTATCAACTTTCTCTTCAGGAAGAGGTTCGCACAGGTCCCCCCGATAACTGTTCCAGGGCTGCTATATCCTGTTCCATTTGCGAGGGTTGGCTCTTATTTTGTATACCGCTCGCTCAGTTACCATCAGTCTATCCATATTCCTGCACCATTGTGCTAAAGTCGGTATTTCTGCCGCTCCCCATTTCTGTGCTATATCTCGCTTGGCTACCATTACCCCCACTATTACCCATTGTTGTCCCTGACGTGTCAAATCATTCTTCCCCCACACATTCAGCAAGCACACACGCGGGTCCGGTGTGAGCGATGCTTCTAGAGTTTGGGAAATGGTACGCATAATTCGTCGCCAATATTCATTGATAATCGGGCAGTCCCAAAGTGTGCGTAGCAATGTCCCTTCCCCTCCACAACCCCTTAGACAGTTTGGGTGTTCTGTCCTACGTAGTCTGTATAAGGTAATTCTGGTGTAATATACCCTGTGCAGTATCTTAAATTGCACCAACCGGAAGCAGGCCGAAATGCCTGCTTCCCGCGGGGATGCCAATGCGGCGTTCCAATCTGTCTCATCCGTTTCACCTAGCTCCTCCTCCCACTTCTCTCTCAGCCTTGCCAGTGGATCTGCTAAGTTATTCAGTATTTTTGGGTATGTGAGGGACGTGGCGCTCATTTGCATAAAATCGGTGAGCAAACGGTCTTCCAACGGGGAGGATTCGGGGACCTTAGATTCCGGCTCAATGGCAGTCATCAATGCATGGCGTATCTGTATGTATCGGTATGTCTCATTGGGACCTAAGTCATACTGCTGTTGTAAGTGCGAGAAAGGGACCATTCCATTATTTGTCCAGAAGTCCCCTACCGTGGCAATCCCTATGTTGTCCCACTGAGTGAATCCCTTACTATGTCTCAGGCATCCTAGCTGTTTAGTGTCCCACAAAGGTGTAAGTTTTGTTATAACACCTCCCCATTTGAGTCTCGTCTGTGCTCTATGCCAGAGTGTCACAGTGTGTTTGGTCGGGCCCACTAATTTTGTTATAATACTGTTGTCATACAGCGGCGCCAATAGGCTGTGTGTTCCTAATTGCGCTCTGTCAGCTATATAGGCCGGGTTGTCATGGGATGCGTGGATCCATTGATTTATCACTTTGAGTTGTGACGCCCAATAATACAATTGTATATTCGGCAGGGCTATTCCACCGGCGTACCAACCTCGATTGAGTTTTATATGCGCCACCCGAGCCGGGAGCTCTCCTCATAGTAGACCTGTTACTATCGCCGTCACTTATTGAAAATATGAGGGTGGCACTAGAATTGGTGCATTCTCTAAGATATATAGGAGACGTGGTAATGCCATCATTTTAAACAGCGCCGCTCTTCCCAGCAGCGTCAGCGGGAGAGCTTTCCAGTGTCTCACGTCTGCTTTCAGACGAGTGAGTGGCGGTAGTAAGTTCTGTTCATAATATACCACTGCGTCTCGGTCGACGTGGACTCCCAGATATTTAAACGAGGAGTCTGCAATCGTTAATGGGCAGTCGCTGGGAAGGTCCGGTAAGGGCCCCTTCAGTTCATAAATGATCGATTTTGTCCAGTTGATGGTATAGCCAGAGTTGATGCCATGTGTATTACATATTGCTAGCAGCACCGGGATGCCAGTTTCTGGGTCGGACAGGTAGATTAACATGTCATCTGCATAGAGGGAGACCCTGTCTTCCCAATTATCCCCCCAATGTACTCCTCTTAGTAACGGGGTGGTTCTAATGACAGTGGCTAGTGGTTCTAGGACCAAGGCGAACAATAGGGGGGAGAGGGGGCAGCCCTGTCTCGTCCCCCTAGCCAGCGGTATCTCTCAGAAGATGTGGCCATTAGCCGCCACATGCGCAACAGGGTTCGTGTACAGAAGTCTTATCCAGGAAATAAATTTAGGGCCGAAACCCATGTGTGCTAATACTGCGAATTTCACCATGTCAAATGCCATTCTGGCATTTAACAACAGTATGGCTGCTGGTCCCGTCAGTAAGGGCGCTCGTGCCAATGCTCCATGCACACTTCGAAGGTTCAACGCCGTGCATAAAGCCCCACTGATCCGGATGAATCAGGTGTGAGAGGTGGGGCATCAGCCTAGTGGCTAGCGTTTTCGCCAAAATATTTGCTTCAGCGTTAAGAAGCGAGATAGGAAGGTATGATGTACACTCAACGGGTGATTTACCCGGTTTCGGAATGGCCACAATGGTCGCCGTCCGTTGATCCAAGGGCAGGGTTCCCTGCACTTGACTATCCTCTAGCATGGCCAGCAAGGGTCCGCTCAGTGTGTCTGCCATTGTCTAAAACCATTCGACCGGGATCCCATTGGGGCCCAACGCCTTACCCATGTGGAGTGCATTGATTGCTATCTGTATCTCCTCTATCGTTAGGTCTGCCTCTAATTCGTCTACTGCTTCCTGCGGCAGAGTCGGAGTTCGTACATTCTGGAGCGCCAACATTGCTGCCTCTGCCGTGACTTCCACCTCCGGGGTGTATACTCCTTGGAAGTGGTCCGTTAGGATTTCTATTATTTCCGATGGGCGCGAGTGTAGCACTCCCTCTGAGTCTTTCAATTGTAATATGTTTCTGCAACCTTCCTTCTTTTTATCTAGCCAAGCCAGGAGTTTACTGGCTTTGTCTCCTATATCGTACACTCTGTTTGCTGTTGCAGCTATGTTATCGACTGTCTGTCGTCTTAGGTGGTCGTCGTGTAGGTGCTGGCAGAGATTAAATGCGTGAAGTGTATCCTCCGTTGGGTTTACAAGAGGAAGAGTTCTCCCAATATGTTTTTAGGTCAAGAGGGGGGAGAGGAAAATATACTAAATAAAGAGAGTACCTCTGATAAGACCTATATTGCTTTATCACTGGAATCTATCTAAAGTATTATGAAACTGGATGCTATAGAGAAAGAAGAAGAGCTGTAATTACTTCAAAACATTATTTTATTATTTTTCTTTTCTGTTTTTGTTTTTTCAGTTTAACTGTTTATACATAGATACAATTTATTTTGTTACATGAAAACATAATCATAAATAACAAGCTTTCAAAAAAAGTGTAGATTTCATAAAGTGCAATTGAAGCATAACACCCCTAACAAATCATCTTATCCTATTACCATTCATTCTGTCATGCATACCTCTACATTCACTACCTTTTCTAAAAAGACAGATATAGACAATTAGACAAAACCTTACATAAGATTAACCCAAGAGTATATTTGGTAGACCACTATAGGTGTAAGGGAGAGAGGTCCTACCACTTAGTCATAAACCGATCTATACAATGTTTTACAATCTATTACACATTGTCCAGGTCTTTGGTGTGTATAAACAGTTAAAGAATACTTTAGATAGATTCCAGTGATAAAGCAATATAGGTCTTATCAGAGGTACTCTCTTTATTTAGTATAATATCCTCCGTTGGGTTTGCCATGTGGGCCGCGTTTGCTGCTTCGAGTTTTAACTCTAATTCTAGCAATTCCCTTTGTTGCATGCACTTGTGTCCCGCTATTGTTGTAATTGCCTGCCCTCTCAGGACTGTTTTATAGGCCTCCCATAGGGTCGTGGGGGATGGTACCGAAGCTGTATTTTCTGTAAAGTAATAACGGGTCGTCTTTTTCAACTCCTTCCGGACGTGCAGTATTTCAATATATCCTGGGTAGATAAGATAGACTCTCTTGCGGGCTCTTTCGGAGCTCGACAAGCTTAGTGTTATGGGGGAGTGATCTGAAATACCCCTGGGTCTAATCTTCATGTCATTTATAGTAAGGTGGCCGTCGCCCAGTGTAAGAAAATAGTCAATGCGGGATAGGCTGTTATGAGTTGCAGAGTAATAAGTGTATTGTTGGCCCTCAGGGTTAAGATGCCTCCAGATGTCCAGCAGTCCCTGTGCCTCCATGAATTCACTGAAGCGGACGGACCAGGGGTCTGTGTCCGGACCGGAAATCCATCCTGCGTGTTGTTTGCCACTGCGTTAAAGTTTCCCCCCCCCCCCCAAAAGGTCGCCCTCCGGCAGTTCTAACAGAAATTTCCCCAGGTCAGGAAGGGTAGTCGCATGTAGTGCCGGTGGAATATATACTGATACAATGTTAAGTGGTTTTCCTTCCCATTGTCCACAAGTTGCTGCGAAGCGGCCGTGGTCGTCCGTTCTGGTGGATTGTAGTATAAATCGGGATGCTTTTCTCATTAAAATGCCCGTCCCACGGGATCCTGAAGTAAAGTCTGAATGCACTATCATACGGTAGCCTCGTCTGTCTAATGCCTTACTGGCCATGCCCACTAGGTGTGTTTCCTGAAGAAGGATCAAATCATGATTTATTCTTTTGATACCCTGCAAAACCAGCCCCCTCTTTATCTTGTCTCCCAGTCCCCGCACATTCCAGGACATCAACTGCAGTGGAGTCACCGGCCCGAGGGAATACTCTCATCTAGGGTAGCAGTTTGTACGTCTTGTGCCATTTCTTGCCTATAAGGACGGACATGTTTTTCCTAATGCATTGACGCCGTTGTATCAGGCGTATACCCATCTGTGTGTTCATTTCGTCTCGATGTGTATTATCCTTAAGAGTCAAACAAAACAAACAGTGAAAAACACCCTCACCCTGAACTCCCCCCCTCCCTGCCACCCTGCTACACGGACATAAAACCGCCCGCCCCCTCAACTTAGCAGAGTGCTTAACCCATTCCCCACACCAAATACTTGCTCATGGGGGTGAAGATTCTCCGGAGCCGGTGGCCCCTCTTACTCTCCTCAGGATGCCCTCGGCCCAGTGTCCTGTAACAGACCTTCAGGCAAATTACAAAGTTATGTTTAAGTCATTTGTGGTCACCAGGCGGCTAATGTTCCTTGTTGGCATCGTCGACCACGGTATCTCCGTCCAGCGAGAGTTCCTCTTCCGTTCTCTGAGATGTCTGCGAGTCTGAAGGAGCTCATGTATTTTTGTTCTTATGCGTCCTGTTTGAGCGACGGGGCTGGTTAGACGGTCTCCATCCCTCCAGCCAGTCTCTTGCTATTTCAGGAGTGTCAAAGAACCAAGTCTTGTTTTCTGCTATCACCCTTAGTCTGGCCGGAAAAATAATTGAGTACGGGATCTCTCTTGCTCTCAGTTCTTTCTTTACCTCCAAGAACGTCCTCCGGCGGCGCGCAACCTCCGCTGTGTAGTCCGGAAAGAAGGCCAGCGTGGAGTTGTGGATCTTGACGGGAGGGGACACTCTTGCCGCCTGTAGAATAGCATCTCTGTCCCGAAAGTTGAACAGACGGGCTAGGATAGGTTGTGGTGTCGCACCCGGTTTGGGTCTACCCCCCGGTACTCGATGTGCTCTTTCTACCGAGAAGAAGGTGGATAGTCCTTTAGGCTGGAGCTCTCGTTTAATCAAGTCCTCCACATATAGGTCTGTCGCTCTAGTGCCCTCAGATTCCGGTACGCCAAGGATTCTGATTTTGTTCCTTATTGAGCGCCCTTCCTGATCATCCAGCTTCTCACGTAATGTCTTGTTCTCTACCGACATCCGTTCCATCGCCGTTTGGAGCTCAGACACATCTTCCACGAGCGACTTTGTGACCACCTCCATTGAGTTCAGTTTCTCTGACATTTTATGAAAGTCCGCCCTAATCAGAGTGATTTCCGTAGATATTGAGCCCACTGTGGCCTGCACTTGTGTCGGTGCTCCCATGATGTCTTCTAGCGTCGTCTTCTGTGTGCTCGCCCCGTCCGCCATTTTGCTGGCTAGGGTCCTGCCGTCCGCTGGGGAGTAGGAACCCCCTCCACTGGCATATCTATCGATACGGGTCTGTGTAGTGCCTCCTCTCGAGTTCTTGCCAGCCATTCTTGCTGGTTTTGCACCACAGGTTTCTTGAGGGCAGTATTTCTTAGTCTTTCAGAGCCCGTTGAACCTCTCCTATGTCCGGTCTACGCCGCTCCTTACTTATTATCAGATTGAGTACTAGGCCGATGCCATCCGTATTGCATGGGTCCCGGCAGGTTTTCAATCTACGCAGTTCCCGTACAAGCTGGCAGCAGTTATTCCTAGGCCATAGTTTCAATCTTTTGATGTCTGTTCACCGTCGTATGATAACGGCAGTTAACGCTGCTTCTTGTTGGTCTGGCCACGATGTGCTAAGATGGCGGACCGATCCTTTGTTTCACCATGCTTTCGGTTTCACCTGCCCGCAGTCCGGCTGTCGTTCGCCACAGCGGTGTTTATTTTCCTTCCCTATATTCGCCGATGTCCATTTAGGCCATTTCCACCACTCCCGTTATGTGTCGGACGGGTGTCTGCCTGCTTGGACCGTGATGGTCGATCGTTTCCGGTGGTATTCTCCCGAGTTGCCTTCACTTCCGCTCGGACTATCGAATGGTTAGGTCCCGGCTTGTCGCTGTGGTGTAGGCCTCGGAACCGCCTCGGCATAAGTCTTGCCTCCGGTGTCGGACAATGTTTAAAGTTGCTGCTCTGGGTTCTGCTCGGTCCTAGGCTTCGGGTCCCTCCATTAGAGCATCTTTTCTACATGGATAGATACACGGATATTAGGAGAGGCCGCCCGATCTACGGAGCTCTTCCTTTAGGCTGCCGCCATGCTCGGCTGCTAGCCACGCCCCCCAATTTACAATTTTTTTAAAACCCCGAAGGATGTCATGCTTCATCATCGGGCTTTTGCTCCTTGTCGGGCCGACGGTGCAATGCCCTACTGGTCGCCCGAAGGGTTGCTTTAGCGGAGATCTTTTAGACAAATGCCATCAGGTGCATGTGGGTGTGTGGTTGGAGTCCTAGGAAAATAGTGCTCTTGGGGTGTGTGAGGGCAACATGAGACAAGATTTGTCTTGTCCAACACGTCCCGTCATCTCTCTCATGGAGTACGTGACCTAAACACAGTTTTTTCCTAACTCTCTTCCTTTATCCCTACTGGAACAGTGGCCCGCAAATTGTATTGACTTTACGGTCTCTGAGGTTACCTATCATGGCACGAATGTAAGTGTCCAAAATGGTCTAGTTCCCAGGACTGTTCTATTTCTTCACTAATCTCCCGGTTAAAGTCTCTGGGTTTAAGCAATTAGATGCTCTACCTGGGGAATTGGTGTAGGGTGGTGGCTGACACAGGGTGTCATTGGAGATCCTTAGGCATCCTCCAGATGAAGGTGACTCGGGGGTCCCCGATTTTGAACTTTATTTGGCGGCTCAGTTACAGTGGGTGACACAATGGTTGGATGGCTCTAACCAGGTGGAGCTGGGCCAGATGGAAAGATCTGCTCAACAGGGGGCTTTGCTGACAAAACTCTTATCCCAGAAGGTTGAGCTTCCTCAGCCGGGCTTGCTGCTGTCTGTGGCACTAGAGTGTTGGAAACAATGTTTGCGAAGAACAGTGGGGAATCCGCTGTACGCCCCGGCGTTGCCATTGGTGCGGTTCCTACAAGAAGATCCAATTACCTTCTATACAGCCCAGCAGCTGGCAGCATGGACAGATGCGGGACTACTTACAATAGGTGACTGTTTCCAGTTAGGAATACTGATCCCACTAGAAGACTTATTGATGCACTATGAACTACCCCAGGCCAATTCCTGACATATGAAGCACTAGCGCAATAGTTTGGGAATATGTGGTCCAGTGGTAGAGAGGAACCCAAAACCCATGCAGTACTGCAGCTCTTGCTGACTATGGGTACTTAGTGAAATGGTTCTATAGAGCAATGTTGGAAATGACACAATGGCCATTTACGGCTCTACGGGCTAAACAGTGAGCTTTGCAGGGGCGTGCTTTATCAAACCATGAGTGGAGCAGGGTTCTGGGTGTACTCCAAATGGATAGCTAGGAATATGAGACTGAAATTTACCCAGTTCAATTATATGCACATGACTTATTTGACACCTCATAAACTTCAGTCCATCTATGGTAGGGACTTACGACCATGTCCTAGATGTGCAGTTCTTGACGTGGACTTTGAACTTTTGACTTGGACCTGCCCCAAGCTGCACCTGTTTTGGGGTGAAGTAGTGCATATGCTGAACCGCAAACAAGCCCCCCCATTCACATGTACATTAGACACCTGCCTGCTAGGGCTATTCCCTAGCCCTAAGATGAAGAGGGTGGGCACCAGGTTTTTGGACTTGGCACTCGCCCATGCCAAAAGATGCATAGCATTAATATGGAAATTAGAGAAAGGGACCTGAGTTATAGGCGTGGGTAAGTTATGTCAAGACCTAGGCAAGGGCAGAGGAAACAGCCCTTATTTGGGAAAGTGCCAGGGGAGTCCGTAAGCGCCCCATTGCGGCGTTATTGTCAGAGTTACTTGGGAAGTGGGAAAGACCAGCTGAGGACACAGAGAATACCACAGATGATTAAGGGGATGGTAGTGGGGGAGGGGTGGCTTCTTGCACCACACAGCGAATACAGGAAACAGATTAGTGGAAATTCTGCATTAAATATTCTGGAGCCTAAACCTGTACCTGGGAGGTTGGACCCCAGAGCCAAGGACATGGGTTCTACACAAAAATATGCCATAATCTAATCTATATACACTTCGGGCCCCCAGGTTGAATTATTAAGATGTTAATGTAAATTACAGGGAAAAGATGGAATATAACATCTCCTATATATATATATATATATATATATATATATATATATATATATATATATATATATATATATATATAATTCACTGAAAAAACCATAGGTTATAGACCATATATAGTTAGGAATTCGCATTTACAAAACCTTATTTTACTCACACAAAACCATTGAAATTCCATATATAGTTAGTTGCACTAACTATATATCGCGCACCCGCAATCCACTGCTGATGATGTCACATATTACATCATTCATGACATGGTCAGTGACATCACTGATGACATCACTGATGACATCTCAAATGACATCACTGATGACATCTCAAATGACATCACTGATGACATCACTGATGACATCTCATTTGACATTACTGATCACATCACTGATGATATCATTCATGTGATAATACGATGAACCTCTTCAGACTCTAATATAACCTTAGATACAATCAGTGTAAACAGACACTCACAGACTGTCACTCATCCATGGAGTTACTCACACACCTAGTCAGTCATGCAAAGAATCAATCACACCTCCATTTCCTCAACTATACAGTTATACAAACTTTACTTATTCAAACATATACTAACACATATTTACTCTCTTATACAATCCCTGATACAAGTTCACAATGATCCATACAGCCACTCACACATTCACTGGCTCTTATGCACAGTTATTTATATATGTCAACTCTCACATGTACTGTGTTTTACATATGTACTTACTTTGACATGCAGCACTGAGATATCCATTCACTCACCAATACACTCATGCACACAGTCAACCGCCCATACAGCTGTTTTCACATGCACTTTTGAAACCATACATCTAGTGAATCAACTGCTCACACATCTATGCACAGAGTCATACACCTCCCAGCCACCCACACACACACTCAGTCTCCCATACAAATACTTGGGCAACCAATCAATAACCCATATAGTTACTCATATAGCTACTTATCAACACATGCAACAGTTTACAGAACAACAGACATAATGATGCACAAATTAAGACAGTTTAGTCACTAACCCATGCACTCAGTGAGACACATTTAATCACTCACTCATACAGTCAGTCATGCACCTACTAAATCCTTCATCCAGACACTTATACATCCACTCATTCTTCAATATGTAAGACATATTTTAACTTTACAGAAACATACAGTCACTGGATGTTGTCATCAGTGATGTCATCAGTGATGTCATTTGAGATGTCATCAGTGATGTCATCAGTGATGTCACTGACCATGTCATGAATGATGTAATATGTGACATCATCAGCAGTGGTTTGCGGGTGCGCGATATATAGTTAGTGCAACTAACTATATATGGAATTTCAATGGTTTTGTGTGAGTAAAATAAGGTTTTGTAAATGCGAATTCCTAACTATATATGGTCTATAACCTATGGTTTTTTCAGTGAATTTTCAAGGTTTTGTAAATGCTAATTCCTAACTATATATGGTCTATAATCTATGGTTTTTTCAGTGAATTTTCAAGGTTTTGTAAATGCTAATTCCTAACTATATATGGTCTATAGCCTATGGTTTTTTCAGTGAATATATATATATACATACATATATAAACATATATCATCTGTATATCTATATAAATACAAACATAAATGCATGCATACATATACTTATATGCATACAGATGCATGTTATTTACATGAAAGTTGAAAAAACACTAATAAAAGCAAAGCTAAAAAGCCACCTCATTACAAACAGAATGGCTTTAACTTAAACGAGGGCGAGATCTATTGCATTTTCAATGCTTGTTTACTTTGGTTCCATCAAGAAGGCATTCAGATGTGTCACACATTTGCCATAAATTCTGAATGTTAGCACTCTAGTTGCACATTAGATCACTGTAGTAAAGCTACTGCTCACCAGGGACGTCTACTGCTGGTATTCGAAGTGCATGTTTCAGTCTGCATGTCAGAATTTTTTTAATGAAATAGAAGGGGATTTGAGAAGTCACTCAAAATGATCCCTAATTTTTCTTTCTGAAGCACTAATCATACTTTCTATGGCAAAATTAACCCCCTCATGTTGTTCCTTTTTAAATTGAGTGTTTTCAGACTTACCACTTCATTCCAATCAAGATGGCTTCTGGTGTGCCATACTTTTGTCATAAGTAAGACTGTTAGCGCACTAGTTGTTCTTTAGAACACTCTGGGACATTCTGTCATTGGGCTATACTTGGGGTACATCTGGGTGATATTTGGGCTACATTTAGGCTCTTTTGTCTCTGGTGGCCATCTTGGGAGACTGTATGTCAGAATTTTTTAATGAAATTGAAGAGGGTTTGAGAAGTCACTCAAAATGTGCCCTAATTTTTCTTTCTGCAGCACTAATCATAATTCATATGGCAAAATATACCCCCTCATTTTGTTCCTTTTTAAATTAAATGTTTTAAGAGTTACCACTTTATTCCAATCAAGATGGCTTCAGGTGTGCCATACCTTTGTAATAAGTAGGACTGTTAGCGCTCTAGTTGTTCTTTAGAACACTCTGGGACATTCTGTCATTGGGCTATACTTGGGGTACATCTGGGTGATATTTGGGCTACATTTAGGCTCTTTTGTCTCTATTGGCCATCTTGGGAGACTGTATGTCAGAATTTTTTAATGAAATTGAAGAGGGTTTGAGAAGTCACTCAAAATGTGCCCTAATTTTTCTTTCTGCAGCACTAATCATAATTCATATGGCAAAATATACCCCCTCATTTTGTTCCTTTTTAAATTAAATGTTTTAAGAGTTACCACTTTATTCCAATCAAGATGGCTTCAGGTGTGCCATACCTTTGTAATAAGTAGGACTGTTAGCGCTCTAGTTGTTCTTTAGAACACTCTGGGACATTCTGTCATTGGGCTATACTTGGGCTACATCTGGGTGATATTTGGGCTACATTTGGGCTCTTTTGTCTCTGGTGGCCATTTTGGGAGACTGCATGTCAGAATTTTTTAATGAAATAGAAGAGGATTTGAAAAGTCACTCAAAATGTGCCCTAATTTTTCTTTCTGCAGCACTAATAATACCTTCTATTGCATAATATACCCCCTCATTTTGTTCCTTTTTAAATTAAATGTTTTAAGAGTTACCACTTTATTCCCATCACGATGGCTCCAGGTGTGCTATACCTTTGTAATAAATAGGACTGTTAGCGCTCTAGTTGTTCTTTAGAACACTCTGGGACATTCTGTCATTGGGCTATACTTGGGCTACATCTGGGTGATATTTGGGCTACATTTGGGCTCTTTTGTCTCTGGTGGCCATTTTGGGAGACTGCATGTCAGAATGTTTTAATGAAATAGAAAAGGATTTGAGAAGTCACTCAAAATGTGCCCTAATTTTTCATTCTGCAGCACTAATCATACTTTCTGTGGCAAAATATACCCCCTCATGTTGTTTCTTTTTAAATTAAATGTTTTAAGAGTTACCACTTTATTCCAATCAAGATGGCTTCAGGTGTGCCATACCTTTGTAATAAGTAGGACTGTTAGTGCTCTAGTTGTTCTTTAGAACACTCTAGGAGGCTGCAGTAGAACACAAAGGAATCAACTGACAGTCTCTGTCCTTGTTGGATGTACATGTTTTACTGAGAATGTCAGACTTCATTTTCACATGACTGAGAAAGATAATGTGAATTTACAGAAAATATGCTTTCAGTTTAGCTTATAGATCCCCTTCCAAACCACTGTGGGAAAATCATGAGATATTAGTTTTCTTTCAAACAATATTCATGATATCACAGCAGAAGGTTTTTTCACATGGTAAAATCACCTTAGAACCCACCACAATTCCTAAAACGAGTATGGTACCATCAACAAATGATTTATAATGTAACTAAAGTCCTAAAACCCTCTATTAACTACAATGCTTTTTAATGAGGTGCTATCATGTATATTGGTCCCAAGATGGCTGCCAACACTTCTTGGATGAAGTGCTGACAGCCAATCAGATCAGATGTGTGGTTAGGCTCCGCCCAGATATATATCTTTTTTTGAACCTAAATTACTCAAAATCCACTGGAGCACATATATTGAGACCTAGCAAAGGCACATCGGGCTAACAGTCCCTACAATTTTGCCAAGTTTCGTGCAAATCCATTCAGCCGTTCGAGCTAAAAGTGAGGCCAACCGCCCTATGAAAATTAACATGGGAAAAACGCATTTTGGGACCCCCCTTTTTTCTCGGCCCCCCCTTGATGAAACCCCCCCAAATTGTCAGGGGCTGCTCAGAAACAAAATGTTCCATTTTCCTGAAAATTTCAGCCAATTCCGTCCACAAACGCCAAAGTTATTAGACATAGAATTTTCAAAAATCCCATAGAGAAAAAATCCTAACTATATATACCTACTGGCGACCGCCAGTAGGTAATATATATATATATATAAAAACATAAGGTATACAATGAAAAAGAAAACAACATAATCTAATAATTTCACCGGTAACAATCTTGAACGAGTAGAATCCTTAACTCTAGAAGCCACAGAGTCATTAAAAGAAAATATACAATCAGTGGCACTTTGTGGTACATAATCTGATGTGGAAGGCATCTCCAAGTTGGTATTAAGATTAAAATTTGTAAGCCTCTTGGATTCAGTATTGATCCTAATAACATCAGGACACTTAGCAACACGTCTGACATTCCACAACTTACCATCTTGAGTGATAACACTATTTCTGAAAATTTTAGTAATCTTTATGGGTTTACTACATTTTGCACATACCCTTGCCAATAAAACCCGGTTTCTTAATCCTCACCCTGTCTCAAACTTTTAAATCATGCTCCTTAGTATTCCACTTCTTATCAAACCACATTTTGTTCTTGGTTTGTTTACCTTTAACCCTCTCACAAGTATTTTGTAGATTATGCTCATTCTTGATATTATTCTTACATATCTCTTTAAACCACCATGGACATATATTTGAGGCAGGATCCCTGCCTTTCAACAGACGGAAAGGACTAAATTCTGTAATGGTATGTGTAGTAATTCTATACTTCCATAATCTTTCTCTCAATAAATTCTTTCAATCACCTCTCTGTTTGACAACATCAGAGACGTAACCCTTCAACACTCGGTTAAAACGTTCCACTTGGCCATTTTCATGTGGCGCATAAGGAGCTGTGGTAATGTGTTTTATGTTATGATATTTGAGATATTCTTCCATCTCTGTAGAAGTCAGTTGTACACTATTGTCTGTCACTATGACTGAAGTACCGCCATCCCTTGCAAAAATGTCTAAAAAAACTCCAAAACCCTATCAGTGGTAGAGGCCGAAACAAACTTGACTTCTAGCCATTTTGAATGATAATCGATTAACACTAATGCATACAGTGATTCAGATGGAAGATTCATGAATGGACCTGAAATATCAAAAGCCTTTTTCTTCCAAGGATCTTCTGGCCACTCTGTGTTCTTAAGGGAAGGCACATTGAGTTTAAGCATTTTTTCACTGGAAATACATACAACACATTCTCTTACTGTGCGATCCACCATGCGGTCCATCCCTGCACTGGCGTAACGAAAACTGAGGGGGCCTCCCTGCATGGTACGTAGAGGGGCCCCCTCCGGGCTCAATCATGAGCTCTGCCCAGAGTGCAGGGCCAAGGGGGCCCCTTGGAGCTTGAGGCCCCACCGCACCGCGTGGGCTGTGGGGGCCTGTGTTACGCCCCTACATCCCTGGCCACCAAAAGTAAGGTCTCACTAACCGCTTCATAGCAGACATCCCTGGATGAGAATTGTGAGCCAATTTGAGAATTAAATTCTGTACACCAAAGGGTGGTACACATTTGCCATTTTTGAAAACAGTATCTCCTGCTAACTCTAACTCTTCTGCAACACTAAACATGGGTATATGTTCTTCACTGATAAACTTTTTCTTGGGCCAACTCCCCAAAATGTAACTTTTTGCATCTTGCCATAAAGTATCTTCCTCTTCACTAGACTTCCATTTCTCCTCTGAAATTTCTGCAAAGGTTCCTACAACCACATCCTGAATGGTAGTAACAATCTCTGAATTACAACTCTTTTCAAACTGATGTGGCTCACACGGATAACGTGACATAAAATCTGCTGTGACATTTTTTTTTCCTGGAACAAACTCTGTTCAAACTCTTCTACGTCTAGCAGTTATCGCTGTAGAATTCCATCCACCCCCAGGCGACAGTATATTAACTAAAGGTTTGTAATCTGTCCTTAATATAAATTTGTTTCCCCACACATCATTTCTGTAGTGTTCAAATGCCCATACACATGCAAGTAACTCCTTTTCAAGGACAGCATACTTCCTTTCTGTTTCATTTAAGGTTATTGAAGCGAAACACACATTCCATTCCTCATTTCTGCATTTCTGTGACAAAACACCTCCTATGCCATATAAACTGGCATCCACATTTATATAACAGTGTTTGTTCATACGAAACAGCCTTCATGTGGGAGCATTCAGAATCTCTTCTTTGATGATGGTAAATGCTTCTTGTTGCTCCATACCCCATTCAAACACGGCTTTGTCTTAAAAGCTTTCTTAATGGCTCCATTGTTGTAGCAAAATTTGCTTTAATACTCACAAATGCCTGCAAAGGACAACAATTGTTCTTTGTTACTGGGAGAAGGAGCCTTTAAAATGGCATTGATGGTTTTTTTTTGGTACAATCCGATCTCATGTAAGAGGGTGACCCAAATATTCAACACTATTCTTAAACATTTTGCATTTATGCTCCTTAAGTGTCAAACCATTCTGTTTAAATCTCGAACAAACCTCTGTCAAATACTTAAGTTGTTCCTTCTCATCAGCTGAAAAAAATAAAATATCATCCTGGAAACACTTGATGAAATTATCTGCATCCCTGAAAATGTTGAACATAATTCTTTGGAATACAGAGGCTGCTGAAGCTAGCCCAAAAGGCATTCTGGTATATTAGTATAGACCCTGTGGAGTGATAAAAGCAGTTAACATTTTCGATTCTTCTGTAAGGGGAACCTGATGATACCCTGACCTCAAATCAAAGGTTGAAAATACTTTGGCACCCTCTAACATGGAAACCACCTCATTTATGTTGGGCTGGGGGTGGCAATCCACCACAATTCCTGAATTAAGTGCTCTCAAGTCGACACATAATCTCAATTTTTTGTCGGGTTTGCGAACTAAAACAATGGGTGAAACCCATTCAGAGGAATCAATCGGTTCAATGATCCCCTCTGAAACCAGTTCAGCTAACATTTTTTTAACTCCTCTCTAATGTTAATAGGTACTGGTCTAATTTTTTTGTCCTACCGGTGTAACATTACTCTTGAGTTTAATATGATGCGAGAATTATTAAAACATACAGTTTCATCCAATATGACCGGTTCTTTTAACCTCGGATTTAACATTATGCAGAGTTTCCATTGGTCCTTCCAACCAAGTACATTTATCCCTTTCACTGATATATATAATTTTATATTTGCTACTCTGCATTTGAACCGTAACTCAGTGTTAAAATATCCTACCATATCTATTCTTGACCCATCATAGCTTTCTGGTGTGATATCAGGTGGAAAAATCTTATTTAAATCAAAAACCGAGTTACGTTTTTCCAGAAAATATGCCTTAGAAATGAAAGTCCATGGAGAACCAGAGTCAGCCATGAGACTTAATTCCACTTTTGGTGTCTCAACTGCACACATGGGCTGACTCCTAACATGCATCTTTTCACTATCTTTAACATTTGCTATACTCTCCATTAATGATACCACAAAACCCGTATTTTGTGATTGACAACAGCTTTCCAATGTGTGTGTCACATCTCCAGAGCCCTCGAATGTACAAGAGATCCTTCCACTATTTTGAGGAGTAAATCTTCTTTGATCTCTACACATATTGGAATAGTGTCCTAACCTTCCACACGTTCTACATTCTCTGTTGATAGCTGCCCCCCCCCCCGAATGAAGCCATATGAGATTTACTGCCACACTCATAACAAACCAAATTCTTGTCATTTTTATCAAACCTCCTAAAATTATTATAATTAGGATTGCGAGAAGCATTAACGTTTGAGTAATAGGTGTCATTCTTAACATCATCCTGATGTTTGATTGCGCAGACTTCTTCAGATTTGTCCGACTACTTATTCACATTCTGTACAGTATGCATCAATTTTTCTGACTGTTCTAAAGCTTTGGCAGTAAATAGCTTCTGATAGTTTAGGATCTCCCATTACCCATAACTGTTCTTGCATTTTTTTACACTTAACATGGACAATAATTTGGTCCCGTATCATTTCATCACACATGTTTCCGAAGTTGCATTGTCCACTTAAAGTGCGCAAAGACGTTAAAAAGTCATCAAATTATTCATTTTCTTTCTGTATCCTTGTATAAAATATGAATCTTTTCAAAGCTATATTGCTTGTGGGTTTAAACCTTTTTTCCATCCTGAGTAAGCCTCATTGTAAACATTAGTTGCTTCTCCACCATCTGCAATAACAATTTGGGGTAAGAATCATTTGTCCTTCTGAGCCTAAGCAATGCAAAAAAATACTTTTTTTTCTTTCCGCACCCATTCTTTCATCATCAATTGCCTTCATATAATTAATGAATTCCTCTTTCCATCTTGACCATGTTATTGGAGGATCACTTTACTTCGTAGAAATTTTGCTGGAGGTTCAAATTGCATTTTAGTAGAAAATGATAGTACTTGTATGACTGTAAATATATTTCCTCTTCTCTTTATAAAGAATAATGCCTTGTTCCTCAACAAAATATTCTCTTTAAAATATATATAGTCTTATTCCTCTTAAAGAAAAATACACTTACTTGAAACCTAACAAATATGCTGGTATTTCAAATGTATCTTGAAAGTCTGTGTTGTTGACAAGCAATTAATATTTTTTGTAATAATTAAATTGTTGCGTACTGGTAGCTATGCTAATTTTCAATGACTTTTCAGTTCTATATGACTAGGCACGTACTAGTTGAAATGCACTTTGTCAAGGACTCTTAAAATGGCTGCCACGTTGCGTGTAATTACGTCTCTTCCTCACACGTTCTTTGTTAGTGACGTTGGACGAACACGTAGTCGAAATAGCAAAGGCTCCCGTGACAATGCCAGAACAGCGCGCTTCCAAGGATTCCAATTGCTCGCGAATGCAAAGCTCAGCGTACCCGCACAAGGTAATTATTTTTTATATATGCGCTCGCTAGCAATACGCTTACTTAGTGTAAAAATTGCCAATTCTTCTAAAAATCGCCAGAACCATGCAATTCGGCACAGACTGATGCAATCTTCTTTTTTCTTGAATAAAGCGCTTCCTTTTTTCTTTCAAAGTTGAAACTCCTTGTGATTCCTGAATTATTGATCTTTGGGTTCAGGAACACAACGCTTCTGTGCTGCAGCACCTTGTTGGGTGAAGTGTTCCTCCCCTCGTCGCCAATTATTGAAAGTATCAAATCCAGGTTGAATTATTAAGATTTTAATGTAAATTACAGGTAAAAGATGGATTATAACTGTCCCTCTCCTTTTAGGGCAGCCGACTGCTGTGGAGCAGAATGCCTCTACACTGATAGTGAATTGACGACAACCCTGAAGGCAATTGGGTTATGTAATAGTTGTCATTTTGTGTTTATTTTGAACGGCCACTACAAATGTTCCTCTAAATGTTCTTACAGGGCACTGCGAACTGATGGAGGGCCTTGCACTGTATACTGACACACCAGGGGTATGCCTGCCGTGAACTATTGAAGGGTAGACCGAGTCAATCGAACAATCACGTAGACATATGCGGTGATTTGCGGTATTGAATGAGCCCTTTCAGTCATGGAGACCTGTTTAGACATCATGTAATGGTAACTTGAGGAATAGTGAAATGTTGCTTTTATTCTTAAACCCTTTTTGACATGCTTAAACCTGCATTTTAAAGATGTATACGTTACTTTTGAATAGGCCTTATTGTCCAAAAGGGTATTGTGCATGATTTTAAAAGTAGGACGTTAAAGTTTAATGTTAGACATGTCCTTACATTGGAAATATCCTTAAAGCTACTTTCGCTTTAGCAGTGCTGGCTGTTCCATAAGAAAGCATGGGGATACAATATTGAGTGTAATACATGTTAATTTTTGGACCATTTGAAATATTTATTACAAGCCCAATTCACTATTAAAGTTGGGTTTGTAATAAATAATTTGGAAAGATGACTTTTAGAAGGTCATTTTTACCCTGCTTGAAGTCTGCATTTTGCACTCTCCGTTCTGCCAGCCAGTAATTAACATTTCAGTGGGCATGAATAAGGTGTGAACATGCTCCCAAAACAGGGACAAAAGGCCTTGGGTGTAGGGAAGTGGTGCTGTACGCATGACAGGTTGGCCTGTTAGCTGGGACCAACGACTTGATTAACTTCAAAGAGGCCTACCCAATCACAAGCCAATGTAGCGAACTCCCTCACAGCTAGGCTGACCTCCATCACAGTGGGCCTCTTGTTGACATCACAGTGTCAGATCCTGCTGAAGTATCAAGACCTGCTTTATGGGTCTGTTAGGGATTTTCATGACATTTGGGGTGCTCTTCAACAGAGGGAATCAGAATAACAATAGCAAGTGTGTGTATCTACTGTCTGGTTGCAGAAAGCTCAAATGTGTCCTACTAGACATCTATGAGTTTCTTGATGACACAGGGACTGTTGCAAAATATATATGTATATACATTTAAATTCATATGTATGTGTTGTAATTATAGAAGTCCTTGAGCCAGGTATATATAACAAGCTGGATTTAATAAAGCTTAGTTCCAAGTTAGGTTTCAAGTAAATAACTAAAGATGACAAAAGCCCCACCAGGATCCCACCCTCGTCGCCAAAAATGTTGTAAGTAAAGAAGTCATTCAACCAGGTATATATAACAAGCTGGATTTAATAAAGCTTAGTTCCAAGTTAGGTTACAAGTAAATAAGTAAAGATGACATAAGCCCCACTAGGAGCAGCCTCCCTACCGCTCAGCCTGCCTGCCATCAACTGCCACTCCACACACAAGCCAGGCACCCAAGATTCTATGATGTCATCAGGCATTCCAATACCCACACCAGCTGAGCAGCAGGGAAGTCACACAAGCTAACTATAACAGTATGCACTCACACTAACATGAGGCCCAGAGCTCCAAAGGGCTTCCCATCTGACCGTGCCTGGACAAGCTTCTAGCAGCTATTCTGAATCAGCCTTAGAGGTCACTTTCCTTGTCCTGACGTCATCATAAGTTTCCTTATCTAGTTGTGCAAGTTGTTTACACAGTGCTGAGCCAGCCTTTCTGGCCTGCCCATATCTAGCCATTTATGATTGCCATGTTATACATCCCTGTTGGCCTTATTTGGCTAGGTGCCTTATTCTAGTTCCGCTGACATGGCATTTCTACATGTATATAGCACCTAGAAACCTGTCACTCTGGAAAGAAGCGGTCTGAGAGCCCCTAAGGCAGGAGACCTGACTTCTTCCTTGCTAATTAGCAATGGATGCTTTTGGTACCAATAAATAAATTTCACTCTGTTTCTGAGCAAACCTGCTATGTCTGGTGAGTTTCATTAATTTGCTCAGGGGAGGATGCAAGTATTTCCCCATCAGAATGGTGTCAGAAAGTGGGACATAGGAGGTCTGTGATGTCACCAGTTGGTAAGTGAGATGTAAGCTAAATAACTAACTTGCCTTGCTACAAGTGACCTTTCAGTCTTTCAAATGAGTATTTAACACATAGTATTAAAAGGCCTTTGACTGGTAGGTATTAATAAAAGGGCATTGACTGGCATTTAAAATAGACTGGGCTGTAGAAAATGTTTTAAAAATATTCTCTGTATCAATACACCAATTGATAAGTGGCATACACTGTAGGAGAGCCTGGGTCAGAGAATAATGTATGTGTACCTACACATATAAGAAGTAGTGAAGTAACTATGTTACTTTATTTCAATAAATATTGATAAATGGCTAGACCCTTCGGGGGGGTTCATAAAAATCCATTGCAGGAGACCCTATGCTAGGATGGGATATTGATTTTACCCACAAAAAAGACACCCTCTCAGAATATAGTGAGTGGAGCTTCTGATTGGAGGATTGCACCAGAACACAAGAAAATGATTTTGGAATATGTGCAGTTATGTCATGGATGAATGACTGCATTTGAACAGGGCATTGATCTTCAGTACCGGATTTCTATGTTTCCTTGAAATGTTTCTTTGATTTATATAAAAAATGGAGCGCATTAGTGCATGAGAGAAGGAAATTGGTTTTATATGTGATGTCTCTGGTGGTCCATAACCGTTGTTTTCCCTCTTTTTAACTCAATCTATCCACTACCTAACAACTTTTCCCTTGTAGGAGACCCTTTGAATTTATCTTTCAGGGTGGAAGCGCACATTGTGAGTAAAAATCTAATTTCGCAAGACCGGATCTCAGATGAAAATAATGGTAAGCTCACTAAAAAGCTGTTTAAAAAAACTTCAAGAGAGAAAAATTCAAATGAAGATATGAATTATATAAAATATGTTAAGTGGCTGCACTCTACTAAGAACAGTGAAGCAGTAACAAAGTATAGATGTGTGACGCTTCATGTAATACATTGCCACAATGATAAAAAAAAATTAGAATGAAAATTCGAGGCAGAAATGCCTAGAATTCCACATAAAAAGAGAATGGACTTTGCATACATTGTCCTGTATTTCATAGAAGATATTTTGTGTTTGTTTCTGTACATAATTGATGTAGTGACAGTGGTGTGGAATTTAATCAAATATCTACCTGTCCATATGGCAGGTTGCTTCATATATTTACTTGGCCTGTAACAAAATCTCTGATTATGCCAGGGCTCGTACCATAGTAGGCTTTGAATACTAGCAATTCCTTATGTTGCCACGTTTCTGCAGGTCTACATACTGGGGCTGAAGTTAGTTGTAAGCAATAGTTCCAGGGTTGGAAGGCCCTTTTGAGTCTGTGCAAACCTACTAACTTGCATGTTTACGGGTTTTAATTAATTCTTCTCTAATCTTTTCTCATAATGAAAAAGGTTGGAAATTTACTCTTGACCGTGGTAGACGTAAAACTTCTTCTAGGGTAAGGGAAAAAGTGGTTGGAGGAAAAGTGACTACAAACTGCCTTTCCATCTCTGTTTCAGAGCAAAATTACATTGCAGTTGAAGTGGTGCTGCCATGGTGTGCTGACACAGCTGGAAAAGAAAGGCCCGTGGGGCACAACTATGTGACTTTGCTTTCTGCAGTGACTAGGGATCAGCAGCTGTGATTTAGAGAGGATTGGCTCACATTGTGTTGGACTATACCTGTATTGTCTAGGTGCCATATTTGGTATGGTTGTTGTCGGGATGAACAACATTTTTCTGCTGGCAGGCACACAGGTTATAATGGCACCATGTTGTCTAATTGTAATGTCATAAAAAGAGGCCCACCTGTTAATTTGGCAAAAGTATTACCTGCAATAGGTTATTCTGATGAGATCCATTCTCTTAGCAACAGATAAGACCCCTAAGTAAGTTGGTGTTGAGATTGTAGAAATCTGCACCACTCCAAGATTAGATACCATTAGAAAAGGCAGACTATATCAGTGGTACACTGATGGTTCCTCCAGCAGACTGTTAGACACCGATTACAGAGCAGGGTTTGCTGTAGCAATAGCTGAAGTGCAGCTCTGCCACTTGGATCATCTACCCAATAAGATGATCTGTATGCTGTAACAAAAGCATGAATACTAGTCAAGGGAAAAACTGCTAACATTTACACTGACTCACATTAGGCTTTGCAGTGCTTATGTGTGGCCAGCTGTGGAAGTATCACAGATTCATAACGGAAGCAGGGCACCTTATTAAAAATGGTCCTTAAGTAAGGATCTTGTTAAAAGCAATACTATTATACACCAGGATAGCGGTAATAAAATGTGACGCATAGACAGGAGCTAATACTAAGTTAGCTAAAGGTGATGCCATCGCTGATACAGCATTAAATGAAAGCATGTTGCAGCCAGTGCAGATTGGACTAATGAATAAAGCATTCACAAAAATGCAGCTCATTCAGAGACAATTGTTGCAAGCTAATGTAAAGGAAGCATAATGGTCTGCAACACCAGATGAACATAGAGGGGGATTGATGTTGGATGTGAACCGAAAAATGAAGAGTGTGGGCCTACCACGACGAGATGCCTGTGTCTCCACGCAGTATGTTCCTTTCCAAAACTGGAGCAGGGACCCTCTGATATTGCACAAGGGGGGATAAATGCGCAGATGCATGTTGCTTCCCAGTGAATGGATTGAAATATTTGCTGGTGTTGGTGGATATGTTTTCAAAATGAATGGAAGTGTATCTAACAGGGAAGAATAATGCAGCAACTGGGGTGCAGTACTTCAGGAAAGCCATCTCTTCAAGGCTAGGGGTCCACCAGGGCATAAATAGCGATAAAAGGAGATCACTTTGTGACTACATTTATGCTAAAGATGTGTTTTTTGGGAATAAAGTATAACATGTATACCCCATACCACCCTCCAACTTGAGGCCAGGAGGAGTAAAGGAGCTCCAAAATTACAAACAAAACAGAAAGGATTATTAGTAAAGGCAACTGATGGAATAGGCCTAAAATGGGCTGATGCTCTGACTTTAGTACTGCCTGCAATGTGGCAAAGACTTCTAAAGCGATTATGGATACATGGTCATGGTGGGAAAAATAAAAGCTGTTTCTCTTAGTTCTAGGTGGACTGGACCACAGACGATGAAAAACGCGATGAATGGATTGAGGAGACAAGATGCAGGGCAGCACCCCAATGCCTGAGAGCATGGTACCTGAAATTGATGACTATCTGTCACCAGAGGACCTGAGCAACACAGCAGTCAAGAAGAGGACAGGCCAGATCATTTCTACAATCCATGGGGGCCCATCATATAGTGTCAAAGGGATGCAACATCAACTGATGCTGTGGAGTGAAGTACACAATGTGGTCTCGAAGAAAGGTGATAGTCTGCACCTGCAGAAAAATAGACTGAAGAGGACAACGCAGGGCAGGTCAGTGAAACCGCCCCTGAACAAGATGACTGCTGACCAGGAGGAGAAGCAGATGACCGCTAACTGTGTGCCTTTAAATTACTGACAGTTGCTGAAAGTGCCCGGGAACTGAGTGACTAAGTGACACTGTAGCCTTATGCATTGCATAGAGCAAACAATATTTGTTGGATACTTTATTATGAGTATGCAGCCAGTATCTCAACAGCCTGCTGATATAATAATGTTCTCATCAGGATGTATCAATGTGACAATATATGCATTTTATGCAAACACTGTATAATGCCATCCAAAGATATGTACCTGTTTTCTTCATATATACATATATTGGTTTTACTCTAATGTTGGATAGGTCTATCCAAAAGGGAGGATTGTTGCAAAATATATATGTATAACCATATAAATTCATATGAATGCACTCACACTGACATGAGGCCCAGAGCTCCAAAGGGCTTCCTATCTGACCTTGCCTGGACAAGCTTCTAGCAGCTATTCTGCATCAGCCTTAGAGGTCACTTTACTTGTCCTGAGTCCTGACGTCATCATAAGTTTCCTTATCTAGTTGTGCAAGTTGCTTACACAGAGCCGAGCCAGCCTTTCTGGTCTGCCCATATCTAGCCATTTATGATTGCCATGTTACACATCCCTGTTAGCCTTATTTGACTTGGTGTCTTATTCTAGTTCCGCGGACATGGCATTTCTAAAAGTATATAGCACCTAGAAACCTGTCACTCTGGAAAGAAGCGGTCTGAGAGCTCCTAAGGCAGGAGACCTGACTTCTTCCTTGTTAATTAACAATGATGCATGCTTTTGATACCAATAAATACATTTCACTCTGTTTCTGAGCAAACCTGCTATGTCTGGTGACTTTCATTAATTTGCTCCTGGGAGGGTGCCAGTATTTCCCCATCAGGGACTGCCCAAAATTGGTGTTTAGTGTTAGATGTGGGAGCACACTAGGAGAACCCCCAGTCGTCCGACCCCAAGTTTAGTGTGACCAAAGTCTTTTGACATCTTGAAAATGCCCAAATTGGGTAGTGTTAGCGCCAAAGCCTTTGCCCCATTGGTTAGGGCTTTCCCGGGGTCATTCCCGCCCATTAGCTCATTCCAGGCGGTACAAAAGGGGGTGGTGATGGATGGAGCATCTGAACCAATCAAACACTCACGCTCAGTCAACAGATCTGGGTTTAACCCATCACCGTTCTTTAGCCCACTCTGTCACCCCAGTTCAGACATGGCCATATGCAAATCAGTCTGACCCTGTGCCTCATGGGAACAGTCCAGCCCGAACTGCCAAGCCATGCCTTCCCTGGACCGGAAACAAGCTTCCTAGGACCGGTTTCTGGCATTACAGCCGTCTTCAGCCAGGCTTGCTTGAATCCAGTGGCAAAACGAGCAAGGGACTCACGTCTGAGCATACCCTGCCAACTTATGGTGAACAGAGCGGTACAAAAGGGGGTGGTGATCAACGGAGCATCTGAACCAATCACACAATCACGCCCAGTCAACAGATCTGGGTTTAATCCATCACCGTTCTTTAGCCCACTCTGCCACCCCAGTTCAGACATGGCCATATGTAAATCAGTCTGACCCTGTGCCTCATGGGAACAGTCCAGCCCGAACTGCCAAGCCATGCCTTCCCTGGACCGGAAACAAGCTTCCTAGGACCAGTTTCTGGCATTACAGCCATTCCATGCATAAATGTGGCATCTCTAGTCACTCCAGAGCACTTCTATACATGAGGAAGTTCAAAAGAGGACTAAACCTGCTATTTGCAACCTGTGCAGAGACCTGGATGACTTAACCTGCTCTGTTTCTCTCTTGTACCAAGGACGAATAACTGGACTCCAGCAGTCATAAGATTGACCTCCTGTTAAAGCTACAGAGACATAACAAGTTACATCAAGCATTTTTCTGCAACTGCCCAGCACCTGGACTGGATTTCCCGTTAGCCTCTGTCCCCCACTCTGAGAGTCAATTAAGTGCCTCCCATGAGGTCATAGGGGGCATTACAAGTGTACTCCTTGATGATGTGGGGCTTAAAGGACTAAAGTTGGATGGTATAAGCTTACCAGAACAAACCTGGTTAGTGTATTCGGTCGTCTGTCGCAGCCATTGTCAAATTACACCCAAGTCCTATTCTACTACAATCAGTGACTACCATTGGCACTGTATTCTATTTTTCTAATTTTGTGGGGGATTTTGGTATTGTTTTTTAATTTCATCTTTTTAGTACTGAATAAATGTTTTACACATTTCCTCTAAGTTAAGCCTAGCTGCCCTGTGCCAACACTGCAACGGGTTTGAGGTCAGGTTTATTTAGTGACATTAGTCGTTCATCATGACAAGGACTGTGATTATTACATGACCTAGGTACGTACCCCCCTTAACTAATAACCTAATGTCTTAAACACTTGTTGCAGTCATCTATGCAAATGATGATAGGTTCAAATAATCATAAAATATTGTTTTATTTACTACCTTAATGTATCCTTTTTATATATTTTGGGGAATACAAAATGCACCATTTGTTAATGGAATTTCAGGATCTCATTCTGCAAATTTTCCTCTCCACTCTGATGCATGTCTGTTTAATGAACCAATTTATGGCTGCAATGAGTCCATACCCTATTACTTTAAGCACAGTGGCATCTTCTTTTATTTAAACTTGTGACTCTTGAAAGTAGCTCAGGAGTTAAGTGTGAAATGTAGCTTAGCAATTCCAACTGAATCTTGAAATGAACACAGTATAACCTGCTTAGGTTGTAGTTCTACTGCATGTAGGACTGTCTCCCTGGCCACTAGTTAATTTCGGCGTTAAACCAGCTCAATTTTGATCAATCAAAAAAAGTTTCTTCACTTAGATTTCTTGAATTCAATTAAGTCTTTATTTACTTATTTCATCCTTGATGTTGTATTCACATCTGATTTAATTCAATCATTCGAATTTCTTATGAATTTAGTCATCAATATTCATGTTGCATATCACAATTGTACCCAATGCATTTCGGCGTGCAACGCCTTCATCAGGGGATTATCCATCAAACAAGCAATACACATTGTTTACTTCATGGGGTTATCCGTGTTTGCATACCTATACCAATGCTAACGTTTTTCACAATGCTTTAAAAATGCTTATCTTTGTGTGTACGTCTGTGTTATCTCTAACCTATGGAGTCGTCTTAATCCTATCAAATTACCTCTTTAGATAGCCAACTTCTTGTGTTTCTCTCTTATTAATTCATATCATTATCATTAAATTACTTGTTTAGCCCGTGGTGTTGACATAACTCTTTGCACTATCCCGTTTCTTTCGTCTAGATTGTATGAGTAGTCAGCTTCTAATTCGATAAGTCACTCCTGACCTATGTGCGATGTTGTTACCTTTCATGTTGTAAGCGTTATGTAAAAAAGCTTGTCACTATAGCAATCTTTCGTGTTATGAGGTTCATGACATTACTAAACCTCGCTCGTGAGTTAACGCTGTTCTACACATTCTCTAGTGTTTCCCTTTAGTGCCTGTTGCGCTGTTAGCTGAATTTTAATGCTCGCTGTTGCGAGTCCCTTATAACGCGAGTTTCACTCACCTATCCGTGATTCTGCGTGGTAATCTTTCTCGTTCTTCCTAGCTCGGCGTTTGCGTGTGGGTCAAACGACTGAATCTTTGAATCACGTCTCGCGCTACTGCTTCTGAATCTATATTGCGTGCATGCGCGATGCTATTCTCTCAATGTTAAAGGGACAGTGTTCTATTAAGTTCTTCAATGCAAAAAAAGAAACTTTATTGTTCTCCTGTTACCGGGCTAGTGTATAGGGATATACGAAAACAATATAAGAAGAAAAAATATATGTATGCATCTGGAGGTATCATGAGGTTAAGACTAGTCTGTGGTGAAATGAGATTACCTTATCTAATGAGTACATTCGTTCGTCAAATGCCTAGCATGACCATGATCTGAGAAGTTATTGCACAGGTCAGTTTCATACTTATGAAAAATCGCGAAAAGTTCTTTACAGGTAACATGTGAATTCCACTCTTTCATTTAACCCTTGCGGCTTTAATGAGTTCAAATAATATATCCAATGATTTTCTCTTTTGAGGAGGTTTTTTCTATTATCAGACCCTTCTTTTTTCTGTACCACTTCCAATATGCATGCTCTCAATTGGCTTATATGATGTTTCGCATCTAGAAAGTGAGCTGTAATTTTAGATTTCATCATCTTTGTCCTTATGTTGCTTTTATGCTCATTCAGTCTGGTTTTCAACTTCCTTTCTGTTTGTCCCACATATACTGAGCCACACGGGCACTTTAACATGTAAATAATGTTTGTTGTATCTCATGTTGCATTTACTTTCAAACGAATCTTATGGCCTTTCATTGGGTGTCTGATTTGATTACCCCTGATAATATTATGGCAATTACTACAATTTGTACATGGTACTGTGCCTTTGTATGTTGCAGACGGTGTGTTATCAATCAGTTGTTTCAGGATTTCACCTAGATTCTTAGCTCTAGTGTACGCTAATAGGGGTTCGGCAGCAAATATATTGTTGAAATCTGGTTCCACTTTCAATATGGCCTAATGTCTCTTTATGATGGTTTTGAACTGAGTACTGATATTGGAATATTTACTGACACATGTTATCCGATGGCCAGTTTTGCATGTAGTGGGTCTAAGTAACTCTTCTCTAGTTTTGTTGTTGCTTCTAGAAATTGCCTGTTGTAATGCTTGGTCAGGGTAACCTCTCTTTTTAAAGCGCTGTATCATGATTGTTGTTTGTCTTTCTTGGAGTTCAGGTTCCGAGACCACTCGTTTTACCCTAATCCTTTCCATATCAAAAATATGTCGTCTATGAAACGGACGTATGCAAACTTGTACATGACAGCTTCCGAAGAAGAAAACATACACAACAAAGAGGAATGGAAGAGTAACATGGAGCTGTATGTCCGTTTCATAGACGACATATTTTTTGATATGGAAAGGTTCGAGAGAAACATTGCAGAATCAAATAGTAACGTTGAACTCATTTGATGATAGAATTCAGTTTACATGGGAAATACAAGATGAACTGATCCATTTCCTGGATGTGGAAATTGCCAGGAAATCCACGGGCTGTATCACTAACCTCTATAAAAAAATCTACAGACAGAAATAGCATTTAGAGATGTGTCACCACCCCCGTCATTAAAACAGCATCTTCCCTACTCGCAACTGCTTAGGGTAAAACGAGTGGTCTCGGAACCGGAACTCCAAGAAAGACCAACAGCAATCTTGATGCAGTGCTTTAAAAAGAGAGGTTACCCTGACCTTCAATTACAACCACCGTTCCCTCTAGGGCGCGCGGTCGCGCGCACTGCTACTGACCTCAGCGCGCACCACCTCGCTTGGAGCGCGCACACGGTCAGGACGTTGCGCCGCCGGCCGCTTTGAAAGAAGCGAGCGGCGCAAATGGAAAGGGGCGACCACTCGGTCCCCCCGAATGTATGGTTGGGTGCCCCGATCCTCCCGGGAAACCATTTTGGGCGGGGGGCGTGTCTCGGCTGGTATGCCCGAAGCGGCGTAGCCGGGGCGCGCCTTTTCCCGCCCAAGAGGGGTTGTCCTAGACCCCTACACCGATGGCCACGCCCAGTAGGCGTACCGGAGGAGGGTACACGCCCTCCCGAAGAAGAATAAATAGAGCGGGAATCCGAAGAAGCGTCCTCTTGTTCCAGTGCTTGGAAGGCTGCACCCATTCGTTGCTCGTGAGCCCTCGACGGAACAAGGAGCGATTTTTGAGAACTTGTAATTCTTGTGTTTCTCTTTCAGTGACTTCAAAGCGAAGGATCCAGGACCGTGTTGATCGACTCGGAGTGGATAATCGAAACCATGTCTGGCAAGAAGGCAGGGAAGGGTTCCGAGACAGACAAAGTGCTACGCATGTTGGTGAACAGAATAGCGAGAATGGAACGAAACGTCGGACAAGTCCCAGCGCTTGGCTGTGATTAGGCGGGCGTCAAGAAGCAACTGGCCGCAATGAACAAGCCTGGTAACCCGAAGAAGGTAATAGGCCCGGCATTGCCGGGAGTCGTCCCTGAGGGTAGAGGGAAACGGGTCAAGAGGAGGGCGGTTGCAGGGGAGGTTCTGGTCCCTGAGGTGCCCCCGGTCATCCCTGCCATACCAGCTGATGACCCAGTACCAACCCCAGACGCGGTTCAACCGATTCCGGTTGTGATTACGCCCGCTAACGATGAGGATATGCCTCCTGAATTGGCCACCCAGTTGGCCGCATGGCTCAATAAGAAGGCAGAGGGTGCTACGGCACCCGGAGACACGGCCGAAGAGGCCAAATTACTAATCCAGCAGTTGCGGCAGTCGCGAGATGCCGCGAAGGGGAATCTCCCTCTTGTTTCTCCACAGGTGACACCGGAAGGACCGGCAGCTGGTCTCGAGAAAACGGCCGGAACAACGACCGAACCGGGTAAGCTCGCTTTGCCAGTGGCGGGGGAGGGCTCATTACCCTCAAGGCGGGAGAGGGTGGTACAACATATCCCTATTGCCATGAAAGAATTGATATGGGAAGACAAATATGTCAATATGTTTTCGTTGTTGACTGACCATCGCGAGATGGAATATGCTAAAACACAGAAAGATTTGTGGCACCCGAGCGTCTGGAGCGCCAAGATGGCAGAGTTCAGGGTTGAAGAGACGATAACGAATTGGGCGAAAGCCTTTGCAATGTTTACTGCGATTATTGGTGAACATAAGCCCGAGGTATTGACCGAACTGTCTTGTTATCAGGCACGTATAATGGATTTTTATGAAATGTATGAGGGGGACGAATGATAGGGTTACGACATGAAATTTCGTAAAGCAAAAGAGTACGATTCCTCTCTGACATGGGATTGCCTCGACTCAATTTCCTGGCATAAGCAGCTCCTGCCTGGGACGACGGGGACATCCTCGCCAGGTGGGAATGGATCGGGAGTTTCCCGCCAAAAGCACGCCTTGCCCTTTCGAGCAGGCACCGGTGGTGATCACCAGCCAAAAACCGGCGGGAATGGTGGAAAGCGGGGGGTCTGTTGGGGCTTCAATAGAGGCAACTGTAACAGACCGCAAGGTACATGTAGGTTCAAGCATGTGTGTGCGGGTTGTGGGAATTCCTCACACCCGGAGATTTCATGCAGATCGAAAAATAGCGGGTCGGGAGGTAAAGGGGGGTCCAAGCAAGACTGAGGTGGATCGTCGTGTACAATTGCCTACTCCCGTTGATCTCATGGCTATGACTCCTTGGTTAAACAAATACCCTGATTATGTCTCTGCTGGGGTGTTGAGGAAGGGATTCTTATACGGCTTCCACATCCCGGCGGGGGATTTTCGTGGGGAACCTTTTTGTAAAAACCAGCTTTCGGCACAGCATAATCCTGGTGTGGTGGAGAGAAAAATTGCTAAAGAAGTGAGCCTAGGCCGAGTGGCTGGGCCTTTTCAGCGACCGCCAGTGGCGGGTTTCATCTGTTCCCCATTAGGGGTGGTCCCCAAGAAGGACCCGGGGGAGTTTAGGCTGATCCATAATCTATCTGCTCCAAGGGGTTTCTCGGTAAACAACGCTATTGACCCAGAAGTTTGTTCGGTGCGGTACGCATCATTCGATGATGCAGTCACCATGTTAAATCGCCTGGGCCCCGGGGCGCTGATGGCGAAATCAGATATCGAATCAGCGTTCCGGTTGCTCCCGGTACACCCACAGGATCAGCGTTTGCTAGGTTTTGCGTTCCAAGGGAGTTATTACACGGATAAATGCATGCCGATGGGTTGCTCCATTTCTTGTGCCTATTTTGAAAAATTCAGCTGTTTTTTAGAGTGGACATTCACCGAGGCCACAGGGCATAGGCATGTTATGCATTATCTAGATGACTTTCTGTTCTTGGGAGCAGCCGGCGACACGAAATGTGCGCAGGCGCTACAGGACTTTTGCATCCTCATGAGGGAGTTTGGAGTGCCATTGGCACCAGGTAAGACGGTTGGACCATCTACTTCACTGGAGTTTCTGGGAATTGAGCTCGATTCTATGGAGGGATGTTTCCGTTTGCCAGTGGGAAAGGTAGCTAAATTTAGGGCTTCCCTGGAACTTTGCCTTAGTAAGGAGAAAGTGACCATGCACCAGTTACAGCAAACAGTGGGTCAGCTTAACTTTGCCTTAAGAGTTATACCGATGGCCCGCCCCTTTTCGCGCTCTATTGCACAAGCTATGGTTGGTCTCAAGGAAGGACACCACCGCACGAGACTGTCTGCAGAGGCTCGCCAGGATATGCGCATTTGGTTGGCATTTCTGGCGGACTTCAACGGTCGAGTAGTGTGGAACAAGCCGCCAGCGTCTTCGGACGAGCTGGGTTTGTGGACTGACTCAGCGGGGAGCGTGGGATTTGGCGCCATCTTTGGTAACCGATTGTCGGCACAAACATGGCCGGCGTGGTGGCATTCCTGCGGTCTCACAAGTAACATAGGGTTCCTTGAGCTATTCCCTATTTTTGTTGTTCTGATGGCATGGCCGGACGAGTTCAGAGACCGCTCTGTGGTATTTTGGTCTGATAATATGACTGTGGTCGAATGCATTAACAATCAGGCAGCACGCTGCAAATGGATCTTGAGATTGTTGAAGGAAGTTGTGCTGCTTTGCATGAGACTGAATGTACAGTTCAGGGCGAAACATGTGCCGGGTGTACTGAATCATGCGGCTGATGCACTCTCTCGTTCACATATGCAGGTGTTCAGGGGTTATCTACCTACAGCGGACCTAGCGGCGGCACCATTCCCCGAAGCACTCTGGCTAATCGGTGCCCCGGATTACAAGACCTCGTGGCAGCAAGCTTAGCCCCCCAGGACGAGGAAGGCATACGAAGGAGCGTTTTGTTCCTATTGTGCATTTTTGGGTCCGGCAGGGAATCAGAACTGGGGTCAGGAGGATTCCTTCCTAGGGTTCCTGGTAGCACTGCACAGAGAAGGCCGATCAGCGGCAACGGCCAATAGGCACAGGGCGGCCATCTCATTCATGGCGCAGGTGCATGGCATCAAAGACCCAACAGGTTCCTTTTTGGCGAAAAAAGCCCTTCGCGGCTGGCAGCGCCTCGAGGGTCGCAAGCAAGACGAGAGGCGCCCGATTGGCTTAGAAAGGTTGTCCCTACTCATGGCGAAACTAGTCACGACATGCTCCTCCCAATTCGAAGCAGTTCTGTTCCGGGCAGCTTTCGCATTAGCGTTCCATGGGGCTATGCGGGTGAGCGAACTGGTCGCAAGGAATAAGAAAGATGTGGAGGGAGGCTTGTGCAGGGATCACATCCTAATGAGGGGTGATTCGATGGTAGTCACGATAGCTAGGTCCAAGACTGACCAGGGAGCTATGGGAAATAGTGTTGTTGTCCAGCGAGTGCGAGGGTCCCCCACGTGCCCGATAATGTGTATAGAGGAATACTTGGCACTGAGGGCGGATACATGGGGAGGGAGTTTGCTGCGGCACATCGATGGCACCCCACTGACGAGGTTTCAGTTCCAGAGGGTGCTAGCACTGACAATCGCTGCGGCGGGCATTGACCCGTGCGATTTTGGGACCCACTCCTTTAGGATAGGGGCTGCTACTGAGGCTACAGCCAGGGGTCAGAGTGCAGAGGAAGTGAAACAATTGGGACGATGGTCCTCGAATTGCTTCAAAAGGTATGTGCGATTGCACATGTTGTGAAGTCAAGTGACATGCACTCACGCTTCTTGTCTTCTGTTTGATTTACAGTTTCGCGAGCATGTTATGCGGGGCGGAATTTGCAGTCGACCCAGTACCAGGGGACCAGCGGTCATGGATCACCGTCTGAGGAGAGAGTGGTTTGGGTCGTGGGCCACTCATACGTGAGGCGGGCCGGGGACGTATTCAAAGCAGGTGACGCGACTCGCGCAGCTGGGGAATACGGGTACAGAGTGGCCTTCCACGGAAGGGGCGGGCTCTGTATTGACCAATTCGAATCTTTTGTTGAGGGTCTTTGCAGAGGGTCTTTGCAGAGGTCACCGCCATCTGTAATCATAGTACACCTGGGGGGCAATGACTTGGTGACACTGGGTAGACGAGTATTGCTCGAGCAAGTTTTGTCTTCCGTTAGCTGGTTGGCAAAAAGAATCCCGGGGTGCACGATTGCCTGGTCCCACATGATTCCCAGGAAGGTATGGCAGGGGGGCCTTTCGGTGTCCGCACTAAACCATTCGGTGAAAGCACTAAACCACAAAATTGGTAGATTGTTTCGCTCCGCGCAGTTGCATAGCATTCCTCATGGGTGTATTCGGGGTGATCACATGTATCTGAATGATGGGGTTCACTTGTCCCGGGAGGGGAATGTTTTACTCATAGGAGACTTCATAGCATTGCTAAGGGGTTTGAGGAAGCATGACCTTTAGGAGGAGTTTGGGGGGGGCCGGATAGCCGGTCAACTATCCGGCCTGTGGCGGTAAGGTCATGATCGGTGAGCAGTAATTTCAAGGTCCCTAGAGGGGGGCGCCACCCACTATGGATGGGAGCGCCCGGGGGAGGCGGCCATTGGCCCCTCCCACTGGGAGGCGGCACCCACTAAGGATGGGTCGCCTAAGGGGAGACGGCCATAGGCCCCTTCCAGGGGAGGAGGCGGCTATATGCCCCTCCTACGAATTTCCCGGGGCCCGGTTATCCGCGACGGCGGATATGATAGAGAGTGTGGGGGTGGGGGGGGAGTCCACGCTGTCCTTCCTACAGATACCTCACACGGGTGCTCGGACGATTTTTAAGATGGCGTCGAGCGGAAAGGGGGGCCCCCAACAAGACAAGGGAAATTAGAGTTGGCAAGGAGGGTACAGTCCTCTGCGCGGCCGCCACTCACACCGTGAGGGCGAGAGTTTTTGGTAGTAGGGATCTGACACCGGTTAAGACCTTGCCATTGGCCCTTAATGCTTGGACTTACAATTTTAATTTAGAATGTATGCATTTGCAGGATGTTAGACTCGGCTAGGAAACCTTTGTATTAGAGATTTGTTAAGGTTAGCCAAAGAACATGTCTTCATTGAAATGTAATAAATGAAAATTGTACATGATTATGAAACTTTTATTTAATGTTTTAAATTTTGTTTCATATTTTAATAAATACGGCCGGGAGGGTGACTCCCTCCCGCCTTCCAAAAGTTCAGAACTGCGTCCGACTTCCCATCCTTGGGGATTGTGTTGGGAGGGGGTGACGGGCATCCCGGCCATATGAAGCGGAGCAAGCGCTAGGCGGGCGGGTAAGGAGGCGGGGGAGGGCTTGTGGCGCTTGCGGCTATGAGGGAGTGCGGGCAGACTCTGGCCTTTTGTTTAAGTATTGATGTTAACCAGAGCCCCTTCACGGGCTCCGATTAACAGCAATACTTAAGCAAAAGGCCAGAGTCTTCGTCGCGCTTTCCTAACAAAAGCGTAGACAGTTACCAAACACATGCTGTGTTTGGAAACTGCCTACGTTTTTGTTAGGAAAGCGTGGGGCAGACTCTGGCCTTTTGTTTAAGTATTGCTGTTAATCGGAGCCCGTGAAGGGGCTCTGATTAACATCAATACTTAAACAAAAGGCCACAGTGGCTGGGGAAATGAGCAGAACAGGAGGCAAAAGGGGCACAAAAACAGGGAAAAACGAAGTGGGACAGACGGCAGAATGCACCAAAATGAGTGGGACAGAGGGCACCAAAAACAAGGGGAGATAAACGAGTGGAACACAGGGCAGAAAGGGACAAAACAAGTGGGACAGAGGGCAGAAGGGCACCAAAAACGAGTGGGACAGATGGCAGAAGGGCACCAAAAACAAGGGAAAAACGAGTGGAACACAGAACAGAAAGGCACAAAACAAGTGGGACAGAGGGCAGAAGGGCACCAAAAATGAGTGGGACAGAGGGCAGAAGGGCACCAAAAATGAGTGGGACAGAGGGCAGAAGGGCACCAAAAACGAGTGGGACAGAGGGCAGAAGGGCACCATAAATGAGTGGGACAGAGGGCAGAAGGGTACCGAAAACAAGTGGGACAGAGGGCAGAAGGGCACCAAAAACGAGTGGGAAAGAGGGCAGAAAGGCAAAAAAATGAGTGGGACAGAGGGTAGAAGGGTACCGAAAACAAGTGGGACAGAGGGCAGAAGGGCACCAAAACGAGTGGGACAGAGGGCAGAAAGGCAAAAAAACGAGTGGGACAGAGGGCAGAAAGGCAGAAAAACGAGTGGGACAGAGGGCAAAAGGGCACCAAAACGAGTGGGACAGAGGTCAGAAGGGCACCCAAAACGAGTGACACAGAGGGCAGAGGGCACCAAAAACGAGTGGGACAGAGGGCAGAAGGGCACCAAAAATGAGTGGGACAGAGGGCAGAAGGGCACCGAAAACAAGTGGGACAGAGGGCAGTAGGGCACCAAAAACAAGGGGGACAAAGGTCAGAAAGGCAAAAAAATTAGTGGGACAGAGGGCAAAAAGGCACCAAAAACGAGTGGAACAGATGGCAGAATGGCACCAAAAACAAGTGGGACAGAGGGCAGAAGGGCACCAAAAATGAGTGGGACAGAGAGCAGAAGGGCACAAAAAGCGAGTGGGAGGGAGGGCAGAAGGGCACCAAAAACGAGTGGCATTTGGTGCCCCAAACACGCCCGGTTTGGTTACTGGCGCACATAGCCATGGTTGCAGCGCACAGAGACCCTCCACTGCCGCACACAGAGGAAAAAAAATTTGCGGGAACATTGATTACAACAGGCAATTTCTAGAAGCAACAACAAAACTAGAGAAGAGTTACTTAGACTCACTACACGCAAAACTGGCAAACGGATAACATATGTCAGTAAATATTCCAATATGAGTACTCCGTTCAAAACCATCATAATGAGACATTGGGCCATATTGACAGTGGAACCAGATTTCAACAATATATTCCCTGCCGAACCCCTATTCGCGTACACTAGAGCTAAGAATCTAGGTGAAATCCTGAAACAACCGATTGATAACACACCGTCTGCAACATACAAAGGCACAGTACCAATGTACAAACTGTAGTAATTGCCCTAATATTATCAGGGGTAATCAAATTACACACCCGATTAAAGGCCATAAGATTTGTTTGAAAGTAAATGCAACATGTGATACAACAAACATTATTTACATGTTAAAGTGCCCGCGTGGCTCAGTATATGTTGGACAAACAGAAAGGAAGTTGAAAACGAGACTGAATGAGCATAAAAGCAACATAAGGACAAAGATGATGAAATCTACCATTACAGCTCACTTTCTAGATGCGAAATATCATATAAGCCAATTGAGAGCATGCATATTGGAAGTGGTACAGAAAAAAGAAGGGTCTGATAATAGAAAAAACCTCCTCAAAAGAGAAAATCATTGGATATATTAATTGAACTCATTAAAGCCGCAAGGGTTAAATGAAAGAGTGGAATTCACATATTACCTGTAAAGAACTTTTCGCAATTTTTCATAAGAATGAAACTGACCTGTGCAATAACTTCTCAGATCATGGTCATGCTAGGCATTTGATCGAATGTGTGTATTCATTAGATAAGGTAATCTCATTTCACCACAGACTAATCTTAACCTTATGACACCTCCAAATGCATACATATAGTTTTTTCTTTGTATACTGTTTTCGTATATCCCTATACACTAGCCCGGTAACAGGAGAACAATAAAGTTTCTTTTTTTGCATTAAAGTGCTTAATAGAACACTGTCCCTTTAACATTGAGAGAATAGCAACGCGCATGCGCGCAATATAGATTCAGAAGCAGTAGCGCGATACGTGATTCAAAGATTCAGTTGTTTGACCCACACGCAAACACCGAGCTAGGAAGAACGAGAAAGATTACCACGCAGAATCAGGGATAGGTGAGTAAAACCCGCGTTATAAGGGACTCGCAACAGCGAGCATTAAAATTCAGCTAACAGCGCAATAGGCACTAAAGGGGGACACTAGAGAATGTGTAGAACTGCGTTAACTCACGAGCGAGGTTTAGTAATGTCATGAACCTCGTAACACGAAAGATCGTTATAGTGACAAGCTTTTTTACATAACAACGCTTACAACACGAAAGGTAACAACACCGCACATAGGTCAGGAGTGACTTATCGAATTAGAAGCTGACTACACATACAATCTAGATGAAAGAAACGGGATAGTGCAATGAGTTATGTCAACACCACGGGCTTATCAAGTAATTTAATGATATGAAATACTAAGCGAGAAACACAAGAAGTTTGCTATTTAAAGAGGTAATTTGAAATGAGGATTAAGACGACTCCATAGGTTAGAGATAACACAGACGTACACACAAAGATAAGTATTTTTAAAGCATTTTGAAAAAGGTTAGCATTGGTATAGGTATGCAAACACGGATTACCCCATGAAGTAAACAATGCGTATTGCTTGTTTTTTCGATAATCCCCTGATGAAGGCGTTACATGCCAAAATGCATTGGGTACAATTGTGATATGCAACAGGAATATTGATGATTACATTCATAAGAAATTCGAATGATTTAATTAAATCAGATGAGAATACAACATCAAGGATGAAATAAATAAATAAAGACTTAATTGAATTCAAGAAATCTAAGTGAAGAAACTTTTTTTGATTGATCAAAATTGAGCTGGTTTAACACAGCAATTAACTAGTGCCCAGGGAGACAGTCCTACATGCAGTAGAACTGCAACCTAAGCATTTGTATCCCCACTCCTGGTGGGCAGTGATTCCCAGGAGCACAGAGAGAATTATTAATCGAAAAGAAGCTATGCAGTGACTTTGAAAGTCCACAGTATAACCTGTCCACACAGTTATAAGTACAGTTGCTCAGCTACACTGCCGGCAGTCAGAGAGAAGTGCTCTGAATTAAGACACTCTCCCTCATCAAAGGACAGGTCCATGGAAACATGTGTCCCTGATCAGAGGTACCCTAGCCTGGACTGTTCCTAAAGGAGAATGTCTGATTTGCAAATGGCTGTTGTCTGTCAGAGGTGGCATGCTGGATATAACAACATGATCTAGATTACAGCCCAGAGTAATTACTAGTGACTAAGATCAATTCAAGCTATCAAGCTATTCAAGCTATCCAACCAGCTTTTTTTTGTGTTTTTCCATCTTGTTGCAACAGAGGTCTACTTTGCATGGGAGGGGAAGAAGAGGCTGCATAATGATCCTAAGCTAATCAGCATAAGAAATTCTGTTTTCCATGTGTCGACCAATCAGAATCAGCTGTTGTAAATGAATCTAGGACCCTAGTGTAATTTTCCCGATTCATGCCCTTATATAGGTATAGATTATCTGATCCTTATATAGGCATAAGAATCATTACCATATTTAAACTGAGCCTATGCTGCCCAAATACGGCATGGCTACTTCCACTAAGTTCTGAGAATCAACAACGGTTTCTTAGAGAAACCCGCCTTCAGCAGCTAGGGACTTCCCCTCGTCTGAATACTAATTTATCTAGGAAATCATGGAGTTTTTCACAGAACTGGGTCTTTGAGTGATGTTATTAGGTCCAATCATATGTCAAACTCGGCACCTTCAAAGTATAAATATGCCTACATTTGCCCGGACAAACACAAAGTGGTTTGGAGCAGATCGACTAACTACTTGCCCGACGCCCTGCAGCACCAAGTGCCGAAGGAAGCCGACCCTCCAGCTGACGCACTGAAAGATGCTGTCTTTTCTCCTGCCGTGAAATCCAGCTCCAGTGTTTCCAGGCTACCCTTGCGGGTTGCTGGGAAATCGAGTCCTGAGTGAGAGATACAAGACCTCCTTCATTCTAAAACCAAGGTACAGAGCTGATTAGACCCTTAGAGAATTCTTGGAATAGATCCTTGGCAGAGAACTACTAAACTTAACCTACCTCTCACTTACTTCTTCCCTTGTACTAGACTTAGGTTAGGTACACCGGGGTAGGCGTATTTTAGAAGCACCAGTTGAGTACTTTTAGTCATTATTTTATTACTGTATGTATTTTATACGTTTTAGGCAACTTATGGCTTAGAAACCATATCATGCCTTTACAGTACTACTTTATAATACTTTTTGTATTATATGCCTTGTACTTTATAACCAGTATTACGATTGTAGCAGTACATTTCTTCTGCTTGAGAAAGAAGACTGTTTAATAAATACTTGTTATTGAAAATGCCCGTCTCTCTATTTTCTCAGCACCTCTGGTGAAACGAAGCATGCACGATTGACTGGGGTAAAATAGCTATCTATTGTTTCCGCGCCTCTAGAGATTGATTTCTTATTCTTGGGAAACAAAGTTGTCATGTTTATGCGGCTGTCAAACTAATCCCTTCTTGTGAATTCGAGAAGGTTTCTAGTGACCTCTGAGCTAGCTGGCACTCACAATTAAGTTCAATATATACGATAGAGACCTAGTCGACCTCAGTCCTACGTCTAAACTATAGTATATGTTATTCCAATGCGCAGAGCCTATTGGGAATATAGGAACTACACTACATGGCTCCCAACGTTTGGTAAGGTGATAATTTAACGCTAGATACTAAAGTAACTCAGTCGTGCTTTTCACACAGACCCCTTTTTCCGTAAAATACTCCAATAGACGTCTGGAGTGGGTAAAAGGTAAAATCCGCCCAAACTGAGTAGAACGAAAATCCTATGTATTAGTTTTTGGTTTATTCAACGTTGAAAGATAGTGTTCCAAAATATTGTGCTCCTAATCTTTGTTTCCTTGAAAACTTTGCTCTGCAAAAACTTCCAGTCGACAAAATGTCGGAGAGTGACGAAGAAAGGAAGAGAGCTAGAGTAGCAGCTCAAGCAGTGTTAGATGACACAAATCTCCAACAAAATGACCGGGATGCAATATTCATGCCGGCAAATATAAGTAAAGCCATGACTATAAAACTTATAGAAAATGGAGTATCATCAAGAGGTGGTAAAGTAATCTTTGTTATAGAGGCGCATGAATATCGGCAGACAGAGGTATTCTACTCATGGATACTGTTTCCTACAGCAAAACCAGTATCACACGAGTTCCACTACTACAAAATAAAGGAACCTCCAGAGGAATACGTTCCTTTTGAGGATGTTGAGATTCCATTAACTTACCTAGAGCATCAGCTCTGGTTTAAAGGCGCCCTAAAACATCAAAATCACAATACCAGGCTCGGTCCACTAGGTAGACCAGGAGCAACATGGCCGGTACTAGCCAGCTTCACACTACATCCTGACATTAACGGAATGACAGGTCCAGAATTGTTAGCTCAGTTGAAACAGATAATTAAAATACATAGACAATTGGTTCAATATGTCATGCTGACTTTAACAGTCCAACTAGCTGTAAGGATTCCACAGCACACCCCTCACCAGGGGAACACAAACAAAATCACACCACAGACTATTCAATTCAATTCAATTAAGCTTTATTTCGATTTTAAGTTGCAAAATCATAAAAGCATACAGTAAAAACAGACTATACAATCAGTCATTGGAAAATTGCCTGCCAAAAGGGAACAAATTCCGTTTTGGTTTGCTCAAAAAATTACTCAAATTGAGGCAGTATTCCCTGATGGTACACCTCATGAGAAACACAGAATTCTGACAATCTGTTTATCAATCTACACAAAAACACATGGTGTACCGACCAGACGTTCTGAGGCAGATTCAAAATGAATATGGTCCAGAACCGGCCTTAAATCTAGGTATGAAATTACTAAAAGATTTCAAACAGGTCTCGGCTATATTATTAGCTACCATTAAAGGTGAAGCAGAATCTGTGGCAATCCGCCAAAAGTTAAAAGAAACAGATATAACAGACCAACCATACGAGCTTGCAAGAATTATTGAAAAATCATATGAAGAACTAGTTAGAGATAGTTTGGGTGGGAAACCAGTAAAACCCGAATTAACAGAAAATCCTGAAAAGGTGTTTATTAAAAATAATCTCACTACTCTTAAAAAGAAGTGGGAAAATAATAAACAGACGCTTCCCGAAGAGAAACGTTCTCAGTCCAGAGGAAGATCTCCCCAACGGGGAGGTATGTCTCCCCAACGGGAGCCCTCTGAAAAAAGGTATAACCTTAGAAATAGGGATACTTTAAGAAAACCTGATAGATATCAAGATACTGATACATGTTCCTCTAGTACCTTTCAGACTTCCTCGCAGAAATCCGAGAGGAGAGGACGATCAGAACAGAAAGAGGAACGCGTGAAATCCAAAGAAGAACAGCACGTTCCAAAAAATAAAAAAACTCAATTCAACAAGAAGAAGGTAGCTAGCATAAAGATCAGACATGCCGAGGATCTTGAGGACACAACTCAAGAACGGGGAGTGGGCCCAGACAGTGCTAGACAGCGCAGCAGAAGTCACCATAGTTCGCAGGATCCTGATGGATTATCTGGAGACAGTGGACTTGAATGAATCTATTCAAGTTGAAACTGCCGACACCAGGGTTAGTGTACCCCACAAGTTATATGATGTAACACTACGGATAGAGGGGGACATAACTAGAAAAATAAGAGCACTGTTTTGGGAGAAGCTCTCTAAGGGCTATGACATTCTTCTAACTGAACAAGACTGGCCACCTGAATTTGTCAGGGAGTGCCCACACGGCGAAGAGATAATTATGCCAGCCTTCTCAAATCACATTCCAATTAATAAAAAATACACATGTGCCAGAAAATGGGCAGTAGCTCAGGCTCCAGCATTATATAAAAATCATGTAGGATGGGATGAGGACTCTCCTCACCACAAAATCCAGTTAAAAAAATCAACCAACTGCACAAAGGCAGTATCCAGTTAAGCAAGAAGCTAAAAAACAAGTCAGGGAGATTTTAAATCAACTTGAATACCAAGGGGTGATTGAAACATGCACCTCGTCAATGAACAATCCTTTGTTTCCTGTCTCCAAACCAGACAATTCATATCGTTTAGTATTGGATTACAGACATTTAAACTCCTGTTGCAAATTTTTTGCAGTACAAAATGCACATAGTGCAGCACTGATGAAAGTGGCAGTTCGGGCTGGACTGTTCCCATGAGGCATAGGGTCAGACTGATTTGCATATGGCCATGTCTGGACTGCGGTGGCGGAGTGAGCTAAAGAATGGTGATGGATTAAACCCAGATCAGTTGACTGGGGGTGAGTGTTTGATTTGCTCAAACGGTCCGTCCATCATCCCCTTTTGTATCGTATAATCTATACAGACGGATCAGCACAGCCCGCAATTGGGGTAAAGAAGCCTATAGTGCTGCGTGCGCGATTATTAAAGGTCACTGGCGCAAAGGTAAATTTAGACCTATGGTCACAAAAACTCAATCACTCGGAGACTGTACAGCGCATCGAGCTGAACCACAGGCTTTCAAGATGGCGCTTGAAAATACTGATCGCGAATTCCCCACACTAATAGTGTGTGATTCGTATTTCTGTGTTGAATCTTACAACGAAAATTTGCAGAACTGGGATAAAAACTGGTTCAAAAATTCAAAAGGTGGCTCAATTAAGCATAAAACGCTTTGGGAACAAGTAGTTCTTTTGCAGAAAGAACTACAAAATACTCACGTGATTCATACACTGATTCATCAGCGTGATGGCGTTCACGTTGCAGGGAATTCATTGGCTGATGAAGCCGCGAAGGCAGCTGTGCAAACGGCTTCCGTTGTAGCAATCACTCGGTCAAAACAAAAATAGACAGCGAAATAATGCAAGCTGTCACTGCTTCAGTCAAAGACAGTGGTAAGACACTCCCGAAAGGCTTTCCAGTAAAGTACTTGTATATAACTGATGCAAATAATGTTCCTTTTGCTCAAATCCCTGGAGTGGGTGATAGGGCAATTCCAAACATGGAACATAGGTTAGGACTAATCTTAGCAGCACATGAAGGACTGGCCTCTGCACACGCAGGAGTTTCCGCCACAGTATCATTATTAAAACACAGATATTGGTGCCTACCCATGAGGAACCAAACTAGAAACTATGTTTTAGAATGTGAAATCTGCCAAAAAACGAAAGTTTCTACAGTGAAGCGACCTGCACAGACACCCCTTCTGATTTCAGATAAACCACTAGCGTGCATTTACCTGGACCACTGTGGTCCTTAACAAGGGACAGCAACTATAAATATATCATGGTCGCAGTGGATTCCTGCACAAGATTTATTTGGATATGGCCCCAGCGCTCGGCTGATGCCAGAACTGTTATAAAGGATTTGCGAGTCTTTATCGGCACATGCTATCAGGATTTCAGAGGTTGCTCCTACATTACTGTGTGTGCTAGTTCTGGGGTCTACGAACCTTTGTTAGGCGAGTAGACGCTTATGGACTACATCTCCCAGACTCCTCGGCAGAGGGGAGGTATTATTGGTATGCACGACACGCTTCTTGTTGCGTGTAATTCCTTGGTACTCGTAGGAAGCTCCCGGCACGTCGCCTTGTATCCCTGCTCCAGAGGAGAAGAAGCCGTTTCTGGTTTCCCGTCTTGAGGTAGGATCGGGGCTCTCTCTCCATTTCAGACTCCACCGCGGAGCGCGCTGCCTTCGCTGTGCGACCCTGGGGAGAGTGCAATTGTCTTGTGGCATTTGGAGCGGAGCGCAGTATTGTTACCGTTCTGCTTTGTAATTATTTTGTATTCTATTCTTTTTGGGCATTAATATTGACTGTGGATACCAGCGGAGCGCTGTAGTGGCCGCAACTACGCGCTACAGTGTGGTACAATTCTTGGCTAATAAATATTGAGGAAGCGGAGTGCTGGGGGTAAGGCCTCCTCATTACTGTGTTCCTATTTCCAGGATCTATCGTACAGCACGGAGATAGTGCTGTTACCTTGTTGTGGATTCTCCTTGGTCAGGATCACTGAAACCTTATACTAACTATAAAGAGAAGACGTTATTCTCTAACGTTAACAGAGCAGAGTGTTGTGGTTCTTGCTTCCTACACACCACCATTTCTGTTAAGCCAGGTGGCTACTATTGTATTATTTTCTTCTCCTGGAAAAGGATCATTTTGCTTTACAATAACTATTAAGAACTTCTATCAGAATCCATCTTATAACGCAATCCTCTTACTCTTGTTATGGTATGCTAGAGTGTTGTTTTCATATAACATAGGTGCAGGGCATATATTTTTATGTGGGACTTCTGAGTATTGGTAATGGTTCACTAGGCGAAGCACAGCCAGACTTGAGGTGAATGAGGAAGAGTTCAACTGAAGTTATGTTTCCTTCTTTAGCAGGTATATTAGAACATTTAGTGAGACCATATGAGAGTAGCCTATTATTATATGCTTTGTTTCTAAGTGTATGCTTTGTCGTTTCAGGTTTTCTCCTTTTCCCTGCTTTCCCTTCCCTTTTTTCCCTCGCCTAATGGCTCAAATACTCTGTGTATTGTCAACTAGAGTGTTTGGGACATTTGGAGGTGGACCATTATATACTACAACCGGATTCCGTGGAGCCAACCCTGACACATACGCAATCGGCACGCGACATTCTGACCAGGGTCCTGCGTTTAGCTCTCGAGCTTACAAAGAGGCCATGGCTAGCTTGGGCGTTGCATTGCTGTATTTGAGTCCCTTCCATCCTGAGGGTAATGCGGTAGTGGAAAGAAAAAACTGTGACATAAAGCAATGCATAACAGCTAAGGTATTAGGTTCGGTGATGGGTGGGTCAAACATCTAATAAGTGTCCAACGTAGTCTTAACAATCTGCCAAGAAATTCTCTGGGTGGAATCACTCCATATCAATTACTATTTGGTACTAGAATGATAATCGAAGACCTTGATTGTCAAACTTCAGTGGTGGAACAAAAACCCTTTGATGTCCAATATGGTTTGGCTATTTTACAGGACTGGAATGAAACAAGAAGAAGTCTGAGTAACGCGATACATAAGCCAACGACCACTGAAGAAAAACCACCTGTCCCAGCAAGGCCTGTCTGGATTCCAAAGATTGGGGATCTAGTCAGGGAAAAGATTGCGGTAAAGAAGGAATTTGGGCCTTATTACAGGAAAGCAGTACCTGTCTTGGCAATCCAAGGAACAAGATCAGGAGTACTACCGCCCCTTGCTGGTAAAAGGGAGAACTGAGTTGTGTTCATCGACCTGGTCAAACCACAACATGTGGCCAATAAAAAGTAGTAGGCCCAGTGGACTCCCAAGATGTAGCAGAAGACCAAATCTTGCTACTATCCAAGAGGTTCAAACTGAAAGACTTATCACTTTTGAGAAACCTGCTGTAAGAAAAGAAAGACTAAGTAACAAAGCCATGGAACTTGTGCCTCTTGAGACCCAAATAACAGTTCGTCAAGAAACACCTGTCTACAATAATGTTGCCTCTGACTATACCAATATGACAAAGGAAGAAGCAACTCCAAAGATTAATAACAATCCTGATGCAATTCCAACAATTGCCAGAACTGCCTCTGGCTATTTTATCAACTTCGATACATTTTCTGAGGATCCCAGTGAACCTGAAGAAACGCCAGCAAATAAAACTTTCAAAGAAAAAATAACAGAACTCTTTCATCAACTTGAAAAAACATATATGGTTTCACCATGGATTGAATTTTGGATTATATTAGGTGTACTTTTCCTTCTGCTCTGGCTCATTTTAGTTTTAAGCTTGGGAAAAATGATAGATGGAAAATACAGTACAATGGACACAGCAAGTCAGAAAATCAACTTGGTCCTAAAACGTCATAAATCATCCCATCGTGAAAAAAGAGACCTGTCATCAGTAAACATCACAGCCGTTCCTATACCTGGTGGTATAGCATTGGATAGAACTGATTATGACGACTATGGCCCGGTGGAGCTGCTGAAGATTCTACACCAGTTCAAGGTTTCTTTAAGTGACTTTGTATCGCCCAGCACATTTTCTGATGATTGGGACTTTGAGACTATTAATATTTTTGATGTCAGATTTAGAAATGTCAGCAAAATTTACAGAACATGACTATTTAGAAGGGTCATCAGATTATGAAAAAATATATTGTTTTAATCATTATGGTCACCATTATTTGCATAAATCTGCAAGCCTTAGGAATGTTTTTACATATAATCAATGAGAACATTGTCCAATGCAGCTTAAAAACATTTTATGAAAAGTTTCCGTACTTCTCAGGGTTTAATGTTACAAATCCAGAAACGTTATATTTCAAAAATATGAATAAAACTGGAATGAAAACAATGTTGACCAATACTAAACAAATTTATTCTGCATATTTTTATGCTCATCTGTCTACATTAGGTTTCGACTTTTGGAAAGACAACATTGAGACAAAAACTGTCTGGGGCACGAAAGACTTGCAGGTGCAAGGGTTAGAAGCCTTGTTCAGAGCCTGCATTATACCAGAACAAATAATGTTTTTAAATGACACTGTTCAACAGACTTCTTGTATTGGCCTGGTTAAGATAAAAGATTTAAATAATCCGTCTATACCTAAACCCACATCTGAGAGTAATGATACTACAGAAAAGGAGGTAGACGGACCATATTTTAACACACAACAGAACTAATCCTGATTGGAGAAAATGGTTAATCTGGCCCACAGACACTAATAACTGTCATGAAAGATTCCTGAACATAACACAGGGGTTAAAACTGTACAGGCCAGATCAAAGATATTCCCAGAGACAGCATCCAGGGATAGTAACAACATACAGTGTAGGAAAACTATGCCTTGAGTGGCTACATCCACACTTCCAGAAATCAAACAACACTTATCTTTACTTAAGGAAGGCAATGATTTGCGATATTTCTTAATGGGGCCTTGCAAACCACGTAAAAAGCGTTTCATATACGCCGGTATATACGCTAGGTACAATGAAGCGTGGAAAATAACGCAAATGGAAACTGCAGAAAGAATACGAGAAATTGATTGTATTAATTTAGAGAAAGCTCTCTCTGTAGTGGACAATGGGTTAACGACTCTGTCCTCCAGAATATATTCGTTGGACAGCATTGTATCCTCTGCAATTAACATAATGGAACAGGACTTGCTAATGTTCCAACATGGCTAGTCTCAATTACGTTCTATAATGCAGTTAGGTTGCACATTGCAAAATCTTCGTTCATGCTACGTGCCATGGCGTCTAATCAACACAACGTCATTGTTTGCTGTATTTAACCTTACAGATAAACAAATCTCTTTGGCACAAAGAGGAGCAGACTATACGGTGCTGAGCATTGAAAAACTGGAAAGATTACCATTGACAGTTTCTGAGAAGTCTGTCATTGAATGGATTATACATGGCACCATTACGATACCAGTGACGATTTTCCAATTTCAGTATTGTCTACAGCATATACCAGCGGGTCTGTACGAAAGGCTGGGTAAAGAACACATTAAGTCATCCTGGACTTTACCTTACACACACAAATGTTGGTTTAAGGGAAAGGAGGTATTCCTTAGTGGTATAAATTGTAAGAACTCACTAAGTGGTACACTTTTGTGCCAAGGTATTAATTTACATGGAGCCTGCAAAGGTTCTGCAAATAACCTCTCTTGCCACCTGCACGGTACACCCTCCACAGTGATAGAACCCATTTTCAGGCAGCTATCCAATGCTCAATGATCAAAGCTGTTGTGGCATGTTGCCAGGAAAACTTTATCTCGTTAGTGTGTCATCCAGGGTCACTTGTTGTATGCAAGTATTGTATCCAAAGAGCAAGACAGACAGGGGGACGGCATTATGGCCTTCACTGAATATCTCTTCTATACAAATTGATACTTTAAGCAGAATGAAAGTCATTCTTTTGCAAAAAACTGTGCCACTGACCTCATCTAAAGAAACGTATGATCTGCAAGTTGCAAGGACTTCTGCAGAGATACATGCCTTATTATCAACAAACTGCCCAGTACATTTCGCAGAAATGTTAAGTCCAATCTTAAACATGTCTGATACCAGTGGCATCGCACATGTATTTAAGATGATTTTTTCGGGACTGTTAACACCATTTAAAGCAGTCCTCAGCATTTTTCCAAATTTCGTGCACTATGTGTTCGGCGGTCTGCCTCTCATTTTGGGACTTGTAGCAGGAATTCTATTTGTATTCCTTCTCCTCCGATATGGCAAGTCCAGTCACCAGCAATACCCAGAATACCATGGAACAAAGCCTCCTTGCCATGAGGTATCGTGAGAGAATTACACAGATTCTTGGCTTGACTCATTTAAGAGATCTGAACACAACTTGGTTTCTAACGTTCAGACCAATCCTGCAAGATTGCATCTTACCTGTTCTACGATGCCTGCTTTGCGGAGAGGAATGCGTGTTGGACATTTGTCTTACACTTCCATCAGTCTTGTCATCTGATGTCGACGCCTTGCTAGGTCCGGTAACGACTCATGCATTGTGTTGTCCCCAACGGCTACCAATCCTGATGACTGCATTCATTGAGGTCTCACCAGTAAGTCTAACTGAGGGTGAGATACTAGGATCAACAGGCACACAGGTACCATCTGATATGAACATTGCTAATGCAGCACTTGGCGCTGACGGCAGTGCTCCTCATCTGTACACATTTGATCTACTTGATGAAATAGTTCCACTTTCACCTACTGTGGTAGGCTATTTCTTTGCCAGCCTAGACGATCTGATGTTTTCTCCTAACACCGAGAATAACTCTTGATTCATGCACACAGCGTTCCCTGGACTCTGAAATTCGGCCTTCACGTTTTCAAAACAAAGACTTTTAACTTTGGAAACTCTATTTTTCTCAAACTATTGCATTTTTTTCTCTCCCCGAAAACATTGAATTTTTGGCACAGACTAATCTGCTTAAAGTAGAACTATTCTTAAAGAACAAGAAATTATTTTTGAACACTTCCTAGAGGAAATATTTGGTCTTGTCCTCTTTACTGTAAATATTGACATGCTATGTTATAATGTGAAATAGTCTCGACTTTTTTCTGTATTTTAGAGCTATTTTCATACATGTAATTACATGGATCATTCAATTTGCATTTCAGATATACTTTATGCTTAGAATGACATAATTTTTCTTAAAATACGTACAGTAGAACCGCTCAATTTTTTCATGTACAACCATTTCAAGTGCATTTTATGTATTTTGGGGTGGGATTGTAAACACATGCCTTAGATATGTTAAGTGCTTATACATTTAGTTTATTGAACTTACTATCGTGGAGTGGGTGTTGTAAATGAATCTAGGACCCTAGTGTAATTTTCCCGATTCATGCCCTTATATAGGTATAGATTATCCCATCCTTATATAGGTATAAGAATCATTACCATATTTAGACTGAGCCTATGCAGCCCAAATACGGCATGGCTACTTCCACTAAGTTCCGAGAATCAACAACGATTTCTTAGAGAAACCCGCCTTCAGCAACTAGGGACTTCCCCTCGCCTGAATACTAATTTATCTAGGATATCATGGAGTTTTCAAATAACTGGGTCTTTGTGTGACGTTATTAAGTCCAATCATACGTCAAACTCGGCACCTTCAAAGTATAAATATGCCTACATTTGCCCAGACAAACACACAGTGGTTTGGAGCAGATCTACTAACTCCTTGCCCAACGCCCTGCAGCAGCAAGTGCTGAAGGAAGCCAACCCTCCAGCTGACGCACTGAGAGACACTGTCTTTTCTCCGGCCGAGAAATCCAGCTCCAGTGTTTCCAGGCTACCCTTGTGGGTTGCTGGGAAATCGAGTCCTGAGAGAGAGATACAAGACGTCCTTCATTCTAAAATCAAGGTACAGAGCTGATTAGACCCTTAGAGAATTCTTGGAATAGATCCTTGGCAGAGAACTACTAAACTTAACCTACTCCTCACTTCTTACCTTGTACTAGATTTAGGTTAGGTACACTGGGGTCGGCGTATTTTAGAAACACCAGTTGAGTACTTTTAGTCATTATTTTATTACTGCATGTATTTTATACGTTTTAGGCAACTTATGGCTTAGAAACCATATCATGCTTTTGCAATACTACTTTATAATATTTTCCGCATTATATGCCTTGTACTTTATAACCAGTATTACAATTGTAGCAGTACATTTCTTATGCTTGAGAAAGAAGACTGTTCAATAAATACTTTTTATTGAAAACGCCTGTCTCTCTATTTTCTCAGCACCTCTGGTGAAACGAAGCATGCATGATTGACTGAGTAAAATAGCTATCTATTGTTTCCGCGACTCTAGAGATTGATTTCTTATTCTTGGGAAACAAAGTTGTCATGTTTATGCGATTGTCAGAAACTAATCCCTTATTGTGAATTCGAGAAAGTCTCTAGTGACCTCTGAGCTAGCTGGCACTCACAATTAAGTTTAATATATACAATAGAGACCTAGTCGACCTCAGTCCTACGTCTAATCTATAGTATATGTTATTCCAATGCGCAGAGCCTATTGGGAATATAGGAACTACACTACACAGCTATGCAAGATCCTCTGAATTTTCCACAGTACTTTGGCCAGAAAAAAGATCACCAGGAATGAGTACCACATGCCGCAAGACCAGCTGAACCTGAAGGCATCCATAGAGGCCTATCTGGCAAGTGTTTCGCATGAGATTATGGGTTTTATGTTGTTCTGCCTATGGCGAACACATCCACAAAGAAAAACCTCAATGTACAGAAGATTGCCTTTGTCACCTCAGGGTGCAGCTTCTACTCATGGTCCTCTGACGGTAGCCTTAGTTGTCTATCTGCTCTTGCACTGAGGGAGGCTGTGAGATGGGTCATGTGGGCAGAAAAGTCCTCTGCACAGTAATGTACGTGTACCCCTGTCCTGAGTGCCCAAATTTACTGTTGTCTGGATCCCTAATGCAGATTCTTATTGTCAAAGGCAAACTGATCTAGCGCGTGCGCCGTGACATAGGTCTGGCTCCTGGATTGCGGTCATGTTGAACCGGAAGGGGCACCCAAAGTGCAACCCTTATAATGGTGGAAGGCTACTCCCTTAGAAGCACAAGTGCAGTGGTGGCAGCATACCATGCAGTGACCAGTATGAGTGACCATTTCCTTTTTAACCTATGTCAAAAGAGTGAGGCCCACAGGCTCACATATGTTTGTAAAGTTCCACTGTTGTGTGCTTAATTCTCCCTTGGCCAATATCAGTTAGATGTGAATTGCTGTGTAGTGCATAAGTGGTGACTCTGCACTGGTTGTATTTGTGTCTGAGAAGGGAAAAGGACAGGGATAGAGTAGTGTGGTCATTGCGAATCCATGTACTGGGTGTATGTTACTGAGGTGGCACAGTATCTGAAGGTAACAGTGCTAGACTGTGTGTGTTCTGTGTACAGCATACAGTGCAAGTGTGCCTGTAATGGTACATAAGCCAAAAAGCAGCCATCCCACCTGCATCAACTCCATGGCCAACCACACAAAGGAACTCTTCAAAATAGTCAAAGAATTCTCCAACCCAACGGCCACAGACAACACCACCCTCTTCTCCCAAGAACTCTGCGACACCCTCTCAGACTGCTTCCACAGCAAGATCAACAACATCTACAGAAATTTCAACCTCCAATCTTCCACCCTCAACCCCAATGACCTCTACCAACCAGTGAACATCAGCCAAACCATTACCACCTGGTCCCTTCTCGCAGCCCTGACCACTTCAGCCATCATGTCTTCCATCCCCTCCGGGACACACACCGACCCCTACTCCCACCACCTCGCAACAACGCCAATCGGCACACAAGTCACCAGCATTCTCAGCACCTCCATCTTCACAGCAACCTTCCTAGACAGATGAAAACATGCAGACATCAGACCCTTTCTATTTATTTATTTATTTATTTTATGATTTATAGAGCGCCTGGTGACCCGAAGGCATCCCCGCGCTGTAGAGTTGTGAGATCCAGGAGAGGGAGACCGGGGGAACTATTTGGGGAAGAGGAAGGTTTTAAGTTTTTTACGGAAGAGGGCGTGACAGGGTTCCAGACGCAGATTGCGAGGAAGTGCGTTCCATTTTGAAGAGGCATTGACCGAGAAGCGGCGGCCACCGGTGTGAGCCACCTAAAGAAAACCAATCTAAAGAAAACCTCTGCCGCCCCCAGCATTCTCAAAAACTATTGTCCGATCTCCCTGCTCCCCTACCTGGCCTAAGTACTCAAGAAAGCCATCAACCTAGCAGCATACCAAATTCCTGGAACAAAATCCCCTACTGGACACCTCACAATCAGGATTCTGTTCAAACCACAGGACTGATTGCCACCAAGAACAACATCAGAACACTCTTTGACCGTGGAGAAACTGTGTCCCTGATTCTCCTTAACCTCTCTGTGGTGTTTAACACCATCTCTTACAACACCTCATCAACAGACTCTACAACATAGGCATACAGGAATACGCCCTCAAGTAGATTACCTCCTTCCTTACAGGATACACACAGAGCATGCAACAGCCTCCCTTTACCTCCGCCCCCAAAAGTGTCATATGCAGCGTACCACATTGATCATCTCTTATCCCCACCCTGTTCAAGATCTAAATGACCCCCGCCCAGCAGACGTAGTCATATCCCACGGACCCAAAATAATCTACTACACAGATGACACTCAACTGATCCTCTCACTCACTGATCAATCAAATATCAAGTCTAAATGCTTTTTTTCTGATATGCAGGAACTTTGTTCCCAAATACTTGCTTGTCAGATTTGGAATATACTTATATATATTGCTATCAAATAGCAACTTCCATGTTGGATAAATTGTCTCACTTCCTCAAAAGAAGTCGATGAATTTCATGAAAAAAACATAATTGTGGTTCCAAAAAAACTGTTTCCAATTTTTGATTAACATCTGCGAGGTCCCCAATACAACAGCTTATCATTTTTAACCCATATTCGCATATTGGTACTACTGTAAATGAACCGATTCTTCTGTTCAAGCTCTTTTATCAGCATCACTCACCCGTGATGGCCATAACGTGGCAGGGGTTTCCACCACCATGATGTCAACACTCATGATTATGTCACACTATGCCAAGCATGGGCATCCTCATTCCACAATTATGTCTTAGAGAGTCATGATTAGGTCACAATTGGCCACCATTTATCTAGGATAGGTACCATTAATACAGTGCCTATGTTATCTTGTGTCTGACCACATATTTAGCCCATAAATGTGCTATTCACTGTAAGGCCCTGAGTCAGAGCAACACTGATGGCAGCCGAGCCCCCCAATACACACTCCACACACACACACACATACATTGACCGCACATAAATCTATTCACTGAAACATAAGCAAATTCATACACTCGAGACACCTAAACGGATTCACACATACAAACAGACACCCAGGCTTTCCAACCCCCCCCCCCCTTCACCACTGCTTGCCTTTCAAAATAGGTGGTGCTGCAGGAGGTTTTCTAATTTGTCTCACCAGTGCTGGCTTTGGTCTGAGACATGTGGGAACCACATGGATGTGAAAAATCTGTCATGATTGACCATATACTCACAGTCAAGCCGCCTCTGCGCAGCCTATAATTTTGAGCTTTTATGTTGCCCTGATTCTATCAGGAGTGAATTTTCCCTAAAGAAAGGCTTTAACAGTGTGTCCCAAACAAAGCTATGAGCGTAAATATCTATGGTAGTATCCCAAGTCTCACCCATGGCTTCTGTGTTTCAGAAACACATCCATAGTCTGGTAAAAGACCACATTCAAATGTCCACCCTCGTGGAAGATACTACAAGCCATTCACAAGGCAGCATGATCTTAAAGAAATGTGGACAATGTTAATTTGGGTGACAGAAACCAGGGTGAATTCTTGGAAACACATTTCCTTTTTTCTTTCCTTATACTGGCTTTGAAATGTGCCAACACAGAGTCTGATTTGTTTTTGGAAAGGGTCCTGTCCTGCCTTAAAACACCTTGGTGTCTTCTCTGGCAGCCCACATTTTAGCCTTGATCAACCCTAGTAATGTCTAGGGCCACAACATCTGCTGATATAAAAATCCTTTATTAAAATTAACACATCTCCTTTTCCACATTTCATATGTCTCCCCATTTCCTTCAAGCAGACCACCACCTGTATCAACTCCTGCCTGGATCTTGCCACTGTATAATTCTGCTGCTAACATGGGCTGAGCTATTTTTGGTAAAACAACATCTTCCTTTGGTTTCAAACATGTTGCTTCTCAGTGAACATCATATTTGTCCATTAATACAGTTTTGATATCCTCTGACAATATTGTTTTATCTAGGAAGCTAGGCCATCCTGTGCTCATACCCATAGCTCACCAATGTGGGCATCGTAGGTCTTTACTGCTACTGTCCTCATCTTAGGAAGCAATTTTTTCCTTTGATTGTGCCTACACAGCTACTTGGTGTGCACTTCATAGCCCTCTGATAGTACTCTTGTCAAGTTATGGGAAGCTATGTCTTCCTTTGACACTCCTGGGTGGATCTTCTGGTCCTCTAGGAGTACTGTTGTCTTGCAATGGCAAATTGTGTCTTTGGTCACACTCACATGGCGCCTTGGTGGACCTCATAGACCTCTTTCACTTCCTGAGATACTGAGAGCTACACCTGGTGCTTTCCTTTGTTCTAAGATGATAGATCCTTGGGTATTTGATCTGATTGGATGGGTTCAATGGCCGTAATCTGCAAATTTCCAGGCAAGTTTCCCACCTAACCACAGTCACATTCTCCCTATATTCCAATATCTCCAAACATTACAGAGGGGAACATGGCGGCCGCTGGCTAAACGGCCACGGACGCTGTTCGCTTGAGCTTCCTAAATGGTTCTCGTCGTTGGGGGCCTTCAACCATGTTGCTGAGTTAAGTACCCCCCTCTCTCCACTCCTACCTTGAGGTGCTGTTCAGGGCGGTGTATCCCCCTAGGCTCTGTATGGTGTATGGCTCCGGACTTCAGAGGCAGTTCACCGGTGCCCAGAGACTGGCGGTGGGAAGGTGCAGCGCATGAGTGGCAGTGCTGTGGTACTGCCTGTTTCCTGCTCCGGGTCACCAGAGGCAGAGTCAGTACAGGTGAATACACGTGCATTAGGACCGGTGGAGCAAAAGGGGAGGCAGAGTCTGGACTCCAGGTAGGGCGTTTGGGCTTCAACCCGAGCAGTGAGGCTGTCGTAGCCGTCTGGAGAGGAGGTAAGGGGAAGTGTGTGTTGTCACTGGACATCTGTATGGAGACAAGCAATGGTTTGAATGTTGGTATTTTACTGCCAAAAGTCAGCAGATATACTTTGCGAGCTAGAGCAGCCCATTCCTCAAGCTAACCAGGTGGTTCAGCAGAATCTTCCTCACGATTGTGTAGATTCAGGAGCTATGTCCCGATCATTGGCGGATATATTACTGGCTCTTCAAGACGAGATGACAAGCAGGATCCCTGTCTCTGAGACTAATCAGGCTGCCATTCAAGTATCCTGTGAGGTACTAGCCCATAAATTCGAGGAAGTTACAGTAAGAACTGATGCAATAGAGTTAGAGAGCCTCAAAATCAAGGAAGCTCTGCATACTACATCAGTGGATATGGCAAAGTTAATGGCCCAGAATAAAGAATTGAAAGAGGATCTTGAACGTCTGGAAACCATTCGAGGAAGAACAACCTGAGGCTTATAAACATTCCTGAAGCCCTTGAGGGAACAAAATAAAGGGGTTTGTGATTTCATTGTTAAAGGAAACCGTGCTGAAGAACTCGCCCAGTATCGACCTTGAGCAAGAGATACAACAGGTGCATCGTGACCCATTCAAGTGGGAGTTGGGGTAGAGGTTAGACTGGTTAAATGGGTTGGGGGCCAGGGCACAGCTGAGGTTTCCTGCGTCATTACGTGTAATGTGGAATAATCATATGCATCAGTTTCGCACAGCTGAGGAGTTGGATGCTTTTATTGTTAAGATCAAAAATGAGGATGGAGAGTAGGAAGGGAGGGCGTAGAAGTTAAGCGGGCCCCTAGCCGGTAAGACCATAGATTTAATTGTCAAGTAATTATTTATTTTTCTAATGCCCGAGGGGGTGGAGACCGAACAGGTTCTGCATAATGGAAGGTAGGGTTCCCCATGGGGAAGAGGGGTTACACGGTGGGGGGGAGGGGTGGGGTGCACTGGGTGGGTGCACTGGGTTTTAATCAAAAATAGAGCCTCATCTCTAAATCAATAACTGTTTGTTTGTTTTGTATTGAGTGTTTACAATTGGATGGCAGGAATACCCCTATGGAAAAGTGAGGTTAAATTCATCTCATGTTATGTGAATGGGTTAAGATTCCCTCGCAGACAAAGGCTGGTACTGAAATATTTAGAACTCTCCTCGGCTCAAATTTGTCTTATTCAGTAGAAGCACTTAAGTTCTACAGAGTGCCGTACAATATTTTCTAGAATCCCCTGGGTAAAATATTATTGTACCTCTTAACCACGAATCCATAGTAAAGGAGTAGCAATTCTGATTAATCAGGGGTCATCTTGCTCTGTTAAATCTGAACAGACCGATCAGACAGGGAGGTGGATAGTGGCTCAGTTGGACTTTGGAGGTTTAGAGCTAGCAGGTGGCTCGTTTTATGGACCCAACGTCGATGATCCGACACGTCTAGAAACTACAATCTAAATTAATTGAAGTAGCTCCTCCCTTGATTATTGGAGGTGATTTTAACGTTCTCCTCGATCCATTAAAAGATAGATCATATCAGAGCCACTATATAGGGGCCCCTCGAGTTCGCCGAGCTATGAAGAATATGATACATGACCTGGAGTTAATTGATGTCTGGAGGGCAAATATGGGGGATACCCAGGTGTTCACATTCCATAGTAAGTATGGTCATTCATCCAGAATAGACTGTCTTGATTGACGGGTCTAGCCTGGATAGGGTGACGTGGATAATGGTATTACCTAGTCACCTATCTGGCCATGCGCCTGTGTCATTCTCCTATATAGGGAAGAGACATAAGCTACAATCCAGATGGATGCTTAATAGAACTGTCCTGATGGACCCCGAGATTATCCCAGCCATTAAATCATCTTCCCTAGACAATTTTTCTATAAATATGGGCTCGACCACCCTGGATTTTGTTTGGGACGCCTTTAAGGCTAACTTGAGGGGCGACTACATGTTTTTTTATATGCTCGAAGACTAGGGCAGAGGCCCGGGAGCTACAAATCATTGAGGGGGAACATCCTTCAGGTAGAGGCTGAGGGAGATCAGCTCAGCCAGGGGAGTCCAGGAATGTTGGCACAAGTACAGAGAGACCTGGAAGGAGCCCGGCAGGAGTATGGGGTAGATTGGATCAAAAGTGCAGGGCCCAATGGTTGACTAAAAATATGCAAAACTTCGAGTACGGGGAGAAGGCAGGCGCTCTATTGGCATGGAAAGCTAGAGTGGATCGTTCTAAGAACAATATTAATGAATTGATCATAAATGATAACGGAGAGAAGTCAAGCAGATTAGAGGATATGCAAGCCTGCCTTCTTTCCCTCTTTTCAGAGCTTTACAAAGAGGAAATGGTGCCTTTTAAGCATGGGCGAATTTTGCGAATCTCGCGTTCGCGAATTATGTGGATTTGCGAACTCGCAATCCGCAAAATCCGCGAATTCTCGCGAATTTGCGGATTTTTTTTTGTGTTTGCGCGGGTTTCTGCCAGTTCGCGAGGGTTTTGTACAATTTCGCAAACGCGATCTTACCTGTCGGGTCGCAAGTTTTGTGAACTTGTTGTTTCTACGTGTCCAGCCTGTTTGGGACACTCTTCTTCATCACTGCCACCCTCTGTCACCACTGCCACTCTCTGACTACTCATGCCACCCTCTGGCCCACCCATGCCACCCTCTGTTTCATCACAGCACCCTCTGGTTGTCCAGTGTACATTATTGTGGCAAAGCAAAGCACACCTTCCCTGCCTCAAGTGACCTGAATTAATTTGGGGCTGATTAATGTGTCACAGAATATTTTTTTAGCTGGCACCTGCTTCCTTAGTGCTTCCTGATTAGTGATCTTTTGCACTTGCTAAGTGCTTTCATTGTTGCAAAATTAGTTACAACACCTGCCCTGCCCCAACTGACAATAATGAATTAGGGGCTGATTAATGTGTCACTGGATTTGAACTTCCAGCCTGGCTCCTGCTTGTCTCCCTTAGCTGTAATTCAGGACCTTTGTGGCATATGTGTAACTATTCTGAGGGTCAGAGCAGGGTCACATAATAGTTGCAAGTAGGCAACTGAACTCTGGAGGGGCCCCTCAGGAAGCACTACAGGAAATGGCTATTAATGATGAGCTTGAACTTTTAAACCTGGTAAGTAGTTTCAGTTTTGCTAAGATCGTATTTCTGCAATTTAGCGCTTATTCGCGGGGCGCGAAGTTGAACTGGGAAGCAGCGAACTCACGCGAACAGTGCGAGCAAGCCATAAAATCCGCTGCTCGCGGATTTGCGGATTTTGCAGGAAATTCGCGAATCTCGCGGATTGCGAATTTACCGAAAATCCGCAAAATCCGCGAGCGGAACGGATTTTCCGCCCATACTTAGTGCCTTCCTCTGAATGCATAAAAAAATTTCTGAGAGGGCAATCTCTACCGACCTTAACGGATGACTGTCGGGATGGTCTTGATGCTCCAATTACTTTAGAAGAAATTAAAGATCAAATAAATGTAAAAACAATAAAGCCACAGGTATGGATGAGCTCCCAAGTGTGGGCTATAAACTTTTATCGGATGAGCTGGTCCCGATATTGGGTACTCTATTTCACTCTGTGTATAGTCCGACAGGACAGGTCCCCAGGTCCTGGAAGGAAGCAACCATCGTATTAATCCTGAAACCAGGGAAGGATCCCCTAAAAGCTGATTCCTACAGACCAATCTCCCTGTTGAATGCTAATTATAAGATCTTTGTGGGTATTCTGGCAAGGAGATTGGCCAAACTGGTCCCTACTTTGATTAACATCGATCAGAAGGGCTTTGTATCGGGGATATATATTCAGGAGCAGACACAGCTGCTGATTGGCATTCAACAGGGTCTGGGAAGTTCTTGGTTCAATGGGCTTTGGCCCTATCTTTATTCAGACCCTGAGAAAATGTTATCAGGGAGCCTCTGCAAGGCTCCTGTTGAATGGTATGTTGACCTCTAGTTTTAGCATTCAGAGGGGAACAAGACAGGGCTGTCCCATTTCCCCCTTGCTGTTCAATATGTATATAGAGACATTAGCTCAAGTCATTAGATCAGACAACTTAATCCACCCTTTTAAATCTCAGCTTTATCGGTGTAAGTTAGCACTTTATGCCGACGACCTGTTGTTTTATACCAGCAACCCGGGGGCGGTTATACCAAGGGTTGAAATCCTTTTGGAAGAATTTGGCTCTTTCTCTGGCTATCTAGCGACTTATAAAACAGAGGTAATGTGCTGGAACATAGACCAATGGGAGGGCATTACAAGTAAAGAGCTAAAATACTTGGGTATCTCCATTGTTAAAGACCTGGATAAAATCCCCCAGATCAACTTGAATAAGATCATCAAAGAAATAGATCGCCTCTATGCCAGATGGAGAAATCTTCTCCTGACAATATTTGGCAGGGTTAATCTGGTGAAGATGGTTATCCTTCCCAAGCTGACCTATTTGTTTAATGCAATGCTGTTGGTTTTTCCCAGTAAGGGCATTTGTAAGATCCAAAGTAAGATTGAAAGTTTCATTTGGGGTGACAAAGGAGCTAGATTGTCATGGAAAAGCTGAGACGTAGGCTCATCAAGGGGGGCTGGCTCTCCTGGATATTGGTTGGTACTCGGTTGCATTTCATTTTAAAAGCATCCGGATGTTACGTCTAAAACCGGAGAAGACTTCCTGGGGGAGGATGCTGGGCGAAATGGCCACGATGGAGGGTGGAGGTGGTGGAGAATGCTTCTTATACAAGTTTGAGGCTCCGAGGTTCTTTAAACGAGTCCACTTGAAGGTTCTTAAGGCGGCCTTGGAAATGTGGTATAAAGTAAGATGTAGGTGGGGGATCAGGTATTACTAAGATTTTGCACCTATATGGGACTTCCCCCAGACCCCGCATTGTCTGAAGGATAGTATCAAAATCAAAATCAAAAGGGCAGGTATCACTGTCTGGTCAGAACTTTTAGCAGCAGAAGTAATCCACCCGTGGTAGGTAATAAGGGCTAAGGTTGGAATTGGCTTATCCAGGTTTAAATATTTACAACTTGTATCCTAGTTTGAAGCCATAAAGGAGGCTATAAGAGGAGACTGGGGGACGGAGCAGTTCCTACAAACAATACATCTAAGAATGAAAGAGATTTCTATCTGGTATAGGAAGCTTTTGGATCCGGATGATTTGGAACTCCCCCCGCAATATACAGTCTGGAATCAGTCCCTGTTTGAGTCCAACATCGTAGATCTGTATGAGCCCTCTTTGAAGCTACTCTATAAATTTATTAAACCGGCCAGCCTAAAGAAAAACCACTTTGTTGTCATCAACAGACTTTATTATACACCTTCTAAAATAGCCAAGTTTGCCCCACTATCCACCCCAAAATGTCCAAGGAGCAAGACTCTCAATGCTAATGATATTCATATCTTCTACGAATGTTCTGAACTTAGAGCCTTCTGGAAGGGAGTAGGGGTACATCCTATATGGCATTTTCAAAGTCAAAATTGAGGTGAACGTTTCTCTAGTAATTTTTGGTGAGGCTGGAGTGTTCAGTTTGAATCTATCGCAGACTCACAGAAGGCTGTTGCTATATTTGGTGTTACTCGCCCGGCGAGAGAGGTCATGAAGTGGAAAGAACCACAGCCCCCGAGATGTGAAGATTGGCTTAAAGCCACATTTGCCATGGCTCGTTTAGATCAAAGGGGAACTGGGGAAAGTACGGTGAACATCTGGTAGCCCCTAATGATTTGGGGCCGGGATTTAAGATTAATATAGTTCCAGCTGGCTTCTCCCGGTCCAATGATTACACCAAGCCTTCATCAAACGGGGCTGGTGTGGCTGACCTAAGCAAGTGCAGCAAGCCGTAGGGCGACCAGTTGGTAATGACAGCTATCATCAAGATCTGCAGATGCTTATTGGTGAGATGAGGACAAAAAAAAATATCTCCAAACATTCCCACTGATATGCCTGCTTACTTCACAATCAGTACATCATGATACATTTACTGCAATGCTTTTACTTTAAGGTAACGTTTACATCAGGGGTTGTTACATTACATTAGTTTACAAAGTGGATCATTATAATGTAATGGTAAGTCGAAGTAAATAGAAGGGCATAGGTCTCATCGGTGGGGTGGGTTCAAGTGTAGTAGAAGATTTTAGGGGTTCATTGATGGAGTCTGGGTTTAGGGGTTGAAAAGGATTTTTAGGGCTATGGGATGGGTTTTGAGTTTTGGGTAGTCAGGGTGTTCTAAATAATTACCTTGTTTGTAGGTTCAGGGTGCAGGTATTTATAAAAAAAAATATTTGTGTGTTACATTTTAGGGATGGGATGCAAAGGTTATATCATCCTTTTGTGGGGAGTGTATTATTACATTGATATTTAAGGGGAAAGTATATTTAATTATTGTGGGGGGTTTTTTGGGTTGTAAATATTTCTTTTTTAAATTGTATGTTAGTGTGCTAAGTTTTAGGGGGACATGAAAGGGTTACAGGCACACTGGGTTTATTATTCTAGAGCAGCTAAGTAGCTACACATGATGAGCTATTCTTAAAATACTGGGGTTCAGGGTGGATTTTTTTATTTTTTTATTTTTTTGAGGAGTAGTGATTTGTTATTTTAATAGAATTTAATGTGTTGGTATTTAAAACTGATATTTTATCTAAGGTAAATTGTTTTTCAATGCAAATTCAAAAATACATTACACATATTGTTCCTCTAAAAAATAAATATATTTTATTTTAAATGAAATAACTTTACTCCATTAAATGTTTTATGAAACTTTATTTTTTATTAACATTTTTAATTTATTTTAGTTATTGAATGGTATGTTTTAAAAATGTAAATAATAATTTTAACATTTTTGTATATATATTTTAAACTTAAAATTAAAGCATCACAGTCCAGGACAGAAGGATGCTATGTGATTTTGTGGGAGTTTAAAAAAAAAGAGAAGTAGAAGAGAGCGTAGAAGTAGAAGAATGGTGTTTGCGAGTGGCCCAGTGGCAGTGGGCTGGCTCGCTAACGCTCTGAGAGCATTATTAGGCATTACCTGCTTTGTGCCCCGCTGATTGCGAGCGGGCGGCGCTTTCACGCAACGCTAGCTTTTAACTCTGTTTTAATACAAATCTTTTGTTATGCAGGCAACTAACTCCTGAAATCTTACTTTTTGAAGGTGAGCTGCTGGCTGGGGGCTGTCTGGAACCACGGGTTCCCAGCGGTCGCGGGTGCCATCTTTGATTGGGCTTGTTCCTCTGGAGTGTAGCCCTGACACTCCACCCTCGTTCCGCCCCTATTTAGGAGCGCGTCTTGATTCCTGCTCTGTGTTTGCGAGTGGCCCAGTGGCAGTGGGCTGGCTCGCTAACGCTCTGAGAGCATTTTTAGGCATTACCTGCTTTGTGCCCCGCTGATTGCGAGCGGGCGGCGCTTTCACGCAACGCTAGCTTTTAACTCTGTTTTAATACAAATCTTTTGTTATGCAGGCAACTAACTCCTGAAATCTTACTTTTTGAAGGTGAGCTGCAGGCTGGGGGCTGTCTAGAACCGCGGGTTCCCAGCGGTCGCGGGCGCCATCTTTGATTGGGCTTGTTCCTCTGGAGTGTAGCCCTGACACTCCACCCTCGTTCCGCCCCTATTTAGGAGCGCGTCTTGATTCCTGCTCTGTGTTTGCGAGTGGCCCAGTGGCAGTGGGCTGGCTCGCTAACGCTCTGAGAGCATTTTTAGGCATTACCTGCTTTGTGCCCCGCTGATTGCGAGCGGGCGGTGCTTTCACGCAACGCTAGCTTTTAACTCTGTTTTAATACAAATCTTTTGTTATGCAGGCAACTAACTCCTGAAATCTTACTTTTTGAAGGTGAGCTGCTGGCTGGGGGCTGTCTGGAACCGCGGGTTCCCAGCGGTCGCGGGCGCCATCTTTGATTGGGCTTGTTCCTCTGGAGTGTAGCCCTGACACTCCACCCTCGTTCCGCCCCTATTTAAACGGCCCTCATGTGTCAGCGCAGCGGACGAGCGCAGCGGGCACGACGTAGGCGCACCGGAGTTGCGCCTGAGTTAAGCCCGTCTGCGCCCGTCCGCGCCAGGCCGGGGCATGGGGCATGTCACTCTGTCTCTCCCCCTACTTACACTCGTTCTTTCCTTGTATCTGCTCACGACCCCGCCCTCCCCCCTCCCCAATCCGCTCCCAAACTGGCACTACACAACCTGTTTACGACCAGAACATCCTTCCCTGAGATCTCTCCTATTTTTCCTCATAACTGTTCTCCTGCCCCGGACCCCAAGGTCCGGACCTTGTCACCTCCATGCTCCCTTACCCCCCCATTGTCTGTGATGTACCTCAATACCCGGTCTCTGGTCCGCCATCAATCAGAAATATTCTACCTTCTGGAATCGGAACAGCCTGACGTCTTGTTCCTGACCGAGACCTGGCTCACAGACGACTCGTCTCCAGATATCCTGGCAGCCATTCCCTCAGGCTACTACATTCTGCAGACCAATCGCCCCACTGGTAAAGCGGGCGGTGGGGTTGCAGCCATCATCAGACACCCCATTAGGTTTTCCCCAGTGCCCTCTCCCAGTATCACCTCGACAGACTGTCTCGTATTAAGACTGGAGCAGCCTGGGTCCTCGCTCATCAGTGTGCTGATATACCGTCCCCCTCAACCCATGCGTAACTTTTCTACTCAGTTTGGCGACCTGATCACCCAGCTCACCATTAGCAATTCCAACGTGTTGGTCCTGGGCGACTTTAATTACTGGCCGTCAGACATCCATGAAACTTCTGACTCACGCGCCTTTTCTGATCTAATGTTGAGTCTCAACTGTACCCAACATATACATGCACCATCGCATGTTAAAGGCCATATTCTAGATCAAGTCTGGACCACCTCCCTTGTCATTTCTGTTCCCCTCATTCTCCCCTGTCTCTGGTCAGATCATTATCTCATTACTTTTACCTTAGCTATGTCTTCCCCTATCACTGCTGCCCGCCAATCCAATTTCCTGGCACGTAATTGGAATAAAGCCGATCTTAATAAATGTACTGCCCTTCTGAGCTCATCGTCCCCACTCACCATTGGACCTACCACCTCCACTGACCTTCAGTCCGAAACCCTTACACACTGGCTCACCTCTGCGGCCGACTCTGTGGCACCTTTAAAACCTGTCAAGACGAGGCGCAGACATGATGCCCAAAGGTGGTTTACCGCTGAGCTCAGCGCACAAAAACTCAGTCTCCGCCAGGCAGAGAGACGTTGGCGCCGGGATTACTCCCCCAAATCAAAAGAGATTTTCTCGTCTCGGTTAAGGGAGTACAAGGAAGCAATTACTGTGGTCAAATCACGTTATTTTTCTAGTAAAATCCTGAATTCCTCCAATAAGTCCAAAGACATTTTTTCTATCGTGGATGAACTATCTAACCCAGAAAGAGTCACCCTAGCCCCCCTTCCCTCCCAGCCCCTGTCCGATTCCCTTAACCAATTTTTTGTGGATAAAATCATCAAAATCAAAACCAGCATCTCCATTTTAGCTCCACCTGTTCCCACATCTTTCTGTGTTCCCAGCTATCCTCACACTCACACTCTCACTCATATCCCCCCTATCTCAAAGGATAACTTTTTATCACTCCTTCACAAAGGTTCCTCTGGCTCTCCCAGCGATTGTTGCCCCCCTTCGGTCCTTCGAGAAGCTTTTACTTCCTGTCCAGACCCCCCCCTTGCTCTTTTGAACAATTCTCTGATTACGGGGAGGTTCCTGGATCCTTCAAACAGGCCGAGGTGGTTGCCATTCTAAAAAAAACCCTCGGCAGACCCTTCCATCATGAGCAACTACCGCCCAATTTCCCTCCTTCCTTTTCTTAGTAAAGTTTTAGAGTTGCACGTCACTCATATTCTTAGTTCTTTTGTGGAAGACTCTAGTGTATTGGACCCCCAGCAGGCTGGATTTAGACCTGCGCACTCCACAGAAGCAGTCATTCTTTCTGTTATGGAGGAATTGCGCAGGGGAGCGGACGCTAACATCTGCCAGGCTCTGGTCCTCCTGGATCTGTCGGCCGCCTTTGACACGGTCGACCATGATATTTTGGTCGACCGTGTCGGGGAGGCCGGCATCCAGGGTACCGCCCTGGCCTGGGTCCGCTCCTTCCTGACCCAACGCCATCAAGCTGTCAGGCTATCCCAGTTCTCTGCTTCCCAGGTCAAACTGACCTGTGGCGTCCCACAAGGTTCCTCCTTATCCCCCCTCCTTTTTAATTTGTATCTCTCCCCACTCATCCGTGCCCTCCGACAGTTCAATGTCACAGCGTTCAATTACGCGGATGACATACAACTAATTTTCAACATTGATTCCTCTGCTGAATCTATTTCCACCTTCCAAAACACCCTCTGTTTTATTAGCAACTGGATGAGCTCAAACCACCTGAAGCTCAACCCCGACAAGACCGAGCTGGTCCTTGTCGGGGGTCCTTCCAACCCCTGGGACTCTTCCTTTTGGCCTGTTAGCCTCGGCAGTCCACCCCGCCCTGCTAACTGTGCCAAAAGTCTGGGAGTCGTCATTAGCAGCGACCTCTCTATGACGCCCCAGATTAGCGCGGTAGTCTCCTCTAGCCATTTTCAATTAAGGAAAATCCGGAAAATCTCCCGGCTACTTACTTCCGAGGCCCTCATCTTGGCCCTGCTTGCGCTAGTCATATCGAGGCTCGACTATGCCAACGTGCTTTATGTAGGCATTCCAGCTTACCAACTTAGGCGGCTTCAGCTGATCTAGAACCAGGCTGCCCGCCTGATCCATTTTCTACCAAGAGATCAACACGTTCGCCCCCTCTTAAAAAGCCTCCACTGGCTCCCGGTAGCTTCCCGCTGTAAATTCAAACTGGGCTGTATCATCTTCAAATCCCTTGCTGGTCAGGGTCCCCTCTTCATTTCTTCCCTCCTCCAACCCTATGTACCCTCTCGTACTCTCCGGTCTTCCCAATTGGCCTTGTTATCAATTCCTAGATACAAGAGGAAGAAACATGGCGGCCTTAAGTTTTCTTTTTTGGCCCCCACTTTTTGGAATTCCCTCCCCCTTCCTCTTAGGTTGTCCACTCCGTACCCCAAATTCAGATCCTCCCTCAAAACTTTTCTTTTCACTGAATCTTACAAATAACCGGTCTTTTTGATCCCTCATCTGTTCTCTCCATTATGGCGCCAAGAAACCTAACGGTGTTAGTTGTGCCTTAGAAATTTATTTAACATAACATAACATAACAGAGCAGTTATTTTACAGCACTATTATAATTTCTTTACTTTTGAACTTTTAAAGCATTGGGGTTTTTGTTCGATGGTCATATATACTTTTGATTGGCTTCTTTGTGCATTACATTTCATTGAAGGGGAGTATCCGGTATAAAAATGTGACTTAATTTTCCCTACATTCTTTTCTTCATTTGAAAGGAAACGTTTTATAAATGTAGTCATTTATTGCTATAATTGCCAGGTTTTTGAAAGGTATGCTATGTGGATTACTTGCCATTGAACTGGAGTCCTTTAAAAAAAATTATACATGCTTGTTAAAAATATTAAGTAGAGTTTGAGTTTGAGTTTAAAAGTTCTTATATAGCGCTTTTACACCAGCGGTTTCATGGCGCTGTAACTGGCAGATCTCCACAAGGGACAAAGGGAGGAGGACAAGTAAAACAATCAATCTATTTTTCTGTTTATTTTATGACACTTTTTGGGTATTGAATAGTTTAGTCAATGGATTGTGAAATTATCCAAGTGGAAGTGGAAGGAATAATTCTAAAACCATCTCTATTCAAAGAAAAAAACTTCTCTAGGTATAATTTTCTTTTTAAATTAGAATACAAAATTCTGTGTCAAATTTTGAGAGTTGTGTGTTTTGTTTTTTGTTTTATGCTGGAAAGTAAGAGTGGAAGGGGGTTGTTTTGGCTAACTGATTGGTTTCATTGTCAAGGCAGGCTTGTATGGAGAAAGTTAGTGAGTTGTTATACAAAAACATTTCTAGCCAGTCTGTACTTCCAAACAAGCCATATTGTTAAATCCTCAAAAGGAGATGTTCTTACATTTCTTTTGTGTTTTATAATAACTCTGGTTGCAGACTATCTTGTGCTTGTTGTATTTCTTGGAAACGATCGTCCGTTTTCATTATTTCCAGGAATTTATTGAAACTGGGGTGAGCTTTTCCTACATAGGCTAAAAAAGAGTAATGCCTACCCTCAATGGCATTGTTAGTAGCCCTGGGCAAAATGTACATCACACTGGGGTAATTCACATAATTTGGGGAATTTTCTTGTTAAGCAAAAATCCCAAAATGATAACATTACACCACTTTGCGTCCATCAGTATAAAACCTTGGAATTCTTCTGAAACCAAAATGTGTAGATGGCAAAACCATGTTTCCTCAAAATAATTTACAAAGGTGTCAATTATTTTTTGTTTGTTAGAAATGGGTTTTCTCTTGGGCTAGGGTATGCACTTAAGCCAGGCAAAATCCACCAATCTACTTGGCTCGAGCAGTCAAACGGTTATTTACCATCCAAATTCCTGTACTTTAATTACGAAAAAATGTCATGACATAGATCCCGGAGGGAGACGGCGCCTATTGTCACACGTGCGTCAAGGTTGCCCGCCAGTATTAAAACCTATTTGTTCTTCTCTCTGGATCCTTTGACAGTAAATAACCATAAGTTACATCCCTATGTGCACCTTAGCGTGTGTGCATAGTTCTACGTGAGCTCAGGGTTTACTCTGAGGCACGGGCCCTGAAGAAAGCATCCTAATTTACATTTATGGCTGAAACATTTAGACCACCAAAAACAAACTAACTCACTTTTGCACATTAATTGGAAACCTGTTCAAGACCAGTGGCTCACTCACGTCCATCAAAAAATGCAATTTTTAATCCTACCCCAGGAACAATCTATTAAATGACCAGGTATCCTGTAGGTTGCTTTAACTTTTCACTATCCCGGAATCCACCTCGCACAAAAAAATAAAAAAAATGCAGCTCCGCTGTAATGAAGCATCAAAGCACGCCTGGGAGACACTCAGCCTTCGGGGTGGGAACCCAATGATGAAGCATGCCACCAGCTAGGTTGGTGCTTGAGGGTTCTTCTAACAAACCAAATGGTTCCCCCACCAAGGTGTCTTAAATTTAATAAATGCAAATCAAATTTTGATAATGCACTAATTCAATAAAACCTTGAATTGAGGTTCTCTACAGCGTAGCTCTTTGCTCGTTCTCTTTTGTTTATATATATCTCCAGGGGACATGAACGAGCTCTCTAGTTTCCTTCTCTTTCTCGTCGTTTGTTTTTTGATTTCCTAATATTTATACCACACTTTCCTTTGAAGTTGGCTACAAACAAAGTTCCTCTGGCACACATAAAACAGTTCTGCTTAGTGCAGGCCAGGCTTAAGGTGGATACAGCTTTGTGGAAAGCCGCCACATCCAATTTATGGGCAAGTGACAACTCCTCCCACTACTCTAAATGCAGCCAGGTCTATTCAGCCTGGCTATGAGTCACCCAGGAAAGGTAGAACACACATATGCCCCTCCTTTTGTATGTCTAGTGTGAATGCACATCCTCAGCTCCTGTCACTCCAAACCTGGTTCCTGAATTTGCAGATGGCAGAGGCACAGATGATGGTTAAGCAAGAATATGCCCATTTTCTAAAAGTGGCATTCTCAAACACACAATATAAAAATCATCTCCAATATAGGACCCGGACCCCCCAGCAATGTCCCCGCCTCCCCCTGACTAACATGCAAGCCCACATACAAATCACCAAAGAGATTTTGCGTGGGTATAAAAACGGCCATGTTTAATCACAAACAATCCATAAACATGACAAGCAAATAACATGCATAAATGATAATTCAAATTCACACTTTTAATAATAACTTTTATGATTGATCTGATCCTCATGCCCCCAGCACCAAGGGGGCCCTCTGGCTCGCATCTCGCAACTGAGCATCCTACGCCAGGTGCTGTGCACCTGCCCCTTAGAGTGGTGGGCCCCAACCTCTGATCCTTGTCCGCCATTACCATGGCCCACCCCTCGACCACCAGGCTGCCCAGGGACCCAGGAGGCTCGAAATCTGTCGCCTTAGCCTCCCCAGCCGGTGGTCACTTCTTCCCAGCGGAGAGCATACCGTCTTCCCTCTCAGTGCTGGCCTATGGAGAGCGCAAGGCGTACTCCTGTCCATTGTGTTAGTCACTGTTCACTGATCGCATGTCTCTTTACCGCAAAAACGTCCCCTTCAAGCTACTAAACTAAGGGATGGGTTGGTGGGAGTCGAAACAAAGGCCGGGAAACAGTCCAGGGGGGTCAGGAGCGTTGGCGCGAGGTCCGGGCGACTGGAGTGGCAACAGGAACAGACACCGAGGATACAGGGATTAGCCCCTAAATAGACCAAAGGTCTCCGCCCTCTCACCCCTCCGGAAGCGTCTACCCCCTTTGACCCAGAAGTGAAAGAGGGGGCGGCCGGTCCCCATTGGGTGAGCTGGCCCCCCAACCAAGAGAGACCGGAGGCGGGGCTGGGGGAGCCAGGTCCTAAGGGCGCGCGTCATGAATGATGCACTTGGCATAGGACCCGGACCCCCCAGAAATGTCCCCGCCTCCCCCTGACTAACATGCAAGCCCACATACAAATCACCAAAGAGATTTTGCGTGGGTATAAAAACGGCCATGTTTAATCACAAACAATCCATAAACATGACAAGCAAATAACATGCATAAATGATAATTCAAATTCACACTTTTAATAATGACTTTTATGATTCATCTGATCCTCATGCCCCCAGCACCAAGGGGGCCCTCTGGCTCGCATCTCGCAACTGAGCATCCTACGCCAGGTGCCGTGCACCTGCCCCTTAGAGTGGTGGACCCCAACCTCTGATCCTTGTCCGCCATTACCATGGCCCACCCCTCGCCACCATGCTGCCCAGGGACCCAGGAGGCTCGAACTCTGTCACCCTAGCCTCCCCAGCCGGTGGTCACTTCTTCCCAGCGGAGAGCTTACCGTCTCCCCCCTTAGTGCTGGCCTATGGAGTGCGCAAGGCGGACTCCTGTCCATTGTGTTAGTCACTGTTCCCTGATCGCAGGTCTCTTTACCGCCACAAGGTGGCCAAGGCCCACAGGTCTGCCACCCTCCCCCCGTGAGCCGCAGGAGCCGTCTCCAGCACAACGGCTTCTCTAAACAGCCCCCCACCACCCCCACGGCTGCCCAGAGCTCCCGGGACCGCCGACACCCTACCTGCCGAGCTGGTTACCCCCCAGAAGGAAGATGCCGCTTCTCCACCTCCACGTGGTCCGGGATCGCTCTCCGGCTTCTCCCCTGAATGCTGCTCTCTGCCGCCGAGCGGTACGAGGCTGCTCCACCACTCTCTGTTCGACCAGTCGAAACAAAGGCCGGGAAACAGTCCAGGGGGGTCAGGAGCGTCGGCGCGAGGTCCGGGCGACCGGAGTGGCAACAGGAACAGAGACCGAGGCCACAGGGATTAGCCCCTAAATAGGCCAAAGGTCTCCGCCCTCTCACCCCTCCAGAAGCGCCTACCCCCTTTGACCCGGAAGTGAAAGAGGGGGCGGCCGGTCGCCCATTGGGCGAGCCGGCCGCCCAACCAAGAGAGACCGGAGGCGGGGCCCGGGGAGCCGGTTCCTAAGGGCGCGCGTCATGAATGACGCACTTGGCAAAAGAAGTATTTTTAAATTCTGAATTCAGGAAGCCTGAACTCCATTTCTCTATCATGTCCCAATAGAATGTTATTAATATTACAAGGCAGCTCCCATTTTAGCCTATGGTGCAGATAGCCTTTCAATAGTGAAAAACGAAACGCACAGTATTCCACTATAAGGACATGTAAAACACCAGTACATGTCCTACCTTTCGCCTACACTACACCCTGCCCGAGGGGGTACCTTGGGTCTTCCTGAGGGGTGCCTTACATGTACCTAAACAGAAGGTTAGGGCCTGATAAGTGGGTTTGCTTAGAATAAACCAGAACGCTGTAGCTTCATGGACACAGAGTGCTCAACATTTGTGGCCCGTAGGCAAAGAATAAATAAGTTTATAATTTCTGAACAAAAAATGCTTCGTACACTACTCGTGAATGTTCCAAAACTGAACTTTTGATGTATATACACACTTATTCTCAATAAACAATCAAATCACAGTTGAAAGAAACAATTTAAATAAAGACAAAAAATCTCAAATGTTGTCTGTTTTCAGTTCGATCTCAATGCATTTCGGGTGTCTGGCATTCTTCATCAAGGGACTCTGCAAAAATAATCATTAAATATATTCACTAACAGATTATTTTCTCTTCAGTGTCTTCATTTCTTAATCAATTACACAAACGTGAACAAGACTGTTGAGTCAAGAAAAAATTAACTATGGAAAAGAACCAACTGTGAACCAACATCATTCCTTTGATTAAGTGTGCAATGTCCATGCAAAGATATTAATTCTCACCGGTCACCAACCGATCCATGCAAGCGTGATTTAAAAATTGTGCTGGGGGGCGGGGTAGAGAGAGCGCAACCAATGATTATCTCACCAAAGTGTTCGCTGCATGTATTGTGTGTATAACACACATATGCTTACAAAATTTCACACAGGGCAAAACCCCGAGCGATAATACAACCACTGGTGTTCTCACCCTGATAATTACTGTTTATATTCTACGTGTAACCAAATTCCCCATCATGGCCCATTCCATATTCCAATGTGTGTCAATAAAGCTTACGTCATAGCAATCTGAACTGCGAAAACCGCGAGACAAAACTGGATCACTTCTCTGAGCACCTGGTCACTTTATGTTGAACAACTGTGTACTTGGAAACATAAAAAGTGTGTTCTTTAGAATGTATGTTCTAAATTAGGTGATGTGACTTAACTATACACGATATCAAGTGTTCAGTTAAAGTTTTGTTACCCTGGAAATAAAAGATCTTATTGTATCTTCAAATGGAAAAAGTATATGTAAGTCCTTCGTTTTGTAACGGCCAACTCGTGAACAACAATTTAACAGTAGTTGCACATTACTGCCACATTCGAATACCCGGTACGAGCATGAGTGATGGATAGAACGTCTTGAACAAGAGTGGGTGAACTTACCAGGTCGACATGGTAGTAAAAGCCACGTGCGGTCTCTGCTGTGGCCGATCTGAAACACCTTTGAAAGGCTACTTGTGTGGGTGGAACAATCAGTGCTCCAAGTCCACTGGTAGCATTTGATTTACAGGCCCTGGGCACACACAGTGCACTGCACTAGGGACTTACTAGTAAATCGAATATCACAAGCATGGAAAAACAATCATAGCACAACTTACATGGAGCTCATATGCACTTTGGCACTGAATAGTGGTAACCAACAAGAAATAGGTCAAAAACAGGAGTCAAAAAGCATAAAGTCTGTCCCCATTAAAACACATAAAGTCACAGATGGCTTGTCTGAAGGTGAGACTACAAGAACCGTGTGAAGTCAGGAAAATAGATCATCTAATAGGACACGATAGCTTTGATGTGGAATACAAATGTAACTGTAATTTAAACCGAGGCACTGCATGTTATGGGTTTATACCAGGGTTACTGTATAATGTTTCTTGTGTTTACTCTGAGGGGTTCAAGAAAATATGGGAGATTGTCATTATATTGAGCCTATGTTTGAAGACATTGTCTGTCTCATGTCACTTGTACACTTGGAACCTTCATAAAATCAATAAAATGTGTTGCCCCCCAAAAAAAGCATAAAATCTGGGGGTAAAAGTAAAAGCCAAGTCTAACATTGTTTGAAAAATGTTGTGGTTGTACAATTGCAGTGTAGAGATTATCTACCAGTTCAGGAGCAACAATAGGAAATGTTGTAAATGACTATCAGTCATGTGTACACCTGCAAAGGATGTTTTCTAAAATGTTGTTCAGATTGCCTGGATAAATGGAAAAAACATTTTTCAATTTAGGTGTCGGCGTAGCCGGTGTTTTTACTACTGCAATCATTGCCAATTCAGAGTCTTTTCCCCAGATAGCTTGTTGTTAGCGTTTGTTTAATTACTGTCAAAATTATTTTTATATGTTGTAGAATGCTAGTCTAATAGTAATCCAAAAGCCAGAGCTAAATTACTGTTAGTTACTTTAGTATACACAGTGTAAATTGGGGTGAATGAGTGGGGATAGTTTTAAAGGCTCCATCCATCCTCCAATTTCACTGTTTTCTAGAATACAATTTTATGGAGTGTTCCAAATATTAGTATGCATTTGTGAGTCAGAGTAGAAAGGGGATCATAGGTAAAACTCGGTTTTTTTCTTCATATATATTTATGTCAGCAAAGGTTTTGAGTTGGGGACGATTTTTACTCGACTGTCTTGTTCTATTAATAATTCTTTTTAAATTTGGGATGGCATGCATTTGTCTGGCAGCATGCATATGGAACTTCTGTGTGACCTCAACACTGCACCTGGGTACTCATTGCAAGTGCTGGCTAGTGCCTTCATTTTTTCAGCAATTTCTCAAACATCTATTTCAACTGCACATGCAGTGGTTTTTGCTCTGAAGTTCTTTCCACAAAGTCCCCCAGAGTAATTCCTCTTGCTCTGCAATGAGTAGAGAAATAATGTATGCACTTCCAATGAGCTCTTGGTTCAGTGTGTCTTTCCTTACAATATAGGCACCCCATATGTTTTAATGGTTGGTTCTCCTGCTTTGAAGTCACGAGTGGGAGGGGCCATGACCTCCATTTTTGTAACCCCACTGGTAAAATAGAGAGACAGAAAAAACACAAAGAAGTTTACATACTTGCTGATATGCTGTATTATTTAATTTTTAAAGACGTTTGCTATGTTAACTGTTTGCTTACCTTTATGTGTGGAGAAGTGTGGCTCAATGGTTAGAGCAGGCAGACCTTGATGCAGGCCCCGGAAGCTTGTTTCCTTCCCAGTATAAGAATTGGCTTGGTAGTTTGGTTTGCCCTGTTCCCATCATGCACTGGGACAGGAACAGACTAATTTGCATGTAGCCAGGTTCTGAGCTGGGATGGTGCAGTGAGCTAAAAAACGGTGATGGATCAAGCCCTGATCTCTTGACTGGGTAGGAGTATTCTGCATCATTCAGAAACTCTGTCCATCACCACCCCCTTTTCCAAAATCGATTTTGTCCACACTAAGTGTGGGAGGGTATACTCAGACGTGAGTCCCTTGCTCATTGCACCATCAGGATTCCAGCAAGCCGGGCCGACGACGGCTGAAATGCCAGAAACCGGTCCCCGGAAGCTTGTTTCCTTCCCAGTATAAGAATTGGCTTGGTAGTTTGGTTTGCCCTGTTCCCATCATGCACTGGGACAGGACCAGACTAATTTGCATGTAGCCAGGTTCTGAGCTGGGATGGTGCAGTGAGCTAAAAAACGGTGATGGATCAAGCCCTGATCTCTTAAGTGGGTAGGAGTATTCTGCATCATTCAGAAACTCTGTCCATCACCACCCCCTTTTCCAAAATCGATTTTGTCCACACTAATTGTGGGAGGGTATACTCAGACGTGAGTCCCTTGCTCATTGCACCATCAGGATTCAAGCAAGCCGGGCCGACGACGGCTGAAATGCCAGAAACCGGTCCCCGGAAGCTTGTTTCCTTCCCAGTATAAGAATTGGCTTGGTAGTTTGGTTTGCCCTGTTCCCATCATGCACTGGGACAGGAACAGACTAATTTACATGTAGCCAGGTTCTGGGCTGGGATGGTGCAGTGAGCTAAAAAACGGTGATGGATCAAGCCCTGATCTCTTGACTGGGTAGGAGTATTCTGCATCATTCAGAAACTCTGTCCATCACCACCCCCTTTTCCAAAATTGAGCTCCGGCCAGGGACCAGGGTTCGATTCCCGCCTCTGCAGGTCTTGGGCTCATAAATTCCTCTGACAGGATATTCTCGCCTCAGTGCCTATTCTAATCATGGGTCCCACGCTGCAACTCTGGGCAATAGCTTGCTTAGTCTCCACAACGGCCCCCACAGCGCCGGGATCCCAGGTTTCACCATGGGGGTGCCCAGGAGTGGACACTTCACACGGATAACCAGGAAAGGTTCCCTTGCGGTATTCGTACAAGCGCCGGGAGACCCACTGCGCTGTGCGCTATACAAGTACAAAGACATTTACATTTACATTTATATTTTTTCAGATGTTCTTATTAGGTCAAGCCTACCAGACAGCACTGCTGTCTTTGCAAAAGACCTATTGAGGGCATGCCAAGAGCTTACTGGGGCGTACAGCTCACCTATTGCCCATTATTCTATTTGTTGCCTTAGTTGTCACTCTCATTTCTTTGTTTCTTATTCAAAAACTTTCCTTGTCCCAGCTTGTCCATCTTGTGTATGTTCCTCCAATGTAACATAGCCTCTGACCATCTCTCTGATTGGTTGGTTTCTATACTTCCCCCCTCCACTTTTAGAGAACTACTTTTTTCTTTCTGGCTTATTACTGCATGAGTTTTTCAGAACTTTCCCTCTTGTTGTTTTGCCCCCTCAAATACCCATCCTGTGCTTCTTTTTCCCTTATGTACGGCAAGCTCTGTGTCACATGTGCTTCTTCTCTTTGTCAAACTTTCCTGTGCTCCGGGTTGCTTTTAAATGTGTGTGCTTTTCCTCCATCCCTCATGTGAATCTTTATCCCTGCCCTACCCACTCTGTGTTGCCTCCCCCAATGCCAGTTGCCTCAGTCCCCTTTTACAAATATTTTTTGGGCGGGGCAAGCATCATATTGCTTTCAGCCCAGCCACCTGAAAAAAGCTTTTTTGCAGTACTCCACTTTCATTTTTTTTATTTACAGCTCCATCTCGGACCAATAAATAAGTAAAAATGCGCCCTTGTCACTCCGTAGGCATGTATGGTTGCTGTGACAAATGCATGCGCCTACACAATGACGTGGTCATTTGCACCATTGTACCTTTTATTTAGTTATTTATTTGTTTTCTGGCCATGCTTTTCAGCATTGCCAAAAGGCAATAGAGGTTTACCAATTTTTAGGTCGAGCCTAAGCAGCTTATGCACTGCTTTGCGAGGCATGCTGTATCTGGCATAGGGAATTCTAGCACCTCCCATCTTTTACAGTGGCTCCTGTTCCTGCCGTTCATAAATACCTGGTATTGTTTGGCCAGTGTTCCTAATTAGTCCAGCCTTTTGGTCTTTCCCACCCTCCCAGGAGCCTGCCCCTGTTACTTGAGCTTACTCATTTTTTAAATGTTCGTAGCCTTTAGGCGCACTCTTTTATTTGTTTGCATCAGCTCTTGTATCAGTACGGCACACTCCTGTTTACCATGAATATGCTACGTTACCCCGCTTGTCTTTTTTACTGCATGCCATTACAACGCAGTCATTAGAATTACCGCGTTGTAGCAGCGCAATCCATTACCCCGCAAGTCGGAACAACGATTGCTCTAGGGGGGGGGGTTTGGGGGGGCGTAGATGTTGGAATAATATAATTTACTATTTCAATTCCAGTCTGTGCAATAGTAGGGAAGGTCTTCTGCTCCCTAGAGCAAGTCGTTGTTCTGACTTGAGAGTAATCTCATGAGTTGTAATGCCATGTGGTGTCCTGGGTTCGTGGTAAATGATGTTTACCGTTTTCCACGGCATTTACATTTTGTTAGAAGGCGGGCTTTTGTTTGTGCATTAACCTGCTCCTGTATTCATAATAATGTGCTGCATAGCAAATTACTACATGTAGGCTTTTGTTCGTGGACGCTTGTTCATCCGATACTACACGCATATTAATTTACTGCAGGGCTAAATACTTTTTTTCAAATCACACCGCACACTTGCAATGATTTTGAGGCTCTTGCTGTGCCTGCTTTACGAGCGCTGTGTTTTAACTACTTGTTTTCCAATTTTTAGTAACACCTTGCTTTCCTGTAAAAAATGGCGGACCAGCATTCAGCGCTTTCAAGGCTCTTGCGGCACCCGATTCACTTGTTCCGCTCTTTAACTGCTTCATTTATGCTTCAAAATGCCAGCCCAGCACACCCGGCTTTCCAGGCTCTTGGAACTCAGCTTGGACATCCTCCGCAATCTAGCGCTTTCCCGGACTCTCCCCTCTGCTCAGTGCTTAATTTGTGCCGGTGCTATCCGGGGCTCAGCACCTGCACTAAAATATCAGGCCAGCTCTATGAATCTTGACTGCTGACTGTAAAAATAAATATAACTTTCTTTATTTAACTCTGTCTCTGTGTAGCCACAGCCCGCACTGGCCCCGGCCCCGCAGCGTGTTTTCCATATCCCGCCGCCGAGTCACTCTCATCAATCATACTGTTGTCAGTGTGTGTCACCGTCACCGCGTCACAGCATTTGGGTAACCGTTTAGTGTGTGCTGCAAGTTGGGAGTCGGTCACTAGTGCAGCCGCAAATGACTGACACTCTTCCTTATCACTGTGAGGTTAGGCGTGAGGTAGGGTAGCAACCCTGCTGCCCCTGCCCAGGCCTACTCCAAAGCGAAAATTTAATAAATAAATATATAATATGTCTGTGAGTCAGTGTCTGTATATGAAAACTGAAGTAAGTATAGCGTTCGTTTTATGATTTTCATCATCATGGCGCCTGGTGGACGGCCGGCCGCAGAGTTGTTGATAGTTTTGGTTTGCCAGTGGGTGGGCGGGCCAGGGGCCTAGGAAGTTGGTGGGGCCGGGCTGGAGGTTCTGATGGGCGTAGGGCCTGCATGCGCATAGTAGTGCACGCAGATTTTTTTCATTTTGGGTCAGGCTGCCACCAGTTAGTTACCAGCCACGCCACAGCTTAACCGCCGCGCTGCGCAGTTACAGCGGCAGCGGGTGGAAGCTCCCCACGACAAGAGTCATCCTAAATTAGCCCGGCGGCCCCAGCCTGACCAACGACGACAACGAAGGGCAGAGCTGGCCCTGGGCTGTGCAGTGCAGTGCAGTGCAACTGTGGTCAGGTGACGTGACAGTCTAGCGGCGCGGCCAGGAGGTGCGGCCGTGCAAATGAACCATTTATAAATATGGATGTCTGAAAGGTATTTTTCCAGGCAGACTGGAAATTGATGTAATTGGGCCTGAATTAAAAATTTGCTAGCATTCCCGCCAAGAATTTTCAATTCTATTAAGGACACGGAGGCGAGGATTATGCTTCTCAAACTTTACTGCATCAACATAGCAGCCAATGAAAATATATTATTTTCGCAATAAACAATAAATTACTACATTTCCCATGAACACCATGGTTATAGGCACGCCCCCATAGTCCATAAGAACCCTCAGCGTGCGTTACACATCCTCTTTCTTTGAGGCGAAAGTCCATAACTTGAACCAAACGAACTCCAACATGGAAGAATAACTTCAGCTTAACCGCTTGACGTCCATCGTCTCTTATTCAGATTTTTTCTCAGCTCCTGGAAAAAAGGATAACACCACCGTAATCACTGAAATACAGGGTGGGCAAGCGTATGATAAACAGACATTAAGCCAGGTGGGATAATCCTCGCCTCCGTGTCCTTAATAGAATTGAAAATTCTTGGCGCGAATGTCAGCAAATTTTTGATTCTATTACAGGACCGGAGGCTTCTGATTATGCTAGTTTAACGCTTGATTAAATACAACAGAAGTAATATCTCCCACCGGCTTATAATAAAAAGTTTTAAATGTCGATTCAGACGACCAATCTGCACAACGCATTATATCTTGGATACTTGACCCCATCCCATACGATTTCGACGCCATTGCGCCTCTCACAGAATGAGCACCAAAGATACCAGTATCTACGCCAGCTTCGGCCATCACATAACGAAGCCATCTAGCTATCGTGGCCGCTACCACAGGTTTAAAGGGTTTTTGAATGGCAATCAATAATTGTTTACAACCCTGCGGCCGCAAGGCCTTGGTACATTCCTCGTAAGCTTTCAAGCATTGAACCACACACAATTTGTCATTGGAAGGAAAAGCATTATACGAAACGTGACATGACAAAGTTTTAGTGCGACCTGAAATATGAAAGGAAACCCCTTCCCGGGTGAACACTCTACCTGTTACGTCGAGAGCTCTCACATCCGAATTCCGTCTGCAAGACGATAGACACAACAACATAGCCAGTTTTGCCGATAGCTGCTTTCTGGACAGAAGAGCATTGCTCGGCCAATTATTGAATAAGGAAAGTACTAAGGACACATCCCACAATCCTGAATACTTGGGCGAGGGTGGCTTGGCAGCCCTGATTTTAACAGTTTACATACCATCGGGTGCATGCCCACCGGTTTCCCGTCTATCTGGGCATGCCCTGCTGAAATCGCCGAACGAAAATTATTAACCGATCGGTACGCTAAACCTGAACCGGCCTTTTCCGTCAGAAAATTCAAAACTTGCCCCCACGGGATCCAAACGTCGTCCCACGCACCAATCCACCCAGTTTTTCCAGGCCGAGGAATAACGTTTCCTGGTGGAAGGCGTCCATGCCTGTCTGATAAACTCAGCAGTTTCGCTCGAAATTCCCGGCAACTGCCACTGTTCCCGGAAAGCCTCCATACCATCAGCGACAGCTTGCCCTCCAGTAGCAACGGGTGCTGTTCCTGTTGAGGGCCCTGCAACAACCATCTCGAGTCCGGAAGCATCCGTGGGCGATCGCAGCTCCACTGCAAGAGCTTGGGGAACCAAGCTTGGAACGTCCACCACGGAGTCACCATGACTATCTCCGCTTTCTGTCTGATTACCTGTGTCATCACCCTGGGAATCAAGAGGAAGGGGGGAAATGCATATTGCGTCCCCTGAGACCAGTCCTGGAGGAAGGCGTCCGTCGCCGCCGCCATTGGGTCCGGTCTCCAGCTGAAGAACCGGCGAATCTGAAACGAGAGCCTGGAGGCAAAAAGGTCCGTCTGAAACGGGCCTCACGTCGCCTGAAGCCACTGGAAGACACGAGGGAGCAGCTTCCACTCGCTGTAATCCCTCAGGTGTCTGGAATTCCAATCCGCTACCTGATTGGCCTGACCCGGAATGTATTCCGCCACCACCGAGATCTGATTTTGGAGACAATAATGCCAAAAATCTTTGGCTATTTGAACAAGCATCGACGACCTTGTGCCGCCCAACTTGTTGATATACCTCACCGCTGACACGTTGTCCAAGCGGAGGAGGATGCAACAAGACGTCTGCTTCGGGGACAAAGTGCGAATCGCAAACGACCCTCCTAGCAGTTCCAGACAATTTATGTGCATTTCTCCACAGCGCGCGCCCCAGCCCCACCTGCTGGCGTCGGACTCGATCACCACTTCTGGCTGTGATCCGAAAATTGCCCTGCCATTCCAGGCATCCACGTGGCTTAACCACCACTGTAGTTTTGTCGAGAGAGGTACCGAGTCCGTGTACGATAGGCCCCTCTGTAGATGTTGTATCTTGAGCCTTTGAAGGGCCCTGTAATGCAATGGCCCCGGAAAGATCGCTTGAATGGACGATGCCAGTATGCCTACTACTCTGGCCAGCGTCCTGAGAGTCACCACCTGACTGTCTAACAACTTCTTTATCTCTAGTTTCAAATCCCACAATTTGGCTTGCGGAAGGAATAGTTGTGCCGACAGAGAATTGATTGTGAACCCCAGAAAGTCCACCGATTGCGTCGGAACCAGTACCGATTTCTTTAAGTTGACTACAAAACCTAGGCTTTGGAGTAAAGACATAGTCATGGTCAGATGCTGCAGGAGACAAAGTCGATCCTGCGCCATGAGTAATATATCGTCTAGATATATGATCAATCGTACCCCTCTTTCCCTGAGGAAGGCGACCACCGGTTTCATCACTTTCGTGAAGCACCATGGAGCCGAGGAAAGACCGAAGGGAAGTGCCAAGTATTCGTAGCATTGTTGTCCCACATGAATTGCAGAAACTTGCGATGCGGTGGGAAAATCGGGATAGACAGATATGCATCCTTTAGGTCCAGGCGGACAAACCAATCCCTTTCCTGCAGCAAATCTGCCAGGAGATGAATACCCTCCATTTTGAAATGGTTGTAGGTAAGGTATTGGTTGAAATCTCTGAGGTTGAGAACCAACCTGTTGCCGCCCCCTTTCTTTTGGACAAGGAAGACATTGCTGAAGAAAGACCGAGGACCCCTCTGAACTTCGGCGATCGCCCCTTTCTTCAGAAATTCTTCCACCTCTTTGTTTATAAAATTGTGATCTTGTAGGGAAAAATGGAGAGGTGGAGGGGGAGATCCCTGCGCCGGACGGGAGTAAAATTCCAGGTAGAATCCCTGAACTGTTTGCAGCACCCACGCATCCTGCGTCAAAGCTCGCCACTGCGCCATGCAATGCTGCGTCCGTCCCCCCAACGGAAGAATGGAACGATCTGTAACACTCACCGGAGTTCTGACTGGACTTGAAGGAGGCCCTGTTGTTCCCCGACTGGAAACGGCCCCTGGAGAATCTCCGTTTGGAAGGATAGAAAGTTCCACCGCGGGTGGAGTCCCACTCTCCACGACCACGACCAAAGTCTCCACGCTGGGAGCCTTGCTGAAATCCTCGGCCTGACGAGCGGCCCCCGCCTCGTCCGACCCTGGTGAAAACCCCCTGGCTAAGGGCCCGCTTGATACCGCTCTGGGCCTTGTCAAGGGCGGTGAAGGTGCCGACGTATTTAGTAACGTCTTTCAAGAATTTGTCGCCAAAGAGGAAACCCCCCGCCAGGGGTCCCGGTTCTGCTTCCGCAAGCTCCGTGAGGTTGCTGTCCATACGAAGGAGAAGGGATTTTCGCCTCTCGGAAGAGATGGCGCAGTTAGCGTTGCCCACGAGGCAAATGGCGCACTGGGCCCAGCCCGCCAGAATGTCCGGGTCCACTGCTTCCGAACCCTCCTTGGCCTTCAGCGCCATTTCCAATATTTTTGCAAGGGGCCCCACGACGTCCAACATCTTGTCCTGGCAGCTTCGCCAGGCCCTATCCAACCCCCTCTTCGGGTCTTTGGAGAACTTACGTAAGAACGTGAGCATGCTCGCGTCTATCTCCGGAGTGTCTGCTACGCCATCTTGAATCTCAGGCCGGGGACACTCCGACCTTAAACGATTCCGGACCTCCCTGCTGAAAGGTTTGCGGAGGTTCTCCTGCAGATATTCGGCGACCGCCGGGGGAGGAATCCAGTCCGAGGACCGGGGGTGGACGATATCCGACGGATCAAAAGTGAATGTCCCGATTTTCTCTTCCGTCTGCTTCGGGTCGATTCTGGCCTTCTTAAAGGGAGGAGGGTGCTCCTCCGAGGTGTCGGTGTTGGTACCCGTGTCTGTATTCGTGGTAGCCGTGTCCGTATCCACAGTTATCGGTCGTTTAGACTTGGCCTTTCCGCCCATGTAGTGTGGGTCCGATGGCCCTTTCGCCGGCAGGGAAGCCAAAGACTGAGCATGCGGCCACTGCTGTCCCGCCGAGCCCGTCTCGGAAGAAGTGGCTGCTTGTTTCGATTTCTGCTTCTTCTTCTTCCCATAGCCATGGCGTTTGGCAAAACCCTTGAGCTGTTTACGAATAGGGCGCAGAGCCTCTGCAAGTGCCTGATGCACCGTCTGCGGGACTTGCGTCTCCATAGCCTTCGTAACCGAAGCCTGGACCGAGGCATCCAAGGCTTCCACGATATTGTCCTCTAAAACAGCTTCTTGCTGTCCTTCCACAATCTCCTCCTCATCATGATGTTCCTCATCTGGGTAACGAACCCAGCCCTCCATCGTGAAGGAACGCCGGCCGGCCGCCGGTACAAATGGGGAGTAACGGGGGGGGTCAGCCCGGGCACACTGAAACAAATTTCGACTGTAACTTTTCCTAAACCCCCTCAGCAAAGCTGTAATCAAAGATCAAAGACCTGGGCCCTGAATTCCGGGAGCGTGTGCACACTCTGGGCCTCGTAGACTTTCCAACCAACAAGCTCAAGAGCGCTGGCGATCACACAAGGGGGTGCCGGTGTGTGGAACGCGTATGCAATGCGTTCGCAGAAAGCCAAGGAATCAGAACGAGGCGCGCCGCCCAAACGCTACCAAAACCACCGAATTAGCCCAAATTGGTAAGCGTGAAGGTAGCGCGCGTCGGCCGAGAGCCACCCGGAGGAATCGTCAGGGCGTACGAGGGAAGCCTCTGCGCGCCTTACGGCTGCCGGTAACAGGCTCATATGCGCTGCGTGGCGGCCCCCTTGTCGGTCAAAGACCGTTGTCCTGAACGCTCTAAAGCGCGCGGACCAGAGGACTGATGTCCAAAGTCTATGGCTCTGAAGTGGTTCGTGAACGGACAGAGAAAGTGCAACAATAATTCCAACATAAATAATAAAACAATTCAATTCGGAGCTTATGGCTCAATCATACAAACTCATATCAAATCAATACACATTAACCCCAAAGGAACAACCCAAACACAAGCAGAGTGAGGGGACCAAGGGGAGGTGCACTTAACTCTGGCTTGAGCAGCAAAGAAAGAGGATGTGTAACGCAAGCTGAGGGTTCTTATGGACTATGGGGGCGTGCCTATAACCATGGTGTTCATGGGAAATGTAGTAATTTATTGCGAAAATAATATATTTTCATTGGCTGCTATGTTGATGCAGTAAAGTTTGAGAAGCATAATCAGAAGCCTCCGGTCCTGTAATAGAATCCATCGAGCCAGCCTATTGTTAAATCCACTCGGTTTTAAGGATGGCCAACATACTGACTATTGATCTGAAATGAAAATCATTAAATTGAAATTGTCCCAATAAAGTATTTGAGCATTCAGTGTCACTGCTCGACTTGGTGTGCTGTGATTGCAATAACGCAGTAATTGTTTTCAAAACGGTAGTTTTTACTTTGCATTGTTTATGAGGCCTCTCTAACCAGTGTTAACAATTTAACCATCCAGATAAAAACACCTAAAGTTGTCTAGGAATATCGAAAAGGTTACTACAAACAAATGCTTCTGATCTAACCTGCAGATGACCTTGCCTTTTTTTCCTGAAATGACAGTTCTAAAAGTGTACTGACAGAGTGTTCCTTTTTAGTGCAATTATGTGAGCCGGGAGCCCTGACCTCAGTGACTGTCCGCGCGCCGCTTTCAATTGGCCCATTCACTGATATCGTGACATTGCGTCTGTTGGCTCGATTCTGGCCTCTGATTGCACGCCAACCTGGAGAGGTCCGGGTAATATGCGTGACTCCTGGCTCTAAGACGCCATTCTTGTTCCAGGGGTTGAGGTACTGCTGCCAATATAGTTTTTTTCATTTCATGTTAAGGGCAGGGCCAGGCATTCTTTTCATTCGCTTACGCTCCAATTTCAAGCTCTGCAGCAGTAATGGAATTTATCCATTTATTCATTGTATTTTGTAAAGTTTTACTAACTAAGCGAAGCCAGCTTAGCTAACTACAGTAGGGATGCCATCATGGCAATTGCCAATGCTATGCTTTGACCGTCCGGACCGGTCCGACCGTTAAAGCCACCAACGCTGCATGTTTTTTGGTTAGCGTGATGGGGTCCGCTGGTCTAAGATCTCCCGCCGATTACTGGGCAGATCTTAATGAATGAACTCGGGCATGAAAATCTGCAGATGCAGATTGCTGCCTATAATAAGGCCCTAAGCAAAAGGTCTCTTGGTTTAGCCAGCGTTAGCCTGGAATTCTGTTGAGCTAGCTGCCACTCTAATATCAGGAAAGGAATTCGTTTGGTGTAATTAAGGAACAACAACATTTCCGTGATTGATTGCCCTTAAGGTGTCCCTCCAGCAAAATAAACAAGAAAAAATATTCAGCTGCTGCTTCAGGTGCGCTTCCTTACCTGCTCTTCCATATTTAAGCCCTCCACTGTTGCACACCAGCAGCCGCCGCACAAGCCTGGCTCAGGTGCCCTATCAGGTATTATATTTTACTTTTAGCAGTGCCACTTGAAGATGTGGGTGGGGCTAATAGAGTAAGTGGGTGGAGCCAGTGGAGGGAGTGGGTGGAGCCAAAAAAGTGTGTGTGGCCTCCGATAAACATTTCAGCACCTGCACTTCATATTTTACAAATTAAGCACTGCCTCTGCTTGAGCAGCGGCTGGGAAAGGCTGGCTCTGTGATCCGGAGTTGGTAGGAGACTGAACCCTTTTCTTCTCCACTTATGTCCAACCGATCCTAAACTGCAGCCAGGACTAAATACTATTTTTTATATCACACCAAGCACTTCCAGCGCTTTCCAGGTTCTAGCGGCACCCGTTTTACGAGCACTGCGCTTGAACTACTTGTTTTCCATTTTTTAGTAACACCTGGAAAAGCTCATCGCAGGGTTGCCCCAAAAATATTGTTACACCTACCGCGCTAAAGGTGGCCCTGGCTCTAAATTCAGGTTTGACAATAGCTTTTGTTTGTGGCACTTCACGCCTATGTTCTTAAGCGCTGCCAGCAGACGTGTAAGTTCTGTAGCCGGTGGATGAGCATTATTGCGAAGCAAAGGATCACCATCGGGATGAATATGGGAGAACTGAAAGAGCTGGGAATCCTGAAGCAGCTATGAGCTGTAAGTCTTGCAAAATCCAACGAGTGTTGAGCGGCCGAGGGGTTAGCAACAGCACAGAGGAATGAGAAGCCAGCGGGGAAATGGAGGATTGATTGCGATACGGAGATCAGAGAGGTTATCTTGTAACACTAGGATGCATGGAATAAAAGAGGGCCACCTTTTATTATAAGGAACGTGTACACATACATAGGTTTGTTTTATTATTTTGTACATTTCACCGACTAGGCTTATTAAGAGGCTGTCAGACGCTCAGAAACTAACTATAAAAGTGCTCCCTCATATGCTGTTGCTATCCCCATCTTGTTCAAGTAGGATGGAGACCGCTCTTGGTCCTCAGCGGCTAAACTCAGGACAGTGGCTGTGTAGCGGGGCAGCAACTTCAGGTGCCACCATAAAGAATGTTGGGTATCTGTGTACGCAGGGGCGGCTCCTCCATAATGGTGGAGGGGCGTCGCCCCATAACCCATGCCAGCAGACAATACATAAAATGATAATAACACAATGGTATCGTTTTCTTTATGCTGTCTGAGCCCTGCAAGGCTGCAATACAAAAGTATCGGGCGAGGTGGGGCTGGGCCGGGCATGTAGGAGAGGAGTCAAGTGCACTCATAAGTGCGCATGTGTGTTTTGCCGGCCAAACACACATGTGCACTTATGTTTCTCCAACCTGGCTATGTTACAAAGCTGGGCTGGAGAAACAGCACAGACTCATGCTGAGTCGCAAACAAGGCCGCTCAGACCAATCCTGGCACTGTGAGAGCAATTTCGGCATTGGGTGCAGAGCCTGTGCCCTGAGGGCCCATCCCCTTCCTGCCGTTGGCTGCCTAGATGCACATAGATGCAGGCGTGAGCGCAGCAGGTAAGTCTTTTAAAAATTTGTATTGTTATATTTTATTTCTCCCCCTTCCCCAACCTGCCGCCCTCTCCACATGCGGCCCCCTACCACTTTCAGTATGTGGTGGCCGCCACAGAGTGTTCGTGCATCTGGGTCGCCACTTCCGGGTCTGCTGTGCAAGCCTGGAGTGGCAGATGGGCCGTATTTTTCAGGAGAGCAGGCCAAATTCCCCAGCCGCATTATTCACTTGATTAAGACTGTTAAGGCTTCAGTGTGCTTTTTTCCCACTTCTACAGTCTTAGCTTGCTGATGTGTGGCTTTTCCGTGTATTTTAAGAGACTTACTTCATGACAAACTAGAAGCACATTAGTAAAGACATATTGTTAAATTAAAAGAAAATTGCCTTATTCTAACATGAGTATCTAAAATGAAGTATCTAAAATGGATCCAGAAATATTGCTAAACTTAAGAGTAATGTTATCCCTCACTTTATAGGAAGGAGGAGAGGGTGTGGCATTACAGACAGGACTTCCGCCTTTGAAATTGGGAAACGAGGTTGGAAGTCCGTCAGTGTACTTAACTTCTTGTGATTCTGGGCAAATCACTTAGGCCCAGATGCATGAAGCTAAAAACCGCTCGCAAAGGGGCAGATTCTTAGAATCTGCCCCTTTGCGACGGTATTTTTGCATTTGGGATGCATCAACCCAAATGCAAAAATCGCAAATTAAGAATTAGCTAAATTGCGATTACTTGCATTTAAGGAATCTCAAATTGAGATTCCTTAAATGCAATGCATTAAAGTTTAAAAAAATAGCGATTTCGCTAATAGGGCTCGCAAATTACCATGAAGTTCTACTTCATGGTAATTTGCAAAAACTTTGAAAAATGCACTAAAGTGCATTTTTCAAAGTTTCATGTTGCGTACACACATGCCCTAAGGGCATGTGTGTGCGCAACATATGTGCACAGATCAATTTCAGGGGTGCAACAGGGTGTCCTTTGGACACCCCTGCACCCTTGAAATGGCATTCTCATTTTGCGATTCGCTAATTCCGATTCGCAAATTCAGAATGTCTTCCCATTCAGGAATGAATGGGGAGGTATTCCTTAATTGCGAGTCGCAATTAAGGAATTTTAAGAAATCGCTATGTGTTAAAGTGATTTCTTCTTGCATAGCATTTTGCTATTCCTTATCAGCGATTCCTTTTTTTTCGCCAATAAGGAATCGCAAAATGGATGCTTGATGCATCTGGGGGTAAATTCTTCGGTGTAGTGGAGGGAAAAAGCGAATCTGTCACTGTGAAATGCAAAGCGCATCATTTAAAGCGCTCCAATACCTTAACTCTGGCATAATCCTTATTGCAAAGTTCACTCTAGGGTTTATAGATTTTTTTTGTTTTTCACTTTTTTTTTCTTTCCGTATTTTGCATGCGGTTAGTCTGTTTTTCTTTTATTTTTTCACACGCCCAACGGGCGCTCAAGTAATTTCTAGTCAACTTATATCACCTGCATTTCTTTTTCAAAGGCATGTTACGAACCTTCAGCGTCCGCAGTTTCTGCTGCAAATACTGCATTTCATGAGTAAATTAGGTTCGCTTTGCCACACTTCTGTTACCCAGTTAATACACTGGAACTTACATTAGTACTTTTCTTGTTTTGCAGATGCATACATCCTCAACACAACATGCCAGTTCACATAATTACACTCTATAATACACAATCCCACTCCACATAATTCCAGTATTCTCAATACCACATAATTGCTATCCACATATTTCTACTGCACTCCATGCCACATAATTTTTACTACACAAATCCACTCCACACCACACATAATTCAAAAACTAACAATTCCAATCCAACCCACATAATTCCACTTCGCACCACATACATCCACTTCAATCCTAAACACATGGGAAAAAGACATTGTCATTTACAACGCCAATACCTCGAACTCTCACAAATGCAAGATCAATTTGCATTGGAAATGCTTGTGACTACTACTACTACTAGATTGTTTAAAAAATATGTAGATTTTGAACTTGTTAGATCATTTTACATTACTTTTTCCACAATGCTTAGTTTTGGTCCTTTTCAGGAACAATTTTGTTAATTTCGGATTCTTTCTTTAGACAAAATGCACTTTAAACAGCACCTTCTTGACTGTAATCTGTGGAAAGAACTGTTAGCCGCTATTTTTTATTTTCAAAGAAAAATATTGGGACTGCTCAAAATATTTTATACTGGATTCCGTAGTTCATCTAGTTTCCTGCTCAAGGTGTTGTTTGGTTCAAGGTGGTTTGGTTTGTTCCAGTGTCACTTTTTGCTTTATTTTTTCCTAGAATGATTTGAAAGAATATGAATATAGATGAAAATAGTACAGAGTATTAAAGTTATTTATTACAGATTTTTGTGAGTAGTTGCAATAGTTGACAATCTTATTACTTTGTATTTGCATGTACCTTTTTGGAAGATAGAATGCACTGCCTAGTTAAGCAGTAGTAGCGTATTACCTGTTGTCTTGTCAGCTGACAGGCACAATACAATAATGATGTAGATTGTTTATAGTTTTCTTTGGGTTTCACCATACTTTATTTAAAAATGTTTAATGCTATCTGCTTAATTTTCTGTCTAAACTGATGACAGAAACATACTTTTAACGCATTGATTTAAAAAGAAAAACGTAACTGACGTGTGTGGTTGAATGTCATCTTGCTTGGGGATATTACATTCACCCTACTTAAATTACTATTGAGGCAAAAAAACAAAAAGGTGTACAAATGTATTTAAACATTTTTTTTCCTTAAAAACTATTTAATCCACCTATACAATTGCAGATACTGCATAGATCCTCTACCCCAGACTGCTTATGCATCGTACTGGGAGATGTACCACGTACCTGTGTGGAAGGGGATGCAACAGTTTGAGATCCTTCTTCCACATACTGTGGGAATGCCTCAAAATCCAACAATAGTGGAGGGTGTTGTGCAGGTGATGTCTAGAGTCACAGGCTTGGATGTGCCTTTGAGGCACAGTGACTTGTCCTATGCATAACTAGGGAGGAAGTGTGGCACAAATATCCAAAAATATGGCTGATGTTGGTGGCTGGAGTTGCCAAGTGGAACATTGCATGGGCATGGGGAGCTGAGTGTCCTCTGAGGGTTGCCGATTGGAAAGCAGATCTGGATTGGTGCCCGAGGGCATAGAGCGTGATCTACCAGACAAAGCTTTAGAAAGTGGGAGAAGGTATAATATCAGTAGATAGAGTACAGAGGACTAGAACGAGGCGTCGCAGGGAAATTAGTGGTAGGTAAGTGTAAGGGGTCAGTACATACTTTGAACTATATCCTGTAGTGATTGTTGTACATATGTATGCCAATAATGATAATTTGACATTTAAGGATGTCTGAAATGTGCTATGCTCCACTCCTTGTTACATCAGTAGTGACATTGAATATATCACCTGTCTGTATATGCTGAGCAACTATTTAATAAAAAGAGTTTAACAAAAAAACTAATTACATAAACAATGTTACACAAGTAACACAATGTAACATTGTAGTGGTAGAGAGAGAATTTATTCGGTAACATGATTATACACAACATAAAATCGTGTAGCACACAATATTACATAAAAATGTTAAAAGCAATAGTTTAAAATAACATTGACTTCACAGACCTATACAAAGTTTAAGACAGGGTTACAATTGATGTTCTTGCCGTTAAAATGCAAATGTCAATTAAAAAAACACCCGTATTAAAACAGTCTAGCCCCATCATTTCCCTGCTGTCCCTCTGAGTGACCTTCCAAATGACTTTCCCTGCTTATTCAATAGGCCTATATCACGATATTATTTTACAACTTTAGGCCTCTGCCACCAGGCATAAAGCAGATATAGTGACATTGTGAAAACAAGCCACCTTGTTGTGTTTGACCTAAATTTGCGTAAAGCTTCAGAGGGGCGTGAAAAAGAAAGCAGATGGCAGGCTGGGATAATCCAAGTTTTTCTAAGTTAACATAGGCGGGACTAAAGAAAATAAAATTTTCTATAGTCTCTGGGGTAGAGTGACAAGACGGGCACAAAGGGGATATAGTAACATTTGCCAGGCTGTTTTTCATTGCATTCAGTGGGTGAACCCCTATCCTAGATTGTATGTAAAGTGTGCATGCCTGGGGGGGCTCAACATCATCCATATACAAGTCTAACTTAAAGCAGCTTCTGACATTTAAAAAAGTGGAAGTTAACATGCCAGGTACCCTCACACTGATACAAGAAGAATCAACAAAATCTCAATTCCTCTTTTTTAACAGGGGGACCATTTTTTTTGTGATAGACTGCAGATCCTCCCTCATTATTCCCAGGCCCAGTCTGAAAAGGCCACTCCTTAAGCTTGTTAAATCAGAGCAATCACCCTGTGTGTCTTTGAAGAATTAATAATTCCTCCACTGCGTCCTTTACAAGAATCTTGATGCTGCTGGTCCAAAGTCTTACCCAAAACATTAGCACCTTGAGGACAGCAAAGAGTGTAATAGGCTTTAAACCAAGGTCAAGGCATAGGGGTAATAAGGGCGTGTTCATTGAGAGGTTAGGATTGTCCTTAAGAATTTGTTTTCAGCAACCTCTAGCTGTTTCAAATGCTCCAGCCCCCACAATTCTGCCCCATAGAGTGCTGCACCTAGGCCTTTAGCCCAGTGTATTTCAAGGACAGGCGGAAGACTGAGCGTTTTACCCTCTTTACTATTGCACAGTCCTAATGCTGGAGTGTCAGTCCACTCTTCTGAATTTAGGGAATCCATGCTAAATTGTCACTAATTCTGACTCCCAAGTAGTCGAAGGCCTTAACCTGTTTTAAGAATTGGGTACCTAACTTCACTTTCCCCTTGGTGAATTTGTAGGGATTAAAAACCATGAACTTTGTTTTTGAACAATTCATTTCAAGGCCCGGATCTTTGCATGCTTCAGCTAACTTAGATAGCACATTCTGAATGCCCATTTGGGTTTCGGAAATGAGCAGTGTATCGTCTGCAGATAGTAAAGAGGGTATAAGGCTACCAGCTAATCTTGGTGGGTCACCTCCACAATCATGTAGTTCATTTATGAGCCCATTCATATACAGGGTGAACAGGGTTGGGGGGCAAGCACACATCCCTGGTGCACCCCCTTAGAGACTAATATGTTATTATTAGGACTATAGAGTTCCACCTGACTTTGGCGTAATTATCTTGGTGTAAGCGAACCAATAGATGAAGTAGGTCCCAGGGGAGTCCTAAGTCCCTGAGAGCGGCGCAAAGTTTATTACGATCAATGGAATCAAATGCTGTTTTAAGGTCGACAAATACAACATATAAATGACCCTTCCTAATCTTCACTTCTTTCCGGATGAGCAGAAGAAATCAGAACACCTGATCTAGGATGCTCGTGGATGCCCTAAAACCTGCCTGCAGGAGAGAGTATTGTTTTCCTCTTGGAGAACCGCAGCCTTAAGGCCTGGTGGCGCAGGGTACGCCTAAATCTCCGGGATTCACCTGCCTTGTCAAAACAGAGACACAGACTCTTCGTCTGGCGTAGAAGATGGTATTTATTAGCTGCAGCTAGTACATTGGTCTTAGAAGTCATCAATACAATGAGGTTCAAAAGAGACTGCCACTTAACTCCGTGGCGCACAGGTTTATATATCATACAGCACAATGCAAAAATGCAATCACACACGAGCATGAGCTATAGGCAAACGTTATAGACAATACTTTAAGTCCAAAACAACTCAAGTTCCTGAGTATGTTTGTCACTCGACCCTTTAAGCAAATCACAAGTTAATTTACACAATTCAGTTTACTAGCAGAGAAAACACAGCTGTGTGTCGTAGAAGGACAGTCGAGAAACAGGAGAATGCAAGAGACGTGTAGCAAAGGACAGCAGATAAGATAACTTAAAGGAAACAATGGTGTGAAATGACATGTAGTCCGGACGGGGATTAATCAGCTCAGACAGGAATTAGTGTACTCGGCCAGACCCTGACACTCGTTAGTAAACATAGGCGAGGAAGCCACATGACACGCAAAGCAGAAATGAAAAAAACATCGCGTTCGCCGAGCTGCCTGAGTGAGGGCAACACAAAATGGCGGCGATCTCAAATGGAGGCTGAGCACGAACAAATTAGTAATTTACAAAACCTCACTCTTTCCAGTTTTGGAGACGTGAAAAGATGATTTTGCAGAAAACTTTCTGGGAGACATCTATGAGGCTTATTGGCCTATAATTTGAGGAGTCCCCTTTATTTCCTTTTTTAAATATGGGGATTATTTCGGAGCCCTTCCAGGTTGAAGGGATATCCCCCCTCGTAAGATGGCATTAAAAACTATGTGAAGCATTGGTCCCCAGATATTGGGATCTGCTTTAAACAGGTCTCCAGTGAGTCTAGCTAGACCTGGAGCTTTCCCAGTCTGGAGTAAGCTTATTGCTGTTACAGTTTCATGTAAGGAGAAAGTAACAGCACATTCCTGTACAGGTGTTGAATTGTATTCCCCAACTGCTACCACTGCCTCCCCATCTGGTTCAAAAGCTGCACCAGTATAAAGTTTCTGAAAGTACTCTTCCCAGGAATGTGATTGTATATAAAAATCATCTTTACAGACCTGCTTGATTGACCCCTTCGACAGAAGGTGCCAGAAAAGCTGCCAAGCCTCAGCTAGTGTATGTCAGTTCTCAACCTGCCAACTCCTTTTTGCCACATCCTGTGCCCTCTTATACATCCTCCTTCTACTTTTGATGTAATTTCGTATCCCTTGCTTTACTGCAGCTGTTAGATGTTCCTGGTTAGTCTACATTCTTTGTTGTACCATGGGGTGATGCTCCGTTTGGGCATGTTAGAGTTACACTGTCTACTAAAATAGGGGTTTATACTATTTGTCAATTGTTGAAAGCTAGAAACAATAAAAGCCATCACTTTTGTCTGGATCACTTAGTACCGTCAGGATCTGGGCCACTTCTATGTAGATCTTAGGGAACAATCTCAGCCATGACCTGGGGCCATTTGACCCTTCTGTTATTATTAGTAGTAATAGCGGCCATTACTTGATGGGTTTGGCTGTGCAAGATTGGGAGGCCAATTAGCTACAGGAGGAGGGCATTGTGATATCTGTCCTCACGGTTTTGGACAGTCATGTCTGTGACATAAGGCCATAGATCAAGGTCCACCATAATATAATCGATCCTGCTTCTAGCATTCCCCCTCTTAGATGTACGTTGTTACAATGCATGTTGTAACAACGCATGCCTTTACCACGCAAGTCTTACAACGCAAGTCGTTACAAAGACTTGCGTTGTAGGGCATGGATCTAGGAATCTTATAATTTTATATTCCAACACCAGTCCCCGTAACAGTAGGGAAGGTGTTGGAATATAAAATTGCAAGATTCCTTATCCCACAGCGCCATCCAGCGCAAGTCGTAGTAACGACTTGCGTTGTAATAGCTGCGGGATAAAGGCACCGCGGTGTAAAAACTGCGTCGTAAACGATACCCCCCCCCTCTTAAATATGAACTTTGCTTCTTCATCTGAAGGTGTCCGCCCTTTATATGTGCGCACCCCATAGGCTAAAGTAAAAGACAATATTTGCCTTTCAACCTTGGTACATCTTTTAATGGCTGGTATCTGGAGTTTATTTACACCCCTAGCTTGCTCTTCCTCCTTTACCAATTCATGTACGAAGTCTACTGGCTCATAAGTTGTATTAAAATCACCAGCTACGATAAGGTAATAATCTTTTGTAGAGGTATCAAGGAAGTTGGAGAGCGTTGTTGTAGTTTCTGAGGTTGTGATGGCAACTAAACCTATTATATATGTTAAGTTGTCTAACATGAATATTCCCTTTAGGCCATATCAAATCTAGGCTAAGGATCTCCTGGGTCCAGCTGGCGAGCGCCTGTCCTGAATGCTAAACGTAGTAAACCCCACTATATACACTTGCTCCATCGCCCAAGTTTCCTGGAACAGGCATCTATGACTGCTGTCCACTAACTTGCCCCACTCCGGATCATTTAGTTTATGCATTATTCCCTCAATATTCCATGAATATTCTGTAGTTGCTGGTCAGCATTTCTGCATCCCTGTTGCGGGTAACTGGATATGGGTTTTACAGGCATTCAGCCTTGAGTGGGTGCATGATGGGAGGGCAAGATGAATTGGGTATGGTTTTCTGGTCCATTTAAGATGTTATTACTAATGCTAATAACCCCCACAGTTTGAAGGGCGATGGCTGCGGCATAGTCCGGCATCGATTTTGCATTCCCTGGGTTTAGTCAGTCTGGGCTGTCCAAATCGGTAAGTTCCTGATATCGGTTACTGATTTCTAAGGGGAATTGCTCCTTTCTCTTCAATAAATTCGGGGTGGCACATGCTTTTGGTGGGGGAATTGGACCTGTTGGTTTAAGATGTTTATAGAAAAATCCAAGTGGCACAATCTCAATCCCATGTCCAAAGAACCATCCGGATGGTTTCCTCCTACTTTGGAGCAATTGCCCGGAAATCTGCAAATAATCACTATGCTGTCTTCTATTATATGCCTCCGAAGAGGACCAACCCAGCTCACTCTTCGGACGAACAAAAATGTTGTGATAGTTAGAGTTTGAGAAATCAGAATTTTGGGATAACCAATAGCAGACTTCAATTGACTGGTGGTTTCCTTAGGATTGCCCCGAAGCCAAGGGACATTTGTTAGGATCTCCTCATATGGGCAGCACTCTCTGGGGAAATGTAACGTTACCTTATTATGAGGATAATACCTAGCAACAGAATTATCTATTTGGGAGGGGGCTGCTTAGTGGGTTCAATTCCATTTCCATTAAGTAAAGAGCTGTGTGTATTAGACCCAGGTATGTTACCAGGATGCCCCTCCTCAGTTGGGTGGTTGACATGCGTCATTGCTCTAGTTTTAAACAAGGCTTTAAACTGGGCTTCCCACGTGTCATAAACTTTTTTTTTTTTTGGGAGGTGGGCACAGGTGAAGGTTGTGTTAAGTTGCAGCAGTAGCTTTCCACCATAATATTATGCTTTTCAGAATATATTGCACCCCTTGGATCTGGACATTCTGATCGTACAAGCCCGTAATTCCCTGCCCTTGTCAATAAGCTAGTAATAGATTTTTTTATGTTTTCCATAGAGGTATATTACAACATGATGTAAAGGCATCCAATTTAAAAAGTAATGTCAAGTACCACATAACAAATTACTATGATGTAACAGCCAACACTCCCATCTCTTTGCTGTTCCATTTCCCTTTGTTCCTCTGCAGTTAACATTGACTGGTATATCACATCTGCTACAAGAAAACTGGACCATTCCTCCAGCACACAGACTCTTTACCATTCTCCCAGTTCTCTTTCAGGTCCTTAATTTTGAACCTCCTGGCTCCTCCAATGCCTATTCCTATTGTTCCTCTATTTCTATTTGCTCACTACTATCTTTTCACATCTTATTCCTTTTAATCATTATAACTAAAATGTTACGAATCCTACTCCTTCCCTCTCTCATCAATTTTTTCTTCCTTTAAACCTATGCCCGGTTAGCCTCCCCAAGACAATTTTCCCAATATTGTCCCCATCCTGACACTTAATGTACCTGTATTATTATCCCACATAATCCTCTACCTATCCTCACCTTTAAAGCCCCTTTAAAGCCCCTAATCCCAGCCAGTATCCCAATCCTCCTCACCCTCTAATTTGTACTCAAACTTGTGCCTCCCGGCCCTTAAATGTAATTTCTTGCATGCAATGACTTTTGCATTCTCTTGTTACCACCTCTTTACAGTCACACCCACCTACACCTTTCCATAACTCCCTCATCAGCCTTGTCCTCGTCTTTTACTGACTTGTACAGAAGTAGTACTCCACACCATACCTATCCTTGATGCCTCCCAATCCTTTTAAATAACTCCTATATTTTTTTGCTACCTCTGGCCCATAACCCACCCAACACGTTAAGGTCTCTGCTGGTTAACCACTGTCTTCCCGGCCTCCTCAAAGATACCGCTGCATCTTTAACATGATCACAAAATCCTTCCTGGCCTCATCTTCTACATGGACACCTGCTTAGGAGATGACTCTGTCCTATTGTTCCAGAGTCCATACTAGTTGATATAAGATCTAAAGTCTTTCATTGTCATGTTAATAAAGGAGACAATACAGATCGAAGAGTCAGAGGAAGAGCTAAGGAAAGACATTCAAAGGGTGCATAGGGATCCATACAGAAGAAACCCGAATAGAATTCTCTTGAACTTCCACACAAATTCTCTGAAGGAAAAAATCTTAAACATGGCCCTGAAGGTAAAATCTCTGAGGGGGAAAGATTTTTCCTTTGAAATACGTTCCGATCTTGCTAGAGCCACCTTAGACAGGCAATGGGAGCTGGGGAGAAAGCTAGACGAATTTAAAAAGCTAGGGGCTGTCGCCCTACTTAAGTTCCCAGCGTCCCTAAAAGTCATGCCTAGGAATAAGATGTATAATTTGAGATCACAACAAGAGGCAGATGAGCTTTTGGAGAGTATTAAGAAAGTAGATACTTCATCAGAAACTTCTTGGCTTGATTCTTCTCTTTCTATGGCCCAAAAGTATACAAATTGAACCCATTTAATGTCTTTCAATTGAGTGGGGGGTTCTCGTGGTGGGGATAAAAATACCCTAGGTCACATAGATGCACCGATTTTACAAATAGAAATATACATATAAAATGAATAAGGAATGACAAACAAAGAAGGCAAATGTGCAAATACATTGAGTTTGCTGTGGTTCTATTTTGTGAAAAGTTGGACATGGAGGCGGGTTGCCTCCGAGTGTAGCAGATAGGTGCGATGCGATGTACTTTATTCGATAAAAAATTTCATCATAAAAGTATACAATTTGTACAGTACATTAAAAAGATAAAAGACAGGAACCCACCAATCCTTATATACATACAGCATCACACAGTACCCAAATTCTAAAATCTATAAAATGTGGGCTAAGTCTAACAGATAGGACTTTCATCATGTCCAGGGTAATAGTGGGTTGGGTTCATCAGGGAGGGGTTCATGGGTGGGTTGTGGGCTGAAGTGCACTGGGTGGGGAGCATGTAGGGAAAAAAATCTAAACATTTCCTCATTTACCTTAGTTAGTTTGTCTACCTCAGCTGCCTTAGTCATTTTAGTTTTAAATGTTTTGGTCTGGTCTTGGTGATCTCTTTGCTTTACTCCTCATATGTGCTTCAAGCTTAAATTATCAAGAGAATGGTCCAGTTTCTATCATGGAACGTGAATGGCTAGCACGTGAAACAAAGTTAAAAATCTTACAATACATTAGGACCTCCCCTGCGCAGGTTATCTTACAAGAGACACACCTGTCGAAAGATGAATCAGCCAGGTATTTAAGAAATTAAAATGGGTTGAACATAGGATTTGCACTGATCAAAGTGCTAATATTAGAGGAGTTGCAATATTAATAATAAAACAAACCAAAGTGCGCTTATTAGACTCTTGTAGATACAGGCGGCAGGTGGGTCATTTTTAAGGTAATTTTTTTGGGCACTCTTTGCACTCTGGGGGTTACTATGGCCCAAATCATGACAATCCTATCCCCTTAAAAACCATCTTTGCAAGCCTGCTAGACGTTCCAGACCCCGAAATCATGGCAGGTGATTTTAACATCGTATTGGATCCAAAACTGGGCAAATCACCAAATAGCAGAGCAGCAATACCATCTAAATCTCGGGCATACCTACATTCGATAATGAAGCAGATGGGACTTAGTGATGTCTGGAGAGATATATTTTGCCACCACTTAGGAGTCTCTTACTATAACAGGAAGTATTGCCACAAATCTAGAATTGACTATGTCCTGGTCAACCTCAGCTTGAAGGGGAAAGTCAAGGACATTGGTTACCTGACGCCACATCTATCCAATCATTTAGGAGTATACTAGATTTGGATTTGGAAGATAGGCCGAGTGGCAGAGTGTGAACTCTTGATAGTATGCTGCTTCAAGATACAGAGGAAATAAAGCATCTGAGTCTTGTGACGAAAGATTTCCTAAGCCACAGCGTGGGGTCAGCTTCGACCCCCATTGTTTGGGACTCTCTAAAAAAAATATCTGAGGGGGGCCCTCACTAGCGACTTATGCTTTAGAGACAGGCAGTATAGAAAAGAGGTTGCACGTAGAGAAGCAGAGATGAAGACCACGGAGGAGGACGTGAACAGTGCAGTAGAACCAGAGAAGCAGCAGGAAAGCATGGCCAAACTGGAAGAATTAAAGGAACAGTTGGATACTATCCTTCAGATGAGTGTTATGAAGCGATGGGAAGCAAGCAAGCTTTCCCATTTTGAATACGGTGAAGGGGCAGGCAGGTTATTGCCCGGGAAAGCAAAATCAGACCGGACGCATAATATGATAAAAGTAATTGAGGAAGGTAACTGCAAGACAGCTATATCCACAGATGAGGAGATAGAGGGCGCTTTTTAATGTTTTTTTCCAGAAATGACACTCAGAGGGTAGGGTAGTCCACAAATCTGAAGCTGAGGAACGGATGAGTGCGAGTCCTCTCAACCCTTTGGACACAACACAACAGCAATACCTAGAGCAGGAAATTACACAGGAAAAGGTTAAGAGAGCCTTATGGGCCAGTAAAGGGGGTAAGGCGGCAGGCCCAGATGGTCTGCCAATAGAGCTCTACACAAATTTGGGGGAGGTCTTGATTCCAGTTTTGATCCAGCTCTTCAATTAGATTTTAAGTGATGGAGGAAAGTTGCCAGGCTCCTGGGGTGAGTTGACGATTACCCTAATGTTAAAACCAGGGAAAAACCCGGCGAGTTGTGAGTCATATAGACCCATATCACTGCTAAATGCAGATTTTAAATCTTCACCAAGATCTTAGAGGATAGGCTAGGAATGGTAGCAGGAGATATGTTGCACCTTGACCAAAAGGGCTTTGTCAAAGGCAGAAATCTATATAAACTGACATACAACGTTATAGGCACAATAGATCTAGCCTCAACGTACTCGCTCCCCCTTGCAGCTATGACCTTAGATGCTACCAAGGCCTTTGATAGGGTCAACTGGGTGTGTCTGTCGGCCGTTTTGGAGAAATATAACTTTGGAGAAAATTTCCGCAGAACCATCCAGTTGTTATATCAAGACCTGTCTGCTAAACTGTTGGTTAACTGTAATTTAACTGTCCCCTTTACAATCACCAGGGATACCAGACCGGGTTGTCCGCTATCGCCCCTCCTCTTCAACTTGTATATTGAGTCATTTGCTCAGAGGCTGAGGGATGAGGTGAGCATCCTACCATATAGGCATAAGGGATGGGTAAAAAAGTAGCTCTTTATGCCGACGATGTACTGTTTTTTTCCTCTGACCTTTCTACTGCCCTGCCTGCGGTAATAAAACATGCAGACAATTTTGGCAGAATATCGGGGTTTGAGGTCAGTGCTGAGAAAACTGAAGTGATGTCATGGAACCTGGGGGTGTGCCAATATCAGACCAAAAAAGAGATGAAGTACCTTGGGGTTAGAATAGTACAGGGCATCAACCAAATCTCAGAGGTTAACCTGGCTAATGTAACAAAAAAGTGCCTGTGGCTAATGAAGAGCTGGGCCCACCTTCCTTTGTCAATCTTCGGAAAGGTAAACCTGGTTAAAATGATAGTGCTCCCCAAAATCACCTTCTTCTTTTATACCATTCCATTACATTTTGGCACACCGTCTATAGACAAACTTCAGCAAGCTATTAATTCCTTTATATGGGTCTATAAAGGAACCAGAATTGCCTGAAAGAAATTAAAACGAAGGAGGGATAAGGGGGGATTATCCCTCCCGGACCTGCAGTACTATGGCTGGGCTTTCCAATTGTCCCACTCTAAGATGCTTTTAACAACACCAGATTGCGCTGCGGTAGGGGCAATGTTCTCAACAATGCTAAGGGGTGGCAGTTTGGTCCAGGAGGGTTTCCTGTTTAAGTTTGGAGAGCCTAAGTTCTTCAAAAAGATTAGGTTAAAGGTGCTACAGGCTATGGCCAGATCATGGGCAAGTATTTGACGGCTGATGGGTCTTAGTTATCTTTCCAACTTTGCCCCCCTCTGGGATTCCCCCGGTACACCAGAATGCTTAAAAGATAAACTAGCCTTGCCACTTAGGGAGCTTGGATTTAGAGTATGGGGGGATTTAGCTCAAGGGGGCACACTTTTATCCTGGCCAACGCTTAACACCATCTTGGAATAGGGCATCTCTAAATTTAAATACATCCAACTTCAAGGTTGGGCCCAGAACCTGAAGTCCCCCATAGGTATAGGAAACTTTTTACAGGAACAACTGGTGAAAAAAACGAGGGGGGGGAAAAGGTCTCCATGTGGTATTGGAGCATTGAAGAGGCAATAGATGGGGACTTCAAACTTGCAGAGGAACTGTGGGGCACCTGTTTGCCGGGAGAGCCCTGGGAACAACTCTGGCAAATATTGTGCATTCTGTTCCCCATAGTTAAACTGGCATGGTTAAGGAGGAATCATTTATTCACAATTTATAGGGCTTACCTAACTCCCAAAGGTTATCAAGGATGATGACAGAACCCCCTGTCAGATGCAAGAAATGTAGTCTGAAAAGAGCATTTGATATACACAGGTTTCAGAAATGTCCGGCCATTTCTGACTTTTGGTTAAACGTTGGCGAAACCATCTCGGCGGTCCCAGGTTTCAAAGTTAAGGTGAGCCTCTCCAATCTTTGGAATTTCCAATGAAGTCACAGGCCCAGCAAGGACCTTTCTTTTCTACGCTATACTTTTAGCCAGGAGGGAAATATGTAAAAAATGTGTGGAATGCTTTTCTCCCCTGTATTCTGAATGGCTGGACTCGGTTATTTCAACGTCTAAGTTAGATCTGAGAAGGATCCAGACTAAGAGGAAAAAAGCTAATTGGAACTTATTGTTGAGATGGTTGAACAAAGAGACAAGGGAAAGTTGTTGAGAGTTATTTAAAATAATGTGTCCTATGATTATACCTCTCTGGATCTTTCTGGACTGCGATAGGCCTCTCTTACTCATGTTCTGCCATCATTAGCAGTCGCCGGTGTATACCTGACTATATTCGAGAGTGACCTTACCAGTTTTTTTGGGATGGTACCGTCTCAGTACACAGGTGTACCTGCACGGGGAGAAATCCCATACCTGCTGTCAAGGCATGTTAGGTGCTGGCGGCTGGTTTGGTCACAGTGGTCTGAGGTGAATGAGGATACAAAGAAAAGAAAAAAGTGCAGTGCCTTTTGCATTCTTTTGTTACCACCTCTTTACAGTCACACCCACCTACACCTTTCCATAACTCCGTCATCATCCTTGTCCTCATCTTTTTTTGACTTGTACAGAAGTATACCTATTCCTTGATACCTCCCAATCCTTTTAAATAACACCTATGTTTTTTGCTACCTCTGAATCATAGCCCACCCAACACGTTAAGATCTCTGCTAGTTAACCACTGTCTTCCCGGCCTCCTCAAAGAAGCTTGATCCTTCAGCAAGAAATACTGCTGAATCTTTGACATGATCACAAAATTCTTCCTGGCCTCATCTTCTACATGAACACCTGCTTATGAGATGACTCTTCCCCTTTGTTCCAGAGACCATACTAGTTGATGTGAGATCCTTTCAAGGATTTGCACAACCAAGAAATTTTGAGAGAGAAGTTCAGACATCTTTTTTCTTCTCTTTTGCACCCTCACTCATCTTATACACATTGCTGAATTGTTGGCCTCAGAGTCAAACTCTGTTAGCTCATCTTGGTGTAATCATTGGACATTGAGAGAGACAGAGAAAAACACCCACACCCTGGCCCCTTCTCCATGCATTGCCATGACATAACGTCTGTCCACATTTCTGGGGGGGTTGACATTGGTCAAGGGCCCAACTCCAACCTAGTTATCTTATGCAATGATTTAAGACATTCCACAACCATTGGGGGACAAGACTGTGTCCATCTCATACATATCGGTCTTCTTGCCATGAGGATAAAAACAAAGAGGAGTTTTACCTTAGGCTGGGAGAAAGATGTCAGATGGACATGACATGAACATGGCCAGATATCTACGCATCTTTAACTGATCAGTACTGGGCTTTTTACATATTTGAGTGTAAAAATAGGTCCTCTTCAGGGTAGCAATCTGATGGTGATTTAAAGATACTTGCCATAAGTTTGGTTGCTCAGGTTTTGACAAGTATCCTTCCCAGGATTGCAGCAAGGTATTCAATATCTTATTGTCTGCATTTTTTATTTCCCAGTACCATACATATGCCTCCTTTTTAAGGGTCATCAAGCCTATATTTGCTCTTTGAATGCATACTCATCGTGGACTTACCTTTTTTTGTAGACCACCATGATTTTAGCTGAAGAAATTTGAATCTGCAGAGGTTTGTCATGACTTTAATAGTAACCGACCCCAATATACCAAACTACTTCTCCTAATGGGAAGCTAAGCTCAGCTTCTAAAGATGCTGGCATGCCTTTAAAAGTCCTAGATGGGTACATATGTCACATGATAGTCAATCCCTAAGGTTTTCCTGAAGTTATACCAAACTTCCATGGATACTTGCAACACTTTCCGATGTACCCTTTTAAAAAAGCTGGGGTCACCAAATGTATGAAGAAAGTTATTTGAGTTAAAGGTACTTAACAGTGAGTAAAGTATCGGTCCTCTGCATTAATTATCAGACCTAGACAACAATACTCTACAGTTTTTCAATTGGAATGCAAGACAGTACATCCTCATGTCAGGAAGGGTGAAACCACCTTTCTTGGATCTCTTTTTTTTTTTTTTCCAACTCAGTCTGCTTCCTTTATAATAATAGATGCATGATATCCTCTGCTCCTGATGTAGATTTTGCGCACCTTGCCTGGACATGCCCTAAGGTCTCTGACTTTTGGCTGGAGGTGTGCTCCACGATTAGTAACATCACTCAGAAGTACATCACTCCTGCTATGCCTCCTGGGACATGGTAAAGATATCTCCGATGACAACTGCAAGCTTGTAGCAATGCTGCTGGTGCTTGCCAAGAGGCGGGTGGCGATTCACTGGAGATGGAAACCAGCACCTCAGGGTAAAAATTGGCTCTACAACTCAGCGCCCTGCCAGCCACTCCTGGGGGAATTTTGGGACTTGATGCTGGTGCCAAATAGCCCCCTTGACATATGGGGCACCCACATATCCTACCTTCATCACCTTGCTAACCCAGACACACCACCGGTGGGTTCCCCCTTGTTATTGATCACGACAATAACTCTGATCCCGACACTTGCAGCCCAGGACACATTGCGGTCCTCTTGCAAACCACATAAGCATACATGCCTCTTCTGCCCTTCCCTCTTCACCTACCAGGCTGGGCGATAGCGTGCACTACTATTACTCTATGTATAATTGTTGTGTTATATGATAATTTCAGAAGATGTCACTGTCCTCGATCAAAACGATGTATGAAACATGCCAACTGTTCAATAAATGTTTTTGAAAAATAGAAAAAAAACAAGAACAAAAAAACAAACAGCACATAATCTGATTTAGGTAGTAGCACATCTTTGTCAGGCCCTAGTTTGGTGTGTAACTCGGTAACATCAAGACAACCTTGTTAAACTTCTCCTTCAACAACTTCAATTCCTGAAAGGGGCAGTAATGTGACGGGTTCAAGACAGTACACCTTCGCAATGTAGGGTTCTCAGCACCATGAATAATTGGCTCAGACCTGGTAAACCGGCCGTTGGTGAGGTACTGTGTTCGATTATGAGTTAACAGCACTTCAACAGAGTGGGGGACAAACACAGTTAAGGGGTGACCCAGTATATTGCTTTTGCATGCCTTGATGCTAACAATAGTTGAGGTAGCAGCTTTAAGACAGCCAAGCAAAGCCACAGCTGCGGGTAAAGTGTGGCAGAAAAATAGGCCTCTGGTCCGTGAGATTTGCTGTGCATCTGGTTTAGCTCTAAAGGAGTGTATCCCTCTCTCACACTGAAAAACAAAGCTTAACATTTATTACAATCAGGCAATCCTAGAGCTGAGGCTTGGCAGAGACATTCTCTCAGCTCTGAGAAGGCATGTATGCAGGTGTCATCCATGGTATCGATTCTGACACGTCTTTGTGTGTCAGCCACTGTAAAGGCTTGGTTGTTAGGGAAAAGTTGGGATTCCACTGTCAACAGTAGCCCACCATTCCCAGGAACATTCTGATATCTCTCTGAGCTGTTGATGGATTCATTTACAGAATAGCCAAGATTCTCTCTTGCAACACCTTTCTTGCTTCTTTCTCAATTTGATGTCCTAGATACTGGGCTTCTTTCTTACAGAACTGCAACTTGGTTAGGGATACTTTATGTCCAGTCTCACTTAAGTGGTTCAAAAGAGCAATTGTGTCTTGTTTGCAAGCCTCCTGCGTATTTGACACTACCAACAGGTCGTCAATATATTGGACTAGGACTGAGTGATAGGGCACCACTAAGGATTCTAGATTATTCTTGAGTATCTGATTAAAGATGGATGGATTCTCTGTATACCCTTGTGGGACTCGGCACCATGCCAAAACATGGCTGCCAAAATGGAAAGCGAAAATGAACTGGCTGTCCTTGTGCAATGGTATGGAGAAAAAGGCTTGGCATAAATCAATGACAGAGAACCACTCGGCCTAACATGGTTTCTGAACCAAAACCACAGCTAGATTTGGTACCACATGGAACAGTAATTGAATGAACCTTTCACAGGTGCTGGACAATGGGGTACTTGCCATTGGGTTTCGCAAATCCATGATGGGCGAGTTTCATGGACTCCCCATAATCTCCTTCAAAATGCCTTGCTCAGTCGTAATCCCAGCAACAGTTTTAGGAGTAAAATTAAATTGCGGGATTCTCAGGTACTCAGCATTTGGGTTTACTGTAATGAAGACTGGTTCAACACCCTTGATAAGTCTAATGTGTTTACCTGAACCTTCCCAGACACCAGGTAACACTGTATCTCTCAATTCTGGGGGAAAATTGTCTTTTGTCAGCATAGGGAACTTTCCAATTCCAGATTTTTATCTGACCATTTTAAAGGCAACGTCCTCATCATGTGTTCGGATCTCGATGCCATTTGGGGTATAGTAAATGGAACAATTTAGCTTGCACTTCACTAGACATCTTGTCCAAGCAGATTTACAGGACTTGAATCTCACACCACAAAACGGTGATTGTCCTCAAATGGACTTAACTTGACAGGTACCGCTTCTGAAACTGGGCTAGTTATTTGTTTATTTGTGACTTCTACAACTTGGATTCTTTTTCCCGAGAGTGGTTGGGAACCTCTGCTGTTCGCACCGGAGGTAGAGTGGGTAGCATCAGTGTCAACAAAGAAGGAAACAGGATTTCCATTTACCTCATCCACATATGGACCACTCTGGTCTACCTCGAAGGTTGCGCCTGGTACGCAATCCTTCTCCCCTCTCAGGCCCAGTCATTGCTACAGGGATGAGCTAAGTTCATCATTGATCTTAATTAAGGAGTACTGTTGAGACGTACCCGGATTCAAAAAGGGATTAGTGTTTCATTGGGAATTTGATATGCATTGTATCTCTGAACATTGACATTTTGCTGTGGCATCAGGGCTTGTTGGACCACCATCACTTGAACCTGGGGCACATCGGGGTTTTGAATTCTCTGTCTCTGCACCTGTTGTGTCTGAACCATATTATATCCCTGTGTTTGCACACATTCATCATTCTGAACCTGATTTCCATTAACCATGTCGTAACCAGTCACAGACATGGCAGGGGTTAGTTTTTTTCAAAGTCTGCACATCAACTCCTGTGCTCAGAACATTGGGACAATAAGTCCTCCATCTTGCTGTTAGAACCTTTGCTGCTGAAATCCTTGCTATTAGAACCCATTACCCCCTTGCATCACCAGAGGTCCCTGCTGATACAATCCCTGCATGGGACCATTATTCCACAAACTGTATTCTGACCTCCTGTGCAGGTTTCATCTGAGCTATCATCAATTTTTCCTTCAGCTTCTTAAGTTTCATCTCAAATTCGTCACTGCAATACTTTGCCTATCGCAGAATTTCATTAATCGGCTTACTCTATGCAACAAATCAAATGACGTTGAATCATGGAACTAACTTTGAGCTTCAATCCATGCACAATGTTGTAAGGAAAAATGTGCCATATCCTTCGCCTCAGTAGTCTCTGTCCTTCTGAACTGTGTGAATGTCTGCAACAATCTCTCCTTGTAAGTATGTATTGACTCTTTAGATTCTTGGGTTGTTCTGTCAATCTTGACCCAATCAATATCTTTAGGAGAGATTTTTGATTCAGATATCTAATCACTTGGTTATGTTTCTTCATTCTCAATGCTGACTGCATATGTGTTTTAGTGGGTCTCTAATGAAGGGTTTTTAATGGCCAGGGAAAAATTGGCGCTCTGCTAGTTTACGCAAGTGTACATAGACAAAAAATTGTATGGTGCTGCTAGGTGATGGGATAAGCCCTATAACCCCTCAATTTTGTGTGGGAAGATCCCTCACAATTACAAATTTCTGCCAAAACCTAGGCACACCTAAGAGTAATCAAACAGTGTGTATATGACTACAAGATCTTAAATATGATAGAAATAATGATCCATATTCTTGTAGGTAGGGTGTTGCTTTGTCTTTATTTCACTTTTCATTGAGCCAAAACAGAAACCAGCCGATACACGTTTTGTCGCATGTGGAAATTAATTCTGTGACTTCCTCAGGGCAGTATAATGGAATAAGAGTCTCTGTAGTCGCTCAGCCTGTGATAATTCTAACCCGGCTGGGGTAAACAATTTCAGGAGTAGTAACTGTTTCGAAAAACGCTGCTCTGCCGGTGATAATATTCACCCGGCTGGCCCAAAACGTAGTCCTGAAGTGCTGGACAAAAACATCAAGTAACCATGGTAATGTTTTTTTCAGTGTTGGAGGTGCAGTGAGAGAAATCCGTATGCTGGTGCGATCATTTTTCAGTGTGAGATCTGAAGCGTGTGCGCTAGAGCTCCTCAAAGACGATCACTGTGTTCCGGGTATGGACCATACGGATTTCTCTCACGGCACCTCCAACGCTGAGAAAACCATTACCACAGTTACTTGACAGTAGGGAAGGTATTGGATTGTAAATCCAACACCAGTGCACCCCCTACAGCAAGTCGTTGAAACGACTTGCAATGTGATGGTTCGCTTTGTAGCAAAGTGGTCATTGTAACAACTGCGTTGTAAAGGAATGCGATGTCAGGTATGCGTTGTTATGGCTGTTTCCCTTCAGCCCTCATACAGTACAGAATCTGGTGACAGAGGTCATTCATCTGATCATGGATGCAGGCGATTCTGCAGCGCTACTGCTTTTGGATCTTAGCACTGCGTTCAGTACTGTGTGCCATAACACTATAACTGAGATGCTGTGGAACTGTGGGGTGGGCCTTAAAGCATTGAGCTGGATTGCTTAGTTTCTGCAAATCCGCACTTTCCAAGTGTCACAAAAAACCAATCAGTCAGAAGTTTTCCCATTAAAATAAGGAGTGCTGCAGGGCTCGTTGAGATCATCAAGCGTTATGGATTCAGCATCATTTCATACACGGATGACATGCAGCTTATCACCACGCTGTCATGTAATTCGGCCCTCGTGGTCTCTTCCTTGTGTCACTGTCTTACAGAGGTTGCTAGGTGGATGGACCTAAACTGTCTCTAACTCAAAGCTGGGAAGTCCGAGGTTGTGACCTTGGGCAATCAGGCAAATATCTGGTCCATCGCATGATGGCCTCAGTAATTGGGTCCAGCTACTGTTCCCAAATCCTACCCAGGAACCCTGGTGTGTGCTTTGATTATAGACTGTCATTTGAAAGTCAAGTCACTGCTGTGGCGGGTAAGTGTTCTAGATCGCTCAAAATGCTGAGTAAAATCATGTGCCTGTTGCCAGAATCGTCCAAAAAACAGTTATCCAAGCCTTGATTATATCAAGACTAGATTATTGCAATGTTTTGTATCTTGGCGTTACTCAGGAACGATTTAGGAGACTCGAGAGAATGCAGAACTCTGCAGCATGCCTATTACTCAATTTACAGAGGCATGCATCATTTGAGGCAACACTCAGGAAAGTACACTGGCTGCTGATAAAGCAGAGATTATTCTTTAAAGCTTTGTGTGTTACTGTCACAGAGCTTTTGCCAATAAAGGTCCGGGATGCCTTCAATCCCTAGTGAAATTGTATGTACCTTAAAGGAACTTAAGATCAGCTGGGGGGTGTTGGCAATTGTTCCTAAGATAAAAAGAGCACGCTCCGGAAGGCAGTTACTTGGTTCCTAGGCTGTGGAATGCTTTGCCCCTGTCACTCCGTCAGGTGCAATCAAAAACGATCAATCGAAAAAGACTCAAAACTTGTTTTTTTCAACCAGGATGCTCGAGAGTCTAAAAATGGTTTGGAGAGTGTGCAGAGTCCTGTTTCCAGCACTGGAACACCCTGTGTGAAGTAGCTACGCGCTTTAAAAATATATATAAAGGCACCTGGACATATAGCTTGCCACTTGCCTATGGCCTCCAGGTCCTGCTTGCTTCAGACTGATCTAGTGACACAACAGCTGCCCTGGTTTTCCCACTGGGGTTTTACCTACTGTGTTTTCCCACTCACTGTTCACCCCCCAACAGAATCCTTGCCCATCCCAGGACGGGCTTAATGCAGGGTGCAGCGCGACCGAGCAGTGGTTCACCAAAGGCAAGCCCATCTGCACCCGTCCATGCCTGGACCGCACCCAGTGCCACGACCCCTGGCACTCCCACCCCCCCAAAGGTACACCATTGTCGAGCTCTACATCCATGACCCAGACGTCGCAACTAACACTGCCACTGTGTTGAGCCAGATCCACAATAGGACCTCTCACCTTCACCTACTACCACTTCAGCTGCCACTGGACACACCCGCCCACCAACCAGCTCTACCCCAAACACCACCTGAACAAAAATATCAACTCACTTGTGCCCTTCTCAACACACGCCCACTATGCAAGTATTCTACTGAATTATGTGACCTCACTGCCACCCTCACACCGAACATCGTCTTCCTCAATGAGACCTAGCTCAACCCCACATCTGTCTCAGATATTGCCACCGTGATCCCTGATGGATATAAAATCCCTTACCAGGACCGCACCAACAAGCTGGTAGGAGGAACTGCCATCATCCACAAAGAGACTATACAGCGTGCCACCATCCCCATGGAACATCTCAACTTCAGGCTTCACATGGAAGATGCAAAAATCATCAGAGGCACCCTCGCATACTGACCATAAGGCCTGTGCTCCAGCTTCTGCAACACCAATGCAGACGTCATTGCACATCAGACTCCAAGGACTAAATCTTACTCAGTGACCTGAATTGCCACATCAACCCCAACAACAAAAACATCACACACCAACACTACAGTATTAGCAGCCTTGGATTGGCCCAGATCGTCCACAACCCTACACACACAACAGGACAACAGGACACACCTGGACTTTTACCTCCAGCAACCGCATCAAATAAAGCCATCTCACAGAACTCACATAGACCGATCACACCTTCATCCACTTTAGCATCTTCAGCCCCCGCACCGCCAACCCCAAGATGACCAATGACCCCCACCGGAGGTGGAACAACATCTCAGAGACCAGCTGGTTGAATGAGCTCAACACCTCCAACCCTGCTACTGCCACCAATCTCAAACAAGGAGTGAAAAAACTTCAACACCTGAATCACCAATTGCGCAGACACCATCGTCCCCATCAAGAGCAACATCCAGAGAAAATCCTCCAAAAAGGCAAGCTGGCACATGCAAGAACTCAAAATAGCAAAATGAGATGGCAAACATTTTGGAAGGGGATGGCGCTCTAGCAAGGACACCACTGCTAGGGCAGCTTTTAAGACCTTCCTCAACCTCCTCCACTGCCTGCTGAGGGCAACAAAGAAGTCAGCTCTTGCAGCACACATCGAAAGGAATTCTCCAACCTGACTGCCAGCTAAAACAACATCACACCCTCACAGGAGCTGTGCGACAACCTTGCTCACTTTTTCTATGACAAGATCACAACCATATACAGAATCTTCAAATCCCAACCCACACCCATGGACTTCCTCAACAGATATGCCACCACAGTAACCAGCACAAACTACACACTGACCACCTGGAACATCCTCTCCAACCAGGCCACCACCTCCTCCATGAAATCCATCCACTCTGGAGCTTCCACAGACCCATACCCACACCACATCTTTAACCTCGGAAACCAAAGGATTGACCAGGAACTCACCACCTACTCAACACCTCTATCACGGCTGCAACATTTCACAATGGCTGGAAACACACAGAAGTCAGACCACTACTCAAGAAACCCTCCGCCAACCCCAGCAAACTCAAAAACTACTGGCCAATCTCCCAGCTCCCATTCCCAGCAAAGGTACTGGAAAAGATCATTAACAACCAACTCATGACATGGCTGGAGCAGAACCAGCTACTAGATGCCTCCCAATCTGGCTTCTGCAGCAATCATAGTACCAAAACAGCCCTTATCACAGCTACCTACAACATCTGAACCCTCCTCAACCGAAGAGAAACAGTAGCTTTGCTTCTCCTTGACCTCTCTGCAGCCTTCAATGCCGAATCCCACCACACACTGATCAAAAGAGTCCACCACGTCGGCATCCAAGGAGAAGCACTCAGATGGATCATCTCAGTTTTCACCGGAAGAACCCAAAGGATCCACCTCCCATCTTTCACCTCTGAGCTCAAGGAGATCACCTGCTGTGATCCCCCAGGGCTCATCCTTCAGCCCCACACTCTTCAATGCATATATGACCCCGCTGGTCCACATCATCAAATCCCACGTTTCAACATAATTTCGTATGCAGAAGACACCCAACTCATCCTCTCACTCACCAACGACTCCACTATCACCAGAACCAACTGATGCATGACTAACATCTCCCACTGGATGAAGAACAACTGCCTGCAGCTGAATACAGACACAATGGAAGTACAGATCTTCGGCAACAGCAGCAACTCATCAGACCTAGGACTCTGGACCCACTCCCTCCGACCACACCAGAAACCACAGAATCATCATTGACAATGAGCTCACTATGAAATCACTGCTCAAGGCCATTTCCTCCGCCTGCTTCCGATCTCTGCTCATGCTATATAAGATCTTCAAGTGACTACCCCTACACATGAGACTCACTGTGAGCACAGGCCCTCATCACCAGCCGACTGGACTATGGCAACACCCTCCACGTAGGAATCACCACACACCTCCTACAAAAACTTCAGACCATGCAGAACACTGCAGCCAAGCTCATCTTCGGCCTTCACTGATGAACCCACATCACACCCCACCTCAGGCAACTCCAATAGCTCCCTGTACAGAAGCAATGCCAATTCAAACTGTTGATCCATGCACACAAGGCCCTACACAACCAAGGACCCGTCTACATTAACCACCACCTGAAATTACACCAACCATTGAGAAGACTACGCGATGCCTCTCTTTCACCTGCCCATGCACCCGCAGGTACTGAAGCAGAAGTGGAGGACACTCCTTCTCCCACATCACAACAAAGACTGGGAACAGCCTCCCCATGCACCTTCAGACTATCACCTCACTTTCTGAATTCCGAATGGCACTCAAGACTTGGCTGTTTAAATAAGCATTCGGAACCTACAAGCGCCTGTATTCTCCATCGGGTGATTAGCAGCGCTTTATAAATCCTAATAGAATGATGGATAATATTATTATTAGAATGAGGAAATTGCAATGCAGCATTTTTCTCAGTAGTGCCATGCCATTGTTCAAGCCAAATACATGTCTGGAAACCCTCTTCTACTGCCATAACACAACCTGGTGTACTTTCAGGTGGTGCCCCCTTTCGCTTTCTAACAGGCACAGTCATATCTCCCTTTCTCATGCTTTGTAATGCTTTAAAGAATTTCATATTCGATCAATAATATGCAATTTCCACAAATTACTTTCTGTTGAAACCAGGAACTTATTTTTGCACCCACAATTTTCAGTTCTGCGATGACAATCAATCCCAGAGCGGCTCTCTATGACTTATTCAACCAATATCAGCACTACTCTACACCAACCGACCTATACCAGCGCGGCACTCTGAGGTCATTCTCACTCCCTGCAGCAGCACACCCTCCTTTACAATTTCTCTCAAGCACGTCCTTTAAGCAATTCAGGCATCTCAATGCAAGCAATTTCAACAACTAACGTTGTCTGCTCCTCTAAAGACACAAAAGATTATTCATACACTTCAGTTTCAGTTTCATAAACTTTTTTTCGATTATCAATTGTATAATCATAAAAAGTACATACAATAGAAAAAGCTTTTCAGCGCATGAATGAGTTTAAAAATAAGTCGAGATATAAAGAGACATACTGAAAATAAAATTTGCAGTTTTGTGTGCTTCTAGTTAGTTTAGAACATTTTGACGTATTGTTAAGACTGCTATAAGAAAAGTCACTATAAGTTTAGCTTCATGTGGCGTGTTCAGAGACTGCAAAAAGAGAAACGCAGAATAGCATTGTCTATGGCCACTGGATCGGAGAAGTGGAATAATCCACGTTTTTCGTGGTAGTTTGTAATATTTGCAAAATAAAACAACGTGGATCGTTAACTGTTGGGAAATTCCATCACATGGACAGTTCATCAAATTGCGGGACCAATTTTGAGTTTCCGGAAATGAAACTAAACGGAGAAAGATGTTAAAACGAAGTCTTGTTAATAAAAAATGTTCGTGGTTTGATAAGAAATACGTCAAATAAGCTTGTATTCCTTTGCAGAATTGTTGTGCACAGATTTTTTCAATAGATGGTTTTAAGATCTCAGCTTGGTTCCGTAACTCCCTCAAGTGACCCAGACACATTGATTTTAATTGTTTCCTGGAAATATCTTCTATCGAAGCAGGATCTTCAAAGTAAGACTCATGGTCCAGGTCTTTGAAGAAGTTCCATATGTAGGTTAGCCAAGGAATTTTTCGCCAGTTTGTCAAGGCTAAACAGTCTGTAATAAGGGAGCGAGTTAAATGACATTCGGGGTTGGTCCATATTCGATGCCACAGTAAAATTGGCTGGCAGCGAATAGTGTCAACAATATCTTCCATACCAAGCTCACAATGTGAAGCTAGTATCGGGGAACTTTGAGGGAGAGCTAAAATTTATTTTATGAAGCCATTCTCCATTACTTGTAGCTGATCTATGCATCCATAACCCCAGACTCCAGCTCCATAGGTAGCCACGCTATGGCACTTTGCATAATATATGGTCAGGAGTTCGGGTGGCGCTGGTTTCCCCAGTTTCCTCGAGAAAGAAATCAATGCTGATGTTGCCCGACGGAAGTGAAGGTTTCTGGCGTTGATTGCCTTGCGCCAGTTCACCGCATCATCCACTAAGATTCCCAGGTAGGGGTAGACTGAGGTTTTTTCCAGTTTCATTTTATCGACCATTATCGGTTTAGGGTTTTTGACCCTAGACCAATGTGCATTGTGAAAGTTTTCTTTATGTTTATTTTGAGGCCGAGTGAGTCCATAAATGTGGCATATTTGTTAATTTGTATCTGGAGTTGGTTCAGGGTTCATGCTAAAATGACTGAATCATCAGCATATAGCAATGTGGGTATTGGACGGTGATTTATCTGGGGTAAGTCCTGGCTCCCTTCCAACATTGCCTGCTCAAGCCCGTTTGTATAAAGGTTGAACAGGAAGGGAGCCAGTACACATCCCTGTCTTACTCCCTTCATTATTTGAAATGGACGGGACAGCTCACCACTGGTACCAAATCTTACTCGCCCTACAGCATTAGAATAGAGTTCACGTAGGAAGGCTATTAATGGGGGGTCCACTCCAAGGTCACTAAGTATTTGCCAGAGTTTTGCATGTTGGACGCAGTCAAATGCCGCACTTAGGTCGACATAGACAAGGAAGATGTTACCTCCTTTGGCGCCAACATATTTCCCTGCCAGAAGGACAAGATTAAGGGCCTGTTCCACGGTCCCAAGCCCCTTCTGGAAGCCATATTGCAGGTCGGTTATGAAGTTGTTCTCCCGGGCCCAAGATTGTAAACGGTCCAGGAGTACTCGACCCACGATCTTACCCATGGAGTCCAGGAGGGAGATTGGTCTGTAGCAAGCAGGGTCGTTGCGGTCGCCTTTTTTAAAGATGGGTAAAAGGATTGATGTCGACCATGACTGGAAAAGCCCGACCGAGGTTACAGCTGGCATAACCCGGGTGATTAGCTGTGACCAAAAGTCTACATTGTGGAGAAAGATGTCCATTGGAACTCCGTCGGGGCCAGAAGCCTTGCCAGATTTGGATGCCCTGATTGCTTTAATAACTTCGCTGAGGTGGAAATGAATATTTATCGGGTAGATGTTGTTTCCCACTGAATGGACCTCGTTTGTTGCTGAACCGTTATCTACTGCAAAGTCCGGAGGTGGGCCAAAGATTTTTGAGAAGTGGGTGACCCAATCTTCTTCGGTTACTGCCACATCTAGGTGTTGGGTTTCCGTGCTATTGCCCAAGAAAGGAGATCTTATGACTTGCCAGAATGAGGTGCTGTCCTTTCTTTGGGTGCTGTCGTGTAGTTGTGACCATAGTTCTTGTTTGATTTGTTTTTTACGATCCCATCTGGCAGAATTATATGCTTTTCTTAAGTTGGAAATTTCCTGGGAGTCTCTCATGGGTCTATGTAAGGCTTCTTTAAGGGTTGAATGTGCCTTCCGACAAGCGGTGTCAAACCATCTCGTGGTAGGGGACTTGTTGTTCTTTTTTAGCTTGACAAATAGTTCATTCCTTATTGTTTCTTGGATGCTTTGGAAACTACTAACGGTTATTTGAGGTGACGTCTCCAAGGACATGCATTCAGATATCCAGTGTTTGGGTTTTTCAAGGACCCTCTGCATTGTCTCTTCTGGGTCGATTTTAGCCCATTTAACCGTGTAGCCATTCAGTTTATTCATGGTGAGTGATTGCTGGTTAAGAAGGCTCGGCTTTGCAGAGTGGCCGTTTACCAGTTTGATGATGATTCTTATACTGAGTGGATAGTGGTCACTCGTTGCGTTAGACCCAGTTTCAAAGTTTGCTAATTGCCCTTTAAGTGAATGGGAGGCTATTATGTAGTCTATGGTTGTTGAGTAGCCTCTTCCATGGAAGGTTGTTAGAAAATCCTGCTGCGGGTCTACCAATTCGTTCACAAAATCCAAATCTAAAGAAAATATAATGTCATTCAATTTACTTCCACATGCCGAGTGCACAGAGTGGGGTATGGGGATGCCAAGTTCGTTTTGCAGTCCACTAGTTTCTCTTTTGTGGTTTGGGCACAAAGGGAGATTGAAATCGCCACCTCAGATTAAATGAGTTGTAGTTTTGTTGTTATCATTTTGCAATGAAGTTAGGAATGTAGCAATCTCTACTAAATTTGACCAACAATCCGAGGTGCCAGAGTTGTTATAATAATTGGTGAAAACATAATTATTACCATTAGTGGTGATTATCTGCATAATTTGGTATGTTGGAGACTCCTTTAACAGTTTTGATCTAAAGGGAAGAGTATTGGCGACATAGATCATGAGCCCCCCCTTTGGTCTGCCCATATTTCCCTGCACTGCTGGGGTGAAAAAAGTTTTATATCCCATAAGGTGTATTGGGGTTGTACACCATGTTTCTTGAAGGCAGAGTATCTGGTGTTCCCTGGCTGTGTCAAGCCATAGCTCTGATGTTATTTTTGAGGACAGACCTGCGACGTTCCAATATGCAATGGAAAGACTCAGATTAGTAGGTTCAGGGGATGCGTGAAGGAGAGGTATTTCCATCGGGGTACTCATGGTCGAAGTGTCTATTGGGTATTCTATCTGGGTCTGAGAGGGGTTGATGGGATCTCTAGAAGTTTTTGGTTGGTGGGAGTATGAGTCGGGTCCAGTCCCAGGGGGGGTCAGTGGATATGATATGGATAACATTAGTAGGATTGCAGGAGACATCAGTAGTAGTCCCTGACTTTTGATTTACACACAAAAGAAAATTCAGAATTATTCCAACATTCACTTCAAGTGAAACCTCTACCAGCTGTATCTCACTTGGATTGATAGTTACTCTGTGTGCACTGAAATCAACTATCTCAACCACGACTCACAACCACAAAAAGATAAGTTCCCTATCAATAATACTGTCGATGATGTCTTATGATGAGCACCACAACACAGCAGACGACGACACTGAGTGTCATTTACACTGAGACTTCCCACGTAGGTATAGATCCCGTGATCTTAGGCCTCAACTGACCCAACAACCACTTCAACTTCTCTGCATCAAGAACAATATTCACACATCAACTTAAATCAGCCGGTATTACACCATACAGCCATTTTAAAATACTACAATCTAAGGAAAAGCAATAGCAATACCAATGCTCAACCCTATTGATACACACCTATGCTGCTTCAAGTTCTTTCCAAACTGCTAGAACTCCACCAATTCTTTGAACAAACCATGGGCTTTTGGGGTTTGGGCTGGGCTTGGACAATTTCTAGATAGGATACCCTAACTCCCTCATGTCAGTGGAAAAACATCCGATGTGCTTCCAGATTTGATTCCGCTTTTTCTGGGCGCACTTGCTTACTATTGGTCCTCCGTTGGACTTTTTTGTCCTTCTTAGAGGTAACAGGAGTTAGTATTAACAGTCAATCAAATTTCAGTTAACAGTGCAACCCATTTGGCTACACAATGAGGACCAGGAATCAGTAGTGCGGTTTAAAAAGGTTTATTACAAGTTAATAATCAAATAAAAAAAACTACTCTCAGTACCATGCTATATAGATACAATATGATGACAGGGATCCCCAGACGGCGAAAGAAATCGAAACAAATTCATATCAAGCAAACAAGTAGCTCTGTGATGGCTATACAGAACAACATCATCCAAATCTGATGCTCAGAGAATAATCTACGGTTCTCTTTCCTCTACATTAGTAATCTAAAATTCAGTGCATGGTTACGGGAAAAATGGTTCTAGCAATCAAGGAAACTTCATAAAGGAAGTCAGGTCAGGCCCAAAATAAAACAAATAGAAAGCATTAGCATTGCAAAAGCTCGGTCAAGAGCCTTCAATGGGACAAGTATAAGTGTCAGCCCAAGCCACATGTAAGCAAAAATCAGGAAAAGAATTGGGGCATAAGACCTCGCAAAGTCCATTAATCTAGCAATGTCTCAAGGAAGGAAGGAATCAAGGAAAGGTGTCTGCATGAATCTGATCAGAGTTAGGACAGAGTTGAAAAGGGATCTGCAAGGAACCTGAACAAAGTCCTTCGGGAACGGTGTATTATAAAGCTTAAAGTCCATTTGGGCGACACTCCCTTAATCATACCATTGGAAGCCACAAATCATCACATTACAGACTGCAACAATTCCAGTTTGTCCCACACTGGACATGAGAACAACATCTTTCCCTCAAACACATGTAGGTTGCAACTTTTGTACAATAGTTCACTCAGTTCAATGGCAGGAATCTGATCAGCATCTACAAGGAAACTGAATAAAGTCTAAGGGGAAAGGTATATTATAATGTTTAAAGCCCATTAGGGCGACACCCCCTCAATCACACCATCAGGGTTCCATTGAAATCCATAAATCATCACGTTGCAAACTGCAACAATTCCAGTTTGTCCCACACTGGACATGGAAATAACATCTTTCCTTCAAACACATGTAGGTTGCAACTTTTGGGCAATAGTTCATTCAGTTAGCGCTCTGTTTCTCCATGCACCTTTCATCAAGGTTCCTTTCTCATGCTCCTGTTCCCCCTATCTTTAGTACAGTAATGTATTTATTCGAAAATAACAATGCATGTGAATACCTGCAAGAAATGTCTAGTTAGAAAAATGAAATCGGCTTTATGCAGCATGGTGAAATACAGGCCTTCTCATGCTATGTTTAGCATTCACTTCAACGGTACACATTTAATATGCATGTGCACATTTAAGCACCATGAATATACATTTCTAATGTATTCAGTTTGATACTACATGCATTATACAATAAATCCTCATAATACTTAATGATGACTATGATTGAAAACTACCTTTAAATCAAATATATCGAATATTAATGCACACATTACATAAATTGATTGTCATTTTTAGCAAGATTAAATTCTATATATGTAAGAAAGTGTTTAAACACAGTCTCATTTTGTTACATGTTATTCACAGGAAGAAGCTCACACATTTAGAAAGTCTAATTTCATCTCTATGGTGAACATATTTCTACTAAATGTGGATGATTCTTTATTAATCACATTTAATTAAAGTAAACATTTGTGTAAGTCATGTCTCTAATCCTACAGTAAAGGCACTCTTTAAAAAATGTCAAGTTCAATACTTCAATTTAATTCATAAACTTTATTCGGTTGAAAGGAAATACAACAATAAAAGTGCATAGGTAAAACTCATACAAATATATCAATAAAAGCAATAAAAACCCCGGTCACAGCATCTTAAACTCCAAATCATATAGTACATAAAACACAGTAAGGTATACACTCCCTTTTCCATTACAATGTATAGCATATAAAAATATACAATCAATCATCTCCTAAAATTCATATATGCAATTAATCTGTTGCATTAAACAGCAATCAGTAATTTAGGTAAACCTAAAAGAAATAAAATAAATCTGATTAAAATGGTATAACTAGATAGTTATCAGTTCCCTAGCCGTTGCAATATGCTTCTCTTATTCTAATATCATCCAATATAAAGAGTGCAACATTGTAACACATAAAGGGGTCACCTAGTGTTACCAAGTATTTCATTGCAGTTTTATGAGATCTAATATTTTGGGTAAGAAACATGGGTTTCAAATACAGAGACCTAATATTCTGGTACAGTTTGCAGAACAATAAACGGTGCATAGTGCTTTGTTTGTTCTGTCCATCACAAGAACAACAGTATATATCAGAGGGGCAGGAACTCATATGGGGGAAGGCAACAATGTGATGAACAATACCACATCTCAGCCTTGTCAGAACAAATCAGATCTGCATATTAGTTACAAATAACAGGTAATTGTTCTACCCCCTCCTCCTTATCCAAGGACTTATTGAATATTACTGACGATTTGTTCTCATCATCTGACTCACTTTTGTCCAACCTAGTTTGGAAAAATATATTTTTAATCTTGTTCTTGGATAGTGATGTAAACCGGGTGGGTCGGACAAAATTGACAGATTGAACAATTTACCAAGGTCAGAGTTAATGTAGGATAGCCAAGGTATATTTAAGGCCTTGTCCAAAGCTACACAGCCAGGAATAATAGTGCGAGTAAAGCTGGTCTCTTCCTTAGCCCTGATTGATATCCATAATATCAAGGTCTCACCAAAAGGTGATCTTCTAAAAAACTTCAAGCCACCCTCATAAGGGTATTTGATGCACAAAGTGGCAGACATTAAAGCTGTTTAAGGAATTTATTTTCCTCAATTTGTAGGGTATAGCTGTTAGCATGGCCCCAAAGGCCAGCGCCATACATAGCAGTAGTCACACCCTTGAATTTATATATAGCTACCATTTCCCTAATTTGTCGGCTACCCAGTTTAGAAGTAAACTTGAAAATTCCCAGGTAGACGCTACTCATTTTGGCTCTAGTGTTTAGTAGGTGCTGTGACCATGAGCCATTGGCCACAAATAGAATCCGCAAATAGCAAAAAGAATGCACTGAGACTATTGGGGTGTTATCAATAAAAAAAAAAGTTCTGCATGGTTTCCACTTTTGTCCACAGACCATGGTGAATGTTTTGGTTTTATTAATGACCATTTTTTGAAAGCCACATATCTGCCAAAAGCATTCATCAATCTCTGCTGGCCCACTGGTGTTCTAGCTAGGAGTACTGCATCATCTGTATAGAGCAGCACTGGTATTGAGCACCCAGCAGCCTTAGGGGCATCAGCCTGCAGAGCCTTAGATGGCTTTTCACCCCGCTAATAAAATTTGAAAACCACAGTGGTGCCAATACCCAGCCCTGGCGAATACCACGTCCTACTTTAAAGTTTGGCATGCATTCCCCTTGAGGACCGAAGCAAACTTGACTGGATAGTTTCTCATAAAGATGTGGGAGAAACCGCACAATTTATCTTGGTGCACCTATCGAGATCAGTGTAGCTCATAATAAATTATGATCTACTAAATCAAAAGAACTATTCAAGTCTGCAAAGCATATTTATAAAATACCCAATTTATCCCTGATGTCTTTTCCAATTAGGAGCTCAAGATTAATACATTGTTCTACGGTCCCCAACTGTTTCCTAAAACCAAACAGAACCGGAGTAAGAATCGATTGTTCAGATGCCTATTCCTCTAGCATAAACAGTAAGACTCTACTCATTACCTTCATCAAGGAGTCTAAGAGAGAAATTGGGCGATAGCTTTTGGGTTTTGCTCTGTCCCCCTTTTCAGGTCTCGCCTGAGCCAGCGCATGCGCTGTCTGCGAGACATTTAGTATTGGGGTTTTGAAAGTGCTACCAGACCTCGCTGGCCTCAAGCTTGCGGTTATGTGCGTGTTCACGCACACAGCCGCCATCTGCCTCCCTTCCAGTGTGGCAACTGCTGCACGTGCACCACTCGAGTGCTTACCACAGAGCGCGTCCTCGCGATCACTTTGGCTTTCACCGCGATCACTTTTGCTTTCATGCCCGCGCGGCCGTTACTTTTACGGCCGTGCGGCCAATGCGTGTTTTTTTATTTTAACAGCAATGCCGCTTGCTCCTCATTGCCATCCGCCCCAAATGCCACACTAAACGTTCAGCATTTACAACAATAGGAGCGCCAAGCTTTAGGTGTCACGGCGCCCGCCTTTCCATTCTGCTGACTGCTCCTCATTGCTTTCCCATCCGTTGGCGCTGCGCAAAACTTTCTGCACTCACTGACTCCGTCCCCAAGGCAGTAAGAGTCAGAGTGGCAATACTTTTTTCTTGAAAGTACGTCTCCTTCTGATTAGGAATTACCATAGTATAATTATTAAGAAACATTCCGCTTCGGCCACTCCACCTCAGTAAACATTAGTTCGGAGATGGCAGCCCTGTTAAGTGAGTCTAGGCGCGGCCTGCACACATGTGTTCTCTCTATGTCCACACAATAGTCACTTGTATGAAGCAGACCATGTGTGGGCGGTGTTAACTAAGAGGCGTCAGGCGTCTCAGAGGTCACTGTTGGTTTTGCTGTGGGATTCAAGAAGCTAGTACTGACAGGCACTGTTGCCGTGGAACTCGGATAGGTACAGTTTAAAGATATTTCATTCAAACAGTCCGCTCTTTATTTTCAGAGGACAACACCAATGGAAAATGAAACTACATCCCACTAGCCCAGCATGCTTAGTCTTAAAAAAGAAAGAAAAAATCTTCGTATCATTCGTGTTGTGGGAGGGGCAAAAGGGAGTTTTTCAGTTATATTTTCAAACCGGAGTTTAGGCTGTTTTGTAAGCACTTTCGTACCTCAGCAGTAATTTGTTATTCCTTAAATAGTGTAATCTTAGCTCCTGTAAAAGCACCAAGGGATCTTTCAGTTCGTGTTGGGCGCTATAAAAATGACCTGTTATACTATAGCTTTTGTTGTCGTTGCTAATATCCGCAATTCCAGTGTGTTTTAAGAAGATTACATATGCAGTGAGTGGACTGTTGCTGATTCCGAGCCAGGGGCTCATTGGGGTCATGTCCTGTGCTGTAAGTAGCAGAGTTGCAGTTCCTTCTTTTTTCAAAGCCCTACTGCTCCGACACTGGAATTTCTTTGTCTGACCAGGGGCTTTGCCGCTTCCCCCGCTTGCGCAAACCCCATGGGTCTGGGATATTCCTCACAGGAAAGGACATATCTTATTTTAGAACACCGCCTCCAATGGAAACTTTTTCAGGTGCATGTTAGACCTGGCACCTTGGCGTGAGTCTCCCTTCCACTTTTTGCAGTTGTGCCTCGGATATTTTGCTGGTGTTAGCTGCTCAGGGCACTGCGCCATGGCCCATCCATGCCGCAGTGCAAGTGCTCCCAATGAATAGTGTACATGTAATTGATTTTCATGATTGGCTCATTTGATTTACTGTCAGTCCCCAGTAAAGTGCACCAGGAGTGCCAGGGCTTGTAAATACAAATACTGCCAGTGGGCCTGCAGCGCTGGTTGCGCCACCCACAGAAGCAGCCTTTTAAAATATGCCTAAGTTCTGCCATTGCAGAACCTGCATGCAGTCTGGTACTGTCATGCTGGCTGGGCAAGTGCACACACTTGCCAGCCTCTAAACCTTCCCTTTACTTCATGTGAGTCAACCCTATGGTAGGCCCTAGGGCAGGGTGCAGTGTAAGCATAAGGTAGGACATGCCATGATGTGTGTGGCATGTCCTAATAGTGAATTACAGCCATTTTCGTTTTTCAGTATTGTAAGGCTACCTACTCTCCACAGGCCAGAATGGGCTGCTGGAAATATTACACTCTAAATTCCCAGCAGACTCAGAGAAAATGGTAGAAAGTCAAGTTTAGTATGCCTGAACTCAGAATAATAAAATACTTATTTAGTAAAGTTTATTTTAATATCCGGTGTTTGCAAATGCTACTTTTAGAAAGTTAGCATTTGCTTGCCTAACCATTTCAGCCCGCCTCTGCCAGGATGTGTATCTGCTGTCTGGGTTGTGTGAGTGACAGGTGGTGAATGGAGGGATTACACCAGAGTGGGTGGTGGGAGTGCCCCCTGACTCTGAATAGGGCTGTGCTCTGCCACCACAATGCTGGCTCCACCTCCTGGGGAGCGACTGATGACTCTGCCCGACACCTGGCACAGGAAGAGGGAGGACTGTCAACAGATTGCTCCTGACTGTACTTTTCATTTCAATGCTGACTCCACCTCCTGCGGAGCGTCTGCTGTCACTGCCCCTCACACTGAAAGGAGAAGCCAGGAACAGCGAAACAGAGTGCTCCAAAACTGAAATGGACTATGCAAAGGCCCCCCTGCTGAAAGAACAAAAGGAACTGACTATAAATGTAGGAGCCCAGCTCCTAACAAATCAGATCCTGCTTGTGAACCAAGACGACCCCTCTGCCTGAGTAGAAGGAACCAAGGAACCTGAAAGAGAGGGACTGTCCTTATCCTGCACTACTTGCCTGCAGTGGGAACCTTGCTGCCAAAGGAGAGGGAGAAACCCCTTTACAAAGACTTTGCTTTTATCTCTACCAAACTTGTGCTCAAAGCTGAGCTCCAAGGGCCTGGGAGTGAGCTGGCCCCCTGAACAGAGTCCCAGGACTAGTGGACTCTAAACAACCTGGAGAAGAACTGCTGAGGGTGCTGCCTTCCCCGCAGCACTGAGAGAGAAAACTGTGTGCGCCTCGTGATAAGTGCTGCGCACTCTGAGAACCCTGTGCCTTGCTGTTTTGCCGAGCAACCCGACTTCTATGAACTTCCCCGAGCCGTAGCTCGCAATGTGTGGACCTGCCTGGCCCCAGCAACGCGACTTCTTGTATCCCCCCGAGCCGTAGCTCGCAACGTGTGGACCTGCCTGGCCCCAGCAACGCGACTTCGGCGCAGCCCTTCGAGCTGTAGCTCGCAACGTGTGGACCTGCCTGGCCCCAGCAACACGACTTCTGTTATCCCCTCGAGCCGTAGCTCACAACGTGTTGCCCGGCCTGGCTCCAGCAACGCGACTTCGGCGCAGTCCTTCGAGCCGTAGCTGGCAACGTCTGGCCCGGACTCTGCTTGTGCCTTTGTTCTCCTCTCAGTTCTCATCGTACTGCTCGATGCGCCCTCTGCTGCTTATTTCCCCGGCTGTGGCACGTTGAGTGGGTGAGTACACCTCGAACTGATCAAGCGTACTGCCGCCCCGCACCGAGCCTCCAGTGTCCCCTATCCAGGTGCGACACGAACGCCGCAACAAAGTATCTACCAGCCCCGAGCAACGCTCCATTGCAGCAACGCTCCCTAGAGCCTCCAAGCCTTGGCCTGCAACGCCCCGAGGAGAGCACCGCTGTGTGACCCACTAGACACAGCAACGCACCGTCCGTGCCGGACTTCCCTTTAAGAGAAGGTATTGTGTCCGCCCCGTACGCCGCATCTAACGTGCCCCAGATCGGATCGTCCCCTGGGTGCCCCCCCCCTGCCAGACGGAGTTAGAGCGTACACCGCGCACAGCCTCTGAAACCAAGCATATTAAGAACTCTGTCTGCTTATTTAAGTTGTGGGCTTATTTAAAGAAACGTCATCTGGTCTTGTATTAAGTCTTCTAAAGTATATATAAAGCATACCTATATTTTGTATACAAAACTGGTGTGGTGTCCATTTGTGGGGCTGTCACCAAGTTACTGTGTATAATTGCAAGTGCTTAACCAATAGTACTCCAAGATTAGCCTTGTCTGCTCGCGCCACGCATCCTTGAGGGTGAGCAGGGGTTACTTTCTGGAGTGAGTCCTTTTGCCCTGACTAGAGGAGACGGTCCCTGCTTGCCACAAGTTCTTACCTGTGCCAACCAGAGACCCCCAAATCTAACAGTGCAGTAATCAGAAACGCTTGCACATGCATGGGACTGGCACACCGATGCTCAAGTATGTCGGCTATTTTAGGCTCACACCGCTCAAACGTGGAACCTAAAGCTAGAAAAATCCATGCAGGTCTGCACTCGAACAGTAAAAACACAGCAGAGGGGACCTGTCATGTTATGAAAAGTGAAGGATGTGTCCCAGCTCATCAAACGTCTTCTCTGCTATCCTATAATAAATATGTTTACAGGTACGTATGACTCCTAGGCGCAGAAAGGGGCAGCTTGCAATCTGATTTGTCCCAATACAATAATAAAACCAATAGTTTGCATTTTCGTACAGATTAAAGGGTTTCTCAAGCGTCACAAGCGCACGCAGGAAAGGAGCAATATGTCAGCAGCAGTTCAAGGGTTCCTCTCACAAAACAAATGGTACTGCAAAGACAGTAGCACACGCACCAATAAATGTGCCCACACACGCTCACAAACACGTGCACACATACACACAAGTGCGCGTGCACACGCACAGTTACCCTCATCTACACACTTCCCCATACAGAATGTACATAAACAAGCATTAACAAGCATTGGCATAGCCAATAGGTCTCACTTTTGGGACCTTTTAAGTGTTTATCCATGAAACAGTTGATGTTGTTGCACTAAGGGTAGTGTGCTGCATAACTAAATACTTATAAGGTCCCGAAAGCGAGACCTATTGGCTATGCCAATGCTTGTTATATATTGGTATGATAATAGATGTCTCCCAGGAAGATGGATTACTGCCCGTTGATGCTACATTAAAAACCCTAGTCAGGATAGGTCCCTAAAGGTTGGGGGCAGATTTCAATACATCAACTGGCATTCCATCTGGTCCAGGAGCCAGCCCCCTGCGCTGGCTTGTATGGCCAGCATGACTTCTTCAAGGGTAAATTCAAGCTTCGCAGCCCCCCAGTCACCTTCCAGCCTCCATGAATGCCTGGTACACCATTTGGCCTACTTGCGTTGATGTTATTTACTATAGTGAATGAATTACGCCACTTACCCCAAAAATAGAGTGGCCAAATCGGGTTATGGCCACTTAGAGCCGCCATTACTGTAATGGGTGTGCTGCACAAAGCCTTTGCTGATGCAGATATCTGATAGACATCTAGTTGCAGATTCCTTAACTTAGAATATCCCCAGGCATCAGACTGGATCCAGAAAACTTTTTGTAGCAGCACTGAGGGTGGTGCCGCACGGTTCCGCCCTGACGTCCACGGACGTGACGTCAGAGCAGCCATATATGCCCCTCCCAGCGTGCTGACATCAGTTTTTCTTCTTTTCCGCGTCCCAACGCGGATCCTGGAAAACCAGCAGTTCCTTGGCCTGTTTTTCAGGCCTTCTCGTTGCCTTAGGTGTCATGGAATAGTGTGCGATGCCTTCGGGCTTTAAGGCGTGTGAGACCTGTGCGCGCCGGATGTCTGCCACGGACCCGCACGCCATCTGTATGTGGTGCCTGGGGGTGCACCATGACTCCAAATAGTGAGACGCCTGTCAACAAATGAACCCAAGTCCTTGAAGGAGTGTCGTGTGAAATTGCTGGCCACACTGCTGTCTGGCCCGGCACCTTCGCGCCGCCATTCTCCCTCTTGGGATCGGGCCCGTTCCCGAGGTAGTTCCTGCGGACGTCGTTCAGTGGCGGGTAAGCACAAGCGTAAGTCCCGGAGATCTTCCTCCCCTACGTGTGACGCTGGGGTCCGTTCCTCTCCTTGCCAGGCACGGGCATCTGGCAGTCGTCTCCTCAATACCCTACCTTTCTGGGAGTTGGAGCGACGCAGGCCCAAATGAAGGCTTATTCAAAAGCACTCCACTCTTTCTTTGGGCCACCCCCTCTCCCTGGTGTGCCTTCGGGTCCCACAGAGGTGGAAGGCACTCATGTTAGGTCCTCGCCGGCGGATTTGTCCTCGGTGCTGGCTGTTTGCGTCTGACACTGACGGGACGCTGCCCTGAGGGCCATCCCAGTCACCTGTCAAGCCCACCCGTCCAGTCACCTCATAGCCCTGCGCGGCTTCCTGCGCTGACCTCTGAGGCAGCGTCGGGCTCGAAGCCCTGTCTACGTATTTCCTCTCTGCATATTGTAGTGGGATCGCCGTCGGACGGCGCCCAGGCCGAGTCCCCTCTGGAGGATTTCGATACAACTCAGCCTCGGAGTCGTAAAACACTGGTGCCGGGGTCTACACCTCCTCTTTTGCATGAGGTTAATGTTCCCCTGGATTCCTTGGATGTTGATACGACTCCACCTACGCTTCCTCTTTTGCAAGGCTGACGTTCCTCTGGACTCCCTGGGTCTGAGGTCGTTTTGGTGCCCCATGGTCCAGGTACCTAGTGTTGCATGGCCTTCGGACCAGCCTCAGGCTCCTCCACTTCTACGGTAATCAGACATAATATCGAAAATGTAATATCGATAAGACATAATATCGAAGATTTATTATCGTAGGTAGATAATATCGAAAAAAAGAAAAAAAGAAATATCGAATACAAAAATATTGTAATAAGTATGTCTAATAATATATCGAAAGTAAGTATATCGTGAGATAAAATATTGACTATACAAAATAACGTATAATAGTAAAAAAAAAATGTTTTTGTAGATTGGAGTGTGAATAGTACATTATATTTAGTTATTGTCCAGCAGATATTTCATTTTAATGTAGACTGGAGTGGGAATAGTAAATTATATTTAATTAGTGTCCAGCACCTACTTCAATTTAATGTAGACAGGAGTGGGAATAATAAATTATATTTAATTAGTGTCCAGCACCTACTTCAATTTCATGTGGACTGGAGTAGGAATAGTAAATTATAATTAAATAGTGTCCAGCACCTACTTCAATTTAATGTAGATTGGAGTTGGAATAGTACATTTTATATAATTAGTGTCCAGCACCTACTTCAATTCAATGTAGACTGGAGTAGGAATATTAAATTATATTTAATTAGTGTCCAACACCTACTTTAATTTAATATAGACTGGAGTGGGAATATAAAATTATATTTAATTAGTGTCCAGCACCTATTTCAATTTAATGTGGACTGGAGTGGGAATAGTAAATTATAATTAATTAGTGTCCAGCACCTACTTTAACTTAATGTAGAACGGAGTGGGAATAGTAAATTATATTTAATTAGTGTCCAGCACCTACTTTAATTTAATGTAGACTGGAGTGGGAATATTAAATTATATTTAATTAGTGTTCAGCACCTACTTCTATTTAATGTACACTGGAGTGGGAATATTAAATTATATTTAATTAGTGTCCAGCACCTACTTCAATGTAATGTAGATTGGAGTTGGAATAGTGAATTATATTTAGTGTCCAGCACCTACTTCAATTCAATGTAGACTGGAGTGGGAATAGTAAATTATATTTAATTAGTGTCCAGCACCTGCTATTATTTAATGTAGACTGGAGTGGGAATATTAAATTATATTTAATTAGTGTCCAGCACCTACTTCAATTTAATGTAGATTGGAGTGGGAATATTAAATTATATTTAATTAGTGTCCAGCACCTACTTCACTTTAATGTGGACTGGATTGGGAATAGTAAATTATATTTAATTAGTGTCCAGCACCTACTTCAATTTAATGTAGACAGGAGTGGGAATAGTGAATTATATTTAATTAATGTCCAGCACCTACTTCAATTTCATGTGGACTGGAGTAGGAATAGTAAATTATAATTAAATAGTGTCCAGCACCTACTTCAATTTAATGTAGACTGGAGTGGGAAGAGTAAATTATATTTAATTAGTGTCCAGCACCTACTTCAATTTAATGTAGACTGGAGTTGGAATAGTAAGTAATATTTAATTACTGTCCAGCACATACTATAATTTAATGTAGACTGGAGTGGGAATAGTAATTTATATTTAAATAGTGTCCAGCACCTACTTCAATTTAATGTAGATTGGAGTTGGAATAGTTCATTATATTTAATTAGTGTCCAGCACCTAATTCTATTTTGCCAATAATAGATTTGTGAGATTATAGTAGTAAAAACACAGAAAATTATAAACATATTTTCAACAACAAAAATTTATTAGGTATGGTATATTTAGCAGAGATAATATTTAAAATAATATTTATTTAACATTTATGAAACATGTATATTTGTCCAAAGAATTTTAATACAAAATTACAATAATTTTTACAGAAGAAGTAAAAATAATATGCTTATATGTAATATGTAATATCATTTATTTATAATATTACATATGTTGTTAGTCAATAAAATATAACAATTAATAATAATATTTTAAATATTGTTAATACTTTTTTAAACAATACATATTTTTACAAAAGTTGTTCAGATATAGGGATTTTTTTAACAGAAATAGTATATTACAACATTGTGTAACATTTTTAAACATTTCTCATAATTTTTAAATAAATTTTATTTAATGCATAATATTTATTTGTACAGTTTTAAAACATATTTCAAAATGATTTAATACTAGCAAGAAAAAAACATTTTATAAAAAATAGTAGCTATTTTGTAATTATTGTAGGTGATTTTACACAGATTTTATAAAATATTTCTTACATTGGACTATTTTGTTACTTTTGGGTTCTTTATTTTGTAACCGGGTTAGGTCGTTTTGTGTCATTTGGATGAAGAGCAGCTCGCGGTTGGGAGAGACTTCACGTCGCTTAAGGTAAGGTTTGTTTTATATGTTTTATGTGTATTTTAATGTAGTTTTGAGAGTAGTCTGCTGCTATTTACTGTTAGATGTGAGTGAGTTGTATTTTAGATATTGAGAACGATTATTTACGTCTGGTAGCTACACGTACTTTTACCTTGTTTTAGGCTTGTTTAGAGAATTACTATATCTATGTTTTCAGTTTATGTAGTAGGAGTATAATGTTATTACTAATGTTAGTAGTTGCTTATGTGTTGTTTAATGTGGGTGGGAATGTGTGTTTTATATGTTTCTGTTATAGGTGTTCGCCATATCGGAAGTTGCATTTTTTTTTGTTTAAGGAAGTGTTTGTTGGTTTTATTAACCAATGGATTTCAAACACTTCTTAAAAGTTTTCGGTTTTCCTGGAGCGTTTCTTCAATTTTTAACTATTTTTCGGGATTTTTATGGTTATTCGACGGATCTTCACTTGATGGATTGTCTATTTTTGGTACAGTTGTATTTTTGCATTTTATTTTGGGTTAACTTTTCACTAACTGGATTATTTTGGTGGAGAAGGACGTTATTGGATTTGCAACATGATTGGTAAATTATTTATTTCTTATATTTTGTGGGTGGGTAATGTAATTATTAATCTTGCATTGTTTTATATTTCTTAATTTTAAGTAATGTGTGCATATACATGTGATTAATTATTATATATATTGCATACATAAAAGAGTTTCAAAAATCAAGAATCTATTTCTATTCTGAATATTTCGGTTACATTTTTAGGGACTGGTTTGGTGTTCAGATTTATTCAGAGTAGGGTTTTGGCAATTATGTTCAAGTATTCAATGCCTTTTGTACTAGGATATCATTTCACTTGCTCTTCTAGGTATTTGTGCATTTTCTTATTTTGTTTTGATGTTTTAGGGACTAGTTCAGTTATGGATTGCTCCATTCTGAATTCCTGGTAGCTTTGTTCTTTTTGTAGGCACTTAATAAAATGTTCTAAACTTAGTTTTGTTCTGCCAGTTGATTGTATAAAGGCATTGTGCCAACCTTCATCTGCGTTGTTAGTTTTAGATTCACCATTTAAGGTGCTTCTGTAAACGTTCCACCAGGGTATTAGGAATTTAGGGTTTCTTCTGTGGCCAGATCTATGGAGTCTGCCTACCCAGGTGTCTTCAAAGTAGTCCAAAAATGGACTCAACTTGGCTTCATTTTGTTTATAGAAGGTGCTGTCTATTAGAATGTTGTAGTGTTCTGCTACGTTTGTTTCCGGAACATAAGCCAGTGCTATGAGTTTTTTAATTTGGTATGCAAAAGATGAGTTAGTTGCATATTCTACACTTAAGGTAGTTTTTTGTAGATGTCTCCATAGACACTGGTTTAAATGGTAGTAGCAGCCTTGAATGCAGGTATGGGGGTGGATATTTAGGATGGTTGAAAGCATTGCTTGCTCAAAATCTAGGATTATTTTTTCAGGAGAATAGTCATTTGTTTTTTGTTTAATTATATTTAATATTTCCATATATGTGGAACTATATTTATTTGGTAGTAGTGCATACAGTAGTGGTATGTTGCAGTTTTGGTATAGGCCATGTACAGTGTATAATTGGAAAAATGGTTTGGGACAGATGTTAAAAGTCCCATCCATCATCCAATATTGGCTTTGCTGGAGTTTTAATAGGTTCATATCTGTCCCGAAAATAATAAATCTTTTCTCATTGTTTTCATTGTCATAAATGGTTGTTTGTTTAAAGTTATAATTTGGTTGGCATTTACACTGATATCACTATATGTTCTTGAAGGTGGTGTGGTAGTAGTAGTAGCTTTTTTTGTTTGTGCTATAGTTCTTTTTAGTGAAAGAATATTTGGCATCTGTGTTAGAAAAGTCATCATGTTTGTAGGTTTTCAACAATTTACCAGTTAATTTAGTGCTTTAATATACTTACTTAGTGAGTTGTATCTTTGGTATTCGGATTTTGGAGATCTGTATTTTGTTGGTATATTTTCCTGTAGTGTTAGCTGTGGAAAAAAATTAGATCATTGTTATTAATTAGAACAAGTGCTAATCTTTGTCGTTTTTACCAGTTTATTTATAGTTTAGAAATACTTACTTTGTTATATTTATTTTAGAAATTGGAATTGTGTTCTCTGTTGTTTTGTAGTGTAGTTTTCTGTAGTTGGATCTGGAGAAATAAAGTCGATATGTGTTATAAATGTTAATGTGTGTTTTAGTTTAGAACATGTTACAAGTTAAATTAATGTCACTATATACTTACTTAGTTAGTAGTATCTTTTGTTTTCGGATATTGTTCGCTGTTGTTTGTCTGTAGACTTTTCTGTAGTGGTAGTAGAGAAAAAAACATATGTATGTATAATTAATTACAACATGTGCTCATTTGTTGGGATTGTTCCAGTTAATTTAGTGTTAAGCTATACTTACTTTGATATTTCTATATTTCTTTAAGAGTTGTGTAGTCTTGTTTTAGTTAGTAGAGTTTTCTGTAGCATTAGGAGAGAAATAAAAATGGTTAGGATATACTCATAAGTAGTATTTTATTTGAAAGCTTAAAACATTAATTTAATATAGAGATAATATTTACATTTTTAGTAGTTTCTGTGTTTTCAGAAATTTGTTATCTGTTATTTATTAGTAGAATGTTCTGTAGTTGTAAAAGAAAATGAGAAGTGGATATTTAGCAAGGAATTAAAATAGTGGCAGTTATTTACATTTTGTTTATTAGAGTAACTTACTTGAAATCTCTTATTATATCTTGATAATATTGATGTTCTTGTTGGTGTGCTGCAATTCATCCAGAGATGTATCTCCTTTCGTTACTTTTAGCAAGTGGTTTGTGTTTAGTGTGTAATTGTTTATATAGAGGATTGTAATTAGTAATTAGTTTGCTATTGGTTACATAACAAAATCTGTGGGTTGATTGGTTAGTTTGTATTTTGAATTTCAGTTGTGAGTTTTATGTAGTAAAATGTGGCAAAATCAATTAACTTATATAATGAAAAAAGGGAAAAAAAATATTTACAATGTTTCGGTTTTATAATAGATAATACTTAATAGTTTTACATTTTTTAAACAATGTTAAAAAATGTATCTTTCAATAAGAAGTGTGTATTTTATAGCAAATAACATTATAATATGTAAAAAAGTGTGTATATATATATATATATATATATATATATATAAGTCGATATGTTTCATTACACGATATTAATGTAGACGATATTAATGATGTCGATATTTTAGTTCATGTGTATGTATTTTTCTGTGATCGATATTTCTTTCCATCGATATATATGTTGTCGATATAAATGAGAACGGTGTTTTTGTATGTCGATATTGTGTATCCGATATTTTAGTATGTTTATAGTAAAGTATAGGAAGTCGATAATAGTGTTTTCGATATATTTGTGCCGATATTTGTGTAACACGATATTGTGTCTTTCGATAATATGTCAGACACACACTTCTACTGTCTAGTGGACGGGTTAATTTCCAACTGTCTCCTACTGACAATTTATTGTCGCCTCCCAGAAGGGAGACTGAGGCTAGTGCTGCCTACGCACGGGCTATTCACAGGGCAGCAGCTATTCTTCGATTTCAGCCCCCTGTGGTTTCCCTGCCTTCTGATCTTTTACTGGATTTTCTCCACATGGAGCCTATTGAGGTTGAGCCTTTGCTAGCCCTTTGGGGGATCTTTATTTGACATCCAGCTTGGCACATGGGCAAGGCCCTCCTCTGTTGACCCTGTTGATCGGGCCATTGCTCGGCGACACCATCCTGCCCCGGATGATCCACTCTGCCTGTCCCTTCACCCTAGAGCTCAGGGTCTGGTTGTTCAGGTGACTTTTGACTTGCAGCCTTCCTCCGCTTTGCCATTGTTACCTCCCACCAGGGAGTCTAGGTGGTTGGACACATGTGGTTGCAAGCTTTTTGCCTCTGGCAGTGTGAGCATCAGCGCATTAAATACATCTTGCGTATTCGCCCATGCTTCCTTTGCCCTTTGGGACTTAGTCTAGATCCTTCTTCCTTCTCTTCCAGAAGAGCCACGGGCAGAATTACATTGCATTTTTCTTCTTGATGGCAGGGGAATGGCGCAATTTTCCCTTCGATCTTCCCTTGATGCAGCTGACTCTGTGGGTAGGGCTCTTGCTCGGTCTGTGGCTTTGCACCTCCATGCATGGCTGCACAACAGTCGTTTCCCAGACAATGTTCGGGATGCTCTTAGGGATCTGCCATTCAATGGCGTGGACCTTTTTGACAGCCACGCAGATTCAGCGGTCTCCCGCCTCAAAGGCGATGTTGCCTTGTTGGTTTGGTTTTCAAATATGTCCCGGGTTTTTTGCATAGTACCCGGATAGTGTAGGTGGTTATTCGCCATCTCGGTATTTGTTCAGTACAGCCGGACGGCTGGGTCTGTCTTCATTTCACTCCTCTGAATGTGTGCTTTGCCCAAAAGGTCTCCCCTCGCAGGGGTTAAGACTTACCCTATGAGGGGTATTTGCTGGCTATTGGGTAGTTGCCTTAGCCTTGGTACACTCCTATGGAATCTTCCTCACAGACATCCTTCTGTGGGCCAGGCTGTCCTCTTTTTCTGCTTTTCTGTGGTCCTATCGTTAGTATCGCTCTCTTGCACTTTCAGTTACAGTTGGCTCCAGTTGTCTCTAGTACTTCTAAGCCTATGGTATGGGTTGCTTACTGTGCGGCCTCTGCCTCCCCTGCCTTGACAGGGTTTTTTTTCAGCGTAGCAGTGCTTGTCTTGTTTGTGATGGCTGCTCTTCTTTTGCCAGCCATTGTCTCTTGGGGCCCTTGTTCTGTTCAGTTCAGGCGCTGTTCTTTCACCGCTGATGCCCTGTCATCGCTTTGCGCCAGGAAAAAGCAGCAGTGCGGCACGCTTATTAGTGTTGGCGCACACTTGGAGTGCACCCTGGTATGTCTGCTATCATAATGTGTTTGCGTTGTTGCTTCTATGGTCAGCCCTTACGGGGCTGGTCTTTGGAGGTAGCAACTTTGCCTTATGCCCACGTTTTCTGGGCACTTTCCCAACAGGAGTTTTTCCACATTCCTTGCTGCTTCCGCACAGGTGTTTTCCGCATTCTGTTTTGGGTTAATACTGTAACACTCTCAAGGTGAGTGTTCTCTAGATATTCGCTTCTTGGGTCCTTGGACCATTAGGTTGGTCCTGACTATTTCCACTATTGTGTCTGGCTACATCTCCTTATCTGTCTTGCGGGGACCATTGCTCTTCCCAGGCGAGGGGCTGATGTCGCTTATGGGCCTGGACATTGTCCTGTCCAGTTCTGCTTCCACATAACTGTTGGTACTTTTTGCGTGCCCTAGTCTTTTATGGTGTTACGCTTCATTTTTGAGCGTATTTCTTCTTACTATATATCTGCTCTGCGCTTTTACACAGCAGTATCGTGCAGGCAACATTCCTTCATGCGGTGTCAGTGTCCTTGACCCGGTATGCTCATACTACCAGCTCTGATGTGGGTGTCCGGCTTACCTGGTACCCATTTTTTCCGGTTACCCTCTTGCTATTGCGTCTCTCGCATCCAGGCTGCTCACGCTACCCTACAGGAGGGTCTTTCATACACTTCGTGTGGTTCTAGCACCCAAACAGTAGGCTTATGTATCTTCCATTCGTCCACTTGACTATTGTTTTTACTGTAGTCCTTTTTTGGGTTCTTCTGCTGGTTGCCGTCAGCCCTTTCACATGTCTTGTCACAGACGGACTATGTACTGGCGTGTCTTTTATTTCTGATACTACTGGCGCTTTCTAGCCATGGATTGGCATCCTGCCAATCCAGTCCACGTATTTTCGCTGGTGTAGGTTTTAACAGTGCTTCGTGCATACTGGGCCCATATGCGCTGATTCTGTCATACCAGTTGTCATCTCTCTGGGTTTTAATTGCGGTCGGCACACCGGATCTTGCAGATCCATCAGACCCTAGGGTTCAGTTCCACTTCTTTCCAAAGTCGTGGCCTGTTCTTTTCACACCAACATATCTCGTATATGTTTTCTTTCTCTCACCCGTTATACATACGAGGGTTTTCATGCTGTTCTGAAGGTAAGTAACTCGTTCATCAGTACATTATCAAGAGTAGTAGCCGAATTCCTCCGAATAAATGTTGGAACTCGCTCTCCATTAATATCACAATCACACCTCAAAAACTGTAAATCATAGTTGACAATGATTAAGTTCAAAGCTTCACCATACTCGTTATGGCAAAAATGGTTGTTCCCTATCCCATCCTGATGAATACGGCCACCTACCCATATCAGATAATGCACAGGCCTGTATATTAACATCACCTGCCCATATTAGTATGAAATTTGTATGTATAAGGCTTAAGAATGAATCCAGACAATAATCAAGTGCCATTGCCAACATACTACGTGTTTGATCGAAAACGTTATTATAAAAATGTATTAGAACCAAATCTTTCTCCCCCTTTTTCTTCAACCACAGTAATTGGAAATGCGTATCTGGGTTGAAAAATATTTTAATGGTTACTGGGATTTTATTAGAAATAAGGGTCAAAAGCCCCCATTTTGCCTGCCCTGTATGTGATGCTATTGCTTCTAAAAACTGTGAGGAGTACCCATCAAAATATACCAGTTTCGTACACCAGGTTTCTTGCATGCTGAATATATCGAATTCAGATATAATATTGATCCAATCGGTCTTCCCTATTTTGTTATTGAGCCCGTTCACATTCCATGTGGCAAACCTACATTTTCCTCCCACATGGCCATCAGTTGGGCTCGTGATTGTAGCCACACTTGATGCTGTACTGGGAATAGAACTAATATGACGATTGGTATTAATATAATCGGATTTGAATGTCTCCCTCCTGTACTCTATAACCAATTCAAGGCGGCATTTACTGCCATTAGGGGACATATTACACTCCTGCCCCTTGGATACATCCTCCATTTATAGCCTGTCACTGTATCATCCACACTATGTTCTTTGCGACTGAGTCAATCATTGTCTTCCATGGTGCTCAGTGCTTAGTGGCTATTTGACAAGAACAGATCATAGAAATGGGAATAGTGTAGCATTGGTGCCTGTACATTTTGGATGTTAGTGCAGAAGTGATTATGGCTTTATAAGCAGCGATAGAAAAACCCCAATGGAAAAACGACCTAATTTCGACCAACCAGTAGTAATAATACTGACTTTGCTTGGGTATCACCGGCTATGCTAGGATTTTTTAAATTAACAACTATAAAATCCCATTCAAAACATTTTGTTTGCGGGCCTATCCACCTCATGCTCCGTGTGAATAATAATTGTTGTGCATTAGCTGGTGAAAACAAATGTTTAGAGCTAAACCAGTGACCCACTTTATTCTTTAGGCCTTCTAGAGTCTATCTAACCCCGGGTTTCAAAGGGGGGGGGGGGCATTTACTTACCAAAACAGCTGAATATTGGCAACATGCGGGGGGAAGGTTAATGGTTACTCGGTCTTGAGTGTGATCATAGTTATTGGATATATATTTATCTATTTGGGCTGCATGATTTTGGGTTACGATAGATGTCTGGATGGGGATTATTCTAGTGGGCCCTGTCGATTGATTGGCCCTAGAATTCGACAGAATCTGACTGGAAGCTGAGCTTGTTCCAGGTTGGTCATCATCCCCACAGATGTATTATCATTAAGCATCTTAGCATTTTTGGGTCGTACCTCCTTGTTCCCTCCAGACTGTGTATTGGGTAACTAGGAAATAAGTTTCCATTTCCCCCTCCAAATTAGCCAATTTCTTTTTAAGTGGCAATAATGACTCATTTACAGTTATTATCAATTTGACCCAAAATGGTTCCAAGAGGAGTTTTCCATGTCATTGCAATGATCAAAAGGCACCTCCTGGAACAGAGGACAACGTGCGGTGAATGTGGCGGTTGTCGCGAGCGTCTTTGAAGACTTGAGTCTTTCCTGCCTCTTCTTGCTGCAATATAGGCATCCTAGTGCACTACTTACATTAATTAATTCATTAAACCATACATAAATCATGTGTTAATTGTACTTTCATACCATGTGTTTCTTAAGTGTCAGTGACATTTGTGACGTGTAAAGGGTGGGCAATCTTTGCACTGCACTAACAGTCCCCCCGAGGCTGCAGCATTTCGTCGCCCCACTCGTCGAGGACTCCCCCCACCTCCGTTCCTACGTAGTGGAACTCTCGCAGTAAGTCCCCTTCATGCTAAAACTAGAAACACATCCTCTGACTGCTGTGATCCACAGCCGGGCATGAGCTGGAAATCATGCTCCCTCCCAGTCTTGTTGTCACCTTCAAGGATGCAGTACCCTCCTTAGGTAGATCTGACTTCTCAGCTGCAGTGTATGAATCACTGTTGTTGAATGCTCAATGTCACACACACGCACACTATTCTTTTGCCTGCTGATTGACAGACTGCAGTCTATGACCACTGTCATAACAGAAGACTTTGCAAACTCGGTTACAACAATCACATTGGAACACCATAACCTGTGCATTGTTGGAGACCTCAACACTTGGTTAGGCAAACCAGAAGTACTCCAGACGAGAGAACTCCTCTCTAACTGAAGGAACTGAATCTTCACAAGCAGGTAATTGAACTGATCCACACTGCTGGACCCACCTCGGACATCATTTTAGTCTTGTGCAACAAAAAACATAAGGACCAGGAACCTAACTATCCTTTGGAACCACGATCAAGCCTTCACCCTTTGCCTTAATCCCTCTTCTATATGGAACCTCCATTGATTCGGAACATTATTAAGACCCTGCAAGAATCTCTGCCTTGATGAGTTTGGCTCTTTCATGATTGAAACTATGCCCACACGATCCATCACTACAATAGAACCATTTCACACTTGACTGATGTCAATATTCCTTGCTCCAATACCCTCAAAACTCCTAAAGCTGGACAGAAGTTGTAAAATTATATGTAGCTAAACAGATAAGCTGTGCCCCTGGAGAGACAGCCAGATCTACATGTTTATCATTAGAAAATAAAAGAGAAAAAAACATTAGGCTTCCATCCCAGAATCCTCTGCCAATTGAGATGTCTCCAAAAAATAATCACAGATTTGCTGAATCCCATCAATTTAGGGCAAAGTTAGAGAGTTCAGTGCAGGCAATTACTACAATTCTTGCTATTTGTTGGTGGACCTGTGATTGCACATGAGTTCTTTAGGCTGACCACACTTGCTTCCAGTGGATGCAATGGAAGTTCACTAATTCAAGTGGTCACTGGTGTTGATCAGCAGCTAGTGATGGAAGAGCAATCAAGGTTGGCAAGAGAGAGCTTAGTCTGATCCAGCCCATCTGAAACCACAGCCCATGTTGGTAGTGCCAGTGATCCAGCGTCACTATAGAAATTCTGTCTCACAAATGTGTCACCATTCACTACCTAATACTCACCAAACTAATCCATAACCAGGCCCATGTACTAAGACAGAAAATCATGAAGCTGAATCATGTGGCCTAATTTACTACACTATTAAACTCATATGTACATATTTACAACTGCAGTATAACATTTTTATTCATGTATTTATCAAAGAAACATTAATTAGACCACTGAGGCCAACGGATTTAAACTAATGGTAACAACCCAAAAATCAAGTCCAGCTTGACGTTTTAAGTCTTTTATTTAAAGTTTCAAAGTTTCATAAACTTTATTAGCTCATTTATTAATTTCAAGCATTTTATTATATTAGCTTTATTCATTAAATCATTGGCTCAAAGAGTCCGGAACTTCAAATTTGCAAAGGAAAATGAAATAAAGAAAACATCAACCCTATTCCCTAAGTTAGCTTTCTGACCTGAAAAGGAATCAATCTATTATGCTTACGTGTCCAAAGGAAAACGGACAGCACTTCGCCCTCAGGAAACAGTCAGCACTGCTCCCCTCAAAAGGCCTAATTTTTATACCTTTCTTACTCGCTAATCTAACTAAACGATATGTTTTAATAAATCTCAGCACCCTGATTGGTTGCTGGCTGTCAGACAACAAAGCCACCTCTTTCCAGAGTGACAACGTCACTTCATCATTGTTCATTGACATGAAGCGACTCCTGCTTCCGAGGATTCGATACAGTTTTAAAAGTTGTTTCACTGATTTCCTCCAGAGCTCGGCAAAACCATCTCTGTCACTTCCTTGGCCTTGTAGAAATAACATCCAGAGCACATAGCGCACAAGTCTCTTTTGTTTAAGCCACAGTTCATTCAAAAGAATAGCTTTCATGGAAGAGTTCCAATACGACTGTGCTTGGCTCTGCTCACGTGTAGGCTAACCATCATTCTCGAACTAGGCCTCAGGCCTTTCTCTCGGGCTAGTATTTAAACAAACACAAAAGAATGATTAATTCAAGTAAAATAAACCCTTCTGTTACCCACCCTACCATTGCTAATAATTAACCCATTAATAAATGACAACTAGCAGAGGCAAACAAATAAAGCAACACATTTAATATCTATCATTCTTCATAATGTCCAGCTGAAGTCTTTATGTATCTGAAAGAGTAAAAAGATGATCGAATAACACACAGATAAACAAACACCACATGAGACAAACATATAAGCACACATAATAGAAGCACATGCCATAAATGATCAGCCGCATATTAATAGTGACAAGGACAATAAGACGAACAGGACAATATTAATCATGTGTTACATGACAAACTCGCAAATGCAACAAGAGCACATGTCATTAATCCCAGGTGTTTATGTGAGTGCAATCTTATTCTAGGTTGAATTAGTATAACAAATCATGCAACAATTCATTAATAGATTAATTCATGTTACAGGGAATGAACTTCGCGAGTCAGAATAAAATAATTTCTGAAGCTCGCTCCATCAACTCCCTCATCTGGTGATTTTAAAATCACCAAACACCACCCAAAAATTTCAGGAAAATTTTGAACCCAATTTAGAGACATCACATTCTGAATTCTCTCGATATTAGTCTCCCTAAACCCCTGTTTCTACTGTCTGATCATCTCTTTCAAACTGAGCCCTTCGCATTTCTTCTAACTCATATTCTTTCTCCTGTTCCTTTCTGAGTTTGAAAATCCTCCTCTTTTCTTTCTGATGCTTCTTCCTCTTGTGAATCATACAGCTAATTTTTAGCAGCATTATCACTATAATGATGACAATTACTGGATAGAGCACTTTGCCAATGATGGAGCTTCCAACTTCTGAAAACCATTCTTTTATAGCCTCCATTCTTTTGCCTATTCGTTCTGTGAAACTTTCTTCTTCCATGGGTTCTATTTCCTCATGGAACTCAGTAATGTTCTTGATAAGCGACTCTATATTCCGACTCTTGTCAGGAATATAAGTACAGCAATGTTGGACATGTAAGACCCCACAGACTCCTCACTCTTTTGCAAGCAGAATGTCTAATGCAAGACGATTCTGCATAACCATGCTTCTGGTAGCAACAAGTTCTGTATTGACTAATTGGAAACCACTTGCAGTATCTGTTGACAACCTATCTACGATTGTAGAAACCTTTCTGATTTTGATTGAATTCATGGTAATTCCTACCATAGGAATAACAGCACCAAAGATGTCTCCCAGGACTTCTGTAAAACTTTCTCTTTTGTACCTATTCAGATGTTCTCCAAATTCAAAGGTACCCTTTTCATTTCTGTCAACATGAAAATGTTTTGGGAAAACTAAGCCAAGATAGCATGTCCCATACCAATGGTCTGGGAGGCTAAAATATGCTGTATTGCCACAAATAAAATTAATTCCAGGGAAAATTGGATCCTTACCACCCTTAAATCCCCATCCCCCTATGATACAATAGGTATCCTCACATTGACTTGCACCCACAAAATAATTATCGTAAAGTGTGTTATCTCTCCTAATGCAAAATTTTCCACTAACTGGTTCATCTATGTGTATAGCAGCATTTGTGTTAACCCCATTTAATTTAGCATCCTCCATTTGCCAGTACTTGGACCTGGCATGTTTAAGCATCTCATTTCTCTTATAAACAGCCCTTCTCTCCTCAACCATGTTCAGGAAAGTCTTTTCTTCTGCTCTCATTTTGCATGTTAAATTATTTCTATAAGCATACTCGTAGTTGAGTTCATTAGTAACTAAAAAGAATTCCCTCATCTGTTTCCCAGGCCTAACTTTGTTTAAGCTATTTACAACTTTGAGGTTTGCAAAAACCTCATCAAAGTCTGAATGATAATATTCCAGACGACCAGTTTGATAAAACAAGCTAGCAATTACACTGCAAGTAATGCCATAAGTGAGAGGTAACATATTATAAGTCACTCCCTCTGAAACAGAAGCAGGCAGCTTCACACAGACATAACAATCTTTAACGTTCATTACTTTAACATATTCAGACAGAAGCCTTGAAAATGAATTGCTTGGGAAATCTCCAACAGATCTGTCTTGATGAATCTCTGGATTATGCTCAATAACTCTGCTAGACTTGCCAGCATGTTTCTCATGTTTAGGCTCCACCTTACTTGTTATATTAGTCTTGAGTTTTTGCTTATTAACATCAAAAGGATAAACTACAGCTAATATTAACCAAACTAGAATTAATAAAACCACACAAATTAAAGTCATTTTGCAACATCTTTTTAGTATTGAACACCTTGAAGTATCTGATCTAGGCATTCTGAAAAACGATTTAAAAATCAAAAATATTTAAAATAATGTGAAAATCAAAAAAAAAGTAAAATAATGTGAATCAACTAACAAAATGTGAGTAACAAAAATGTGAGTAAACTTATCAAAGCTATATCCCCCTTTTTTTTTTTTTTTTTTTTAGAATAAAACCCTAAACAGCTTTTCTTCGACCTTGCGTCACAGTGTGCTTTCAACTAAACACAATTTCTTCGACCTAAAGTCACCTAACACATTTTCTTCAGCCTTATGCCAGGAAACAAAGACCCTTATCTAGAATTTAAATAACCTCAATCTTTGTCACTAAACTCTTCCAAATCTTCCTGACTGCTGCTTTCCACCTCTACAATTGGTGGTATAATGATATAGGTCCACTCTGGGGACTTATACTTTTGGTTTGGCTTAATTACTCTTTTTGTCTTTCGAGTGATTACTTCAATCTTTTTATTTTCGTTTTTCTTAACAGAATCACCCCCCTGACTAGAAACTTCGTTGATCTGTTCTTTCGATTTCTTCACCAGTTTGAATTTCAAATTATCTTCAGGCCAAATATCTCCTTTCCTGACCAAGATACTTTACTTCTTGTTTACAAAACTGCAATTTTGCAGGTGACACTTTATGCCCCTCATCTGCCAAACGATTTAAAAGAGTAATGGTATCAGTAACATAATTTTCTTGTGTTTTTGCTGCCACGAGCAAATCATCAATGTACTGTACCAGTGTGGAATTACCAGGCAATATCAGATCTTCTAGAGACTTTTTTAACAACTGATTAAAGCTAGATGGACTCTCAGTATAACCTTGTGGGATACGACACCATGCTAGGATGCGATTCTGGAACCTGAAAGCGAAAATTTGCTGGCTTTCTGGATGTAATGGAACTGTAAAGGAGGCATTGCACAGGTCAATGACTGTGTACCATTCTGCATCATGCGGAATCTGATAAAGAATTACCGCAGGGTTTGGAACAATGGGACAACATGGAACAACAATTTGGTTAACTTTTCTCAGGTCCTGAACAATCCTATATGTTCCGTTTGGCTTTTTAATACCCATAATCAGTGAATTACATGGGCTGCTCTCAATTTCTTTTAGCACACCTTGACTTATGAATTTTTCAATCACTGGAATGACACCTTCAATTGTCTCAGCTTTCATTTTGTATTGAGGAACATTTGGAAAATCTATTCCCTGCTTTACTGTAATTTTTACTGGATCTACATTTTTCATAAGACCCATGTCATTTCCTGTTAAATCCCAAATTGCTGGATTAACTGGCTTCTTGAGCTCTTCTGGCAAATCATTTTTATCAAAAACCGGAAACAGTGATGTTTTCTTTTCATCAACCATTAACATTGTTAATTTATAAAGCCCATCTTCTTCTGCTGTTTGCATTTCAATGCCATCTGGTGAGCAATATATTTTGCAATTCATTTTGCATAATATATCACGACCCAACAGATTCACAGGACTGCAGTCACAAACTAAAAATATGTGTTTATCTCTGTAGTTCCCTATTTCCACTTTAACTGGTTCTGTTAAACTTGTTTTAATTTGCTGATTAGCTACACCTACAACTTGGATTGTCTCACCGGAGAGAGGAAGGTTTTCTATTTCTGCTAATCTACCAGTAGAACGGGTAGCACCTGTGTCCACAAGAAAAGTAATATCTTTATCATTCACTTTCCCATTAACAAATGGACCAGACTGATCTACCTCAAGAGTGGGTCCAAGCACACACTCTTCTTCCTCTATCAGGCACCGTCATGAGTAATCTTCTGAAGAATAACTCTCTTCTTTGTCTTTCAGCCAAAATTGAGAAGCATTTGACATGTTAACTTTTGACACATTATTTACCAAATTACCTCCACAGAAACCTGTTTCAGGTGAAAATCTCTGAGCATTAGCATTATTAGGGAATGGTGCTTGTGGTACCTGACTCTGCTGAATTTGGCTCTGCTGTATCTGGCTCTGCTGAATCTGGCTCTGGTGATTTGCTATCAGTCGCTGTAGCTGTCGCTGCTGATTTAACTCACACTGCACCTGTGGATTCAATGAATTCTTTTTAAAATTTCTGGGCGGGTTTTTATACTCGCGTTTCCAGTGTCCAATTTCGCCGCAATTAAAACATGGGAGCTTTTGTTTAAGCTCGTCAACATTTACATTAAATTTTGGCTTATTATTATTATTGAAATTGTTCTGGAATTTTCCTTGATTCTGCTGCTGCATAGAAGCTAACTGCTGTTGTTGCTGCTCTGCTACTTTCACTTGTGCCCACATCGCCTTTTCCTTGAAATTTTTCTGTTTTGCATCTATCTCATCACTGCAGTATTTTGCCTTTCTCAGGATGTCATCAACTGAAAGTGATTGCCAGCACACAATTCCATTTCTAATCATGTCACCAATTTCAGGTCTCAGGCCATAAACAAATCTGTAAATAAAGTAGCTCATGTCCTTTTCACTTAATTTTTCATAGCCACTATACTGTTTGAAGACTAACTGTAACCTTTCATAAAATGAATGAACTGATTCTTTTGGTTCCTGGTTTGTTCTATCAATTTTAACCCAATCCACTTCCTTCGGGGGAATTTTCCCTTTCCGCCAATAAACTACTTTATTATAAATATCCATGACATCTTTTGATGGGGCACCTGTAATTGGGTCTCGGGAAGGTTCTTCTTTTGGCCAATCCACAGAAATTTTGCATTCTGTCCAAAGATCTGATAGGACAACAATGTCAAAGAATCCATCCAGATCAATCCACGGAACTTTTGACACTTTTATAAATCTGTCTACCTGTCGATACCACTCAACTGGCTTCTCTCTTAAACATGGGAAATCATTGGTAAACAGAAGAATATCCTGTCTGGACCAAGGAACATGCACATACCCTCCTCCTGCTATTTCCCTCATTGGAAATTCTGAAACCACATTGTTTCTTAATCTTTTATCCTGTTCTTTATTTTTTGACCATTTTATTCTCCATTTACCTAATTCGCCTAATTTTCGGAGAAAACTTATTAATTCTTTTATATGGGCCATTCTTCCAGCAGCATTGAGATTGTCAATATCTCTTTCAGAAAAATCCACTCTGTAGTGTTTCTGTAAATGTTTCTGTTTACTCAAATCAATTTCAAATTCAGCAGCCATTTCTTCCAGTTGTTCAAACCTGTTTTTCGTTTTCCACTGAATACTTTTACAAATAAAAAGCAATTCATCATCCTGATACAACTTCAAATTGTCAGTACCAATTGTGCCAATGATTAATTCTTCTAAGTCAGCCTTTAATTTTGCAACATCAAGCTTTTTATAATCAGGAGCTTCAGGGGACATTGCATTTTGAGATAATTCTATTCTGTTTAGACTTTTTTCTGACATACCTGAATCTAATTCTGCCACAGATGGTGTTTGCAAACCTGACAAACTTCCATTTAAAGTTAAATTTGGCATTATAGATTTTTCTCTATGAATCTCCGAAAGTTCCGAATAAAATCTCTCAGCTACTTTTTGAATTTCTGCATTTAATGGAACTGTCACAGCTGAATGTCTATTGTCTCCCTGATCAAAAACTGGTACAACAGGATCAATAGTTACTGGTACTGTCACTGCTTCCATGCTTTTTGTCAATTGTTGAATTAAATCTTCCTTTGCTTTATTGTAACTGGAAATTTCTTGCATGTTAGCAGGTATTCTTTCTTGATTTCTCACAAAATTATTTTCCTGTTGGGAAAATCTATTTTCTCTAGGTGTACTACAATTATTTACTGACCCTACTCTTTCAGGTAGTTTTAAAAATCTAGGAGAGCCTTCCTCTGCTTCTCTAGGAGGTGCACTTGGAGAAGTTCCTGTAGAAACTCTCGGGTAGATTGAGAACCTGCTTGATAAGGTGGCGGTTTGCGTTTAGTAGCATAAATGTCTTCTAAAACCACATCATCTAATTCCTCATCAAGTCTTTATCCAGCTTTCTTTTGTTCTAAATCTTCAGTAATCATTATTCTCACTGGATACAGACCATCATACATGTCTGCTTTTCTCCAGCGTCTCACTTTGTCCTCATGTATTTCTCTATTTAAAATATACTTTGAATTTCTAGGTGCCAACCATTTACTTTCACGCTCAAGTTCCATCATCTCAACTTCCCATTCAACCAATGCCTCAAATTGTGTAGGTCTAGGCTTCGGCACAAGATCCATCATTTTTCCTCTCAAATTTCTCAAAACCTTCATATTAAATGACCCATCTTCTGGCCGGCTAATACGCCATCATTTCTAGTGTAGTGCATCCAATTATCAAACCAAATTACAGTATGATAGCCATATTCGCCTTCCATATAGGCTGCAGGTGTTTTGTACTTATGAAGTAATTTGCCACCACGCGTTTCAATTTTCTTGTCCGTTTTAAAATAATTTTTCACTTTCTGAAACCATGAAGGCTTATTTATCTCACTATCGAAATCTTTTATTCCGCAAGCTTCGAAATGTTCTCTTGGTGTTCCGCTATTCCAGCCAATCCGTGCGCGAAAGACACCAACAAGCCAATCAGGTTAAGCCACGTCACCACCTTGCTCCTCCAATAGAAATACAGTATTCAGAACCGACCAATCTGGTACCAGCTCGTCACTGTCACGTGAGCCAATCAGTGCGCTTTCTGTGATGTATGTTAGCCAATCACAGCTCGAACCAAATGACGTATGCTGCCGCTGCAGCTTCTCTGCGTGTTACTCCGTAAACTCTCCCCTCCTTCACAAAACTTTTTCACAGCGCCATTTTAAACAATACTTTCCAATGAATTTTAATTAGTAACTACAAATAAACAAACCACTTGTCTGTTTCGCTAACAAACTGATAGTTTTACAAACATTCAGAACTCACTCTTCGCATAAAATAGACGACGCTATTTCTATACGATCATTCATTTGCGCATTCATACAGAAACCCTAATCATTCACACACGAGATCTTGGCAGGACTTGAACCGACCACAAAAAACATCAAATGTTAATAGGAATAGACAACGCTATCTTACCCTTCACTCAAGCTTGGATAAATCCTATTACTCTTTTCACAAAAAGTTTTAAAACAGGCTCACCAGGTCCCTATGCTTAATGCTACGAATTCATAGGCAATCCTCACTATAACATTCAACCAGTCACATCTAAGGTCCCTAAACTTGTGTTGTATGTCCACAACACGTGATATATTCTATACCACAATTTTGAAACAGAACAAATGCACTGTGTAACTCTTCTAGTCACACTACTCTTTGCCGGCAAATAACCAGGAATTTTTCACACTGCTGAAAAAAATCCTTTCGACTACATACAACAAATGAACAAACCTAACAACATTTTTTAGACATGTATCCTATGTAGTTTGCATGTAACATGTATGTAACCATAGTAACCATCCTCTGCTACCAAAAGAATTGATCCAGCGTCACTATAGGAATTCTGTCTCACAAATGCGTCACCATTCACTACCTAATACTCACCAAACTAATCCATAACCAGGCCCATGTACTAAGAAAATCATGAAGCTGAATCATGTGGCCTAATTTACTACACTATTAAACTGATATGTACATATTTACAACTGCAGTATAACATTTTTATTCATGAATTTATCAAAGAAACATTAATTAGACCACTGAGGCCAACGGATTTAAACTAATGGTAACAACCCAAAAATCAAGTCCAGCTTGACGTTTTAAGTCTTTTATTTAAAGTTTCATAAACTTTATTAGCTCATTTATTAATTTCAAGCATTTTATTATATTAGCTTTATTCATTAAATCATTGGCTCAAAGAGTCCGGCACTTCAAATTTGCAAAGGAAAATGAAATAAAGAAAACATCAACCCTATTCCCTAAGTTAGCTTTCTGACCTGAAAAGGAATCAATCTATTATGCTTACGTGTCCAAAGGAAAACGGACAGCACTTCGCCCTCAGGAAACAGTCAGCCCCGCTCCCCTCAAAAGGCCTAATTTTTATACCTTTCTTACTCGCTAATCTAACTAAACGATATGTTTTAATAAATCTCAGCACCCTGATTGGTTGCTGGCTGTCAGACCACAAAGCCACCTCTTTCCAGATTGACAACGTCACTTCATCATTGTTCATTGACATGAAGCGACTCCGGCTTCCGAGGATTCGATACAGTTTTAAAAGTTGTTTCACTGATTTCCTCCAGAGCTCGGCAAAACCATCTCTGTCACTTCCTTGGCCTTGTAGAAATAACATCCAGAGCACATAGCGCACAAGTCTCTTTTGTTTAAGCCACAGTTCATTCAAAATAATAGCTTTCATGGAAGAGTTCCAATACGACTGTGCTTGGCTCTGCTCACGTACAGGCTAACCAACATTCTCCAAAACTAGGCCTCAGGCCTTTCTCTCGGGCTAGTATTTAAACAAACACAAAAGAATGATTAATTTAAGTAAAATAAACCCTTCTGTTACCCACCCTACCATTGCTAATAATTAACCCATTAATAAATGACAACTAGCAGAAGCAAACAAGTAAAGCAGCACATTTAATATCTACCATTCTTCATAATGTCCAGCTGAAGTCTTTATGTATCTGAATGAGTAAAAAGGTGAACGAATAATACACAGACAAACAAACACCACATGAGACAAACATATAAGCACACATAATAGAAGCACATGCCATAAATGATCAGCCGCATATTAATAGTGACAAGGACAATAAGACGAACAGGACAATATTAATCATGTGTTACATGACAAACTCGCAAATGCAACAAGAGCACATGTCATTAATCCCACGTGTTTATGTGAGTACAATCTTATTCTTAGTTTAATTAGTATAACAAATCATGCAACAATTCATTAATAGATTAATTCATGTTACAGGGAATGAACTTCGCGAGTCAGAATAAAATAATTTCTGAAGCTCGCTCCATCACCAGCTAAATTAAAAAAAATGTTTTGCATATTTTATATAACGCGAAGGTATTGGAGTTCTTTACATGAGCACCGTATTTACATTACACATTCAGGCACGGGGAGATTAAGTGATTTACCTAGAATCACGGGATGTGGACGCGACCCCGAGGCTCGAACCCTGGTTTCCAGCACTAAAGTCGCCAATCTCTCGAAGAAGGCATAGTGCCGGAAGCATGGAAACAGGCAGTCGTTACCCCCCTGCTTAAGAAGCCTTCGCTGGACCCTACTATCCCGGCGCATTTTAGGCCCATCTCCCTCCTGCCCTATCCGATAAAAATTTTGGAGAAGGTGGTCAGTAGATCCTTGTCAGGTTATCCTTGTCAGGTTATTCTGTTCCGTGGCCCAGGCCACGGAACAGAAACTGCATTGGCAACCATGCTGGACACCCTTCGAATGCGAGCCGACAATGGCAACTCCTCAGTCTTGATGCTGTTGGACATGTCGGCCGCATTCGATACGGTCAGCCATGCAGTTCTGTTAAGCAGGCTGGAAAAACTGGGCGTGAAGGGCAAAGCCCTGAGGTGGATACAATCCTACATGAAAGGTAGACAACAGGTGGTAACCCTAGCACCCTTTTCATCGCCCAAGTCCCTGGTCAGTCATGGAGTACCTCAGGGCTCCTCGATCAGCCCTATTCTTTTTAATCTTTATCTGCAGCCCCTGATCCCCATGATCAAATCCTTCGGCATAGATCTGATAAACTACGCCGATGACACACAATTGGTGTTCTCCTTAGAAGGAAGACAGGCGGTGACCATGGAGACCTTCCAGAACTGCATGAACAAGGTGTCCAGGTGGTTGACAATAAACTCCCTTCAATTTAATGAGGGGAAGACAGAGGTTGTCTACTGTTCGTCAGCCAAGCTGAGTCAACAACCCTCCCATGAGATTAGGCTCGCGCCGGGAGCAGAACCTTGCATCCCTGTTAAGACCGTGCGCAATCTAGGGGTACTGTTTCATGCGGATCTCCAAATGACCTCTCAGACCAATAAAACCATCAGTGTCTGTTATGGATTGTTGAAGGCACTCAGACAGATTCTGCCCCTCCTGCCTAACGAATCTAGACCACTAGTAGTTAGGAGTGTGATTCTGGCCAGACTGGACTATTGTAACTCTTTATATCTAGGGGCCCCCCTATATATCCTACAGGGGCTCCAGAGGGTCCAGTCTATAGCGGCCAAGCTGGCACTCAAAAGACCTCGCAGTTCTTCCACTACGTCGGCGCTAAGAGATCTACACTGGTTGCCAATCGGGAGTAGAGTTGCCTTCAAGTCCCTATGTATCGTGTACAGAGCCTTGCACAACACAGGACCTATCCCTCTACAGGAAAGGCTCTCCTGGTATAGTCCTTCCAGGTCCCTGCGCTCTGCTAGCCAGAGTCTGGCAGCTACTACCAGGATCAGGAGAACGAGGATGGGAGGCAGAGCGTTCTGTACCTCTGCCTCTAGGCTGTGGAACGAGCTTCCCCAGAACATCAGACAGATCGACACCCTACTGGGTTTCAGAAAGAGCCTGAAAACCTGGCTGTTCGCCAAAGTATAATCCCCCTGACTCTATTTATTAGCTCTGGCGGCTGGTCTATATGTCATGACAGCTAGTGTATTGTTTACCATCTGATTACCATCTGATTACTTCCTGTTTGGGCGCCAGGATACCCGTAGGGTGACAGTTGCGCGTTACAAATAACTAAATACAATACAATACAATAAAGTCGGCAGTCTAGCCGACGGACCACATCCTCTCCCCGGGGGCATAACACAGCCCCCCGCAGCCCACGCGGTGCGGGGGATCCCTAGCTTCAAGGGGCCTCCTCAGCACTGAACTCTGGCTGGGGGAGCTCCTGATTGAGCCCGGAGGGGCCCCCCCCTAAGTACAGTGCAGGGAGGCCCCCTCACTTTTCGTTACGCCACTGACTCTCCCATACGTTGTTGTTTTATTTTCTCTCCCTTTATCCCTCTCTCCCTCTCTCTCTCTCTCTCTCTCTTCCTCTCTCTCTCTCTCTCTTCCTCTATCTCTCTCTCTTCCTCTATCTCTCTTCCTCCCTCTCTCGTGATGGAAGCATCTTGGTCGGCAAGACATTTTTGCAGTACCATGGATTGTGACTGAGTTCCATGTAGCAGGCTTGTACAAATGCAGTATACCAATCTCGAGGAGGAGGAAGAGCACTTTGTTCAAGTTGCACTGCAAAAGTGGTTAACACTAACAGTATCTTCTGATCTCTCTCTCTCTCCTTCACCCCATGTGGAGGGCTTGCAACGCAGTCCACGAGGGACCATTGTATGCATGGACCAACAAAATGCCTGGGGTAGTGGAAGGGACATCACATGTCCTTTGACATTCTCCTTCACTCACACATTCATATTCACATACTCTGATTACTTATACACACACATTCACTAATTTATGAACTCCCACTAACATGCACACACATACATTTAAAAGCATTTTTTTTAGCTTACCTCATCTGTCAGGAAAAGTAATTTTCCAGTTATTTTTACTCCATCCATTTTTATAACCCTAATAGTGAATAAGGCAACATTATTCACTATTATTATAAAAAAAGATTGAGAGAAAACAAGGAGAGCTGTTCCCCAACCAATGTCCATAAGGACAAGCTGCCCCTGTGTTCTTGCCACTGATTTCACTACCTCTGAAGCTAGAGGTCACAGAGGCAGCACCGAGGATAGCAGTAGGCAAGCTAGAGGTCGCACGAGCCACCCCTTGCGACCCCTAAATGACGTTGAGGATTGTACATCTCAAAAATACACTGAATTATCACACATTAAAATCTTTATCTCAAATTTACATGGTATACTAAAAATAGTAATTTTTTGTTTGTCTATTTTCACTATAGAAGGTTTGTTTTTAAAACTATTCTGTGAGGACTCAAAATGACAGCCAGATTTATTGGTTTTGCCATAGTTTGTTAATTTATGCAACCTCCGGCGAAGCATGCACTTTTATTTATTCACTCTTATGCATTTGTGCCATTGGTTTTACTTCTCGTCTAAGACAGCACATGCAATATCTCGCAAGACCATTTGTTACCTTACCAGGGATTTGGAGGCCATCCATTGCTTACTGTTGGTTGGCTTCATTGTCACTCTTATCTGCTAGCTTCTTATTTACCCCCAAGTAGGCTTCATTCCTTTTCGTGTGTTTGACCCTCCACTGAAGCATGGCTGCATTATTGCGTCCTTCAACTGCTTTATTTTTCAAGTACTCATTTTAGCTTTTTGTTTTACTACTCTACCAGTGTGTGCATGTTTTTCAGCTGTCTCCGACTTGTACGTCTACCCTTCTGCGTTCTTTCCTCCGGTCCTTCTGCCCACTCTCCCTTCCTCCTGCCCACTCTCCCTCCATTGGCAGTGTGCTGGCCCCAGCCTTTTACCCAACAATCCCTTGTCTGTGTTCTTCTCTCAGACCATCCCGCCCACCTTCTGTTGTCCGTGTGCTTGTCCGCTTGCTTTCGCAGCTCCTCCCGCCTACACTAAGTTGCTTGTGTGGCTGCCCCTTCCATTGTCCATGTGGTTGTTACCGCACCTTCTGCCTACTCTCCGTTGCCCTTGTGGTTGTCCCTCCGCAAGCTCTTTGTGCCTTCCTTGCAGGTAACAGTGGTGGGGGGTGGGGCCGTGTGGGCAGGTTTTGAGGAACAAAGCTGAGGGAAAATTAGTTATTTCATTAGCCCTCTGCATCGTCCTCGAAATCCCCCCCACACGGCCCTAACCGCCCTACCGCTGATATCTGCAACGACCGTGGCTGCGTGCCCTACCTCTGTTGTCCACCTGCTTGCCCCAGCCCTTCCACCTATCCTCTCTTACCAACTGCATCCTTCCCTCCCACCTGCACCCTTCGCTTCCTACCTGTTGCCTCAGGAGCCCACATCTAAAAATAAAAACAAGCATTAGGAAAGCCAGTGGGTCTCGCTTACGCAACAGCTACTGGGCTTGTCAATTTTTATTGTGCAAGCAGAGACAGCATCTGCTCAACATCTGGTGAATCTGGGCAAATCGCTTGTTCTACCATGCCTAAAAAAGCATGAATGTGAACTTAAGTAATGTAAGTGATGCCTATTAAAGGTGCTCAAATACGTTTGGGTCGAGTTTGCGCTATATAAAAATACTAAAAGAAGAAATTGTACCTCAATCACAGTGGATGGACACTAATTAAGATAAATCAATCTATACTTGGTCCATGCTCCACAGAAAAAAAGTGACCCCTCGCAAGCGTTGCCGAAGTAGAAGCCAGAAAAGAAGAGTGCTAATGCTGCCAACAAATGGTTAAGTATTGGGTGGACTAAAAGCTCAATTTTAGAGGTTTTTTCTTTTTTAGACACAATAGATCAGGCATATCCAACCAGTAGCTTGGGAGCTACTGGTAGCTCACTAGCACCCTCAAAGTAGCTCACAGGGGTGAAGCCAAACCAATCTGATCTCAGGGATTCTGTGTATATTAAAGAAGGCAGCACTGCTTGTTTCATTACCCGTAAGTGTTACAAAAAGCCAAACCAATGGCAGGACCTCTTGATAACACTCAAACACACACTCTTGCCTATCAATCAATCAGGAATTTATAGAGTGCACTACTCACCCATGAGGGTCTCAAAGCGCTGGGGGGCATTTGGGCAGCTCTGGTCATTCGAAAAGCCAGGTCTAGAGGCTCTTCCTGAATGCTTTTAGTGTGGGGCTTTGTCTGATGCTGAGGAGGAGTTTGTTCCAGGTCTTGACCATGATGTAGGAGAAGGATCTGCCTCCTGTACTGGCTCTGTGGATGCGGGTGATTTCAAACAAGGCCTGGTCAGCAGAGCGGAGGTATCTCTTAGAGACGTAGAAGCAGATTCTTTCTTTGAGGTGTTGGGGTACGGTGTTGTGGAGGGCTTTGTTGGTGTGTGTGAGCAGCTTGAAGGGCACTCTTTTTTTAAGGGGAGCCAGTGGAGGTCTTGTTGGTTCTGGGTGATGTGGTCTTGTCGTGGGATGCTGAGGACGAGTCTGGCTGCAGCGTTCTGGACAGTCTGGAGTTTGTGGAGCAGAGATTTGTTGATTCCAGCATAGAGGGCATTCCGGTAGTCCAGCCTGCTGCTGATGAGTGTAAGGGTGACGGTCTTCCTGGATTCGAGGGGGGGATTCATTTAAAGGTCTTGCGAAGTATGCAGAGGGTGTTGAAGCATGTGGAGGTTACAGTGTTGGCCTATGGGTCTGTCACATGAACCATCTTTATCCACTTTAAATTTACCTAAGAAGGAGATTGGCCATGTTATATGCCCTGCTCTATCAGGCACACCGTGTGTGACATCCAAGAATAGTGGCAGCAGTAACCAGGGCTGACCCACCAAAGTGTGTGACTGCAAGAACTAGAATGAAAATGTGTTGGTTTGGATCCTGATCAACCAAAGAGCTGAGGGAAGAGAGCATGCATCCAGGGCAGAAAAAATTAGAAGCATCACATTAATTTTTGTGTGGGTGTGTGACATTATTCCCTTCCCTAATAAATAGTGTTGGTTCCTGAAAGCTACTCCTAGTTTCAAGGGCTGCTTAATATGTATGCTGGTCCCCATCATAAGAGTATTATCTCTGACGCAATTATGCCATTTCATCGTATAAATGTGCCATTGGCATAATATTTTCATCTCCGACTATTTTGGGCATACAAGTCTAGTAAATACATACTTGCTGCCATCACTGACATATTGTGAGCATGACTAGCTTGCTTTTAGCCATTCCTGAAAGAGTGGCAACCGCTATTCCCATAATAATGTCCATAACTGATATATGTTGGGCATCCAGCTGTGGCACAGTGGTAGCCCCGGTTTAATGGTGGATATTAGCATAACAGATGCATTAATAGTGTTATGGTGAGCAAGCATAGCCTATGATTCCAATTCCTGGGTAATTGAAGGGGAATTTGTCCATCAGAGGCATTTTTACATGGCGATTCTCAATGAAAACGAAAAGCTGATGTTTAGGGACTGTGTATTTTCTAACAATGAAAATGGATTTGATTAAAAAAAAAATTATGCTTTTTCTGAAAAGGTTTTTCTTTTGGAAAATTGAGTTTGATTGCTCAAATTGGAAAGTGGTTTTGATAGAAAAATATGTGTATTTTTAAAAACTAATATGCTAATGAAGACAAAATATTAGAATTTTAAAACACATTTAAAGTTGTTAGCTGACTGATAATTCAATTTGAGTTGGGTTTTGCTGTGGTAGTACCCTTTATGGCACACAGCATGCGATGATTTGAATGTTACTTGATTGCAAGCATTTCATGTTGAAAAACGTTTTCCTAGCATTCTGCTGATAACTTCATCTGGAATGTGTGGGTGGTGACTACTGATAAATCGTTCTTAGGGTGGTCATAGTGTAAGCAGAATTAGCTCTGTGCATGTGCTGCCTGAAGCCTTGACCTAAAAAAAGAAACAATATGACTCAGCCAAGTACTTTTAAAACAAATGAATCAGCTATCTTTTTTCATTTGTTTTGGGCAGGAATTTGCCAAATTATGTTATATAATTCTAGCAGGCTGCTTTTTGGCTTCTCCTGGGTGCTTCACACTGTTTGTTGCAAAACACCCTCTCCAATTGCTCCCTATGTTACCTTCTCACTTAAAATCTTGAGTTGCTAAACAAACACTGCTATTAATTAACAAGAGTTCTGAACAAATGCCAGTAAGCCCAGGATTCATTTTCAGGGAAAAGTTGAACAACAGATCAGTACAGTGCGGCGTGAGTCAGAGATTGTTCAGAGATAAAGTGCCTGTGTGAGGAAGTGAGTCAGCCGACGTCCAGGGATTGGCATGGTTTCCCGAGAACTGCATCTGCTCTCATATCTTCCTCGCGCTGCATGTTGGAAAAACACACAAGTTATGCACGACCTCTAGATGGCTGCATAGCAAAACCTCCTGAAGTAGGCAAGTCCATGTTTTGCTTGATTTTTGTTATGAAGCGCAAACCCTAGGCAACTGGAAGTACAGAAAAAAGTTGTCTTGCCTCGTATTGTTGCCTTTCTATAGAGCTGTCCTACCCCTTGGTGGAGGTCCAAGCCTCTTTAAGTGCTTGCGATCGAGTAAGACGCAGAAAATAAGCCATCCATACATTGATCTTGCTAACATAACAGGCCGCTTATTTTGCAAAAGCACATTAGGCAATACGTTTACGGAAGGAAACAAGATAATAAACAGGGTACAGGGTACATAACTGATCAGAAATAACATTTCACCAACAATACAGATTGCAACTTAGACCTCAACCCAAGTAGTCTTACAAAAAAGTAACAAATGCGAAATTCATATAAAAAAGAAAGAGTAATAAAGGAATGACTTAGGACCTCTGTTGCACATCAGTCCAATTGGTCTTGTGAAACACTGACCAAAACTGGACAGATTTACAGCAGAAGATCCAATTATATGTGTTATGAGGTGGCAACACTAGCCCTGTGATAGTGAGGATCAGGAGATGTAAAGTTCTCAAGCAAATGTAGCAGGTTGCAATGAGAAAGTTGTAACATGAATCATGATATTAGACTGTCAGGCACAAGCGTTTGCAAGGAAGAAGTTCTTAGGAAGAGAAATCTCTTAAAAGTGGGGACATTTTTATTGGGAAGAGGAAAGGCATTCCATATTTTGGGACTGCATTGGAGAAGGATCTATAAACTACATACCTTTTCTAAAAACAATGAGTGCTGGGAGATCTCCTAAGAAAGAAAAGGAAAATTTCTCGGTCAAATATTTTGTTGGTTGGAGGAATGTGAGGCAGACAGTTCTCATAGTGGAGCGTGTAGTGACTGGAAACCATTTAAGGTAATTGAGTGAGGGGGTAATGGGTTTGTGAGAAACCCGGCAGGAGCATACAAAAGAGCTTCATGGTGCAAGTTTGTTTTTCGCGAGGTCAGATCAAAGTCGGAGGAAGAACCGAAGTGAAGCCATTCAAATGTGCTCCTTGAGTGTTAGTGCCCCGAAAAGGAATCAGGCTAACAGCCCAAACAGGGAAAAAACAAATAATCCAGAACATATTTGTGTTCAGAAAGTGCAGAACAACTTTAGGTTTGCCACTTGATAGAGATCACTGCATGGCGAATGTGGGAAGACAATCCTGTAGAATGTGGCTGGAACAGTCGAGATTTGTTTAACCCTGATCCATCGGTAATAAGTAGGGCACATTCGCCACTGGTGGGTAGCAAAGTTGACTTAATAGCTATCAGAAAAGGTGAAGACCCTCGACAATTATAAACTTAAAACTTATGTATGGCTATCCCAGCAGTGGAGAGACCACTAGATGTACTAACAATTGGATCAGTAATGGACAGTTCTCCATCACCTATTTTGTATTTTGGGGAGGAATATTACATTTGAGAGTCAGCGCCTGTTTTTGGTGTAAGATGTTGGTGCACTGATATCCTCCTGCACTCACACCCACTTGTCAAAGCTGCACAGCCAAAATAAAAGGAAGGCAGAGTTGATGCGCAAGGGTGATAGTCCATAAGTGTGAGGGAGACTCCTTGTCATCTTCAGGCATTACAGTGGCCCAAAAGCAGTGAGACCTAAGGAATGCTGGTCCAGAAGCCTGGAATACAATATTAACCATGGACTCAGACCTCACTCTGAAACCACACATCAACAAAGTGCAGTCAACAAACCTGCTTCTTCTACTTACACATACTAAGATGCCTAATTTCGTACTTATCAGCCCACCAACAGCCACAAGCAATGATTGTGCAAATTCTCTCATGTCTTTACTATACAAATGCCGTCTACCTTAACTTCCCAGCATACTTTAGGACACAATTGCAAAGGATTCAAAATTGATCGCCTAGACTGCTGCTACACACGAGCATCAGAGAACATGAACCTCCTTGTGCTATGCTGGTTACAATAAAATATTCTGCACTTACACAGAACTATGCACAGCAAAATGGGACCTCGATGTATAGGGCCTAAGCCTTCCTACCGCTTAGTTCCCACGAGCCCAGCACCGACTAGCTATAGTGTCTCATCCTCTCTCCTACTCACAAACGGAGTAGCCAATGATTAGACAAACCAGAGCACACCACTCCCGTATTTCTGAGGAGTTGCGGTTACAAGGAACACCTTTTTGCACACACTCTCGTACTTGTCCACAATAAGATCTGACAGAGACACACACATAGTTTAAAATATTTATTGTAACTAAACTGTTATTGTAACTAATGTGCTCTAAAATGCAGTATATGTGCCACAACCATCAGCAAAATGAATAATATAAATAGAGTTTATAATAGAATTAGCATTCCAGCAAGGCCCAGCAAGGCCATATATCATATAGGGAGATGTCATTTTACAAAGACAGTGGATAAAGGACTATAAGACCTAACCACCATCCCCTTGGTAAGCAAAAGTATTATTATATAATGGAAGATCTCTGGGCTTTGTCAGCAGATTCCATACCTCAGGCCATAGATCGTATTTCTACATCACAGGTGTGTGTTGCTCTTCTCACGGGAAAGCTGCTTCTTCTGGTGTCCTTTACCTAAGCGTGTATTCCCATAATATCAAAGTACGAGCTTCCAGCAAAAACACCTGCTGTGGTATGTTTTGTCTAAGTGCTACGGCCTGACCAAAACAGAATAACAAGAGTCAGTGTTTATCGACCTTGCTTACAATGTTCAGACTAAACTTCAGGAACAGGCAGAGAACGAGCACAGCAGAGCGTTCTCATGTTAAAGGTATAAACAGAGCTCTGTAAAAATAAAGACATATAGTGTCATGCGCAAAAGCAGCATTATGGCTACCCGGCTCATGCTAACTTAAAGATGTCGACAATGACTCTAGCAACCAGGTGGCAGCATGTTCTCCATGCAGGCTGCATTACAACCTGCGTGGAGAACATGCCAAGGCTCCCAGTTAATGTCTGAGCACTGAAAAACTACACTCAGACCAATCACAATTCTTCTAAGGCAGCGTTGTGATTGGATGACTGAGAGCCTGGGTGTGCTTCCTGTTCAGGCCAGTGAGGGAGGATTACCGAGGAGAGAGGTGGCGAGGAAGCGACAAGAAAGTACTTTTTATTTTTATTTTTTATTACCCGCTTCCCCCACATCCTCCTACTCCCGCCCCCCTACCTCCGATCCGTGCTGGCCACCACTGCCCCTGGCATGGAACCAATACCAGACTGCACACATCGTAAAATCTTACAATATCCACCTAAACATAAAGACACCATTAACAAACTATAAGGCACATGCTTCTCTGTCTTGGCAGTGGACCTACTGAGTACCCTTCCTCCATACTTGCAAACAACACAGTACCATCCAATCCACAGAAAAGGACTAAAACATGGCTATTCAACACTCTTACTTATCACCATATTAGCAAACTCACCAGCCACCACTAAACACCACCCTGAAATGGGAGACTTCTTGACCACAGCACACCACTAAAATCGTATTGCTCACACCAATTAAAAACTTGAGATTCCCATGAGTACCACACCAGCCCCCACACAAAGATACCTCCATTGAAACAAATGTAGTGCACAAACAAAAGAACAACAGTTTCAAACATTAGCACATCTTCACTGCACATCACATATTAGGGCTGCTTTTTCCAACAGCCATTTGTACGGGAAGTAACATCACTGGTTTCCCGCCAAAACCAAATTTTAAAGAAATCGTCATGCAACTGGACTTAATTCCCTGTCATCTATCTCCAAAGAAAGGAGAACTCTTTGTCATCCATAGGTCTTTCTGGTCCTGCACTCTAGACAAGCAAGAGACACACAACTCCATGGAGGTCCTGACATGCATTTCCATTTTTTGCAGCTCAGACTTTCACCTCACAACTCATCTACAGGTGTTATGGGCAGATTAAGCACTTCTCTGATGAAGTCTCAGATCTCCTCACAACCTTGTCTATTTGACATACCCACACGACCCTCTCGGGTAACTTCAACCCCCTCAGACAACTCAAGCTAAAAAAATAAAATAAAGAAAAAGACCCTTCACAATCTTAACACACTGAATGTGGTCCAGCACGTTACCTAACCAACACACACCTAAGTCCTCATCCTCAACCTAGTGTTCACAACATCACCAACAATCCAATGCAAACTATCCATACTGCTTTACTAAAAGGACCACCTCACCATCCCTAAACTCCCTGCTCAGTGCCTAGCAACTAACTGAGGTTAACCCAAAATAGACCATATCTTCAGATCTTTCAAAAACGTCACTATCAACAACCTAATGCTTTAATTTATCTCTCTCCATGTAAACTACACTTTCGATGCAAACACCCTTCTAAACAACTTCAACAGTTTCTTGGAAAACTGTGGAAATCCATACTCCAACTGAAAAAAAGAAAGCACAAGCCAAATCCTTCACCATCCTAATGCTCTAAAGACCTTGCTGAAAATAACCATTCTGTTGGGAGTATAAGGCACTTGCGTAGTGACGGGCATGTGCCTCTACCCTGAGTGTCCCACCTTCGTGGATACCTGGACCCCTGGTGCTGATTTCTGGTCATAGGTGAACACAGATCATGCATGTGCACTATGACCTAGGCATATCTTGTGGTAATGCAGCCTGATTAGACCAGGAGGATCTAACCAAGCACTACCCTAATAGTGGTAGGTGGCTACTGCCCTTGCCAGGAGTTAAGTGACACGAGCTCAGGGTGGTAGCATACCTGTTTTGTGTTTCATTAGAGTTAGTAGTGTGAACAGGCATTTTTACCTTTGTCACTGGAGTGGTGTCTACCGGCCCACTCGTGTAAAGTTTAGCTGCTGTGTACTTAACCCGTTGCATGCTCATGACGAGCTCAGCTCATCGTGAGGCACGGTCGCGCTGTGCTCATGATGAGCTGAGCTCGTCATGACCGTTGTGCCGCACCCACATAGGGATAATTCCCCTGCTGTGCTGGGCATTCCATTGGAACGGGCGTGGTCATGACAAGCTCAGCTCGTCATGAGCACCGCGGCGCTGCACGTGCCCCCGCCCCCAGCACAGCAGGGGAATTAGCCCCGCAGGGAAGGGGTCAATTCACCCTAGGCATACACCAGACAGCGCCTGATGCTTGCATGTATGTGCTGGGTTCTATGGGTGCCTGTGCATGGTACGTAACATAAAGGCCTGTGGGTTCCATTTTGCAAGCCCAGGACCAGGAAAGGCTAGATAGCGGTGATAACTGCAACCTCAAGCAGGAGTTCTGGATTGCTGATATTCCTCAGGGCAGGGGTGGAAACCTCCGATACTGGCGGAAACGGAGTAGAACATCATCTGTGATCTTCAGAGGCCACCTTACCTCATGAAAAAGTTACTGGTAAAGGGGGGCCTGAACTCACTGTCAGGCGTGATGGTGGGCCTGCTAAGGTTGGCACTGAAGGACCAGGGAATCATAATAGAGGGTAAGGCCTTTGAACCTTTGTGAGGCACATTACATTGGAGGTTGAAATCCAGGTGTAATGCCAGGATACTACTTCGACCTGTGGTGTTGGTCAATCAGAACTGCAGATGCTCCTGCTACAGCAGACTTTCCCTTTGGCAAAAGACAGAACAGAGGAAAGAGAACTCTAGAGGAGTTGTGACCTAAAACACACATTTCAATGGACCAGACACTAAATCACATCTGTATCTGGATATGGACTACAAGAGTGGGAGCATGAATCCCACAAGCTAGTCATCAGCATGGAGAGAAAATCACTTTGAGTTTTTGCAAACTGGACTGGGGACCAAGGTCTGCTAGTCTTCCTGCTGCATGAAGGGCCATCCACAAGAATATCAAGACTACTTACCCTTAGCCTCGAGCACCAACCTTCTGCCTGCCTGCCAAGATTAGCAGAGTTTGAGAGGAGGAGAAGAGTGCTTAGAAGTAGAGAAGGCCAACAGAGATGCTGTTGGGCGGATCATGGAGAGCGAAGTGTGAGATTGCAGGTTGGGACGGTTCTAAGAGTGTGAGTCATCCACCCCTCTTGTGTAAAGTCAGAAACCCACGTATGCCAGTTGGGGTCACTGTTAAGTTTAGGGCAGTTGCCCTTACGGTCAAAAGTTGGTGACTGCCAGGTGGAAACAACCTTGAAGTTTAGCGTTGTTGTTCTTGTGTTGAATGTAGATGACCTGCGTATGCCTATGGGGAGGGGGGCAACATGAAGATTAGGGCTGTCATCCTTGTGGTTGAGTAAGTCGGTGACCCCTGTATGCCAGGTACAAGCCACCATGAAGATTAGGGCTGTTGCTCGTGTGGTGGAGTATTTCAGCACACCAAGTATTCTAGGTAGGGGCTGCTGTTATGTTTAGGGCTGTTGCCCTGGAACACTGTGCTGAGTGGACCCGTGATGAAGGATTAGCCAAGAGAGACCTAACCCAGAGATAATTGTCTGTGGTAACATTTACTGAAAGCCGAAGAAGCAGTAGAGTAAACATTCTACACCGCTGCGGGATGTCAGGAGACTGTGGCAACCTCAACGTTTCATCAAGAGGAGACTACGATGCAGCTGGGCTGGAGAAAACCTAATTGCGCATGTCGGTTTTTGTCGGCTTGGGACGGCTGACCAAAACACATATGAGCACTTAAGGTGTGGAGTGCACATCACACTCCTCTTCCCTCCCTCCCGTGCCTAGACCCCGCCCCTCCCAACACCGCTGGCTAAGAGCTGGAAAATGTAAAATAAAACGATGTAAGAACATTGTTTTATTTTACATTTGCTGGCTCTGAGCCGGTTAGTGGGGCGACGCTCCTCCGCCATTGCGGAGGAGCCACCACTGCCTTCTAAAGCTAGAACAAGACTTTGTTGCAAGGTGACTAACATGGGCCACATCTAAAAGTTGTTCCTTTATCTAATGGGGAATTACCAGCCCAGATAGAAGGCATGGGAGACTCAGAACACTACCCATGGACAGCACTAGTGTGCTGACCTTAAGAGACTGTGGATAATATTTAGTGTGCTCTATATTTTGTGTACTTGGATTAAACACTACTTTTAACAGAAAACCGAGTATTTGACTGGACAATGAGCTTGATGGGATCACTGTTCGTACTTTGAGTCTTGGGTCTATGTATGCCTTGCTCCTATCTCCCCCAAAACTCCTGCTATATTTCCTTCCACCCATATTCTACACTACATCTCCACACCTCAATCCCTTGTTAAACCCAAGCGTTATCCACCTACATCCGTACCCCTACACATCGCCCCTCATAATAGCCCCACACCACTAACCTGCAATCATCCTCTGACCACATTCTACAATCTTATGCATACCTACCTCCTACACCTCACCTGGAAATAAAACTAACTTCTGCCAACCCTCCTCTGGCCATTAGATACACTCATGATTTACAGCCTCTCAGCCACCTTCATCTACACTCCACATCTCACATTTCTCTTCTCGTTCATTACATATGGTTCCATTACTGTAAATAGCATGACTCACTGTCATTTACATATACCTCCCACACAACTTACCTCAACATTTTACACCTGCTCCACATCCCAACATAAAATGCACATTTAGCACAGTCATCACACTACAAACAGCCCATAATCAACAACCTAAATGCAAGACCTCCCTTTAACCCCTTCGAGGCTGATGACGAGCTGGGCTTGTCATGGTGTAGCCTCCTCAAACACTGATGACGAGCCCAGCTCGTCATGAACAATGGGAAATGGCAATATCCAGCACAGGAGAAAAATAACCACAGCAGCAATGTGGTTAATAACACAATGCAGGGTTCGAAGTCAACACTCCACAAAAACAAAGACTCTACCCTGCTGCTCATACACCTCCTAGCAACTCAAAATTTCACCCTGCTGACACAAAGCACAATTCAAAGCATAGCACTTTTAAGATCCCAAACATTGAAAACGCTAAATCATCAAATTGAAAGCCACCCGAACACTGTCTCACACCAGTACAAGGTATTCCAAAACTCTCAGCTCAACCCATGAAACCATGCTCACCAGCCTCCCAACAGTGAAGCCCACCACTTTACTCACCATATGCAACAATTACCCTGACACACCACAATCAAACGTAACACTACGGCTGCAAACACCAACTCAGCAAAGCTAAACACTAAACTCCACCATCAAAACATCCATTTCGCCTCAGCAATGAAATGAAATGAAATGAAAATAGATTTCTTAAGCGCATGGCTGCCCAAGAGCGTCCCAGCGCTAGTACACACCACAAGCTTCCATGATCCTCAAGCAGCGGACTCATACTCCTCGTGGAAAAAGGAATGTCTTTAGAGATTTCCAAAACTTCTGGAGGCAGGGTTCCAGGCGGAGGGCAGCGGGAAGATCATTCCAGGTCTTGGCAACATTCACAGAGAACCTACCGCCCTCCTGAACGTGCTCTTCTCACTCTGGGGATGGTCAATAAATTGCTCCCGTCAGAGCGGAGGGCACGGGTGGATTTGTAGGGGCATATAAGGTCCCTGAGGATAGGGGGACCCATTCCCTGGAGAGACTTAAAGGCGATGGAAAGGGCCTTGAATTTAATTCTCTCACGGATGGGGAGCCAATGGAGAGCTCTGAGAGCGGGTTTGGCTGAAGTTCTTTTCGCCGTGCCGGTCAGTACTCTGGCCGCCGCATTTTGTACTCGCTGAAGGGAGTTAATGGCTGATTCAGGGGCACCGAGCAGCAAGGCGTTGCTATAGTCCAACCTAGACAGTATTAGCCCCTGGATCAAAAGTTTCCTAGAGCTAAAGGGCAGAAGAGGCAACACCTTCCGGACAGAGCGTAACAGACCATAGCAGATCCCTGCCACTTTCTTAGTTTGTACTCTGAACGTTAGGTCGGGCTCCAGCCATACCCCCAGGCTCTTAATCTCATTCTTGGGTTGGGGCGCCTCCCCCAGACAGGGGGGCCACATGGTTTTGGGAAGGGAGGTGGAAAGGTTACCCAGCATCATAAGTTCCGTTTTGGACCCGTTGAGTTTCAGCCGTGATTCTGTCATCCACGCCATGATACCTGTCAGACAGCACCCGAATCTTTCTGCCGCGTTTTCATGGTGGGATAGCGAGACGACAAGCTGGGTGTCGTCCGCATAGGTCACTATTTTCACCCCGAAAGGTGAAACCACATCCTCCAGTGGGGCCATATAGATATTAAAAAGAGTTGGGCTCATTGAGGAGCCCTGCGGGACTCCGCACTGGAGGGGGATCGACTCGGAGAGGGTCGTGCCATCGCAGACCTGGTGGGTCCGACCATTCAGAAAGGAAGTTATCCAGCTTAGAGCCTGGCCGGATATTCCCATCCTAGTAAGGCGCTGAATGAGGATACCATGGTTGACGGTATCAAATGCCGCGCTGAGGTGAAGGAGGACCACAGCTGCGGAGCCTCCTGCATCCAGAATGCGCCTGGCTTCCTCTACTACTACAATCAGGGCAGAGTCAGTGCCCTGCCCAGGGCGAAAGCCTGTTTGCGAGTTCTTGAGCAGGTTATGACCTTCTAGGAATGAGGACAGCTGGCGATTGACAACCTTTTCTGCAATTTTGAATGATAACCTTAACTCAACCATTCAAAAGCTGCTTGATCCACCCCCTCATAAGGCTAACACCCAACTGTGACACAACTGTTCTACGTGGATCACCCAGGTATATATACTTTACCAATGATAACACACTCTGGTAACATTAGCCTAACAAGCTTACTTTTATGGCCAAAGTGGAGTAAATAAAAACGTTGACCACCCATATGAGGAATAAATTACTAACTTTACATTGGTCTGTCTAGCTTAGGAAACTTCCATATGATTGGGAATTGGAGCCGTTGGCATCAAGACAGAAACCTGGGAATAGGGAACATTGGATGAGAAAGATTAACAAAATAGTTTTACCCTGATCAGCAGTAGCAAACATAGACAACTAGGATTGACTTTGACATCACTACCATACCTCTACTTTAAGATAGATCCTGAACTGACATATGACACCACACAGCGGAAATTAGTTTGGCGGAGAGTTAGAAGACCCACAACCCTACTGATGCTAATGTGAGCTTAGGATGCTGGCACTTCCGGTAGATCTCACTTAGTTCCAAGACTCAGGCATAGCTTTTCAGCCTGCAGAGTGATGAGGACAGGGACCTCGCAGGCTCCCCATGCAATATTACACATAATGCATCGATTTATAGACATGTGCAGTGCTCCAGAGGTCCTTGCACTTATTTTACCTTGGTACCCAATTTTATTTTCTGTAACATCACTGAATACATTATATCTACATATCTTAATTTTCTACGACTCGGGTGTTCTGAAAATGGCTGACCTTTTTGTAGAATTGGAGCATTAACAAAGATTAATAATAAAAAAGCCTGTCTTTTTGTAACTAAATGTATCCAGCCATATACTCCTTCACTGCTTCTTTCTGCTTCTTGTACAGGCCTTGTGTGTGTCCCCTTTGCAAGTCTATTGTCAGAGGACTCGTATCTAGCACTCATTCTCTAGAATGTCCTCATCATTGCAATTTTCCTCTTTATCTAGAAGATAAACACAAGCTTTTCTTCTGCGTTACACAAAAAAATATCAACAACCAACAGAAGTAAAATCTATTTGTTAACAGGCAAAACTTGTTTCCGAAGATGTTTGTGAGAAAGAGGTGTGAGAATTATACCTGTTTAAAGCACAGTACTAGCAAATTGATTTTCTCCAACACAGCTTATACATAATAAGGGGATGTCTTGTGGGGGCACCTAGAACACACTTCACAGCCTTTCAAGAGTTACTCTCCTGTGGTGCATTCATTTTGCGCCAAGTGCTCCTGCTTTGGCTTTGCACTCACATCTGTGTTTTGGTGCTGACCCAGATGCAAAGTGTTCTCCCATTTACTTGGGGCCATGCCCCCATGCATGTATTGATATTGAGTTGGCAATAGATATGTCCCTGCATTGTCTGAATTACAGAAGGGTCCTTGAGGCAATATTTCACAAGTAACTGCTCAGCATTTGCGCTTCTTTGCAGGAATAAGGCCCACAATTTTCAAGGATAATTGCGTACATCTAATAATAAATGCGACTATAATGGGAGTCCTAAATAATTTCTCTGCATTCTCATGGTGTGTATGCTGTCCAGTGGGGTTGTGGATCTTCTAAAGCTCAGCCTGTTGAGTGCTTTCTAGGTAACCTCACGATGATCCTTACCTCTATAATGAAACATTTCCTAGCAATTGTAACAGAAAGTTTCAATTCTATTAAGGACTCAGATGTGAGGATTATGCCTTCTTTCTTCATTTTATTTAACAGCAGCCACAACATTTCAACAACAACCAAACTTAATTTCCCATCATCCCTGTAAGGAAGTTAAAACAACAACAAAAGTCCTAGTCCAATCAGGGCAGACCGCCCGCTTCACAGGATGTTGCCCATCCTCTCTCTTCCTCTTTCTTTCTACGACCAAGCCAACCACTGAAGATTCTTCAATCCTGTTTTGAGGACTTCATCACTGAAAATCAGAGAGAGCATCATATTAGGCTCGTGAGAATCATACTATGGAACATATCAAAGTCACCAGGAGAAACATGAACATCCATGAATCATTGCATGCAAGAACATTGGTAAATTATAAGAAAAACTTTCCTACTTACTCTCATGACAGATCCAAGAGTCTGGGTGGGTTCTTAATCCTAGGGAGGGCTAATCCTCGGCCCTGAGTCCTTAATAGAATTGAAATGTTCCGTTATGATAGCAAGGAAACTTTTAATTCTATGGCAGGACCCGGAGGCGAGGATTATGCTTGTTTAAAGCTTGTCCATCACCAGGGCCGCAATGGATGAGACCGGTTTAAAGTAGAACCTTTTAAAGGGTGAGTCAAAAGACTAGTCAGCTGCATTCAGAATATCCTCCAAGCGGGCTCCCAGAGCAAAAGCTTTGGAGGCCATTGCCCCTCGCACTTAGTGGGCACCAAAACACTTGGCGTCAATACCCGCCTCGTGCATTATCCATCGCACCCATCTGGCGATGGTCGGAGAGGAGACTGCCCTGAAAACTTTCCTCAAGGCAATCAAAAGCTGTCTTTCTCCTTGTGGACGAAGCTCCAAAGTCACGGACTCGTAAGCCTTAATACATCTGACCACGCACAATTGGCAACATCTGGGAATGCTAGATAGATCACTATGGAATTGCATTTGGTTTGCCTGGTCACATGGAAAGTGACCCCATCTGGAGTAAAAGATCGCCATGAAATGTCCAGGGCCCATGCATCAGACACTCTCCTGCAGGAGATTAGGCACAAAAAAATAGCCAACGTGGCCGACAACTGTTTCCTGGAAAGATATCTATTGGCTCACATCCCAAAGAGTTGAGTATCTTGGTTCCGGGGAAAGGGATAAACATATGCCATGAAGTAGTTTCTTAACATGGGGATGTTCTCCTACTGGAAGACCTGCAATCACAGCGTGACCCGCCGAAATTGCGGACTGAAAGGTATTGATAGATCTGTAGGCCAGACCTTCCCCCGCTAAAGATGCAAAAAAATGTAGGATTTGGGCAATGTCTGTCCCCATGGGATCCAGACTCTGTTGTTGATACCAACCCATCCAGCAAGACCAGGCTGAACGATATTGCTTGACTGTGCCGTCCGCCCAGGCTTTGAATAGGAGGAGAGCAGCGCCACATGATAAGCCCAGGACCTGCCATTGTGACCTGTAATCCTCCACGCCATAAGCTGGAAGATGCCGGCTGTCACCATTGGGTGAAGATTCCCAGAGGGACCGGTCAGGAGATGAGGATACCGGTGTAGATGGATTGGAGAAGCCCAAGAAAGTTCCATCAGAACTTGAAACCAAACTTGCGACTTCCATGTCGGGGTGATCACCACCAGATCCTCTTGCTGCCGGCGCACAACTATTGTGAGCCGCGTGATCATCGAGAACGGTGGAAATGCATAACCGTGCCTCATGGACCAGAGAAAGGCATCGGTTGCCACTGCTCCCAGATCCAGCCTACAACTGAAGTACCGGGGAACTGATTGTCGAGGCGAAACGCAGATCACGGGATTGCCAATCCGCTACCTGGTTGGCTGGCCCCAGTTGGTGTTCTGTCATCAGGGAGACGTGATTTTCCAGACATTATTCCCAAAAGTTTGTAAAGAGCTTTGGATTGCATGCCCCCCCAGTGGTTGATATAGCAAACTGCTGCCACATTGTCCATCTCTCAAAAGAACACTGGAATTCACCCGTCCTTGGTCCAACATTTGATCGCAAAAGAACCTGCCATCAGCTCTAGGAAGTTCATGTGGGGGGCATGCTCAGAAATGGATCAAACACCTCTGGTAGTAAAGTGGCCGCAATGAGCCCCCAGTCCGAACCGCTGGCATCGGACTCGATCACCAGATCTAGCTGTGATCCTAAAATGGCACAGCCGTTCCACGCCTCCATGTGGGAAAGCCACCACTGAAGTTCCTCTCGGGCCTCGTCTGACAGAGGAACACACTGGGATTACGTAGGACCCAGCCACAGAGGAGCTGCTTTTAGGCATTGCAGGGCCCGGAAGTGCAGGCGACCTGGACAAATGGCCTGGATTGTGGAAGACAGCAGACCCACTACTCTGGCAATGGAGCAGAGGGAGGCTCGTGGCCTCCACAGCGTTCTTCGTACTTCTAGGTGAATCTTTGCCATCTTCCTGCAGGGGAGACTCAGGGTCGAGTCTCTGGAGTTGATCACAAACAGTGACAGTCTGGGAAGGAACCAGAGAAGATTTCCCTTGGTTGATAACAAATCCCACGGATTGTAGAAGATCCACTGCTCTCCTGAAATGTTGCGCCAAAGCCGCCGGATACTCGTCCATCATCAGCATGTTGTCCAAGTACACAATCATGCTGACCCCGGACGCCCTCAAGGCCTCCGCTACTGGGAGGAAGACCTTGGTGAAGCACTAAGGGGCCGACGACAGGCTGAAGGGTAGCAAGGAGAACTCGAAAGTTTGGCCCTGCCACTGGAACTGGAGACAGCGTTGGTGTGGAGGGAAGAGGGGACAACCATGTACATGTCTTTGAGATCCAGATGGACTGTCCAGTCCCCGGGGCGAAGGAGGTCTAGAAGCAAATGTATACCCTCTATCTTAAAGTGGCAATAGACCAGCCACTCATTGAACTCCCGGAGATTGATCACCGGGCGCTGACCCCATCCTGTTTTCTGGACGAGGAACAGATTGCTGATGAACCCAGATGGCCCCTTTGTCTAAGAGCTCCTGGACTTCCCGTTGTATGAGCGTGGCCTCTTGGCCTGAGAAAAATATGGGACGAGGAGGAACGACCTCGAAGGGGATCCGTGTAGCTATATATAGAACCCTAGCACATGTTGGAGAATCCAGGCATCTGAGGTGAGACTTCACCAATTGTGGATAAACTGCACAAGGCGACCCCCCCAAGCGCTTGCAAGAGGTAAACGAAAAACTCACTGTGTGCAATGAAATTTCATTACAAGACCGGAGGCTACCATTATGCATACAACTTTTAATGCAGTCCAAGCATAGCCGCATATGTCACAAAGCAAAAGTTCCAACTTAGAATACATATGAACCAACAATAGCATGAAACACTAGGCAATCGGCCTCTTTTAAATGCGGCTCCAAGCAAGATAAGTCAACTTCCTACTTAGCTCATGAAAAGTCTTATATTTTAGATTTTAAGATTAGTATTTTATTATTAATTTACCTTAATACCGTATACTGAGTAACCCTCTTTTATCCCTACAGGAGTAAATATTTATATATACAATGTAAGGATATATATATATATGCAATGTTATGTTAAAAGGTACAATGTTATAAGGTACAGTAACACCTTTTCACTCCTTGTTTTCGGTTTCACAACCTCCAATTTACGGAGGTTGGCTTCCTTTTTTTCCTTCCCTTCGTTCGTCTTTATATTTCATGAATGATACTAAGTCTTTGAAACTAGCGCGTGAAATGTTTAAAAGCGCGCATTGACTCGCTTTGCAAGTGTAGTTACCTTTCCCACTGCTTTGGAGTTCATTTATATTTTGGGAAAGCTTTGCCATGCTCAAGGCTTCATGTTTCTTACTGCGCTTCATTTCTTTGATTAGAAATTGAGAAATTATAATATTTAGTTGCTTTATGTAAGCGACGGCAGACATGTTGTCCATTTTCAATATGACTGATCTTCCTTGAAGGAAGTGTTTGAAGCTCATTAGAGCATAAAGCCCTGTAGTTAATTCTAGATAATTGATGTGGTGCAGGGACTCTTGCTGCGACCAAATACCTCCAGTGTTTTGGTTCTGTAGACAATCACCCCAGCCATGAAGGCTGGCATCCGATTCTAGAATAAAATCTGGTGCTGAACCAAAGATCACTCTCCCATTCCATGCATCTAGATTGTCTAACCACCATGTTAGTTCTAAGATTGCTTCTGGGTTTAAGGAAATTCGATCTCCGTACCAAAGATCTGATCTGAGAGCTCTTGCTTTTATTCTCTGAAGGGCTCGATAATTCAATGGCCCCGGAAAAATGGCCTGAATGGAAGAAGATAGAAGGCCTAAAAGTCTGGCTAGTTCTCTTAGGGTGAGATTTTTTTGTTTCAATAAATGTCTTATCTCCTTTATGATTTTGGCAATCTTCTTGGGAGGGAGAAGGAGAAGACATTCTGTTGTGTCTACTGTGAAACCCAGGAATTCCATCTTCTTTGAGGGAATTAGAATGGATTTTTCCCTGTTTATGATAAAACCCAGACTTTCTAAGAGGTCTATAACTGTCTTGAGATCTTTGATGATTTGAGCATAATCTTGAGAAAGAATCAGGATGTCGTCTAAGTAGATGATGAGACGAATACCTTTTTCTCTTAGACATGAGGCAACTGCTCTCAGTACCTGGGTGATACACCATATGGCAGAGGAGAGACCGAAGGGGAGAGCCTGAAATTGAAAGAGATGGTTTTTCCAAATGAACTGAAGAAAGGGTTAGTGTTCCTTTGCCATGGGAATGGTAAAGTAGGCGTCCTTCAGATCTAATTTGACCAGCCAGTCTCCATCTAGTAAGAGGTTTCTGAGAAGATGGATGCCCTCCATCTTGAAATGTCGGTAGACAAGGAATTTGTTGAGTTCTCTGAGATTTATAACCAGTCTCCAACCCTTGTCTTTCTTTTCCACAAGGAAGAGAGTAGTTATGAATCTCATAAATTCCATGGGAACTTCTAAAATTGCTCCTTTTTTTTAGCATTGAGGAAATTTCTTCCTCTATGATTTTTTCTTGATCTAGTGTAAGGGGAATCGGTCTTGGGAGAGAGTTCTGGATTGGAGTCTGGATGAAATCTATTGAAAAACCGAGAACAGTGTTTAGAACACAGGGGTCTAGTGTAATAATTTTCCAATTGTGGTAAAAGAATTTCAGTCTCCCATCCACTTTTGGATTCGAAGAAAGAGAAGGGGAAGCTGTACTCACTTTCAGGGGTGGATTTGGCAGGTGCTCCTCTAGCTCGGAATCCTATCGAGCGAAAACCTCTTCCTCTGGGTGGATAGAACTGTGGTTGGTTGGATGGATGGTATCCTCTACCAAAATTCCCTCTCTTTCTTGGAAAGGGGCGTCGGTTGAACCGGCCCTTCCAAAAAGGTTGCTGTTAAACCTTTTGGATTAATTGAGGTTTCCTTTTCAGCCATATCGATTAGTTATGGGCTAATTTTAGTGATGACCACTCTTCTTTCACAATTAAGTCCCGCATTCGCGTTGCCTAAGAGGACTAGTGCCCTTTGGCTCCACCCCCGAATGGAGTGTGTATCAAGAGGGCAGCCATTAAGGTAACTCTCTTCTGCTGCGTCGATTATTTTTGTTAGGGGTCCTAGAATGTTGAGAACTTTCTCTTGACAGATCTTAAGCGATCTTTCCAGGCCTTTACGCGGGTCTCTCCCTAATTTAAATAGGTAGGTAATTAATTCTGGGTCAAGGTTAGGAGTTTGACAAACTTTACCTTCGATTGAAGGTCTGGTACACTCTCTTAAGAGATTACGAGTCTCTCTTTTTAAAGGATTTCTAATCCATTTAGTTATGAATTTAGATACGTGCTCGTGTGGGGTCCACTCTGAGCTTCTAGGGTGTTTAATGTTAAAAGGGGAGAACATCTCCTCCCCCAAAGGGTCCAAAATATTATCGTTAGAAGATGAAGGACCGTTATTATCATTTAGGAGAAAGGAATCAATATCTTGATCATCCTCATCGAGATCAAGAATATATTCGTCAGGAAATTCTGAGCCATCATCAATATCAATAGGATCATTGTCTAGAGCACTATGATGAATTGTGCCGCGAGGGACACCCATTAAATTTGTGCCGCTAAGGACACCTTTCAAATTTGTGCCGCAAGGACACCTGAGGCAAATGAGGTACGAGGACCTCCTGTAAAACCTGAGGTGCAAGGACCTCCCGTGCTCTCTGGGGTATAATCAATATTTTTACTTTTTTTTATGCCTCTTACCCTTTTGTTCAGTGAGATCATTAACCTCTGTTATGTCCAGATCTGATAAATCATCGTTTTCATGGATCAAGGATCTCTTAGATGACATAACTTGAGAGAGAGTAGAAAACATACATGATCTCATTTCCTTATGGATAAGTTTTTTGATGGCATCATTAGTAAAATCAGATTCAACAGTATTACTATGAATTGAATCCGAATCAGACATGTTAGTCAAATAAATATATATATAAATGTCTGATCCTCGAATTTTATTTTTATTTTTTATAATATAATAAACTTGTAAATATCAATTATAACTGTCTGATTTCCTTTTTTTTATAATATAATAAACTGTCTGATTATTGGGGGAGTGGGGGGGTTACACAGATTATCAAATTATGTTAATAAAGGCAACTAAATATTATAATTTCTCAATTTCTAATCAAAGAAATGAAGCGCAGTAAGAAACATGAAGCCTCGAGCATGGCAAAGCTTTCCGAAAATATAAATGAACTCCAAAGCAGTGGGAAAGGTAACTACACTTGCGAAGCGAGTCAATGCGTGCTTTTAAACATTTCACACGCTAGTTTCAAAGACTTAGTATCATTCATGAAATATAAAGACGAACGAAGGGAAGGAAAAAAGGAAGCCAACCTCCGTAAATTGGAGGTTGTGAAACCGAAAACAAGGAGTGAAAAGGTGTTACAGTACCTTATAACATTGTACCTTATAACATAACATTGCATATATATATATCCTTACATTGTATATATAAATATTTACTCCTGTAGGGATAAAAGAGGGTTACTCAGTATACGGTATTAAGGTAAATTAATAATAAAATACTAATCTTAAACTCTAAAATATAAGACTTTTCATGAGCTAAGTAGGAAGTTGACTTATCTTGCTTGGAGCCGCATTTAAAAGAGGCTGATTGCCTAGTGTTTCATGCTATTGTTGGTTCATATGTATTCTAAGTTGGAACTTTTGCTTTGTGACATATGCGGCTATGCTTGGACTGCATTAAAAGTTGTATGCATAATGTTAGCCTCCGTGACTTTAATGAAATCCAGATTCTCTGGTCATGTTAATAGGAGAATCGCAATTGTGGCTCCCGCTCTGGGTCCATTCCGCTGACCTCTGTGGCGTCCCCGTCCTCGGGTGGGATAGAAGCCACTGAAGCATGAAGAGTCCTGCCACCGGCCATGCTGAGACTGCTGCCCCTGCTGGAGGTGGTGTTGGAAGAACGGCCAGCCAAGTGTCCCTGTCCACGGCAGGCCCCCCTGAAAATACACGCATTAAAGATGCGCTTAACCATTGACTGGGCCTTGTCCAGTGTATTGAATGTGAAAACAAATTTTCCTAGTTCTTTGACAAACGGGTCTCCAAAGAGACCCTCTTCTGCCACCTGACCTGCCTCCGACGAGATCAACTCCCCCAACTTGTGATCTATTTTGATCAACAGGGATCTGCGTCTCTCCGTGGAGATGGCATAGTTTGCAATGCCCAAGAAAATCATGACCCTCTGGGCCCTGCTAGATAGTTTTTTGGGAGAGATCAAATCCCCGGACACCTTGGCGCCCTCCGCAATGTGGACAATCTTAACCAAGGGGCACGTGATATCCAGGAGTTTATCCTGGAACGTACGCCAAAGGTGGTTGATCCCCTTCTTGGGATCCTTGACATATTTGGCCAGGAAGGTGGCCATCTTGGAGTCTATATCTCCGGAGTAACTGCCACTTTCCCCTCCAAAGGTGGGTAGGGGCACTCCGCCCGGAGGTGGTTCTGGACCTCTTGGTCAAGGGGCTGCCAGAGCCTGCTGGCAACATATTTGTCCACCTTAGAGCGGGGGACCCACTCAGAAGAGCGGGCTGCATAAGGTCCTCGGGGTCTAAGAGGTCCGAGTGGGAGTCAGAGAGCTCTCCGGAGGAGGTGGGAGGTCCGCTGACAGGAGAGATGATGGCCGCCAGGATCTGCATGATCCAAATCTCTGTCAGAGCCTGTGGGGGAACCATTTGACTGGGGGGAATCAGAAGGGGACCCGTCCAACTGCAGGGGCGCTGGTTGGGGGGTGTTCTTGAGGCGCAGGGTATTAGCTCCCAGAAAAGCCTGCTTGAGCCTATCAAAGGATTCCATAGCAAAACTGGGTTCGTGTGGACACTTGCGCAGGTTCTCAGGGCGAGGGGGGAACAGTACCACGCCCTAGAGGTTCAGGGTCTCAAGGCCCAAGTAGATCTTCCTTCAGTGCGATGGGTTGAAGGCACCTTTGCGCCAGCTCCAAAAGGCCACTGAGCCTGAGACCGCTTTACCAATGGAGGCGTCGACCGCGTCACAGAAGTTGTTTGTGATTGGAAAATACTGGTCGTCCTCCTCCTCATAGTATTCGCCGTACTACTCCATTGCGTGAGGTAAGTATGTATGAGGGACAGTGTGCGCTGGGTGGCCAGAGGGAAGTGGACAGAGGGAGAACCCTGAGATTTTGCCTGCAAGATAGTGAGCCCAGAGGACTATAAGGCTGTACACTGGCTTGGGACCCACGGACAGGCGACTCTGCCTGCAAGGCCTTCAATGGAAATATGCCCCAAAACCAGTGATGCCTGGAAACACAGAAGGCCCAGAAAGAGGGCAGGCAGACAAACACATCCTTATTCACTGTACGGGCCAATAGAACAATACTCGTCAGCCTTGGCAATCAAGTCTGCCACCCAGGAGACGGAGGACTCGGTTAATCGTACCCCCGGGGGTGTCAGAGCTCCAGGCTGGCAGGGGCCTAGTGGAGCACCTGACGGTTGTGGACGGAAGTGCTCAGTTTGACAGGAAACTGACGCGCTCCGTCTCTGCGACCCGCCAAGAGCTAGAGCGTCCCACAGAGACGCGTTAGAGGGGCGCGCCCTCTAGCGGCCTGCGGGCTGTTGCGCGCCTCAGCCCCAGAGCCCTCACATGCGGGAAACACAAGCGCGTGGAGCGAGTGACCACTCCCGCGGCCTTCAGTAAAAAACCCAGCAAGGCAAATAAATTACTACAAAGTAATCAGGATGAAAAACACAATACAGTAAGAGCAGAGTGGGACCGTAGTCCCGACACTCATCTTGTGTTGGCTGCAGCAACAAAGAAAGAGGAAGAGAGAGGATGGACAACTCCCTGTGAAGAGGGCGGTCGGCCCTGATTGTGTGTTTGATTGTATATATATATACATATATATGCCCGAAACGCGTCATGTGAGGAGTGAGATAAAGGATCAATAAACATACCTGCCATTGCAAGTTGTCTCGTGGTTCATTGGTTTCCATGTTCGCCAAAAGGAAGTGCTGGAAGTTGCTGTTTGTGTATATATATATATATATATATATATATATATATATATTTTCTCCATTCCGTCGTCTCACCTCGCTCTGGAGTAACAACCAGCCAGGGTAAGTAACACTCGGACACGGACCAATAAAGTTTCCTTTTCTCCTTTATTAATTAGTGCAGGTAAAGTCCATGACGTTTCGGCTCCACGAGCCTTGTTCACATGACAATGTTATTTAATCGGTGTCAACCTTTTAAAGTGCCAGTGATGATTGCATTGACGTCACATGTGAGTGCTTAAGGCAAGGACATGGAAAACATACTATGTTGGAGTTTTCAATGACATTAAAATAACGGGTAACTCGGCTTGTTTTGTACACATATATCAGTAAAATACCAATAAAATACAAAAGCGGGGGTCTAATACATGGTATTAAAAACTGTATATACCAGTTTTCGTGGCCGGCCGTATGGTTGTAGGCCCGTATTTGTACTTTTGCTACTGCGCAATAAAGGTTTTCAAAAATTAAAAAAAAACAAAAAACTGTATATACATATATGCAACTATACAAATTAAATGATCCTGGAATGCATTAACCTTGTTGAGTTCATGGTAAAATACATATTATACTCAAGGTTATAGACATAAATATTAAAGTCATTTAATTAGGAAAACATCACAGGTGTCCCCCTGCTCAAAGTGTAGGATGTCTGATACTTTTAATCAGGTTCTAAACACAATATCATAGTAGTATCAATAATAAAGTGCAAGTGCTTCTTTTGGTAATCTACCAAACGGTGCAAATGAGCTCATCAGATGTGCAAATTTTGCGTCAAATGTGCAAAATAGCAATTTGGTGTGCATATTCCGCAATATGTGCAAAATATGAAGATCTAACTACCATCTAGTTGTGTTAACCAAGTATCTACATCACTAATAATCGATAAGTTGAAAAACCTGTGTACATAAACTAAGCATCCTAAAGTAAAAAAACCTTAGGAGGTAAATACCCATAATATGCATCTCTCCCTCTAGCAAATATCGGGGGAAGTATTGGAATACAGCCTGCCACCCTGTACCCAATGGTTCATACCTCTACCTTCCAACAATAAAAAACATATTGATTTCTATGGACCTGCTAAATAATCATAAGTGAATAAATACTGTAAATAATACTGACAGACTGACTGGGATTAAGGACCCAACACAGTCTGAATATTGTGCACGTGTACTTCAAATTTAACAATGATTTCATATAGATAGCAGCACATTCAGATTAACATATATTTCAAATCTGGTCCCCACTCCACTATGTTCCCACACAGTATCTCCCAGCCGGGTGATTCCTGTAGAGGAGAACTGCTGTGGGGAGTCCCTGTATAATTAAAAGCAATCATGACTTTCTACTCAAGGTAAACATGTATATAGGTCCTCCGTGATGTTCAAGCCCATTGGTGACTTGGTATTGAGCAGTAAAATGTATTTGGTCTCAAGCTATATATCCAGTTTCCACCCTCAGCGCTGCTTGCACACGCCCAAAAAACGAGAGATACGGACTCTTCCTTCTTTTCAGCAGCCGCTGTAAGTTTTATTTTTTCATTTTCATTAGTGCATTGCCGTGCTCAAACCAAACACGTTTCGGTGATCCCAGTCGCCTTGCTCGCTGGTAACAAGTGCTCTCAGTCCCTTAGATTTTTAAATTTACACACCACCAATCCCCGGTCACCACAAAATCATAGAAATAAACAACAAACTAATAACTGCATGTATATACTGACAATGATTTTGAAACTTAAAGACATAAAACTTCTTTTACGTTTTCAGTCTAAATCACCCCTGTACTTAATTGATTCAATTCATTTAAACATTAAAATACAATTCATATAAATTCAATATACACATAAATAAATATATATACATCGAATTTTAACAACGGGAAATAATTCATCTCACTGTACAAATACAGAAACTACTGCTTATTAAATATAATGTTAATACAAACATCATATAAAACTGCATCCACAAATTTCATACTGTCAGTAAAAACATTAATTTATAAAGCCTCTAATGACATTATTATATATCTGTGTTTAAACTTTCAACGGATGACTGAAGATGGTGTAAAAATAATCACCCCAATGTGTAATTATGTGCTATGTGAACTCCCAGCCGGGAGTCTAAAAATAACCTTCTTAAGTAAAGGGCAGGAAAAACTTGGGCCTGATGAAATTAAAGTTCGACATTAATATCTGTACAAATACAATTTATCTCAATATACCGGACATGAAAACAATTTTTAACCTCGTCAGGGGAAGAAAGAATTCATATTTCATTCCAATTCCATACACTGGCCACTCCATGTTATAGATACCATCTCACTGATATGAATAGATCACTCATTATGATGAATATAGTTTTAAAACATTAAGAACATATAGAATATTAAATATGTTAAAAAATGTGTCAATTAGCGACCCTATTAAATACATAAATAAACAATTCATAATGAGTCCATATCTAAAATCCCACCTCGAGATGTTTAAGACCATTACTGTTTATGCGTCCAACTATTTACAAAAAATGATGTAAATCTTGGCAAATATTAAGCCCTCTAGGGGTCTTTGTATCAAGTTCCACTATATACCTTGTCTCCAATCGGCGCAGCTGTTTTTCTCTACCTCCACCTCTTTTATTCAACGCAACGCTGTCTATCACAAAACACTGCAAAACATTTACGTTGTTTTCATGTTCACTTTTTACATGCCTAGCCACCGGATATGTCAGGTCGGAATTGACCGTGGCTCTCAGGTGCTGCAGTATTCTGGCCTGTACCGGTAGCTTTGTACTGCCTACATATTTAAGACCACAAATGCAAGTCAACACATACACGGCAAATTCCGTTTTGCACATGTAGTGCCCCATGATCTTAATAGGGGTATCTGAAAATGCATTACTGTATTAGAACCAAATCTGCAGGCCCTACACGAGCTACACTTATAGAAACCGTTTCTGGCGGTGAGCCAATTGTCTTTGGTATATAGTTCTGGACTGGTCTTTACTAGGTCTGTTCTCATTGAGTGAGCCTTACGGAATGTAAAGTTAGGTTTATTCACATACATCCCATTGAGGACATTGTCGGTCATCACTATAGGCCATTCTTTTGTAACTATCTTCTTAATAGCCTGGGACTGTCGACTGTAAGTTGTAATGAACCTGCAGATCTTACTGGATTTATCCTCTTGACTGGTTTCGATTATCTCTTGTTGTTGATTTGGACCACTTGCTACTACCTCCGATTTTTTCTGGAGAAGCGCAGCTCTATCTATCTGGTTAGCTTTTCGCATGGCTACCCTCAAGTTTTTCTCCTTATAGCCACGCTCAAGCAATCTACTCTTCGCTATTGCTTGTGCTTCCTCGAGAGCTCTACTGGTGCTACACGCTCTTCTTATTCTCAGGAACTCACCGTATGGCAAAGTAGCTATGGTGTGGTGGGGGTGAAAGCTGTTGGCATGGAGCAAAGTATTGCCAGCCGTTGGCTTCTGGTAAAGACTTGTTTCAATTTTACTATCCTCTATGGAAACCAGAATGTCCAAAAAACTAATGGAGGTGGGATCAATATGATAGGTGAATTTCAAATTTAGTTGATTCTTGTTAATGACATCCACAAAACTCTTAGCCTCCCTTTCAGTTCCCCGCCAAATAATGAAGATGTCATCAATAAACCTCCATAGCCGTACAATATGTTTGTCAACCAATGCACCATGCTCCCCGTTGAGGACATGCTTCTCCCACCAGCCCACATGTAAACATGCGTAACTGGGGGAGAAGCATGCCCCCATTGCCACTCCTTGTGTCTGCCTATAAATAATACAATCGAACAAGAATCTGTATATATATATATATATATATATAACACCTACTGGCGATAGCCAGTAGGTATATATAGTTAGGATTTTTTCTCTATGGAACTTTTGAAAATTCTATGTCTAATAACTTTGGCGTTTGTGGACGGAATCGGCTGAAATTTTCAGGAAAATGGCACATTTTGTTTCTGAGCAGCCCCTGAAAATTTGGGGGGGTTTGTTAAGGGGGGGCCGAGACAAAAGGGGGGTCCCAAAACGCGTTTTTCCCATGTTAATTTCCATAGGGTGTTTGGCCTCACTTTTAGCTCGAACGGCTGAATGGATTTGCACGCAACTTGGCAAAATTGTAGGGACTGTTAGCCCGATGTGCCTTTGCTGGGTCTCAATATATGTGCTCCAGTGGATTTTGAGAAATGAACGTTTTAAAAAATGTATATATCTGTGACAGCGTCCCAGATAGCGCTCCAGATCGCGTACTTTTCGCGTCACGGAGCTTTGCGAAGCGATGCTGATTGGCTCTCCGGTGTCTGTCAACATTCTAAACAGTCCGGAGCGGCCGCCATCTTGTCTCTCGGTGGGATCGAGAGACAAGAAGAGGTGAAAAACGAAGGGGGAATTTAATGAAAGGGGGCAAGGTAGACCCCTCTTGACCCCCTAGGAATGATGTTGGGGTTATTAAAGGGTTCCGTGGGGAAAATAAAAAAAAATTGATTTTTCACGGTAGAAGCGGTTCTCGAACCGGGTCGCAAACTAACGGCTGAATGGATTTGCACGAAACTTGGCAAAATTATAGGGACTGTTAGTCCGATGTGCCTTTGCTGGGTCTCAATATATGTGCTCAAGTGGATTTTGAGAAATTAACGTTTTAAAAAACAGATATATCTGTGACAGCGTCCCAGATAGCGCTCCAGATGGCGTACTTTTCGCGTAACGGAGCTTTGCGTAGCGAAGCTGATTGGCTGTCCGGTGTCTGTCAACATTCTAAACAGTCCGGTGCGGCCGCCATCTTGTCTGTCGGTAGGATCGAGAGACAAGAGGAGGAGAAAAACGAAGGGGGAATTTAATGAAAGGGGGCTAGGTAGACCCCTCTTGACCCCCTAGGAATGATGTTGGGGTTATTAAAGGGTCCCGTGGGGCAAATAAAAAAAATTGATTTTTCGCGGTAGAAGCGCTTCTCGGTTCGCAAACTGGTAGCGAAACGTGAATTCGCCATTTTGTGTTTCGATTTCATTAAATTACTAGGTATAAGGGGGTCCGGGAGACGTATCCTGACCCCTTTTGTTTTCTGAGGGTGGCTGAGGAGGCTCATATATGTTGATACATGTCTTCCAGTGGCTGTGCGTGAGCGTTTTTTTTTTTTGCTGCGTGACGTCTGTTAACGTTCGATTCGATGGAAATCAGGAAGTGTTGACCGCCATTTTGTCACTGCGAGTAAATATTTTATTTGTTATAAATAAATCATTATTGATAAACATTGTCTGCGCCATCTTGCCTTTTTTGCAATGCCACACTTTTGTCGAGCACAGCAGCCATTTTAGATGCCTTGACCAGACCCACTGTCTGCACCCTCGCAAGCATCTCCCCCACGCACTGGTCACTCCTGCTCTCTTTCTCATGTATGGGCTAGAAACCTCCTCCCATCTGCGCTGTCCTTCTCTGAGAATCACACCCTGTGCCCGCCCGACACCTGCCTTTCACCCTATTCACTACCGCACCCTCTGACACTCCTCTTCCTCTGTGTCCGATTGTCCAGGCCCGTCCCAGGCTATCACCTAGCCCTGCAGATGTAGTTTATGGCCTCAACTGTAAAGAATCACCCCTCTTCAAAGAAGTTACAGTAGATCAAGGCCCCCACCCGATGAGATCCGTCACACTACACGCGTTCCTGCAATCTGATAACCATCCTGTATTGTGATTGGAGAGGGGATTCTCACTGTGAGGGTGTGTGGGACCGAGCCTGAAGCGGAAGATTCCAGGGATGCCTTTTTGTACATCAAAGTCTTCACAATTATGTGTCACATTAAAAATATATAGCACTCACAAAAAAGTAGAAGGAAAATAACACTTTAATAATTTATAAATATATACATCGCAACAAAAACAGTAAATACCGTAAAACATTTTTTAATAAAACGGAAGCAACAATGGTCAGTAGCGGTCTGTTGTGCGAATAGTCCCAAGGCAGCATATTTACCTAGAGTGGTGCTGTGTAGGACATTCTGAATGGAAATTAACCAGAACTATAACCATCTACTTCCAATAATATAACTTTTATGCCCAAATTACGCAAAGATTTCGCTAATCTGCTAAAGGGGGGAGTCGCCATTTCTTTACAATAATCAATAATGAAAAATCAACATCAATAGGGTTGTCCGTATTCCCGATGCAGCACTATAGTGCAACATACACAGCACCTGGGGTGTCAAGAGTGAACAGGTCCTAGCTGCTTAACCAATGACTGACAAATGCTATATTAAACACTTACTATGTATAATACTTGCGTTCACAATAGTTTTACTTTACAAAACAGAACAAAAGATGTCCCCTGTAAGTAAACCCATATTAGCTGTTTCAGTTATTGAACATCCTAAGGTTTTATGACATGGGGAACAGTAGTGATATCCTGGGCGGGTGATGGAACTGGGTTTGTTAATGGGAAAACATCTACAGAGAAAACTATTGGTAAATTATACTTCTCCGGAAATTTAAAACTCACAAATGTTTCATTTGTGTAATCGTTTTATGAACATGTACATTAAAAAACTAAAAGAAATGCCAAGAACGTCCCATGTGAAAGTGAATTTTATCTGGCAATTTTTTTCTTTTCCTTCTCATGAAAAGAAAGTTAAAGCCAGGTTCGTTACCTGCCTCATCTGCAAAAAAAAAAAAATCGAGAGGGACCGAAAAAAAAATATTGCTATGGTAATCATACCATGCATCGGCACATGGAGAGGTGGCACCCTTTTAATTATTCTAAAGCACAACTTCGAGATTTGGGGGATAACCCCCGACCGGCAAAAACATCCACCAATGACTTAGCAATAAGTGAGTCAGAGGCAAGGGAAACGGTCCCAAATCTGCAAAAGAATTTTGGGCAGATGAGATTGACTTGTGTAGCATGTGGAAAATTAATTTCATGCGGAGAGATCAGTATTACTTCAATAAATACAGTAATCAATGATGCATTAGAACTTAATATCAATTCATTTTCCGAACGTGTAATCAGTACCTGTCCCATGTCAATTCATTGTTCGAACGTATAATCAATACCCATCCCGGATCAATTCATTGTCCGAACATATAATCAGTAAAAAGTGCGACAAGTGCGACAAAATCATATCGATAATTCATTGTGAGCAAGTACCAAAAGTGTCGACAATTCTAACCTTCAATAAATACAGTAATCAATGATGCATTAGAACTTAATATCAATTCATTGTCCGAATGTGTAATCAGTACAAGTTCCATGTCAGTTTATTGTTCGAACGTATAATCAATACCCATCCCGGATCAATTCATTGTCCGAACATATAATCAGTCTTATCCCATATCAATTCATGTGCTAAAAACTGCATACATATCTCATGATATCAAGGCTGAGCAATCGGGGCACAATAGTTTCATTTGTACCGGCGCCATTTTGGGTGAGGTCAGGAAGGTCCAAGTATAGTCAAAATGTCTCCACCAACTCGTGGTTGGACCGGGACCTCTTTCGGCAGTCTAAAAGTTTTCGTTGAAGGGTAGTAGAGGGGACTGGCGACATGAACCATCAGTCAAAGAGGGGTGGGAGGCAAAAATCTCTCCTACCGGGTCATACTGGTATCCCACCGGAACTGATCAAGTTGGTAGTCTTGCAGGATTTTGGTGATTTCAAGACTGAGGTCGGCGCCGGCATGAGCGCGCCGACGTCCCGCAGCTACGTCGTGGTCGTTCCGTGGGTGATCATGGCAGTCATTCCCCATCGGGGGTCGGGGGCCCCCGTGGCTCTTATAGAATCTTCAAAGTTGAGGAGAACGTTTCTGGATGCAGGACTCATTTTCTAGTTGAACTCAGAAGTGCCGTTGCACCGCAACAGTGGACGAGACCCCCGCTGGGTGAGCGGAGCATCATTGCCTCGCAATAGTGGACGAGACCTTTTGTCGGGTGAGTGCAGCTTCGCTGCATCGCAAGAGTGGAGGAACCCTTTTGTCGGGTGAATGCAGCATCGCTGTATCGCAAGAGTGGAGGAACCCTTTTGTTGGGTGAGAGGAGCGTTGGGGGTGCAGCTGAGGGGCCCCCACCTGGGGGGGGTGGGAGAGGCTCGTTCGCGCCGCCTCTCCCTCCCAGCGCACCCCACGCCAACACCTGGCGTTGATATCCGTGATGTCCTGCCCAGGCGATAAGAGGGGGGGGGTCGGAGGCAGTTGCAAGACATCCTCCCCCCGTGGCCTGCAGGGCGCCGCTTCAGGCCCGAACGGGGAGCTCATATCAAGCCGGGGCCAGACCAGGAGATACGAGGGGGGGGGTCGGTGGCATATGCAAGACTTCCCCCCCCCGTTGTCGCAGTCATTATCTAAGAAAGAAGAAGAATCCCGTCGGCCTCGGCTCCTCTCCTGGCCCACCTTACGGGATGACCTCCCCGGCCGACGGCTGCCAGCAGGACTCGCCCTACACGTGCCGAAGGCCTCGTCTTCCGGATGGGCGTAGCCGCGAACCTGTTGCACTTCGGGAGTTTCCGGAATGGGGGTAGGTATCTGCTGATTTGTATTTATTTCATGTTACCATTATTGGGCGTGGCGGGCGGTGGGACAGACATGCTTGGAGCAGTGGGGGGGGGTGGCGAAGCCTAGCTACCTTGTGGCTGCCGTAACGTCAAGCTTGGCTTCTTTCACCATTTTCATGTTCCTTATTTCTAGCGAAGTCAAAAACTCATCAGAGGCCTACTGATTTTGTTCGATTTCTTTCCTTTCCTTTTCAAGTGTGTTTCATGCTAAAGTTTCTGTTTAACAGGATACAGGGATTACTTCGTATTTTACATATGTCTTCTTTATTAGGGGTTCTCTCCGGTTGAGTCAGATGATGTACCTCTAATAAATGGTCCGGGTGGAAGTAGTTTCTCAATCAGTGGGGAGTGACAGATTGCATCGGGGGACAAAGGTCCGCATTACCCACCCTTCACTATCTGCAAAGGGAGACAGAATATTTCTATTCTTCTCTGTTTGTAGACAGGGAATATCTCAAACAGCAATAATCGATTTAAAAAAATAGTAGGATTATAACACTTTAATAACTTATAAATATATACATCGCACCAAAAACAGTAAACACCTTAAAACATTTTTTATTAAAACAGAAGCAACAATGACAACTAACAGTAGTGATATCCTGGGCGGGTGATGGAACTGGGATTGTTAATGGAAAAAGATGTACAGAGAAAACTATTGGTGAATTATACTTCTCCGGAAATTTAAAACTCACAAATGTTTTATTTGTGTAATCGTTTCAGGTCAAACGGATTGTGGGACAATGTTCACAATGGAAGAGTCACCAAAAGGCATTTGGATCGATGTTGCAGCAGGCTGCCATGTATATAGTTATTTAATAAAACGTTTTACCCTGTTACTTTGCTGGTGTGTTGTATATATTTATAATATTTGCATAGGGTTTGTCGTTATTTTGGGTGGGGTGGGCGGCGGAGTCGAGCTGTCTTGCAGCCATCATGGTGTGGAGCTAAGTTCATCTCACTAGTTTCGTATTTCTCATGAGGGGTTGTTCTTAATGTTTCTATTTTAGCGAGGTGAAAAACAGATCCCATTAGTGGCCTACTGATTTTGCTCGATTCCTTTTGTTTTTTTAAACTATTTTTCACTATCTGCAAAGACTAAACAGAGTATTGCGACTCTGTGCCTGTTTGTAAATACAGAATGAACCAAAGAGAACCAATTCTAAAACAGTAAATGCTTGGATAGCAATCAATCAAATAGAGAGAGAAGCAGGCACGACGGATTACAACGGGGGCAAAGGCCTGCGTTAACTACCCTTCACTATCTGCAAAGAGAGAGTACTGCTAAGAGAAAAGAGGGGGGGGGGGCAGCGTTCAAAGCACATCAGCGTGCATAAACACGAAAATGTTTTTACCTATCATGTACTTGACATTTGACAGCATTTGATATTTGGTATTAAAAAACCATTGAAATTCACAGAAAAAACCAAAAGGTTTTAGGCCATATATAGTTAGGGATTTGCATTTACAAAACCTTATTTTACTCGCATAAAACCATTGAAATTCGCATATATAGTTAGATGCGCTAACTATATATCGCGCACCCGCAATCCACTGCTGATGATGTCACATATTACATCATTCATGACATGGTCAGTGACATCACTGATGACATCACTGATGACAACTCAAATGACATCACTGATAACATCACTGATGACATCAATCATGTGATAATACGATCAACCTCTTCAGACTCTAATATAACCTTAGATACACTCAGAGTAAACAGACACTCACAGACTGTCACTCATCCATGGAGTTACTCACACACCTAGTCAGTCATGCACTGAATCAATCACACCTCCATATCCTCAACTATACAGTTATACACACCTTACTTATTCAAACATATACTAACACATATTTACTCTTTTATACAATCCCTGATACAAGTTCACAATGATCCATACAGCCACTCACACATTCACTGGCTCTTATACACAGTAATTTATATATGTGAACTTTCACATGTACTGTGTTTTACATATGTACTTACTTTGACATGTAGCACTGAGATATCCATTCACTCACCAATACACTCGTACACAGTCAACCACCCATACAGCTGTTTCCACATGCAGTTTTGAACCCATAGATCTAGTGAATAAACTGTTCACACATGTATGCACAGAGTCACACACCTCCCAGCCACCCACACACACACTCACTCTCCCATACAAATACTTGGGCAACCAATCAATAACCCATATAGTTAATCATATAGTTACTGATCAACACATGCCGCAGTTTACAGAACAGCAGATATAATGATGCACAAATTAAAACAGTTTAGTCACTAACCCATGCTCTCAGTGAGACACATTTAATCACTCTCTCATACAGTCAGTCATGCACTTACTAAATCCTTCATCAAGACACTTATACATCCACTCATTCTTCAATATGTAAGACATATTTTAACTTTACAGAAACATACAGTCACTGGATGATGTCATCAGTGATGTCACTGACCATGTCATGAATGATGTAATATGTGACATCATCAGCAGTGGATTGCGGGTGCGCGATATATAGTTAGCGCATCTAACTATATATGCGAATTTCAATGGTTTTATGCGAGTAAAATAAGGTTTTGTAAATGCAAATCCCTAACTATATATGGCCTAAAACCTATGTTTTTTTCTGTGAATATATATATATATATATATTACCTACTGGCGATAGCCAGTAGGTATATATAGTTAGGATTTTTTCTCTATGGAACTTTTGAAAATTCTATGTCTAATAACTTTGGCGTTTGTGGACGGAATCGGCTGAAATGTTCAGGAAAATGGCACATTTTGTTTCTGAGCAGTCCCTGAAAATTTGGGGGGGGGGTTCCGTCAAGGGGGGGCCGAGAAAAAAGGGGGGTCCCAAAACGCGTTTTTCCCATTCGTTTTTCCATAGGGCCTTTGGCCTCACTTTTAGCTCGAACGGCTGAATGGATTTACACGAAAATTGGCAAAATTGTAGGGACTGTTAGCCCGATGTGCCTTTGCTGGGTCTCAATATATGTGCTCCAGTGGATTTTGTGAAATAAACGTTTAAAAAAACAGATATATCTGTGACTGCGTCCTAGATAGCGCTCCAGATCGCGTACTTTTCGCGTAACGGAGCTTTGCGAAGCGAAGCTGATTGGCTCTCCGGTGTCTGTCAACATTCTAAACAGTCCGGAGCGGCCGCCATCTTGTCTCTCGGTAAGATCGAGAGACAAGAGGAGGCCAAAACGAAGGGGGAAATGAAGGAAAGGGGGCAAGGTAGAGCCCTTCTGACCCCCTAGGATTGATGAGGGGGATATTAAAGTGCCCCGCGGGGCCAAAAAAAAAAAAAAATGTTTTTTTCGTGGGGTGCGCCCGGTTCGCGTACCGGAAAGCGGTCTGGGGAGCGTACTATAAGGAAACAAGAATGATTGACTTTTAACTTATTGTATGTTTATCAATTGTTCGTTTTGTTGTTTTTTTTGTTTATTTTTATTTACGTAGCTACATGTATGTATCAATGTAGAGTCTATAATTTAATAAACGCCGTCTCCTTTGTAGATATCTTGCTTGTTCTTAAAGAAGTTATTGTGGTATATGGAATTCATACCATAGTCTGTCTGGAAAGCCGAAATAACTTGGAGGCAGGAGATGATAAAGAGATGTTAAATACACATTGAAGATAATATAGTGGGAGAAAGGAAGTAACTATGAACAAAGTTAGTATGTAACACCAAAAAGTTGCACAGTATATTTAAAGTCTGACTTCACGTTATAATCAATTTGCTACTAGTTTTCAATATACATATAAAAACAAATAATGTGTCAAACAATTTTTGAATTAAGAAATTAAAATTTATTTTTCAGATTGTTTTTCAAAATTTAAAAGAAAATCTAAAAAATCGTGATAATTTTTTTCTTCATTTTTCAGTAGAAAATCTACTGCATCTACACATTGCACAAGTTCATTGTTTATTGTGTCGTCGTAGAAATCCTTGTCAACTTCTGTCTCCATTTTTTTTTCTGTTTCAGTTTTCAAGTTGTTTTCTTGTCCTTCCATTTTGAATTCTGAAAAATGAATTTTTACAAAATATATCAGTACAGAAAGGGCACTGTTTGGTGTCAGTACAGACAGGCAGTTTGGTTATTTAAACAGTGTTTTTTTCTTTGGGCAGTGTATGGTATCAAATTGGAAGTAGAAATATGAAGAAAATTATCAAATAAACTCTTAGTCAATTCTGAATTATACTAGAGAAGTCTAACTCTATCCTTAACTCAGGGCCGGCGCTAGGCATGGGCAGCATGGGCTGCCGTTCAGGACCTCGCACTCAGCCCACCAGCATGGGGCCACGCACTGGTGATGTGTCCTTTTGTTTTCCTGGAGATCTATCACAAAGAAAGGTGTCGCCTGCAATTAAGGTCCATTGGCGGGGGCCTCTCCTTGGGCCTCTCATGGATGGTGTCAGGAGGTATAGGGGAGGAAGAAGGAGACGCTCCTTCAATTGCAAGGAGACCATTCGCAGACACTGTGGGGGGCCCATTGTCCAGCATTTTGGCGCACCCTCAGTTTTAACTTTTAGACCACAATCAATTCTCACACCTATGAAGGTGTGAGAAATGCGTGTGGATTAAAAGTTAAAACTGTGGGGGCGTCAAAATGATGGACAATGGGGCCCCCACAGTGTCTGTGCATGTTCTTCTTGTAAGTGGCCAGTTATGTAATTTGGAGGGGGCCTTGCGCACGTTCCCTTTTTGCTCAGGGCCTCGCAAATCCTTGGACTGGCCCTCCCATAACTAAAACAGAGAAGTCTATTTTATTCTATAAGTATTACAGAGTGAAAGAATAAAATTGTCTGAAAATGTTTTTCTAATTAGCTTTCAGTACAGAACATACTTCAGTTTTAAAAATAATATCTTACCTTTTAAATATAACTTGAAGTTATCAGTTGATTTTTTGTTGTTCTGCACTTCACGAAGTAGTAGTCAAAATGGCTGTGTTTCTCTCTCTTTGTTTATATATATTCAGGTACATAACCAATCAAATGTCATGATATAATAGTAGAAATTGAAAGTAATATTTTAATTGGTTGTCATTTCCAACACTTTCGATATGTTTTGTGAAGTAATTTACCTCAGGGATTTTAGAGAGTTCTACATGCTAAATGGCTAAATGGTATTCCAACTAAGTTTGTGAAAATGGTAGGGATTGGTATGTAGTATGAGCTACTGTTTAATTGGTGAAAGTGTCTCCAGTGGTTTTTCTGTAAATTACTTTCCCACCTTTTTTAAACGAGTGCTTGTCAGTGCGTTTCCCGGTACGCGAACCTGCAGCGTTACGGGAGTCCTCCATTTTGTGTTTCCGTAGAATTGAGATACAAGATGGAGGGTAAATAATGTTCAGAATGGGTAGATTGGGGCACTTTAGACGTATGCTGTTTCCCTAAGTTTTCTGAGGGTGGCTGAGGAGGCTCATATATGTCGATAAAAAAAAATGTTTTTTTTCGCGTGGTTAGCTGCAGGTACGCGAACTGGGTAACGTACCGGGAAGCGAATATAGGTGAAAAAAAGTGAAAGAAAAGGTACATTCGAAATTTCAAAAGAGTACACTAAGTTAAGGTAGCTCTGAAAAGAGCTTTTGGGTTCTGTGTATGTTCTAGAAACTTATAAGTAGGAACCAATACACATTCTTAAATTTAGTATGAAAACTCTGTTTCCCTCATCTGAGAAATGCACGCCATCTCCTCTGTAGATATCTTGCATGTAGTAACGCAAGTTATTGTTGTAGATGCAGCCCATTCCACGGTCCCTCATGTAAGCTGAAACAGACTTATTTACATGCTTCCTCGATTTCTCAATTTGTGGACAAAATTGATTGGACCACCTCCATTTTTGTCTTTGGCATATATTAGTTTATACCAAGGCAGTTTGAGGAAAAAGTGTCATCAATTGCTCAAAGGTGTCCTTTAAAAGCATTTCCAGACCTACCCCAGTCAAAGTGCCCAAATCGTTTCCTCCACAGTGCACTATTATGAGGTCAGGGGTTGGCAAATGTAAAAAGGTTTTCACCAATGGTATCAATTGGTGACATTTCAATCCTCTTCGACCAATCCATTTGATTTCCACATTTTGTAAATTGAGGTTGTGTAAATTTCTGTTATCAGCATACCTGTGAGCCCAGTGGATGTAGCTATGTCCCAGAATCCAGACTGAAAACATGGCTAGAGGAGTTTTTGCTGCAGTCAAATGAAGTGTGGGAATGAAATGGCAGTTGAAATAGTGATGTTTGTAATGTAAAAAACTGTGGAGTTTAAGTGCAAATGATTCATTAGCAGTGATTGGTGTATTTCCATTGCTGAAAACAGAAAGTTAGGGTGCATGGATGTGTTCTTTGAAAGATGTATTTTGAATGGTTATTTAAAAATGTTGTTATGAAAGATTGCAGTGGATTAGCAGGTGTACTGAGAGTTCAGAGTTCATTTGAAACATTGTTGTGTGAACTTGTGGCCATGGCAGGTCAGGCAGGCGGTAGTTGCTATGGAAAAGAGGTAGAAAGGGCAGAGGGGGGAAGGGTGTTGATTTGAAAAAAGTGAGGGAAGAGTTTTTATTGGCTGACATGAGAGATATGTGTGTTGAATATCAGCGTTTCGGTGCCTTTGTTGGTTCCAGCCTCTGGAGTGCATACCTTTAATTCTGGTACAGAATAATTGGTGTGTTTCTGAGACTGTTTTCAATTTCAAAAAGAATTTGTAAAGGTGAGTTATCGTTTATATATTATAGTTAAAGAGTAGTATGCTTTTTAGCGTAAATAAGAAAGTCAGCTGTGTATTTAAAATGATGTTTTGCGTCATGTGTTTGTATTCTGCTTTCAAAGGCGATTTTGCATTCTTCATTTACAGAATCGGAAAAATTATTGGTTCGGTAAATTTCCGAATCGGTAATTTTACCGATTCTGTCAATTTGCTATGTAGGGGGGAGTCTTCTGAGTCTCAAATGACTTAACGAATCGGTATTTTAGCATCAAATCAAACTTCATGGTAAAATACCGATTCCGGTGTGCATGCACATTTGTGCATGCACACGTATGCCATGTGAAAGGCAGACCTGCCCTTACATGAATGTAGGTGTATTATTGTTTTACATAAAAGGTTTTAAAACTTTGTTTGAAATCAAATGCATGCACACTTAGGGCCCGATGTAGGTGGTCGTTCCATGTCATTTACCGACCGGTTACGGCCGATTTCGTCCGTTTCCGACCGGTAAATGGCCAATCGGTATGTTGGTGACCGAAATCCAGGGTCACATGTAGGTAAATCTACATTTACAGAATCGGTGAAATTGTTTTTGATGGTAAAATGATGTGACTCTTGCAATGCGTCGCTTTTGCGGAATAGATATATGATGCAATTGTGTTGTTAATGTTACGGTGTATATGTAAAAAATGATGCATAAGTGTTGCACGGGCATTGTAAATACCCTCCTATGTGTGCTTAGCAATTTCAAGTCACTTCCCCCGGGTTCAAGGGCCTTGTAAATACGTCCCCATGTGTGTCTGGTCATTTGAAGTCACTTTCCTCGTAGTGTAAGGCCCTTGTAAATACGCCCCCATGTGTGCCTGGCAAATTTTCATTTTGATTGTTTGAGTTACATAGCCATGTTAAAAGTTATTGAAAAAAAGGTGCAAGTTCCTTAAAAAAACGTTTTCATGTGTATTAGGACATTTTAAGTTTGTTCCCCATGAATGTAGTGGCCAGATGTAGGTGGCCGAAAATAGCCATTTACCGATCGGTAACGGCCGAATTCGGCCGTTACCGACCGGTAAATGGCCATTGACATGTAGGGGCCCTTAAATGTTGCGTTTTCGGTAATTTTACCGAATCGGTAATTTTACCGATTCGGTAATTTTACACATTCGGTAATTTTACCGAAAATGCAAGATTGAAATGTGGGTAGCCAATTTTCCATTGGCACATGGCTTTCAGAATCGGTATTTTACCATGGAATACAAATCCATGGTAAAATACCGATTCCTGTGTACATGCACATCTGTGCATGTACACATGTGCCATGTGACAGACAGACGTGTCCTTAGGGCATGTCTGTGTGCCACATTGCACACATGCCCGTTTTGGGGGTGCTACATGGTGTCAAAGTGATACCCCCTGCACCCTTGACAAATTCGGTATTTACTGATTCGGTAAATACCGAATCGGTATTTGAATTGAATCCTATGGGCTTCAAGGCCCATAGGATTCAATAGCAAATACCGATTCGGTATTTACCGAATCGGTAAATACCGAATTTTTAAGGAATCGGTAATAAATCAGATGTTGGTACCTACATCCCATTTACCGATTTTGAAATACCGAATCGGTAAAATTCGGTAATATTCGGTATTTCAAAATCGGTAAATGTGATTTACCTACATCTGGCCCCAAATGCATGCACACTTAGGGCCCGATGTAGGTGGTCGTTCCATGTCATTTACCGACCGGTTACGGCCGACTTCGGCCGTTTCCGACCGGTAAATGGCCAATCGGTATGTTGGTGGCCTAAATCCAGGGTCACATGTAGGTAAATCTACATTTACAGAATCGGTGAAATTGTTTTTGATGGTAAAATGATGTGACTCTTGCAATGCGTCGCTTTTGCGGAATAGATATATGATGCAATTGTGTTGTTAATGTTACGGTGTATATGTAAAAAATGATGCATAAGTGTTGCACGGGCATTGTAAATACCCTCCTATTTGTGCTTAGCAATTTCAAGTCACTTCCCCCGGGTTCAAGGGCCTTGTAAATACGTCCCCATTTGTGTCTGGTCATTTGAAGTCACTTTCCTCGTAGTGCAAGGCCCTTGTAAATACGCCCCCATGTGTGCTTGGCAAATTTGTATTTTGATTGTTTGAGTTACATAGCCATGTTAAAAGTTATTGAAAAAAAGGTGCAAGTTCCTTAAAAAAAGTTTTCATGTGTATTAGGGCATTTTAAGTCTGTTCCCCTTGAATGTAGGTGTATTATTGTTTTACATAAAATGTTTTATAACTTTGTTTGAAATCAAATGCATGCATACTTAGGGCCAGATGTAGGTGGTCGTTTCAGGCCATTTACCGACCGGTTACGGCCGATTTCGGCCGTTTCCGACCGTTAAATGGCAAATCGGTATGTAGGGGCTTAAATCCAAGGCAACATGTAGGTAAATCTACATTTACAGAATCGGAAAAATTATTTGTTCGGTAAAATACCGAATCGGTAATTTTACCGATTCTGTTAATTTGTTATGTAGGGGGGAGTCTTCTGAGTCCCAAAGGCCTTAACGAATCGGTATTTTAGCATGAAATCAAACTTCATGGTAAAATACCGATTCCGGTGTGCATGCACATGTGTGCATTCCCACTTATGTCATGTGAAAGGCAGACCTGCCCTTAGGGCAGGTATGCCTGCCACATGGCACCTGTGCCTGTTTTGAGGGTGCCAGAGGGTGTCAAAGTGATACCCCCTGCACCCTTGTGAATACTTTTTTTTTTTTTATAGCATTGTTGAATCTAGTTCTTACTGTTATTGATTTACTGTTTGGTAATAGTGGTTAATAACATTTTTTATTATATTTCACCACAGATTCAACTGCAGATTATTTGGGAATTAGACAATGCCGTCTAAGGATAGAATTCGAAAGGCTACAAAACGTCAAAGACAGCAGTTACCTATTATTTTGCAGCAGTCCTCTACATTACAATTACCTCAACGGACGAAGAGAACACCGGGTAAGAGAACGAAATCATTCCTTAGAAACATTTGTAGAAACAAAAGTATAACTACAGAACAAGTTTTAGTCCAGAAAAAGAGAGCCAATTTAAATGGAAAGGAAAGGCCCATGAAAAAAGTTTCTGCCAGAGCAGGAAATAACTCTGTGCATGGCAGTAGAAGGGCAAATATTTTCAGGAACATTCGTAAGCGAATGTTCCGCAACAGGGTAATTGTCAATTTGCTAAAACAATTTAAGAAAGGTCAACAGAAAGTGGCATTTTATAAGAAAAAGAAAAATGTAGAGAAAATTATTGATCAGGCTTTCGAAATCAAGCGAAAGTTATTTATTTTGGTGATTAATAGAATTAGGAAACTAAACAAGGTAATCTATGTTTTCAAATCTAATAGTAGATGGAAGAGAGACGTTAATCGGAGTAATTTTTGTGAAGTTTTCTTAGGAGAATAGATGCATAGTTCAAATAGTGAGGCATTTTTTAATGAGGAGAGTTATTTTCAGGACAATGTTTTGGTGCATGCAGTTGACAGCAGTGGTCGAGCATATGAGGTAAAAGATGGTCATCCGGTTGAAAAAGAAATACTTGTGTCTGCAGATGCAGAAGAGGCGCTAAGTGATGAGGTTTTAGGGAGACGTCCTAAGGGACCAGTGTACACCTGGAAGTGTAGTTCTATTTGCAGTGTGCGACAGGATTCCATCAATTTGCTTTGTGATTTTATACGGACATTTCATAAGAAAAGTGTAAAGCAAAAAATAAAGTTGTTGCAAGAATTAGATCCTTGCAGAGTGAGACAAGTGACAGGTTTGCGTGGTCATTCACTGGCTTGTCTTTCTAGGAGAGTATGCCAGAGTGTATTTCATCATTTCAGGATGCTAGCAGTGCATCATAATAAAGTGAGGAAATTAGTTAGAATGTTGTATTATGCTAAGAGTCCAGCAATTATGCTTAAAAAATTAAGCAAAGCTCTTTTGCATGGTTCTGAAGTAGATGTGAAGAATATTTGTCAAGAAATTGAGTTCTGTTATTTTGCTGATAAAGAGAACAATGTTGATATTGAACCACTAGAAGATGGTAATGTGGAAGACAGTGAACAGATTTTCAGTACAGATAAGTTTCACAAGGAAATTTCCACGTTTATGGTGAAATCAAGTGAGAGGCCTAATTTCACTTGTGTGTGTTGTCGACGGACTTATTATAAGAATCAGACTAAGTTAGTGGATATATATGCAAAGAGTGATATGGAAAACAATAGAGAATGGAAGGATTTTGCCACATACTTGATGGTAGAAAATTGTTTTGATTTGGGAGTAGACCAACGTATGTGTACTTATTGCTATAACAAATTAAACCAAAACCAGATGCCTGCTAGAGCGGTTTATAATAATCTGGAATTAGATGACATTCCTTATGAATTGAAGGATTTAAATACTTATGAATCTATTTTGATTCAAAGTGTCCATCCCTTCCAGGCTATTGTACGAATGGAGCCAAAGACAGGGAAGTTGCCTCCATCAGATTTACAGAGAGGATTAAAGGGAAGGGTTGTTTATTTGCCTTTGGATTTGAAGAAAAACATTAATACAATTGGAGTAGAGAAAGTGGAAGAGGAACCTCTGGTTATCATAGTTAATGGTGTTCCGACAAAGAGTAAGAAAATCTGTCAAGATTTAGTGGATGTTAGGAAAGTTAAAAAGGCAACATTGTATTTGATAAACAATAATAAGTACTACAAGAATGTATGTGTTGCAGAAGAGGAAGTAAGTGAAGAAGAGGACAGCGATTTGTGTCCTGGTCAAATTGAGAAAGTAGAAGCCTCTAAAAAGGAAGAAATATATGAACATTATAGTGTTCATCCTTTGCATTCCAAGGAAGTCATGGGGAATGCTATTGAGTTGTTTCAAATGAAACAAGCCAAAGGGAGTCCTATTAGTGTTTGGGAGGAAAGTTTGGAAGCTCTGTGTTTCCCACAGTTATTTCCCACAGGTCGAGGAGGACGTTATGATGAGCGACCTGTTCAAATTCCTGCTTCAGAATACCGGACTTTACGATTGTATACAGAAGATCCTAGGTTTCGACAATGCATTCCCTATTTATTTCATCTATTGTTTGAAAGTGATCTCTCTGGATTGTCTTATGCAGTGAACCACATCTTGAAAAGTGGTATACAACTGCGAAATATCTCGGCAAGGGACTTTATGGATAAAGTCAATGTGCAAGACAGTATTTTGGATTCTCACCTGATTAATCTCATGGCATGTCAGCGTGGTACTAATGAGTATTGGTACCGCCGTCATGGTGACTTAAAATGTATGCTGAGGAACTTAGGAACTCCCACATGGTTCCTCACTCTCAGCTGTGCTGAGTATGGCTGGGAAGACTTACTTGAATTTCTACGAGAGGTAAATGGAAACATTGAAAATATTGAATTTAAGACACCCGGAGAACTGTGCTCTTTGGATCCTGTGAATGTTTGCAGGTACTTCATTCATAGATTTGAAGCTATGATGTCTTTCATTACGAACAAGAAAAATCCACCTCTTGGAGAGGTGTTGGATTTCTTCTGGAGAAAGGAGTATCAAGCACGAGGTGCTCCTCATATACATATTCTGCTATGGATCAAAGATGCACCCAAATTTGGAACAGATCCGGATGATTTAGTGATGAGTTTCATAGAACAGTATGCTACATGTGCTGTTCCAAAGACAAACGAAGACAAAAGTCTAAGAGAACTAGTTTTACGGTTTCAAAGCCATCGTTGTGGAAAGTACTGTCGTCGTAAATTCAGAAACAAAGACAAATACTACACCAAATGTTGTTTTGCATTTCCACGGTCGGTGTTATCAAAAGGAAGAGTTCACAATTTGATGTCATCGCTGCGACATAATGTGACGAGGAAATCACCCAAAAACACATACAATTTGAAAAGAAACGAAGAGTCCAAGTACATCAACGACTACAACCCAGTGATTTTGTCCATGTGGAATGCTAACATGGATATACAGTTTGTGGCTGACAACTGTATGGCTGTGGCTCGGTATATGACGTCTTACATTACTAAAAAAGAAAAGACAGAACTGAAGGATATGTGGGAGTATATTTCCCATGAAAAGAGCCTCAGTAAGAAGTTGTACAGTTTCAGTCTGAAGATGTTGTCGCATCGAGAAGTTGGAGCTTACGAATGTTCCGACCGGTTATCTTCAGCAAGTCTCTATGCCAAATCTAGGAGTATCATTTGGGCGAGTCTTGGTCTTGCTGCAACGCGTAATCGAGTTCTGAAACCTGTACGGGAAATTGAGTATTTGGCGGAGAAGGAGCCAAACAGTACAGATATTTTGAAGAGCAACATGTTGGATACATATTATCCAAATAGAAGCAGTCACATGGAGAATCCTTGTCTTTATGAAGTTCTTCAAAATTACGTTTTCAAGAGGAACATCAAAGAAGATATTGATAAAGGAGTGTATGCTGTAATTGGAAGTGAGGGATGTCTGGTCAAGCAAAAAAAATGTCAATTGATAAATCATCGAAAATTGGATTGCGAATCTCCCGAAAGAAAAGAGTTTTTCTATTTAGCTCTTTTGCAACTTTTCAAGCCTTGGCGTGCAGAAGAGGAACTGCTTGGGGATTTCCTCTGTTACGAAGACTCTTTCAATGCAGCCAAGGAGTCCATAGAATGTCCTGTTTTTCCAAAATATCTACAAATGTTGAATGCAGAAATTGAGCAGGAAGCAACAATTGCAGCCGAGATTGCTAGAGACAGTTCTCAGGACAGTCAGAGCTCTGTTTCATTGAGTCAGGATCCACTAGGAGAACCAGTTATTGAAAATGAAGCTGCCACTGCCATGATTGAAGTGGAAAGAGCCATGGCACATGCTCAGAAGGATGCGGTTAACTTAGAAGAATTGGAAAGACAACTTAACGTTGAGCAGAGGAAAATATATGTCGAAGTTACCAACCAAATTGAGCATGGATTAAGTCATGAGAAGGAAGAGTGCTCATGTACGTCATTGAAGCCTGTCCGACTGTACGTGAGTGGAGAAGCAGGAACTGGAAAAAGTTTCCTTATTAAAGCAATTTCATGTTATATGCAGAAAAGGACTGATTCATCGCTGTCTTGTGTTGTGACCGCTCCAACTGGACTGGCAGCTCATAACATTAAAGGGATTACTTTGCATCGGTTACTGATGCTGCCAGTGGAGCATGATAACAAATTACAATACCACAAGTTATCTGGAGATGCTTGTTGTGAAGTATCTCGAGTTTTGAAGAAGATGAAACTTCTTATCATTGATGAAGTAAGCATGGTTTCCAATCTCATGCTTGCTTTTGTGCATTTAAGAATGCAGGAAGTTCTTAAAACAGAGTATGATGTGTTATTCGGTGGCAAACACATCATTGTTTTTGGTGATCTTCTGCAGCTGACACCAGTGAAAGGACAACCAGTGTTTAAACTGCTTACACATGAAGATACCAAGAAGTGCCTAGGGAGCATTGGCAACGTTAACATATGGTTAAACTTCAGTTATGCTGAGCTGCGTGAAAATATGCGTCAGGCGAAGGACGAAGATTACAAGAATATTCTACGAGATATTAGAATCAGGAGAGTGACTGAGCGTGGTAAAGAAGCTTTACATGCACGCTTACTGTCAAATTTATATCCAGAAGAAGACGTTTTGCCAGAGGATATTTTTCAGAAAATTACTGTGAAGAAATCTGGAATATGTTTGATGCCAACTCTTGCAGAATGTTCCATCTTCAACAACAAAATGTTGAATTTAGAAAAACAAGAGATTGTGAAACTTGAAGCTATTGACAAAATAGAGCATATGGGGGCAACAATTATTTTGTCAAAGAATTTGAAATCTAAATTGGATTCATTAGAGAAGACTATATCTAAAACTGCGGGTTTTGAAAAGACTTTGAATGTGTGCTTAAATTGCCGAATCATTTTGAGAAGGAATTTACATGTTGAAAGAGGTCTGGTAAATGGATCAATGGGTAATGTTGTTGATTTTGAGAAATACAGAAATAGAGATGGAATTGAATTTTAAAAAATTAAATTTGATGGCATTGAGGAAGTACAGCTAATTGGTCGTTGCTCTGCTAGGTTTTTGCTTGCTAAAGACTTATAAGTTCGCCGTAAGCAGTTTCCTGTTTGCTTGGCATATGCGGTGACAATTCATAAATCGCAAGGTTTAAGTGTAGACACTGCTTTAGTGAATATTGGCAGTTCTGTATTCAAAGAGGGTATGGCTTATGTAGCATTGTCACGAGTCAAAACTTTATCGGGTTTGTACTTGATTGACTGTGATGTCACAAACATTTGTGCAGATCTAGATTGTGTTAAGGAATACAATAGGTTAAGAAGAGAGTATGCGCCACATTTGCCTCAATATCCTTTGATTGAGAAACGTGTGGTAGGCCGGAAACGAAGAAATATCAGTAATAGTAGAGAGGTTGTAGCAAAAAGACCAAAAGTCGATGAACCCAAAAGTGGAAGCAGGAATACAATGAATTCTGTTGAAAATGTTGTTGGTTTTAAATTTGAAAATAGTTCTGGTGTCAACTGCTATGCTAATGTAGTTGTTAATGTTCTCTTTTCACTAGAGACTTTCAAAGAACAGATTGTGATCAATTCGGAACAAAGTTTATGCTGTTTGTTGAATTCTGTGTTAGAGAAATGTAGTGCTGATAAAACGAGAGTAGAAAGTGTGTCTGAAGTTCGTTTTCTGTTAGACGAATGTTCAGGTCAAACAGAATTCTCTGAAAATATTCAGCAGGATTGTCAGGAGTTTTTAATGTATATGCTTGATGTATTGCAAAATGAGGGTGTAGATGTAGATTATCTATTTGGCCTTTCTTATCAATGGCAGCATGACTGTGAGAACTGTAGGCTATCAAGTACTAATAGTGTAGACTCAGAAAGATTTATATATTTAACTTTGCCTGACAGTAAATCAGTATCCTTCAATAAGCTAGTAAAGGCAGCCGATCAAAATATGAAGTGCAGCCAATGTAAGTCTGGAATGCTGTCCACGTTAATTTTACGAAGTTATGGCCAGTATGTCATTTTAATGTTCCAACAATGTAGGCCTGATGGAACTAAATTGACAACTTTAATTAATAATTTTGTGGCTTCGCAGTTGTCAATATCAGGAAGGACTTTTAAAACTACTGCAATTATATATCATAACGGTCCTTCAACTAATTCAGGACATTACACAGCTTATTTGAAATCTGGAAACGGATGGTCATTCTGCAATGATTCTGTTTTAACTTTTAAAAAAATATTGCCTTTCCACCTTCAAAATTCTTACCTGGTGTTCTTACAAACAAAATTTTAGAAAAGGAAGCTTGGGATTTGTTTAGAGGAATTTACAGAGGTTCTAATGGCTCCTACTATATATGGCCTTGTGGATAATTGTAGTACAGAGCGAAAACTGTTTGTTTTTATAAGCAAAGTCAAGCAGCAGATCAAAATAAGGAGTAGAGGAAATGTAAGTCTGCAATGCTGTCCACATTATTTTTGAAAACTTATGGATGAAATGTCATTTTACAATTTCAACTACATAAACTAGAAGAAAATAAGTTGTCCAGTCTAATTAAAAATGTTTTTGCTACACAGTCATCGATTTCAGGAAGAACATTTGCAACTGCAGTTATTACATAATATGCTGGTCCTTTGACAACATTTTGATTGTGTTTTTTTTCCCCGCTGTTATATGATGAATACCTTCAACTCACTGTTTTCAGTGAAATTTGATATTTTCTGATAACAGCAAAAATAAACCATTAAATATGTTTAATTAATTTTCTACTTTGAATTGTGATTTCTAATATGTATATGGATTGGTGTGGCTCACTGGTTAGAGGCGGCAGACCCAGAAGCAGAGGTCGGCCTGGGACCAGGGTTCGATTCCTGACGTGGCAGGATTTTGGGCCTTGGTCAGCGGACTCGATAATTCTCGCCTCGGTGCCTACTCCAACCATGGGTCCCACTCAGCAACTTTGGGTAATATTAATCTCAACTAACAGCCCCATCAGCGTCGGGGATGCCTGGCATCACCTTGGGGATGCTCAGGAGGGACCATCTCACAGGGAAAGCCAGGATGGGTTCCCCAGCGGTATACAGCGCCGGGACGCCTCTTTGCTGGGTCAGCTGTACGCTTTACTAGTATACCACATTTAACATTTAACATTCATTTTGTCTTATGCTCACTCTTTTTTTACCATCTTGCATTAATTAAACATTTTTTGTTCTTTCTTACACAGATTAAAAGTATGAAAATGATAATACACTACGGTAATGACAACTATAAGGTAAGCGTTTAGTACTTTTTACATGTCTATCAGATTTAACTTTTATTAGTTCCTCTGCTTCTTTTTTTAACCCTTAGTTTCCTGTCTTTGCTACTTCCTTCATTTCTTTTTCTATTACTTATTTATACTACTCTTTTCACTTCTTTTATCAGTCTCTCTTTCAACAGTCACTGTGTGTTACTCCCTCTATTTTTCTTTCTTTTCACATTACTCTCTGTTTATTAATTCGTCTTTTTTAAAAAAAATATATTTTTTACTCCGCTCCCGGTTCGCGTACCCGGACGCAAACCGGGAAGCGTATCAATAGAAATAGAGGATGCTAGAGTGCTAAACATTCTAGCAATTTTTAAAAAAAGGGAAGGTAGTTCTGAAAAGAACTTTTTTTTATTATTTTTGATGTTTTATATTTTTTTTGATTTTTTTTGAGGAAGGAGAAACAAAAATAATTTACTTCAAAGGGCTCAACAGGAGCAACAAAAAAAAAATTACTTTCTAGGACGTTTTGGACATTGATGATTTTCAAATGATCTATTTATTAAAGTAATACTCATTTCTCCGCATGAAATTAATTTTCCACACTATACACAAGTCAAACTCATCTGCCCAAAGTTCTTTTGCAGATTTGGAACCGTTTCCCTTGCCTCTGACTCACTTATTGTTAAGTCATTGGTAGATGTTTTTGCCGGTCGGGGGTTTTCCACCAAATCTCGAAATTGCGCTTTGGAATAATTAAGAGGGTGCCAAGTCTCCATGTGCCGATGCATGTATGATTTCCCAAAGCTATATTTTTTTTCGGTCCCTCTCGAGAGTGTTTTTTTGCAGATGAGGCAGGTAACGTACCTGGCATTAACTTTCTTTTCATGAGAAGGAAAAGAAAAAAATTGCCAGATAAAATTCACTTTCACACGGGACGTTCTTGGCATTTCTTTCAGAAAGCCACTTGTCCCTTGCTCCTGTTCCTCGTCTTCCTCTTCTTCTTCTTCCTGGTCGAAGATGACCTGGCTAGTCGGTCCTCTCTTCTTTGGTGGTGGTGGAGGTGGTGGAGATCCACCAGCTGCAGCTAATAGAAATGACATGTCTTAGCAAACAAAAACAGGTCTTTCTCTCATAAAAATGAAAGTCGGAGTGAGGAAAAAAGGTGGGACTTTCATCATTTGAGAAAACAAAATGTTCTAAACCAATGAAAAGTGTTTGTTTTACGTCATATGATCAAGCGTTCCATCATTAGGAAACTAAAAGTAAAATCAACCAATGAAAAGTTTTATTAACTAGTCACATGACCTGTTATGCTTACGTTCCGCGTTCCGCGCCGCGCCTCGGATCGATTCCGGGGTTTTACGTTTCGCGCCTTGGTTCGCGTTCCAGAACGCTTCCGGGTGCGCTAACGCAGCACGTCATAAGGGGCATTACGTAGTAACGCGATATGTTGCGTTTACGGGACGCGTCACGATGTGCCTTTCTAACGCGGTATTTGCACTAACGGAACGTTTACCGATTCGCGGACCGGCAACGAAACAAGAAAAAATAATTTAAACTATAATATAAATTGAATTAAAAAAATATAATACAAATATATATAAAATATATTTGTGAATTAGAATAAAAATATATGTTACAGCTATAGATATTAGCTTTTAAAAAACCAATGAAATTCACTGAAAAAACCATAGGTTTTAGGCCATATATAGTTAGGGATTAGCATTTACAAAACCTTAATTTACTCGCACAAAACCATAGAAATTCGAATATATAGTTAGTTGCAATAACTATATATCGCGCACCCGCAATCCACTGCTGATGATGTCACATATTACATCATTCATGACATGGTCAGTGACATCACTGATGACATCACTGATGACATCTCAAATGACATCACTGATGACATCACTGATGACAACACCCAGTGACTGTATGTTTCTGTAAAGTTAAAATATGTCTTACATATTGAAGAATGAGTGGATGTATAGGTGTTTGGATGAAGGATTTAATAGGTGCATGACTGACTGTATGAGTGAGTGATTAAATGTGTCTCACTGAGTGCATGGGTTAGTGACTAAACTGTCTTAATTTGTGCATCATTATGTCTGTTGTTCTGTAAACTGCTGCATGTGTTGATCAGTAGCTATATGAGTAAGTATATGGGTTATTGATTGGTTGCACAAGTATTTGTATGGGAGACTGAGTGTGTGTGTCGGTGGCTGGGAGGGGTATGACTGTGCATAGATGTGTGAGCAGTTGATTCACTAGATGTATGGGTTCAAAAGTGCATGTTGAAATAGCTGTATGGGCGGTTGACTGTGTGCATCAGTGTATTGGTGAGTGAATGGATATCTCAGTACTACATGTCAAAAGTAAGTACATATGTAAAACACAGTACATGTGAGAGTTGACATATATAAATAACTGTGCATAAGAGCCAGTGAATGTGTGAGTGGCTGTATGGATCATTGTGAACTTGTATCAGTGATTGTATAAGAGAGTAAATATGTGTTAGTATATGTTTTAATAAGTAAGGTGTGTATAACTGTATAGTTGAGGAAATGGGGGTGTGATTGATTCTTTGCATGACTGACTAGGTGTGTGAGTAACTCCATGGATCAGTGACAGTCTGTGAGTGTCTGTTTACACTGATTGTATCTAAGGTTATATTAGAGTCTGAAGAGGTTCATCGTATTATCACATGAATTATATCATCAGTGATGTGATCAGTAATGTCAAATGAGATGTTATCAGTGATGTCATCAGTGATGTCATTTGAGATGTCATCAGTGATGTCATCAGTGATGTCATTTGAGATGTCATCAGTGATGTCATCAGTGATGTCACTGACCATGTCATGAATGATGTAATATGTGACATCATCAGCAGTGGATTGCGGGTGCGCGATATATAGTTATTGCAACTAACTATATATTCGAATTTCTATGGTTTTGTGCGAGTAAATTAAGGTTTTGTAAATGCTAATCCCTAACTATATATGGCCTAAAACCTATGGTTTTTTCAGTGAATATATATATATATATATATATATATATATATATATATATATATATATATATACTAATATAATAAAGAGAGAGCCCAAACCTTTGAGGCGGGTAATCTCGGGAACCACAACACCAATCACAACACCCAATACAGCATTGGAAAGGACAGTTGCAGCAGATGGACATAGGCTATACAGCTGCCCACCATATACATTAGAAACGTAAAAGAACCTTACCGGCAAAGTAGTCCATTGTTGGCGAGGGCGGGGCGCGGCATGGTGATAAAAAAGCGTTCCTTAAACGTGTGCGTTGTGCTGGGGGCGTGTGCTAGGGGCGTGAACAAGGCCAATGGGCACAGCAATTGGAATTGCGCGGCACCAAGGGGTGTGGCCAATGGGCGCGACAAACTGCAAAAATCGTGCGGCACATCCCCCCCCCAAAAAAAACGTGCCTTGAGGGCGTGTGGAAAACAAACGTGTGCGTTGGGCCGGGGACGTGGCCAAGGCCAATGGGTGCGGCAATTGCGCAGGAGCAATGGGCGTGGCCAATGGGCGCGGCAATTGCCGGGGCTTAGGCGGGGGCAGACGCGACTGATCGTGCCTGTAGGGACAATAACTGCACAGTATCCTGCGCGCTGTCAGCCAGTCAACTCTCTGCATAAAGGACCTTGCCTGCGGGGACACTAACTGCAGCGTCTCCTGCGCGCTGTCACACACTCAACTCTCTGCATAAACGCATTGACACCAGGCGCACAACATCAACCAGGCCAGGGCTGGCTGGATATATATATATACTCAGCTTTCTCTCGCCAGGAGCCCAATTTCCGGATACCAACGGCGCAGAAGGAGACCCAAGTGCAGGTGAGCAGTGATTTATTCAATCAAGTGGAAGGCGCACCTCAGCATAACGTTTCGGCCTTCACAGAGGCCTTGATCACATGATGCATGAAGAGGAAAGGCAGAATTTAAAGTGCAATTAAATTTAAATTGTGATTGGTTGAAAGTAGTCACATGCTATTTACAAGGAGTAATAAATATAGACAAAATCTTGCTCAGCTACTTCGAAATTCGCGGGGTAATCCCCATTAAAATAGCTGTTCATGTGCAAATAACAGGGTGTAAGCAATTTCATCCAGACATACTGCTGTATTATCATTAAATAATAATAAATATATTATTCAACTAAAGATTTAAATTTCATATACAAAAATATAAAATACCATCAACAATAAATATATTATAGTAATTACATATCACTATATTACAGACTGGATAAAAAGAGTTGTTTACATCGATTATAACTGCATAAATGCAATTAATAAAACAGTAGAAAAATGCTCCCTGATATACAAAGAAATATATTGCACATTGATAAAAGTCTATTATTACTGTTGGACAATTGCGGGGAGGAGATAATATCTGTTTGAATACATTATCGCAGCCTCCCCCCTAAATACTATGGTAGAATGTATTAGACTACTTTACCAATAGGGCATGTGATATTACAACACTAGTGACAGTGAACCAGTGATGCGTGAATCTCATTATTTTTTCTTTTTCTCTTTTTTTATATTGATCAATCATTCATTAATTTGTAACGCATAGCCTAAGCCTAGGCTATGCAACCCAACTGGATTGTCCACAATACACATCAGTACTGGGGCTTGTGTTTTTTAGAACAGTGTATAGCCCCGTTGGTACCCAGGACATTTTTAATCTCCGTAACCCAAAGAAGCCGTAAGCTCTAGAGTTGTAGCTAAGATGTAACCGCTAATCAAGGGGATCAATCGGACCTTTAATTATTCAGAGGCAGGTATAAAAATCCTCCGTGGAGTTTAGCCCTCCCGGGGATCTGCTGTCCATCTCTAATATGTACCTTGTCTCTAGTTTTCTCAATGTCCCCTCCCTATCACCTCCTCTTCTCAATGGACCTACACAATCTATGGCATAGTATTTCAGTAGAGCACTGTTGTTGTTATGGCACTCTTTGAAATGGCGTGCTACTGGATACGCGGAATCATTGGTGTTGATGGCCCTTATGTGCTGGAGTATCCTTTTATGAACCTGCAGTTTGGTACTACCAATATACCGCAGGCCACAAGGACACTCCAGCACATACACCACGTATTCACTTTTGCAAGTCAGTTGTTTATTGATCTTGTGTGCAGTAGCAGCAAAGGGAACTGTATATTCTGATTTGTTGACCCCATGAAGGCAGGCCTTACAGTTAGCACATTTCCTAAAGCCTTTACTTTTATCCAGCCAGTTTTTATGTGTCACCACCTCAGGACTGGACTTAACCAGGGCATCCTGCATTGAGTAGGCTTCCCTAAAGGTGATTGACGGTTTAACCGGAATTTTATCACCTATAATGGGGTCACATTTGATTAGGTCCCAATGCTTAGTTATGATCTTTCTAAGCGCGCCATGTTGCCTATTATAGGCCCAAATCAGTCTACCTGATTGATCTTGAGTGGCTGAGGGTCTAGGTTTTACTTTACGTTCTAGGGTCTGATTGCGAGGTAAGGCATTAGCTTTAGATATAGCCTTATCAATCTGACCCGGCTTGTACCCTCTAGCAAGGAATCTGATTTTGCTGGCCTCCTGCGCCAATTGGCACTGGAAATCCGTGCTGCTCAGCCGTCTTATATGCAGCATCTCCCCATAGGGGATGCTGCGTATATGATGGGCGGGGTGATGGCTGCTGGCATGGAGTACCGTATTCCCTGCCGTAGGCTTCCTGTATAACCTAGTCTCTAGCTTACCCTGGCAAATCTCAATGGTCATGTCGAGAAAATGTACCTGCTCCTGACTGATGTCTGATGTAAACGCAAGATTGAAATTATTGAATTGAGTGTCTTAATAAAATGCTCTGCTTCTGTGCGTGTGCCACTCCAGATAAAAAACACATCGTCAATATAACGATACCAACGCACAATTGACCGTGTGGCAATGTCAGAGTGTTATATATATTTATTAGCAGCCCGTCCCTACGTTGTCCGGGTATGAAATAGAATGTGTGCAATGTGTGTAGTAGGCAAGGGAAATTTATTTTAAAATCTCACGGTAGAAAACATATATATATATATATATAGTATATATATAGTATATATATAATATATATATATATATATATATTATATATATAGTATATATATAGTATATATATAATATATATATATATATATATATATATATATATATATATATATATATATATATATATATATATATAAATGTTGGCTGGTGGGAGGAGCAGGTCCTCACCGTACTACACTCGACCTGGATGAATAAACATGTGAAATGTTATCTTAGATATATAGATGACATATTCATTGTGTGGAAAGGCTGTAAAGATGATGCACTACTGTTTATTGAGAGTATTAACAACAACTCCATGAATTTAAACTTCATAGCACACATTGATCAACATAAAATGCAAATTTTGGATGCAGTGTTGTTTATATTGCCAATTCTAAGTTAAACACTACCTTGCATAGAAAATCTACAGCCGGGAATATGACTCTCCATGCGGCACGTATGCACCCAAAACATACCATTGCTGGGATACCGTATGGTGAAATTCTCAGGCTCAAAAGAATCTGCAGTTCTCCCTCTGACTATGGAAACTGCCTCAAAGAGTTGTTGGCGCGTTTAAATGTCAGGGGATATTCTGATACTATTTTGAACAAGGCAGTTGAAAAGTCCAAACTCAGACCCAGACAGAGCCTTTTCCCTGAATCTCAGTTAGAATTAGATCAGGAGATTAATCCTGGAATCCGAGAGGACTGCCCACGCATGATTACTGCCTTTAGTAGTGAGGACAGAAAATTAAAAGCAATACTAAAAAGAATTGGCCTATTGTTCTTAGTGATCATATTTTGAACACTAGGCTACCGGCCAACCCTACTATTACCTTTAGACGGGCCAGAAGTATGGGTTCTGCTTTGGACAAAGCAGCCCCGGAATTAAATCCCAAATTCCCTGGTTAAAACCATCTAGGGGTTTTTTCAAATGTTCTAGCTGCCGCGTGTGTAGGTTCGGTATCAACACTTTGCACTACTCTATTCCATTTGATATAGAACCTAGAACTATCACTGGCAATTTCAATTGCAAGACCGACTATGCTGTGTATGTCCTGACGTGCACCTGTGGGCTAAGATATGTGGGAAGTACCAAGCTCCAGGTGCATGGCAGGATCTTACAGCATTTACGTGCCATTCTACACAATGACCCGGCTTATCCGGTAGCTCGTCACTTCAAAAGAATCCATAACAACGATCTCTCTTGTCTGAAATATTTTGTGATTGGAGCTATACCCCTCTTAAAAGAGGTGGGGACCGGGAATCATTACTAAGGCTGCTTGAAACTAAGATGATTCTTGAATTAGATACTCGTTGGCGTAATGGATTGAACAACATTGAGGAAATGCATCATTTTTTATGATGCCTCTTTCTTACTTTGCTGTTCCTTCCTCAGTGTGAATCTAGTACTCAGCTTCTTAGATCTACTCCCTCTTAGTTAGGTTCCCTATTTCGAGGTTGAGGCTGGGTCTAGCTACTTTTCTACACATATCTGTCCTCCTACACACATTCTAGAGTCAATTAGTACTTGTTATATTTCCTGTTTACAGTGTATTTATTCCTCCTTTTGTGTAATTTCTACTTCATGTGTGTGTATCCTTGTATTTTGACACTTTTTATATAGGGTTTTTTTTTACAATTGGATACATACGGGTTGAATTATGAAATTAGATTTTTGAGTGTGGTTTATATGCAATTTATTCCTTGATATATTCTTCTATTTTTCTATTTGACTGCGCATTTATCAATGAAATGAAGTATTGTATTTATCACATTTTTATTCTCATGTATATATATATATACGTGTATATTATTCAATGTATATATATGTATATATATTATTTACTACGGTTTAGGTGTATTTATTGGGTTTTTAACAGATTTTTTTGATATATTTTTATACTATTTATTGCTAAGAGATAATTTATACTCATGGATAAAATGCAGTCTACTGATCTCAGGGACCTGAGAAGTTTTCTATATCATGATGTTTTTATCTCTTCTATGATGAATGGTATTGCACTTTTTCTCTCGCACTCTTTGCACATGTTTTACTCTCACTTAGCACTTTATTGTCTACCACTGTTTTTAAGCTATATTGGCACACTGTGTACCATATTATACATATTTAAAGTTTTGTCATATAAGTATTTTGTATTTATACAGTTAGTTTCTGTTGAACTTGTTGGCGTAATTGTGTATGTAGTTAGACTACTCATACTTTTGCAGTATACACACATGTATTTTGGATTTATCCGAATATATTTCTATGTGCTGACTTAATTGTATTAGCTATCAGTGGTAGTATGTCTTCACTGCCTATTCATCACATGATGTATCACGCCACTGTGAGGGGGTGTTTCTTCAAACACTGCATAAAAAAAGCATTCTGTCTGTTGTGCATGTTGCAGCGTGATCAAGGGCATAACTTGCCAGAAACGCGTAGCTGATCTCTATGCATCAATAAAACTTACCGATGCTGATTCGTTGTGGTCCGTCTCCCTTTGCTTGCTGGTGTGCGAGGCTGTGCTGTCCCTGAGACGCCGAGAGATTCGAGGAGGAGCTACATGGAATATATATATATATATATATATATACACATATCATCACACGCTTCCAAACAGTAGTGTTAGGAAAGAAACGGCCAGCACTCAGATGTCGTGATCTTGTTCTTTATCAATCAGTTAACTATCAATGCTGGCTATTTAAGGCATTAGACCACCTAGCCCCTCAAAAAGAAACAAAGCCTAACCGCACCAAACCTTCGGCGGCCTGGTTCTCGGAGTCATTACGGCTCGAGAGGCAACGCTGCACAAACTTAGAGCGGCGATGGCGTAGGAACTACGCGGATCTCGACAAAGAGACATATAAGAACGCTTTGATTAGCTACAGAAAGATGATCACTGCGGCAAAATGCGCCTTCTACAGCACACAAATAACAAACGCTCTTAATTCAAACAAACAGCTGTATCAGGTGGTAAAAGACCTAGCCAATCCCCCTGCCCCACCCTCTGTTGAACCATCTCAATCATTCTGCAACAAGGTGGCAGACTTCTTCCAGGCCAAGGTCAATGACATCTTCAATGAATTTACCACAACATCGATCACTAATACAGTCTGTCGGGAGACTTCCCGTTGCTCACTTAAACCAACTCTAGAGGTCTTCACACCGCCGACCTCCATGACAGAGCTCATAAACACGGTAAAATCGGGATCCCCTTTGGACCCCTGCCCCCCGCGCATCATTAAATCAGTCTCTGACCTAATAGCCCCAGTACTCACTAACATCTGCAGAGCCATATTTCAGACAGGCATATTTCCCGAAATTTGGAAAAAGTCTACTGTAACACCCCTCTTGAAAAAACCCTCACTAAATCTCCTAGAGCCCAAAAACTATCGTCCAATTGCCTCCCTCCCTTACCCTTCCAAAATTATTGAAAAGGCGATGAATCAACAGCTGTCGACCTTTATTGACCAGAATGACCTGCTGGACAATACGCAGTTCGGGTTCCGGAAGGGTCACGGGACGGAGACGGCCCTGATCAAAGCAGCTGAGGAGGTCAGGACTATCATGGACAGGGGTGGTACAGCGATTCTAATACTACTGGACTTATCCGCCGCCTTCGACACGGTCGATCACTCTACTTTGATCGACCGTGTCGCCGCCCTTGGCATCCAGGGCAGGGCCAGAGCAACGCTTGCTTCCTTCCTGGCCAATAGGATACAATCCGTGAAGATGGGAAACTTCAGTTCCCCTGACTTCACTCTTCCGTGCGGTGTCCCCCAGGGCTCCTCGCTAAGTCCGACACTCTTCAACATTTATGTGTCGGACTTGGCGAGGGTAATAAAGTCATTCGGCATAGGGCTTACATCGTACGCCGATGACACACAGCTGATCCTGGAGATACATAAAAACGGAGAAGCTGTGGCAGCTAACTTTCAGGCAGGCATGAAGGCAATCAGTACATGGATGAATCGGAACTGCTTAAAGTTAAATTCCGACAAAACGGAGGTATTGGTTTTTGGCGAACTAACTCCGTCTTGGTCTCTGGTCTGGTGGCCTTCTGAACTGGGTACACCTCCACTGCCAGTTGCCAAGGTGAAAAACTTGGGCGTGCTTTTCGACAGTAAGCTGACGTTCCTTGGCCATGCTAACGCCGTGGTCTCGGCCTCTTTTTTCACCTTGAGAATGGTGAAGAAACTGCTCCCGTTTCTTCCTCCCACTGCTGGCAAAACTTTGATGTCCTCCCTGGTATTATCCAAGGTGGATTATTGTAATGGCTTACTGCTTAATGCACAGGAACAAGTGGTGAATAAGCTACAGCTTGTTCAAAATGCTGCTGCAAGGGTCCTCCTGGGGATACCAAAATACGCCTCTATCTCCCCTATAATTAGAGAGCTTCACTGGCTACCCATAAGAAGCAGGATAAAGTTCAAGGCCATGTGTATAACCTACAAGGCCTTGAACAATAACGGTCCCGACTTCTTCAAAAACGCCTTCAAAATTTACAAACCCAGTCGAACTCTGCGCTCATCCACAGCTCAACAGCTCCAAATTCCCCCAACAAAAAAGGTAACTTGGGGAGACAGACGATTTGTAGTGGCTGCATCCAAACTGTGGAACCAGATCCCTTGTCAGATCAAGGAACATACTTCGCTGTTTTCCTTTCGAAAACATCTTAAAACATGGCTTTTTGACCAGTAACATCTTCTCACAACCATGTAATCTGTACACACTAGCGCCGAGACACCGGAAGGTATTTGCGCGCTCTAGAAATTTTAAAAATAAATAAATAAATAAATATTTTGTTTCCAAACCCCCCAGCACCCCCGACAGACGCGTTTCGCTCAAGGCTTCGTCAGTGTCGTCAGTGAACAAACAATTTCGCCATTTTAAACAGTCCGCCCTTTCAAGTTAGTAAAAATAGAAGATGGTACAAAATCTATTTTGCGGCGGCCATTTTGTAGTGTGTAAATACATGGTTTCTACTACTGTTAGAAAATGGCGACAGATAAAGTGCTCAGTGCAAATATGTAAAACAAAGTTTGACATGTGACCAAACAATTATTAGGACTAGCACATATTTACAATTCTTACATTTGTGATACCAAACGATGCTATTTACAAATTTTACAGGCGTGTATGATGTTATGCAGGGGTGTATCCCCGATTGTATACAAGCCATTGCCGTGTGCAAATCCAATATATACAGGTGATGAAATTGTTCAACCCAATGCCCGCTATTTACAAATCTACACTATATATTATATATATATTCATATGTTAGGGCACATTTTTTTCTAGACTTGGCTAGTTGGTTCTCATTGCGCCCTGTATGGGCTTGTGATTTGCCACACCTTGCCATCTTAATTTTTTGGTATCACTGTTGTTATTTCATAACTCTTCACCATGGCATAAAGGTAGGAAATGCTTGTTTGCTAGGCTGCGTTCAGTTTCTATTCACATGGGACCAAGGAGTCATATTTTGATATTTGGACATATCAGATGGATTGACAGATCAGGCATTCATCATAGGTGTACCCACATCTCAGCATCATTGTTGAGACCCCATGGTGTCATCGTTTTGAGGTCCAGGATATACCTCGATTCCATTATACGGAGGGCTTTTTCTCTGTTCCCCCCTCGTTCTAATTTGGGAACCTGGTCAATACAGTAATAAATGAGTAGATCTCTGTTGCTATGATGTTGTTCAGCAAAATGACGGGCTATCGAATAGGTCTTGTCATTATTCACGATAGCCCTCATGTGTTCCAAGATTCTCATTTTTGCGGGTTTTATGGTACTCCCTATGTATAGTTTGTTACAGGGGCAGACCAAACAGTAGACTGTATATTCCGAATTGCAATTCAGATGCTTCAAAATCTTCCTTTTGGGTCTGTCCTCACCTGATCTGCAAGGATACTCCTTGACCTTCTGACTGAATTTGCATGCCTTGCAGCGTAAGCAGGGAAAGAAGCCAACTATTTGGTTGGAGGACTTATTAGCTTTCTCAGGGGAGTAATGGCTGTGGACAAGATAGTCCGACAGAGACTGGCATCTTCTATATGTCACCATAGGTCTATCTGGTAGTGACTTTTTCAAGATGTTATCAGTGTGTAATATGTGCCAGTTTTTCTTTAACGACTGGACCAATTCTCCAGATTTGTTGTTAAATGTCGTTATCATTCTGACCTGATTATTATCTTTCCTTGACTCTTTGACCAACAGAAGGTCCCTCCTGTCAACAGTCTCTGCTTTAGCACCAGCTTGATCTAAGATGTTCCGGGAGTATCCCCTCGCTTGGAACCTCTCACTAGCTTCTTCCTGTGCTTTTCTAAAGTCCTCACTTTCTGAGCAGTTTCTCTTGAGTCTAAGGTATTCACCATAAGGTACATTTTTCACCAGACTTCTGGTGAAAAAAAAAAAGATATATATATATATATATACACATATCTATATATATATTCACTGAAAAAAACCATAGGTTTCAGGTCATATATAGTTAGGTATTAACATTTAAAAAACCGTGCAAATTCACTGAAAAACCCATAGGTTTCAGGTCATATATAGTTATGAATTAGCATTTAAAAAACCATTGAAATTGCTCCTATATAGTTAGTTGTACTAATTATATTTCGCGCACCCGCAATCCACTGCTGATGTCACATATTACATCATTCATGACATGGTCAGTGACATCACTGATGACATCTCAAATGACATCACTGATGACATCACTGATGACATCTTCCAGTGACTGTGTGTTTCTGTAAAGTTTAAATATGTTTTACATATTGAAGAATGAGTGGATGTATAAGTGTCTGGAAGAAAGATTTAGTAGATACATGACTGAATGTATGAGTGAGTGATTAAATGTGTCTTACTGAATGCATGGGTTAGTGACTAAACTGTCTGAATGTGTGCATCAGTAAGTCTGTTGTTGTGTAAGCTACTGCATGTGTTGATCAGTAGCTATATGAGTGGCTATATGTGTTATTGATTGGTTGCCCGAGTATTTGTATGGGAGACTGAGTGTGTGTGTATGGTAACTGGCATATATAAATGACTATACATAAGAGCCACTGATTGTGCGAGTTACTGTATGGATCATTGTGTACTTGTATCAGTAATTGTATAACAAAGTAAGTATGTGTTAGTATATGTTTGAAAAAGTAAGGTGTTATGTGTATAACTGTATAGTTGAGTAAATGAAAGTGTGATTGATTCTTTGCATGACTGACTAGATGTGTGAGTAACTCCATGGATGAGTGGCAGAGTGTGAGTGTCTGTATAGGTGTTTGAGTGCAGATGATAGTGTTGTATTGATGAGTGACTGTATGTATGAGTGATTCTATGGGTAAATGATTGGATGTGTGTATAGACCTAGCAATCAGTATGTGCGTATGTAGTAACTGGTATTGGTGTGTCAATGGTTATAAGAATGGTAGTCTGTGTTTAACACTGGGTGTATCAAAGGTTATATTAGAGTGTGAAGAGGTGCATCATATTATCACATGAATGATATCATCAGTGATGTGATCAGTGATGTCAACTGAGATGTCATCAGTGATGTCATCAGTGATGTCACTGACCATGTTATGAATGATGTAATATGTGACATCCGCAGCAGTGGATTGCGGGTGCGCGAAATATAGTTAGTACAACTAACTATATAGGAGCAATTTCAATGGTTTTTTAAATGCTAATTCATAACTATATATGACCTGAAACCTATGGTTTTTTCAGTGAATTTGCACGTTTTTTTAAATGCTAATACCTAACTATATATGACCTGAAACATATGGTTTTTTCAGTGAATTTGCAAGGTTTTTTAAATGCTAATTCCTAACTATATATGACCTGAAACCTATGGTTTTTTAAGGGAATTTTTCAAGGTTTTTTAAATGCTAATTCTATTAGCGGATAACGTTTAAATATGTTAATATCCTTGTGGGACACCTGAGCAGCCCTAAGGGGTCAGGGTGTTTCTACCCTGCCCCCTTTGTGCATTCTACACGTTTGTTTTTCTGCTTCTTTTGTGCCTCGGTCTACCTAGCACAAGATGAATGCCAACACTTCCTGGTTAGAAGTGTTGACAGCCAATGAGCATGTTGCTTTCCTGTGAAAGGCATGCTGATTGGCTGCCACTGTCTGTCAACACTCTAAAACAGAAATTGTTGGCAGCCATCTTGTGCCTCGGTAGACTGAGGCACAGGAAAGCAGAAAAACAAACGTGTGGAACTCAAAAAGGGGGCAGGGTAGAAGCACCCCCAGGCCCAAATTTTTTTGGGGAAAATCACGGGGGTACGCGCACGGTAAGCTTACTGTAAGCTTACTGTACTCTGTACGGTGCGCGTACCCCCGCGATTTTCCCCCCAAAAAAAATTGGTCCGGGGGGGGCCTTGTGGGACCCCCTGAGCAGGCCTAGGGGGTCAGGGTGCTTCTACCCTGCCCCCTTTTTGAGTTCTACACGTTTGTTTTTCTGCTTTCCTGTGCCTCAGTCTACCGGGGCACAAGATGGCTGCCAACAATTTCTGTTTTAGAGTGTTGACAGACAGTGGCAGCCAATCAGCATGCAGCTCATACTCGGGAAGGTACAGAGTACAGTAAGCTTACAGTCCCACCCATAGATATATAATTGGGGAAAATTCAATTTTTTCAACAACTACTGGAGCGATTTTCACTAAATATAAAAAATAGGCACTACTGCATACCAGTCTCTACCATGTTGCCAAGTTTGGTGTAATTTCATTCAGCCGTTCGGGCTGTAGCCGTGTCTAAAGGACTTGGTAACCAAAGTCTCTTTTCATTTTGAGTAAAAGCCCAGTATTATCGTGCCTATTTTAGCCTTTATTCAAAACCTGCAAAATCTTTCTTCCCCTTTTATCCCTCCGCTAGCCTTCTCACTCCAAGTAACAGACTAATATCCACCACTGAAATTCCTTCATATTTCACCATATTAATTCACCACTAATCCTTTATAGGCTTCCTGAATAGCGTGCGTCAACAAGCGCTAAATGAATACAAACCTTTGTCCTCCTCTATCCTTCTGCTATCATTCCGAATCCAAATAACTGACTAACGTATCCACCACTTAAAATGTACTTGCATGTTTCCCTATACTAATTCAACACATCCTCTATGGGTCTCGGAGTAGCGTGCTACTCGCTGAAAAAGCGCTTTGACGCCTCGTCCGGGGTAGTAAGCTCTATATAAATGCAATTACAATGCAATACAATGCTTATCCCAGTAGACATATCGACCACCATGGGTCAGAGTTTGCCGCTTTATCTCGGTGCTTAACAGAATCTGTTCTTCCACTCCCTGGTGAAGAAAGAATGAAGACCTGAATACCGGGCTCTCAGTAGGGGTCCTGTCCCACCCAGACCGGGCGCAGCTTCCACCAGCCTGCGTGGTAGTTACCAACGTGGGTGTTTTACTGCAATCGGCGACACATGAGTTTGTGATTCATGATGAAAAATATACAAGGAAAACGTAAAAGTTTACTCAGAACGAATACATCCACTGAATAAACACAAATGTAAAAGCGCAGACGGTTCAAGGCAAACTTTTAGCCTAATGTGCAATGTTGTGTTTTTTTTATAGTGTGCTTGTGTATGACTTGAAGGTTTTTTGTGAGACGGCGTGATGAAGGAGTTTGCTAGTGTAAAGGCAAGCAGGGGGTGTTTGACAGTGCTTGTGGTGGTATATGTGGGCTTGATGCTGTCTGTGGTGTGATATGTAAGGCCATGTGTGAAATGAGAATAATGTGCTTTTCTGTGGAGTGAGCGTTGGGGTTTATGATTATGTGTGTGCTTTTGTGACAGTATGGGCGTGAGATGCGTGCTATACTGTGTCTGGTGGAGCATGTGTGAAATGCTGCGCCTATGCGTATGTTAGTATGCGCTCTGGATCGATAGTGTGCTCATGCAGTTATGTTGGCGTGTACTGTGTGTGAGATGGCGCGTGTTTTATGAAAGCAAACGGAGCGCCATATGGACCACCACAGGCCATGCCCCAGCCACTTGCCTGGATTCATATTCAACTGTTTGCGTGAGGATTGTGACAAAGAACGCCGTGTTGCTAAGCCGGATGTCTTCTGTCTGTTTAATGGGGTCTCTGAAGCGCTATACCTGCTGTGCCTTCACTGCTTTTAAAGCAGGAGTCAGCCGGCAGCAGGGCCTTCTCAGCTACTAAAGCAAGTCAGGCACATTTACTCATACAAGCTCCCATTCTGCGAAAGTGCACAGCAAGCGAGCACAAGCGCAGCAGGGGATGGAGAGTGGTCTAAGTTTGTCTCCCAAGAGTTCTATTTTCAAAATTGGAGGAAAATGTTGCTTTTTATAACACTTTTTCCATCATATTCTTTCTGAAATGCCATAACTTTTAAAGCACAGTAGATAATAGACTTAGCAGATCCAGTGACCTACAGACGAAAAAAACTTCTGCTTTTGAGGAACAACACTGCTGTCTGCAATCACCTTATCCAGGCCAATATTCTGTTTTATTTAACCTAAACACAGGTGCAGCCTTGTCAATTTAAAGGAAATACTAGATAACAGAATACTGTGTGTCAGCGCAAAGGACATTTTTCTGTCACTAAATCTTCAAAAAAATAATGGCAGAAAATATATACAGTCTTTTTTACACTATCAAGAGTTGCTATTGTTAAACCTAATGTTTCAAGGAATGAGCCTTTCCAGTTTTGTAAAAAGAAAGTTTAAAAAATATACGAAAGAGCGATTGAATGTTCTTCACAATTATTCCATGATATACATATTTGGATTTGTGTGACTGTGTGAATTGGAGCCAATAAACAGACATGACTGCCACGCAATGACACACTTACTGAAATAAAAGAGCAGTTAAAACTCAGACCGATATGTAAGAAGGAGACTCATTACATTAAGTGTGTTGAATACTGTAATGAGCTGGATTTTAAAATGGCTGCGCCCAACTGTGGAATTGTTCTGTCTCTGCGCAAGTGGTGGGGTGGGACATAGGCCGTTCGGCACATAGGTCAAAGCAATGATAGATGGGCCCAGACTTTAACAGGGTGTGCCCCTAACACAAATCTCAATTACCTTAGTCCTATAACATGAAATCATTAGTCAGCTGACTCACGGACTCTGGCCGCCACAGTGAGCATGTGCATGATAACATGATTGCTGGGCAAGCCACAGGAGATCCTGTGAGACACACAAAGCGGTAACAGTCAGGCAGGCTGACAAATAGGTTTAAAAGTATTTTAAAAAATCACACCAGTATAATTAAGCAAGTGGCCCGGGGTGCTGTGCGCAGCCCTCTACAACTGCGAGTTCAGATAGTTGACACTTACTTGCACTAGTTAATAGATCAATGTTAAACTAGCATTCCAATGATACATGTGAGAAATATCTCACACTTTTTGGCGAGTTGCACGTTACTCTGGAACCCATAAGGATAAGTGTTGAACCCCTGGGTTCCGGAGTCAGCCGCCCTGGCCGCTGCGGCTGACTCCGGAACCCAGAGGGAAGAGTCAGAGGGTAGAGTTTTGAGATGTTTGTTTTGGGGGATCGGTATAGTAAAAGAGGTGTCAGAGGATGCAAGGAGGGGTAGAGTAGGAGAGAGTCTAGAAAGGGTTATTTTGGGGATCATAGTAGTGTAATATAGTTGACAGTCTAGTAGCTGGGGTGGGCGGAGCTAGGTGGGCTGAGGGGAAGAGGAGGGGTCAGTACAGGATGAGGACAGTTAGAGTAGGGACAGGGGACAGGCTGGGTGCAACACAATAAAGCTCCAGTATAATAAGAAATTGTGTCTGTGGTTATTTGTAGCAGGATGCTACAACTGGCGACGAGGGTGGGATAAGCAAAACCCACAAACCCACAGCACCTCGTGAAAAAAACCCTGTCCCAAGCAGCAGTCGAGATTGAGCTGGTGAAGACGACTGAGCTGCCACCTAAACCAAAGAGGTCAACACCTAGTGACCCTGCCCCTCTGCAGACTGCGAGGGAACTGAGAAGAGTGGCTGAGAGGAGCGCTGAAACGCTCAGTGCCAAAGAAGAGCCCTTCGCGCTTAAAACGCGGATCACGCCGGAAGCGTGCAGGGTGAGTGACCCTCGTGAATACAGGAGTCGGGAGCCCACTCCGACCCTGCTGTGCCCCCAGAGAACTGAAGAAGTGCCCAGAGGTGGGGTAATCTGTCCCTGAAGGACTGGCTGGGGAGCGCGACCGAGCGCCTGAAATTCGAATTGCCTGGGATTCGAATGCCCGTGATCGGAAGAAAACCTCACACCCGATGCGTGTGATTTGGCATGCCCCAACGAAACAGAAGTCGGGAGCCCACTCCGACTCTGCCAAGCCTCAAAGGTCGAAGGAAAGTGCCCTAGGGTGAAGGACATAGCCCCCACGAAGGTCTACTGCCCCCAAGAAAGTCTCCTGCCAAGCGCTGCTGAGCGGGGTGAAATCGGAGCCCGAGTGAGCTCCGACATCGGAAAACCTCACACCGGATGCGTGGGTTTTGGCACCAGCCGCCGAGGGACCCTGCAAAGTAAGGCGGGAGCCCACCCCAACCTCACCTGATTGTAGCAGTAGCCAGAGGGACCCCAACCTGGAGTATGCTGACCCTGGAAGCAACTGCCGGTGAGTCCTGTGTCTAGAATCGGGTCGAGTGCAGAGAGAGAAAGTAGTGCCTGCAGACAACTACGGCGGCCATCTTTGAGTCAGGCAGGTTTTAAGGACATACCCTGTGTGGTCCATAGGCGGCCATCTTGAAGTCAGGCAACGTCAAGAAATCACCAAGCATTGGCAAAAGTGAACAAACAAGCACTGGCAAGAACAAAGAAACAAGCATTGGCAAAAGAAAGTCAACAAGCATTGATAACTGTAAGGAAACAAACAAGCATTGGCGAAGACCAAACAAACATTGGCAAAAGCAAGCAAGCATTGGTACATGCAAATAAACAAACATTGGTAGATGCAAATTAACAAGCATTGGCGAAGATCAAACAAACAGTGGCAGATACAAACAAGCAAGCATTGGTACATGCAAATAAACAAGCATTGGTGCATGCAAATAGACAAGAATTGGTACATGCAAGTCAACAAGCCTTGGTATGTGCAAATAAACAGGCACTGGTAAATGCAAAGAAAGAGGCATTGGAAAGGCAAATAAATAAGCGTGGATAACGGCTCGTGAACAACAATGAACAAGTCTTGGCAACCAAAACAGAACAAGCACGAGCAACCACAAGAGTGACTTAACAAACAAGCATTGACAAAAAACAAATATCAGCACGGGTGAAAACGCGAACACTGAGAAACGCAAGCGAATGCGCAGTGGCGAATGTAATGAAGTAACACGTGTCTGTAAAATAAAAGAAGCACAAGCGAACACAAGGACCAAGCAAAGACAACAGCACAATGGAACAAGCATAAGCAAATTCAAGAGACAGATAAAGACGACGCTGAGCACAAACTGAAGAGCGCCGAAGGGAGGAGTTGCTGGACAGAACCACACGAGGTTCAGAAGAGGGCAAGACTGCGAAAGAGAGTCCCAGGAACAAGCACAACACACACTGAAGTGACTGGAGGACTTGCGCTAGTGCACAGTGAACGCCCGAACGAACAAAGATGTCAAACGTGCCCAGCATCACCACGGAAGAGTTGGTAAACACCTGCCACTAGCATGCAACTCGAAAGAAAAGAAACCTTGTGTCTAGCACAGTGCAGCTGGGTGGTGGACACTTCGGAACGCACGAAATCTAAGTGATTCACTGGCACATACTGTGATGATTGCAAAGATTATCAACGTCCCAGCACATGACCACACCACAGGTTTCGACTAAAGAGGATCAGCTAAGAAGACGAGTGAACAGCCCGTGCCCTGCAAATATAATCCATTAAAATTCTCCTCTCATGGCGGGGGAAGAAGTAGCACAACGGTTCAATCCCTGCATTGAAGAACCACCCCCAGGGGTGCAGACGGATACCTGGAGTCTGTGTCTCAAACGGAACCATTGGCTGGCAGCATTGAGTGACTTCCTGGACGCCAATGGTGAACAAAGAGAGAGGAAATGTTTAATGCTGCTCCTCCATTTGGTGGGTCCTGAGGGCCGATGCCCAATCAAAACATCTTCCATAGAAGACACAGAAATCTATAAAAGACTCCAAGAGAAGCTAGGTGCCCGTCTCTCCGCACAAGCGGAAGTGGATCATGAGCGCATCGCTTTCAACACAGCTCGGCAGGAACCAGGTGAACCTTTGCCAAGTTTCATCATTCGGTTGCAAAACCTGGTACAAGGCTGCCACTTTAACACCTTTACGAATGAGGACGCAGTTCGACTCCGGATAATTGAAGGCTGCGCAAACCCCAACACAAAGCTCAAGATCCTGCGAGGAATTTGGTCATTAGAAGAAATCATTAGGAAGGCTGAAATTGGAATACACGTCAAGGCGAAAGACAGATCAAAGAACCTGCCTCTGAAAGCAACATATCAAGATGCCTGGATGGATGAAACTCGGAAAATGCACAAAACAAAAAGGAGAGAGAGGGAAGGCAGACCAGTGAAAAGACAACGAGAGAGACAAAGTGATAAGGAGCACTCCGAGTCAATCAGTCAAAGGACAACCTCAAGGAGTTCTTCACCCTCAAGGTGTCATTCAAAGTCTGACGAGGAGGGAGCGTCAAGTGGGACAGACCGCACTCCTGGACAAGAAGGTAACCTGCACAAAAAGAGAGTAAGGAAGACAAGCCATAGAAGAAGAAATCAAAATGGTCAAAACTGGAAGTTGGCGCAGAAACATTCCTCTCCAAGTTGTGAAGATGAGTCTGAAGGAACATCATCCAGCAGGAGAACACATCACACCCACATCATGGGTATCCGAGCACCAAATAAGTGGGAAGAAGAAATAGGTCGCATAAGACGAACTGACCCTCCCCGACAACGAACAGGAAAAGACCAACGCATCAATGACACCGGGGACAACGAAGAAACTGAGAAGACGTCGTTGACATGTGAGAAAGACAAAGATGGAAAATCTCAAGAGCAAACACAAAGAACAAGCACGTGGTTGTTGAACAACTTCTCAAATGAAACAACGCCAAAGACAAGTCGACAAAGGCGCCCGGAGAAGCGTTTTAAAGACAACCCTGAGTCAACGAACAACGTGTCACGGCCCACTCATTTCAGACATCCATTATCCGATACACCCTCAAAGGAACGCTTCAAAAGGAGTATGGCCAGGAACTCCTCTGATTCAGAGAGCGCGTCCGTCCGACCCTGGAAGTCGACAAAAGACTTCTCTGACCCAGAAAGCACGTCTATGGCCAGGAACTCCTCTGGTTCAGAGAGCACGTCTGTCCGATCCTGGAAGTCGACAAGAGACTTCTCTGACCCAGAGGGCTCGTCTGTTCAATCCCGTGAGTTGACCGAGTCATGGTCCCGACAACAGCCATGGCGTCAACCACCCGAACGCACCATGGAACCAAAGGACATCCTTCCCGTCAAGAGCAACACGTCACACACTAAGGACTCTGAATACTCGGTCACGCCACAAGACAACCTGTCATGTCAGTCACAAGTATATCTGGACATAGATCAGACACCGTCACCCCTGAAGGGGTCCGCGAGGCTGACTCAAAGGACCTACAAAAGGAAAACAGAGACAGTGGACCTTAATCCCCAGACGGGAAGGGACCAGCCATCCACCCCACAAGGAAAACCGGACATGTCAGCAGAGAGAGAGCATCAGATGAGAGAGAAACATGCCTATGCACAGATAGCCCACGAGCTCGCCAGACAACCCGAGGCCGTGAATGAGTTATCGAATCACACCGTACTATCTGGTATACATGACCCTGAATTAGAGAGCAGTGTTGCCCTCGACCGGACAAGACAAAAGGAAGTAAAAGTAGATGCTGGTGCTCAGAAGAGGACCAGAACATTATCCCCTCATGAAAGAGATCGAGCATCTGAACCAACAGTTACGCCCAGGAAGGAAACATGATGACTGCAGAGTGTGAGAGTAAACAGTTCAAACGCAACGTGGTCAAGAATGCCCTGATCCAGACAACAGAAAGATTGACCAAAGCCAAGCCCACCACTGATTCAACACTACTGAGGTTTGAAGAACAGACTGTCCGCCGACCCGTGTGGTGGATTGAAGAATTGCGAACACTGAAGACATTAAGCTCATTTTGTTAAGAAAGGGGGAGATGTAATATACTTGACAGTCTAGTAGCTGGGGTGGGCGGAGCTAGGTGGGCTGAGGGGAAGAGGAGGGGTCAGTACAGGATGAGGACAGTTAGAGTAGGGACAGGGGACAGGCTGGGTGCAACACAATAAAGCTCCAGTATAATAAGAAATTGTGTCTGTGGTTATTTGTAGCAGGATGCTACAAGTAGTGGTAAGGGGTTTGGGATAAATGAGAAAGTGGATATAGAGGATATTGATAGATGTATAGGGTGAGAGATATTGTAATGGTTTGGAAAATGTAGTAGAAAGAAGTTTGAGATGAGTCAGAAAGTTGGGGTAGAAGATATATTGAGAGAAGTATAGGACGAGAAATAGGCTGGTGCATTGGAAATGCCAAATTAGAAGAAAGTGATAAATATATAGATTCTATGTCAGGACCGGAGGCTTCGGATTATGCCATTCTTTCATCGCTTTATTCTCCACAGCAGCAAGAAAAAATATATCACAAACTACTTTTCCCATGAATATTCGGGAAAAAACAAAGTCAAACATGAGTCCTATCACAGTGTCCATGCACCGGTGGCTCCCATCATGCTCCGCTGTTCTTGCCTCCTCCTCTTTCTTCGCTGCTCGCAGCAAGTTAAGTTGTTTTTTTCCTTCTCTCCTGGGTTTTGGGTTCTGTGTGGTACGCTTGGGCCTTTGGCCAAGTGTCGGTTCTGTTATTTCTTCACAGATTCCCCTCTTCGGTCGCGGGACGCCTAGTGCGCTCTTTACGCGATTCTGGTGCCCAGTAGTGTGCGGTGCGGTGGATTTGCCGCTAGGGGCCGGTGTCTTGTCTGCTGAAGGGCCGCTTCCAGAGTGTTCTGGCGCAGTCCTGTCACCAGCGGGTAGCCCGTGCCCAGCCTCCCGGCTCTGACACCCTGCGGGGTCGCAATTAGGTCTTCCCTTGTTTCTTGACGTCCTCTGGGTTGTATTCTGCTCTTGAACACCCTTCGGGGTCGTAATTGTGCCGTTGTTTGGCGTGGGAACGATTTGCCGGGGGGCGCCCCAGGACGCTGAGGGCTGTAGCGTTTCCAGGGCCAAGCCCGTTAATAGTGTACCTTTGGCCACCCATATCGCTGGGACACCCCCAGACCATAGAGTGCCCTGTGGAGGGTCATTTTGAGTTCCTTACGTCCTCTCTGCTCTGAGCCTAATTGACCTCGCCATGCAGAGGGACGCGGACCAGTACCCAGAGGAGGACCCTCTGAATTACGTCCCCTTGGACGATGATTTTTACCAGGCGGTCGATGACTCGATCTACCGCGCGGTGGACCAGGCCATGGTCCCCCTTGAGCAGCGACTCTCGGCGCGCCTGGATGAAGCTTACGCTAAGCTTGCCGCCCTTATTCCTGCACCTGCTCCGGCCTCCAGCCCAGACACATCCCCTCCCCCCCTCCTCCGAAGAAGCCTTGCACTGAGGGGGTTGACTCGGCGGCTTTCGCACGGGTGAAGAGCGCCTTCAAGGCCTTAGAGGACTCGCAACCTCTTCCTTCAGAAGTTCCTCCTCCTTCACCCCGTACTATGTCCCCGGACCCCCAGCAGGACGACGACTCTCCGGACTCGGAAGAGGAGGCCTGTTCTTCCCGGTCGTGGCTGCCGTCACAGCCCTCCTCCTCCGCGGGTCCGTCCGACATGCTGGACCCGGACGACATCGTCCACCCCAGGTCCTCCGAGTGGGTCCCATGTGACAAGGTGGCCCAATATGTCGCGAATCGCCTGAGGAAGCCGGTGGATAAGGATGCCCGGAGCCGCCTGCGTGCGGAGTGTCCCCGGCCCTCGTTGGAGGGTAAAGTGGCCATGACCCCGGATATCGACCCGAAGATGGCGACCTTCCTCCAGAAGTTCGTCAAAGATTCCCGGAAAGGGATCAACAGGTCCTGGCGTACCTGCCAGGACAAGCTTTTGGACGATATTGGCCCCATGACTAGGATCTTGGATATGGCGGAGGAGGCCAAGGTGTCGGGCAACGTGATCTCCCCGGAAGTGCTGTCCAACTGGGCCCAGAGGGCCATCATTTTCTTGGGCAACGCCAATTGCGCCCTCTTTACGGAGAGGAGGCGTTCTCTCCTCATCAAGGTGGATCCCAAGCTGGGTGATCTCGCCTCGTCGGAGGCAGAAGCGGTGGCCCAAGGGGGCTTGTTCGGTGACCCGTTTATTAAGGAGCTAGGGAAATTCGTAGCTACCTTTACTTCCCTAGATCGTGCTCAGTCAAACATCAAGAAGGTTTTCGCACCTCGTGTTTTTGACAAGACCGGACGAGGCAGGGGCCGCTCGTTCGGTCGGGGCACCAGCTCAGACAGAGGACAAGGCTCCGGATGCGGCCAGATTCAACAATTTCTACCCCACAAGAGGGCAGAAGTTTAGAGGACGTGGTGGTCAGCGAGGCCAACAGCAAGGCGGTGGTCGAGGTGAGTGTGCTGCCTTCCGCGAGCTTGCGAGTGGGAGGGCGGCTGGCGCAGTTCTTTCCAGCATGGGCCTCCCTTACCAGCGATGCTTGGGTGCTGCAGACGGTGCAGGGCTTCCAATTGGAGTTCCATGGCCGTCCGTGTCAGCTACAACGTCCTCGCCCCATTTCCTTTTCCCAGCGCGATGCGGCTTTGGTGAGCGAAGAGGTCGCGGCCCTCCTCCAAAAAGGGGCGATTTGTTGCGCTTGCAAACACCCCTCAGGTTTCATCAGCAATCTCTTCTTGGTGGACAAGGTCGACGGGGGCAGGCGCCCCGTGATCAATTTAAAGGAGTTCAACAAATGGCTGGTGTATCGCCATTTCAAAATGGAGGGGATACATCTCTTGTGGGATGTTTTACGTCCGTCCGATTGGATGGTCAGGCTCGACTTAAATGACGCCTACTTGGCGGTCCCGATCTTCCCTCCACACCGGCGTTTCCTCCAGTTCAGGTGGGACGATCGGGTCTACGAGTTCACCACTCTACCTTTCGGGCTATCCTCGCCGCCATGGTGCTTCACAAAAGTGTTGCGTCCGGCGGTGGAGGCCTTGAGGGCCCAAGGTGTCAGAATGATAGTATACCTAGACGACATGCTGCTCATGGACCAATGCCCCAGGCGGCTGTGGTCTCAGTTGCAGTCAGCGGTCAACCTTTTGCAAGGCTTAGGGTTCGTGATCAACGAGAAAAAGTCTCTTCTGGTTCCCGCGCAGTGCGCGACCTTTCTTGGCTTCAACATAGACTCGGTGTCTTCCACCTTGAGTCTGCCATAAAGGAAGATGTCTAGGATCAGACACGAGTTGTGCCAAACTTTGGAGAAGCAGTTGATATCCTTGCGTCAACTGGCGCGGTTAGTGGGCCTGTTGTCGTCTTCGATTCAGGCTATCTTCCCAGGCCCCCTCCATTATCGCGCCATGCAACGCTTGAAGGCGTACCATCTCCGGAGGGGACTGAAGTACTCTCAGTTGATTCCTTTATCGGACGATGTGAGGGACGAGATGAGGTGGTGGCTCATGCACATGGAAGCCTGGAATGGCCGTGCGATTTTCGGCTCGGCTCCCGACATTGTGATAGAGTCGGACGCCAGTCGTTCAGGCTGGGGTGCCAGATGCGGAGATTTTTCCACGGGCGGCGCCTGGTCCGCTTTCGAGCAATCCTTACATATCAACTGCTTGGAGTTGCTAGCGGGCTCCTTCGCAGTGCAATGTTGGACCAAGGACAGAGTACAATCTTGCGTCCTTCTCAAGATGGACAACGTGTCGGCGGTCCGTTACATCAACCATCTGGGCGGCACCAGGTCCAGAATGTTGGCGGACCTCGCCAGGGACTTTTGGCACTTTTGCCTGGACCATCAGGTGTCGGTCACGGCAGAGTATTTGCCGGGACGCCAGAACGAGGTGGCCGATTGGCACTCCAGGAATGTCATGGACGCCAGCGTTTGGAAGCTGGATCCTCTTCTGTTCTCCAGGCTCTCGGACCGGTGGGGTCCGTTCTCGGTGGATCTCTGTGCATCCCGCCTGGACCACCAACTCCCGAGATATTTCAGCTGGCGCCCGACCCTCTGGCAGAGGCGACAGATGCGTTCCTCCAGGACTGGTCGGACGTGCAGGGATATGCTTTCCCACCGTTCTCGATGATAACGCGCGTGTCGGCGTTGCTGCGCCATCAGTTAGCGCAGGTGGTGATGATCACTCCGTGGTAGAGATCGCAAGTTTGGTTTCCGGTTCTACTGGAACTTTCCTGGGATTCTCCAATCCTACTCCCCCAGTCTCCTCACATTCTGCTGAATCCAGAAGGAGCTCCCACACAGGTTAGTCCAGGAGGGCTCGCTGCGCCTGATGGCGTGGAGGCTCTCAGGCGTCGCTGGACCCTGCCTGGCCTTTCGAGAACAGCAGATGAATTGCTTTCCAAGGCTTGGGCTGACAGCACGACCAAACGCTACCGATCAGCATGGCATAGGTGGAGCCGTTGGTGTGTGCGACGGGGTTTTGATCCCGTGGGGGCAGCTGTAGTACATGTCCTGAATTTTTTGGCCGACCTGGCTCACCAAGGACTAGCTTATCGATCGATCAATACTTTCAGGTCTGCGATCTCGGCGGGACATGACCTGGTTCAGGGTTCCCCGGTTGGTGAACACCCTTTTGTTTGCAGGCTCTTGAGAGGTATACGGCTTTCCTTGCCGCCGGAGCCTCGGTATTCCGCCCTGTGGGACATGAACAGGGTGCTGAATTTGTTCCTTTCATGGCAGCCGAACAGGTTCTTATCTCGTAAAGAGTTGACGGCTAAATTGGCCATGTTGTTGTGCCTTGTGTCATGCAGGCGAGTCTCGGACGTGCGAGCGCTAGATATCACGGCCAAGGTTTTTTCTCTGGAGGGAGTTTCTTTTACCGTCAGCAGGCGGACCAAGACCCTTACTAGGGTTATTTTCTACTTGGCCTTTCAGGACTCCCCCAAACTGTGTGTGGTGCAGTGCCTCCGTGCTTATGAAGATATGACTGAAGATACTCGCTCTCAGGGTGAGCGGCAACTACTTATTGCCCTACGAAAACCATATAAGGCAGTTACTTCGCCAACGATCGCCCGCTGGGTGCGTTGGGTGATGCTGGAGGCGGGGATTGATACCAAGCAATTTGGGGCTCACTCGGCGCGAGGAGCCATGGCCTCTAAAGCTTTTGCCCTTGGGGCTCGACTGGAGGATTTGATGAGAGCGGCTGATTGGTCCTCGGACTCCACGTTCAAGGGGTTCTATTTCAAGCCAGTTATCGAAGGGGCTCGGCTGGTGGTCGATAAGCTTTGAACTGGCCTAATCCGAAGCCTCCGGTCCTGACATAGAATGAGAATTCACCTAGCCTTGGTGCTGGTAAGTTCCAATTCTATTAAGGACTCGGAGGCGAGGATTATCCCCCCCAGTGACTTCCTTGAAGTGGTCCCTCCCCGTATGCATGGTAAGTAAAGCGTATGTGTTCCTCTAGTGGATGTGTGGCTATTGCTCTGCGATGTAACGCTCTTCCTTTTTTACTGCTGACGTTCTGTTGGAACGGGATAGATCTGACGGTGTGTTCTATTGCAGGTGCGGATAATTCAAAACAAGATGCGTGATTGGACTAAGGTTGAAGCTTCGCGCGAAAAAAGAGGAGGAGGCAAGAACAGCGGAGCATGATGGGAGCCACCGGTGCATGGACACTGTGATAGGACTCATGTTTGACTTTGTTTTTTCCCAAATGTTCATGGGAAAAGTAGTTTGTGATAGTACATTGAAAGTATACAGATGCATGAAGAAGGTAAGTATATGTGCATTAAAGATATTGATAGAGGTATGGGATGAGTAATAGGGTAATGCATTGGATATACTTTTTCAGGAGAAAAGTAACAGACACACAGATCCAAGTACCTGGAGGTACATAGATGCACAATGGAAGCAAGTACATGTAGACCAAAGATGATTTTTTTAACAACATAATTATTCTACATGTTTATACAAAGCAATACACAAAGATAGGTACATATCTATAGTGAGAATAAATTGTGGATGGGTATTACTGAATGGGGACATGGGCAGCATTTCTGGCCCTAGCCCGACCAGTCTCAAACAGGAAACTGCCCTTGTCCTCTCTGCCCTTAACAGGCTCAGTCAGGCAACTGCCTTTCCCCCCGACGCCCTAACCTGGTCTTTTTATAGCCCTAGTAATCAGGTAACCCCTCCAGCGAATTTGAACCCTAGCCCTAACACTATCCAATCACAACACTACCCCTAAAATCTGGAACCAGTAGCAGACCAGGACCTAACAGCCAATCTTAGCCCTAGTCCAAGCAACCAATCAGTTTAAAAAACCCTGATCTCTACATTCAATAGAGGCCCTAGCCCTACCAGGAGTCCCACGTCCAAGCAACCAATGGCACAGGAAGCCCTAGTCCCTATTTTCAATAGAACGCCTAACCCTACTCTTATTCTCACACCTAGTCCAACAACCAATCACACCAGAAGCTCTAATCGCTACTTCCAATTATAGGCCTAACCCTAGCCCCACCATAGTCCCAACAACCAATAACACAGGAAGCCCTACTGCCTACTTCCAATAGATATCCTAACCCTAGCCCTAGTCCCAACACTACATTGATTGAATCACAGACCCAGAAACCAATCAGAACTCTCAAATACCCAACCAATGAGGACATGAGCCCTAATCCAATAGAAACACCAGCTACAACCACCAATCAGTGTACACATGTACCAACCAATAGCAGACTATATAAAGCCTCAGCTACCTCAGACAAGGTTTGCTGTCCAGGGAGTTAGAAGCTGCAGCTCTATTCAGAAATCTCACAGGAGACAGACAGGCAGGCTTAATCCACACTTTGGACTTCTGCAGGTAAGGGCCTAACAAACTTGTGCTTTAACAATGCTGTTTGAATAAAAGTTTACTCCCTCTCCTGGCCAAAAAACGAAGTGCTCAGTCCCTATTAAATACAGTTTAAACAGCACACAACAGATTACTGCTGTCTCGGAACACCCTCTGAAGTAGAATATCCCTGTTGCTGGGGGAGAAGGAGGGTTGGTTTCACTGACTTGTTAACACAAAATGGTGGCTGGGGGTGCACTGCTTTACATACAGTTCTTAGCACAGAGCAAAGGAGAAATTAGGAGGGAAAAACTGGTAGTCACAGGGACTGAGAGGGGAAAACTACAGAGTTTGGACTGCAAATCCCACAATTCAACAGGTTAAATGGAAGCAGTCACTGGCACAAAAAACATCAAGTTTAAACACAAAGCAGGTGATAAATGATGCGATCACAGGCAGGTTAAAATTACAATTTTAAACTGTAACAACCACAGGCAATGACAGTTAAAGAAATTTAAGAAAAGAAAAGATGATGCAATCAAAGGTAGGGAAATAGTTTCTTTGGGAAGAGACAGCACTAGTCTGCCTCCTTACCACTTCCTGGACTCTCCTCACTGCAATCTGGGGCACATGTAGGCTGCAGCTCAAAAGATGGAGGGAAAGGGTTTGGGGTGCACCCAGCAAATCCTTAGGGGGCTTAGGCAGGTGTGAGAGGAGGGTTCATATTTTTCTTTGAGCTGAGAAAACCAATCAGCAGTCCTAGGTCTGCTGGCCTGGGGGTGGGGCTGGGACTGGGACTGGGGAGCTGCTCTATTCAGAAATCTCCTAGGAGACAGACAGGCTCAATCAACGCTTTCGACTTCTGCAGGTAAGGGCCTAACAAACTTGTGCTTTAACAATACTGTTTGAATACAACTTTACTCCCTCTCCTGGCCAAAAAACGAAGTGCACAGTCCCTATTAAATACAGTTTAAACAGTACACAGCATATTACTGCTGTCTCGGAGCACCCTCTGAAGTAGAATATCCCTGTTGCTGGGGGGTAAGGGGGGGCTGGTTTCACTGACTTATTAACACAAAATGGTGGCTGGGGTGCCCTGCTTAACATACAGGTCTTAGCACTGAGCAAAGGAGAAATGTGGAGGGAAAAACTGGTAGTCATGGGGAATGAGAGGCAAAAACTACAGCGTTTGGACTGCAAAACCCACAATTCAACAGGTTAAATGGAAGCAGTCACAGGCAGTAAAAACCACAAGTTTAAACACAAAACAGGTGATAAATGGTGTAGGAGAGTAGGGTCTGCTTCCTATGGTCACCTAAACATTTTGCTGTGATTTTCTGATTTTTCGACTTTAGTCTGACTGTGGGCCTGCTAATCAGACCCACAGCCCAGCTGTTCTCTCTCTAAATTGATACCATGCACTTTAGGTACATACCTGATTGGGTATTGGGTCACTTTTGTGAGCCCCTGTATAATGTACCATAGGTACCCAGGGCATAGGTGCATCCAAGGCCTACCAGGGGTGGCAGCATGTATTATGCCACCCCTGGCTGGCCATCCAAACTGACACCACAGGCTGATCACTCAGCTTGGGTAAGGTGGTGTAATCACCCCTTACTGAGATATAGTATACCTATATCTACCCATATATATATAGACACATATGCACCTATAAGTCACTCCTATGGTAGGCCTTGACAATCCTAAAGGCAGAGTGCTTGGTTTTATGTGAGAGGGTGCCCTAGCATGAGCTGAGCCCCTCTGCAGCTTTCAGGACCATCTCCTTATAGCTGTTTTATGATATAGCCATACCATATACTCTTTAGTGCATTAAAATCCTTGTGGTTATTGCTAACTTTGGTTTGGCTTTATCAAAACATGGCGTGTAAGGTGTCAAACACTTTGGAATACTACCCCTCCCCCCCGCCCGCCAGTCCTGGCAGCAGGGGTAGCATTCCACCCTTCTAAAAAGAGAAGACATGTAGTTACTGCTTTACCTGGTTAACATTAAACAGAGCCTCAGCATCACAAAATGGATGCTGCTGCCACAGACACGAGTCTGACCTCCTGCTGCTGGGGGATACTCCAGCAAGGGATGCCTGGACAATAGGTTTCCTGTTGAGGGAGGTGCTGACACCTCTCCAGACAGCCTGCAGTGGATTGGGGCAGGGTGGGTTGAATGGAAAGATCCTTTTCCAGACCCTGCCTGGGGCGCACAAGGTGCCCCCTGCATAGCCCGGTTCAAACCAGTTGCTGGGGGATTCCAGCCCGCTCTGGCGCGAAACTGGACAAATGGAAAGGGGTGTAACCACCCCCTTCCCAGGTCCACCCATAGGAGGGACCTAGCAGGTAATCCAGCCCATTTTCTTAGTATAAAGATAGGAGCTGTGTCCCCAGGACTTTAGATTGTCCTGGAACGAAACTTTGATACAGAACTCTTGGACCTTCAACGTTCTATTTTGACTAGAAGACTGAAGACATCTCCCTTGTGGTCAAGGAGTGACCACCCTGTGCAAACAGGCACCACCAGTAACTTGCCAATCTGCTTTGTCGACGCTCCTGCCGGACCCCGAAGACTCAGTGACACAGGAACTGAACTCTCAGACTTCTCTGACTCCGACCCACATCCACAGCAAAGCTGAGACCCATGGTGGACACGAGAGACGTAGGACCGGACACCCTGGACATCCTGCATTTTGCTAACAGCTCCACTACTGAGGTACCCTTGCAGTTGTGCATTGAGAAGCCCCATCCCCGAGCGCCATTTGCACCGGAGCTCAGCCCTCCACAAGTGCCACGTGGGACCCGCTCTTGCATTTCAGCTCAATGCGTCTTCCCAGTTGCTAGCCCGCTAGCTAGTTAGCCCTCTGAAGACTTTCCTTTGAAGCTAAACTACTTTCCTGGGTGCTCCAGGCTTGCTCCAGCTTCCCTGCAAAGGAGAAGCTACCCAGACCTTGCTGGTTTGCATCGAAGCCAATCTTCACTTCCTGCGTGGATTACATTTGCTAAGGCTTGTTGGATTGCTGTCCGTATACCGACACAGCAGTCAACTAAATCCTTCGTGGGACAGCTCGAATCCAGATCCTGGTCATCGTCAACACCTCTTGGTCCTCGTGGCTGCAGAGACAAGCTTCACCTCTTCACCTGAAATCAACTCGACATCGCCTGGTTCCTTCTTGGTTCCTTCCTGGTCACTGGCTAGTGACCCAGACTCTGTCCCCTCTGCTTTCAGGTTCTTCAGCTCCTCGATCCACGCTTGAATCCACCCGGACACTTTTCCTCTCGTCGCCTGCAGCACTTCTTTGCAGATCTCCATAGAAAACATTGATGAAACCTGACACCAAAAGGCACCTATGCACCCGGCTTCCCGGGATCAGGTAACACAAGTACTCCGGTGCTCCCATGGGTCTTGACTCTCGAAGTGTCCTAGTCTAAAGGGGCTTTGTCGTAGTCCATCCGGAAGTGCCCTAAAACTGTAACTTTGGAACTTTTACTTTCCCTTTGTAAGTCAATGATAACTCGCGACTGTGTTTAGACACTGCACGCATCTCCCGTGGGTCTCCTACTTCCTAACCTTTGGTTGTTTAGCATACTTAGTATATGGTTTGTGAGGCCCCTAGGGCATAACTGTATTTGTGCAACTTATCGTATGCTAATTGAGTAACTTGTGATGTATTTCGATCTCTGACCTCATAAAGAGTGCAGAGAGGTTGTGTTAGAAATAAATACATATATATTTGATATATACCTTGTGTGGTGTCCTTTTATTTGGTATTCAAGGGATTATATTTGGTAAAACAGCTTGCTTCACATGCTCTCTGAAGTCTTAGCCTATGACTGCTGGTCCATGCTACCACTAGGATAGCTTGTCTATAAGGTTGACTTTACAACCACCATCAATAAGGGTCGTTTAGACTGGTGCAAGGTGCCCACTAGAATAGTGGATATCATATGCCAGGCTAACTTCTCACAAATTATGCAATCACGGGCAGGTCAAAACTACAATTTTAAACTGTAATAACCACAGGCAAGGACAGTTAAAGAAATTAAAAAAAAGAAAAGATGATGCAATCAAAGGTAGAGAAAATCGTTATTTAGGGACGAGACAGCACTAGTCTACCTCCTTACCACTTCGTGGACTCTGCTCACTGCAATCTGGGGCACATGTAGGCTGCAGTTCACAAGATGGATATAAGTAATTAGATCACCATAAAGCGAGTAATGTGGGACACCTTTTGGGGTGAAGCTAGAATCCAGGCCCCATCCCTACCCGATAGGCCCTGCCCACTGGGGTCTCCCATGTGTCTCGGAGTGCAGGTGGAGGTTTCCTAATCAGTCCATTCAGAGCTCCATAGAACCATTTAACCAAGTAGTGGACATTACTCAATGAGAAACAACTCCAAAACTGGGTGTGGCTGTGGCTGAGCCACTCCACCCCCCTGTAAAGTTCCAAAGGCACTAACCAAAGCTTCAAAGTTGAGAAACTATCAAAGATGCCTGTTTCTCGCGTTGACCAGGACTGAAAGGGGTGTCAACGAGTTGGCCTCATAATAGTGCCCCACCACAACTAGTCCCACCTCTGCCCAAGGTGCCATGTTGGTTGCAGTGAAGAACCACCATCGGAGAGCCCACCAGAGGTAATGAGGGGGCATGGAGTGAGTGACCCTGAGTCCAAACCACACAATGCCTCCAACACCAAAGCGCTGTCTCTGAAAGTGTTCCAACAACCCTCCACCCAGGTATATGTCGCAGCAACCAGATCAGTAACGCAACATAATCTGGTGAGCCACACTCACAACCCAGTTCAGCCAGGTTCTCCCCAGCCAACCAGTAAGCAATCCAGTGGAGTTGAGCTGCCAGGTAATAAAGCTCGAAGTCAGGGGCTCCTGGGGCCTCCCTCCAAAATAGGCCCTTGGAGTGTATCCATGGTAACCCCCCCATCCCAAATAAGGTCTTGCGACAGTGCATTTTAAGGTTTAAACCAGGAGTAAGGTAACCAAATTGGCAGGTTAGTAACAAAAAGACAATAAACAAGGCAGCATGATCAGCTTTGCTAGTGCTATGCACGCCATAATAGGAAGACGAAGTGAGCACCATAAGGTCACACATCCCTTAAGAAAACCTAGTACTACACCAAGATTGTCATCCTGCAGATCCTTTAAAGTACAGTAGACCTGTATGCCCAGCTATCTAAATGTCGAATAGGCCCAATGAAACTCCTGGGGCAGAGAACCAGGTCGCGGCACCTTAGGTGTCACTGGAAAAACATGTGTCTTAGCTAGATTCACCTTTTGGCCTGAGAGTTCATCAACGCCATTCAGTAGTTGGAACATAAATGGATCATCCGTGGCCGTGTTGGAGACCTATATCAGGAAATCAGGTGTTCAGTATCTCTCACCTGGATACCTTGTCCATGTCCCCAGCAAAATGCCTTCATAGAATTTAATGTGGTTTCCTCTTTTTAAACCTTGAACACCCTCCCAAAAGAGTTTGCACACTGTTCACCTTAACATGATCATCCTGTTCACATGACCTGCAGTTTTATGTCTACAGTTTACAGATATACATTTACCACTAATGAGACATATTCTGCCAGGCTCAATGGGGAATCCTCAGGTGTTTGCTGAAATACTCTACATACATTCATGAGATAGGTTCAATGACATAGAACTTTAGTGCCATAGTTGCAACACAAGTGTGAGTTAAACTCTCTCTATGACGCTCATTCCTACATTGTACATTGTTCAAAAATCTGTAATCCCTTAAATCTTCTGGCAAATTCTAGAAATAAGCATCCAAACCTTATAAACCTCCTTGCTATAAACAGTTATCTATTGCACTGTATGACAATTATTTAACATGGGCGTGTGCAGAGACATACATTGGTAAATAATTATTGTCAACAGAAGGTTTGGCCTTTCTTACACATTTTTTTGCAACACGCTTTGGGTTTCAGCCACAACCTGCTTTGAAACATTACTCTGGAATCCACATCAGATGCGCTCATCCTTTACCTTGTTTAAAATGGACTACTATTTACATCTCAAAATTTAGAGATGTGTAAAGGGTGCACCATGTAACTTCAACATGTCAAACTGCACTTGCCTGGGTCAGTCAGTTCAGACATTAGCTCTGTTGCCTACAGAGGGATGGCACTCTTCTGATCACATGCACATCCACCTGAAAATAAGTGCCCTTCAGGGCCAGGACTTGCACACCAGTGCTTCAGTTTTCCATTTTTTCTTCTCATTTATTATTTCCTTCTCATCTTTTAATTTTCATTATTTTTAGAGCATAATACAGCTCCCCAGTGAGCACTAACAGGCTGATTACTTGCTGTTCATTTCATCTGCACTGAGCCCCATCCCTGTGATGCCACATCGTCAAGACCAGACCACCTTAGTGGAATTGTTCATAGTTTCACAGTTTTACCATTCCAAGAGAGCCAACATATTGTTTCTAAACATGGCAGCCATGCTTGAGCTTAAAAACAACAAAAACACGCTGTACGATATCATTGAAAGAAGGACACTTCCTACTATGATTAGTTTTATTTCTTATTGCAAGCATATGCCTGCCATGGTTAGGTGGCAGCATGTTTTCGTTTCTACTTTTATTTTTTAAGCTAGCCTGGCTGATGACTGCAGATTAGCCAGAACCCGGTCCCAGGATGCTTGTTTCCGGTCCAGGGAATCATGGCTTGGGAGTTCGGGCTGGACTGTTCCCATGAAGGCACAGGGTCAGACTGATTTGCATATGGCCATGACTGAACTGGGGTGGCAGAGTGGGCTAAAGAATGATGATGGATTAAACCCAGATCTTTTGACTGGGGGTGAGTGATTGCAATGTTCAAAACTACGCCCATCATCCCCTTTGGGTTAGATTATATATTGGAACAATTCATTAAAAAAGCATTAGCAAAGGCAATATGTTTCATCTCAATTAAATCTATTGGTTTTGCCATTTGTGGGACCTGTTACACAGCAGTGTGAGCTGCTATGCAGCATGGCTTAAAGTTAAAAAAAAAAAGCGCTACAATGCCGTCAATGAAGTTCACGTCATTGCGCTTTAAGAAAAAAACTTTAAGCCATGTTGTGCAGCAGCTAGCGTCCTTGTGCAACTTGTCTTAAAAAAACATTGACAAAACCAATAGATTAAGCAGAGGTGAAACTGGTTAGCTTTGCCAATGCTTGTATATTATCATGTGCGTGCATGTCTGATTAAATCAGGGTGTATTCTTGGATATGTAGTTCAGAGTGCTCATCCCAGTCTCAATTCATCCTTTATGTTCTGGCTCGAGGAGTTATTTTCCTGTTGTTAATAAGTGAGGCAGGAACTAAACATGCTGGGATACGTAGTCCCAGATATCTTATCTAGTCCTCTGACAGTTCTTTGTGTCCACAGACATGTAGTCCACAGAGGGTGGCAGGTTGCATAGCATTACCCATTGCCTTAGTCAGTTGCTGTATTGTCCCACCTGGTTACTGTGTAGAGTAACTCCTGTGCGTTGTACTGGTTTATCCACCCACTGTTACACAATAGAACAATGTATATAATGTGCCCATAGCATGTAATGTGCAGTAATTACAACACTTTGAGTCAAACCATACCAGAAAAATGTAGAGCATGCACTCCCCTGCATTAAACTGATGTGTGCACATTATTTTGAAGAACATTCAACATGAGTCTATGTGCTTAAAACTTATTACAGCACACTGTTTCACTAGGGTGGACATGCATGACACAGAATAGACGCCCGTGCAGTGTGCTGTTGTTACTGCTTGTCCTCTCTGAATGCCAAACATGCAGGTTGCCTGTGTATTATACTGCCATTACCGCATCCTATTAGTGAATAATTATAAGGCCTTCTACAAATACCAGATAAAATAATAATTTGCAGAAAAGGTAACGTAATCTGTGCGTTGTTTTGTCATTGACAGACACTGATAAAGAAAGTTGATGTCATTTGTAGAATGTATGTACCCGTGCATTCATTGTTATTACCCCACCATGTTACAGAGTGTTGCAGGATCAGAGACATGCCAAAACAAGCACTGTCAAACTGCAGCCTGTGAAACTAACACCCTGCGATTCCTCGCAAACAACTTCCCCTCCCCATGCCCAAAAAAAAAAAAAAAATGGTTCTTGTTTAATGGTGGTCATGTAGAGCGACCAAATACCTTTGGGTTGTGTTTGCACTTTATAAATCCACCGGAGGGCCAAATAACAGAAGGCGGGTAAAGGTTTTAAAAGAACAACGGTGAGCAGGGGGATTAAAAAAGAACACAGATAGGGGAGGTAAGGGATGGGTTTAAAGTAACTGACAGTCAGAGAAGGGGGTGGGTATAAGAGAACAACAGAAAGTGGGAGGAGGGTGGGGGTGAGAGGTCCCAAAAAATAATAAACAAAAACAAAAAAAAGTACTGCAGGAGCCTGCTGTGTGGAAAGACACTGGACAGCACTAACTGGTACAGGCTCCATTCAGGACTAAGACTCGAAGGCCAGGAGGAAGACGGAGGCTAGGCAGGGCCGTTTCTAGGTGTTTTGCCGCCCTAGGCGAGAATTGAAAAATGCCTCCCTCTCCCTTTTACTACCATCACTCTCTCCCACTGTCATCCAGGCTAGAAGACATGTGGCCTGCAGAGCACTACAATGAGAAAGAAATGAGACAAACAAGGTGGCTTAGTGGGCTAATACAAAAACAATTGTTTGTCGCTCTCTCACTAACATCATTTGATCTTGGTCAGACCTAACCAGGCTCACTCTATAGCAGAGAATTAAAGAAAAACCCAAAAAGCCACATCAGCAGTTGCAAACAGTATTCCAGTACACATCAGTCATGATAGTGGTCATCAACTGTCATAAATGAAGCCAGCTTGGCCTTTATAATTTACCATACACAGTTACTCTAGCAATGTCAAGATCTTTTTTTTTAGTGTTGTTACACAGCTAATATAGTTACATTGTTTGTGTTTTCATACAGTTACATAGAGTATGATGAGTTGGAGTATAGTGGCATAGTTCGTATCAATATACAGTTAATTATATTGTACATAAGACAGTATTGTTACACAGCAAATATCCATAGTTACCGTAGCTACTTACTCATACAGTTTTGTAGGTGATGATATACAATTATGTGACATATAGCTAATTAGTATTGTTATACAGTTTCATATGTATTGTATTTCAGTATTTTCTTAGCTGTGTGTATTCACTAGTTCTTTGGTACTGTCCTATAGGTACAAAGCAAATCAATTAAAATGGTATAGTCATCAAGTTACCAGTGACCACAGATACTGGGTGAGTCACATATGCCTGGGACAGAGATCCACCACTTATGCTAATTATTTCATCCAACTCTACAAGAACCAAAACACCCGGCACTGTTGGAAAGCACCTCAACTCCGGCTCAAGGATGAGTCTCTACAACGCAAACGCAACTGAGCCATCCACAGAGCCACTTAACCCCGATTCGCGTAATACCCTTCCGTACTACTGAAGATCTTACGCAGGTATCTGTTCAGATAGGTTCAACCATGCATGTAAATGTATATGGAATAACAGATTGCACAGGGGAGTCCCTCTTTGTGGTCGCATAGTTAGTCCAGTTAACACGTCTGAGAGCTTAACCTGCACACTCAGGGGTCGATCAGGATGGCGGACGGAAGAGCCACCGCGGCCCGTGAGTAGGTGGAAAAAGCCTTTTCCGTGTCCGCCTGCCGCGGATACTCCGTCCGCCATATCAGGATAGGAAAACTTGTCAAATTTCCGTCCGCGACGGAAAAGCACGCTCCGCCGGCCAACTACACACGACCACGCGGCGGACGTAACAGATCCGGACGCACCGCCGTACGTACTGACGACGAAGACCGTCCCCCCAATCAAGATGGCGGAAAACACACATAAAGCCGCAGCGGAAAAACAACCTGTCTGAACACGTCGGAATCCCCACAGCGAACACAGGTGACATAGCCGAGATACCCACCGTAAGCTGACCACCACCATGGACCCTGCGCTACACGCCTTCCCGATGCTCTTCGCGATCCACCACGTCCTAGTCATGGCCTACTATGGACGACGCAGGTAAGGCACAAACCATTGGCTGTCTGGAGGTGAATACCAGCAAGGGACGTGACGTAGGGAGGGGGAGTGTCATGTCACCGTAACCACTGATGAGAAGCAAATACGAATACACAATTGTAGTACGCAAGCAGGAATGACAACGAAAAACCACGAGATTTCATAGACCACCTTTATTTCACAAAATAGGGGTTCAATCACAGTGTAAGCGTGAGCATGGGCAAAGTGGGCACCAGAGCAGGTACATCATAGCAGGTAACGGGAGGCCAGTATGCAGTATCAGAGCATCAACAGGGCACAGTGCAGTACACAGCAGGTACATCATAGCAGGTAACGAGAGGGCAGTATGCAGTATCAGAGCATCAACAGGGCACAGTGCAGTACACAGCAGGTACATCATAGCAGGTAACGAGAGGGCAGTATGCAGTATCAGAGCATCAACAGGGCACAGTGCAGTACACAGCAGGTACATCATAGCAGGTAACGAGAGGGCAGTATGCAGTATCAGAGCATCAACAGGGCACAGTGCAGTACACAGCAGGTACATCATAGCAGGTAACGAGAGGGCAGTATGCAGTATCAGAGCATCAACAGGGCACAGTGCAGTACACAGCAGGTACATCATAGCAGGTAACGAGAGGGCAGTATGCAGTATCAGAGCATCAACAGGGCACAGTGCAGTACACAGCAGGTACATCATAGCAGGTAACGAGAGGGCAGTATGCAGTATCAGAGCATCAACAGGGCATTGCAAAGAACAGGTCCATCAGAGGCAGCACATGAGAGGGGCCAAGTGCATGAACAGTCCATTGCACAGAACAGGTCCATCAGAGGCAGCACATGAGAGGGGCAGTATGCAGTATCAGAGCATCAACAGGGCACAGTGCAGTACACAGCAGGTACATCATAGCAGGTAACGAGAGGGCAGTATGCAGTATCAGAGCATCAACAGTCCATTGCACAGAACAGGTCCATCAGAGGCAGCACATGAGAGGGGCCAAGTGCATGAACAGTCCATTGCACAGAACAGGTCCATCAGAGGCAGCACATGAGAGGGGCACAGAGAATCAACAGTCCATTGCACAGAACAGGTCCATCAGAGGCAGCACATGAGAGGGGCCAAGTGCATGAACAGTCCATTGCACAGAACAGGTCCATCAGAGGCAGCACATGAGAGGGGCAGTATGCAGTATCAGAGCATCAACAGGGCACAGTGCAGTACACAGCAGGTACATCATAGCAGGTAACGAGAGGGCAGTATGCAGTATCAGAGCATCAACAGGGCACAGTGCAGTACACAGCAGGTACATCATAGCAGGTAACGAGAGGGCAGTATGCAGTATCAGAGCATCAACAGGGCACAGTGCAGTACACAGCAGGTACATCAGAGGCTGCACAACTACATGTCCCTACCAACCCGTCACAGGAACCACAAGAGTGCCACGCAGTTCCCAATGGACACACCATGTGAAGTAACATTTCAGTGAAGTGTACAGCACCTCACATCACAGACTCAGGGGGACTGCGTGAACCACCTGCCTCGGACACACTGGCAGCACCAGCAACAGGAGTGTGAGACACAGTCACAGCCCGAGTCACACACACATGGGCCACGGACCCAGACACACTGGCAGCACCAGCAACAGTAGTGTGAGACACAGCCACAGCCCGAGTCACACACACATGGGCCACGGACCCAGACACACTGGCAGCACCAGCAACAGGAGTGTGAGACACAGACACAGATGTAGTCACTGACACGTGAGCCACTGACCCAGACACACTGGCAGCACCAGAAACAGGAGTGTGCAACACAGCCACAGATCTCCTAACTGACACGTGAGCCATAGACCCAGATACACTGCCAGGACGTGCAACAGGAGAGGGCACAACTGACACTGTGCCACCATCTGATACATGAGAGTCAACTGCACCAGCGCCACTGGGACAACTGAAATGATGAGCCACAGGGCTGTATGGGCCAGGAGGCAGGGTGGGCCTGGGAGCTGGTGATAGGTGACCTAGAGCCAAATCGGGTGTGGCAGGTGTCAATGGTGTGTGTCTGCGTTTCTTATGGAGGTGTGAGTGCACCCTGGACAGGACTGGACTGCCAAGTGGCGGGGACTCCAAAGAATCACCACCCAGCATAGGTGGAGCAACTGCTGCCGGGGACCTGGTTTCTGGGGACGTGCTGGAGCCTGCTTGTCGTTTGCTCTGTGCCTGCCGCCTGGACTCGGAATGATGTGTAATGGGGGATGCTACAACAGGGGACACCCACCTCTGCTTCTGACTGGCCTGGATGGGAGTGGAGGTATGGGGGGACTCCGCCGCGGAGACATTAGTTTGGCGTCCAGTAGTAAACATCAGCCTCAGTGCAGCCAGGGGTGGAGTATGCCTGTCCTTGATTGCGCCAATGTCCATGCTAGATGCCTTGTCCGTAGGAGGTGCCTTATCCTTAGGTGGAGTGTTGTCTCTGGATGTAGCCTGTGCCCTGCTCGCCGCCCTGTTCCTGCTAGCAGACTTGTCGTCTGTGGTGCACCTGTCTCCAGTAGACACCTGCTCTCTGTGTGTGTCCATGCCCTTGGGAGTGTCCCTTACCTCTGCTGTGGGCCTGCTCTTGGGAGTCTCCCTGCACTTAGTAGGTGCCTTAGTCTTCTCACTGTCCTTGGGAGTGTTCCTATCGACCGCTGTGGGCCTGCTCTTGGGAGTCTCCCTGCTCTTAGTAGGTGCCTTAGTCTTCTCACTGTCCTTGGGAGTGTCCCTTACCTCTGCTGTGGGCCTGCTCTTGGGAGTCTCCCTGCACTTAGTAGCTGCCTTAGTCTTCTCACTGTCCTTGGGAGTGTTCCTATCGACCGCTGTGGGCCTGCTCTTGGGAGTCTCCCTGCTCTTAGTAGGTGCCTTAGTCTTCTCACTGTCCTTGGGAGTGTCCCTTACCTCTGCTGTGGGCCTGCTCTTGGGAGTCTCCCTGCTCTTAGTAGGTGCCTTAGTCTTCTCACTGTCCTTGGGAGTGTTCCTATCGACCGCTGTGGGCCTGCTCTTGGGATTCTCCCTGCTCTTAGTAGGTGCCTTAGTCTTCTGACTGGCCTTGTCCAAGGAACAGTCCATGGACATGTGAGTATCCCATGCCTTGGGAGTACCTTTTGTGTTGAATGCCTGTGTAGCTCCTGAAGGCATGTCCTCCAACAACACTTGTGGATCCTGTGTGTGTACTCCAGTGCATCTGACGTCGTGTACGTGAACAGATGTAGGTGATCTAGGGGATGTGGTATGTGCCCTGCGTGCCCTGACGTGCTGTCTGACGCTGCTTCTAGTGCAATAACCTTTATTTGAGTCTTGCTCACAATAATCACTACCCCCTGAGACATCCAGCGGTGTAGATGGGGAAACAGAAGTAGGACCCTGTTCATTCGACTGAACTATTGCAGACGACACACTGCTTGCCAATGACTGCACTGTCCTGTGTAGACCTGAAAGATCGCCATGCATCCCTTCCATGAATGCCACCACCTGCCCCAACTTCCTATCATGGTCCTGGAATGCATTCGTCATATTGGTCTGCCCCACACACAGCTGTCGCAGCAGATCAACTGCCTCAGCACACAGTGCATTTTGGCTCACCGTGGCAGGGGCAGCGGTGCCTGCACCGAACGCCACTCTGCTCCCCCTACTCCTCCGGCCACGAACAGTACATGGTGCAGTTGGTGGAAGTGTGGGCCCTGTGTGCTGTCTTCCGACAGAAGGTGATGAGTGCCCACTCCCAGTCTGTGACAACAGTGCAGGCTCACCAAGAGAGTCCGACGAGGAGGACGATGGTGTCTCCACATGCGAGTCCTCAGGGACGGTCCTGTCCCCCTCTCCGGCGCTGGCCTCCTCCGTGTCAGTCTGCGTGTGTGCGATGTCTGAGCCGGACTCATTTCCTCGGCTACTCTCCACCGTCTGTGGCAGAGTGTCTTCTGTCAAAGCTGAAATGCACAGAAAAGATGTGTGAGTCATGGGCAGACTGACGTACAGAAGGAACAGGATAGCCAAATTACATAGCAGACAAAGGTTTAGGAGCCCACATCCTGCACATGGCCCACCCCTACCACTCATCCTCACATTTCCTGGAATGGGGCCATGGACCACTAGGGGATGTGCATTAACACTCAAGTACTAAGCAAGTGGCGTGTCAACATGGCGGACCTGGCTGTCAAATGAGTACCACCCAATGGGACCAAGATGGCAGCACAGGCATACGTACGCAACACGGAACTCAATAGTGTGTCTGGGCACCAATACATGCATAGCACTCACAAGTTTCCTACACAGACAGTATGCTCACCGCTAGTTTGCTGTTGATCGGCACTCAGACGTTCGGCCAGTTCAGGATGCGTCACTGCAATTATACGGTGCATGAGATGGGTCATGGAGCGTCGGGCCAGACGGGGCGTCCTTGGAATCAGGCCCAGTGTTACTTCAGCTACATTCTTGCTCAGCCTGGAAATGTCGTCCCAGCGTTTGTGGCAGTGTGTATGTCGTCTGTTGCACACCCCCAATGCCCGTACTTCCCGTGCTATGCCCCTCCACAGGTCCTTGCGAAGGTGCAGCTTGACCTACCATGATGAAAGAGAAAAGGGTTTTAGTCAGTGGACAGGTGGCCTGTGACACACATAGGGGCAAGACGTAACTGTCAGCAGACATGCACAATCGGGAACATATGTGTAGCCCACACTACACAGCTAAGATAGAAATTGGCAAGATCATTTAGCCCCCTCATGCACACCAACATGTCCCACACTGCACTTACCACCCGTCCTGGTGCGCCGTAGAGGCGTCCATAGTTGCGGAGTACACCGTCCACGAGGACATCAAGCTCCGCGGCGGTGAAGGGTCGAGACCGGATCTCATTGCCTCTCGACATGGCAAGATCACGGAGTATGGCACTAGAGCAGCAGTCGGTGGTCAGCTCAGCAGCAGCAGTAGGTCGAGGTGATGGTCACAGGCAGCAGTCGGTGGTCAGCTCAGCAGCAGCAGTAGGTCGAGGTGATGGTCACAGGCAGCAGTCGGTGGTCAGCTCAGCAGCAGCAGTAGGTCGAGGTGATGGTCACAGGCAGCACTGGTCCCCAGGGTAGGTAGCGTCGTTTTGGCCAACACACATATATAGGGCCCTCAGCACGTGTCAGGGGCATACGTCGCCAGCAATTGGTCAGCCCTGGAAGCGTGATCGTGAAATGGGCCAATGACTGGCCCATAGTTGCGGTGCACACCTTCCGCTACTTGCGATTGGCCATATGCGGCCAGCGTCCCTCTCCCCATTGGCTGCATGTGCATGGACCGTCACGGGCAGACATCGGCGACCGCACGTGCAAGCCTCAGGCACGGATGCTTCCGTTGCAACAATGTACTATCACTGGCGCCTCCATGGCGGTGCACGTACTCAGCGGGGGAGGTGCAGGCCCATACACCCTGTAGATGTAGTCAATGGACATGCCATTTCATGACCCCCCTTACAGTCACCTTGCATCATCCACCGTACACCGGCCGGAGCGGCCGGGCCTAGGACGACCGCCGTGCCCGGCCATGAACACAAGCGCCATGGCCGGGCACGGCGGTTGAACATGGCCCCGCACGGCGGTTGTTCATGGCCGGGCACGGCGGTTGTTCATGGCCGGGCACGGCGGTTGAACATGGCCGGGCACGGCGGTTGAACATGGCCGGGCACGGCGGTTGAACATGGCCGGGCACGGCGGTTGTTCATGGCCGGGCACGGCGGTTGTTCATGGCCGGGCACGGCGGTTGTTCATGGCCGGGCACGGCGGTTGAACATGGCCGGGCACGGCGGTTGTTCATGGCCGGGCACGGCGGTTGTTCATGGCCGGGCACGGCGGTTGAACATGGCCGGGCACGGCGGTTGAACATGGCCGGGCACGGCGGTTGTTCATGGCCGGGCACGGCGGTTGTTCATGGCCGGGCACGGCGGTTGTTCATGGCCGGGCACGGCGGTTGAACATGGCCGGGCACGGCGGTTGTTCATGGCCGGGCACGGCGGTTGTTCATGGCCGGGCACGGCGGTTGTTCATGGCCGGGCACGGCGGTTGAACATGGCCGGGCACGGCGGTTGAACATGGCCGGGCACGGCGGTTGTTCATGGCCGGGCACGGCGGTTGTTCATGGCCGGGCACGGCGGTTGTTCATGGCCGGGCACGGCGGTTGAACATGGCCGGGCACAGCGGTTGTACATGGCCGGGCACGGCGGTCGTCCTAGGCCCGGCCGCTCCGGCCGGTGTACGGTGGATGATGCAAGGTGACTGTAAGGGGGGTCATGAAATGGCATGTCCATTGACTACATCTACAGGGTGTATGGGCCTGCACCTCCCCCGCTGAGTACGTGCACCGCCATGGAGGCGCCAGTGATAGTACATTGTTGCAACGGAAGCATCCGTGCCTGAGGCTTGCACGTGCGGTCGCCGATGTCTGCCCGTGACGGTCCATGCGCATGCAGCCAATGGGGAGAGGGACGCTGGCCGCATATGGCCTTTGGGAAGTAGCGGAAGTTGAGCACCGCCATGGCGGCCCAAATTATGTGATCTTGTCAGACGCTGCACCGTGATGTGTTGTGTGCAGTTGTGTCATGAGGGATGTGAGCGTGATTGGGAAAGGTCATATGTCATACAATATAGCATGTGTGTCCATACAATGGCAATCGGTCGGCACATTATGGGCAAAAGATGTGCATTTCTACTTGTTGACGTCGGGTGTGACCCTACAGACGTTGTTACATCTTCACAACTACACAGTACATCACGGCTGTGTGGCCAATTAATGCATCTGTTGTCAGTTTCTTGTTGTGTCGAGGTGACTACAGTGGTGGTGGTACACATGCATTCCGTGTATGTGTTTTGTACGTTGTGTCACCATGCATGTCATTTCCGTATGCACATCATTATTGGTGGTGGCATTTGTGCTTGATGACATGGCGTGTGTACACTTATCGTTTGTGTGCATGCAGTAGCATGAGTGTCTGTGATGTGTCTACGAAACATTAGGGTGATGACAGAAGTTTTGTCAGTAAGGTACACATGTGATGGAGTTCTACACGTATGCGTCGTTTGTAAGTTGACCAAAGTTACATCTCTGTCCCACACAGGAGGGCTCCAAATGTGCTTCGGCCATACACTGTGCTGGAGGATATGGTAGACGAGGAGATCATTCGGAAATTCAGGCTGGATCGACGTCGGTTGATGGACCTTGTGGCACTATTGTCTCCTCATCTGCAGCCACGTAGAACATATCCTGGGTCGATTACACCCACTGCAAAGGTCATGGCGGTACTACATTTCTTCGCTACTGGCACTTTTCAGTTCACTGTTGCAGTTTCCGGGGGGATGTCGCAGGCCATGTTTAGCACGGTTCTTCGGGATGTGTTGACAGCTATGATGCTCTACAAGGATGAGTACATACATTTTCCACGGCCGGAAGAGTTGCCAGCTGTCAAAGCTGCTTTCTATGCACTGGGCCACATGCCTCACGTTGTGGGCTCAATTGATGGCACACACATCGCTCTGATTCCACCACGGGCACGCGAACAAGTGTTCAGGAATCGCAAACACTTTCATTCGCTGAACGTGCAGGTGGTGTGCCTGGCGAACAACATCATCTCCCATGTGTGTGCCAGATTTCCTGGATCCGCACATGACGCCCACATCATGCGGAGCAGCAATGTCCCACGACTCATGGCAAATCTGCGACCCGGTCAAGCGTGGCTTGTTGGTGAGTGTGCAGTGGGTACTCTTGTGATCTCTGTGTTGCATGGGGTACCCACCATATATATTTCAGATGTTTGTCTCTGTCATCCCCCTACATAGGCGACTCGGCTTACCCAAACCGGCCCTGGCTCCTCAGTCCCCTACGTAATCCGAGGACGGCGGGTGACATGCGGTACAATGAGGCACATGGAAGGACACGGAGAGTCATCGAACGTACCTTTGGACTGCTGAAGTCCAGGTTTCGGTGCCTCGATAAGACCGGAGGGGCCCTGCCTTACAGACCAGGAAAAGTATGCAAGATCGTGATAGCCTGCTGCATGCTCCACAACATTGCAGTACGCAATGGCATTGAACTGCTGTTGGACCCTGAAGACGAAGGAGTGCCTCGGCCTCCCATCCCACCCATGTCCACTGATGAGGATAGTGGTGAGGAGGAAGGTGTGGACCAGAGGCGCCAGCTCATAGATCGCTACTTCCCTTGAATGTGAGTATCTACCTGTAGTGGCGGTTGACAATGCCTCATGTATGTTTGCTGGTGTTGTGTGGGTATGGGGTTAATCAGCTGGGTGTTGTTTGTGATGGTTGCACATGTGTGTCTTCATGTCTTTGGACATGGAAGTGTCCATGATGTGTGTGCTCTCATCCCATGCTTGTGTGATGGTTGTCGTTTGTGTAATGTAGCTGTGCATTGTGTTGTGATGTGTGTGAATCTCTTTACTGACGTGTGTTTGCTGTCTCTGGTTTTCTCTAGGTCACTCCCGCAGCGCCATGATCATGTACGACTATGATCCCTGTACCTGTTTACGTCTGTATCTGATGGCAATCATGTGAATAAACATGGAGGCAAAACATCATTGTGTGAATTAATGCTATTTATTTACAGGTTGTGCTTCTGTGCTGGTGAATATTTACAAGTCAGTGGGGTGGAGGGAGTTGGAGTTGAAGGTATTGGCTGAAGAAATGTCCGTGCTGACGCCACATTGGGGGGTGTCAGGGTAGACCAGCAGACCAGTGGGAATGATTGTCTGTGGGACAGGCTACTTAGCTGGGTGAATGTGTGGCACAGGCAGTGACATTGTCATGGTCGTCCCCTCTTGGAGCGTGTGCCTGGCGCTCCAACACTGCTCTCAGCGTCTTTCTTACTCGGACGGCCCCTCCGTCTCTGACCTGGAACAGAGTCAGCTGGGAGGGCAGGTTGTTGATGGGCCACATCCGTCGCCAGGGGCTCAGGTGGTGGTGGCGGCGGTGGAGGCGGAGGCGGAGGTGGCGGCGGAGGCGGAGGTGGCGGGGGAGGCGGAGGTGGCGGTGGCGCTACCACACTTGGTGGAGGGGGGGGGGTTGTTCCGGCCAACCCATTCACTCCACATCGTTGCCTGCTGCCCCATGATCAGCAACATCTGGCCAAGGATGCCAGCGATTTGGCGCTGGGTGTTGGTGTTGTCCACTGAGTCCTGGTGTGCACGATCAGCGTTTGCCTGGGACCGGTCGTATGACGCCTGGCACCTGGCAAGAGCTTGTAGGGACTGTGCCACTGGCTGGGGTAGCTGTTCCTCCTCTGCACGGCGGTGTGTGGCTCGCCTGATTGGATGTTGTCCCGTTGCCTGTGTTTGTGGCCCACTCACCCTGCTTGTGTGTGGGGCCGTTGGACCAGCGTTGCGCGGTGGGTTCTGCTGGGTGGCAGCGGCAGGAGTCGTGGTGCTGGTGGTACTGGTGGTACTGGTGGTACTGGTGGTACTGGTGGTACTGGTGGTGGTGGGGACTGTGCAGATCACAGAGACAGGTGCCGCTGGAGTCACACATGCGACGTTGGTCTGTCCAGGGAGTCCCTGTGAGCCAGATGGCCCTGGCTGCGTGCTTGGTCCCGATCCATCCTCCGCCCCGGAGCTGACTGTGTCCTCGTCACCAGAGAGTCCTGTAGATGTGAGAGGCGAGGCTGGCGGCCGGGTACTGGTTTCCGCAGTCAGTTGACGATCACCTGAGGGACAAGATCGAGCTGGTCAGTAATTTGGACATTACATGGGTATATGGATTTGTAGCCATTTCGGTTTCCTGTCGAACACACCCCACCCTCCACCACCACCACCACCACCCTCCCCGTGAACATGGGGGCCTGTTGGGAGTTGTAGTTTGGGCCTCTCACACACCCCACCCTCCACCACCACCACCACCACCACCACCCTCCCCGTGAACATGGGGGCCTGTTGGGAGTTGTAGTTTGGGCCTCTCACACACCCCACCCTCCACCACCACCACCACCACCACCACCCTCCCCGTGAACATGGGGGCCTGTTGGGAGTTGTAGTTTGGGCCTCTCACACACCCCACCCTCCACCACCACCACCACCACCACCCTCCCCGTGAACATGGGGGCCTGTTGGGAGTTGTAGTTTGGGCCTCTCACACACCCCACCCTCCACCACCACCACCACCACCACCACCCTCCCCGTGAACATGGGGGCCTGTTGGGAGCCATGGACATGTTAGTGAGTTGGTGTCGAACGTGCATGGTTTGGGGCGTAGGGGATGTTTCTTCTCAGTTGTGTGAGCCTGACCATGTCGTGCTGATCGTGGTGTTGGTTTGTACTCACCAGTCTCTTCTCCTTCGTCAAGTCCGTCTAGGCTCTCTCGGTGCAGTATCCCCAGCACCTTCTCCTCCCAATCTGTGTAGGGTAATGGCTCCGGGGGTGTGCCACCGCCAGTATGATTGGCTCTAGTGACGTTTTTCGCTCGGATGCCCTTGACCCTGGTCTTCAGGTCATGCCACCGCCTCTGAATGTCATGCTTCGTCCTCGGCACAGTCCCCGACGCATTCACCCGAGTGACGATTCTGTCCCACATGTGGTTCTTTTGCGCCACGCTCGTCTGCTGGACTTGGGCCCCGAAGATGTGGGGCTCGACACGGATTATTTCGTCTACCATTACCCTCAACTCTGTCTCTGAGAATTTAGGATTTTTTTTGGGTGCCATGGTGTGTGGTGCTCAGTGTGTGAGTTGTGTGAGTTGGGGGGTGCAGGTGTGTGGTGTGTGATGTGTCGGATTTGTGTGGTGGGTGTTTGTGTGGTGGGTGTGGTAGGGTGGTGGGTGGGTGTCTTCTATGTGATTTTATGTGAGTTAGCAGTTTCTCGATTTGCCCTCTTGCTGGCAGCAATGCTGTGGTGCAAAGGATTGTGGTTGTGTGTGGGTGTCATTTTGTAGTCGTGTCTCAATGGTTGTTGCGAGTCAGGTGGTAGGTGGGCGTGTTGACGTGTGTGCATTATTGGATGATTGGGACTTGTCATGGTGGCTTGTGATTGGTGTTGGGGGGGGAGGCTTGTCAATGTTCGTATGTTTGCTTAGGACTTGCGGTGCAGTTTCTGACATTTGTTCGGCGCTAGGGATGTTGTGCGTGTTGGCCTTCCGCGGTGATGCTGTGGTTCTCGTGGCATTGTTTCCGCCGCGGACGTGGATGGCTGTGCGTTCCGTGGTACGGGCGGATTTATCCTAATTGCGGCCACGGAGTATTCTCAGGTATGGCGGTACATGTTTTATTTTCCGCGGTCATTTCCGTCCGCGGCAGTGGTTGTTCATTGGACTCCGTCCGCCGCGGACGGACTTGGTTGTGTTCCGACCGCCGCGGACGGTGTTGGTTGTGAACCGTCCGCCGCGGTCGGAGTTTCGTCACATGAATATCCTAATCCCAAACGCGGTATCTCCGCGGCGCAGCCGGGAGTAAAATTTCCCCCACCATGGCGGACAGTACCCATTTCCGTCCGCCATCCTGATCGGCCCCTCAGTTTCCAATCTCCGGGGCCCCAACTAGGTTTTTGTATCCTTCCAATCGACAAAATTAGCTTTTCTCAACAGAGTAATAGGCTAAACAAAAAGCTAATAACTGCACCAATGTAATCTGCTTTCAATGGGCTGTACACATTGAGTCTTAACTCATTTTTCCTATATGTTTAAAAAATGAAGGTTAAAAAGTAGTTTAAAAGCAATAAAATGCAGGTTATAAGTTTCAAAGCCACTTAAAGGTCTCACGGGGATACCACATAGGGCTGGGTCTCCGCTGAGGAAATCTTAATTTGCCCTTCATATGTTTCAAGATCAGTTATATTGCTTGTCTGGCTAATGCACCAGCTGCAGACATGTATAATCTGGAGTTGTATAGTGTGTCGGGTTAATGTACCTGCTGCAGAGATATGTGCCAGTGAGATCGGTACAAGGGAGCATGCACGTGCTGCAGAGACTTGGTGACATATTCAACTCCAAGAAAAATCATTTTAAGGGTATTGTAAATTCCTGAGATGAAATCTGCAGGTCACATCTCCCCACCTACAGTAAGATATTGGCTACCCTGCAAGACAGGGTACCGTGTTCAGCCCCAGATAGATGCTGAGAGGCTTAGCTTGCGAATCATAGCTGTGCATCCCCGGAGGACCCTCTTGGCCTTTTCCTCTTCAGAGTGGACACGCGGGATGCATGTAAATTTAGTAACACTAGGGGATGTGACAACTCGAGAGTGCATGTACAAGATGGACACACATTCCATATGCACGTTACACAAACCCAGGCCCTTTTCTTGAGGGGTCGATTTCTGAAGTTTTATGAAGGGCCTCCTCCAACAACAGCATCCCAGGCACCCACCACCCGCAGCACAAGAGCTTTGAAAAACAAATGACAGAGAAGTGAAACTGCCCAGGAGAGTGCCAGTGAACGATCTGCAAGGTGCACGTTATCTTCCCATGCTGGACTCCGCTCCACGGGGTGCAAAGGACTGGCAGGGAGGATGAAGAGTTGGGTGAACATGCTTGGCAGAGAGCTAGGGGTCTGTGTCAGCTGCCTATCCTGTCCCTCGTGTGATACAAACAGTGGAGGAGAAGTTTCAGTGCTCTGGGAGGCAAAATAAGATCCTGGACCTGCCAGCGGCATTAAAAGCAAGGTTCTAAATGGTCTAGACTGCATACGCCTGTGAGAGCAGGCAACGTAGCAATCTGTAGTATGGCAGATGGAGGGTCAGGGCCGAGACGAGCCCAATACACCCCAAAAATAGCTGTGATTTTTTTTTAACAACGGAATGAGGACGATTATCTTTGCTTGCATTAGAGTCCATGACAACTTTGCTAAGCCAGGTTTGAGAAAGGAGGTTTCAACGGTATAAGGGGGTGCAAACACAAATACTTCCCATCTCACCCCCTTTGGTACCCCCACCTCCCTTCGCATCAAACAATGTCCAGATAGGATCATAAAATATACATACCGAAGTAAGACTCGTAAATTCGGAAGTACCTGCTACACAAGATGAAGGTTAGCGTTGCGCACACAGATTTGCAACCTTCATAAATTCCATTTCACCAGTACAAAAGTTTTGTTTTTACTTGATGTAGCTGATGCACATGAGGCGCTACACACACCTCGCGTACACAGAAAAAACAGCCACGCATCTCATGTTAGACTAAATCAGAAAAGTAGCATTTCCTCATCCTGATAATATTAGACACTGGAAGAAAATGAACGGCAATTGCACTGTGCCCATAAAATTGAAAATGCAGTACAGTCGTCCTCATTTGCTTAGAGAGAGTAGGTGCATGCCTTTTCTTACAGCACGAGCAATCATACATCTACACTCTGCCCTTATTGGGGGGCACTGTTACAGAACTTGGGCCAGTGTAGGTTCTTTCTATATTTAATATATTTACAAATATCATAGCCACTGAGTTATGTATGTGGCATAGTTACCATCTTAATTATATATGTATACCTGCTATGTATTTGTCACGTGTTTACTCGCGAGTTTCTAACACACTTTGTGTCGTTTTACAGTTATTTCAGGAGGCTGAAAGTCAGCCACAGAAAATAATTTCGCTGAAAGAAAACGTTTTATAGAGTACATCTTTCTTGCAATAAAACCTTCTCATTTGCATGTCGGTTGAGACATCAGATATGAGTAAAACAAGGCACCAAACGTGGCCTCACGTGATGTTGAATTGTAAAAGGTGCTATAAAACGTTTCCCCCTTTTGCCGCCCTAGGCGGCCGCCTAGTCTTGCCTAATGGTAGAAACGGCCCTGAGGCTAGGAGGAGGAGCTGATCAATAAGAAGCAAGGAAAAGAGAGTGGCGTGGGTGCCAGCCAATGGCAAATAAAGGTAAGTAATGGGCGGGATCTAAGCCACTTTTAGGATTCTTTTTGTTTGTTTTAGGTCTTGCCTAGGTAGTGCTTGCTCTGTCTCTGCAAGACATGCTGTATTCAGGATATGGGCTTTAAAAGCTCCACCCATTTGCAAGGACTGCCCCTGTTACATGTGTTATTACTTAGCGCTTGTGAGCACTATTTATTTCTTTAAGCTGGAGCACTGAAGACCAGTGCTCATGGTTTACACAGCTCTGTTGTAAACAGGGCTGTAAAACTTGCTCTTATCTTGCTACACTTGCTGTGCATTTAAAGACTGAGGTCTGTTTTGGCTGCAGCTTCTTCCTCCTCTCTCCTGCTTTTGAAACACACAGCTTGGTGTCACAGTCCCTGCCTTCCTATGGCTGCTGCCACCTCCGCCTTCAGAACTCAACAAGCATTAGCAATGCATTATGGCTCGCATTCGCGAGAGTTTGAGCTATTGGCATTGTAAATTACAATATCTTTTATTTATGTGTTTTGAAAACCTGCAAGCGGTGCGTAAAGACACACTGCTTTGTATTGATAGATGCGTAGTACTTAAAATCGTTGCTTACCAGGGCCGTTTCTGCCATTAGGCAGGACTAGGCGGCCGCCTAGGGCGGCAAAATGTTGAGGGCGGCATTTTGTTGGGAGTCTGTCTGGACTCAGTGCAAAGTGAAGCGAAAGCGCACCTCTGGCCACCACCAGGCCTGCTGATGTAACGTTTGCATTTGCTGATGCTTGTTGTTGTTGTGTTGCGTCAGGTTAGTTAGCCCGGCCGAGCGGCGCACACCCCTAGATAAGAATTATTATTAATTATGGCGTGTGTGTGTAGAAGAGCGGGGTGCGTGCGGGTCCTCAGTGGGTCCCCAGGGCCGTCAATCTTGTAGCGCTGGGATAGCGCTACCAATGACGGCCCTGGGGAACAAATCTTGGCCAATCCACGAGCAGTGCTTCGGCCAGGGAGGGCAGGCCAGTGACGGTGACGCCAGCACAGGCGCACAGTGCCACCTTCTCTCTCGGCGCGCGCGGGGGACGGGACGGACTGTGTGTGTCGGCCTTGCGCGCTGCTCCCTCCTCCCCCCGGGCCCCGGCCTTTGCCCATAATAATAATTGTAATAATTAATTACCCTGGTCTGAAGCTGCCACCTGCCAGTGCCACACGGAGTCTCCGGACCGGTCCCGACAACGTCTCCCGCCGGCGCCGGCCCGCTCTCCCCAGCACAGCAGCAACACAAGGCTCGAACGAGCCAAAACAGCATAGCCGTGGTCAGGCCTGAGGCCTGGGCCTGGCCGGTGGTCGTCAGGGTCGTCGTACGTACCTCACAGCAGCAGCAGGCAGCAGCAGGTGAGGTTGTGACTCGTGAGTGACTTGAGCAGTCAATCAGAGACAGTGCACGCACCGCCGGTGAGTGAGCCAGTCAGAAGGCCGCTGGGCCTGGCTGCGAAAATAAATATAAAAATATATAAATATTTCGGATCCTAATCGGATGCATTTGCATGAGTTTAATGAATCATCATGTTAATATGTATAATAATGATAATGTTGTTCATCACTGACCAAACGCAGAAATGTCATTTGGGCCTGGCTTTGAAAAATCTTTTCTCTGGAGGGGCTCCAAGGTGGCAATAAGGAGATGTGTAGGTGAAGGGAAAGTGGATATTTTTATAGTCAGTGCTGGAGTTCTTTCTGGGCAACAGTGTATTTAAGTGTGCTCGATTCGCAGGATTTATCTCCAGTTGCAGTCAGATAGTGCAAAGACTTTCGGAGGCCGCAGGCAAAATTACATTTTATCGCATGTATGCTCCCTTTCTCGCAGCAATAATGTAATTTTGGATGCCTTCTGGTGGTGTCATAAAGTAGCATCTGTCACGTTTTTTCCAGTCACTGCTTTCACACCTAGACTCAGTGGATGGTTAGATAATATGTTAGTGAGCTCTAGACCTCCAGCTGTAATGACGTTATTGCTGTCAATATCAGGACATGGCCTGAAAATAAGCAGCCATTGTAGTAGCTTTTAAAATCCCCAGACAACCTCGGAAAACACGTAGCACCACATTCTTAACTACCCTGAGGCTTTCCTCTTCACGTGGCAAACTGGACAGACCAAAGGCAGTCTCTTTCAGGCTGCACTGACTTGTGTTTGTTCTCTCTGCTCCTCTGTCTGTGTCAGGCCTAATGTTGTAAATGAGGCGGAGGCGGGCGGCCCCCGGGTGACGGGTGAGGTCAGGTGAATCATTCTTCATTCATCATTCATCATTATCTGTTATCTCCGGGCCGAGCCCGTCCTCACGGTTGGCTGGAGAGTGGTGTGGCGCAAAAACACACACTGTCACTGAGCTGAGCAGGAGCTGGTGGTAGGGTAGCAAGACAGGCAGGCAGACAGCACTGTGAGGGGTGAGGTGACCGTGACGCCCTGTGCCCCAGACTCTGAGTGAGGACGGTTTGGATGCTGGTGGCGCGGGCGGGGCTGGTCTGGAAGCACAAGCACGAAGAGAGTGTGCTGTACTCTGCGCTGGTACGGGTTTCTACGTCAGCACCGGGTTTAAATTATCAGAATATACAGGGCCCGGCCTGAGAATTTAACATATAATATTGTATATTTCTTTCATGATCTAGATGTATGCAACGCATCATAAAATTGTGTGCACAGTGCAGAACTTAAGAGCAGAGGACCCCTTACTTTATTTATGCGTTTTTGTATAGGGCGGACTTTACCAGGCCTGGACTTTACCCGAAGGTGTCAGAGTGCTTCACAATAGGAACAGAACTGATACATGAGAACATTACAAGTGAACAAATGACAAAAGCAAACGTTACATTACATGAGGCAAAAGTGACAATCGTGAGCCAACAAAATACAATAGGTATCAAACGGTGCATTACAGGAGGAAAAAGTGACATGTGTGCAGGTTGCAAAAGCGTACAAAGTAAACATAGAGGTATAATACTGCAATATATGGAGGACAGTGAGGCCCAGCCATTTTGCAGCACTGCAGCAGGCAAGCTTCATCTTTACTCATTAGTGATGGGGTTTTCTGGCTGTCCTTTAGTTTAGCGCGAAGAAACACAAACACTGGCTAAGTTGCCCTTCTCAATAAAAGAAATGGAACATAGCGTGTTGTAATACTCATCATATCTACCCCCTTATGTTAAAGTATTTGTTGGAGAGAGATCTCAATTTTGTGTAGTCCCAGATCTGAGTAGTAGTAGGTTAGTGTGTCTCATTCAAAGCACATCATGTAATGTGCAGATGACAGAATCTTTTTTTTAATGTAGCCCAGGTAAGTGGTAAGTGCTTTGTTTGGGGTCAAGGGCAACAAGTTTTCATGTGTGTTTTGTCCTTGGGACAAGGAGGACCAACCCCCTGCTGTACAAACAGTTGCAGTACCACATTATGGATCAGGGAAGGGCACTGCCTCTGCCTGCAGTTAAGGTAATATGTTGTCCATATGTTCATACTGTTCAAACTTGTATTTATGGTTCCTTTATTGAAAGCCTTTATTTTTAGGGTGAGTGCTCTAAGTAAATGTTGTAAGCTCTGGCAGCACTTCTGACAGTGGTTACAGTATAAAAATGTGTACACATCATGTTTACAAAGTTAATACAAGTTCTTTATATCTAATGCATTTATTCTTCTAGCCTGCATGACGGGGGAGAGAGTGATGGGAGAAAAAGGGAGGGGGGGGGCGGCATTTTTCAATTCTCGCCTAGGGCGGTACAACACCTAGAAACGGCCCTGTTGCTTACGAGAAGTAAGGCTGGCAGTAAATGCGCCCCTCTTTTACTGCCAGCCTTGTTTCTCGTGAGCAAAGACTATAAATACAAAGTGCGTGTTTACGCACCGCTTGAAGGCTTTTAAAGCATAAATAAAAGGCATTGTAATTCACAAGAAAATGCAAGACCTATTGCATTACAAATGCTTGTTTCTAATACAAGAGATTTCGCAAGCCATGCAAGTGCTGTGCAGGAGAAACCTAAAAAAAGTGCAGTAAACCATTCAACCAGTAGAGGCCAGTATAACCCCATATAATTATGCTTACTTTACTTCTGAAGAAAAATGAGCGTGCTATTCTACATTAACGTGAAAATGTACTCGTTATGATCATTCACACTTCTTCGTGCCTCTGGATCAGGCACCTTTACTTCAAAATTAAAGAATAGGTTGGCCCATTTTCGCTATCGAGCTCACGCACACATTTTAACCGGTTTAGTCTGTTAACCCGGTTATGATCTTTTTCTTCTATTTTAGATTTCTTCTTGGTGGAAACAACAGAAACAAAACGTCTGAAAGGGAGATCCTTCCGCTTGAAAAGTGGCAGACACTGACTACTGCTTAATCTGCCTCTGATAGTCAATCAGTTGTAAACAAGCAAGTAGCGCTATTTACCTTTGCACCGGTAGGTACATTTGTTAAATTGAATACGAATCCCCGTTAATCTAATTCATCCTCGCATGTAATTTCAGCGTGTCTAGTTGCTAATGGCAAGGACCTTGAGGCATACAATGTCTGCACATTTTGTGAATGAATTGCAATGCAGGCTCTCGGCTGGTGCCTTCACAGAGAATCTGAAACCAATTTACAAATGTACATGTATTGTGCAGGCGGGCGAGGAGGCTTCCCGGCCCATTACTTCTTCCTGTAAACCCTCATTAGACCTGTGTGTAGAGCCAAGGGTGTTTATCTCACTATTTGATGGAAAGTCATGTTAACTTTGCGCTGTAATGGTGGTGACCTGAGATTAATACTTTCTGCTGAATTCTGATATCTTCAGTAAGCATTTTAAGCAGCTTGGGGAACCTCAGTGGGTTTCTCCACGGAACGAGATTTAATCATTTAGGAAAAAAAAAACTTAGATTAAGTCAGACAGAATATGAACTATTATCAAAACAGAGGTTCCCATTTGAGCCTCCTCCTGGTAGAGGAAATCACTAGTTGGGGCACTGTGACACCAATGGGGAATTGCTGCCATCTAGCGGTAAATATGATGCTAAACACTGGTAGCAAGGATGATGTGTTCATTTCAAACGCTACTGTTTCCAATAAATGAAATGAAGAACTGACTGCATATGCTATTTGGGGCTTATATGCTATTGAACATTTGCTTGAAACCGAAAATAAAGGTTCCACATTATTTGTAAAACATAATAACAGACGGTCCTAAACATGACGCGAAGAAACGCATTATGAATGTGTGAAAAGAATTACTGCGTCCAGAATTGTACATATCTAAATATGGGTCTATAAGTGTTTTATGTTAAGATTTGCACAGTTAGAATGTTATTACGCCCTTTTAGGAGATAGGGTTTTTACTCTGCAAACTGCTAATTGTTATACGTATTGAAATTGTATAACAGTGTGTCTCATGATTGCCATGTGGTAAAACTTATGTTTAGTAAAGTAGGGCCTGAATTCATTATTGGGATAAGCCAATGGTAACAGTTATAGACTTGAATCGTATGCAAAACAAGCCCTAGATAGGTTGTATGTGTGCACACTGGTTAACACCCACTGCCACTGTGATAGTTCATCCAAGAACTCAGTAAATTAATACATAAGAGCACAGGTGCATCATATAAATCCAGAAATACAGTATCAATAATCACAGACGTAGGTTTCTCTTAGTTGTGATTTTCTTTATTCCAAAAGGGAAGGTATACAGTCAAAACATGGGTGCTTGCAGCCGACGCGTTTCGTCCTCATAGGACTTCTTCAGGGCTGCCATAAAAACATATAAACCTACAATTAAAAACGAAGTTTAAAAGATTGGTCAAGCAAGAGAGCCAGATTTTTTTTAACAATTAACGACATAGAAGTTGTGATGTCAGAGTTGACCAACATGGTCAACTTCATTAGGGGCCTATGAAAACCAAATCATTCCTTGTTTGTCACAAACTGATTCTCAGTTTAGGATGGGGGAACAACAACATGTAATGTATTGGTTATCTTTTATACTTTTCATATCAGAGGTACATTTTGTCCATTTCAAAATTATATTTAGGTATAGGACAATACATTGAAATAATATGGAAAAATCTAAAGAGAAGATGGGTGGGGTAATAGAAAGGAGTAAGGGAAAGTCCTGTGGGAGAAAGACAGTGAGGGCTTCCTATCATGCCAAAATGGGAAGGCTAATACTACATACCAAGGTCTTTTGAATTTGTGCGTATACGATGGAGAGTTTCTTTGCGGATGGGCGTGTCCAACCGTTTTCTAAATGGGAAGTATTGAGAAGCCTAGTAGGAAAGTGGAACAAAATAACATACAAGGTTTATCAGAAAGGGAACACTGGTGCCACAGTATCCCAAAGAAGCATGGGCAACGTTCCAGTAAACATCATCTAATATTTATAAAAGATATCTGTAACTCTGTTTACACGATCTTTGTGGTCCAACAGGAATGTATGCCCCAATGATGATGTCTTAGTAATAAGATCACTGTGTTCAAATGTTTGAGGCATCCACAATTATGTTGCAGATATCAGATCAATTCGCAAATCTAAGTTGTATCGATATAATGTATTCATCGTCATAGCATGATGGGATATATATTGCTCACTCTAAATGTTTTTACAACGAAAAACCGTTCATAACGAAATGATCATAAGAAAAACAAGCATTTACAATGCAATAGGTTTCGCATTTGTGAGAATTTGAGCCATTGGCATTGTAAATGAGAATGCCTTTTATTTACATATTTGTTTTGAAAACATAAATAAAAGCCATTGTCATTTACAATGTCAATGGCTTAAACTCGCATAAATGTGAGACCTATTGCATTGCAAGCACTTGTTTAAACTATGGAAACTGACCAGACATTAAAACGGAAATCTTGCAACATTTTAGTTAAGGAAGACTTCACATTTTCTTTCAAAAGTTCCACTTCTCTGGAGAGGCAGTTTGATTTGCTTTTCATGAAATAAGGTGCCGACACACCTGAAAAAAATGATTTTTAAAAGGAAAGCGGATGATTGGAACTTTTAATTTCCAAACCAATCTCCAAGGGCTCCTGCCGACTGGGGAAATGCCCATGGATTAAAAGGTCAGTGTCTCCATGCTACCACAACAGTGCCCTGCCTAGTTAACCCCTTCTGTGCTGCGCGGATTTTCCCCCGCTGCTGAACGTTCCATTGGGCCTATGGAACCATGACGGAACGGTTCCGTCATAAGCACAGGCCACCTTATGCTCATGACGGAACCGTTCCGTCATGAGCATGGAAGGGGTTAAATGCTTTTAAAGTAAATAAATGTGTTCATGTTAATTCATTTACTGTGAAAACGCCTCACCCTAAACATCGCTTAAGAGGCTAAATCCTTCCTCATGGCTAAATTCCTTGACTAACCCGTGCCACTAGCACCGAGAGAGGTATCACCTTTGTGATACCCTGTTCTATTGTATGATGATGTATGTATGATCCTTGATCACGGTGTTAACATAAAGCACCACTGCACTTTCCTCCCTAACGTATAATTATTTATTCTGTAAAATGTTCCTTGTACCTTTTCACCCCCTCCTTCCTTGTACATACCCCTTTGACTCCCTGCCTACCATAGGACCCTCATCGCTATTTACCCCCATGACTTATTGCTATTCTCTCTGTATTAGTCCTTCAACCTGTAAACCGCTCTGATACCCTCACGGGTCAAGTTCGGGCTCTATAAAACTTTAAATAAATAAGTAAATAAATAAATAAATCGCAATTAGCCTCTTGTTGTAGCATAATTTAGTCAACAAAGCTACATAATTGGTTTTATCCTGCTGCATAATTACAGTGGCCTGATTATAACAAAACAGCAATTCAATCCTGAAGGGGTGAAAGCAATGTATCATAGTACCACACTACAACCCCTCATCTTTCAATAAAATACTAACAAACGTCCACACTATACATCTAGCACAACAACACAGCCACCAACATCGGCAAACCGAACAGGACTTGTCGACGACAGCAAGTGCAAGACGGTGACAAATTACCATAAACGGCCCACTGTGAAGGGGCGATTCTTATGAGCGGTAAAGATGTCCAAATCACGAACAATAAAAACAACTGTTATAGGTCTAGTTGTTAAATAGTGTGTCAATTCTTATTGGTTGCCAGGCACGCGGACAGCTGTTAGGTTCTGCGTGTATATAACTGACATCATGGGTGTGAGATTGTCAGAGACGCACCGTGACTCTGCGTAGTTACTGCTCATGCCACAAGCTCATTTACTTCACGAATAAAGTTTCTTAAAATTCATTCCTTTCTTCTGGAATTCTTCACGTTACATTTCACAACATATGGCAACGAGGACGGGATGAAAGAGTTGAGAGCTTGTGGTGGAGATTTCTTCGGGCGAACTAAACCTTAATTTGAGGCAAGTGTCTACTTTCTTTTCAATGCCAAGAAGCATTCTTATTGTAATTCGCTTCTTTTCTATTTTCGAGCCACAAATTCAGACCGTGGAGTTTTCAACGTCCTTCAGTAAAGTGCTTCAGGAGGAAGAGTGTTCGTATCGGTGTAGCTGCACATTCGCACTCGCTAAGCTGTTTGCTGTTTAAAGAGTACTTTCAGGCAAGTTCAGAGAGCTTTTATTTCCAACAGAAGCTTCATCTTTGTGATCGTGCTTTTTTCTGTCATCCTATGTATTCACAGCGTTGAGGTAATTGAAATGCTGTGACGCGAGTCTAAGCGTCAGTCACAGTTAACGGGTATTTCACGGCAACTGTCACCTGTCAAACCGCCTCAGCTGAGTAACAATCTGTCACGCTGCGTACACGTCATCGCGTCTGTGACGTAGGCAACGCGACGCCATTTTGAGGCTGATTTCACATTGAAAGGCACAGCGTCTCCGTTACGTTAAGAAAAAGGTACAGACAGAGAATTAAAGTTATTTTTGTGGGCAGAGGTCAAGTGAAGTCAACATTCAATTTCACTTGGGCTATTCAACATTCAGTTTCACGTGTGCCATGCAAATTAATAGTTAATCGGTCAAGGGTGAAAGGTTTATTGAACGTAGTATAAACCTAATGTTTCAGTTAGTTGCTGTCCATTTGAAATCGTAGGTCGTTTTCATTCAACGGAACATTCGTTATTGTGTTCATTTTCTTGTTTTTATTGGTTTCAGGGTTCTGAAGGAGAATTAGAAAGACTATATTTATAAGACTGCTGAGTAGAGAAATCCTGTGTAATGTTTTGTTAAACGTTCACTTCATGAATAGATGTGCATGCAGGGTATGTAAATTAAATCGTACACTTATCATTCATTGGTGTGTTAAAAAGATTTGGGTTGAGTAAAGCACTTGTTGATTTAGCATATAGGTCTGCCAGCAACGTGTAAGTTAGCAAAGACCACATTTCAAGTGCATTGCAGATCTGAGGGTAAAATATTATAATTGTTTAGTTAAGGAGCAAAAAAAAAAAAAACACGTATCTCCTTATTATAAGTGAATTACGCGTCTTTGCTTATTTTACTTCCATAACTTAAGTGCATCTTTCTTCCTATCAATTCGAGGTGAAATGAAATGAAATGAAATTTGGGACTTCTATAGCGCATGGCTGCCCGTGAGCGTCCCAGCGCTGAGATTGCAAAACCTCTGGGGTTAGAAGCAGGGGGGTAGGGAGGAAAGGTTATTGTGGGAAGAGGTGTGTCTTGAGTAGTTTCCGGAATTTCAAATAGTTGGGCTCGGAGCGAAGATGAGATGGCAGAGCATTCCAGGTAGTGGCGGCAGTAACCGAGAAGCGACGTCCCCCAGTACTGGCTTTTTTGGTTCTGTGGACTGTGGCCAGATGACCTTGGGCTGAGCGTAGTGGCCTGTTGGGTCTATATGGGAAGATCATGGTCTTTAGCATTGGGGGGCCTTGATTCTGCATGGCTCTACGAGTGGTACAGAGGGCTTTAAATTTGACCCTTTCGCGGATCGGCAGCCAATGTAGGGCCTTAAGAGCGGGTCTGGCTGAGGCTCTGCGGGAGGTCCCTGTGAGGATCCTTGCTGCGGCATTTTGTGTTCTTTGAAGAATATTGATCGTAGATTCTGGGGCAGCCAAAAAGAGAGCGTTGCAGTAATCTAGTCTTGATAAGACTAGACCTTGGATGAGCATTTTTTGTGAGGGTACCGGGAGTAATGGGAGGATCTTTCTGGAGGAACGCAGTAACCCCACACACGTACCTGCTGTTTTTTTTTGCTTGCGTTTTTAAAGAGAGGTCCTGTTCAAGCCAAAAACCCAGACTTTTGAGTTCCGTCTTGGGTTGTGGGAGGGGTCCTAGACATGCTGGCCACATAGCAGAGGGAAGAGATGACATTTCGTTTCCCAGCAGCATGAGCTCAGTTTTCGAGCCATTGACTTTGAGCTTGAGCCTTGAGGTTGACATCCAAGCATGAATTCCTTCTAAACAGTCGTGGAGGTTTTTAAGTTTGTCCTCTTCCAGTGAGAAAGATACGATCATTTGGGTGTCGTCAGCGTATGTGACGGCTTTTATCCCAAAGGGGGAAACCACGTCTTCCAGGGGGGCCATGTACGTGTTGAAAAGTGTAGGGCTCAATGAAGAGCCCTGGGGGACCCCACACTGGAGGGGAAGGGTATCGGATCGCATATTCCCTTCGCAGACCTGAAATGTTCTGTCTTTTAGAAACGATGAGAGCCAGCTAAGTGCTGTGCCCCTCACTCCCAAATTGAAGAGGCGCTGAATCAGAATTATATGATCCACCGTATCGAATGCAGCGCTTAGATCCAGGAGGATCAGTAGGACCGATCCTCCCGAATCCAAGATGCATCTGGCCTCCTCGACCACTTTCAGGAGGGCTGTCTCAGTCCCCTGACCTGGACGGAAACCTGTCTGTGTGGGACGAAGGAGATTGTTGGTCTCAAGGAAGGCTGACAGTTGCTGGTTGACCACCTTCTCTGCAATCTTACTTAAGCCTGGTAGGAGAGAGATTGGGCGGAGGTTGGTCAGATCTGCGGGGTCCATGCCTGGTTTTTTCTGTAGTGCCTTGACAATGGCGTGTTTCCAGTTGGGGGGGACCACTCCTTGACTAAGAGAGGCGTTGATAAGGCTGGTAGCCAAATGAGAGATGGTAGGTCCAACTTGTTTGAGGATGCGGATAGGTGCTGGGTCGTTGGGGGAGCCACTTTTCAAGTCTGAGAGGGCTTTCAGGAAGTCCTCATTGGACAGCTGATTGAAGCTGTCAAGAGATAGGCTGGTGAAGGGGGCTGGTGGAGCTTCCAGGGGGTTGTTATCAGCTTTAGGTGGGAGTGAAAGCAGAATATTAGAGATTTTATTTTGAAAGAAACAGGCTACTTGGTTGCATCTGGCAACTGTGGGTTGCTGATTCGAGGGGGGATTGGGTATTTTGAGGCGCTCCTTGACTATTTTGTAGGTCTCTCGGGATGAGTTGGAGGCAGCTTTTATTTTCTTATCAAACAAGGAAGCTTGAGCCGCTTTTCGCGCAGCTTTGTATGTCCTCATCGCTAATTTGTATTCTTCCTTGATGCGAGGGTCCCATTTTTTCCTCCATTTACGCTCATGAGTTTTGCAGATTTTTCTGAGGTTCCTGAGTTCTTGTGAGTACCATGGTGATTTAAAGGTGGTACTTTTTTTCTTTAGATCTTTCTTGGGGGCGACTATATCCAGAGTGGAGGTAAGCCAACTGGTGAAGTTTTCGTCAGCTATCACGGGGTCAGGGTCTGCTAAAGGAGCGGAGTGTATTAACTCCTGTGTCCAGCATTCAAAAGATATTCTGGACCATAATCTGTCACATTCTCTCGGGATTGGTATATGACCCGTATTTAAGATGGTTTGCCAACTAAAAGGGATGAGAAAATGGTCAGACCATGGGAGGGGGAGTGAGGGTCGAGCTTCAATTGTTGGAAGGTTGGCGAAGAGAGGGTCCAAAAGGTGTCCCTTGGTATGAGTTGCCTCTGAGTTAATCAGGTGAAGATCAAGTACTTTTAATTCTGAAATGAGGTCCCCAGCAGTTTTGTTTGTACTGTCCTCAAAGTGTAAATTTAAATCACCAAGCAGGATGAAATTAGGGGTCAAGGTACAGGAGGAGGTAGTGGTTTCCAGTAGTGAACTAACAAAGTTACCTGGGCTGCCAGGTGGACGGTATATCAGGATACCTGAAAGGGATTTGTTGGGGGTTAATTGGAGTGAAAATTGGACACTTTCGCAGTCCTCGATTCCTCCTTCTTGTAGCCTGCATATGAAGGAGTTTCTGTGGATAATCGCTAGGCCGCCTCCTATTCCCTTTATTCTGTTCTGGTGCTGTATGAGGTAGTCCTGGGGTAGCATGCTAACAATGTCAGCTTCGGAGTGAGGCGTCAACCAAGTTTCCGTAAGAAATAAAATATCTAATTTTAAATCTTGAATCAGTAATTCGATCTCTAGTGCGTGCTTGGAGGCCGATCGGCAGTTCAGTAGCGCCAGACTAACACTGCTGGCTGACTGGGGAGTGAGTATCTCGGGGGACTCACCATGAGGCGTGAGTAGAGGGATGGGAGTGGGGGGTGAAGCTGCCGAGCAGAATTGTAAAAGATAGTCACGTGAATGTCTAATTCTGTACCCGTGTGAATCAGGCATAGTGGGTGGCCCTGTGCCCGGCATGGCCCGGACGGGCCCAGACGGGCTTGCCTCTGGCGCGCCTCTGGCGCGCCCGCTGCGCCCGCCCGCTGCGCGGACGGGAGGATGGCTCCATTTTATAGTGGGTTGGGCCCAAATCGCCCAGCCACTAGAGCGCTGTCCAGGCCCCGTTTCAAGATGGCGGCCGTGGATTCTTGCCTCGAGGAAATAGGTAGTGGGACCGGTAGGCTAAAGAATGACTTTGCGCTTTGGAATCAAATCTCCAATGTGAGCGCTTCAATTCTGTCGTCAGGGGCGGTTTAGCAGGGTATTTTAACAGGGAGTACACAAATTACACAATAAAAGCAGTAAGGCAATTTGTTTTAAAAAGCGCTATGCTAAGATAAAGTGCAGTGCTTAAAATAACAATTTATTCTGTTGTGAGCAAGATAAACCTCCCGGCTTCCGCCTCAGGAGTGTAGTGCAATCAATCTAAAGAGATCGCGCTGCTAGGCTCTTTTATAGTGGGTTGGGCCCAAATCGCCCAGCCACTAGAGCGCTGTCCAGGCCCCGTTTCAAGATGGCGGCCGTGGATTCTTGCCTCGAGGAAATAGGTAGTGGGACTGGTAGGCTAAAGAATGACTTTGCGCTTTTGGAATCAAATCTCCAATGTGAGCGCTTCAATTCTGTCGTCAGAGGCGGTTTAGCAGGGTATTTTAACAGGGAGTACACAAATTACACAATAAAAGCAGTAAGGCAGTTTGTTTTAAAAAGCGCTATGCTAAGATAAAGTGCAGTGCTTAAAATAACAATTTATTCTGTTGTGAGCAAGATAAACCTCCCGGCTTCCGCCTCAGGAGTGTAGTGCAATCAATCTAAAGAGATCGCGCTGCTAGGCTCTTTTATAGTGGGTTGGGCCCAAATCGCCCAGCCACTAGAGCGCTGTCCAGGCCCCATTTCAAAATGGCGGCCGTGGATTCTTGCCTCGAGGAAATAGGTAGTGGGACCGGTAGGCTAAAGAATGACTTTGCGCTTTGGAATCAAATCTCCAATGTGAGCGCTTCAATTCTGTCGTCAGGGGCGGTTTAGCAGGGTATTTTAACAGGGAGTACACTTGAATTGAATTGAATTGAATTGAATTGAAAATAATTTGTACCGCGCAACTAAAACCCTAAGGTGTCAAGGCGCCTATCAAAATAAATCAGAAAAGATGGCAGATCAGACTATGCATATGCGAGCGCGAAGAGACGGGTCTTCAGGGCTTTTCTGAAAAGCTGCAGAGTGGGGAGGGACCTCAATTCCATGGGAAGACCGTTCCACCACTTGGGTGCAAGATTGGAGAAGGCTTTACCTCCCCATCGAGCTTTTCTAATACGCAGGACTAATAGAAGAGCCTGATTAGAGGAACGTAAGTTCCTGCAAGGACTATAGCAGGACAGGATAGATCCGATTCCTATAGAGCTATTTTTTGCTAAGGTCCTATAGATTAAGCACAGGATTTTGAACAGAATGCGGTCCTCCATTGGGAGCCAATGGAGCCGTTTCCTGGCCAGCGTGGCCGAGGTGCCCCGAGGCAGATCCAGGGCGAACCTGGCCGCTGCATTCTGGACCACCTGCAAGCGCTGCAGCAGGCTTTTGTTCAGTCCCGCGTACAGCGCATTGCAGTAGTCCAGACGAGAGCCCACTAGGGCCACTGCCAGTTGTTTCCTAGCCTGCTGTGAAAGGTAGTGCCTAATCTTCCTCAGTATGCGTAGAACGCCCCAGCAGGTGGCAATAGTCCTGTTTACCTGTTGACACATACTGAGGGAAGGATCGATCACCACCCCAAGATTTTTAGCAGATGACGCAGGGACAGGACATGCTCCAAGTGAGTCCGGCCACCAGTCAGTTGACCATACCTCCTCCTTGCCTCCAAACACCATCACCATCACTTCAACTGTAAGTTTCTGTTCAAGTTTCGTTCGTACTGTATGATATATAGAAGTTTCTATTCTGTGCAAGTACATAAACTAGGTCACAATTGATATCAAAATTAAAAGAGAGTCAGAAGAGGAAAATCAAGTCATGTCCGGTGAGAGTATTTTCAATGCTCCAGCTCATTTTCTAGAAGTTCCCGGTAAACCGGTGACGAAATGGAAGATATGGTGCAAGGCTTTCGAAAATTATTTGGTTGCTATAAATGGCAAGAAATTTGACACTGAGCGAAAGAAAGCTATTCTTTATGAACTCTTAGGAGTTGCAGGCCAGGAAATTTTTTAAAGCCTACCAGAATATGAACCTGTTCCGGGACAGTTCATTCCCCTTGATGAGTTTCAAGAGGCGGTGAAAAGATTAGAAAAACAATTCGACGAAGAAGAAAACATTATGGTGGGCAGACATCGATTTGCATTAAGGAAACAATTAGAATCAGAAAATGTTGAGGAATATATTGGAAGTTTAAGGGTATTAGCCACTAAATGCGATTTTGGTGACATGGCAGATATGTACATCTGCGACCAATTTGTGTTTCATTGCTTTGAGCGTAAAATTCAGGAACGATTACTGGCCTGTAAAAAACCTACTTTGTCTGAAGTGGTAGATATTGCCAAGGGAATTGAAAGGTCACTAGAAGGCAGAAAAGAGTTAGCAAAGGTAAATGAGGAATCTTGTTCTAGTGTGTCTTATGTAAATGACAGAAGAGAAGTTAACAATGAAAAACCCTACAGTTCTAACTATAATTCTAATTCTTCCACTATAGTATGTTACAGATGTGGTTCCCAAAACCAAAAAGCTGATTCCATAAGTTGTCCAGCAAGTAAGAAAAGATGTACTAGCTGCCTAAAGGTAGGGCATTTCGCAAGCGTTTGTGGTAAATTTGACCAAAAGTACAATGGAAGAACAAATATTAATGTAGTGGAAGATTTTGATGAGAATATGTGTTCCAACATTGTTATATAACCAATTAGATTAGTATCCTTCCATCTCTATTCCCTGCCATCTAATACCAGTTTTGTATTATCTACGTATAAGAAGGCTAGTAATAAATATAATCTAACATGTTGTAGGATAGGTTTCATGCAGAATAGAGAAGTCATACCAACATATTGGGCTTATAGTAAGTATAGCATTTCAGAAGAGCTCATAATAAGTGATCTCAAGAAAGGTTTTAAATTACAAATTTGTTCATTAGACTAATGTATTCATTTCAAACATAGATATTCAGCACTGGGCAAAGAAAGAATTTTGTGGAAATGGAATATGGACCACAGTTCAAGGGATGCCTCCTGCTTAAATCATCTTGCAAGAATCCCAAGAAGTAACGTTCTAAAGGATGGCTACAGTGCAGACCAAATCTTCCTACGCTCAGTTGCTGCACCAAAGATAGAGACCTCTACACATACCCTCCAAATACTATGAACTTATTGGAAGAACGCAGAGCTCTTCTGGGACATTATTCACAAGTTGTGGCATCCTTGCCACTATTAAAAACAAGCATTAGAAATGCCCTTCGCTCTCTGCCTAAATCTCCCTTTCAACAAGAAGTTGCTAAACCTCCTTGAGTTCCTTTTCTTATATTGTCTTTTTTTTCTCTTTTTCATAATATTCACAAAATTGCTATGTTGTTTAGTATTATATTTCATAGTATTGTATTACTCTTTATCTCCTAGCTGGTATTTTTCTTTTCTTTTTATCCTTTTGTATTTATTTCATATGAACTGTTTTTTCTTATCTATTTTGGATTTTTGATTCTTGTTCTCATGTGTTTCATTTATTCTTTTTGTATCAATTATATGCATTCGTGTATTTAAATTGTTTATATGACTTTTTCAAAACTTTCAATAAAGCTTATTTTGAACTTTTAGAAATGCAATAGGTCTCGCACCATTAGAGTTAGTGCTTTTAGAATTGTTTATGGGTTTTTTTTGTAAATGTTTAGCATTTTTGTTTCCTGTAGCCAATGCTAAAGAATTACAAATAAAAAAAGCCATAAATATTTCTAAAAGCTCTAACTGAAATGGTCTGAGACCTATTGCACTGTGTGAGGGTGAGGTGTTGAGGGTGAGGGTGAGTGAGGGTGAGCGTGAGGGTGGGTGAGGGTGAGTGAGGGTGAGGTGTTGAGGGTGAGTGAGGGTGAGTGAGGGTGAGTGAGGGTGAGTGAGGGTGAGGTGTTGAGGGTGAGTGAGAGTGAGGTTGAGTGAGGGTGAGGGTGAGTGAGGGTAACGGTGAGGCGTTGAGGGCGAGGTGTTGAGGGTGAGTGAGGGTGAGGGCGAGTGAGGTGTTGAGGGTGAGTGAGGGTGAGGGTGAGTTAGGGTGAGGTGTTGAGGCTGAGTGAGGGTGAGGGGGAGTAGATGAGGCTGAGTGAGGGTGAGTGAGAGTGAGGTGTTGAGGGTGAAAGTTTGAGGGTGAGGATGTTCTTTTTTTTTAAAATAGCGAAAATAATTGCTTTGTTATTTACAATGCCAATAGTTTTATGTTTCGTAAATCTGACACATATTGTAACACAAAATGTGTTGTAGCACTGAGTGGTGTGAGGGTGAGTGGTGTGAGGGTGAAGGGTGTGAGGGTGAGGGGTGTGAGGGTGAGGGGATGTGAGGGTGAGGGGGGTGAGTGTGATGGGGGTGAGGGGGGTGAGGGTGAGGGGTGTGAGGGGTGTCAGGGTGAGGGTGAGGGTGAGGGGGGTGAGGGGGAGGGGGAGGGGGGTGAGGGTGAGTGGGGTGAGGGGTGTGAGGGTGAGGGGTGTGAGGGTGAGGGGGGTGCGGGTGAGGGGGGGAGGGTGAGAGTGAGTGTGAGGGGGGTGAGGGTGAGGGTGAGTGGGGTGAGGGTGAGGGGGGTGAAGATAAGGGGGTTAGTATGAGGGAGTTGAGGGTGAGGGGGGTGAGGGGGGTGAGGGTGAGGGGAGGGGAGGGAGGGTGAGGGAGGGTGAGGGGGTGAGGGAGTGTAAGGGAGAGTGAGGGTGAGGCTGAGCGGGTGTGAGAGGGTTAGTGAGGGGGTGTGTGAGAGGGTGAGTGAGGGGGTGTGTGAGGTGGTGTGTGAGAGCGTGAGTGAGGGGGTGTGTGAGGGGTGTGTGAGAGGGTGTGTGAGAGGGTGAGGGTGTGTTAGGGTGAATGAGGGGGTGTGAGGGGGGTGAGGGTGGGGTGTTGAGGGAGTGAGTGTGAGGGTGTGAGGGGTGAGGTTGAGGGGGTGAGGGTGAGGGGGTGAGGGTGAGGGGGTGAGTGTTAGGGGGTGACTGTTAGGCGGGTGTGAGTGTTAGGGGGTGTGAAAGTTAGGGGGTGTTATTTTTAGGGTGTGTGAGGGTGAGGGTGAGTGAGGGTGTGTGAGTTTTCGGGTGTGTGACGGTGCGTGAGTGTTAGTGTGTGTGAGGGTGAGTGAGGGTGTGCGAGGTTTTGTTACACAGAGGGTGTGTGACGGTGTGTGAGGGTGAGGGTGTGTGAGGGTGAGTGTGAGTTATTTGGAGTGAGTGTGAGTGAGGGGGTGTGAGGGTGTTGTTGTGAGTGTGAGGTGAGTGAGCGTGTGTGAGTGTGATGGGGTGTGAGGGTGAGGGGGTGTGAGTGTGTGTAAGTGTGAGGATGAGTGATGTTGTTTGCGTCTGAGAGTGTGTGAAGTGTCGTGAGTGTGAGAGTGTTGTGATGAGTTTTAGGGGAGCGTGTGTGTGTGAGGGTAAGGTGTTTGAGGATGAGGGTGTGTGTGTGTGAGGGTGAGTGAGGGTGTGTGAGGTGTTGTTAATCAGAGGGTGTCTGACGGTGTGTGACGGTGTGTGAGGGTGAGGGTGTGTGAGGGTGATTTTGAGTCATTGGGAGTGAGTGTGAGTGAATGTGAGTGAGGGGGTGTGAGGGTGTTGTTGTGAGTGTGAGGGGTGTGAGCGTGTGTGAGTGTAATGGGGTGTGAGGGTGAGGGGGTGTGAGTGTGTATGAGGATGAGGATGAGTGATGTTGTTTGCGTCTGAGAGTGTGTGAGGTGTAGTGAGTTTGAGAGTGTTGTGATGAGTTTTAGTGGAGCGTGTATGTGTGAGTGTAAGGTGTTTGAGGTTGAGGGTGTGTGTGTGTGAGGGTGAGTGAGGGGGTGTGACGTTTCGGGTGTGTGACGGTGTGTGAGTGTGTGTGAGGGTTATTGAGGGTGTGAGAGGTGTTGTTAGGCACAGGGCATGTGAGGGTGTGTGAGCGTGAGGGTGTGTGAGTCTGAGTGTGAGTTATTGTGACTCATTATGAGTGAGTGTGAGTGAGGGGGTGTGAGGGTGATGGGGTGTGAGGGTGAGGGGGTGTGAGTGTGTGAGTGTGAGGGTGAGCGAGGGAGTGTGAGTGTGAGTGAGTTGTTGCAGCTGAGAGTTAGTGTGTGTGAGGGTAATGGTGTGAGGGTTATTGTGCGTGTGTGAGGGTGAGGGGATGAGGCTAAGGCTGTGTGAGGCGGAGGGGTGTTGATGGTGATAGAGTGTGAGGGGTGTGAGTGGGTGCGGCTGTCCGGTGTAGTGAGTGTGAGCTTGTTGTGAGGGGTGTTATTTTTTGAGGGGAGTGAGGGTGTGTGAGTGTGTGTGAGTGTGAGTGGGTGTGAGTGTGTGTGAGTATGAGTGTGAGTGTGAGTAAGTGGGTGTGAGGCTGAAGGTGTGTGATGGTGTATGAGGGAGATGTTGTGTTAGGGTTATTGAGGGTGTGTGAAGGAGTGTGATCGTTTTGGTGTGTGAGGGTGATGTTATGAGTGTGTGTATGTTAATATTAATTATGTAATATGTGTTGTGTTTTACAAAAGGTGTTAGATGTTCCCTTTGTATTTCTCCTGTCTTATGTGTATATTTGTATGTAATGTAACTGTGTATGTTTTGTACTAACTGTGTGGTGTTATGTGTTTAACGTGTTTGTGGAGTCCCGTATTAATATATTTTTTTAAAAAATGGCCGACGCAATGCGTCACTTCGACGTTGGCTATGTTTAGCGGTCTAGTTTTTTTGTGTTGTGAGTGTTTACTTTTTTTGACGTTTATTTTTAGCCAATCGGAGCGCGACGTTTTTGACGTAGCGTTCCGATTTGCTTACGTCAACGGTGGAATTCCCTAGAGATCGAGAATGTTGGTGCGCGGAAGGCGTGTTCTTGTTCGTGTGCTGTTGCTGCGTCGTTTGACAGGTAAGAATGTATTACAAATATTGTTATTATGTAATATAATGTAGTATATATATACTATGTTTAAGTTAAAGACTTGAGAAATGTATTTTTTTCGATCGTAATATTTGTAAATGTTTGTAATGTAACGGAAAGTTTTGTTTTTAATTGTTGATATGTAATGCATATGTTTTCTTAAACTGTAATGTAATGTATTTTTTGCTGTTTTTTGCTATTTGACTTACAAAAGCTGTTATTTCAACTTTGAAGTGCTATTTATTTTTTAATATATTGATGTAAGTTGTGTTTGCATTATTTTTTCTTGTGATGCTGAAGTAGCCGGATTATATGTTATTGACGTACTTGATGTATGAAAGGAAACTTTGTGTATTTGCTGACTTTATTATTCCTAGCAATGTATTAAGAGGATGTACAGTGATGTAATGTTTTTTGTTTTGCGTTTTGTGAAAGAATAGTTTTATTTTCGTAATATGTTTTTTATATTAGATGTAATTCCGTGTGAATAACTGCTATTGTTCTATGCGTACGGCTTTTTGTGTAACTGTTGACCATTGTCTTTAATCCGTCCCATTCTCCGGATAAATAGTGCTTGTTTATTGCCCCAATAAAAAGTTGGCTGTTTCACTTTTGTGTTTGTACATCCTCGTTCTCGCTTCCTGCCACATATTTGTATTTTTTTTGTTGGTGTAATATTGTTGTAATATTGTACGAATGTTTTTTGCTTTTTGGCCCGAAGCCTGATTAACATCCTTGCATGCTGTAGGTCACTTTTGGGAAGTATATTTTGTGTATAACGTATCTGATGCACTACTCCGTAGACCCCCTTTATTTTCCGTCCTAAAAGTTGTTTATGTGTATGAAAATGGCATAACATTCATAAATTTGCAGAGTGGGTGAATGATGCAGAGTGGGTGAATGATGCAGAGTGGGTGAATGATGCAGAGTGGGTGAATGATGGAGAGTGGGTGAATGATGGAGAGTGGGTGAATGATGGAGAGTGGGTGAATGATGGAGAGTGGGTGACTGAAGCAGAGTGGGTGACTGAAGCAGAGTGGGTGACTGAAGCAGAGTGGGTGACTGAAGCAGAGTGGGTGAATGAAGCAGAGTGGGTGACTGCCGTTTGTGGATGTGTGTTGCAATAGGTCTTGCATTTGGAAAGTATGTGCTATTGGTATTGTAAAGGACAGTTTTTGTATGTATGTGCTTGTTTTGAAAATAGCGTATTAATATGTTTGTTATTTACAATGGCAATAGTTTTATCTTTTGCCAATGTGATACCAATTGTAACATAATATGTGTTGTGAGTGAGGGTGAGGGGTTGAGGGTGAGTTGTTGTGGGTGAGTGAGGGTGATGTGTTGAGGGTGAGTGAGGGTGAGGTGTTGAGGGTGAGTGAGGGTGAGGCGTTGAGGGGGAGGGGTGGAGGGTGAGGTGTTGAGGGTGAGGGTGAGTGAGGGTAAGGGTGAGTGAGGGTGAGGGGTTGAGGGTGGGTGAGGTGTTGAGGGTGACTGAGGGTGAGGGTGAGTGAGGGTGAGTGCGGTTGCGTTTTTGAGGGTGAGTGTGGGTGACTGAGGGTGAGGCGTTGAGGGTGAGTGAGGGTGAGGTTGAGTGAAGGTGAGGGTGAGGTGTTGAGGGTGATTGAGGGTGAGTGAGGGTGAGGGTGGGGTGAGTGAGGGTGAGTGATGGTGAGGGTGAGTGAGGGAGGGTGATTGAGGGTGAGGTGTTGAGGGTGAGGGTGAGTGAGGGTGAGGTGTTGAGGGTGAGGGGGCGAGGTGTTGAGGGTGAGTGAGGGTGAGGTGTTGAGGGTGAGTGAGGGTGAGGTGTTGAGGGTGAGAGGATGAGTGAGAGTGAGGGTGAGTGAGGGGTTGAGGATGAGGTGTTGAGGGTGAGTGAGGGTGAGGGTGAGTGTAGGTGAGGGTGAGGTGTTGAGGGTGAGTGAGGGTGAGTGAGGGTGAGGGTAAGGTGTTGTGGGTGAGTGAGGGTAAGGTGTTGAGGGTGAGTGACGGTGAGGTGTTGAGGGTGAGTGAGGGTGAGGTGTTGAGGGTGAGTGTGGGTGAGGAGTTGAGGGTGAGTGAGGATGAGTGAGAGTGAGGGTGAGTGAGGTGTTGAGGGTGAGTGAGGTGTTGAGGGTGAGGTGTTGAGGGTGAGTGAGGGTGAAGTGTTGAGGGTGAGTGAGGGTGAGTGAGGTTGAGGGTGATGGTGAGTGAAGGTGAGTGTGAGGTGTTGAGGGTGAGTGAGGGTAAGGTGTTGTGGGTGAGTGAGGGTGAGGGGTTGAGGGTGAGTGAGGGTGAGGTGTTGAGGGTGAGTGAGGGTGAGGGTGAGTGAGGGTGAGGGTGAGTGCGGGTGAGAGTTTGAGGGCGAGTGTGGCTGACTGAGGGTGAGGCATTGAGGGTGAGTGAGGGTGAGGTTGAGTGAGGGTGAGGTGTTGAGGGTGAGTGAGGGTGAGTGATGGCGAGGGTGAGTGAGGGAGGGTGATTGTGGGTGAGGTGTTGAGGGTGAGGTGAGTGAGGGTGAGGTGTTGAGGGTGAGGGGCTGAGGGTGAATGAGGGTGAGGTGTTGAGGGTGAGTGAGGGTGAGGTAGTGAGGGTGAGGTGTTGAGGGTGAGTGAGGATGAGTGAGAGTGAGTGTGAGTGAGGTGTTGAGGGTGAATGAGGGTGAGGGTGAGTGAAGGTGAGGGTGAGGTGTTGAGGGTGAGTGCGGGTGAGTGAGGGTGAGTGAGAGTGAGGGTAAGGTGTTGTGGGTGTGTGAGGGTAAGGTGTTGTGGGTGAGTGAGGGTGAGGTGTTGAGGGTGAGTGAGGGTGAGTGAGGGTGAGTGTTTGAGGGTGAGTGTGGGTGATTGTGGGTGAGTGAGGGTGAGTGAGGGTGAGGGGTTGAGGGTGACTGAGGGTGAGTGAGGGTGAGTGAGGGTGAGTGTGGGTGAGTGAGGGTGAGTGAGGGTGAGGTGTTGAGGGTGAGTGAGGGTGAGATTGATTCAAGGTGAGGGTGAGGTGTTGAGGGTGAGTGAGGGTGAGGGTGAAGTGTTGAGGGTGAATGAGGGTGAGTGATGGTGAGGGTGAGTGAGGGAGGGTTATTGAGGGTAAGGTGTTGAGAGTGAGTGAGGGTGAGGGTGAGTGAGGGTGAGGTGTCGAGGGTGAGGTGCTGAGGGTGTGTGAGGTGTTGAGGGTGAGTGAGGGTGTGGTGTTGAGGGTGAGTGAGGGAGAGTGTTGAGGGTGAGTGAGGGAGAGTGTTGAGGGTGAGTGAGTGAGGGGTTGAGGGTGAGGTGTTGAGGGTGATTGAGGGTGAGGAGTTGAGGGTGAGTGAGGGTGAGGTGTTGAGGGTGAGTGAGGGTGAGGGTGGGTGAGCGTTAGTGAGTGAGGGTGAGTGAGTTGTTGAGGGTGAGGTGTTGAGGGTGAGTGAGGTTGAGGGTGATTGAGGGTGAGGGGATGATGGTGTGAGGGTGACGATGTGAGGGTGAGGGTGAGTGAGTGTGGGTGAGGGTGTGAGGCTTATTGAGAATGTGTGTGGGTGTGTGAGGATGTGTGAGAGTGTGTGAGTGCGGGTGTGTGTGAGGGTGGGGGCATGTGAGGGTGTTGTTGAGGTCATGAGGTTGAGTGAGGGTGTGTGAGGGTGTGAGGGTGAGTGAGGGTGTGTGAGGGTGTGAGGGTGAGTGAGGATGTGTGAGGTTGAGGGTGTGAAGGTGTGTGAGGGTGGGGGTGGGTGAGGGTGCGTGAGTGTGATTGAGGGTGAAGTGTTGAGGGTGAGTGAGGGTGAGGTGTTGAGGCTGAGTGAGGGTGAGGGTGGGTGAGCGTTAGTGAGTGAGGGTGATTGAGTTGTTGAGGTTGAGGTGTTGAGGTTGAGTGAGGGTGAGGTGTTGAGGGTGAGTGAGGGTGAGTGGTTGAGGGTGAGTGAGGGTGAGGGTGAGTGAGGGTGAGGTGTTGAGGGTGAGGGGCTGAGGGTGAGTGATTGTGGGTGAGGTGTTGAGGGTGAGGGTGAGGTGTTGAGGGTGAGGGGCTGAGGGTGAATGAGGGTGAGGTGTTGAGGGTGAGTGAGGGTGAGGTAGTGAGGGTGAGGTGTTGAGGGTGAGGGGCTGAGGGTGAATGAGGGTGAGGTGTTGAGGGTGAGTGAGGGTGAGGTAGTGAGAGTGAGGTGTTGAGGGTGAGGTGTTGAGGGTGAGGTGTTGAGGGTGAATGAGGGTGAGGGTGAGTGAAGGTGAGGGTGAGGTGTTGAGGGTGAGTGCGGGTGAGTGAGGGTGAGTGAGGGTGAGGGTAAGGTGTTGTGGGTGAGTGAGGGTAAGGTGTTGTGGGTGAGTGAGGGTGAGGTGTTGAGGGTGAGTGAGTTGTTGAGGGTGAGGTGTTGAGGTTGAGTGAGGGTGAGGTGTTGAGGGTGAGTGAGGGTGAGTGGTTGAGGGTGAGTGAGGATGAGGGTGAGTGAGGGTGAGGTGTTGAGGGTGAGGGGCTGAGGGTGAGGGAGGTGTTGAGGGTGAGTGAGGGTGAGGTATTGAGGGTGAGTGAGGGTGAGGGTTTGAGGGTGAGTGAGGGTGAGGGGTTGAGGGTGAGTGAGGGTGAGGTGTTGAGGGTGAGTGAGGATGAGTGAAGGTGAGTGAGGGTGAGTGAGTGTGCGATTGGCATATTTGAGTCTTTAGCATGTGTTAATGTTGATTATAATGTAATGTGTCTTTGTTTTTTTGTATGTGTATTGGTTTTATAAGTGTTTAGTGCATTTTGTTAAACTGTGTTTTATTTGTGTTCTGTTAAAGTGTAGTACGCTATGTATTCCCTTTACGTTTGTTACGTAAGGGATGTTAGAGTTCTATTTTTGTTTGTGATCGTGATGTAATGTTTAGCGTGACGTAATTTTTAGCCAATCGCAGCGCTACGTTGTGTGACGTAGCATTGCATTTGACGTGCGTCAACGGGGTGTTTTCTAGATTGGTGTGAATGTTCGTGCGGTAAAGGTGTGTTATTCCTCCGTGGTTGTTGCTGCGTCGTTTGACTGGTAAGATGTAAATTTTTTTAACATTGAGTAGATGAATTTGAATGTATTATTACTTGTGTGTATATACGTATTAGTAGTAATGTTTTATTAGGATGTATGAGTGTTTTATTTGTATTGCGCCTTGTGTATTTTCGACGGTTGACTTACAATATCCTTTAGTACTGTTGTAAAAGATAGATGCTTTAATAATGGGAATGTTTATAAATGTTACATAAAGCAATGTATTTTTTTGTATGTGTTATGTCTTTTAAATTGCGAACGTTGTAATTGCGCTCTCACTTGCCTTGTGTTTTGCATTTTTCTTGTTATTTATGCGAATGCTGGCTCGTGTTTAAGTTGATTGTTCGCCATGCATTGACTAATCTTTGCTAGTGTCTTCCTGGTATGTAGTTCCTGTTGTTTCGTTTCGCCTGAGGTCGCACTCTGATGTTTATTTTTTCTCCGACTTGGCTTTTTTTTGTGTTGTTTGGACCCGTATGTGACTTGTTTCGCCGCTATGCTTTGGTTTTTTTGTTTCTTGATTGTTGTAGTTAAAAGTATTATGTATGCACTGTTTATGTTCTCTTTGTGTGTGTTTTTTTTATATTTTCTACATTTCAGTGAATGAGCTGCTACAATCGACAGGTAATGACAATTTTATTTTCATATTATTAAAGAGTGCCTTTGTGAGTTGTTATACTTTTGTTTATGCATTTCTGTATTGTGATGTTAATGTAATTATTGTTTTCGGTCTTGCTTTTTCGCACTTAGTTTCTGTCTGGCTCCTTTCTTTAGAGTGTGTTTTGTATTTTATCAATGGCTGCTATTTAGTTTTATTTTTTGCCATGGATTGAGTTCCGTTTTGCCGTACGTGTTTTTCGGTCGCACTTGCCTTGTGTTTGGTATTTTTCTCTTCCACGGCATCCCTGATGTCCATTTATGCAGCACGCAGCAATAGCACATTATCATTCGGCACCTCCACTGTACCATTGAGCAACATCAGATCATCACTCTTCCCCACTAGAGCCGTATTTAGCACACCCACAGTCTCATTTAGACATACTACTGCAGTACTGTACAGCACCAAAGCATGCTTGTATAGCTGTAATTGTGTGTGCTACGTAAAAAAAGTGGTTAGAAAGCGTGCACTTCTGGCTGGTGGTGTGTGTGACTGTTGAAAGCGTGGACTGATGCCTGTTTGTGTGGGTGTATGCATGGTGAAAGGATGCACTGATGACTGTTGTGTGTGTACGCCTGGTGAAAGTGTCCATTGCTAGCTGTTGGTGTGTGTGCCTGTTAAAAGCGTACATGTTTGGATTGTATGACGTTTGTCTGCTGAGTAATGCTGTAGTGGTAATGAGTGGTGCTGTGGTGGTAAGTGTTTGTGTGTGGTTGTAGTGTGATAGTGTGTTGTTGTTGAATGATGCTGTTGTGGTGGTGCAGAGTGATGTTGGTGTGTTGCTGAGTGATGTTAGTGTGGTGCTTAGTAATGCTGTTGTTGTGATGTGTTGTTCTGTGCTAGTGATGAGTGGTGCTGTGTTGGTGTTTAATAATTACCACCACAGCATAACTCAGCACCACAACAGTTGCACTTCTCCCAACAACGGCATCACTGATGTCCACGAATGCAACACGCAGCAATACCACTTTATTATTCTGCACCCCCACAGTACCATTGAGCAACAACACAGCATCACTCTGCACCACCACAGCCGTATTTAGCACACCAACAGTCTCATTCATACATACTACTGCAGTACTGATGACTGTTGTGTATGTACGCCTGGTGAAAGCGTCTATTGATAGCTGTTGGTGTGTGTGCTTGTTCAAAGCGTACATGTTTTGATTGTATGACGTTTGTCTGCTGAGTAATGCTGTAGTGGTGATGAGTGGTGCTGTTGTGGTAAGTGTTTGTGTGTAGTTGTAGTGTGATAGTGTGTTGTTGTTGAATGATGCTGTTGTGGTGGTGTAGAGTGATGTTGTTGTGTTGCTGAGTGATGTTAGTGTGGTGCTTAGTAATGCTGTTGTTGTGATGTGTTGTTCTGTGTTGATGATGAGTGGTGCTGTGTTAGTGTTCAACTATTACCACCACAGCATAACTCAGCACCACAACAGTTGCACTTCTCCCAACAACGTCATCACTGATGTCCACCAATGCAACACGCAGCAATACCACCTTATCATTCTGCACCCCCACAGTAACATTGAGCAACAACACAGCATAACTCTGCACCAGCACAGGCGTATTTAGCACACCAACAGTCTCATTCATACATACTACTGTAGTGCGTGCAAGCTACAGAGTGTGTGTATTTTGTATTTGTTTTTTTATGTGAGATGGATTGGCTGAATGTTGTATGTGGGTGTGACTATGTTGTATTAATTGAGTGTATTAGTAGTTATAATTTGCCTTCTGTAGTGAAAAAATTACCATAGAGGTTTAAACTTTGTATTACACACCTTTTTATTTTTGAAAAAGACACAAATATTTATTTTTTAACTTTGTACAAAAATATGATAGCCTGCCAACATGCGAATTTTAGTCAGAACATATGTCATCGTCTTTTTCTTTAAGAATATTTATGATTTTCCCGTTACAAAACACCACTTCAAAAGTTTGCGGCAAAAAATGTACAAGGGCATCCCCGATGTTGTCAACTTCATCATCTAACATAAACCATTTAATTAGTATCTCATTTTCAATGGGCATTGATTGATATTCGTCTGTGTTTGTCACCCTTATTGTGATAATACTAGTTTCATCTGTGGTGCTTTCGACGCCATAAATTTGAATGTCCATCTTTTCCTGTGGTGGGGCTGTTACCTGTTGAGAGAAAACAAATGCAACAATTAGTTAGTACATTTTTATACTTTATGTTTTGTGTAAGGCCTATAGTGGGTGAAAGGGACAGAGTGGGTGAAAGGGACACAGTGGGTGAAATGGACAGAGTGGGTGAAAGGCTCAGAGTGGTTGATAGGGCCTGAGTGGTTGATAGGGCCTGAGTCGGTGATAGGGCCAGAGTGGGTGAAAGGGCCAGAGTGGGTTTAAGGGCCAGAGTAGGTGAAAGGGCCAGAGTGGGTGAAAGGGCCAGAGTGGGTGAAAGGGCCAGAGTGGGTGAAAGGGCCAGAGTGGGTGAAAGGGCCAGAGTGGGTGAAAGGCCCAGAGTGAAAGGCTCAGAGTGGGTGCAAGGCCCAGAGTGGGTGAAAGGCCAAGAGTGGCTGAAAGAGATATTCCCAAAATGTTTGGTTTGTTGTGCTTACCTCCATTTTGCTATGGCGCGTTGTATTCAATATTTTTTGTGCATTGAATTCATGGACAGTTACGTGAGTGAGGGTAACATATTTTCCAAGATGTATTTTAAATAGTGATGCTTCTCTCCACAGTGTCACTTTTATGTCATCTGTTGCATCTTTTAAAGTAATCGATTTCAGTGGGTTATCTTGCCCATTGATAAACACAGTCTTTGCGTCCTCTTCCTACACAAAAAGTAAGCATTGTATTAAATAGTGACTGTAAAAACACATAGTACTAGTGCGTTGTATGAATGGCAATATAATGTATCATATTTAACGACCCAAATGAACATCCTTTCTAAAAGATTGCATTATTTATTGCTAAAAATGGCTTTGTAGAGAGTACTTGTATTTGTAGTATACACCAAAGCACTGGCATATTATAGTTTTCAAAACTCGTACTTTCTACATAGTGTGAAAGAGTGTATAATGCTATGTTTTTTGAGCTTGTTAGTGAAGTTACTAAAGGTGTAATGTGTGTGTAAGCCAACTATGCATTTTTTTAGTAGACATGATGACATGAGTGAGGGTGAGGGTGAGGGTGAGTGATTGAGGGTGAGGGGTTGAGGGTGAGTGAGGGTGAGTGAGGGTGAGGGTGAGTGAGGGTGAGGGGTTGAGGGTGAGTGAGGGTGAGGGTGAGTGAGGATGAGGTGTTGAGTGAGGGTGAGGGTGAGTGTGAGTGAGGGTGAGGGTTTGAGGGTGAGTGATGGTGAGTGAGGGTGAGGGTGAGAGATTGAGGGTGAGTGAGGGTGAGACGTTGAGGGTGAGTAAGGATGAGGGTGAGTGAGGGTGAGGGGTTGAAGTTGAGTGAGGGTGAGTGTTTGAGGGTGAGTGAGGGTGAGGGTGAGGGTGAGGCTGAGGTGTTGAGGTGTTGAGTGAGAGTGAGGGTGAGTGAGGAGTTGAGGGAGAAGGGTTGAGGGTGAGGGGTTGAGGGCTAGTGAGGGTGAGTGAGGGTGAGTGAGGGTGAGTGAGATTGAGGGTGAGTGAGGGGTTGAGGGTGAAGCGTTGAGGGTGAGGTGTTGAGGGTGAGTGAGGGTGAGGGGTTGAGGGTGAGTGAGGGTGAGTGAGGGTGAGGCATTGAGGTAAACACAGTCTTTGCGTCCTCTTCCTAAACAAAAAGTAAGCATTGTATTAAATAGTGACTGTAAAAACACATAGTACTAGTGCGTTGTTTGAATGGCAATATAATGTATCATATTTAACGACCCAAATGAACATCCTTTCTAAAAGATTGCATTATTTATTGCTAAAAATGGCTTTGTAGAGAGTACTTGTATTTGTAGTATACACCAAAGCACTGGCATATTATAGTTTTCAAAACTTGTACTTTCTACATAGTGTGAAAGAGTGTATAATGCTATCTTTTTTGATCTTGTTAGTGAAGTTACTAAAGGTGTAATGTGTGTGTAAGCCAACTATGCATTTTTTTAGTAGACATGATGACATGTTTGCGTTCATACTTCCGGCACATATTGTCCCTGAAACAGTCATAAGACTTTTTAGACTTGCAATTTTAAAAACCAACAAATAAATAAGATATGTCATTTACAATACCAATAAGTCCAACTTTTCTAATGCGAGACCTATTGCATTTCCAATTTTTTTTTTTAGTTGAGATGATGACATGTTTGCGTTCATACTTACGGCAATTATTGTCCCTGAAACGGTCATAAGACTTTTTAGACTTGCACGTTTTATTTCCTTAATGGGAGAAGCCGATGGTGCAGGCGGATGCAAAATGTTCTTTGCTTGTTGGATCAGGCCCTCCTCAATTGTCATAGCGGGAAATTTTGTTACTTTAGTTTGCTTAGCAATTAAAATTGTTTTGTTTTTGATGATAAAGTTGCGTATCAGTAGTCCACAGTTACTTTTAGTTTGCTCATATAAATTTTCTTGATAACAAGTACATTTCATGGTTCCAGTTTTATCTGCTAGAGCCAAATGAAATAGAATTTTCTGTTCTTGTTTTGCATTTTTGTAAGTAGTTTTTCCTGAGCAGTTGATGACATTGACTCGTATGGGTTTCTGATATGGTTTGTTGTCATCGGTATTAATGTTCATGATTTCTTCAATAGACATCATCTGAAATAGAAAATGTGCTATAACATGTTAAATACAAACCCATATTGCTTTATGATCACTGTAATAGCATTCTAAAGTACCATAGTTGTGTAGTTGTTCATTTGTATATATATGATCTAAAATGGATTGGTAGTTAGTTGTGTAACTGTTAATGAGTTGTTGACATTGTAATTTTGCTTCAAAGAATCCAAGTAATTGCTTGGTGTTTGCATTTTGTTGAGATACATCCACATTGAAATCCCCTATAATAATCAATTTGTGTGTGGGGTAAAAATCCGTAATATTTGTGATAAAATCCAAAAGAGAAGTTATACTTTTTTGGGGTGGTTTGTATAAAATAATAATAAGGTAATCCGTGTTATAAATATGTAGAGTAAAATGTAAAATGTCTATCCCTTCATGTGTCTCATAAATAGGCAATATAAATAAATCTTTTTTGTAGTACATAATCATTCCATGGTTTGTGTTGTATGTATGAAATTTATCAAATATAATGTGATGGTATTGTTCTATCTTAAAATCAGTAGCTGTAGCCTTTCTTGTAGTGTTGATCTCAGTTAAGCAAATAATGTCTGCTTCTAATATATTCCTATCCGCTATCATAGATGTAAAATCTTTCTGTAGTGATCTTATATTGTGTGCAATGATATTGAAATGTGCACTGTATGTATGTAACTGTGGGATATGTATTTCAAGTGGCATTTCTGTCCTTAATCTGTGCATTTCCTCATTAACTTGTGGATGTACTAAAATTTTACCTTCATCAAAATTGTGTACATATACATTTTGTATTGATTTTGCCCTGCTAATAGCAACATAATGCAAATGATGAATCTTGCTGTTATTAAAGTGTATATAAAGTGGTTCGAGAGTTGCACCTTGTGTGCGATGTATAGTGCGTGCTGATGCTTGGCGTAAAGGAAATTGCTTCCGTATAATGGTAATAAATTTTTTAGTGTATTGAAAATGTCTAGCTATAGCATGTATTGGTGTCCATGTATTTTGTATTTGTGAATGATATAAGTGTTTATATTGTTGTCTGGTTGTTTGTCCTATACTCTGATTGTCAAATAACAACCAAACAATAATAGGTGTATTGTTAATCAATTCAACTAATTGTACCACACCAGTTGCGCCATTTGTTAAACCATCATTGACATCCACATTGCAACTTAAATCATAACGAAGTTGTAAGGCAATGTGTAATGTATGTGAAAGGCCCATTGTTTTCTGTGGATCTTTGGGCAGTTGCTTAAGAATAGTTTTTTTCACATTTTCAGACAAATCAGAACTGACAGTATCGCTTGCTACTGTTATGTAGACTGGATAATCTTTGCAATGTTTTTCCAAAACCTTTTTGTTAATTTCATTAACTTCTATATTAGTTGACATGATATATGGAATTGTTTCTAATAAACTCTCATCAGGTTGTATTTCCCTTTGCTTAATTTGTGAAATATCTTCTTCAGTATGCTTGCCTTCTCTCAACCGGTTTAGTAATTGAGCAAATTGAAGATCTTCTTTTTGGCGCATAATTTTTGTTAATTCAAAAATTTTAAAATGTTCTTTCCATAAGTTAGCACTTAAAGGACCATACATCTGTGTAGAATCCTGAAAAATGTATCTGTCAAATACAGGTTTTAATTGGTAAAAGTCACCAATGGCTAAAATTGAAATTCCTCCAAATGGTTCATTAGATGATTTTATTTCTTGAAGCCTGTTATGTATAAAATTTAACATATTGTGTCCTACCATTGAAATTTCATCAATAATAACAACTCTAACATGCATCATTTCCATTTGTAGAGCAGTTCTATGTTCATGACTCAGTTGTTTATAAGTCAAACTTTGCGACACAGGTATTTTGAAAGTGCTATGCAGTGTTTTGCCATTAATATTATGGGCAGCCTTTCCTGTTGGAGCAGTAAGTAAGATATAAACATTATCAGGATTTTCACCTGCCTTAGTGTTATAGTAGCGTAGTAAAGTTTGATATAGTGCAGATATTACAAAACTTTTCCCAACACCAGCCCCTCCGGTGCAAAAAGTATAGCATGGAGTGCTTGTAGTTTTAAACCAATGCAAGTGATGGTAAACAAATTTAAGTTGTTCTTCTGTTAAGTTTTGCATAAGTTGTTGGTATTTATCATTGGGTAAAATAACGTTAGTTGAGCTTTGTTCTTCGGTTGTAGTTCTAATTCCTAAATCTAGAGCCAAATCATATCTATTATTATTTTCACGATTTGGGTCTTCTGTCTGTATATTAACAGTTGGTGATAGAGGAGGTGAAATTACATTTTCATGACACTGTTCAAGAATAATGTTTGTAACTTCGCCATGCTGTTTGTTATAGATTTTTAGTTGTGTGTCAACAAATGTTTTAACTTCCAGATACCTATCATAGTAAGTTTCCTTGTTGATTAGTATTTTTTCTTCTTCCCTCCATGGATAGTGCAACATTAATATTTCTCTATAATACTCTTCTGGTTCATTATTTTTGCTAAATCTGCAAAAGCGTATTATTTTCCCTTGTCTGCGCTTATTTAAAGCATAATCATAATTCTGTTTCTGTTGTTCTTTATTTCCATTACTACATTCTATTTCTAATTCTTCCTCATCTGAGCTGTAAAAGTTTTGTTCTGCAAGTAAATCTTCGCAATCATTGATTTCTCTCCCATGTGTTTTTTTCTTCACATAGTTAAAATTAGCAGCATAGTCTGCTAACGTGCACATCTCTAATGATTGTGGCCGTTTGCAGTACTTAATAATAATATTTTCACATTGAATGTCAGTTGAATTTTCTGGCAAGTTATTAATCGTTTCGATATCACCCATTAAATAAGTTCTTTTCTCTGGACGGCTAGTATTAATAAATACAAATGATCGTGAGCTTTTCCGTAATGGTATTTGAAGAATTAGATATGCTGCTTCTTGAGCACTAATTTCTGTGCAGTTGAGGAATTTGTTTCCTATGTGTTTAAGTTGATCTTTGATATTACTATTGCTTGTTACCTCTTTAGCAGCTTGCGCAAGAAGTTTGCTAATTCCTCTTTGCGATTTACTGATATATGAGATAATGTAGACAGCACAAGCATAAGGGTCCAGTATAAACTGCAAGTCTATGTTTGCTCGCCAAGCTTCTAAAAGAGTACTATTGTAGTTATTGATGAAGCATTCGCCTGGTGTTCTTTTAAAAAAAATAGTTGTTTTTTGTAAGCTAGTTTGTATTGAAGTAATATATTCTTTATCATCCATTTTAATGAAGTCTAAAAATTCCTCAAAAGAAAGTGTATTAAAAGTAGTATTATTCATAGCTTCATGTATTATTTTCATATTATCTTGCCATTGCTTATTTGTCTCCTCAAGTGTTAATGGCTCTAATATGAGCGTTCTTGACATTGGATATTTTGGATATTGATATTTGCATGTCCGTTGCTGTTTACGTCTGCAATTTTTTGTGTGACCATGCCTTTGTAGATTTATTAACGGTTGTAAAACAGGGTTCTCAGACTTATGACAAGTGATATATTTGTCAATAAAGCTATTGACTTCTTCCACTGGTGAAACACCATACAGTGGTGCTTTGTTTACCCAGAGTAATGCATGTATATGTGGAGAACCTCTTTGTTGGAATTCGACTCTGTAAAAGTAGTCTACTATTTCCCCAATTGGATTAGTGCCATTCAGCAAAACACAATTAAAGAATTTCCTAACTTGATAGTCAAACTGTCTTGCACATGTTATTGGATCTTCTTGTATTAATTTACTTTTAGTTTCCCAAGACATGTTTAAGAATTCTTCCTCTGTACATTCCTTTAAGTTTCTAACTCTCAATAGTATATTTATTAAATGGTGCCATTTTGTTTCGGCAGCAGATAAAGTCAAAAAGAAATTGGGTATGCCAAGTTGCCTTATCATTGCAAAAATATCTTTTTTGCAACCTTCCCAATATGGAGGTGAACTGCGTATAGTTTTTAATACTTTGTAACCCTCATTAAACTGTAAAACATTGCCAATATTATATTTAATGTCTTTAGCAGTTATTTTATTCCCATCTGTAAAATGTTTCCTGATGGATATGTTGATTTTACCATGGATCTGCTTAATATGTAATTTCTTCAGTTTAAAAAACACATTACTAATAGATTTAGCGACTCTTCTATCATATCTCCTTAACTCATCTTGGCAAATAGTACTATAATGTACCGGTATGTGTCTTTCCTTATTGTTAGGCCTTCGTTCACCACAAAAAATAGTAGGGAAGCCAAAAACTCTGAATCTTTATCCTCATATAAACCTCTTGGCGTGTTATGTTCAGCTGGAGCTAAACTTAACACATTCACCGAATTACTAGTAATTGTTTCATTTGTTAACATAGTATCCAAATTCCCAGCTTCTATGTTGTCTGAACTATCAGATGAATTGTTTGTCTCAGAAGTCTCATTGTGAGATTCTATTTCTGGAGGTATATACTCCCAGTCAGGGTTAATAGTAACACCATATTCATTAAACATTGTACTATTTTTAGCTAGCCATGTAGCTGCCTTTTTTACTGTATTTGGTCTAATATTCTCATAATGTGTATATGATTTATAGATTAATTTCCTTTTTAATTTCACTGGGATTGTCATGGCGTCATTAATTTGCCTTGGTAAAATGGTAACAGTTGTCATAACATCTGCAGGTACATTAACTACTGCACCTGATAATGATTTTTGAAAACCGCGTGGCAGACTCCGAATTTGTAAGAATGGTATCCTAGGTGAAACTAATCTTTCTTCTAAATCATATAATTCTAATTCAACTGGTACATTTGGGAACCCCATGCCATTTACAATAGAACATGGTGGTATTTTGTTTTTGCGAATGTAATAATAGCAAGTCCTACAAATAAAATTTGTTTTCTTGTTACTAATGTTACACTTTTTGAAAATTTCGGATTGGCTAACACTGCGTATATTTTTCAACGTTTGTTTATGCCACAATTGATTGCAAAGAGTACAAATGTATTCCGGGCCATGCAATATTTCACGGTGGAATTTGCGAATGATTGTATGGATTTGTTTACCTCGTTTCTGTCTTTGGCCCTGCGTGAATCTTGGTCTGTTATTATCAATAGCACTTAGTTGACTGTTGGTAATGTCTTCTTCAGCTGTATTAACTTTTTTTCTTTGTACAACTTTAGTTGGACATGTACTTGAATCCCTTTTTCTTTTCAGAGACTGTTTATTTGTTCCCTGTATAGATTTACTATTCCCTGGTAATTGTGCTAAATGATTAGTATTGCTATTCCCTCCCTTACTTTTATTCTGTAAATCATCTGAAGACATTGTTGTTGATGTTATAGTCTGATTAGGAGTACATTCAGTAGTATGTACCCCAATTTTTCTTTCTTGCGGTAGGTGACTATTTTTTTGTGCACAGTAAGTGCTTTTGTAAATGATTTCCTTTTAATGACTTTTATATCTATTGGTGTTAATTCAAATTGGACACATTGCTCAGCCTGATGTGTAAAGTTATATGCTAGTTTCATAACATATTGAATCAGCCCTTCAAAAGAATGAAATGCAATTGTAACACATGTTCCGTTTGAATGAGGCATGCCTTCATGGTCCCTACTATGTGAATCAAATACAAAGTATGATTGCATATGTTTGAAAATAGCTATAACATAAACATTCATACAAAGTATAACACCACAGTGCTTATTAACAGTAACATTTAATGCTGTGCTAATATCTGGGTAGGCTTTATCAAAACGTTTAAGGACATCACCGTAGTAAGCGTTCCGTAGCAAAAGTGAATATATCTCTTGATTGTGGTCTATATACCTTGGCAGGTCATCTGGATGCATAAGTGTTTCTTTGTTAATAGAATGCATTTGTAGATATAAAGCATCCCCACGGTCCATTATATAATGCAGATCATTAGAGTTCCAAGTAGTTACTGGCTTGCATAAATTGTGCAAGACAGCAAAAACACTATTTGGTAAGCATTGCTTACCTTGTGATTTGCTATTAAATTTGCTATTCCCTTGATGGTAACTTGCTTTCAAGCATCTCTGCATCTTATATGTTATACTAAAATGTTTTTATCAACAAATGTAAATTAAGAAGCTTTGTCAAGTAACTAATTTTTTGGGGGACTGTAAGGTATGAACTTTTGAAAATTTTTCCGCTAACTGGCAAAGTAGTATTTACCTTAACTTCTGTTTCTTTTGTTGTTGTTTTAATAATCTGAAAGGATAAAAAAAAATAGTGGTTATAATATATCTTTTTTAATGTTTCCCGTAAAGGCCACATTAGCATGTGTCTTTTAAAGACCTGTTAAGAGCTCTGGTGCTACTGTGAGTGTGTGCGCCACGGCTGGCACACAGGCAGGGTGAGATGATAGAGGGAGAGAGAGGGAGTGGGAGGAAAAGGGAGGGGGACGGAGAGGGAGTGAGTGTGTGCGTGAAAAGTTAATACTGAGAGACGTAAAAAAAGGTGTGTGTGTGTCATCTTGTAACTTGGACTGGTTACTGTGTTGCATTGAATCTGAGAATGAATGCGGTGTGCGTGTAATATTGAAAGTGTACCCAGTTAGTGTGCAAGTAATGTACAAAGACAGAAAGGGAGTGAAGGGGAGGGAAATGGAGAGGGAGTAAAAGGGAGGGAGAGTGAGGGAGATGGAGAGTGAGGGAGAGGGAGGGAAAGTGAGGGAAAGGAAGGGAAATGGAGTGAGAGGAAGGGAAATGGAGTGAGACGGAGAGTGATAGGAAGGGAGACGGAGAGGGAGGGAGAGAGGGAGGGAGAGAGAGGGGGAGGGAGACGGAGGGAGTAACACAGTTAGAGTGAGAAAGAGGAAGGCAGGAGAGAGGGAGGGGGAGCTAGAGAGAGGGAGAGAGAGGGTGAGTGTGGGTGAGGGTGAGTGAGGGTGAGGGAGGGTGAGGGGTTGAAGGTGAGTGAGGGTCAGGGTGAGTGAGTGTGAGGGGTTGAGGGTGACTGAGAGTGAGGGTGAGGGTGAGGTGTTGAGGGTGAGTGAGGGTGAGTGAGGGTGAAGGGTTGAGGGTGAGGGTGAGGTGTTGAGGGTTAGTGAGGGTGAGGTGGTGAGGGTGAGTGAGGGTGAGTGGTATTGAGGGTGAGTGAGGGTGAGGGGTTGAGGGTGAGGGTGAGGGATTGAGGGTGAGTGAGGGTGAGGGTGATTGAGGGTGAGGGGTTGAGGGTGAGTGAGAGTGAGGGTGAGTGAGGGTGAGTGAGGGTGGGTGAGGGTGAGTGAGGGTGAGTGAGGGTGAGTGAGGGTGAGTGAGGGTGAGTGAGGGTGAGTGAGGGTGAGTGAGGGTGAGGGGTTGAGGGTGAGTGAGGGTGAGGGGTTGAGGGTGAGTGAGGGTGAGGGTTTGAGGGTGAGTGAGGGTGAGGGTGAGTGATTGAGGGTGAGGGGTTGAGGGTGAGTGAGGGTGAGGGTGAGTGAGGGTGAGGGGTTGAGGGTGAGTGAGGGTGAGTGAGGATGAGGTGTTGAGGGTGAGTGAGGGTGAGGGGTTGAGGGTGAGTGAGGGTGAGTGAGGGTGAGGGTGAGAGATTGAGGGTGAGTGAGGGTGAGGGTGAGGGTGAGTGATTGAGGGTGAGGGGTTGAGGGTGGGTGAGGGTGAGTGAGGATGAGGTGTTGAGGGTGAGTGAGGGTGAGGGTGAGTGTGAGTGAGGGAGAGTGAGGGTGAGGGGTTGAGGGTGAGTGAGGGTGAGTGAGGGTGAGGGTGAGAGATTGAGGGTGAGTGAGGGTGAGAAGTTGAGGGTGAGTAAGGATGAGGGTGAGTGTGGGTGAGTGAGGGGTTGAGGGTAAGTGAGGGTGAGGGGTTGAGGGTGAGTGAGGGTGAGGCTGAGGTGTTGAGGTGTTGAGTGAGAGTGAGGGTGAGTGAGGAGTTGAGGGAGAAGGGTTGAGGGTGTGAGGGTGAGGGGTTGAGGGCTAGTGAGGGTGAGTGAGGGGGAGGGGTTGAGGGTGAGTGAGGGTGAGTGAGATTGAGGGTGAGTGAGGGGTTGAGGGTGAAGGGTTGATGGTGAGGGGTTGAGGGTGAGGGGTTGAGGGTGAGTGAGGGTCAGTGAGGGTGAGTGAGAATGAGGGTGAGTGTGGGTGAGGGTGGGTAAGTGAGGGTGAGTGAGGGTGAGGGTGGGTGAGGGTGAGGGAGGGCGAGGGGTTGAGGGTGAGTGAGGGTGAGTGAGGGTGAGGTGTTGAGGGTGAGTGAGGGTGAGGCGTTGAGGGTGAGTGAGAATGAGGGTGAGTGTGGGGTTGAGGGTGAGTGAGGGTGAGGGTGAGTGAGGGTGAGGGGTTGAGGGTGACTGAGGGTGAGGCGTTGAGGGTAAGTGAGGGTGAGGGTGGGTGAGGTGTTGAGGGTGAGTGAGGGTGAGTGAGGGTAAGTGAGGGTGAGTAAGGGTGAGTGAGGGTGAGGCGTTGAGGGTAAGTGAGGGTGAGGGTGAGTGTGTGTGAGGGTGCAAAAATAACGACCCCCTTAAAGTAGTGTCGTTATTTGTATTAGGAAAATCGTGAGCATTGCTGAGGATGCGGGACTTGAATGTGTCTATGGGTAGTTTTAAATGCTGGAATTGTTGTTGGGGATGGAGAGGGAGTGAGTGTGTGCGTGAAAAGTTAATAGTGAGAGACGTACAAAAAAGGTGTGTGTGTGTCATCTTGTAACTTAGATTAGTTACTGTATTGCATTGAATCTGAAAATGAATGCGGTGTGCGTGTAATATTGAAAGTGTACCCAGTTAGTGTTCAAGTAATGTACAAAGACAGAGAGGGAGTGAAGGGAAGGGAAATGGAGAGTAATGTACAAAGACAGAGAGGGAGGGAAAGTGAGGGAAAGGAAGGGAAATGGAGGGAGAGGAAGGGAAAGGGAGTGAGATGCAGAGTGATAGGGAGGGAGACGGAGAGGGAGGGAGGGAGAGAGGGGGGGAGAGAGAGGAGGAGGGAGAGAGAGGGAGTGAGACAGAGGGAGGAACACAGTTAGAGTGAGACAGAGGAAGACAGGAGAGAGGGAGGGGGAGCTAGAGAGAGGGAGAGAGAGCTATAGAGAGGGAGGGATACCGAGAGAGAAAGAGAGAGAGAAAATTATGTGTATGGCGGGAGGGCTCAGTGGACGAAGCCTTCGGCTGCAGGGTCCTGTGATTAACCTCATGTTCAGTTTTATGTTGTTGCTGTAGCCCCGACCCTTACCCACTGACCCTGCCCCCACCGATGCGGCCCTTGGACACAAACAAAACAGTAAATTTGGCCCCTGAGAGAAAGATTGTGAGTAGCCATGTAATAGAGGGTGTGTGTGAAAGTTCCCTTGATCGTGGAATGTGTGTATGAAAAGTTTGTTGTGGTGTGGCGAAGTGTTGCGAACGGTTTATGGATGTACTATTCCCCCTAATGTTACAGTGTGCCTGTGAATAGTGTAGTAAGTGTAAGGTTAAGTGTTTATTTTTGTAGGCAGCTAATCCTGGCTAATGTGTTATTGGATGTGTGTTTGTGAAAAGGTAATACTAGTAGTTGTACGAGCGGCTGTTTTCGTGTGTCAGCTTGTAACTTGGATTAGTTACTGTGTGGCAGTGAAGCTGCGATTGAATGCATTCCGCGTGAATGTTGTAAAGTGTAGCCTGTTTGCGTGCAAATAAATGTGCAATTAGAAGTTCTGACTGAAAGTTTGGTGCTGTAGTGGCGAAGTGGTATGATCTTAGATTGCGTTGGAGTCGCACGTGCTGTATAAGGGTGGCAGTCAGTGTTTTGCCTAATGTGACAGGGTGTGTGTGATTAGTGTAAGCTGCAGCTCTGTTCACTCTTGAGTCCGATCATCCTGTTTACTGTCTTGCTGTGAAGCTGTGACTAAAAGCGTAATGAGTGTTCTGTTGTGGTCCCACTCAATTCGGCGTGCGTGTGATATAGTATGTGTTCTTAACCGTGTGTGCGTGAAATGTTAATACTAAGAGATGTAAAAAAAGGTGTGTATGTGTCATCTTGTAACTTGGACTGGTTACTGTGTTGCATTTAATCTGAGAATGAAAGCGGTATGCGTGTAATATTGAAAGATAATATGACAGGGTGTGTGTGATTAGTGTAAGCTGCAGCTCTGTTCACTCTTGAGTCCGATCATCCTGTTTACTGTCTTGCTGTGAAGCTGTGACTAAAAGCGTAATGAGTGTTATGTTATGGTCGCACTCAATTCGGCGTGCGTGTGATATAGTATGTGTTCTTAACCGTGTGTGCGTGAAAAGGTAATAGTAACAGACGTAAAAAAAAGGTGTGTATGTGTCATCTTGTAACTTGGAGTAGTTACTGTGTTGCATTAAATCTGAGAATGAATGCGGTTTGCGTGTAATATTGAAAGTGTACCCAGTTAGTGTGCAAGTAATGTATGTAGTTGAAGTTGTGAACGAAATGTTCCTGGGAGTGTGGCGAAGTGGTATGATATGAGATTGCGGCCGAATGTTCCGAAAGTGTGTGTCGAGTGTAGTTCGCATGGTGTAACGGGGATGTTTGTTCCTATGCATGTGAATGTGATAATGTGTGTGCGCTTTTGTGTGTTAGGTGCAAGCTGAAGCTGTGGGTACTGTTGATCTTGTTGATAGTGTCAAGTAACCTGAAGTTGTGCTTGCAATCAATATGTCGTGCTTGTAATTTAGTAAGTCTTGTTAGTTGTGTGTGCGTGAAAAGGTAACACAAGGAAATGTACGAGAGGGTGTGTGTCAAACTTATGTTGTGCCTTGAATAATTGGAAGAAATGTTCTGTGTGGCGAGTCGAAGTGTTATGAACGAAAGGGCAAATTGTGTAGCAGAGTGAACAGTTGGCTGTACTTACATGATATATGTTGGTGCGCAGTTTCTTTCCCCCTATCAAGGAAATGTTGAAAGCGTATGAATAACCTACAAGATATAACGATAAAAAAGAAAGAAATATGTATCGGTAGGTTTAAACAAAGGTATGACCTGCTTGAGAAATTACGTAGTCCTTTGCTAAGTATTACCATAGAAAATTCAGTTTTCCCAACGAACATGTTGCACAATAATTTAACACAGGTGCAATGTTGATATAGTAACCGTTCTAATAAACACAAGTAAATTTATCAATACTGTCCCTTAGATGTATAAAAATAAAAGTTCCATGCACTTACTTTCTAAGATTGAATGGCGTAGTTTTTCAGTGGCTCTTGGTCGATAGCAGCAAGTACAGCGTCGTTCTGTAAGTCCAAGTTCTGTCCTCGCAGGTAAAAACAGAGTATGACTTAAAGTGACCCGTCCCTCTGCTTAAATAGGGGGTAACGATGCAAGAAACTTTTTTTTTTCTTTTTGGTTTAAGAAAGGATCAAAGCTTTTAGTCCTTCCCTTGCCCCAAGGAAAAGTCACACTAGCTGATGTGCGCGACTTGGAAGTGTGAATGTTTGAATGTGTATGCAGATGGAGTTTCGACATTGGCGCGACAGTAGACTTCCCTGGGCAACTCCCTTAAGCGCACATAAGAGTTCGCTCGCAACTGACAAAGCAAAGGGCATTCTATTTTTTTTCCTTAGTGTAATTCGACTTCAACTGTCTGCTCCAAGTTACCCTTAAAAATGGCATATATAAAGCTTCCAAAGTATACAAAGTTTCAGTTTTAAACCTACAACTCTTGTAATATACAGGCTCAAAGTTGTGGCGTTTATGTTTAGTATGAAAATACTGAACATTGCTGCGGATACGTCCATTAATGTGTGTGTGGCAACGTTAAAATCCAGTGGGCGAATGAGAAAGATGGTCGATGAATTTGTTTGGCAATACATAAATGTAAAGACAGGTGTGGCGAAATGTTATGAGCTGATGCATGGTGCTGAATGGGTCAGAGGCTGGATGCAATATTTGCCATCAAAGTTGTGTTATTTTTATTATGAAAATCGTGAGCAACGCTGAGGATGCGGCCCTTGAATGTGTCTGTGTGTAATTTTAAATGCTGGGATTGTTGTTGGTGTGTGTGTATGGCATGCTATGTAAACTATAGGAGTTTTGTTAAAAAAACATCACGTTTCCAGACGCCATTTTCTCCCTTACTGTAATTCGACTTGAACTGTCTGCTCCAAGTTACCCTTCAAAATGGCATGAGGAGTTGAGAGTGAGTGAGGGTGAGGGTGAGGCTGAGGTGTTGAGGGTGAGGCTGAGGTGTTGAGGGTGAGGCTGAGGTGTTGAGGGTGAGTGAGGGTGAGTGAGAGTGAGGGTGAGTGAAGGGTTGAGTGTTAGTGAGGGTGAGGTGTTGAGGGTGAGTGAGGGTAAGGGTGATTGAGGGGTTGAGGGTTAGTGAGGGTGAAGGGTTGAGGTTGAGGGTGAAGTGTTGAGGGTGAGGAGTTGAGGGTGAGTGAGGGTGAGGGGTTGAGGGTGAGTGAGGGTGAGGGGTTGAGGGTGAGGGAGGGTGAGTGAGGGTGTTGGTGAGTGGTTGAGGGTGAGTGGTTGAGGGTGAGTGGTTGATGGTGAGGGGTTGAGGGTGAGGTGTTGAGGGTGAGTGAGGGTGGGATGTTGATGGTGAGTGAGGGTGAGGTGTTGAGTGAGGATGAGGGGTTGAGGGTGAGTGAGGGTGAGGGTAGGTGAGGGGTTGAGGGTGAGTGAGGGTGAGTGAGGGTGAGGGTGAGTGGTTGAGGGTGAGTGGTTGAGGGTGAGGTGTTGAGGGTGAGGTGTTGAGGGTGAGTGAGGGTGAGATGTTGATGGTGAGTGAGGGTGAGGTGTTGAGTGAGTGAGGGTGAGGGGTTGAGGGTGAGTGAGGGTGAGGGTAGGTGAGGGGTTGAGGGTGAGGGTGATTGAGGGTGAGCATTGCTGAGGATGCGGCCCTTGAATGTGTCTGTGGGTCGTTTTAAATGCTGGAATTGTTGTTGGTGTGTGTGTATGTCTTGTAAAAACAGAACTTTGCTGCGGAGGCGTCCCTTAATGTGTGTGTGGCTACTTGTAAATACTGTAATTGTTGTTCTGTGTGTGTGTGTACGGGTTGTAGAATGATAAATATGGTGGCTGATTTGTTTGGCAATACATAAATGTAGAGACAGATGTGGCGAAATGTTATGAGCTGATGTATGGTGCTGAATGGGTCAGAGGCCGGATGCAATATTTGCCATGAAAGTTGTGTTGTTGTTTTTATTATGAAAATAGTGAGCATTGCTGCGTATGCGGCCCTTAAATGTGTCTGTGGGTAGTTTTAAATGCTGGGATAGTTTTTGCTGTGTGTGTACGTGTTGTAAATACAGAACTTTGCTGCGGATGCGTCCCTTAATGTAACTCTTGTAATATACAGGCTCAAAGTTGTGGCGTTTATGTTTAGTATGAAAATACTGAACATTGCTGCGGATGCCTCCATTAATGTGTGTGTTGCAACGTTAAAATACAGTGGGCGAATGAGAAAGATGGCCGATGATTTTGTTTGGCAATACATAAATGTAGAGACAGGTGTGGCGAAATGTTATGAGCTGATGTATAGTGCTGAATGGGTCAGAAGCTGGATGCAATATTTGCCATCAAAGTTGTGTTGTTATTTTTACTATGAAAATCGTGAGCATTGCTGAGGATGCGGCCCTTGAATGTGTCTGTGGGTAATTTTAAATGCTGGGATTGTTGTTGGTGTGTGTGTACGGCATGGTATGTAAACTATAGGAGTTTTGTTAAAAAAACTTAACGTTTCCAGACGCCATTTTCTCCCTTACTGTAATTCGACTTCAACTGTCTGCTCCAAGTTACCCTTCAAAATGGCATGAGGGGTTGAGGGTGAGTGAGGGTGAGTGAGGGTGAGGCTGAGGTGTTGAGTGTGAGTGAGGGTGAGAGTGAGGGTGAGTGAGGGGTTGAGTGTTAGTGAGGGTGAGGTATTGAGGGTGAGTGAGGGTAAGGGTGATTGAGGGGTTGAGAGTTAGTGAGGGTGAAGGGTTGAGGGTGTGAGGGTGAGGGGTTGAGGGTTAGTGAGGGTGAGGTGTTGAGGGTGAGTGAGGCTGAGGGGGAGGGGTTGAGGGTGAGTGAGGGTGAGTGAGAGTGAGGGTGAGTGAGGGGTTGAGGGTGAAAGGGTGAGGTGTTGAGGGTGAGAGAGGGTGAGGGTGAGTGAGTGTGAGGTGTTGAGGGTGAGTGAGGGTGAGGCGTTGAGGGTGAGTGAGGGTGAGTGTGGGTGAGGTTGAGTGAGGGTGAGGTGTTGAGGGTGAGTGAGGGTGAGTGTGAGTGTGGGTGAGGGTGAGGGAGGGTGAGGGAGGGTGAGGGGTTGAGGGTGAGTGAGGGTGAGAGGGTGAGTAAGGGTGAGATGTTGATGGTGAGTGTGGGTGAGGTGTTGAGTGAGTGAGGGTGAGGGGTTGAGGGTGAGTGAGGGTGAGTGAGGGTGAGGGGGAGGGGTTGAGGGTGAGTGAGGGTGAGTGAGAGTGAGGGTGAGTGAGGGGTTGAGGGTGAAAGGGTGAGGTGTTGAGGGTGAGAGAGGGTGAGGGCGAGTGAGTGTGAGGTGTTGAGGGTGAGTGAGGGTGAGGCGTTGAGGGTGAGTGAGGGTGAGTGAGGGTGAGGGTGAGTGAGGGTGAGGTGTTGAGGGTGAGTGAGGGTGAGTGTGGGTGAGGGTGAGGGAGGGTGAGGGGTTGAGGGTGAGTGAGGGTGAGAGGGTGAGTGAGGGTGAGAGGGTGAGTGAGGGTGAGATGTTGATGGTGAGTGAGGGTGAGGTGTTGAGTGAGTGAGGGTGAGGGGTTGAGGGTGAGTGAGGGTGAGTGAGGGTGAGGGGGAGGGGTTGAGGGTGAGTGAGGGTGAGTGAGAGTGAGGGTGAGTGAGGGGTTGAGGGTGAAAGGGTGAGGTGTTGAGGGTGAGAGAGGGTGAGGGTGAGTGAGTGAGTGTGAGGTGTTGAGGGTGAGTGAGGGTGAGGCGTTGAGGGTGAGTGAGGGTGAGTGTGGGTGAGGGTGAGTGAGGGTGAGGTGTTGAGGGTGAGTGAGGGTGAGTGTGGGTGAGGGTGAGGGAGGATGAGGGGTTGAGGGTGAGTGAGGGTGAGTGATTGTGAGGTGTTGAGGGTGAGTGAGGGTGAGGCTGAGGTGTTGAGTGTGAGTGAGAGTGAGGGTGAGTGAGGAGTTGAGGGTGAAGTGTTGAGGGTGTGGGTGAGGGGTTGAGGGTGAGTGAGGGTGAGGGGTTGAGGGTGAGGGTGAGTGGTTGAGGGTGAGTGGTTGAGGGTGAGGGGTTGAGGGTGAGGGGTTGAGGGTGAGTGAGGGTGAGATGTTGATGGTGAGTGAGGGTGAGGTGTTGAGTGAGTGAGGGTGAGGGTGAGGGGTTGAGGGTGAGTGAGGGTGAGGGTACGTGAGGGGTTGAGGGTGAGTGAGGGTGAGGGTGAGTGAGGGTGATCATTGCTGAGGATGCGTCCCTTGAATGTGTCTGAGGGTATTTTTAAATGCTGGAATTGTTGTTGGGGTGTGTGTACGTCTTGTAAAAACAGAGCTTTGCTGTGGAGGCGTCCCTTAATGTGTGTGTGGCTACTTGTAAATACTGTAATTGTTGTTCTGTGTGTGTGTGTGTACGAGTTGGAGAATGATAAATATGGTGACTGATTTGTCTGGCAATAGATAAATGTAGAGACAGATGTGCTGAAATGTTATGAGCTGATGTATGGTGCTGAATGGGTCAGAGGCCGGATGCAATATTTGCGATCAAAGTTGTGTTGTTGTTTTTATTATGAAAATCATGAGCATTGCTGCATATGCGGCCCTTAAATGTGTCTGTGGGTAGTTTTAAATGCTGGGATAGTTTTTGCTGTGTGTGTACGTGTTGTAAATACAGAACTTTGCTGCGGATGCGTCCCTTAATGTAACTCTTGTAATATACAGGCTCAAAGTTGTGGCTTTTATGTTTAGTATGAAAATACTGAACATTGCTGCGGATGCGTCCATTAATGTGTGTGTGGCAACGTTAAAATCCAGTGGGCGAATGAGAAAGATGGTCGATGATTTTGTTTGGCAATACATAACTGTAGAGACAGGTGTGGCAAAATGTTATGAGCTGATGTATGGTGCTGGATGGGTCAGAGGCTGGATGCAATATTTGCCATCAAAGTTGTGTTGTTATTTTTATTATGAAAATCGTGAGCATTGCTGAGGATGCGGCCCTTGAATGTGTGTGTGGGTAGTTTTAAATGCTGGAATTGTTGTTGGTGTGTGTGTACGGCATGGTATGTAAACTATAGGAGTTTTGGTAAAAAAAATCACGTTTCCAGACGCCATTTTCTCTGTTACTGTAATTCGACTTCAACTGTCTGCTCCAAGTTACCCTTCAAAATGGCATGAGGGGTTCAGGGTGGGTGAGGGTGACGGTGAGGGTGAGTGAGGGTGAGGGTAGGTGAGGGGTTGAGGGTGAGTGAGGGTGAGGGTGAGTGAGGGTGAGGGTGCAAAACTAACGACACCCTTAAAGTGTTGTCGTTATTTTTATTATGAACATCGTGAGCATTGCTGAGGATGCGGCCCTTAAATGTGTCTGTGGGTAGTTTTAAATGCTGGAATTGTTTATGCTGTGTGTGTACGTGTTGTAAATACAGAACTTTGCTGCGGATGCGTCCCTTAATGTGTGTGTGGCTACTTTTAAATCCTGTAATCGTTGTTAATGGTGTGTTGCTAGCATTGGAATAGTTGTAATAAGTTTATGCCAATGAAGACAACGGATTAATTTTGTAGTATATGCAAGCGTAGACGTAAAATTCACCATTTTTCCATAGTGCGCTCTACAGGTAGGCTATAAATTAGGAGTCAAGGTGAATGGGGATGAGCCTGTTGTGTTTATGAATGTAGTACCCAAGTATTTTTTAATTAAAACTATCCATCCCTTTTGTGACTGGCACTTTCTTTCACTTTAGTGTTTGTGTTTGTGCGCTGTAGTATGTGCTTATGTGAGTTAATGCTGTTGTGTGTGTACGTGTTGCTGGCCTTTATAATAATGAGTGTATGTTTCGGAACAAGCATGTAGTCCAAAGAGCCGTTGTGGGTGTATAACGGCTGAATGTGCACAACGAGCATGCTCTGTGTTTTTGGTGCGTTTGTAGGATCAAAGGTTTTAATCCTTCCCTTGCCCCAAGGAAAAGTCACACTAGCTGATGTGCGCGACTTGGAAGTGTGAATGTTTGAATGTGTATGCAGATGAACTTTCGACATTGGCGCGACAGTAGACTTCCCTGGGCAACTCCCTTAATCGCACATAAGAGTTCGCTCTCAACTGACAAAGCAAACGCCATTTTTTTTCCGTTCCTGTAATTCGAATTCAACTGTCTGCTCCAAGTTACCCTTACAAATGGCATATATAAAGCTGTCAAAGTATAAAAAGTTAACCTTTTAAAAGTACCACTCTTGTAATATCCATTCTCAAACTTGTGACGTTATGTTTATTAGTAAAATACAAAACTTTGCTGAGGATGCGTCCCCTAATGTGTGTGTGGCTACTTTGAAATCCTGTTTTCCTTGTTTTTGGTGTGTGGGTACGGTTGTAGAATGAGAAATATGGTGGCTAATTTGTCTGGCAATACATAAATGTAGAGACAGATGTGGCGAAATGGTATGAGCTTATGTATGGTGCTGAATGGGACAGAGGCTTGATGCAATATTTTCCCTTAAAGTGGTGTTGTTATTTTAATTAGTAAAATCGTGATCATTGCTGAGGATGAGGCCCTTGAATGTGTCTGTGGGTAGTTTTTAAATGCTAGAATTGTTGTTGCTGTGTGTGTACGTATTGTAAATACATAACTTTGCTGCGGATGCGTCCCTTAATGTGTGTGTATGAGAAAGATGGTGGTTATCCAAAAGAAGGCAACATCGGAAATGTTTCACTGAAGGCAACATAGGAAATCTTTAGTCTGTACAAGCGTCGTCGTAGAATCGCCCGATTTTACATACCACGCTGTAGAGGGAGGCTGTGAAATAGTAGGCATGGTTATGTAAAGTAAATGAGTTTTGTTAAAAAAGCATCACGTTTCTAGTGTTAGTATTTTCTTTCAGTGGGATTTTGTGAGTTTTGCGAAAAAAGCATCACGTTTCTAGTGTTATTATTTTCTTTCTGTGGGATTTTTTGTTTTTTTGGGTTTGTTGTTGTTCTCGGGCCAACACCCGGCTCGCATCCTGCTGTTCTAAATTAGCACATCCCCAAAGGAACTTCACAAGTGATTACAATCTTGACGACGGCGCTTAAAGTACTCTAGCATCCTGTAGTTTTGTTGACGAAAGCCTTGGAGTCTGTGGCCTGGCTGTGTGTTCATGTAAATGGTATTGAAGAGTGGTCCGAGCAGGTCCGGCGTATTGTTGGGGGTTAGGGCGGGTTGCGAGGACTGTTTAGTCGTGTGGATGTGCTAGAGGCTTTGTGATGTCACGCTGTGTCGGGGGAGGGAAATAGTAGGCCGTTGAATGGGACTGACTCTGTGTGTTTCATTTCGTTTATAATCATGTCAAAATATTAAATGTTTTTTAGGTGCAATGCTATAGATACAAGCGCTAATTTTTGCGTAGCACGCTGTAGAAGGAGGGGGGGAAATAGTAAGGCCGCTGAATGGGAGTGAGTCTGTGTTTTTTTTTTTCCTTTATAATGTCAAAATAGTAACTGTTTTTTAGGTGCAATGCTATACATACTATCGCTATTTTTTGCGTAGCACGCTGTAGAGGGAGGGGTGGGAATAGTAGGCCTGCTGATTGGGGAATGTACACGGCGATGTAGCTTGTAATGCGTCTGTCATTATTATTTCTTTTTGTCGCCGATTTCAGTTTCAAGTCTTTCGTTTATTGTGTTCTGAGAGCCTGGCTGTGTGCAGGGACAGAGAGGGGAGGTGCTGGCGTCTGGGGAGGGGGACTTGAATTGCGAGCCTGGCTGTGTACGGGAACAGAGGGGGGAGGTGCTGGCGTTTGTGAGTTGTAATATTAACTGTTTTTTAGGTGCAATGCTATACATACTATCGCTATTTTTTGCGTAGCACGCTGTAGAGGGAGGGGTGGGAATAGTAGGCCTGCTGATTGGGGAATGTACACGGCGATGTAGCTTGTAATGCGTCTGTCATTATTTCTTTTTGTCGAAGATTTCAGTTTCAAGTCTTTCGTTTATTGTGTTCTGAGAGCCTGGCTGTGTGCAGGGACAGAGAGGGGAGGTGCTGGCGTCTGGGGAGGGGGAGTTGAATTGCGAGCCTGGCTGTGTACGGGAACAGAGGGGGGAGGTTCTGGCGTTTGTGGGTTGTGGAAGAGATGTCGAAGGCTGTAGAAATGTTTGTTAACAAATAAGTATGTTTCATTGTCCCAAAAAATAGATTTGGGCAAGTTAGAGTTGAAGACGAAAGTCATTTATGCTGGGCAATAGGTCTTGTTAATGGTAAGAGTTTCGTGTGCCTGACAGTTTCACGAAAGACAAGCAGTGCTAGAGTGGTGGTAGAGAAAGTGGGGAGGGGGCGGATCCGGAGGTACGTCGTGAGGGGGAGTGGAATTGCGAGCCTGGCTGTGTCCGGGAAGAAAGAGGGGAGGTGCTGGCGTTTGTGGGTTGGGGAACAGATGTCGAAGGCTGTAGAAGAAATGCGACACGGCAGGCAGGGGAGGGGCTGAGCGGGTGTGTGGGAGGGATGCGCCTGAAGTGAAAAACATGCAAGGCAGGCGGCTGCAGGCGGGCATTTATTTCCAAAACGTTCTTTATGCAACATAACTTTCCCTTTAAAGACTAAATACATAATATTGCTCTTATACTGTTACTAGATAAAAAATAAAAAGTCCAAAATTTGATTTCGGGGTCCAATTTTTCGTGAATGGCTGTGTGCAGGGACAGAGAGGGGAGGTGCTGGCGTCTGGGGAGGGGGACTTGAATTGCGAGCCTGGCTGTGTACGGGAACAGAGGGGGGAGGTGCTGCCGTTTGTGAGTTGTAATATTAACTGTTTTTTAGGTGCAATGCTATACATACTATCGCTATTTTTTGCGTAGCACGCTGTAGAGGGAGGGGTGGGAATAGTAGGCCTGCTGATTGGGGAATGTACACGGCGATGTAGCTTGTAATGCGTCTGTCATTATTTCTTTTTGTCGACGATTTCAGTTTCAAGTCTTTCGTTTATTGTGTTCTGAGAGCCTGGCTGTGTGCAGGGACAGAGAGGGGAGGTGCTGGCGTCTGGGGAGGGGGAGTTGAATTGCGAGCCTGGCTGTGTACGGGAACAGAGGGGGGAGGTTCTGGCGTTTGTGGGTTGTGGAAGAGATGTCGAAGGCTGTAGAAATGTTTGTTAACAAATAAGTATGTTTCATTGTCCCAAAAAATAGATTTGGGCAAGTTAGAGTTGAAGACGAAAGTCATTTATGCTGGGCAATAGGTCTTGTTAATGGTAAGACTTTCGTGTGCCAGACAGTTTCACGGAAGACAAGCAGTGCTAGAGTGGTGGTAGAGAAAGTGGGGAGGGGGCGGATCCGGAGGTGCGTCGTGAGGGGGAGTGGAATCGCGAGCCTGGCTGTGTCCGGGAAGAAAGAGGGGAGGTGCTGGCGTTTGTGGGTTGGGGAACAGATGTCGAAGGCTGTAGAAGAAATGCGACACGGCAGGCAGGGGAGGGGCGGAGCGGGTGTGGGGGAGGGATGCGCCTGAAGTGAAAAACATGCAAGGCAGGCGGCTGCAGGCGGGCATTTATTTCCAAAACGTTCTTTATGCAACATAACTTTCCCTTTAAAGACTAAATACATAATATTGCTCTTATACTGTTACTGGATAAAAAATAAAAAGTCCAAAATTTGATTTCGGGGTCCAATTTTTCGTGAATGGTATGTGTCTTTGTTAGCAGCGGGGAGAGGTGCGACACGGCAGGCAGGGGAGGAGAGTAGGAGGAGGAGGGGAGAGGAGAGTAGGAGGAGGAGGAGGGGGGAGGAGAGTAGGGGAGGCACGGCCTAACGGCAGTGCAATCAAGAAGTGAGGAGGCTGAGCTGGGGGAGGCTGTGACAGAGAGAGCAGGCAAGGCAGGCGGCTGGGGCCATGTGCACGCGCTTTGAAGCTCATTGCGCATGCGCATTGACCTTAAATTTCTCGTGCACTGCAAGGAATCGCCACGATTCCTTGCAAGTTGGTTAAAGAGTGGATAAGCCCCCATAGTCTCGCAAGCTCGATGCGCATGCGCATCGACAGGCGAGACCTAAAAAATACAGTATGCTTGAAACTAGTGTCATTGTTTAATATGTAAGGGAAGGAGATGTTGTCTTGTTTCCACGTATATATATTGAATCAGATCTCTTCAAATAGAGCGGGGAACACTATCCAACCCAGGCAGTGTTATTATAACTTACTTGTAGAATCACACCTTGGTTAACCCCATAGTAAACCTAGCTTAATGGTTCTAAAGTATTTTATATCAACGCTTCTTTCCTTCTAGTTTGTTACTTTCCTAGGTGCTTTTTGCAGCATGAGCCCTTCACAGCTGTTACATGTAAAGTGTAGGAGTATTTAATTATTTCTCCCATAAAAAGGGAGATGTTATAGGTCTAGTTGTTAAATAGTGTGTCAATTCTTATTGGTTGCCAGGCGCGCGGACAGCTGTTAGGTTCAGCGTGTATATAACTGACGTCATGGGTGTGAGATTGTCAGAGACGCACTGTGACTCTGCGTAGTTACTGCTCATGCCACAAGCTCAGTTACTTCACGAATAAAGTTTCTTAAAATTCATTCCTTTCTTCTGGAATTCTTCATGTTACATTTCACAACAACAACCAACTCTGGTTGGGGAATTTCATTTATTTGGATGAGGGAAGGAGAATATGAAGATAACAGAGCCACCACCTATGTACTTATCCTAATTGGGAAGAGACACGGTGTAGTGGGTAAGTCCCACAGGTACTGGTGTAGATATGTAGACACCGTAGACCAAATCAGGTACTTGTAGAAGATGTTTATTAAGCAGTAGTCATAGTCAAGATTACAGCCCCATCAGGAGCAGCCTCCTGGCCGCTCAGCCCATCCTTAACTGAAGCTCTGATGCATCCAACATTCCACCCACACTAGGATTCCAATGAGAATACACACACTGGGCCGAGCAGCTGGATACAAGTACATACATAAAACATGAGAATACTACATTATCCTCTCCCTTTAATAATTAAAAGCAAAAGAACAGAAGAGTAAGCAAAGGGAAACTATGCACAAGAAAAATTTAAAACTTCCAAGAAATCTGTGACCCAGGGATGAACATGAAAAAGCATCACGAGAGGGAAAACAGAAATCTAAATTATTAAAGAAGGAAGAAAGCGAAAAGAAATAAATAAACTGACACCATCCTCCTCCTTCAATAATTAAAAATTGAAAATAGAAAGGAATACTTAAATGGCTCACAAAAGCTCACGACATTTAGTAAACTTAAGGGGACAACAAGACCCCAAACAGATTCATAATGAGAGAAACAAAATCATGGAAAATACCACTAGCATTAGAAGAATGTGGCAAAAAGTAACTAAATACGCCACACCTCTAGTAAGAAAACACTGTTGGACTAAGACCAACGTGCAAAACTGTTTGCGACTAAAACCCAAAAGTCACGACAAACAAAACCTCCTCACTAAAAAGATAAAAAAATTCCAAGGTAGGGATTACAAACTTCATGAGGTAATGGGACTATAACCCACACCAAAATGAATAGAGATAATTAGGGAAAATGGGACTCGGAACCCACACCCATCCCAAGACAAGACAAGACAGGGATAACCTAATAATAGGAAGAAGTAATGGGACTGAAACCCATAACAAAAAGTAACGCGTAAACAAGGGAACATGGGACTTGGAACCCACACCCATCCCAAGACAGGGATAAACCAAATACATGTAGAGGTAATGGGACTCAAACCCACACCAAAATGTAGTGCAAGAACAGGGGAAAATGGGACTTGAAACCCACTCCCATCGCAAAATGAACAAGGGACCAAGGGACTAAAACCCATCCCAAAACAGGGATAAATACCGTGAAAGTGGGGTGACGGGACTAAAAACCCACCCCCAAAATTTCAGGAAAAGGAAATCTGTTCCTTAAAGGAAATTGGACTAAGTACCCACCCCTATGTTAACCACAACTTTTAAGTTAACATTTCTGTAGTAAAACAAAAGCAGTGTGCAAATATTTAAACACGAATTAAATAAAACATTTCATATTATGTAATAATGTAGGAAAACATTCTCAAAAGCACTTTTACTTAGAGTTGAAAATGACAAAAATAACAGAGGTGTGCCTGTCACCGGAAAGAGGCAGACAGGCAGGTTTCCTTAAAAACATAACACCATTTCCTTTAAGTCAAGGGTGTGCCTGTCACCGAGTAAAGCTGCAAACAGGCAAGATTCGTTAAAATAAAACGCCATTTCTTTAAATTCAAAGGTGTGCCTGTCACCGTGTAAAGATGCAGGCAAATACGATGTGCGGGACGATTAAATCTCAGATGAAAACAAAAACAGTCATGCATGAAGAAAATCGGAATATCAGAGAAACACCTTGACCTCACGTTGAAAGTCAGCACGAACATTAGCGATGTTTGAAAAAGCAGTCTTAATGAAATAAATCAGAAGGGCAAACGAAACCTTTACCTCAAGTTGACAGTCATCACATTTGACATAGAGGCTGAAGCATCAAATCAGAAAATGGAGACACATTACTTGCGTCAAGCCGGATGGATCTAGGTTCGTTGCTGCTTGCCAGCGTCAACATGCAGCTGAATCATCCAGCAAGACAGAGAAGACGTCACAAGAAATGATCCTTGCCTCCACGCGACGCTTCATGAAACAGTGAGTAGCGCGAGCAAGATCTATTTAAATCCAAACGATGCGATGGAGTTGCTTGAAAAAAAAATGAAAGAAATAGAAATAAAGAGCTCCCAAAGTCACCAAATTACACATCACCACCACCTCCTTACATGGAAAAAAAAACATGAGCTGATGATAAATTCGGCTCCTTTAGGAAAATGTCACATCACAAGTGATTTGGCAGGAATTACTTTAAATCGCCAAAATCAAAGTCGCATAAGTATCCTCACTGCCAAACAACAGAAATTAACTTCACTCGCTTCAAATACTTGCCAATATGAATTTCCCTGCATGACATTGGAGAAAGAGAAAGTTACTGAATTGACATGAGCGTTTCTCACACAAAAAAAAAAAAAACAGAAGGCTGAAGTAAACAGCTCTGACGATATTAGTCCATGAGACTATAAACTGCCTCTCACAGAAGGACAATTTGGCTCCTCTCCGGTGGGCAAGGCAAAGATGCACAAAGTCAATTTCATTCTTTTCTTTTTAAAAAAAATAGACAGATATCGTTTTAAACTTGGCTTTGTTTGAAGGTTGAAAATCTTTTTCGTTTTCACATGCAGCATGTTAATTAAATATTCTTGAAGAAAATATACAGACACAGCTCACCTGCATGGGGGCTGTCCGTTGAGAAGGACACTGATGGGGCAAGCAGGTTGTTACGGTCTGGTAACATGTCAACGGTCTTTTCCTTAAGTGTAAACCACATAACACGCTTCTTCTTCGTTTCTTTTCATCTTGTTACTTTTTCAGTTAATGCTTTTCTCTCACGAAGATACTTAGTTAATTGACAGTTATTAAAAGCTTACTTGTTAGACTTCAGATGCACTTCATGCTTTAAAGTTGTAGGTAAGTTGATCCATCGTCGCCAAAATGTAGTGGGTAAGTCCCACAGGTACTGGTGTAGATATGTAGACACCGTAGACCAAATCAGGTACTTGTAGAAGATGTTTATTAAGCAGTAGTCATAGTCAAGATTACAGCCCCATCAGGAGCAGCCTCCTGGCCGCTCAGCCCATCCTTAACTGTAGCTCTGATGCATCCAACATTCCACCCACACTAGGATTCCAATAAGAATACACACACTGGGCCGAGCAGCTGAATACAAGTGCATACATAAAACATGAGAATACTACACACGGCCTCCCCCGAAGGCAGCTGCCACGTCCCAAAAATCATCAAGCCACAATATTGTGACAGGCTTCGACGGTGGCGCGCGCTACCCGTCTGATCTGCCCGAGTGACATCACTTTGAAGCCATTGTTGCCTTATCGTTCAATGAGGTAACCATCGAACAGAGTCTGATAAAAGGAGGAGCGGACAACACGCTGAAAGGGAACCACAGGAAAGCAAAAAAGCAACGTGAAAAAATGCTTAACACAATTGAAGTTTATAAAAAAAATTATAAAAAGGTATTACTTTGAACTCAACAAGCGAGAAATAATTTGGACAAAAAAAGCTTTACGTCAGTCTACACAGGTTCTCATGGCACTGTATCGATAGAGAGATCCTTTCATGCTGTGATATTTTTGTGTCAACAACCTGCGCAGGCAGCACAGTATCGTGGAGAAGTGTGGCTCACTGGTTAGAGGAGGCAGACCTGGAAGCAGAGATCAGCCCGGGACCAGGGTTCAATTCCCGGCTCGGCGGGGTCTTGAGTCCTAAAATGTCCATGGACTCGACAATTCTCGCTCCGGTGCCTATTCGATTCACGGGTTCACACTCTGCGACTCTGGGCAATAGCTTGCTTAATCTCCACCACGGCCCCTCGCGGCGGGATGCCTGGCTTTCACCTTGCGGATACCCTGCCGGGGTTATCTCACATCTCACATCTCACAGGGGAATACCAGGACGGGTTCCCTAAGCAAGCGCTTAGAGACCGGTTGGTGATTTGTGCTAGATAAATTCCTGTACATTTACATTTACAGTACAACCCATGCTGAGGTAATCTGGGCAGCCGTTGAGTAAACAATTAGGAACCCCTGTTTGCTTGCACTGTCTTCTTGGGTCGATAGTGGCTGCGGTGAGCCGGTTTATTGAAAATAATTTGTTTATGGCTGGGCTTCCGGGGAGCAGGTCGTCAACAATGGCCCTTATGCTTATTTAAACACTGACATGGTGCCTTGGCCTGACCTTCGACATCAGTGACAGCAGGGGTGCCCTGGCCTCTAATTTAGCCACAAAAAAAGAATCCCCTACATCTTGGTTGAGTAATAAAACACATCCATATATGGGGTGCAGTGGGCCCCAGTGCCACATAACCTGCTGCACTGAGAGGCAAGTCAATATTGAACATGAATCAAAGCAAAGTCTGTTGGCCTCATCTATTTACCCTGGACTGCATAAAGTGATCGGATTATCGCTCGCACACTGGTCTCGCTGGTTTCCACATTAGTCCAGTTCTACTCTGTGCGGTTTAAAACCTGTGTGATTTCAGATTTTCCCACGAGATAGCTCCCGTCCGACACATTAATAATTCCTGGCCTCTGGGTTAATCGGACTAGTCAAAAACCACTTTATTCGATTTTGTTAAAAATCATAAAAGCATACTACAACAGTTAAAAGACAATCCAGGTGCATGTTTAAAAAATTTCATACAATACAATATAAAAACAATAAAAGAGTCAGATTAAAAAGAGATCATAGTGTGCAAAAAAGCGAGGTATACCACGTTCATCACAGTCCCCAATGTTAAACTTGTAATTTTCTCTTCCTAATCCGAACAGCAGCAACAAGGTAATTTGCCACACTGAACATTACCAAGGGCGATTCAAGCATTTGTAAAAACAGAAGAGCTGGTTTTGCTTGTGTGAAAGCTTTCCCTTTCAACAAAGGTAGCAAATACTTCTGCCTAGGCACATTATAAAAGGGGCAGAACAACATAAGGTGCATATTGTCTTGAATAGAGAAGTTGTCGCATTTGCATACAGGTGCGTCCTCAGGCTTGAACCAACCCTGTCTATCGCAGAGTACCAAATAAATCTGGTTAAATCGAAACTTAACCAGAAGCCACCTGTGAAACGGAATATTAACTAGGGCAAGATACGGTTGGATGGCTATGCAGGTAATTGTCATATAATGTGCTCTAACCGTGGGTTTAGTTAACTGGAGTTGTTCTCTCTCCAAGGTCTTAAGTTTGTAGAAGTTTTCCTTGACCCAGGCTAAGTCTGCTTTTTTCAGGTCAAACGGAGAGGAGAAAATCTCCGGGCGTCCGAGTTCTACTGAGCACTTATAAATATCGGACTAGCTATAACCCGATCTTGATTTCAACAGATAACCTAGGAATCCTACATTTCAGCCCACAAAATACGAATCCAACCACACAGTTTCAGTAAACACAAACAACGTGTCTTCGGGTGAAGGAATTCTGCCTACAAGCATCAACAAAAATAATCCACTGTCGTGGTCTCGGTGCAGTTTTCCAAGGTTACGCTCGCCGCAGTTCCACAAGTGATAAACAACCGTGGAGAAATGTCAAGTCGATACACGTGTATCAGGTGCAGGTATTCAGCACCAGTCTTTCAAGTCGTAACGTGAGCATTTTATTAATTATACTCTTTTGTCATTTCAAAAGTCATACTTGCTCGCGCCCTTACCATTATGTAGGCATTTTTTAAAGTCAGCGCGAGGCATCTTCACGCATCACGCTTCAAGTCTTTCATTTCATTTCACGTGAAACCGAAACCACGGGTGTAGTGCAGGAGACGCCGTCGCCGTGCTCGTGCACGCTGGCTGTCCCTGCGCATGATGAGAAGACACGCTGGAAGACACGCCGGCTGAGGTAGGGGGTGTGTGTGTGTGTGTGAGCGCCGGAGGGCGGGGGTTCTGTATGTATGTGTGTGTGCGCATGCGGGCTGCGGGGAGGGAGGGCGTTCTCTATGTGTGCGCGTGTGTATGCGCGGTGGGGCGGGGGGGTTGGGGGGGATCTATTTGTGTGTATGTGACTGTGTGTATGCTCGGCGGTGGGGGGTCTGTATGTGTGTGTGTGAGTGCGTGTGTGTGCCTGCCTGCTTCCAAGGAGCCATGGGAGACAGGAAGCGCGCGCAACCTGATCCCAGTTTGGAAGGTTGCGCGTGCACATCACTTGTCTCCTTTCTCCCTTGACTCCTTGAAAGCTGAAACAATCACAATAGGTTTCGCTGCGACGATTGCTTCGCGATCGAAACCTAAAAAAGGAGTCCTCTTATTTCATAGAAGCCCTGTCATCCTAGATGTCGCATATATATTCTAGATAGTATATGTAGATTAAGCATGTAACTCACCAAAGAGTCGTCTATATGTGCAAACAGGAAGTAACAATATATATCGTCTTCAAAGTTTTTCAAGATTCTGCAAGTAGTCCTGAGAGAATAATAGTCAAATATTTAATTGTCTAAGGTAGGTCTACTTGTATTTAAATGAGATGAGAAAAGAGGTAAAAGAATTGCCTTACCTCTCTAATTATAGTATAGGTTAGAATTCAGAGGAGGATGGCCTGAAGAATAAATGTTCCATCAGGGTAAACAAGTTGTATGTTACATAATAGGAGTTCAAACTCATTATTCAGATATGAGAGCCTAATGTTCAGAGTAATCCATGTATTGTATCTCACATTAATTGGGTGTTTGGAAAAAGAGGGGTCATGTAAAATAATTTTGCATTAACTCCACATAAATATATTGAGGCATGTAATTTAAGCTAACGGGGGTCTAAATGTATATGTGAAAACTAAGTATATACCTAAATATTTCTAAATCTCTATTGGGACCAAGCGTAATTAGACCATCGGTGAGTATACACATGAACACTATCCCCTCAAAGACATAGAAAATCTTCCCAAATTATATTCCAAATCTAATGATGACCCTAAGAGTTGTCTACTGAGAACGGTGCTCTTACGGCGCTTACCTTGATAAAGCGTGAAAATCCCCATATCCTCCTCCTTAGTACCGCATCGTGTAAAGGTTCGGCTTCCTTCCCGGACAAGGGCGCGAAAAAGTGTTACATTCCCACATGCTACTTATAGAGCATTTTAATTGTAAAGGTGGGATCACCTGTGTTCAAATTTCCCTCCTTCATCGCAACATGAGAGACATGTTGGATAAGTCGTGAAGTCTTTCTCGGCTGGTTGCGGCCATATTTGTAATGTAGTTATAATGAATTACGAGGAAATTTTTTTTGTATTACGGAAATTACGTAGAAATGTATAGTTATTGACCATTATTCTTACTGATTTGTATGCATTAATTACTTTTAATTGTTCCTGAAGTTAAAAGGATCTCAGAATATTAAACTTATGTGCCACTAACATTGCGTGTCGGCCATCTTGTTTAAGGCACGAAGCTGGTCACATATTGTGTAAACATCAGAAAATGGAACACAAGAACCTCTGCAAAGTAACATACCTCATGTTCATATGCAGTAGAAAAGTTTACCCTGCTGGCGGCAAAGTAGGACAAAAAAATCATTTTGTTTCTGTATGGGGTGCAAATATTGTATTCAATGAGTGGCGACGTCATGTAAGGCTGAACGTAGAATTTCTAAATACGAGTTCTATATGGGTGTTGTATAATATAGCATAATATGTGGATATGCTAATAATAAAATGAAGCGACTAGAGAATCCGAGAGAGAGTTTTTTATATATATTTGGATGTATATGGAGATCACCGACGAAGGTAATAAGGAGCAACACACGGCAGCCATGTTGGAGAGTCCATAACGGCCCAGATGTATACACAATAACATCGATGTATCTATAAGAGCTACAAAGAGTTATAAGAACAGTCCCCAATGATGATGGTAAATTAAATGAGGGATATTGGCAAACGTAGTCATGACTCCCAATGGGCTTGATTTCGGAATCTGTTTTCCAGGCATGTAAGAGTGAGAGGGAAGGAGAGAGAGGACAAAAGAAAGCAGAAGGTTATATTGTAGACATTTAGAGGCAAAGCAGACTGATGGATAAGCAAGGGTAAAAGTTTTACTTGCTATAACAAGTATACTTGTGTAAGATAGAGGTAGAGAAAAGAAAGAAATCTTCAGCGAGCTGTTGATAAGGACTAACTGACAATACAAAAAATAATATTTTTTAACATTTATTATAGTGATAGTTTCATCAATAAGTGTAAGACTGTATTATATCTCCAGGTGGTAATATGTAATATATCATCAGTTCTAGCATATAATCTACATATCTTCAAAGTGTTGTGACACACGATGGATTCTTATATGAACAGCATTGGTATTTTTCCTAGTCATGCAACACAAGGTAGGAATGTGAAGATTTACATATTAACAAAAAGATTCTTTGCAATCACATTGTGTATTTTGAACTTAAATTTTGTATTCTACTGTTTTGCAATAGACTAGCGGTCTGTGTCCGATTGTTCATATCTACCTTGTGTTTGTTCACACTGGTACTATAACAACAAAACTCATCTGTCATTCTCTTGTCAGAAACAAGAAGTATAGCTCACTCACTCTAGAAGGTCACTAATAGTAACCATTATCTTGTAATCGGATTTAGAGAAATTTCTGCATTCAACGGAAGAGAAGAGGTAGGTCACACTAATAGGTAATGCATTTCGTCATCAAAATTGTGGCCCAGTTCCACACTTCTCAATCTACAGATCCATTCAGCCTCTTTTTTTCGAAGGGTCCGGGTCCTGTCACCACCACGTGGATGTACAGGTACATGATCAATCCCCATAAACCACAGATCATCTTCGGGTTTATGTTTTTCTTGCATGGGAAAAGTCATCGCATATTTGTGATCACCGTTACGGCGTGCACGAACATGCTCCTGGATTCTCAATTTCAGGGGTCGTTTTGTGCTGCCCACATAGATTTTTTCACAAGGGCAGCCCACAATATATATCACAAAGGGCGTATTGCAATTAATTAGATGTTTGATCTGATGTGTTTTCGGAGTATTGAAACAAAACTCCTTTGTTTTATCTCTGCCCAATTAGCAAATGTTACACCCCCTACACGTGTAAAAGTCCACAGTCTTGGATGGGAGCCAACATGACTTTTTCGTTGTCACGTAGCTTGGACATAGCATGTTTCTCAAATTTTTTCCCCGCCTGTAAGTTACTTTCGGTTTAGTGGGTATGATATTGGCCAAGCTTGGTATTTCTGTTAATAAGTACCAATGTTTTCTTAGGGTATTGTAGATTCTACTGTTTTCATCAGTATATTTGGTTGCAAAAGCTATAGGGGCATTTTGTTGTTTCTTACAGGGCAAAGTCACAAGCGTAGTTTCCCTTTTTACTTTGTTGACTTTTTCCTTGGCCTTTCGCAGTATTTTTGGTGGATAACCTCGCTTTAAGAAACGCTTCTCTGTTTCACCTATGTTAGAGATAAAGGAGTCCTCCGTGCTGCAATTCTGCCGCATACGGAGCATCTCCCCATATGGTATGTTTTCAATAACATGACGGGGGTGGGAACTTTTAAAATGTAATGTGCTGTTGCACGCTGTACTTTTTCTATGGGTTCTGCTGTTGATCTTATTGTCCTCAATGAAGAAGGTCACGTCTAGGAAGTCAATCTGCTTGTCACTGAATTCCATGGTGAATCGGACATTGTATGGGTTGTCATTTAGATAATCATAATATGACAACAGTTCCGGGGCAGGTCCATTCCAGAGTATAATGACATCATCAATGTACCTGCCCCAGAATATCACTCAACACCACCCCAACTGGGGTGGTGTGGAGTGCAAATAAACGATGGATTTAGGCCCAGATCTCTGTACTGGGATGAATGTATGACATTGTTCTGCATTCTGTTCACCAATTGTGATTTTTGCACCCTGTCTGAGCAGTCCAGGTCACACCACAGAGGGCAAAGGCAAGGCCTCGGCCCCTGATGGACTATGTTTAATTTTAGTTATGTGGGAGTGGGGCTCGCAATCTCGTCGCGTCTTTCTATGTCTGGTCGATGCAGCTAAAACTTGCCCTCTGCAAACAAGGGCAGGTCACAGGTTGCCTCAGTTAAGACATATTCACCCGCGCTTTAGCCAGGGCAAAAGGCGGGTTGTGGTAGTTGTCATATAACAAGTGGCCTGGATGCAAAACGTTAAGAAAAACACAGCATTAGAGGACAAATGATGACATTATTATAGACCATTTGGCATTTCCAATATCCAGACAAGGGTAGGTACTTGCACATATTGTTCACCTCCGGTTTCCACAGTCTTGTCTGCCCCCTGGGTTATCCATCCATGGGCTACAACCAGAGACTGGTAGGGGCATCTTCTGCGACCTGTGTCCCAAATACGTTGATAGTCAATGCTGGGGTAGATGTACCATGAAGGGCATGGTTACTACTTGGGTTGTCCCACAGTTTGGGTCATCAAACTGGGTGGGAGCAGTAAGTCTAAAGCCCTTAGGAAGCATTCAGCATTCCGTCAATCCAAGTAGGGCAGTTAGCGATACATAGCATCAGTAATTAACATACACTGGTTATTCAGCGACCTCATGCCCCAGGGGCACGCGCGCTTCACAAAAACAGAGCTGCAACCAGAAGGGTGCCAAGTGGCAAAAAACAGTAAATAGGTTTAATATATGTGTGCCTCTGGCCTTACATCTCTATGGAGCCAGTATCAGTTAGAGGTACGCCAAGGTGAAATGTGGGTGCTTCTTAAGGTTCTCATGACCAATGCAGTTTGTGGTATCTCCCAGCGGATCCACTGATGGTGTACTGCAGCTAACATGAAACTGGAAATCTGGGATTCCAACACTTACGGCTTTAAGCATCCAGGGTCAGAGATGGTTAGCAGGCAATGGCATTTGTGATCCATCGGCAGTTAAGCAAGCGGGTTTGCGCTGCGTAAGTTGTCACCACACGAAAGGGTGAGGTGTCACCAATAGTGGGCACAATACATATTGTTTCAAACCAGATTGGACACCAATAAGGTGTTCACCAGGATTTAGCAATCAAAGGGGTATGTGCAATTGTCTGGTCAACGGGGCAAAGTAGGTGCACCCCAGAACCAAGGGTAGGTGACATGGTGCCTTAGTTAAGTTCAAATGCCCCGCCTGGTTAGCTAGATTAGCCACACGGTGTGGGGACGTTGTCAGCCAACAGTGTGCTGCTGTCCCAATAAAAGGGAAAACATGGTGTCAAGCACATAAGGCTACTATGTAAAAGAACATTTGGCACGTCCAGTATTCAACAAAAATTAAAATTTAATGGGACAAAAAATGTTTCGACTGCTGGGGCTGCACAGGGTGGGCAGTTTGAAACCCCCTCCTTAGAGGGGAATAATCTAGTATGGGGGAAGGTAGGATTTAGTCAATCCTGAGAAAGAGCAGCCTCAGGAACAGATTGGAACAGAGACTAGTCCAAGGGCCCCCCATCTAATTTCTTGGTGATACACCTGGGGGGCAACATCCTCATTGCCACGGGTAGGACATCACTCTTACAAGCCATAAAAGCTGACTTGGGTGAAATCAGTAAATACATGGGGCGTTGCGAGCTCTGGGGGTCTGAGATCATTCCACGCAGGGTGTAGCACGGGGCTAAATAAGAGGAAGCCATTAAACATTCCTGGAAGAGGGTGAATAGTTCAATGCGTAAGTTCACAGATCAGAGGGGTCTGGGTTTCATCAGGCATGAGATGATTCGAGCTAAGGTTAAAGGATACTTTGATAATGATGGGGTTCATTTATCAACAGTAGGAATGGATCTCTTTCTTCTAGATTTACAGAAGGCTCTAGAGAGGAGATATTGCAGGTAAGACCATAGCTGTTTTGGTGGGGGGCTCTGGCAGCGTCGGAGGCCACCTCCAGAGCTGTGGCGGAGTTACAGGGAAATCTGGAAGCAAATGGGTACAAAAGGATACCTCTGTAGGGCATAATAGGGGTGCCAGAGCAAAATCCCAGGAGCCTCATGGGAGGTTCCTGGAAAACCACGTTGGTGTCCCGCTAGTCCTTCAGGCGGCTGTGGGCCTGAACAACTGGGGGCTTGCCTTGACGCTCCGCCCTGAAAGGGGCGTGAGTAATAAGGGACCAATGTGTCACGTGATCTGGAAAGAGGATCACACCATAAGGTGTAGCCCAGATTGGGTTCTCCCCAGTGCTGCTTGGCTCATCAGGTGGGCAGGCAGCATAGTTGATTCCAGCTGCCTGCCCTTGGATCACCTGTAAGATAACCCATCATATTGCATACTGTTGTATGGAATAAACCTGCAGTAATATTTACCCAAACAAAAGTTGTCTTGTGTATTTATGTATTTAGCATGCTATGTGTTTGTGTGGGTGGGGAATGTTGCCATTGATGGCACTATGGGAGTCTTAAAAGGGAGTGGAATAATACTGGTGTTTTTTCAAAAACTATCTGAAGAAATTTCCATCTGCAGCTCAGCCCACGATGAAAGAAAAGTTGAGTTTATGAAAGTCAGCGTACTGCACCTATAGAGGACTTGTGTGTCTCTTATCTCTAACCAGCCACAGGACACAAAGAACAAGTGACCCATGCTAGGGGAGAAAATATTCCTTATAGGGATTGCTCATTAGTGTCTAATGTTAAAGTGGCTCACGCATTCCCATAGGCCTCCCCGTCTTCTATCGTACTGGACTACACCTTGCTGTACATTCTACCCTTTAAAGCAATGACATGAGTCTGCGCAGTAGTAAAAGGCGTTTGAACCAGCCTGTCTTTTATTGTAATCACCCTTAAGTGGGCCTCATGGTTGAGTGCATGCTGGGATGTGTAGTACAATAACTACTGAAAACTAATTCTAACCATACTTACAGTAACTTGAATTTCCTTCCATAGGATAACATTGACTGGTTTCACTTGGAAATTCTTCTAAGTGTGGATTTTTGGAACTTCAAAAAATTCCTCTAAAATCAGCCAAACTACGAATTCCGATTTACTCACCTGTTATCAAGAGAGACCTCAGTGCTGCATCTTTCAGCCCACTACTGATCCTGAAAAGTAATTCTAACCATACTTACAGTAACTTGAATTTCCTTCCATAGGCTAACATTGACTGGTTTCATTTGGAAATTCTACGAAGTGTGGAGTTTTAGAACTTTAAAAAATTCCTCTAAAATCAGGCGAACTACGAATTCAGATTTACTCACCTGTTATCAGGAGAGACCTCAGTGCTGCATCTTTCAGCCCACTACTGATCCCGAAAAGTAATTCTAACCATACTTACCAGTAACTTGAATTTCCCTCCATAGGAATCATTGTCTGGTTTTCACCAGAAAAGTTTCTAAGTGTCTAGTTTCACAAACTAAAAAATATTCCTTAAAAATCGCCTGTATGACTTAAACGCATTCTTCCAACTGTTTACTGGAGATGCACCAGTGCTGGAACCAGGATTCACCACTGAGTAAGAAAAAGTAATGATAAAACTACTTACCTGCTAAGTGAATTTCCTCCCATAGGATAACATTGGTGATTCTATGTGAAAACATTTCTAAGTGTCAACTTTTAAAATACAATAATATTCCTTAAAAATCACTACTGTAACTAAAACACTTTTACTCAACCGTTTACAGGAGATGTCCAAGGACTGAATCTAGGACCCAGTCCTGTGGTTAGAAAAGTAATCCATAAAGTAACTAATTGCATTTAACTCGAAAAACACATTGAGGTCAATGTGCCATTGTGTTTGAAATTGTGTTGCCCATTGCAACAACTGTAACTACTGTACTTAAAAGTCTATTGCCTATTTGCAAAGTATTTAAACTAAAGTAATTCATTCTGAGAAAGTATATTTTGTAATGTAATGTATGATGTAATTACAATGTAATTTAAAAAAAAAAATAGTTTAAAAAATGTAGTAAATCAGTATAAAAAAAATATAACAATTAATACATTTAAAAATTGTCATTTACAAAACCTTTGAAATTCACTGAAAAAACTAAAGGTTTCAGGCCTGATATAGTTAGGAATTAGCATTTAAAAAACCTTTAAAATTCGCTGAAAAAACCATAGGTTTCAGGCCTGATATAGTTAGGAATTACCATTTAAAAAACCTTTGAAATTCACTGAAAAAGCCATAGGTTTCAGGCCTGATATAGTTAGGAATTAGCATTTAAAAAACCTTAGAAATTCACTGGAAAAAACGTAGGTTTTAGGGGGTTATAGTTAGCTGGACATTTCACTCGCACAAAACCATTGAAATCCCTCCGATATAGTTAGTTGTACTAACTATATCTCGCGCGCCCGCAATCCACTGCTGATGATGTCACATATTACATCATTCATGACATGGTCAGTGAAATCACTGATGACATCACTGATGACATCATCCACGTGACGATACACCTCATCATAATAAGTATAACCCTTCATCACTCACTGTAAAATACAGAGTACCATATTTGAATCCATTGACACACCAATACAAGTTTCTAAAAATCCACAAAGTGATTCCTAGATCTATACACACATCTAATCACTTACCTACATATTCCCTTATACATGCAGTCAATGATTAATAGAAAACAATCAAATATACTTATACACCTATATCGACATTACACACCAGCACACATCCTATTCAATTATGAAGTCATCCTATTCACTTATGCAAACAATGGATCATACTTACATTTACTTAGCTATACACTTATACAAACACCACTTTATCTATTCATATAGATAGTAACTTATACTTAGTGTGTTATAAAATCACTATTACAAGTATACAGTTATCCATACAGTCACACATACAATCACTGAGTCTTATGTATACTTATTTATTTTTTTAAGTTCAAATAAAATGTTATTAGGGTAAACAAAATTGTCATTACAAAGAGTAATATGCAATACAACAGTAGCGATAGGAATAATAAGCTAGGATAACAACATTAAGTTACATCAAAATAAAAAGTGAAGGGGAAAAAGAGGAAAAGGGGAAACAAAAAATAGTAAGTGAGGCTTGGGATGAAAGGTGTACACTCGATGAGGCTTTGTACTTCAGGAGACAATGCAAATATAAGCGGGAAGTTAAGTATTAAAGAAAAAGAGGGAACAAAAGGCAATTTATGGGGGTTTTGAGACCTCTTGCTGCGATGGGGGAGGGTGAGATGAGCGTTTGGCGCAAACATCCAAGTATAGGGTAACAGGAAGCCACAACGCATGTCTTTTCGGGGCCAGGGTAATGGGATAAATAAATGCAGTATCTAATCTATGATTAAAACATACATTGAACCACCAAGCTTTAAACGTAATACCCTCAGAATTCTTCCAGTTAACAGTAATTTGTTGAAACGCAACAGCTAATAGCAAATCAATAATATGAACATTCATTTCAACTTCAGTCCAGGAAGAGGACAGTGAACCGAGGAAAATGTCAGTGATAGAGAAAGGGATAGAAGTGTGAAAGATAGAATTGATTTGATCCCATACTCTGATCCAGAATGCTTGCGTGAGAGGGCAAAGGAAAAGCATGTGAAAAAGCGTGGCATTGGGGGCGGAGCAAGACCAACAAAGGTCCGGAGTTGTAGGGAACCTTTTGTGAAGAAGAGAAGGCGTGTAAAGGAGTCGATTGTAAAGAAAGAAAAGTGTTTGTGTAAGAGAAGCAGCTCTGGAAGACTTGCGAAGCTTAATCCAAATTTTATCCCATAAAGAGGTAGGCCAAGAGACTTCGAGTTCAGATTCCCATTGCGCCTCCACCGTAGTTTTAGGCCGGGGTGATGGAGGGTTGTGGAAGGAATGATAAATGGAAGACGCTGAAGGGTTGGAGCGCAATTGAGAGTGTAAAGAGGAAGCCAGTGAAGTAGAATTCGTAAGTGGAGGAGAATGAGAAAGGGAATCGTATGCGGACATGACCGCAGTCTTGAGTAATATATATTTGTGGGCAAAAGAGGATGGGAGAGAGAAGGTTCGGCTTAAAATAGGGAACGGTGTGAAGACAGAACCAGTAAAAAGTTGAGAAACCCATATTAAACCACGTTGCCTCCAAGATTTCCAGTAGAAGGGTTTGAATTTGATAAGAATACTGCTATTATACCAAATCGTGGAGGTGAGAAGGTCAGCGATAGAAGAGGGAGGAGGTGGAGTGATGGCTAAAAGTAGTTTCGCGGTGTATTTGTGGATTGGAGAGGATACAAATTGGGGTTTGCGAGAAAAGGAGAGATATTCGGCAAAGGAGAAGGGAGAAAGAGAAAGGTGCTCAAGGTTAGCCCAAAGGGGAAGAGGTTCGGTAGGATCTTTAAGCCAGATAGCGGCCTGTTTTAGAAGGAAGGCTTTATGATAAGCAGGAAAGTTTGGAAAATTAACCCCGCCTTCCGCTTTGGGGAGGCGCAATCTTGATAAGGACATGCGCGATTTCTTTCCAGACCATAAAAAGGAGGATAAGGTGGCGTTGATTTTGGCAAAAAATTTGGCAGGGATGGAAACGGGGATATTCGAAATGGTGTAGAGGACAATTGGGGAGAGCATCATCTTAATGGTGTCAAGTCGGCCCCACCAGGAAAGGTATAAGGTATGCCATCTGGAGGTGAGATCAGATAGCTTCTGAGTGCATTTAGTAAGACATAAGGAGATAGTATCCGAGACAGAAGGGGTAATATGCAAACCGAGATATTTTATATGGGAAGGGCTCCATTTGAAGTTAGAAGCCGCAAAATCAGGTTTAAAGGTGAATTTGGTGAGGGGTAAAATTTCGCACTTATCGTTGTTCAATTTATAACCGGAAAGATGGGAGTACACGTTGACTTCAGCGAGGAAAGCTGGGATGGAAACCGATGGGTTCGAAATGAAAAGTAAAATGTCATCAGCATAGGCTGCTAATTTGATTTGCGAATGGGATAAAGGGAAGCCGTGAATGTTCGGATTTTGACGTAATTTAGATAGGAAAGGTTCAAGAGCAAGGTTGAAAAGAAAGGGGGATAGGGGGCATCCCTGTCGCACTCCTCTGCCAAGGTTGAAAAAGGAGGAGATTAAACCATTAGCACAGACCGCTGCTCTAGGGTTTGCGTAAAGAAAGGAGATGAGGGAAATAAAATTAGGGCCAAACCCAAACCATTTTAATGCGGAGAATAGGAATGACCACTCTACTCTATCAAACGCCTTCTCGGCGTCCAGAGCAATTGCGGCTAGGGAATTACTGAAGCGTGATGATTTAGATAATACATTAAAGAGGAGTCTAGTGTTGTCTGATATGAAGCGTCCTTTAACAAATCCAGATTGCTCAGGGCCTAGGAGTTCTGGGAGAAAGGAGTCCAATCTGATGGCTAAAGATTTGGCATATATCTTGTAGTCAATGTTGACCAATGATATCGGTCTGTAATTCTTACAGTGTTGAGTGTCTTTCCCCTCTTTTGGTATAATACAAATATAAGCGTCAGAGAAAGTGCCTGAAGAGGCTCCGTTAGTTTTAAAAGACTCCAAAAGGTGAAATAATTTGGGCAGCAGAAGAGTAGCAAAATGTTGATAAAATTCGACAGTGAAACCATCAGGACCTGGGGCTTTGTCTTTCTTAAGAGATTGAAGTGCTGTGTGTAATTCCCGAACGGTGAGGGGAGTTTCAAGGGAGGTGAGGTCAACGGGAAAGTTAGAGGGAGGTTGAATGCTTGTGAAGAAAGTGGAAAGAGAGTGCTCAGAAGGTTGCGTGCCAGATGAGTAAAGTGTGGAGTAAACACGGGAAAATTCCTCTAAAATATCCGCATCTTTGTGTTGCAGAACTAAATTAGCATCAAAAACAGATTCAATATTCAGCTTATTTTGTTTAACCTTCAAATAGTTAGCGAGAACTTTCCCCGCCTTATTCTTCCCACCATAAAATTTCGAGCTGGATTTCAATAAGTACAATGATGCATCATCAGTAGACTGTTTGTTATAGTTCATTTTCGCATTAATAAGAGCTGTTAAACTTTCCTGTGTGTGGGAGGTATAAAAGGCATGTTCCAGATCTTTGATTTGAGATAAAAGATCATTGGTGCGTTTACGGGCAAGGCTACGCTTTGTAGCAACATGTCTGAGAATAAAGTCTCTGGCTGCAGCTTTATAAGCGTCCCATATAGTGTGGGTAGCTAAGGTAGGGGTATCATTTATAACAAAAAATTCGGTGGTAAACTCAATAAAGGAGGCCGTAAATTTGGGATCAAGAAGGAGGGCATTATTGAAGCGCCACCGTTTGGGACCAGTGGATTTGGGTAAGATGTCAATGTTAATCAGAACTGGAGCATGATCCGAAAACACAATGGGGCCTATTTCAGCTTGGGTGAGGGATTGGGATAGGTGGTGAGAGAGAAAAATATAATCAATACGTGACTGGGAGTGGTGAACAGGGGAATAGAATGTAAATTCTTTGCTGGTTGGGTTGCAGAGTCGCCAGGCGTCTATTAGTTTGTGCTGGGAAATGGCATGTGCGAAGAGCTTATGGGATTTATTAGGGACAAAAAAAACTTTGGAATTCCTGTCTAAAAAGGGATCCAGCGGCAGGTTGCAATCACCTGCTAGAATAAAGTTGTCTGCAATGCATTGAGTAATGCGAGAGGCAAACGCACTCCAAAAAGTAGGGTTTCCACCTGTGGGGGCATAAACATTAAGCAAGGACAAAGGGACACCTTTAGAGGAAAGTTTAACATATAACCATCTACCTTCGGGATCAGATTCAGAATGCATTACAGAGTGAGAAAAGGATTTTCGAACTAGTAAAACAACACCATTTCTTTTGCCATCCCCAGGAGCTGAAAAAACCTTTCCCACCCAACCTCTTTGGAGTTTAGCAGCGTCAATATCAGATAAATGGGTTTCTTGAAGAAAGGCAATATCTACATTCAGTTTAGCTAAATGGGAAAGGATTTTTTGTCTCTTGATAGGTGAGTTTAAACCTTTAACGTTCCAAGAAACAATGCGCACTGACATTAAGAATAATTAGAGAGAGAGAGTGCAAATACGAAATGGAAGAAAGCCTCATATAAGTCGAGAGAGGAGGAATATGAGAAAAAAGAAAAAGAAAGTCTGAAGAAGAGAAGGACAGATATAAGAGAATGAGAGAAGACAGTGGAGAAGAGGAGCGCTGGGAAATGAAAAGAAAATCGTGAGGGGAGGATAAGAGTCAACTGAGCAGAAGAGAATATAAGACAAGAAGAGAAGTAGGCCATAAATTTTGGAGAAAGAAGATAAGTTGGGAAGAACCATGGAATGTTACACAAGAGTAAAGAGGGTGTAGCAGAGTGTTGCAGAGTAAAACTAGAAAAAGGGAGGGGATGTAGAAGGACAATAAGAAAATGGAGCATTAGGATCAAAAAGAAGAAGAGGAATGGTTTGTAAGAGAGTGATGTTGAAGGATGAAACAGTAACCATGTAAAAATCAAGACAAGAACATGTAAAACAATATGAAGCATGTCAACAATGGAAGAGGGAAAAAATAATAGGTCGATACTTACAAGGGATCGTGGGAAGTGGAGACGTTCAGAGGACTGAACACAAGGGGAAAAATGGAGATGAGAGGGGGGGGGGAAGACCAACCAACGGTGGGTAGGTAGACGGGGCCACAAGACGTCCAACCGGAGAGACGTGACGGAACATAGGGAGGTGTTCTGCGAAAGGAAAACAATAATATTAGAACCAGGTGAACAACGTATTTCCAGGTACATAAGGAAAAGGGATCAAGGAAAAGACAAGATTAAACAGTTGAGTAACGGGAACGAACCAACACAGGTAATGAACATGAAAGGTATGCGATAGCTTAGGAACCTGTGGAAAAAAAGAACATAACAATATATTAAGAACTAGGAACCATAAGTTTCAAGGTAATCCAAAAATATCAGCGACGAGAGTCACGGTGGAAATGAAGAGGAAGGGCCAGAAAACTCCATGTCAGCTGTACCACAGGAATTCAGAAAACTTCGAAGTCGGAGAGGATCCTCAAAGGTCATAGTCTTGTTGTTATGTGTGACTTTGAATAAGCAGGGATGGAAAAGTCCGTATCTGGCTCCAATGGAACGCAGTTCTGGTCTCATGTCGAGAAATGCTTTGCGGCGTGAAGCAGTAGCCTTGGCATAGTCTTGGGCGAAGAATAAAGTGGAGTCCGACCATTTGATGTGAGGTATAGCTTTAGCCGCCAATAGAACCTTCAGCAAATCTGTGTATTCAAGAAAATACATAATAACACCTCTAGGCTTTGTCGTAGGAGAGATGGTGGAAGGCGCTCGACCTAGCCTATGTGCTCGTTGAATATTAAGAGAAGTGCCTTCAGGAAGGTGCAGAAGTTTGGGCAGGAAGGATGTAAAGAAGGCAATGGCGTCATTCCCCTCGCAACCTTCCTTCAGGCCGTAGAGGCGTAGGTTATTGCGCCTATTTCTGTTTTCAAGGTCCTCCACCTGCTTCTGGAGTGACGAGACTTGCGTTTCCATGTGGACAACTTTGGTGGTAGCTTCCTGGAAGGATGAGACAGATTTTTCCACCTTGGAGACCCTAGTATCCATTAGGGACCAATTGTCAGTCAAGGTTTGCAGCTTGGAATTTGTCTCCTCCATGAATGGGCGCAATGCCCTTATTTCCTCGAGGAGTAATTCTATAGAAATAGCTGATGTTGACTTTGGGGGAGAGGGCGGATGTTGTTTCAGTCTCTTGATGGTGTTTTTCGACCCTGGTTGCGGGGGTGCATCCATGGTAAGAGATGGTTCACCAGTGGAGGACTCTGCAGAAGCGTCCAAATTAGCCAATGCAGTGAAAAGCTTTGAATTTTTGATGAAATTCCGTTTAGGGGTTTTACCAGGGCCCTCCGCCATGAGAACACTTAAGATAAAGAATCAGCAATAAAGTGCGGGCTGGTGAGCACTGCAGTTGTTCGGGATACACAACAGTCAATAGGAGGAGGAGCCAGCACCAAATGCAACAGCTATTCGAAGGAGTCAATGAATTATGGCTGTGAAACTGAGGAAAGTCAAGTTGCAGTAGAGGCGATTCACAACTGAGGGAGCAGGGAGCCTAAAATGGCTGCCAAGCCAATGCTGGTGAGAAGGCAAGACTCTGAGGAAGAGTAGAAGAAAAATCAGTACCAAGAGAAAAGAATAAAGTCACCTGTGAGAGTTCTGGTGATTTGTCCTCATTTCCCGTTGAATTGCGACATTTTCGGTGAAGCGCTGATGTCAGGAGGCTGTCACCGTCGCAGACTCGCTCCTCAGACGAGCGCCGTCTGAATCGACAAAATGGCGGCCGCGGCTGAAGGAAAGCCGCGACCGAAAGAAAACGGGAGCTGCTGTGCAAGGCTGAGGGAGCCTGGAAGCGGTGGACAAGTTAGGAGGAAGACGAAGCGTTCCGACGTCGTTCGGTGTGCAGCATTTTCTTCTGGGAGGGGTAGAACCGCCACGAAACTCCGGTCGAGACGGAGCTCTACCCCGGGACCTCCATCCGCGTCGGGCGCTAAGCCACGCCCCATGTATACTTATTTATAAACAACAACTGACACATACATTGCCTTTTATTTTTCTACGTTGTTGGACATGTACCATTAAGAGAGATATTTGCTCATCACCGCACCCATAAAGATATTCACTCACCCAAACAACTGTTATAACATGTAGTCTTAACGTCATATACCTACTAAATCAACTATTCACACATCTTTGGGCAGTCACACACCTCCCACCGAACTACCCACACATTCACACTCCCATATAAATACTCAGTTAACTAATCAATAACTAATACAGACTTTCAAATAGCTAGTAACCAACTGGAGAAGTAGTTTTTACAACAACTTACAAAGTGATACAGATGTTCACACAGTTTAGTCCCTATCCAATATATTTAGAGAGACACTTTAAATTAGTCAAGTAAACAGTCAATCACACTGCTACTAAATCCTCCATCCAGATATTTATATTTATATATCCACTCATTCTTCAATGCAAATTGCTGTATATATAATACATATTTAAATAACGAAGCAAGCCACATTCACTGGATGATGTCATCAGTGATGTCATCAGTGATGTCACTGACCATGTCATGAATGATGTAATATGTGACATCATCAGCAGTGGAGTGCGGGCGCGCAAGATATAATTAGTACAACTAACTATATCGGAGGAATTTCAATGGTTTTGTACGAGTGAAATGTCCAGCTAACTATAACACTCCTAAAACCTACGTTTTTTTCTGTGAATGTCTAAGGTTTTTTAAATGCTAATTCCTAACTTTATCAGGCCTGAAACCTATGTTTTTTCAGTGAATATATATATATGTATATTTTTTTTTTTTGTGATTCCGGTGAAGCGAGTAAGGGCAAAAAGAGGAGGGTAGGAGCGCTGTGAGCTCTGTAGGGTGGTTAGGGTGTGCTATAGAGGGAGTGTGAAGTGAAGTATTTACCCTTACTGGTGTGAAAGTGCTGTTTTGCCCAGAGTAAGATGGTGCTGAGGTGAGGTACCGGTAAACTCAGGGATGAAACCGTGAGCCTAAACTGTGAGCTGAGTGCTGTAAACTGATGTGCTCTCGGCGCTGTAGCATACTGGCCGCTGTAGCATAGCTGTACAGGTGGTGTTAGTATGCTTTTAGAGTATAGCAGGAGTGGGAAGCAAACTAGAGACTGGTATTGGTCTGCAGACTCAGGGATGAAACTGTGAGTCTAAGTCGTGAGCTGATTGCTGTAAAGTGATGTGGTGTGGGTGCTGTAGGATACTGGCCACTGTAGCATACCTGTGTTAGTATGCATTTATACTATACAGGAGTGGGAAGCGAACTACTCACCCCTACCTGTCTGAAGACTCAAATGCAGTGTTTTAGCAAGCAGGAATAAAGAAATAATCGTGAAGAATATAATGCAGAATATTGCAATGCCACAGAAGACAAATTGTGAAATGAGGTGTGTGTAGGAAAGTGGCTGTGTGTAATAAAGGGATGGAATTTGAAAATTATATAGAAAGTGTCTTTATATAAGTGCCATAATTGAACCAACTGGTCCAAGAGCTAGGGCATCCAGCTGATGCAAACTTGAACCGCTTCTGCTGTATAGAAACGTAAGCTCCTGCATCAATGAATTCCATATTACATGTTACAGTTCCATGTGACATGGACAATACCTATTAGACTTGAATGACTCTAAATTATATAAGGAAAATAAAGGTAGGATACGATTACCACATGTATCCTTTAAGAAAAGAAAAAAAAAAAGGAAATTGCAAAATGTAATTTTCAAACTTTTTAGGTACTCTGGTACTGCTTTTTCGTAACACAAAATTATCAACAGTAAAACAGCCAGCAATGTGTTGTACAGAAGATTCAATGTGGTGCGTGTCAGAATTGGTACTAGTTCTACCCACATTGGAACTTTGAGGAGGAATAGAAACATTGCGCTTCTGAGAAGCACATTCTGTACCTTTCTAGTCAATCCATACATTATTGTCTTTAGCTGTTTCAAAAAAACATTCTTGTGTAGAGAGCTAAGTCATCGAGCTGAGGCAAACTCTAACCGCTTCTGCTGTATTTAAACCGAAGCTCCTGAATCAGTGAATTCCACATTACATGTTATAGTTCTATGTGACATAGACAATAGCTATTAGACATGAATGACTAAATGGTATAATGAAAATAAAGGTAGATACGATTACCATACTGTGCCAACCAGTTCCTAAACAAAGTTGTCTTTTTTCATTTTGATCGACAGGTTGTGAGAAGAGGCCGAGTATGGGTAAGTTTGTGTGAAAGGGCTTCGTGGATAACAGGCAGGCAGAGAAGCACGTGCACAAAGAATAAACGTGGTTTCTAAATGGGTGTCTGGTTTAGGCTAATTTAGCAAGTAAATAGTGTATTTGCATAGGTCATACATCACCCATCCCTGGTTAGAGTAGAGACGTAAGGGGCAATAATGAAGACCGAGTTCAAATGTCTGAGTATACTTAGAAAGTTATTATATCAAAGTAGTAGAATTGAAGTGTATTATAAAAAAATTAAAGGAAAAAGTAACAAAAGATGGAAAAATCCATCCAAGAATAACGTGAGTTTCTTACAAGTCTTGGAAATTGCAGTCCAGAAGTTCTTCAGCGGCTTGAGATGCGTAATGTTCCAAGAGGCTATTGTTGCCATTGTGTGAGAAAAGAGAAGCGATCCAATTCATATCCTCGAAGGGACAGTAATGTTCCTTGAATGTTGAAGCGGCAATTTGAATTGACAGGCAATCTGTGATGTTGTGAAAGGTCGCACATTGCAGGATATCTTTTGCGGCTGCGCAAAAATCCCATTCCGCCACTGTACCTTTTTGTATTGCATTCACCATTTCTCCATTGCCAGAACAATCACGTTAATGCATTACCTGCTGGATATCGGGAGTGATTGTTGGGATGTTGGCACGGCATAGATCCATTCGCCAGTCGAATGGGCAAGTTTTGCAATCAAAAGATGGTTGTACGCATATTGCATATGTGTAAATAAATGTTATAGCTGGTTCCGATAATAGATAGAGACAGGTAGCCAAACAGTTTTTCCATTTTTTTTACAGTATTGATGTAGCTTGGCGTAGAGGCGTATTCTGTCGGACATAGTTGTTACCACAGAGAGCGTAGCCATTTTTTACAAGAGAATAAATAGTAGGATGGCCACAAAGAGAGCGAGAATTATGGGCACTGTTCCTGTTATTCGAGAGATGATCGAAAGAATGAAGTCTGGTATTAAAAGAAAAACAGTTAGGAGTCAGAAATTTTGAAGTAGCGTTAAGAATCCTAAAGACCGGTCCAAGCGAAGTGTTAGTTATTGCTGTGACAAAATCTTTGCATGCTGCCTGGCTGATACGAAAATGGATCCTAGACATCTTTTCTAACTACTTTGAAGAACATCCAGCTTTTAGATAGTACTGCTTTAGAGAACCATGAATCATACATTATTGCTGCGCATGATTTGTCTAGTTTCTTTGCCACAACATTGTGCACTTTTAGCATATGATGTACTTTTTTTGCTTGCATGTTTTATGGATATGTAATATGAAATAAATATTTCTTATAATAATAATACATCATAGGATACAATTTTTCAAACAATTCCATCAGGAACTGGAACAGCAGAAATGATGACCATGGAAAAGTCTCTTCGCACATTGTGCGATGAAGAAAGGGGTGTTAAAACCAGGTTCACCAGTTCAACAGTAGAGCGTTCTGGGAGACAGTGTCCGTTCAGAATCAAGAAAAAGTCTGTCACAGAACATGGTACATTACGGTAGACACCTTCTTTGTCCGTTTGCCAAATTCTTCAGTGGCATAACGTTTGTGCTTGGACGTGGCTCTTAGCTTCCTGAAAGTTGTTCAGATCCTGTAAAACCTCCAAACATTCATTGATGTCAAATGGTGTTTCAGCCACCACTGTACTGGGACTGTTGAGGTTGGGAACCCACATCTTAACTCTCTAACAGGAACTCAAAGGGAGTTTGACCACCCAAAGATTTTCCAGGCAGGTTGTTTAGGGCTCTCTGTATCCCGTAGACGTGATGGACCCAACTGCGACCTGAACCTAATACTCTTGCTGTCAAAGACTGCTTTAAGTCATGGTTCTTCCTCTCCGCTACCGCTTCTCCCTTGAGATGAAAGGGGGAGGTGCACCACACAGTCACACTCAATTTTCCCATGGTGTCTCTGTAAGGCCTGAAGGACCTTGATCCAAATGGAATGTGGCTACTGTGTATGTCCCGATAAAGACTTGCACATCTTTCATAATAGTTTGGGAATCAGTTGATTGCTTTGGCCAAACTCATAGCAATTCAATGTTACCCGATCATTTGTAAACCCCACACAATTGTAGGAGGCTACAGTGGTCCACATAAGTTAGAGGCTTGTCTGAAATCAATAGAAGGATCTGTGGTTTATGGGCTATGGTGCAAACCTTCATATGTTGACAGATGTTGCCTTTGAGGAAAAAGTACTTGGTCTGTTTGTATAGACCTGACCACCATTAGCATTGTTGCAATAAGGAAATTGTAGCTGCCACCGCTGCATGAGCAATTGCTAGGCCCTCATGTGCTACTAGGGTTCTATCTAACCTGCTATCTGAATTGGGTATTACTCAATCTCCCACTCTGGGAATCTGAGCAAATGGGATGTTTTGCACACCTAACTGGTAGGAGTAATTTGCAGGAAAGTCTTTCGGCAGGTGGGTGTCATCACGTACAGCATTGACAGCCACCATGATGTCTCGATCTATCCTCGTACTTGAGCGAGTAATTGCAGCGACTGCGGCAGTTTGCACTGTTGCAGCTTCGTCAGCAATGGTATTCCTTACAATTTGTATTCCTAAACACTGATGACTCAGTATGTGTATGACCTGAGTCTGTGGCAAGCACTCTCTGATTTTGCCACCTGTCCTCAAAGCGGTTTGTGCTTTATGGTGTACCCTTTGGAATCCATTCTAGGCCCAAAAAGTGTAAGTACTCGTAAGACTGGACACAATAATATGAATCACATTCAATAAGTGTGGGGAATCTGGGATCCGTATTCTCAATTCCAGAATTAGAGCTCGAAGTTCGGTCAGCTATGCTGTGCAATCCCCTAGTAACTGCATGTAGGTTTTGAGGGGGCGGAATTCAGCATCCTCCATTCTACCCTTATCTGCGGCGCTTGATGCAGAGCATTTGTGCTTTAGTTCCTTGGCAGGCTGTGCAGAACTGTCAGTATAGATGATGTAATCATATTGATCTAGAGGCACAACTTAATTAGGCATAGGATATTTATTTTTGTATTGCTGGTATGCTTGTGTCTGTAGTGTAGTCAAATCTGTAGCCTACATCTGTTGCAGTGAGAGAATCGGCCCACTGTCTGCATCGTGGTTGTAAAGCTTTCGAGTTAGGAACCTGGCCTTCGTGATGGCCTCACGGCTGTAACCGAAGTCATGACAATAATGTCTTTCTCTCACTACAGCAGTCTGTACCACCGTCAGAATCTTTTCTGTCTGTGCAAAATACATCACTGCACTGGTGTATAAATGCGATTTATATGCAATGTATCTCCTTCATTGAATCTGACAAAGGTATACCTTGATGCACCTGCAATTATATGGATCAACAGGTTGTTGGTGTTTACACGTATATGTGAGTATGTATTTTGAGGCCAGCATGTTGTCTATTGAATGTAGCATTTGTCTGTGTTCAGTTGTCCAATGTGTGCTTGAAAAGTCTGGATGTATTAAGTCGTAGAACAGTTTAACTCGCTCTGCATAGTCTGGAATGTATGTTGTGCAAAAAGTTCAGGAAACCCAAAATGGATTGGAGTTTCAGTGTGTTAGGAGGTTGGAGAAGCGCACACTTCTCATGAAAATGTGTAGCTAGGTTTCTGCCTTCACCTGACAACTCGCACCTTAAAAATAGGACATTGAGTTGGGCTATTTTGTTTTTTTTAAATTGAATCTCCAGCCCATGTGAGCAAAACCCAAAACTATGTGATCTACTCTGGCCAAGTGAGTTGAAAGGTGATCATCCATCAAGTAAATGTCATCAACATAGGACAATGCCTGGTCATCATAATTCTGCAAACGTTCTGTAACCTGGTGTGAAAACAACCCTGGGCTGTACTTATACCCCTGGGGACAATCTGCTGCTTTTGAGAACCAAGCGAGCTGAATGCGATCAAATACTTGCTTTCAGGTGCTATGTTTTGGCAGAAAATCGATTTTAAATATTCAAAGTGTTTTTTTATTTGTTTCCGCACTAAGGGATCTATTACGATGGCGGGCAGACACCGTAATGGCATACGTGCCATATGTGCGGCAGTCCCGTGATGTAGATTAGGATGCGCCCGCCACACAGGCAGGCGTATCCAGCATTTTTTACATTGCGGCGGACAGTTTTTTCAGCAGCACCCGCCGCAATGTAAAAAAGGCATGTTGCGCATTTGCATACACAACGTGGCAGGCACCGCACAGTGCCTGCCATGTTGTGCATGCAAATGCAGGGACCCCCCATGTGCAACCCCACCCACCAACACCCTGGGGGCCCGCAACGGGCCCCCACATGCAGACACTGCATGCCTTTTCATGGTGCCATGGAAAGGCACATCCCCACCTGCATTATAATATGGATGGCGGTGTCTTGCAGACACCGCCACTATATTATACCCCTTTTCCGCCCGATCGACTCGTCGACGAGCAGAATACCGGCAGACGGTCCCCCCTGCCATCGTAATATGGCAGGGGGAAAATGGTAGGCGGGCGGGGAGGAATGGCGGGTGGATCGCCCCTGCCATGCGGGCGGTGGCGATCCGCCAACTATAGTAATAGACCCCTATTATTCATAAGTGCCATGCTGTGCATATTTTGTACTGCAAATGCACATGTAGCTGTATTCAGGTGTCTGTAATTAACACTAGACGAGATGAATGGTCTGGTTTAATTACTGGAAAGAAAGTATTAATCATAGGGGAGGTGCAACTCTCTATTATACATTGGTATTCAAGTTGTGTGAGTACCTCTTTAACTTGTTGTTTAGCCTCATTTTTAATGGGGTATTGTCTTTGTGGTTGGCGGGTTGACCTCACTGGTATAATGTGATATGAGGAACCGTCGTCCAACCCCACATGGTTGCGGAATAACACAGGAGCTAGCACTAAAGCCCACTCAATAGCGTGTGAAAGTTTTACTGCATATGGGACATGGTCATAAAAAGCAGGTAAAATTACTGTTTCTCCATCTGGGTAGTCTATGACAAATTCTGATGGCCAATCTATTTCAGCCAAGAGAATGTCATAGCTATATCTCCATCAATTTGGAGTTGCATCTCTCATAAACAATGCGGGACACTCGCTCTCGTATCCGGTGTTTCCACCTGGATATAGTCACTCAAGCTACTGCCGCCAGACAATCCATCAGGCTACGGTGAACTAGTGTGCCTTCTGTCACTCTGTCCAGTATGGTCAGAGCCCTTTCAGAAGCACTGTCCTTAATATCCATGGCATGCTTTACTTAAATTCTAGCCACCTTCTTTTTTAATTGAAGCCTGGATTGTTTAGGTTTATCTTATTTTTATGAAGTCAGAAGAGTGTTGTGAGTCCTCCTTCATTTTCACATGCTCCTCTGATCTGCGCTCTGATTATCCACCTCTCTCTGAGTGTTTTTTTCGGACAACTCCTTAATGGAACAAGATGAGTGTGTATCAGTATCCTGATACCTGTCAGGCTTTTCAATATTATTACAGTTACGCAGACTATAGCACTTTTCAGTGGACTCCTGTTTGGGAGATCCACCTTGCAATTCAGTCTTTTCTTTATGTTTCTTATTATCCCACTTCTTCTTAGAAGAATTTGGTGCCTGCTTCTAGTTATCCTTTTCAGAATTACTGTTAATCTGTGTTTTTCTAGGTCTGGCTCCCAAATTATTTCCACCTATTGTTACATAGGTTTCCTCAATTTTTGGTAACTCTGGCTCCTGTTCTCTTGGAGACAAGTTTGTGAGTCCCTGGCAGACCGCCAACGCTGCTGCTTCCCTTAAATGTTACTCAACATTATGGTGGATATTGGGGCAAAGCTGCCCATCAGTTTCATCCCCAAATACAGAGATGGGGCTACCCCATACTCATTCTGTATCTGTTTAAGCAACTCTGGCAAAACAGCTAATGAGGATGTACTGTGTGTTCAGGTATATAATGCAGAAAAGACTGTACCCCAAGTGGTGCAGTCTTCTTTTGGGAGAGCCATCCCAATTGGTAGGCATATGGTGAGAATTCTATGTTTTTCCTGAAGTCCCGTATGGGGAAACACTGCTTGAAGCTGGTTTTTTTTTTTTTGCAATCCAGAATGGAATTTTACCCAGGACTGCATTGATGGTTTGAAGATTAATTCCAGGTATAGCCAAAAGAAGTTGTGCAGCTTGAGCAGCCCTTGCAGGATTTATTGTCATATGTTCTAACTAGATCTGTGTATAATATGCATAGGCCTGGAGTTGTCAGATTATCTATATCTGGTTAGGGTGTGTAACCAGCTAAGACTGGCCATGTTGCTCCCTCATTGCTACGGGTACCTAGTCTAACATTGTTGTTTGTATGTGACGGAATACTTTCAAACCAATTCTGATGTTCTTGGTGAGTTAGTGGTATTTCTAGTGCTTTATTAACTGTGTAGTTGTTAGGAACTGTATCTTCAGTGTATGTGTGAAACAGTCCTGTAGTTGTGTTAGCTGCTTGTCGATGTAACTCATGAATAGAATACCTCCATTCTGAAGGCTTCCAGGGCCTCAACCACAAAGGTAACATCTACATCCATTTAGGGCAGATCACATTGTAACAGCATCTGTGTAACCACATGTCTGCAATTAGCTGGTATATTAATTGCTTGTTCGTCCTCAGGCATTTGAATATGTTGAATCAGACAGGGTACCTCTTTGTGGTGATCCTTTGAAATGCTCAAGCTTGAACAACCTACAGCCAATACATAGGGTTTACCTAGTCGGCTGAGGAGGATTGTTTCTCCAACACCATTGACGTCTCCTATAAGTAGGTGAGTAGGAGTCTTATGGTATACAAAAGAAAACTACTCAGGTGATCAATTAAATAAGAACCCAAGCTAGAAAGTTGGCGTTACCATGTAGTATGACGTATACTTTCTCAAGTAAAGCTGTGCGTTTTTTTAACAACATAACCATCAGAACTGTGCAGGCCTGATTCCACCCCCACCGTCCAGATATTTTGGCCAAAATCCTGCTAGCTTACAATGCATCATCTGTACCCTTAACCTTACAGGATAACAAATGGATGTGCAGTCTCAGCACATGATAACTCTGACTCCCCAAGAAAATCTTGGTAACAGAACTAGAAACCTTTTGCCTAGTTGCTTATGCATCCCCAAAGAGATACACAATAAATACACAGTAAAGTGTTTCAATATTTGTTAAAGCATTGTGATTCTTGAATAAAAAAAAAGATAATGGGAATAGCATTAAGAGAATGGTGATAAAGATGAATAGTTTAATCATTTTACTGATTACAGAAAATATATGCCTGCATACAAATACTGTAATATACTGTACTCCTACCTAGGATATCCTAACCTATCATATCTAGTGTGAGTGAATCTGCCAAATCCCTGTAGGGTGATCTAACTCCCTCCCCAATACCTGTAGGTTATTTTCATCACAGTGCCGGTCTTGGTGTAGAGCTGGGCAGCATTCCTTGCATGAGGTAAAGAGGAATCAGCTAAGCTGGAATTCTCGCATGGATCGTCTTCTCAGTGCCAGCAAAATTCTCCTCTGTCTAAACAAAGGCTTGATGTCATATATATAATAACATCCTCCATATTACCATGCCAAAGCCCCAGCGATACTATTTATTCAACTGTGATAGCTCTGTTGCTGAGCTGCCAAAACAAATAAAATTTTGCGTGATGAAATTAGCCCTTGTACAGAATGTTTAAGGTGTTCTGATAGAGTGCCTACGAAGGGGTAGTGTAAGCAAAACGGAGTTCGTAGAATATTATTTGTATGTGCACACAAATTAATGTGTGTCAAATGTCATCGTGTTCAGGGAGAGAAGACAACTTAAGATCGTTAGCATGTAAAATGGTGCTTCTTATCTGGACCTAGTGTACCCAAGTGACACAAGAGCCCACAGCCACAATGAAAGGCAGATAAGTGCATAATTACCGATGCAGTTTAAACAATGCAATGAAAACTGGCTTTCCATTCTTATGACCTGTTTTCCTAAAACAAAGAAAAATCATATTTACTGCAACCCATTTAATTTCTGCACCCAGAAAGTCATAGGAAAAATAGAATTACTACATTTTCTACACTTTCTGTGCTTCCACACTTTTTCAATCTCGCTAACATTAAACAAATGTAATTTCTTTTTGCAACAAACTACCACTATATAAACAAACTCTGACTTCACCCTCATTCTTCTACATGGCCACACAACTACCAGGTGGCTTGCAAAATACTTAGGATGTACGGTAGGAAATAAGTTATCCCATATATAAACAATTATTCACTACGGCACCTGTATTAGCCCATCGAAATCAGAACCCTCCCCTGCCCCCAAGCACCCCAGCTTCCAGTCTTCTTGTTATACCCACAGGGACACTGATGCACCACTACAACTATTAAAAGCCCACTACAAATCTATTGATTGAATCAGTTAAACAATATAGCTGTCATTTACCAGTGAAACAGGTTTGGTCCTACAGAGCAAGGCTAACATCTTAAAAATGTGCAAAAAGTGAGGTCGGTTTTTTTCTTATTACCAATCATGGAGAAAAAAAACGTATTTTTGAACAGTTATAGAGCAAATAATATTTAAAAGCATGTTACATTCAGCCATTCTATAACAGGATATTTCCGAATTTGAAGTTGCTAATCTGAGCCATGTATGTATGTACACATTTCTGTTAACCACATATTGTTCATACATGTCTCATTTACATGGTATTACTTCCTCATACATCTAGCAGCCATACAGCTAACAGTAATGTTCTTGGGACAAATGTGTGCAAACCAACCTTGGTACAAATGGCCTGGCTTCAGAGTGTTGTTGAACAGGTTATTTAACTTTGGTAAAGCTCTTTCTGTTGGATACTCTCTATAACTGCAGATTTCTCACCTTCAGACTACCTCCAGTCAAACTGTATCTGTAACATTTTTCAGCATAGCCCCATATGCTCTGGTAGTTGGCATTGTGTGACTCTGGGTCAACTCCGTGCCACCCAGAAGGTACAGCTGGAGCTGCACATAAGTGCCACCCGAATGCACTGATGTCTGGGTCATTCTTTACACTGACCGCCCTCTTGGAAGCAGAACACAAAAACCATTATCTGCACCAGTGTGGAGAACTCTTATTAGACACCTTTTTTTTAGAAGCAAAAGAGGCCATTCCACAGAACACGTTGGTGAAGAATGTGCTGTTAGAGTAGTCACCAAAAGAACAAGTTACTTGCCTTTTGTAATGCTCTTTCCGATAGAGACTCTAGCCACATATTCTTCAACTTTTGAATATTCCCCTGGCGTCCGACTGGATCTGGAAACATTTCAGTGAATCTGAAATGTATGGCTCTGCACTGACACCATTACACTGCGGAAATGACTTGCGTGCCTATATGTGCCACTCCAGCGTACTGATGATAGTTGTTTTTGAGTGTCCACTTTCCCAGACAAAGAGCCACAAAAGCAAATTGATGTGACCAGTAGAATCCTTGATTCGGAATCTTATTAAAGGGTAGAGTCTACTCTCAGACCAGGGAGGATGGGATGGTCGGTGAGGAACCTATGGCTAGAGAGACAGTCTCTCCCAGAAAGAACAAAGGTAAGTAACTTGTTCTTCTGATATCGGCTTCTAGCCACAGATTCCTCACCTTTTCAATAAATAACAAATTAGTTCCTTTAAGAGAGGTCTGTCTGTGGATGGACTGAAACTAGACAGTTGTGCAAAGCAGAGCGGGTAAACTGCCCCTCTCATGGAACCTGACTATTCAGACAATAGCTCTTTGAGAACGTTATAAGGGACGCCCATGTAGTCACCTGGCAAATGTCAAGGACAGGGACTCAGCGTGCTCACACAGAGCTAATAGCTTTGGCCCTTACAGAATGAGCACACAGTCTTTCCAGAGGCTGCTTAGTAGACAATTTCGTCACTTCAGAAAACCAAGATCAAAGAGTTGCTCCTCCACACGCTTGTCTTTAGTACAATCTACATAAAAGCTCAGTGCTCTCTTAGGGTGTAAGATATGAAGTCCCTCCTCATCCTTAGAGGGGTGAGGCGGAGAATAGAACGCCAGCAGCGTTGATGCTCTGATCTACATGGAACGACGTCGCTACTTTAGGCAAGAAAGATGTCCATGTTCGCAATACCAGCTTGTCTGGAGAGATGGTGGTGCATGGCAGGTTGACAACAAATGCTTGAAGCTCACTCAAATGCTGCAGGCATGTAATGGAGATGAGAAACACAGCCTTGAAGGTGAGAAGCCACTAGGGGCAGCTGTGAAGCGGCTCAAAGGGAGTGGCCATCAGGAATGCAAGGACCACGTTAATGTCCCACTGTGGCAAAGGGAGCAGTAGGAAATAAATATTGCAACCCTTTTAAGAAATGCATAAACCTACAGACTTAAACAATGAAGGCTCATCCGGCAGCTGTAAAAAAGGCGCAAAGAACCGAAAGCTATCTTTTAATTGTGCCCAGAGCAAAGCCTTGCCGGTAGAGGGATGAAACAAACAGCAGAACATCAGATAACTTGGCCTGGAGTTGGTTAATCTTGCATGTACAGCACCAAACCACACATTTGTTCAATTACCTCCAGAGGAAGGTCAAATAAGTTCAGCTGTCACAGCTCAATCTCCAAGCATGTACTGTAGACTGAGAAGGACAGTGTGCAGAACCCTGCACTGTTTTCTTCCTGTAGGGGCAGCCTGATCGGAAGGTTGATTCACAAGCCCAAGAGTTCTGGATACCATACTCTGTGCCCGGTCCAGGGCCACTAATATGACCCAGGCCCAGTCTGTTCTGATCTTCTTGAATACTCGGGGCAGGAGTGGTATCAGTGGTAGAGCATACAAGAGTCCCAAGTTTCACTTGCAATGGAACTCATCTCCTTAAAAGAGAAACATTGGAAACTGACATTTTGTACTCTATGCTGCGGCAAACAGATTGAAACAAGCTTCTCCCCATTCGCAGGAGACGGTGCATCACCTCTGGGCATAACTGCTACTCGTAAACCAATAGCCGCCAATGGCTGTGCTAATGCGCCCTGGCATTAAATGATTTTGCCAGATGGTTCGTCGCCAGGAAGATCCCTTGGTGGTCCAGCCATTTCCAGAAGCACAAGGCCTCCTGGCACAGAGTCCATAACACGACCCAGGGAAGTTTTCCAACACAGACAGATGGCCATCCGCTCTAGAAGGTTGATATGCAGGAAATTTGCAGGAGACTAGAGGTCCGCAGATCTCCATGTCTCCTAGGTGACCACCCAGCACAGAAACAATGCATCATTCACCAAAGTGAACTCTAGGTGAGGAAGGCAGATGGGTCTGCCACATGGGTCTGCCACTAAAACGATTGCAGTCCAGCAATCATCACTGCAAATCTGTTGCAGTCTCCTTTGAAATCTGAACGTGGTCAGAGAAGTAAGCATGGGCGAATTTTGCGAATCTCGCGTTCGCGAATTTTGCGGATTTGCGAACTCGCAATCCGCAAAATCCGCGAATTCTCGCGATTTTTTTTTTTTTTGTGTTTGCGCGGGTTTCTGCCAGTTCGCAAGGGTTTTGTACAATGTCGCAAATTGCGAACTTACCTGTCGGGTCGCAAGTTTCGCGAACTTGTTGTTTCTACGTGTCCAGCCTGTTTGGGACACTCTTCTTCATCACTGCCACTCTCTGTCACCACTGCCACTCTGACTACTCATGCCACCCTCTGGCCCACCCATGCCACCCTCTGTTTCATCACAGCACCCTCTGGTTGTCCAGTCAGTGTACATTATTGTGGCAACGCAAGCACACCTTACCTGCCTCAAGTGACCTGAATTAATTTGGGGCTGATTAATGTGTCACAGAATATTTTTTTAGCTGGCACCTACTTCCTTAGTGCTTCCTGATTAGTGATCTTTTGCACTTGCTAAGTGCTTTCATTGTTGCAAAATTAGTTACAACACCTGTCCTACCCCAACTGACAATAATGAATTAGGGGCTGATTAATGGATTTGAACTTCCAGCCTGGCTCCTGCTTGTCTCCCTTAGCTGTAATTCAGGACCTTTGTGGCATATGTGTAACTATTCTGAGGTTCAGAGCAGGGTCACATAATAGTTGCAACTGGCAACTGAACTCTGGAGGGGCCCCTCAGGAAGCACTACAGGAAATGGCTACTAATGATGAGCCTGAACTTTTGAACCTGGTAAGTAGTTTCAGTTTTGCTAAGATCGTATTTCTGCAATTTTGCACTTATTCGCGGGGCGCGAAGTTGTACTGGGAAGCCGCGAACTCACGCGAACAGTGCGAGCAAAATCCGCTGCTCGCGGATTTGCGGATTTTGCGGGAGATTCGCGAATCTCGCGGATTGCGAATTTACCGAAAATCCGCAAAATCCGCGAGCGAAACGGATTTTCCGCCCATGCTTACCGTGAGGTTGGGCTAAGTGAGACTTCAGATCTCACTGCAGAGCTCAAATATACCACCTAGCTTGCTTGACTTCACTGAAATCCAGGACAGAGGCTGAGGGATTGGGATCATAGCCAGAATGCGGCTATGATGAAGGGGAGTGGCTGTGAAGGAGTCAGGTGAGATTTTGGCACTTTGACAGAGAACCCCAAAAGTTAACAGGAGGTTCTCTGTAGTCTGGAGGTGGTTGACAATGGTCTGGGGAAAGCCTGCCTTTACCACCCATTTGTCGAGATAGGAGAAGACTGGGACACCTGAGCTCTTAAGACCCGCTGCCACCACAGCCATCACTACCATGAACACCCAAGGTGCAAGTGTGAAACCAAGGGTGTGCTCAGTGAACTGAAAATGCTCCTGACCGACTATGAACTGCAGATAGCGCTGCTGGGCTTGCGAGACGTGTATATGGAAATAGGCATCCTGCAGGTCCAATGCCACAATCCAGTCTCCAGGGCAGACAACACCTAAGCAAGAGCATCTTGAATTTTTCCTTCTGCAGGAAGGAGTTGAGGAGGCTCAGGTCTCACTAAAATAGAATGAAGGCCTATACCCTTTTTGGGCACCGGAAAGGAGCGGCCATAACAACCACATCAAACTTCTGGAGCCGGCAGCCTCTCAACAGATCCTTTGCCAAAGGGGCTTGAACTTCCTGCAGCAAAACGGAGAGATGGTCATCTGTTAGTCACATGAGGGGGATGGTAGAAGGTGCTAAAGAGACGAGAGAAAGGTCAAGGCATATCCCTTCAACGATCTACAGGACTCACCTGTCTCAAGTTATGGCCTGCCAATCCGGGAAGAATCTTTGGATTTTGTCTACCACCGGTTGGCTGTACTCCACTAAGGACATACTAAAGGGGTTTTGCCGGTGGCATTAAGGGAGGTGGACTGGTTGATCTGTTGATTGACTTTGACTGCCAGAGTGGTGGGCACCACAGCCCTCACAGTAAAACAGCTGGGCCCCCTGCTGAGGCTAGATAGATTTACAGATGAGGACTGTTCGGCCAAAGCTGCAAAAGGAGCAGTATTGTTGGTGCAGCTGGCGGAGCGGAGAAGCTCAGAGAGCATGTCATGGCCTTGCTCTTTTTTAATTGCTCTAAAGCAGAATCAGCCGAGTCTCAAAGGGCATGTCCATAAGAGAGGACTGGAGATCACCTTAGACCCTGGCTGATCGCAGCTATGCGTGGTGGTGAATAGCATCAGTGGTACCAGTGGCTCTCCAGATGGAATTGCAGGTGTCCAAGCAACAATAAATTGTGAACGTGGTTGCATCACCACTGTCTTGAATGACCCGAGCAAGAACAGGTTGGAGATCTTTAGGCACACCAGGGAGGACTTTGGCCACTGAGTCCCAAAGGACTTGGCAGTGCGTCCCACGAGACAGCTGGTAGTCTGAACGAAAAGCCAAGCTGGTGGAACAAAAAACTGCCTTCCCAAATGTCTTCATCAGTTTGGACTTCCTATGATGTGGGGAGGGGGGTAGAGAGTGTGGAGGGGGGAGTAGTGGGAAAAGTGTTGGGTTAGATCTGCTAGTGGACACTTGCACCACTAAACGTTTGGGGAAGAGTGCGGAGACCAGAATTCAGGGTCGGCTAGGAAGGGTGATATTGTCTCGCTATTTGTCGTCGACTGGGGAGCTAGAGCAAGGTTTGGCTCAGGCTCCCAACAAGGTATTGGTTAATGCCTCACCGAATAACAGAGGTTTGCTCCTGATGGAGGACTTGCTTCAACACATTAGTTTTTTTTTTTTCAGAACAAATTTTATTTCGTTGACAACTGGCATATAGGACACCGTCCCTCAAAACACCGATGGACCAGTGAGCAAATAATAAGGCATTGCATACATTTCAGTTCAATCAACGTTTTTAAATTAAAACAGCCCTCCCAACCCCCACCCCCTCCCCTCACAGTGTCTTCAGAGTCCAAGAGCAGAGATAATCATGTCACTAACAGTGTGTACTCCCATTCACCCGGGCTCAACTAAGAATTGTTCGGCATCAACGTCCTGTTGCGCAGGCGGGTCCAGCCATAGCCCTCTGTAGTCTGCCCATCGCTTCCATATCTTAAAATGTTTCCGGGGGCAGCCCCTGGCCTTAAACACTGGACGCTCCAACCACATGCAAAAATCCAAACCCCTCTTCCACACTTCCAGCAAAGGGGCCCTGGGGTCCTTCCAGGTCCGGGCAATGTCCCTTTTGGCTACTGTGAGGCCCAGGACCAGTAAATGGCGCTTATATATGTTTCCTCCAACTTGTTCCATGATATGCAACAGGCCCAGTTGCGGCGAGCGAGGAAGGTTCCAGCCCAACACCTCAGACAAGCAATTCCACACTCCCACCCAAAATCTCGAAAATTTTTCGCACGACCACACTGTATGGATAAACGTGCCCACAGCTCGCGCGCACCTCAAGCACTCAGGGGAGGCAATCAATCCAGCTCTCCACAGCCGGTCCCTGGTGTAATAGGCCCTGTGTAAATATTTGAATTGGATGAAACGTAAGCGCACTGCTATTGCCGCTCCTCTCGGGGCTTCTAGGGCCTCACGCCAGTCCTCCTCCTCGAACTCCCCGATGTCACTCTCCCATACAGAACGCAATTTGTCTAGTGGAGAGGAGCAATGAGTGACCAGAGTCTGGTATATGTTGGATATTTTCTTTTCTTCTAGTTGCCCCTTAAACACCTTAGCCTCTAGGGGACTAAATTCAGGCAACGAGTCCAGGCCTACCAGGGAGGGGGACAGGGCGTGTCGCAGCTGTAAGTACTTAATTGGGTTCGGGGCATGGCATATTCCTCACGCAACGCCTGAAACGGCTTAAGTGTCGTGCCTTTCATAACGTACCCCAATGTGGAAATGCCGATGGCATCCCAGCCCCGAAACCCCTCCAAGGACGCCAGGGCCGGTAGTTGTCCATTCTGCCACAGCGGAGTCTCTCTCGTCAATTTTTTCCACCACCCCATACGGCGTAGAGCTCCCCGCCACACTCGGAAGACCACCTGGGTGACCACAGGAAGCCTCTTTCTGATGGTCGCGGAATATAGGATAGTATGTAACGAGTTTGGGTCCATTATATAGCGCTCAAGGGCATAAGCCGGGTCGCCCCGGTCCCCGTACCACCATTCGTTGAGTACCAGCAGGTGAGACACTTGATAATAGGACAGAATGTCCGAGGTGGCTAGACCCCCACAATACGTAGATAGAAAGCAAGTACGAAGGGCCACCCTCGCAGCGCCTACAGCCCAGAGAAACTGGCTTAACGCCGAGTTCACTTGTGGAAACCACTGCGGCGCAATGGGGTATGGATGGTTTTGCAGCTGATACAGGAGGCGCGGGAGGGCCACCATCTTGAATATTGCGGAACGACCTTAGATGTTCAGGGGCATTCTGGACCATGTCTTAATATCCGATCGTACGCGATCCCAAACAGGAACCACGTTGCGCGCCCAGGCCACTCCCGGTACATCGGTCAAGAAAACGCCAAGATACTTAATACCGCCAGCCGCCTCCTGCAGCGCGGACGCCCAGGGCCCCTTCTTCTTGTGTCCCCCAGCACCCACAGCGTAGATTTGCGCACATTCAAGTGTAAGCCTGATACCTCCCAAAAAATATGCATTATCTCAAGAACTCTAGGCCCTGACCTGTCTATGTCCGTAAGAAAGAAGAGGACGTCGTCAGCGTAGAGTGCAATGCGATCTGACGGGCCCGACTCCCACTCGAGCCCTCGCAACTGCACATCCATCCGCAACCAAGCCGCAAGCGGCTCCATAGCCAATGCAAATAAATAGAGTGATAGGGGACAACCCTGCCTGGTGCCCCGGCTGATGGAGAAAGGGTCCGACACCACCCCCGCCACTCTCACCGATGCCGTCAGGTCTGAGTACAGTAATTGCAGATATGAGAGGAAACGAGGCCCAAGATTCAGGCGGGACAGAAGCGCTCGAAGATAGACCCAGCTTAGAGAGTCAAAGGCTCAGTCTATGTCGGCCAGCAGGAGCGCCGCCGGAATCCCGGCGGCCCGGGCCGCCTCTACCACCACCTGGGCACGACGAATGTTGTGTCTCGTCGCCCTATGGGGCATAAATCCTGCCTGATCAGGGTGAACTAGGTCCGTTATGTAGGGGAGAAGACGATTGGACAGGGCTTTCGCCAAGAGTTTTGCTTCGAAATTTAGGAGCGAAATGGGTCTATATGAGGAATGGTGTTCGGGGGGCCTCCCGGGTTTACAGAAAACCACGATTTCGGCGTGTCGCCAATCCGCCGGAAGGCGACCACGCTCCCTAATGCTTTCCTATAACGCACCCCTAATTGAAGATGAAAGGTTTTCAAGAACTCACATGGGAATCCGTTAGGTCCCGGGGCCTTTCCAGTGTTGAGCTCCCCAAGCGCCGTACCCAACTCCTCCAGTGATAACGGGAGCTCCAGCCGATCACGACCCTCATCCGAGAGCGCGCGTGGCGGAAGGTCAGCCAAGAATTTGTCGACGTCCTCCACAGGGTGAACGTCCTGAGGGGCATAAAGGGCCGCATAATACTGTGCGAAGCTGGCTGCAATATCCTCCGGGGCCGTCACTGGGTCCCCCCGCTCGTCGCGGAGCCCCGGCAGGGACTGCGCATGGAAGGTATTCTGGCCGAGTCTGTAGAGCATGGAACAAGACTTATCCCCCCACTGATAGATTCTACTCTGCGTGGCTAACCACAGTTGGCGCGCCTCGTCTAGCAAAAGGGACATATAGGATTGCTGTGCTAATAGCAGCTGCCCTACCGCCTCAGTCGCATCCCAAGTGTTACTCTCCCCCTCCAACTCTCGGACTCGCCCCGCCGCCTCCTCTGTGGCCCCTCTGCGGGTCCTACGGGCTCTTGCACACCAGGCAATGTCGACTCCCCGGATCACAGGTTTTAGAGCCTCCCCCAGGGTGGCGGCGTCCATGTCGGGCCCATCATTGTCCTCCCAGTAGTGAGATATGGCTTCTCGAATATGCGACTGATAGTCGTCTTGTTGTAAGTGCCACGCAGACAGGCGCCACCGAAAGGGTTGTCGCATCTTATCAAGGCCTAAGTCTAATGTCACAGGAGAATGATCGGAAAGACCACGTGGCAGAATAGACGTGGAAGCCACTCTACCTATCCAGGGGAAGGGAACGAACAAGTAGTCCAACCTAGAAAAGGACCGGTGCACCGCGGAGACGTAGGAGTATTTGCGACCCAGGGTATGCTGGTATCTCCACAAGTCAATCCATCCCATTCCCTTCACCAGGCCGCTCAGTTTCGTGGGGGTGTCTGCTGGGGGCCCCCCTCCGGGCCTGTAACGATCCATTCGTCCATCCATCACATCATTCCAGTCACCACCCACAATCGCCAGTACATTTGGGATATCAACCCACACCGCAAATAACTTTTCAATGAGTGCCTCTTGTAACAGGGGCAGGGCATACACGCTACCAAACACCATCGGTTCGTCTCCAACCATACCTTTAACGAACACAAATCTACCATGGGCATCGATCCATTGAGTCTCGTGTACATAGGGGAGTCTGCGATGCACGAGGACTGCTACACCTCGAGATCCCCTCACAAAGCCCGCGTGAAACACTTGTTGGTAGCCATATCTCTGTAAACTGAGGGTTTTAGTGCCCTGGAGGTGCGTCTCCTGCAGGAGGAGGACATCCGCCCTTTCCCTTTTCCCCAGTTGCAACACCGCTCCACGTTTAATTTTATCCAACATCCCCCGGACATTCCAGCTCACCACTCGCATCAACGCCTGTGGACTGCCCGGTCCCCAGACGTCAGCCATTATCGATAGGAGGGATAAGCAAGATCCTGGGCATCCGGAGCAACACACACACACATATTTGCAATCGAACTCGCGCAGACACTGTGATCAAAAGGCAACCCCCCTACCCCTCACCCTCCCCCGTCCCACCCAACTGCCTCCGCAGCACCCTCCCCCTCCCAAACCCATTCCCAACTGTCCCCGAAAACCCCCTCCCCCCCCCCACCCCATACCTCAGCAACATTGAAGTACCTGTCGCGGTTTAGATAGTCACCGGCCCCCAACGGGAGGTCCGAGAACCACTATCCCAATGGATCCCCCCCCAAAAAAAACACTACCCACTCAATTACAACTACCCCCCACTAACTACCCTTCCGAACTAAGGGCTCATGACCGCCCTCTCTAAGTTGTCCCCCAACCCTCGCCCCCAAACCACAATGTTACTTGTTTAGCTGGAGACTCAAGTAGTGATCTGCAGCAGTTGTCCATGTTCAGGAGAGGTGTAGTCCCCATATCAGGTCTGAATCCGAAGTCCTTCACATCCCTTAGAGGCTATGATGTCGGATTTCGGGAGTCCGCAGTCTCAGCAGCTTCTGCAGCATCGTTTTCAGGGAGAGGATTCTTTTTCGTGCGGGATTTCCAATTGCTCCTGCTTCGTGACCGCGGGAGGGTCCGAGGAGGCCCCGTTGTGGAGGATGTGTCAGAGTCCCGACCTGGGGGAGTATGCACTCTGATCCGGACTGTCTCGTCGGTCCAGGCAAAAACTTCCTCTGGAGTGTTGAAGAATTGGGTCTTGGATTGGAAGACCACCCGCAGGCGGGCCGGGTACAGCAGAGCTTACCGGATGTTTAGGCCCCGCAGTTGCGCCTTGGCTTCAGTGAAGGATTGGCGCTGCTGCTGTACCAACCTGGTGTAATCCGGGAATATAAGGATTTTATGGTTGTCAAACAGCAGGGGCTCCTTCACGCGTGCTTGCCTCAGGATTGTGTCGCGGTCGTGATAGTTAAGCAGTTTGGCGATCACTGGTCTGGGACGAGCTCCCGGCGGAGGTTTTTGAATCAGCGCTCGGTGCGCGCGTTCTATAACAAAACAGCGCGAAAGGGAGTCCGGAGGGAGCCACCCCTCTAGCCAGTGGGTCAGGAAGGCCTCCATGTCGCCCTTCTCACAGCCCTCCGGAAAGCCCACAAAGCGTAGATTGTTCCTGCGTGCACGTCCTTCAGCATCCTCGACCCGTAAGGCTAGGCCCTTCTGTATCCCCTCCATATGGGCCACCTTCTTTTTCAGGGTCACCACGTCGTCTTCCACTCCTGTGATCCTTGTCTCCGCTTCTGTAATGCGAGTCACTGCATTGCGCAGATCCTGGCGCAGTAGCGTAACATCGGCTCCAGCCGCCCCAATTTTTGCGTCTAGCATGTCCCTGGACTGAGTTATAGCCGCCATGAGGGCAGCGTTATCAGGGCCCAATGCGGAGGTGCTCCCGGCCGCTCCTGCACTCCCGGTCGGCCCAGTGAATTTGTCTATTGGGCCTTGCTTCGAATTGTGCCCACTGTTGCTACCCCTCGTCATGCTGGTCTGTGGATGTAGGCAACAAGTCCAGGGCGTCGCGGGGGCGCCGACAGGAGTGTGGGTGTATGCTCCTAGGCCTGTGAGCTCGGCCGCCTGTGCCATACCTCCACCCCGCGCCGGCGGCACCGCGTCGTGCTTGCACCTCCTTCAACGCCCTGGCCGGCAGGCGCACGATGGTGGGCCCCGAGGCAGCGCCGATCTCCCTGTCGTGCAGGACGCCGTGAGTGAGGAGCCGTCCAGGTGACTCGGCCAGTCCCAGCCGATCGTCCTCTGGTATGCAGCGCCAAGGAAATAAGTCCAATAGGAATTGGGGGGGGAGAGGGGCACCCCGCCGCGCCCTCCGGCCCGCAGCGTCCCCGAGGTCCGACCCGACCGCCGAGTGGGGCCCGCGCGATCACTGTCACCACCACACCACGCCTGTAGTGGAAGTTTGGGTATTTCAGCTGCGCTGTCAGGCACCGTGACCCTCTCCCGCCGCGTCGTGAAGCACACAGCGCAGGTTCAAGCACAGGAGGGCTCGGACCGCTCTCTTCTCCTCTGCCACGCCGGCCGCGTCCCACTTCCGCCCGGCGGCCCGAAACTCAAGGCCCCGGCTCTCCACGTGCAACAGGCCGCACCACCTCAGAGCACGGATCTCCGTCCAGCAGTCGACTCCAGCTTCCAAATTGCAGTCAGGGCACCGCTACCGGTTCAGACTGCCAAATCGTCTGGTTAGGGCGTCTTAGGGTCGGGGAGACACAGGATTTTCGCCGGATAAGTGATCGGCGGGACGGAGCTCGCTTAGGCTGCGTCCGCCATGTTCGCCGCCGTAGCCACGCCCCAACACATTAGTTTTGACCTCCAAATGGGGAGCTGGAGGTCTAGGATTTCAGTCCCCCTACATATGACCATGGTGTAGGAAGCAGATTATTTGGTGACCAGGCCAAAGGGTAAAAGAAGACCTAATTTATGGGAGGCATCGAGCCGGCTGGCCCCTTACAAGTCATCATCCCAGTTGTCCGGATGATAATGTGGAGTGAACTCATCACCTTCTTAGTAATCTTTGTCTTAGACTGTGCAGTAAAGGGTGTGTTATCCCTTGTGGAGGTGGCAGATCAAGTGGAGGAAGCAATGCCTCAAAAGAGGGAGGATGGCTTCAGTCTGACCAGTGCTGACTTAGATTCTGAGAGTACTATAGTTATCTCCTTGTCTGGCATCAATGGATTCAGTTATTTACATCAGACCTGGCTGTCAAGGCAGCAGTTCTTCATAAATGTGTGCACTGTATCCCACGTTGCAGGCCAGCGCTTAGAAGATATTATTGTACCTGTACAACTCTTTTCTGCACCTCTTTGCCTTTCTTTGCTCCCAAAGAACCTACAAAGAGCTGATCAGCTACCAGATCATCTTTGGTGCAAGCGATGTAAAAACATAAATCTTTTCGTGTTCATACTCTCCTCCTTGGAAGGATGAGGCGCAGCAAAAAATCTCATGAGTGTGATCGCCTGTCTGACATGAAAGTGAGTCATAACCTTTGGTTGAAAGGTCGCGTTGATCCTCACCACCAGTTAGTCATGAAAGAAGAGCAGCTGGACTTAAAGAGTCAGAAGCTCACTCATGTGATGATCTGAAGTCATCGAGAAGAGAAAGAATTTCTTCAGAGTCAGCAGAAGGAGAGGGTACATAAGAAAAATAAGGACCAAATTAAGAGTCCATTGTAGTATCTGAGGGGTTTAGGAAGAAACCTATGGTGTAGGCCTTAAAAAAAATTGCATCAGAACAGGTTACCTGACCAAGGACCACTGGTAAAGAAAAAAAGGCAGAATGGGCTGACAAATAACTTAAGTGGCCATTGCAAGTCCCTGTTGGGCCAAAGATGAAACAACAGTTTGGCCTTCAACAGGTCTGTATTATAGGTGCCACATCAAGCCAAAACTTTGTTCGAGGGTCAGTCTTAAACAGACTTGGTTGACTGATGCCTGGCCACAATGACGACATCCACTACTATGGGAGGAAGAGCAAATGGAGTCAACTGCCACCGCTCAATCTCCCCACATGGAGGTGACAATTGTGCTGTTCTCAGAGACAACATCTCCAAGAGCCAGCCTTCTTCAGAACACCAGCCTGCAACAGCTCTGATACTGCACGTTCTCTCTTGTGGAAAAAAAGAGCAAGCCAGGGTTATCCCCATTGCTAGAAGACACCATGCATCAGCACTGGGTGTAATCATTCATGATCCAATACTTGACACATTGCTGAGTTCAGCTATATAAAACTCAAAATTAAATGAATAAATCTGTCTTGGTGTTTAAGCATCCCGCCATGTGGTGCACGACCAAGGATCAGATTCAGCCAGTTCCAGAGATGCATGGGCTCCTGGCACAAGGGCTAGGATCCACTCTGCCCAGTTTGTTGCAATACCACATGACAGTGGTATAATCCTGGAGGAGGACCAGAACCAACCTCCTCTTGATGGATGGCGGGAAGACTTTCAATGTCAAGTGAAGGGCCCACAACTTCAACAAGTTGGTTTGGAGATGGGTCTTTTTCGGAGACCAGAGTCCTCTGATCTCCACCTCTTCCAGATGATCTCCCCAATCCAGAAGCAATGCATCCGTCGCCTTTGGCTTGGTTAGGGAGAGAGAGGGGCCTGATGTTGGCCCAAGGGCAGTGAAGCAGCCTTCACTGCAAGTCTTTTACGGTCTACTCTAAAAACCTGAATGGAACCTTGGTGCTGGGCCCACTGAGACTTCAGACACCATTGTTGATCCTGCATATACCATCTGGTATGGTAGACCAGCATGGTGCAGGAAGCAAATAGAGCAAAAAGCCTCAGAGCTGCCCTCACGAAAACACATGATCGAGGCTGAAACATCTGGATCATAGCCCAAATGTCCTGGACTCGATCTGGAGGGAAGGCCTGAAAACCCAACGTATCCAGGACAGCTCCAACGAAAGGGAGTCTCTGTTAAGGAGTCAGGTGTGACTTTGGCACGATGATAGTTAACCCAAACAATGTTGTAATGTTCTCTGTCATCTGGAGGTGGTTCAACACTGACGGTGGCAAACTTGCCTTCAACTGCCTGTTGTCAAGGTAGGGGAAGACTGCATAACTGATCGCCGAAGGTGTGCTGTGACCACAGCCATCACCTTCATGAACAACTGGGGGGCACTTGTGATGCTATAGGGGAGCACAGCAAACTGAAAATGCTCCTGGCACCTCTTGAACTGCAAAGAGGGGAGCATGGAAATCGGCATCCTGCAGGTTGAACGCTACCACCCAGTATCCTGGATTCAGGGCAGATAGAGCCTGGGCTAACGTGAGCATCTTAAATTTGTCCTTCAGAAGAAACAAATTGAGAGGTCGGAGATCTAAAATGGGGTGAAGGCATCTGACATTTTTTGGTACTAGGAAATAGAGGGAATAACATCGGTTTGCTCCTTGTGCCAGAACAGTCAGAACGTTCTGCTATAAAAAATGAACAAGTGCTCCTTTAAAACCTGCTCTGATGTGGATAGAAGGTATAACAGATCTTAAACAAATGGCAGGGCATAGCCCTGTTGAACTATTCGCAGGGCCCACATGTCAAATGTTATGGCCTGCTATCCCTGAAGAAAATTACTGATTCTGCCTCCTACAGGGTAGTCGTGTTCTGCTAAAGGCAAGTGAAACTGGTCTGGAGGCTGCTGCTAGAGAAATGTGGGAACTGGGAGATTCACTGTCCCTGGAGGCCTGGATGTTGTCAGCTGGATCAGTGACCCATGAAAGGAGTAGAATGCTAGTTGCTGGGCTTTGCTTTTGCCTAGATGCAAAACCCCTGGAAATGCCTTGAAAGCTGCGAAACTGTTGAGGATATTGCCTTGAAGGCAAGGGGAGACAGGAGGAGTCTACAAGGGCTCTGCTTTCCTTGAAGACCTCTAGTGCAGAATCAATCTTCATACCAAAAAGGTGACAATCCTCAAAAAGTACATGAATGAGTTATGCCTGAATGTCTACTAAAAAGCCTGTGGAGCTCATTGATGCATGGCACCAGTGTACCACGCTTTACCTAAACAATTGGTTGTGTGCAGTCCTGACCTTATGATCTATCTAGCAGTGTTTCGGCATCCTGATCAGTTTGAGCTGGTTGGCACTGAATTCTTCTGACAGGTGGCAAGATCTCTGCAACTGTGTCCCATAGCGCATACAAGCACTTCCATAGTAAGCAGCTGGAATTGACTGACCAAAGAGTGAGGCTAGCCTCAGTTGAGCTTTACCCTGCACGCTGAAGCCTTAACTACTAGGCCTTTAAGAGTAAGGTGCTGTGTCAATAAAGCAGGATCATCTGGAGCCAATCTGTGGCATCATGCTACTTGTCTATTTATGGGTAGGCAGAAACAAGGTTTTGCTCAGGTACCCAATCTGAGATTTGTTCAGTGGCAGCAAGGGCTCAGAGAAGGTCTGTGCAGGTTGAAACATTTCAGTGAGGACATTGTCTTTCAGCTTAACAGCCCGCAACTAAGTCCAGGAGTGCAGGGGCCCATCTGATGACTAAAGCAAGGGAGACTGTCTCTACTGTTAAAGGGCCAGCGGGAGAGCTAAACCCCATCTCAGGTGAGGTGTCCAATCCACTGGTCTCTTGAATGTCCAAATAGAAATTGTCATCATATTGTTGGGGGAACTCATCCCCATCGTCACCAAGAGCTTTTGATCCAAAAAGCTGCTGGAAGGATGCTCCTAGGAAAAATCTGAATGAACTGAGGCCTGTCACAACGGAATTGTCCCAGGACATGAGCTCGTTTGAGGTAGAGACTGATCTGGTTTGGAGTTAGACAGGACAATAGGATTGACATCTTCCTACAACATCAGTGGCGTTTGCTTACAGGAACCAGCATGGATCTTGATGCTAGCTGTGGAGCAGCTATGGAGTCACAGCTGAACCTGAATTGGGTTCAGGATGCATAGATGGCACAGAGGACGGACCTGCTGGTGGTAATTCAACTAGAGGACTCTGTGGATCTGTGGGGACTGAAGGTACGCCGGAGAGAGCTGGCCGGGTGCTAAAGATTCAACATGATTTCTTTGAAAGTTTCAATCTGTTGCGATGTCACAGTTGGTCGCAGATACTCAGGGTGCATTGGGATCAGTTGCAAAACCGGATCCTCTGCAAGGGACTGTGAGACTGGCAAGACTTGGACGAACCCTGCTTAGCCCTCTAATGCTTTTTTGGTCTTCAACTTACTTAAAGACTAGGACAGCAAGAAAGACCTGTTGTGGGAGCAAGTCCATTCTCTTGATTTAGAGAAGGGGTTACTCAACTTTGTGGTGTTCAGCGACATACAGCTCCGCTTTGAAATCCTGGCTCTCCTTCGGATGTATGAGGGAAAATTCCTCACATTCATATATTTATTTATTTTTGAGTTTTATGTTACGCTAGCTAGACCCGAGGGTATCGGAGCATTTTACATAGTATGAGTATATGTTTAACAGTGAATAACGTGGGGATTCATGAGGGTTAAAAAAAAATGAAGAAACCATACATTATTCAAGTTATAGAAAATGAAAACCAATCAAATATTAGAAAATGATCAAATATAACAGTAAAACATTAAAGTAATGACAGGTGATGCATTGACGGGGAATATGATGGCTGCATGCTAGGCGGCCGTGGGCTCCCTGGGGGGTAATTCGCCCCATGGATGCATTAATTTCCCCTGACTGGAACGTACCTGGCTGGTTTGGCTGGGCCAACTGCTTCAAAATGGATAGCCTGCTGTGAGATGCAGTTTTAAAAGACAGGCAGGAAATCAATTTGGAGCAGGAGATCGAGAGTGTGCACAGAGACCATATTAGGTGAAACCCCCAATGAACAAAACCAAGGAAGATTCTGTTTAATTTTCTCTCATATGCGGTCAAGGAGGAAATCCGGAGTGCTGCCCTAAGGGGTGGCCCTTACACAGTTAGAGGATTCTGTGTCATATTTGGATCTGATATATGTAATGCAACAGAGCAGCAGCAATCTGGGCTCGGCAAGAGGATGGAAGATCTCCTGAAATTGGGAGCAAAGGTACAACTTAAATTCCCAGCTATGCTCTGCATCATGTGAAATAATCGAATGTATAACTTGTGCGGTGGAAGATGTGGACGCATTGACAGACTATTAAGAAGAAAGGAGATGACCCCTACATTCTAGATGTCCCTGAACAATAGATATATGGAGGTGGGGATGACAGGCGCATTCTATTGCGGCTAAATATTAATATAAGTGGCGTAGGTTAGTAAGCCCCCAGGGCAGCTCATAGGCATCATTATGCGTGTAACTATTGAGAGGGTTCCACAGGGTGGGGTGATAATGGGGTGATGGGGTGAGTGAGGGTGTAGGGTGGGGAGCAGTGGGAATAAAAACAACAACAAAAAATGTCCTCAATATTACCAAACCAGGTTTCATTCTAAAGGAGACCCACTTTGCCACATGGGAAACAGAGAGCTATTCGGTAGTTGTCAATGGGGCGAGAGTTTTGTGGAATAAGATCAAGTAGAGTGCTGTAGAGGGATTGCGATTTTGACAAAGCAGGGCTCCGGGTTTGAGGTTATACACTCTAACACAGACCTCTCCAGGAGGTGGGCTTTAGCCGGAATGAGATGACTTGGCTTCAAGTTTATATATGCTGGCTTTTATAGACCAAACCCTGATGATCCCCAGTATATTGCAGATCTGGAACAACATTTAGTGGAGGCCTCAGCCTCATTGGTTGTGGGAGGAGATTTCAATACATTTTTAGACCCTACCTAAGATATCTTCCCGGAGAGACTGCCTAGGCACCCAGGACAAGACAGGCCCAGGATCTTGGGTTGGTGGACATTTGGCAGTACCTAAAAGGCCAGACGAGAGGGTACACCTTCCATAATTCAAAATATGGCCATTATTTGAGGCTGGACTATTTTTTGGCAGATAGGTAATTATCGACATGTATTAAAGAAATTAACCATCTTCCGGGGCATATTTCGGATCATTCAGCCATCATTATGTTATTACAACCTCGTGGAAGTAGGTCTAACTTAAGGTTGACCTTTAAGCGCACTATTCTTCTGGATAATGAAGCAGCGTCTATTCTGAAAAGGGTTAATGCTGACTTTTTCCTGGATAATACAGGCACAGCCCCCCAGGAGTGGTATCAGGCGCATTTAAGGCATTTATTCTGGGTTTTTGAAAAGCTAGGTACATTTCAAGAGCTACGCGAGCGTCCAAGATGACCGCGTAGGCCAGTAGCTCCGTGGGACCTGCACCTTGTCTATTAATCCTGACGTGCATCCTGAGGCACTGTGTTGGGCATCGGCTGGCGGAAGGGGAGCGGTGCGCTTAGACGCTGCTCCGGTCCCGCTGCGAGGTCGGGGCCGAAGGGGTTCGATCGTGCAATTTTGGGCCCAGTGGATTGTTGGAGCAAGGGTCCCGAGTAGTGGAGGTGGCCGGCCACAAACAGAACACCTGGGTGGTGACCGGAAGTCGCTAGGTCCGGCCCGGGAACGGAGGGAATCCGATCGCGTCTGGAGGGAAGTTTGTGTAGCGAGACGGGGCGGTGTGGAGGCTTCCCCTCGCCCCCGACTTCTGCCTGTGGCGTCGGCGATGCCTGGGAGATGCCCAGCCCGTGGTGGAGAGCATTGGGAATGCCGGGCAGGTCTTTGGAGCAGAGGTGCAGTGTGGCTGCACTCCGAGACCCCACGGCCCCCGGTGAGTGCTGATTATTGTGCAGTGATACCAGAGTTTAGCGCCGAAATTCGGAGCCCTGACCGACATCATGGACTTTTAGCTCAACTTTCCCGGCCCCTCATTTACGGTGATGACACAGCGTTTGCTACTTGTGAGGGATGAATACAAAGGAAGGGCCAGGAGGAATAATGTACGCATTATTGGCGTTCCGGAAAAGGCAGAGGGCCTGACCCCTGACCTCTTTGTGAAAGACATTATCCTCAACCGAAAGGGTTGGGGAATTTCTTCACGATGGAGAGGGCCCACAGAGTCCCGGGGGGGGGAAGACAGAGGCATGGGGCCCCACCTCGTCCAATGATCGCAAGGGTGCTTAATTTCAAGGACAGAGACGCTATCCTACAGACCTCCAGATCGGGAAGCCCTCTGAAATACAAAAATTCCACCCTCACATTCTTTCCAGAATTCACTCAGATGGTCCAGAGGCAGCGTTAGAGTTGCCTTGGTGTTAAGAGAAGACTCAGAGACAGAGGCTTGAAATATGCCATGATGTTATCGGCCAAGTTACGGGTTGAGGTTGAAGGAAAGGTCTGGTTCTTCAACAATCCAGAAATTGCTTCGGACTGGTTGGAAAGACTTCCCCCCCCCGGGGGGAGCCCCGGAGACAGAGTGGTGAGGATGGAGATGGCTCGCAGGAACAAGAATGATGTGTACTGCCGTAGTTCGAGACGCTGATGTTTGAGGGGAGGGGTGCCACACAAAGGACTTTTCTATGGTTTTGCTCCTTGAGAATGTGAGTTATAATAGGCGCAAGTTAAGACATCCTGGAGGGTGAGGGCGGGGTTACGGGGTTCTGAAATCCTCCGCAGGTCTACTTTTAGATAGTTGATTAGAGTATGGGGCGACAGGCACACTGCAAGTTGGGGGTTGGCGGAAGCCGCGAGCAGGGGTGCAGGGTGGGGGGAGGAGGGACGGGAAAGTTGTTGCATAGTTCTTGTTTTCTTTCTTTTTTGTTGGGAGATAGAGATATGATTTTTGGGCGTGTTTTTCTTTCAGGTGAGAATGTTGTAGCTACAGGTTTTTTGTGTGGGTCAGATGTCGCAAGTTAGCCAGGGATCCGGTATGAAGGTGCTAAGCTGGAATGTGAATGGTCTGGGTGACAGGATTAAGAGAGGGATGGTAAATCAGCTTATTAGAAGGCACTCCCCAGATGTGGCACTATTGCAGGAGATGCACCTTGTGGGCAACCGCTGCATGGTCCTCAAAAAAGGAGGTTATAAGTTGGTAGCGCATGCCAGGTTTACAACAGGGTCCAGAGGGGGGGGAGTTTTTGTGAAAAATTCCTTTCCTATGGCAATAGAGGCTACATGGTTGGATCAGAGGGGTAGGTATGTTGGTGTTTCGGGGCAATTGTGGGGCAGGACGGTCACCTTTTTGTCAATATATGTGCTGCCTGGTCTTCAGTCTGATACTTTTGAGACCTGAGTACTGTGTTTCTTACTTTGCCCCTGGGCTTTTTGGTGTTGGGGGGCGATTTTAACGCTGTGCTTGACTGAGAGGCCGACAAACCCACCGCGAGTACTTCAACCATCACAGAGATGGCTCTCAAACGTTGAGACATTGGGACTGGTAGATAGCTGGTGAGTGCGTAACCCGACGTGGACACACTTTACCCACATATCAGCTGCGCACAATAGCTTGTCCAGGTTGGATTACATATTGCTACTGGCAGCTATGGCAGCCACAGTTCAAGATGCACTGTATCTTGGTAGAGGTATATCTGATCATACTCCACTGTGGTTGCAGCTCGCATTCCGACGGCCGGCGGTTGGCAAAGTAGCTCCTATTAGTACATGGCAACTAAAAGATCCGGCCACTAAGAAGGAGGTTATTCAGATGTCAGACCACTATTTTCAGGAGAATGTGGGAACTATAGACTCAGCACAAACCCTTTGGGAAGCATACAAAGTAGTAGCAAGAGGGGAGGTAGATAGAGGGAACAGATTCAGATACAGTTACGGACCCGCAGGTGGTGACATTTTCCGGGTATTACAAGGTTGTATATACCGCTGGTAGAGGGTTTACAGAGGCTGAGAACAGTGAAATGATTAAGGATATTGTCATGCCGGGGTTATCTGAAGAGGATAAGTGCTATTTGGACTCCCCTTTCTCCGATGATGAAGTCGCGCAGGCAATTAGAGGGCTAAAGTCCGGAAGGCGACTGGTCCCAATGGGATACCGATAGAGTTGTATAAGATGAATGCCCAGAAGTTCACCCCGTATATCCGAGCCATGTTCCTGGAGAGTAAAGAGAAGGCTCAGCTCCCATACGACCAGCGTGTGGCAAATATAGTGGTTATTCATAAAGCAGGTAAGCCCAAGACACAATGCTCGTCATATAGGCCCATTTCACTTCTTAATGCAGAGCTTAAAATCTTGGCAAAACTGCTTGCTACCAAATTGGTCAAGGTGGTCACAACCCTGATACACCCCGATCAGTCTGGCTTCATGCCGCTCCGGAACACAGCTCTAAACCTACGGAGGCTGCATGGGATTCTTGGGGGTTCCTCGAAGATACAGGAGCCGGCGGTCCAAGTGTCTTTGGACGCCGCTATGGCATTTGATTGGGTTGAATGGAATTTTTTTTTGCGGTTCTGGCGAAGCTGGGTTTTGGAGAGGAGTTTATTGGGTGGGTGCGACTGCTATACGCTAATCCCCTGGCCAGAGTGGTAGTTAATAACTGTAGATCGAATGATTTTTCACTGGAGAGGGGCATGAGACAGGGATGCCCGCTGTCCCCGCTACTCTTCGCTCTGGCACTGGAGCCACTGGTGGCGTGGGTCAGGTGGGATCGGTCGATACGGGGCTTGCGGTGGACAGCAGACTGGGAGGATAAAATGTCATTGTACGCCGATGATATTCTGCTCTATCTTACCAATCCCAGAACGTCTGATTAGTTTCCTGGATGTGCTTGCCATACTTGGTAGATACTCCGGGTTTGCTATAAATTGGTCGAAGTCGGTGCTTTTTGTTCTTGCGGGCGAACCGCCAGTAATTCCGCAGTCGTGCCCCATTCAGATTGAACCAGTAGGATTTAAATATCTGGGTATCTATATAACGCTTGACCTGAAGTTGAGGTATACCAATAACTTGGGTTCCCCCTTGAGCAGGTTTAAGAAAGATGTGGAGCGCTGGAGAGCTCTTCCACTATCATTGCCTGGAAGGGTGGCACTGTTTAAGAGGATAACCCTACCTCGATTCCTGTATGTACTACAGAATTCAATGGACCCAGTACCAGTCTCCTATTTTAAAAAAATTGAGGCGCTTCAGAGGCAGCTTCTTTGGGATGGTAGACCCCGAATAGCGTTTGTCAAACTAACTCTCCTGTGGTATGATGGGGGAATTGGACTCCCGGATTTACGAAAGTATTACTGGGCGTCGCAATTAGCAGCTGTGAATCATGTCGTCTATGGGCCCCCTGGGGACCCAGGTTACGCCATGGACCGCGGGCTAGCACCGGATGGAGAATGTACGCTAAGCCAGGGCAATTTGTGTTAACGGGCCCAACTGCGCATGCAGTACAGGTGTGGCACGCGGCTAATAGATATTTGGGATGGGAGGGAAGATTGACATTGGCAACCCCCCTGTTTAATTCGGAGAGACTCTGGAGTAAATGGGATCTTATAGGGATTAGCCAGATAAAGGATGTTTGGGGGAGGAGACAAGATACATACATTAGACTTTCTTAAGCAGACGGTATAGTTTGCACGACAATGAGCACTATCGATATCGACAGGTGAAACATGCACTCCTCACCCATGTACCCAGGGGTGCCAAGCTTCCGGAAGCCTCTGCTCTTGAAGATCGAATGCTTGATGGGCACCTTCCCGAGAAGACTATCTCTTAAATATATAAGAAACTAGTTAACAATATGGAAGATCCACTGGGACGTATTAGAGCGCAGTGGAGTGCGGACGGAAGCGCAAGAATCCCTGTGATCCTATTAAAACAAATATAGTTGTATGTGATTCTGTACATGTGATATGTGGACCTATACAATAAGAACATTGTGGTTCACCTGATGCTTTTTCTGTTTTGTAATTTCTTTTCTGTTCATTTGTTAATAAAAAGAGTTTTAAAAAAACAGCTTGAAGATGCACAGCTAAACTAGAACATCAAGCTGGACATGAAGTGCAGGGAGAGGTGAAAGGCTGGATGTATTAGGCAGTTTGAGTACGGGGAGCATGCTGGGGCCCTATTGGCATGGAAGACGATGGTGGAGAGATCTAGAAATATGATAAAGGACTTGGTTGCAAGCCCCCAGGGGAATGTCACAAACAAACTTCTAGATATTCAAAACCATATGGACTCCCTATTTTTCACACTGTACACTGAAGAGGTCTTCCCAGACCCTCAGACTCAGAGAATAGTTGGGGGATAATGGCCTCCCTGTGCTCCCTGTAGTGGGAAAGGAGTGTGTTCAAGCACCAATAACTCAGGAGGAAATCAGATGGCAATTGGTGCATATTAAGAATGGAAAGCCGACACTGATGCCATTCCTGCTGAGCTTTATAAGCTCCTAAAGGAGGAGGTTGAACCAGTTTGGGATACCCTGTTCAATCTGGTTAATCAGGGGAAGGCACGGATTCCTGACTCAAGGAAAGAAGCCATTATATTCCTGGTATGAAAACTAGCAAAGAACTCTTGGAAGGCAGATTCATACTGGTTAATATCTCTGTTGAATGCAGATTATAAAATATTCATAAGTATCTTGGCAGAGAGATTGGCAAAACTTGCTCCTTAGCTAATCCACCCAGATCAGAAGGGTTTTGTCCCAAAGAGGCATATCCATGAACTGACTTCGCAGCTGATCAGATATATAGATCTTGCCACGGCCAGGTTGGTCCCCTTGGCTGTAGTCACTCGCAATGCAGCCAAGGTGTTCGACCGAGTCTGCTGCGCTTATGTATGGGAGGTATTGGCTGCATTATGTTTCAGCTCTTGTTTTATTGCAACTTTACCAGAGTTATACAAATAGTCAACTGCCAGGATTCTGCTCAATGGTTCCCTTACCAAGAGCTTTGCTATTACCAGGGTAACACGGCAAGGTTGCCCTCTCTCTCATTTGTTGTTTGACACATAATCAAGCCATTTGCCCAGCTTCTTCAGAGAGGTGCTCAGGTTATTCCGTTTAGTTAATCCCATTTCTGCAATAAAAATTGTGTTATATTCAGATCTGATCATTTATACCTTTGACCCTGCCTATACTATCCCCAGGGTGTCCAATCGGGATACTCAGTAAATAACTTGAAGTCGGAATTGATGGGTTAGAATGTAACTGATTGTAAGGGGAAAGTACAAGCAGAGATTAAGTATCTCAGTATTACTAATGTTAATCCATTGGAAGCAATACTGCGGTATAACCTGGGGAGAGTTGCATGAGAGGAAGATGCTTTGCTTGCTAGATGGTAGAATCTCCACCCGACAATATATGGGTGAGTAAATCTAATTAAGATGGCGATACTCCCAAAATGGACCTATCTTTTCAATTGCATACCTATGACATTCCCTAGACCGGTTATAGATAAGATTCAGAGGATAATAGTAAGTTTTATATGAGCATCAGAGGAGCAAGGCTAGCATGGAAAAATCTAAAGTTAGAGGCTTGAAAACAGCGGTTTAGCTCTTCCCGACTGGAATTTGTATTGCATAGCTTTCCAGTTTAAATACTGTATGATGCTCCTAGGCAAATCAGACCTCTCAAACTGGGGAGGAATGCTGAGTGATGGTAAGGGAATGGGAATCTGAAGGATTTCTGTACGAATTCAGTACAAAGAAACTTTCAAAAAGGTCCGGCTAAAGGTTCTAAAGGCAGCATTGACCCTATGGCTCGGAGTTAGGATGATTCTGGGCATGGTTTATTATTCAGACTTATCACCAATTTGGGATTCCACACGTACCCCAGAGCGTTTGAGAGATGGGTTGAGCTTTCAATTGTGGAGAGCTGGGATAGAAACTTGGGCGGGAATTGCTAACAGTGCAGGGCACATCACCCTTGGAAGTCTTAGGGGCTAAGACTCCCTGTCTAGGTGTAACTATCTTTAGCTGTCTTCTTGGTTTGCAGCTAACTCACAGGAGATTGAAGGTGCATGGGATTTGGAGTCAGAATTACATGCTGGGTCTCCTAAGAACAAGGAGGTCACTCTGTGGTACTGGAAGCTGCAGGAAGCAGAGGCTCTGAAATTGAAGATGCCGTATTCTGTTTGTGAAGGAACTATTCAGGAGCCTGAGCTTCAAACAGTATGGCTAACCTCCGTAAACTATTGTATTCAGTGGTAAAACCAGCTAATCTGAAGTGAAATCACTTTTTTACCATCAATATATTATACTGGACCCCTGAAAAGATTGCCAAGTTTATAAAAAAAACAACTCCCAGATGTAGTAAGTGTGGTCTTCAAGAGCGGATGACCAACACGTCCTTTTCACCTTTCCAGAGATAAAGCCTTATTGGCAGGATGTGGAGAATGTGGTCAACAACATTCTTGAAGCAAACAGAACGCTGGTTTTAATGGGAGCGAAAATCTGTTTTAGCCAATCATTGAGAAGGTCACAGAGGGCTCTCTTGTTTTATCTGATGCTTCTAGCTAGGAGGGGGATTTCTAAGGACTAGGCAGAATTATTACCTCCTAGTGATGTGGACTGACTCAAAGCTGTAAGGCGCAATTGTCGATTAAACACTGAGTGTAGATCTGGTTGGGCTAATCAAAGTACTATGTGGCCCTGTTTCCAAAGGTGGAGTGGTATGAGGGCTATGACACCAACCCAACGAGGGGTCCATTGATTACACCTGGAAGCAGCCAGAAACAAGGTAACTGGTTTGCCTGCCGTTGAATTGACTAGCAAACAATGCAGCAGGCCGAGGGCGAAAAAGCAATTGGAAATATGGTCTGACCTTGCAGATAATGATGATAGAAGGACTACAAAAATGTATAATAAAGAAAAAAGGGTAATGACGATAGGAGAGAAGAGAGACTGAAGCGGGTCATAGGACTGTCTCGGAGGATTTGGTTGATGAGGGTAGGGTCTTTGAGAATCGTACCTCAGTTTGTGTTCGTCCTGAAGTAGTTGTTGAGTAGGAGAGATTTGAGGTCCTGTTTGAATCAGGGCAAGGAGAAGTTGTAGCAGATATCTTTGCGGAGTGAGTTCCAAATCTTAGAAGCATTACCGGAGAAAGAGCGCGCCAGAAAATATTTCTTTTTCAGCTTTGGGGGTAGAGAGTTGGAGCTGCGTAGAGTCCTGCTTCTTCCTGTTATTAAAAGTTTGGTCTCAAGGTATTTAGGAGTTTTGTTATAAAAGGCTTTGTGTGTGATACAAGCTGTCTTAAAGATGCATCTTCATTCAATGGGAAGCCATTTGAGACTCAAGAGGGCTGGTGAGATGTGATCAAACCGTTTGCTTCCTGTGAGGAGCCTGGCAGCCGAATTGAGAAAAGCTCTTAGAGGGGGGGGGGGGGGGTAGGGGGGGATGGGCAAAGTAAGTGACTTTTTGGAGTTCCTGTGATGGCGTTACTGTAGTCCAGTTTGGATAGAACTAGTGATTGAAAGATTGATTTTCTTGAGATGTTTTAGTGTGAAGAGTGCTCATTTGACTGAGATGTTGATGTGCTCTTTCATTAAAATATTTTTGTCCAAGGTGATACCCAAGGACTTCACGGAGTTAGATAATGAGCGAGAACAGTTTAGAGCATTGCATGACGGAAGCGTGGCCCAAAACCAAACATCCGAGACATACCTTGTGAGGATCTGTAACAGTCATCTGCTTGCAACAGTCCCCAGAAGGTTTACTTCCCTTGCAGACTGGGAAGAATTTCGAGAACAAAACTCATCAACTGATTAGAAAACGTTAAGTGCTAGCTCTGATGAATATAGAAAGGCATAGAAAGAAAGAAACTTATGTCAGTGTCCTTGGGTGGCGCTTACATGGGGGCCCCAGCCATCACTTCCAGGACAGAATGTAGTTGAATAGAAGCCACATGACGCCACCTACTGGTGTGTAAGGGCTATGCTGAAAAATATTTCTGATCCAGAATGAGGTCTATGGATATTCTAAAGGTGTGTAATCGTGGAACGAAGTATCCGCCTAAAAAGCCTAGAATGTTCATTTTCTCCACACACCCTTGAAACCTGCCCTTGACAAATATGCAGTGCACAGACAGACACACACACCCACCAACACACAACCCACCCAGGGCTGGCCTTAACACTGGTGACACCCTGTGCGACAATGTCTTTTGGAGCCCCCCCAATGACCATCTCTGCCATGGATTCCCTCACTAGTACCCTTTAACAGTGCCCCCTCAAGTCTCTGTAACCACTGTCTCCCGGATTCATTTAGTTTTATAGCACCACTCATACCAGTGTAAGGTGTCAGAGCACTTTACACCACACACACATTGCATAGAGACAATCATATCTGTGTAAATCAGTGTATAAGACATGTTAAATCAGACAGTACTGTAAGGTGTAGTGCAGGAGTGACTTGTCATGGATCCTGGTAGGCAATATAGTTTAAGAGTCCTTATTCTGGTAAAGCGCAAATTCAGAAAGTAAAACAAAATATCATTGTTAGGGTTTCTCTTTAATATTAAGAATTGTTTTTGTAACCAAATAAACCCTTTTGGCAAGATTAAGATAATGAAAGACTGGGCAAAAAAACAATATAGCTTTAACATATACCTTGCAGTTTGCATGCAGCTCTTTGATGACAGTTATTAATTCAATGCAGAGACGTTTTACGGCATGGACAAAGTGGGCACTGGCCCAGGGCCCTAGGCTTTTAGGGGGCCCTCTGATAAGAGTCAGCTCGGTTCTGAGGAGAGGCCTGCCCTGATGACCTTTAATAATTTGTAGCTCCTTTTAAATACTATTTTTAGTTAATTTATTTTTAATGTGTGTGATGTGTGAGAGGCAGCTGCAAACAGTTTGCAAAAAATATTGTGTTTACGTTTCATACAACATCCATAAAACAAGTTTCTTTGAGATTAAAAAAGGACCTCGCATATTAGAAATGGGAGGAAGTCAGATTTTATTTCATGGAAATTATTTGCAGTAATATTAGTGAGCTGCTGGTGTACCTCAGTATCTTAGATGTAAATGCATTTGCAACTTGGACGAGTGCGACTGTGCACTGTGTGACCTAGCCAGAGAGTCTGTGAAAGAGCTGCAATTGGTTAATAAATTCAAACCTAATCCAAACAAGGGCCCCCAAATCCTTGAAATGCCCCTGGCTCAATGTTCTATATTAGAATTTTGACTTATAAACGACAAATAACAAAAGGAGCTCTCTTACAAAAGCAGTATTAGGCCATGTGTTATTGGTGTGCAGAAAGGCCTTATGATCAATGCTTCCTCATTAATTGTAAGCTGTTAAATCACCATCTAATAGATCAGACTATTAGAGGGCTATGGTATTCGGGGTTATAATTTATTGTAGAAAATATTAACAGTGCATGTTAAAAAACACTTTTATACAGGTTGAGGTTTTTATTTGTAAACTCATAATGTGCCAATTAACACCCAGAAGAGTGCTTAAGTCAAACTCATATCTTAGGTAGGTAGACCCTATTAATAATCATCAAAATACAGTAAGAATAGTTAATGAGTTATTAAAGCTGATCACACATTTTTAACATGCGTGAGAAACTGCTATCCCTGCGTGCATTTGGGTGAGTCACTCAGGCACTGAATCTCAACAAATAGAGAATGGCTGTGAAGTAAAAAAGGAACAAGCTGTGAATTCATCTAAAACCCTCCTGTTAAAATATACTGTATTTAATGCCTCCAAATACAGTACTTTGCTTCTTCCCACATAAAATCTCCTGCAGTAATATAAAACCGTATTACCTCACAAGTGACCGCCAGTAACCCACTGACCTATTTACATTATATGCACTTTGTTATCTGCATGGTACGCCTTCTTAGCAGCAGGCATTTTAACCCTCTGCGTTACCTTGGAACGTGTCAAAACTTCCACTAGATAAACCTCCGGTCTCTTTCCAGGAAAACGATTAATCACTGGAGTTCCCTTGACATTTTAATTGATGCCTGAAAATTGCTGGAGGCCAGGAGGCGGCAGCAGGTGCTTTTAAAATTATAACATACTTGGGAAAATGACGCCCCCACCCCAAGTCAGCGCACAGACCGCACCGCCCTAGAGCCGGCCCTGATTACCCACCCCCACAACCCACCCACCCCCACGTGGAAGGCAAATATAAAAGCACATCTAAAATGTTTAAGTCGTTTTTCGTGTTGATTGTGAATGCAACTTCTTTTATTGGAAACTTTCAATAAACAAAATTCTAAAAACAGAAACAAGATATCCATAAACAATAAATATATTTCTCTCTATACAGATGCATATTTATAATACAAATACAAAAATAGGACAAACATTCTATGAATTTTGCAGTATTACTAAATTATTTTGGCACTTTTCCGATTCCCGATTAAGAAGTTCATTTTCATGAACATTTATGATCTTGAAAGGATCCTGTTTACATTGGTCTTTAGTTGGACAAGTGTCATAAAATCTTTTCACCACTGACATAGATGAACACAGATTAGCACCACATAAAACTAGTTTTTCCATTTAGCTCAGTCGAGGTCCTTTTTTGTGCTGGAAAGTTCTCTTCAGAAAAGAGAGTAAGGCTCAGTCTCTTAAGTGCAACGAAAACTCGGTAGACATCAAGTGATCACATACAGTCAACCACGTTGTTGGATCCCTGACCGACATCTCGGACTTGGCTGCTTAGGCACGAACACACAGCGACTCCTGCTCCAGCTCTGCAGTGGGAAACCGAGCCCACCAGTTCCCACCTAGGAAATGAAGTTCAGATTTAGATTAAATTAAGAAGCATAAACCTTTTTTATACTTTTCACAAAAAAACTTTGAATCGTCCTCTTTGAATGCCTGCTGCATTTTTATTTCCATTGTTAGACTAGCCATTCAGAATCGCTAGAGGCGCAATGATAACAAGTTATATTTTTAGATATTCAGCAAATGTGAATAGTTCCCAACAAAATCAATTCAGAGGGGCGAGAGAAGTGAGAATTATGACCAGCATCAACCAATTATCTCTTTCAGTTTCTAGGTTATTAAAATACACTTCGGCCAAAGTCCTTTTGAGCATCGACACAAACATTGAATTAGAGTTAGACGAACACATCAAACTAATCACAGAGAAGATAAAAAATGTAATAAGCTCTAAAATCCAACTGAAAAGATTCACTTTCTGTGTCATATCAATGCAATGAAAAACAAAAATCTTTGCTGTCTATATATAAACATCAAAAACCGGTTTATGTGTAGAGAGAGGGTGACATTAAAAGAATTTGGCATGAGCAAGGAAAGGAATTGTCAAATCTAATAAATCTCGCATTTGGGTCCTATTGGCTTTGCCAATGGTTTTTAGCCATGTCGCACAGAATTCCATATGATGAATATAAAAAAAAAGAAAAAAAAGTCTGACATGGCTGGACGCGTTATTTTGTAGGCTCACTTAGCACTCCAAAATAATGCGGCATTTTTTTTCATTTGTATTTACCAATCAAAATTTTTTAAGCAGGTGGGGGAAGCACCATGGGGTGAGAGGAAGCAACACAGGGTCAGAAGCAACATGTGGGCGTTCAACACAGCGCTAGTGGGAGGAAGCAGATACAGAGAAAGAGAGAGTGCATTTTGGAGGCAAAAGGATGATGGAGTAAAGTGAGGTGGATGGGGGAGAAGCACACGGGTGACAAAGCAACCAGGGCAACGGGGAAATATACAAGGACGAGCATAATGTGGCGGGGCCCAGGGAGAAGCACACAGGTGAGAGACAGCAACTCGGTGCACAGGGAGAGAGAGAAGTACACGAGGGAGACACCTGGAAAACATGTGCTCCCATGGAGTGCTTAACCCAAAAGAAATAGTACTTGAAAAGTGAGCAGTAGAGGTAAAAAAAGCCAGCTGTAAGGAAATAGGGTTTTTGCTGGTTTCTTCCCACTTTTTTAATGTTTTTTTTTATTTTTAATTCTTTTTTATTGTAATAACAAGCTCCATACAATCGCACATCAGACGGCATCGGAAGTTTATTGGGATTTACAAATAAAGACAATCATAAAATCATTTTTAACAATATGTCGCGCATACAAAGGTCAAATTCCTGGAATGGCATCAATCTAATAGCGTATCCGCCCCGGAGGCCACCGAAGTGAAACAGGCCACCCTCAGAGCACCGTTAGCAGCTCGCTCCTCCCTATCCCTCCAGGGCTATGGTGCATCCACGCTTGCCAGGGATAATAATCCAGTGGGCCAAAGGAGGCAGGGCAACCCATGAAACCATCAGAAGCTGTGCATTTATGAGATAGGGCCCAACATACATTGCCAGGAGGGGAAACAGATTGAGTATTCAACACCCCCCCCCCCTGTATCGTCTCTATGCCAACCAAATTTTCTCACACTTCTTGGGGCAACCTCTGCATTGATAGATTACTTTCTCAGCCCGTTGGCACCAGTCCAGGTCCCGCTCCCATTCTTCCAACGTTGGTAAGAGGTCACTCCCCCACAACATAGGTTGATGTTCCTCTTGGCTACCATACTCGCCAGAGCTAGCCACAATTTGTCTCACTTCGGCCAAGTGACGTCGCCCATCACACCCAGGACATGCCATCTGGGTTCTAGAGGGACTTCTGCACCCACCACTTCTGACATAATGCCTGCTAGCCTGGACCAGTAAGCCCGGACTCTAGCGCACTCCCATAAAATGTGGAAGAAGATAACCTCCTCCCTACATCCCCTTATGCAGAACCGTGAGGCCACATACCCTATCCTATATTGTACCATGCGTGGGGTATACGAGTGATGCAGAATGCGCAACGGAACCAGCCTAAACCTGGAGCGTATTGCCACCTCCGGGGGACACTGCAAGGCCTCCCCCCAGTCGTCATCCTCCAACAATCTGATATCCGATACCCACTTTTCCCGCAGAGGTCCCAGTGGGTCCGCCAGGTTATTAATGAGCTTCTTATATGTGAGGGAAATAGCTTTATCGATCATGGGGTCCATCAGAAACAGGTCCTCCAAAGGGGCGTACTCTGGTAATTGTTCCCCTCGACTCAAATGTTCGTGTAGGGCATGTCTAAGCTGTTGGTAATGTAAAAACTCCCCCCTCCCCATTTGAAATTCCGCCTGCAAGGTATCAAACCCCATCATACCCCCCCTTTTCCAGATATCCCCTAATACATCGATACAGATAAGGCTCCATTTACGAAGATCTTGTAATTTCGCAACCTCCCATGCCAAGGTGGGGTCTGCGCCGTGAGTTTCGCCTCCCAGCCTAGCAATTTTGTCGCCCGCTTCCATACCCCTACCACCGCTGCCGTTTGGGGTGGCAAAGGCAGGCCGCACCTGCCCCTCGTATAGAGAGCTGCTAAGTAAGTACCACTACCGAAGGCCATGCGGTCCACCCTGTTTGCCGGCTCCTCCTGCGGTGCAAACACCCACCCATTGATGTTAACCAACTGCGTCGTCCAGTAATAAAGACTGATATCCGGGTCTGCCAGACCCCCCTCATAAGGCCCCCGCTGTAACTTCTTGAAAGCTATTCTCGGGCATCCCCCACTCCATACTAGAGAGCGCTGTTCCGACTACCATCCTAAAAATTTGTTCTGGGACTGGGAAAGGCGTGCTCTGCAAAACATAACAGACGGGGAAGGGCCATAATTTTAAATAAGACAGCGTGCCCCATCAAGGAGAGTGGGAGAGTTTTCCAATGCTCCACATCCCTGCGTAGCCCTTCCAGTTGGGCCGACACGTTCAGTCGTAGGAACTCTGTTTCCGACTTAGTCACCCAGATACCTAAATAGCTCCCGCCAGACCAGGCCCCTCAGTCCTCAGTTAGACACTGTTGCGGCCCCGCTAGAACGTGGCCGAGGGACTTGTCCCAGTTAATACGGTATCCGGAGTACTCTCTGAACGTACGCAAAATTAAAATCAGCCTCTGAATGGAGTTGGTCGGGCGCTGCACGTACAGTAACACATCGTCAGCATAGAGTGATAGACGCTCCTCCCAGCCCCCTCCCAGGTCTATACCCCCCACCATGGGGTCTGTGCGTACCCAGCACGCCAACGGTTCCAGGGCTATGGCGAATTGGGTCGGGGAGAGCGGGCAACCTTGTCGCATACCTCGGCCCAGGTCAAACTCCCTCGACAGAGCCCAATTGACGCAGACCCTCGCAAGCGGCGCAGTGTATAACAGCTTCACCCACATTCAAAAGTTCTCTCAGAAGCCCAATTTCTCCAAAACTGCAGAGATATACTGCCATTCTATACTATCGAAAGCCATTTGGGCATCAAGCGACAGTAGAGCTGACGGCACGCTTGGCCGCGAGGATACCGCCTGCAATACTCCAAAAAGGCGCTGCAAATTGAAGAGTGTTTACATCAGGGATAGATGGAGGTTTATACATAGGTTTAGCACGATAAAAGAGGTAGATACTGTCTAGCACAATGAAAATAATAAATCAGGGGGATTACTAGTTGACATGTGGGATGAAAATGAAACGTAATTTGTATATTTCTATAACTTGCAGATACTCCTGAAGAAGGTTTTAAAAAAACCGAAATGCTTTATGTTTGATGAGCTTGCTATAAAGTGGAAGAGAATTCGAAAAAATGTTCAAGCATAGGCCTGGATGGGCAATACTCTGAACAATTTACAACTAAAAAATTGGAACGAATTGTACTGCTTTTGACGTGACCATTAAGAATAGAATAAATGAAAAGAGAAAGAAAACAAAAATAAATACGGATTAAAATGGATTACATTGGACTAAATTGTATCATTTTGAGAATACAATAGGTGCATATGGCTGTGCAACCCGCTGGCCTGCGGATCTAGTAGGCCTCTCTTCTGATCGTATTATACCCAGGTGCGAAAAGGAACGGAGCACTTCAAACGGGTGCATGCACGCCAAACTGAGCAAAAGGACAAAAAAAAGACTTGAAATTAAAGAATACTGAGGGTGTGCTTCGGAAAATTCTCTAAAGTGTTGCCACAATAACCGTTTCACCTTCCGGCAGCACTCCGCCAAGAAATGATAAAATTGAATTTCAAACATTAACAACGTGTTGGACGTCAAAAGCAGCTGTTTCTACTTTTTGATGTAACATATACAAATAAGGACTGTTCACTTTTACTTCACAAATTGTTTATGTTTTAGATTTACAGTGGTTGAGTAATTCAATGTCAACAAAAACGCATTATTATGATAGGAGATTCGTATTCGGGTGTTAGTTTATATTTTATGCAAGATTGTGGGTAATTGAGTTTTGTGAAGGAAATGGAACAATTGATTGAGAGTGGGAGGTGGTAAGGACACGTGGGATGTTTGCACCTATGACCGTAGAGGTGGAGAGGGTTACATCTATTTGAATTTGGGACGAACTACATGATCGCCAGTAGCAATTATGAGGGTGTAAGAGGAGGTTGAAACGCTGCGATGCGAACATCAGGTATGCATGGGGTTGGACAAGGTGAAAAACTGATGAAAGGGTAGAGAAGAAGCACGTTTGTTAAGGGGACCGGTTTAATTTAATGTAATTCACTTTAAAGGGTTTCTGAAGAGTGTTTACATCAGGGATAGATGGAGGTTTATACATGGGTTTAGCACGATAAAAGAGGTAGATACTGTCTAGCACAATGGAAATAATAAATCAGGGGGATTATGAGTTGACACATGTGGGATGAAAATGAAACGTAATTTGTATATTTCTATAACTTGCAGATACTCCTGAAGAAGGTTTTTAAAAAACCGAAATGCATTGAGTTTGATGAGCTTGTTATAAAGTGGAAGAGCATTCGAAAAAATGTTCAAGCATAGGCCTGGATGGGCAATACTCTGAACGATTTACAACTAAAAAATTGGAACAAATTGTACTGCTTTTGACGTGACCATTAAGAATAGAATAAATGAAAAGAGAAAGAAAACAAAAATAAATACGGATTCAAATGGATTACATTGGACTAAATTGTATCATTTTAAGAATACAATAGGTGCATATGGTTGTGCAACCCGCTGGCCGCCGGATCTAGCAGGCCTCTCTTCTGATCGTATTATACCCAGGTGCGAAAAGGAAAGGTGCACTTCAAACGGGTGCATGCACCCCAAACTGAGCAAAAGGACTACAATAGACTTCAAATTAAAGAATACTGAGGGTGTGCTTCGGAAAATTCTCTAAAGTGTTGCCGCAAATTGAGCCGCGTGCTTCTGTGGGGCATAAAGCCTGATTGATCCGGGTGGATCAGAGACTGAACAACAGCCCCTAATCTGGTGGCCAGGATCTTTCAGAGGACTTTTGTTTCATAGTTAATAAGGGAGATGGGCCTCTATGAACTGCACAAGTCTTGCGGTTTGCTGTCTTTATGAATCACTACTATCGTTGCAGACCTGCGATCCTTCGGAAGCTTCCCCACCTGTTTGGCTTCGGTGAACATGCGCAACAGATGCGGTGCTATTCTACTTGACACGCATCCAAACGCCTCTGCCGGAAATCAGTTAGGACCCTGCGCCTTCTCCTCCTGTAGGTCCCCATGGCATCTTCTACCTCTTTGACCGTGATGTCGGCCTCCAAGATTTCCCTGTCTGCTGGGTCCAGGGTGGACATCTGTAGGGAGGCCAGCATTCTTGCTCTCGCCTAGTAGTGTGCGACTGATATACTGCCTCATAATAGAGCGCAAACTCCTCCGCTATACCTTTGCTCGTGTCCTTCACCGTACCATCTGCCGATCGAATCCCTGGCACCCAATTACGTTCCCTGTCCCGTTTCTCAAGCCAGGCTATCATCCTATTGGCCTTGTCCCCTAAGTCATACACGCGCCTCTGGGTGGCTAAGGCGCGCGATCTTGCCTGGTCGGCAAGTACATCCTTCAGCTCCTTCTCTATGAGCCGTAGCCTATGTCGCCGATCCTGTTCCTGCTCCTGCGTCGCCCCCCTAGTGCCCCCTAGGGCGTAAAAATCTTGTTTTAACTGTTCAATTTGAGCATATTTAACCTTGCAACGTTTTTCCACCTCTGCCTGTTCAAAGCCCCTGGCCACTGTCTTATACGCCTCCCACACTATACCATGAGACCTAACTGAACCCACATTTTCCTCAAAATATTGGTCTACCCGCTCCCTAAACTTCTCCTGAAACTCCTGATCTTTAAACAAAAAGGCATCAAGCCGGGGGGGGGGGGGGGGGGGGGAGGGGTTTGGGGGGGGAGATTTGCCCATTCTCGTTCTGGACCCCGTAACTTTACCTCTACCGGGGAATGGTCGGAGATCCCTCTTGCTTTATGGTGTCGCCCCTTGAAGAGGTCCTTATGACCCACCTGCGTGAATATGCAGTCAATCCTGGATCCTGTGCTGCGGATATGTGCGTGTACTGCAGAGTGTGGGGATTTTGTACCCTCCATAGGTCCACCAAGCCAATAGCATGCACATAACCCTTTAGTTGACCCATCCTCCCCCGGGCAGGTAGAACCTGTGACCTATCTAAATCCCTAGCCATGACCTCATCATGTCCCCCCCCAGGACCAGTATCCCAGTAGGCAGATCCAAGAGTAGTTTCCCAATATCGGGGAGGGTGGTGCCATGCAACTTTGGGGGAATGTAGAGCGAACAAAGGTTAAGCGTCAGACCTTCCCACTGGACAGACAGCGCTGCATAGCGCCCCAAGGGGTCTTACCATTGTCACCCAATTATCAGCAGCAACACATTTTTAATGAGGATCCCCACTCCTCTGGAGCCAGTTGTGAAACCTGCATGAGCCTGCAGCGTATAGCCAAATTTGTTAAGGGTCTTGCAATGGTTCCCAATCAGGTGTGTTTCCTGAAATAGGACAATATCCGGGGCATGTCTACGAAGATATTGAAGCACCATAGTGCGCTTAATTTTGTTCTGCAGTCCATTAACATTCCAGAACAAAATATTGACTTGATGTGTTCTTGGTGTATGCATCATAGAAATCTATATGATAAACCATTAGAAGTGGCTGCCCCTATCCCCCTCCTCCAACCTCCCGCCAGCCCACCCTGAGTGCCGTTGGAGCCAAAACAATTGCTTAATAAAACAACAAAAATGCAAAAAGCAAAACTGTCAACTAACCCCCCCAATCCCCAGAACTCCCCCCCCCCCCCCTCCCTGCCACGCCGGCCAACATGGCCCGACATACCCCAACAAGCAGAGCGCCTGTAGCCCTCACAACAAAAACCTAGGGGATGAATGGTACAACCAGTTCGGCAACCTGAGGGACCCTCCCAGCCCCCCCCCCCCCCTCCCGCAAATCAGCCCTCTCACCATCTCCGAGCCCGGGGGTGACACCAAAAGTAGACATTTGTGATACAAGTAATAGGACTATTCCCCCCCCCCCGATTATCACAAACAGTTCGAGCCAACGTGATCAATAAAGGCTAGGCTAGGCACGTCGCTGCACCAGCCACCACTTCTTGTGTCTAGGGACACTCGCCTGCTTCCTGATCCCCCCCCGCACTCTTGCGCCGCCCGCCACCACGGGGCGCGAGGGCCCGACCACCAGGGCTCTCCGCTCCGTCGATTAACAGCCAGTCCTCCTCTTCGGCGGGGGGGGGTGCACCGACGGGCGCCCTCGGCCTGGTAGTACAAATCAGCCTGGGCCCACACTTCCTGGCCAGGGCCTCCACTCGCCTCTCCTCACGGGCCTGGACGTAGTCCCTGCCGGCCCTTTACTCCCTTCAACTTTCTAGAGAGGTCTCACGCTGCCACTTGAGGTCTTGGGGCAGCCTTACTTAATGGGCCCTCTCCGAGTCAGGGCCCGCATCTTTCCTCCACAACCGGAGCCGACGCGCCTCCCTCGCACCCGGCCCACCGATCACACGAGGCCGGTGCGTCAGGTCTGCACTCCCGCGGCCCAGGCCCCGACAGGCTGCCAATCACCCGGCGCCGGCGCCGCACTCACAGCAGTCAGGGAGTGCCGGTAAAGATTCGTCCCGGCACCGGTGGGCAATCTCTGGTGAAATCCGTCGTCTGTAGCGATGAGACGGCAGGATAAATTACAGATTTTTGGGGCCTTCAGAACTCCCTCTGGAGAGCCGCGGTGCTATGCGGCCATCTTGGTTGTCGCCCGGCCCGGTTTTTTCCCACTTTTATCCCCCATTTGGACAACTAGCTGCTGGTTCTTCGACTCAGAGTGCACCGAGGCCTGCTAACCAGACCTCAGTTCTAGTGTTCTTACCCATTCATTACACAGTGTATGTGGAATTAGCTATCCCCAATTGGCAAGTACTGACTTACTTATAAGTCCATAGTATATTGTACCCAGGGTACCAATAGCTTGTAAGGCAGAGTGTCCACCCAGGGATGCAGCACTGTTTGTACCACCCTGCATGTGACAACTTACAAAGTGGCTCCCAGACTAGAAGGGCAGTTGTCACATTACCAATAATGGCAAAGCCACCACTTACCTTAATATTATATATATCTGTATCCCCTAAGAAGACCTAGAGCCCTAAAGCAGGGAGCTGTATATTATTAAGTGGGACATGTATGTTTATATATGTCCTTGTAGCAAAAACCCTCAAATTATTGTTTTGCTGTGGAAAAGTTAGTTGCCCCATTGGCTAACACAGGGTTTCTTACAGGCTGGCACCCCAGCCTGGCTAAATTCTGGATGGGACTAACTAACAGGGTACTGTAAGGTATCAAATTACCAGGGCATTAAACCCGACCTGATGCCAGGTCGAATTTAATGTCACTAATAAAATAATGCAACTTTTAGAAAGTTGCGACTCTGTGACCAAGCTGGTCCAGCAGCCTTACAACGGCACTGGCCCACAAACAGCCTTCTGCCTGCCTAGGGAGTTATGTAAACTCCCAGGCTCGAAAATAATAGAAGTCTGCTGCAAGGAGAGGTGTTGCCGCCCCCTTACAGGAAGCTACACAGGCGAGCGTCGAAGGCGAAGCCGCTTTTGGTGGGCAAATGGTGATAACACTCCTGAGGGGCTACCCTTTGTTTAGGCAGACAGGCTGGAGACAGGGCCAGAGAGGGCAGACCAGTGTGCAAACCGCTCTTCTTGTGAGCATGTAGCCCACAGGTAGCCACACCTCTAAGGCGCGCTACCAAGCTCCAAACAGCCAAGGTAGGGTCTAGACCTATTGACAGTGGGCAGAATAGTGCACTCTGGGATTATTAGGTACCACACATTGCTTTAAATCATCACCAGAAGGAAGGGGACCTGTAAGCCCATTGGCTAGGGGCAGAGTGGCCCCCACAGGGCACTTTCCTGGGATAAATATGGCACCCTAGCATCCTAGACCTCAGATCACATCAGAACTGGAACGAGGATCGAGGAAAGACTGCGGTGCAGCCCCAAAACAGCAGAACGTCTCCACCATATGTGGGAGTACACCTGCTGCACTTTGGGACTAGTGATGTTGGGACTGTGCCAGTGGCTCCTGGCGTGGGGTAAAGTCGTGCCCCAGACCAAAGCACTGAATCCAAGGATCAGTTGGCTCATCCCCTGGAACCAGATCCAGGGGCTAAAGAGCTAAAGAAGCCCAAACTGGCAAGTTGCTAGCTACCGGAGAAGATTCGCTGCTAGCTGCCACTGAGCTCCCCAACAGACCGATCCTCGACAGCCAAAATTTGCACCGGAGTCAGCGGAACTCAGGACTGCTGTCAGAGTCCAGACTGGTTGCCCAAGAGGGACACTAACCCCCACTAAAGGATTTTGCTTCAACCGCTGTACTTGGAGACTGGTAGACCAGCATTGGCTGGCCTTTTACTATCTTGTAGAGAACTTTGTGGGGCCGGACCTCTGTGGCCAAAGTCGCCCCACCTCACCGATGGACCAAGGAATCACTACAGAGGCACCCTCATCAACCGCACAGCAACCAGAGCATCTTTTCATCCTGTATCCCCATCATCAGGACCACACCATTATAGTCTATGACGGTCATGCTGTAAAGGATGGAACTGGACAGGAAAACGCTCTAGTGGCCAGGTATCTGTTCAAATCTACCTCACTCGCCCCCTAGACCTTCTCCCTGTTGGATACGTTCACCTAAGCCATGCCTGAGTAGCCAAACCGTTTTAAACTTTTGAAAATTTTACAAATTTTTTTTTGACCAATGCTGGTTTGTGGTTGGAATTGAAAGTGATTACACCTTTAAAAAAATCTATATCTCTGGAGCAATCAGTTGAATTTTACTCATCATGGACTCTAAAAATTCATTAACCCCTCCCATGCTCGTGACGGAACCGTTCCGTCACGAGCCTCGGGTGGGCTGTGCTGGTGACGGAACGGTTCCGTCACGGCCCTCTCGCCGCGCCTGCGCGGCGCGAATTCCGCGCCTGTGCTAACGTTCTCTAGCGCGGGCGGGGCCGTGACGGAACCGTTCAGTCACAAGCACAGCTCACCCGCGTGCCATGATGGAGCGGTTCCGTCACGAGCACGGGACCGCCGCGCGGCCCCCCCACCCCCTTAGCACTGCGGCGGAATAGCCGCTGCAGTGAAGGGGTTAAAATATACTTTTTTAATGAATTTGTTGTGCTTCTGTACAGTTGTGTGGCTTTCGTATGTTGCGGTTTAGTACTGTTAAATGCTAAACACTAAGTTCCTTTGTTCAAGCATTGCTGCTTGAAAGCCCTAGCTAGCCGGGGTTGAGCTTAAGGTTTTTCAACGAGCCTGACTAAACCCAAGACTGTTTTGGCAAGTGTTTTCCATGGTAAGGCTACACAGCCATACCATTTAGTACACCCAAATCCTCACATCAGCCAAGAGAGATGGTAACCCAACCAATAGTAAGCAGTGGGCGGGCTCCCAGTTCCTCTATGTTCGTACTATGCCTGCAGTATGTCTCCCAACAGACAGCGAATGCATGGTCCAGCAGGTCTAAAATGTTGAGGTGCTAAAACACAGGAAAGATTGGGCATCTTATTGAGGGTGGGGAAACCCCAATACAACAGCAGTCTAGGATGGGTCTTATGAAAGTGAGGGTTTTCCATGAAACCTGGGCTTTTTCCCTGGGTATTGTGGCAGACTTCTAACTCCATTGTCAATAATCACTTAGCTCAATACCATTTCATAATGCAGTTATTAATTGTTTTTTTAAGCCCTCCAATCTAACGGTGGACAACCCCACTTTTCACATAACTAGGTTAGATAGAGTCTTGTGCAATGCATCCAAGGTTTGTGTCTCTCATTCTTCAGCCCATAGGTAATAGCAATATTGCATTTGTCCTTTGAAAGATCTATTCCTACATCTTCGACCTCTATCACTTGGTTGTTGTTTATGATATTCTCTAGTGCTGAATTCCGTAATAAATTGGTTAACGGACAGAAATGTGAGGCCCCCACGTTAAGCTACATCTTTCCTTCACCGTAACTTGCTGCCACTAAGTAGGGATTTGTCATTGGTAGTTGGAAGTTAACTCATAAAATAGAAGTAGCATCTTCAAGCCTGGCTTTGAAAAGGGATATAGCTAGATAAATACTTCCTGCTACTTAAAGCACAGCAGATGGAGGGGACACGCCAGCTGTGGTATCTTGTGAAGTAACCATTTTTTTAGAATTTTATATAGCGCAAATTAGACCCGAAGATATTGGGTATCAGAGCGCTTTACATAGAACCAGTTTCGATATACAAGGACACATTAATTTTTAGGTCTCGCCTAGCGATGCAGCGCCATGCGCTACTCGCGTACGCGAGATCTATTGTCGCCACCTAGCTTAGCGATGCGGGACAGGATGAGTGCATGTGCTCTTGAAGACATTGAAGATATGAGCTGTGAATGCGCGCTTTTGCAGACATGAGCTGTGAACGTGTACGGTGGTGTCTGCAAGCAAGGGCGGCGGGTGCGTGCAAAGGATGGCGGTCCGGCCTAGAGGGAGAGCAGGATTTTGCAGCGCACTCCCCAATTCAGCGAAGGTGTTGCATTATTTATCAGGCCGCAGCGCACTTAGTGCCCCCAGGCCACGACACTGGCCTGTCTAGCTCATGCAAGCCGTCTCGCGTGCCCTCACCGTCTCTCAGCAGCAGGGTGATCACTTCAAGATCCCCTGGTGAGTCGTGTGCTTCTTCTAGTGCGACCCTGTCTCCGGCGCTGCGTGCCATGCACGGAGCGCTGGCATGGGGTCCCAGCACACCTCGCAGCCTCCAGCGCGTGAACGGGCATCTCTGCCCCAGGTGCCGGCACCAGTCAGCTTGCGTCCAGGGCCAGCTTTTGTTCCGCAGGCGTTACGCTTTTCCTTTTTTTCCTTTAGGACGCAGCAAACTGTTGCCATCCTCCAGGAAGCAGGATGTACATTTTAGGATCCCAATGCGGGTCACTGGTCGCTCCTGGCGCAGCGCTACCTCCGTTACCATGTGGAATGAGCTATGCACCGGTATGGAGGCTCAATGGGCCGCCCTGTCTCCAACGCTCACACAGGCCGCCCTGCCCCAAGCGCCGGACTCTGGCAGCCCATGTCCAGGGTCCGCCTTTGTGTCTCGGTGTGCCGCTCCAATGCTGGTGACGGTCAGACGGGGGGAATTCCAGCACACCATTGGCGTGTGTGCGCCCATCCTCCCCTGTCGCTGTGTGGTCTCCAGATGCCTCGCGCAAAGGGCCACCGCCGCGCCTCGTGGTAGCGGGAGGCTCCGGGTTGATAGGCCTCACCAGGCTTGGCTTTTATCTGCACGGCGTCCTTCCTTCATTTTTTGTTCGCCAGAGTGGCCCTCGCATTGTTGCGCTCGCTTTACCGGCTGGATGGCTTCTGAGGCGATTGTTTTATTAAGGATTGTGTGCTCGGCCTGCAGAGCTCGCACTTTATGTGGCATTTTGCAATGCGGCGAAGCCACCCCGCTGTGGCTGCTGCTTTGAAATGAAATAGGTATTGCATTTACAAGAGTTTGAGCTATTAGCAAGTTTGAGCTATTGGCATTGTAAATGACAATGCCTTTTATTTTTGTGTTAATTATCAAAACAGATCAAAAAAAGGCATTGTCATTTCCAATGCCAAATAACAAACTCTCGCAAATGCGAGACCTATTGCATTGCAAATGCTTGTTTTGTAAGGAACTTGGAGATTAAGTGATTTGCCCAGATGTTGAGCGTTGTTGCGGAGACTCGAACCCGGATCCCCAGCTTCGACGTCGACCGCTCTAGCCGGAAGGCTACAATCCTCTCCCCATTGAATGATTTATGTTTCTACATGATCTAAACTGGGTCAGTGTTGCTTTTAGCGTGAGTTTCTTTCCTCACTAGAGGGGAACGGATCAGAAAAACTCTTTCACAGCTCTTCCTGCAGGTTCTTGAATTACTTTTGTTGTGTCTGCAGTAGAACTGCTGCAGAAGTCGAAGGTATGGTGCCTCTGGAGTTATTCATCTTTTAGTACCTTACAAATCTATAAACTTACAAACTTCAGTTACTAACATACGAGTCAGGGAAAGCCTAAGGGAGCAGCATGTTGTGAGAAATAGCTTTAACTAGTCTCATGGAAGGTGTAGCATAGACAACAACACTTTCATGTTTTAGAGCTCCTCTAGATTGCTGATTTTTTTTCTAAATATACCTTTCAAACTGGAATGTACAATCAATTATAAATTAAGTCTAATCTCAGGAAAATCGGAAAGCCGAATTGGCAATAAAAGTAGGGAGTGGTCTTCAGTTCTGTTGCTTTTGAAATTAAAAGTTTAAATCTATAACACTATGTACACTCCGACACAGGTTCAAGGGTCTTTCTATAATGTTAGAAATAAATGGAATTATTCATGGCTGACTTCTGAAGACGTGTATGCTGGGGATAGCATGAAGTTACAATTTGGACCTTGTCCAGTCTTACTTTCCCTCACTAAAAGTCTGTTTATTCGATTTTTTCCAAACATATTGATTTTAACATAGATATGGCGCTATAGCAAGTCATGGAAATAATAGTAAGTAAAACAATGGGGCGTTCATTCCTGTTGGACCCGGCCTCGTGGCGTGGTCCTCGCTGATCTCTGCAGCTCCAGATCTACGGGTGGAACTGATTCCCGTCCACCCAGAACTGTACATGACACTCCTACACTGGACCTGAGACGATCCCCAGACCGCATGCCTGCACCCGTGCACGTAACCATCAGACTCCATGTTTGGCCACCCCGGCCGGCCGGCCGCCTTCTTTCCTTTCGGCAGCCCTGGCCCCTCCTGGCTGCAGCTAAGCCTGCGCGTCCGGCGCGCCCAGACCCACCCGGGGGGTGAACGACTCATCAAGTACCCGAAACCAAGACTTCTATCACACCTCCGGCCCCCTTCCGAGGAACTGGTTTCCCTCACACCTCTGAACTATCCCTGGGGGCTGGTTTCGATGGCACCTTGGGCCTCCTAGTGAGCTGGCTCCAGGCCCAGATGGGCGTCTGGGATTCCATGGGCGCATGGTCCAAAGCATCAAAGAACCAACCGCCCAGACGATCAGGCGCCTAGCCCTCGGACCTCCGGCCTCCTGCCTATGAGGGTCCGGACATCAAAGAGCTCGACGACTATAAGACAGCTGCCTTCCACCTAATCGGCAGTTGTATCTTGGACAAGAAAGCCCTGCTGATCTGATCGCGGCTGACTTTGAGGAGAACAGACTCTGACCCCCCCGAGCCCTGCTGACGTCGTCGCGGCTCACCCTAGAACCTACGGAACGGAACCATCGGAGCCCTGCTGACGCTGTCGCGCTCCCTCTCCCTCTCGAGCACCAGAACTGAACCATCGAGCCCTGCTGACGCTGTCGCGGCTCCCTCTCGAGAGTAAGACCTGAACCATCAGAGCCCTGCTGTCGCGGCTCCCGCTTGAAGTACAAGACCTGAACATCGGAGCCCTGCTGACGCTGTTGCGGCCTCATCTGCTTACGAGTACGACGGAGTACCCCTGCCCAAGCCCTGCTGACCTCGTCGCGGCTTGACAAACTCTCTGGTCCGGCTGGACCATCGACGCCACCCTCACGATCATCTCGATCCAGAAGTGAGTAGGACAGCAAGTCCCATCGCCAGCCCCCGTACCCCCAAGTTCGAGGATTGAGAACTGTGCACTGGGTGCGTAGCGTGCCAGCTGGCCTCCTAAGACTGTCCCGCTTCCCCGATCCCTCGCTACGAGACTTTCGCGATCCCTCGATCGCTGTGTATCGCTCTTTACTTTAATCTTGATAAAGTCTTTCTTGATAAAGAATCACGGTGTAGTGTCCGTTCATAAGTGTGGTGTGTCGACAGTGTGTACGATCAGTCCTCCCCGGTGGGGACTCCCCCCTCGATAAGACTCGGCAGTAATTGTGGGAGAGGAGGTTCCAGAGGGTTGGGAGAGTCTTCTTGACCCCTGGGGTCACCGCCTTCCAACATTGGTGGCAGCGGCGGGATACGAACTTACGTCTAAAGATCGTACCACTGACACACTACCTGAACCTACACGCAGCAAACACACGAGAAAAGAGCAACAATGACGACTACAGAATCTGGTGTAAAGACAACCTTCGACAAGGACCTCCTGGAAGATTACACACATAGAGAGCTGAAGCAGTTCTGCAAAGAACTGAGTATCCCGAGTACCGGACTAAGTACTAAGGAAGATTTCCAGAAAGCGCTGACCACCTGGGTAGAGTCCGGAGCATCTCTTCCCCCGATCGACGACGAGGGAGGGAGGCCACAGACCGAACCCGGTACACCGACCGGTGAGAGAGTCCAGCAACCGGGAGAGAGCGGTCATCGGAGGAGATGGCCGATCGAGAACGTGACCGAAGCCATGAGCTCGAACTAGCGCGCCTCAAATTGGAGGGCGAACTCAAACTCGCAGAAAATAAGTTGGCGGTGGAACAATTGCGGCTCCAGGGAGAGCTAGAGGAGAAGAAGCTCCAGAGGGAGCATGAAGGACGGAAACTTCAGCTCGAGCACGAGCGCAGCCTCAAGAAAATTGAATTGAAAGCCAGAAAAGAAGCAGCCGATCATCGGACCTTGGGGAGCAGGTGGTCCCCAAAGAAACGAAGGTGCATATCCCCAAGGACGTTGTAAAGGAATTCTACAAAGGAGACGACATCCAGCAATGGTTCAAAGCATACGAGGTGGCCATGTCCGCTCACCGGGTCCCGGAGAAGGACTGGGGGGCCGGCCTGTGGAGCCGCTTCCTCAGCGAGGGAGAGACACCCTGCTGGACCTACCGACGGCACACATGAACGTCTACCCACACATGAAAGATGCTCTTTTATTCCGCTACGGCCTAACGCCAGAAATGTATCGCCAGCGGTTTAGGGAGTGTAAGAAGATTCCTGGCACCACATGGGTGGACTATGTGAACTACTACACCCGGGCCCTAGATGGGTGGATCAAGGGCAGCAATGTGACCACCTTTGAGGGCCTAGTCGACCTGGTGGCTTACGAACACCTGTCCGCAAATTTCTTTGTGGAACTAAGACAGCATCTCCTGGACAGCAAGCTCTCCAACCCACGGAAACTGGCTGTGGAAGCCGATCGATGGGTGGCCACCCGAGTCCAGAAGGCGCCCGGGGGAGACCCCCCACGGAACGACCAAGGATCTTCCCGCCAGCGAGGTGGGGGAGGTCGGGGCAAGCAGCAAAATTCCCAGTCAGGGCCTCAGCGTAGTCCCCCCAGAAACCAGACCCCGCGCTCTCCTCCCGCGACGAGAGCCGCCCCGAGTGCAGGACCCCCGGGGCTCCGCCCCAGCTCCACGTGCTTCAAATGTCAGCAACCCGGGCACTATGCCCGTGACCCGCGATGTCCCCTGACCCCGAAGTCCACTCCCACTGGGCCCTCCTCTAGACAGATATCCTCAGTATCCTTAGAAGAGGAAGAGATAGAAGAACAGGGGGAGTGGGAACCCGCAGCCATGGTCCTAGCCTCCCTGGAGAATAGTGAGATGATCCCCGGAGATTATCTGCCCGATAACACCGAAAAGTATCGCCAAACAGTGAAGGTTAACGGGCGCAGCATAGGAGCCCTTCGGGATACAGGAGCCAGCATCACGTCTGTTAGGTACACGCTAGTTCCTGAGTCCATGATCATCCCCCACACCTCCTGTCGGGTGATAGCAGCCAATAACTCTGTCCGCACCTGCAGGATAGCCCAGGTCCCGTTTGAGTGGGAGGGGGTCTCGGCGATCTGCGGGTCGCAGTTCGCACAGACATGCCGGTAGACTGCCTCCTGGGGAATGACCTAGAGAGTTCACAGTGGAAAGAGGTAGAGAGAAGGACCCATTTAGCCATGTTAGGACTGCCCCAATGGGCCTGTGTGAGCACCCGAGCCATGACCGCCAGAATGCCCAACCCCGAGAACGAAGAGCCTGAGTTCCCCAGTTCGGCCCCTGATGTATCGAGGGTGGCGAGCACCCTACGGTCCTCGACCAGCCCTCCCTCGAAGAGAACGCATCTGACGAAGGTCCCCTCGGACCAGCTGTCGAACCAGTCCCGACCCTAGCAGATCTCCCCGAGTTGGCCCAGTGGCGCCAAGAGGGAGGACCGTCCCGAGAGGAGTTCTGCCCAGAGCAGACCTCCTGCCCCGCTCTAGAGGGGCTCGGGCGACAGGCCGCAGCCCAGGCCGCTGGAGACCAGTCCGGCTCCCATTACCTTTACTGGGAAAACGGCCTACTGTACAGTGAACAGAAGACCGCAGAACTAGGATCAGCCCGTGTGCTGGTGGTACCCCTACGTTTCCGCGGACTCCTCCTCAACCTGGCCCACGATGTGCCCCTGGCAGGGCATCTGGGCCAGGATAAGACCTTCCAACGACTAGTGACCCATTTCTACTGGCCCCACATGCGGGCTGATGTGGAACACCACTGCAAGTCCTGCCCCACGTGTCAGGCTAGCGGCAAAAGCTGAGGCAAGCGCAAGGCTCCCCTCTAGCCCTTTCCAGTTGTCAGCACCCCCTTTGAGAGGATGGGGATCGACATCGTCGGACCTCTGGACCCCCGGACCTCCTTAGGCCACCGGTTCATTCTGGTTTTGGTCGATCACGCCACCCGATACCCCGAAGCCATCCCCCTCCGGACCGTGACGGCCCCAGCCGTGGACCGGGCCCTCATGGGGATCTTCTCCCGGGTGGGATTCCCCTGAGAAGTGGTAAGCGATCGAGGGACGAACTTCATATCCCATTACATGAAGTCCCTCTGGCAACAGTGTGGGGTGTCCTACCGGTTCACCACCCCCTACCATCCCCAGGGCAACGGCCTGGTTGAGCGGTTCAACCGCACCCTGAAAGGGATGATCATGGGTTTTGAGGAGCCCTTGCGACGCAAGTGGGACGTCCTCCTACCCTGCCTCCTGTTCGCCTACCGAGAGGTACACCAGAAATCCTTGGGGTTTAGCCCTTTCGAGCTGCTCTATGGGCACCCCGTCGGGGTCCCCTCAGCCTGGTCAAGGAAGGCTGGGAAGCAGCCCCCCCGAGCACACCCCGACGTATTCTCCTACGTCCTGGCCCTCCGGAACCAGACGCGGAAGTTTCGCGAGCTGGCCGAGGCCAACCTGGAAGCCAGCCAAGAGGAGATGAAACGCTGGTACGACCTGAATGCCACTCTGGTCGAGTTTCAACCAGGTCAACAGGTTTGGGTCATGTCCCCAGTGGAACCTTGTGCCTTGCAGGACAAGTGGACTGGACCCTTTAAGGTGATAGAGCGCAAGAGCCAGGTCACCTACCTCGTTGATACCAAATCAGCCAGGAACGCCCTGAAAGTGTTACACGTAAACCGGCTCAAACCCCATTTTGTGCGGTCTGAGTTGGGGTTACTCCTTGCCACCGATGACGGAGAGGAAGAGGAAACGGACCCTCTGCCCGATCTCCTGTGTGCAAAGGATCAAGATGGCTCCGTAGAGGGAGTGAGTCTCTCCTCCTCCCTCACCCCCTTGCAGCGTGAGGAATGTCGCCACTTGCTGGGACAGTTCTCAGACCTCTTCTCCCTCACTCCCGGCGTATCTAGTTGGTGCGTCCACGACGTGGACACCGGGGACAGCTCTCCGGTAAGGCACAGAGCCTACCGAGTCCCGGACCGAGTCCGAGCCTGCATCAAGGCTGAGGTCGACAAAATGTTGGACCTAGGAGTGGTGGAAGCCTCCGACAGCCCATAGGCTAGTCCCGTGGTCCTGGTTCCGAAGGCAGCTGCCCCCGACACCGTCCCTGAGCTGAGGTTCTGCGTAGACTACCGCGGACTCAACGCAGTCACCCGAACCGATGCACACCCCATCCCCCGAGCCGACAAACTTATTGACCGCCTAGGGTCGGCTCAGTACCTTAGTACCTTCGATCTCACCAGTGGCTACTGGCAGATCGGCCTCACGGAGAGGGCCCAAGAAAGGTCTGCTTTCTCCACTCCGGATGGCCATTTTCACTTCCGAGTCATGCCCTTCGGCATGAAAAACGTCCCCGCCACCTTCCAGCGACTGGTCAATCAGGTCCTGGCTGGGTTGGAAAGTTTCAGTGCAGCCTACCTAGACGACATTGCAGTGTTCAGTGCTCACTGGCACGAGCACCTGCACCACCTCTGGGAGGTGTTGGACGCCCTGCGTCGAGCCGGGCTCACCATTAAAGCTAGTAAAAGCCAAATAGGACAAAGCTCAGTGGTATACCTAGGGCACCAGGTCGGCAGCGGCCTCGTGGCCCCCCTCCAACCCAAGATAGACGCAATCAATGCCTGGGAGACCCCCACGACCCAGACCGAGGTGCGGGCTTTCCTAGGGCTCACAGGGTACTACCGAAGATTCATCAAGGGGTACGGGAGTATTGTAGGCCCCCTCACCCAGTTAACAGCCAAGGCCAACCCCAAGAAGGTTATCTGGACCCCCGCCTGTCAGAAGGCCTTCGAAGGATTGAAAAAAGCCATGTGCACCGCTCCAGTCCTACAGGCCCCTGACTACTCCAGAGAGTTCGTGGTCCAGACCGACGCCTCCGAACATGGCATCGGAGCCGTGCTCTCCCAAGTGGACGACAAGGGGATTGATCATCCGGTAGCCTTTATCAGCCGGAGGCTACTACCTCCGGAGCAGAGATGGAGCACCATCGAGCGAGAGGCCTTCGCAGTAGTCTGGGCCTTGAAGAAACTGAGGCCCTACCTGTTCGGGACCCACGTCCGGGTCCAGACCGACCACCGTCCTCTCCGGTGGCTCATGCAAATGAGAGGAGAGAACCCTAAACTGCTACGCTGGTCCATCTCCCTCCAAGGGATGGATTTTACTGTGGAACACAGGCCTGGTTCCGACCACGCCAACGCCGACGGCCTGTCCCGCTTCTTCCGCCTCAGCGAAGAGAACCCCCAAGAGGATGGGTAGTTCTCCTTGTCTTTCAGCTGGAGGGGACGCATGCTGGACCCGGCCTCGTGGCGTGGTCCTCGCTGATCTCTGCAGCTCCAGATCTACGGGTGGAACTGATTCCCGTCCACCCAGAACTGTACATGACACTCCTACACTGGACCTGAGACGATTCCCAGACCGCGTCCCTGCACCCGTGCACGTAACCATCAGACTCCATGTTTGGCCACCCCGGCCGGCCGGCCGCCTTCTTTCCTTTCGGCAGCCCTGGCCCCTCCTGGCTGCAGCTAAGCCTGCGCGTCCGGCGCGCCCAGACCCACCCGGGGGGTGAACGACTCATCAAGTACCAGAAACCAAGACTTCCATCACACCTCCGGCCCCCTTCCGAGGAACTGGTTTCCCTCACACCTCTGAACTATCCCTGGGGGCTGGTTTCGATGGCACCTTGGGCCTCCTAGTGAGCTGGCTCCAGGCCCTGATGGGCGTCTGGGATTCCATGGGCGCATGGTCCAAAGCATCAAAGAACCAACCGCCCAGACGATCAGGCGCCTAGCCCTCGGACCTCCGGCCTCCTGCCTATGAGGATCCGGACATCAAAGAGCTCGACGACTATAAGACAGCCTGCCTTCCACCTAATCGGCAGTTGTATCTTGGACAAGAAAGCCCTGCTGATCTGATCGCGGCTGACTTTGAGGAGAACAGACTCTGACCCCCCCGAGCCCTGCTGACGTCGTCGCAGCTCACCCTAGAACCTACGGAACGGAACCATCGGAGCTCTGCTGACGCTGTCGCGGCTCCCTCTCGAGTACCAGAACTGAACCATCGGAGCCCTGCTGACGCTGTCGTGGCTCCCTCTGGAGAGTAAGACCTGAACATCGGAGCCCTGCTGACGCTGTTGCGGCCCCGTTGCGGCCCCGTCTGCTTACAAGTACGATGGAGTACCCCTGCCCAAGCCCTGCTGACCTCGTCGCGGCTTGACGAACTCTCTGGTCCGGCTGGACCATCGACGCTACCCTCACGATCATCTCGATCCAGAAGTGAGTAGGACAGCAAGTCCCATCGCCAGCCCCCGTACCCCCCAGTTCGAGGATTGAGAACTGTGCGCTGGGTGCGTAGCGTGCCAGCTGGCCTCCTAAGACTGTCCCGCTTCCCCGATCCCTCGCTACGAGACTTTCGCGATCCCTTGATCGCTGTGTATCGCTCTTTACTTTAATCTTGATAAAGTCTTTCTTGATAAAGAATCACGGTGTAGTGTCCGTTCATAAGTGTTGTGTGTCGACAGTGTGTACGATCAGTCCTCCCCGGTGGGGACTCCCCCCTCGATAAGACTCGGCAGTAATTGTGGAAGAGGAGGTTCCAGAGGGTTGGGAGAGTCTTCTTGACCCCTGGGGTCACCGCCTTCCAACAATTCCCCACAATTTTAGCATTGCTCCCACCTGAGAGTTTCCTCCCTCTAGAGCTCTCACAGCAGGCTGTCCAGCAGGATTTTATGAGTGAACCCCTGAATGTTTGCACATCCCATTCTATGGTGGTGGTCAATGATGAGCTGGGATTAATGGTGACCCCTCTATAATCTGCCCATTTCCTCCAGATCTTAGTGTGTTTCTGAGGACATCCCTTAGCGTCATAGACGGAGTGATCTCTACTTATGCACCTGTCAAGGATCCTGCACCACTTCTCTAGGGAAGGAGGGTTGCTAGCTTTCCATGTGCAGGCAATGTCTGGCTTGGCCACAGAAAAGCCCAGACATAGTGGTGACAGGCTATACTGATCTTCCCCAAATTCACTGGTGATATTTTGTAGAACTAACCTTGGGTCAGAGGGGGTAGTCCTCCCAGAACCGCACAGACAGGAGAGTACCTTCCTCCAGAATGGCTACACCCTCCCACACAACCATGTAGTATGTAGAAGGTTCCTCCTCCCCCCCTCCCCAACCAGAGAATTTCACATGGGAGGCAAATGGGAAAGGTCATCACCCCTATCCACCAAAGTGTATGTCTAGTAAGGTATGCCCTATGAAGATATTTCAATTGGATGAGGCAGAATCAGGTCACGGTTGCTGTGTGTCGCGAGAGGCCAGAGTCTCTGCCCATTCTTCATCTGTGAGGGTTACCAAGTCTCACTCCCATGTATGTCTCTCTTCAGTGGACGTGTAAGGCATGTGGTGTATGAACAAACCCCATATTTGTGTCACCTTATGGTCCTCCAGATCCCCCATGAGCAATTGTGCCTCTGGGGATTGTACCCTGGAGGGCCTCTAAGTCCCGGATACAGGGTCCAGCCAATGTTGAACTTGGAGAGATCGATAACATTGCCTGCATTGTAAGTAGTATTAAGTCTGTAATGTTTGGTATGATTTAAGGAACATACCACTCATCAGGTCCCATAGAACAGAAATACCCATCATTTCCCACTTATGGAATCTCTCCAACACAGTTACTTGTGGCAACATTAAGCCCTCCCACAGTGATGTCTGCTCTGTGAGTTTAACTTCCCAAACCATGCATCTCAAGGTAGATGTCCATAAACAGATCAATATTTTTGTTACGAGAGGGAGAGGTACCCTTGCTCTAGCTCCAAATAAGAGGTGGTGAATGGGGGTCCCCTGAAGTGGCCATTTCTCCGTCCTCTACGCAGAGTCTACCTGTATACCGTACCACCGTATGTTAATAATCATGAGGTGTAAGGCCGTGTTGTAAGATTTGATGTCTGCTGCCACAATGCCCTCATCGTAAGTAGATCTAAAACAATTTGCAAGGGCTATGTGTGGAAGTCCATAATTCCACAGGAAGCTGCAGAAAATGGAATGTAGTTTTACAAAAGAAGGGGTAATTTTGTAGTTGGTAGTGGAATTGGGGGTATGGTCACCATCTTAACAAGCATTTACAATGCAATGGTTTCGCCTTTGGAAAATTTTTAGAGCTATTGGCATTGTAAATGACACATTTTGTATTTATGTGTTGGTTTTGAAAACAGATAAATAAATGGCATTGTCATTTACATTGCCATTCTCTCGCAAATGTGAGACCTATTGTAGCCTACGGACGAGCTCAGCAGACAGCAATTACTACCACACACACACACACACCCAGAGCCACACACACACACACACCCAGAGCCACACACACATGCATGTGTGCGTGCATGCGTGTGTGTGAGAGAGAGAGAGAGCGTGTGTGTGTGAGAGAGAGAGAGAGCTAGTGTGCGTGAAAGAGAGAGAGAGTTGTAGTGAGAGCGGGTATATCCAGTCAATGAGAGGGAAGGCGCTCCGCGGCACCAGTTCTCATGCAATCTTTTTGTGTTTTAGGTATTTCAAATGTTGTGTTTTTCGTACCTCTGTAATATACACATCGAGGGACAAGCGTGGAGTAGAGCAGGAAAAGGTGTGAGGGAACGCACACACACCACCCTAGCCTTTCACAACCACTGCTGACTCCGCAGCTGCAGGAGAATCATTAACAGGAACCAGCCCTGAGGAGCTGGAATGGATGATGCACCACCACTGCTGGAGACTTGACAGGGAGCAAAGGCCTGCCTGCTGCCAAGCCATGGCCCTATTGAAAGCAGTGAGCACCAATAAATGCCTTACCGTGCATAATAGAAGTCAAAAGTACTTTGGCACTGCACACTGCCAACACCACGCTACCAGTGCTGGAGGCCTGAAAGGGAGCAAAGGGGTCCTTGTATCATACCACAGTCTAGCTAAAAGCACTAGTAAAGGTCTTACTGTAAACAACAGGAGTCAAGGGTGCTTCTGCACTGCACACCACGCACTATCCCCACCACGCCACCAGTGCTGGAGGCCTGACAGGGAGCAAGGGGTCCTTGTATCATAATAAAAGCACAAATGAAGGACTTACCGTGCGTAGCAGGAATCAATGGTGCTTTGGCACTACACACCAAAGAAAGAGAGAGAATTCATGAGTGCCTGTGTGTGTGCGCGAGAGAAGGGGGGGGAGAGAGGAGACAGAGCGTGGGCGTGTGTATGTGTGAGAGAGGAAGAGAGAGCGTCGATGTGTGCGTGCATGTGTGTGAGAGCAAGAGCGCGCATGTGTGTGCGTGGGTGTGTGAGAGTAAGAGAGAGAGTGAATGTGTTTGTGTGTGTGTGTGTGAGTGTGAGAATGTGCGTGTGTGTGTCTGTGTGTGTGAGAGAGAGCGTGCATGTGTGGGTGCATGTGTGTGAGAGAGGGGGAGAGAGAAAGAGAGCAGAGAGCCTGCATGTGTGAGTATGCGTGTGCTTATAAAGGACATCAAAGTACCGAAAGGGGAGAAGGAGTAGTTTCTGTCCTGTAACTCCAGTTCTGTAGTAGGGGTATCTCTGTTATAGTCATAATCTAGTGAATAGTCCCGCCCATGTGCGCGGACCCCGGAGCAATCAAAAATAATCTCTTAAGCTGTCAAAACATGCAGACCTGCATAGACACTTAAGAGAGAATTTAAAGACAGATATTGCAGCCTATATCCACAGGCTACACTGTCCAATACTTCAACTAGAAATTCCACCAAAAACCACAACAGCACAGCCTGTCCAGGGTTTTCCACAGAGAAAACCTTGCCTTTAACAGCAAAACCCTCTGGAATGATAGAGAGGAAGGAGTGGACAGACAAGCCCCATAGGCTGCCATTATGTGGCTCAAATCAGGATACTGTGCCTTTAAGAGAACTTTCCAGAAGCCTCACAGTATCCCAGAATGCAGTGCAGGTCCCTTTCACCTTCAGTTCTTTTTGAAGGCGTAACACGCCAGACCTGTTGCATTTCTTACATGAACATCTCTCTCCACCGGGGAGGAGGGCGGGCGCTTATGACTATAACAGAGATACCCCTACTACAGAACTGGAGTTACAGGACAGAAACTACTCCTTCTGTAGTAGGGGATCTCTGTGTATAGTCATAATCTAGTGAATAGAATGGCAAGCCCATCCCCACACCAAAGCGGCGGTGGAGAACCGAGAAATAACACCACTACTGTGCGAACCGATTTCGCAGCAAAGCCTGCCCAACCTGAGCATCTGCCCTGGCATCAGTGTCCAGACAGTAATGCTTAGCAAAGGTATGGACCGACTTCCAAGTGGCGGCCTTGCAGATATTTGCAATCGGAACATTAAGTAGCAAAGCAGTTGTGGCAGCTTTGCCCCTGGTGGAATGAGCCTTAGGGTTACCTCCTAAGGTCGTATTAGCCTTTTGGTAACACAATTGCTTACAGGACACAATCCACCTAGAGATGGACTGTTTCGAGGCAGCAAGACCGGTCCTGACTGATCCATAATTGACAAACAATTGATCCGAACCACGAATATCTCTGGTTTTATCCAGATAAAATTCCAACACCCTCCTAACATCCAGGGAATGTAGGGACCTTTCCGCTGGAGATGCAGGATTCTGAACAAACGTAGGCAAAGTTATTGTCTGGTTGACATGAAAATCAGAAATAACCTCTGGAAGAAATTTAGGGTGAGTATGCGTAACAACCTTAGCAGCATGAAATACAGTATAAGGTTCTTGGCAACACAACGCCTGAATATCACTCCCCCTGCGGGCCGATGTGATGGCCACGAGGAACGCCGCCTTCCAGGACAGGTGCTGCAACGAAGCCTTATGAATAGGTTCAAAAGGCTCCTTCATCAATCTGGACAGCACCACATTCAATTCCCATGAAGGCGAAGGAAGCCAGACAGGAGGGAATGCTTTCTTCCAGCCTTCCAAAAAGTCTGATCACAGGGATCTGGAAGAAGGAAGTCTGAAGGGCATTTCCTGTAGGCAGTCAGCGCAGCAAGATGAACCGTAATGGATTGGACATTAAGGACCGACTGCGCCAGGTGTAGAAGATACGGAAGGATGACATCTTCCTTACACGTCGTCAGGTCATGGTCCTTGGACTTGCACCAGATGCAAAACCTCTTCCACTTGTAAGCATAAGAAGTCCTAGTGGAAGGATGCTTAGCCTCGTTCAGTATGGCCATACAATTTTCTGGTAGATTCAAATGGCCATATTACACTATCTCAGGAGCCATGCAGCCAAACTCAAAGACGAGAGGTTGGGGTGCAACATCTGCCCCCTGAACTTTGTGAGAAGGTCCGGCCTGCAAGGCCGCCGTATGTGAGGACGGAGAGACCGATGAAGCAGGTCCGTGAACCACCACTGTCTGGGCCATTCCGGGGCAATCAGGATCATCCGCGCCCTGGACTGGGACAGCTTGATGAACACCGCCGGAATCAAGGAAAGGGTGGAAAAGTGTACAGAAAGCTGTTCGACCAGTTAATCCAGAACGCATTCCCCAGCTTCCCCGCAGGCAGTACCTGGAGGCGAAGTCTCGGCATTTGCCGAAGACTTCTCCTAGTACTTCGTCGTTTATGACCCATTCGTGGTTTTCCTGAATCAGTCTGCTCAGCACGTCTGCCTGAACATTCTGCACACCTGGCAGATGGGTAGCCGTTAGCGTCAGTCCTCTGAATAAAAACCAGCGCCAGATCGCCCGCGCCTCCTGAGACAGAGTGCGCGATCTCGAACCCCCCTGCTTGTTGAGGTAATACATTGTGGTCGTATTGTCCGTCTGTACAAGCAGAGAGTTGGTCTGGAAGGACGGAAGAAACGCCTTCAGTGCCAAGTGAACAGCTCTGAGTTCCCGGGAAATGATGTGATACGTGGACTCCATCGGGGACCACGTTCCTTGTATCTGCAAGTCTCCGGAAAGCGCCCCCCCCCCCCCTCCCCCCCAGCCGTGGGGAGACGCATCCGTCACGACAGTCTGTGTGGAAAGGTCCTTGTAAAAGGGAACCCCTCTTAGGAGATTCTCCGCTGAACACTACCACTTCAGAGACTGAAGAGCACTCAGAGACAGTCGTATCTTGTTGCCCAAAGATCCTTTCCTCTAATCCCACTGATCCTCCAAGCACTCCTGCAAAAGTCTCATGAGCAGCCGTGTGTGTGGCGTGAGGAATATACAAGAGGCCATCGACCCCAGTAGAGAAGACACCGTCTTCACCGTTGTAGATGGGGCGGTCACAAGAGCCTGAGCCTTCCTAAGGAGAGATAATCGTCTCTCCTCCGAAGGAGACACGCTTGCTGACAGCGTATTGACGGAGGCTCCCAAGTACTGTATGCACTGGACTGGAATCGGGACAGACTTGGACATGTTGATGTGCAACCCCAGCTCGTTCAAGAGAACGCACGTCCTCTGGAAGTGTGCCTGAGCTTCCAAGAAGGAGGAGGCCTTGATCAACCAATCGTCCAGGTACGGGTAGAGAAACCACCTCGTTTTTCCTCAGGCGTGCAGCTACCACTGCCATGCACTTCGAGAATGGTCTGGGCGCAGACTTCAGCCCGACTGGCAGTACTGTGTACTGATAATGATGGGCGCCGACTTGGAATCGCAGGAACTTCCTGTGTTTGTGTGCAATGAGCACATGGGAGTATGCATCCTGTAGATCTATGGCACCGAGCCAATCTCCCTGTTGCAGCTGAGTATAAACCTGATGCAACAACAGCATGCGAAATTCCTCTTCTGCGAATCTACTTGGATTCTCCAGAATGGGCCTGAACTCGTTCTTGTCCTTCTTGCGAACCAGAAAGAACCGGGAGTACAGACCTCTTCCCGTTTGAGACAGAGGTGCGTCCTCTATCGCCCTTTTCCTAAACAGGATATCGGCCTCTGCTTGGAGCTCGCGCAGCTGAAACCGAGCTAACGTCTCCTGTGAGCACACCCCATCACCCCTCTTTTCTATCTTTTACCTAAGATCCATAAATGCACCGTCCCTGTTCCAGGCCGTCCTATCTTTTCTGCTCAAGGTAGTATGAACGAAAACATCTCCAAGTATGTGGACTTTTTCTTACAACCCCATATGATTTCACTTCCTTCCTCCCTTAAAGATACCACTGATTTTTTGGTTAAGATTAGTCAAATCACTTGGTGTCCTGATTTTTGTTTCCTGGTGATGGATATTGAGGCACTTTACACCAGCATTAACCATCTACAAGGTCTGGAAGCTGTCCAATTTTTTCTAGACACACGAGAGGCTGCCCTGAGAGATCACAATTCCATGTTGTTGGACATGATACGGATTTGTCTATACAACAATTACTTCCAGTTCGACAGGGACTTTTACCATCAAGAACGTGGAGTGGCCATGGGTTCATGCTTCTCCCCCAGCTACTCATGTCTTCATGTTGGCTGGTGGGAGAGGCATGTTCTAGGGGGTCACCCATGGGCATTGGCTCCCTCACCTCGTCCACTATTGGAGGTTTATCGACAATATTTTTATCGTCTGGAAGGGTTCACATGAACAGGCAGCACTCTTTGTCAATGACATCAATGGGAACAATAGGAACCTAAAATTCACTGCTAATATTATATCCACTTCTGCGGAATTTCTAGATGTCCAGGTATATATTGACCATAACACAATCCAGACAAAACTTCACAGGAAAAGCACTGCGGGTAATTCCATCTTGCATGCCCGCAGTGCCCATCCTCCACATACTATCAACAGCATACCGCTAGGTGAATTTATCCGCATCAAACGTATTTGCAGCAGTCCAGACACTACTAATCAGTGTTTGATGGAATCCAGGGAAAGATTCCTCAGGCGAGGTTATAATCAAGTCACTTTAGATCGGGCACTTACAAAGGCTCTAGCTCGCCCTAGAGAGGAACTCCTCACCCCAAATATTAAAACTATGCCTGATTCTGCCACTGCTAGTTCTATTTGTTTTATCACCACCTACTGTTCCCAGATATCCAAGTTAAGCAAGATCATTAAATCAGAGTGGCCGATTGTTTTAACTGATGTGATTCTAGGCCCATTTCTGCCTAAGTTGCCGGCCATCAACTTTAGGATGGCTCCATCTATGAAAGATCTTTTAGACAGAACACAACCTGAGCTCCCACCAAAAACTACCTGGTTAAATAAACCGGGTTTTTACAGGTGTACTTCATGCCGTGCTTGCACTTTTGCAGTCAACAGCACACATTACACATCAGCTTTCAGTGAAAGACCTCTGCATAGGTGGGTACCACTCCGGAATCATTTGATGCAGTGCAGGGTTACCGCTGAAGGTATGGCAGTGCTCTTTGTGATTAGTGCTCATGCAGCGTACCCATTTGAGCTTTCCTACTCTTAGGTTATGTTTCCTGATGCGAATATTGGTACATTCCATAAGTATACTCACACAGCGGTGCCTGCAGCCTATGCACCATATAGGACACAGGAGATTCTGATTTCTGATTGGCAGCATCAAGTTTGGTTTAATGACGCCCTTCCCCACCCCGTAACACAGGTTTGGTTAGGTCCCTTGTCTATTCCTAGGGTCACTTGTTCAGTCTTTGATAGGTTCACACCGCATCCATGTTATCAAGAAGTCGCTAAAGCTGTGTTACAATTACTCTTTACTTCCATTGTAGGGGTGCACAGGGCTTTAGTGCAACACATTTCCCGCAACATCCAGGTGGGGGCACCTGGTGCTGCGGCGCATCTAATTGGACCAGCCGGGATAAAAATTAGTCCCATCATGGTTTATTCGGTTAGGGGCAAGCGCCCCGAAGATAAGGACGAAAACCGCCTTTGTTGGCAAAAACTGAATAAGACAATCTCTAACAGCCCATGTTAAATTTTGCTCCCATATTCCTTTCATCAGCAACTCCCTACATAGATTTGATCTGATTCGCTTTAGATTGAATATGGTTCACTCTATAGTGACGATATACGATACATTGCCTCGTTGTGGTTTTGGTTCTACAGAGTTTCATGCTGCTCCTGTGATATACAGTCTCCTCAAAGCACACTGCCCATTGTTGTCTGCAAATTGTATACGATGCCTAGAACAAGGTGTTTGTTACCAATTTTGTGTCTTAAGTTTGAGACAATGCACACTGGCACCTCTTATACTGCAAAAACTAGCCCCGAGGCTTTATAATAATCTGTAATCAATTGGTTACAGAGTGCACTTACAATTAGGAAATGTAAACATTAGTTAGATGCATTTCTTTAGTAAATGGTTTACAACAGAGTACTCATTGAATTGGCTCTGTAAATTTCAAAGTGTATTTTCTGTTTGGTTTGTATTAATTAGTCTGATGGAATGTCTTATCTTTTAATTCCTTTAATGATTCTTTTATGGCTAAGGTTAGCTAAGGCAAGCCCTTATTTGCTGATGAAAAGGAAATGAAAAACGGACTCTCCTTTCTGATTGGTTTTGATTCCTGTATAATATATATCTGCTCCTCTGATGCCTAATGTGTTGAATGTAATTTCTGCCTGTGACTTTGGCTGTTGGACAAAGGCTGGTAACTATATAGCCGGATTAAAGTGAAAGGGTGAAAATACCTTTAACCACATGGCTGCTGGGCGTTTTCCCCCCCCTGTGCTGGAAAATGCCATTTTAGTGGCACCATGACGAGCTCAGCTCGTCATCAGCACACGACACCCGTGGGTGATGACGAGCTGAGCTCGTCATCAGCATCGAAAGGGTTAAGAGAAACTGTGGACTTGTACTCAGCACAGCTTTGTCCTTGTGAATTTGTAAGCATGGTTACTGCCTTGTGGGCACCTGCAGTTTGCTAACTCCATATAATGACATGGAGATCCCAAAGGCAGTTTTTAAGGTTACGTTTTTGAGTTCCAGTTTAAATATAGTCTAAACATGAGGCTTCATCAGCTGTGCCAACAGTTCCGATTACACATTGGTATGAGTTCTGACCATATTGGTACTACCTTCATGGCGAAGAATCTCTTGATAAGTGGTATTTGTGGATGCCACTATAATTAACAGAATGTACTTTTAGCGAAGACCAGGAAAGGTTTTCATCTGAGAGGTGAGTGAGACACATAATATTGACGTATTTTGAAAACTCTACCAGTTAGAATAACCCTGTCTGTCTCACCCACTGACGCACTATTAATCTTAGTAATTGTGGCATTGGGCGAAAGTGTATGTAAATGTCCATAACCATCGTATCAATAGAGAATTCCTTTGTAACAAGTAGAGTGGGAACCTCGATGAAAAGTTTTGACATGTGGGTGTGGAATTTTTATATAACACAAACTCGACCTGAATATATATAGGAGCACTTTACATGAGCACCAGTTACGTTACAGACAGACACAATGAGCCCTCTTCCTCTCCCGATCCTTCCTTCCTTAGAATGTTGGGGAAAGGCTCCCACGAAGACCCTGTCCGATTTCCCACCCCTTACACTTGAGCAATTAGATTCTCTCCTAAATAGAATTAAATCAGGCTCGCCACTGGATCCCTGCCCTATGAAGATCCTAAAAGAATGTAGGGAAACTTTGCTGCCCCATATGTTAGAGATAATGAATTGTGCCATGATTCAGGGCACTTTCCCTGCTGTCTGGAAGAAGGCTATAGTCAAGCCGCTGCTTACAAAACCGACTCTGGATCCTGAAGTCCTCAAAAACTTTCGACCTATTTCACTGCTGCCTGCCCCAGCTAAAATGCTTGAATGCCATCTCAATCAGCATTTTACTTCTTTTCTTGAGGTTTCTGGACCAATCTCAGCACGGTTTCAGAAAGTTCCACAGCACCGAGTCGGCTCTTACGGTAGTGGTTGACAAAATCAGATCTAGGGTTGACCGAGGCAAGACTGTTTTGCTGGTCTTGCTCGACCTGACTGCAGCTTTTGATACCCTATCTCCTTTGACTTTAACAACTCGGCTAAAGGAGATAGGGGTGGAGGGCCCAGCACTGAGCCTCCTGTCCTCTTTCCTCAGTGAAAGAAAGCAGAGGGTCAAGTTAGGAGAGTTCCTCTCCCCTGCTAAGCCTGTGCAATGTGGGGTCCCACAGGGGTCGGCCTTGAGTCCGACCCTTTTTAACATCTATGTGGCCCCACTTGCCAGGTTAGTAAGATCGCACGGGATGGAGGTGGTGTCATACGCCGATGACATGCAGATCATGGTGTCCCTCTCCCACTCGGTGAGTACCTCCGCGCTCAGCTTCAGAAACTGCATGCAGGCAGTCTCTGAATGGATGATTCTAAATTCTCTGAAGCTGAACGGAGAGAAAACCGAGGTCCTAATCTTTGGCAAAGACCAAAACATATGGTCCAGTGACTGGTGGCCCCCCTCTTTATGAGTATGTCCTGTGCCTGTAAAATCAGCCCGGAATCTGGGTGTGATCATTGACACGTTACTGGCTATGACGCAGCAAGTCAATCGAACTGTGTCCACTTGCTGGGGAGTCATTAAGACTCTTAGGAAAATAGCCTATTATCTCTCCCCCCAAGCCCGTAAGCAGACCGTGGTGGCTCTTGTTGCATCACGGCTGGATTATTGTAACGCACTGTATGCAGAAACTAATAAGAGCCTTATTTCACGCCTTCAGACCATTCAGAACGCGGCTGCCAAATTTGTCCTGGGCGTCCCTAACAGCTCCTCTGCTACTCTAGCCAGGAAGAGTCTGCATTGGCTTCCGATCCATCTTAGGATCACTTTTAAAATTCTTTGCCTGGTTTTTAGTGCTCTATCAGGTGGAGTGTCAGAAGCCATTGGCTCCCTTCTTGTCCCATACACCCCTAGCAGAAGCCTTCACTCTGCCAATAAAAATCTCCTATCTGTCCCTCAAACAAATAGAGTTAGATGGGGTGGAAGGGCCTTCTCTTCTATGGCCCCCAGATTGTGGAATGTCCTTCCCGCCGAGCTAAAAGCACAACCTTCTATGGCCCTTTTTAAAGAAGGCATTAAAAACACGGCTCTTCATCGAGGCCTATCAGTAGCATGCTCTCTGACTCTGGACAATGTTTGGTTAGGCGCCTTGACGCCCGTTGGGCAAAGTTTGCGCGGTATAAATTGTGTTTCATTCATTCATTCACACATTCATTTTGTTGGGCACTTTCCTGTTTTGCACAGAGGTCTACCGTGCCAGTCTCTGAAGAACATTTCCACTAGGTCTTGCTTTTGTGCACACTCATGTAAGTTCCATGCTTGCCAGCTTATCCAGCCTACTTTTATACTTTGAGCTCCTAGTAAGAGTAGGGCTATTAAGGATATTTTCCCCTGTATGGAACATCTCCATTTATTTTGGGCTGGTTTGCATCAGTGTGTGTGACCTTGTTCCTTCCGGTTTATTGATATAGAACATCATAGCTGTACTGTCTGTGGTGAAGGTCACCAAGGGAGCTGATCGTTTGAAAGGTCTGCCCACCATAATGTTATCTGTGTTTCACGATTGTACCTCTTTCTGTGCCATCTCTGTGACAACCACTATATCCTATCACCGAAGGGCTTCCTGTGATCATTGGTCTTTCAGCCATTTGGATAGGCTGCATTTATACAGGGGTAGCTCCTGCACTAGGGCAGAGGAGCATCGCCCCACTGCTTTCTCGCAGTGCGAGATGCAGAAACAAAATGGTAATAACTATCATTTTATGTTTCTGCTCACCCCACTCCCCCCGCGAGTCATTCCGGCTGCAACTGCATTTATAATATGGGGAATAAGTGAAGGTGGAGCTGTATTGAGGAAGAGGGCACACTGGGATGGAATCCCTGACTACACCAAAATACCAAGAGGACCAGTAATAGGATCACTTCAGTGAAAAGGGGGATCACTGTGAAGAGACCTGCTTCCAGGATCCAGAGGCCCAAGAAGAGGATTGGGCGAACCTAGATGTCGACTCACCTAAAGGGCGAGTAGAATAATTTTCCTCAAGCCAACTCAGTTGCTTCAGTGTTTTCTTTCTCTTTGCTGGATAAACAGAATGATGACTGCTTCTCCTGTGAGTCCATCATTGCCTACTGTGGCCATCTTCATTTTTTTCCCCTCACTTTCAGAGTTTTGGGCTGGAACTCTGTGCACCTTTCGTAGTGTTTAGCACCATGTTCTTTTGCGAGGTAGAGGTTACAGACCTTGTGTGCGTCCATCTGCACAAACCTGTGATGGCACTTTGGGCAGAATCTGAAGGGAGTGCCCTCCATCTCCCTCAACAGCCCCAGATCCTCTGTGCACATTCTCTGGCCACTTGGTTAGGTTCCTCTGCGAGAAATCCTGCTTTAGGATTCGATTTTTGTTTGTTATTTCAGGTACTCATTATCATTTGTCTTTTTTTGTGTTTCTAACAAAACCTCAGCTTGTTTCCTGTCCAAACAGTGGTAATTTAAATATGAAGATGTCATGGTCAGCAAAGCCAAAGAAGAAAAGAGAGAGAGGGGAAAAAAGAGAGAGAGGGGAAACAAAGGACTACACTGAACATTTTGGACCTAACCACTAGATTGTGGTATAATGCACAGTATATGAATCTGAAAAAGATTCATGGTGCAAAACCTTGTTGTTCCCAGTGCTTTTGTTATGAAGAAAAATCCCTTGGTATGAGACGAAATTTAGGTTCAAGAGTTCAACTTCTTACAAAGAACAGCCTGCATAAACTCAGTCAGTCATGCATTCAGGAGGTGGCTGTTTACGGATGGCAAGTGGGGTAGGACGCATAGCTGCTCTACAAATCTCTCTAACCAAGAGACTGAATCACCTTTGTTTTTAGTTTTCTATCGGCCTAGAAAGAAGCCTCTTGATTGTGTAAACAGCATTGAGATGAAGGACGGAGGAATAAGGATGTGGGGAAGTGTAGATCATTAATTTCCAGCAAAACATCATTCTATTAACAAGTAGTCTTCCGTCGATCCCTCTAGTCATTCCTTCCAGGCTAGTTCTCTAGCTCCCAAATATTGAGCAAAAGAAAACATACTATGTTCTGAGTTTTAGTCAAAAATATGACCTATTAAAAGTGGTTTCAATAATACTATCCAGAAAGCTAACGTCCTAATAGCCTATGTAATATGTTGCGAGTGCTACTGGATTGGCAAAATACAGGCCAGAACATACATCTCTATGCAGAGGGCTGAAAGAGCAGCTTTACTATAAACAAGTTCAGTTTTCTAATACAGAATGTCCTGAAATAAGACTTTCTGCATATTAAACATTGAGCTTCAACTGCAACAATATGCTTGGTCAATTCAGTGTCTAATAACCAGCAGACTGAAAATGCAGGACTGTCATAAAGAAGGTGTTTACTTTTAAACGCCTCGGACCAGTGTGCAGCACGAATTAATCATAGAAGACATACAGTGTATTTTCATATTCGCATTTGAAACATTCAATCATGCATTTACCTGTTCATGACTGGATCATACGCTTCAACTGTATTCAGATACGCATTCCCATTATGGCCACCGACAGCAAAGATCTTCCCCATAAGAGTGGATATGCCAACTCCTCCCCGAGGAGTAGTAAGGCCAGCTACATACTCCCACTTGTTACAACGTGGGTCAAAGCGCTCCACGGAGCTCAGAGGAGAATTGTCATCAAAGCCACCTGTGGACAGACAGATCACTTAAAAGTGTATCATACAAAAAACTTTATATTAACAATACGCAGCCCTTTGAAAAATAAAAGCATTGCAGCAAAGCATCACAACAATGAAAGCAGCGGAATCTTTATTCATATAAACATGTACATTTACATCCGAGTAGCTTTTGGGGGCGGCCTTGAGATGAGATGTCAATGCAGATTCCATGTTGAAGAGACCGGTTTAAATCCCATCTCAAAATGGCACATTTGGCTTGACTCCTCGACCACAACAGTAATGCTTGTGTCTGCTCTGTTTTACAGTGATATCACTAGAAGCAGAAAATGCCACTCAGACAATAAGAGCCCCACTCTTGCCTACATGGCAATACCATATCACTGGGAAGACACTTTGGGAATAACTGGGCTGAAAGGAAAACAAAATGCCACAAAGCATCAAAGGCTCTGGTATTCCATCTCATTAAACCGTCAACAAATTCTTAATGAGCAATAATGGGAGTGGTTGGGTTGTTGCATGGGTGTAAACCATGTGAGTCCCCAAAAATTATAAATAAAGCAAAGGATGAGACTAAAAGGGAAAACAATGAGAACAGGGAACCTGGGAATTTTAAAGGGTTCAGGTTTTTATGGTACCATAACAGTGATTGCAATAATTTCAGTCGGTGTCCTCTGTCCTTTCACTTCTGGATTGAAATTCCCTGCAGTTATTGCTGACCAGAAAACAAGTAATACCTATAAGGAAGTAGTTACTTAAATGTTTTAATGGAGCGTAAGGATTCTTCCATGTCCTGAAACCCAGTCCCTACCTAACTATCCCCAAACAATTACTACATGTTAAGACGGACATGTAAAGTTAACTCATGTCAGTTACAGAAGGCAAGGCAGGGTAAGTGACATGAAAAAGGTAGTGCAATCGCCAAGTTGCAAAATCGGCAAGTCATTTTTTTCTTCATTCGCTTGTCCGTCGCCCAAGATTTTTAACTGGTTAGTAATGTGGGTTCAGACGAACACTAGAAACAGAGTATGCCAAACCAAGGCACCAGTACACAGACTATGCAGAGCTGATCTGACAAAAGCAACATAGTTCAGAAAGATCCATCAAAACTAATGCTTACGAACTGCATGAGACTGAGCCAAATTGCTGCACTTCAAATGTTTGCAGTGGGTAGATGTCTTGGGGGATAAAGTTAACTTTATAGTGACTCTAGTACTCTTCAACAGATTATTTGCCATCATCAAGCTTGCAGGTAGTCTATCACTACAGCCCAGATTAGGAGTGAAACAGTATGTGGGGAGGATTTTTCTGCACCCGGAAGTACTGTTTATAATTTGTAAATCAGAGCGTAGGGTCCTGCAATTCCACGTTTTTTTCAGTATTTGATGTGATACCACATCCAGAGTTCTCACACTTAGATTTTTTTATTAGTAAACCCATGCACAGGTGAAAAACAGCATGGAAGCAGGGAATGATTTATTAAAATAGGTCATACCCTACTATCATCAGCATTGCCAGTGGTCTGGAAAGGTTGTCTCTTTGATTTGAAGACTTCCACTAGCTCATACAGCAGAAGACAACACCTTTGCCGAGAATTCCTGTCTCGCAGGATTCACAGAAGCCAGTTAGAATTTTTCAAGCCAATAGTGGCCTCCACCCATCACTGTCATCTGGTGTTTCAATCATCAAAACCTTAATTCTAGCCATTGACCATATAAGGAAGGTAACATTTAGTAAGCATGAACTGCAGATTCTGTCAAGGAATGCAAAAAACGTTTCTAATATCTGACGTGCATGTTTGTGATTACCTATCTGAACACAGTCAAGATTCCCTGGTACTTGGGGCATAGAAGTTGTACATTCCATCATCAGCCCTACACGCCCTAAGGGCTTTGACAGCGGTGCGGAGGCTCATTGCATGGAAGATGATAGTGACAGATGTTAAATGTGGATTACCCATTGCTAATCACCATTGTACCACATGCACAAGTTAACCAAAGGAGAGAGCAAGCATGGCCAATATATTTGCGGATACACCCCATCAGTGTTGCTTCCACATGTGCATCGTTGCCAAATTCATATGTGCCACTCATGCAGGGCATCACGTTAGTCATTTAGCTACAAACACATAGGAAAGGAACGTGTCCAACAGACACACACAGCCAAGATTTCAATTAACAAATGTTGGCTCAATATCACCCAGTAGTGACAGGAAGCAATATGTTGAGAAAAAAGATAGTTACTTTTCACTTGCTGTCTATGCTAACAGGCCTTAACTTAGATATATGGACTTATATACCCATATTCTTTCTGCAGCTGGCACCAGTGAGCAGCCCTCTACTGGCTATGCATCACTATCAAAGGAATGGGGGAGGAACAGGGCACATCTATCCCCTGTGACCTCAACAACTCTCATACTGCCTTTACCACTTCTATCACTTTCAGGGCCAGCAGCATCACACACACAACCTTTGTGGCCCCAACAGCAAAAAACAAAATCTCTTCCACAGAAGCAACAACATCCCACAACATGACATGCTGCACCTGGATCCATCACAGTGTGACCTTTGCTCACCAAGATAACTGTTACAAGTGTCTCTTCCACCAAGTGCTGATACTAGTGTCACTGCGGCCACCTGCCCACTGACAACCACCACTGGACCTAGCAGCATGGCTGCGGCACCTGAACCATGATGCAGAACACTCCGACAGAAGGAAACGAAAGCAGTTAGGAAGAGCAGGAAACACAATAATATGAACATGAGGTGCACATGGTTGGGTCTGGTGAAGTCTTGACCACAGATGATGGAGGAGAAGTTGCAGCAACTTGCACCATGTCCAGCAGAGGCCACCTCCACATTCAGCATGGCACCATCACTACTTCAGATGAGCTAAATTATAGTTCCTATAGAGGCAGGACATGAAGCACTCCAACAACACTCTGCCTGATCCACAGCAACAACGGTGGAAACTGGGGTGTGCCCAACTTCCCTGGCAGACAATAGCATCCCAGTCCTCACAAGATCGGCATGCCTCCACTGAGACCTTGCAGGTCACCAAGGTCATCAGTTAAATGTCCGCTATAAAAGAACAAATCAGCCTATGATTACATTGCCATGATATAAATGTATATATTAATTTGGCTGTTAGGTCAGCTGGTGTCTGTTGTAGTGATAGTTGTTTAATTGAGTTAGTCATGAGTGAGTGGAGGTAAGCAGTAGCTGGTAGTTATCAGGCATAGTTGGGGAACCTGGTGGGAGGCACAACTGGGTAGCTGGAGGTTTGGTTGGATAGTACTTAGGATTGTAGTGATACCTCTTTTGTCATCATTAGCTGGGAGCAGGTGGAAGTCATGCCTTGACTATTCTGAGCACTGACAGATGTGCAATTCTTTATTTTTCATTCATCTTTAGCAGTATTTGTTCTTGCAAAGTTGTGTCAGGTATAGCTAGATTAGAGAGCTAGGCCTGGGTTTCCACTCTTCTCTTGACTTGCAATTAAGGCCAAAGTGCTGGACCAGAAAGGATTTAACAGCTGCTACATAAGAGCTCTGCATAGCAGTGTTGTGTTAACATGCCTGTTTGTTGCTTCTCCCTCCTTCCTTGGATTTATGTACAGACATGCAAGTCCCCTTCTTGAAAATGTAGCCAAGGCCGAATTATGTATTGACAAATGGCTCAGGGGGTAGGCTGGAAGGATTTGTTAATGGGAAAACACCTATGGGCAAAAGTAACAGACAGAGGCAACTTAAAAATCCTCAGCAATTAAAGAGGAGACAAGGAGAATGCAGCATTGGCAAACAGGTTATGCAAATCGTCCTGTCTAAATAAAACTCAAAGTGAAAAGCATCGAAATAAAGCATGTGCGGTAGCTGCCCGGCACCTGCCCTTTATAGGTACCTGAAGAATGCAACTGATCCTCTCTTAGTCCTGGTGATGGGTGATTGGACAAGGAATGACAGTCCAGACCCATGCAGATGGTAGCAATATTTTTTACCATATGATCAATCTGAATCTTAGCCAGTACTGCAGCCTATATAGGTCACAAGAAGTTGGTTAGTTGACCATAGGTCCCTAGTTCAATCGAGCTAGTGAGACTATATGTTCAATGTGGGTCAATTATGGGGGCATGCACATGTGTGAGAATTTCGGAGGCATCAAAGGCATGCAGCTTGCTTAATTACATGGCCGGTGTCATGACCACCAAAAACAATGCTTCCACAAGATGGGACTTAATCCCACATGAGACCAACAGCCTAAATATTTGATGCATAAGTCTGGCCAAGAACCCGACTGAGGACTAAACAGGCTGTGGAATATCTGACCAGAGGTAAAAGGTGCATCAGGCCCCTCTGGTATCTTTTGATGACCTAGTTGGCTATGGATGAAAACTCCCAGGCCAGACCGCTGTTTCTAACCTCTAACAGCCACTCAATAAGCCAGACAAGTATCAATATTCACATCAGAATCTTCTAGTACACAGAAAAAAGACATACAATCCACAGTGGAAATGAATAGATTCCTCCAGTGGCAGAATCTGTCATTTGCTCCTGTACTATAGTGGAGGATTTCCCCCAGGATGTTTTGGTTCTTTGCGGCACAGATTAACTCCTGTGAAGCAACATGCTCATGTAGAGTGACTGCATGACGGGTCTACCAAACCCTCTTAATCCCTGGGCACAAGGTCGCTCTGCTAGGGGAAGCAGAAGTCATTTACTGGGTGCTGTACCACACTATCGAAATTTAAATATCAGTTTGCACTTAGATCAACTTCAAAATGTTGACTAATAACATACCATGGAGGTAAGTAGATATAATTTAAGGACATCAAGTTTACTATGCATACTTACCTTGACAATATGTTGGTACTTTATATTGTGGAGTCCAAATATTTGCAGATATTCTTGACCTCGATATTGTGACAATCAGTTTCCTGTAGGTCATAACTACAGCCAGATGAACCAAACAGAAAAAAGTGTAACTCATCGGGATAAGCTTCAAAAAAATTACCGTCTCCATCCTGTTATGTCCTAAAATTGTGTGTGCTTTCTCTGAAAGCAGAAATAACCCAAAAAGTAGGAAAAGGTCCTGATACTACCACTAGCATGGCCATGTTAGAGTGACCACGGTCAAGTGTGGTTTGGATTCTGTCAGCCTAACAGTAATATTTGGCAGAATAGGAGGAAACAAATCAGAACATTTTCTGACGGGTTGGACTGACACCAGAGCATGAATTGTCAGCAGTTTGAATTCTGTGCTCTAGCAAAGTGAATGGTTTGTGGGCTTTGCAACTGGTCAACTGATTAAAGATTTCTACATGGGCAGTGACAACAATTACCCCTTTGTGATCTTCTGAAAGGCCTACTTTGGGCACCATTTCACAAATCTATAGCATATATTCTACACCGATGAGATGAAGTACTGCAATGTTATGTTATGCTAATTTGTTAAGCACATGGCTACCCGAAGGCTTCCCAGAGTGGAGGGAGCCCTAACCAGTGCTTGGAGAATCAATATTGGGCAGAATAGCTAGTGAGGATGTAGCAAAGTCTAAAGCATTTTCCTGAAGCGGCTCTCATTTGTAATGTTTCTAAGCATGAAAAAGACCTGCCACCCCATCTAGTCCTTTGAATTCGAGGTTCCTTTAACAATTACGCCTTAGAAGATCTTTAGAGTCCTAGAAGGGGTATAAGGTAACAGAAGGTCCATGATCAAAGATGGGCCCCTCCGATTTATTGCTCTATGGGCCAGGCAGAGAGTCTTGAAGTTGATTCTTTCTTTTACTGGGACCCAGTGCAATGTGGCTAATGCACTTTCTGCTGAAGCATGCTTGGGCAAATTGAGCTCAGCAGCCACATTCTAGATTAGTTGCAATCTCTTGATGATTATTGAGGGGCGCTCAAATACAATGAGTACCCGTAATCAAGACGAAAGAAGATCAGAGCTTGCACTACTACTCTCCCGGAGAGAGTGGGTAGGAGGTCAAGAATTTTTCATAGGGTTCAGATCATCCCAAAACAGGAAGCTCCAAGTTTTTTTTTACCTGGGCTGAAGAGTTTGGCGGAAAAGCAATTTTGTCTTAGTGTCACGGGGTCAGTGACACTGACGGACGGGGTGTGGACTTTATTGACTGTTCCTTTCCACCCCGTCCGCAGGACTCAGACGGCCCCTTTAATGCAGCCTGGATGTCTTCATTGGACACACCCTCCTCTCTGACGTCGTCCCTGAATAGCCAATCCGAGGGAGAGAAGGCGGATAAGGAAACAGGATGCAGCGACGAGGCGGCGGGAATCGAAGGGAAGAAGACAGCCGGAGTTGCTGCTGAGACGAAGCCGAGAGTTGGAGAGGACCCGACCCGAGAGACCGTCACGCCAGGAGGCCACCGATACTGCGAGCCGTCCCGCCACACTTCTGGAGAAGTGTGGGTGGACAAGGTACGGGGCCGATTAAGGGGACTTCTTTATTCACGGGGAGGGACGGGGTAGGGGAGGGTGAGGGTGGTCACGGGGCTCTCTCCGTTCTCCGTTTTTCACTTCCCTGTCACTCGGTACCGTGAAGACTATTTTAGGAGTGTGCATAACGGGTGGTGGTCCCCCGGTGATCCCCTCACGTCCCTTCCCTTCTCGTCCTGAACGGGCGTACCAGAACCCCACCAGTAACTCAGAGTATTTTTTTACTTTCTTTTCTTTCCTGTGCCCGAGGTTCGGAGAAGTATCCAGAACCCCCCCCCAGAAACGCCGCTGATAGCAGAAGACCATAGAGGAAGCCAAAAGCGGACTGCCAATACCCCTTTTTCATTTGTTCCTTATACCCTGAACTCTGTTGTTAAAAGTCCTGAATAAATCATACTCTAAGACCATCTCCTCTGTTGGGACTTCTCATTAGTGAACCTGTGACACTTAGGTATTCTGAAGACAGAAGAGACCACTCTCAGCTATAGCCTGTTAACATGATCGTTTTTTTCTATATTTCTCACCAATAGTTTCGAATTGTTGGAGCGTGTGGGCTCCCAATCCAACAGACCAGTACATGTGACCATAAGTAGCCACTCTTGTAGTATCAAGAAGATGCAGGACGCCACAAAACTGGAAATTGACTAATTCTGTCTGGAATCAGATTGGGCGGATCTTGAGACGCAGACATTTCTGATGATAGAAGACAAGTGCTCTTCCTTTTTCAACATTCATGTCCAACACTACGAAGTACTGAACTCTATATATTAATACCTAGGGGGCCACAAAAGGAAATCAGGATTCAAGATCACTTCAGAGGTTGTGTGAAAAAGATAGACCATCTCATTCTTGTTCAGGTGAGGTGCAACCTTCATGAATTTGGAAAATACACAGGCAGCAGCTATCAAGCCAGGCAATAGGACTCTGTAATGGTACTGCTACACATGGACAACAAACCAAGTATTTCCGGTGATTTTACAAGTCGGAGGTGAGAAACAATATGCTCATCTATTGCTCATATCTAATCACCCTGAAAAGGCTATGATAAATGTGCTAAAATACCATCCTCAATTAGTCCTTCACACATTTTTGAAGTTTTTACGTCTAGAATTGGTCTTTAATAAAACATAAGAGTAATACATCTCCTTTTTTCTTTGCATTTTGAGCATCTCTCTGGTCACTACTGAACCAGCCACTCCAGGTGGATGGCCCACCTGACTTTGCAGAAATCTTGGCAGAATGGGTATTACTTTCATATTTTTTGGTTTAATAATTGGTACCCTACATATATTTGGTGATGCCCTGCCGTTCATGAGATGGATAATGTTTCCCACCCCACCTGGGTACCTGAAGGAGATGGAAACGGGAGAGTTGTTGCTGTGTGGTCCCTGTACAATGTCTAGCTTCTCATGAGTAACTGCCTAGTCTAGCTCTACATCAGTGCTCCAAAAAAAGTTACTGAGATGTTCTGCTGCCCAAAAGGACAACGCCTGCTACTGGATGCATTTCTTCCTCTGAACTGAGGTCATGTTAAAATTCTGCCTTTTTCAATTGGACTCATTTTCGGGTCTAAACAAAATCCAAATAAAGTGGAGCCAGCACTCGGGCCAACAGAAATGCACTAATGGTCTTATTTGTGCAATTCTGATGGTTACATTGAAAGAAAAAGATGAAGGTAATTTTACAGAAGCAATCTAGTTGGTTCTATCTTGAATTTTTATGCTATACTAGAAGACCTTATAATTAAAACGTATAAATCAGGAAGCCCATGGCTACAGGTGCAGAGAATCTTTCTTATGGGGAATTAATCCAAGATCCCTACTTTGCATTGTATTCAGCTGCAACATATATTTTTCCATATTATTTCCAGTAATATCTTTTATACTGGCTCAACCACCTGCCACTTCGGGGTTAATATTTTGTTGAATAGTGCAGATTTAGCAAGAAAAGGTAAATTGGTACTGCCTTTTGGGCATGTTTTGTTAATTTTATGGTAGCACCATTTATTTATTATAATACTAGCAGCCCGTCCCGACCTTGTCCGGGAGCAACAGGCTTCCCCGACCCCCGCCCGCCCGACATTGTCCAGCAGCCCGGGCCCCCGCCCGGCCCGTCCCCCGCCTGCCCAGACCCCCGCCTGCCCCGACCCCCGCTTGCCCCGACATGGGTCCCCTTACCTCAGCCGCCGCTCCTCCCGTCTGTCCGCTGCTCGCACCGCCGCTGGCCTGTCCACTGCTCCTCACGTCACCGCTCCTCCCCCGCGCCATGTCCGCCGCTCCCTTACCTCAGCCGTCGTTCCTCCAGCCGGTCCGCTGCTCGCACCGCCGCGGGCCTGTCCGCTGCTCCTCACGTCACCGCTCCCCCCCCGCGCCATGTCCGCCGCTCCTCGTCGTGCTCCTGGACGCCACTCCTCCCCGAGCTCCTGACGTGAGCACGCACGTCGCGGCTGGGGCTACTTCGGAGGGACTACTTTTTCTACTGTAAACTTTTTAAATAACGTTCTTTTTTTACATTTATATAGCCTATAACCATCTAACCATCTACACACCCTGACGATTCCAACGGTGTATCGGGTGTGTGATTTGGCGTTGTGGTTCCAGAGTTTACCCGCCTCAAAGGCTGAAAGTTCTTCCTTTATTATAGTAGCATAGATTTGCAAACTGATACATGCAAATCCTGGTTTTTAGAGTTCAGTTGCTTGGTGAAAAGTTTCAAAATCTCATGAAGTTTGTCAAGATTTCTAAAGACGTTCATACATTGTGCTGAAGTGATGTGCCACAATTTTACTCACATGTACCTGAATATTGTCCAAGTGCACAAACCCTTCTCTTGCTTGGAAATGCCCATTACTAAAATACTATCATATAATGCTACTGTTTTAAGTTTGAAAAAGCCTAAACCCCTATACCAGCTTTGTAATTTAGATCAAGCACTGCGTCCTTCCTAGCATGCACAAGGCACATACATCCTTATGACATAGGGGAAACAGATATCCATGGACAGAGCCTGGTTTTGAAATCTGTCATTTTCCCTTTTTGGCATCTAAATCTCAACTAATTGCTGCCTCTCAACAACATCGGGATGTGTTTATGTCAGCAAAGAAAGGATCAGGTTGGCAGATAAATACTGACATTTCTTTCCAAGACTTTTTCAAAATTTGAAGCTTTAGGTTTGGCATGCAAATATATTGATGATCCCATGGAAGGTGCTTTATAAATTTAAAAGGTTACAAAAAGGTCAATAGTCTTGTTTGCGCTTTGTATAAAGTATGATAAAACAGCTAGCATTTGTTACAGACCGCAAAGTTATATTGGTTAAACTTGCGTTCATTGAAGTTAATAATTTTTAATTTAGTTGGCACAAATTTTTTGAATATAAAACTTACTTAACAAGTGCACCAAAGTGACAAATTAAGTTATGGCAATCAATGGAGTTTTACCATTACCAGTGGCGAAGGTACATAATACATTCATGGTGGGAGGCTGCAGCATAACAATTTGCAAGTTAGAATACAGTTTTCTTACCTGTGTATGTTCAGAGGTGCATCAACTTGATTTATTGGTTTATTAACATTTATATATTCATCGCCCATTATACCAATCGGTCTCTTGGTGATGAAGCACTCTGTTATCACTTAAAGATACTGTTCCATTCTTTTTTCTCTGAACGTTATTAGATTACAAGAATGATGGATATATCTTTCCCTCTTGCTAAGAAACACATATACATTTTTCAGTGCGGTGAAATTAGCAAATAAAAGAATCTGGTGGCGATAGTTGCTCCAGCCTCAAAGAACTGACTAATGGCAAGGAAATCACAGTGCTGGCAGACCACAGGCATGACTCTTGGCTACCACCCTCACATTTAGAAACACAGTTTGTCTTAATGTTGATCATACTTACCAACAACATATAAGCAGCCGTGCAGCTCACTAACTCCATTACCAGCTCTTCGCTGGCCCATCTCTTCAACTTCAATCCACTTATCTAAGTGTGGATCATATCTCTCTACACTGGAGAGGGAAGCCACACCATCATTGCCTCCGACTGCATACACATGATTCTAAGGAATAACAAAAACGAGAAGAGGACATAAACACTCAGGGACACATCTGAGGGGTAGAGTCTACATCCTTCTCCATAGAAATAAATCAAAGTTTGCACTTAAGTTGAAAATATCTTGGTGGCGGAAAGTTCACAAATTCAGATTGTAAATAATGTCATAGCACCAGACTTAATTGCAGTTTAACTTCAATGGCATTCTCTTACCACTAGTGCGACCGAGCCGACACCACCTCTTGGAGTAATCATAGGGGAAACGGAACCCCATCTGTCCAATTCAATATCGTATCGCTCCACATCATTGAAGCACGTGTTGTCATCCAGTCCTCCAATGGCATAAATTGGCCCGCCCAATGATGCAAGGGCAATTCCTCTTCTGTTAAATAAAATTAAGGAGCATATGATACGTTTTCAAATGAAGGCAGCACAAATTTGGTCAACTGATTTTAAGTTCAGAAAGAAGAAAAATACACAAAATATCAATTAAAACCAAAACACATAAGTATGTGTTGATGCCATACCAAATCTATATTTTGAATTGCGTCCAGAACATTTGCTGCTGATCACTTATGCAGAGACATAGGATGAACAATTGATTTGTTTCACTTTTGTGTATCACACAGGTCAACCGAGGCAGGGCGTCCGTGCGCTTAGCAAGTAAAACTACTTTTAAGTTGGGAATTCACATTACAGAGAAATTCGCAGAAAAGTAAGTGCAACATCAAACAAGTCATCAGAAGGAGGGATTATGTTACAAAACATCTATACTGACAGTATGAGAAGAAAGAGAAGCAAAAAGATGGGGCAAAAAATACTGAAGTGCTGATAAGCAAGGGAGAGTGATCTGAGCTCGCCAAAAGATTGGGGGAGCAGGTCATGTGAGCAAAATATGGCAAAAGGTTTGTGGAGAGGGCCTGGGAAATGAAGGTAGAGTAAAATACAGCAACAAAACAGGCAAGGCAAAACTAGAGGCATGAGGCCAATGCTACAATATGAGCTGGTGCTCAAGGACAGGATGAAGGTGGAATCAGGAAGAAGTAAAGAAGGAGAAGGATTAAGAGAGCTAGGCAAAGAAAGATAAATGCAAAAGTGATACAATCAGAATAGATCTAGGGAAGAGAAAAGATAAAGAAGGGGGACTAAGAGATAAGGAAAAGAAAGCAAAAATAGGATAGTAGCTACATATCATGCAAAAGCCTAAAAAGGCAGGTTTTCAATTTTTATGGAGTTGTAGAAAGTCCGTGTTTAGGTCTCGCCTAGGCATTGCGCACGCGCTGCTCTAGGAGAGGGCCTTTAGGAATCGGTCTTCACTTTTCAAGCACTCGTGCTTGTGGCGGTATCCACCTTGTGGGAGCGAGCAGCAGTGCGGCCACGTTAATTACAAACAGATGGCCCCTGCGTGCCACTGCTCGCTCCCGCAAGGTGGATGCCACCACAAGCACGAGCGCTTGAAAAGTGCAGACCGCTTGTTTTCATTGCCACAGATTTTCATAGTTCACTATTCTCTCTCTTAGGTTTGTTTCTCGGCATCCTTGTTTATACTTGGCTTTACGCATAAACACATGCCCTCCTACACTAATTGTCACCGTTTGGCGAGATGAACGGCACTTACTCGAACTCAGCCAATGAGCCAAGCTGGAAAATGTATGCAGAATCTTTCATTGTATGTACGTTTTGCTGAGTTGTTCTGTACGCAATAGCAAAGGCATGCATAATTTTCACAAAGCAGTGGCAAAGAGATACACAAGCAGTGGCATAGCCAATAGGTTTTGCCTTTGGGACCTTATAAGTGTTTAGCCATGCAGCAGTTGATGTTGTTGCACCAAGAATATTGTGCTGGATAACTAAACACGTATAAGGTCCCAAAGGCGAGACCTATTGGCTATGCCAATGCTTGCTTGAGGAAGTATTCTGTTTCAAACAGTTGGGGTGCACCAGGGAAGGATTAGGCTGTAGTAGAGCATGTTCTGAACTTTGATTTTAACCTGAAGACCTTTAGGCTTCTGGGCTTTTTACATCCTGCAGACATTTGTAAGAAAGATCAGTAGGTTGGATTTTGTTGGCGAATAAATTAAATGTGACACAGGCAAGCTTGAAAGTACTCAGGGCTTCTGGAGATAGCCAGTAAAGTTCACAATAGGGTGATGTTCTCAGTCTCGGTCACAAAGAAATGTGTCTGACCTCTGAATTAGGTAAAAGGGGCATAAAGGTTCTAAAGAGAAATTGCAATTCTGTTTAGCCAGTGTTTGATATTTAGGTCACTACATCACAGCTGGTGAAGACATCTGATCCCATCAAAGCTATCTGTAAGCTGTCCAGATCTGTTACAGTGTCAAAGGGATGCACTCTTTGCAAATATTGGGCTACTGTAGTCAATAGGTTTTGGGTTATGCTAATATTTTCAAACTTTTACAAGATTTTGTTAAGTAAGACATCCCAGAACTATTGCCTTGGTCCAAGGAAGCAAAATAAGCATTTGTATCTTTGAAATAAGAGTTGTTTTTGGGGACTCCAAATCCCAGGATCCCTGCTGGAGGAGGGGGAGAAGAGGAAGGTTTCACGCTGACAGCGCTATAAAGCGACACCCTCTGCCCCGCAGTGCAGGAAGCAAACTCTGTTGTTGGGGACTCCAAGTCCCAGGATCCCTGCTAGGGGAGGCAGGCAGCTCCACCCTGATAGCGCTATAAAGTGCCACCATCTGCCCCGCCATCACCAGGAAGAGGCTGGGTCTCGATGGATTTCCCTATTCGGACTGCAGGCTTCGCTTTTTCAGGTAAGTCTGCATTAAGGCACGCTAGCCCAGGCAGTGCTCATCGGCGATTTCAAGCTCTGTTTACTTGTTCTTAATCTGTAAGAGGCTTATAAACATTTTAAACTTTGAGTGTCACGATCTTTACATTGCCACGCTACTCACCCGATCCTCTCCTGACCTCTCCTCCTTTTCCCACTCGCTCTCACGTGGTCTAGGGACCATGAGGGTGTCAGCTGCTGCACAGCAGGGCTGATTGGTGGGGAGGAGCCAGGGGTAACGGGGGCATAATAGGGAACGCTGGAGCGGACGCGTAGCGGACACGCCGAAGGCGCGCCTAAGGCAAGCCCGTCTGCGCCCGTCCACGCCCAGCCGGGTCCAGGGGCCAGGACCCCAGGCCAATCCTGGGCATATACAAGTAACAAACTTAAATCCCTTGCACTTAAACCTTGATCCTTAAAATCTGAGACGGCAACTGCTCTCAAGAGAGAAGGTCTCCTCACCTCTGCAGGGGGAGAGACACCCAACGCCCCCTGCCTCATAACCCGGACCTCCCTAAGCTCAGCAGCACTGACACCCTCAAACTCTCGGTCCTGAATACACGCTCACTACAAAAACATGCAATTTAGATCTTCACTTTCCTACAAAATGAGGCCCCTGACATTCTAGCTCTCACAGAAACGTTGATGATTCTGGACCTAGTATCGTGGCGGCACTACCCGAAGGTTACGATGCCGTCTGGCAAAACAGGCCAGCGGAAAAAAGAGGAGGTGGGGTGGCTTTCCTGTTCAAAAGTCATCTGACCTTGGAAAAAGTGTCTGGAGAAACCCTAGAAGGAGCAGATATCCTAACTGTCAAGATCTGCCACCACTCATCCATCATAATAATCAACATAGCATATCGCCCACTTAAATGCCCACCGCGCTTTGTAGACCTCCTGACTGAATATGTCTCTAACCTCCGCTCACGTTTTCAACAACTCGTGGTGGTAGGTGACTTCAACTACCACTGGGATCTACAATCTAGAGATGCAAAGGCCCGACAGCTAGAGGAGACGCTCACCACTCTCGGGCTTACCCAGCTAGTTACGACTCCCATGCATGAGCTTGGACATATCCTAAACCTGGCCTGGTCCACACTCCTCCTGGTTATACTAAGGGATATCACCCCATGTGCATGGTCAGACCACCACTGCATCAACCTCATACACTCCCCCCCCCAGCTAGGTGCTAAGCAGGACCCTCGCCGGACTGGAAATATGTCCGTAGTTGGTCGAAAATTGAAGGCCCAAAACTAGTAAGCACCCCGAGACAGCCCCTTCAGGAGGCTGTACTCAGCAGATATTGATGAATGGTCCGAAGCCATCTCCAGCCGGCTTCTCTCCGCTATCAATAAGCTAGCCCCGGAAAATAAAATAAAAACTAGTAATAAAGGCAAAGGAGCTCCATAGTTCTCGGAGGAGCTCAGAGCCTTGAAACGCGCACTCCGACACCATGAACGGCAATGGCGTAAAAACTATGAGCCTCAGACCCTCAGAGTATAGAGCTAATGTCGGAACATACAAAAAAGCTCTCGTACGGCGGAAGGCTGAATACTACGAAAATAGGATCCTAGTAGCAACCAACAAAAAGAAACGTCTAAAATCCTGAAATCCAGAAAGAACATACTGACCGAGATTGACAACTCCCCATTCAAGCAGCTCCCCAAGGACGATTAGGTTATCCTGGGAAAGAGGGTAGAATTGCTCTCGGCCTTTCACGCTCTTGACTCCGAAAACCTGAGACTCATTGCCACTAAAATCAAATCTGGCTCACCTGCCGACCCCTGTCCCCCTAGGATCTTTAATTTAGCCCTCCCAGAAATCAAGGCAGAAATCCTCACCCTGTTGAACCTCTGTCTGAAGACGGGGAAGGTTCCAAGACACTTCAAAGAAGCCAGAATCATCCCCCTGCTCAAAAAGTCAGGTGCGGACACATCCAATATGAAAAATTATAGACCTATTTCCCAACTAAGATTCCTGGCCAAAATATTAGAGCAATATGCCCTGCAAACTTTATCCAGGTTCATGGAAGAGCACCACCTTCTAGGGGACAGACAGGCTGGTTTTCGAGCACACCCTAGGACAGAATTGGTAATGCTATCAGTGCTCAATGAGATCAGGATGACTGCTGACAACAACAAGCCCTGTGTCCTGGTCCTCCTTGACCTGTCGGCAGCGTTCGACACGGTCAACCATGCCCTACTCCTGGAAAGATTGAGAGGAATGGGGATTGGGGGGTCCATCTTACCATAGGTCACATCATTCTTGACAAATCGTACCCAAAGAATTCAGATGGGCGACTGGGTCTCGGAGAAGGGGCCTAGCCCCTGTGGAGTCCCCCAGGGCTCTGCCTTATCACCCCTCCTATTCAACATATTCCTCTGAATCCTGATCACTGCTCTCGTGGCAATGGACTGCCAAGTGTTCAATTATGCAGACTACACTCAAATCACTCTGCAAATTGATAACTCTCCCAAGCACACTCTTAGACGAAAGACTTGCTGCGCTTCGCGGTTAACTGGATGACGGCCAACTGACTTAAGATTAATCCAGACAAAACCGAGGTTCTGGCCATGATCGACGCTCGCAACCCTTGGAGCTCCCTCTATTGGCCTCAGTAGCTGGGTGATGCTCCAACCCCAGCCCCAGTGGTTAGAGCCTGGGCATCAAAGTGGACGCTAAGCTCTCACTGGCCACCCAAGTTCTCACGGAGTTCGGCAATTGCGTGGACCTACTCCGGCGATTAAGGAGACTCTCCCCATTCTCTCCTTCACCATGAGAACGGTGGTAGCCGTCATGATCTTGTCTCGCCTAGAGGATGGCAACTCGCTCTATATTGGACTACCAGACTCCCTCACGGGCAAACTTCAGATAGTCATGAATGACGCCGCCAGGCTAATTTTTAAACTTCCTAGACGCACACGGGCTTCACCCCTACTACACCCCTACTATAATGTCTCCACTGGCTGCCCATAAAACGGAGGGTCAAATTCAAGGGCCTCTCCATTGCTCACAAGGCCCTATACAGTCAGGCCAAAACCTATATCAAACAACGACTTGAGAAATACGTCCCAGGACGCTCGCTAAGATCATCCTTGGAGGGCTTATTACACTGCCCCCGTTTCAAATACACCACCAAGGGTGACCGAGCCTTCTCTATCCTCCTCCCAAAACACTGTGGAACAAGCTGCCCAGTCAGCTCCGGGCGGAAAATCTCCTTCTCCCCTTCAGAAAAAACTAAAAACTATTCTCTTCACAGAAGCTTGGTCCTAACTGTTATCACTCTCCCTGGAACTGTCGCTGCTCTTCTTGAAGCGCTTACAGACCTTCCGGTATTAAGTGCTCTATAAATCAAAATTAACAATAACAATAATACACCTTGCATGCCCTCCTTATTTGCACCTTGGACCAGTAGATTACTGCCTCCTATGGGACTGTGTTTGTAAAGTTAATGAAGTAATTTTGTCCTGACTGGACTACTGTAACATTTTGTGCATTGGCACTAATAAGTCAGTCGTAAGAAGACTCCAGCATGCCCGAAATACATGCAGCCAGGCTGCTTTATGCCCTTTCAAAATTTTGCTCGATTTCTAGTGTCCTTTACAAACTGTACTGACTTCCAGTGAAGAAGTGCATCCACTTCAAGACCTTGTGTATTGCTCATAAGATCTTATACTCCCAAAGAGCTCCCATTCTGTCAAATCTCCTTTCTTGCTAAAGACCTTTCTGTCGCCTACGTTGAGCTGGTCTTAACTTGCCCACTATACTGCAAATTCGGAAGGCCAGAGCTGGAGGCTGCTCGTTTTGTGCCAAAGCTCCTGTTCTTTGGAATGCACTTAGTCTTTCCATCAGGAAAACTGGAAACCATCTGCACTACAGGAAATCTTTGAGGACATGGATAAATTGCCTGCCATTTCTCTCTGTAAGGCCGATTGCATCAGTTTCCTATTTTCCAGGTCCAGCGCTGCGAAGCCGGTTGTTGGGGCAGCTATGCACTCTATAAAACCCCATAACACATAAAACTAACCATGGGCGTAGTTTGCGAAGTAGCGCTACGCTCAGCTACGCAAAGTGCACTTCGCAAGCTACGCGAAGCACTACGCGAACTGCGTAGTAGCCTGTTCGCACTGTGCAAGATCCCATTTTCAATGATTGCACAGTGCGGACAAGCATCCTACACTGTGCAATCATTGAAAAAGGCATCTTGCACAGTGCGAGCTGTAGTTGTCTGCCGCTAGAGTAGATTTTTACTCGAGCTGCAGCTTTCTCAATGCGGACTGGTAGTGTCTCATCGTGAGCGGTCGCGAGCATACGCAACCACACGCAATGAGAAACCTGACCTACCCGCATTGAGAATCTCGCCGGGTGGTTTATTTTCCACACTCGCGATCGGTAACTTGATGTTTCTGATCGCGTACGAGGAAAAAGTATCACCGGGAGGTCATTTTTCTTGCTCGCGGTAGCCAACTTGACATTGAGGACCGCGAGCAAGCAAAAAATGACCGCTGCACTACGCATGTTTGTACTGTGCTACGTGCAGTTTGCGTATTGTGAAGTAGCATAGTGCTTTGCCCAAGGGGGATTCAAATTTGCTGTGGGGTATAATCAACATTTTTATTGCGTATTTGATTTTATAGACAAAGTGGTCTCCAGGAATACATGCTTGGGTTTATGGCTGGTTGTCACCCTTTACTTTCTTTTCTTCCCAATGTGAGCATAGCCTTGACTCAAATATACACTCAAGGGGGTGCCTTTTACTTACTTTTTATAGACTAGATCTAGAGTGTGCCTCGAATAACCTGACGTTTCATGAGATTCCACATGTACCGGGTAGGGTTGTCTTGTACCATAATTGGCTATACTTTTATGTCTAGAAGCATGCATACCTGTCTCTCTAACAGGGAAGTTCCTCCCAGTATTTATAGCGATTATAACCCCATAATGACACTGGGTGCAGACTAATTTGGTACTCTGTATACAGGTCGCTAAATCTGCGCAAAACTAGGGCTGGTTGAGGGGTTCGGATAAATTTGTGTCTCAGAGGAAAACGGCCCGATTATGTTTTGGGTAGCTTTAGGGAGTTAAATTCAAATATTGGAGCCCTGCTCCGAAACAGACTATAGGTAACAGGTCAGATCATAACAAGTCTTGGTTCGACAAGAAGTGTAGAGAAGCAAATAATAACCTTAGAAGGGAATTAAAGCCCAGAGATAGGGAAGTAATAAGAGCTTGTAGGAAGGAATACACACTGTCGCTAAAAAAGAGAAAGGCTAACTTGATTGAACAATGGAAAAAATTGACGTATGCATGTCAAACTAAAAATTCACAAACCTTTTGGAAGGCAGTACATGCTGTCCTTTCTGCATGTAGCACATCTAACAGACTCGGTGTGCATTTTGGCCCCAGGAGTGGATGCATTATTTTGGGAAAATGTATAGCACAAATGAATGTAACCAGGGCAGAGGAAAGTAACTGTCCTGTCCTGTCACTAGATGTTTACTTTTTCTCTGGGGAGGTGTTTGAATCTATTCTTAATAGCCCTTCGAAAAAAGCACTCAAGCCCAAATGGATCCCCATTGATCTATATAAGGAAAACTCTGGGTTCTGCCCCCCCCCCCACCTCACAAGGCCCTCTGTTTGACATATAAAGCCCTCCATGACTCAGGACCTTCCTCTCTGAAGAAAGCCTTATCATGGTACACTCCTACAAGAAACCTAAGATCAGCAGGTTCCTTCAGAGTAAATGGTATCAGATTTAAAAATCGAAATGGGGTGGCAGCAGCTTTGTGGTCAGAGCAGCTACATCCTGGAATCTCCTTCCGATCAATCTTAGGTCAGCTCCTTCCCTGCCCTGGTTCAGGAAACTTTTACAAACGTGTCTTCATTCAGTAGGTCCTCCCTTGTGCTCTTTAACTGCCTACAAATTCAGCGCCTCTGGTTATACGTTGCGCTTTACAAATAGCTTAACATAAGAAAACATTAACTCAGCAGGTAAGGTTGGTATACCACCCTTTGGTGCTCCTCCATTATTGTGCCTGTTTTTAAAAGGGCAACGCGCAGGATCCAAAATGCTACTGCCAATTTTCCCTCTTGACTCTGCGGTCAAAATCATTGAGAGAATTCTTCAGGATCGATTGCTCCTTCGGTCCACAAAGAATGCTTTTTTTCTTAAGTCCAATTTAGGTTCAGGGAAGGACTTGGAACGATAGAACAATGCTTAAAATTGCACCATTTAGTGTTTTAATATAAGTTTGGCCCCTCCATCTAGCATTTATGGACCTATCCAGTGCTTTTGATGTTCGATAGGTCTTTTACATGGGCACCACGTGTAACCAACAGGAAAAATCGATTTCTACAAGCAGTTGGTACGTTTTTAGGGCTCGCCTGCTGATGCGCTTCTGCGCATCGCTGGCGAAGCTCTATTACGGCTTATCCAGTGTTGATCCACCACTGGCGATTCCACTGGCGATTTCTTCAAGTGCATGTGCTTTTTAGGTCATTGCGCAAGCGCAAGCCCTAAAAAGCGCGTGCACAATGCCACCAGCCCCCTGCCTGCCTGCCTCGCATTACCAGATCAAAGGCAGCCCAGCCCCCCTCCCACAAGCTTCTCAGCGTGTGCTCTGCCTCAGGCCTGCATTTCTCCTCCCCTCGGGCAAACAGATAGCCGCAATAACACCCTCCCTGCTCAGCTTTTTTTTCTCAATTTCTCCCCGTCTACACTTCCCATTAGGAGCCCTTCCTCCCCCAGATAATCTATCTCCATAAGAGATAAGCAGCTCTTCCACCATCTCAAACCCGTATTAGTGCTCCTCACTATGCATGTTTTTACTTAGAAAATCAGCACAATGCAGCAGTGTGACATCAAGCCAGGTTCATCGACATCACTGCAAAAGTAAAGTTTTTATTCCCCATTTCCTCTTCAAGAAAGTGACTGCGCATCAGCCTCTACGGATCAGAAAGCGGAGCCCCTCCACTGACCGGGCTGCGAGTCAAATGGCCATGTTTCACAAATTATGGTTTTCGTGGTCTTATTCTGGAGTAGCCCTGTTGGCAAGAGAGGAAAGAGCAAGGCTCTGACAGTCAGTCCTCCTCTGCTTCATAGTATGCCGCGCCACTATAGTAAGTTGAACAAGGGATATTATTTGACAGAAAGAGGCAACCTGCATCTATTCACGGAAATACATTGAGCAGTCTACATTTTTATTTTTTAAAGCTACATACAATGCACCATAACTATTCTAGGTCTACAAATGGAAATACATAACAAGCAATATTTTTATTTATTTTTTAAGAGGTGCATACTTAAAAAAATGATTACAAAAATTAAACATCAACTAGTAATTAAAAAACCTAGCAATTAAGATATGCCACGTCAAATAATAACTTTTGTCGCCAATTAATTATCAGTGTCTGGAATGGATATGGTCACACCCTCACTCACCCTCAACCCCTCACCCACCCTCAACCCCTCACCCACACCCTCACTCACCCTCAACACCTCACCCTCAACCCCTCCCTCACGCTCACCCACCCTCACCCTCACTCACCCTCAACACCTCACCCTCACTCACCCTCAACCCCTCACCCTCACTCACCCTCAACCCCTCACCCTCACTCACCCTCAACCCCTCACCCTCACTCACCCTCAACTCCTCACCCTCAACACCTCACTCACCCCCACGCTCACCCTCACGCTCACCCTCACGCTCACCCACCCTCACCCTCAACACCTCACCCTCACTCACCCTCAACCCCTCACCCTCACTCACCCTCAACCCCTCACCCTCAACCCCTCACTCACCCTCACCCTCACTCTCACTCATCCTCAACCCCTCACCCTCACTCACCCTCAGCCCCTCACCCTCACTCACCCTCAACCCCTCACCCTCAACCTCTCACCCTCACTCACCCTCAACCCCTCACCCTCACTCACCCTCAACCCCTCACCCTCAACCCCTCACCCTCACCCTCACTCACCCTCAACTCCTCACCCTCAACACCTCACTCACCCCCACGCTCACCCTCACGCTCACCCACCCTCACCCTCACCCTCAACACCTCACCCTCACTCACCCTCAACCCCTCACCCTCACTCACCCTCAACCCCTCACCCTCTCACCCTCACTCACCCTCAACCCCTCACCCTCAACCCCTCACCCTCACTCACCCTCAGCCCCTCACCCTCAACCCCTCACCCTCACCCTCACCCACCCTCAACCCCTCACCCTCACTCACCCTCACTCACCCACCCTCACTCACCCTCACTCACCCTCAACACCTCACCCTCACTCACCCTCACTCACCCTCAACACCTCACCCTCACTCACCCTCAACCCCTCACCCTCACCCACCCTCAACCCCTCACCCTCAACCCCTCACCCACACCCTCACTCACCCTCAACACCTCACCCTCAACCCCTCACCCACACCCTCACTCACCCTCAACACCTCACCCTCAACCCCTCCCTCACGCTCACCCACCCTCACCCTCAACACCTCACCCTCAACACCTCACCCTCACTCACCCTCAACCCCTCACCCTCAACCCCTCACCCTCACCCTCACTCACCCTCAACCCATCACCCTCACTCACCCTCAACTCCTCACCCTCAACACCTCACTCACCCTCACGCTCACCCTCACGCTCACCCACCCTCACCCTCAACACCTCACCCTCACTCACCCTCAACCCCTCACCCTCACTCACCCTCAACCCCTCACCCTCAACCCCTCACTCACCCTCACTCTCACTCATCCTCTATCACCCTCAACCCCTCACCCTCACTCACCCTCAACCTCTCACCCTCACTCACCCTCAACCCCTCACCCTCACTCACCCTCACTCACCCTCAACCCCTCACCCTCACTCACCCTCAGCCCCTCACCCTCAACCCCTCACCCTCACTCACCCTCAACCCCTCACCCTCACTCACCCTCACTCACCCTCAACACCTCACCCTCACCCTCACCCACCCTCAACCCCTCACCCTCACTCACCCTCAACTCCTCACCCTCAACACCTCACTCACCCCCACGCTCACCCTCACGCTCACCCACCCTCACCCTCAACACCTCACCCTCACTCACCCTCAACCCCTCACCCTCTCACCCTCACTCACCCTCAACCCCTCACCCTCAACCCCTCACTCACCCTCACTCTCACTCATCCTCTATCACCCTCAACCCCTCACCCTCAACCTCTCACCCTCACTCACCCTCAACCCCTCACCCTCACTCACCCTCAACCCCTCACCCTCACTCACCCTCAGCCCCTCACCCTCAACCCCTCACCCTCACTCACCCTCACCCTCACCCTCACTCACCCTCAACCTCACTCACCCTCACTCACCCACCCTCACTCACCCTCAACACCTCACCCTCACTCACCCTCACTCACCCTCAACACCTCACCCTCACTCACCCTCAACCCCTCACCCTCACCCACCCTCACTCACCCTCAACCCCTCACCCTCAACCCCTCACCCACACCCTCACTCACCCTCAACCCCTCACCCACACCCTCACTCACCCTCAACACCTCACGCTCACCCACCCTCACCCTCACTCACCCTCAACACCTCACCCTCACTCACCCTCAACCCCTCACTCACCCTCAACCCCTCACCCTCACCCTCACCCTCAACCCCTCACCCTCAACACCTCACTCACCCTCACGCTCACCCTCACGCTCACCCACCCTCACCCTCAACACCTCACCCTCACTCACCCTCAACCCCTCACCCTCACTCACCCTCAACCCCTCACCCTCACTCACCCTCAGCCCATCACCCTCAACCCCTCACCCTCACTCACCCTCAACCCCTCACCCTCACTCACCCTGAACCCCTCACCCTCACTCACCCTCACCCACCCTCACTCACCCTCAACACCTCACCCTCACTCACCCTCAACCCCTCACCCTCACTCACCCTCAACTCCTCACCCTCAACACCTCACTCACCCCCACGCTCACCCTCACGCTCACCCACCCTCACCCTCAACACCTCACCCTCACTCACCCTCAACCCCTCACCCTCACTCACCCTCAACCCCTCACCCTCAACCCCTCACTCACCCTCACTCTCACTCATCCTCTATCACCCTCAACCCCTCACCCTCAACCCCTCACCCTCAACCCCTCACCCTCACTCACCCTCAACCCCTCACCCTCACTCACCCTCAGCCCCTCACCCTCAACCCCTCACCCTCACTCACCCTCAACCCCTCACCCTCACTCACCCTCACTCACCCACCCTCACTCACCCTCAACACCTCACCCTCACCCTCACTCACCCTCACTCACCCTCAACACCTCACCCTCACTCACCCTCAACCCCTCACCCTCACCCACCCTCACCCTCAACCCCTCACCCTCAACCCCTCACCCACACCCTCAACACCTCACCCTCAACCCCTCCCTCACGCTCACCCACCCTCACTCACCCTCAACACCTCACCCTCACTCACCCTCAACCCCTCACCCTCACTCACCCTCACTCACCCTCAACCCCTCACCCTCACTCACCCTCAACCCCTCACCCTCACTCACCCTCAACTCCTCACCACCTCACTCACCCTCACGCTCACCCTCACCCACCCTCACCCTCAACACCTCACCCTCACTCACCCTCACTCACCCTCAACCCCTCAACCCCTCACTCACCCTCACTCATCCTCTATCACCCTCAACCCCTCACCCTCACTCACCCTCAACCCCTCACCCTCACTCACCCTCAACCCCTCACCCTCACTCACCCTCAACCCCTCACCCTCACTCACCCTCAACCCCTCACCCTCACTCACCCTCAACCCCTCACCCTCACTCACCCTCAGCCCCTCACCCTCAACCCCTCACCCTCACTCACCCTCACCCTCACCCTCAACCCCTCACCCTCACTCACCCACCCTCACTCACCCTCAACACCTCACCCTCACCCTCACTCACCCTCACTCACCCTCAACACCTCACCCTCACTCACCCTCAACCCCTCACCCTCACCCACCCTCACTCACCCTCAACACCTCACCCTCACCCTCACTCACCCTCAACCCCTCACCCTCACTCACCCTCAACTCCTCACCCTCAACACCTCACTCACCCCCACGCTCACCCTCAACCCCTCACTCACCCTCACTCTCACTCATCCTCTATCACCCTCAACCCCTCACCCTCACTCACCCTCAACCTCTCACCCTCACTCACCCTCAACCACTCACCCTCACTCACCCTCACTCACCCTCAACCCCTCACTCACCCTCAGCCCCTCACCCTCAACCCCTCACCCTCACTCACCCTCACCCTCACTCACCCCCTCACCCTCACTCACCCTCACTCACCCTCACCACCTCACCCTCCCTCAACACCTCACCCTCAACCCCTCACCCTCACCCACCCTCACTCACCCTCACCCACCCTCACTCACCCTCAACCCCTCACCCCCTCACCCTCACTCACCCTCAACCCCTCACCCACCCTCACTCACCCACCCTCACTCACCCTCAACACCTCACCCTCACCCTCACTCACCCTCACTCACCCTCACTCACCCTCACTCACCCTCAAACTCAACATACATACATACCCTCACTCACCCTCAACCACTCACCCACCCTCAACCCCTCACCCTCATTCACCCTCAACACCTCACCCTCACCCTCACTCACCCTCACTCACCCGCACTCACCCGCACCCTCACTCACCCTCACCCTCACTCACTCACCCTCAACCACTCACCCTCACTCACCCTCACTCACCCTCAACCCCTCACCCTCACTCACCCTCAACCCCTCACTCACCCTCACTCTCACTCACCCCCTCACCCTCACTCACCCTCAACCACTCACCCTCACCCTCACTCACCCTCAACCCCTCACCCTCACCCACCCTCAACCCCTCACCCTCAACCCCTCACCCACACCCTCACTCACCCTCAACACCTCACCCTCAACCCCTCACCCACACCCTCACTCACCCTCAACACCTCACCCTCAACCCCTCCCTCACGCTCACCCACCCTCACCCTCAACACCCCACCCTCAACACCTCACCCTCACTCACCCTCACTCACCCTCAGCCCCTCACCCTCAACCCCTCACCCTCACCCTCACCCTCACTCACCCTCAACCCCTCACCCTCACTCACCCTCACTCACCCACCCTCACTCACCCTCACTCACCCACCCTCACTCACCCTCAACACCTCACCCTCACCCTCACTCACCCTCACTCACCCTCAACACCTCACCCACCCTCAACCCCTCACCCTCACCCACCCTCACTCACCCTCAACCCCTCACCCTCAACCCCTCACCCACACCCTCACTCACCCTCAACACCTCACCCTCAACCCCTCCCTCACGCTCACCCACCCTCACCCACACTCACCCTCAACACCTCACCCTCAACCCCTCACCCTCACTCACCCTCAACCCCTCACCCTCACCCTCACTCACCCTCAACCCCTCACCCTCACTCACTCACCCTCAACTCCTCACCCTCAACACCTCACTCACCCTCACGCTCACCCTCACCCTCAACACCTCACCCTCACTCACCCTCAACCCCTCACCCTCAACCCCTCACTCACCCTCACTCTCACTCATCCTCTATCACCCTCAACCCCTCACCCTCACTCACCCTCAACCTCTCACCCTCACTCACCCTCAACCACTCACCCTCACTCACCCTCAGCCCCTCACCCTCAACCCCTCACCCTCACTCACCCTCACCCTCACTCACCCCCTCACCCTCACTCACCCTCACCCACCCTCACTCACCCTCAACACCTCACCCTCACCCTCACTCACCCTCACTCACCCTCAACACCTCACCCTCACTCACCCTCAACCCCTCACCCTCACCCACCCACCCTCACTCACCCTCACCCACCCTCACTCACTCACCCTCAACCCCTCACCCCCTCACCCTCACTCACCCTCACTCACCCTCAACCCCTCACCCTCACTCACCCTCACTCACCCACCCTCACTCACCCTCAACACCTCACCCTCACCCTCACTCACCCTCACTCACCCTCAACACCTCACCCTCACTCACCCTCAAACTCAACATACATACATACATACATACCCTCACTCACCCTCACTCACCCTCAACCACTCACCCTCACTCACCCTCAACCCCTCACCCTCACTCACCCTCCCTCACCCTCAACCCCTCACCCTCAACACCTCACCCTCACTCACCCTCACCCTCACTCACCCTCACTCACCCTCAACCACTCACCCTCACTCACCCTCACCCTCACTCACCCTCAACCCCTCACCCTCACTCACCCTCAACCCCTCACCCTCACCCTCACTCAACCCCTCACTCACCCTCACTCTCACTCATCCTCACTCACCCTCAACCCCTCACCCTCACTCACCCTCACCCACCCTCAACCCCTCACCCTAACTCACCCTCTCTCACCCTCAACCCCTCACCCTCACTCACCCTCAACCCCTCACCCTCACTCACCCTCAACCCCTCACCCTCACTCACCCTCACTCACCCTCACTCACACTCACCCTCACTCACCCTCACCCTCACTCACCCTCACCCTCAACCTCACTCACCCTCACCCACCCTCAACCCCTCATCCTCACTCACCCTCACCCTCACTCACCCTCAACCCCTCACCCTCACTCACCCTCAACCCCTCACCCTCACCCAACCTCAACCCCTCACCCTCAATACCTCACCCTCACTCACCCTCACCCTCACCCAACCTCAACCCCTCACCCTCAATACCTCACCCTCACTCACCCTCACCCTCACTCACCCTCAACCCCTCACCCTCACTCACCCTCAACCCCTCACCCACACCATCACTCGCCCTCACACGCCCTCACTCACCCTCACTCACCCTCACTCACCCTCACCCTCACTCACCCTCAACCCCTCACCCTCACTCACCCTCAACCCCTCACCCACACCATCACTCGCCCTCACACGCCCTCAATCACCCTCACTCACCCTCACCCTCACTCACCCTCACCCTCACTCACCCTCACTCACCCTAAACCTCACTCACCCTCACCCACCCTCAACCCCTCATCCTCACTCACCCTCACCCTCACTCACCCTCAACCCCTCACCCTCACTCACCCTCAACCCCTCACCCTCACTCACCCTCAATCCCTCACCCTCAGTCACCCTCACCCTCACTCACCCTCAACCCCTCACCCTCACTCACCCTCCTCACCCTCACTCACCCTCAACCCCTCACCCACACCATCACTCACCCTCACCCTCACTCACCCGCACTCACCCTCAACACCTCACCCTCACTCACCCTCAACGCCTCACCCTCACTCACCCTCAACACCTCACCCTCAACCCCTCACTCACCCTCACTCTAACTCACCCTTACTCACCCTCACTCACCCTCACCCACCCTCAACCCCTCACCCTAACTCACCCTCACCCTCACTCACCGTCAACCCCTCACCCTCACTCACCCTCAACCCCACACCCTCACTCACCCTCAACCCCTCACCCTCACTCACCCTCACTCACACTCACCCTCACTCACCCTCACCCTCACTCACCCTCAACCTCACTCACCCTCAACCTCACTCACCCTCACCCACCCTCAACCCCTCATCCTCACTCACCCTCACTCACCCTCAACCCCTCACCCTCACTCACCCTCAACCCCTCACCCTCACTCACCCTCAACCCCTCATCCTCACCCTCACTCACCCTCACTCACATTCACCCTCACCCTCACTCACCCTCACTCACCCTCACCCTCACTCACCCTCACCCTCACTCACCATCAACCCCTCATCCTCACTCACCCTCATCCTCACTCACCCTCAACCCCTCACCCTCACTCACCCTCAACACCTCACCCTCACCCTCAACCCCTCACCCTCACTCACCCTCAACCCCTCACCCTCAACCCCTCACTCACCCTCACTCTCACTCACCCTCACTCAACCTCAACCCCTCAGCCTCACCCTCACCCACCCTCAACACCTCACCTCACCCTCACTCACCCTCACCCTCACTCACCCTCAACCCCTCATCCTCACTCACCCTCATCCTCACTCACCCTCAACCCCTCACCCTCACTCACCCTCAACACCTCACCCTCACTCACCCTCACCCTCACTCTCAACCCCTCACCCTCAACCCCTCACCCTCACTCACCCTCACTCACCCTCACTCACCCTCACCCACCCTCACCCACCCTCACTCACCCTCACCCCCTCACCCTCACTCACCCTCACTCACCCTCACCCTCACTCTCAACCCCTCACCCTCACTCACCCTCACCCTCTCTCACCCTCAACACCTCACCCTCACTCACCCTCAACCCCTCACCCTCACTCACCCTCAACCCCTCACCCTCAACCCCTCACTCACCCTCACTCTCACTCACCCTCACTCAACCTCAACCCCTCAGCCTCACCTTCACCCTCACCCACCCTCAACACCTCACCTCACCCTCACTCACCCTCACTCACTCTCAACCCCTCACCCACCCTCACTCACCCTCAACACCTCACCCTCACTCACCCTCAACCCCTCACCCACCCTCACCCTCACTCACCCTCAACACCTCACCCTCACTCACCCTCAACACCTCACCCTCACTCACCCTCAACCCCTCACCCTCCCTCACCCTCAACCCCTCACCCTCAACACCTCACCCTCACTCACCCTCAACACCTCACCCTCACTCACCCTCAACACCTCACCCTCAACCCCTCACCCTCACCCTCACTCACCCTCACAACACATATTGTGTTACAATAGGTGTCACATTTGCAAAAGATAAAACTATTGGCATTGTAAATAACAAAGCTATTAATTCGCTATTTTCAAAACAAGCACATAAATAAAAAAGGTGTCCTTTACAATACCAATAGCTCAAACTTTCCTAATGCAAGACCTATTGCATTGCTGTGCTTCTCTCCCCTGCTGCACTCTCCTGCTCTCTAGAGATGTGGCCTAACGACAAGAGCTGCCATCTAAGTCACGTAAATACAAAATATGTTGCATTCCAAATGCTATAGGTGTCACATTCGCAAAAGTTATAACTATTGGCATTGTAAATGACAAAGCCATCAATTTAGCAATTTTAAAAACCAACAAATAAATAACATATGTCATTTACAATACCAATAACTCCAACTTTTCTAATGCGAGACCTATTGCATTTCCAATGCTTGTTCTATCTTATTTCCTCTATAGGAACAAAGCCCATACAGACCATAATTGAGCTCTATAAAAAGAAATGCATTCCCATTTTATCTTGAGGAGTGGGGGCATGGGGTTACAGGCATGTGTGTTGTATCCAAGTTGAAGAAAATAGTTTGCCAGCGCAGACAGGGGTTCTCTTGACAACTTCCGACTTTGTTACCCACCAAGAATTTGGTATGGGTTATGCGGGGGATTTGGATTTGCCCCCTAATGCTATAGTGTTCAATTTGCCTAATGAGCAGGCTAGCCTAAACCAATAGATAACTTTAAACTGCCTTTCTTGTTCCTAAGGCAATAGATTTCCCTGGCTTAAGTATATCAGGGATGGTCTTGGCTGCCCTTCTATTTTTGAGAGTTCCACTGGAATATGCAAGAAGGATGAAGGGTGGATCCAGGATAGTTTTTTACCTGATAAAAGGACCCAAAGGGAGGGCAGAGAATTAATATAGCCCTCTTTTAGGGAATACTGCCTTGTACAAACCACACTGAGGGTAGCACCTTATTTGAACTTGGGCCCGGACTCCTGGGAGCCTATGTTGCTGTCACAGTTTAGATTGGGCTCCATCAGATTGGTATTAGGTTTCCCACAGTTCAATATGGCTCTCCCCCGTTATATGTATTTGCAATGTGACTATGTGTCTATGCAGACTTCATTGCGTTTTGTTTTTTAAAGGGACTTCAGATTTTACAAGAAGATTTTTATTTGACTGATGTTTTTATATTTTATTTTTTTATATTGTATTTATGGTGTATCTATATGTATCCTTTATGATGTGCTTTTAAGCGATTGAATAAAGATTATTGATTGAATGAGTTATCTGTTCCTGCTCTAGTATTATCTGCTCAGATGCAGCCTTTCCCTTTCATATAGAGAGAGAGTTGGCTTTTGGAAGCATTGATACAAGATCACAGGGAGATAAAGCCATTCCTCTACTCTCTATTCTGTTGCAGAGGGGTTGCTTCAATGCTTGCATGCTGTGGGGCCACCATCTACCTGGTTGAAGTATCTGAAAACATTGTACTTGGGCCACCTGTCATTGCTCCTATACCATATGCTGTTGCTGCATTACATTTGACCAACACAAACTCCTTTCTATGTCCAGGTTGCCTAGATACGGAATGATGTTATTTTCTGCTTCTCATAATCACACTGGTATGATGTCCTGTGTTGAACCCTGCTTCACCTATTCCTGTGGCTTTCGACAGGGAGCCACATGTTTGCTTACTCACCACTGCCCAATTTAACAAATCCTGCACTGGTCTTATTGGCACGCCCTGGCCAAGCTATGATTCTGTAGATTATGCTAATGGTTCCTGAATTAGAAACTAAAAATGTGTTTTTGTTGCCCAATATGTTGTTTGTATAATGTATAAAGTTATTCAGAGATGATATTTACCTCATGTTCAGATAGCCGAACTGATAGTCCGGTACACAAATTCCTGGGACCGGGGAGGTCCCGGGAGGGTAGAGCGGTCCTCTACCACGAGGTTTAGAAAGGACACGTCCTCCCCAAATCTTATACTCATAGCCAATAAGGGTGTCCCTTCGAAAAAAAGTACTGTTTAATCCTCCAGTGGTAGAGGAAAAACGGGGTTGCGTGAGGGGTTCCCGAGTGTGCGATGGTAAGTCACTCATGCTGAAACATGTTGGTGCTTATTCTAGGGTCGTAGGGCCATCACATCCTGATACCCAATTATAGTATATTTTTAACCTTCCTTCCCACTCCATTAATAAAGAATTCTTTAGGAGTGGACGAGGAATTTTATCTTTAACGGTACGCCCCCATACACCTTATCTTTAAGTGCTCCCTGAAAGATTGTTGAGCCCACTCCGACCTTTAAGAGTTGGGGTGAGCCCAATGATTAAGCATGTCACTAGTAGAGTGAGTGAGGGCTATAAAAAGAAAGGATCTCTTTCCCTTCCCATCCGTAACAACGGGTTGGCCACATATCAGATTCTCTCTGCAATCCCTACTTGAGAGACTTACAATTGCACACTAAGGAACCCCCCCAACCCACCCCCTGTTTTTCGTCTACCACTGGAGAATTAAACAGTACTTGAAATGGGCCCAGGAGATTCAGCGAGCATATAGGATCCCGCTGGTCCAGAAGCAATTCAAGATGGAAGTTGAGAAATCATGTGCAATCCTGGTTTATATCACCAACTTTCTGCTGAGACAAGCAATTTATGAGAAAGCAAAGTCAGAAGCCAAATGTAGTGTGTGGGACTGCTCCTTTTTTGTGTGGACTGACTTTTCTCACATAACTGTCGAGGCACTAGAGGCTTTGCCAGCTACTCAAACCCTGAAGCCAAATGATTGAGATGGTCTGGAATAACAAAACGCTGAAGTACATTTCGGAAATGAAGGTAAGGGAATTTTTGGAAGACATGAATGGATAAAATAGAGGGGCCTGGGGCATAGGGAAATTTGACAGTTTTGTAATGCCTACGCTGTGGTTAAGCTAAAGTACTCTTATGGTGGCTTCATCAGTTGTATGTTGGAACCACGCAGTTGCTAATCACGCCTGCCTTAATGCAGTAAAAACAATGAATGCATCTTTACAACACATTCCGTTACAACGCAAGTCATTACGTGCATTAAGGAAAGCGCTGGAGTTGGAATAGTAGAACTTACTATTCCCACTCCAGACTGTGCAACAGTAGGGAAAGTGTTGGACTTTAAGTCCAACAGCAAATTAAGAACGTTTTCCTTAATTGCAAGTCATTCTAATGACTTGTGTGATATGTTAAGGCATAGCGTGGTTCGAGTTGCGGTATAAAGGCGGTTTCCTGGAATTTTAACATGGGGATTGTGTGATTGCTCTGTTGGCTGAATGGAGAGGGTGCTCACATCACAAAAGACCAATGTTTGGTCTGTTCGCTTCTTGTGGGAGGGGAAAGGCGGAGGGGTTTGTTTACTGGGGGTGCTGCATATAAAAACAAAAAAAGTGAGCAAGAGTAAAACCAAAGGCCAAGACTCGAGAAATGTTGGACGAAAAGTGACCCAGCTGAGTAGTGGTATAGGGGGTGGTTAGCTTGAAGTGGCCTGGTTTTGATTCTGTGTCATACAAAGAACCAGGGGGCTGGAGAGGATGTTTTTGGTAACTGTCTGGCCTTAATATGATGCAATCAGGTAAACTAACAATATGTTCAGTAAATTAGGTGGCCTAAACAATAACTAAGTTGCAAAGAGTGCCAGAGATACTCAGATCCCTGGAACCTATGTGAACAAGAGACACATTCCTTGGGGGAAGTAGCGGTTGCAGGTGAGGGAGTATACCCTTCTTGCCTGCACAACCCACAGCACCCCTTATCAGTTAAAGGATGGACGATTACTGAGCTTCAGGCCAAAGGGGGCAGATTTACCATCTGCTCCATCTATGGCTCCAATCAGGATGAGGCAACTTATTTTGAAGGATTTGGAGGTGAAGCTAGCAATTTGGCCTACCCCGTTGATTGTTTGTGGGGACCTAAATTTGCACCTCGAGTTTAGGAGGAAACCTGGGGGTCAAATATTAGAAGAGAAACCCTCGGGTATATTGAGTTCTGCTTCACCTAATGGCCAGTCATGTATGGGATGGTGTAAAACCTCTTGTTCCCGTGTATACCTATTTTTCACGGCATGGGTTAATCAAGACTCGGGGCAAAAGGAGGATTGATAGGAAGTTGCTGTTAAATGCTCAGTATGTTGACCACACGAGAAATTGGATAAGGGAGTTTCTGGAAATTAATACATTTAGTGCCTCATAAGAGGGAGTGTGGGATGCATTAAATGCTGGTGTGAGAGGCGAGACCATCAGCTTTGTTGCTCATGCCCAGACACAGGCTAAGGAAATTAATGGGTTGTAGAGCAGTTAAATGCCATGGAACTGCATCATATCAAGGGGATAGCATCAGTGCATGATTTATCATCGTCAACACAAAACAGCAGTGGTGCAGGCCAAGATAAACAGATACTATACCAGGAAGCTGGTGGAAAGGTTGCAGGCATATAGAGCAGAAAGTTATGACTAGGGAGAGGCAGTGGGCAAACTACTGGCCCTTCGTATTTGGCAAAGGGAGGTTGATAGAAACATCGAAAGTATCAAGAAGGATGATGGATCCTCAGCTACAGAGCTGGCCAAAATTGTCAGTGTTCGAGGATCATTATAGGGCTTTATATTGGGAGAACTTTACACCAACACTAACCCAGATAGAAGAATTACTAGAAGAAGTGGGGAGGCCCCAGATGGACACTGAGGTGATTCAGATTTTAGAGTCAGATATGGTGACAGAGGAAGTCTCTAGTGCAGTCAGTTCCCTGGCAAGATACCCCTAGAGTTTTATAAGATGTTCTATACAGAGCTGTCGGCGGTCCTGTGGGATACGTTCATGGGAGTCCAGCGGGAAGGGATTCCGCCATCTTCTTTGAAGGGTACCGATACTGTAATCTTGAGGAAAAAGAATAAGCCATCGGATAATCAGGGCTCCTATAAGCCTATCTCCTTGACTAAGATGCCAAATTATGCTAAAAAATACTTGCAGTACCCATGGGAAGGATCACAGCTCAGATGGTTTCACCCAGCAGAGGGATCACTGAACATGTCAGGCGTGCCATCATGCTTTTTGATGTCACTGAGGTGACATGAGATCCTGTGGCTATGATCCTCCTCGATGTGGAAAAAGCATTTGACAGTGTCTTGAGTTATCTATGGGCAGACTTGAGGCATAAGAGATTTAGCCCAGGGCTGGTTAAGGTGATAAGGGCTTTGTATTACTCTCCATTCGCCCAGCTACAAATCATGGGCCTAGAGTCAGGAAGGATAGTTATCACCAGGGAAGCCAGGCAGGGTTTCCACTGCTCCCCAATCCTCTTCACCCTCTACTTAGACCCATTATTAGAACAAATATCAAAGAGCCACATCATATAGCCGGTGACAGTATTGTATTGTAATTGCATTTATACAGCGCTTACTACCCCTGACGAGGTGTCGAAGTGCTCTTTGGCGAGTAGCACGCTACTCCAGAACCCAAAAAGGATTAGTATAGTGAAATTTGAAAGGTGGACATATGAGTCTATTAGTTGGATTGAAAAGGATAATGGGGGGATAAAAGAGGGAACAGTCTAGTAAGTGTTTATTGGGAGATCATAGTAGTAAAATGAGTTTGGGATGAGTCAAAGTAGTGATGAGGGAAGGCCTTAGATGAGGGAAGAAATTAGAGGAGTTACTTTGGAGATCATAGTATTAAAATGAGCTTTGAGGTGATCCAAGGAGGGATAGACAAGGGAAGAGTGGAGATCAAAGTAGTAGATTACATTTTGCAGGTAATTATGAGGCAACATATTAAGTATCACCACAATTCTGCTGCTAAGAATCCCTTTTGTGTATCACAAACTACTAACCAAAATAACCCTTCATCAGAAATCTGCTTTCAAAATGCAGGAGGAACAATGAAGACATTCAATTAGGGACAAACAAAGAACATGGATACAAAAGAAAATCGAAATATGCCAGCGAATCATAGACAATTCTGTGGAGAGGAGAAGCATATCCATGAACAACTTGAAGACGAAAATACAGGTTATGGTGAGCCACCCTTGAGGGCATACCCCATGAGCGACTAAGATCTGCCCTTTGCATGTAGAGACAGTAAAAAGATATCCCTGGGTGCAGTTTGACCGAGGGCTCTATGTGGCACGCCAGATCTCAGCAGCTCTAAATAAAACACACAGCAAGATAGGGACCATCCATTGGCCACAGACAAGCCCCCGCATTGGGGTGACTAGGAACTTTGCTTTATCATGGCTTAATTTCTGAAGGGTGGTGTTTGCTGGAGATTTTTAAAAAAGGACACTCAAATGAATACACAATCAAGTAGCTAGTCTCTGCTTGAACCTAATCAAATTGGCCCACTTCAACCTGGCTCTGAAAGAGCTGCACTGGTTCCCAGTGGTTATAAACAACTGGCAACATGCTACATACCAGAATTTCCTACAGAAGGTGACAGTGCACTACATACCTGTACATAATGTTTGGCCAGGCAACACAAATATGATCACCTTCAGGGCCATTCAAAGGTAAATTATACTTGTATGTTCTTTCCAGGCTACAATAAGGGTTTAGAGCAGGGCTTCGGTTGCTAGAGCATTGCCTCAATTTGTACAATCAGCAAACATACCATAATCAAACGTAGCCCCATTATCTTCCTATACATTTGACAGTGTGGTCAGGTCCAAGCTGTGGGCTACGCTGACATCCTTAGGGGTAGAAAAGACTCTGGTGGGTTTTTTGAGGGCACACCATTAAGGCCTTGCTGCGTCTGTCAGATATAGGGAATCACAATGTTTTCTCACCCATAATGCACAGACACACAACTGGGGTGTCGTTTTTATTGGGAGAAGTGTGGCCCTGTCGATTTTGAAGGTTTGTCTCACAGACATACAAGGGAAACCAAACTCCCCTTGGGTGTATAATTTTCAAAAATGTGTGGGCTTGGTAGGTTTTCCTCAGTGGAGAGCTGGGCCCAAACACAGCAACTTCCTCTTTGTCGATTATGCCACATTGTATTTTGCCTCCTTTCCGTTTGTAGGAGTTAGGCCAGCCCACTCACCCACACAAGTGAGATACCATTTTTATTGGAAAGACTTGAAGAGGGTGAGGCGCTGACTGGTAGGAAATATATGGCTCCCCTCAGATTCAAGACATTTCTCATAGAAATGGGAGGTAAATGTGTGCTTTTAGCCAAAGTTCGAGGTTTCTGGGTAAGTAATCTGTGACAGCCACAAAAGTCACATCACCATTGACTCCGCATTGTGTCTAGTTTTTGTGATATTTGTGAGTTTGGTAAGCTTAAAGCTAACCAAATTGTAATGAATTATGATACAAAAGTATTAGCATATGCTGCTGATATTGCGGTAATCACACCAGATGCCAGAACTGCTGTGTCCAAGGTGGAGAAACTGGCAGAGGAATTCTGGATACCACCTCAACAGGAAAAAAACGCAGATTGTATGTACTGATCATATAGTTATGTCAGATAACCGCAGGGTAGAGACTGCTATGTATTTGGGGGTCAGGATATCCCCTAAGGTTGGTTCCATTTATGAGATCAACTTCAACCCATTACCGACTCATTTAACATTGAAAGGAGCATCTACCATATTTGAGGCAGAGAAGCCTTATAAGTATCTACAATTGTTCTTACGCATTAGGAGGAGTTTAAATCCGACTCTGAGTATGGTTTACCTTAAACTTCTGAAGTGATTAGGTTGGAGCAATACATTGGGAGTTCTGATCATATTTGGTGTCATTCGCAAACAAAAGAGGAAAGGAGCTTTTGCTATCTTGCAACTCTTCAGACTTACTGAGTGAAGTGGTTGAACTGTTGACTTTACATAAGGGTAGATCACAGTTTGCTTTAAAGTTGTTTTATTTTGGTTTGTGGATGGGACACTGAGGAACCAAGGGTTTGGAAAATCATAACTGGAGTTGCCATTTCCTTGTACTGTTTTGTTAAATAATCATCAGTTCGCCTTTTTATGCCAACTGTCTTAAAGAGTCAGGTGCATATTTTTATCAGCTTCTTTTTAATGTGTCTACAAAGAGGGGCTATTTCAGATCTCAGTCAAACAGAACTCTTTCCTGCGAGCCAAAAAGACAAAATAGTAACCCTTTTATGCTTATGCTCAAATTTGTATGTCGAGTAAAGGAAGGGATAATGTATGCATCAGTGCTACTGTGGATGGTGGGAGAGAGAGCTCTGTGATTTTGCAGCAGACTGTCATTCCTTTAAAACGGAGATAATTAACTTAGAAGGACTACTGCAGTTATGTTGACAGGGCTGCTGTGATAGCTTCCTGGTATGACAAAATGCGACAGAAAAGGATTACTATACTTTCAAATTAAACCAGCTCAAGGAGTGATGTTATGGTATCCACTCATTTACCCTGGGACTCCTCTGCGTGTCGCAAGGGGCGAGTGATCCACTAACAGGTCCTCTTTAGGTCTTCACTGGGAGTGGGCAACTCTTACAGCACTTGACAAATCTATCACACACACCACCACTTTTGGATTACAGGAGGTAGGCACACCGACCTTACATGGTCACCGTGGCAGGCATTCAGAGTAGGCCTGTAGGCCAGAGAAAGGAGCAGCAGTCCTCCTAACATGAGCGCTCCTGGGTGGCTTCTGCACCGCTCAGGGGAATCCAAAGGACTAGCTTGTTTATATCCCAGAAGCCTCCTCGACACAGTCCTGGGCCAGTTCAAAAGGTGTTTGAGACTTGGGTGTTGGATTCTTGATGTTGGCCTAGATTCCCAGAAGTCCGGAGTGGGCCATGGAGCTGTGCAGACTGGTGAGCTGAGTGTGTCTGTCACACTGTGGTTTCGAGTCTCGTCATGCACAGAGTCACGTCCAAAAAGCAGACAGTGTGTTAACGTCTACCACTGATCACATGTAATTTGCTAGGTTCTCAGAGAGTTCTAATAAGGTAAACTTCCACATTTAACGTATCTCATCTTCCTAATTGCCTGGAGCTTTCACAGCTGGCACAAGTACAGGGGAACAGAGCCTCGGAGAAGGCTTGGCCCAGGGATATACAATGGCACAATCAAAGCATTGACCTACTCAAGACAGACTAGAGGAGTAGGTGCACTGAAGAATTTAAAGCAAAACCAACTGGACTTGAGATAGCCACTTCAACTCATTGAGGAGGATTGGTCTACTTGATGACTGAATTAAATATATTCAACAGCACACACTGAGGAGTGCAGTTCTAAATAAGGACATGCCTAGACACGAAGGAGAGGAGAAGCATTCAATTACACTTTTACAGAGGACAGGCCCAGAAGAGGGTTGATATAGAGGATGATGGGGTTCAAAGTATTGAATAGCACCAACACAGTAGACAACAGGCCTAGAACCATGAAAAGTCAACTCAGAGGAAAATAGGACTAGAGTAGGACTCACTTAGGAGAGGCTGATTTAACTAACAGTACTCTATTCGGCAGCCACATGGGAAGGATGGCCTGGGGGAGGGCCGAGGGAATGAGGACAAGATGAAAGAAGATTTGCAATTAGCTGGTAACTGTCTGCAAGACCTACAAGGAGCCAAACAAAAACCTGTAAACAGCTTTCCATCATAATGAGTGGAAAAGAAGCTGGGTTTGATGACTGAGGAAGGACGATAACACATGCCTCATTGTGTCTAGTTCTGTAAGCCACACAACGTTTTGTGTCTAGTTCTGGAGGCTCATCTCTATCTGGTACGATCTAAGTTCTCTAGTCCCTTTCAGTTTACTGTATTCTCAATGTCCCCTCGAGTCTTGCTACTAAATTTAGGTGGCACTAGAATTTTATCACAAGCAGGAGGTCATTTCTGGGATATTGAGTTCAGTATGGGAGCTTAGATCTGGAGTGGTGTTCAGTTCTGTAGACCAATTAAGCGTTAGTGTGTCCAGGTCTGAATGAGAAATTAAGCGTTAGTGTGTCTAGGTCTGAATGAGAAATTAAGCGTTAGTGTGTCTAGGTATGAATGAGAAATGAAGGTTAAATTGAGAAGATCTGTAAAAAGTAGGGCTGATGTGAGGAGGGGGTAACTGAGATTGAAGAGGGAGAGTGAGGTGGAAGAGAAGAGGGCGTGAGGTTTATTTAGAAAAGGCTGAAGAAGACGAGGGAGTGGAAGGGAAATTAATTTAAGGATGATAAAAGAAGTTAAGATCATGTAAGGATGGATGAAGATGAGAATAGGGTGAGGTTTATGATGGAGTGAAGCTGAGTCAAACACAAGATTTGAGCGCCTGAAGGTTAGTGTAGTGTAGGTGTCAATTTAACTTTTAAGATAGCACTATGAAAGGGTAAACATTGTTTTAGCGAAGGTTCCTACTTGCAGTAGTTGGCGGCGAGTGGCAGTGAGATGGGGGCTGGGAGACAAAAATATAATTTAAAAAACACACTTACCTGCTCGCCGCATCGCGCTCCTTGCTTCTCCAGGTACAGGTTCCCAGAGTGCATTGCGGCCAATCTGGAAACTGCTTTCATGTTGCTAAAAGCAGCATCAGGATTAGCCTGAGCGCCAATGATTTGTGCTCCCTCAGACTGGAAGTCTGTGCTTGCTCGCTCCAACCTATCAATGCAGCTGGGGCTGGAGATATCTTCACTGCATATGTGGTTTGGCCAACCGTCTCAGCTGGCCAAACCCACATGCGCAGTGAAGTCAGTGTCCAACAATCCCCCGCCAGCCTGTCACAACCCTGGCCTCGCCCCTAAGTCTCGGCTCCGAGACAAAAATAAAACGATAATAAACAAAAGTTTAATTTTTCATCTTTCCAGCGGCTGGCAGGTAGGGCGACACTCCTCCGCCATAGCGGAGGAGCCGCTGCTGCCTACATGAGAAATGGGAGAAGCACTGGGTGTTCCTCTTTTTGTTTTCTTCACCAAAAATATTTTTAAATCTGATCTCTTATTTTCTCAGAAAATTAAATATTGCACAGAAAAGAGTTAAAGGCCAATGTACATATTGCATGTATATAGGTCTACACATACCTTTTTGTATTCATTGATGCTTTCATCACCCACTTGTTAGTCTGTGGATCGAACAGTTCCATGCTTCCCAAATGCTCATTGCCATCATGTCCACCAACTGCATACACTTTGCCTGATAAACACAAATAAAACTTGTTAGTTGAGCAAAACACTGCACTGATAAAAGGGAATGCAGAGCAAAAGAACCATAGAAACCAAACTGAAGACAGAGTATGTACACTAAACAAGGTGCATTACTTTCTAATGTAATATTCACTTGGCCATCAGTTTTGTAAACCAGCTAACAAAACATTTTAATGGCTATAATAAGTGAGTCCCTGGTTGCCTTCTAAACTACCGCAGGCAGCTGTAGGAAAAACTACATTTGTACTAACTCTGGGTAACCGAAGACCTAATTTCTCTCACCCGAACTGAAGTATTACATTTTTTAATTTATCACATTATTTCACCACATATTAAACCCGTTTCAGTTTTACTTTTGCTACCATAAAGAGGTTAAGCTTATAAATAAAGCAAACAAACCCTCACCCTCCATTGCAAAAGCTGCTAGGTAATGTGACAGAGCAACTTTAAAAAAGGTGAGGAAAAAGCTAGCTGCTATGCTGCATACAGGGTAAGTTGAATAGAGAAAGTGAATAATGGAATGCCTGAATTAATCTCAACCACTGGTAATTACTCTGGTCTCATACCAGTCCACAGTTATTTTGCAGACCATGCCGCCTCAGTTGGATCCAGCCATATGCAAATCATTCTTGACTCTGCTCCAGTAGTAACAATCTCGCCCCAAATGTCAAGCCAGGTCCTCTCTGAACTGAAACACAAGCAACCAAGGACCGGTTTCATCCTGATTAGGGCTCATGGCTTAAACAGTCTTGGGTTGCATGCTTTCCGGTTCAGAGAGGGCTTGCCTTGGTAACTCAGGCTGGACTGTTCCCACTGGAGCAGAGTCAATACTGATTTGCATACGGTTGGTCAAATCGGAGATGAAACGGTGGGCAAAAGAATGAGTTATTCTCCTATCGCCTTTTGTGTGTATGCATTTATGGTAAAAACAGTTTTCCTCATTCAGAGAGAAATGTACCACTCAGGTCCACAATATTCTACCAAGGGAAGCCCAAGATACAGATTTCATAGCCACAGACGTTTCGCTTTCTTACACCCACAACGACTCAATGATACATTCTTGGTATGAATAATGCTGTTTTGAGAAGCTTCGCTTCTAAATAATTTTTCAATTAGTCTATTTGGGCAGGTGTACAAGCGGCTCTACTGTCTAGGGCTCAAGGGAGCAGGGCAGATGAGGCAAGAGACCAATAACAAAATGTCAAGATAATATCTCCAGGAGAAGCGCAGAGATGAATAGATATTTGCAAGTCCTCCTGGCACCAATGGCACGCTGGCCATCTAAGTCCCATCTGAATGAAAGCTGTACAGCACCAAATGAACACATCTTCTGAACAATAGATATGACAAAGAGACAAATATTGTCAAAACGTGAAGGAAAGAGTGCCACAAGCAAGGTCTGACCTGAGGACTTACACAATTGATATCTGGAGGGATTCCCCCCCCCCCCCCCCAAAAAAAATCACATGAACTGAATAGAAGTGATATTACATGTTCATATACCACCAACTTATTTCCAAACACAAACAATTGTGTGCTAAGACTTCCGCTATCATACATCCTCACAACACACGATAATCCGTATTCCAAAGAACACATCCTCCACCAATACACCCGCTGTGAGGTCTACACAACCCATATCATATGGTAACACACCCACATGGTAACACACCCACAATCACACATAGACACAACATCATAAGCCAAGCACAACCACCAACATACACTAACACACCCATTATCATGTACACACAATCTAGATATGTCAACAAAATCAACATTATAAGACCACACGCACACCAGCCATTATGAGGTAATAACCCCTCAATCTTTTGCCAACATGCAAAAACAAATCACAAAAAATTACTCCCCTTCAACTTCAGTTTTTGGGGAAATTCAAAGTTGACTAATATTATGAAGTGGGATTTACCATGAAGGCCTGGTAAGCAGGCATGCCATGAGGATGTTCTAGTTTCCTTCCCCTTGGCCCCGCGGATATCCTATGGCTCATCATGCAATTGTTCGCCCCATTCGACCCTATTGAATGACTCACCAATTACCTGATGGGACGGAGAAGTCCCTTGCGTGGTTATGAGCATGAACGCCGATCCTTAATTCTGATTTTTTTGTTGTCATAGGTTAACACTGTTCATGTGTATGCGCCATGGAATAGGCTTGTCTCACAGACTGCGTCTTGTTGAACCGGGAGGGGTGCCCAAAGCGCTACACTCAAAGTGGTGAAAGGCTAGGAGTTGAGCAGCACGATCGCAGTGATGGCAGCATATCCTGTAGTGATCAGTAGGAGTGACCAGGTCCTTTTTAGGTCGAAGCTACAGCAGCAGCGCATGCGCTGTTGCTTCCTCGACATTTAGTAAGGGGCCTTTTGGAAGTGCTACCCTGGCCTAAAGCTTGCGTGCATGTGGCCTAAAGCTTGCATGCAGTTGCGCGTGAACGCGCGAATTCACAGCTGCCATCGGCCTTTTTATTATCTCTTTCTCCGCATCGCTGGCTCGCTCTGCCTCTGTCTTGCTCGCCCCTCCCCCTCAACAGAGCACATCTCGCGGCCGCTGCCTCTCTGTCTTGCTCGTTACTGATGAGGTTTTCTTTTCATTGCGATTTGCGTCTATTTCACCCCAGGACATACCCCAACATACTCAATATGCTTAAATTATGTCTAAAACACATTTGCCAATAATTGGAATTTGTGTTGCAGGGTGCTGTATCTTGATTACAGAATCTCGCTTGCAGTTTTATTAAGCGCAAACTCGTCCAAAGTAATTGGAGTGCTGTACCTGAGCACATGTTGCATTACACAAGGTCCCATTCTTTCTTTTTTGTTTTTAAAGCACGGGGAGTTTAAGTGCTTTGCCCAGAATTATGGACTATTGAGCCGATGCCGTGACTTGTTGTTGCTATAATGTATTCAGATTTCCTTTTAAAAATGGAACGCGTTCGATCTGCAGTGGCTACTGTCGTTGGCGAAAGATGAACTGTCAAAATTGACATTTGCTTTCACGCTAATCCAGCTTTGATTGCTTGAGTTTGTTTGCAGATCCCGTTTTAAAGAAGTGGATTCTATCACTTTGAGACTGCTAGATTTATTTGCATATTTGTCCTGCCTGTTTGCACACTGTCATTTATTCGTATTATCGTATTATTTTGAGATATTACTATTACTATGCGCGCTGCTCCTATATATATATATATATATATATATATATATATATATATATATATATATATATATATATATATATATATATACGCCCAGTGTGAGTTAAAGTACACTCATATTTGTTATTTGTGCCTGAGCGATGCTTTCTTGTTATTAATAGCCCCTGGCCTGCTGTGTTGTACATTAATTAGGTCACAGAGGGGGGGAACAAATGTGAAGTCACCATGAGTTTCCCTCACCCCTCTTTGTGCAGGAGCGCAAGAAGGAGGGACCGGCAGAGTGTTTATTTTAATTAGTATTTCACACAAGAACAACTTTTTATTGTGTTTTTTTCGGATCCACAGAATGATGTCGTTGACAAAGAAGACAATGTTGGGATTAAATATTTCTCTGAATTGTTGCATTTTCTAAACGAAGAAATTGGTGGTGTTCTGCGCGAAGTTAAACATCTATGTAAACGAGATCCAAAAATGTGTAGATGAACATAAGCGTTTCTCGCTTATTTTTTAAAAAAAATGTATGTCACTGTGTTTTTATCCATCCTTCGAAAGAAGACATTGGGTTATTTATCTAATGGTTTTAATTGGTACGACCATTAGTCATTCAGAGAAATCTGCTCTTTTAACACAGCAATGAATGACTTCACAATAAATCTTAACACAAACAACGGAGGAGCCACAATAAATAACACTGCGATATGAAGCCTTAATAAATTCGAAATTAAATTAATGCATTCTCTTTCCCTAAACATCGTTTTTTGCCTTGAAATAGGAAGCGCTGTATTTGTACTTGAGTTCGGCACTTCACCAAGCTTATTCCTGTTGAAAGTGCTCCAGGGGCATTCCGGTCAGTGTAATAACACAGCAACAGTGAGTTTCTGAACCCTGGGTTGGATTCACAAGACTTTTCAGAAAGTCATGGTCTTGCTATTTTTTGTCCTGAGAGCTCTGCTCCCAACAAAAAAGTATGAATCTACAAAAACAGCAAATTTGACCACGTTTCCCCTGCCCCGCTAACCCTCCTTTGGCTTCCCACTTTCCCAATTCAAAACCGCCTGCATTACCCTCAGGGCGCTTGACTCTTGTTCACCCCAACATCTAAACGAGAAAGTGAAAATCTCTGGGGCAATAGGGTTCCAGAAATGCCCAATCCCTGCTCCTGGACCCCCGCCCCCACCTTCAGCCGGGAACGGTACATGAGACAGTGTTCCTCTGCTAGTGCCACAAGAATTTGGAGCACTCCCTCCGCCTAATCACCTGCCTAGTCACCTTTAAAAAGGACTCCTATTTGACACACCTTGCTCAACCATACTTAAGTACTCTCTCCACCAGGATCTGAACTACCTCGTTATGTGACTCCTACCATCTAAATTGTGCTACATCTGCGTACGACCGTTGACTAACTGCTGCAATTGTCTTGTGGTAACTCCTGCTCTCAGCTTCCGATGTAAATGCCCTATTTTAATTGCTGTAACTGGAACTCGCTGTAACCCATGTATCCTGCTACTCTTGTAAAGTGTTCTGATGCCTTTGGGCCATTTCCGTGCTATATAAAATTATCAAAATAAAAAATAGATGGCAAGTCTTTAGAGTAACCTTTCCTTTGTGCCCAGTCTAGGTGAATTTGTATCTTTGGGGTGCTGTGTTAAACTTGTTTGACCTATAGTTACCAAATTCCTCGGATGGAGAAGGAGTAGTTTCTGTCCTGTAACTCCAGTTCTGTAGTAGGGGTATCTCTGTTATAGTCATAATCTAGTGAATAGTCCCGCCCATGTGCGTGGACCCCGGCAATCAAAAATAATCTCTTAAGTTGTCAAAAGAATGCAGGAACTGCAAAGACACTTAAGAGAGAATTAAAGACAAATAATGCAGCCTATATCCACAGGCTACACTGTCCAGTACTTCAACTAGAAATTCCACCAAAATTCACCACACACAGCCCAGCCTGCTAGTTTCTACCATAGAGAAACCTGCCTCCCCAGTCAAAGACCCAGGAATGATAGAGAGGAAGGTAGGGACAGACAAGCCCCATAGGCTGCCATTATGTGGCTTAAACAGGATACTGTGCCTTTAAGAGAACCTTCTAGACTTCTCCCAGTATCCCAGAATGCATAGCAGGTCCAACTTACTTTCAGTTCTTTTTGAAGGCGTATACAACGCCAGACCTGCAGCATTGTGTACATGAAGAATTCTCCACCGGGGAGGAGGGAGGGCGCTTATGACTATAACAGAGATACCCCTACTACAGAACTGGAGTTACAGGACAGAAACTACTCCTTCTGTAGTAGGGGATCTCTGTGTACAGTCATAATCTAGTGAATAGAATGGCAAGCCCATCCCCCAACTAAGCGGCGGTGGAGAGTAAATACATAATGCCACTATTGTGCGAACAAATTCCGCAGTGAAGCCTGTCCAACCTGAGCGTCTGCCCTGGCGTCAGTGTCCAGGCAGTAATGCTTAGCAAAGGTATGAACCGACTTCCAAGTGGCTGCCTTGCAGATTTCAGCAATCGGCACGTTACGGAGCAGAGCCGTCGTGGCAGCTTTGCCCCTGGTGGAATGAGCCTTAGGCTTACCTCCTAAGGTCTTATTAGCCTTCTGATAACACAATTGTATGCAGGACACAATCCACCTAGAGATGGACTGCTTAGAGGTCGCAAGACCTGTCCTGACCGATCCATAATTGATAAACAACTGGTCAGACCTACGAATATCTTTGGTTTTATCCAGATAAAATTTCAACACCCTCCTAACATCCAGAGAATGGAGAGACCTCTCCACTGGGGACGAAGGGTTCTGAAAGAACGTAGGTAAAGTTATAGTCTGGTTGACATGAAAGTCAGAAATAACCTTGGGAAGAAATTTAGGGTGAGTACGCATAACAACCTTAGCAGCATGAAATACAGTATAAGGTTCATTACAACACAACGCCTGAATTTCACTCACCCTGCGGGCCGATGTAATGGCCACGAGGAACGCCGCCTTCCAGGACAGGTGCTGCAACGAAGCCTTATGAATAGGTTCAAAAGGTTCCTTCATCAACCTGGACAGCACCACATTCAATTCCCATGAAGGCGAGGGAAGCCTGACAGGAGGGAATACTTTCTTCAATCCTTCCAGAAAATCTTTGATCACGGGGATCTGGAAAAAGGAAGTCTGTGAAGGGCATTTCCTGTAGGCAGTCAATGCAGCCAGATGAACCTTAATGGAATGCACATTAAGGCCAGACTGCGCCAAATGTAAAAGGTAAGGAAGGATGACATCTTCCTTACAGGTCGTAGGATCATGGTTCTTAGACTGGCACCAGATACAAAACCTCTTCCACTTGTAAGCATATGAAGTCCTAGTGGAAGGTCTCTTGGACTCCTTCAGAATGTCCATGCAGTCATCGGGCAGATGAAGATGGCCATACTGCACTATCTCAGGAGCCATGCCGCCAAACTCAAAGACGATAGGTTGGGGTGTAACATCCGTCCCCCGAACTTCGTGAGAAGGTCCGGCCTGCACGGCAACCGAATGTGAGGAAGGAGAGACCGGTGAAGCAGGTCCGTGAACCACCACTGCCTGGGCCACTCCGGGGCGATGAGTATCATCCGAGCCCTGGACCGGGCCAGCTTGATGAGCACCGCCGGAATCAGGGGAATGGGAGGAAAGGCGTACAGAAAGTTGTTTGTCCAGTCGATCCATAGCGCATTCCCCAGCGTCCCTTGCTGGAAGTACCTGGAGGCGAAGTCTCTGCACTTGCTGTTTTCGGCGGTGGCGAACAAATCTACGTCTGGAGTTCCCCACCTTGCGAAGACTTCTCCTAGCACTTCGTCGTTTATGACCCATTCGTGGTTTTCCTGAAGCAGTCTGCTCAGTGCGTCTGCCTGAACATTCTGCACACCTGGTAGATGGGTGGCCGTTATCGTCAGTCCTCTGGCCAGGAGCCAGTGCCAGATCGTCTGCGCCTCTTGTGACAGGGTGCGCAATCTCGACCCCCCCTGCTTGTTGAGGTAATACATCGTGGTGGTATTGTCCGTCTGTACAAGCAGAGAGTTGGTCCGGAAGGACGGAAGAAAGGCCTTCAGCGCCAAGTGAACAGCTCTGAGTTCCAGGAAATTGATGTGATACGTGGCCTCCATCGGTGACCACGTGCCTTGAATCTGCAGAGTCCCGGAGTGCGCTCCCCATCCCAGAAGAGACGCATCCGTCACGACCGTCTGCGTGGGAATGTCCTTGTGAAAGGGAACCCCTCTGAGGAGATTCTCCGCCGAACACCACCACTTCAGGGACTGAAGAGCATGCAGCGATAGGCGAATCTCGTCGTCCCAAGATCCTTTCCTCTGATCCCACTGGTCCTCCAAGCACTCCTGCAACGGTCTCATGTGCAGCCGTGCGTGTGGCGTCAGGAAGATACAAGAGGCCATCGATCCCAGTAGAGAAGACACCGTCCTCACTGTTGTAGATGGAGTCGTCATAAGAGCCTGAGCCTTCCGAAGGAGTGATAATCGTCGCTCTTCCGAAGGAGACACGCTTGCTGACAGCGTATTGATGGAGGCTCCCAAGTACTGTATGCATTGGACCGGAGTCGGAACAGACTTGGCCATGTTGATGTGCAACCCCAGCTTGTTCGAGAGAACGCACGTCTTCTGGAAGTGTGCTCGCGCTTCCGAGAAGGAGGATGCCTTGATCAGCCAATCGTCCAAGTAAGGGTAGACGAACACCTTGTTCTTCCTCAGGTGTGCCGCTACCACCGCCATGCACTTCGAGAATGTCCTTGGCGCAGACTTCAGCCCGAATGGGAGTACTGTGTATTGATAGTGATTGGTGCCGACTTGGAACCGCAGGAACTTCCTGTGTTTGTGAGCAATGGGCACATGGAAGTAAGCATCCTGTAGGTCTATCGCGCACAGCCAGTCCCCCTGTTGCAACTGAGGGTAGATCTGGTGCAACGACAGCATGCGGAACTTTTCTCTGCGAATCCACTTGTTTGCTTGTCGCAAATCCAGAATGGGCCTGAACTCGTTCTTGTCCTTCTTGCGAACCAGAAAGAACCGGGAGTACAGACCTCTTCCTCTCTGAGACAGAGGTACGTCTTCTATCGCCCTTTTCCTTAACAGGATATCCGCTTCCGCCTGAAGCTCGCGCAGCTGAAACTGCGAGCTGACCGGGGGAATCGCTGGAGGAGGGCTGGTGAACCGAAGACTGTATCCATTGCAAACAATATTCAGCACCCACTTGTCCTGAGTAATTTTTCTCCACTCTGCCAGAAAAAGTTGGATGCTTCCCCCTACCGGAGTGGGTAACGGATCCGGGGGAAGTAAGTTCCTAGGGCCTAGACCCCGCCTGGCCCTTGGGCGCCGGAGCCGACTGCTGGCCTCCTCTGCCCCTCTGCCGCTTCTGGAACGGCTTACGGAACTGCTGCTGCTGCTGTTGTGAGTGTCCCGAAGCCTGTCCCCGTCCTCGGCCTTGACCTCCGAACCGCCGTTGGAAAGGGCGGTACTGCTTCTTGGTCTCCTTGGGTTTTTCCAAGCCCACAGCCGTCAGCGTTTCGGCCTCCGCCTTCATGCGGGCCATTTCATCATCAGCGTGCTTCCCGAAGAGGGTCTCCCCGGAAAACGGCAGATTGGCCACCCGCTGCTGCGCGTCCGGTTTCAGGGACGTCAGCCGGAGCCATGCGTGGCGCCGTTGGTTGATCCCGTGGCAGAACCCGTGAGCAGCCAACAGGGAGGAGTCCGCAGCCGCACTGATTATCTGGTTGGCCACCAGCATACCCTCACTCAGGACCTCCATGAAGTCTTCACGCTGCTCCCGAGGCAAATGCTCCGCAAAGCGCTCGAGGGAGTCCCAGAGGGCGCGGTCGTAACGCCCCAACAGAGCCGTTGCACTCGCCGCTTTCATGGATGTCGCGGAAGTCCCACAGATCTTTCGTCCCGCCGAGTCCATCCACCTAGATTCCTTGTCCGGGGGGACCGTGGAGGTCGGAGTGGTGGCGTGCTGCTTGCGGGCCGCCGTGACGATGACGGAGTCAGGCGGAGGCTCCGCTCTCAAGAAGGCCGGATCCGATTCGGGAGCCCGGTATTTCTTTAGTAGCCTGGAAGGGGCCGCTCTCGTCACAGCCGGGGTGAGAAACAGCGCCATATCCGGTTCTTCCAAGCCCGGTACCAGGGGCAGGAGGGGACGAGACATGTGCCTCTGATGCAGAGTCTCGAAAATGACGGACGTCTTCGGAGTAGGCACCGTCAGTGTAATGCCTAGCTTCGCCGCGCCCCGCAACAGGACGTCTTGAAAGGCAACCAGGTCGTCTATCGGGGACACTCTGGTGTCCGGCGACCCCGACAGCGTAGGTGAATAGTCCCTGGTCCCAGAAGATCTCGTGCGAGAGCGAGATTCGCGCCTCCTGTGGCGGTGTCTCGACCTCGTGGGAGACCTGCGCCTAGAGCGAGAACGAGACCTGCCAGCTCTAGGGCGCTCCTTCGGTTTGCGAGGAGGGGTCTTCCGTGGCTTCTCACGGGGACTCTTCGGAGCCTCCCGGGGCTTCGGTTTCGGGGTCCCCTTGGGAGGAACAGGCAGCGACGGCAGCGAAGTGGACCTCGGCGGAGGGACCACCGGCTGCGGGGCGGGCCCATGAGGTGGGACCGGAGGTGGATCAGAATCCCCCTTAGGAAGTGGTGGTATGGGCGGAGGGTCCTCCTTCGGTACGGGTGGAGGAGGAGGAGTCCCGGGTCGAGATGGAGTGTACACTTCCGAGTACACCGAGCCCGGTGACCCTTTAGGGGACGGTCGCGGGGAGCCATCCCCATCCGCAGGCGACCTCTTCCTCTTGCGACCACCGGAAGTGGCGTGACTCCCGGGGCTAGAGCCCCCTCTGCGCCGTTTGGGAGAAGGAGATCTACTCCTCGGCGCTGACCGCTGTCTGCTGGACGCAGAATGACGCTTCTCCGGCGTCGAACGGCGCTTCCTGGACTCCGGCGTCGAACGTCGTCCCCTCGACGTCGACCCTCTCATCCTCGGCGTCGAACGTCGACTCCTCGGCGTCGATCTCCTCTTGCGCGATCTCTCACGCCGTCCTCTCGACGTCGGGCGGTCCGCCCTCGGCGTAGATCGTCGACGTCGCCTAGTTGTCCCCGACGTCGAGGAGCCCCTCGACGTCGAACGGCGGTGTCGCCTCGACGACGACCGACGGTGTCGCCTCGACGGCGAGCGTCGGTGCCGCTTCGACGGCGAGCGCCGAAACACGTCCCCGCGCCTTCGGCGTCGGTATGAAGACGTCGACGTCGACGAAGACGATGACGTCGACGGCGGCCTCGACGTCGGCTTCTCCTTCGCCGTCGATCCGCCACGCCGTCTCGACCCGGAGCCCCGGGGAGATGGGGAGCACGCCGTCGTCATCCCTCTCGACGCCGTCGTCGAAGCCTTCGACGTCGACGGAGAATGGGACCGTTGGCTGGACTTCCTGCCCCCGGGGAGCCCCCCAGGGGCCTCAGCAGAGGCAGAGGGATCCTTCCCAGGCTGCCCAGACCCACCTGCAGCACGTTGACGCCTATCCTCCAGGCCAGCCAGCCTGATCTTCAATCTGTCCCTGAGGGTCCTAGCAGAAAGCTGCTGGCAGATAGCACACTCCTCAGGGCCATGATTCTCCGGAAGGCACACGATGCAGACATCATGGGGGTCGCTTTTGGCCTTCTTCCTCTCACATGCTGGGCACTTCACAAAAAGGCCAGGCATTTTGGAGCCCCAAAACACCTAAAAACCAGCACAAAAGGGAGAGGAGAGCACCAAGAAATAAACTGTAACACTTTTAAAAGACAAAAGTGCAAAAACGAATTCAATAAACCCTTGAAAAAGGGAGAGCTCAATGCCAGGGTCCTGTAAGCAGGAGCCGGAAAAAAGAACTGAAAGTAAGTTGGACCTGCTATGCATTCTGGGATACTGGGAGAAGTCTAGAAGGTTCTCTTAAAGGCACAGTATCCTGTTTAAGCCACATAATGGCAGCCTATGGGGCTTGTCTGTCCCTACCTTCCTCTCTATCATTCCTGGGTCTTTGACTGGGGAGGCAGGTTTCTCTATGGTAGAAACTAGCAGGCTGGGCTGTGTGTGGTGAATTTTGGTGGAATTTCTAGTTGAAGTACTGGACAGTGTAGCCTGTGGATATAGGCTGCATTATTTGTCTTTAATTCTCTCTTAAGTGTCTTTGCAGTTCCTGCATTCTTTTGACAACTTAAGAGATTATTTTTGATTGCCGGGGTCCACGCACATGGGCGGGACTATTCACTAGATTATGACTATACACAGAGATCCCCTACTACAGAAGTAACATTCGGCACTATTTTACTCCCATCGTCATGTCATTATAACATTGCCACCTTGCCTTTACTTTAACCCATTACACACAACCACACACACAACCCCCCACACACACAAACAACCACACACACACACACACACACACACACACCACACAACCACACACAAACAACCACACACACAACCACACCGTCAGTGCACATGTTCACCAGGCACAGACACCATCAGTCAGTGCACGCTTTCACCAGGCAATCAATCAATCAATCACTGACATTTATAGAGCGCACTACATACCCGTAGGGTCTCAAGGCGCTGGGGGTGGGGGGCGGGGGGGGTGCCGCTACTGCTCGAACAGCCAGGTCTTCAGCTTCTTCCTGAAGGAGAGGTGGTCTTGGGTCAGGCGCAGGTCGGTCGGGAGGGAGTTCCAGGTCTCGGGAGGGAGTTCCAGGCAAAACACCATCAGTCGTCAGTGCACGCTACCACCAGGCACACACCACCAGACGTCAGTGCACGCTTTCACTAGGCACACACACCACCAGTTGTCAATGCCCGCTTCCACCAGGCACACACACCACCAGCCGGCAGTGCACACTTCCACCAGGCACACACACCTCCAGCCATCACTGCACAATTTCTACAGGCACACACGCCACCAGTGCACACATCAATTGTTAACGCATCCACAATTAACTATTGTAGCAATCGCAGTATGACGCACTTTACTTTTAAACATTTATCTCAAGCGCAGCATGCCACCATTGCTACAAAAGTAAATAAAACATTTTTTGGCCTACAATTTATAGACTTTTGTTGCAATTGGTGTTGCAATATTTAGCAATGCCAATAGCTCAAACTTAATTAATGCGAGACCTATTGTATTGCAAATGCTTGTTACCTGTGTCACTGGAGCGAGTGCTACAGGCTCGCTCATTTAAATTTCTGCAGCTCTGTGCTTAACTCACTCTAAGCTTACATTACTTTGGTATGTAGTCCTGTGCAGTGCATGTGTGATCTACATGCGCAGGGTATATGTGTACCTGTGAATGGGCAGGTATAATGTGTTACTGTGCAGTGAATGTTTGTTATATGCGTAACTGAGCGGTACAATACATGAAGGATGTAAAACTGTGCAGTGCACATAGTGGGTGTATGCGTTCCTGTGAATGGTACAATACATGGACGTTTCTGAGTTCCATTTTGGGATACCCAAGGATTCATGGTAACAAATGAGGAAAGGAGGCAGGAGTTTCCTCCCAGACAGATGTGTATTGCTGCATTCCTATAAGCTGGGTGAAAGGGTGGAAGAGAAGCTCTGCAAGACTTCTGCCTGTGACCAGAATTGAGGGGCACACCTGCTAGTCTCCCAGCTGGGTGAGGGGACCTCACCTAGGGAATCCAAGACTACCTGTCCTGGAGCACCTGCCTGCTTGCCAAGACCATTGTGCCCTGTGAGGAAGAGGAGTGTGTTGAATGGAATCAAGATCCAGAGGGGATCCCCGTACCAAGGTGTGAAAAGACAGCTGCTACACCAAAAAGGTTGTTGCCTGAAAGTCTGAGACCATGGTATGCCAGAGTTGGGCCGCTGTTAAGTGAGCCTTATTCGCTGCTGCACCAAACAGGTCACTGCCAGTGTGCAGGTTAAGCCAGCGACCCCCATATGCCAGGTGGAGCAGCCATGAAGAGAGCTGATGTCATGAGTGTGTCAGAGCCCTGTGCAGTGGAAGCACGGTGATCCAAATATGCCGGAGGGGTCCAAAAGGACCAAGCAAGATGTTTGACCTGGTTGAGATAGTCATCGGAGAAGAGAGGCCGCAGTGTGACCAGCGACTGTTGGGGACATTAAAAAATGGTGGGGCACAGACAAGCTCACAAACAAACGCACATACACACACACACAGTTACGATCAAACAAGCACACACAATCCCACAGCAAGTCAGGAAAGCAAAAATGCAAAAGTTTCACTTACCTTGCAACATGACCTCACATTCTCCAGTCTGTTGCTCTGACACCTCCGAGCACAAAGTGACATAGGAAAGCAAACTACACCTTATCCAATTCAGACACTGCAGAGAGCAACGTCTGGAATGGTTGGAGCAGGCAGCCTCAGCCCTCAGAAGGGCACTGGAACCCTGTGCCTGCTCTGCAACCCAGCTGTCTAAGACAGCTGGGTTGGAGACTTTGAACTGCACATGTTAGTTTGGCCATAGCAAGGTAGCCAGCCAAACCGACATGTGCACTTCAAAGTGAAGGAGCCACTCGTCATTGCTGCCAATCAGCAGCAATGCGCAATGGCCCCAACCTGCCCTCTTCATTCAGCAGTAATAAAATCATTTAAATTACCCATTTATTTTTCCAGCTTTCTAAGCAGCAATGTTGGGGAAGTGACACTTCTCTGCTTCTATTGAGGCACCACCACTGGTGGTGACCATACCAGGCCTGAGCCGTGACAGAGGATCAGCACCATGATTTCCGCACCCTACACCCGCCTTCGCCCTCACCAGTATCCCCGGAAGAGCAGAAGAACTTACCCAGCTTGGATGAGCAATGAGAACCCCATAGCTTCTGCAGGACTACATTTGAGGCCTCAAGGGTAGCCAGTCGCAGCCTCTTTGGGCCTGTGGAAGACTTAATGGAGACCACCGCTCAGAGACTCAAGTCGCTCTGATTCCCAGGCTACCCTGGGGGAATTGCTTCCAGGACAGCACTTCGGTGCTGGAACACTTTTGACTTTAAGTCAAGAATTGGAGTGGGATTCCGGAGACTCGGATTACTAGTAGGCCTTTACCTGAATGTTGCCTATAGTGTATGGAGAATAACCACTATTGCTAAACTGAGATAAGTGGAACTCAGGAATTCCCCTATAAAACACAAGAGCCCTCACCTCGGGGGACTGTGTGTATTGTTTATGAGTGTCATATTTTACTGTGCAGTTATAGATAAATACTTCTTTTATCACAAAACAAAGTATTTAACTGGACAGTAACTTATTGCTGATTGTATTTTGAGTTGTGAGCCCGAGTTCTCCCCTCTGTGCCTACCCCCTTCCAAGAAGCCTTGGACTGCTCAACCTGTGTTACCACAGAGAGTAAACACCTGAATGGGTAGTTAGCCCAGTTGCTCAGGATCTATAGTTGGTCAGGCCCCGGGACTCCTTGTCATGATTCTTTGTTGGCTTGGGTAAACTTTACCAGTTACTAAATTAAGGGCTGACCCTAGAAATGTCTGTATTTGAGGAGACTAGATGTGACTTGGTGAGGTTGATGGCAAAGAGCAAGGCGTAGAGATGTCACAGTTTCCGTATAGGCGATAATTTGTTGTTCGCTTAAGAGCTTGATCAGCCAGTAATCCAAATAGGGGAAACGTGAATTTACCCCATCATCTTGATTGTACTACAACCCCCACTAGGCATTTGGTACATAACCTTGGAGGAGAGGGTTATGCCGAAAGTTAGGACTTTAAACTGGTAATGCAGCCCACTTACCACAATGCGTAGTTTGAGTCAGTGGGCTGGGTGGATGAGGATCCAAAGCTTCCAGTAAGTCTCTTTGCTGCAAAAGAGGTATGACGTCCTGAAGAATCACCATGAGGGAAGTGTTCTGACACTATGTATCTACTATCCCTGGGGGTCTGAAATGAGTTCATGGGGCAAATAGCCAATCGCCTTGGGGGTGGTACGCTGGCTTTATTTGAGGGAATTTAGTGAGCTTAGTCAGGGTCTGCCATACTCGCAGCCCCCGGCACTGTCCATCTATGTGGTCCTGATGCCTTGTTGTTGAAGTGTGATTGTTCCTGCTCTGTGTCAGAACGGGAGGAGAAAACCGCCTCCAGCAAATGTTGGTGTGCAGGAATGTCAGAAGACCCAGCTTCCTCTGTGACCTAAGCGCTAGGGGTTTCATCCCTGAAAATGTCTGGGGTGTCCTCTGTGTAGTGTCTATACATCTTATGATGTGTCCAGAGTCTGTTGGTTCGCTGAGGACTCTTTTTCAACCTGAACGCCAGACAGGTCTCACACTTTGTGTCGCTGTGTTGAGGAGACAAACACAAATTATGCACCTGTTAGTGGTCAGACCAGGGGTATTTTGTGTTACATAGGGGGTGGTGTTGAAATGGAGTCCGTTCCTTCACCAGCTGTGCATTCTTGAAGGAGAAAACGTGGAGTAGAGGCTTTGGGGCTTAAGGTCTCTCGCCAGGTCTGTGGCCCAGCAGTAGAAATGTCAATCCTTTGTGTTTTGAGGTCTCGGTATCAAGCTGACAGCAGTATGTATGTCGTTTTCTGCTGTAACCTGTGTCGAAAGAAAACTGTGAATGGTGTAAAAAAGGGCTGAAGGGCAACTCTATCCTTGAGTTCCGGTTGTTACGGTCGAACCAGATGCTGAAACAAAAAATCTAAAAAGGAGTCTGTACTCATGCACATAGCAGACATTAGGAGGAGTCACCATATACCTCGTAACTCAAGAGACTTCTTGAAGTAAAAGTTGCAAATGGCAAAGCCCAACACTAGATGCAGGAGTATGCAGAACATGCATCTACTGCAAACACATTCTACAACAAATGTATTTCATAAAACATGCTCGGAAAGATGAGTGGATCTGGTACGCAATATGTGTTGTGTATTCAGCAGACAGAAACGTATATACAATTGGCTTATCAATATCAATTAATTGGTGGAAGGAGCTAGGGTGACTAAGAGCATGTCTCTTTCACACGTCAGTCCCCTCTAACTCACGTGTCACACACCACACTCACCGGAGGTTACTACAAACAAGGCTGAGTTGGTGATTCTGGGGGAATATCTTCTAAACTCATCTCACCAAATTACAGAATACAAATGTCTTTCATTTGTACTACTCGAGACAGAAAAAGCTGCTGTCCAGACGCAAACATGACTGTGGTGGGCCCGAGTAAGCCTGCCAGACATTGTTAATGTACAGACAGGTAGGTGTGAAGATTAATGGGCTGGTGACTGACTGGGAATACGGTGTGGATTCTGATGCATTAATTGTGTACTCCTATGAAGCCCCTTCTCTCTGCACTCCTTTGGCACTCATATGAACCCTCTCCTTTTTCTTTGAAGGATTCAGACCTCCCTTAAAATTCACCTCTATGTGTACCTTTGATCCCTCATACAGTCACCACTGCATTTTAGATCAACATCTCATTCAGTCTTTCCTGCCACTTTTAAGATGTCTGAATTCTCGTATTAGGTTCCAATGTATCAGCTAGGGTTTGTCAACACAATTGCTGATTTTGGCTCAGTAAATAAGATTCTAATATTAGGTAAAATTATGGATTTTTCCCTCCAATGTCTCCTATTAATGTTCAGTAAAATTGTGCCTTGGGAGGGGCATGGCTAGTACAGAAAAGATGGCGGACATGTATCTGTTATACTGCTGCTCAGCCTGGGTGTCTGTGTGAGAGAATGTTAGTGAATAGAATTTTCATGTGTGAGAGTCAGTTGGTGATGGGCTGAGCAGCAGTGAGGCTGCTCCTGGTGGGGCTCTCATCTTGTAACATTTTACTTGAATAAAGATACCTGAAGATACTACATGGACCAGTCTACCTTTATTTACAACATTTTGGTGACGATTTGAGAAGAAAGAATCTGCATGTGCCACTTGTTAGATAGTAACTTACAAGCGCTAAGTACCTGGATGTTCTTGAAGACGCTGGCAGCCCCACCAGTGACCACAAGACCGGTCAGCCCCAACTCTGGTGTGCCAGTCCTGCTGCATTTTCACCCTGCTTGTTCTGCAGCCTTCCAGTTCTTGCTGGACTTTCTACATTCTCCCTGCTGTGTCCTTCTAGAGGAGTTGAGTTCTAAGAATTCCCCCTGGTATGGCCCCAACCAGTGAGTGACAGTTTATGTTGGACTTTCTCTTCCTCTACCCTCCTCCTTTGTGTTTTTCCCAGTTGCAACGCGAACGTGCCAATACCTCTGGACTTTCGTATTTTCCCACCCTAGTGCTTTGGACATGTTTTCCCGTCTCCTTTTGCCTTGGGAGAATATCACCTACGTCAAGAGTTTCCCAGATGCGCAACTTATTTAAGGTTTCCGTGTGTGACACATCCTGCAGTGTTTCATCCTGCAGTGTTTTCCTGTTTATTTTGCGGATTAACTTGTTCTCCCCAATCTGATCTTTGTACCTGCTGTGTGACGCATCTTTTCTTGTGTTGGATTTCGCCAGCCTTGTTCACCCCCCAGTAGGTTGGCATGAATAACTTATTGTGCGAGGTTTGGCAGTGCTTTAAATGGGCCGGTACTCACCGGTACGGAGTACCGGCACTTTTTCCTTTTCTCCCCTTGAGTACCGGCACTTTTCCAATGAACGAAGAGAGTACCGGTACTCATGGGACCCGACTTCAGCCCAGGCAGCGCTTCCTTTATCACCTCCACTCCTCTGCAGCTCCTTTAACAAGCACTGCAGGGAATTAATCACGGGAGTGCTTGTCACCTTTGGAAGTCTTCAGAGCGGGGAGGGCGGGAGGGGGCCTGCAGAGTGCTTATCGGATCCATTGTTCTTTCACAGTGGGGCTGAGAGGGACTGAAAAATCTAATGGGTGGCGGCGGGACGCACTGAACAGAACAGATTTAAAAGTGGGTTTATGGCTGTGAGAGTGATGTCCACGGAGTGTTAACTAACGGCGGCCCATTAAGCGCACCTGGGGGCAGGCGCCAGCTGGCCTGCCCCTGTCGGCCTCGGACCCCTTTGAATACAGGCCTCACTGGCCTGCCCAGGGGGGTGGGGGGGAGGGGGGGGGGGGGTGGGAGGGGGAGGGGGCACCGTTCTTTACCACTTATTAAGCACTTTGGCTGCCAATACAACTTGGTCTATATTTCGTAAAACTATCACTTGTTTTGAAACGTGTTTCTTTATAATGGATAAGTGCCAAGTGTTTGTGTACGTGGAGGAGAAAACAAGCTGGAGGAAGGCACTGAACTCTGGCTGGTTTTTCAGAATGAGTCACAGGAATGAACGCAACTCATTCGGAAGAACACTCTTCGATACCTTTCAATTTTACTAACATTTTTTTTTTTAAAACAAATGTTCATGAAATGCTTGATTTCACTGTTGCCCAAATAAAACATACCCTCCACAAATAGACAAGCACCGTAGGCAAACGCACACAACACATTAATGGATACATGCACACAAACCATAATGCACAGACACAGATGAGTACATACTGCACAGATGTACATGCACCACAGATTCATGCCCAAGCACGCACATGCAAACACTTGCGAAAAGCAAAAGCACGGACACACAGCACACACATTCCATCGGTAGACACACACATACAACAAGCACACATACAATTAAACACATACCAAACGCATCCGAACTCACAAAAGAAACTATGGAGCTTCTACTGGTCACCTTACAGTATCTTGCTGCGCCTTTCTTCACAGCATACGTCACATTTCCTTTATGGTTATCTTGACAAATAACTACCACCAATAGTGTGTGCTGTACAAACTGAGCAAAATACACACAATTGATGGACGGAATGCAGAACAAATCAAAACATTACACTTTTTGTTGCATAGAGCCTTGTGTTACCTGCAGGTCAAAAGTTAAGATCCTGGTAAAATAGCTTAGTGAGTTATGACCCTGCAGCAAGGACCTGCCTGCAAACAAGAAGGCATATATTTAGAACCTCGCTGTTATTTCCTGAATCTTTTCTTATTTTAAGGTTGCTAAAAAAGCCTACTTTGGGTAGTAATAAACACTTATAAGTAAGTGCCATATCTATATAATTATTAGTAAGATAACTAATGGACAGATGGATCCGACATTCTAACAATGCATGCAGATTTTGTGCATACAACCTTGCTAAGTCAAAAAGCTAGCTCCGCCCCTTGTCCCACCTTAGCACCGCCCTTAACTCCACCCACTGCTCCTTTTGGTGAGTACCTGCACTTATTTTTTTCCATTTAAAGCACTGAGGTTTGGTACCGCTAGTGAGCTGACGCACTTTGTCAAGGATCCAGAGATTGGGGAAGTTTCTGAATCTATACTGTCTGCGGAGGACTTTTCAGTGAGCTGTTTTCGTTTTTACGATTTTCACCCCTTAAGGTTTGCCCGTTAAACTGTTTTGCGACATTTAAAATAAGGCACGAGCCGTCCACAGAGTGCATACACTGAGCAAGCGCTGTCTTACCGGCGTCCAGCTCTCCTGCCATTCCTCAATGAGATCCTCGGTAACATGTGCTCCCTCTCAGCTCATGGCTGATGTGGACGTTTTGGAGCACGGTGATGCCGGGAGCCATCGGGCGCGGCGTCACCTGTGCGTGCCGCCATTTTGCGATTGGAGGGTCTACTACTTTAAGCATTTTTGGTGTCCGTTCAAGTAAGAACATTGCTAAGTCAGTGAACGGGCATCCTCACCAGTTCTTTGAGAGTCGCATCATCTTCCTGTTAAGTGTTCTGTGGCGTCAAGCTTGGGGTCCTGCAATGCGTATGCGCTGTGAATCTCTCATCGCTCTTCTTCCTATGAGCTGACATTATGTCTCTTTACAGTGCGGGTCCCACGGGGAGAGGCTGTTTGATGGAGCTGTGTTCTCAAGTTCACTAGTTCATGAGTGTTTTTCACTGCGTCTTCACTTCTGATTCTTTCCACCAGGAACTTGCCAGCACTCAGTTATTCTTTCTGTGAGGTGAGCCTGCCCAAGCTGGTGAGTGCAGATCAATTTTGTTTTTGCAGGAGTTGTTTTGATGTTTCCTCCTCCTTCTACGCCTAAGCTCCTGGGACATTTCTACAGTCCAACTCTTTTGTTAACCATGGAACGTGAGAGGTCAACCGGGAGAAAGTCATGTCACAGCGTATTGGGTTACAACAGCTTCATGGAGCTCATGGACAAGGGCTTCACTTTGGGTGAGGACTTCGGGTGAGAGATCGCTCACCGGAGTACAAGAATTTGTATCTGCTATGGATTGTATGCTTGACATGTCGTGTAATGGTGTGTGGGATTTGTTTTTGAGTGCTTGTACAGTCTTTCACCCTACTATGGGGTTGTTAATTATTGTATCCTGTGCTTTTCACCTGTGCTCAAATTTTGCGTGTTTTCTAGTACCCTGGTACGGTTACGTTGAGGTTGTGGGAGCTAAGTGCCCCATAAGGTGATTGTGTGCTTGCTTTTTGCAGGCGTGAGATATTTTCTTGTATTACCACACATCGTTGTATGGATTCCTAGAGTGAGTGTTTTTCCATTTCATTGATGTTGTTGCTTGATATGCAGTTGTTCATTTACTTACCGTATGTGCATTTACTTACCTTATGTTACACTGGGTGTTTTTCCTTTCGCAATTCAAGGTTTGCGTTCGGAGTGTTTTGATCCGTGTGGTGCCCTTCCATACATCACACCCTAACTTGCTGTTATGGGAAGTGCATTTGTTCTTTTCTTATGTGTGTTTACTTACCTTATTTCTAGGTCACTCCTTCTTTTGCCTTTATTACATTTTTCTTCCCTTGCACATCAAGGTTTGCTTTGGTAGTATTGTGTTTTTCCCTCGCCTGTCAAGGTTTGCATTGGGACTGCTTCCCCTTGCACGTCAAGATTTGTTTTGGAAGTGTTTTGTTCTGTGTGGAGTTCCTTCCACACATCACACCACAACTTTTTGTTGGGGGAACTGTATATCTTCTGTTTGGTCCATTTTCCATACATTTCTCGCACGTCAAGGTTTGCGTTGGGAGTGTCTTTGGTCTGTGTGGAGTTCATTCCACACATCACACCCCAATTTGTTGTTGGGGGAAGTTTTGCAAATATTTTGGTGTTGCGATGTTATTAAGTTCTGTGTGGATATCTTCCACGCGTACATATTGTTTTTTTTCTTTACTGGATGGTTCTCCTTCACACTTTTGATGTTGGCACCCTTGTACTTTCTTTGTGTTTGCCTGGCCAGCTTGCAAGATTTTGATACTTTGGTTTGCCAAAATGCTCCCGGGTACATCAGGCCACATGTTGGTGAAGCTATGGAATCAATAGTGACACAGTACTCATCTAGTGGTATAGCCCACATGTAGAAGGATATTGGAAAGAGGTCCGGGCAACAATAAAACAAGTGAATGGATCCCCATGCTTAAAACAGTAGCCAAAGTAACAACTGGATCTGTGCCTAAAGCCATTGGGCACATTACAAGGTCATAACCGAACCGTGGTCTTTTAACTGCTGGAAGAGGCAAAGATGGTTACAGCCACTAGATAGAAACAGCAGGCACCATACATCAGGACTATTTGGTGTATGGAAATATGGGTCTCCATGGCAACAGAGTGCCTTGCTACTCTCCTAAAAAAGGACAGGGATTATTTTCTTAGGCTTTGGCTACCTATACTACAAGAACTGAAACAATAGGGAAGTCACACGCCCTCCAAGACTGAGGGCCCTATGTCTGTCACAGCAATTACTGCTATTAAGAAACTCCAGTGAAGTGATGAACACGATAGGAGTAGAAACAGGGCACTATACAATAAAAGGCCTATAGGTACTAAACTTGGTACTAACACCCAATGGAGAGCGTGAAAAAAAAGAATCTGGGCGGCTAGTAATGAATATTAATTTTCCTGGCATTTTCTGTCATTAAGAATCTCTGTGAACAGTGTTTAAGCTAATGGCTAGAGTCATAACATCAAACGCCGTCCTGTTGTCTTAAGTAAAGTCATTGCTATCGGACAGAGCTGGATGGCAAGAACCTACTGCTCCCTTTACGCCAGTCTGTCAGCACAGCTCACAATAAATGGAAATAGCAACAAATGTATGTCGAGATGGAATAGGCAATAAATGTAGGCTACAGCTTTCAGCATTTGTTTTTAAAGTTAAGGTACAAGGCCCTCGTCATTGACTGTTTGTGGCATTACGAAGTTACAGGTGAAACAAGGCATCAAATCACAAAGTTTTTGGTGCATGTGCAATGCATGGATGGTGTAGATAAAGTTTCCAATGCTCAGTAATCATAACGGGGAAAATAAACCGATAAACAGAGTTATCAGACTGCTAACTCCCATGTAGGCTACCCAAAACCCGATGCGTTTTACCACAATTTTGAGATCTTGCACGTGAAAAACAGTTTTTGTGTTATCAGTAGATGTCAGCTCTATGCAGACAATGTTTTCTGGCCTCTTTAGTCTCCTGGTGCTGCGCTCAAGTAGTATGGTATGGTCGTAATTTATGGCCAGCAAACCCAGATCATCACTATACTCGAAGTGTTTATTATATACCAACGCCAGGCTGGTTGTGGTATTAAAGGGCACAAGACAGACAATTATGCCTGGACACAATGAGAAGGGAAGCGTAACTCGTAAGCCTTCTTCCCCAGACGCTACTTCTCTTGTTGGGCAGTGCAACTGCTGAATCAGCTACCTCTCTTGCTCAATCAGACTTTTCCCCATCAAATGGCATCTTTGGATCTCCAACCAACCTTCGGGGTTGCCAATTCATGGTTTTGGAGCGCAGTGTTGACTCAACACGGATGTGTAGTGGCATAAAGTTATATTTTCCCACACTATTTTTTGTTTTAAATTGCCTTCACCTGTTCCAGCAGTCATAAGCAGCAAAGCCCCAGAAATCTTCACAGACAAAACAGGATTCAAACTGGAAAGAAGGGAAGGAGCTCGACATGCAGCAAAGGAGCTCTAGATAGGCAGCATGAGGAAACCGCTGACACAAAAGAGGTGAAACCCCTCGTGATAGCCCCTTTCACACCTTATGACTTCAGCCTGCCTGCCCCAGTGACACCTTCTTGGTGGACGGCATCCTGTGCCTTGTGCCACTATGGTAGTCACAGAGGGAATGGATGTATTCTTTTGCGGGGAGCAACACTACAACTGCTGTTCCCTCGGTCTGCTTTAGGGTGGCGTAACCAGCTGCAATTGATACTCCACTGGATGCAAGTCTGTAGTGTCACTTGAAAGGCAGGCACAGATCTTACCTATGCGAGGAACTGGAAGTCTGATAGGAGATAGTACATGATCTCTGCGTGAAGTGCCAACCACTAAACCCCTCATGGCAGGGTGGAGAACTTCAGAAGTGTGACCCACACACTCAGAGCAAGCAGACTTTACCTTTTCAATTACACAAGCAAGCACTTCCTAGGGAGAAATCTCAAATGCCCTATCAGAGTATGGACTACCAGTGGAAACCTTTTCAACGCTCACCTCCCTACTAGAAAGGAACTAGCAGTTATCCCAATTTTTGCTGATTTTATCACCAGACCTGGGACAGCCTACCAAACTTTCAACCATTAAAACTCTGCAGTTCCGTTGTCACTGTAGAAGCACCACATGCAACAAAGCACCGTGTGCAACAACTGAAAGTGCCTTAGACACACTTATATCGTCAGCAACCTTACTATGTGTGCAGCGGAGAAAACTGTACCACTGAGCAATTCCATTGGGATTGAAACAAGCATTTGCAATGCAATAAGTCTCGCATTTACGCAAGTTTGAGCTACTCACGTTGCACATAACAATGCCTTTTATTTTGGTTTTTAAAACATAAATAAAAGGGAGTGTAATTTACAATGCCAATAGCTTAAACTTGCGTAAATGCGAGACCTATTGCCTTGCAAATGCTTGTTATATTAAACTACAACAAACACGAACAGCCATCCTCTGGGACAGATCACCAGTCCACCCCCGATGATTTTTTTTTGTTTTTGTTTTTTTGCAGAGAGAATGCAAAGGAATTTAATAACAGAGTAATCTCTCAATTTACACATGCAAGTAGGCAATGGTTCTGACAATATTATGATACCTCATATTACATGTAACATGCAAGCTTAATGCTCCACCAGTTGAGCCATTCTTCAGCTGATACACAGAATCCAAAATAAGCTTCCAGTCTCGTATCATTGAGTAGCAGCAGGTAGAAGAGTAGTCTGTCCAGCTCAGTAATGTTATTAAGGAGTGTCTTGGACGCCTCTAACATGTAAGAAAACATTTTAAAATCTCTTCCTCCCATTGGAAAAACACATCTTCAGCCTTTGAAGATTTATTTTTATTTCTTTAGATAGTGTTTTCTTTGAAGGAAAGCTGAGCAGAGTATTCATAATCTAGACAGAATCCGACCATGTTTCAGAGCTCACCAAAGCATGAAGATTGGAAGACCCTCATCCCGCCCACAGCATCAAGGTGAACAAAATGTTAGGTACATTACCATAGTTTTGCAATTTTATTTTGTGCTGCATTGTTCTAAATTGAAAGTACATTAGAGGTTATATACATCGCCAGTAGAGGGCCTCTGTAGTATTTTTTTTATGTACATGTATGTGTAGGAGCATACACTGATAGTTTCTACTCATTGTAAATGTCCTGGACCATCTGCTGAGTGCACAATACCGTCTGAAAAAGTAAAAGTTCTTTATGTTCCTATGATTCCGAGAAAACATTTGCCAATTTCTTCCACATTCTGCAGCGATCTACTGTCCCATTATCTTCCACTAAGTCCATTTTTATATGGGGATTGCTTATTTCCACTGTTGTATGAATTGTCACTGTAAATGAAACAACCTTTCTCTTGATTGTACATGGGACTGGTCATTGGGTTATGTGAAAGAAGGGAAAAAGAAGAGACAGATAAGCTGAGGAAAGAACAAGGACAGATGCAGCAAACAGGTAAAGGAAACATCTGTCCGCAGAGACTGGTCAGCAAAAAAGAAGAAAGAAATAGGGGAAACAAGCAGAACAAAAACACTAAGGTATGTAGAAAAAAACAAGCATAACCTAATATTGAAGGATGGAGATAGGTAATGAAAAAACTGGCAAAACAGAACATGTTAAATAGTCAAGAGACCGCAAGGGCAAAAATAATGTTAACAGGACATGTAAAAGACCGGAAACGTACATACGATTTAAAATGCAGGGAGGGTGTAAAGGATATGGAAAGGAGAGCAGCACTGTTTGATACGGTTATGAAATGTTACTCTCAACAGGCTGGGGCTGCTGGTAAAAAATAATTAAGAGCAGGGTCTCTTTGACAGAAAGCAGACATCAAATCAAAAGCATCACTTACCCCAGAAAATCCCCTTCTGTGGCATTGGCTCATGTTATTAGAAGATGCCTGTTCACTCTCAATTTCCCTCACTAATGACAATAGTCTGATTCTGAAATTCTCCTACAAACTAACAGACAGTGCCCTCATGGCTGAAAAAGACTTAAAGGGTTCTCAAAGTATCTGTGGCCATTGTATAGGCTTCCTTTCTGGATGAGGATGTGTCCAAGTTTACGGAAAATGGCACTAATATGTCTATGCGGAGAAAGAAGTCTTTGAAAAATGCATATCACATTAACTAGCTGGAGCTTTCTGGGCATAATGAGGTTTGCTTCTTTCTTAACTGAACAAAACACCCTGACGACAATTTCAGATAGCAATCTTGCCTGGCACTTTGTATTATTAGAAGTATAAATATCATTTGAGAAAACTGTTTGCCACAAATCTTCTAACTATATATTATGAATAAAAGGTTTTGTTACAGCTTCCTCATTTTGTATGCCACTTGTACAACTTTAAATTATTAGCCAAGAAGAAGAAAGTATGAATACAGTTCACTATTCACCTAGCAATGCATAGCAGTATCCATGTGTTGCTATGCAAAAGCTAAAACAAGTTGATGTATGCTTCTGGATTCTTGTATTGTGAATACAAATACTCTAGTGGTGTCCGAGCACCTAATGTATGTAGTCACTACTCAGTTTGTGGCTAACTGTACACATTGATTTTGGCAATTTAGTAATTTGGCTGACGTAAAACAGAAATATCCTCTGATAAGAATACATGCGAGTTATGAGAAAGACACGGGGATCGTGAGAAGCTATTCTATTTTGCATGCTCATAGCTCCCTTACCTGTTTGAAGGTTGTAATTTTAATCAAGTAAAGGTTATCTTCAACGTGAGCTACTTTACTGGGAATTTTGCCTCACCTCAAACATGCACTCCACCCCCCATGATGACATGCTCTTCCCAGATAAATAGTTCCCATAAGGCCTGCAAATCCCATAGCTCAGGGGAGCTGCGCACACAACGCTGTCAAGGGAAGCAACCGGCACTTGGTGTCTAAGAAGCTTCGTCAGGGCAGTGGGGTAGCGGCTAGGGAGGAGGAACGCACATGTGAAGCTTTGTTTAGAAGCCTGTGAAACAGAGGCGTCGGTTGCCATGAGATACAAACTGAAAGCACTGGGCGCCATACATAGTGCAAGAGAGCAGGCGGTGAGACAGTACATACTTGGAGGCGGACGTGAAAGAGCAGAAGCAATAACCACATGAAAGAACAGATAGTATATATCGTCCATCAGCCGGACAGAAAAAGTGTAGAACATGTTTATCAGGCTAGTAGATCAAAAGTGGAAAATGTATTTTTTTTAATTGGGTCCCCTGTATAAATGCAGGATTTTTCAAGGGATGCAAAAATCAGTTAAGCGGCTGTAGACAAGCAAATCAACCATTGAGGACGTAATTACTGGCTCTTCTAAAACCTGCTTGCTACAGCTTCCAAGGCAAAGAAAAATTGTTAATAACATACTGACATGGATTTCCTTCTTAAATGGGACCATGTTTCCACTTGGAGGCACAAAAGCATCTGTCCAACTACCACTCTGTTTTCTAGCTCAGGAATGGGACTCAGTAGAGTATTGGCTGACACTTCCTATGAATAATGTACTGTTGGTACCAAGCTGCAATGACCATATGGGAACTGCCCAGAGCTTTTCAGACTGTGGACCAACCTGTTCAGTCGGACACAGAACTCTTGGTCTGCGGGCAAGGCCTTCGACTGGTTCAGAGTGTTCTAGAGGGGAGGATCTTCAGATGGTGGGAATTGTGTTTCAACCACCTCTTGCACTAACAATGTGCTGGTTAAAGCAGATCACCCTATCACCGGTGACACACATCATATATTGAGTCCGTCTTCTAAGAGTACGATAAGATATTTGAATGAACCCACTGTCCTAGGAGACAATACCCAACTGCGGTTGACAATCTCTGGAACAGGTCTCCTTTAGCCTCCCTGAGGTCTCTGAGATGTCTGTCTGCTCTCGTGTGATGTAACCCAGCTTTTAATGTTTGATCTTGCTTGGTCACTTGACATAAAATTTTATATAATGGATTACTAGTGTGAATTGCTGCATGCGTCAACGCTGCCAGACGTATCTGGTAGATAGTAGAACCCAATCTGTAGTAGCTGGCTCTAGGTGTGGTCCTGAGATTTCTTGTGCCCTACGGTTATACTTAAACTGGAAGAATGCCATACCCCTCGTGGCTAGCTGATGTCTTGCTCTCTCCCCACAATGTAATGAAAAACACAAGGGAAACTCTACTCACAACAAACCAGGGTAAGTAATGTATGTCAAGAAACAAAGGTTCTTGTGGAAGCAATAATATCCTATATTGATAATACAAAGCGCAATGGAAATAATAATGGGTTATATGGATTTCAGACAAAGGTGGCAGAGTACAGTATGGTTGAGTATTCACAGTTTATATCAATTTTAAAGAAACTATACAAATATATACCACAAGTGGTGCTTAGTGTCCCCAGTGTGTAATGGAACACATATATACAAACGAATCATTGTATCAGCACTGGTTACTAAACACAGTGTGAGTATACTAAAACACTGTAAATGGTCGTTTTCTGAATGTTGGAAACCAAGCTGTAAATGTCACAATTTTCACGAGTTCGTCTTTTGGTTCCATTACAAAGGGGCAGAGTGCCATGGGGCCTGCGGGGTCACTGCTGAGGCAGCATTCAGCAGACAAGTCTGTAAATCCGGAAAGAAAAGGCTCCCAAAACGCCACAAAAGGCCTGCCAACAATAAGATCCTCCTGAGAATATCTGTGTGCTCCAGTCAGAGGTCCAGTGGTAACAACTGTAAATCTAACTCAGTGAGTTTTAAACTGTAGTTCAAAAGCCATGTGACGCTGAGAAACGGTTTCCAAATTAAAGTTTGCTGTTAACTATCAAAACTAGCCACTAGATGGCAATCTAACCCCACACTAATAGACTGCATGAACTAAAAATTAACAAGCGCGCGGTGGGAGAGTGTGAAAGCTACCATCGCTAGAGAGGAGACGCCAGAAAGGAGACGCCATGCAAGTGCACATTGCCTGTCCGTGCACGCACATGGTTTGTCTCCCTTCGCTAGTCTTGCCAAGGCGAAGCAGCCCATGCGCTGCATTCGCTAGGCGAGACCTAAAAAGGACTCACTAATATGCCCAAATGCCACAACACAACTATCACGTGTGTCTCAATCTGGTGAAGGAGACAGAATAACATAAAATGCATGGGAAAGAAAGTTCATGCGCCTAACTATAATTACTTCAGCACTGTTTTTTTGTGCTGAGGCTCACAGTGCCTTAAGGAAGTGGGCTGTCTCTGATGTTTTGAGCCTCCCTTTCACATCTGTCTTTCACAAGTGAGAAAGATTTGATTAGCTTGCTCATCCATAATGTATGCATTCTTGTTACAAACTGAAGGTAATATTTTTCTTTTCTTACGATCTCAGCCTCAGATCTGTCCTCCTTTTGTTTCAATCTATCAAGCCCATCCCTTACCCCCGCACCCCCGGTTCATGTAATACTATAAACGTGTGCCTTGAATTGCTTACCAGGCCGTGCTCCAGCCCAGACTTCTGTAGCACACTCAGGCTGGCTAGACCGGTGATTCACAGGCTAATAATTGTTTATTATGTAAATAAACCGTTTCAGACTTCGATTGGCTTGTGACCACATTTTCTTTAATCAGCCCTGGCACGCTTGGCTAACAAACACCTATGCTTGGCCAGATGCAGTGATCGAGGACAGATTGGATTCAACACAACATCAACGGATCCACCGTGGGGAGCATGGGTGGAAAACAGCAACCTTTCTCAATGTGCCGGTCAAGTCAGACAGTGTCAATACATTTTCAACTGCATCAAACCTTAGGTCTGATTGTGCTTACTATGCACAGGTAGGGTGCATAAGAAAGGGGCTAACGAAGTGTGGATAGGTAAGGAAGAGTCCCGTAATACTAGGAGTTAAATGTGTGCATGAAATTGACGGTATAAGAGCAGGAGGCTCTAGAGAAGAACGGAGAGGCAAAGGTTGTCTAGGTCGCCTAACAGAGACCCTAGTGGGCAAATACGTGGAGGAAAGGAGGTGCACTGATGTAGCCGCTCCAGAGCCTCTGTGTGCCCCAAGTTCTCAGAACGCAAGGGGGTCAGTATACAAGCATCCAATTACTTTCCCACACCCCTTCATGAGATACAGAGGGGAACCACTGTTAGATCCACCCTTTCCCTGCTTACTCTTCTACTTCTCCCTCTCAATTGGATGAGCTGTGGCACAAGGCTGGCAGACAAATGTACACCTTGTTGTGAATGAGGGTGTGGTAGAAAATGGGGCAGATGCATTAAAGTTTGGGAAAACCTCAGCAAAAGGGACTCAAGCCCAGGCGGTGTCCCACCAGTATGGTGAAAGAAAGTGCAGATATAGTGACATGAGTTAAGTGCACTAGCTGTGAACATATAAAGTACTTTACCTTAGTAAAGTACCTTTGACGCGGAGAGCCTGAGTAACCTTAACAAGCTATTGAAAGATTCCAAGTACAAATCAAGCCCAGAAAACTGGGCAGCTTCTCTCAATTGGGTATTAAGAAGCTATAAAACTAAAGCAAGAATCTCAGTTGGGGAGAACTGAATGACAACCACAAGAGACTCAGATACCACATACGTCCTATGAAAGACGGAGTTACTGTGCCCTTACAGCACCACTTCCTAGTTATAGGTGTCCCTAAATTACAAGTGAGACCCCACAATCTGTAGAAGAAAAGGAAGAGGATGTACTGTATGTGACAAGTTGGCCTGATATGTGATGTCCACTATTCTAGTGGGCACCCTGTATCAGTCCAAACAACCCTTCTGGTGATGGTTGTAAAATCAACCTTATAGACCAGCTATCCTAGGGGTAGCATGGACAAAGCAGTCTTAGGCTAAACTCAAGAGGGCATGTGAAGCCAGCTGTTTTACCATATGTAACCCCTTTAATACCAAATGAAAGGACACCACACAGGTTATATATAAAGTATATATGTATTTATTTCTAACACAACCCCTCTGAACTCTTTATGAGGTCAGAGGCACAAGCGCATAACAAGATACTTAATTATCATACAATAAGTTGCACAATATACAGTAGCACCCTAGGGGCACGTCAATCCATATACTAAAATAGTGGTATAAGAACCACATCACGAACAAAGGATAGGCCTAGGGCATCGCTGGGGCTACACTGTACTACCAAAGGATAGGAAGTAGGAGGCCCAAGGGAGGCGTGTGCAGTGTCTTTACACACACGCAAGTTACCATAGAGTTAGAATGGGAACAAAAGAATTGGAAACTAGTTCTTTTAGGTCACTTCCGGAAGGACTAGGAGAAAGCTATTGAAATCTGGGACACTGGGATAGTTAATACCCACAGGAGCACCGGAGTACTTGCGTTACCTCACGCACAGGAAGCGGGTGCATAGGTGTCAAAGTGTGTCGGGTTTCGTCGCTGAATCCTACGCAGCCTTGAAGAAAGATGCTGCAGGCGACCAGGAGAGAAGTGTCCGGTTGGATCCAAGGGCGGATCGAGGATGAAGAGTACCTGAAAGCAGAAGGGACAGAGTCTGGGTCACTAGCCAGTGACCAGAAAGGAACCAGGCGATGTCGCGAAGCAATCAGGTGATGTCGTGAAGCTTGTCTCTGCAGCCACGTGGACCAGGAGGTGTCAATGACGACCAGGAGCTGAGCAGGGACTGTGCCACGAAGGATGTCGCTGTCGGCGGTGTCGGCTTCCGGATTGCAGTCAACCAGCCTTGGCTAAGGCAACCCACACAGGTATAGAAGATGGCTTCTGGGTCAGACCAGCAAGGTCTGATGGGCTCCTTTTCAGGGAAGCAAGGGCCAGCCTGGAGCAACCAGGCCAGCAGTGGAAATTCGTAAGTTTGTCGTCACAGAGGCCACTAGCCAACGGGCAAGTGACCGGACAGAAGCGTCGAGCAGGAAAATGCAAAACACTTGTGGAGTGTGGAGGGCTGGTCTTTGGTGCAGATGATGCTCGGGGCTGGGGCTTCTCAGTCCCCAATGCACAACTTCGAGGGTGCCCCAGAAGTTGCACGGAAAGCAATTCGCAAGCTTTCCAAGATGGCCGATCCCACGTCTCGCGTCACCTCCACGGGGCTCAGCTTTGCTGTGGCTGTGGATCGGGATGAAGGAAGTCTGGGAGTCCGGGTCTTGTCAGGCTCTGTGTTCGGGCTCCAGCGGGAGCGATGACAAAGCAAACCGTTGATCGCTTGATGGTGCCTGCTTGTGCAGGGTGGTCACTCCTTGACCACAAGGGAGATTCTTCAGTCTTCTATCTTCAAGTAGAACGTCGAAGGTCCAGAGTTTCGTTTCAAGTTTCAGTCAGGATAAATCTAAAGTCTCTAGTCTCAGCTCCTACCTATATACTAATCTAAGGGGCTGGATTACCTGCTAGGTCCCTCCTATGGGTGGGACCAGGGAAGGGGGTGGTTACACCCCTTTCCCTTTGTCCAGTTTCGCGCCAGAGCTAGGGCTGGAGTACCCCAGCAACTGGTTTGAACCAGGCTATGGATAGGACACCTTGTGTGCCCCAGGCAGGGTCTCATTTCATTCAGCCCTCCCTGCCCCAATACACTATGGCCTGTCTGGGGTGGTGCTAGCACCTCTCAAGACAGGAAACCTATTGTCCCAGCCTCCCTCGCTGGAAGGTCTCCCAGCAGCAGGAGGTCAGACTTGTGTCTGTGGCAGCAGCATTCATTTTGTGATGCTGAGGCTCTGGTTAACTTTAACCGGGTTTAGTGGGAACAACATGTCTTCTCCCTCTAGAAGGGTGGAATGCTACCCCCGTCGCCAGAACTGGCGAGGGGGTAGTATTCCAAAGCGTATGACACCTTACACGACATTTTTTGATAAAGCCAAACCAAGGTTAGCATTCAACTGCGAGGATTATAATGCACTTAAGAGTATATAGTATGGCTATATCATAGAACAGCTATAAGGACATGGTTCCGAAAGATGCAGACCGGCTCAGCTTATGCTAGAGCCTCATCTCACATAAAACCAAGCACTCTGCCTCCAGGATTGTTAAGGCCTGCCATAGGAGTGACTTATAGGTATATATGTGTCTATATGTAAAGGTAGGTATAGGGATACTATACCTAAGCAAGGGGTGATTACGCGACCTTGCCCCAGCTGAGTGATCAGCCAGTTGTGTCAATGTGAGTGATCAGCCAGTTGTGTCAATGTGAGTGGCCAGCCAGGGGTGGCATAATACATGCTGCAGCCCCTGATAGGCCTTGGATGCACCTATGCCCTGGGTACCTATAGTACACTGTACAGGGGCTCATAAGGTGACCCAATGTCCAATTGGTAATGTACCTAAAGTCAATTGTATTGAATTTAAAGTGAGCACACCTGGGCTGTGGGTCTGATTAGCAGGCCCACAGCCACCTTAAGTTGAAAACCAGTGAAGTAAAAAGCAAAAAGTGGGGCGACCATAGGAAAGCAGACCCTACTCTCCTACACAACCCCCCCCCCCCCCCCCCCCCAACGCAGGGACATTAGACTAACCTTGACCATTTGTGTCTTCATGTTCTAAGTGGAAATATCTGGCGAGACCATCTGCATTACCATGGTCAGTACTAGGCCTATGTTCCACTGTAAAGTCCATCCCCTGTAGGGAAATAGACCACCTGAGCAGTTTGGGATTTTCACCCTTCATCTGATTTAGCCACAAGAGGGGCTTATGGTCGGTCTGAATCTTTAAGTGAGTGCCAAACAAGTATGGTCTCAGCTTCTTCAGGACCCAAACACAGCAAAGGCCTCCCTCTCAATGGCTGACCAACGTTTCTCTAGGGGTCAGCCTTCTGCTAATAAAAGCAATGGGCTGGTTTTGGCCATCTACATTCAGTTGTGAAAGCACAGCTCCCACCCCAACTCAGAGGCATCTGTCTGGACAATACACTCTTTGGAGTAATCAGGACTCTTCAGGATAGGTGCAGAGCACATGGCCTTCTTCAGGTCATCAAATGCCTTTTGACAGCTTACTGTCCACTGAACTTTCTTTGGCATCTTCTTTGAAGTCAAGTCATTAAGTGGTGTCACAATGGACCCATAATTCTTAAACTTTTTGTAGTAACCAGACAGGCCCAAGAAAGCTCTGACCTGTGTCTGGGTGGTTGGAGGAGCCCAGTCCTTGGTGGTCTGGATCTTACTCTCCAGTGGTTGAACCTGACCCCCACCTACAAGGTGGCCCAGGTACACAACCTTACTCTGCCCTATCTGGCACTTGGTACATAGCCTTACTCTGTCCTATCTGGTACTTGATGGCCCGGATAGTGAGACCTGCCTTCTGCAGGGCCTCCAAAACTTTCTTCAGGTGGATCAGGTGATCCTCCCAGGTGGAGCCGAAGACAGCAATATCATCAAGATAAGCTGCACAAAAGTCATCCAACCCAGAGAGACTTGGTTCACCGACCTTTGAAAAGTGGCAGGTGCATTCTTCAAGCCAAAGGGCATCACCACAAATTGGTAATGACCTCCTGGGGTTGAGAAAGCAGTTTTGGCTTTTGCATCATCAGCTAGCCTGATCTGCCAGTAGCCTGCTGTCAGGTAAAATGTGCTCAAAAACTTGGCAGAAGCCATTCTGTCTATGAGCTTATCTGCCCTGGGAATTGGATGGGCATCTGTCCTAGTGACAGCATTGAGACCTCTATAGTCCACACAAAACCTCATCTCTCTCTTACCATCTTGGGTGTGAGGTTTTGGCACAAGGACTACAGGACTGGCCCAAGGGCTCTCTGAGGGCTCAATAACTCCCAGTTCCAACATTTTCTGTACCTCAGTCTTTATTCAGTCTCTGACATGGTCAGGTTGCCTGTAGATTTTACTCTTCACAGGCAGACTGTCACCAGTGTCCACCTCATGGGTGCACCAGTTTGTCTGACTAGGTGTTAAGGAAAACATATGTCTGAAGGACTGAAGAACTTGTCTGCAGTCATGTTGTTGCTGGCCAGTGAGGCTGCCAGCTAAGGCCACACCATAAACTGAATCATCATCAGGGTTCTGAGTCAGCAGGTCTGGGAGAGGGTCACCCTCCTCCTCCTGCCCCTCATCTGTAGCCATGAGTAAGCCCATGTCTGCCCTGTCAACATATGCTTTGGGTCTGTTGACATGGAGCACCCTGTGGGGGCTCCTGGGAGTTCCAAGGTCCACCAGGTAGGTGACCTCTCCCTTTTGCTCAACAACTGTGTGGGGTCCAGACCATTTGTCTTGGAATGCTGCTGGGGCCACTGGCTCCAGTACCCACACCTTCTGTCCTGGATGGTACACAGTCAGCACAGCCTTTTGGTCATGCCAAGCTTTTTGGAGTTCTTGGCTAGCCTCAAGGTTTTTAGAAGCCTTCTTCGTATACTCAGCCATCCTGGAGCGGAGACCAAGTACATAGTCCACAATGTTTTGTTTAGGCTTTTTGAGAGGTAACTCCCATCCTTCCTTCACCAGACATAGGGGTCCTCTTACAGGATGCCCAAACAAAAGTTCAAAAGGGCTGTAGCCAACCCCCTTTTGTGGGACCTCTCTGTAAGCAAACAGAAGGCAGGGTAGAAGGATGCCCCATCTTCGGCTAAGCTTTTCAGGTAAACCCTTAATCATACCCTTTAAGGTCTTGTTGAATCCTTCAACAAGTCCATTGCACTGTGGATGGTAGGGTGCAGTGAATTTGTAATTTACACCACACTCCTTCCACATTGTAGTCAAGTACCCAGACAAAGTTTGCACCTCTATCTGAGACAACCTCCTTCGGAAAGCCCACTCTTGAGAAAACTCCCAGGAGGGCTCTTGCCACAACAGGAGCTGTTGTGGTCCTTAGGGGAATAGCTTCTGTATACCTGGTGGCATGATCCTCTACCACCAGTATAAATCTGTGCCCAGAGGCTGTTTGGGGATCCATTGGTCCAACAATGTCAATCCCTACTCTTTCAAAGGGTACCCCCACCACAGGTAGTGGTATGAGGGGGGCCTTTGTTGTGCCACCTGATTTGCCACTGGCTTGGCAGGTCACACAGGAGCGACAAAACTAGTTGGTATCTCTGACATATGGGGCCAGTGAAAGTGAGGGACAAGCCTGTCCCAAGTCTTGTTCTGGCCCAGGTGTCCTGCTAAGGGAATATCATGGGCTAAGGTAAGAAGGAACCCCCTAAATGCCAGAGGTATGACCAACCTCCTGGAAGCACCAGGCTTGGGGTCTCTAGCCTCTGAATAAAGAATTCCTTCATCCCAGTAAACTCTGTAGGTACCTGTAGCATTCCCAGCAGCCTCAGAAGCAGCTTGCCGTCTGATGGGTTCAAGAGAGGAACAGTCTAACTGCGCCTGCCTCAAGTCTGTCCTTGAAGGTCCCCCTGTCCCATTAAACTCAACCTGGTCAGGTTCAAGTTATTCTAGGACAGTTCCTTCAGGGGTCTCAAAATCAGCTTCCTGAGAAGGCTGATCCTCACTTGCAGGCAGGGGGTAAGGCACTGCCTTAACCCTACTGCTCTTTCTCTTGGGTGGCACTTGGTCCATAGTTTCAAGATCCAAGGCCTGTTCAGTTTGACACTTTTTGGCCTGTGACCTGGTCACAGCAAGAACATGTGCTGATATGCCTAACATCTCTGCACGAGTCCTATACTCCACTTCTGACCATACTGAGGATTCAAGATCATTGCCCAACAGACATTCAACTGGGAGGTCTGCACTTACCACAACTCTTTTGAGGCCAGTTACCCCTCCCCAGGAGAAATTAACAACTGCCACACTATGTGTAGTAGTGACATTGCTAGCATTGGTCACCAGGTAATTTTCACCCAGTACAATCTGTCCAGGGTCCACAAAGTCAGGTGTCACCATAGTGACACTGGCACATGTGTCCCTGTATGCTTGAGCCACTTTGTTATTGATCAAAGGCCGTTTGCCTGTATTTGCCCAGAGTACTGGGACTCACAGTAGAGAACATAACCATGTCCCCATTACAGACAAGAACAGCCTGAGTTGGAATCCTGACTAGGCCAGAATCCATCTCAGTACCCAGGGTTAACCCTACTTTAGCCTTGGGTTGGGAACTACCACTGTTAACTGTACTAGGGGGTGCAGATGCCTTAGGGGCTACAGTGGTAGGGGCTGTACCTTTCTTGGTGCACTCACTGAACCAGTGTGAGGCAGATTTACAATAACTACACCAAGGTTTCTTTGGACCTTCTTTCTTCTTAGAGTTTTGGGACCCCCTTCATTAGCTTTTTGGGGGCCTGTTGAAGACTTCTGGTCTTTTGGTTTCTGATCACCCCCTTTTTGGTCTGCCTTTTTCTGATCACCACATTGGACCTGATTTTTCTGCCTAACCCTGGTTCTGACCCATTTGTCTGCCTTCTTTCCCAGTTCTTGGGGAGAGGTCAGATCTGAGTCAATCAGGTGTTGGTGCAATAACTGGTTCTGACAATTGTTAAGTATTTGCTCTCTCATGATCAAATTATACAATCCTGTATAGTCCTTAACTTTAGTTCCCAATAACGAGCCTTCCAGAGCCTTAGTGGCACAATCAACAAAATCAGTCCAGTCCTGAGTGTCTCTTCTGGGTATCTCTGAACATCAACCTGTACTGTTCAGTGGTTAGGCCAAACCCATCAATCAGAGCACTCTTCAGGACAGTGTAATTGTTAGCATCATCATCACTAACTGTGAGGAGCTTATCTCTACCTTTTTCTGAAAAGGAGAGCCACAAGATTGCTGCCCATTGACTTTGGGGTGCCTGTTGTACTTTGCAGGCCCTCTCCAAAGCAGTTATCCATTTGTGGATGTCATTCCCAACTTTGTAGGAGGGCACAATCTTACTCGGGTGTCTATTGTCATAGGACCTGTCTTTATCATTGGGGATACTGCTGCCACCAGTGGGTTCTGACCCACTCAATGTCTTTTCTCTAGCAAAAGCAAGTTTTTCTTTAGCTAGGGAAAGTTCCCCTCTCTCTATTCTGAGATTGACTTCCCTCATCCTAGCCTTGTGGTCTCTTCTCTGAGGGGGAGTCATTCCCCTCTGAGAACCCCTTGAAGCATTGGAGTGGAGAGATTCCCTAGAGCGAGATCTTTCCCTCCTATACCTCTGGTTAAGTCTACTTATGGAGTTATAAGGGGCTATCCCATGTTCAGCCCCATGTAGGCTTAGGTTAGCCTGGCTAAGTCTCATAACATGGACCTGGCTGTCTACCTCTTCCCCAGAATCTTCCCCAACCTCATCCTCATCATCTTCTATGACTGGAGGGTCAGTGGTATCATCTGCTGAGGGCAGGACCTCATCTGCATTCCCTGTAGGGCCTGAACCAGAGGCCTTAGGAACTTCAGATTCTTCTAGGAGTTCTATCAGTTGCTGAAGGGTAGGGTTAGAACTCTGTTTCAACTTCCTTGTCGTACACAAGTGTCTCAGCTCTCTGAAGTGGAGTATATCAAATCTGGAGGGTGCCCTTGGAGGGTCACCTCCCACAGGTAGAGACACACTAGGTTCACCTGTGGCAGACATGATCTAGTGAGGTGTGGTGTGTGCACCTACCTACACTGACTGTTTCCTACTAAACCTCTCTAGGAGTTGTAGTCAGGGTGTGCTAGGCCCTTTAGTCTACAACAACTAAGTTCAGTAGAACTTAAGTATTATAGGTTTTGTTATATGTACCTATAGGTACCTAATGTGATCTTTCAAATGATATCTCAAAGATTACAATTGTTAAAACAACAGCAAGCTCTTATCCCAACCGCTGCCCACCAATGTGAGAAGTTGGCCTGATATGTGATGTCCACTATTCTAGTGGGCACCCTGTATCAGTCCAAACAACCCTTATGGTGATGGTTGTAAAGTCAACCTTATAGACCAGCTATCCTAGTGGTAGCATGGACAAAGCAGTCTTAGGTTAACTCAAGAGGGCATGTGAAACCAGCTGTTTTACCATATGTAACCCCTTTAATACCAAATGAAAGGACACCACACAGGTCATATCTAAAATATATATGTATTTATTTCTAACACAACCCATCTGAACTCTTTATGAGGTCAGAGGCACAAGCACATAACAAGATACTTAATTATCATACAATAAGTTGCACAATATACAGTAGCACCCTAGGGGCATGTCAAACCATATACTAAAATAGTGGTATAAGAACCACATCACGAACAAAGGATAGGCCTAGGGCATCGCTGGGGCTACACTGTACTACCAAAGGATAGGAAGTAGGAGGCCCACGGGAGGCGTGTGCAGTGTCTTTACACACACACAAGTTACCATAGAGTTAGAATGGGAACAAAAGAATTGGACACTAGTTCTTTTAGGTCACTTCCGGATGGACTAGGAGAAAGCTATTGAAAACTGGGACACTAGGATAGTTAATACCCACAGGAGCACCGGAGTACTTGCGTTACCTCATCCACAGGAAGCGGGTGCATAGGTGTCAAAGTGTGTCGGGTTTCGTCGCTGAATCCTATGGAGCCTTGAAGAAAGATGCTGCAGCCGACCAGGAGAGAAGTGGCCGGTTGGATCCAAGATGAAGAGTACCTGAAAGAAGAGGGGAAAGAGTCTGGGTCACTAGCCAGTGACCAGGAAGGAACCAGCCGATGTTGCGAAGCAATCAGGTGATGTCGTGAAGCTCGTCTCTGCAGCCACGTGGACCAGGAGGTGTCGATGACGACCAGGAGCTGGGCACGGACTGTCCCACGAAGGATCTCGCTGTCGGCGGTGTCAGCTTCCGGATTGAAGTCAACAAGCCTTGGCTAAGGCAACCCACACAGGAATCTAAGATGGCTTCTGGGTCAGACCAGCAAGATCTGATGGGCTTCTCCTTTTCAGGGAAGCAAGGGCCAGCCTGGAGGAACCAGGCCAGCTGTGGAAATTTGTAGGTTCATCGTCACAGAGGCCACTAGCCAACGGGCAAGCGACCGGCCAGACGAGTCGAGCAGAAAAATGCAAAAGGGCCCCACGCGGCACTTGTGGAGTGTGGAGGGCTGGTCTTTGGTGCAGATGATGCTCGGGGCTGGGGCTTCTCAGTCCCCAATGCACAACTTCGAGGGTGCCTCAGAAGTTGCATGGAAAGCAATTCGCTGGCTTTCCAAGATGGCCGGTCCCACGTCTCAAGTCGCCTCCACGGGTCATAGCTTTGCTGTGGCTGTGGATCGGGCTGAAGGAAGCTTGGAAGTCCGGGTCTTGTCAGGCTCTGTGTTCGGGCTCCGGCAGGAGCGATGACAAAGCAAACCGTTGATCGCTTGATGGTGCCTGCTTGTGCAGGGTGGTCACTCCTTGACCACAAGGGAGATTCTTCAGTCTTCTATCTTCAAGTAGAACGTCGAAGGTCCAGAGTTTCGTTTCAAGTTTCATTCAGGATGAATCTAAAGTCTCTAGACTCAGCTCCTACCTATATACTAATCTAAGGGGCTGGACTACCTGCTAGGTCCCTCCTATGGCTGGGACCAGGGAAGGGGGTGGTTACACCCCTTTCCCTTTGTCCAGTTTCGCGCCAGAGCTGGGGCTGGAGTGCCCCAGCAACTGGTTTGAACCGGACTATGCATGGGACACCTTGTGTGCCCCAGGCAGTGTCTTATTTCATTCAGCCCTCCCTGCTCCAATGCACTATGGCCTGTCTGGGGTGGTGCCAGCACCTCCCAAGACAGGAAACCTATTTTCCAAGCCTCCCTCGCTGGAAGGACTCCCAGCAGCAGGAGGTCAGAGTTGTGTCTTTGGTAGCAGCATCCATTTTGTAATGCTGAGGCTCTGGTTAACTTTAACCGGGTTTAGTGGGAACAACAGGTCTTCTCCCTCTAGAAGGGTGGAATGCTACCCCCGTCGCCAGAACTGGCGAGGGGGTAGTATTCCAAAGCGTATGACACCTTACACCACATGTTTTGATAAAGCCAAACCAAAGTTAGCATTCAACCGCGAGGATTATAATGCACTTAAGAGTATATGGTATGGCTATATCATAGAACAGCTATAAGGACATGGTTCCAAAAGCTGCAGACAGGCTCAGCTCATGCTAGAGCCTCATCTCACATAAAACCAAGCACTCTGCCTCCAGGATTGTTAAGGCCTGCCATAGGAGTGACTTATAGGTATATATGTGTCTATATATAAAGGTAGGTATAGGGATACTATACCTAAGCAAGGGGTGATTACATGACCTTGCCCCAGCTGAGTGATCAGCCAGTTGTGTCAATGTGAGTGGCCAGCCAGGGGTGGCATAATACATGCTGCAGCCCCTGGTAGGCCTTGGATGCACCTATGCCCTGGGAGCCTATAGTACACTGTACAGGGGCTCATAAGGTGACCCAGTGTCCAATTGGTAATGTACCTAAAGTACATTGTATTGAATTTAGAGAGAGCACAGCTGGGCTCTGGGTCCGATTAGCAGGCCCACAGCCACCTTAAGTCGAAAACCAGTGAAGCAAAAAGCAAAAAGTGGGGTGACCATAGGAAAGCAGACCCTACTCTCCTACACTGTATATTCGGAGTTTTTCTATACCAGCAGGAGATGCCAGAGGTGAACCGCAAGGAGCGCCTGGAAATAGAGTAGCACCGATCAATGGGTTGTGGCATAGGAATACCCCTCTTAAGGAAGCACAGCAAGAGTAGCCATATGGCATGCAACAACATGACTGGCACAGGACAAGAGGCTGACATCACTCCCCATTTGCCACCCCTGATACGATTTCACTTAGTGTCCCGCTACTCCAAACTGATACATCGGAGCGGTCTGACTAACTGTCCAACTATCACTAAGAATAGTCCAAAGATGACTGTGGGATGAACAGTGCGAGTTTGAAGGAGAACTCATAGTTGAACAACACACGCCCTCAGCTAGTGAGAAAGACAATGATTAAACAAATGACTTCTCGCATATCCACCCAGATGCCTTCCTACCCACAGGAGAGTAACCAAGTCCAAGATAATGGGGCTAAGTCACCATTCATGTCCATGGTCCCCATCCAATCTCCTAAGCATTAACCAACAATTCCCAAAAACGCAGGACAACCCACAAAAGATTTTGAGAAGAATTGCAAAGTGTTTTTGTCTGCTATAAACACACTGGGTGGACGTCAATGTAGTTATGACAGCTGAAGTGAAAGACTGATTGCATTAGACTGAGCAAACTGGATGCAACACATATTTGTTGAAACTGCTCTACATGATGCAAGAGGTGTCCTGTTGAACACTATTGTTGAAGTTTGCCTGATTAAAACTGACTGGACCAAGATTAATAACTGAAAACAAAACACAGCTGATTGCCTTGATCATTTGAAAGATGTGTTGGATCATTATTCGGACGGCTCGTAATACAAGAAAACTGCTCAAGAAGGGAGCAGAGTTCGTTGAAGATCTATTGACCAAGGTATAAAAACGATTATGTACCATATGGATGGGATGGCAAACAATCGGTTTTTTCGAATTTGTTTCAGTTGCAAATTATTGTATTTCTGTGCAAAATCAACAAACAAAATTCACTGAATAGTAACTAATGTCTTTGTAATTGCAGTCATCTTAACCTATGGCGATAAGGGTACAGGGATGAATGGGAGGACACAATGATCGGTATGGACAGGAAGGTGCGCTGACTAGGCAAAGCTGGGGCCAAGGGGAGCGTCTGCTCTACCTGGTTGTTACTCATGTCTCAAATATGGCCAATTAGGGCACTGGAAACAAGATCGCCCAAATGTGTTGCAAAACTCCCGTGATCAGCCAAAATTATCTGAATTAATCTCTGTCCTGCGTAATTGGCACCCTACTTTTTTAAAACAGCCCAAGAATCAGAAGGGAACACACGATCAATGTGTCAATATTGGAAATATGCTGGCAGGTCTGCATTGAAAACCTCCGAATTTTACTAATCTAACTATCTCGCTCGCTCTCCAGTTAAACTGATGCAGTTGGCATTTCTAAAACACGTGTTCCTCACTACATTACTCATCCTCTCTCTCTCGCTTGGGTCGAATTACATACCAACACACTTTTCTCTTGAGCCCTGTCAAGTTTCTGATGTTGCCTCTCCTGTCCAAACGGAATTGCACTGTGTTTTCTACAAGGTGATGGGGTCTATATATGAATGTCCCTGTTGAAAGTGAGAATGATGTTCTAGGGGTCCTATGTGTAAATAACTTACGTGAAACTGACAATACTTTTAAAACAGTCATCTCAATCAATGCCTAAAGTACTTAATAAAGTTCTTTCCACTTTGTGGTCTGAACATGTTGGGCTGTGCTGTAACTGCAAAGCCTGTGAGGAAGGGCCAATCCCATGAAAATGATTGCCCACATCCCTTATTATCTTATAAGCCATGAGGTGGACATCCACCCAGTCAATGCTGCTCTGCTACAACAAGGGCTTGTAGTACCTAATGTAAGCATTTGTAATACTCCTATTTTGTCCATTGAAAGGCCTGGTAAGGAACCAACAATTTGTGCAAGGTTTATGGGCCATAAATGCTGTTTCACTGCTGAAATGTCCAATTGTACCAAATTCTGTAATCAATTTGTCATGAATACCCATGACTGCTGTGTGGTTTAATGCTGTACATTTGGGCTCTGCCCCTCTTTTCTATTTTTGCACAACCAGCTAGCCAATACTTCTTAGCTTTCTTATTTTCAAAGGGCCAAATTGTATGGTCTGGATTGCCTCAAGAGTAGACAGAGTTGCCTTCTTTCTTCTCACAAGCACTCAAGAAAAATCAGGACACCCTCACCTTCCTGGAAGGATATACAGAAGTTCAATATATTACTTATTTGCTGGTACTTCTGGCTCATTTAACTAATGAAAAATTGATTTTCTGTATGTGGTAAGTAAATTGCCTAAAAGGAGACATAAGTGTGTAAAGAGACGCTGCAATTCTACTCAGCACCTTTCCATGTGCAGATCATCAAGGTACAAAATATTATTGCTATTTGCCACTAACATAGCATTGGTACAATGCCCTGTGTTGAAAAATGCTTCTCTTTTCCCAATGCTCTTGACAAGGCAACTCAAGATTGCAGCCTAACAACTGCCTGTTTGACCACTCCTCATGTTGACCTCATTTGTGCATCCCTACCCAATTTAATATTGTACTTTGTTGATGGTTTAGGTCTCAGACATTAAAAGTAATTTGGTTGTTTGTTATGCGGTCTCTATCATACACAAAGCTGTTGAGAGTTGATATTTACTGCATGCACACTCTGCTCAATTAGTTGATCTGGTAGCCTTCATTTGTGCTGGTTTCTTAATTGCACAGAAAACTGATGGCAAGTACACCTTTAGGGTAGTCCATTATTTTTGCCTTCTCTAGATACAGCAAGGGTTGCTCACTTCTGCAGGAGCCCTGATTAAAAATTGGTTTTATGCAAAAAATGTGCCTAATGCTATTCAGTTGTCTTCCCAGGCTACTTGTCTAACCGGCTACACTTCAATACACTCATGACGGACAGAATGGAATAACTGATTTTGCTAATCAAACTGCTAAAAAACCTGCTTTGTCTCCCAAGTCAGAAGTCAATCTCTACATATCCCTTGTTGATGAACTCCTTAGGATCACCCTAAAGGACACTGCTGACTTACAAGAATGTTCCCTTCACAATGAAAATAATAAATGGCTAATATACAATTGCAAAAGATACCTCAATTGAGCATTGTAGGATACGCAAAGAAGAGCGGTTGCTCTCAAATTTACTCAGATTATACCATGGTGTGGCCAGAATAAATCAGGATGTCATGTAGGTACACAAAGGTTTGCTTCCTGTTTTCCTTCCACTGCCCAACTGAATTGTCATACCTGTGGTACTTGCAAAAACCTTCATGGGATCAAAAGCGAGAAAGAAACCCACTCTGTGTTCTCTGTAATTCAGGAACTTTGTAAAGGGTCAGGATTAAACAACACTTTCATTTATTCTTTCACCCTAAATCTTATGGAAAGGTTGAGAGCTACAATGGGACCTTAAAAATAAAATAACATTTCTAAAATGTGTACAGAAACTGGACTTAGGTAAACCAATGCTCTATCTTTGACATTCTGATTAATTTGAGCCACCTCTAAACAAGTCTAAACTGAGTTCTTATGAGACTGTGGTAGTTCGCTATAGGATACTTCCTGCCAGTTCTTCATAGTCTTCAGGTTTTCTTGATTTGCACTTCAATTTAATATTTTGATTCCACACTACAGTTGCCTAAACAGCTTCCATAGCAAGGTCAAAGCTGCCTTGCACACCAGCCCAACAGGAGCTAGCTCAATCTACATAAGACTGGGTCTATGTGAGGTTTTTTCAACACAAATCTGCACTCCAGCACCAGTAGCAAAGCATGTAACAAGCAAGACCACACCTGTAATCTGAATTGTTCCCGACCCCTTATCTGCTCCTTTGAACCGTAGTTCTCCTGAATCTGCAACTCAGTGTCCCTGCATCTCTTTTGGAGGGCAAAAGGTTCTTCTCCAGTAGCAGGAGGAACAGATGCTTTTCTGAAATCTATTCTGGTATGAGAGGGATTGGGGTGGGGAAGAAAGAACGGATAGGGCATAAGCGTTCAGAGTAATTTGCAATACTCTAATGGCAGATGTGATGCATAGCTGTTGGACCCGGCCCTTCTGGCAGGTTCACTGCGAGACTTTATTTTTTACTTTTTCCTAGCCTGTTTCTGTGACCTGGTGTTGGTGATTTTAGGCCTCTGCGCACTTTTTCACTGTGGTACAGTGTAAAGTGCTTGACCTCTCTGTGTATGTGTGGTGAGTGACCTGCCCTCCCATAGGAATGAATGGGGAATATGTATGCCCATGGTAGTTCCTGATGTGTGGGGAGTGCAGGGTCGAGTTTGGTATGTGCGAACTCGTGAGATTGAATGCTGCGCAATGGTATATGCGGCATGATTGTGTCTAGTGTAGAAGTGCCACTTCTAGAAGTTGGCCTATTTGTCTAATTTGTGTCTGGCGTGTGATTGGCTGAGGCTGGCTGGCGAGCCTGGCTCCAAGAGTCTGGGAGGGTCAGCCCCGGTGGTGAATTGTGTGTGTAGCATGCTGATGTGAGGGGAGGAGTGAGCCTGGGCCTGCTTGTGGATTGACCGTCTGGTTTGAGGGTCCTGAATGAGGCTGGGTTTTCCCCACACAATGCTGGCTCCATCCCCTGGGGTGCGTCCCGTCTGGTTTGAGGGTCCTGAATGAGGCTGGGTTTTCCCCACACAATGCTGGCTCCACCCCCTGGGGTGCGTCTGATGTCCCTAGCCTGGCCAGTGAAAGGAATTCCCTATAACCAGTTCTAGCTAGTTCTCACACTGCCTGCACCCTGCTAGACAAAGGAGTTCTCTGTATAAAAAAGGGCTGTGTCCCCTTACAAAATGTTCTTGTTTCTGACTTGAATCCTGCCAGGAGTGTGCTGCTGCTTGTGCCCAGGGGAAGGTTTGCCTCCCTGGGCCCTACCAACCCCCTGGATACCTGATGGACCTGGAAGGCTGGAGAATCCCAGTTTGCATGGGGTCCCCTTTGCTTCACTTTGCCCCCAGGACCTTTTTTTCCTTTGAATCCTGAGCTGCCTGTGACCCTTCTTGATGCAGGGGTCACCTCTGGGGACTTGTGGGGCTGTCAGTGCCCCCAGCGCGATGTGAGCGCTTTTTTTTTGGGCCGAGCGCTGTTTTCCCTCGGAGGGAAGTGCTCCTGCCCTTTGTGCCCCCGAGTGAGCAGGTGCCACCCTGCCTTCTGCCTGACTCTTTATGGTTTGGTAAATATGGGTGCCACCCCGGTTATAGCGTCCCAGCAGGAGCCCACCCTGCATTATGGCCGTGTGCTTTATATTTTATGCTTGAGGGTGCTCACCCCTCCTTGTGTGCAAAGAAAATGGCCGCCGCCGCCCTCGCGCCGCACACAGGAAGTCAGGCACTACTCGAAGCGGGACTTCCGGCTTTGGAGGGAAGTCCCGCCCGCAACCGCGCTCTGATTGGGTGAGCACGGGAAGGCAGAGTCCAGCGCGAGTCGTCGCAGGGCTTCCATGTTGAAGGGAGAGCCCCGCAGTGAGAGTCAAGAGCCCCGGGTCCAAGGAGGGGGCCCGGGGGAATCTGGAGGAGCAGCCAAGGCCGCCAGCTGCAGTGCGAGGCTCCCGGAGTCCAGGGGAGCCCCGCTGGAGAAGTACCGCCGCCGCCCGGGATGCCTCAGGGAAACTCCGGTGAGTGGGGCTCGTGTATGTTGCCGGAGTCTCCCGGGAACTGGGGGGCAATTAGGGCGGCCCTGGATGGCAGTGGGCATCCCCAACGCTTTTAAGAGTATCTTAGAGCCTCGAGGGCTCCGTGGGGCACAGGTACCATCTTCAGAGCCAATGATGGCTCCAACGTGCCGGCTCGTGACCCAGGCGGTTAGCATTTAGAGTGGCCCCGAGTTGCAGCGGGCCGCTCCAACTGCAGTGGCAAGTTCCCCCACCCTGGGGGCCTGTTTTGTTTCGTGTGCCACAGTGTTTAGGGGGTCCAGAGGAGCCCAGTTCCCCTTTTCAGCCCCAGTGCGTGGGGACCCGTGTTATTCCAGAGCGCTAGTGCGCTCCACCAGGGGCCTGGTGGATTTTAGAGCCTAGAGGGCTCTTATGCTGTGCGCAGTTGATCCTAGAGCCTAGAGGGCTCCAACAGCTTGGCGCAGTTATGTTCCAGGCCCAGTAAAGGTCCTGGCGCAGTTTTGTTGATGTCTCAGCTGCCCAGCAATTCGTGGACAGCTGCACCGTTTAGGCGCAAGAGAGACAGAGTCCATGTGTGGGACAGAGGTGGCACAGTGGTGCCCCTGCTACAGCTGCGCAGCACTTAGTGCCAGCTGCAACATTTAGGCCCTAGTAATTGTTCCCAGGTGCCCAGCAAGTAGTGGGCATCTGCAACGTTTAGGTTTTGGGCGGGTGGCGCACCCCTGACTGGCGCTGCGTGGCAGCACACCCTTACATTCTGGACACAGGGCTCTTTAGTCCCTTTATTAGATGGGGGCTGGTATGTGATTTTATTTAGGCGCAATGTGATTATCTATGTGATGGTAATTGCCTAATGTGAGTTTGCGCAATGTGCTGTGGTGCTAGGAAATATAATGCATTTAATATGATTACGCACCTTGATCTTACACCTCTGAATGTTTTTAGGCATCATGTGTTTTTGCGCTATTGAGTTATGTTCTGGCACCTCTGAATGTTTTTATGCATCATGTGTCTTCCTTGATTTTACACCTCTGAATGTGTTGGTTTATGCATCATGTCTTTTTCCTTCCCTGCACCTCTGAATGTGTTTTTGATGCATCATGTGCCTTGTTATGACACCGCTGAATGTATGTTTTATGCATCATGTGTTTTCCTTCCCTACACCTCTGAATGTTGTGGTGCATCATGTGTAATGTGTTCTTGCTTATACCCCTAATTGTATTGTGATACTTCGGTGGTTGTTCTTTCTAGTACAGGTGGTCCTAGTGAGGTCCTGGTTCCCTGCGTGACATTCTCCTAAGGTGTTTAGGGTTGCGTAGGTGGTACTTACCTGTTACCAGTAGTTACTGGTTGTTATTTATAACTTATTTTGTGTTATACTTATTCTAAGTTCTGGAAGTGCTATTTCTACTAAGTGCCGATTCTGACAGTGGCCCATGTGGCCCTGTCCTAGTGTAAATAATCCCTTGTGAATATTGCCCGTGCCAGTTGGCACAATGTACATGTGTGATTTCTATCTGATGTGTTTTGACAATACAGAAGTTATTTTTATATAACCTTGTGTGGAGTTCCTTTTGTGGTGTGCCTAGGATGTTGTTGCTGTTGTGTGCTGGCGCAAATGCTTTACACATTGCCTCCGGGATAAGCCTGTCTGCTCGTGCCAAGCTACCAAGGGGGTGAGCAGGGTTTATCTTGGCGTGTGACTACCTTGCCCTGACTAGAATGGTGGTTTCTGCCTGACTTTGGCATCAGCCTTAGCCAACCAGAAATAGCCAGTTCTAACAATAGCCAACCCTGAGAAAGAGCAGGATCCTACATCCCACTGGGAAGGCCTGCATCACTAAGGGCAAAATCAAGAGATTTGTTGACTGGTGTAGCAGGGGATGAGGAACAGGAGTTAGAAGACTGATGCCTCTGCTGGCCCAGATGCTGCCTGCCGGGTTTGCATCTGCAGTCCTGAAATACTAACCTGTATGTTGCATCATTGACTGGGAATCCTGTCTCTGTCTTACGCCAGCCCTCAGGAGGAGACCCTAAATTTCCAAAACTGGTGTGGAGATTGTTTGTCAAAGGCAAACAGCACCATGGAAAGCTCTACTGCTTTAAATGCATTCCAAAGCAGAGCCCGCCATCCCACCAAACTGGCGGAATCCATCAAAGGGCACATCCATCAGTGAAGCCTGCACTTCGCCATACAGAACAGTAAACATCATTCAACCTGCGCGGATTACCTATTTGGCCACTTCTTGCCCAATGTGTATTGTCCAAGCCAGAGAGGCCCTAAGCTCTTTTGGGAATGCCTGCAAGAGTGTAAGCGGGAGTGCCCGGTGACCGACTGTATGACTCCATCAACGGATTGGTGGGTTGTTGACTCCTCGACTCTCCCCTCTTTTCAATCCACCCAGACGGACTGGAGCACCGAGCAAGAACCACTCTGGGGTCCACAAGCAGAAGAAGGAGGAATATCCCTTTAAGGGGGCGTATGCTGCGAGGAGGAACTGCCCTGGAATGACGTAGGAGCCGGTCCATTGGTGAAAAGGCAGGAAGCCCCGAGGTCGGTGTGTGACATCACCAACAAGGAGGACGGAGAGGAGCTTGGCGTTCGTGTGGAAGAGGACAGCGAAGCAGACCGAAGACCGAGAGAATTTGAAGACGAGAAGCCTGGAGGCCACCGTTCCAGCGACTCGCCCTGCCACACTCACGGAGGAGTGTGGCTTTCCCAGGTACGACAGAGGGTGTCGAGCTGGGTTGGGAGGAGGGGAGGGTCTGAGAAGAGGTAGCGTAAGGGTAAAACAATACTTCCCCGTGAGTCTACGCACCTCTGTTCCTATGTACCCACTCCCTTACCTTCTTTTCCACATCGCGGCACTAGAGAACTGAATAATTAAGAAGACTACACTAGAGCACAGGTGTTATCCCTTCACTCCCCGGGACCCTTTTATTAATACAGTCTTCAGACAGGTGACTGATGTATCCCTTCTCTTTCATTTTTGGGCTGATTCTGCGCTGAGGAGAGGAGACTACAACCCAGAGAAAGGCACCATTCTGGCATAAAGAAGAGTAGAACTGTGTTAGAAGAGGAACACCCCTTATTCTTTCCCAGCAACCACGGATCCGGCTGCTCCCTCACGTGAAAGACATTCAGCAAAGAAAAAGAAGTCCTTTGTTAAAATAAAACCCTATATACCAAGGTCTGCTCTCCGGTCCATTTCTGCCACTCCGCTATAAAGAGCTAGCTGGCCATATCACAAAGGGCATGTGCGTATCGGCCCAGCAGACTGACTGCGTTTACAGACTGCAGTTAGACACAATAGATGTGCCTAAGGTGTCAAACATTTTTGATTCTCTATCCAGAGGAGTGGTGGGGAATGAATTATGATTCACTTTACTGGTAAAGACCTACACAATACTAACATGGTTACAAGCAGGTAGCCATTAGATTATTTGTGAGGGCATTATTAAAGTGATTTTGCTTGCCCAAATGCAGATTTTTAATCAAAACATTTGTTTTAGCCTCAATGGACGGCAGCTGTAACTCTAGCACTATGGCTCCTTCTGAACCACTACTACGAATGAGGAAATCTTTTCCATTGGTGGCCAATGTGGTGAGTGAATCGGTCTCAGGAGAGGTGCCAAGCCCACTGGAGTTTTGTAAATCAAAGTATAAGGCACTATCTCTAGCACTGGGTCAGAGTGAGAGCGAAAAAAGTAATGGTGCACCTGTTGATAGCTTCAATGTGGTAGAGACACAGTGTTAGAGTCAGACTGTATGACAAACGGTTGCGCTTTTGTAATTTCCTAATGTGACATCGGTCAAGCTGACGCCATCATTGGTTGGGGGGGGGGGGAATGGGGGGGGAAAATCGGGGGTCTGACATGGTTGTCGGTAATGGGTCTTCCTCCGCACCTGTGGCACAGTCACGGTCAACAGGGTGGTGGGTACTGGCAAGGATCATGGGGCTTTACTAGAAGTCTGTACCAGAGTCAGTACGGGTCCAGTAATGCATTCCAATGGAACAAACAGTACATGAACTGTAGGAAGCACAATTAATGTATGCAACATTCCCTTTGCGAATGCCTTCAACACCCCTAACGCAGCTCTCGACTGTCAGGCGGTCATGTTACATATCCAGCAAAGGATGAACCTTAATCAGCTCAAGCTGAACCCAGGGAAGACTGAGCTAATTCTCCCTGGCAGTAGCTCCACTCACTGGGGCCCACAGTTTTGGCCTACAGAGCTGGGCTCCCCACCCATCCCGGCTAAATCGGCAAAGAGCCTGGGGGTTAACATAGACTCAGAGCGCTCCCTCAAGCCTCAGGTTGGTGCAGTCGTATCCTCGTGCATGTTTCAGCTTCGGAGAATCAGGAAAGTTTACCACCTACTCTCGCCTGAAGCCCTGATACAAGTTTTGATCGCCCTTGTGCTCTCTCGCCTGGATTTTTCCAACTCCTTGTATCATGGCCTACCGAAATACCTGCTACATAGGCTGCAAGTCGTGCAGAATCAGGCGGCCCGACTAGCCTTTAAGACCCCGAAGTGGCAGTCTGCAAAACCACTACTCTGTAAACTCCACTGGTTGTCGGTCGAACAGAGAGCTGCATTCAAGATCGGCTGCCTGACCTACAAAGCTGTGACTGGTACGTCCCCCGTCTTTCTGAAGTCCCTAGTGACTCCTTACCGTCCGGCACGCAGCCTTCGGTCCTCCCACCGTCAACTTCTGACCGCAGTCCCAATCAAACTAAAAAAATATGGTGGTTGCAGATTTGCTCATCTGGCTCCCAAACTCTGGAACCAGTTGCCGTTATCTTTCAAATCCTCCATGTCTCTGCTGGAATTCAGAAAACTTCTTAAAACCAATCTTTTTACACAGTCTGGCTAGCTCCCCCTCTCTAAATCTCTCAGTACCACCCAGCGCCAGGAAACCTATGGTCAGAGAGCGCTTTACAAGCCCCTCTTAAGATAAGATAAGATAAGCGGGATCAACGAAAGTCCAGAGAAACGGGGGGGAAGAGTTGAAACCAATTGAGGATTTGGTTCAGTGACCTTGATGGAGTGTGACTTACATCTTGACACACTTCTTATTTTATTAAATGTAACTATGACGTTTTTAATCATGACATAACAGTATCATTAAGTGTAGATGTTAGCATAGCGAGACATTACATGTCACATATCGAATAGTAATATGGTCCGACATTGCAGTTGTCATTGTGGTGCTCGTTGCAAAATATAAGTAAACACAAACATTGAATTAGAACATTAAAAACCTTGGAATCAGCCTAGGGTAGAGGTATATCATGTTGTGCCATGAATGATGGCCAGGTGGAGGCTTCCTCCAGTGCGGCACATCCACCGGGGGTGTCGCTCGAGCAGGAGAGGCAGGCAGTCAGTGTTGAAAAGGGGACCCATGTGTAGGAGTTGGTAGCAGTGATGTAAAGCAGCAGGAATCGGGTCCTATGCTGACATGGACAGGGTGTGGTGTGTGTCGGTGAAGTTCCCTCTGGCCTCTACGTTCCCCAGGACGCCTTCACTGCCTAATGTTTCATGTTTGCTATACTGGAGTCATGATCTTATCTGCGGATTGCGCTGACCTGATTCAAGGAAGACGTGCATCATTTTTTGCTTCAACATTAAGCAGGAAGGTCTCCCAACATTCCCCTCCAGTGCAGGAGTCCCCCTTCATGCAAAGCAACTTCATGTACTGGCCTCCGCTCGTGTCCACATTAGTAATGTGGTTAGCAAACGCTGGAGAGCAGGTGGGGCAGGCACCTTCCACGCCAATGCCACCTGTCTTTTAAGTAAAACAAAGGCGAGATCGATGAATCTGTAAAGATGTATTTCAATTTTCACTTGGGGGCGTAGCCCAAGCAGAAAGGATTCAGGTGTAGGCACAAAATTGTGCACCACAAGCTCAGCCACCGTGGCAGTAACCATTTGCCAGACCAGTTATAGTGTTGGACAGTCACACACCATATAGCCAAACACAGCGTGTAGTTATTTACATTGAGGGCACTCGAAGGACAGTGCCAGGAACATGTGCTTGATACGTTGGGGGGGAAAGGTAGGTGTGATACAGATAGTTGAATTGTGTGAAGCGAAAACTAGCCATTTGAATCGCCCAGGACCAGGTCTTATACCACAGAGGCTGCTGCAGTACTTCATCCTATCTAGTAGATGCCCCCACTGTGTGGTCCAGCAGAGCAGAGATGGGTGACGTATATAGGGTGGTAATTGCGTAACATGTGCCATCAGAAGACAGAGGTGTCTGTTACTTGGCCAATGTTGGAGGCTCTCCTTTCCCGGAGCCGCATGTAGCGAGCAGGGCATGCTGTATGGCACGAAAGGTTAAGAAATTACCTGGTCCTAGTATGTAGGTGGCCCTAATGTTTTGGGAAGACGGAGCAGACCCCTTGTGATAGAGCTCCCCTAATTGGTCGACTCCTGCTTCCCTTCAGGGGCTGTGTCGTAGCCTCACGCCATGTCACGAAGCTGCATAAGTTCCCAGCTCCCATTGGCCGCCGAGTATGGAATGTGAGGGCCCTTAGGATTGCCACATCTATGCCAGCAGGTTTGGGCCACAGTCATCTGCCTCGTCTCCCGTTGGGGATGGAGGGTGGCTGATAGCCATGTTTAAATGCTCAGGTTACCTAAAACCGCACAGACGAGTGGCAACTGAGGGCAGGTGGGTGTGAACAACCAGGCCATTGGCCACTGCAATTGCGCCGCCTCATAGTATAGCTCGAAGTTAGGAGCACCAAGCCGACATTCGGTCAGTGGACACTGGAATGTGACAAGCATGACACGGTGATGGCCTACATGCCAAATCATTTTGCACATTATCCCATGGAGCTCACAGCAAAAATGCTTAGGGAGCATGATCAGAAGAGCTGACAAAAAAGTAGAGTAGTCGGGCAGTACCAGCAACTTGTAGATTGCCATCCGACCAAGTGGAGATCGACTCAACGACTGCCAGAAAGGCAAAGATTGGTGGACAGAGCCTACCACCTCGTCTATATTGCCCTCTGTGATGTCCTTCTCTGAGTGGTAGATCTGAACCTCCAAGTATTTGAAGGTTTCATAGAACCACTGAAGGCAAGTCATGGGGAGGGGTCAACTCTATGCAGGGCGGGTCACTGTACAAGAGGGAACAGACAGGATTTAGGTCAGTTCACACAAAGTCCCGATATGTCCATGAAGTCATACAGCAAGTGCATGAGGCCTGGAAGTGCAGTCCCCACACTTTGCAAGTAAACCAGGGTGTCATTCTTATATAATGAGATGGCATGATGTGCGCCCAGCCCTGGAATACTCCATTCATGTGCCCGCTGGCGAAGATGACAAGTCAGTGTCTCCATGACAACAGCGGGTAGACTTGTCTCGTGCCTCTTTGAATAGTGAAGCGATCAGCTATTAACTGGCCAGTTTTCACCCATGCTGGCAGGCTGTTATAAAGAGAACAGATCCAACACACACTCCAGTCCGAACAAATATGCTGTCAAAGGTTAAGAGGAGGAAGCCTCTGCTCAGTGTGTCAAATATCTTCTCAATGTCCAATGACACGCCCACCTGAGCAAAGGCGTTGGTGGGAGTGTTGTGCATGATGGGCAATAAACGGCAGATGTTGATGAAAGTGCTATGTCCCGGTATGAATCCGGATTGGTCAGAATGAACAAGTGTGTGAATTATGGGGAGTAGGCAGTTCGCTAACACTCTAACCAGGATCTTACAGTCAATGTTTAATAAGGAAAGAGGATGCTAGGAATGACCATTGATTGGGTCCCTACAGTTTAGGAAGCACCGCGATCAGGGCCTCTCGAAGTTAGTCTGAGAGGCATCCCAGTGTTTTCGCCTCATTGAACATTTCCATTAAATGTTGGGCGGTTTGAGAGAAGAGAGTAGCGTAGTGCTCAATTGGCAGCCCATCGATGGCCGGGGTCTTGTTCCGCGCAGTTTGGGAGATAGCTGCCAGTATCCCTTCCAACTGCAAGGGCACATCCAGTTCGGCTCACTGTAGCGGGTTCAACCGGACCACAGCAAATCATTAAAAACCTCTGCGCTCGATCGGGTGTTGGTAGGGGGGGGGGGGGGCATAAAGTCCCAAATAATACTCACAGAAGGCAGCGCATAATGGCTAACTACAATCACGCCATCAAATAAGCAGAGTGCTCCAATGAGGGCACAATGTTGATCATCTCTTATGAGCCACACATAAAGCCCCCCTGAGCGATCTTTTAGCATGTTGCTGGGATGTGTGTCGTTTATAGTCATTTACCCAGGAGCGCTTCAGTCTCAGTCCGCTGCCTACACAGTTGATGGAGTTGTTCAGCAGACGCCTCACAGCTAGTCACCCTTACCTCCAGATGTCACAGTTTCCGCTCTAATCTAATAAGTCCTCCAACAAGTGATGGCATACCCCCCGAGAGACCGCCAGGCACTGGCCATGCGCTACAACTTTGGGTGTGTCTCATTGTAGGACCCGGGATAAGATAGATCCCTCTTTTAGTTTGAAGAAGTCTGTGATGAACTGGGTCAGCTCCTCGCGAACGTGGGTGAGGGGGTAGTTTGCAGTCAGAGAGAACCTCTGTTTGCAGCCGCCAGGTGGTAATAGTGGGACATAACCTACCCCAATGCACAGTGATTGGCTGGTGGCAGTGGTCCAAGAAGGTGCATGCTAAGTACTCCACTCGGGTGATCAAGGGCCCAGCTGTTCGTGCACAAGAAGAGATCAATCCTAGTGTGTACCTCGTGAACTGGGGAGTAGTAGGAGCATTCACGCTCAAGCGGGGCCCAAACGCCAGACATAATGTAAGCGTTGGCGTGTGAGTCAGTTTCCAAAGCGCTGAGTGGTGCGAACACTTGCTGCCACGTTCAGGCAGGTGGAACAATCAAGACCTACATCAGGTACACAGTTAAAATTGCTCCCCTACAGCCCTGGTTGTAATGAGTTTCAAAAGAGTGCTGGTGTGAGTGTATCCAGGAATCCCAACTAATTAGTGTTGGGGGTATAGACTGCCACCAGTGTGAGGGGAATACCATAAAAGTGGCCATCTAATCTCACAAAGCGCCCCTCCATGTCCACCCTTTAAGCGTCCAAGACTAATGGGACACCCGGGAGATCTATATAATCCACCCTTGAGCATAGGCCAATGTGGATGTAAAGTACAACTGTCACCTTCACCTCGTAAAAACCTTGTGGAGCTCCACAAATGTGAGATCAGCTTCTTGGAGCATGGCAATGTGTGTGTGAAGGCATTTAAGATGCATAAATGTGGTATCTACTAGTAGGAGTGGTCATACCTTGCATATTCCATGGAAGGATGTGATTGTGCGCAGTGTGAGTATCAGAATTGCCCCCGACATGGAACCTGTGATGGGAGTAGCAGGAAAGGATTGATAGTGACCCGCATTCAGCAAGGCCATCCCTGGCCTGATCAGGTGTCCTCAGAGCACAAATGTAATAGGTAGACTTAAAGAAAATAACAGTGAACACATGAACAGCAGTTAGTGGAAATTACAGCATCTCTCCACCCCACCAGGACAGTGAACCTGTGAGGTCCTATCTAAAAATCTCCAACTCAAAAACAAAATGAAGAAAAACAATCAAGTAAGTCCATATGGCAGCAATGGCAGGACGTGGCATTACAATTTGGGTTATGTTCCAACGCCTGGGCTCATTTCAAAAGTCCAAAAGCCAATGTGCCAAAACCAGCGTGACTCCCCGTAATCTAGGATATCCAGACTGTGCACGGTGAACAGACAGATGAGGGACCCAGCTATGAGAGGAATGTCACGATAGATCATTGGCGGATTGTGAAGTGAATTTAGGATCAGGTGTACTGCAATTGGTGGAGGACTAAGAGGTGCCTGTGTCAGAGCCGAAATCCATGGTTGGGTTGGAGCGCACTGCTGTAAAAGGATTTGTTTTGTGCAACGCGGCTGCTTCCACTGCCCGGACCTGGTCTGCAGCCACTTGGTCTTGAGTAGGCTGCATTCGCGCTACTTTGTGCCTCCTGTGTTTAGGTTGCAGAATCACCTAAGACCCCTTCAGCTTGTTCAGTTGTGCGCACCAGGCCTTTCGCGTGAAGCTAGGTCCAAACATCCTCGGGTGTTGGGAAGATGTGAGAGGCCTCACGGTCTATGACCTTGAGTTTCACAGGGAACAGTAAAGCATAGCAAAGGTGCAGTTCACGCAGACGTTGTTTCATCTTCAGGTAGGAGCCCTATAGTTACTCTACTTAAGCTGTAAAATCTGGATATACTGCTATGTTCGGTTTTCTCAAAGCACCAGGGATCCTTTGTGTGGAAGCATTGCAATAAGGTCCTGATCGCAGAAATTAAGGAAGCATGCAATGAGTGAGCAAGCCTAAGGTTCAGGAGGTGGGTGCCCTTGGACGCAGTGGGATTGCTCCACTGAAAACAGCTTAGTGACCTTGTACACAAGTACGGCAGTCATCAGCCACTCCTTGAGAAAGTTAATCGTTGAGGAGTTCAGACCTCTCTGGGAACCCCAGGAAGCGAACATTGTTGCGCTGTGAGCGCCCCTTGACATCTTCTGTGGACAGAATAAGGAGGCCACTTTCTCCTTCATGATGTCCTGCTTTGTCTGCAGTTCTCGCACTGATGGGCCATAGGATGATCAGCGCAGACTCTGCATCATCAACTCGGTCCACCAGTTTGCTGTGGTACGCTCTTAGCAGGCCCCTGTCTAGAGATAGTGCTTCAATTTTTGCTTCCAGTGAGGTCTTTGTGAGGTCTTTGTGTCCAGGGCGGATTGCAGAACCTTTTTGAATTGTGTTGGCTGCTTTTCAAGGGTGGATTCAATGATTTTGGCTTCGGAGGAGCTCAAGGACTATGCTGGGATGCTAGAGTCAATGGTCAGAGTTCTGGTGTTCTTGGTTTTCCCCCCATCATGGTGAGGAGCAGTCCCTCTAAGCAAGCGCAGGAGGGAATCCCACTGGAGTATTGGCATATCAAGCAGTGGTTGTGAGGAGTATGGGGAGGTGATCACAGTCCCTGCACTCCAGAGGAGTCCAGATAGGTGAGCAGGAGTCAAAACAAACAGGTCATTCAGGCTAGGAGGAAAGGGTAACCCAGGTTCAAGTTGAGACAAATCCCCTGAAGAGTGTTAGAGTCTTAAGAGTCCCAGGCGCATATTGCCTCCGGCAAAATGCAAAGTGCAGGCACCGTCCAGGCAGACACTGCTTCCAAAGGGGGAGGGGGGTGTAAAGTCTGCTGGGCCCTCGAGGGCCACAATCACAGAAGGGCACGTTGGGAGGTGGTGGGGCGGTTGCTCATCACTTCCTCATTCTCACGAATACCCGTGCTTCGTGTGTCGAGCAGCGATGTGTGAGGTGCTCAGTACCAACAGTAGTGTTGCAGGACGCTCAACAAATACTGCTTGTTCGCATGAACTCACCGCAACCTCATTTAGCGAGGTAGCAGCAGTGCACCAGCAGATCGCCATAGGTGTCACGCTGCCGGTGTACCCCTGAGCATTCATGAGGGTAGTCCCTGCCACCCCATGGATCACTAGAGTGTGAGGTATCGGAGGGGCAACTCCGCCCCTGGCTAGAGGGATGTTCCCCCAGCAGCAGTCAGCGGAATGGAAACGTGGCCCACCTCCATTGTCGAGGCCGCTCTGGAGCAGTCAGGACCACTGGTGACGCTCAAGGATCCCGCTGCTGACCTTATTTATGTCTGCTACCAAGAGACCTGCCGCATTGTGGTGCCCAAATGTCCAGGCAGCGATGGCACTTCCCTCGCCCTGCTGATCGCTGGTTTTCAAGAATCTCAGGCAGGTCTGCCAGATTGAGCAGAGATACTGTGGGCTCTGCCGGCTCTTTGCTGGGGGGACGAACCGCAGCACTGCGCAGGGTCAATGCAAGCTAGATGTACCGGTATTGGCGCCGGTTCCCAATTGAACGATCGCAGTTAGTCTGACAGCGGACGAGATGTGCAGCCACTCAGAAGCGGAGTGCTTCTTAAAAGAGGGCTGCGCCCTCAGGAGCAATGCCAAAGTTTGCAGCCAGGCACACCACAGGCAGCAGAACCCCCAGCCTGAGGAGCGGTGTATCACTGAGGCACAATCCTGTCTCAGCTGCGCAGCACATACCACTCTGTCAGACGGCCCCAGCTCCACTTGGTTGTCCACGTGGCGAGATAGCGTCACAGGCCCCACTCGCCAGTGCCACCTCCATCCATTTCATAGGGAGTCAGGGTGTGTGGAAAGTGCGTTTGTTCCCTTGTGGCACTTGCAGAATGCAGTGCGGACTGGGGGAGGCACATCAGTGGGCAGATGCCGACTGGGCCCTGCATGGAGCTCGTTCAGCAAGCATCCGATGAGGCCGCCATCTTGGACATGCTCCCACATATTGATATCCTTGCGCCTTTTCCTTGGAGTCCGAGTGGTGGTATGGGGTATAGTCCAGTTTTGCTTTTTTATGTTTGTGTTCGGTTTTGGACTTACCAGACCACTTCAAGCTGGAAGTTAAAAAGTTGCGGCAACAGCCCGTGACCAGGAATTAGTCCGGGCACATGACTTCTTGTGCTTGGCGACATACAACTTTAGCTCCTGGTCTTGAATCGCCATCAAGTTCATGATTGGTACACTTATCAGAAGACTTAGGGTCATGCCTAGAGTCCAGACACCAAAGACACACCTCATGCGGATCTGTGACCAACATCTGGCTTTCTGCAGTCACAGTACAGTTTGAATTCTAGGGGGAAATCATTCCCTAGCACTCTGTAACAGTTTTTCAATCGCCAGAAAACCTGACAAATTCGTAAACAGAACTCTGGATTCCCAGTTGGATGGCACCAAAAACAATGAAGTAACATCAGCGGGCTGGAGTGGCACTTATAAGCAGCTCCACTTTATAACTTCATGGGCTTCAATGCAGAGCCACATAGCGCCACCTAGTGGTGCCCATAAGCACAAACCTAAAAAAAATCTCTGGATAGAGTCTAGCACCCACGAAATAGCCTAAGGTGAGGGATCTGCAGTTAGAAGTATCCATCAGAAGTCCTGAACATTGTACCTCTGAAAAACATACTCAGACTACAGAGTTTGAAACTGGTTGAGCTGACCTCTGATCTTAACCCAGCAATGGTCACAGCACATGACGAGATTGAAAACAACCAGTAAAGCGCCGGTCATAACTTCGACAAAGTAAAGTACACTCTTCAAGGAAGAACAGAGCCATTCCTTACCCTCTAAACTCTCCAAAAAGAATTTTAAAAGGGTTCTACCATTTCACACTTTGTGTTCACCATATAATTAAGTCCATCAGTTCAAACAGATGGTCAAACAATATAAAATCCCTAACCTATCAAAGGGTATCAAACAGCCAACAGTTAAGGAAAATAGAGCCAGACGACAATGACTAAATATTGACACACAGCAAGCAACCTCTGAAAAAAGTTTGATCCCGTAACAAAATTACTTAAAGAACAAATAAGGACAACAAAGAGAAAAAATGGAAGCTACTCCAGTTACTCTGAAGAAGTTTGACAGCTATTAGTGTAAAGATCGAGACCATTTGTCTAACCAGTACAAAAAAATCACAAAAGGTCACCAATGTAAGGCAGAATATGCAACAATGAAGACCTATTTCAGGTCTATGTCAAAAGGCTTGAGACTTTGAATATGCCTAACTAGGTCAGCAAATTGACAAAGGAGCAGACGTGGAAGTTGCTAGACAAATTACCTAGTAGGCACCTGAAACTGGGGCACAGAGCAATGAAAAAAGGTAGAGGGAGTGACTTAACTATCATTTCACAGAAGTTGGCATAAGGTCATGTAAAAGGAAGTGATGAAATAACCAACCTTGCAATTAAGATGCTCCCACACAGGGCTGTGGAATGTTTTGAGGAGTTATGTAAAGCATACATACAATTCCAGTTCTTCACCTTTTCCTGGAACGGTGCCAAATCATGTTTTTCTGAAGTCGAAAAAAAACAACTGTGAGAAACATCAAGCTACCACCCTATAAGCATTGTTACTGGCTTATCAAAGGAGAAAGATCGCTACTGCTGGACTTGGGATATTGCACTAGGAGAAATCTTTGGAGGAGAAAGTTTTACCCTAAAAGAACAATCAAGCAATCATCGATTACAAACGGGTGAGAAAATAAGAGTTGGCTTTCATAGCAACAAAGAAACTTTGTAGTTGTTTTCCCAGACATAGTAAAAGCCATGAACTAAGAAGGTCGCCTGCAAAATATATCATTCTCAAATTTCCACACTACCTGATAATCAAGCTGTCAGACTACACCCTTAACAAGAATAGTAAACAAGCTTTTAAACAAGTTGTGCCAACCCTGTAAGAGTGCCACAATGGTCAAACCTGGACTCTTTCTTTACCATCTCATCATGAGTAAGAACATCACTGGCCTCTGGAGGATGACCTAACACAATGCCAACAATGTTGCAGTTCAATGGCAATTCCACATCGAAAACAGAAGTAGCCAAGAACGCGCAAAGATCCACTGACCGTCCCTCCACCTGGCACAGTGACAGGACGCAAGATCACAGTTGTCCAACAGGAAATAACACAGCACCATCAGTCCCACTTCAATAAGGGGGTAATAAAATGTGAAATCGGTGCCCTCTACCTAGATTAAACACTAGACTTTGAACTCAACTGGAGAACCCACACTGAGAAGAAACATCAAAAGGCACTTGAGAAACTGGCAGCATTCTAACCGCTCCCACAAATTCTCTCCCAGAAGACAGCAACATAAAAGTCGTAAAGACCTATGTCTGAGTAATGCTGACGAACTCCTCCGGAGAGTGAGGTTCTTCCAGGTATAGACCTGAAAATCTCTTCACAAAGTGGAAAGCCTTAAGAACAGCCACTTTCCAAAGACACCTCGGTATTGAGCCCATAGACAAACATCTGAAGCACAGTAGCGCATTCTGAAAGGAATTGCATCAAAAGATAAATCCTCTGATCAGGAAACATGCGGACATTGCAGCATGACCATTTGATCGTCCTCATCTCTGTGAGTGATATGGGAACAGGTTGCATGTGTTAACAGGCTCTCGCCTTAGAGGTCGCGCTCACTAGCAGGGCCACTTGTTGAGGAATGCCAGGTAGAATGGACAATAATAGCTTCAGTTCCAATTCCAATATAGTAGCCAAGCTCCTTCTGGGGAAATCTTTAACTATAGACAAGATAAATCAGTCTACTTTACTTCCACCGTCCACGAGTGGATATACAGAGTGCTCCCTTGATATGGATATGAGATGCAACCATCTTATTCCTCTTATAGTCAAATTTGTTTAACATCACTTGAATAGTTTTTCCTTACTAGAACTAACGTGCCACTACACATGCACATAAAAATGTATAACAGAGCACATGCAGAATATGGTTCCCTCCACTCGATACAGGTTCCATAGAGTTCGAAGCCAGACAAGTTGGACACATTTACTGGGGCGACTCGTGCATTATCCCAAAATGACCAATCAACGTACAGATCTCAGTGGCCCACCTGATTAACTAAAGCCACCATTGGTGCTATTCACAGCGAGAGCAAGTTTGGAAAAACAAATGTTTTGAAACCAAAGTTTTCGAAATAATTGCATTAGAAAACATCAACAAAATGCTACCCTGTTACGATGAAGCCTAGCACCACTGTGGTCCTTACGGAAAAGGTCACACCCCTGATTCCCTGGTAGCATTAACTAGTGCACATAGAAAGCAATGAAATATTGTATTCCAAAGGGATATTATAAACACTAAACTATATCATTCTTAATTTACTTAAAATGAGGCACACGTTTAGAGGAAGTACAACGATGTGCGGCACATTACACTACAATCTGCAGTATAAATAAATACATAATAATGTTTTTAATGAAAAGGAACATTCTGCTGAGAAAACATAATTCCCTTCTCCCACTTATTGGTGAAATCAATTGTTAACGCCCACCTCTGTACCACAAGCAAGAGCCTTATTAGAAATGAGTTTGGCGCTCACATGTGACATACTGAAATGTGTCTGAGATTTAACATCAACTCGACTAATTAAACTTGCTTAGCAGAAGGGGCCTGCCCCCTGGAGAAACTACAGATAATTTTACATTTAGCAAATTCCGCGCGCCGTGGCCTGCGGGCACCGCATTCATCGGTTAATAAAAGCCGCCCTCTGCGGGGACAAAAGCTGAATGAATACATTAAATGGCAGGCAAGCCCGGCTGCGGGACAGAGGGCTGCGCTGTTACTCACCTCCCACGGAGATGACGCCCACGTGCCGTCGCCTGCTGTTCATCTCGGGGCCGAAGAACCAGCTGTCCCTGCTGATGGAATAGCACTCGATGCTTCGGAAGGGGTCGCCTGATCCGCCGCGGCCCCCCACACAAAAGAGCACCCCTGTATGCGGGCACAAAGAGAGGACACATTAGCATCCAGGAGACGGCAGAAGGGAAGAACGAACGTAAGACAAACTAAGAAAGTCCCCGCTTCCCCTCACCTCACAGTCACTCAAGTGACCAAGTTTAAAATGGTTCGAAACACAAACCTCAACATGCTAAAACCTTCCATATAATCCAATTCTTAATATAATTTCCATAGAAATCAATTCGGGGGTTGCCATGGGCAGTAGCTAACCCCAGCTTGACAATTTGCACCCTTGGCAATGCCCTTGCTACCCCTAGTCTAAGTGGTCATGAAGGCAATCGATGGGAAATGAGGCAACACGCATTGTCAAAACCAATAGGTCTAAAGTTGGCTGCACACTTTGGCTTTGTCAATGTTTGTAAGTACTTTTTGTAAAATTGTACAAGGAGGCGGCGATGTGTGTGCAAGTGCAAAAGGCCATCACTCAAAGTGACGGGAACAATTATGGAAATTATAATTATGCACCCCCACACACACATGTATACATACACACATGTATACAAACACTCTATACAAACCTATATAAAAACACACACACACATATGAACTTCAATGCTAAAAAGGAGTACTCTCATACATTTAATTTATAATTTACACAACTTCAAATAATTATAACTCGCACACCTCCATATACACTATATTCAACTCGATATCCAGAACATATTAACTGTAACTCGCAGCTCTACCAAGCACGCTGTTCTCACAAGTGAGGAGATTTGCGATAACGTAAGTGTATTAAATGGTACAATTTTAGATGATATGAGATGAAAGGGTATAACCAGTGCATGGACAAGGCATGAGTTCTAGTTATTAATATATTGTGGCTCCGGAATTGATTATACTGTATATGAAGGTGTGCAAGTTTTAATAATTTGAAGGTTTTGCGTAAATTATACATTAAAAAGGTATAAGTAGAACTTTAGTATTTCAAAATTTTGTGTTCTTTAAGTTTTTTGTTTGTATAGAAAGAATACAGTTATACTAATTTAATGTTGGTGCTTACATTATAAATTTGAGGTATAACTATAACTTTAGCATTTCTAATGTTCGAGTAGTTTAAGTTTGGTTTGTATAGGTTTAACTTGTGGTTTTTTTCAGTAAATTATTATTTTTTTAAAATAAAAATGTCTTTCAAATCATACAGTCCAGTGGCATCGAGTGGAGTGTCATTAAGTGAAGTGTCGTACAGTTGAGAGGAGTAAAGTATCAGAGTGTCGTGAAGATTAGTGGCATGGTGTAGCATAGAGTAGACTAAATGGACATCAATGCAGTGACGTGTTGAATACTATAGTGGCATCATGTCTACTAGAGTAGACCGGCATAACGTAGAGTCTGTCTGGGAAACTTACAAATTGGAGTGGCATCTTGTATAGAGCAGTCGAGTGTTGGAAAGTGTCGTAGAGCAGTGTGGTACAGTGGAGTGTTGAGGTATAGAGAGGAGTGCAGTGTAGTATAGTATAGTGGCCCAGAGTGTAGTAGAGGCTTGTAGAGTCGAGCTGCAAAGAGTGGAGTACAGTGTGGCAGAGTAGAGCTGAGAGGAGAGTGGTTCAGTGCCACAGAATGGCACTGCAGTGGAGTACATTGGCTAAATGTGCAGTTGTGTGGTGTAGAGTAGGGTGTTGTAGAGTAGAGTGGCATGGAGTAGAATGGATTAGCATCGTATACAGTGGAGTGGTGTATGGTACACTGGAGTATACAGGCATGTTGTAGAGTGCCACAGAGTGGAATACAGTTTTGTACAGTGGAGTGGCGTAGGGCAGAGTGTGCTACAGTATGGTAGAGTGGGGTGAGACTGTTGGAGAGTGGCATAGAGGAGTGTACAGTGGAGTTGTGTACAGTGCTGTTGTGGAGTAGAGTACATTAGTGTCTCCGAGTAGAGTATATTAAAGTTAGGTGGAGCGGCACAGAGGGAGTGGAATAGAGCGTAGTACAGTGGTACACAGTAAAGTAGAGTGTTGTAGACGGACAGGAGTACATTGTTGTACAGTGGAATGCTATAGAGCAGAGTATAGTGTGATAGAGTGGAAGGGCTTAGACTGTCGAGTGATGTAAAGTGTTGTTGAGCAGAATGGGGTAGGGTAGCATACACTGGAATAGCGTAGAGTGCAGTGACTTAAGAGTGGAGGGGCGTGGTGGGGTGTGGCGTAGTTGAAACAGACGTAGCGTGAAAGTGGGAGAACAAATGTAGATGTCATGTGGCAGAAATATAGATTATGTGGTGTAAATGGTCATTTTTAGTAGATGCAAATAGTGTAAGCAGTGTTAAAGTTCTGTAAGTGTTCAAATAGTTAGTTATATACTGTACTGCGGTATACCGCAGTACGTGCAGATGACAAGGCAGAATGTGATTGGCTAATGTCTGTCTTTATAAAGCGTAAAAGGCAGCTATGTAATTTTCAGCACACATTCGTTCGAGGTTAGGGCTTTAGCTAAAGGTGAGTAGTAGCTTTATTGTTGTTCCCTACCTATTATCACTTTATTTAAGTGGCAATAGAGAAATGATTTTATATTTTTGTATATATTTTTACACAAGTTTACACAGAATCACCAATTTTTTCAGGTTGTATTGGCATTTATATAGCGCACTACTTACCCGTAGGGTCCCAAGGCGCTTCGACCGCTGCAAAACCCTTCCTGGCTTCCCTGAGAGATGGTCCCTTAATGAGTATCTCCAGGGTGACACCAGGCATCCCCGGCGGTCTGGTGGGGCCGTTAGTGAAGATGAGGCAAGCTAATGCCCAGAGTTGCCGAGTGTGATCACTGATCAGAGTGGGCACCGAGGCGAGAGAATTATCGAGTCCGCTGACCCTGGTCCAGAAACCTGCAGCGCCGGGAATCGAACCCTGGTCCCGGGCCGTCCTCTGCTCTCGGGTCTGCCGCCTCTAACCAGTGAGCCACACTACTTCACTCTTTACAAAAAAATAAATACCCTGTGGAACACTATATTTGTAAAATATGGTGTAGTGCAGTGTATTTTAAATTCTACCTATTTTAAAAAATATATATATATTTTCTAAGTACTGCGGTGCTCTGTACATTTAAAAAATATATATAGAAACTTATAAATATTCTCCCTACCTACTACCACTTGAATAAAGTGGTAATAAGTAGATAAAAATATGAAACCTAATCCTTATATCGAAGCCTGTAACCCAGAATACTGCTACGGGTGTACTTGAAACAACAAGGCTGCCTTTAAAGGCAGTCGTTAGCCAATCAAATATTGTTTTGTCATCAATATGTACTGCACTACTTTCGAGAAAAAATGTGAAAGTTCACAAAATTACAGCGGCCACAATAATTACTAAGTTTAAATGTCTTATAACTTAAAAAATACCAACCCTACTTACCTGTAGTACCGAAAAGGAAAATCTGCACACCATAATCTGGCCAAATTGCATGTATATCTGTGTAGCCTTTTTTTGCTTCTTTCAGTACAAAAGTCTATGGAAAATGCATTGGTGATCAAACTCGTTTTAGGACCCCCTTTTTAGGCCGCAGCCAAAGAAATCTTTAGGACTTTCAGAAAGTTGGCCTAGGAATGCTTTTCGCCCATTGCTCACCATTGGCTCTGTGGTTAGTAACTCAAATTTCCTAGCTTTCTATTTGCTGGCTGATTTGCTTTAGGCTATTCAGCTTGAGTTAGTCCCTCCCGTTGCCCAAGCCTTGTTTACAGTATTTTTCCACAAACTTGCTTTCTGTAAACAGGCCTTTAATTCTTGTACTTATCTTATTACATTTTATGCGCATTTAAAGACAGAGGTCAAATGTCAGGCTCTCTCTTCCAGGTAGCTTAGTGTCTATTTTTCTTTCTCTGACTTCAAAGTGAGAGAATTTATGTGACAATTCTGCTGAACTCCCATGTAAGAGGAGAGGGTGCAGTATGTTTTTCTTTTTGCGCACCAAAAAAATATATATACATTGCTGATGTCTGAGAATATTTCAGGATTAGTACTAATGAAGCACATTTTTTTGTAATTCTTAAGTGTGCTGGAAAGCAAATATTTGATGATCAAAACACATCAATACACTAGGTGATGACATTTGCACACATTATCGTTTGTGTGCAGTAAAATCGTATTTCGGTGCAAATGTAATGGTCATGTCAATTGAAAAATTGTTGTCTGTAATGGCAGTCCACTCCACCCAACCTGCCCCACTCCACCCACTCTAACCCAATCTGCCCCACTCTAACCCAATCTGCCCAATCTGCCCAATCTGCCCCACTCTAGCCCAATCTGCCCAATCTGCCCCACTCTAACCCAATCTGCCCCACTCTAACCCAATCTGCCCCACTCTAACCCAATCTGCCCCACTCTAACCCAATCTGCCCCACTCTAACCCAATCTGCCCCACTCTAACCCAATCTGCCCCACTCTAACCCAATCTGCCCCACTCTTACCCAATCTGCCCCACTCTTACCCAATCTGCCCCACTCTTACCCAATCTGCCCCACTCCTCTCCACGATACAATCTTCCTAACACCACTCCAAACCACCCCACTTTAATCTACTCCAATATACACCACTCTTCCCCACTCCAACCCAATAGTCCCCAATATTCCCCACTCCAACCCAATCTACCCCACTCCAACCCCAATCCAATCTACCCCACTCAATCTAACACAATAAATCCCACTGACTCCAATCTACCCCACTCCAACCCAATCTACTGCATTCCACTCAAATCTACCCCAATCTGCTCCAATCTGCCCCAATCTACTCCACTCCAATCCACCCTATCTACCCCACTCTTCCCTACCCAACTACAATCCACCATATCAACCCCACTATACTCTACCCCACCCCACTCCAATCCAATCCACACCACCCTAAATCAGTCACGCCACTCTAATCAAGCCACCCCCACCCCCCCACTCTTATCCACTCAATCTACCTCACTCTATCCCTATCAATTCTACTCTACCCAACTCCACTCCATACTACTACATCCTACTAAAATCTGCCCTACTCCAATCAAATCTACCCCACCCCAATACACCCATAACTACCCTTCTCCAATCTACAGCATCCAATCCACCCACTCCAATCTACCCCATCCTAACCCAATCTACCCAACACTCCACTCCACTCTACCCCACTCTACCCCACTCTATCTAACCCACTCTGCCCCTCTCCACCCTAATCTAACCCACTCCAATCAACCCCATTCCACCATAAACTACCCCATTCCAATTTACCCCACACCACTTCAATCTATTCCACTCCCCTCTAATCTACCTCAATCTAGCCCACTCCAAACGACTCTAATCTATCCCCACTCCATTCTACCCTACAATAATCCACCTAATCTACCCCACTTCACTCTACCCGACTCCACTCCAGTATACCCCACTCCACTCCAATCTACCCCAATTCACCCCCTCCACTCTTACCCAAACAACCCCACTCCACTCCATTCTACCATAATATATCCCACTTCACTCTACCCTACTCCAATCTATGCTACTCCAATCTACCTCACTCACCTCAATCTACCCCACTCCAATCTACCATGCTAATCCACCCTACTCACCCACTCCAATGTACCCCAATCCACCCTACTCCTGTCTACCCCAATCGGTCCCACTCTACCCCAATCGGTCCCACTCCACCCCAATCTACCTCAATCTAATCTACCCCACCCCACACAATTTTTTAGCCATGTTGAACAGCAGACACACTGGGGTACAACATGGCTAAAACACATTGCCAAAGCCAATAGCTTTAACATAGGTGAGACCTATTGGCTTTACCAATGCTTGTTTTCTTTGCACCCTCTTTACAAATGACTGCGAAACTTTCCATGCTCTGCCAATGTAGAAAGAAATACAGGTCTAGAAAGTGTCATTGAGATTTGTCAAATGAGGGCCAAGTTATTAGTGAGCAAAATTCAGAGGAATTCCTATACCTGGGAATACTAACTATAACTAGAGAGTAAATTGATACTTGTATAGCGCACTACTCACCCGCAAGGGTCTCAAGGCGCTTGTACGAATACCGCTGTGGAACCCATCCTGGCTTTCCCTGTGAGGCGTCCACTCCTGGGCACCCCCAAGGTGGAGGCCAGGCATCCTTAGCGTTGTGGGGGCCGTTGTGGAGATTAAGCAAGCTATTGCCCAGAGTTGCAGAGTGGGACTCCACGATTGGAATAGGCACCAAGGCGAGAATTATCAGGTCCGTGGAATTTTGAGCCCAAGACCTGCCGAGGCGGGGAATTGAACCCTGGTCCCGGGCTAGACCGCTGCATCAGGGTCTGCTGCTCTAATCATTGAGCCACACTTCTCCCTCACTGTGTGGGTATATATATTCAATAAAAAAACAAAAGGTACAGGGACATTATAGTTGGGCTCAGATGTAGCACACACAAAACCTTAGAAATTCATCAGTTATAGTTACCTGAGCTAACTATAACGTACGCCCCCGCAATGGACTGCTTATGACCTCACATATCACTCATGACCTGGTCAGTGACGTCACTAACAACATCTCAACCGACATCACTGATGAAATCTTCCAGTGGTTAAGAGTATTTTGTAAATGTTTATGATTATTAAACATATATACAAAGCTATATGACCGTATCCATGTGTGAGTGGCTGAGTGGCTGTATGTGTGTGTGTGTGTGTGTGAGTGGCTGTATGGGTGAGTGGGTGTGGGTGGGTGGCTGTATGGGTGAGTGAGTGGGTGTATGGGTGAGTGAGTGGGTGTATGGGTGAGTGAGTGGGTGTATGGGTGAGTGAGTGGGTGTGTGGGTGGTGTGTAAATGGCTGTATGGGTGACAGAGGCTGGGAGAGTGACTGGATGTGTAAGTGGGTGTACTGAAGAGGGAGTGTCTGTATGAGTGACTGTATGGGTGAGTTGAGTGGACGCGTGAGTGATTGTGTGAATGGGTATGTAAGTGGGTGTGTGAATGGTTGTATGGTTGAGTGAGTGGGTATGTGAGCGGCTGTATGGTTGAGTGAGTTATTGTAAAAGTGGCTGTAGGGGGATTGAGGGTGTGTGTGAATAGCTCTAGGGTGAATGGATGGCTGTGTGTCTGTTTGGATGAGTGACTAGGTGTGTGAGGTTGCATGGGTCTGTGAATGGGTATGTGAGTGGTTGTGTGAGTTGGTTATGAATGGTTGTATCAGTGGCTCTGTGGATGATGTAATTGATGTCCTCAGTGATGTCACTGACCAGCTCATGAGTGATGTAATATGTGAGGGCATAAGAAGACCATTGTGAGGGATTAATTTAGTTAACTTACATAACTATAACTGCAGCATTTCTAAGGTTGTGTGTGTGTAAAATATGAGCCTAACTAGAACGTCCCTGATCTTTGGGGGCAAGTTTGAATCCAGCTAAACACGCTCCAACCTGGCATTGTGCAGAAGCCTTCCAACCAGCCCTGCAGCACCTCCTGGGGAGACCGTCCTGCTGGTGGTGAAGCGGACGGTCTCAGCCTACAGCTCCCAGCATTCCCGGCGCTCCTGTGGGGCGCAGCTGATCGCAATTATCCCGAAGCGCTAGGAGGCGCTTAAAAGCTCGTTGAGCCTCCCGCAGCGTGGGTTTCCTTGATCTTTGGGGGCAAGTTTGAATCCAGCTAAACACGCTCCTACCTGGCATTGTGCAGAAGCCTTTCAACCAGCCATGCAGCACTTCCTGGGGAGACCGTCCCGCTGGTGGTGACGGGACGGTCTCAGCCTACAGCTCCCAGCATTCCCGGCGCTCCTGTGGGCCGCAGCTGATCGCAATTATCCCGAAGCGACAGGAGGCGCTTACAAGCTCGCCGAGCCTCCCGCAGCGCAGGACGCGCGTGGGCGGGCCCGTACGCAACAGGAAAAGGCAGGGCCACCCGACTAACGGCTGTATTTCGGCATATGCTACGAACAAAGGAAGGGGTAAGATTCTTCTGAATCCGTATGTCCATAAGAACTCGATGACTCATTATGACTATTTGGAAAAGACCCTAACACCTGCTAGAGGGACCATTACAGTTCTATTGACTAAAACAACCTCTTGGAGAGAAGGTTGCCCACGTCTGTTTTGACAGCTGATTAGTGGGTTGTATGTAACTGTGCTGATTGGAACTGCTTGGTATCTTCTGCTGTTGTAAAATGGGTAAAAAATCAGCACTTAGTAAAAATAGAACAACAACAGATGAGCCCCCAACAACAGCGATAGATAAAATGCTTCAAAGGGCCATAGGGGCAGTGTCCTCAGAAATAGAGCGCACAGAAATGAGGCTCTCCCTTACACCGGATATGTGCGCTTTAGATCCTGAGGTGTCCAAGGCCCCATCCACTCCACATACATCGCAGCCCAGTTCTTTGTCCCTTCCGCCCTCTGGCCAATCCCCTATTATGATCACAGGGGCACAAGAAATACACTTACAAACATCTATTGGGGAACCTTTACTGAGGGTTACTCGAACTCGTAAGCAACCAGATAGGGTTAGTAATTCTACCAACACTATAAATAAAGGGAAACGCAAAGTAACACCAGCTCTAGGGCCAAAAAACAATGTGCAAACAACCAGGCAGCTACACTTGGTACAGATAAACCAATAACACCAAAGGGTAAAAGTAAACCAGTAAACCCAGTAGCAGAACCACCAACGTCGGTAGACAACCTAATGGCTGACCTTTTAATCACATTAAGAGCCACCATCCAAGAAGAACTAGCTCCCATATTTGCCCGTTTAGACAGATTGGAGAGAGTATGGGAGGGCTTGGGCACCAAAGTGCAACCAGACTGTAGGGCTATACAAGTGGGGGGAGGTCTGGAAATTGGTAGAGATGATGACATGCTATCCCCAAGACATGCTCAAGGTGGGAGGAGCCATACTACTGAGTTAAGTACAACCAGCGGGTTACAGAAGGAAGCGAACAAAAAAAACACTACAGCCATCCAAGAGATTAGACACATACAAAGCATTATGGGAGTAGGTGGAGGGGCTAAGGCCAAGACGGTGAGTAGGGAGGTCTTTACTATGCAAACAGCAGCACTGTCTGAACCCTCTGCTGTGGAGATCAAGGCAACCCCCCTTCCAAGCATAAATCTTCCCCCGGCCTGTACACCATATATTGCAGTTATGACAGGAATCCCTCCATTGTTTCACACCGCTAAGGAAACCGAGCTTGAGCTAAGGAACAAATGTTTGTTTTGGCTCGCAAGGTTTAGGTCCTTTGACTAAGCTAGGGAGATCATCATGGCCTGAAGAGTAGGTTGGCTGGGAGACACCCGAAAGACGGAAGCAGGGGAATGTGTTGTTATAAATTTCAACAACCCATGCAGCCCATCACACACCTACAGGAATAAGCCTTTGTGCGCTGGATTATTTCTATCCCCAAACTTGCCCCGATAAGAGAGGTATGACATTTTCATCAAATTACATTGTGGGCCCCAGTCTCCTCATGGAAGAGAGGCGGAGCAATCCTGACAACCGCCCCCTGTATAACATCCCAACAAGCAATAGATATGGATATCTTAAGGAGGTTGATTGACTAGGGGAAAGACACTATACTAATGATACCCGAAAGGAACAAACGTTTAATTGTCCCAGTGAAGAAGCCAGTTACAATAGTAATAAAAAATGGTTTAGAGGGAGGGAATTGGACCATGGGCAAGTTACCCAACGAGTGGTTAGCTACATAAGTGAGGAGGCAGCTCCTTTCTCTTCTGACTTACAGATGGGTCACATTGAGAGGGATGGAGTCGGTGTTGCATTGGCAAATGCAGCCAGGAGTAACCCGGCTGTATATCCCGCCCTGTTTAATGGGGTGGCCCCAATAGAGGCAGAAATGGAGAAGGAGGAGATAAGAGTTCTTTCTTGGAATCTAGCAGGTCTGAAAAGTAAAATCGCAAATCCAGAATGGGGTGCCTTTGTGGATAACCAAGACATCTGCTTATTCCAAGAAACCTGGGCCTGCGAAGAACATCATAGGATAGGATTTGCCCCGTTTAACATACTGGCCACAAAGGGTGGGAGAGGGCGCCCGTCGGGGGGTCTCACAATTTGGGTGGGCACTCATCTTGGGTGTGAGGCAGAGCACATGACAACCCCCAATAATAACATCCAATGTGTCCTGTTGTCATTTCCCGATAAGACAAAAATTGCTCTAATCAAGGTTTACTCCCGACCGGTAGCGAATAGACTTAAATCTTTCACCATAGACCACCTAAGTCACTATCTTCCAATATTGGATCCAGCTATTTTGTTAATTTTGGGAGGTGATCTAAATTGTCAATATGAACCTTTAACCGACAATTCCCAGGAGGACCCCTCTGAAGAATATCTCTACTGGTAAATTCCAAAAATTCGCATCACTCCAATCAAAGCGTGGTCACCCTAAGCCATTCAAATCTTTTTATTTACGTTGTCCAATTCACTGAGGGCTTGTAATGTGAGGACAAAGTACGATCTCCCAGGCAAAACCACATTTAATCGTGATGGTCACACATCACTAATGGACTACATCATGGTGGAAACAAGTACCTGGGAGAAAGTCCTTGACTTCCAAGTACAACAGAGGCAGGACAGCGATCATAATGCTCTGATTGTATCATTGAAGCTGGGGAACTTGGGCGTTGATGCCATAGGCCCAATTCAGGTGACCATCAGGGAAGGTCTAGTAACTACCAACAAACGGAGAAAATCAGATGGAATCATGTCTGGCAATCTTCTCCCAAACTGGCAAAGATGTACCAGGTGGGCATTACCATTAATAGAGAGAATAAGTGTGTTGGGACAGGGGGAGCCACTTGAAGAAGACAGGGGTAAGGTTAGAACAACGCATGAAGATCTAGTGGCAACCCTGACGGATGTATTCCACCCGGAAGTCTCTAGGAGGGGAATAGAGAGACCTAAATGCTCTTGGTATACTAACAATTGCCGCAAAGCAAAATAAGAGCTTTTAATTGTGCTGAAAGGGAAAGATAGGCCATCCATTAAGTTAGCTAGAACAAACCACAGGAAAACCCTGCATAACGCAAAGAAGGAGTGTGAAACAGAAAGGTGGGAGGCTCTGGGAAGAGCGCTTAAAGCGAACGATTTCAAATTGTTTTTCGAGGTTAGTTAGCTCTGGGAAGGAGGGGGGTCGTCCAGCAATAGAGACCAATATAGAGCCCCAAGTTTGGGAGGCTCACTTTGGGGCCCTGTATGACTGCGATGTTGAAAACCCCCTAAGCTCCGAGTCTCCAAGTAAAAATCTTGAGTCGAATCAAGGGGGCAGTGGGGATATCACACTTCTGGAGGTGCAGAATGCTCTAACCAGCTTACTCCCCAATAAAGCCCCGGGTCTTGATAAAATTCTGGGGGACCTTTTTCGGGAAGAACCCACTATTTGGGCCCCATATTTGAGTGTCCTATTTAACGCAATTGTGAAGGGCATGAATCCTCATGACACTTGGAAAGGTGGGGAAATAGTTCCCATCCACAAAAAGGGATGCCCTCTCCTACCTACCAACTATAGACCCATCAGCTGAATTGATAACACCCAAAAGCTGATGGGTAGGGTCCTTTTGTGTCATATACAGGACTGGATGGAGGAGCAGGGAATTTTGAGCCCCTACCAGGCGGGCTTCAGATCAAACATGTCCACCGTGGACCAGGTATTCCGATTACAGCTACTTCTCTGGAAAATGGTGAAGATAGAGGGTGGCAGCCTCTATCTTATATTTGTTGATCTGAAGTCCGCCTTTGAACTTGTGCCTAGAAACAAGCTGTGGGAGGTGCTTCCCTGTCAGAAAGGGGGTCAGACAGGTATGTGTCTTGGCCCCCACTTCATTTCCTTTATATTAATGGGTTTATTGCTTTTTTAAATAACATAAAAAAGACACAGATGCACCAAAATTGGCCACTGGGAAAATACCGGCGTTAATGTTCGCAGACGATAGTTTGTTATTGTCCAAATCAGCTGTCGGCATACAACGCATCCTGGATGGGTTCGCCCAGTTTTGTAATAAGAGAGGTTTAGAGATAAATCTATCGAAGACCAAATATATGGTCTTTAATCCTCCAAAAACTAGGCGTCCTAATCCCTCCCTGAATGGTACTCCACTTGAAAAAGTAAGGACATTTGATTACCTGGGGATAACACGGTCTGAACAATTTGGGTGGGGTCCCCAGATTATTAAAGCACTGCTTAGGCTGACCCAGACATCAGGGGGGATATTGAAAATGCTTAGATCATCTACGTTTAAGCCAGCTGCCCCTCTAGTTGAGGGATTCAAGGTGCAAGCAAGAGGGGCTACATTGTATGGGGCAGAACTCTGGGGGCATAGCCCCACCAAAGACCTTATGAAGCTAGAAAATAACTTCATGCGCCAACTCATTGGCTTATCACTTAGCACCCCACTGGTTCCCCTTCGTATGGACTTGGGAATGAGACCAATTGACCAAGAGATTGCCCTTAGGCCTTTTACTTTTTGGAGGAGGTTGTGGGTAACTCCCTAGTTGAGTATCTTCAAAGAAGAGTTAAAAGAGCTTCTCCCCAGACTCAAGCCTAGTAAAACACCTTGGTTGGCCCATATTAAAATCCTTGCGGACCAGATTGGGAGACCCGATCTCTGGTTGTCCCCTGAGTCATCATGCCCAAAAATATCAAGGGTGTATCTCGTGAAACAGTATAGGCAATCAAGTCTGCCGCTACTACTGGAGAGGACCAATGAGGGTAGGTTAACTAGAGAATTCTTACACATAAAAGAACCTTTTCTGGATGTCATTTAGCCCCCCATGGGGAGGAAATTGTATGCACAATTTAGATGGGGGAGCCTACCTCTGGCTTAGTACACTAGCTCATGGGCCCCAGCAAATTTGAGTCTCTGCCCCTGTTGTAATCGATCGGAGGAAACTGAGATGCACATATTTTTTTTGCCCGGAACATGCATTACCCCGCAAACGCCGAGTACTTCAGCTATGTAAAAACCTAGGCTTTACTCGCTGTGCCGTGGCATTTAGAGTTTTAAAATATGATACTGAACCTGTAATTGTATTTGCGGTATCTCGCTTTTTAAATGCTATGTGGCCGCTCGCTAGCCGGTAGGAGTTTGGAGGAAGTTGCCGCTTCTTGCCCTTAGCCCTGGGACATTTGTAGAGGTGCTTTGGAAGCTTTTGGACGTCTTCCCTACCTCTTTGCGGTCTGTGAGGACGGGCGTGGGACTGCGTGGTCCAGCATCCTCAGCGGCTCGACATTCGCCGCAGCTGGAGCCTCTTCCCGCCCCCACCTCCTCCTACATAGCCCCACCCACAACCGCGTATTTGGGGACGCGCCAAGGGCGGGCCCGTTATAGCCCGTTACAGACCGATCAATGTGGTACTGAAAATTCTGGACTCTGGTGTCTGTGGTACTGAACCACCGAACTCGTGTCATAAAACATCGTCGTATCATGACGATTTTGGTACCAGCAGACCGATAATGGTTTAAATATCATTCATAAGTATTTTCGTCACGTTCGAGTGATGAAATCACCCTTGAATCTAAGTTTTCGTCTTGAACCCTCGGGTTCCATTTTGTGAGCAGCAGCCATTTTGTGATTGCCCTCACATAGCCAAATGACTAAGGCCGAATTCAACCTAAAGGACACGTACACCCTTTTTGACTCCTCTGTGACCTGGGCAAGCTGACTCCACTGCCCGGAGCCAAACCTGTTCGGGCAGTTCCTTTCCCAGTGGCCGAATGAGATTAGTGTCAAGGCGCAACATGTCATAAAACTCCTCATCGCACAGAAACCATGCCTAATCTTACACACACCTGTCCCTGTCCCTGTTTCTTCTTTATGACCTGCTTTACGAGGAGGAGGTGCCCGTTTTTATTGGGGGTCCGTCGATATCTGATGAAAGTTCTGGGCCTTGCCGGGTAATTTATCATGGACTGGACAAACTAAAATATGGGCTTGTCATCATGACTCTGCTTTTTCTTTGTAGTGAAAATATGTATATGGTCAACTGTAAAATACGGAATGTTTGCCTGAAGCTTATTATTTTGTATAAAAAGAGAAGGCTGGCTTTGTAAAATTGAGCAGTCTCCTGAGAACATACATGCTGTTGTACTTCTAGGATACCTGTTACTGGTTGCAGCCAATAAATACGATCTTTGACTTCACCTAGAAGACTCTGTTTCTGTAGTCTGAAACAGGAAGGACTTAGGAGTTTTCAGGTGTGTTCCCTGGCACCGCCGGGTCCATAAAAACCTGGTACTCCAGTTGGCGCCCAACGTGGGGCGGTATCAGCGGTACCGGTCCAAGCCAGAGGTTCGTGAGGAGCTTCGTGTGAAAATTCCGGAGGACGGCCAACCACTTCAGCGACCCCTGTATTTCGACGTGGTCCGAAGGTCTTTGCTGCGAGGTTCCCCGCGTCCCGACGGCTACGAAGGACTGCTGCCCTGACTATCGCCCTGTTTTGGACCCTTGATGATTGGTAGAGCGAAACGATAGACGAGTCTTCTGGTGACATCAGCGATCATCGATACTTCAGTTAAGTATAAGTGGAGCGTCTCCTAGTCCTTAGTTTGGTTCTTAGTTTGGTATCCCTCGGGATCGCTTTGATTTGGAACTTGCAAGTCCCAAAGCCGAAGGACTCGTGTATTCACGAGGCTATCAATGGTAGATCTGGCTCTCGCTATCATAGTTGATAATCCTTTGAAGTTTGAAGCTAGACTAGAGAGCGAAGATGCCTGGTCTTAGCAGACTTGGAAATTTGTTTTGTCTTGGTTGTAATAGGGATTCCCGATTGGAGGACTCGTGTCCGGTTCCTCCGATTGGAACTCCAACATATGAGCTCTATGTGAAGCATGGCGTGGGCCCTATCACATATAATGAAGTATGGATCCGATACACCAGAAAGGATGGTGTTTTAAAATGGCTCCAATATGGTAGTTTTGACACAGAGATTTTAGATAATCTAGAGGTAAAACTCTTTAAGAAGAAAGCCAGGCCGGCAATGTTTGACTCTTTTCGCATGGCGCAAAGAAGCAAAACAAAAAGAAATGAAATTAGCAAAGAAAAATAAACAAGGTATGTCAATGGTACAAGCTGCCTTTGCGTTCAGGGATAATGAGGAAGAACAAGAGAATGAACAAACGCTTAGAAGCAGGAAGTTAGCGGTAGATAAGTGCTACCCAGTTTTGCCGCGTAAAGGACAAGGATCAAATGAAAAACTTGATAAAGATCCTTTAATGTCTCACTTACTGAGTTCACCACCTCCTTATGTGCAGAGTGCTACAGCACCCCAGCAACCTTTGGTTGTGCAACCTCCCATTGTTGGACCACAGGTTCTACCACAATCTCCAGCTCCTCTTCAGCTGGTTCCTACTCCTCCAGCGCAGCCCTCTCAAGGGCCGCCGCCTTTGCTACCTACTCCATCTGTGTTCCCTACGACTTCGCCTACTGCTCCGACTGCTTATCCTGATACTCCATCTGCTACTGCCTCCACCTCTGCTTTACATCAGCCTGTCTTTCCTGGCGTTTCTGCCTTTCCGTCAGTTTCTCCTTCTGTTCGACAGAGAGTGGCAAACACTGTTACTGGTCTTTTCTCACCTTTCTTTGGGTCGCCTAATACGACCCCTAACACAGGACGAAGACAGTTGCGGAGTCAACTGTCTGACTATCAAGAGAGAGAAATATTGAATGAGTTGGCGCGTAAATGGGTTGTCAATACTGTAAGATGTGACGTACAGTCCGTCATGGAAGTCTTGCGTCAGTGGGAAGCATCTAAACAGAGATATGTTTTTGAACAAATGTGTGTATTGCTCTGTGAAAATTTGGAGGGAAATGATCCGGAACACGACATGCCTGAATTGTGCTGTGTGCGGTTCAAATTCTCGGAGGGCATGAGCGTTGGCACCGACGTTGAACACGCGGTTGCGACATTGTCTTATCGGAGTAAGGGGAGCAATTCTCGATCACTATCTGAGCATGACGCACCAGGTAGGAAAAAGGCGCGACAGTATCCCATGAGAGAGGTTCCCCCAGTTTGGAGGGAAGGGGAGGCAAACGCTAATCCAGCCATTCCGCCGCATTTTCAGAGTGTGTGGGTACATGTTCCTTGGAAGAGATCTGAGGTTTTGGCTCTCAAACAGACATTGCCTGACCCCCGTAAAAATCCTGCAGGGTATTATAAGGAGTTATCACAGACTGTAGGCTCCTGTATCATGAATTTAGCCGATATAGACAGGTTGTTTGGAAATGTTGTTCCACAGCCTTTATGGGGAAAGATTCGTCATGCAGATCATGATCAAGAGTTAAGCGACACATGGGTAAATATTGCCGCTGCTGATGCTAGACCAAGTTGGTGGTGCTAAGCCCGAGCCTTTAGTAGCAGAACTTCACGGAAGGATTATTGCGTATTTGAAGACTTTAATGCCTGAATTGCGTGTTAATTGGGACAAGTTGTCTGCGTGCAAACAGAAGAAAGATGAGACTGTGTCTGACTTTTTCACGCGGTTTGAAGAGACCTTCGTCGATCACAGTGGTCAGGATATGGCTACTGAGGGTGGCCAGAGATTGTTTGTTGACAAAATTGTACATAATTTGCTTCCTGAACTATGTAACAAGTTGAAGGATTCTGAGAGTGCTTGGGCTGTTTCCACGTCAGCACAGATTTTAGCCACGGCCGAGTACTATGAAAATAGGCGCAAAGATGAGTTAGAGAAAGCGGGTAAAAAGACTAAGGAATTGAAAACTAAAGTCCTTCTACAGCAAGCTTATCCACCTCGTACTAATGGTCAGCGCGATTATCAGCAACCCCAGCAGTATTCGAGAAACTCGCAAAGAAACGAGTCTTCTCAACAACGTTTACCGTATGGACCCAATCAGTGTGCGTATTGCAAGGAAGAGGGTCACTTCAAGAGTAGTTGTCCGGTTTTATTACGGCGTACGAATGGTGCTTCTGGTGCAAGAGGTCGAGGTGTGCAACAAGTTCCTAGAGGTAGGGGTCGTGGAAATTCCTCCCAGAATGCTCGTTCTTTCCCGCCTCAGAATTCCATGAATAGTTTTGACCAGCAGAATAACGCGTTTTCTAGGACGGCTCAGTACTATGCTGATGACTACTATGCAGAAGACGAGAATATGGAGGGTAATGATTGCTAGGACAGCCATGGACAAAGAGAGGGAGTGGTTTCAGTTCCAGTAGATCAGAATGGACCTTATGTTGAGGTGATTACATCAGGTGTGTCAGAGCCTTTTCTGTTGGATACTGGTGCTACAAAGAGTTCTATTATGCACTCAAAACTCCCCGGCGCACCTTTGTCTGGCGAAATTAACGTTTCAGTAGGTTTTTCTGGCGCCCCGGTTAGGAGCCCGATCTCTAGTCCTATGTCTCTTTCTGTTGGACCTTGTGAATTAGAAGCACCCCTTATTCTTACAACAGGTTGTGGTGAAAACTTATTGGGATTGGATCTATTGAAAAGATTATATGCGACTTTGTACTGTTCTCCTTCAGGAGTACAACTTACACTGGGTAAGAAAGTGGTTTCCTCAATGTATTTATCAAAGGAAAAACTTCCGACAGAATTGTCTTCTCTTTTGGATATACTTTGGGCTACTGGCTCTAATGATGTGGGTCTTTTGGAAATAGCGCCATATGTTGTAACACTAAAAGCCAATGTTAGGATGCCGCGTATTCCCCAATACAAGATCTCTAGCGAAGGTGAAAAGGCGTTGTTAGCGATCATTTATGATCTGATTGAGAAAGATGTAATTGAAGAGACAAGAGGCAACGTTTGTAATAGTCCTGTTCTGCCGGTTTTGAAGCGTACTGATCCTTCCCAGCCACCTGTTAACAGGTTTGTGATTGATCTCAGAGAGGTCAATAAAATAGTTGTGCCACAGTTTCCAGTTGTCCCTGATATCACTGCCCTATTGACTATGATCCCAGCTTCAGCCACTTGGTTCTCAGTGATTGACTTGAAGAATGCTTTCTTCAGTATCCCGATTGCCGAGGAGAGCAGGGATATTTTTGGCTTCAGTTTAGGAGGCCGAAGTTTCCGCTTCAAACGCGCTCCTCAGGGCTACTGTGAAAGTCCATCAATATACAGCCAGGCTTTAAAAACACAGCTTGACACGATTGTTTTACCTGACGGCGCTACCCTTATTCAATACGTCGATGATTTGCTAATAGCTGCAGATACTGAGGATATTTGTAAAGAAGCCACATTGTCGTTGTTGTGTCACTTGTGTGATCTGCACCACAAGGTCTCTCTGTCAAAATTGCAATATTGTCGACAAGAAGTGACCTACTTAGGTCATCTCTTATCGAAGGAGGGAAGGAAACTGACCCCAGAAAGAATTCAGGCAATTGCAAAATTGAGTGTCCCAAGGACACAGAGAGAAGTGCGTGCTTTCTTGGGCATTACATCATATTGCAGGCAATGGATACCGAATTTCTCCTTCTTGGCCAAACCCTTGGTGGCATTAACTTGTAAAGATACACCAAACCCCATTCCGTGGTCTGAAGAGTGTCAGAAAAGTTTTGCCGAATTACGTGATGCATTGTGTTCAGCTCCTGTGTTGGGTACCCCCGACTACAGTAAGCCTTTTACATTGTATGTCCATGAGAGAGAAGGTTGTGCATTGTCAGTTCTGACACAGTCTTTTGGGGACAAACAGCGTCCATGCGCGTATTTCTCGTCGACTTTAGACCCGGTAGCTAAGGCTTTGCCGAGTTGCTTGAGGACCACTGCGGCAGCAGCTGTTTCTATCCGACAGTCTGCGGGGTTAGTGATGAATAACATGTTAATTGTAATGGTCCCGCATGCAGTAGATATTCTGTTCAACAGAACAAAGACACAGCACTTAACTAGTGCTCGATTGTCAGGGTATGAGCTGACATTGTTGGCAAGTCATGTGCACATAAAGAGGTGCAATACATTAAACCCAGCCACATTATTGCCGATTTTAGCTGAAACAGATGATGATAGTGAAGATCAGCATGACTGTTTTCTGAGAACCGAAGAGGAGACGAAAGGGAGAGTAGACCTTAGAGAAACTCCTCTTCCAGAATGTGATGGTACTTTGTGGGTTGATGGTTCATGTTTCAAGTTGCCGAATGGTGATACAACTGCAGCATATGCTGTGACGACTTTGCATACGATTGTTGAAGCTGCACGTATCCCACACAATTCAGCGCAAGCAGCCGAGTTGATTGCACTTACAAGAGCATGCGTGTTGGCGAAAGGGAAACAAGTGAATGTGTACACGGACAGCCAGTATGCATTTGGTGTGGCTCACAGTTTTGGACGATTGTGGAAAGAACTTGGGTTCCTGACTTCGCACGGTGCTAAGATCCAGCATGGTCAGTTGGTGAATGAGCTTCTCGAGTCACTGACCTTGCCGTTACAGGTTGCAATTGTGAAATGCAGTATGCATAAAAAGGTTACGGATGATGTTGGTCGTGGAAAAGCTTTGCGGATGAAGTTGCGAAAGAAACTGCTAGGAATGTAATGAGTCGAATGTATGTTGCAGGCCCTGCGAGATGGATTGGTGATGTTGGTATGTGTGAAGATACGATTGAGAGTGTGAAGTCCATTCAAGCTGAAGCCACAGAAAAAGAGCTGAATGAATGGAGAGGAAGTAAGGGTAAATTGGATGCAAATGGTTGTTGGATTGAATTGTCAGAGCATCAGCGATGGTTGTTACCCGATGCATATGTGCTTGCAGTGGTGACAATGGCTCATGGAATGGCTCACATCAGTGTGAAAGGGATTTGTAAGTTGTTAGCTCCAGTATGGCAAAATGCTGGAATCCCTAAGTGTGCAGAGAATGTGGTCAAGAATTGTATGGTGTGCCTGAAATACAATCCTGGTAGGGGAACCCCAACTCCAGCTGGTCATTTTGCGCCTCCAACGTATCCGTTCGAGGTTTTGCAGCTAGATTTCATCCACGTGGAAAGGTGCAACAATCTGAAATACGTACTCGTCGTTGTTTGTGCCTTTTCCAGGTGGGTGGAAGCATATCCCCTTAAGGACAACACTGCCTTATCCACAGCTAAAGCCCTTGTCAAGGAATTCTTCCCCAGATTTGGAATGTCAAGAATGGTTTGGAGTGATAATGGGAGTGAATTTGTGGGTCGAGTGATGAAGAAAGTGTGTGAAGGGCTAGGCATACAGCAGAAGTTCCACGCTGCAAATCACCCCCAATCAGCTGGACTAGTAGAGTGCTATAATGGCACGTTAAAATTGTAACTGGCCAAGATTCAAGCGAGCACAGGTCTTAAATGGCCTGACGCCTGCCCTTGGCACTCCTATCAACAAGAATGACTGTTCACTCTAGAGTGGGACTTAGTCCACATGAGATTGTGTTCGGCCGCCCGGCCAACATATGGGGAGTGCCAAGGCCAACCAGGTTTAGCGAGATAGAATACCCTGTACTGCTTGATTATCTGTATGAATTGACGGCTAAATTGCGTGTTTTACACCAACAGGTCCACAACACTCTACCTCAGGCCTCCGAAGCTCCAGGACACCCTATCGATCCTGGAACTTATGTACTAATAAAGAATTTTCAGCGAACAAAGAACTACCAACCCCGGTGGACCGGCCCTCATCTAGTTCTTCTCTCAACAAGAACAGCTGTTCGAGTGGAAGGGAAGAAACATTGGATCCACGGCCTCCATTGTAAGAGGGTCCCACTGCCTCTTCCACACGACCGGTGGGTCCAGGAGGGGATCGCTGACTCTGAAACTGAGACCGTGCCTCGCTTTCTACCCTTTAGCGATGCACGTATAAGAGGACCAATTTCTGAAAAGGAAAGCGACAACATCTTGCAGGAAGCTGTGCCTCCGTCAATTCGATTAAACACTACAGAGCCTGAACTCTTATTCCAAGACCAAACAACACCTGGCAGAAACGGTTACAATTTAAGGCCAAGACCTATGACTATGGACAAATAAAATATTTCTTTTTTCCTTTTTGATTGTGCAGCTCTCCCATCCGAGAAACTTGCTCATTTTTGTTTTTTTCGAACCGCCATCCGGTTCTGCTGCTAGGGTCGCGGTTGCCTAAGTCTTTGGAGTGCAGCTGGAGACGTTTAGGTCGACAGTTCTGGTCAGTCTAAGGGAGTTGCCCTAGACCGACAGAAGCACTCTTCAGCAGAAACACCCTACCAACGCGGGCAGCAAATTAGAGAGGATGGAGTTCTCTGAGATGGGGAGACCTGCCAAACGAATGAACTTTAAAGACAAAATGTGTATATTAATGACGAAGAAGAGATTGTTGATATGTTGTATTTTTATGCTGTTTGGTATGATGACGTTTTTAACAGGATATGTTTTATACACCTTTCAAGTGACATTTGCACCCACTACGCAGCCCATACCTCCTCGCACTCTTTTCACCCCCTGCCTGAACATGAGTCTTCTAGGAGATTAGAATTTATTAATAACTCTTTCATTCAGCTTTTATATCAACACCAACTAGTAGTAAACACAACTAACTGCTGGGTGTGTGGCCTTATGCCACATACGACAGACAAGGGTATCCCATACTTGGTTTTGCCATTTAGCTACTATGGTTCTTTGTGGGCATTTCAAACAATGTTCATATTTGCCATCGAACCATATCCCCCACGTTCCAGGGGAAGGAACTCAAGCAACAAAGCGTTAGTAGTAGGAATTGCAAATATGAGCAGAACCATTGACTCGTACAGAACGATTCCTAGGGATGAGTTGCAAGCTTACGTTAGATGGAACATAACAAAATATGGAGTTCCTTTGAGTGAGAACCAGCGAGCAAAGAGCTCCTCCCCAATTTAGATTGTACCCCATCAGGGTCACCTATGTCTGCAGGGAAATGGAAAAAACCCCAGAGCTCAGTTAGGAAAGAGCGTCTGTACTGAAACATATGTCTTCTCGTCTCAGACCTCCCCTTCATTCCTAGCAGCTAAGGGTACCTACTTCGTCTGCCATGATAGAGCATACACATGGCTGCCGCCTGATTTTTCGGACACATGTTTCATCTCGTTCCTGTTGCCACCCACCTACACGGCCGCGGCAGATTACCATAGGACAAGGACAGTTAGAGGTGTCATGAGTAAAGACGACACTGCGGAACAGGAATTTGGAGACTTCGCAAAAGGTTTTCTGCCGTTTTGGGGGCCGATGGTGAACAGCAGGAACATTCGCCAATTGACGAGGGTAGTTGAATCCACCGTGATTGAAACTGCCAGTGCCCTTAGTAACTTGACTGCGGAGCTCCAGTCGGACCGCCTTTTGACTCTTCAGAACAGGGTTGCCCTAGACGTCATACTTGCAGACCGAGGTGGGGTATGTAAAGTGATCCAATCAAGCTGCTGCATCTTCATCCCAGATAACGCTCCGACAGTATACCAGGCCATCTCCAAACTGCATAAGATCTCTGAATCCATTCACGTGGATAAAGGGGACTGGTCCCTGATGGGGTGGTTCTGGGAACTGATATCTGCCTGGGGATGGAAGATTCTGATAGTCATTGGGATGATCCTAGCCATCCTATTCTTGTTTTGCCTGTGTGTACAGTGCGCTCCTGCAATATGTGGCCTCTGTGCTACATCATGTGTAAGGAAACCTGTATCAAGGGATGAACTAAGTAATAGGATGATGCTACAGCAACATCTCAATGACTTTATGAATACAGACCTGGACTCAGATTAGCGTGAGTATAGGTTATTGCCTATGTAAGGGCAAAAGGAGGGTCTGTGGTACTGAAAATTCTGGACTCTGGTGTCTGTGGTACTGAACCACCAAACTCGTGTCATAAAACATCGTCGAATCATGACGATTTTGGTACCAGCAGACCGATAATGGTTTAAATACCATTCATAAGTATTTTCGTCACGGTCGAGTGATGAAATCACCCTTGAATCTAAGTTTTCGTCTTGAACCCTCGGGTTCCATTTTGTGAGTAGCAGCCATTTTGTGATTGCCCTCACATAGCCAAATGACTAAGGCCGAATTCAACCTAAAGGACACATACACCCTTTTTGACTCCTCTGTGATATGGGCAAGCTGACTCCACTGCCTGGAGCCAAACCTGTTCAGGCAGTTCCTTTCCCAGTGGCCGAATGAGATTAGTATCAAGGCGCAACATGTCATAAAACTCCTCATCGCACAGAAACCATGCCTAATCTTACACACACCTGTCCCTGTTTCTTCTTTATGACCTGCTTTACGAGGAGGAGGTGCCCGTTTTTATTGGGGGTCCGTCGATATCTGATGAAAGTTCTGGGCCTTGCCGGGTAATTTATCATGGACTGGACAAACTAAAATATGGGCTTGTCATCATGACTCTGCTTTTTCTTTGTAGTGAAAATATGTATATGGTCAACTGTAAAATACGGAATGTTTGCCTGAAGCTTATTATTTTGTATAAAAAGAGAAGGCTGGCTTTGTAAAATTGAGCAGTCTCCTGAGAACATACATGCCGTTGTACTTCTAGGATACCTGTTACTGGTTGCAGCCAATAAATACGATCTTTGACTTCACCTAGAAGACTCTGTTTCTGTAGTCTGAAACAGGAAGGACTTAGGAGTTTTCAGGTGTGTTCCCTGGCACCGCCGGGTCCATAAAAACCCGGTACTCCAGTAAGACCGGACCGTGCCACCCCTCTTGGCTCGAGCATTTGGATTACTTTTCCCAGTGCTTTACTACTCTCTATCCCACTACAGTTGCGGAGCCACTATCAGCCTGAGAAGTATGACATTGTGTGAAACGAGAAACAAAGCTACGGCTTCGACCACCATGGTTGCAGGTACTTTGGACAATTTTCTGGTGAGAGCTAACTCCATCTTGAATAATGAAATTCTGACTGTAGAAGGGCGCCTGTCAAAGGAAATTGAAAGCCTTAGAAGATCTTCACTGGGATTAATAGCTAATGCTAGAACCCGGCTAAGGACGGGGCTACTTCTACTGCTATTCTAGACAGTATTGACCAAACAATAGACAGTGTGCTTCAGGATCTTAGGATAACTCCTGAAAGGCACAAACTGACTTTATCGGTCATTGCTGAGATTAATCCTGTACCTGTAAATGTGATATGTGTGTCTCCTGAAGCTGGGCATGATGCTGTTACCCCTCACTCACAAGGAACTAGGGAGGGCGCCGTTCCTAAGAGGAAAAGAGAGATGCAGCATAGGGGTGGCAAAAGGGTGAAAGTTATTCATGGGCCGATTGCCGCGGACCCCGAATCTACAGGTCCAGTGGCAACTAGGGCGAGCCCTTCTCCGCCCTTGGGATCTAGAAACAAACCTCCCCAATCCCACCTTGTGCTCCAGAACGTGCCAACCACACCCGGGGATTTAACAAACACCAGGGATAACTACTTTATTCAATCCCTGGAAAAACTCATGAAAACGCTGATCAACCCGCTAGTGGCTAGACTCTATTCTATTGACCGCAGGCTCAACAAAATTGAAAAGGCCACAGGGGGTTTGAAAGAGCAGCTTAGAGTGACGGGCAATACACAGAAGAACCCAGAATCGAGGGGGGGAGGTATTGCTCCACCTAAACACTCCACCTTAGTGACAACCCCCGCTCTGGCTAACCTCCCCCGTCCAGTACAGACCTCTGAGAATGGAGCAGCGGTCATTACTTCTGGGGCGGGTACATCGGTGGGGCTGACTGATGGGTCCACCACTGAGGGAACCAGATTGAAGATGCGAAAGGTAATTAACTTACCCCCTGAGGCAGCTCCTTACGTAGTTGTTTTAGCAGGTGTGCCCGAGCTTAAAGACTCGGCAACAGAAACTTTCCCCTCCTTGAAAAATAAGGCAGTAAATTGGTTGAATATTCATAGACCCCTGCCACCCCATATTACAAGTGAAATTATAATGGTCAGAAGAGTTCCCTGGGTGGGACATACCTAAAAAAAATTTAAGGGGATTGCATACTGGTAAATTTTAGGAATACTGGAATTGTGTCTCACATCTGTAACTGGTTGGGCCGACCGGCAGGCACTTCAATTCAGGCACTCCCATTGGCCTTCTTTTACCCACCCCCTAACATTTCAACTGAGCCAGATTTTGAAGAGGGATGGATAAGGGTGGGATATAGGGATCCTTACAGGGACTATAGGAATACTTCCAATGATCACATTGTCTCAAGAGACTACTCCCATATGAACAGATACAGCTGCCTGGATCAGGTAGACTGACCATTACACAAAATTGGACCAAGGGCTCGTCGGGAGGATGGCTCGCCCTGGCGAAGTGCTTCTGAATTAATGAGAAATAAGACTACTCATCCAGAGTTACCGGCCAGTGTTTTAACAGGTCATACTATCAAATCCCTTGACGAGGGCCGAGACTTATTGAATGATCTGACTAAGTCCCCTTCTGTTGTGGAACCTCTCCAACTAATTGAATGCTCGCAACCAGATAGTCCTGGATTAAAAATTCTTTCCTGGAATGTGGCTGGTCTAACCAATAAACTGGAATGTCCAGAATGGGGCTCCTTTATAGATATGAATGATATATGCCTCTTTCAGGAAACCTGGGCAAGGGAAGAACAATTCAGAGTGGGTTTTGTTTCCTATTCAGTTCCTGCAAAATGGGGCAGGAAGGGTAGACTTTCTGGGGGGCTAACAATCTGGGTGGCTGTCCACTTGGGTTGCAGTGCCAGGGTCATGCACACTGCATCTGAGGATAAATGGCTCAAAACTCGCCGTGGTTAACATTTACTCCAGACCTGTGAGTATCACCTCTGAGTCGAAAGCCATAGAAGATCTTTCTGTCTTTCTAAACGAATTCCCCGAGGGAGTTACCTTCGTGATAGGTGGAGATTTTAACTCCCATTTCGAGCCACTTGTGGACCTTACGGACGGTACACTCCATGAAGAAGATGATCACTGGTAAATCCCCCGGGTGGACAGTCCCCCAGCCAGGTCATGGGCTCCCTTGGCAGTACAAATTATGACCCTGACGTTAAGATATTCAATCAGGGCTTGTAATGGATGCTTAAAATCGGACATGCCCTCTAGGTGTACTTTTAACAAGCCTGGCCAGGAATCACGCCTGGACTACATTTTTGTAGAGACATGCGCATGGCACAAGATCCTCGACTTTAAGGTGGTACCAAGAGGAGAAAGCGATCATAACGCACTGATCCTGGACTTCCAGTCCCCTAGTATGCCTAAAATTCCTCCTCCTCTAGAGCCTGGACCGGACGACAGGGTGGTCCTTTCTAGCAACAGATGGAGACTTAGATGGGACAAACTGGTTATGCACCCAAATCTAGTGGCAGAGTTATATGCCCTGGTAATTCCGGCACTGGAAGCGGTTGGTGCTCTTAATCTTCAGCACCCTTCCCCTGAAGTTCAGTCTAGCCTGGGTAAACTCAATAAGGATTTGGTTAATAATTTAGCGGAGGTCTTAAACCCTCCAGGTTCCAAAATGAGAGATACTGCTAATAAGCCAACCTGGTATAACAGGGCCTGTAAAGTTGCGAAATCGCAGCTTCTTGAGGCCCTGAAACATAATAAAAATAGGGAACTTATAAAAGAAAGGAGATTAGCTTACAGGCAGCTAATATACCATGCAAAGTTAGAGTGGGGGAACGCAAACTGGGATAAGCTAACTTCCGCACTGGCAACTAGAGATGCGCGGAAGTTTTGGCAGATCGTGACCACAGGCTCGGCTGACGATGTCCCAGGTATCTTACCTAACATCGCTCCAGAGGTTCGGGAAGCGCATTTCCATACTCTGTATTTTGGCGAAATTTCGCCAGAGGACCCTCCTTCTGCAGGAGCATCACCTGGTTACATGGCCGATATGACCACCTTTGATTTTTCGGAGGGTGAAGTTAGGGCAGCTATTGCCAGACTCCCCTCTGGAAAAGCCCCGGGGCTTGACAGCGTGCCCCGTGACCTTTTTAAACACGAACCACTGGTATGGGCACCTTATTTAAAGTCTATATTCAATGCAGTCCTGGGTGGCATGGCGGTACCTAGTACTTGGCTGGGAGCGGAGATAGTCCCGATCTTCAAGTAGGGCTCTCCCCTGCTCCCAGCCAACTACAGGCCAATTAGCCTCATTGATGTGTCCCAGAAGCTCTTCTCGAGGCTAATACTAGACCGCCTCTTAGATTGGATGGAGGATTCAGATATTCTAAGTCCTTATCAAGCTGGATTTAGAAAGAAGGTATCCACCACAGACCAGATCTTTAGATTAAACATGCATTTCTGGAAAACTGTGGAAATCGAGGGCGGCTCGTTATATACAGTTTTTGTCGATCTCCGAGCCGCCTTCGATTTAGTCCCCAGTCGGAAATTGTGGTCTGTCCTCTCAGACATGGGTATTCCACCTTCACTCCTGGGCATAATAGTACGCCTCCATTCTGGAAATTATGCGCAAGTCAGGTGCGGTAAGGAAGGTTTACTATCATCCAGATTCCCCTTTGGCAGGAGGGTAAGACCGGGGTACGTCCTGGCGCCCACCCTGTTTTGCCTCTTCATCAACGGGGTAATCGCGCACCTGAACGCGGTTCAAAATACCGATGCTCCAAAGCTTGCTGGGTCTAGGATTTCTGCGATCATGTTCGCGGATGATACTTTACTACTTTCTAAGACCCCTATGGGCATTCAACGAGTCCTCAATGGGTTTGTGTCTTTTTGCCAGGACAGGGGGCTGGAAATAAACACCTCAAAAACGAAATTTATGATTTTCAACCCCCCCAACAACTACACGCCCGAGTCCAGTGATAGACTGAGTCTGACTCGAAAGAGTCAAGACATTTGTCTATCTGGGTCTAACGTTGAATGAAAATATGACTTGGGTCCAACACCAAAGAAACTGTCAAGCCAAGCTAGCCCAAAAAGCTGGAGGCATTTTAAAGTTATATAATAAATCTTTGGTTAAACCAATTGGCCCTCCACTGGAAATATAAAAATTACAGGCCCGTGGTGCGGTCACATACGGGGGTGAATTGTGGGGCCACAAGTGTGCATCCGCGATTTCTGTCGCAGAGAATAACTTCCTAAAACAATTGGTATCACTCCCTCCCACAACACCATTGCTGCCATTAAGGATGGATCTGGGTATTCGTCCAATAAGTGAGGAATTAGGTGTTAAACCCTTGACTTTTTGGAGGAGGTTGTGGGTAACCCCCGAACTTAAGCATTATAGACAAGAGCTGCCAGAGGTGCTTAGCCTCCCCAATGTGCGGAACATCAGTTGGCTTAAATATGTTAAAGAGGAATTTGAGACACTAGGCCTTCCCCTACTGTGGTCTGATCCGGAACGCGCATGTTCCACCCTCTTGCGCAAGTACATTGTTAACTTATATCATGAAAAGATTATCAGTACCACTTTATCGAATGCTAATGTAGGTTCACTCTCTAGTATGTTTTTTATGATAAAGGATTTTTATAAATTTGATGGTGTACTAGATAATGTTAGCCCAGTTCTTTTAAGAAAATTATACCTCCAATGGAGACATGGCTCCCTGCCGATTAGAGCACTCACAAGTAAATGGGGCATACCTCTTTGTACATCTGAGCTCGAAAATGAATTACATATTCTGTTTTTCTGCCCGGCTTATAAATTTCCCCGAAAGAAGTGGATTATTCCTATTTGCAAAAGCTTGGGGATCAGCAGCTGCCTCCAAGTTTTTAGAATACTCAAAACTGATCTCTCTCCTCTTATTGTTTTCGCAGTATCTAAATTTTTAGCAGCCATGTGGAACATAAGGAGGAAAGCTGAGAATGTTACGGCAAGTCGTATTGTCTGTTAATTGGGTTGAGCACTTGGATGTCCCTCTTTTATTTAGTTTCAGAGGCCAGGGATTTTAAGCATTTACTCTTCTTTTATCATGTATAAGGTTATGCTTTTTATGGTGATGATTCAACTGTTTATGATGAAATTATTGTCTTTTTAATGGTCTTCGTCAATTGTTGTAAATTGTAATTTTTGATCAACTGTGAACTCTTATGAGAATAATGTTGAAATAAAGATGAGGTTGAAGTTAAAGTTGGGGCAATTTATAGAGCACACGTTTACCAAAAAGGTTTCATGGCACTAGTGCTGTGCAGTTCCCATAAAAGACAACATGGACTTCAAACGCTCTGATGAATAACCAGGTCTTCAAACCTTTACGGAATTCCAAGTATGATGGGGAAAAACGAAGGTGGTCAGGGAGGGCATTCCAAAACCTGGGCGCCAAGAAGGAGAAACACGACCCCCCATGTTTCTTCCTGACAAAACGAGGAACAACCAAGAGGTTTTTTGACAACGACCGTAAATTCCTGGAAGGAGTGTAGTTTAGGAGCCGAGATGCCATATAATGGGGGGCTAAGCCCGCCAGAGATTTAAAAATAAGGCATCCTAATTTGAATTGGCATCTATGAGTAACCGGTAACCGGTAACCAATTGCCTAAGAAGAGGGAGGGCATGATGGAATCTAGACCGACTATAAATTAACCTAGCAGCCTGATTTTGAATGAGCTGAAGTCGGCGCAATTCATTGGCAGGGATGCCAATATACAAAGAATTGGCGTAGTCCACCTTAGAGATTAAAAGGGCTAGGAGAATAGACTTCAAAGCGTCAATAGTAAAAAAACTGGAAACTTTCCGAATCACACGGAGAGACAAGAAGCAGGAAGAAACAATCATGCTGATCTGAGTGTGCATCGACAAATCATCAATGATAATGAATAATGCTATGTGGCTTATTAGGAGAAGATTGTCTCTAAAACCTCTATAAGGGAGGATTACTCAGGAACACCTGATTCCCCTAGCCACTGTGTATTTTTAATGTTTATTTTGGTTATCTCTTGTTTTCTGTTTTACCTTTTTTTTAACCATGTACATATTGATTTTGAATTTAAAGTATTTATATAGCGCGGCGTACACCATGCGGTTTCTTGGCGCTTATAAGTACAGGCATAGATGGAACATATAAAAAGGACCGCTAAGCTGAAATGGGAGAGGAGTTACAAATGAAAGGCTTGAGAAAAAAGGAAGGTTTTAAGTAGCTTACGAAAAGGAAGATACTGGGTGGAGGATCTAAGGTGAATGGGAAGGGAGTTCCAAAACACCGGGGCCAAGGAAGAGAATTTAGCTCCACCCCATTTCTTGCGCTTGAAACGTGGTACCCTGAGTAAGCAAAGGGAAGATGAGCGCAATTCTCTGCAGGGCACGTATGGCTGTACCGCCGAGGAAATGAAGGCGGGAGCGAGATCCAAACGGGCCATGAAAGTCATGCATCCCAGTTTGAATAATGCTCGCTCACGAACCGGGAGCCAATGGAGTTCCTTTAGCAGAGGAGTGACACGGTGAAATCTAGGGAGAGAGTAGACTAGACGGGCCGCCTGGTTTTGTACTAATTGCAATCTCCGTAGACTATAGGCCGGGATGCCGTTATAGAGGGCATTCCCGTAGTCTAAACGGGAGATGACCAGAGCGGACAAGATAAGTTTACGTGCAGAAAAGGAAAAGAAACGGGAAACAGTGCGGATAGTGCGAAGAGTTAGGAAACAAGCGGAAACAACAGACCCGATCTGAGAATGGAGAGTGAGATGGTCATTGAGTTTAATGCCCAGAGTTTTAACGGAGGAAGAAGGAGAGCGAAGGGAACCTAAAGAAGGAGGCCAAAACAAAGAATTCCAGGGGCTGGATGAACCCCCCGTCAAGACTAGCTCGGTCTTGTCCGGGTTCAGTTTAAGATGATTATGATTCATCCAGTCCCTGATGAAAGACATCACCGAGTGAAAGTTGGAGACAGAGTGAGAGGAAGAAGAAAGATTAAAGATGAGCTGGAGTTCGTCTGCATAATTATAGACGGTGACCTCCAGCTTCTGAAGAGCAAAAATCAAAGGGGCGATATATAAATTAAACAGAAGAGGGGAAAGAGAAGAACCCTGGGGAACCCCACATGAGATCGGAAGAGGAGTAGAGGAGAAATCTCCCAACTGGACCGCCTGGGTGCGGTCTCTCAAAAAAAGAGGAGAGCCAGACAAGGGCTGTCCCCCCGATACCCGCCGCCCTGACACGGGAAAGAAGAATGGAATGATCCACCGTGTCAAAGGCGGCGGATAGGTCCAGGAGGATCAGCGCCTGTGGTTGGTCAGAGTCTAGGCCCTCTCTCAGATTATCCAAGACCGACACCACAACAGCCTCAGTGGAGTGTCTAGCCCGAAATATTATGAAATTGTAATTACTGTATAAAGTGTATATATACATGGGAATGCTAAATTATGCACTTTTATGGCCTCATCGGCCGGAAAAAAGTTTTTACAACAACAACAACAAGAACGTCCCTGTAACCTTTGTTTTTGTGTGTGAATTACATCGTTTTTTAATGCTATTTCCTAATTATGACATCCTTGTAACGTTTGTTTTTTTGTGTCAATTTCTAAGGTTTAAAAAAAAATGTATTTCCAAACTATAAAGTTCCTTTAACCTTTGGTTTTTAGAGTTATTTGGGAGATCATCATAGTAAAATAAGGTTTGGGGGGGCCAATGAAGGATAGGAGGAGGAAAGAACCCAGTAATGGCTATTTTGGAGATCATAGTAGTAGAATGAGATTTGGGATGAGTCGGAGAGTGACAGTACAGAATTCAGTCTGAGGCGGGGGGGTTTAAAGAAGTCTCAAGAGACCCACAAAGCAGTGCACTTACTCCGTGAGCAAGCAGTGTGTGAAACCTGCAAACATCCCAACAACGGATGTGCTACTGATACGTGTGTATAAAGTTCCTGATATTTAGGGGTGTGGGCTTCTGACGGGTTCCGGGTATAAAACAAATTCTAAAATCAGACCTCAGGTGAGAGGATGTGGCGTAACAACCAGAGCTGCTTACTTTGGAATTGGAGAACCTGGTTTGACTCTCAGCGTGGTCTCAACATACTGTGATTCGTGGCAAATCACTTAGCTGCCCGCGCCTTAAAAAAATGAATGGGTAACTAGTGCTCATGTAAAGCGCTCCAATACAATCTGGTTGAGTTTCCACTAAATCAAACTGCCTACAAAAGGTGTGTCTGGCAAAGGCAGTCTCGGCTCGTGAGACGCACACATGACTGGCACTGGATAAGGAGCTGAAGGTGTCTGACCACTCACTGGTTGAGGTGAAGCCGCGCATCATGCTGAAGAAAACACGCAGGGCCGTTTCTGCCATTAGGCAGGGCTAGGCGGCCGCCTAGGGCGGCAAAAAGGGGAGGGCGGCAAAAAAAGTGTGCACGAAGGTCAGGGTCCCTTGGAAGGCCCCGGCGCGCTTTGGTGGAGTCCTGTCCGAGAACGCAGCATGCACAGCACTGTGCCCCCGTCTTGAACACAGGGGAGGGCGCCTCGAGTCCCTGAGCAGAGGAGCTAGACTAGCGGGTGGGGGGCATCATCAAGCAGGGTCCATGGCGCTGCTCGGAAGGACTTTAGTTACAAGGTGCTGAGACTTGCACGCCTGTGGCCCCAGCCTTTAGCAGAGCCTCCCTCCTAGTGCCCACCTCTAAGCACTTGGACAGCCTCAGGTCACCAGCTGTGGGCAATGCACAAATATATCTATTAACGTCAATGCCGAACTGCAGTTGAAGATGTTACTTGGAACTTTGAAGTGCCTAATTCAAATGTTGTCATGTTGGTTTCTTTATGAACATCAAATACTGATATAAAATCCTTTCCCATTTTCCGAACTGGTAATGGAGGTTTGCAATTCCTGTGTTTATAACACACACTATGTGGAGTTAAGCTTTCATGCCAATCGTTAACAGGGCAGATAGCGGTTATTTCAGAGAGGGAAGGAGAGCGTAACTAGGAGCTCTATTCTTCCTTCAGTAACACCTGCCGCTCCCACCCGGCACTTGGATGCAGATGTGAGGCAGGCAGGCCCAGAAAGCCCTGGCCAGGTCCACAGAGCCTTTCAGTAGCTCCGCATTTCATCCATTCCACAGAGCTGGATGGGGTAAATCTCCCATTAAGAAAGGATCTTTACCTTTGATTGCAGCCAGCCGGCACTCATGAAAATCATCCTCACGGTCCGTTTCCCGCAGGGGCTTGAGTAAATTGGCTTGGCAAGAAGGGATGTCTGTCCAAGCAAGAACCGGACATCCTCCCATGCCCACCGCCAGCTCGACACTGTCATCCCCACAGGCCCCTTCTAGTGAGTAGTAATGGTGCAACGCTGCAGAAGACGGATGAGCACGGTCCTGAGAAAGAACTAGGGACAGGCTTCATTTCTTAGCGCCGCCTAGGGCGTTTTGAGGTACACAATATGAAGTTTATTCCAACCAACATTTTTATTTTTAATGGCGTTGTCTTGAAAATGTGCTTCTGATCAGTTGTTTTATTTTTGGATCAACGTCTCCCCCTTTTTAGCCCTTCTCCTGCTGCCAAGGGGGGAGGATGTGAGGTAAGGGCCAGAGATGCCAGCATGGAGGCGGGGGGACCAGGTTCGACCCTCCGTGTCGACTGAACATCCCGTGATTCTGAGCAAATCACTTAACCTTCCCGTGCCTACCAAAAATAAATGTTTCCTTGTGTAACATTAAGTGGTACTCATGTAAAGCGCTCCAAAACCTTTGGGTCGAGATTGCCTAAATATAACTGCAAAAAATAAACGTGCATTGGGTACAAATCTGGCCTCGCTTTAGACCCTTCCACGTGACCGAAAATGTTCGGAATATTACAGTAGGGCTCACTCCCAACCTGGCACAGGCAGCTCAAAGCTGTAATCCTCACAGGCGCTATTTTGGAGTGGGGGCCAGCTGAAGTGGACAGATCTACAAAATGCACCTGCCTGATCCTGAGGAAGCAGACACGCCTAATCTGATGGCGCTCCCCAGCTAGGACTTTTGGATGAAACAATATGGAGTTAACGTCAGTTACATAAAGTTTATTTTTGATGGCTCTTCATTTGTGTTTAACCCCTTCGCTGCTGGCCCATTTCCGCCGCTGTGCGGTAAACAAACGAACAGGGCGGGGCCATGACGAACCCCAGCCGTCATCAGCACACGAGCACTGTGGAGCATGACGGCTGGGGTTCGTCACCAGCATACAAGGGGTTAACAAGTGTTTCTGAGCATTTGGTACAGATTTAGGTCAAATTCACCCCCTGCTTTCACTTCCCCCTCGAAGCCATATAGTGTTTCTTAGCCCTGGGGCTCCACTTGGTAAACAAGTGTCTTGGTTTCAAATTGCAGCTGTTTTGTACACAAATCCATGACCCCAGCAGAGCGCAAGAACAGCAGGATGTGCCCAGGGAGGCTAATCCTGGGACTTTTCCCAGACTTGTCGCAATACTGTTCTGTGCTTTTGCTATAACTTTAAAAACAAAAAAATCGGGACACAGGAGGGGGTGGCATAATTCAATTCTCGCCTAGGGTGGCAAAACACCTAGAAACGGGTGGTGCAAAACGTGTCCGCTGTTCAACGGTGCAGCGCAAGTGAAACCATGCGACCGGAGACGCTAATGTACATAACACACTTTAGTGCATTTGTGGAATATTTATAAGCAAAGCACATTCCTTCCCACCCCCGGATCAGACAGTGGAAACTTTCCCACACTGGAGTCTCACTTCTGAGTCAGCAATCTGATTTCATGGACCTGGTACTCCTATTTACTTAATCAAATGAAAAAGTTATATAAATAGGGGCATTTACAGTAAAACATCATTTTGATAACATGTTCCACTAGAAACGTCATTAAAACCACATACAAGTGTGCACCGTGTGGAAATGAATTCAACAGAGCTGTGAGGTATCCCATACGAGATGCTTAACCACTAAGCAGGGAATTAGCATGAAGGACAGCTTAACTTTGGAACGCTTGCTTACTTATGACCGACAACAATCTTGTACACACACAACTGAGCAGTAACCTGCACGGGGTAATATGTAATATGCACAGTGTCAAGCCCTGTTTTTTTCGCGTTCCAAACCAATGTTAATAACTGTGCCAGTTCAATTCAACTGACCAAGACTCACTCGTTTGTCCCAGCGCAAGTGCTCTGCTGCGGACAAATAAACAAGAAACCCGGGACAGGAAAGTGAATGTCTCTCAGATCACACGGAGTAATCTGGCAACCCTAAATTTATTCAATCTGGAAAGGAGATGTTTTTTTTTTGTTAGATCCACTAATAAATTTGTTATATAACAGATTCTTAAATAGCACACGAATACAAGAATCTCGTATCCGTAATTTATGTGATCAATTCTGTGATGATGGTGTTTTGAAATGGAATACTGTGAATATTTTAAAATCAACATTTAAAAATATGAATCTGTTTTTAGAACCTTTCTATGAGGGGCGTGGCTTGCGCGCCGCTTCTGCATGGCGGACTGCGCTTGAGCTCCGAGGCGAGTTCTCCCGTCGGGCTGATTTATCCGTTCCCCGACTGCCCCTGTGAGCGGAAAAGGCAGCCTGCAACAGCGGAATGTGAGGGGAGCTGTTTGCTGAGGTTTTCCTGCTGCTTTTGACACCGGCTGCATGTTTTGTATCTGACGCTCGTTTTCCTCACGGATGGCCGCCATTTCCTTCCCCTGACGCAGTGACATTTTCTCCTCAGGAATGCCAGCTTCGCTACAATGTTGCAGGTCGTGGGGGTTGCCCAGTGAGTTTCTTTTATGATGCCTGCACTTGGTAACGTTTTTGTCTATTTTATGCTATTTTCTTGCTGCTTGGCTGGGAATTAGACTGTCTACGCGCTATTTTTCTCTCAGTGCAACTTTCTCATTCAGGTGTGGAGATTTTTTCCTGCGAACTCCGTGCTGTGCCCTCCTGCATTAATTGTAGCTTTATCATTCTTTGGCTACCTGTCTGCCTTGCATATAAGTCCGCCGCTATTTTATTATAAGTGCCCATTCAGCTCAGTGTGCTGTATTTCTTATTTTGGGCTGAAGGCTGCGCAGTTTTGGCTCTTCTCTCTCCTTCCAGTGGCTATATACTTTTTCTTTGTGGTTACTCCTTCATGGCTACAAGTATGGGTCGCTCCATGAGTAACAAAGACGCTAAAGATGTTGGTACGTCACTGAAAAGACCTAAGGCGGTGTCTCCTACGCCTGAGTCTGCTCAGTCAGACACTACCTCCACGCTGGACACCATCTTAACGCGCCTTAATGAGGTACATGATATTGCGCAGTCCACGAAAACTAACACGGATTTATTACAAGTGGAGGTGTCTGCTATCAGGAATGACTTTAAAGCCCTCTCTCTTCGTGTATCTGCTACGGAATCTCGAATCAGTTGTGCAGAGGATGGTATGCATAAGCAATCCAGATCCCTCAACCACTTGGAGCGCTCAATGGCGGCGTTGCGCAGAGACCTAACTGAGCAGGAGGACCGTAATCGTAGATCTAACCTACGCATTTTTGGGCTGCCGGAGGATTCAGAGAAATCATCTTCATCTATGATAGAGTTCTTATCCCATTGGATTCCGGATACCCTACAAATCTCTTTCCACAGAGACTTTGAGATAGAAAGAGCACACCGTGTTCCAACGTTTCGGTCTAAGACAGCTACCCAGCCAAGAGCAATCATTTTTAAACCATTGAGGCATCAGCATACTGAACTGATTCTCTCTCATATGCGGAAAGCTAAACAAGTCGTCTGGGAAGGTCATCGGATCTCAATTTCTCAGGACTTTGCCAGAGATACGGTTATAAGGAGAAAAGGCTTCCTGAATCTTCGTAAACGTCTTTCTGAGATGGGTATTCCCTTCTCGTTTTCTGGTCCATCGAAATTCCGCATTACTTATAAAGGACGTTCTAAAATTTTTGAGGAACCGGCTGATCTAAATACTTTCCTGGACAACCAGTTGGAGATAGAGATGGAGATTCAAAAAGCGACTGCACAGTCTCCTGGTGCCTCGGGCACTTGAACTGTCTTCTTCTTATCTCTGGATGTATCTCTCTGCATGTTTGGTTCTCTCTTCTCTCCTGTTGTGCTTATGGGCCGACCTTAATGTCCATAAATGGTCATGATATTTTTCTGTTCTTCTTATGTTCACACTCATTTCCGTTCTATCCTTCTTTCTGACATTCATACTTGTCTGTTCCCTTTATCGCTCTCTTTCTAATAGTACCTCTTAGTATCTCTTTAATGTGTTCTTCTCCCCTATTTTACTCCGCTTCTTCAACTTTTCGTTCTTTCTTCTTACTCATTTAATCATTTCTTCTATGCTGCTCTTTTAGTTGTCTTCCATTATTCTTATTTCTCATCTCTGTCATCTTTTCTTTCGACTTATTTCTCCATTTTTTTGATGCTCCTCTCTTTATAGTTACTTTGCTTTTTCTGTAGGGGATTTTTTCTATCCTTCTTTTTTCTCTTTTTTCCTCCTATTCTGATATTTTCCTACTTTTCTTCTCTCACATATATAATGTTTTTTTTTTATATATAGTTATAGTGTATTCATTGAATATGTAGTTATTTTTTTTTTTTAGGATATACATATTGCGTGTCATGCATTAATCTACTGTTCATGATTTTCCTCATGTTTTTTTTTCTTATCAGGTTTTCTAATAATATTTAGTAATATAGCTATGTTTCGAGACATTGACTGCTTTATATGTGCTTATACATTATCTCAGTTAGAGTATGCTCATTTACGTTATTAAGCTGCTTGGCGGGACTGTTTTTTGTTTGTTACCAGTTTCTTTTTTCCTGCCATCCGGATATTATAGTTTTTTGGGGCTATTGTTATCAACTGTTTTTTCGACTAGTACGGTCCCTTACTTGCCTTTCCACGTTCTCCCTGATATGCTGTCGACGTCTTAGTGCTATTATATGCAGTTATGAATTGCTTATTCACTATGCAGTTTTCTTTTGTAGGACTTAAATTTTGTTTGCCATGCTGTACTCTAGTGTTCATGCTTTACATCTTGCTGATTATTCTCTTTAGAATTTGTTCTCTTATATTTGGTACTATAACTATGTTTCTCTTTATTAGACTGTTAGCTAAATGTGTTTATGTATTTTATTAGCTATAGTTTACTTATTTATCTTCTTCAGTTGTTGTGTGCTGCTACTTTTGTTTCTTACCAGTTCCCCTATTCCTGTTATTTGGTCACCATATCTCTTTGGGGCTATTGCTATTACCTATTTATTTGCCTAGTACGGGTCCCTTACTCACCTCTCCACGTTCTCCCTAATATGATGGTGGTCTCTTTTAGGCCTTCCCTCCTGTTTCTTCTCTCCCTCCTTTCTTTTCTCTTTTCTTCTCTTCTCCCTTTCTCTTTTTCTTGGATTCCCCAAATTTACCCGCCTAATGTGGTTCTTTTGTTTGATGATTGGCTCCTTGTAGTTCTGTCGTTGGTCTTGTTTCTGTCACCCATGTTGTCTTTTTTCGATTTTTATGTTTTTCCATGCCGGGTTTGAATGTATTATCCCTTAATGTTAAGGGGTTAACTCATCCGGTGAAGAGGTCAAAAATTTTAGATTATTGTAAATCCCTGTCGTCTGATTTGGTTCTTTTTCAAGAGACCAAGCTCACTAACAAAGAAGCGTTGTTTTTGAGGAAGGAATGGGTTTCGGATGTTTGTTGTTCTGATGCCCTGGGTAAACGAAATGGAGTTATTACATTAGTCTCAAAGAATTCTGGGTTATCGCTCCTTTCTTCTGAGCATGACTCTGAGGGTCGTTGGTTATTATCTAAATTGTCGGATGGCCAGCATGATTTGTATGTGATGAATATTTATGCACCTAATATTGATGATTCGTCCTTTTGGAAATCGGTTACCAAAAAACTAAATGACACCCCGCACTCTGGCAATCTTATTGTTGGTGGTGATTTCAATTTACCAATGGACCCTCTGTTAGACAGGAATTCTGCATTCCAGTTTCGTCCTCCTAAATCCCACAAACAAATGCTCAACATGTGTTCCATTACTCAGCTTCAAGACATTTGGCGTCTTCATAACCCCACTGGTAGTGATTTCTCTTTCTTCTCTTCGCCTCACTCTTCCTTCTCTCGTATTGACTATCTCTTAGTTCATTCTTCTCTTGTTTCATCTTCTTCTTCTCCGCTTATACATCCTATTTTAATCTCTGATCATGCTGCTGTCACTTTTACTTTATCATCGTTTGCCCCTCGTTCACGAGCTCGCTCGTGGAGATTGAATCCCGAAGTTTTACATGATTCTTCTCAGGTTGCTGAATTCTCTGAAGATATTGATACCTTTTTTTGTGAGAACGAAGGCTCTGTCTCTTCCCCAATTGTTCTATGGGATTCCTTTAAATGTACTTTCCGTGGTCAGGTCATTAAATGTATGTCCAAACGTAATTCGGCTATTAAAAAAGAACTTACGGACTTGTCATCTGAAATAAAGACTTTGGAAGCTTCCTTCAGGCATTCTAAGGATCCGACTTGTTTACAACAAATAAAGTTACTTAAATACAAATATAATACCATTGTTACTAAAAGAGCCTATATTGGGGTACAAGCTCAAAAATCAAAGAAGTTGCTGTTAAAAAATCGAGCTGGGAAAATCTTGGCTGCTACACTAAAATTTCAGGACTCTTCTTTTAAATCCTCGCAGATCTCTTCTATTACTGACCACGCCGGTTCTAAAAAATTCCAAACACAAGAGATACTGGAAGTCTTTCGTGACTTTTATAATAAGTTGTATACTCCCTCTAATCAGTCCTCTTTTGACCAGTGTCAAGCTTTTTTACAATCGGTTCCGATTCAGTCGGTCTCTGATGCTGATCGCTCTTTTTTGAATAAACCGATTTCCCCCGACGAAATCGAGTCTGCGATTAAAGCTACTCGGTCTGGTAAAGCTCCAGGTCCTGATGGGTATCCAATCTTATTTTATAAAACTTTTCTCCCTACACTTGTCCCCAAATTAAAATCTGTTTTTGACTCTTTTATTAAAGATGGGTCTGTATCGGGTACGTCCGCTGAAGCTACTATTGTAGTGATTCCGAAAGAGGGGAAAGATCATTCGGATCCTAAAAACTTCCGACCTATCTCTCTCCTTAACATGGAAGCAAAGATTTTTGCTAAAATCCTGGCCAAAAGACTAGAATCCTTTGTCCCTCTTCTTGTTCATCCTTCCCAAAATGGATTTGTGAAAGGCCGTCTTGCGCGAGACAATGTCCGCACTTTCTGTCATGTTCTCGGTGTTGCCAAACGCTCTCTACTTCCTGCCGCGGCCTTGGCCCTTGATGCGGAAAAGGCTTTCGACAAGGTTTCTTGGCCGTTTCTTCGTGCGGTTTTATGCGCGCACAATCTTGGTGACTCTTTCATTAATATGATTATGTCCTTATATTCTCAACCCAAAGCTAACATTAGAGTTAATGGTGCGACGTCCTCTTTTTTCAATCTTAGTCAGGGCACTCGACAGGGTTGTCCCTTATCCCCACTCTTATTTTTATTATCCATTGATCCTCTTCTTCGTTTGATTGACCTACATCCTGATATCAAGGGTTTCTCTTTTGGCCCTCACTGTATTAAAACTGCTGCATACGCAGATGATGTTCTTATTTTTTCGGATGATATCGCTCTGGCAATCCCGGCTATTTCTAACATCATTTCTCTATTCTCTTCGGTTTCCGGATATACCCTAAATAAAGACAAGACGGAAATGTTCCCTTTAAATGCCTATTGTTTCCCCTCGCATATGGGATCAGCGGGCTTTAAATGGCAGTCTACACGCTTGAAATACTTAGGGATTTATTTTTGTTCTACTTTGACTACCACTATTGCCTATAATGAATCTCAGACTATACTTAAGGTGCGTCGTCTTTTGGATACATGGTCTCCGAAACATATTTCTTGGTGGGGTCGCCTCCAAACTCTCAAAATGATGATCACTCCGATTATTAATTTTGTTTCATCCATGCTGCCGATTAAATTGTCAGATTCCTTTTTTCGCGAAATCGATATTCTGACCTCTAAATTTTTGTGGAATGACAAACGTGCTCGACTTGCCTACAAATTTTTGCGTCGTCCTTGTGATATGGGAGGTTGTAATTTTCCTGACTGGGAGAAATATCAGACTGCTTTTTTGGCGTCTCAAGGTGCTTTATGGTTTTCTCCGCCATCTCTGCATGTTCCTTCTTGGCTGCTCATAGAACAGCATTTAGCATCTCCTTTGCCTACTGCCTCTTTTTGCACTGCATCCACTTTGCATATCCTATTTTCCCGGTCTATAATTCTTGATACAATTGCGGCGGTTCGTAAAATAGATAAGAAGGTGGCAATTCCGTTGCATAAAACCAGGTGGACATCTATCTGGAGGAATTCCAAATTTAAGCTTATCATTTCTCCCACCCTCATCTCTTATTGGGCAGACAAAGGAATCTCTCTTGTTAAACATTTATATGGTGCTTCTGACGAACCATTACCCTTCTCTACCTTGGCTCAGAACCATTCCTTAACAAATCTTGATTTTTATACTTTTCTTAAAATTAAGGTGGCCATTGCTAAAGTTCGTCTTCATCCTACTTCTTCTACTATCTCTCTTTTTAATATTTGGATCAAATCTGGTCATGTTGCCTCCAAAATTTATAAATTTTTGTCCTCTGCTTCACTCCCTGACCAGACGGTGGCCCATCGTAAATGGTTACATCATTTTGCTCATGCCACTACAGAACATATTTCCTCTGAAACTTGGCAATCAATTGGTAAATTCTCTCTTCGTAATAAAATCGCACCTTCTTTAATGCAGTCTAAGTTTTTTTCTATTAATCTTCTTCATTGGACGCCTGTACGGCTTCACTCACTTCACCTTAAAGAAGACAACTTATGCTGGAGCTGTGGCCTGGTGGCAGGCGACTTTCCTCATATGTTCTTTCATTGTTCCTTGCTTCAACCTTTTTGGAACCTCATTCAGAAACATCTCTCTCTTATCTTTGGTATTGAGCTCCAACTTTCCTTCCCCGTAATTTTATTAGGCCCACTGGCTGCCCCTACTCCTCTTTGTTTAGACCCATTGGAGTTACAGTTGTTGGATCTTCTCCTGACTGTAGCGGTGAAAATTATTCTTATGGAGTGGAAATCCTTTTCATCGGTTTCCTATCATACGTGGTGGGCTTGGGTCTCCTTTTTACGTAGTGCTCATACTTCGGTTGATCAAGCTCACCTCTCTCCATCTATCTCTAGTGGGGTTTGGAAAGCTTTGGATGATTATATGGAATTGTCTTCCAAGGGGTTGGTTCCTCAATTTCCTTTTGATGTGTCTGTCTAATTGTTGTCTGCTATTTGGTCTCTAGGCTGGGTTAGTCATGTGGGAATCCTTCTTCTCTCTTTTTTCTCTTCTCTCTTTCCTGTCTTCTTTTCCTACTCATTCTTTCTTTACTCTTTCTCTTTTTCTCCTCTCTTCCTCTCTCTGTTTCCTCCCCTATCCCCTTCTCCACATTTTATAGTGATACATATGTTTTAAGGCCTTGGTAGAGGTTTTTACTTGAATGAAATCTATAGCTCTCATGGGCTATTGTTCATTATCTATATTTAATATCTTGATTTTCCTATCAATTTTAGCCCTTTTTGCATATCTCTATTGCATCGATTGTATCACTTGTATTGCATTATATATTCATTATTCTTACCATTATTCTCATCAATAAAATTTTCTTGAAATGAAAAAAAAGAACCTTTCTATGAGAGTCAAAAACGATAATGTAAAAAACTACAAGTCTGTCTTTGTATACACTACCTTGGTAGTTCAACACATGACACATTCACAAGCACATGATTTAAAATGGTTGAAACTTTACAAATTCTTGTTGGTGAGCAAGCCTGCTGGGCAGGCAAAACGCGTAATATCCATCAGCCAACAATAAATGTGATTGTGGCCAAAGCACGGCATTGTCATTCCTTGTGTGCGAGGTGATTTTGGAATATCAATCGGACCTGGCTTGGTTGGTCCGCGACGGATGACACACCCTCTGATTTGGTGCTGTGGCTGGAATAAGCAAGCAACGAGTGATATATATAAATATCTTACTTCAAGATTTGCCCATGCATGAAGACCACACTCTGCAACAGTACATTCAACTGAATTTTAATTAGGCATACCAGCATTTCACCTCCTGATAATTACACTGCCTTAAGTGTTTCGGAGATGCCTATCTCCTTGTTCACAGGCTGGAAACGAACACATTACCGGAAAAGGAAACTCCATCATTTTATTCTACCCCTGAAGAGGCATAATTGTCCACTTGTGGGTCTGTAAGTTGCATCCCTGCGTGTCTACGAGAATTGAAATGCCGCACTGGTACGCATTTATGTGGAGGAGGGGCAGGTGAGATGTCCAGTAAAAGTCCAGGCTTTAGGAGCCCGTGCTGTAAGCAAATCCTCACAAACTTCAGGTGGGCGCCAAAGTCCTGGTGCCCGATGTAGTACACAGCATACTCCGCTCTCGCAGAGTTACTGAGGGTAATGGAAACTCTGTTAAAGAAAGATGGTACACGAGAGCTTTGTTGGTGCAAACAACACACGTTACATTAATGTAGTGTGAGGGCTCTGCCATGGGATCCCCTGCCCCAGAGAGAAGCCCACTGTACCGAGTCAGCCCGAGGTTCAGGGTCCTTAGCGGACAATGCGGTCAACACACAGCTGTGTCTTCTATATACTCTTTCTCGATGTATTGCAGTGCCAATGTGTACTCAGAATAGAACAGTACGTACACCCAACAGACCAACAGACCCATCGTAAACAAGAACTCTAACGCGCTTTCTGGTTGATGCTGCCACCAGTCAGGCAGCAGCAGAAAGCAGTGATGGTCATGGTCTAGGTTTAAAGTACGCATGTCTTTTTGGCCGGCCGTCTTGCAAAGGATAGCCACACATGAGCAGTTTGAACCTCTCTAACCCAGCTGTCTAAGACAGTTGGATTAGAGACAGCGTAGGGCTCCAGTGTCCACGGGAGTGCTGAAAGAGGCCGCTCCCCCCAATCCTGATGCTTCTTTCATGCTAGTGTCGCCTGGTGAGACATTTTTAAGAACCTCAATCAGAGATTTAATTTGGTCCATCACGAACTGCTTGAAACATTTCAGCAGGTTCTTCACTCCTGTAACTAGTGGCTGACAAGATTGAAAAGCCCTAAGTATGTTGGCCATGGTTTTTAGGTTCATAGGGTTATTTGTTACAGTGCGAGTAAGGCCGAGAGACGATGCCCGGGCCCTGACTGCATGAAGAGGGTCCTGGTTAACATGAGCTTTTGGCATAGGCCTATTTGATATACCTTCTCCCAGCTTCTTTTTTGGAAGGTGGGGGACTGTTGTCAATATTGGTGGAGTAACTCGAACCAATGTCAATGATTCTAAAATCGGCTTGAACTATTTTAGGGTTTTTGGATTTGCCCGGTACCGATTTTGTGCTTTAGATGGAAGAATATCATGCTGTGTAATAACATCAGGGGTCAATTTAGGTTCCAGGAGGCACCATGAGTAGATCTTCAGGTAAATGGGAAAAATCAGTAATCCGCTTCTGCACTCTCTCCATGTGGTTTTACACAAGGTTGAGTTCAGTGGTAAGAGCACCCATTGCCACGGTGAGATAAGAGGACATAGAGGGGTGGAACCCGGACACTTTTCCCCTCCCTAGTTCACAGGCAAATTCCTTTTCCGCATGAGTCAAAGTAACCTACCAGGGTTAAGGGAGAATAAATTACGTTCTAAACACTGCGTCTAATGAAAGAAGAACAAAACGAAGAGGAGCAAGGACAGGCAGAGGATAGTTGCAAACTCCAACCTTACTCAGTGTCAACAACCATTCCCTTAGAATCCATAGAAAGCCAATTACTGGCACCATGTCCAAAAGTCTCAAACCAAGAGCTGTGGCCCAGCCCAGCCTCGTCTGGACTTGGCTGGGCGCAGGCGGGCCCGCACTTCGCCTAGGCGCATCCCATGCCGTGGGAAACGTGCAGCACATTTCAGAGCATGTGTCTTTGGCTCCACCTAACTGCAGGGAGTGCTGGGGGATGAAGGCCCACCCCAGCCGGGCCTCATGAATGCAGGCAGGTGAAACCATGTCCAGTGCTGCAGGAAATGTCCGGCTCTTTAAAACTCTTGTGTCTTTGGCGCCTCCTAACATCATGGAGAGCAGGGGGACGAAGTCCCACCCCAGCCAGGGCCTACCGCAAGCAGGCAGGTGAAATGTAGTTACATCAGCAATGAGTAAAAACTTTGTTGTGCATCCAGTTGGTGATGTAAAAAGAGGATAAATGTGCGACATCTCTGAATGGAGAAGTAGATAGAGCTTCTTCCCTTGTGTCTGAGGCGATTCCACAGGACGTGGTTGAAAATCTAGCTCTAATGGATGAAATAGGATCTTTGAACCACATTGGGCTTGGAGGAGGTTCAAACATTGTAAAGGAAACTGCAGTGAGTCTTCATCCAGCTTCTTTATTACCGGATTTTTCAATGGTAAGGTAGACAATGCTAGAGTGGATGTGTATGACAATTCCAGATGATCCGAATGATCCGATGGTAGACAGTGTCTAGAATACAATGTTTTTGATGTGGAGTGTTTTAACGATGACCAAAGGATACGAGAGAATCCTCTTCAGGGTCAACTTTCTAGACATTGAATGAATTGCCATTTATTGAGTGTGCAGGCTTTCCCAGAGATGTCTATGTGGGTTACACAGTGACGCTGATCGCACAACAGTACTTGGCTTTGACATTTGCATGTTGCACATTTCGAGATCAATGTACGACGTCGAGCAGACAGGAGCAGAGACAGTGGTAGTTGCGCGAATGGTGCCACATTTTCCTCTCCATAGATGTCCCTCTACAGGAGTCTTTTGACAGAAAGGGAGAGGTCGCAGTGGAAGGGGTACGTTCCCTGGCCGTACTACAAGGCTGCTCCTTTTCATCTTTGGCAATAAGGTAATTGAGCTTCATGTGGGAGCGGATTCCTTCTCGGTGATTCAAGGTTTACTTCAAATTGTTCAGGAAAAAAATCACATTCTTTTACTGAATCAGAAGGGTGTAGGGAGACCACACAATATGTGTCTGGGGCTGCCTTCTTCCTCCCACATGAAGGTCACTTCACAAATAATAACTTCATAGCAAAATAATCTCCCTTCAAAATCAAAACAAATTGGAACAGATTCAGTGGTCTTAAAAATGTTGATTTGGGACAACACATCCTAACTCTGACGTAAATAATTTAGAAAACAGATGACAGAACGCTACTTGTTTTCTGAGATCCTTTCAGCATGAGCCAGAAAAAAAAATTGAGGCACCTGTCTACAAGACATGCCAGGAGATGGAACGTGTGGCACTTGAAAGGGACAGTGCTCAATTCGGGTCTTTTTGCATTTCATCACCTAAGAATTTTTTCTTTCTTCATGAGCGTGCTTTCATCTAGAAGTTACGATTTGCTTCCAAAAATATACATACACACACATATATCCATGTATATATATACACACACACACAAATATACGTGTACATATATTTTTTTAACAATTATAAGACTATGGAGGAAAAATCTAAACGAGGTAACAAAAAAAACTCTGTCCTCTCTAAATGACTTCTTCATTCAGAGGGCATGAAATCGTCCTCAGTCTCGGAGCTCGTAAATTAGGGGCTGAGGTGATTGGGAGGGGGGGGGGGGGGGGGGGTCAGTAATGCAATGTGTTAGCCACAAAAAATGACCCGTCTGCACCAAGCACTACACATTTTTCACTTGTGATTATGTACAATTTAGCATCCCTCAGACAAGGCACTCGGTTCTTCTTAAACCAACTAATTCGCTGCAGAGTCCGCCACCCCTAGCAGGCCCAGTTTTGCAAAAAGCAACAGATTGATAGCTATACTGGGGGAAAGAGGAAGAGCGATGGCTCATTTAAATAATTCTCATAAGAGTAGAGTCTAGTCCCCACAAGCACCAACAGTCGCTCCCAAAGGCTGCATGTTGCATTTGTGCACTAATCACACTCCTGGGCAGGGCAACTGCAACATAAGACAACACAGCATAGCAGCATGCGCTTTATTTATTAGATGCCAAGCTCTATAGTTATGCCACGGTTTTATATATGTTTCTTTACCCTTACAACATTTGCTGTATTAACTCTTTTAGGCCTCTATTGCGCAAAGAGGCCAAGTACTCTTTCTGCACCCTACCAGTGGCCAGCTGATAAGTTATGGGTAGGACTTAGTTACCATAGGAAATAGATGGTTTGTTTTGCTAATAACTTTGGGCATGCTTAGACGAATCTTCATAAAACTCCTCCTCCCCCCCCCCAAAAAAAAGGGTTTAGTCCACGTCAGCTCCTTCCCTGAATGTTTCGGGGTGGGGTCAGTCGAGTGAGGGTTGAAGGGGGGATTCCCAAAAAAATGCAATTCTCCCATGCAATTTCTATAGGGGTTTTTTAACACCGCAACAACCAAAATGGCTGAAACAGAATTACAACAAATTTGGCAGAAAGTGAGATCTTTACTCCTTTTTTAGATTTGGTGCAATTCCGTTCAATAGTTTGTGAAATCATGGTTAAACATTTATAGATATCTGAACACTTGAACTGAAATTAAAAAATTGAATCCTTCTGATTGGCTGAGGTGGTTTTCCCCAGAGTCAATTCTCTGTTTGGCTGGACCCAACATGAAAAGAAATGTTGTGGCACGCCATTACATGACTCAGAGACTTGCTCTTCTGTCCTGAAAATATTTTTAAAATATCATATAAGAGGGTGGGGGTAGGGGAATCCCAGAGGGACCCACCATACCAAACATTTGAAATTCACTAATTATAGAGGACTGGGGTTAACTAGAACTTGTGCCCTCACAATACTCTACTTACGACCTCACAGATGGCACCACTCATTACATGATCAGTGACATCACTGATGGCCTCAATGATAACATCTCAAAATGACATCATTCATGACAACACTAACAATGGTGGGGAGACAAGTTCTAGTAAGCTCAGTAAACTATAACTGGTGAATTTCAGTGGTTTTGTTTTTTGAGTTGAAAATATTACGTTTTAACTAACAGTTTCACCTAACTTAACATTTATTTTTTCAGTTAAAATACATGATATGCACACACAGGGCTTTAAGTGGGCCGGGTCTCAAGGGGTCTGAGCACCGGCAGTTTTTTAGGTCTCGCGACCTATCAATGCGCGCAAGCGCATTGAGCGGAGCGAGAATTCAAGTGCTCAACACGCTCGTCAAACCAAGGGTTTCGTTACTGCGGTTTTCTTGAAGTTCACGTGAATCACGTGACCAAACAAGCACGCGCATTCACGCCGCACAGCACATCAAAGGGCTTCTCCTCCCCAAATTATTCATGGCCAGCCACAGGCCGGCCGTACTTTCAGTTTCCCGGCCGCTCTGCATTTATCAGGTACGTGTTGGTTTTTTTTTCGCTTTGTCTCCGTGCGTGCGTTCCCCCACCACTCGTGTTGTTCTCTCCCTTGTTATTTGACACCCTCTCTAGTTGCATAGCCCATCGTTGGTTACCCCACCCCCGTTCCCCTCTCCCCTTTCATTTTAAATGTCTAACCTTCAATCCGGTACTTTACCCCTTCGATGTAACTGACCCCCTCCCCACCCCCCTTCTGTAACCCCCTCCGTGCCCGCTTCGAATCAGGCGCCGCTCTTAAGCCTCATCTCCCCCCACCCCCTACCATGAAATCGATTGCGTTTATGCCGGCAGACTCATCCCCTCTGCTTAACTCTGTTTTAAATACAAATCCAGCTTGTTAAGTATGGCAGCAATGGGGCAGAGCGCCAAGCACAAAAACCGAGAGCCTCTTGCCATATTTTCTCCTTTGTGCGGACAGTGGTTTACAAACTGTGACATTGCTCCGCTTCCCCGAGTAGCAGTTTGTTTATGACATGCAGCTCTCCTTGCGCTAATCAAGGAATGAGCTGTACTTCGCACTACACATTCAGACTGATTTACATTTAAATCAAGGCGACAGCGCGCCTTTCTTTCGTTTTGCCCGGTGCAGCATTCCTACAAGCGGAAAGGTAAAATGTTTGCCTTCTGTCCCACATTTCCAACTTGTTGTAGTTTAATTAGCACTGTCCGAGTTAATATGCATTCCAGGATTAAAGGCCTGACCAAGCGCGGCAACCCATGCTTTATATCTTTAAGCATGGGGGCCGCACGCATTTGTTTTGTTCTGCATGACGTGATACTCCTGGCACTTGCCTTTGCTCCGTTTCCCCAAGTAGCAGCTACAGTTTGGGTATGACATGTAGCACTCATTGCTCTAATCAATGAATATGCTGTACTTCACACTACGCATTCAGACCCATTCATCGTCGCCATGGTTAATCATTAATCAAGGCGACCGCCCGCCTTTGTTTCGTATTGCACAGCCTGCATTCCTACGCTTTAAAATCCGGATGACCCGCTCTCTGCCCGGGCATCTAGAACAAATTAGTTTCAACCCCCTGCCACCCCTCCCCCCAATGAATTGGACACCTAGGATAGCTTTAAGAACCCCACCACCCCCTCTCCTTAGCACAACGGAATTCCAAAAACATCTATGAATGCAAGACTTTCCATTACCAACTCAGCCTCCAACCCCCAGTAGCATCTCTGTTCTCAGTAATCCCTGCTTCCGATCTTATTCCTGCTCTTGTTTTTCTTGTAATACTGCTCTCTGCCATCAGTGAGGCTCGTCGTCGTAACTTGCCAGTGTATGCAAAAGAAAGAGAAACCTATAAACCATAAGTACTGTTCTTTTTATGGAGTATGCCCCAAATGTTTAATTTGTCGAGTGCGGCCACGCTGTTCTGTTTGGTTGTTATATGATTGCCTTATAAAATTGTTTTGCAACCCATAGCAGAAGAGCACGGTACATCATGTGTTTCCACACAAATACACTACACACCACACGATTGCGCAACTAACAAATCAAATTCAACCCACATAGTTCCACTCCAAACCACATATATCCACTCCAAACCAAAACACATAGATGAATTACAGTCATTTACAATCCCAATAGCTCTAACTCCCGCAAATGCAGTGCAAATGCTTGATAATAACATGAGACAACTGTTCATGTCTTGGGTTGTTGGCGTGAAGTGGCGGTGGCTTCACACAGATTTTTGTGGCTTAATGATACTGAACAGACATTTATCCTTCCTCAGGAAGGGTAACAGATCTACTCATGTATAGTTCAGCTTAGAAATCTAGATCCTTGTCTGATATGCTGTGTGTTGAGAGAGTGTGTATTTAACATCCACATGGTATCAAAACTCTGTGTTCTAGGGAGAGTCTGATTGCTAGGACCAGTGGGATTCATTTTGAATAGCCTCTAGTTTAATCAGACACAAAATGGACAATGGGATACAACTTTCACAGACAGTGGAAGTGTATTGCCTGCATTCCTGGTGCTGAAAATAGAAGATCAAGATACTGAAGTGTTGGAGGTTTGAGACAGGACTATCTTTAGATAGACATTCTGTGAGGAATTCTTAGCAGGGGAACCCTGATCAGACGTCCTGAACACCGCCATTTCATTAACGGTAGGAAGAGGGTGTGAGTCAGAGGTTTCTGTTGTTAAATGTGAGAAAGTTTCACGGCAGGGTCTGCTCCTTTATCTTTGCCCGATTGCTACTTCAGGAAGGCTGATGACAGGTCTTTTCAGTTGAATGCATGACATAACCACACATGCCTTTTGCACGCATATGTAAGGAAAGTAAAACATATATACATATATGTAGTTGTAGGTTAATATTTTCTTTTTTGACGGGGTTCCCCCAATTATCTTTTTTTTCATTTACTCCCAACCTCCTCTTACCACTACCTGCCCCTAAAACATGAAGTTCCCCATACCACCTTTTTTCCACTACCCAATCCTGAACCTTAAAATTACCCTCGCCTCTCTTTACCACTGCCCACTCCTAAACCGTTCAATTACCCTTACCTTCCTTTACCACTGCCCACCCCATAGCCCTAAAATGACCCTTACCTCCCTTTACTTTTACCAATCCCTAAACCTTAACAAGCACTGGCGTTGCCATTAGGTCTCGCAGTAGGAAAGTTGGAGCTATTACAATTGCAAATAACAATGCCTTTTATTTTTGTTTTCATTTTAAAAACATAAACGGCTTTGTCATTTACAAAACCAATAGCTCCAACTTTCCTACTGCGAGACCTATTGGCAACGCCAGTGCTTGTTTAAGGGGGCCTCGAAACGGGTCTCTATCGGGCTCTGGTTTGAGCCCTGGCACAGGCTGGCCGTTTTTTTCCGAACTGTAGTGACAGCAGTTTGCTGTCACTTCAGTCCAGAAAAAAGTGCCAGGGCGCAAAACAGCACTATAGAGACCCGTTTCGAGACAGCAGGCACGTCGATGTGCGCTGCCCACACTGCTCACTTCTCACTAGTGGAGAAGTTATGGCATGACATCATGCCAGGTGAGCGTTATGGGGGAAAGGAAATCCCTTAAAGTCATTTTCTTTCTGGATTTCCCTTCTCTTTCTAAAACGCAAGAGCAGCAATATTGTGGTAGGGTCACCAGGGCTTTAATTGGAAGCTTTTTCAATATTATATGTAACAAGCATTAGATGAAGCCTATTTATCTTATGCAACTAATAACCATTGACAAAGCCAATAGTCCTTCCTTGTTGCAGGTATGATGTCGCTTGTATCATATATATGGATGCAATGACAAACACCAAAATACAAGTTGGGCGGCACACTATGCTAAGCACAGATTTTTAGCGTGTTTTAAAGCCACGCCCCTAATTACACTGACCACGCCCCTTTGAGAGACCCCCCAGTTTTTTCATCCACTTAAAGCCCTGTGCACACATATACACACAAACATATATAACGAACATTAATTTAGAAAAAACAATTTTTTAAAAAAAGACTTTTCTAATGGAAAGTAAGAAGTCTCAATTAATGGTGTATATTGGAAGTGGAATGGTAGTCTATGAGAGAATGTAACATCATATTTGCTTTACTGCTAATATGGCCCCGAATTAGAACAGTAGTGATGATTTTTTATTTTTATTTCCATCCGGTTCAATTACCTGCAGTCTGCTTTCTTGGAGTGGTGCGGATGGAGTACTCGAAGTCAGGCACCGCACGACTGCTTAGGTGAAGATGATAATTTCGGGCTTCATCCAGAAGGTCTCTGCATTTCAGATTCTGTTTGACAATCTCTTCTTTGGCCACGACTCCCATGAGGACATCGATTGGTAAAAGGGGCAGACGTACCTGACAGCAAGTGTACACAGTTCTGGGTTACCCAAACAACCAAAGGAACAATTAATCGACTCACAAGACAAAAATACAACAGTTTAACCACTGAAGTCATCCACTAACACAGTTTGCATCAAAAATAATCAAATTGTTTAAAAAGAAAAGAGAAAAATTACATAAGTATACAAATCTCGAGTCTACAAGTCTACCATTCATAAGACCAACCAAATTATTCAGAAGGACTTTTCCCCCAGCTGTGGGAACTAAACCTACTTGATGAAGGTGAATAAGCAATGCTGAATTAGGAAAGGCCATGGCTAATCTAAAAAAATGACATCTTTTGTTAAGAGGGATTTTAAAAATATACAGAAGGATATAGTCTAGTAGTTAACTTACTGACAAACTCCAGCTTCAGCAGCAAGGAATTATACAATTCTGGACAAATCACTGCACTTCCCGAGTCTGTACATTCTATAGTGTTTTTCAAAGAACACATCACCTTCACAAGGTTTCTAATTCAATAAAAATGTTCTTGCAAAGTACTCTGTGACCCTTGGAGCTTGGTCTATGCTATACAAACACAAAAAAAAGCAAAACTTAACTCCACATATGTTTAAATACGGGGAAAGGAAACTCGACTGATTTGGCTTGATGTGAACATTCTTGCTTACCCACTGATAACCTTAGTCACTTCCCTCTGGTCATAGAATCCTAAAACCTTCCAAAAAGAATGGTGTGGTGTGTAGGTTTATGCCCTTCTTAACCCCTTCAATGCTCATGACGGAACGGTTCCGTCATGAGCATCGGTCGCGCTGTGCTCATGACGGAACCGTTCCGTCATGACCACACCCATTTACATTAGGGCCCAGCACCGGGGGTAAATCTGCACTGCACGGATGAGGTTAACACAACTACTTGCAAAACGCTGGAAGGTAAACCACACCTCTGCACCAGGCTTTGCTGCCCACAAGAATAGGATCCCACTTGCCTCGAGCTCATGGGGCAGTGCTGTATCATTTAGAAATACAAAGAGGACTACATATGCATAAAACTCTTAACTTAAGGATACATTCTCTCCAAGAGTTGTCTTAGCCCAGAACCTGCAATGCTCAACTTGTAATCATGAAATGTGAATGCTTAGATTTTCTTGCTCGTCATGGATGATTAGTCCAATCCTTAAAGACAGGCAGAATGCAGCCTTTCAACATGCAAATCATTTCAATGCAGGTGGCTTGATGATGCGTACTGGGAATGATCTCTACCTACAATGGGAGCCTCACAGAACCACCACAGTGCTTTTTTCTTAGCCCCTAAATACTTATTAGAAATTGGTTTATCTACCTAATCACACACCACAGAACAATCTACTAGATAATCTGAATTATTATTAGGGGTTTAGAGTTAACAAATGGACCATCTCAAACAGTGAACAACTAGATCACTTCATCAAAATATAAAGGCAAAACAGACCTTGCATCTGCGTGTGAAGTTTATTTAACTAGGAGACTGAACGCGAACAAAGGAAAAGGGGCAAACATATACTGAAGCGCATTGTAAGGTCAGGATCCAGCTAATTTGAAAAAGCGTTTCTGTTTTCCCATTTGGAAGCAAGGAGCCTGTGAAAAGAATAATGAGGATGTTCGTGTATGAGGTGGAGTTTACATTATTGTGTAGATGGCAGGTAGCAGCTACAGGTATTTTAAAGCACATTTGGCACTGTGGTTTCTGTCTGCCTGTGTGCTAGCACGGAATGGCATTTTTAATAGGAACAACTTAAAGTTAAGCATAAATGCCAGCTTATCAAAATGCCGAAGGTATGCTGCTGTTTTATGTCAGAACCCAGAATGGGCTCAACCACCAGCCCATTACTTGCTTCTACCTCATGAGTTTCTCAAATTCCTCTCAGACTGCCGTCACCTTCTCTCTGGATTATGGGGCTGGTCCACCCACATCCTTTCCTTAGTTCTGGGGCTCTTTGGTAGCACACACTACTTAGCATGTTGCATTTCACTCCGAAAAACCCACTCATTCCTTCTTAGAATAGAAGTCACTGGCCTTACCCTACATTCTCTATGAACACTTAAAAGGGCGCCCTAGTTCTGCTCCTGTCCCTGGCCACATTAATTGCTGACGTGCTGGCAGGTAACCGCCTTTTTCCTCAGTCTGTGGCATTTGTTGATGGCCCAACTCTGTCACAGGTAGCTTGTGGACTTTGAAAATAGAGAAGGGTAAATATTAATCTTGTAGTGCAGAGGGGGAGGGAGTGGGGGAGCAGACTTCCTTCTGTGAGGTCCAGAATGGTCACCTCTTCCTGGATAACAAAATGGTGAATTTTACAGGAATTAGCACATTAATTTGCTAAAACCATAGGTTCTAAAGATCCCACCAAACCAGCGGCGGGGGGTGATGGGGGGGCTCGCTCACAGGGCACTGCTGTCTTTGTACGGAGATGTGAGATTGCCACACTGTACCCACTTCCCACAGACCCTCAAGGAAATAATTAATTGGATGATGGTCACTGTTAGGTACACATTTGGACTGGGGGGGCCCTCATATACTCCGAGTTTTCCAACCACTTCAGTAAGTGCTCCATGACTAGGGCTCCAAGTTTTCTGTTTTTACTGATTTTTACAGAAAAATACAGATAGAAAATCATCTATTTTACTGTCTATTTTTAAATATGGTTAAATATGGAAAATAGGTCTTTTTTTAATGATTCTCACTACTGTAAATCCAGGTGCCTGGTCAGACAGTGTGCAAATTGGCAGGTAAGGAAGTTAAACAAAACAAAAAAAATCCTAATGAAGCTTATATAAGTTAAGTATACACAGTTCTACAATTCAAATGCTTTCAGCTGGCTGTATAATACTGTGTAAAGCTGAAGACTGTTCGGCATTCAAATGTGAGTATACATTGATCAGTTAAAAAAAATGTGGAAATATAACTACTGCAACATCATGTCTACACTAAACAAAATAAAATTGGATAAAGAAAAAATAATTAAAAAAAAATAGATACAGATGGTAATGTCAAAAACATAAATACAGTATAATCGGGTGACCCACTGGTGTCCAGTCACTGTAAAAAAGTAACTGCCGGTAGTTAATTAGAAGATGTAGACCCACTAACATTCTTTAGTACCCAAGTATTGGTTGCCATCCAGTTCCTGGGCACTCCCTGGCAACCGACTGCTGCTGTATTAGGTCAGTCTCTTCTGGTCCCCTAAACTGTGTCTAGTACACCCTTTACCAGTAAGGGAGCATAGGCCATCATATTACCAATACCCGACTGCAGAGACATGGTCCTGTGTCCCTTGCTATTCTGGAGGAACATTTTCTGTTTTGTGATCCACATTTCACTCGTGCTGGGCTTTGGCAGAGGCCAAGGAGCATAATCTTACTCTTACCACTTCTCTTATCCCCGCACTCTGAACAATTGTATCCAGAATCTATGTATTTCAGAAGAAACTATACTAAAGACAGCCATGTAACCCTGTAATCGCTGGAGAATTACGGATCCCTACTCCTACTGGTCTACATAGCCCTTTGGGAAATTCCGATAACAAGGAACTGAACTTGGAGACAACCACTGTAAACAATCAATGCACTTCCTGGGGCCTTTCACAATGCAGAGATGTTGGTCCCTCCTGTCATTTTTCAAGGGCTAGAACAACATTTGAGGAAGGGGCATATGGGAGCCTAGACGATAATAGGACTTTCTGGTTTTCACAGTAATCAAATTAAGGTTAGACAGACACTAAAGTGGTGTTTAACCTGCCGAAAGGGCAAGTAAACACCAGCAACGATGGGGTGGAAGGTAATCGAAGATTTGGATGGATAAAAAGTTCCTCAGTTTAATGATGGAACAATTTATTCATAAAGCTTTGAGAAATTTAAATAAGGACTGGTATGCCAGCTTTAAGGTAGGGGAAAGGGTAATTGTTTCAGAGGACAATATTACATTGATGTGAGTCATGTACGATAACAAAACGCCCTTGAATGATCAAATCAATTCCATTAGCTCTGCTTTCAGCCAACTCTTAAAACTGAATGAACAATCTCCTCGAGGGCCACCATGGGGGTAACAGTACCAGGGCTGTAAGCAAATATATGATTTAATGATTGAACCACCAAAGGAAATGTGAAAAAAGACTGCAGGTCTTGAAGAACTGAGATGTTTGAGCCGTCAATGACACCCCTTGCAGAATGTATATCTCCCTAAACTCTGGGACTTCACTGGCAGGCAGATTATTCAATAATTCAGTTTAAATTGTTCATTATTTCACAAATTTCATGGATCCTCACTAGTCTACTCAAAAGATCATCTACAGATATACCACCCAAAAACAGAATGGAGGACAAAATACAAGTGATTATTTAAGCAATCTAAAACAATAAAATATTGGCCAGAAGATGACATTTTCAATGTAATCTCATTATAGAAGTTGTCAAAGATCTATCCTTCTTCCCCCATTTGGTTCTATTCAGAAAACGGCTAAAACCCATCGCTTCAGAATATATAACAGTGGTAGTAGTGTCTTTACGTCTACTACCACTTTGAGGCCACAAGCCAGTAGACACGCTGAGAATTTGAAGGTTCAACCTCATACTTTTCAAGTTTTTAAAATGGGCAGCTGCATTTAAAATGTCACACCTATTCTTTCTAAAATATTTTTAATTTAGTTATAGGTTTGCTGTAGGTGTCGAAAATCACTATATGTGTCCTTCTATCCCTAAAGCTAGATGACACTGCGCAAAAGGGCAAAAAAGGAAATCTTAAATACATTTTGGATTTCGTAGCACTGGATTCCAAATTTCTAATACAATTTCGGAAGTAAGAATCGGGCAATGGGATAAAAAAGTAAGGATGGGATTGCTGAGTGACCAATCAAAATCGAATCAAGTTCAGAATATGCAAATGATCTCTAGCAGATCTATTGTCTATATCTCAAAGACCTGGTTCGGAAATCCCAGCTCTGAAGAATGGTAGTAACAGACACCCATGATTTTTTAGCGCACATCCCAAAGCCAAAGGATTTCATTTGTGTATTTTTACATTTAGCGAAACTGGAAATGAATCCTCCAATTACACATGCAATAGACTTTTCGCCCACCTGAGCAAGAATTTCGTCCAACCAAACCTCGTGGTGCTGTGGGTTGGCATGCAACCATTTGACAGCAGCACTGTAAACCTGTTTCTCGTTCTCGATGTTCAGGTCACTGGAGGACAGCAGCTTATGGAGGTGCTGTGGTGACATGCTGACAAAATCCTCACACTCCACCACATCAGCAAAATGCTCGCAGGCATACCGGTCGGCCATGTCCATCAGGTCAATGCGGTTATGGCTCTCTGCAAACGCTCTCACTGCGAGGCAGTTGGAGGGGTGGAAGTGCAACTTCATGTACTCACAGCAGGCTCTGGCCACCAGCTCCACCTGCAGGATGCAGGCTGCGTACAAAAGTGGCTGCACGTTGTCAACAGTTAATGTGAGTCGAGAGGAGTAGGAAAACTTCACCAAGTCTTCAATGGCATCACCGTCAAAATCCTTGATCTCAATCAAAGTCTGCTTGGCCTCAGCCATGTCAGAAAGGAACATGGCTCTGAAGTAAGGGATGACGCAGGCCAACACTAGCTTGTGGCAAGCTATCAATTTTGATCCAACCTGTGAAGAAAGAAACAGGGAACGTGTCAGAAGGTAGTCCATTTTTAGTCACAGCATACGGACTTTCAAATGTGAAAGGACGATTTGGCAACTCTGTACAGCAACCATGTTCATGCAGTAAAAATATGTGTTTCTTAACTACTGAATTGCTATGCTCAGATTACAAGATTGTTTCGATGTATCCTACCATTCAGGGGGTTGGGGTGAGAGCATTTAGTGGCAACAAATCTCTAATATTTTTAGGACAAACCTTTGCTTCCTGTTTGTTAAGCTTAAATGGAAAATAACATGGTCATCATGGATGGTGCCTTTAAGAAACTAACATACATGGTCAGAGAAAAAAACTATCGTAATAAGAATCTTAGAGATATGGGATAAACACCTCAACCTGACATTAAAACCTAGCTAGTAAACTCACCTTCCACCCTCCTCATGACATGCTTACCTTGTATAGATTGGTGCTATAACCCTACTTTATTAAAGTGAATACCACCCACGTCTCTGGCCTTCAAAAACTAGTTTTCTTTACGTCTCCCCCACTGTCTAATCTGTTAATTTACAGCACCTTGTAAATGTATTTACTCTTGCCTACAGACTGCTATAGCTGCCTGTTCGAGGACCTATTGCCTACAATACAACAATACACAATGGACTTTGGGTCCGTCTCGCGCTCAAGACTGAATGGCATCCTGTATATCTCAGTTCCTTGCTTCTTTTTCAATGGTTTTCCTCCCTATTCTGCTTTGTCCCCACCCCTGGAGTATTTCTTTAATACATCGTTTTAATGAGTGGAGTTGTATTCTTACACTGCTAATTTGAGGAAAACTCTTCCAGCATTCCGTGGGACTAAGTTGTTTTCATTGTACTCTTCTTTGTCCCTCCTAGGCTTTATTTTTTTATTTCATTTTTTCTTTCTGCAAGTGTCTGGCAACAACCCACTGATACTAAGCCGCTCGGTTGCCACTGCTACTAGGCCGCTCGCTTTTGTCTATTTGTTTCTGTGCCGGCAACTCTGCCACCGTCTGCTTCCCTTGGTTTAAAAATATATATATTTTGCTTTTTAAACTGCTTTTGTGATGAGCTGGAAGTTGCAACCTCCTAACAGGTTGCTGGCTATTGGCCATTTGCTTTAACATAGTCAATTTCTCCCACTTCCCTCCCCCCCTTTTACATTTACAATTATTTTTGGAAGAGGTAGGCAGCAGCACACTGCTTCAGAGTTCCTCACAAGTTCGCAAGTGCCTGACATCCTGCATATACCTTAATTTTTAATTCATCCCTCCAAAATGAACATTGCACACCTTCGCAAGTTAAGAATAAGGTATACCAAATAAAAAGGCGGCATTTCAAGATGGCAGCCATCTCCGAAATATTCAAAGATGGCCGCACAGTGGCAAGTTGGGGGGAAAATTAAAGCGTTGGCAAAGCCAAGAGGCATTATCTGATAACTAGTGGGTCTTTGCCATTTCCCAATTGTTGCTTTTCCTAATGGTACTTCGAGCCTACCCAGCCACAAAGTGGCCTTTACACGAAGTAGCAGACTATCACTTTCATTAGTGATTACTTGACTTATCATTTTTAACATCTCCATCATATTTCCCTATCCCTCACTGTTCCTGCTCTATCGCCACATCTCAATGACATGTTTAAAGTGCATGAATTTGATAGCCCATCTCTGGGCCGTCTTTAATCTTGTCTATAGTTGCTACACTGCTGAGGTCTCACTGACGTGCAGAATCAGGACACCCTTTACTTCTGCTTATGGTTAAGTCCTTCTCTGATTTCGTTATTTCCTTTGCTGTGAGCATGACCTTTGTCATACTGTTTAGCATTTTAGTTTTGGATATGGAAACTCGCTGGGGTTGTACACATGGGCTTTGAATGGTATCAAGACAGTGAATGGGACAAGCTAAAGGCCCCCAGCCGTTTATTTCAATGCCAGGAAATAAACTGCAAATAGGTTTCTTCATTTTAAGTAGCAGTACAACCTAAACTATAATACTATTTTGTTAATTTAGGTACAATGCTGGCTGCCTCAAACTGTACATTGAATGTTTTTAGTTCGTGCCAATAAAAAGTAATAGTTGGAAACATGAATAGACAGGACAACCGACTCAGGAACTGGGGATCAGATTTCACGTCTCGGAATCAGCTCGACATCCTGTGAATCTGGGCAAATCACTTAATCTTCTCTTTGCCCAAGGACTGCACCTGGATAACCTCACGGATGATAAGCCACACTATATAAATCTACTAATTACATTTTTTTTTTACAATGACAAAAGATACTGAATGACGGTGAGTCAAGCAAGACACACAAAACTCGGGTATGTCAGCAAGGAGGAGGAGATTAGGATGTAATTGGCAAATAGATGGTACAAAAAGCTGAAATAGGATTGGTTAAAGGGACAAATCACATATAAGGGAAAGATCCAAGACCAAAGATTGGTGTGTATGACTTTCAAGTAGCCCCAGGGCTTCATATAACTAGTCAGCACATAGGAGTAGAGCTCAAATAGTAAGGTGTTGTGGATGCCTAGCCGAAAAATAGTGGTCACCATGAGTGTCAGACGGCAAGTATGACTAGGACCGTGGGTAGATGGATGTGACCAAAAAGAGTCAAAGTTAGCAACATGTGGTGGAGTGGTAGAGTGCTTTATGCAGAATCCATATTGAATAAGTTATTCATTAAAAAAAATTAAAATATTTTCTGAATATTAACGTGGCCAACCCAATGAAATAGGTACCTGTACAAGGGATTTGTTATCATTCGAGTAAAAGCCATGTAACAGAAGAGCACCGTCTTCCTCCGCCTGTATGGGCACTTCTTCTGCAAAAACGGTCAGCACAGCAAAAAAGTGCTTTGGCGGGCATGAGAGACCAACACTGACAACATATGACTGAGCAATTCAGCTAAGGGGCGAATGAGGCACTCAATACATGAGGGGGTACAGCTGGTATTTGTACTTTGAGACAACCAGAGAATGTGCTAATGCAAGGTAGGTACACCAGAGGTATGAGCAGAGTGATTCCGCCCACTACCATGTAATGAGGAATGGCTTGTGTTCGGAAGACCTGTAGATTTCAAAGGAAGCAAGCACCATGCCAAGTGGAATTACTGGTTCAATGAAAGCTACATAAAAAATCTTGCCAAATCAGATACTGAGGGAGGTGGATCTATGCCAGATTTTCAAGATTTCCAAGTAAGGAATTTATAAACTCGGAACCTAAATGGAACCGATTACTATAGTGCTTATTCTAAAAATATGTGATGATCCGTCACTACAGTTAATGCCCCGGCATACAAAAGCACAAATTAAATGTGAGGCTGTATTTTATTGTCCATCTGGGTTTTGTTGTCAACAGTTCTTAAAACTGCAAAAAAGCGATGATCAAAATGCCTGAATCAATCAAACTGTTGGTAAAAGCAATGGGTTGATTCCACTAGTTTCTGCGGATGCAAAGAGGGACAATCACATGAGAAATACGTTATGGCCGTTGCTGCAAAAGGGACAGTCTGGCCCAAACAGCTAGTCCCAGTCTCCTGTGAACCGTAATGTAACCACCAGCCATGCTTTCGGCTTGTGGGGTCCCATAAGTGAGATGCAGCTAGAGTACTACAGCACAGAAAGCTCAGACCATTGCCACTGAATATAATTAATGCAAGCATTAAATGTATCACTTTCTTTTTTGCTCAGGTACTCTTTCCTCGACAGCACCGTGGAAGGCAGAGAGCTGAGGAGAGTCCTGTAGTTTACCCTTGCCATAGGGACTCCAGCAGTATCTCACTGATAAGGCCCAAGAAGACCAAACATGGTCTGGGTTGCTTGGGCTTCCATTCCTAGGGGAAGTGACCTTGACGTTTACACTGGATAATCATTTACAAACAGGTTGGTGTTCAATTAAATAAATACTGTCAACAGTGGGGTGCAGAGAAGAAGTTATACCAGAGGGCTAACTTAGCCGGGAGCACCCATGAAATACCTCAAAAATTTGGGCAATTACTGATGAACCCATGCCTAGATTTTGTATTAATTCACAGAAATTTCATTTAAAAAAACTGCCAAAGGCCCGCTGATATATTAAATATTTATTAGGAGATTAAGGCTGCTGACCTGTATGGAGCAAACCTTCCTAATCTCAAACGTCATCACTCTGCTTTCACTCTGAAACAAATATGGTCTTTTTTAACCAACTCCCCACTTCCTCCTTCAACGGCTTGGAGCTCGTTAGAACAAACGCAACTTTTACCCTTTTCATTTCTTTCATCTACTCGCTTATCTCAGCCCCCAAAGCGTTTTTCCACCCCCATATTTACTCACTCTAAAGCCCTTGTGTCTTCCTTGTTTCGATCACATCTCCCCTCTGAGGATTTACTTTCCCAAAATCCAATTTGGTGTAACAAATTCTTAGAGATCAACAGAGCGCTCTTTTGGAAGGAATGGATTGATAAAGGTATCATTACTTTAGACCAGTTATTGAACAATAGGATCCCTAGGGATTTTTTCAGACCTAAGTGAATCGGTTGGCATTTCCACCACACATTCTTTCCAGTATCCCTTACTGAGGGCCTCCCTTACTCATCTCCTTTCCCACGGTTGTCCCCCTATTACCCCTGACCAGGCCTCTTCCTTCTCACTTGATTTCTCTCCCCCTATTAAAGCTGCTGTTATTTATAAAACACTGCCCCATTCTCCTGTTAGATCTAAATTTAAATTAGAACTCTTATGGGAGAACGACCTAGCCCAAGAATTCTCATTTCATAAATGGATTCTATCTGGTCCAAAATACACACCTCTGCACGCTCTGCCAGCACCACACAGACTCTATATTTTTTTTACAACAGACTCTTTCACTCCTTCTGAATTGCACAAATTCAAGCTCTTAGAGTCCAAGAGATGCTGGTCTTGTTCTTGTGAGAACAGTGATTTTTGTAATATTTTTTTTTTATTGCCCGTTAGTTAAGTCCTTTTGGTCTCGTATTTGGTCGAAATTAAATGAAATCCTTGCTACTAAGTTTTCATTTGATATTGTACATATATTTTTGGGAGGTTCTTCACCTTTATGGGATGTCCAAAGCAATGCGCGTAAATTTATCGACCTGTATTTAGCCATTTCCTTTCAGATCATCACTACCAATTGGAAGGATACTTCAAAAATGTTGTATCAAGCTTGGTGGAACTTGCTATGTCATCATCACAGGCTTGATCGTGCCTTTGCCACTTCATTACATCTATTAATCAAAAAGGATTTGTTGTGGTCACCATTAACCTCTTTCCTCTCCAGATGTGCTTACTGATTCACTTGTTTTCTTTTTTACAGTACCTATTGTTATCTTTATCACTTTTCTATTTTTAAATGTTTATAGTGGCATTTAGTACTGATAACACTTTTGAAGCTTCCCACCTCCCTTTCTCCTCTCCCGCATTTCTTCTTTCTTTCCTTCCTTTCCCTTTCCTTCGCTGAAAACTTTAAAATGCTTTTTTCCCTTTGTATAGTTTCCCCCCCCTTTGGGATTGGATTGCATCTACGTTATTTATACGCCACTTTTTTTCTTCTTATGCTATATGTTTTTGTAATGATGTTTTACGATGTTTATTAACTCAATAAAGCTTTCTAAACTTTAAAAAAAATAAAAAGGCTGCTGACCTGTGCTTCGCAGCTTCATTGATACTCACCACCTCCATCCAATACGATTAAGGATGCCTAGGTTTTGTGAAAGAAAAGGTGTAGCCCATCCCTTCTGAGTTTTTACAAGGGAATTTCATAGATGAGCACCTTGTATTCTGTAAGCTCTGCCACCAACTTGCTTCAAATAAAACAGCATTGGCAAAGTCAACTTTTTTCAAATAAAACATGCCCGGATATCTGCTGGGTTACAAGTCTGGCTTTTAACCAGAGGTGGCACTTTTCTGAAGGGAGAATGAAATAAAGTGACAGTGTGTGGTACTGTGGATTAGTGAGCAGCTGAAAACAAGAATTAGTTGCGTGTAAATAAATGGATGTATGAGTGCAAGGATGAGTGAACGATTCAGGATAAATGGACGAGACACTGCTTTTCCAAACCTATTCTGATCGGAGTTGAGCTCTAGCAGAAAGCTAAAGCTACCTGAAGCCTGAACTAAAAGGATGGCAATTGATGTGCTGTACTGTACTCCAATGCTCGGTGCTGTGCTTGTTTCTGTTGTGTGTCATGTGGTTCAACAGTTACAACTGTGGTCACTTAATCTTTATTGTACTGCTACAATTTGTGTTGTGCTTCTACAAATTCTGCAATGAAAGCACTCCTTAACCCCTTCCATGCTCATGACGAGCTCAGCTCGTCATGATGCACGGTTGAGCTGTGCTGATGACGAGCTGAGCTCGTCATGAACAATGGAATATCTGGGATCCCAGCACCGGGGGGGGGGGGGGTTTGGGGGGGGAAACACCTAGCAGCCAAGGTGTTAAGAGATTCTAAAACACCATCTGGCCAATCACTGCTGAGCTGCTGAAAAAGAGGGTGTTGAACAAAAGGGAGGAGCCAATGCATGCTACATTTTTTTGTTTTCTATTAATGGTCGGAAAAGAGCTCCAACAACAAGGAAAGGTGCTTCTAACGAGACCTAAAAATTGTTATTTAAGCAGACGTTTGATCTCCAATATAGTGTTTAAGGACATATAACTCTGAACCTAATGGCAAAAGGACCACACAATATGTTAAACTGAATTTACACTCTAACAGCCTGTATGAAGCAAACAAAGAGATAGGCCAGATTTCCTCAAGACAATCAATAATTCAACCACATGCTGTAATCATTGGTAAGAGTGGCCCAGAAGTCTCAGATAAAATCCTTTTCTAAAAAAACCCTTTGAGGTCCTAAAGTAAGCGCTGTCATAACTCTCTGTGGAGGATCATTAGGATAGGATCGCCTCATCTGGTTTAGTTGGGGAAAAACCCAGCTTTTAGGGTGGAAGATATCAAAGGACATGCTAACAAATCCAAGTCCATTAAAGTGCCCAGGATTCTTACTACTATGGCAAGAAGAGGGCACATTCCCATATAAGATGGCCGCATCAAAATCTCCAACCAAGGCGAGTGCTTTGCATTAAGAAGAATCTCAGGCTTGGTGGTATTTGGAATGAGATTGCTTGTGGATACCCAACAGTGAACACGAAGAAATGCTGACCTACGTGAGCCCCTCCATTTTAAATTGAAAACTGTCAGCAACTAAACAAAAGTGGGGATAGTGACAAACCTGCAGGGACACCATACCACAAGCTCAAAGTAGGTCCAATGCCTATCATGGGTTGAAGATTACTGAAAGGACTTTAGACAGTTTGAATTCAATAAGTTGAATTCAAGAATATGCAACACGATCAACAGTTTATAAAAGAATTGACAGAGCAAATAAAATCAAAGCCTCAACACTACCACCGTCTAACTTAAATGTTAGGTCATCCCAGGAAAAGTGCAGTAGATACATATTACTACGCAAAAACCACTGTCTATTATGTTATTACACATTTCAAAACTTTGAAGCAGAGCAGTAAATGTTACAGTGAGAAATTGAGTTACTGTTGGAGGTGGGTAAACCCCCTACTCAAGCAGAAGTCACAATCTTTGTCAGGATGAAGCCACAAGCAAACTCCTAATTAAGCTGTTCTCAACCCTCTGGTAGCTTGGCACATATCAGACAGGCTTAACAGGCTTTGCAGCACTTCAAAAAGTAATAAAGTGAAGACACAACATTAGAAAATTCCACACCAGTTTAGAAAAATAGAGCAAGCTATAATAAATCAAGACCAAAACAATGACTGTTTTCCTCACATTCTTCATCCTTCCCCACCCAGGTCGGACAATGAGAATTATTCCCATGCCATGCCCATCAGATATCAGACATCCCCAACCAGCTGATCCTGCACATACAGCAGGCTACGCCACGCATCAGCTGGTATCAGAACGTAGCATTCTATCATGCACTCTTTACTACCTAATTTGGTCCACAGGGCTACTGTGTTGAAGGGGTGGGGGTGAGAGTCTCTAGAGTTCTACTCCCTCTTTTTTTTTTCTTTTCTTCTTACCAAGTTTTAACCCAGCGCAGACTGTTGATGTTACTCTCTATTGTGCAACTTGGTGTTGGTAATTATTAAGGATGCTTGATTCTGGTCCAGGGAGGACCTGGCTTGGCAGTTCGGTCTGGACTGTTCCCATGAGGCACATGGCCAAGACTGATTTACATATGGCTGGGTCCAAACTGGGGTGGCGCAGTGGGTAAAAGAATGATGGATTTAACTTAGATCTCTTGACTGTGGGAGAATGTTTGAATCACTCAGCATTCCGTCCGTCCATTTGTTGCAGTTGATAATTATTAAGCCAGGATGTTTCTTGCTCCGTTGCGACATATGTGCATGTATTAACAAAACAAGAGTCCCACTTGTGTATGCTGTTTTGTATAAAGTATAAATGTAATAAAACATTTTTTTAAAGGACAAATACAACATTTTTATCAGTAGAACCAGAGAGATGCAATTTTAAAGATTTAAGACAATCTGGTTGATTGCTCCAGCTGGATCTGTGTTGGTTCAGGTGGTTGGGAGACGGTTATGTCCCTGTGGCTCTGAACAGGAGGGAAGCAGACTAGCCCTCAGCATCAATCTGGGAGCCCTCTGTTCCCATGCAAGTCCAATCCCCCCGACTCGGGTACGAGGGCAACAGGGCAGCAGTCCAGCAAGGAAGCAGTTCAGCCAGGCAGAAGTCCAGCAAAGTGGCAGTCCTTTCAGAAGCACAGCAGTACTTCTCCCTGGCAGACTCGACAGGTCCAGAATTGTACTGAAGAGCTAGTGCCTGAGGTACGATATTTACACCAGGTGCCTCCTTTGAAGTTAAGGAAGCTTCTAGAGGTTTCCCTTTGAAGTGCACAGGTTTCCTGCCTTCCCTGCTTTGGCTTCAGACTTACTACAGATGGCATGCAGCCCTTTATGTGGAGGCAGGACACAGCCTATTCAAGTGTGGAGAAGGACTGTGCCCTGCTCAACCATCTCATCCTGCCAGTGACGGCCAATCGTCACACACCTAAGCTCTCTATTGTGTGCGGTTGTCTAGGAGGAACACACAAAGTCAAACGGTCAGCTACACTCAGTCATTTGACTCTGCGACAGGCTGCAGGCAATATTCACCCCAGTACAGGATCTGGGTCTAAATCCATTGTTTCATTGGCTCCCCATGCCATTTCAGTTTAAACCTAGCCAAGTGCAAATCAGTCTTGACCCTGCTCCCCATGGGAACAGTCCAGCCAGAACTGCCAGGCTATGCACTCCCTGGACCAGACACAAGCATCCTGGGATCGCCACTGCACTTTAGTTTACACCAGTCAAGTCTAGGCCACTTCACGCCATTCTACTCTACTCTGCACCACTCTATTCTATGCCGTTCCATACCACTCTACTCTGCACTCCATGCCACTACACTCCACTCTGCATTACTTCACTCTATGCCACTCTACTCTACCCCACTGCACTCTACTCTGCACCACTCTAGGCCACACACTCTATTCTATTTCACTGCACTCTGCACCACGCCACTCTTGTCTACTTGTCTACTCTGCACCACTCTAAGCTACGCCAGTGAATTCTAGAATGCTGTGACAGTCCACTCTCCTCTAAGCCACAAACTATTAACCATGCTGAACAGCGTCCACACTGGTGCACAACTTAGCTAAAAATACATTGGCCAAGCCAATAGTTCTTGCATAGACGAGATTAATTGGCTTTGCCAGTGCTTATTTTAAGTGTAATGCGGAAATTGGTCTGGAAGCTTCAATCTCTTATCAGTTGCTCTTCCCTGACCTACTTGCAGGCATTGTGGTAAGATTTCTCTAGCATGCCTTTCCCTTTGCGACACTGAGCTGCCCTAGATCTTGAAACTAACAGTTTTCAATACATGATAGTTTTTTCTTCTGCCCAAAAGCTTTTCATGCAAGCCAGTCAGCAGTGCTTTCACTTACAAAGGATGTCGAAAACCAAAGCTGCCTAGTTCTGATTCCACCTCATGCTTCTTCCTTCTTATACCCTTCACTCCCTGTCTCTTTAATTCACTTTTGCGAGTTCTTTCTCTTCCTACCCATCTCCCTTTGTCACCTTCCCGGTTTTGTTTTGATCACTCAGCTCTGGGTCAAAGTTTGATGATGAAAAATAAGTCCTGGGATCCAATAATGAATGCTAGGGCCCACCATCTGCTACTATCATAACAACCTAGGCTGTGGGTGGGACCATTAATTCCTCCTCCACAGAGGACATCCGACCTGTCCAATATATGCCAGTCTCCTACTTCCCATCCCCAAATTCTTTCAAATCCACATTAGCAGTCAGTTTCTGTGAAGGGATTTTTAGTTTCACTACCACTGAAGAAAAGGGCAAACTACAGATACCAAGCATAATGTAAAAGCTCAAAAATAAAGAGAGGTCCATACAAGAGTTTTCCATAAAAGGCCAGAACATTCTCTAATCTAAACAGACGGACAAAGCATATTTCTGCAGAATGTCTAGAGTTGCGGGTTGTTTTTTTTTCCTGATTGAATTTGACCGAGATAAAGAGGGGCTTTCATCATCCGCAGGGAATTGGGCCACATGTAAATGCTCTTATCTCCCAAAGTCCACTGAGCTTCTCTTAAATAACAGCTCCGAAACAGAAATAGCAAGCTTATTTTTTTAACGTCTGTTATGAAAACAAGCTGGGTTTGGGCAAAAAAACGGGGTCAAACTTCAATATCTTTCTTTGGTTCGCAGGAAACATGGATTCTTGGAAAACAATTTGCTGTTAAATATGGGTTTATCCAGCCTAGTGGTTCTCACCGGCTTGTAAGGACATGACACATAAGCAGAGGGGGCCCCTCCATTAGGGTGGAGGAGTGCCGCTCCACTGCTTTCTCGCAGTGCGAGAAGCAGAAACATAAAACTGTAAAACTAACGTTTTATGTTTCTGCTTCTCGCACTGCGAGACAGCAGAAGGGTTTGTTTGGGCATCTGCTGGAGGGCAGGGGAGGGTGGCTATCCCAATGCTGCTGGCCCTGACTATCAGTTGGCCCTCTGGGGCAAACCAAACCAGTCATGCGCACTCTCCCTTTTCTCCATGCAGCCTACATGGAGAAAATGGCCTTCCCATAGTCGCCGGGCTGGGAGCCTTGCTCACCAATCACAATGCTGCCATTGCAGTGTTTTGATTGGCTTAGGGAAGGGGAGGGAGGCTGCCTGCTTCCTGGTCCACAGGACCCGGCCAGAAGCTGAGACGGAGTGGGACCCTGGAAGGTACTTTTATTATTATTACTTTTTTTAATTAAATCCCCCCTGCCCGACCCCCCCCCTCCACCTGCGAGTCATGCCTGCCACAACTGCACATAAGCATATCCACGTCATTTAAAATTCTGCATTTCGGCTGAAAACCTGATGGTAGACTCTTTCCTGTTTTATTTGGGAGATGTGAATGGGAGGATGAGGAAGCGGGGAAGCATGTGGAATTAGGAAAACAAGCATTGGTAAGGCCAACAGATTATCCTCTTTTATAATAATAACGGTCTCCTACTTCAGTAAGACATTGGGAATAGGTGTCGAGCTTCCCTTTCACCTACAGGATTGGTACCCCACGAGCAGAACCAATTCAAGCTTCTCTCCCTCACAAACATGTACAGCAGAGCAGCTGCAGCACAAGGTTCTCACCCTAACAGAATGGGGATTTCTTTCGTATTTAATTTGTGTTCTTCTATTTCTTCCAGGATGCTGTCTGAATTGTTGATAAATAGGAACAGTATATTACCATTTGTTTAACACTTCAAAGCCTTGACGAGGTTATGTGGCGCATATAGTTTCAGGACACCTTTCAGTGCATCAATCACTGCCCATAGTAAATGGATCCGTTTATACTTGGTATGTAGATGACAATATATAGCCTTGGTGTTTGTAGAGTCATATTTTTGGGGGCAACACATTTTCATTACATTTCCGAATATTAGGTGGTTGTGTATTAGCCTCATGTTTTTGGGTAGGGAATGTTGTAGTTTGCAGGTTTATGCCTAGAAGAAGCTACAGTCTATACCAGTTTTTCTGTAAGAAGAAATGATTAGGATGCCTGCTACGCTTGATGTTAGGTTCCCCTACTTTGAGTCTAATGCCCAAGTTTGGACTGTAGGAAAATTGTTCCAGTACAACGTATTGCCCAGAGGGCGATGCAGAGTCCTTTGAATGGTAGCTAGTGTGGGGCCTTGCAAGCAGAAGTGATGTGGTTGAGCCAGTTCAGGCTTAGGACTTCTTTGTCATCAGCATTCTCGATTCTCTGAAATTTGCTGAGTGAACACTTCATACATCCAATGATGCGTTCCACTGGCGTCATCAAGGCATCACAGCATTTACCCTGTAGGGAAGATCTGTTGTATTATTCTCAGTGTTGAAAACAATGTTATCACATTGCTGACCTGAATTTGGTGTAAGAGCTTGAAGCCCATAGCCAATTGTCCTAAAGCAAGGTCATGGCAAGGTCACTGATGAGATGATGTAGCAGTCCTGGATGTCCACCCATACACAGCAGTTACGACACAGCAGCAGTGCACAATTTCAAACTGCAGAGTTTATTTTACCTGCAAACTGGCCACCAGGCTTGTGCCTCAGGCAGCTTCAAATTGATTATTCTTCAGTAAGATGCAACAGTTCAGCCAAATCACTCAAGGAGTACAGCTAAAATGCACGGTCATAGTTTGTATCATTAGCAAATGAAACAGATGAAAACTAAGGCGGAGTAAAAGGTCTGAGCAAATTTCCCCTGTTTTTCGTTTTCTGCCTGCGGAGTGGAATTGGGGCTGATCCGCAGGCAAGAAAAAGAAGCCCAAGGCTTAAAGCATAATTTGCTTTGCAAACACTCTATGGATGGGCAATGTAGAAGCATTAAGGTAAACGGATTGTCTGCACTTATGACAGTGCACTTTTCAAAACAACTTCTCCAGAAGCGAAGTCTGTGCCTGCTGGCTCCTCTTGTGCTCTAGCAGGCAAGCATCACACACAAGCTCCTGTGCAGAAAAAAAGTAAAATACTGTGGCGGGGAGAGCGGCGGCTCCTCTGTTATGGCGGAGGAGCATTGCTCCAATGCTGGAGCTAGCAGATGAAAAGATGAAAAATAAAATGATAATAAAAAGACCATAATTTTATTTCCCATCATGGAGCCGGAGCAGAGTCTTGACGGCAGGGCAGCAAGCATGGGGGGACAAGTGGTGGGCACTGCAAGTGTGCATGTCAGTTTGCCCAGCTGTCTTAGGATGGCCAAACCAACATGCAAGCTTAGTTTCCTCTTGACTCCAACCCATGCTGTGTTGCACAGCCAGGTGGAGAAAAGCAGGCACAGGCTCACAGTCCCTGTGGGCAACAGCAGGCACAGGCTCCCAGTCCCTGTGGGAGTGCAAAATCAACCCACTCAGATCTATCCCAGTGCTGCTCTCATACTGGGTGAAAGTATTACCAGCATGAGAGCAGCATCTGGATTGACTTAGGGGAGTCTGTGCACCAGGAGCAGAAGAGCACTAAGGCAGCGGTGCAGTTAAGATTTTTTTTTCTGTTACTGTCCCCCGCGCAGCCTCACCACTTTTCCAGGATAGCGGCTGCCACTGGGCAGAGATACATTTTACTGAAGCAACACATGATTTGTGATCGCCTCCCCAGATTTCAAAAGGTCTGTTGAAGAAGTGAATTACAAAACCTAAGCTTTCAGGCGTTAACCAAGTACACTGGGCTCAGATCACATTGAGAGGGTGAGAGAAGGCCACAGTATTGACCCATGTGCTTCAAGGGGTCTACCTCAGTGTTATATACGTGTGCACAACTCTTGCAAGATCAAGTTGGCAGCCAATGAGTGCAAGTTTCTGGCAAGAACACAGTATTGTGCTATTGTTTCTAAGTATTTTGGGGCCTATTTCTCAATAAGCTTTATGGATGATGCACAGAGCCTTGCATTTGACCTTTAGCTTCAACAGGGGTCCATTGGAGTGCCTTCAATTCAGGTTTGATGTGGATCTGCTTGCTGTGGATAAGGCACATTCTGGATGCCAGTTTAAAAAAAATTGCAACCAGCCAATGAGCATTTTGGGCAGGAGAGTGTAAATGATATTACAAGAATGTCCACAACACCTGTGCTGTACAAACCTAGAGTCTTCAGGGTAAAGAGGGACACCGCTAGACCCAAACTTTGAGGGGGGGGGGGGGGCGGGCTAAATAACATGCACAGCCATCTTCAGAACCAGAGTGAAAATGACTTGCGGTGGCTTCCTTCAATCCTGTGACACTGTATATAAGAGAGGTTCTTTTCAGGGCAATATTTAGCCAATGATGCACCACAGGCCACTTACCTCGGTGTCAGCTACACATTCTTTACAGGGGTTTAGGGTTTTCCTGAAGGAGTTGTAACAGAATGGTTGAAAAAAAACATTGTAAACACATTGGGCAGGCAAAACGATCAGGATTTGAAAATGGGGGTTCTTGTGGCAGTGACAATCAGTGGTGCATTCTTAAATATACTAAACAAGTGGCATTCTTCTCAACCGTCAAAAAATAACTTTTATAAAATGCTTAGACATCCTCTCGAAAACAATATTTTAGAAAAATCAAAAGCAAATAATGCAGTATATACACATTGGTTTATGTATGGTTTTGTTAATGCTGCACTATGCAGCAGATAATACCTTTACATTGTTTGTAGGATACAATGTTAGTACAGGACAAAACTCTTACTGTTAGGAGGCAAGATCATTAGTGTCCACATACTGTTGAAGCGGTGCTCCATGGTACTACATTACAACCCTTACTTAAATTCCCCATCAAGTATTCATGATTTGATTTGCTTGGCCACTACCACAGCCTGAAATGCTACTCATATATGGTAGTAGTGACACCGGTCTACCAGACACTGGCCAGGTGAGAATAGCCATGGGCTCCTCACAGCACATGTTGACCTGGAGAAGAGGTAACCAGTAGCAGAAAGAAGCTGCCACAACTGCTTGCCATTTGAAACCCCCGGAACTGCCATTGCTACCACTGGTATCAGGGTTAAAATAGGCATTTGTAGGCTAGGAAAGTAAACGCCTCTAAAAGACCAGATTTCTCTCTTTATGTACACTTTGTTGACTTCAACTACCCTCTGGGTAGTAAAAAAGAGGGAATGAATGGTTAAGGGTAGATCATGGCGTACTGTATGATGAAACTGGTGGATAACTACCTTTGTGAATAGCAAAAAAGACGAAACTTACACAAAAGTGTAAGCTTACCTTTGTAAATCAGGCCTTGGGAGAACACCGCAAGTCAATCTTTCTACTTTTACCTCCGCCTTCCTGGCCATCACAGATGGGATTACTCAAGGTTAGGTGTTGTCACTCATTTAAACAAGATCACTGGCTTGAGACCATAAGCAACAATGTCCTGCTACTCAAGGCAACCAACATGTATGTGGGTGACGCCTAAGCCCCTTTCAACAGTTGTTATGAAATCTGTTTTTTACGTTGACTACAAAAGGTCACTCGACAGCTGCATTAGGAGCAAGAACTAAAAAGTTTTGAAACTGCGATGAAAAAGTATATTGCAATGTGGTAAATAATGACCTGGTGGGGCACAGAGGGAGGTGGAGAAAGGAAGAACTCAGTGCAAGGGCCGATACTTAAGTTTGTAGGAGGGAGCGAGAAAACGAGAGCAAGAAATACAGAAGGAAAAACATAAAGAACTAGTTTTAAATGCGTGCATGCTGTTTGCGAGGAGCAAATTTAAAATACAAAACACGCGTGCAATGTTATCAAGTGGATTCTTGACGTAAAAACAGTGTTCAGTAAGTGTCAAATACTGACCAAAGACAAATACTGCAGCTTTCACATAGGACATGCAAAAGAATTGTCAATGGCAACGGGCGCCGACTAGCAGGAAATGCAGCAGGAGGTGGTGCGGGACAGCACGCAGCGTCCCAAAAAAATAAATAAATAAATACCGCCTTCGGGTAAAGTCCGCGCTATATAAAAATGCATAAATAACTAACTAAATACATACCGCAATCACCGCCGTCACTCTGCCGGCCTGCGACCAGGAAGTCAGGCAGGCCGGCGTGACAACAGGAAACAGGAAGTAGGGGGGCGGGAGCCTACCCCGCCTGTCACGGAAGAGCCGCGATTGGACGGAGCCGCCGTGTTTGGAGCACCGGAGCAGGCAGGAGCCTACCCTGCGCCCCGGTGCCGAAGGAGGGAAGAAGAGTCCTGCTGCCGGGCCCTGCAGCTGAGGAGAGCCGCCGCACGAAGGAAGCCGGTGAGTGCGTTGCCGAACGGGGGAGCGGCGAGGGGGGCGGGGGAAAAGCATGTGCGCGCGCGAGTGCGGGCGGGCTTTGTATGTATGTGTGTGTGCGTGCGTGTGTGTGACTGTGGGAGAGGGGTGTGTGTGTGTGTGAGCGAGTGTCTGTGTGCCTGTATGTGTGTGCCTGCGTGTGCATGCGCTCGCCTGTGTGTGCGTGTGTGCGTGCGTGCGTGCATGCAGAGGGGTGGGGGCTGCCTGCCTGCGTCTGTAAAAGCAAGGGCTGTGAGTTACTCTGCGCATGCGCGGGGGCAAGCCTGTTCATTCCAAGCCAGCCTCAGGAAAAACGAAAGTAATAAAAAAGCGAAACTGACACTGCCACTGCAGACAATGCTGCGCGCTCCCGAGGTGAAATCCGAGACTGAAAAAGCTCGTAACACTTTGGTGTCCACTCTCCTAAATACTGATCACAATAGTTGTCGAGCTGACAGCATTCATGCTTCGCATGAATGCTAACGTCAGCTCGACCTAAAAAAAAGAGAACTTTCTATGAGGCCAATAATAGAATTTTAGTCACAAAGGTTTCATTTAACTTCCTACGTTGGCAACACTGAATGTAATCTTTAGGGCAATGGCCCAGGGAGAAATGTAACAATGTCAAATAAAGTGACAGAATGGAGGTTATTCTTTGGGTTTCTAAACCGTTCTAATCTTTGGTGCAATGAATACGTCCAATGCCGTGGTGTAGATACAACCTGTGCTATTGTGTCTTTTTTTACAAATAATTAATTGTAAAGAACAGGTGCTATTGAAATAAATGCTATTGATTAGCATATGGTTGCATTGATTCATTGATCTTGCGCCAGTCATTGAAGTGTTGAGAATTGTTTATCCGTACTGGCATTTGGTTTATTTTCTTGGCAGAGAGCGTCCGGCTGCTCTGAAGTGTACCTCTGTTGAGATCAGGGAGGACAGTTCAAACACTACTGGTGGCAGCTGTTCCTGGGGGCCCAGGTATTGGCAGAAAAAAAAACAAATCATGCTGCTGCAACCTGCGCCAAGTCCGGACCCTGCTGCGTTGTCAGACAGAGTCTGTTCACGCTGAACATTGAATCATCTGACAGGCTCTATCTGCCCCACTCTCGCGAAGGACGCCAATTTGACATAGAGAGTCTGGCCAGTGTGATCCTCTGCACATTAAGCGTCAGGCGGAAACCAAAAGTTGTCAGTGGCAGTAACCGAGATGGGTGTTGTTTTCCGGTCATAGGCCCGCATTAACTACCAGTGATGCCTTCCTGGCTAGATAGCAAAACAAGGGGTGCTAGTCACGCGCACCAACAACCTGTAAAGGCTTCTTTACATTAGCACACATCGCGCACGCATTTCCAATAATTACGTGTCACGGACATGGACCTAAGAAGGAAAGCCTCACACACACACTCAATCTGCAGCGGAATAAAAACAAGCATTTGCAATGCAATAGGTCTCGCATTAGGAAAGTTTGAGGTATTGGTATTGTAAATGACAAATTTGTTATTTGTTTTCGTTTTGAAAATAGCGAAATTAATAGCTTTTATCATTTACAATGCCAATAGTTTTAACTTTCGCAAACGGGACGCCTATAGCATTTGTAATGCAATATGTGTTGTATTTACATGACTTAGATGTATTCATATTACAAATAACAATGTATTTTACTTTTTTTAAATAATTAATACTTAAATCAAAGTTATTGTAATTTATAATGGCAATAGCTTAAACTTTTGTAAATAACTTTTGGGAAGATCATGTTCAGTGTATTTTATTGTGATGAAAATCCAAGGACAGAAGTGAAATATTAACATCTTTTTGTGACATTTGTAATAAAATCGTAAAACATTGAGAGAACATATTAAAACCAGTTGTTGTTGAATGGTTGCACAGAGTGATGCTGTGGCCTTCAGTGGTGCTGATTGATGCTGTGGCCTTCAGTGGTGCTGATTGATGCTGTGGCTTTCAGTGGTGCTGAGTGGTGCTGTAGCGCAGAGTGGTGCTGTGGCGCAGAGTAGTGCTGTGGCGCAGAGTAGTGCTGTGGCGCAGAGTAGTGCTGTGGCGCAGAGTAGTGCTGTGGCGCAGAGTGGCGCTGTGGCGCTGTGGCGCAGAGTGGCGCTGTGGCGCAGAGTGGCGCTGTGGCGCAGAGTGGTGCTGTGGCGCAGAGTGGCGCTGTGGCGCAGAGTGGCGCTGTGGCGCAGAGTGGTGCTGTGGCGCAGAGTGGTGCTGTGGCGCAGAGTGGTGCTGTGGCGCAGAGTGGGGGGTGCGAGAGTGGGGGGTGAGAGTGTGGGGGGGTTTGTGTGTGTGAGAGAGAGTGTGTGGGGGGTTTGTGTGTGTGTGAGAGAGAGGGGGTGTGGGGGGGAGGGTTTGTGTGTGTGAGAGAGAGTGGGTGTGTGTGTGTGTGAGAGAGAGAGAGAAAGAGTGTGTGGGGGGGTGTGTGTGAGAGTGTGGGTGGGTGTGTGTGTGTGTGTGAGAGAGTGTGGGGGGTGTGTGTGTGAGAGAGAGAGAGAGTGTGGGGGGGTTTGTGTGTGTGAGAGAGAGAGTGGGGGGTTTGTGTGTGTGAGAGAGAGAGAGTGTGGGGGGTTTGTGTGTGTGTGTGTGAGAGAGAGAGAGAGAGAGAGTGTGGGGGGGTTTGTGTGTGTGTGGGTGTGTCTGTGTGTGTGAGAGAGTGTGTGGGAGGGGTTTGTGTGTGTAACGGCCGGATTCTCGGACCAGATAGGATCGGCTCCTCAGAGCACCTCCAACCCAGCCGGACGTAACCACCTCCCTCCTCTGGACCCATCTGTCCAGGCACCTGGGTACCTACCTGAGGATGGGGAACTCGCATTATACAAGCTCATATCATCAGAAACACCACTAAATCTATAGGGATTACTAGGAATACTCACTGATTACTAAGGACGTCCATGCCCTAAACCACACTCATACCTCATACTCTCGCGACCACATGGGCCCAGACTAATCTACCCTGGGGCAGGTCTGATTATTTACCATTACACACTGGTTACACCCAGTGCTCGCTCAAGATAGGCACTGTATCCCCCCAGTGCTCTCACTATTTCATCCAGGGCCCAAGCCACAATCCTGTGGGTATACACACTGACATCAGTCAGTGCTCTCATTAATGCCACTCTCTCTCTAGCAGCAATCTCACTACACACCGTGTCCCTCCGGTGCTCTCACAAGCCACAATCTTGTGGGTATACACACTGACCACAATCCGTGCTCTCACTAACGCCACCTTCCCTAGCAGCGATCTCACTACACACCGTATCCCCCCGGTGCTCTCATTAACGCCGCTACACAACGACGATCACTTTCCTATGAATACCTTCAGCTCTCTCTCTCTCTATGTCGGGAAGTTTCTCTCACTATTCACTAGAGGTTCACTACTACAATAATATTATGGAATGGCCGAATTACTTAGTGTATAACTTATTCTCCTAGCTCAAGGGCTCCTCTCTCTCCCTAATTATTCAGTGGCTACTTACCTGATCAGGGGTAGCATCTGTTCCGGCTGTAACACCTGACTAGAAGAAAAGGTTACCTGTACTATAAGAACAAGAGACACACACTGTATGCAAAAGTTATTCCCTGATTTAAGCGCTCCTATTTCCTTTTGATCCATCAGTTACTATATATAGCATCTGGTTAGAAGAAAGGTTAGCTCTATCATAAGAACAACACATGCACACTGGTTCACTAGGAACTGGGGTATCTTGATTACAATAACAATAAAATGGGAATAGACACATACACAGATCTGCTGGGTCTCTGTAAAGCTATTACTATACTACATCCACATGTAAATAACAGGGACTGTCACACCGCTGAAAGAAAAAGGATTAGCAATAGGGACAAGGTTAATATTTAAAGATAAGGACCAATATCACCTGAGGAGTGTGGGGTCTTGCTCTAGCTGTCATCTGGGCTCCTCTCTCATCTGTGCCTTAGCTCGTCTTAGATCCTCTCCTGCACTCTTGGACACACATCTGCGCTGATCACTCTGCACTGGATTCCTCTCCCCCCGAACTCTCTCCACCTTCCAACTTCAGTCTAATTGTTTCTGCCGCTCTGATAACCGTTCGCTCCACTAGCTTCTTCACTCTGTCTGATTGTCTCTGTGCCAATGTCCAATTCACTCCAGCTGCTCCCACTGATTAATCCACGAAATAACTTCAGTCTCTTCCAAAGGGCATTACTTCAGACTCCAGCTGTTCACAACTCCTCCTGATAAGTAACTGCTTCTGACTGCTTCCTTCAGTTCCAGCTCACTGACTGTCTTCTCTCTGTTCCAAGCATCTTCTGTCTCTTCTCCTCCAACTCCTCTCCTTCTGCCCTCAACTCTTTCTGCTCCAATCATGAACTGAACTCCTTCCAAGTCAAACTCTTTCTGATTCTCCACTCCTCCTGCAACAGCACTCCTCTCCTCTGCTCCAATCCAACTCAACTAACTTGACTCCGCCTCTGCACTTCACTAATATGGAATGCTGTCTCCTCATGGAAAGTTCCAGCTAGTAGCCTCCTCCCACCAGGTCCATGCACCAGGCTCCTTGCTCCAGACGCTCCCACAGTGATCAACTGCTTGTTTCGTCTAGAGACCTGAGCCCAGGGACACTTCTTGATTAGATTCAGCTCTGGCCGGTTTTCTCCGGTTCGCTTAGGACGAACAACAGCTAAAAACTAAAACATTACCTTTACCCTGCAAGCATCTCAGTTCTGCAGGGACAGAAAGCAAAATGGAGTCTCTCTAGTTCTGGGCCTTGTAGGCCTGAGAAGGATGAGCTCTATCAGAGTACCTACACAAACCATACCAATATGTAATATAAAGTCAGGACTACAGGATCCACCCTCTACTATAGGTAGGATGATGAAAGGACACATAATTATGTCAAAGCCAATAGGCAATAGATGGATTAGAGTCAAGAATAAGGGATCTATCATCATATTAAGCAGCTATCCTCTAGTTTATGCTTCTAGGTCTGGAAAAAGGCTTTAAAAGGACCAACACAAAGCAAGAATACAGATTCAAGATGTTAGCAAGCTTAAAGTCATCATCACTCAGAAATAGAGCCAAAAGCCATGTCAGAACAGTGTGAGAGAGTGTGTGGGGTGTGTGTGTGTGTGTGTGTGTGTGTGTGAGAGAGTGTGGGGGGGGGGGGGTTGTGTGTGTGTGTGTGTGAGAGAGAGTGTGTGGGGGGGTTGTGTGTGTGTGTGAGAGGGGTTGTGTGTGTGTGTGTGGGTGTGTGTGTGTGTGTGTGTGTGTGTGTATGTGTGTGAGAGACAGAGAGAGAGTGTGGGGGCGTTGTGTGTGGGGCATCACCTTTCTTAGATTGGGCTTGGATAACTTTTGGCAGTTTATCCAGTGTCAGCTCACAACATAGTCTTACATGCAGCACAATCCAACACAATTGTCAGTTTAAACTATTTACTACCTTTACAGGCAACAAATGCCAATAAGCCTAAGCCACCTTTTCACTCACTTCCCTGAACACTTCTGAAAAAGAGACATGAAAACGAAGGTCTCTGCATTTATTCCCGCTCTCTTGCAATCTGGAAAGACGCGGCAAAAGAACAATAGACGGGTAATTAAATGTTTCAACAAGATAGAAATCAGACATCACTTTACCATGAAAGACTTTCACGCAGTCCTTAATTTGTGTCAGCGGTTTCAGGTGGAACTGGTGAGTTCAAAGTACGTGCACTTTAAGTTAAGCAAATTCCGAAGCCGAGGCAGGAAACCATTAAAAGGGCCGCTGTGCTTAAAATATAAAGTGCAGTGTCTGTGCCATGGCAAGAACAACAAAGAAAAAAAAACACGAGTCAGGAAACTATTAAAATAAATTTCAAAAGTGGGCGCTGTGCTGAAATATAAATCGCGATTCAGAAAAGGGGGTGGTGATGAACAGAGTGTCTGAATTAAGGAGACCACTCTTACCCAGTCCAAAGATCAGGGCTTGATCCATCACCATTATTTATCTCACTGCACCATCCCAGCTCAGAACCTGGCTATATGCAAATCAGTCTGTCCCTGGCCCAGTGCATCATGGGAACAGGGCAGACTAAACTACCAAGCCAATTCTTCATCAGAAAAGAGACAATTCCCATCATGCACTGGGACAGGAACAGACTAATTTGCATATAGCCAGGTTCTGAGCTGGGATGGTGCAGTGAGCTAAAAAACGGTGTTGGATCTAGCCCTGATCTCTTGACTGGGTGAGAGTATTCTGCTTAATTCAGAAACTCTGTCCATCACCACCCCTTGTTGTTTAATTATTTTGTCCACCATAAGCGTGGAAGGGTATACTCAGATGTGAGTCCCTTGCTCATTGCACCATCAGGATTCAAGCAAGCCGGGCCGAAGACGGCTGTAATGCCAGAAACCGGTCCCCGGAAGCTTGTTTCCTTCCCAGTGAAAGAATTGGCTTGGTAGTTTGGTTTGCCCTGTTCCCATCATGCACTGGGACAGGAACAGACTAATTTGCATATAGCCAGGTTCTGAGCTGGGATGGTGCAGTGAGCTAAAAAACGGTGTTGGATCTAGCCCTGATCTCTTGACTGGGTGAGAGTATTCTGCTTAATTCAGAAACTCTGTCCATCACCACCCCTTGTAGTTGAAATATAAATCGCGGTGCCTGTGCCATGGTGACAACTAAGAACAAGGAATGACAGAAACTGTGCCAGTGCCGCGCGCTTGGCTTAGTGGAGCACTGAAGAGCTTTGAAGCCGCGTCCGTTGGTATCCTGCAGGGCAGGCAGGTTTGAGTGGAGGGCTGAAGACTTTGAAGCTGCGTCCGTCGGTTTGGTGGCAGGCAGGTTTGGGGGAGGTATATTCCTCTGACCTGGCAGTGGTGGAGGGTAGAAGGGGGGCATTGGAAAACAAGCTCTGGGCATTGCGGGGGCGCACATTCCTTTGAGTGAGTTCGAAGTACGTGCACTTTAAGTTAAGCTAATTCCGTAGCCGAGACAGGAAACCATTAAAAGGGGCACTGTGCTTAAAATATAAAGCGCAGTGTCTGTGCCATAGCTAGAACAACAAAGAAAACAAGCTGTGAAAAGACACAACCATCACCAAATTTGGAACACAAGGCTTCCCGCTCATTGAACGGGAACAGCAGCTTATGTTTTAACATGAATGAGCCTGGTAACACGGTGCTGTTGACTTTGTGGTCAGAGGTTACAGACACTGAGCTCATCAGCTGCCTGTATGCCAGCCATTTGGAAAGTGTTCACACCTTATAGTAGTTTATGCACAAAGGGTTGGAGATGGATTTAGGTGTGAAAAGGGACTCAAGAATGTCTACTTGTGTTGTAAATGGTGATGCATAGCACTAAAGATCACTATCGGGAGCCGCAAATAGGTTCTGTCTCTCACCATAAACATTCAGTGAATTGCCCTTAATTAAAGGCTTGGAAGACTACCACCAAGACGGCACCCAAACATATATATATATATATTTTTTCCACTCTAGAAAATTGTGTGCCACTTTAGTAATACATACAATATCATGATTCAGTTAAAGGTCACCTTACCATGTGTGCTTATAAAATTGTGCAAACACAACATAGTATAGGTTGTAGTTGTGTAAATTGAAAAGTTACTAAAACATAGTATTACAAAAATAGATATTTAGAAAATCTAATCGGCATGATGCAATGAACATTAAACTGTGGGCGTTCAAAATATAAAGGTAAAATAGGGAAAGATAATTAGCGTGACACAATGGTGGAAACAAGTACATCGAAGTTGGTGGATTTAAAAAAAAAGTTCTTGTAGGCGTGTGCATTAAAAATACAATTAAAGGTGATCTTACCCTTTGTGCTCCCCAAAAATATAGCCTAAAGATATCATATCCGTTGTGCTTCAAAAGCAGAGTTAAACAAAATTACCTATTGTGCCTCAAACACGAACTAAAAGGAGGAAGGGTTGCAGAAAGCGGGCAGCGGTGGTGCCTGCTTCAATGGAGAGCACACAACTTTGTATGTGTTGTACTTCTTTAAATAACCTAGAAGGTCACGAAAAGACAGTATAGAAACATCACAAAAGAAAACCTAAATTGCATGGCACACGTTATAAATTACTTTAAACAAGCGGCCGTGAATTGCAGGCGGGGGGGGGCGGGGAGCAGAGCCTTTGAAGAGCCAGAGTGAGTGAAGTGAATAATTAGGGGAGGAGAACTGGCAGGCTGATAGGCAGAAGGCTCAGGCAAGCTCGTGCATGAGGCGTGCACTTTCCAAAATCCTCTGGGGAGAGCCCTTGGCCTTAAGAAATGGTTTGAATGCATTAGGGCTCCTTTCCTATTCCTGCGGAATAGGAAAGGACGAGCCCTAATAAATAAACATGAGTTTAATTTGCCCGCCACTCATTCATTGGCTATACTCCCAACACTGATAGTGCACAGAAGCGGCGCTAGTTGCGGGAAATCCAACCACGCACAGCGCTGCCTCCCGATTCATTCTGTGCAGGCCTACTGTCGGGTGGTTTTCTTACTGATTGGCTTTGTACGTCAAATGAGGCTGCGCCACGTCTGAAGCCGTGTTGAGAGTGAAACTTGGCTTATTGAATGCAGCCAGCCCCTAGACTGCAGTGCGGGGAGTTGAGTGGCAACTCTAATAAATTACACATTTGATTGCAGTGCTTCCCAATATGTATGCAGCAGGCTGTAGTCAGATAGGACACTTCACGCTGCCACCATCGCGCCACGCTCATGCTGCTTTACCTAATAGAGCACGGCTCCTACGGCCGCCCGTGACAGCTGCTGAGAGACTGCATATGCGTGACAATGCATTTTAGTGCGGTAATGCGGATTACCACACTGAAATGCGTTAGTCTAACGCATGAAGCGTGATACTTGGCAGGAATGTATCAAGCAATGTTGTTATTCTGGCTTTCTCCATAAGTGCAAGGAACCCTTTTTTTACCAACTCCTTATCGTGAGGCCCAATGCCACCTGGGGCCTCAACAAGTTGGCACAAACCAAGGTCTCGAAGGGTATTCTTATTGTATGCCAGCCAGGGAACAGCTGACATGTTACATAGGTTAAGGCAGTCCTCTACTACCTTGCGAGAAAAACACGTATTGGGAGTTGCCCATACTTTTTGCCATAATAAGATGGGAGCCAAGCTTACAACAGCCTCTTAAATAACCCAAGTCCAGTTCTTGGTGTGATATAAAGCTAGATGTTGTTTTGGGGATAGCCAAGAGTCTGCACAAGAATTAATTTTCGGCTGCCTGCAGGGTACCCGAGCTTGTGTAACCCCCAAACATCTGCCCCATAAGTGCCAGGTGAGAGGCATTTGCTCCTCTATAGCATAGACATCTCTTTATGTGGGTTATGGCCTATGTTTTTCGTGAAGCTTCACAAGAAGCTGCCATCTTCTGGGATCTTTGGGGCAATTAACACATCTCAATTAAAGATGGCATCAAGATCACTCGCCATTGTAATTTAACAGAGGAATCTAATAGCAAGATGGGGCGATTACTATTGCCAGTCTTCAAAATCGGTTCAGTTATTGATTCCATTCGTGAATCTATAACGGCTCCAAAAACATTGGCTATTAGGGGAGCCCAAAAGGCGAGGTTGGACGTAAACAAGTGAACAGGGATCTCATCAGGGCCAGGCACCTTCCCAGCCGCAGAGCTAGAGAGGACATTGGCACATCTGCCACGGTGATGGACTTGCTTGGATATCGTTTGGCAGGTGAGAGTGACACCAGGGAGCCTGTAGAGGGAAGGGTCTCTGATGATGAATTACAAGGGTCAAAAATACTCAACCCAGGCATGTTCTAGGATGGCCTGGAGTCAGATCTATGTGTCAACTGCACAAAGCACTTCACTTTCAACCTGAGAGAAATGAGGAGGTATGGGGTGGACATGTGATGGAGAATAGAATAGACTATGGCAACACCCTTTATGGAGGGTTAAACGACTCTCAAACACAGCAGCTACAGTCGGTCCAATACTCTGCTGTTCAGCTTATTTTTGCATTGAAGGAGGGGCAAATGCAGCCGGATGAAAACAGTAATATATTGCAAGCATACTGAAAAACATCAGCTAAAAGTACTCTAATTAAAAAAAAAAAGACATTCTGACATAAAAGTAGTAAGGAACTCTGACTGCCTACCATTATCCCACAACCACTGCTTAGTTTGTAAAATGAGTTTCGGCGCCAAAAACTGCTCAAAAGCCAATGGACAGTGCTTTTAAACATCGGCACACTGCATACCAAGGCTGCGCAGTCTTAAATCCACTTCTTTTTCGTTAATCCATTGCCAGACGCTACCCGCCCCTTTATCTCACTTTTGCAGTTTCCTACTTTCTATCTTTGTGGCTGTTTTGCGGTCTTTCTCTTACTCCGACTTTCTGCTTTGTATATTTTTTGTTTGAGGTGGCAAAAATAAGTGCTGGTCCCCAAAAATGAATGCTGGTTGCCCCAACCTGCAACCACCAGGTCATATTAGGCACTGTCCACAATCCAATTGTGCATTATTCTGGTCTTCGTGCTGTGATTTATTTTTTTGTTTGTTTAAATAAAAGCACTCCGACTAATGCGTTTTGATACTTTGAGGTATTTTAAGCTAAAGCCTTTGGATCCTTACCTTTCAGGAAACGGTTTTTTTTCACTTACAATTAGATCAGTTTTTGCACAGGAAGAGCTTGCTATGGCAGGTTATACAATTTTTTTGCATTTTATTTCAAGAGTTATGTGATCAAGTCAGTGAAAGATTGCCATCATTCAAGATTCATAAAATGGATGAGATATCCTTGCTGGGTTTCAAAATTGCTGCACTTACACAGATGTCTGCAGGGGGCTAAATACTGGCCACATATACCCACCTATATAAATATGCATATCACATGCATAAAATCGAATAACTGATCGACTACACTTTTTACCAGATGTAAGCATACAATCTTTGTTTAATCATTTTAAATGACGCTGCACTTTAAGATCGGTCTCAAGGGGAAAGAAAATAAAACTGCTATAAAAATGTATGTTTAAGGGCATCTACCAAAAAGTATAGATTTATCCATTGAAAGACATATTTCTGTCAAGTCCCCATCTCTGTGTTTTAATTACAATTCGATTGAATCTTAATCTGTCGTTTGTTAGGTCTCGCGCCTGCGATGCATATGGCGAAGCCATATGCCATCGCGCAGGCGCGATACTATAGTTGCCTGGTCTGCTTCCCAGGAGACAGGAGACTGTCACGCGCACGCTCATGAAAGCGATCGGAGCCGGCCGCGCGCACGCGTTCCCAATCTCCTGTCTCTCTGTTCACTAAAGTGGTCCTGTGCCTGTAACCTTTCCGGGACTCGCGGGATTAGCAGTGAAGGGCAACAAGCGTGTTTTGGTTACAACGGGCTTTAATGAACTAAGTGAATGATCAGAACAAGTCTCTCAGTAAGGGGGTTCTCCGGGGAGATCGGCTTCGTGACGTTCTCCGTCGGCGGTGTTCAGAATATTGAGTCCTCCGATAGCCGGTCAGGCTCCTCTTCAGTCGGGGCTCCTCCTCCTTCACGGTGCGATTCCTCCGTCCCGCTCGTTTCACTCCTTCGCCGTCCTTTCTACTCTTCCCCTCTCCAGGTTTACAAGCACACCTCGTCGTCCCGGACTTCCGCTTTTGACGGCGTTCCGTCATTCCATAACTCCGCCCACTCGTCCTTTCCCTGATAGTTAAAGGGCCAGTCACTGTCTGTCTCCTGGGCCGCTGCAAATTCATCACCTGTCCCTCGATAGTCCGTCTGCTGAGGGATAGAAGAGGGGTTAATGGAATCACTTTGCGGAGTCTTTGGCAAGAGTACAGGTACTGAACCCCTAACGGGGAGCCACGTCTGGGACACCCCGTTACAGTGCCATGAACACAGCTTCAACATGACCGCGCTATATTTTTCAACGCTTCATTTTGTTACTACTTGGGCATCAGATGGCAGGCATGGGAGGTGTGCGGGGGAGAACGGGGCAGTTTTGCCAGCGCACACCAGCCGACCTCGGAGACGCTGCTCTCTTCAGGAAAGTCAGAAAAGGTTTCGGAAAGCTTGGCCTGTCTCTCGTCGCACACCGGCCTCTCCCTCTGCTATGCTGTGATTACTGGCAGCACCTGGCCTTACACAGCACCAGATGAAAGCTGCATGATGCATGGGCCTTTCAGGTACCGCAGGTATGCAAAGGAGCACACCATGATTATGTAAACGTGTGCATTGTAGTTAGTGTCATGCTAAAAATATGCAATACCGGCATCCATGCTGTTTAAAAAGACAACGCTGTAGAATAGTTAACTAGTTATGCCTCTCTACGTTTTTTTTTTACTCTTTCTCAACTCTCTCTTTCCGGTCTACCTGCCCCTTCATTGCCTCCCCTCCCGCCCCCTTCACTCTTCCTCTCTCTCCCTCCTACAATCCCCATGCCTCATAAGAACCCATAAAATGCTGTGCTTTACTTTGCTTGGGTAACTGCAGTGCAATGCATTTTCTTTATTTTAGTTAGTGTCATGTGACAATTATGCATGCTGTTTTAAACAAAAAAGGCTGTAGGATACTTAACTTTTATGACAGTTTTTTTTTTTACTCATCTCTTTCCTGTCTATCTGCCCCTTCACTCTCTCCACGCCTGCCCCCTTCACTTTTCCTCGCTCTCCCTCCCACTATTTCCTCCACTCCCACTTCACTTTTGAGAACCAATAAAATACTGCAGTTTACTTTGCCTGGGTTATTGGAGTGCAATCTATTTTCTTTCCTTATGGTGATGTGAAATCAGATTATGTAAGGAACATTTTCCCTTTAGGAAAAAACTAAAAACTTTCTTGTTTAATTATTAGTTCTGGTTGAGCATTTAACAACATAGGATAGGGCCTTTTGCTTTCTGATGCTGCCAAAGGCGCGGAGATACTCCTCAGGGAGTCGATTCCCAGCCCGGTACAAGTTTGCAAATAAATAAATAAAATAAATAAATGTGTGCATGATATTGTCATTGTGGTGAGTCATGAATGTGTGGGTCACATGGCAGTGTGATATATTTGTGATGACATTTGTGGCAGTATGAGGGACCGTATGGATAAATCAAGGCCCCAACATAAGAGCCGGTGCTACCTTAGGAACTGACGGATAGCGAAGTATATGCTTGCTCGATACAACGGGCAGCGTGAAAGCGGAATTTTCCCAAATTCCCATTGGGCTGGTTCCTAAGTTCGCAACGGTTCCCATGTGGGGGCCTTCATTTATCCATATGGGCCCTCATCACTCCTAATGTTGAACTCCTGAGTTTTGCCAAAAATTATCAATGCAGGTTGCCTTACTTTTTTTGATTGAGTACGTGCTAATTTTTTTCATTGGATGCTCAGATATTTGTGTTGTCTGTCCTGATAATGATCATATCAAATTAATTAGGTCGAAACGCTATTTACGCTTGTCTTTGGCATATATTGAAGAGGAAGCATTCTTCGCCACTTCCATTCTTGTGATTTGTAGGTCTCGCGCCTGCGATGCATATGGCGAAGCCATATGCCTAAAAAAATGAAGACATTGTTATTTGTAATATCAATACATTTAAGTCACGTAAATACAACACATATTGCATTCCAAATGCTATAGGCGTCACATTTGCGAAAGTTAAAACTATTGGCATTGTGAATGACAAAGCTATTAATTTCGCTATTTTCAAAACCAACACATAAATAAAATATTAGTCATTTACAATACCAATAGCTCAAACTTTCCTGATGCGAGACCTATTGCATTGCAAATGCTTGTTTTTGTGGGGTGTTGCTGGCTAGCCCTATTGTTTATTTTCTCAACACGGAAGAAAGTGATAACAGCAGATTCATCTCTGCTATTATTTCACACCTGTCCCCTACTCAGTTAAAACACTGCACTTCACTACTCGTTACCTTCCAGCTGAAAAGATTAGGTTTACAGAGCTGAGCAGCGGTGTTCACAGAATAAAACAAGTATTTGCAATGCAGTAGGTCTTGCATTTACGAGAGTTTGAGCTATTGGCAATGCCTTTTATTTATGTGTTGTTTTTAAAACAGATAAATAAAAAGGATTGTCATTTACAATGCCAATAGCTTAAACTCTTGCAAATAAATGCAAGACTTTTTGCATTGCAAACGTTTTGGCACCAGTGCTGTAAAAATTCAAAATAATACCTTACGAGAGTGAGTGTCCTGCCTGCTAAACAAAGCTATTTGAGAACATAGTGCTTGGAGGCTATAATTAACACCTTAGCTGCGTGTAAACATCCCTCCCCAGTGCTGCGCTGTCCATTGGAACCAGTGCTGAATGGACGTCCAATGGTCGTGCGCAGCACTGGGGAGGTAGCGCTGCTGACAACCGTTGGCCGTCAGCAGCACTTAAGGGGTTAAAGTCTACCAAGTAACAAAACACATAACAGGGCGTGTCACAATGGGAGGTTACAACATGAGACAAGGCGGTACGAAGGAGGGACTACTATTGACCCATGAACATCCACAGTTAATAGTGGACAATGACACAAGCCGATGAAAAATATTGGAAGAGAGTGGGCGGAGCTTCAAGTCCCTACCTGAATACACCATGCCTCGCAGAGCATGCACTGCAAGGCTCGACCTAAAAAACAGAGGCTTATGTAGTTTGTAAACATCATTACAGGGGGGGGGGGGGGCGGTGGTAGGCTAAAGCCCTTGCAGCCCAATGGGCGTTACACGCCGAGAGTAAGTGCTAAAAAGACATTATGATAATGCCTGACTTGCATTGGGTACAGATAATCCGAAAGCAGTGGCAACTTCTCTTGCTCGCTTTCACAAACAAAGTCTCACAGTGGATCTGGTCAAATAATCTCAAATTTCTACAGATCTGGGACTACCAACTCTTCATATGTTTACCAACTACGACTAGATCAATGCCACTCCTTAACATGGAATACTTTGATAAATATAGAGTTCTGCTCTGTATCTGAAATTATTCAACTGCCACCTGATGACAGTGGTAATAGCTATTAACACACCACCAATATGTGAGTCAACGTGTTTTAAACTGGATTTATGATTTTGACAGCAGTAGGGTAGAACACTTAAGATGAACGAATAACTGGATTGTATTCTTCTCTGTCCAGAAATCCTACTTTAAAAGTGACATTGTAGGTCTAAGAACGTGTAGTATGGGGTTAGGTCGGTCCTATTAGTATTTACAACAATAGATTTTTGTGTGTAAATACTTTTGTGAAATAACTTATTGATGAACTTTCAATGTATTATTTCAATATACCAAAAATAAACGAATGTGTTTATGATTTAATTTGTGTTCACTGAGTGGAATCAAAATTATCCTTGGTTGAATGTATGTTTTTAGGTTTTGCCTGGCCATGCGCTTTGCGCATGCGCCAAAAAACCTCTTGAGTTGTGTGTGTGGGTCGGGAAACGCCCCCTCCTCCGATTGGCTAGCTCCATAAATGGAGCATAGCCATTGGACGAGGGGCCTGTCCGTCAATGCCGGACCAGATTCGGGGGCGTTCCCGAGATTCTTTGGCTTTTGCCGACGTCACGCGACGTCAGCCAAAAGCCGGGAACGCCCCCGAATCTGTTCCGGCATTGCCGGCACCCGCCTTCCTGCTCCGGTGTCTCCCGCCGTCCGTGTCCTCCCCCCTCCCCCCTCCCCCCGTCCCTCTCGATGAACAGCTTCTTCCGTTATTGATCGCGCACTAACAGGGAGAGAAGAAACATGCCGCCTCTCAAGGTCTGCATCGTCGGCTCGGGAAACTGGTAGGTGGCATCGACGTGTGCCCGCAGCGTATCATATAACATGTGTCCTGCGTTGTGGCTGTCTCGCGGACTGGCAGTGAGGCTTTTCGGATGTTACTCTGTTTACTTGCTGCACAGCTGTGGTGCAGGCAGTTGCTTTATGTTCACGTTCCTTCACTCACTTACAGTCAACAGTGACACATGCATGTGTTCAGCTGTCTCAGGCACACGCGACTGGTAAAAATATGAAGCCTCTTTACCAACAGTGAAGTCATTCGACGTGTTTACCTAAGGAAAGCCAAGCAGTCGCACGCCCCTTATGTTTCCAGTCAGTCGACGCCACGCGTGTGGGACCTCCTGAAAAGACCGGGACATGAGCTGGAACGTAGAATCCATCCCGAAACTTTTAGGATGTGTATTTCGCCGAATATGGGGGGGGGGGGGGGGCTGGGGGGGTGGGGGAGCAATTTAAGGGTCGAGAGCTTGGCAGTTGAAATGTTGGAACCTACAGTTTTGCAAAATATGTTTTTTGCGTTCTGTATTTTCACATGGAACAGCTGTCCACTGCACAGACGTCTTAGTGCATGTTCTTGTACCTACCACCGGCAGGTCCTTAAACTCATCAAGTCTGGGAGCTGGTGAAGGGGGTGCAGGCAGGCTTCCTGCCTGTACCATTTACATATTCCCTACCTAGTCTTACCACACCTTCATTTGAGTGGTGTCACCCGGCTTGTGGAAGGGGGGGGGGGGGGGGGGGGGAGCAATTTAAGGGTCGAGAGCTTGGCAGTTGAAATGTTGGAACCTACAGTTTTGCAAAATATGTTTTTTGCGTTCTGTATTTTCACATGGAACAGCTGTCCACTGCACAGACGTCTTAGTGCATGTTCTTGTACCTACCACCGGCAGGTCCTTAAACTCATCAAGTCTGGGAGCTGGTGAAGGGGGTGCAGGCAGGCTTCCTGCCTGTACCATTTACATATTCCCTACCTAGTCTTACCACACCTTCATTTGAGTGGTGTCACCCGGCTTGTGGAAAAGAAAAATGCCTGCCATTGACTTGGCTTCAGGTAACACCTGCCCAGATAAACTTCCTCATCCTTCAAATAATACTACACCTTCATTTAATTCGATCACCCCCAAAAGTAGTCCTTCCCACTTTCCTTAGAGCCTGAAGTGCGGAGAGGTGTGTGCGCAGCATAGTGTAGTATGCTGAAGTGAAGATTAGAATGGAGAGATGTCTCTCGCCTGGAGCACACTGGGTTCCGTGGCGTGACATGTTTGCATCTTCATGCGTAGGACAGTGTAGTTTCATTATCTGCCAAAACAGGCCTGTGCCCAGAAACAACACGAGCCCCGCACTTTACGGAATAAACAGCTGCTTTGAAATAGGTTCTCGTGAAACATTTTGGGTTCGATTTCGAATTATGTACCAGTTTATTACAGGGCTGTGGGTGGGAGTGTTAAACAAATCACCCCTGTCATTGTAGGGGGTCTGTGCAGTTATTGTAATAGACACAGCAAGTGTGTGCACTTGTACAGCAATATTCTGTGGTTGGACTTTTGATAATATGTTTTATCTTTCCTGTTTTTTGTGATAGGTGGGGGTTGTTTTGTGCGGACTATGGACGCTAAACTTGTTCTCAATCCGGTCCTTGACAAAACAATTTTCTGCCGGCTGCTGAGAGCTGCGCGCGCTCTCCGCAGATACCATCAGCTCATTAGCCGGGACGAGTTTGTCTTTTTACGGGGAGTTTTGTGCAGTTGTTTATGAAAACATGCAGAATACAAAGCAGCCGCTTTTCATCAGAGACGCAAGCGAAAGAGTGTCAAGAGATGCTTCCCCGGAAGCACGTAAAACATTGTAAATATGAAACAAACAGAGCAGCGCTATACATGCCAGGCATGCTGGGCGCTGTATGCGTCTGGTTAGAACTACTCTGTAATAACTACACTTATTACTCACAGAATGAAGCGCACTGCTGGGGCATAACGTGGGGTTTTAAGTTGTTTATTCTTGCAATGCACACAGCGTATTCAAAATCAAATGTATCAGAACCCAGAGGTTAGATAGTCGTCTATATGTATAAGAAGCTGGAGTTCCAATCACAGCTCCTCTGTTTCCCCAGTTATGTGATCCTGTGCAAATTAATCTATCTCACTGTCATTGTATTCTTTTATATTTCTTGACTAGTGCCATCTTCAAAAGGTCATATATTTATATTGGTGCATATACTCCTATGCACAGATGTATGTATATGGATTGGAACCTATACGCCTATGCTCAGATGTATGTATATGGATTGGTACCTATACGCCTATGCTCAGATGTATGTATATGGATTGGTACCTATACGCCTATGCTCAGATGTATGTATATGGATAGGTACCTATATCAGAGTGCAGATTCAGAGTGCAGATTCAGAGTGCAGATTCAGAGTGCAGATTCAGAGTGCAGATTCAGAGTGCAGATTCAGAGTGCAGATTCAGAGTGCAGATTCAGAGTGCAGATTGTGTGGGTGACTCTATGTGTGTGTGGGTGGCTTTGCGTGTGTGGCTCTGTGTGGGTGTAAAATGCAAGAGGTCATGCATTTGCGAGCGATTAAGCTATTGGCATTGTAAATGACAATGCCATTTATTTATGTTTTAAAAAAAACACATAAATAAAAATAATGTCAAGAGCAATGCCAATAGCTCTAACTTTAACAAAGGCAAAACCATTGCATTGTAAATGCTTGTTTATTTGTTTTGTTGGTGAAGGTATTGGTGAGATTTGGTTGTTGTATTAATACCCCTGTTAGACATTACTGGGGTTTCCCTTTACTAAAAGTGATGGCATGGCTTCAACCGACAAGTAATTTATAATTTCCAACCGATTCGCTAATGGAATTAGGCTGAAATGTACAAAGCCATTTAGCATTTCTTAAAGGGCCAAATCGCTATTTTGGCCTGTTAAGAAATGCTAAATGGCCTTTTCAGACGTACAAAGGGCCAAAACCAGTCGCAATTTACAATTTCAACAATGTAGAAACCGTGAATTGCGACTTATTTACCAATCACAAATAAGGGATTACCTATTTGTGATTCCTAAAGCACACGTGCAAAGCATTTTCCTAAATGCAAATTGGGAATTTAGGAAATGCATTTACTATTGACTTCAAGTCGATGGTAACCATGTGCAAAAATAAAGTGAATCAAAAGGGCACATTTGCACTTACATGTGCACTAGCAAATTTGCAGCGACTCTAGGGGTGCCTTAAGCACAGAGGCACCCTTGGATTTGCATTTCTTAAATGGCGATTTCCTGTTAGAAAATCGCAATTTAGGAAATGCAAACAATTTCCTATCGCGGCCATAGGCGGGAATGCAATGGTATTTCCCATTTGTGATTCCCTAATTGTGATTCCTAATCTGTAGGAATCGCTATTAAGTAATCGCAAATTTTGTACATATCCTTTTGCATTTCTTAATAGTGAGTACTGGTCCTTAAAGAGCTACGCTAGGTGCTAGTACCTACAGCCTTTACTATTTTCATTGAAAATACATGACACACATTTTATTGCTGTAGAGGTCAATTGTATGTTTGGGTATGTGTTAAAAGCTTGTTAGTGCCATTATATATAATAGAAAACTAGGAAACTATAGTTAACTGTGATGATATTTAGGTCGGATATCTTTGGTTGATCGTACTTGGGTCACACAGAAGTGTACGGAAAAACATTTCAAGGGGAGAAACCTGGAAGATATATAGAAGGTTACACATCTTGTAAAGGCAGGTTGCGGTGTAAAGTAGAAAACTGTCAATCTTTTACAGGAACCATTCTTGAGGTAGTTAAGCAAACACCATTACATTTTGATAGAAACGCTCACTTCAGACTAGCAATATTTCAAATGTAAAAGATTTTCCTAAAGGATTTCCAGTCGGACGTTTTTCTGCCCATCCCTTTTGTCATTACATTTAACAGCATTTGACAAGCCCTACACCTTCCTCCATGGCGGGCTACTTCAGTGATGCTCCTACGAGCACACACCAGTAACGTGCCAAAAGGCATGTCACTTTGCACTCGACCTCGTACAGTGCCACAACCCTGGGCAATCCATTCAAATAACAGTTAGATGTTTTTTTTTTTTAATTAAAAAAAGAGTTACTAGTACTACCGAGCCTCCGTAAGTCATCAGCCTGTCCGTCTCTTTTGCCAGCCATTCTAGGCTCATCCTGCCATTGCTATTGTTTCTCAACAAACCTAGCCGTAACCTCACTTTGATATTACAAAAATACCTTATCTAAAAATGCTAACGCTTTCAAGTCCTATATAAACTGCTTTGTACTTGTCTCCAAATGGCTCCTTATACATCAACTCAACATCTTATATTTCTTACTTTGCAGCAACTGCATGCCCTTTGCATAAACGAAATATGTCTGAAAGCCATCTGACCCAGATATTGAAGGCTGCGATTCCTCAGGGCTATGTCAGTCATTGCCCTCTGTGGATGGGCTGCAAATAATTAATAGGACTAAAATAGTGCTCCATCTCCGCTCTAAAAAGGACACCTGAAGGAGAAGGACGTCTTTTCCACCTAAACGTAGTCCCACATTTTGTTTTTCTACCAGTTTATTAAACTAATTGCATGGCCTAAGACATTTTTAAATATATAATAATAATTAAGTAATATATATTATAAATTCACAATTCTTAGTGAATTAAATGTTCACCTTGAACAGAACCAACGTCTTCCAGTCAATCTAATTAATAGGTCTTCCCACCCTAGGACATTCTCTTCTACACTCCTTGCCCACTCAACAAGAACAGCATTTATTGAAGCCAATAACTTTTCTAATCTAATATTTATCTTGGTCCTTAACCTACCTTAATTTACCTCTTACATGAATTCACCACTTTGCTGTCGCTTTTTAAGTACCGCCTGAAGCGCTCGCATGGTCGCTTGCAAACCTCTTGTAAATAAAAAAAAAAAATCAAAACACAAAACTTTAAAAGGGCTTAGAGCTAGCCCATTACTTACCATTGGATGGCTTTGATGTCACTCATTTCCTTGCTTCTCATTGGTCAGTGGCTTTTAATTTCCTGCTCTCTTTATGTGAAAGGTAGGTTCTGTAGAGCATGCAACAAAGTACATCCCCTTTCGCGTCCTTGCTACTGGCACCCGTATCTCCCACCCACTCCTGTGTTTTAGTTGCTTGCCCCGTCCCTTCCACCCCTCCTGCTTCATTGTTGTTTGCTCCTACTTCTCTGTTGCTTGCCTTGTCCCTCCTACCTCCTCTAACTTTGTTGTGGTTTACCTAGTCATTCCTGCTTCATCGTGGCTTGATCCCTTTCTTCTATCCTCTCCCACTTCCTTCTGGCTAGCCCCCATTCTTCCCACCCCCCTCCAGTGTCATTGTTGGTTGCCCTCATTCTTCCGAACCCCTAATGCACCCTTGTTGCTTTCCACCGTCCCTCCTATGTCCTCCCACTCCCCTTGCTGCTTCCCCGTCTCACCAGATAAGCGCTATGACGCAGCCGGCACTGGCTGAATCATACAGTGTTCTCCTAATTTATTTTGCTATACTGCACAGCAGCGACCATACTGCTCTGCAACGTGGCGGTAGTAAAGAAAATGAAAGCGCTATGACAGACACTCAACTTTGAAAATAATACTTGCAATAAACAGAATCAATGAGGATTCTTCAAGGTGGGAGACCGAAGTTTGAGCTTTCTGTTTGGCATCAAACATTCAGCATCTTAGAATAGTATCTATGCTGCTGTCAATGTTAAATTGGGGCGGTTAGCCAAAAAGACATCACTAAATCCAACTCTTGACAAAACCATGGCTTATGCTACTTTATCGAAATGCATAGAGGCCAGAAGAGGTTGATTACATAAAAAAAGGAGTGTCCAAGCTAACATTAGAGGTGATGCTACGGTTTACGTCCGATCTTGAAGCAGCATTTGATCTAGGAACCAAGTCTATTAAAAAAAAAAACTATCCTGCTAGGGTTGAAAGCCAAGTTACACGAGTTATCTAATGCCTTGACACCAAGTTACTGAAAGAGGTGAGAGATATTTATGTGATACAAATACAGAGGTTGAGTTGTGTTTCATACTGGTGGAGTGAGACACCAAACTCATGTTCATCTCCGCAACTGCTCAATGAATAAACTGAGAGCAGGAAAAATTGAGCTTGGAGCACATTGAAGGGCAGGGTGAATGTCTAACAGCCATCGACAGGACACTTCTTAAGCCTTTGAGGTGACAGATCGGGCAGCATCCCAACATAAAAATAACGGTATTACCTTCAATAAGTGTTTAACAAAGCATCCCTTTCATACATTTTCTCGAAAAAGGAAAGATGTCGAAATAAAAAGATGGTTGTACCAAGACCACATAAGAATACATTTATTATCTGTTACAAAAAGGCACAGGAGATAAGATTATTATTTAAACATGGGGGCACCCAGGTTGTGGTTAGTATCAAAACAAACATTCAAAATGTTAACTGATGAGAACCTGGGGCAATAAAGATTCCTTTATAAAGGTTAATTGTTGATAGGCCCTGCGGTATAAAAACCTGAATGGTGAGATTACATCTGAAAAGTAAGAAAACAAATTGATCACGTTTTGTAAGGGAGATAGACTTGAGGGTATCAGAGCGCTGTACAGTACACATTTCGCATAAACCTAAGTTCAACAAAGCTGAAGACCAAGCCAGGTAATCATCCCCGCGATTACTGAACAAACATGGTACACTGGTCATTATATTAGGATTTACATAAGGCCTGGGCAAAAACTAAATAACGCCTGTGTTATTAATGTCATTTTGGGAATTGTGTGCTATTTGCGTAATTATGAGCTGTTTTGGGGTAAAAATGTACCACAAAACACTCCATTTGTGTTTAAGGCAAACAGAACGCAAGAGGTGCTTTTGTAAAGTGCACCCTCCTGCCAAAATTTACAGGACATATTTCCAGCTAAAATATAGCATGAAAGACGGATTTGCATTTCACGTGATTTTGCGTACACTACACAAAAACAAATTATGCGAATTTCGCACACCCCTAATTTATTTGGCATATTTAGCCGGTTCAAGTACAAGCTAGGAAACATCAATGAAGTTACACAGGACAATTTTTATAGAACACAAGGGAAATTTCATGTCTTATTTAGCCTAGTGGGGAACAGAATAGATGAGGAAGAATTGTTACCTTGTGTGTAGCATTTCCCTTGCATCGTAAATAGTTCTGTAACCCCTCCCTGAATGCCCAACTGTATGTGAAACTGGCATCCTGACTTTTCTGTTTTGCCCCAACATCAGGATAACCTAGAGTGAGCGCAGAGGCCTAAGCCTGTCCCTGGAAATACCATGTCCAGAATCTGTTCTGTGACCTTGAGAGGCTCATCAAGAGTGCCCTGCTAGTGGAACTGGACTACTGTACCTGTCATGGGTGTCTCACAAAAAGAAGGAGGCCGTGTACCATATTTTGCAAATCTTTAGTGTGTCCAGATTTTGCCTCTCTGTCAGGGAGAGTGCAGTCTACTGAAGCCTCTTCTGTAAAGTTCTGCTGTTATGTGAGCCTTCAGAAACGTGTGCCTGCCTCCCCGTGTGCATGTCAAGTGAGGTTGTGTGCAGTGAATGTGAAGCATATGTATGGTAGAAGGACTTTGTGTGTGGTACGAGTCCTGGGGCCATTGAAAACCATTGTGGATACCACTAGTTTACCATGGCAAAAGGAGGAGGATGGCTACCCCGAACAATGGAAGGGTATTGCCTGCATTCTGTGCCTAAAGGTTGAAGACCCAGGCCCTGGAGTGAGGAAGGATGGAGACAGAGCTTTCCTTAGAAATTAAATGAGGACCTTATTAGGAAAAGGCTACAAATTTGTTTTTCCTGAGACCTGCCATTTGGTAGGTGGTAGTAGTGTGTGTTCGCACTGGTGTTCCTATTTTTAAATGTGAAGAAGGTTGAATGTAGGGCCTGCCCTTTTGTCTGTTCCTTATTGGTTCTTCCGGAAGGCTGATGACAGCCAGGTGCAGAAATCTCACAATTCATTGTGCCCTTGTTTTAAATACTTCTGCTTGCAGCCGGCCCCATTACTACCTGCTGAGACAGCTATCACAGACTCTTTGAACTTCGACAACTTCCCACCAATATCTTTCTACTGCTACTTTTCCCAACTGCTAGAGAAAGTGGTCTTTAAACAGTTACGGATCTTTGTCGAACTACATGGATCCTACCAAGCTGGCCTTCAAGCTGTAAAACACCTAACTGGTGGTCCTCAGTGGTCAATGACATGCAAATTGGCAGACACTGGTGAGGTTGCGGCCTTCATCCTTTTGTCTTTTTTGGCTGCATTAAATGCCAACGAGCACTTCATTTTTATCCCCAGACTTCAGGAAATTGATATCCATAGTAGTTTTGGTTTGAATGGACCAATCATTACCAAGTGTTTAGTCTATCTCCTTATGTTTCTAGACCCTAAGCCCTCGTCTACGGACTGCCTCAGAGCTCCATAGTTTCCCACCTTTTGTTGAAAATCTACATGCGCCCATTTGCTAAACTTTTATATAAGGTGGGTGCAAAACTTTACATGAAAGCAGTTGACCACAGCTGATCTTTCATTTTTCACAAGACTCCCCCCAACTTTTTCCCTACAAAGCACATTGCACTTGGTACATTGGTCGATGCCTCAGCATTTTCTTAAATTGAAGCCTCCCAAGACTGAACTTTTAATTTCACCCTATGTTGGAGTTACATCTGTTACACTGCCCTGGCCTACTATAATGAACGAGGACCCACCGGTTGCCACAACAGTTAGGAATATTGGCATTCATCTAAACTCTAATATAAACATTTGCCTGCACACAAATAAAAGTGCCAGTTTCTTTTACATCAAGACCATTTGCAACATCATTTCCTTTGTGGACAAATACCACCATGTAGTCTTGGTAAATGGAATCGTGCAATCACAGGCTAGGTGAACAAGGTACACTCTGCACCTTCACTCAAGTGTATATATCACCTCCAAGTTATTCAAAATGCTGCAGCACATTTATTATGTAGTATCACTAAACACCAACATATTGCCCCCATTTTGAGACAACTTCAGTGGCTTCCTGAACGCTAAAGGATCGATCTCTTTGAAAGCTATAACGATTGTCCACTTAACAATCTGCCAATAATCTTCTGAATTCATAGATGTAAAATTTGAATGGCATAAAGCCTCTTTCAAACTAAGATTCAATAAGATACTTTTGTTAAATATTCCCAGAAGAAGAAGATCTTCTTTCGGCTACCGCACCCTCAAAGTCGCTACTGCAAAACATGTGAAATTTATAAACTCTTTCTAGCCAGTCAAAATCTTCTACTACATGCTTCAGTCAGCAAATGAAAATGCTCCTGTTTCCATCATAGTTATGCAGCTTTAATCACAGCTTAAGGGTATCCTAGGACCAAGAAACCTCAGCGAACAAGTGATAAACAAATACCTATAACAAAGGCTGTGTCTGAAGAAACCAACATTTGAAAAATACCCATTTCTGAAGCCTTAGACAGTGGGTCCACAACCTTCTGGAAAATGTGGCTAAACGTGGGATTCAAACCATCTAACTTCGTTCCAGTTCCATGATCATCTTGACCAAGGAAGTGAGTGTTCTGCTGAGTAGTTCAAGAACGACTGTGACACCAATACTTGTGTCCGACTGACAGTCAGCCACCCAGAGGAGGAGATACATCACCTGAACTCTGCACTGTGTGCTGGAGTAGCTGAGGGTGTGGCTAAAGCACACAGAATGATAATCAAGGAAGTGAGCAACCTGGAATACCCTTGAGGGCTTGGGTAGTGAAAGTAGAAGGGTAAAATTGCCTTCAAGGGACTTATTCAGTCTATATTTGTTAGTTGAAATTATTCTAGAAAGGATCAATGGATCATCCTTGGGGTGAATTAATCAAAACTGATCAATTTATATTATCAACATATAACATATAAACAAAGACACAAGGTGTATACGAAAAGGTTTTTATCAAATAGTTCATTAAATCAACTTCATATACAGATAAATAAACAAATAAGATTTTAGGACTGTGGGTACACATATAAATAAATTGCTAAGTGACTCAACAGAACCTAAAAAACACCTATCCCAAAACACATTGAGTAAAACAAAGAGGGGGATGAGATGTATTGTCGACGTTTCGGTTTCTTAATAATGATTTGATGAAACCATCCTCAGGACCATTATCAGTGCTGATCTGTATAGAAATATTGTAATCTGAAATTCAAAAGATATTTACAGTTACAATAGTGTATTGACTCTATATGTAACACCTTGGTGACAAAACAATAAGACTAAACTGTCATGACAAGAGACAACATCATAATATATACAACATAAATCTAGACATATTCCTACAAACAATAAGGAAGTGTAGTTGGTTTGTTTAGAGACAAAAAAAGCATTTCATCAGTTGCTGCCACTTTGTCTGAACTGAAACATCATTTATCATCTTTTCGCACCATTAAATCAGAAGTAAACCAAATAAAACCATTGAGATCGAAAGCCTCTAATACATCCAGGTCAATTCCTGCATGTCAGACAGTTAGAGTAAATCACATGTACTTGTTAAAACCACATCAGTAGTATCAATTATATGGTTGTATAAACTAAAGACACTGGTGTAATTACTTCATGATTACATTCTGGACATTATTATTTTTCATTTAGTTGAAGGAGTTGTGTATCGGATGTTATATGACACCATTTTTAAACAGTGTAAACATACACATATTAATCTAAATAGTTTAAATACCTGCTCGCAAATCGCAATCACAGTTTCACGCAGTGAAAACGTTGGTGGATCACGGTATCCTAATGCCTTAACTGAAAGTTAAAATTCATTGTTTAGGGACTGGAAAAAAATCACTCAAAACAGACCTATTTATTTATCAGTAGACCTACCTAGTGGATGTGGAAAGCACTCATCAAGGCTGGATATGAAGTCAAATCTTCACTCCCATGCATGTATATAGAACGCAGAAATCGCCTACAAAGAATAATAATGAACATTTTCTAAATTTGTGTCAACCTATGGAAAAGAACCGACTTGTACTAGGGAATAGGTCTTACCCGGTGTCACTCGTGCGGAGTCTTATCTGCTTTTTAGACACAGTCTGAAGTAATTGTGACCAGTATGAATTTTAAACAGGTGAGTAAACAGTCATTTGTCCTGCAGCGCCTGTCAGATAATACAAAAAAATGTGCATGTTAGGTGCACAAATGTCTCGACGTTATCAAACTTGTAGCAGTTATAATAGGCATTTAGACAATTAGCGAGGCGTGTGTCTATATGTATTAGCGCTACCGAACTTGTAGCGGTTATAGTGGCCTTTATAGCATTAGGCAAGTAACAAGGCGTCTATCTGTATATCCTACCGTGGCTTAAATTACTAGCAAATGCACTACTTAAAGTGAAAACAGCGGCAGAGACGCATGTTTGGAGGCAGCAGCCAAGTCATAGCCAGTTGCAAGTGAAGAATATGTATAAGCTGCTCAGATTATGTCTGCTTGCTTATTTGAGTAAATATCTCTTAACCTACTGCTTAACTCCGAGGCATTTTGATTATTCGTGGGATGAGTAAAAAACGGGGGTTGCAGCATGGTCATGAAATAAAGATCTAGTTTTCTATCTGCTCTTAAGTAATTAAATAAAGAGCAAAGCATAATTCTAACTGCATTACATTAGCGCAGAACACTCATTATTCTTACCTAGGATTCTGGCGAAGTGGAATCACAAACACGTCCCGTCTGAAATGAAGCCACAAATTGTGACCGATGAAACGAGCGTTTTTAAAGGGCAGTGTTTGGATATGGAGATAGGACTAGATTTGACTTGGCTGCTGCCTCCAAACATGCGTCTCTGCCGCTGTTTTCACTTTAAGTAGTGCATTTGCTAGTAATTTAAGCCACGGTAGGATATACAGATAGACGCCTTGTTACTTGCCTAATGCTATAAAGGCCACTATAACCGCTACAAGTTCGGTAGCGCTAATACATATAGACACACGCCTCGCTAATTGTCTAAATGCCTATTATAACTGCTACAAGTTTGATAACGTCGAGACATTTGTGCACCTAACATGCACATTTTTTTGTATTATCTGACAGGCGCTGCAGGACAAATGACTGTTTACTGACCTGTTTAAAATTCATACTGGTCACAATTACTTCAGACTGTGTCTAAAAAGCAGATAAGACTCCGCACGAGTGACACCGGGTAAGACCTATTCCCTAGTACAAGTCGGTTCTTTTCCATAGGTTGACACAAATTTAGAAAATGTTCATTATTATTCTTTGTAGGCGATTTCTGCGTTCTATATACATGCATGGGAGTGAAGATTTGACTTCATATCCAGCCTTGATGAGTGCTTTCCACATCCACTAGGTAGGTCTACTGATAAATAAATAGGTCTGTTTTGAGTGAATTTTTTCCAGTCCCTAAACAATGAATTTTAACTTTCAGCTAAGGCATTAGGATACTGTGATCCACCAACGTTTTCACTGCGTGAAACTGTGATTGCGATTTGCGAGCAGGTATTTAAACTATTTAGATTAATATGTGTATGTTTACACTGTTTGAAAATGGTGTCATATAACATCAGATACACAACTCCTTCAACTAAATGAAAAATAATAATGTCCAGAATGTAATCATGAAGTAATTACACCAGTGTCTTTAGTTTATACAACCATATAATTGATACTACTGATGTGGTTTTAACAAGTACATGTGATTTACTCTAACTGTCTGACATGCAGGAATTGACCTGGATGTATTAGAGGCTTTCGATCTCAATTGTTTTATTTGGTTTACTTCTGATTTAATGGTGCGAAAAGATGATAAATGATGTTTCAGTTCAGACAAAGTGGCAGCAACTGATGAAATGCTTTTTTTGTCTCTAAACAAACCAACTACACTTCCTTATTGTTTGTAGGAATATGTCTAGATTTATGTTGTATATATTATGATGTTGTCTCGTCATGACAGTTTAGTCTTATTGTTTTGTCACCAAGGTGTTACATATAGAGTCAATACACTATTGTAACTGTAAATATCTTTTGAATTTCAGATTACAATATTTCTATACAGATCAGCACTGATAATGGTCCTGAGGATGGTTTCATCAAATCATTATTAAGAAACCGAAACGTCGACAATACATCTCATCCCCCTCTTTGTTTTAATCAATGTGTTTTGGGATAGGTGTTTTTTAGGTTCTGTTGAGTCACTTAGCAATTTATTTATATGTGTACCCACAGTCCTAAAATCTTATTTGTTTATTTATCTGTATATGAAGTTGATTTAATGAACTATTTGATAAAAACCTTTTCGTATACACCTTGTGTCTTTGTTTATATGTTATATGTTGATAATATAAATTGATCAGTTTTGATTAATTCACCCCAAGGATGATCCATTGATCCTTTCTAGAATAATTTCAACTAACAAATATAGACTGAATAAGTCCCTTGAAGGCAATTTTACCCTTCTAAAGCACACAGAAGCCTCCCTGTTGAGAGAGAAGGAGCTTGCATGGCGCTGCAGGAAGAGGGACTGTTCAGGAGCAGAAGCTCAGCATGCTCCAGACATGGGGAACAGCCTGTAAAAGCACACTACTACAGGCAGCAAAGCAAGGAGCGACCAGTGTTTTGAGGGGTGTTTCTGGTCTAAGAGTGGTTTCCGTGAGAATACCAAGGCTTTTGCAAGAACAAGCAACACTGTGTTGACAGACAAACCACTGTGAGCCCGAGAGACTAGTGCTGCCATTGTCCGAGAGAGGAGAACATGTTGCTGAAGCGGACAAGCCATGCCATGATCAGCCCAGGCTCACATCTGCAGGACTAGAGCACCTACTTGCACTCCGCTGAGGATGCCACCACTTCTGAAGATGAATACTGCTTTGTAAGCCTGCCAAGCAGACGTCATCTGTGATCCATGTTCCAATAAGAGGTCACCTCCGCAGCCCCTGCATAAGTGAACGCACACCTGTGAGGTCAAGTATGCGAACTACACCCTCTGCACTGCTAGACCTGCAACACTAAACAGCAGGAAAACTCAGGGCTTAGCCTGCAATCAGAATGAGAGACTAAAACGTGCAGGAGAGGCTTTTGCCAGTAAACACAAGGGGTAATTAGACAAACCTAATTGCGCATCTGATCCAAAGGTATTCAAAGTAATTTGCACCTATAGCTAAGCAATGTCTATGCCAGGAAGAGGAGGGAGCTACGGAAAAATGAACCACAGAGTCACGGAATCGCAGAATGGAGCACAGCGGACCAAGCATCCGCAAAATAAGCCAGAAAGCCCCGGCACGACCATCGACTCCCGGGGGGCAACTCTCGGGCAAGAGCCAACAGGAGGTATGGGCCGCCGCACTAACCATGCACTTGCTGCATTAGCTGCGTTCCGCCTGCCCGCTTGCTCATCCGCTTACTCGTTTTGCCTGTATTTCAACAAGTGTGGCCCGGGTGTGGCTACGGTGCTGCGAGGCAGAGTGACAGCCTGGAGTGAGAGCTGCCGTCGCCGCCAGTGCAGAGAGAGGCGGAGAGGGCGCGAGTTGTGCTGCAAAGGCAGGGACTGGCACAGGCAGAGGCAAGCCAGTCCAGTGACAGTCTTGCATAGAGTACGGATTAAGGGGCTGTACTGCACAGTAATTATGTATTTCCTCTCCCAGTGCCAAGTCCCTCAGACACCATGTAGATACCAGACTTCAGCCACCAGCAGAGCAAGAGAGCAAGAGGTACGAGGTACGAAGGAGGGGCAGGAGTGGTCGGTTGGAAGGTATGGGCCATAGAATCTGGCATTAAGAACCCATGGCTACAAGAAACAAGCATTTGCAATGCAATAGGTCTCGTATTTACGAGTTCAATATATTGGCATTCAAAATAACAATGCTTTTTATTTATAACATTTAAAAACCTGCAAGCTATATAACCACGCACTTACTACCTTGGAGTCCTTGCTAAAGAAAAGAAAGGCTGCCACGCCAAAAGGGGCAGTCACTGCCAGCTTTGCTTCTCTTACAATACTTTAAACTATTGCCATTGTAAATAACAATGCCTTTTATTTAGGTTTTAAAAAAGAAAAAAAGAAACATTGTCATTTACAATCTCAATAACTCAAACTAATGTCAATGAGAGACCTATTGCATAGCATCTTGTTAGCGTGATTCCCGTTTCCTGCAGGGGTCGCGGTTGCGCGGGATGGTTGGGGTCGGATTTCTGGTTTACGCTCACAGGATTTCCCACCAGAGCACATCCCACATGGCATCTCCATGCACCGGTCCTTTCGGGTGAGTGCACCACATTCACACCACAATATACCACCCACATGCATCCAAGCAACATACACTACTCGCATGCATGGCACCAACACACACCACACAGTAGCACACCTCTACATTCCACACCATGCCACTGCCCCCACATCTGCAAATAAATAATAGAGAATTTTATAAAGCGCCAGGTTACGCCATGTCAGCGTGTCCCCGCGCTAGAATAAGTGGGAGAGGCAGAACCACCAAACCTAGAGGGACGTCAGAGCATACCTATTAATGTGAGAACAGGTACGTTTTAAGATCCTTCCTAAACTTCATCTCAGATGATTCCAAACCGGAGCTTAAGAGGGAGTTTATTCCAGCTATGGGCCACCAGAAGACGAAGGAACTACCACCCATCCTGGCCTTCTTAACCTTCGGGACTAACAGCAGGCCAGTCCCACTTGATCTAAGAGGCCGTGCAGGGGTGTAGGAGGTAAGTAGACTCCGCAGGTACACAGGGCCAGTGCCCTGGATGATGCAGTGGCACGTGCAGAGAGCCTTGAACATCACTCTCTTCCTAACTGGGAGCCAATGTAGTGTTCCAGGCACTTTTGGAGGCAGCCCTCCTGGGTTGCATGAGGACCCACCGTGCCGCTGCATTCTGCAGAACCTGAAGTCTGTTTAATCATTTAGCAGTGGCACCCAGATATAATTTGTTGCTATAGTCTAAACGAGAAGTGACAAGTGCATGCACTAGCGTCTTCCTGGCCTCTACAGGGAGGAGATCCATAGTTTTCCGTAGACCCTTAAGGACACCAAAACTGTGATAGCGAGATCACCAATTGGGCGTCGTCGGCGTATGACACAACCCGGACTCCAAAGCCCTCCACTATTTCCGCCAGAGGGGATACGTAAAGATTAAATAGGGTGGGACTCAAGGCCGAACCCTGTGGCACACACTGTTCCAATTTAATGGCCTTGGAATAATGGGCGCCCTGTCTGACCTGAAAACTGCGCTCTATCAAAAAGGATTGTAGCCATTTTAAAGCTGGACCTGAGACACCGCCCTTATTCAGACACTGCAGCAAGGTGTAATGAGCCACAGTATCAAAAGCGGCGTTCAGGTCCAGGAGAATTAGAGCCATTGTTTGCCCATCATCTGCTCCCTGTCTAATGGCCTCCGTGACCATACGTAGAGCTGACTCAGTAGAATGTAGAGCCCGGAATCCAAATTGAGAGGGATGCAGGAGACCGGCTTCCTCCACATACGCCATAAGCTGTTGGTTTACTACCTTCTCTGCCACTTTAGCCAGATACGGCAACAGCGAGATGGGGCGTAAATTTTCAAGTTTGTCAGGGCTGATATTTGGTTTCTTCTGTAGCGGAAGGACAATAGCCTTTTTCCAACTATCAGGCACTGTGTACGTTCTGAAAGATACATCTAGGAGATATCTTATGTATGGCTCAAGGGTGGCAATACTCTCGCCAAGCAGTTGAGGTGAGGCCGGATCTCTGGGCGAGCCAGACTTAATGGTTAGACAGATTTTGTCAAGCAGCTCGGGGGGAGGGATGATGAAACTATCCAACCTCCGACTTTCCCCGGCTACTCCAATCTGCTCCATAAATTCTGCACCAGTCTTTACAGCCCCAGAAAAGGAGGAATAGATTTTCTCCACTTTCTCTGAAAAAAAGGCTGCAATGCGGTTACATGATTCCACCGAGCCTTCCATTGGAGCGGCTGACGCTGCCAAGCAAGAGATCTCCTTATAGATCTTAAACAGTTCTTTGGTGGAGTTTCCTGCTCCTCCAATTCTGTCCACATAGTGCGAGGTCTTGGCCCATCTGATAAGCCCATGATACTTTTTACATTTTTCAAGATATTCCAGTTTGGCCTGACTTGAGAAACCCTCTCTCCATTGTCTCTCAAGGCGTTTGCACTCTGTTTTAACCAGACCTAAGTCTGCGTTATACCAATGTACTGATTTCTGTGCCCTGCCCGGAATTTTATTAGGTAGTAGCGGGCCACACTATCTAGTGCTTCTGTTATGCGCCTCTCTACATTGAGGCAAGCATTTTCAATATCAGTGCCCCCCGGAGAACCACCTAGGGCCAGGGCTTTGTTGAACTAATTCCGTGAGAAACCCGCCCATTTACGACAAGGCCGGTTCAGCACGGGTTGTTCATGGACTCTAGGCTCTGAAACCTTCACCATAAAGGGGACCAAAAAGTGGTCTGACCACGGGACAGGAAGGGGGTGGTCACTCCTACACCCTCCCAATTGGCAAATACAGGATCCAATAAGTGGCCATGCTGATGGGTAGGGGCATAAGATTTCAGACCAAGCTGTAGCATCTGAAGTTCCTGGCAAAGATCAACAGCCCCCCTATTCAGGGGATCCACCAGATGGATATTGAGGTCACCCAGCAGTAAAAGTTTGTCATTTTGTAGGGCCACGTGCGTAATCCCCTACAGCAAACTTGGCACAAACCGTGTTTGTGGGTCAGGTGGTCTATAAACCAAGAGCCCCTTCACCGTAAGGTTAGGACTGACCCTAATCGTGAATGAGCCCACCTCGCTATCGGCTATAGTGATCAGTTCAAGAGAGCAACGGAGCGGGTGTTAAAAGATGATAGCTATCCCATCTCCTCTACCGGTCACCCTATCAATCCTAGTTAGCATATACCCAGAAGGTAATGCCTCGATGATTTCTGGCTCAGAGTCAGAGTCTAACCATGTCTCCGTGAGAAACAAGAGATCGAACTTCCTATCAGTGAGCAGTTCAAAAATGTCCAGTTTGTGCTTGCACAAAGATCTGCAATTCAACAGACCACAGTACAGCCCTAAACTCCCTGGCTGCAACTTTTTTACGGTGTTATAGCTGAACGATCAGTGCTTACAGCCACCGTCCTGGCTAGCCGTCTTGCTGTGTCTACACGCACTAGCTATCAAGTTTATTTTATTTGCATAATTTGTTAAAACCATTGCAACACAGAAATAATTCATTACAGTCCATTTTATGTATATAAAAACTCCTTAGTTATAAAAGGATAAATGTTTCTGTTGAATAACTGTACAATAAAATTCAAATATTAAAAGTCACTTATTCAAGCACATTATAACCGGGAGTACATGTCACGTTGTTTCCGCCACAATAATTCATGGGTATAATACTTTGTTTGTAATTGCACAGATAAATTTAAAAGTTAGATTACAGCCAGTGATTTGATTTCCGGTAGTTTATTTTGGCATGCTGTCAGAAATTTTACCAAAGCACAGTTTAGTTGAGGGTCACTTGGGGCAAGGCAAGACAGAACTGCCTGCCTCCTAGTTCTAATTCCACACTGATTGAATTTTGCTTTTAATATTTGTAGCCGTTCTTGTGAGAGTTGTATGCAGGAGCATAATAGATGCAGCAGGTCTTCCGATGCTAACCCGCATAGGCGGCACCTAAGGTCCACCTTCTCCTTCAGCCAGGGAGGAGAGTGCTGAGAGCCTGGTAACAAGCCCAGTCTGAACTTCAAAAAGCTAATTTTTGTGTGCTTGGCATAACCCGTGTTAAAGTACTTCTGGGCCGCTTGCTGACAGTATTTATTCTGAGTCATCCAGCCATGAGACCTTTCGGCGGTGAGTGAAGCTTTGTCCTCCAGCCATGATAGATATTTGACTGATTTCCAGACTAGTTTCTTAACTACGCCGGAGCTGGTGGGAGTTTCCCACAGTTGGTTCAGTCCCAATTCATGTAATCCTTCTTTGAGATATCTCGCTGCAGGTGAGGAAGTGTGTCTGCTTATCTCTTTCCATAACTGTGCATTTAGCGTCCCTGGAGCGACTTTACGTATTTTATCCCACGTTATGATGTAAGCCCCATGTCTAGCAAGAGACTGCTTCTGGATGCCAAACTCAAGCCTTATTTGCGAGGGGGAAGTATATTTGGGTAACCCAAATATAATCCTAAAGGTGCTTGTAACTGTGGAGTCCAGTAGTTTGGCATCTCATCCTTTCTGGGCCTCACTGCAATAAGTTATTGTTGGCAGTAACTTTGCACGAATCACCTCAACTATGGGCAGAATCGACGGGCCGGTTAATTTGGAATTCAAAGACTTTAAGGAGATTGCCAGAGCGATTCCTTTATGCCTGATGCTGTTCCTTTGTGCAAGGAATTGACCTCTTTTGTCGATCTTCACACACAGGTATTTATATTCCGCTGTGCTCTCTATTCGGGTGTTGCCCCAAAACCACACTGAGGGTTTTTCCCTTTTTTTGCTCACGGTGATGGTTTTAGTTTTATCAAGGTTTATCGTTAGACCGTTTTCTTTTGAGTAGTCTTCTGTGGCATTCAAAAGGTGTTGGAGGCCTACTCTCGTTTTACTGATCAAGACTATATCGTCTGCGTATAAGAGACATGGCACTAAGATGTCTCCCAGTTTTGGAGCATGCGAGTTGAAGGTGTTTAATATTGGTATAAGGTCAGCTACAAACAGGTTGAAAAGTGTGGGGGCCAGTACGCAGCCTTGTTTAAGCCCTTTGTCCGTTGGAATGCGTCACGACAAGTGTGTTCCGTCGCCCAGCTTAATCTGTACCCAGGTGTTAGTATGCAGGTTTATTAGGAGGTTTAGGAGGGGTTGGGGGAGCCCCCAGTTATGTAGTTTGGTCCACAATCTGTTTCGTTTTACATGATCGAAAGCTGCTTTATAATCTATAAAGCACAAATGCAAGGAGCTCCAGTCGTTTCCACCTTGTCAAAGAGCATTGACATCATTATTATATTTGTGGTCGTCCCCATGTTCTTTGCAAAGCCAGTCTGGTTCAACGGGATGATAGATTTTGCTTCTGCCCAGGGTCGGAGCTCCTCCAGGAGCATTCCAGCGAAAATTTTTGCCTCATTGTCCAGTAACGCGACTAGCCGATAGTTCTGAGGCTCTGACCTATCCCCTGACTTACGAATTGGCGCAATGATGGATCCTCTCCATGACTCCGGCAGAATATTTGTCATCCTGATTTCCCGAAACAGTGGTTCTAGTGCTTCAGCCCAGAATGTTGTCTCTTGCTTGTAAAGCGCAGGTGGTATACCATTTGGGCCTCGGGCCCCTTCCCACCTTCCCCGTACCTATTCGCCTTTTTATGATCATGATTCGACTGGTTGGTGAGTCAACAGGTGAAATGTCATTTTTGATTTTACCTTGTATGGTCTGGTTGGTCCCTACATATGCGGCACTGATTTTAGAACCTTCGGAAGCACCAGGGGGGGTTTCCCCATTCATTGTGGACTCTGTGTCTTCTTGGAAATGAGACCCAAGATATTTTGTCCAGACTGCCTCTGAGATATTGTAGGTAGTTCCCTCATTATTAGGATGAACAAATTTATTTATGGTTCTCCAGAAGTTAGCGTTGTTGTTTTGCTTAATATCAGCGTGTAATTTGACCCACAAGGAGTTCTCTTTATCCCTTTTTGCTTCCTTTTTTTGTTTTTTCAACAGAGCCTTTTGCTTTCGCAGTGAATTTAGTAATATTGTGTCTTGAGAGTTCCACCGTAGCAAACTCAGAGTGCGATAGATAACTCTCTTGGTGGCCTTGATTTCTTTCAGTGCCGATTGTGATATCGATTCCGCGCCTCCGATTAGTTGTTGGATTTTTGGCTTGATTTGCGATGTGTAGACTGCCATTGTATCAGTGAAACTTTCCACTTTTTGACCTGGTCTGATCCGGCTCTCAGTTCGAAGTGATCCTTAGCAATTCCCACCATTCTGCAATGCATGGAAGCCCAAACTTGATTCTCTTGAGATTAATAGTGTCACATGCTCCCTGTGCAGTCGGGCTGTGCTCGAACATGTGGACTGTTCTAAGCTCCATTTCTTGTGGCCGGTGGTCGCTGTCACCTTTGTCCCCTAAACGAAATAGGATGACTTTATGGAACAGCTCAAGGGAGACAAAGGTACAGTCTAGTATAGTGTTTATTCTGTATGAGCAGTATGTTGCCACAGGGGGATTATCTCCTCTTGTTCTGCCGTTTAATGCTCTTAAGTATAAGTGTTCCAATTCCTCCAAAGCCAGCCGTCCCGCCTTTGTTTGCTCGAGAGTGGCTCCCCTTGCGCTGGAATGTTCCAGATTGTGTTTTGTGTAAGCGTATCGGCGTCAGCGGAGGACCCCATTAGATTTAGGTTTAGATCACCTGTGAGAATGAGCTCCGCTGATGGTCCTTCTGAAACGTAAGTTTCTACCAGCTTGCACAATTCTTTTATTAATTTGCCTTTCCGCTTGGGTTGGATATAGGCGTTGATTATTGTGATGTTAAAATCCATTGCTCGTGTTACGCCTAGAGAGCTTAAGTTTACGGCAAGGACTGCAGGTGAAGGAGAGCCTAGATCTCGGACAGTAAGGTTGAGTCCACATGCGACATATATGGACAGGCCACCCTGTAGATGGCCGTACTTTGCTTCAGCTAGTGCACTTGTATAGAAGCGCAGAAATCCTTGCAATTGTGGAGGTTTGCTCAGCCAAGTCTCTTGTAGAGCCACAATGTCAAAGGCCCTGATGTAATCGATGAAGTCCGCGTCCAACAGTTTACTTGCCAGGCCGTACACGTTCCATGAACATATCCATAGAGACCCCCTTGTATTTGATCTATTTTTTGTCCCTCTAAATAGTCAGTCCTTTTTCCTGTTTATTGTTCTTGAGATCCATCTTATGTCGGTGATGGATGTTGTTATGGGGTCTTGATGGCTTTCGCTTTCTGCCAGGAAGCCTTCTCCATTTGTTGTACTTTGCCGCCTGGCTCCTTTTAGTACCGAGGTGATGGACCTACCAACTGGTGCAGGGTGTTCAACGGTATATTTTGGCCTCAGCGGGTCAGGCTATCCTAGCTTAATGTGTGGAGTAATGGTTATCCCCCAGCTCTTAAAAGTATTCCTTTTTCTGTGTATTCTTTGTGCAATGGTAGATGAACCCCATGAAGCACGCGTTTTTCCCCAGATACAGAATCCTTGCAGTTGATTAATTCAATCGAGACTAGGTCGGTTGACGTGATTTCAGACAGGGATGGTATGTGCGATAGTAAGCGGAGAATGTTGCCGCGATTCATAATGTCAAACCTGCCCTTAGAGGTGTATTCTGGTGTGAGCAGCAGTGTTGTAGTTTCCTGCCAGTTTATGTAATTGCAGACCATTTCCTGCATGTTTGTTTGAGCGACAGTATAATTCTGGTGTTCTCCTGTTGTTCTGTGGGTCCCGGCTGCTCCTGTCAATTGGTTATAATTTCCGGCTTCTATCAGTTGACTCACTGGCTCTCTCTGATGCAGTTCCATACTAGTGTGGTTATGCTCTAAGGGTGCCTCAAGGTCCTGTCCCCGACGGAGATCAGTGTTTGTATGGGTTGGAGCTGATGTATCTGATGTGGCCTTGCTTCGGGATTGGCAAGTGCAAATCTTCTCTTTACCCGTATGGGCCGTGATCTGGTCGAGGTACCGGTCTGTCTTCATAGTCACTGAGTTTGTGCGTATTGCGCCTAGGTTGCATAAGTTCTCATTGCTCTCCCTAGAGGCATGACCATTAGTATTTGTATTTTGCGCAGTTCCATGTGGCATGCCCTACTGATTTAGGGCATGCAGCTGGCTTAGCCTCATGTTTTCTGTTTTAGTATTTTTACTGCCTTTTGTAAAGCTATTCCTTTCCAGAGATGGTTGTGCAGGTTCGATCTCCGTGTCCTCTCGTGATTGCTCCATCGCTATTGCTTCTGCATTTCGGAGGATGAGGTTACCACTTGATGCCTCCCTCATAATAGGGCCTTTAGTTTTAGATATCTCTGGTATAGATGAGTTTTCTTCATCAGGCTTGCTCTCGGCTGGTGTAATCCCGAATAGATGCATAAATCCATTTTTTTCGCAGATTTGTTTTTGGTTGCGACCTTTACGTTTTTGTGCTTGTCTTTGTTTCGCATTCAGTTTGTTTTCCCATTTCCCTTCTTCTGAAGTCTCTATCTCTTTATTTTCAGTCTTTGTTTTCTGGCCAGATGTTACGTTGCAGTCAGTTTTTGTTTGTCTAATCGTAGTGAGATCATTCTCGCCATTTGTGAATACTAGTTGGTGAGTTATCATCTCTGTGTAGTTTCTAGTTAGGGGCGTTTCCATTGATGACTCAGTGCGATAGTTGGACGCACATTTTTTTACTTGTGCGCACAGTTCGTTTAACATTGTTGGCAGAGTTGCTAGTTTATCTACGATTGAGTTGCAACAGCAGTTTTGGCTGTTGGCTAGGGCATAGTCTTGAATGTTCTGTACAAAGGTGTTCAGTGTACCTAGCTTACTATCAATTGAAAAAACGAATACTGCCAAGGTGTTCATTAAAGTCAATTGGGTGTCCATTTTGTCGGACTGATATTGCAGGGATTCTACCAAAAGATGCACTGTTTTTAATAAGCTTGCCCATGCATTCCCATTCTCCGACTGGTTCATGTTTTCCAATTGTTTCTCGGGTACGTTCTTTGGACTTCCTTGTGCATTTGTTTTTATTTGCAGGTCCTCTTGCACCTCCGCCTTTGAGCCTGCTATGGTGTTGTTCTACCGTGGTCTTGAACGTGGATTTTGGGGAGGGCCTCCCATTCTTCCTTTTCAAAGCATTGAAAATTGTCAAAATTTTCGCTCGCATCTGAATTACTCCATCCGCTTTGTTGGAGTGTCTGAAAATTGTGTTGAGATGGGGGTATGGCAGATAGTTTATGTTCAAGGCACTGGTTTTCTTTAAGGTGTTCCAATCCGTCCTCTAGCTTTTTTGTGTTTACCGTTACTTTAGTGGGCAAATGAGGTCTTTCCTTTGCCTGTTGCTTTTCTTCATGGCTATCCAACTCATGGATACTTAGAATGAATTAATACACATTTGTATAGCGCATGGCTAATCAAAGCTTCTAGTAAGACACAGTTGCCCCTTCCGGCCTTGTGTAGTACTTTGCTCTTGGGAAGAGAAATGTTTGAAGTGGCGTTTTCTTCGAGGCTCCGAGACCCTTTTATTTCGTCTGTGAATTCCCAATCATCTCCCATCTTGTCATTGAATACTTCTCCTTTATTAGTTCCGTGCCTTCTTCCATACATTTGTTTATTCCGGTATCAGGCCTCCTGGTGCCATGGCTTGATAGAGATTGTGTGGTTATTGGTTCATTTATTCGTTCAGTTGTTGGTGGAATGGGCGAGCTGTTTAGGCCCGTAACATCTGCCGCAATACTTTGTTGTATAAAACAGTCGCCTCCCTACTGCCGAGATGGGTTAGGGGCTGTAGAGGGGTCAAAAGGCCTATTGTGGGAGTGGGGCCTGAAAGAAGAGTGTCGCCAGCGTTTTTCAGATAACAGACACGCACTAGCTATCAAGGGGCGCATGTTGTCTAATTGTGCAGAGTTCAGCTGGATTCTTACCCCTGTTTGGCCAGGGGTTCTGGACCCGGACCCCGTACGGCCGCGGACGGGCTTGCCTTTGGTGCGGTTGCTGCGCGGCCGCTCTCGCATGCACCCTTTATCCCTGTCCTCATTAGCCACTAGACCGCTGACCGCTAACCAGCCCACCGGAAGTGTCTTGGCTCTCCCTTCCTCAACCTCCACGCAACGGCGCTATTCGCCATGTCGGACCGGGGCGGGAAGGAGGGAAGATTGAGCACAGGCCACAGCAGCGCACAATGAAACCACCACACTCAAAATAGCAGGAGGATCGGCATAGCAGAAGCCCCCAGTCCGTTTTCCTTATTTTTTAAAAGAAATTTTTGGATTTTGATGGTGACACTACCTCATATAGAAATTTGGCTGATATCTAGTCCCACTGTTGTACTCTATAACCTATAAAATTGTAACCTATTGTATGTATATGTTACCCTGCACATTCTTACATTTAGGATACGCCGATTGATCACTAGTATTATTCCTACACAGTGTAACCTACTGTATGTTTTTTGTTCTTCCTGCACATATATACCAATATAGTGCATTCTCCAACTCCCACCTAAACCACCATCGCAACATGGATCCCCCTACATCCCCCCCCATTCTCAGTCCCCAGTACCCTCTCACCTCCTCTCTTAGTATAATTCCCCCTCCCCACAACGTGACCACTCCCAACCCCATTTCCCCTCCTGCTCTCAGCCCCCATTATCCTTCCTACACCCCCACCTCGACTATCAGTCTCCCAGCACACACCCCGACCCACCCACCTACCTTCAGTGCCATCACTCACACCACCATTCCCCTCCCCACCTCATACTCACCCCTCCCGCCCAAAACATCCCTTCTCCCTAACACCTTCCCTTACATCAATACAACGCACACCTCCTCGAACACCAGCCCACTCTCCCACCTGCAAACGAACTCCCTGGTCAGCCATTCTCCTCGGTCGGCCGCCCCCACCTCCACCACCTATCCCACGATGGACAACATCATGGACACCCTCGCTCAGATCAAAGATGACATACACAACATCAAGGAACTACTCGCCACACACCCCATACACCCCTCACCCACCTCCCCTCCCAACCTATCCCCTACCCATCTGGTTGACTCACTCACTCAACACGCCACAAGCCGAGCGTCAATCCCCGCTCTGAGACGCAGCATATGTCCTCGTCCCCCTCGTCGCCCCTGCAACACCTCACACAACTACACCTCCCCGCCCAACGGGACCTCCACCCCTCCATCGAACTCTCTCACTCAACCTTGATTACTGTTATTAATTGCCTGATTGCTCACATGTTGGACTTTGTAGCCTTTTACTTGTACTATTTTGTACACAGGTCGGCTTTGTAGCCTCCTACTTGTACCATTTATACTATGTGTCCTATTGATCTATCTGTCTGACTATGCTCCCCCATGTATTTATCTTTGTAAAGCGCTCTGATATCCGCAAGGATCTTATCCGCGCTATATAAAACTTTCAAAATAAATAAAATAAATAAATAAATGCAATTAAAATTAGAACACGACAGGTAGCATGCAATGTGCCAGCAGTTTACGGGCTCTGCCATCGCCCTCTCACCACAGCGCAGCCGCTCTTGCATGCGCTTTTTATCCTGGTCCTCCTTAGCCACTAGACAACACAACTTACTTAACATCACTGCACTAATACATATAATTACACACAGCAGAAGGAACCAGTAACCTACACTACATCATAGAATACCACACACTATGACTACACACACCACAATACCAACCCACATCACTGCATTTTACAGACACACAGGCATGACCGCTTCGCTCCATCTCGGCAATATACCAATTTTGCAGTACAGGGCTTTAATTCTTAAACTACTTTTATCAGGTGTGGTTTCCAATTTAAATATAAGAAACCCTGGACTACAAATTCCAGACCGCATTGGGTGGTTAAATGAAAGCAGCCGACTGAAAACATAGTATTCTGGGTGCCACTGAGCAGCGCTACAGCTTTTTAACATGATCGCAAAACAACGCGGTATAATATATTTCCGAACCAGAGCTCCACTCCTCCCTATACACTGCTATCTACCATCAACCAAGCACGATGCACAGTAGCATAAACAAGTATACCACAACATGCGCATATGATGCAGCACACATCGACGTGTATGTCAGTCCACACCAGGACATACAACCCCACACACGCTCTCTAAAATGAAAGCGGATCACTGCACACCATTTGCTCACACTTCGACACGTCTCTTTAACAGCAGCACACACATACAACAAAGCTCATAAGGACATGCAAATATTGCTGAGCGCATCTGGTTATATAACCCCAGACACAGGCTGCACTCAGTGCCACACAACCCATTGAATGACTACCGCACCGCACACCGCCGCTCCAATCGTAGCGGTGCACAACGCGGCTTGCACTGGCCGGATGTGCCACAACAACCCCACTCCTCGTGGCTTCTCCAGTCATCCGCTGGAGTTTTCCCCTCTATGGGAGCTCGCGTCTTCTATCAGGCACTCGGAGGGGAGGGCTGCCCCCAACTCAAGGTTTTGTTTGTAAGCTCAGCATGGGGTGCGTGTCACATGCCCATAGGAGCTTTCGCACCCAGCCAGGGGGGCGTCCGCACCCCAAACCCACCGAGCGTACACGAGGTACTCCCTGTCTCGTTACCCGGACGACATGCCACCGGGAGGAACCACACACCCAAGCAAAGCTCCGACCACCACCAGGCTCCCGCAGCCAGGCAGAAACTCTTTCCAGGAATCAGTTATCAAAAGATATCGCATTTCAATAAGTGTTCATAAATGGGTTTCCATGATCCGTTGGTGCGTAGTGAAAGGTCAGTGGCCGGCCAAAGCTCCTTCCCGTCCCTCCTTTTGTTGCCTGGTGTTGTTAAAGTGAAAGCGCACATACCGGAGAATGAAACGCAGCTGCCATTGCCCTGATCAGTGTCTCTATAAAATAGTGCTGAACCACCATATAAATCCCACCATGTCACGTAGCAAGTACACGATCCAGCCAGGATGGGCGAGCCGAAAAGGGGACATGGAGGGAACAAACAAGCCTCTCTTCAAATAGAAAGCGAGCGTTTACCATAAAGGAGGACGCCTGCCAATAAAAAAGATGGGCGGAACTTCCACTCCACTTCACTTCTAAAATCTCTTCAATTACAAGAGACAGAGCGAGCAGCGCATGCGCTGCAATGCTAGGGGAGACCTAAAAAGGGGGAGCACGGTTACCAAGGTCTAAATCCGTGATAAATAAGTGCTGCACACAATTGCCCAGGACAGTCTCCTAGCTATGCGTCCAGGCCGAGATAGAGGGTGCATAACCCAGGCACAGAAGAGACAAACTAAGAGATCGCGTCAAGAGTCTTAAGTCTGTCACCACTTCGGAATCGGAACAGTTTCAAAGCGATGGAAACCCAAAACAATCCCCACTGTGAAAAACAGCACCAAGAAGGAGACTGGCAATAGAAATAGAAATTAAAAAAAGAAGGAAGGGTATAATAGAACTGACTTTTGTTTCAAAGCGCACAACAGTGCAAAACCCCTTGTTAAATTCAAAGATTGTTGATCAGCAGGTTAAACAGACATCAGAGCTGGAAGTATGTTGACCAGACTTGGGAAGTGAAGCCATCCCCCCCGTTCAAGAGAACGTAAGCAAGAGAGGGCATTTGTTCTCGATACGCAATGAGAGACCCCAATAAATTCAATAATAGTTCAAGCAGAAATACATAGTTCAGAAACTCGAGTGCATCCCCAGTCCACTCATCCGAAAGGTTGGGACAGCTCAAGCCCTAAAGGTATGATAGAAGACCATCTGTCCCGTAAAGGAACACCAGGGACACAAGAACAACCTCTGATTGTCCCCCGACGTCTTCAGGGTTGGAATTAGTTTTCGTATTTATATCCAGGGATCACTCTGTTCCGGAACAGAGCGCACACCCGATGCTGATCCTGATCACAGCGTACTCGCTTTAGGTCAAGTAATAAAATTTGCAGCAAGGACACATTTTACTCGTTTATCGGCACGGTTTAACCACTGATCATCTTCACATAGGTGTTATTATAACCTTTGGAGTACACTATAATTTTTGATTGGAATACAGAGGATACCATTACAGTTGACCAGCCGGGTCGGAATTAAAACCGGCAGAGTGATCACTGGATATTAATACGAAAACTTAATAGAGCCCTGAAGAAGTTGGGGGACATTTCCCCATAATGACGAAACACGTGTTGGCTGGATGATTTTCGTTGTTTGAATAAAAGACAAGAAACAGACTTCATGAAACTTTATCAACATTTGTACTCGGATTACATGATTAACGGTCATAGAATACTCACAACGTGTGCATAGGATCTGGGGTTTCAATATTCAAAGAAAACAGAGACACAAACCAACGACTGATAAAAGGTGGTCAAGGGGAAGGAGACAAAGGACAGCAAGACGGTAACACTGCACTGAATATAACAAAGAAACTACATTGCAATAGTAGTTTAGAGAGGCAAAAAACAAAAACGGAGCTTAATGAAAACAAATTACTATTTATACCAAACTATGTTTCACGAGGACCGCTCGACAACCTGAATAGAGATACAATATTAAAACTAATTACGGAAACAGGAGACCTCGCTCACATCAAATCCTCAAATTTGACATCAGTGGAATTTGTGCCTCATCCTCACAGAAGCAATGGAGAAGCGACAATGACCAACTGGGATTCAAAGGAAATAATAGTGCAAATTATGAATAATTACAGTATCTTCATGGCATGGGGGATAGAGTTACAATCAATTGAACCCCCTGCTACCCAGGACCATTACTGCTCGAAAACGAAAGAGCTATCTCTATCCTAGGGGGAGAGACAGGAGCAGGCACCAAATCGGGGCAGTTTTGAGAACTTAAGGATCACAAAGTACTCCAGCAGAGAACAGGGGAAGCCAGAAGATCAGAAGAACTTTAATATCACCAGGGCAACAATCCAGGAAGGATCCAGGAAGTACATCAGGCGAGCAATAACTCAGCCCTGACAGAAGGATTACCAGGTCAACAAGGGAGCAAGACCAGCTAAACTTCTGCTCCTGGAACGTTCATTGGCTTGTGAATCGCCTACAGTATCAAGAGGCAACAGAATTTCTCCAAAGGCACAACATAATTCTGATGCAGGAAATATGGTGCCTAGAGCCAATACAAATTACTGGATACACAGGCTATCGTGTATAGGCAGAGAAATGCTCAAAATGTCGACATCCCAAAGGAGGTTAAGCACTCTTCTGTTCAACAAGGTTCAAATGGCATATAGAACATTTAGAAATTGGGACAAAGTGTGTCCAGGCAATAAGAATAGTACGAGAGAACAAGAGTATGGGTCTGCAAGCCTTTATAGTAATAAATGTCTACATCCACCCAAGAAAAGGTCTAAAAGAGAAAAAGATGAAAATTCTATACCAAATATTCAAAACAATCCAGAGACAATAGAAACGGGCAATTTATTATAATGTCAGGCGATTTCAACATCAACCTAAGTAAAAACATGAAGCTAAAGAACCAGCGCCAGAAAGAGAATAAGTATAAAAACAAGCAGGAAAAGCTGGATTGAGGTTCACAATACAAAAGAAGATACACAGGCCGCCATCACATTTTAAGGGGAAATAAGAGTTCAACCATAGATCACTCCCTAGTAAGTGAAGCAGCAATGCAGCAGGTATGTCACTTTCAAATTTGTCCCTGTATGGAGAGTGATTATTTTCCACGGATCATTGGAATAAAATATAAGACAGAGCTGTATCACACATCTAACGACCTAGTCTCAGCCCCGTAACATATAATCTAAAAGTTTGAAATGGAGGGGAAAAGGGATAAAAAAGATACTGAAGGAGGTATATATGCTCGCTGGTACTCCGGATACAATAAAAAAATAAACAAAAAAGGGAGGAAATTGAACAAATAAAAGAAGGGGATTTAAAAATGGGATGGGAACGATAAGCACACAACTGGAAAAATTCACAATAAAAAAGCAGACATGTTGGATCAATATGAACAGAAGGCAAAACTAAGGAATAAAAAAGCAAATCTGGTACAGCAAAAATATGCAAGTTTTACAAGAAAGCAGAATCCTAATGAAACAGACTAAGCAAGGGAACAGAAGTGATAAAAACAAACTACAGTTGCTGAGAACCCAGGACAAGAAACAACTGCTGGGAAGCAAAAATAAGTTATCAAGCTGATCTGTGGAACAAATTGCTCTTGGCAAGCCGACAACGAAATAGTAAACAATTCTGGCAATTGATAAATGGCCTGCCTTTAGGGCACACACGACACCAAAACTCAGGTATAAATGCAGCCACGTCTGAAAAACAAGTGGGAAATATACGCTGATACAGCCTCAAAAGGAATGCAAGAACACGTGGTGAGTGACAGCAAAACGAGTATATGCCAAGCATCAACAAGCGTGGTAACATTACCAATTGATAAATGGACACAAAGAATATAACAAACTACTTTGAGAACCTCACACCGGCTGTGGAAATCGATCTACTAGGAAAAACTATAAAGAATCTAAAATCAGAGGGAGCAGCAGGGCCGAATGGTATACCCAACGCTTTTTTTTAAAGAAAATCTGTCTTATTGGGCAGAATACTTTACCCCATTATTTAGTGAGCTATAGATTACGAACTCTGTTCCAGATTCCTGGAAAGGCAGAATTTTCCAGACCATATATAAAAGCGGAAATCCTTGAATAACAGAGCTGTAGGCTCATAGCATTAACGGATGTGGAGGCAAAGCGTGAGGCATCGTTTACCACGCATCCGTTTCAACGTAGTACTATTATATTGTGGTTTTCACTACGCAAGTCGTTACACCGACTTGCACTGGAGGGTGCTGTTGACTAAGGAATAGTGTAAATTACTGTTTCCAACACCTTCCCTACTGTATGTAGACTGGAGTTGGAATAGTAATTCACACTATTCCCAAGTCCAGCGCCCCTCCAGCGCAGGTCAATGTAACGACTTGCGTTGTGAAAACCGCGATCCAACAGACTGCGTTGAAATGGCCCTCGTTGTGTCATCATACATCCTGCAAAGCTGTATGCAGCCTGTCTTCCACAGCACCTGAAATCGTGGCTAGAAGTTAACAAAAATTTGCCCCAACTACCAACAGGGTTTAGGGCAGGAATGCAGACTTTAACAAATCTAATAGCCCTGACACTGTTAGCAGAAAAGGCCAAAACAAGAAAAACACAACTATTTGCCTGCTTTGTAGATCTCAAGTCTGCCTTTGATCGAGTTCCATGAGAAGACTTGTGGAACAATATGGCTGCATGGGGCGTACCGAACAGCCTATTTAAGGCAATCAAAGAGGTAGATACAGGAACTTGGGCCCAGGTCGAAATTGGAGATGGCAAAAGTGTAACAAAGTCTACACAAATAAAGGATTAAAACAGGGGTGTGTATTGGCCCCATGACTCTTTAATTATCTAGCAGACCGGTCACACACGGCCGTGGTTAAATGAGCATGACTCAGCGCTGGACCCCCGAGCTTTGCTGCACATGTTTTTGCTGGCGCCTGTGACTGCGTATACAACAGGGTGCGAGTTGGAGCAAACGGCTCGGACCGGACTTTGTCCGGGGGCTGCCGGAGGGCGACCCCACACCATCCGAGGCTGATTTCGGTGGGAGATTCCAGTTACGGCCGGTAAACGGTATGCGGCATTGTGCGTGTATGTGGGCTCGAGTGTGCTTCGTTATGACCCATTCGCACGCCGCGAGTAGTGATTAACTCCCCGGCTGCCTGTTGAGTCTGCTCTCTATCCTGCTCGGAGGGTCCCTAGAGACGAGGAGTGTTGTGTGCATCGGCGGAGGGGTGATGGAACCTACGGTGAGGGATATCCTTCTGGCTATCACAGACCTGCACTCAGCCCTGAAAAGTCGGTGGTTGGTCATGGATGACTCACAGACGACCACAGGATCTTTAACGGCGGACGGGCACAAGGAGGACCGGGTGCCCGACCTATCCCAGTTTGTTGACGTTGAGGACTCCCTGGGGTGTATAGTGCTGGATCGTGAGATCAGTGGGCACGGTGGCCGGGGCTGTGTGTCTACGGCCCTTTTTATCCTCCTGTCTGTTGTTCCATCTCATGATCTACAGTGCCCTGTTCTCTCGACGGCGAGTGTACCATGGAGATGTGTTACTGCATCAATGCTGCTGTTTTCCCTTATGCCCTGGGTGGCCCCTACCGAGATTGTTGGTCCACTGAGTTTGTCTACTCATGGAATGCGGAACTTGTCGACTTCTGTTCGGACTGGCCAGGGTTGAACGTAGACTGATCATGGTACTTTGTGGATGATCTCGGTGACGAAGTGTAACATGGCTTGTGCTTGTGACTTAAGGGGATTGGGATGAACGTAAATTGATGCTCACTTCCCATCTCGGTGGGCTTACACGCTTTTCGGGTTTGTGAGGGGGGGGGTGTGATCGGGGCTGGAGCTATGGCCCTCCTCAGTTTTTCCCACTTTCGGGGTTCTTGCTGGGGCGACAGGCATGCCTATAGGGGGAGGGGGGGTGGGGGGGGGGGCCGTGGCCTTCTGCTGGTATGCAGGGTGGGGGGTTGGGGGATGGGACGTGTTCTCTGTTACTTCTTTGTTTCTATGGCCCTACTTTCTTTCTCTTTCCTCTTTTTGTATCTCTTCTTCTTTCTTATATACTTACTTACTAGATAGGAACTGGGGTTCAGTTTCCATGGGAAGATCTCTGTAATGTGTACTTCTGAAAACTTGTTGCTGCCTCCTGCTCTCATGAGTAGGACGCTGTGGTCCAGTACAAAGCGGTTATAGCTTCATATCCTGTTTTTACCTTCCCAACTGTGCACCTCTATTGAAGACTACTATCCTGTTTTGTGACATGCTCAGTATACGATATCGCAATATTGCATGCTATCAGATCCTTCTAACCCGATCTTAAATTGGAATCCTCTCATATCCTGGAACATTGTGGACAAATGTATTCATCAATCCTGATTTAATGAGCTACGCCGGTCCGAAGATTACTGTATTGTTGCCTCTCGCTGCGCGAGATTTTGAATCCTTATGTGTTGTTGTCTAGCGGCTGTTCGGCCTGTGCCTGCTTTTACTTGTAATGTACCAGTGAGGTTTTCCAAATAAAAATTATATATAAAAAAAAAAAAAAATTATCTAGCAGACCTAGCACCAACCATACGGAACATCAACGCTCACCCGCCAATACTGGCTCAAGAAGAAACAGAATACCTACAGTACACAGACATTGTCTTATTGAGCCAAACACCAATAGGACTTCAGCAGAGTATGGACGCCTTAAAAACATAGATGAGTAAAAATGGGTTAGAGCTAAATCTGAAGAAAACCAAAGTGGATTGGTTGGTAGACTTTAAGAACAAGAAGTACATCTCGTTCTTGGAAGGGAACAAAGTTGAGGGAGTTAAGTTATACAAATACTTCAGATTCATCGTGGCGCATCAAATGAAGGTAAACTCGTAGAAACAATGCAGGCAAAAGCGCAATCCTTAAACTATGGTTTCAGAACTTTAAGAACACAATTGAGCTGTCCTTCATTTGACCATCTGCTAACAGTTATGAGTGCTCAGTTAATGCCAACAGTGGCTTATGGTATGGAAACATTGAAAGAAATCCAAACAAGAGTATATAAAGCTGTGTTCAGCATCACGAAAACTGCATCTCCGGCACAGGTGCGTTTAGAGTTTGTGCTGCTGAATCAAACATACCAATGTAAAGGTGGCTTTATATAACTATGCTGGAGATTACGTACGTTAGAAAGAGGGTGAATCGACCATATGTGCTTGAAGGAAATAGAGTAGCAAATGCAACAAAATAAAAAGATTCTTGGGGGCTATATCTAAAACAGGCTATCAAGGAACTTGGAAAAGAAGACGCCTGGAGTGCAAGTATTGGGAAACAGGCTTTTTCTAAAGTGATAAAAGCTACAAACAAGCATCTTCCATACTTATCAGATAAGACATGCCTTGCACACAGATGTCACGCTTGGACAGTGAAATTCCTATAAAAGATTACGGCACCAGGATTACATTACAGCACATTTTTCACCAAAAACAAAACTCCAGTTTATGTAGTACCGTTGCGGAAAAGGGGAAACAAAAGATCTAATGCCACCCTGGAAGGATCAGACATCGAACAAAGAATGTTTTTTATGCAAATATAAGGAAGAAAGTCTTGCACATATATTCTACGTTTGCCAGACAGAAAATAATGCCGAAAAGAATCTTCAGAGAACTAGAAATACGAGAATGCAGGCAAGCTGTAAGGCATGGGCTGGGTGGCTCCTCTATACCGCTTATATGCCGGGGAGTAACATTTGTAAAAGTAAACATAAAAGCATTAGAGCAATCAAATTAGGGCACCAGCACATTGACAAAGAATTATAACTGGGAAGTATATTGCATCTGCACTTTAACTCCGGGTTTACGTAACGTACAAAGGAAGAACAGTAATTTCTCTGAGCTGAAGAACTGAAGGTCAAATCCATAGAAATTAGTGTTAAAAGAGCGATTAGAACAAAAGAACAAAGCCTGCGCACTTTAAAACCCGGGATAACAAGAAGGAAGACACTTGAATTAAAATGCACCTCAGCACAATAGCACTTTAAACACTAGCTCTTGCACATTGAATAATGCGATCGCAAAAAGCCCTTTTTGAAAGAACAATTATTCAAGTTGAGGCCACACAAGAACTGCATTAATGAAATTATTATATTAATTTTTAACTTGCAGTCATAAGTACATTTTAAAAGATTTGTCAAAAACCTAAGCTTACATTTTATGAAATGTAAGGAATGAATGATTGTGTAATGGTTTTTATTGACAAAAAATATAAATAAATACAATACGATACTATGCCGATATGATGCTTGGAGACAATAGTCATTACATAACTCCTTCAGCAGAGGGTAGATAATATCAGAATGAGGTTGCCGTACCTTACTGAAGGACGTAACAGACAAGCACCCTACAATTGCATTCCTATTTACCTGTGTAGCACAGTATTTAGTTTGTCATGAGATTAAAGTTTTTTTTTTTTTTAACTAAAGGATAAGCACTGGGCTGGACAATATGTTATTGCGTCTATTGGTTAACTCAATCCCCATACTACCTTCCTGAGAAAATGGACTGCTCGTCCTTTTTACCATGAAAGTCAAGTGCAGAAATGGTTTTGCTTGAACCAGCTTGCAGACCCCTAGTAGGATGGACCCCAAGAGACTGGAGGAAAACAACCTAAACCACCACGGATGGTGCCCCGTAGCCTTCTCTACCCCCCAAGCCCTTCTTCCCCAACAAAGGTTTCATGGTACCCATCCAGTCAATCATGCCTTCAGCTGCCACTGGTTTACCAGTTACAGAATTTCTTGGAGATATTTTTTTCCTCTCAAATACTTATAACATCGGTGTTATTATGTTAAAAACTATTTTTGTAAGCACAGGCATATTAGCTCGATTGACAGAAAAAAACATTAGATTTGCTATCTCCTACTAGGGTTACCACCCTACCTGCCATTCATTTACATTTAGCTATTCTAAAACAGCCAAGAAAAACAATGTGTAAAATGGTCAGGATTATGTTTTAATATAGCAGTTATTTCTTTGCATTCTGAAACAATTTGGGCAGCTCTAGGATATACTTTTTAACAGATTTTTTTGTGAGTTTGCCGTTTTATGTCTAGGTTATAGAAGAGAAAGAAAATACCAGATTTCTCTGCTTTTATCTGCCTGGACTTAATACTGACAAGTAAAAAAAAAATAGCAAGGTGCCAGCCCTGTGTCTTACTCTACAACTGCAAAAATGCCATCAACCAACCAACAAACTTTACCAGCCTAGTCAGTCTAGTCCTTCAAGTCCCTTATTGTTACTGGCAGAGTTAACATTCATGAGAAATGTCGCTAAGCAGCCTTCTCTTTTGTACTCTTGTTGTGGTAACGTAGACCACAAATGCAAAAATAAGTCCCAAAATAGATTAACAGGAAATGTGTAAGAAAAATGGTGCAACTCAAAGGAGAAGTCCCTACCATTAGAGTTGTGTAGCTGGTACTTTAAGTGCTTAGATCTATTGAGGACAATACCAACACTTTCAGAGGGCTTTGAGTCAGTCCACTGGTTATCATTGGCTGGCTTTCCTGTCAGAGTCATCTGCTTGCTTCTTATTCAATGGTGTTCCTTGCTCTTATTGTGTTTGTTCCTCACAGAAAGCATAGTTGATTTACAATCCTTATAGTTGGATAACTTTTATCCTTCCAATGCTTCCATTCCAGGAACTATACTCTGCTTTTAGCATTCAATGGGAGGGCATGTGCTATATTTTTTATTCATGCCCAGTCTCCTGTGTGTGCTGGATGCCCGTACACTCAGTTTTCTATCGCTTTGTCCAGCGTGTCTGCTGTTTCCCCTTGATGTCCCCATTCGGCCCCCCTTCTTATTATACTCCAACCCCTTCTGTTCCAGCCCACCCACTCCCTGCTCACCGTCGCTCATTAGCAGCATTTATTGGTTATACTCCCACTCAATCTACTCCTCCCTTGCCCTCTATTAAAATAATAAATAATACCTTCTTGGAAGGGTCTGGCAGCTGCAATGTGCTACCAGGTCATTCCTTTGTATACACGTGCTTTTGTGCACATTTTAGTCTTTGTTTTTTATTATTTACTTGTCCATTATGGGCATCTACCATCTTGAAACAGTAAACTAAAAAGGAACAAGCATTAAAAATGCAATAGGTCTCGCCTTTCATTAAGTTAAAGCCATTTTATTTGCTATTCAATACCATCAGCAAAGCAAATGGCTTTACCTTATTCAAAGGCGAGACCTATTACATTTTCAATGCTTGTATGATGTACTGCAGCAGGGGGCCGTTCTGGCTGGGAGTCGCACGGGTTAGAGTTTTACTCATCAGACCCGCGTTGTGACGCGTGGGAGCGGCTCTAGTCTATGAGGGTCTAAGTGAAAGGGGGCATGTTGGTAGGGGTAAGTTATTTTTGCAAGGGAGCCGTTGTGGTGAGTGGCTTGGGCAGCAGACTGAAGCTGAGCAACCAAGTCCGAGTCTGGGCATTGAGCCAAAATAGCCTGAGGGATTCATCGCCAACATCTTGTGATTTTAACCTCCCGCTGTCCAAAACACTGAATGTGTCCTTGTGTAAGGCAATGGGTCCTGGTAAAGCGCTCTGACACTTTCGGGCCAAGTTTGCGCTATATATATTTGAAAATCACAATGCCGGTGATGAGGGCGAACAAAGAAAAACCAAAGGGGGTGATGGACGGAGCGTTGACAATACAAAAACTCACCCCCAGTCAACTGATCTGGGTTTAATCCATCACCGTTCTTTAGCTCACTTCGCCACCCCAGTTCAGACATGGCCATATGCAAATCAGTCTGACCCTGTGCCTCATGGGAACAGTCCAGTCCGAACTGCCAAGCCATGTCTTCCCTGGATTGGATGAGAGGGGGCATGTTTGAGTAAGAGATATGTGGCAGACCAAAAAAAAAAAAAATCAAAAAAACAAACAAAATCAGGGTTTGCATTTTTGAGTTCCCGGGAAGTTCGAGGAAGCGGTTTAGCCGTCGGCAGCGTGAGTTCTCAGGATGGCGACCTGTGGGGGTGATTTAGTCTGAGGCATTTACAGGGGGAGTCTGTTTGTCTGCATTGCCCGTGGGGGCTATTAAAGCTAGGACCGCAGGTACGATCACCGAACGGACTTGAAACAGAAATGTATTCATAAGAGTAAAAGCTTCTAAGAAACTCCTTGTGTTTGTTAAATAGCTGTTTTCGATACCAGCTGAGTTGGGTATTACATTGAGAGGTTTGGCACGCACTCTGGGACGAGTCTGCTTGTGCGCGGGGGATAGGGTTATGGACTGCCATCCTGGCTCTTAGTATGGCCCAGAATGCAAATGGTGAAATGGAGAGTCGGAACATTCTGAGAATAGAATTCCATCCAAAATCGGGGTGAATCTGTAAAGGTCGGCGGCGCCCAGACAGGAGGTGCATGCATCTGTACATGATACAGCCCAGCTGGGAAGGGTCAGAGGTCAGGGGGGCTCAGATAGCCATGCAGTCTAAATACGGAAGAAGAAGTGGAGGAATACTGGTAACAAGAGAAACAGGATGTCCATGGGGAAGAGCGAAGGGGGCAATTTCACTACACCGTGCGCGCTCCCTGAGAGAAAGTACACTACGGTCACTAGGCTTTATCACTAAGCCGCCTTGTATGTTACTTTCTAAATATGCGGTACAGCCAGGAGTGCCGCTGTAGATGTATATAGCCAACGGACTCCCTGTGAGAACCACATGTCAGGGCACCTACTCACGAAGTCTGATTGGAGTGGTGTGGTCATTGGTTTGTGTGGGCTTCAGCAGCATACGGAAGGATCAGTGCAATCACTCGTTGGTCCTGGATGTTTGCAATTCCTTGGCACGAGTACTAATAAGATGCTCCAAGTTAGACAACGCCTGTTTTCCCGCGGAGCCGGATTACAATAGGATGGGCACGAGGACTGCTGTTATGACTTCAATTAGGACAGAGGGAGGCAAGAACCCTATTCAGTTGTTCAGGGTCTACAGGTAGGAGGGGAAACCCTCTAGCGATTCCGCAATACAGCGAGGCTACAGAGGAAAGTGCTTATTACCTGTGAATAGATGTGCTATTTGGAATCAGATGAATCCTAAAGGGAAACCTTTGAACCGGGTGGAAGAAAGCTTATTTCTCCTGGGGAGAGTAAAGAGCTAGTACTGATAATTACCGATTCCAGTGGTGATTCTACTTTTGGTGGTCGCACGGTTAGTCCAGCTCACCCATCTGAGTGCTTAACTTGCAGGAGCGACAGGATGCAGGTTATAAGTTCCACAACCATTAAGATATTTTCGTCATGGAGATAGTTTGTGGGGGATGTGCCGCCAGCTAAAAGAACCCTAATCTGCAGTGCATATGTTTCAAGACAAGGAAGTGATATTGATCGTGGGCTAGTGCACTTGGTTGGCAGCGATGTATTACCTAAGAGTCTCGTATTAGCATACTGGCTGCAGGCATCAGTGAGAAGGGTGCCAGGGAGACATGGGTTGCAGGGAAGATTTTCTAAGCAATCTTCGTGACCTACTCACCTCCACAAAAATCATTTCCAGGGTAATGTTGTAGATCTGCAGGTCACTTATCGCCACCATCAGCAGGATTTTGGCTCCCCTGAAATGCTGGATGCGTGTGAATACTACGGTTTCAATCGGGAGAAATGGAGTGCAGCGCATCTAACCAGAGCCTGGTAATAAGGGTCAGGTTTAAGGAGGGGGGCGAAAAGGTTCAAAGGGTGGAGGAGTATTTTTAAGCAGCATTGCTGGATTTATATATAGTAACATCTGCTAGTGGTCTTCTCCATGGGATAATGGATAAAGTTGCATTCTCGTTTCAGCAGGAAAATGAGCGTTGATGGTCGCAGTGTTGCCTGCTTAAGTAAAGATTTTAGGAATAATCACGAGAAACTCATAGCAACCCTACCACCCCCTTTTTTGGGGAAATCATTGGGGGATGAGGTCAGCCCTAGATAGTGTGAAATCTCAATCCGGTGATTCTTTTTATATTCTCAAGTGATCAGGAGTAAGCTGCAGCTGACCCATACAATTGCCACACAGCAAGGGGGGGGTAGTTAGACAGTGAACAAGGAGCTACAGCCCATGAGTAATAAGACTTCTGCCCCGTGGCAAGGGCCTTCCCAGGACATGGGTTTGGATCCCGGTAATTTATCCTACGACAAAGTCAGATCTAGCTGCCTAGTGGATTAAAACCCCAGGGTAATTGTGTCACTCCCTGGTGGGTCCCTACACCTTTATTATTCTGCAGGTGATAAAAGGAGTAGCTTTGAATGCGGTAGCAATAAAGATCAGTTAATTCAGCTCCGGTACCGTTATGGTGACTGTGCATTTGGCTGACTAGCAATGTATGGCAATGCAGGGGTCAAGTATCAGAGAGGTTTTGATAACAAGAACCTTATTCTGGAATCGTCTAGTTTTTTTCGTAGCAGTATGAAATCTAACAGCATCACTAGGCAGTGCAGGAAGACATTTCAAAGTTCTTACACTAATGTGCGAAATTTTTTTGGTGAGTCCCGTCAGGGCTCTGCATGACTGGAGCAAGATGGGAGCCACTCGGGTGTGAGTCCTTCTCGCTTGATACGCAGTGTCCACGCAGGGCAGCTCTGGCGTGGTGGGCCCTAAAGAGGAGGCAGACTAAGTGGTTGGGCAACTGCTCCTTTTTATAGCATTTAAAGGCAGCTCATGGGGGATTTACATTGGTCAAATATGGGTGAGGTTTCTGATGAAGGCTAATGCTGCAGACTTTCGATTTCTGAGAGCTGGTTCTAGGGGGAATGTTGGCGCTTGACAGCCTATGAGTCTGAAGAAATTATTGTCATTATGAAAGGTAACGGGTGCTTCTGTACGGTGCCCTAGTAGCTTCAGGACTATGTGGCAGAGTGGTCTAATGTGCCATTGAATTGGGTGACGGTGAACACTGTTGCTCAATGCGAAATGCCATTCAGAGTGCTCATGTGCTTTTACAAACAAGCGCTCGCCAGGCAGCCGCAGCACCAGCGATTTCCTTATAACATTTTAAAAGTAAAGTGCGGGTGCCTCGATTATACCAAAAGTAAAGAAATAGAAAAAATATCTATTTCTTTCATTTGGGTATAATCGCGACGACATACACATTTCTTCTATTTCTGCCATCCCACTTGGATGGGCTCGGCCGGACTTCCTGCTCGCGTAAAAGGTTGATTATCTTCTTTATGGGGTCATCTGTTTCGCCCCATAAAGAAGATAACAAACCTTTTACGCCAGCAGTAAGTCAGGGCAGCCAGTCCAAGTGGGAAGGCTCTAAAAGAGAAAAGTGTACGACAGAGGACGCTCTTTTCTAATGGCTGGCCACCGTTTACCCTAAACGGTGACGCCAGCCAAATGGAAAAGGGGGCGGGGCTTAAAGCCCTCTAGTGAAAGCTACCCAGAAACATAAAATCTCACAAGTGAGACTGCGCATGCGCAGCCTACGCTAGCCGAGACCTAAAAAAGGAAGAAAAAAAGAAAAAGGTGGGTACTTCAAGACGTGGGCGTCCATACACTTCCTGACAGTGGCGTACTGTAGCATTAAGACACATAATTGAGCATGCGTGCACATCATTGTGCTTTTTTTTGGCAATGTTCAGCATCGGCAATAATTATTCTTACGTCTTGAATACCAGGCAACTTTTAGCTGTCTGGACGTGAAAGCCTCCGGTGACCCATACCAAGAGCTTACAGGGGGCTTATAGCCAGTCCATTGCTTACCACTGGTTGGCTTTATTGTTGCTCATTTGTTTGCTTATTTGATGGCTTGCCATCCTCTTGTGTTTTTTCCTCCCATGAAGCATAACCTCTGCCATCATGTTTGACAAGCTGAACTGTATTCTTCTACTACTCATATTTAGGAAACTATTTTTTTCTTTTTCGTTAAGTACTACATGAGAGTGCATGTGTTTCCAGCTCACTCCCTTGTGTGTGTCTCCTAATACGCTCTGTGCCACTCTCCCTTGGTGTTGCTCTTTGTTACAAGCATCTCCCCACCAAATCACCTTCCATCCTCTGTGTTGCTCTCTTAATTATCTGCTGCTTTACTCCTCCATTCTCCCTTCTCCCAACACCTAGCTACTTCTTTTTCATTTCCCTCCTCAAACCCCGTTGCTTACCCCCACTTGCAGTCCTGTTAATGTTTATTTTTTCACATCTTTTACTGTAAAAACGCTTGCTGCCAAGCAGTTCCGCTTGCTGAAATGTGCATTTTTTACTACGCAAAGCAGCATCCGGCATCTAAGATTGGTAAATAAAATGCCACCCACATCATCACGTAAGCATGACCATGTGTGGTGATGCAAGTGCATACATCATCAAGCATGCACATGCCTACTAAACAATGGCACCAGTAGAGTCATGATGCCTATGCACTATGAACGTGGCACGCTTATCTCTTGTTATTGTGGCTGCACAGCACTGGCAAAAGCATTTTGCCTTCTACCAATGCTCCACAGCAAGACCTGTTGGCTTTGCCAATTCTTGCTCTTTTTGCTGTTGCTGAATATCGCTGGCAAACCGCATTAGCAAGGAAGCCAGGTTAAGAATGGCAACCGAAAAGGTGCGAACTATGGCTTTGTCAACTTCTTGGCAATCATGCTTCTTTGCTCATAAAGATTTCATCTATGCGGTGAGCACATACCACAATTTGATTTTGCTAACCTAGGAATACAGTGTTTAGCAACTGTTTGCAAAGTTCGGCAGAAAACTGCCAGGGCCAGAAGGCTCGGTGTAAAACCTACTGTGTTTGGAGGCTGAATTGGTGGTTTCTTCTTTAAACGGAACACCAAATGTTCCACTGACAAATGTATCACATTATAAATAATGTCTAAAGTAGAACAGCCAAAATTTGAAGATGAAAGAGGTCAATATCCATTATGCAGTGCAATGGAAAGACCAATGTACAAACAAGTGCATAATTACTTACACATTGTGACGCTATAAAAACATGGAAAAGACAGAGCAAGCAGATCACCCAGATCAAACCTTTAGAAAGAGTTACATTATTAGAAGCCCATTGGCTCTGCTTTGGAATTACCTACAGAAAGCTGTGACAGAGGAACAGAGCAAGGATTACTTAGAATTCTTTATAAAATGTACTTCAAATTATATTTCCAGCACAAATTAACGCAATGCAATTTGATCTTTCTTTTTATTTAAAGGATTTAAAGAATGCAAACAGTTTGCTTTAACCACATGCGTGCGGGGGTTATTTTTGCGCTGTGCGGCTTTTTTCCAAAAGCTGCGTTACATGACAAGTTCAGCTCGTCATCCGCACACGACCAGCGTGGCTGATGACGAGCTGAGCTCGTCATCAGCAGCGAAGGGGTTAAAATGCCTTAGAATAGGATTGTAATTTCACGCTTATGAGGCCATTGACCAACTAAGATTCTGCACACTGTTTCTACATGCGCAAATGGGAAGAGGAGTTTGCGACTTAACTAAACCGATAAATGGGAGACAATATGGGCCAGAGGGGCAATCATCTATCTGCACTAAATATAAAGAGAATACTAACAAGGTCTCTCTGTGCTAGATGGTACTTAGCCCCGGTTTCATTGGGGGCAATATTCGGGACATCTGATAAAGGTTGGAGGGAATGTCCGCAATGGGGCACTATGCTCCTTATTTGGTGGCCTGTCCACTGGCCCAGGCATATAATGCACGGCTCTCCTATGCCTCAGAAAAGAGATCACAGGAATTACTCTTCCAATGGACCCCACAGTTTTACTACCGAGATGGGTGCGGGTGGGTGGCTGGCTGGCTGGCTGGCTTATGTACTGAACCTAGTGAGGAAAAGTGCCATCAAAAGATCTGGGTTTGATCCATCACCGTTCTTTAGCCCACTCTGCCACCCCAGTTCAGACATGGCTATATGCAAATCAGTCTGACCCTGTGCCTCATGGGAACAGTTCAGCCCGAACGGTGATGGATTAAACCCAGATCTTTTGACTGGGTGTGAGTGTTTGATTGATTCAGATGCTCCGTCCATCACCACATCCTTTTGTACTGCTTTTGGCTGCCATAAGTGTGGCAGGGTATGCTCAGACGTGAGTCCCTTGCACACTTTGCCACTGGATTCAAGCAAGCCGGGCTGAAGACGACTGGAATGCCAGAAACCGGTCCTCTGAAGCTTGCATCCGGTCAAGGGAAGACATGGCTTGGCAGTTCGGGTTGGACAGTTCCCATGAGGCACAGGGTCAGACTGATTTGCATATAGCCATGTCTGGCTGCCGGATGCGGAGTGAAGGGGAATCTCCACAAGGAACGTCCGTATCCCGACGGTACTTATTGCTGAAAGCACCGCAAGACGAGATCCTTTATTTTGATTGCGGGGGCGTGCTGAGAGCTGATACTCGCCTGAACCCTAAATTCTGTGAAACAAAGAAAGCTGCTACGCGCTAATTTGTAACGCGATCAAGCCGATTCAGTCTCCGGCCCCGAACCTACTACCACGCTGCTTTATTCGCATATTAGGACTCTTTTGTGCCTAGGATTCCAGGAAGGTTCCGAAATCCTGTTTGTTATTTAAAGGTGGTGACCTGCCATCATTTCCCCTTGGGCGGACTGCTTAAGTGAATTCGGGCCTGGATACAAGAGTGCCTGGATATCAGAAGCATTTGTGATACTGTTACCTACTACCCCCTCTCCTTCCCTTTCTTTTGCCCTGACGAAGGTGCGGCCAGTCTTCGGGCCTGGCACCGAAACGCGCGTCGGCGTTGAAACAACTTGCCCTGAACCTTTAATCACCGATCTCCGGCCTATGGCTGAGAGGACATGTTCAGGATGTTCTCAGAGCATTATTCCTTAATTCCTGTCTGAGTTGAATGAATGAATTATGTATGAGAATGTTTGTTAGTGATTGATGAATGTGTTTGAGTTTGAATGCAGGAAGACTGGTTGTTGATGGGGTGTTTTTTATCTTGTTATATTGAAATGTTTGAATAAATGAATATGTCTATATGCACTCTAAAACATGAAGTAAATAAAAATAAAAATGATATTTTTTTTATAAATTTGAATGTGTTCTTGTCTGAATCTAATGTGGCACTGATACTTTGGTGAGCGCTAAATGGGTGACTATTGAAAAAAAACTGGACTCTTGAAGAGCCTATTATTGATTAAAAACGGGGCAGATCTATCTTCTTCTTCGCTTATTCTGATTATTTCCCCTGCTGATCTGCCTCATATCCTACTCAGGGGGCCCCTTCCTTTGTGATATATTGGATGGCTTATGTACTGAACCTAGTGAGGAAAAGTGCCATCAAAAGATCTGGGTTTGATCCATCACCGTTCTTTAGCCCACTCTGCCACCCCAGTTCAGACATGGCTATATGCAAATCAGTCTGACCCTGTGCCTCATGGGAACAGTTCAGCCCGAACGGTGATGGATTAAACCCAGATCTTTTGACTGGGTGTGAGTGTTTGATTGATTCAGATGCTCCGTCCATCACCACATCCTTTTGTACTGCTTTTGGCTGCCATAAGTGTGGCAGGGTATGCTCAGACGTGAGTCCCTTGCACACTTTGCCACTGGATTCAAGCAAGCCGGGCTGAAGACGGCTGGAATGCCAGAAACCGGTCCTCTGAAGCTTGCATCCGGTCAAGGGAAGACATGGCTTGGCAGTTCGGGTTGGACAGTTCCCATGAGGCACAGGGTCAGACTGATTTGCATATAGCCATGTCTGAACTGGGGTGGCAGAGTGGGCTAAAGAACGGTGATGGATTAAACCCAGATCTTTTGACTGGGTTTGATTGATTCAGATGCTCCGTCCATCACCACCCCCTTTTGTACCGCTTGAAACGTTATCAGTCACATCTTGGCTCAGAAGGTTTGTTCTCAGTCACCCGGGGCTCCTGCTGGCTCCACCTCAACCTCTCCCTCTTTCCTGTGTGTCTCGCTCTTCATTCTCCCCACCACCTTTCTTCCTTTCATCTATGTTGTAGAAACTAAACGAGGGCTATACTGAAGGCGCCTTGTCATTTATTTGGCATAGAAACAAAAACAGGACTGCAGCCAAGTGAAAGGAGCCTTTTGGTTGTTTGTCTGGCTTGAATGTGCTTGCATTGCATGCACGTGCATGAACACATTAAATCCTAACCTACCGGCTTTGTCAACCCTTGCTCTATCTCAGTCCAGAGGTACATGCGCACTCTTGCTTATGATTTTGTGCTTGTACAACTGTAGTTTTGCATCATTGCGTGGAGGGGAGAAGTCTGGATAATTTAAGTGGAAACATGACTTGCAATTTTGCAGGTAGGCACGATTCACTGTCCCTGAGTTCTTATGTAATGTGCATAATAAAGACATCTGCTACCTTCACTCAAACAGAACTTCTGTTTGTCACTCACACGCATTTAGCCCGTGCATACCACACAACAGGACAAAAAGAGAACAAAACACAGGCAGAAAACGCAGCCGCTAAAAACAACAAGCATTGAAAATGCAATAGGTCTCGCCTTTGATTAAGTTAAAGCCATTTGATTTGCTACACAATACCATTAGCAAAGCAAATGTCTTTGACTTAATCAAAGGCGAGACCTATTGCATTTTCAATGCTTGTTTTAATCCTGTAAGTACTCCATAAGGTGATTTGCTGGTGGTTTAGAAGCATGTCCACAGCTTGTACTTCAGCATTAGCCCCCAGGGGTGGGGGTACTTTCTCTTGGCCTGCCATAGGATCCTGCCCCATAAAGGGGCGCTATTTAGATCACTGACGCAGACTAAAAATTTCAAATGACACTGGTTTGTATAGACTGCGTGTGAATCAATCACTCTTGAAAACCACTTCCTGGGCATTGTATTGTAATTGCATTTATATAGCACTTACTACCCCTGATGAGGTGTCAAAGTGCTTTTTCAGCGAGTAGCACGCTACTCCTGAACCCATAAAGGATTAGAGTTCAAGTAGTATAGTGAAATAAGAAATAAATTTGAGTGGTGGATAGGTTAGTAAGTTATGCAGCAACATTGAAGCATACTCTCTGGGCATCACGCACAAGAAGAAAACTCTGTACTTTAGTCGACCCAGAATCCAGCACTTTTCCTAACTTCTTCGTCCATGAACTGTAAGCGTAGGTTCTACCTAGTTGCTCGCTTGAAGAGCTTTTAGAGGTCTTTTCAAGAGATACAAAATATGCAATAGAAATGCAAAAATACCATACAGTACAATGAGGATGGCTTTCACTACTAATTTCTTCTTTGAAATCACAATCTAACATTTTTATCCTTCAGTACACACATTTAGCAAAGGTTCATTCCATTAATTTATGAAAAATTGTGTTATCATCTGGGGTAATCAACAGACACTGCCATCAAGTGGACTCCGTTCTGATACCACATATTCATTCTCATCTAGTTCATGGTCATCTTAATGAGCTTCTGCCCCCTCTTCAACACCACCACAATGATCTACAGGGGTATGGGCAAGACATCTCCACATTCTTCTTGCACTCTATACCTGGGCAAAGTAAGTACAGAAGCTCTCGTGAGGGATGCAAGAACCAGAAGTTCTGCAGAATGTATTCATGCGACAATCTACTGTGTAAAAAAGGTGGCCAAGGTTGTCTTGAGGCCACAACAGAGTAGATCCCTAGTTTCAATATTGTACTACAAAACAGGTCTCTTTAGTTGGTGGACATCTGAACCAATCAACCTCACCGGCTACAGTACAGGCTCCAACAATGAAGCAGACTGACTAAAAACCAAATTGTAGGAAATATCATGCGATGCATTCCCAGCCTGGCAACTGAAAAAAACTGAAAGCATATGATTCTCTGAAAGAACAAATGCTGAACAATAAGTTATTGAACAGCAGGGAGGATAAATTGATAAAAACTGCAAACATATTTTGCAATGTTTAAACAAGTGATGTGAATAACAAAATACGATGCAATGTTCATTATTAGACCATAGCGGTTTGGCTCTGACATAAGGCAGGAGACTCAGAGGAGGTATTCATGAAATCTTCCACAGGACATAAACTGAGAGCCCTGGTAAGTGAGGCTCAATCAGGTTTTTGTACACTCATGTTTTTTGGTTTTGTGATAGACACCATTATATGATTATGTACAATGCACTACGATCAGCTTTGGCACATGAGAGATTTGATGCTCTTGGCTGCCATCTTTAAATCACGGGTTAGCAACTTGCTAGCGTGACCTGGGCCTTGACTCTTTGCTCGACTCTTCGGAATACCCATTGTTCTCTCCCTTTCAGGCAGTGCCATGATTGGTTGGGGGCCCCTCCCCTACCTGCACCCAGCCTTTGCCAGCCCCCTTCGTTCAGGGTTGTGAATTTAAGGGCGCCTTCCAGTTAGGACCTTTGGCCATAACCTATGCTTTTCCTTTCCCACTTCTCTGAAATCGTATCAATGTCCTACCGACCAGATCACATATTAAGGGCGTCAATGTAGCTCCTTAAAACTGTAACGTAATCATTTACCTAACCATCCTATGGAAAGACAGTACCCTAGTATGATGGCCCTCTGTGGCCCGAGTGAATTCCATATAGTAACTGCTAGCGGCACAACAGTGCCGCAGTGGAGTGGTCCTTTGCTGCATCAAGGTGGATTCCATATCTTACTCCATGGCTAGCTCAATAATGGCTTCACTGGGGTTGGTGCTCTGTTGCTCCAAGTGGACTCATGTAGCACACTGTGAATCAACGATGCCAGAGTAGGGCTGGTCCTTCGTGGCTCCTATCTGGATTCATTACGCCACTCCTCACACAGTGGCTTAAGAGTGCCCCAGTGAAGCTGGTTTTCAATCATGCCTGAATGGACCAACATAATACTTAAAGTAATAGTCCTTATTTGGTTAGAAATGCCTCCAGAGGGATGATTCTCCGTCCCCCCAGGATGGAGCCTACAAAATGCTGCCCTGCTGCTAAGAGTGCTGCTGGATACACTACATTTAGCAATTACCCTGATCGATTCACAAATTAACACAAACAATGGTTCGTATCTAGGATACAGTCCAAGATCACTGCACACCCACCGCGAAAACCATGCTTATGCATAGAAACATTTGCCACATCATGCATACAGTGTGATCAAACCTCGTTCACCTCACCTGACATATCAGATACAGGCTAAACTACAATTAACATTTCATCCATGCACTCTGTAGAGTGTCAAGGAATTTAATGTAAAAAGGCAAGCTTCTCAAACGTTACAAGTAGAGTGGTTACTAACTCACACACCACAAAAGCACCTTCAGGCAGTGGCATGGCAAGGGGGGGGCACATATTTTGGGTCTTATCTGTGGCTGTTGTGGCATAAGCAGGGGGTGCCATTGGCGGCAAAACGACTAGCTATGCCACTGTTTTCGGGCCTCTCAAGAGAAAGGAAAGTACTATACAAATGCGAAACACAATACAACATTCTTTGGTGCTCACTTAGACTATAAATGGCTGAAAACATACTCCCCTCACGTGTGGAAAGTTCATTGTGTCTTTTAAGCAGACATCAGAGGTTTCTCTTAACTCAAGCCACTTCAGTACAAATTAAGAGTCTGGTCGAACAGATTATGTTGAAGGCACAGACAAGGTGGAGTGGAGAGTTGGGGAGGTAAAGAGTGTCTTACCAGGAAATGGGGAGGAAGAGAGAACAATAGGAATGAGCAGATGACTGAATAATACATCCTTACTGTACCTGGGAACCACTGAATATCTTAGACACCGCCTTCAGATGGTACAACATGCAGCCCCCACTGCATCCTTAACATTACAGGTTAATGCTCCATCTCAAGATATCTGGAAGCACTCCACTGGCTTCCCACAAATTCAGGACCAAGCTACTTCAGGGAGACATTCGCTTGGTACACTCCAGCATGTCATCTGCTTTTAATCACCCTTAATCCTTCAACTGTTCCTAAGGTTTAACTATTCAGACAAGAGGGCATATCCTTCTCATTTCTTGCAGCGAAATTTTGGAATTCACTCTTCCTACACATTAGGAACATCTCAAACCGTAAATCCTCTATTTTGGTAAAGAGTAGATTGGTGTCAATAAACCCTTTATAAATGCATAAGTAAAGGTAAAAATAAATCTTGGTGGCGTCTTTAGAATGGTCTGTGGTCTCTGAGGGTTCAGACATTAACAGCTGGTAAAAGACACTTCAACCAAATCTGTTCTAAAGCGGTCAAGGATATTCAAATAAGGAACAATTTATTTTGGTGCAAAGAAAATCGATTTCTCTTAAATTAGCAGACTCAACAGCTTGCATTATTGGCTCAGGCAACGGAAAGTTCAGAATGTTTTTGGCTTTCGTGCTTTTGGAAGACATTAAAGAAGCATCACTGCAATTTCCCTACCACTAAATGCGAATACCTGTTCAATTTAAGTATCAGTGCGTGTGAAGATTAGAATGCAGACTACAGTTCAATAAAGGATGATGATTAGGGTCTTCAATGCACTACAGTTATATTTACAGTGATAGCTCAGTTAATCACTCCAGAATTCCCTATTAGCCCTCAAACTGTGATCTATTACTGACGCCACTTTAAAAATGATCAACTTGTGCCAACACACAAATAAAAAAATTGGCACTGGGAAGACATCTCATTCGCTTACCTTAAGGGTGACATCTGAGAGCTCTCCAGCTTCGTAGAAGTGAAGCAGTGAATTGTGAAAGTCCTTCCAAGCTTCATTGGCTTCAAACACGAAGGGGCCATCTCCTTCACCGTCGCAGCTTACTGACTGGTCTTGTGGCAGATGTCGCTTTCCTTTAATGGACTGTGCCTTTGGTTTTTCAGGGACCATGGACTGTGAAGCCATTAGAAGAATGTTCTCTTGAGAAACGCTTCCAAAGAAGAAGACGAAGAAACACAAATGGCGAAAAGTGAGCTGTTTCTAACTTAAGTAGTCACAGCTTTCTTGAGAATCCATTTTCCTGCATAAAAAAAGTGAATATTAGATGCTTCCAAAGCAAATTCAGGCTTTCTCAAATGCATCATGGACACAATTCCAATTTATCAAAGGTGAAAATGCATTTTTAAAACGTTAAGAAATTAAAGCATTAAAAAGAATAGAGGCACAATAATGAATTTTCTATAGAAGATCAAAAGTATGTTCCAACACACCAAGCATTGGCAAAGCCAATAGGTCTCGCCTTAACGTGGTAATAAAAACATGAAGAAATACAGTTTGATTGAGTTTAAGAAAGCAAGACCATCCAACGGGCTTAGCCATAACTTGTCTTATTACTGGCAGCATGTGTACCCACGCAAGTACATGTGGTCTCACACACACATGACCAGACCTCCCTCTCTTTAAAAGTGACAAACAATGCTCACTGAGTTTGTATGCAATGCATGTATGAGATAAGATACCGTATGTGTGATGACTGAATGTGCTTTTCATATTTATAACAGTTTCTCATGTATTGCAATGAAATCACTTAGAGGAAGTAGAAAGATAGTCAACAGTAAATAGTTTGAGGGTGAGAGATGTACAATCATCAGGCTAATCCAAGGTGTGCTCGACAAAATATCAATGCAATGACTAAAGGGTATAGCACCACAGACTTGAAAACAGTAGTTCATGAAGACAGCTGTGTTGTCAGGCAGACCAAAACAATGAGGACTTGGCCAATTAGACATCCATGGAGGTATGTTGCAAGAAGAATCAATACTGGGCTGTTGGAATAAATGGTGTATTCTAATTATGCATTTTAGGTTACAAGGAATTTTTACCGATAGATCTCAACTCACACTAGTCCAAATATATTAAAGATTTGACCATACACTCCCACAATCAGGTACTCCAGGAGAAATCGGAATAAGAATGATTCCAAATAGTAACATAAAATGACTAAATTCATGTTCGTGGGATTGAGAATAAGTGTCTGAACCATCAAAGTTTTCCCCTTGGTAAACGAAAAAACCAAAAAGCCGATCAAAGTTTTCAGTGCCTCTCAGCATATGGGGGAGGGGAAGGGGGGAATATGGAATAAATGATTATTGTTTTGCTAGACCTCATTCCAAGAATCACTTTGAGCTAGCAAAGATACACCCCACTTAATATTTTATGATTGCCAGTTTATAATTCCACATTCCAACTTGATCCTTACAGGAGTGCCCTCTCTTCGCCAGAATAGATGTCCGTAAACAGTACAGCACATAAGTCACATAGTCCACGCAGCGAGCTTTGGTAGCTTTTACTTCCTACCTCATTACAGTTAGATAGTGGATGCGGAACAACTCTTTAGTTGAATCCAAGTAAGAATTGCACTTATCCAATGTATTTCTCCTTACAGGTCAACCACCATGTGGCACTCTACAGTGTTTAATTGCCGAAAGCATAAATAAATACATTTATTAGGAGCTCCCCACTGGTGCTACTGAATACCAGGTTTGCTGAATACAAAGGCTGCTTAGTCTAGATCCTACACTTCTTGACAACACACTGCCAGATTGTTTATCTCACTGTTACAGGTACTGTCTGTTCCAGCTTAATCCCTTTATCACCGATTTCCTATTTTTCTCTTTCTCCATCTTTCTACCTCTTCCGTCTTCCTCTCCATTTCTCCAGGTCAAAGTTGGAGAATGAAAAATAAGTCCTGGTCTCCAAAAATGTGTTGAGGCCCAGGACCGGGAACATTTAAGCTTGGCGTTCTCCCGCTTGTTGATTCTTAAACTGTAGGCTGAGGCAGAATAAAGTTGAAAGGCTCACTGGTGGTTTCCTGAAATACATTCTTATGTCTGTCATTCCGTGAAAATTAACTTGCTCTCTCTTAGGATACTCTTCAAGACAGTGGTTATCATTCACAGGGTCCTATTTGCGGTACCCGAACCCTCTGCCACGACCACCTTGGTCCATGAAGGGAAATTCACAGTCACTTTTTTTTGTTGCTATTTTCATATTTTAGTGACCTCTCAGTATCTGCCCACACCAGGTTTCTTGTATTGTCTCCCTACTTGGAAATTTATAAGACATGATGCCAGCCTCTGGGTGAGCGGTCATACCTTTATATCTATAAATAAGATCTCTAGGGTCTGAAACAATAGCTCCAGATGTGCTGTGCTGCAATAGAAGCTTCTCGGGGTTTTCAGACAGTCTCAACCCCGACGTCCACTAAATCAGACCTCCAGTCAACAGATTTCAGACGCTAACTCCCTTACTTAAGAACCCTAAGGTATGACCCTCAGTTTCAGGTAATGCTGTTTTCAGAAACAGCATGCGAACCCTAAGGGTCTGCCAGTCGGTCTCACAGATAGCATCATTAGCTCAGTTTGGCATGCGAGTACCTACAGTAGCACTTAAGCCATCCTTATACTTCACTGCAGAGAAACAGGAGAGTCAAGGAGATAAAAGGTGGCAAAGAAAATCACAAGCATTTGCATACCCAATAAGTCTCGCTTTTTGGACCTACTGGCTTTGACAATGGATGATACTGCATCTGTTAGCATTGTCTTTTGCCACCAAGGCCCACTCTACAGAGCAATATTTTAACACACTATGGTCACAAGGGGCCGTGAGGTATGGGCTGATCTTGGTTTTAGGTTTAAATCTGTTTATTGTTTTAAACCAGGATATAATACAGCAACTTCCCACCTACATCCACAGGCTGGTGGGGGAGAGTGGAATATCTTGAGTGGGCGGGGGGGTAACAAGGAGGAGAAACAGAAGCTTAGCAAAGCCCAACCGGTACCATTCACGAAAACTAGAGCCCAGTAGGCAGAGGGTGCAGAACAGATAGCCCTGCCCTTTGATCGTACGTTTGAGTCAGCTGCGTGAGGTGTAGTATGCGGAGACTCCCTGAATTAACCAGATTGACAACGTATACATGGTCTCCATGTTTTGTCATACCTGGATAGTGTGTGGTTTACTAATGCTGTCAATGTCTCCATTCCCAGGAGCGCCAATGGCTTGTGCAGTCAGTCCAGTCGCAACTGGCCATCCTAGTAGTGCCTGTTTGGCCACACCCAGTGCCAGAGTGATAGCTCGTCCTCGCATTGATCTCAAAGGATAAGTCTGTGTGCTGGGATGGTCTCATAAGATGCAACTATAAAATCTAGGTAGGTCCGGGTTGGATATTTTGTTGATATCTGTTAGAACTTCCGACCAAAACTGCTATAGTTCCTACAAGATGAGGGCAGGAAAGCTGTACTCATCCTGCTTGATCTAACGGCAGCGTTCGACACCATCTCTCATGTCATCCTGATTGATAGGATGAGAGAGATTGGCGTGACAGATACAGTGCTGGCTTGGATAATATCCTTCCTAACTAATAGGTCCCAATCTGTATCTTTGGCTCCCCATCTATCCAGCGAAAAAACCATCTCATCCGGCGTGCCGCAGGGGTCCATTTTAAGCCCATTGTTTTTTAACATCTATATGGCACCCCTCCTAGTTGTGATAGAGTCGCATGGGATCCTAGTCAGGTCATACGCGGACGACACCCAACTTGTCGTCTCGATCGACAAAAATTGTACGGACGTAGAACAGAGGTTCGAGAATTGCCTCAAGGAGGTGTTTCAGTGGTTAAGGAAGAACCATCTGAAATGCAATAGCGGAAAAACGGAAATCCTCCCACTAGGCAAAGACCATCTCTTCTGCCCTAAGGACTGGTGGCCAAAGGATTCTGCGGCCCCACCTAGCTCAGTGGTCTCTGCTCGAAACCTGGGAGTTCAATTTGATACGCCCCTCTCTTTCGATGAGCATGTTAGAATCACAGCTGGTCGTTGCTTCGGCCTCATCAAATCCCTTAAGAAATTCTTCGATTTTCTCCCCATTGCAGCTAGGAAATCTGTCGTGGTCGCTCTGATACTCTCACGACTCGACTATTGCAATGGGTTGATGGCGGGAGTAAAAAGGGCCACTCTGAAGAAATTGCAGAGTGTACAACATGCTGCGGCAAGACTAGTTCTAAAACTACCCAGGAAATCCTCAGCTTCCGCAGCACTAAATATCCTTCATTGGTTGCCACTGCATAAGAGGATTCTCTACAAACTTCTATTAACAGTTTTTAAAGCTTTGAAAAACACAGGGCCAAAGTATCTCGCCAAGCGTTTTGTGCATTACGACCCAGTGCGCTGCCTGAGATCTTCTAGTGGCAACCTCACCAAAATCCCGAGGTATAAATATAAAACTAGGGGAGGAAAAACTTTCACAGTCTTGGCAGCAAGGGCATGGAACAGCTTGCCACTAAACCTAAGACTTATCGACTCTGAAAGTATATTCAGGAAACACCTGAAAACATGGATTTATCAGCAATCTGACAGTTTTGTGATGGCAGCCATCTAGATGTTCCACCAAATCTCATACACACGCTCAGCGCCAAGATGCTCCCTCCGGAGCGATAGGTCGCGCTCTATAAATACCCACAAATATATATATCTTGGGGCAATGCCAAAGTAAGTGGGTCAGATTGCTTGTCTGACCAGTTTTTACAGCAATTAGGATACCCACCCGGCCCCCATTGGGCTACCTTAGCTGGGGTATAGCTCCAGTAATGGGCTATTTTAAGAAACATCTCTTTGCCTGATGTTCTACATGCCGAAGCGCAAACTCTAAGTAGGCGGTCATACCATTCTCTGGGGGTGAAGGAGCGCTCACATTCCACATCCCATCACTTTTGTGCCAGTGACGTAGTATGAGTGGCCTATCTTGGTGTTACACATTAGGATCATTAAGCACACTGGAGAATGTTGTTCTCTAAAAAACAGCCAATATGTTACCCATTGCTATTGGCATTGCAAGGCCAGTCCAGCTCACACGATAATTGCAAAGAGTGAGAATGGCAGCTGGCCCTGAAAATATTGGAGCACAGGAGGATGGTTTAATAATTTGTATTTATTTATTTATTACATTTTATTTATAGATCAACAACAGATACAATAAGCATATACCTTCCCCTGTACATCTCGAGGGATGGATAGATCAGAAAAGAAAAAAACAATATAACAAATGCAGCGTCTTCATACATTGTGAGTGTATGCTACATATGTTGCTAGTCCAGCATAGCAGATTAGGATGGTTTAATAATTAACTCCCTGAGGGAGACTTAATATTACAAAGTAAAGCCAAACACAATAAGGACAAAGGAAGTTAACTAGTTATATTGTGCTCTTAATTCAAATGAATGTTTTTATGCTAGCTAATTAAAACCATCGATAAAACACCAATTTAAAAAAACAAGATTTCATAATCATGGCATTTAAACGACTGTATACACTAAAATAATTAATTTGCTACATTCTTTGGCAGAGTTTTCAACAAAATTCATGAATTTTCCAAGCGAATGTTAGTGACTTGAATTGGAGCTTCTACTGCGTGCCTGTACGAACGAAAAACCATACAGATAAACAATTGTTTTAGCCAAGGTCGTCTCCAGACACATCGAATGTGCTGTATGGATTTCTGAATAACCACAGTCTACAGTGCAAGTCAGTGCGGATGTGCCACTTGTGCAGTAGGTCCTTCCAAACTGGGGGGTCCTCCCAGGCGGCATGGCAAAATATTATGCTTTATAATTTTTCCATAGTAAATCCCTAGATAAGGTTGGCTGGAGAGGACTGGATAGCTGTTGGTAACAGTCCAAGAGTGAGCACGTTTTGACACTTCCCGCTTGTTCCTAGCAGGAACAATGAACGGATGTTCCAGGAAAGCCATTTTTCGAAAGATCCAAACATCACCGTGGTGTTCCACAGCCTTCCTGCCTGCAGGTCGGCTAGTGACGCATGGAGAGAACACTTTGCAGGCATTTTATCTTGAGTTCCAGAATTTGAGCCAGAGCTTGTGGTCTAATAAGGGCATCGGAGTCTGCCCGAGTTTAAAAAAACATTCTCAAGAATGCCACTTTAGATCGTTTGCTTGAATAGGCCAACATCGAATCAAATTTGGGCTGATGAGGTATGTTGTGGTAGGCGTAATACTCTCTTGTAAATCGTTGTAGTTAAGTTGTCAAGCAGTTTCGTCTCTCTCCCCCTCATGACTTCCAAACCATAGGCAAGAGTAGAGAGTAATTTCGCCGGAACTACTTTAAGCATTGGGGCCAACATGGGGCCAGAAAGTTACCTTAAGTGCGACCAGACCGCGAACAGGAGGGATGAGGCTTTATTTTTCATATAACATTTGTGGGGTAAAAAGGAGCCTCGGTGATAAATAAGCAAGCACAAGTATTTGTATTCGGCTTCACTTTGCTACCCTTCAGGTTCAATATCCAGGTTTCTTGATTTTTTTCTTCCAGGATCAGGACTTTAGTTTTGCAGAGGTTCGCTTGTAGCTTGTTAGCGAGAGAATAGCTATGAAGGGTGTTCATTAAATGCTGTACACCAATATTAATCTTACTCATTTAACAGGACATCGTGAATAGACTTGGGAGCGGGCTGCCACCAAGCTTAGGAGGGTGGGGGTGGGTGTTTGTATTAGCTAATGCAGTGGACAGATCTGCCAGGAAGATATTAAATAGCAGGGGCGTGGCTTCACGCTGGTAAAGATGGCCGCCTGAGCTCGGAGCACCGGACTCCGGCCCAATGAGCATCATCATCCCGCTCCACCCTCAGAGGGACACCAGTGCTAATCTGGCAGTGAGGTTATCTGGGGTAAGCTACTAACCTAGGGAGGCCAAGTGAACAGGTGCTGGCAGCCCTCAGCATGGAGGGAGCATGAAGACTCGGCTGCCGGACGGCTCCTGCAAGATGGCGGCAGTTATGACATGATCGAGGAGGCTCGTCTCCGGAGGGGTGACACGGGCCGGAGCCTGGCCTGAGAGATTGCAGCAGTCCCCAAAGTGAAGTCCCCAAAAGGGCAAATATCAGAGAGGCAGGCGGGAGGTGTGACGCTAGCCCATTGGGACCCTGTGCACAGGTCAGGGGCCCATAGCTGAGGGCCTGTGGGATGCCTGTAAACTGTGCCGGGCCTCAGAGAGGCTGATTTCGGAGGTAGGACTTGAAGGCAGGCTTCCGAACCTCCAACATCTAGTAAACGCCTAGGCAGCCATGGGAACCTGCACAGGATGTGAGGAGATACTTTGGCTGGCGAGAATGGGCACTGGACTGCTTGGAACTCCAAGTGAGCCAGAGTGCTCATGCCTGTAGTGTGGTCGGACCGCTGCCTGGGGTGAGATTCCCCATGTCGGGGCCAGGTTAATGGGGGGGGTGGGACGGAGAGCCAGCCAGCCTCGGTGGTAGGCCTGGTACTTCCCTGTAAAGCAGCCCTGCTGTCTCGGAGCGACCACACCAATGGACGGGGATACACAATATGGATAGAGAGGATTCTTGCTGAGGGCAGACCACTGGGGCACTTGGTTGTGTTCTGGTCCGGGACCTCATCGGTCTGTACAATGGTGGGGCCTAAGGTGCCGGAGAGGGGACCGGGGACTCAACCCCGCCCACCCTACGAGGGGGGTGTACACCTGTCTAGAGGCTGTTGGAGACTGGTCCAAGTCTGGAGGCCTACCCTGCCGCCATTCTAGCCTCGAGAAGGGACACAAAGACTGCCCTTGAACCAAAAAAAACAACAACAACAAAAATCGACAAGGAAGCCCTGGACCTAGGGCTTTTAAGGATGGACCACAAAAAAAGCCAGTGGGGAGCATAAAAAACATCAGCCCGACTGGAATCCACAGTCATGGAAAGCTACATGAAGATTCAGGCCCTGCAGAGACCATCGAACAGTTACAAGCCAAGGTGGACGATGCGGAGGGGCACCCCTGCCGCAACAATTTGAGGGTCAATCAATCAAAGACATTTATAGAGCGCACTACTTACCCGTAGGGTCTCAAGGCGCTTAGGGGGGGAGGGGGGGGGGTGCCGTTACTGCTCGAACAGCCAGGTCTTGAGCTTCTTCCTGAAGGAGAGGTGGTCTTGGGTCAGGCGCAGGTCGGCCGGGAGGGAGTTCCAGGTCTTGGCGGCCAGGTAGCAGAAGGACCTTCCTTCTGTAGTCGCTCTACGGATGCGTGGGACGGCGGCGAGGGCGTGGCTGGCAGATCGGAGGTGGCGTTTGGGAGCGTAGAAGTTGATCCGGTTGGTGGTGGGGTCCCAGAGAGATCAGAAGGTCAGAGTATAAGGCAGTTTCTGTATGACTCAGAAGTACTGGGAGGCAAAATAGCTACTATGTTCACAGCTAAACGGGCAAACAGGGTCCCGGGCAGAACACTAGTGCCCGAGGCACCCCCAGAAATATTGTGACCCGTATTCTCAACTTTCAAGATGGGGGATCAGATCCTACAAGTGGAGCAAGGTCAAGGCCTAGGGTAGATAGAAAGAGGTCTAGTGACCATATACCCAGACTACATCACTGCAGTACAGTACAGTGGCAATGGAAATACTTTTTGATCATAAAGAGAAGCCTCCAGAAACTGAACTTGAAAAACACGCTTTTCTTCCCAGTGAAACTAAGTATAGTGGATAAGGGATAAACATACTTCCTTATATCCGTCCATGCAGCATGGGATTGGACTGAGGCACAGGCTTCCTTCTCCCAGAGAGGAATCTATTAGATCTGCGAACTGGCGTCAACAGAAAGCGAAAGGCAGGCTACGCAAACACATAAAGGCGGCTTTGACCAAAGCACAAGCGCAGACCGAAAGGGCCAGAGTGGTGGTCGACAGACCGAACCATCGCTCCCTGGACACGAGCAACAGATTCGCTGCTCTGTCGAGGAACTCGGAGGAGGCGTCCATTGAGTCAGGAGGAACCTCGAGACAGAATGGAAGACACTGCCATGCCAGTCGTCACCCCAATTACTGTAGACATGGTCTAAAGTTTGACTGTTTCCAGTTGGAGCCTAAAAGGGGGACTAGACCAGGTGACCCAGTGGGACAGACTGTGTGAATCCCACCAGGGTTGGCAAAAGTGACATTGCTACGGGATCTTGCCCCCACACAGTATCCCAGACCGAAACTCTTGGGTGGTGCAAATAAGTTTCAGATTGACAGATGGGACGACAGGCGTTGGGGAGGCAGGAAGATTTAGATCTGCGGGATGAGAATCTTGGGAGGGGGTTTTGGCGAGGGGGGGGGGGGGGGGGTTCTAGAGGCATACTGAGTCACACTTTACTTATAGCTCCACAACACAGACTGTTTCACATTCTGATGCATTCACTAAGTTCCACCCACCAGGGGCAAAAACTCAAGGTATTATCCTGGAACATGAAGTCTGGGCATAAAATCAAAATAATAAGCCATGTGGAAATATCTGGCGCAGAAAAATCCAGATGTAATCCTACAACAGGGAACCCATCTAGCAGGCGACACGTGCAAGGTGTTGACCCACGACAGGTGTACTCTGCTGGTTCATGCACAGTCCTTAACAGGCTCCCTGTAAGTGAGCATTCTAGTGTGTAAATCCCTACCATTCCTAGTGACACAAACGTGGGTGGACGTGCTGGGGTGCCAGTAGGCAGTGTGAGTGCAATTTAACAGGAAAAACCTGTTGCTGGCGTCCTAGTACTTCCCCCAGGGCTGCAGACTGAGGGGATAGACAGGTAGGGAAGATGGATAGCTGAGAAACTGGAGGTTCTGACCCTAATTGGTGTAAATCTTAATTTAAGCATACGTGCAGATGTGGATAGGACAACACTGCCTGGGCTAGACTGTCAGATTCCCATATTGTCTCCTTCCTAGAGTCCATGGAGATGGCAGATGTGTGGTGGGAGAGATACTCTGGGACTAAACCATACACCTAGGCTTCCAATCAACTGCGGACAATGTCCAGACTAGACTACTTCCAGACACCACACCTACACCTGAAAGGATTTAGCAATACAGATATCTTGCCCCTAGGCATCTCAGCCCACTCATCCTTACTAACATATTTGACAAAAGCCAATGGGGGAGGAGACAGGGAGAAGGGGAGCCTGGATTCTGGGAGCTGTGGAATGGGCCACAAGGAACTGATTCAGGAATCCACAGACCGATACTTTAAGTAAAACAATGGTTCAGTGGCATCCAAGATCGATCCATGGGAGTTTATTAAGCAAGGCCTCTGCGGGACTATGGCTCGGGGGTAGAGGTGCGCCGTCGGGCTGTATATTCTCAGAGCCGGCCGCGACAGGCCTGTCTGAATCCGGGGAGGCCCTCGGAGGAGCGTCCGGTGCCCGTGGGGTCTGCCAAGCACAGGGCGAGGCACCCGCTCCTAGGAGGAGGAGGAGGAGGCGGCGGCAGCACCAGCGTTCATGTAGGATGCAGGAGAAAAAGGAAGAGGGCAAAGCTGAGATCCAGGAGCACAGGCCCCGAACATTGGTTTACAAAGTGGGAGCGAGAGAGCTTAGTAGAGGCAGAGCAGGATGATCCGCCCGAGGAGGAGGCAGATGGCAGTCCGCAGAAACTCTGGCACCTCTTTCAGAACTCAGCCACAGCCGTAGCGCAACTCTACAAAGATCGTGTATGCCAGCAGCAGGATCTATCTCTCTGGGTCCCCTTCCACGAACGCGGCCACGGCAGTGACTAATCTTTATAAAGAACAAAGTTAACCTCTGGCCCTCCCCCGGTTGGACCAAGAGCTTGGGAGAACCCCCTTGATTAGACCACCTACAGCGTGGCTCGCCATCTTGTTGCCTAACCCCGGTCACCTACCCAGCCGGACCTCGGACTTATGCCTCGTCTCTTTGTCCGCTGCTGACTCTTGGTCCCTTCCTCATTCTCATTTTTATTTGGCAGAGTCAGAAATGTATGACCGATTCCCGGTGGAGCTGCCCCGACAGCTATAGGGGAGAAAGGCTCTGGCACAGCGCTATGGCAGTCACCTACCCAGCCGGACCTCGGACTTATCTCTCATATCTTTCTCCGCTGCCGACTCCCTCCCGTGAACTTCCTGCTCTTTTTCTTTTTTTCCCCTCTCTTTTCTGTGGATCTTGTTTTTCATGGTCGCTAATAACTCCTGTATTGAATTTTTAACCTCTCTGTAATTAATGTGATCATTTTTGTAATTTGTAAAACACAATGTTTCCTTATGTTAAGCGTTAGTCCTAGTCTTTTGGCCGATGCCCGGTGGAGCTACCTGATCGCTATAAAGGAGATGGCCCCCTTGGCCATCACCTACCCAGCCGGACTTTGGGCAGACCTTCCCTCGTTTCGCCTTCGCAATCTCCCTCCCACACCTTTACCCAACCCCCTTTCCCCCTCTATGCTCCTTATTTTAGTCCCCTACGCTTTTTAAATGTTTTCCAGTTGAGACCTTGCTATTTGGCCGATGCCCGGTGGAGCTACCTGATAGCTATAGAGGAGATGGGCTGTGAACTTCCCCCTCGGCCCTCACCTACCCAGCCGTACTTTGGGCAGACTCTCCCTCGTCTCGCCACTCTATTTCCCTCCTACCCCTTTACCCTACCCCCCTCCCTCCTTCAAAAATTCATTTATCTCGTCTTTACGCTCTTGAAATGTTTTTCTAGCAACTGATGTAACTTTGTGGAACCCTATGTAAAGCGCTCTGATACCTCCAGGTCTAGCCAGAGATATATAAAACTCAAATAAATAAAAATAATTAAATACAAAATTAAAAAAATAAAGATATGTGGGAGGCCTATAAGGCTGCAATGCGAGGCCAACTGATAGCACATGGGGTGGGAAAACGTAGGAAAGGTACAGGGAGGCCCATGAATTGAAATCTACGTTTCTAAAAAGAGTAGGAATACACCATAGCCCCCATCCCGATGTTGGCCACCAAGGTAGAGGGAACGAGGGAGGTTATACATAACCTGATTTTGTGGAGTGCAAGGACAAAGTCTCTTTGAGCTGGGGGACAAGGTGGGTAAATTATTTGTGTGGCTGGGCAAAAGAGAGGAAGAGCAAAGGTGGATATCTGGCATTGCGCTGGAAGCAGTAGGATGGGCGTAAAGCACAGCGCCAGTGGCCCAGGCCCAGCCTGCACCGGATGCAGAGATGGATAGAGCAGTCTAACCTAGAGAAGTTCATCACAGATGTTCCAACTCCCAAACTTCAGGATGAAGCAAGTTGCTCCCTTGAAGGGGATCCTACGGAAAAGGACATTTCTGACGCCTTGGGTATATAAAAAAGTGCCAAATTGGGCCCTAATGGCCTGCCACCTGAACTTTTCAAACGTGTCAAATCCCATAGTGGGTCCGATCCAGGCAATCTTAACCAGAATGGTGCTCTGCCCAGAGATCGGCAACCAGCAACAATAGTCATAATCCATACGAAGAGGATGCCACAGGAGGTCTGTGCCTCATATGGGACTATCTCCCTCCTCAGTATTGAAACCAAAGTATTGGCGAAGGTGTTAGCCAACTGCAGGTAGTAGACACACTGGTGGCGCCTGACCAATCTGGGTCCATGACCTATAGAGTCACATGGCATAACTTGCATAAACTGGCCGGTTGTCTGGCTCGGTGTGACCGAATTGAGGAGCCAGCTATTCTGTAATCGTTAGAGATGCCAAAAAGGCATTGGACTCTGTGGAGTGGCCCTATATAATGGCACTATTCCAAAACATGGTGTTAGGGCCTTCCTTCCAGGGTTGGGTGAGGTTGCTATACACATACCCCATTGCAAGAATTCAGGCAAACAGGGCTTTCACCAAAGAATTCCAACTCCACAGAAGCACCCAGCAGGGATGACCGCTGTCCCCTCTCCTCTTCGCATTTGCAATCAAGCCTTTGGTGTGCTTGCTACAGAAGGATGCACTGATGAGGGGCCTTCGATGTGACGTGGAGTGGGAAGACAAGGTTTTCTTCTATGCAGATGATTTAATGCTATACCTGGCTCACATTGATCGCTCCATTACTACAGTGTTCAAGATGGTGAAGTTATTTGGCACCTAGTTGGAGATCCACGGCCACAAATCAACTGCAGTCCCTCTGAAAGAGAGGGCAATGGTGGGGAGCTGCATGCGCCCCCAGAAGTGAGAACTTATAGGTTTCCAGTACCTGGGAATCTTTGTAACTCTGGACCGGGAGTTGTTCCACAGGGAAAATCTAGTTAAAATTCTGGTGTCATACATGCCCAATGGGCATGCAGTCCATTATAAAATGATTAATTTGCCAAAGCTCCTCTGTGTGCTGCAAAATACCCCATTTGATGTTCCAGAAACCTTGGTTCGGACACTGACTTATTTGACACGTGGTCTGCTGTGGGATTTGGACCACTGTATGTATGTGTCTTGTAGAGCGCACTGCTGCCCTGAGGCGTCGTGGCGCTGTAGACCGCTGGGGAACCCGTCCTGGCTATCCCTGTGAGATGGTTCCTACTGGGTATCTCCAAGGTGAAACCAGGCATCCCGGCAAATGTGGGGGGCCGTTGTAGAGATGAGGCAAGCTAATGCCCAGAGTTGCCGAGCGTGATCCCTGGTTAGAGTAGGCACCAAGGCGAGAATTATTGAGTCCGCTGACCCTGGTCCACAACCCTGCCACGTCGGGAATTGAACCCTGGTCCCGGGCCGTTCTCTGCTTCCGGATCTGCCGCCTCTAACCAGTGAGCCACATCACACCACTGAGGATGGCATGGCCTTTCTCACTAGAAAGCCGCTGGAGGGCAGAATTACTCTCCCAGATCTGAGGCTGTATTACTTGGTGTCACAGCTACAGGTTATCAATGACTGGGTATTTGCCTACCAGCAGGAGCCCTCCGTATTAGCTGATAAAAATAATATGTACATTGCCTCTACAGTGATCGAGGAGCAGCGTCCATGCCGACCCCTACTGCGGTGGTGGTCAGGATATAGCATAAAGCATCCTGCGCTGGAAACCCAAGTTGGCTATGGAAACCCTGCTGTGGTATTCAGAGCTTCTGAAGAGACTGCAGGTTATAGACGGTTATATGAAATGGGACCAGTTGGGGATGTCAGAAGTAGGCGACATTTGGCAGGAGTACGGATATGATTCACTTCCCTGAACTGCAGGAACAATACGGGCCGACAGCCAGTTTTGCAGGTAGCAGCCACTACATTCTCTCGTTAGGATCATAGGAACATGCTATGGGAGTACCAGAGGAGATGCATGTGGAAAACAAAGTCTTGGGTGCCCCCTGACAAGTCACACTGTGTCCCATCCATATTCCTCCCTCTTGAGTAACAGCCTTCCTCCACAGGAGGGACTCCGGGATAAATAGGAGTGCAACCTCTGCAGTGTGTAGGACGATGACTAGGGGAGGAATATCGCCACTCCCGGGAGGTAGCCATAGGATTTCAGGTTTCTGCCTAATCCAACCTATAATTCTGCATAGACATATTATACAAGGACCAGATTGTTCGATACAGGACAAATCGACTCGGATCCTATTGAGGGGGTCCGGGAACATTAGCAGCCAGATCCACACATTGTGGGGTTGCCCCAGAATACAGGTGCTCTGGGGTAAAATAGGCTACAGGATCTTGTCAGTCTTAGAGGTCACACTAGAACTCCCCCAGCAACTAATCACCTGGGCATATGTGAGGAACAGACACTGGACCGCCTCCGTTCTGCAATGTGGCTCTTATGGTGCAGAGACTTGGTCAGAAAATGGGGGCAGGATAGATTACCATTGATACGCACATGGGAAGCGAAAGTAGGCTGGTGCATGAGGGCGGAGAAATGAGTGTACCAGGCTAAGGGTAGCCACAAATATTTGAAAAAATATGGGGACCCTGGAAAGTCACCGAAGATGTTGGGCCACCATTGTAGAGCTGAAAGGAGGGGGTCCGGAGAAAGGTATGGACATGGAGAACTTGCTGCAGGTGGAGGGAGGGCAGGCGATGCCTGCAAGATGGTGAATCATTTGTACTACACTGTAAATGTGTAAAGTGCTGTTGAGTAAGGTCAATACTGTATGATGACTGGTATGCCTCGCATGTTTGTTTACTTGTATGTCCACAAGCGAAACTTGATAAAAATAATTTAATAAAAAGAAATTAAAAAGCAATGGTGCAAACACATAATCCCGTAGAGGTACACATCTTTGCATATACCATACAGCAGTCACCAATTTTTACAGAGATCCACGTGTTTAGTAGAATAAATCCTTTTAATAAAGCCTGCAGAAAACTCATTCATGAGAGTTTGGCCCAAAAGATGTTTATGGGTACCAAACCGAATGCTGACTAAGTCAACAAAGATATAAGCAGTACATGGTTCTTCAGGGTTTTGTCAATTAGTGTAAGGGTCATCATGTTAGATAGTGTGTCCATTCCTTTCCAGAAGCCTGTTTAGTTTAATGGCAAGATCTCATGCTCAGAGGCCCAGTGCGCCAGATATTGGAATAGAAAGAAAGCAAAGTACTTTGCTTCGATATCAAGTAAAAAAAATTGCCAGTAATTTGTGGGGTTAGCGGGTTCTCCTCCCTTGAAAATTGGGTGGATCACAGAACCTGCGCCAAGAGTTAGGCACTTGGCTGGATGCTAGTGCATGGATGAAAATAGGAGCTAGCTTTCCTACCCAAAATTAGACATTGTCTCTGAAAAGTGCGGAGGGGGAGCCCATTAGGGCCAGGGGCATCATTTGATCTGCCTATTTTTTAATGGTTTGTTTAGCACCAAGCTCAGCGAGTGCTCAGCGAACTTGTGAGTCTTGTAGCACTCTTAACACCAGTCAACCAGTTACGCAACCTGAATACTTGTCGCCCCAAGGACACTAACCACAAGGAGGCTGACCGTTTCAAGCATTAACAGAAGCAGGCTTCTTGAACCTGGGATGGCTTTGTCCAATACTGGGGCACAGTTTTTGAATCGCTCAGCACGATGGTTAGACTTATTTTGGACCCCACGATCGCCCGATAGGCCTGGTTAGATGGGAAGCCTTCGGGGTTCGCAAGTTTACACCAATTGCCCTGCTAGTGGATAAGTGGGAAGTGGTAAAACAGCGGTGCAAAAGAGCTGCACCGATGCATAATAGTAATACTAAAAAATTAGCTTACTATAATGAGCAACTGGACTACTTTAAAAAGACACTACAGCGGGCTTCAATATGTGGTCAAGATGTGGTCTGAGAAACCTGAAGAATATATGCTTATGTTTTATTGCTGCTGGACACTGCTGTATACATACACACCTATTAATGTACCGCAATGAAATAGAAGATATTTGGATTAGACATTCTCCTCAGCATATACTGGTAACTGCAACTGATGTAACTATGTAACAATGTTCTGAAACCATGTCCTATCTCATGTAACCTCCGGGTCTAACCAGCGCTATATGAAACTTTTCAAATAAAATAAAATAAGATAAATAAATTAAGAAAGTAAACCGAATACATATTTACTTGTAGTATTTTGCGAGGTGGGAAGCAGAGATAATTTAACATTCATTTACAGCAGCATTTTGCAAACTGTTGGTCAGGACCCACTTGTGGCCCACAAAACACTTGATCTATATGCAAGTAATATTTCAAATGGAATAGCCCTGTTCATGCCCCAGTACAAAGGTGGTGAATAGTGATTGTAAGCCCAGTTTTAAAACAAACCTTTGCGAGTATTTCCAAACAAGACAGCCAGTGACCCTATTAGTATTTGTTGCTGACGTGTTTTTTTTTTACTTAATGCAGCCCTTTCAACAGAGAAGATGCTCTCCTATATGTGATCACAAGCACCAATACCATTTGTGAGTGACTTTCACACATAGATTGACAATATGGATGTGGCCTAGTGGCCAGAGGGGTAAACTTTGGAAGGGGGAACGAGGTTCGAGTGCCGGCGTTGGCTCAACTTCCTTTGATTCCGGGCAAATCACTTAATCTTCTGTGCTTATAACAAAATGAATCTGAACTTGGGTAATGTAATCTGGTGCTTGTTAAAGTATTCCAATGCCCTTGGGCCGTTGTTTCCTAAATAAGATTGCACAATATGTATATCGATAATTAATCAATGGGCCTCGTTTCTACACAAAAATAGATATGAGACCTTACCCCAAACTCTGCTGCAGGAGTTTATCAAATTAGCTCAAATCAATGGTTTCAACACCATGATTTTAAAGAAGCCTTGTGATTTTAGTGAACGGCTGCCCCAGGCCAGCACTCCACTTTGTAAACTTTCTCGGCTCCAGACTCGAGTGCAGTTCACCATCTGCACTTCTATGAGAAGATCAATATTTTAGCCACAGTGTGATATTGAAGTGTGTGGTCAAGGTTCAGATGTTTACAAACTATTACGGCTATTACATAAAAAACAAAAATCACCCTGCCTCATGTCCATGAAAGCTTGGTGTGTCACGATAGTTTGTGATTTTAAAAACTGGGCTGTGATCCTAAAACGTTTGAGAAGCACTGGGCTACTGATTTGATACACTGAGTTCCCGAATCTTGGCGCCTGGATGCACTTTAATAGACAGGTTATGAAAGCTGTTCAATCCCACAGTTAAAACATCACCCATGGGGAGGAGCCAAGCTCGCGACAGTGATGGCCGCACTGTAGCTCGGCTCCACCAACCTTCCTGCCTAAACGCATATCCTGATCTTCATCCTGTTCCGAGACGACACACTCGACAAGAAATGGAGAGGCGAAACAATGCTTGCACTCAACGTTTGTCCCGGGGGCTCCTGTGTGCTGCGGATCTGGAGTTCTGCCCTTGCTTGGTCCGGGGCCTCCGCGGCGTGCAGACCGGGGACTTGCCTGTGACGGCTGGCCGGAGTGAAGGCGTCGGCGACGGCCCTTGGTGGAGGAGAGGGGTCGGCTGGAGAGGCCAATGTGCGGTTGTGCCGGTGGCGACTGACCGGGCCCGGTCTGGTGGCCTGGGGGCCCGGTGGAAGGGCGCGGCCCGCCGCGGATGGGGGTAGACCGTGCAGGGGGCATGCTCCCCCATTGTTGCCCTGTCCGACCATCTTGAAGCCCTTCGCCCGGATTCGGCGGGCGGCGTCCGTTGGACGGTGCCGCTGGCAGTCCCCGTTTTTGGTGACCCTCCTTTCTGCACCAAGGTTGCCATTCCCGTGGCTCGAGTGGACTTTAGCGGTGGGCCTTGCTTGCGAGCCCACTCCAGAAGTTGTGGCACGGAGAGGAGCGGCTGAATCTACAAGATGGCGACCGGAGCCCAGAGTCACAGATTTACTCGGTGCGGCGAGCCTGGGCCGCTGGAGTGCGCAATGGCCGTGTTTTGTGACCGTGAGCCCACGATTGGTGATGTCCTTGGAACCCTACATTCTTTACGTGAGGCCATGGTCTTCGGCTCCGGTGTGAAAGACAATCGATCTGCCGCCATGTTTGCTGGGCCGTCACTCATGGACGCGGCTCGATTTCAAATGTGTGCTCCTTCGCCTCCCTCGACTGCTGCGAGGAATGTTGCCGTTGAGCGCCTGCAGGACTGTGCGCCTGCGGCCCCGAATCTCCAAGTGGCTTCGATTGTGGCGGATGCGGGCGTGGGCCCCGCGTCGGGGCCCGTTCATACCCGAATGACTGGGGAGCGAGGTGGATGCTCGACTCAAACTGCTTTGGTGTGGCCCCGCTGTCACCCTGCGGGGGAGACCTCGCTTTCTTGGGCGGCGGGACTACAACCATATTGCTTGCTGCTCCTGATGCTGCTAGTGGAAAGTCTGGACTGCCGCAATCTTTGCATACTCCGCCGTTGGATATTGGGGTCCTCTGGTTTACGCTCCTGGCCTGATTTGTTCCGATTCTGTGTCCGCTTCATCTTGTACTGTTTGCTGCCTACTATACTACTGCGCATGATGGCCATGGTCAGGAGTGGACAGGGGTGAGCCGGCCTGGTCCCGGCTGACTACTGGTTAACGGATGGAGATGAGGTTTGCCCGCAGCCGTGCCAATATGGCCGGTTCCTTTGAATGTTACTGATCCTGAGGTTGTGTCGCTCCCGCTTAGATGTGGTTTCATGAGTGTGAAGGCGGGGGGTGAGGGCCGAACGACTCGATTATAGGTCTCCTCTCCCACTGGTTCTTTTTCCCCCTTTTCTCGGTTTTGTTCCTTTTCTCACTTTCTAATCTACTATATTTCGGTTTTCTATTTAGGGCGACAGGCACGCTGCTGGGGGGGTAGGTCGTAGCCTTCTGCAGGGGTGCAGGGTGGGGTGGGTGGGTTGGGGTTTCTTTACTGTTTGTTTTTCTTCTCGTTCTATGGCTCTTTTGTATCCCTTTATCGGGACGCTGTGGCTGTAAGTGTATCCCGTGGTATGACGGCTGGTGGGACGGGGGTTGATTTGCTTGCTTCTACGGCATTGATTGCGCATATATTATGACTTGCACGCCCTACCCCGATAGCGGATTTCCCAGTTTTGCGCGCTTTTATCGTGTGGGGTGCGTGCAGCTGCGCAGCGTTCTTTCTCCTTCTTCTCCGATACTTTTTCCTCCCTCTTTCCCCCTCCTTTTTCTTTCTCCCCGGGTTAGTATAGAGGATGAATACAACTAAGCTGCTGCTCTGGTTCCTCTGTTGTGTACTTGCACATATATAGGAGGTCGATGGGTGCGTGATGGGCCACGATGGGACTGTTTTGAACTGGGGTGTCTATAAGTTGATTCCTGTAAAATGTGACTGTTACCTGCTTTTATCGATGCCCTTCCGTTTTGCTGTTAGACATGTGGCCCGCCTAGGGAACTTAGATGGCGAAAAGTTGCAACTGATCCTGCTATACTCCCTATTATATTATAAAATTAACCTTCCTTAATCCTGTTTCCAGCGGTCATATTCTGCCTTCCTATTATTAAATCGCTTGCTTGTATAACGCTGGGTAACTGCCGGGAAATCTTATTATTGCTTCATGTGCTTTCATACTGTGTCGTGGCCGGCCTGACTGGTTGTAGGCCCGTATATGTATGCCTTCATCTGCACAATAAAGGTTTTCAAAAATTAAAAAAAAAAAAAAACATCACCCATGAGAAAGCTCATGGACAGCATGGGTGTCTTAATATCAATTAATTTGTTAATGCAAAGCAACAATTATCAAACAAGAATTCCCAGGATTTTGGGACTACTGAATGTGTACATACACCTACAGGTAAAGCAAACTCGTATCAAAAATAAACAAGCATTTACAATGCAATGGTTTCGCCTTTGGAAAAGTTAGAGCTATTGGCATTGTAAATGACAAAATTTGTATTTATGTGTTGGTTTTAAAAACAGATAAATAAATGGCATTGTCATTTACATTGCCATTAGCTTAATCTCTCGCAAATGTGAGACCTATTGTACCCTACGGACGAGCTCAGCAGACAGCAATTACTACCACACACACACACACACACACACAGAGCCACACAGACACACACACCCAGAGCCACACACACCCCCCCAGAGCCACACACACACACACCCAGAGCCACACACACACACACCCAGAGCCACACACACACACACACACCCAGAGCCACACACACACACACCCAGAGCCACACACACACCCAGAGCCACAGCCACACACACACACACACATACCCAGAGCCACAGCCACACACACACATACCCAGAGCCACAGCCACACACACACATACCCAGAGCCACAGCCACACACACACACATACCCAGAGCCACAGCCACACACACACACATACCCAGAGCCACAGCCACACACATACCCAGAGCCACAGCCACACACACCCACCCAGAGCTACACACACACACCCACCCAGAGCCACACACACACACCCACCCAGAGCCACACACACACCCAGAGCCACACACACACACACACACCCAGAGCCACACACACACACACACCCAGAGCCACACACACACACACACCCACCCAGAGCCACACACACACACACCCACCCAGAGCCACACACATACACACCCACCCAGAGCCACACACACACACACCCACCCAGAGCCACACACACACACACCCACCCAGAGCCACACACACACACCCACCCAGAGCCACACACACACACCCACCCAGAGCCACACACACACACCCACCCAGAGCCACACACACACACCCACCCACCCAGAGCCACACACACACCCAGAGCCACACACACCCACCCACAGCCACACACACCCACACCCTCCCACCCAGAGCCACACACACCCACCCACCGCGCCACACACACCCACCCAGAGCCACACACACACACCCACCCAGAGCCACACACACACACCCACCCAGAGCTACACACACACCCACCCAGAGCCACACACACACACCCACCCAGAGCCACACACACACCCAGAGCCACACACACACAAACCCAGAGCCACACACACACAAACCCAGAGCCACACACACACCCACCCAGAGCCACACACACCCACCCACCCAGAGCCACACACACACACCCACCCACCCACCCAGAGCCACACACACACCCAGAGCCACACACACCCACCCACAGCCACACACACACCCTCCCACCCAGAGCCACACACACCCACCCACCCAGAGCGCCACACACCCACCCAGAGCCACACACACACCCACCCAGAGCCACACACACACCCACCCAGAGCCACACACACACCCACCCAGAGCCACACACACACAGGAGAGCAAGCACAGCGAGGGGGCAGGGAACTAAAAGTAAAATACTAAAAATAAAATATTCCATGTCGCAATTAAAGTTACCATCACCCAGTCACTGGTTAATGACTGTAAAAACATCATCATCACCTATGTACCGAAGGGAGGAGTAAAGAACCTCAGGATGCCCTTCAGTGTAAAAGTCTTCATTGGCTTAGGGTGCAGGTGGGTCTTATTTGTGTTTGAGCCAGCAGGCTCTAAAGCAACTATGCCCAGATGTGGGAGTCCCTCCTCAGGGGACTCGGTACCAACCATGCCCAGGTGGAGCCCTTGTGGGCTTTAAATCAGAAATGCCCCTGGGAGCCTCTCAGGCTCTCACTCAATTATGCCCCTTGAGCCTCTCCTTGCTCCGGTCCCACTCCGATAAGGTCACTCTGCTGCCGGCATGCGGGACTCTCTGGCTGCTGGTCTGCTTCCTTCGCCCTCCTCTCGCTGGGGGAGCCTCGGGGAGAGACGCTGGCTACAATCCGGTGGTGGAGGAGCACTGGGTAGGCTCCCGTGGACTTCCTGCCTTTCTCTTGGCCAATAGCTTCCTCCCAGCCGGGAGAAGTGGAAATGGAGCCTGCGAGGCTCTTCTCTATGTCCCGGCCGGCCTCGCCCACCGTCAGGCGCGGCACCGGCTTCAGCTCTTTTCCTCGTCCTTCGTGGCAAGAGGGGCAATCGCAGCACACATTTTTGCATTTACCTAATGACAAAAGATCAGCGAGAAGGCATCGGACTGGGAGGGGGTGGAATGAACGGGGAGAAATGCCACGGCTGCAAGATCAGAGAGAAGGCATCGGACTGGGAGGGGGGTGGAAAGAACGGGGAGAAATGCCACGGCTGTGTCTCCTCGGCTCTGGCAGGGCAGGGAGAGGCTGCAGGAGGTTCCTGACGAGAAAGGAGCATTACGTGAACCCACCCGCTCGCCCTAGCTCCTAGAAAAAAATGCTGGCCGCAAACATCCTGGGGAAAAAAAAAATAAGACAACACCCACCGCCGCAATGAAGGCAACAAAGGGGCGGAGAGGGAAAAAGTCACCGGAACGCCCACGAATCGCCTCGGACAATGACTGACAGATCTCTCTTCCAATGGCTAGCCTCCATTTATGGAGCTAGTCAATGGAAGAGAGAGGCGGGACAAAGCCACATACTGCTTCTCAAAAGATTTCGCCTGACCAGAAAGGAGAAGCACAGTGATGTAAATCTGGAATTAATAATAATAATCTTATTTGGTGAGGGCTACAGGAAATGTGGAACAAACAATAGAAATAAGAAAAAAAATGTGCCATAGCTTACCAAAGCAAAAGAAGAAAAAAAAACTAGATAGTCGTTTTTAAGAAATGCGATAACGCCAGGACACGTGGCTCAGTGATTAAGTTAGATGTAAAAATATATACACAAATTCGTTGCTGACACTAAAACCAAGATTCTGAAGTTTTAGAGCTGGCTTTCCCACTTGTGATCCTGGACAAATCTGTTACCTCCCTGCCACACGCTCCTCATCTAAAAGACACACCGACTGTTTACTCAGACTAGCTGCCACAAAAAATAACCACAAAACAAGAGATTTGCATAGATCTAACAGCTAAAAAAAAAATCAATAATTATGAACAAATATGGAGGAGAAAAACCTTGAAGTTTCTGGCTTTAAAGAGAACGTTTCCCCAGGACCACAAATACACCGCACACCCCCTTCCCTACTTCTAACAGGAGCATTCACCCCAGAATCAAAGCACTGGCAGGGACCCACTGCAGCTGCCAAGCAGCATTTACAAGATCATCAGAGGTGTCTGCCGAGCTGCCAATCACATACATCTGATAGTGCAGTCCTCAATCACACTTCAGCTCTTCTCCTCACTTATACCCACTCATGTGTGGAGACAGAAGGGGCCACTAGAGAGTCACTGGGAGACAGACAGCAGAGGGCGAAGGCATGGACACGAGGAACACACACTGGGAGACAGAAGGGAGTCACAGATGTAGGGGAAATGGAAACGCAGGAAGAGGCAAACACAGGCAGTTACAGACAATGGGAGACACAGACACTAAGACACACAGACAGAGGCGGACCACAGAACCTGCTGACACTGGGAGAGAAAGACCATGGGAGATGTGGACACATGGGAGGTAGACACAAGAAATCACAGACACTGGGAGACACAGACACTAAGAGACACAGATACAGATGTGGACCACAGAGCCTGCAGACTCTGGGAGAGGCAGACCATGGAAGATGCGAACACATGGGAGATGCACATGGGAGAAACAAGCCCATGGGAGAAACAAGCACATGGAGACACAGAGGTGGGCCACAGAACCCGTAGACACTGGGAGAGACAGACTTTGGGTGATGCAGGCACATAGGAGATGTACACTGGAGACCAGACACATAGGAATCATAACGCAGAGACACAGAATATGGGAGACACATACACTAAGAGCGACACAGATGGACCACAGAACCTGCAAACACTGGGAGAGACAATCCGTGGGAGATGCATATGGGATATGACGGCACGTGGGAGAGAAAGACACATGGGTATCACAGACAATGGGAGACACAGACACTAAGACAGAGACACAGTGATGGACCACAGAACCCGCAGATACTGGGAGAGAGAGTCATATGGGAGAGGCAGATACATGGGTATCACAGACACCGGGAGACACAGAGACTAAGAGAGAGAGACACATTGATGGGCCACAGATCGCGCAGACACTGGAAGAGCCAGACATTGGGAGATGCAAATGGTGGATACCAGGACATGGCAGAGAGAGATACACGGAAGAGAGAGACACATGGGAGAGGCAGATACATGGGTATCACAGACACCGGGAGATACAGACACTGTGTCACAGAGAAACATTGATGGACCATCGAACTCGCAGACAGTGGGCGATACAGACCTTGGCAGATGCAACACAGGGAGTATCAGACACATGGGAGAGGCAGACAGAGTGACTCACAGACACTGGGAGACACAAACACCAATAGACAGATGGACGACAGAGCCTGCAGACAGCAGAAGAGACAGACTTTGCGAAATGCAACAAGCAATACAGGGAGACTCACACATATGGAAGAGGCAGACAGAGTGACTCAGACACCGAGAGAAAGACACTAAGAAACAGAGAAAAAGAGATGGGCCACAGACACTTGGTGATACAGACTTTGAGATGCAACAAAGGGAGAATCAAACAAATGGGAGACGCAGACGACTCAGACACTGGGAGACACAGACACTAAGAGACAGACGGACAACAGAGCCTGCAGACACTAGAAGAGACACACCTTGGGAGATGGCAACACAGGTAGAAACAGAGGACACAGTCACACAGACAAGAGCTGCACACACAGAGAGACTAAGAGAGACTAAGACACAGAAAGCAGACAAATATATGGACCAGAAAAGCCAGACACTGGGAGAGAGAGACAGAGAAACATCAGCAGCCGTGAACACCGAGACACACGCTGCTGCGCACTTTTTTTTTTGAGACAGAGAAACACCAGCAGCCGTGAACACCGAGACACACGCTGCTGCGCACTTTTTTTTTTGAGACAGAGAAACACCAGCAGCCGTGAACACCGAGACACACGCTGCTGCGCACACTCAAGGGGGTGAAGACTGCAGCCAAACACAGATCACACCAGGGGCAGGAAGTTAAAAAAAAAAGTTTCAAAAGTGGCAGCTGGTAATCTCTCCCTGCGTCCTATCTGTCCGCACTGCTCTCGCCCCCTGCGAGGGGGGCCCAGCACCCCCTGGCCCCTCTTCACTGTGACCGGAAGTGGCCCCCGTAGCCCCGCGCCCCTCAGCACTGCACCGCTGCCTGGAGTCTACCGATAAAGGCTCGGAAGCCGCGGCCCAGCTTTCATACCTTCACCGTCCCCCGCACCCCTCTTCAAACAAGCAACTCTCAGGTCAGAGATCACACAGTGTGACGGTCACAACAGAGACAGCCAGAGGACTCAGTCGACGGCGGCAAGCAGGCGGCCACGCATGTTAACGGGCACCACGTGTGCTCTCTTTAAAGTTTGTAGGGGGACAGGTGCTGTCCGCACACTGGAACCAGCAGGGAGAGTTCGAGCACTGGAAGACAAAAACAAATGCATCAGAGGATGCAGTTTAAGTGGACGGGCACAGGACAGGGGCGAGCACAGGGAGGGAGGGTGGCGGGAACGGGCACAGAACAGGGGGGGGCGGGAAGCGGGAGGGGGGCAGGAATGGACCCGAGCCGAGCTCCAGAAACAAATCCCTTGCACACGGGGAGGGGGGCGGAACGGACACACGGGGAGGGGGGAGGAGGGGGCGGGAAGGCAAGATGAGCAACTGCACACGCACTTCCGAGCGGGAGGGGGGAGGGGGGGCGGGAAGCGGGAGGGGGCGGGAATGGACCCGAGCCGAGCTCCAGAAACAAATCCCTTTCACACGGGGAGGGGGCGGAACGGACACACGGGGAGGGGGAGGAGGGGGCGGGAAGGCAAGATGAGCAACTGCACACGCACTTCCGAGCGGGAGGGGGGAGGGGGGGGCGGGAAGCGGGAGGGGGCGGGAATGGACCCGAGCCGAGCTCCAGAAACAAATCCCTTTCACACGGGGAGGGGGCGGAACGGACACACGGGGAGGGGGAGGAGGGGGCGGGAAGGCAAGATTTAACACGCACTCACCAGGGCTTCCTCCGGCGGCCGTGGTCGAAAAACGGGAAACGTGCACAGGACAGCGAGGAGGGGGGCGGGGGGAGGGGGACGGCGGGAGGAGGGACACAGAGTAAGGCAGGACAGCAGCAAGCACGGCCCGGCCGGACCAGACTCGGGGGCGTTCCCGGCGTCGCGTGACGTCGCCAAAGCCAAAGAATCTCGGGAACGCCCCCGTGTCTGGTCCGGCATTGATGGACAGGCCCCTCGTCCAATGGCTAGGCTCCATTTATGGAGCTAGCCAATCGGACGGGGGGGGCGTGTTCCATAGTGCTTACTATACTCATTAGATTTCTCTGGAGGCGGAGCCTAATCGGCTCCGCTCCCCAGCGAAACCTAAAAATAAAGATTTACAAGCAGGTATGCAGATCCAGTTAAAATAACGTTCAACTTTAATCTAAAGCTGATGTTTCTCACATTAGAAGCTGAGTCGGTATTGAAAACTAAGTGGAAAGCGGAACAGGGAAGGGGTTAAAGCAAGATGAAGGGCAGGGAGAAGAACAAGGACTAGATGAGGAATATAGAGAGCAGTTGTGGGCGAGAGCATGTGGCATGATGGCTATTGCTGCCGACAAAAACTAGGTAGCGATGCCAAAGTTCCATCATAGGCTAAACATTCTGTGAATCTGGGCACATCACTTAATCTCCCTATGGCCTAAAACAATTAATATGATCTTGTGTAAAGTAACTGGTGCTCATGCAACGAACTCCCATGTAATTGAGCCTTATAAAAAACAAAACAGAAGCACACAAGCAAGACAGAGCAATATGGGGTGGGAGTTCAGTGCACAGAAACACACGGGCTAGACAGTAATGTGGAAAATGGGGGTTACACAGAAGCTCACTGGGCTTAAGAGCGACATTTGGGAGAATAAAAAAACCACACAAGGGAAACGGCTGGATAAAACATGCAGTGTCATTGAGTGCTTCAGGAAAAAGAACAAAAAGGAATCCTGTAAAGCAAGCACTCATGAAAGAAATGAAGAAGCTAATCAAACAGGTGGCAAAGAGGCTATGTGCTAGGGGAGGAACAAAGACATGCTGAATGGGCTAAAACAAATAAAGATACACACAAAAGGTATAGTGGTAAACCTAGGCACTCAATCAATTTAATCAATGCCAAAACGGCCTACTAAGAGTATCATAAAAATGGACGGAACTGCCTCAACCACTTTCTAGTGGCATCCTTCATCATAGGCAATTCCAGTCCACCTAGGGGAGACAGTACTGCCAAAGTGGTTTCAACCTCAAGAGGATGGATTTCTAACAAATGTATTTAGTTCTTGATAAGTGAAGGATCCAGATTGGATAATAAAACAACCTCAATGTAAGCCCTAAAGATATATCTTTATTAAAGGGTACACCAGGCAGGATTTTAAAAAATGGGTGAATGAGATGGGGTATTATGTCTCCCCATCCTTCTAAGAAACATGTTTCTGTCCAGTTTACAGCCCAAAAATGTTTTGTACCTTAATCAGGTTCAACAGAATGGGGTGGATTGAGGGACCCACATCAAGTTCCTTAAACACATATTTTCAACTATTTGTAAACCTTCTACTGATTTATAACTCCAAATTGCAGAACCAAACTTTGCGATAGCAATACATTTGGATCTGTAGATATTAAGAATTGCTTCGATTGGCTTGACCCCAAGTCGCTGTGACAAACCATGGACGGCTGCTATAGATCTTGCCATGGCATGTTTTTTAGCCTTCTGTTGTGGCACCCACACGCACTTCTCATCAAAAAATACCCCCAGGTAGGTAAAAGAGGTCACCCTAGCCAGGTCTGCACCTTTGCAATAAAAAGTTGTAAACTTTTTTGGTCTCTGGCCCATAATCTTCGTATGCAATTTGGCTAAATTAACAATTAAATCCAAAGATCGCTTAAAGGTCCCAAAAGAACCCAAGAGCCTCTGGAGCCCTACTGCTGTGTGAGCCAACAATACTGCGTCATCCGCGTATGGGAGGGCAGGGTATAGCTCTGTCCCCTATGCAGGGAATATCTTGGCTGGTAAAACAGAGAGGTGCCAAAATTGTTTATATATATATATAATGTAAAAAGAAGGGGAGCCCGGTCTGATCCCCCTACCAAGTGCTTAGTGCATTTTCCATCTTGGTGGACTCTCACCCTCGCAAAGAGATCCCTGTGTAAGTCAGCCAAGAAATTAACTATGCAGTGATACAGTCCCATGTCAATCTGTAGAGCCAATAGTTTCGATCTGTTAACTAGATCGAACGCAGATCTAGTTAACAGATCGAAACTATGGGCCACATTCAGCCAAACTAAAAGAAGCCAAAGAATAGAAACCGTGCAATTGTGAGTGAGAAAACACAAAGGCAATGGGCAGAATGCATTCCTAAGTAAGCTTCCCCAACATGTCTTTACAACCAGACAGATATGGCGGTCTGGTGGGTTTTGACCTAAAAAAAAAACTATGATTTTTATCAGTGAGAGCTGCTGACTCCCAACAAGATGGACTCACTCAGACTAACCCTTACTATCTTTTTGGAATCTTCCTTAGTGGTTCCCATGCACAGGGATGGGGCATGTGAGAAGCACGGACTAATCTGAATTTACCCCACTAAACATGACTCTTTATTTTATGCTTTGCATTCATACCAGAAGTAAAACTGTTAAACAATTGCTTAATATTATAGAGGAGATGTCATTTAATGAGTATGTTACTGAACTGAATGTGAAATCATAAGAATGGGTTTAAATGCCACCTTTCTCACTAGCAAAATTATTTGATCCTGGTCAAAATCCCTTCCCGTGCTTAATTTGCCATATTGGTGAATAGATTACAGAGCTTAGAAATGGTTAGCACAAGAATTGTGTGCTGTACGCAAAACTGGACAAATATATCCTATATCCAGTCTAACCCCCCCCCCCTTCCCCCCCACTGTGTTGCTTATTTTAGTTGTACTTTTTCACACTGCACAGCTAATATTAATACAAGGAGACAGCACTGCAAACAAATATAAAAAGTAAACTTAACCCCTAAAATTGTTAGACTCACACCACAATCCTCCCCAACCCTCTTCTTGCACCCTCACAACTCGGATGGGTTTTCCCTACAGCGCACTGATGAAACCACGATCCTGCAATGCCTTTACATCACTAGTTCTTCTCTCCTGCACTCTCATGGTAGTCTTTTGAAGAACAAGCACTGGAAGCCCAGATGTCAGCCAATCAAAGCAAAAGTAAAGAGGGAGTATTCCATGCACAGAACAGATGCAAGATTGACATCCAGCAGCTCCAATAAGAAGCAGGTAAGTCAGAGGAACAAGGAAAGCCAGTCCACGGTACGCAATGGGCGGGGTTGAAGCCCCCCTATTTTCATGGTAAGCCATAACACGCCTCACAACAGACAGCGTATGTGCCATCTAGAGGCTTGCCCTAGAAACATGTTGCTAAGTCATGTACATCAGCGGGGGAACACTTAAGAGCCAGATGGAAACAATGATTTATGCAGTCAGCTATTATTGATTTTTTTGTCAAGTGGATCAGACAGAGAGGCTTCTAAAGCTTTCACTGGGAGAAGGTTCAAAGAGGTGCAACGAGCCGCAGAGTGGTCTCCTGAGACTATTTAGCATCATTAACTGTAATGTAGATGTTTTATATTTAGGTATAATGAATATCCTAAGATTATTGTGTGACCAAAAGAAGCAAGAGAAAAAACATTACAGACCCTGGCGAGGATAAATACTGACCCAGCAGGATTGTCTCATGCCTCTAGATTATTATAATTCTTTTTTATTTTGAATTTTATATAGCGCTAGCTAGACGCAAAGGTATCAGAGCGCTTTACATGTTATGTGACAACGTTTACAAGAGGTATACGAGGGAATTTATAAGAGTCATAGTTGAACAATAGCATTAAGTGGTTAAAAAGTCACACAACACAAGTACACGTTGAGGAATGGCATCGAGGGCATATTAATGCACCTATTACATAAACTATCGTTTCAAGTGTAATCACATTCTAAATTTATGAGGATGGTTTCAATTTAATTATATAAACAGTTAATGTGATTCTAGGTATTAAGGCGCACATTTAAAAGTCAAATTTCATCTTTATAGTGAGTACACTTCTACTAAACACAGGTGGTTTATTAATTTCTCATTAAGGTGTGCAGTAAATGCACTGAGGTAATAAGGTCAAAATGCAACATTTATTTCAATATTGTTAGACCGTATAAGAATTATATGGTAAATGCACATTCATACCGTGTATCTTGTTATGAAGTTGTGACGTGTAAAGGATGGGCAAAGTTGGCACTGAACCCAACCGCCCTCTGGTGGTGAATCGAGCCATCACAAACATTTTATCAGATGAACAAATCACTATCTGATTGTTTTCATCATCTTTCTTCTAGAATCCTCCTTAAATACTTTGGGGAAGATTTATCAACGAGTTGCCGGTGCCCTTGCGCCACGCAATGAGGAGAAAGGCGACAACTACAAAGTCAGATTTCTAAAGCCATTCATGGCGGCCACCTTGAATGGCCCTGCATGTCTAGATAAAGACAGAGTAACGCAAAGCAACGCAAATCACTTCGCTGCGTTACTCTGCCCAAGGGAGTCGTTCCATGGGTGGAGTGTGGGTGTTTCCACACATCCACTCATGGAATTTGGTGCATTCTCAGTATTACCATTACTGGTAGACCTGGGAATCAGTCAAGATGCTACGCCTCCACAGTGAGGCGTAATGAGGAGAAATAGGTTTTTTTTCTTATTCTGAAGCACACATAGAAAGAGGAAAAGGACTCAGAGGATTGCTTTTGAGCAGGAAGGCGTACCTTCCTGCACAAAAAAAAAATCAATCATGTCAGCACCACGGCGCAAGAGTGCCTGCATTGGCGCTAAAGCAAAAGACATATAGGCAGCACATTGTGCTCAAGCACAAGAGAAGAACAAGAATGCTCTGTATATAATGTTAAATATGGCACATTCCTGCCCTTTCCCCTTCTCGCAGGCCAGCGCAGCAAGGTGGACCTTACTGTGCCTGGTGAAATATTGATAAACGTGCCCCCTTTATTTGTATTTTTCAGCATAAATAGCCGCTGACAAGACTACCCAGACTTCTTCACAAGAGTTTAGTTCAAATTTATCTGTATACAAGCAGAGACTTGACCATTTTACCAGTTCCCCAAATTGTCCACAATAGGGAGAATGCTAAACCACAAGATCAGGGAAAGTATCTTTACTTTACACATCAACCAGCAAAGAAATAACAGCCAGGTAAAACTATACCTTCTGGTGTTTGTCCGGTCTATGACACCATCAGAAGACGTGCGACATGATAACTGAGCCAATAACAACAAAGAAAAACACGACTTGAAATATGACCCTGACTGCAGGAAATGATTGTGTGGTGACTGACACAACAACGCCAGAAGATATACATAACATAAATGGGCTAGTTTTGATCACTGGGACCCGTGTCAACCTTACTAACAGTTTAATTAACGCCAGTGGCCGTTGGGAGGTATAAAATGAAAGCACGGACAGACTTTTTTTTCAGTTTTATATAGCGAGAACGAGACCCACATAAGCACCAATTATATTACACAAGGCCACGTTAATTTTTTAGGTCGTGGGGATAAATTGATTTGCCCAGAGTCACAGGATGTTGGGCCGACGCTGTAACTCGAACCTTGGCCGCTAGGCCCAACATCGACAGTTCTGTCGTAATGCCATAGATCCCTTGGATTGAAGTTAGTTCTCTTCCAGCCAGACACTTCCGTGAACTCCCTTCCTAATATGAAACACTGAAAGCCACATTCCCTGGCCAATAAAGATATGCTATCTGGCATGCTCTTTTGGCAATAAAGATTTACGATTATCTGCTTGGCATACTCTTGTTTGCAGAATTATGGATTAACACGAAGACACGAAGAAACCGCTGTGTAAACAATTTTCCAAAATCTCGCTCATCTTGAAGTCAAACACAACGCAATTATGAATAAGCAGTGTTCATAATGACAGTGTTAGGACACTAAAGTACAAAAACGTTGACAATACGCGTGCTTTCTCAACGGGAACCAGCGACTTAACAGAAGTGATGGTGCTCAACCTATGAACTATCTGCCTTGAAAAAAGTCAGAAAATGCATCATTTATTAAAAACGCAGTATATATATTTATTTTTAAACTAACACTTCTTGCAGTAAGCTCCCTACAGGCAGGTTTTGGAATGTGTGTTATATCCAGGGCAACTGGAAGTATGCGATTGTGCCGTTTTCTGCATAATTATTATGGCATTGCAGCATTTGCCACCATCCAACAGCTGTGGGATAGTGTGGAGATTTTAACAAAAAATATTCTAGCTCAAATGGAGCAAAAATTACTTAAAACACTACAAAACATGTTGCCGCACAGTGTGAGGCCTTTTGCAAAGGTTGACTGGTTCCATTTCTGTTGCCAATTGCTTTATTTGGGAGTTAACCTGCTACTTGTGAAAGAAATGTTTTGCAAGCTACAGCGCATTCTCCGTCTTAGGCGAGACCTAAAAACGTAAACCAAAGCTTGGTAAAAGTAGTACTTTTGTACATTACAGAATAAAGAAATTAGTTAAATCAAAGCCTGTGATTAAAGGTTCTGACGTTTTAGTTGTTCTCAAGGTTAGAGTTTGAAAAAAAGAATGCCTATGACCTTTCAGATAGGCAGACCGCCTTGAGGTTATCAGACCTCCAATCCCTACGAGAACTATCTCGAGGATTCTCTCAGCTGCACCTCATGGCGACTTTCCCGATTTATTTAGATCATTCTCCTTATTAGTGGCACTACGTCTATTTGAGAGGCCACTACACTACACTAGAACTCACTGCATGTTTACCTTGGTCCTGAAGAAGCGCTTGGGATCTCCCCCAGAGAACATTCACTGTGTCAAACATGTTGACCTTCTATATGCTCATAAGGGGTATGTTATGTGTCTAGCTACCTAGGGCCATCATCACCATTAAGCAGCACAACTTTTAGTTTTTTTACTGACAGAGGGGTTATTCTCTATTACATTCTTTAGCTACTCATCCAGCCATCTTTTAACCTCACACTAGGACACCACTGCAACTCAGACCTACACACAGCCTTACAGCTTTATCTCTAAAAAGATCTCAGACAAAGTGACCCTTCGGGGACCCATAGGGCATTGCAGCGCTGGCTCGACGAGGAGCACTGCCCAATGAAGCATGGCATCCTTCGAGGTGTGTGAGGGCACCAAGACCAGGACACACTGTCCCCAGACACTATAACTTGAGAACGACTACAGTTTTCAATTTCATGCTCTACGTCTCCCTTACAGGAACGGACTCTCGCAGATTACAATTCAAGTTTTCAGGAGCATGAGTCACTGGACCTATATTCAGCTCTTTGTCCCCCCCCTCCCCCTTATTGTTGTGTAACACATTATATTACGCACAAAAACTTCCATCCCATTGTAAGCTTGGTCACATATACAGAGATAATAAATCTAAAAAGAAGACACATAAGTAACATGATGTCCCTGTGATAGAACAAATAATAGATTTGGTATCCTGAATAAAAACCACATAAACAAATAAAGGTTACCTGGCAATGAAAACGCTAAGCCTACAGCATTTTACACCCCCCAACCGCCCACCCCATTAACAGTACAATGCAATATAACTGCAGTGCTAAGGCAATCCAGCTAAAATTGGCAGTCCTTTGTTTTTTAGTCAACAACATACAACTACAGGTTACGTTGTCCAGACAACTGCAAGCATGTAATTATCAAGCTGATTATGGAGAAAAGTAAACCCTAATCTAGAAATTCTGATGACAACTATATGAACTATGCACGCAACTGTACACTCACCGGACAACAAACAACCTGCTGAGCAACTTTACGTCAGGCTTCGTATACGCTTGAGGTAAAGGCAGCATCTGACACAGGGGTTCCAACCTTTTCTGTAGGGAGAGCTACTTCTGATCAGTGAAAATCATTGCGAGCTAATGAAAGCTAAGCAACTTACGCTCTGTTACCAGACCTAACGGCCAGTGCTAGGGACTTTAAGCCTAATTTCTCCCACTTAAAAGAAAGACTATTTTTCAGTTAAAAATATAGCACCATATCCAGGGATGGAGTCGGGGTACCACGTGGGTGGACGGCGTCCCCCCACTTATTTTACCGGGAGCTCGATAACTGGAGCAAATGGAGCCACACATTCACTCTTTGGCCTCTCTGGGGCAAGATCGGAGCCCATTCACAACGCTGCTCACACGCTGGCTTCTCTGAAGCAATTGCATCTAAGGGGTGAGCGAGGGGAGGCATTGAGTCTAATGGTATAAGCCACCTTTCGTGACGTCACATCCTGTTGTGACATCAGCGTCCCCCCACTTCTCATTTTAGGACTTGTGCTCTGACCGTATCTACCAGCAACTTGGAGCAAGATGCCTGCTGTTTCTAATGGCGACACTTTGAAATGGAAGAAAATTACATTGAAGAGTCAAATTTGTTCATATAGATTCCAAATAACTCATTTCAATGTAATCCAATTTCCAAGTGTCACATTTACAAACACTAGGCATTTTGGCCCCAGTGGCCTGTGGACTACGTGCCATATTTACAACACAAAAATACATCCATTTGCTTAAACGGGAGGAATTTAAAGTGAAGCAGCATGCTTCACAAAACATTAAGACATAATTGCGTTAATTGAAAGTGGAGAAAAACATTACGACTTGATGTTTCATAGAAATATTTTTCTTCAGTTTAAATTGTTCCCATTTAGAAAAAGAGGACTGTATTTTTCAGTTATAAATATGGCACAGTGGCTACTGGGAGCAAAACATTTGCTGTTTGTAAATGTGACACTTTGAAATGGGAGACAATTTAAATGAAGGTTTAACTTAATTATGAAGGTAACTTTAATTTTAATTTTCAACCATTTAAAAGCATTTGTGAACATCCTTTTGTTCTCCCACTCCAATATTGAATCGACACAGAGTATTTAAATAGATAAATACATCAGTGTTTCAGTTCGACTAGAGCACTGCTCAATATCAGGCCCTGCTATCTGCAGTCTGAAGAAAAATATGCAAAATAAACACAGCCTTCCCTCAACTTAATAAAAATGTATCCCTGTGCTTTTTTTTAAAACTGAACTTAAGGTAGTGAGCTACTCTGAAGGTGTCCGCTCACAATCCAATGGTTGAAGAAAATTCTGACAGTATGGAACCTCTATGTGCTGATCAACCTCATATCAAGCTAAACATTCCCAGTAAACAAATATTCTGCAGTCAGCGGACTATTGAGATGTCCTATATAATAGGCTATTTTACTATCTTACGATTATTTGTACTAAGCAGTACCAGGGGAAGAAAGTTCAACCCAATGGTACCCCCTGCCTACACTTACCTGAAACTCTTGTATGTGCCCCCCTTGGGTAATCTTTACACAGCACAGAGATAAATAAAGGACAAGAAGCCTTGACACCACTCTGGGCTTTGGCAACCTATGCACCATGTCTCGTTTAAGCACTCAAAATTAGTTAGACTTTACAGGTTCAAAAAGTGTTTATTAAAAACAAACCTGCTGGGAGATATAACACTTGTTTTGCATAAAATACATGCACGTCCTTCGTGACGTTGTGAAGGCTGCCATCAGTGTGAGGCATGGACCAGAGTGGTCCCTAAGAATAGGACATGTGTACAGGTCAGCTACAGCAAACAACTTGCGGCACAAAACATGTGGTCCAAACCCAGATGTTAGATCACTTACTCTTTAAGTGAGAAGACGATAGGGCAGAAAGGCTGGAAAAAAGAAGGAAAACAAACAAAAACAAACATTGAAGGCCCCATGACACGGAACCACTGAGCACATCCACTGGTTAAAAACGAAAAAAAAGAGGTAAAACAGTAGAGCACAAATGTGCTTAATTTGTTAAATAAAAAAAAAGTAAGTGCAAAGGCCCTTCTTTGGAGGCCACTGCAGCCTGCACCACCAGTGCCCTGCCAGTCAGAGCTTAATTTGGGCCGGTAGTTTCCAGTGCTTAGCACCTGCACTTTATTCTTTCAACACCGGCTATGAGAGTCTACTACATGGTGGCGCCATCTATCAAATTTTTAGATGAGTGACGAAACTGTTTGATAATTCAATATACATTAAATATGAATAATATTTGTCATCAATGCCATTGTTATAGCTTTAGATGACCTGGTGTCACAGTTGTAGAAGTGGAATGGTATTAGTTGTGTTGGTACTGGCACTAGCAGCAGTGGCAGGGGCCTCGGAGAAGGGCCCAGGCATTTATTATTTTATATTAAAAAAAATAAAAAGAATTATAAAATCAATCACTGCTGCCAGTGCTTCCAATAACAGTACCAATATAACTAGTAAACATCGCACTCCTACAAATGTGACAATTCAGGCTATACCAGGCCTCCCAAAGCTGTAAGAAGGGCATAGAATAGCCTGAATTGTAATTGGTAATGTATATTGAATTAATAAACACTGCTGTCGTGGTGGACTGTCATTAATTCCGGTGTTGAGAATCAAGCGCCGGTGCTGAGTGAGAACATTTTGATACTAGAGTGTTACTAGTGCCTTACAGCTAAGCTGTAAAGAAACCCAATGTTTAGCAACATTTATGAGCCAAGAAGCAATTATGGGCGAAAGCGGGGGCTCTTTTTTTACCCACCACAGCAAGCTGGAGGCTTGGCAGACAACTAGGCGAGGATGGATACTTGAGCACTAAGTTTAGCCAGAGATGTTGAGCTGAGTAAAAAAGATGGACTTGGGGGTGGTATGACAGTACCGTTCTGCCTGCTAACATGAGTGCTACAAGGAAAACGATGCCGGTCTGAAAAGCAAGAACCTCACTAAGCAAGAACATGCATCTCTCCCTTTCTGAATCCCCCCCCCCCCCCTCCAAATATCTAGATTATAGGCATAGATCCTATCTGGTAGATAGTGGCTGTCTAACAATTCATCACAATGATTTCCATATTAGTGTAGTCATCCTCATTGGCCATTCGTACCCTACCCACCAGGTAAGCAAGTCCATTCAACTTGTGTTTTATGGAGGGTCGTTTTAATTCCAGGCATTGCATTGTTTAACAGGTAAACACAGTCCTGGTTCCAAATCACTGCAGCATTTCAATTCTTCCGAAATGTACAATGCAGCTAGGTTTCTCTGGCTTCAGGATCTGCATGTAGTGCCTTCCGCTCAAACATGGGGTTACTAAATTCACATGAAAGGTTATAAGAAAGCAAAAATGTATCTGTACTTACATTTTAATTTGGTTCATTTTCGGTTGTGTACACAAACAGGAGACTTGTTTTTAAGCACACTGCACATCCCACGCTAACAGGGGCTACAGAACCATTGTTGGACCAGTGTTAGCCATTACATCTCCTACTGTAGTTTCACAGGGAATGTCTACTTAGATCTGGTAGTAGCTGAAGACCTAGCTATGTTAATTGCTATCCCAAGTGTAAATTTGCTATGGTCAGTGCTTGGATAACTCCGGTTATAGCACTATATACATGTATTTGACTTGACTAGAAATACATGTGGTTGCTTCCCCTTACCTGTATTATTGACTTGCCTGACTATCTATGCACACATCTATCTGTAATACTTGCATTATTGATGTACCTGTTTTACTTTACTCCCTAATAACCTGCTTTTCACTCTCTTGTTGGTATTCCCTGCTTTGTAAAGCGCTCTGATATCTGCAAAGATCTTGTTCGCGCTATATAAAACTTTCAAAATAAATAAACAGCAGGGTCTACCCTGCGAGAAAATGTCAACATAGCACTCTGGAGTTCGGAACACAAATGACACATTTGACCTAGCCTTTATCTTTTCGAACCTCTTCCATTATCCACCCATCTCACGGCCTTCATGGCTACCAATGCAGAGACCTCTCACCATCACAAAAATATGCAAATTAATGTTACGTCTATCTATGCACACTTAAGGCTGCAATATTGGACACCGTTAAGTTCTGCTCCACCAGACTCTCGAGGAACCTCCAATGAGCAGGTCTTTGAGAACAGTGCCCCTCTGTTTACTTGTAAACTTTTAATTTGCCCAGAATGCTGGGTCCCAGTTGCAGCAGGTACAATCACAAATGACTGACCAGCTGCTCTGTTGCAACATACATCAGGGAACGTTCCATGAATCATGACCATCATCAAGCCTATGTCCTTTTTAGGTTTTGCCTAGCGGAAGCTGCGCTCTGCGCAGCTTTTCCGCGCAGGCGAAATCCTGTTGAGAACTGTAGGGTGCTTTGGGTCGGCCCTCGTCGTTGATTGGCTGGCTCCGTAAACGGAGCCTTGCCATTGGACGAGGGGCCTGTCCGTCAATGCCGGACCAGACACGGGGGCGTTCCCGACATTCTTTGGCTTTTGCCGACGTCACGGGACGCCGGGAACGCCCCCGTGTCTGGTCCGGCATTGCCGGCACTTCTGCGTCTCTCCTCCCCCGATTCCACACGTACACAGGGTTACCTTTCGTGTTGGATCTTCAAATGCAGCATTCTAAATAAACCCAAGATACCAATGTAATTGTAATCGCGTAGTTATTACCCATTTGCAGTGCAAACGTACTGAAATTTCGCGAGTGCTCATCGAATTCTATTTGCATAGGATGTAAAGTCCATGAACGCCAAGAAGTGACATTGTGTGTCGCTCGTGAACCCACTTCACATTTTATAAAATAGTTTTATATAATCTCAGTCTGGGTCATATTACCATTTAAAAATGGCGATAGTTTTTTTAGTTTACCATCCCATGTCAATGTGGCGTCTGCGCTCGTTTGTGGCCATGTTGAAACAGGGTTATTTTCGTTACTATTTAGGAGAAGAGAAAGATTGTGGAGAAAATCGGAAGCCGTTTTCAATGTCTACGTGGCGCATGCGCTCTCAAGAGACGTCGGAATGGGGAGGTTACAATTTTTATTTATGTGGGTCCCAAGATGGCGGCAGAGGCAAGTAGTAGTTAAAAAAGAGGTGCTGGCGTTCGTCTCTAACTTTACTAACTGTTTACAGTCTGGAGGCTGCAAACGGAGATGGCTGAGCCGCGCCGGGTGCCCTTCGTCAGTCTTCCTGCCACCCAGGTGGTTATTTTGGACGATGAGGTGAAGGCAGAGGCCGGACAAGTGCTAGAAAAGCAGCGTGAGCCCTCCGTGACGTGTGCTGCGCCCTCGTCGGGACACGAGGTGGACGAAAGACGTCAGGGCCCGCTGCAGCAGCTCGAGGCACCCCAGCGCCAGGTCGACATAGGCTTGACAACACTATCAGCAAAGGAGGCACCGCAAGAGGCGTCGCAGCAGCAGCGTGGACTAGAAGCACGTCAATGCCAAGTGCAGCATGAGCCCTGTGTGACGTTAACCCCGCAGCGAGAGACAGAATCACGTCACAGCGAACAACCACGGCCTAACCTTGACTCCGAGACACGTCACAATGATCAACGACAGCCACAGCCCGAGTCTGACACACGTCACAGTGAACCTCAAAGGCTACCACAGCGCGAGTCAGAGACGCGTCACAATGAGCAGCACTTGACACAGGTACGCGAACAGGAGGTACGTCCATTGATACATCTGTCCCTCTCTCCTCCCACCCAGCCATCCCTAGCTCCATCCACCCACTCATCTGTGTCTGTCCCTCTGTCCACCCTTCTCTCATCCACCCCTTCAATCTAAACTCTTTCCATTTGTCCCTTGTCCGTCGATCCATCCTTCTCTCCATCCACCTACCCCCCTCACCTCTTATCATCCTCTCCGTCCATGCTTCCCTCCATCCACCTACCCTTTTACCTCTTATCCTCCTCTACATCCATGCTTCCCTGCATCCACCTACCCCTCTACATCTCATCCTCCTCTCTGTCGGAATGGGGAGGTTACAATTTTTATTTATGTGGGTCCCAAGATGGCGGCAGAGGCAAGTAGTACTTAAAAAAGAGGTGCTGGCGTTCGTCTCTAACTTTACTAACTGTTTACAGTCTGGAGGCTGCAAACGGAGATGGCTGAGCCGCGCCGGGTGCCCTTCGTCAGTCTTCCTGCCACCCAGGTGGTTATTTTGGACGATGAGGTGAAGGCAGAGGCCGGACAAGTGCTAGAAAAGCAGCGTGAGCCCTCCGTGACGTGTGCTGCGCCCTCGTCGGGACACGAGGTGGACGAAAGACGTCAGGGCCCGCTGCAGAAGCTCGAGGCACCCCAGCGCCAGGTCGACATAGGCTTGACAACACTATCAGCAAAGGAGGCACCGCAAGAGGCGTCGCAGCAGCAGCGTGGACTAGAAGCACGTCAATGCCAAGTGCAGCATGAGCCCTGTGTGACGTTAACCTCGCAGCGAGAGACAGAATCACGTCACAGCGAACAACCACGGCCTAACCTTGACTCCGAGACACGTCACAATGATCAACGACAGCCACAGCCCGAGTCTGACACACGTCACAGTGAACCTCAAAGGCTACCACAGCGCAAGTCAGAGACGCGTCACAATGAGCAGCACTTGACACAGGTACGCGAACAGGAGGTACGTCCATTGATACATCTGTCCCTCTCTCCTCCCACCCAGCCATCCCTAGCTCCATCCACCCACTCATCTGTGTCTGTCCCTCTGTCCACCCTTCTCTCATCCACCCCTTCAATCTAAACTCTTTCCATTTGTCCCTTGTCCGTCGATCCATCCTTCTCTCCATCCACCTACCCCCCTCACCTCTTATCATCCTCTCCGTCCATGCTTCCCTCCATCCACCTACCCTTTTACCTCTTATCCTCCTCTACATCCATGCTTCCCTGCATCCACCTACCCCTCTACATCTCATCCTCCTCTCTGTTCATTCTTCCCTCCATCCACCTACCCTTCTACCTCTCATCCTCCTCTTCGTCCATGCTTCCCTCCATTCACCTACCCCTCTACCTCTCATCCTCCTCTCCGTCCATGCTTACCTCCATCCACCTACCCCTCTCATCCACCTCTCCGTCCATGCTTCCCTCCATCCACCTACCCCTCTCATCCTCCTGTCCATGTTTCCCTCAATCCAATCTACCTACCTCTCTACCTCTTATCCTTCTCCCGCCCATGCTTCCCTCCATCCTCCTACCCCTCGACCACATCCACCTCTCCGTCCATGCTTCCCTCTATCCACCTACCCCTCTACATCTAGTGTATACATGTTGTATGTGGTCGTTTTTAGGGTGTGCAGGCAAAAATGGGGGTAAAATTGGGGTCTGCAGTGCTACACGGTGAGCTCTCCTAGATATCAAGTGTGTGTGTTACTGTTTTAAACACATTTTTGGTCTGGCAATAATTGTCAGTATGGAACTAATTAAGTTCTATCAAGCCCTGTGTGTGTTGAGGAGGGCCCCTCAGTGTTACACATGCTTTTACGGAGGTTTAGGGACCTTGTTGCTTCACTGCTGATTGGGCTCTGAGACGGCCATCCTGCCTAGTTGCCTGTTGTGAATGGGTATAAACAATAAACGTCCGATTATGGTGCCGGTTGGACCTATCCCCCCTCAAGAACACAAAGAACCTACTGATATTTTCTACCTGAAATAGACCATCTAATTTGGAAAGACCACCCAGGCATCTTGATTCGCGATCTGTGTCCATCTATGTGTTTAGGGTGAGCGCGGTGGGCGCTGGGGCGCTGCCACCTGGTGAAGCACGCGGAAGTTAGCCGTGTTCCACATCTGCCCACACTCTCCACCGCCACACACCCACACTAAAACACCGGAGCAGCACAAACACGCACACGGAGAAGCACTACTTCAAAATGACGTCCGCTCCACTGGTACACACAACACCCAGATAGAGCAATGCAACAATTCAAACTGCAAACTGAAGCCCACATGCACACAAAAAGATACACACAGGCAATCGCACACTTTAAGAAACGCAGATACACGCATGTAGAGCTAAATTATAGCTACGCACAATTGTGTGCATGGATACATACATTTGTACATACATACAGATACAAAGTTGCAGAGACATATATGTACACACACAGCTACATACAGATTTGCACACATATGCAAATATTCTTACAGAGATGCATACACAAGTGCATTCACGCAGCTATATATTTATATACACATATATGTATATAAGTATACCAAGTTGTATACACGGATGTATGCAGGCAAAGACACTGCACTAACACAATGTTGTTTACAGAACACTTTCTTCCTGCAGTCGCCTATGTAAATGAACATACAGACCAATCAGCAATTTCTGCTCCTACTATCACCAAAACACACTCACACAGACCCCCCCCAAACGCGGCCAAAGCTTATACTTTCCTTGTCTTTAAAGTGGAAATGTGTTACCCTTGCCACACAGCAAGCTTTAAACGAGCTTTATTTAGCGCTCATCTCGACGAAGGAAAATGCTCTAGTTGCTTGTATGGCATTCACAGTCAAAACATGACGCGCGTATTTAAAAAAATATATAAAAGTAGCTCCGCGCCTCGCCGGGGGCAGTGAACGCCATATACACGTTAATACCAGTTCGGGTGTCCCCGCACTGTCAAACGTCCTGAAGTACTCCCAATATTGCACGCTCTCATTTTAGATTGTAAACTCTTTTAATTAAGCAGGCATCGTAATTCCTCCATATGTGCCTCTGTTGCCTGCTTGGGAACCTGTTTTCGTGCCTCTGTTGCCTGCTTGTGACCCTGTGTTCGTGCCTCTGTTGCCTGCTTGTGCCTCTGTTGCCTGCTTGTGCCTCTGTTGCCTGCTTGGGACCCTGTTTTCGTGCCACTGTTGCCTGCTTGGGACCCTGTTTTCGTGCCTTTGTTGCCTGCTTGTGGCCCTCTTTACGTACCTCTGTTGCCTGCTTGTGACCCTGTTGCTTGCTTGTGACCCTGTTGCTTGCTTGTGACCCTGTTGCTTGCTTGTGACCCTGTTTTCGTGCCTCTGTTGCCTGCTTGGGACCCTGTTTTCGTGCCGCTGTTGCCTGCTTGGGACCCTGTTTTCGTGCCGCTGTTGCCTGCTTGGGACCCTGTTTTCGTGCCTCTGTTGCCTGCTTGTGGCCCTCTTTACGTGCCCCTGTTGCTTGCTTGGGACCCTGTTGCTTGCTTGTGACCCTGTTGCTTGCTTGTGACCCTGTTTTCGTGCCTCTGTTGCCTGCTTGGGACCCTGTTTTCGTGCCTCTGTTGCCTGCTTGGGACCCTGTTTTCGTGCCTCTGTTGCCTGCTTGGGACCCTGTTTTCGTGCCTCTGTTGCCTGCTTGTGACCCTGTTGCTTGCTTGGGACCCTGTTGCTTGCTTGTGACCCTGTTGCTTGCTTGTGACCCGGTTTTCGTGCCTCTGTTGCCTGCGGGGGGGCTCGCAGCGAGCCCACAGTGTGTGGGGTGGGGCTCGCAGTGTGTGGGGGGCTCTGTGTGGGTGTGTGTGTGGGGGGGCTCTGTGTGGGTGTGTGTGGGGGGCTTTGTGTGGCTGTGTGTGGGGGGGCTCTGTGTGGGTGTGTGTGTGGGGGGGGGGGGTTTGTGTGTGTTGGGGGGGCTCTCTGTGGGTGTTGGTGTGTGTCATTTGCAAGAGATAAAGCTAGTGGCATTGTAAATGACAATGCCATTTATTTATGTAACAAAAAAAACATAAATAAAAATAATGTCAAGAGCAATGCCAATCGCTCTAACTTTAACAAAGGCAAAACCATTGCATTGTAAATGCTTGTTAAGCCTCTGGCCTGCCTTGCACTTGGTTGCTATTGCAATGGGATAGGGAACACGGCATGGTCGTGGGTCATCACACCCTACCATTCAGTATTTCCAACAGAATACAGTCACAGAGACACTGTCTCACGAGAACAACTTGATATTCCAGCAAAAGAACCACAAACTTAAGGATTGGTTTTAAAGTAGACCCGGCATAACTTTAAATAAGAAAGCTTAATTCCCGAATTATTGGGTTCTGCATACATTTATTTTATTTTTAATTTTATTTCTCAATTTTTTAGAAGATACTTACCTTTACATGGATGTATGCGGGCCTTAAGACATTTTCTGCTCAAACAAGAAACTTGCTGGCATTTTGTGTGAATTTCCTATAAGTAGTAAGCTCTTGAGTTTAGTTTTAAATTTTGTTGACCTAGTGCTTCTCGTGCAGTGTTCATAGTTTTTCCTAGAGTAACACGAAGGAAGAAGCATTTGCAATGCAGTCGATCTAGCATTTGTGGAATTTAGAGCTATTGGCATTGTAAATGACAATGTTTTTTGCTAGTTTTTCTGTTTGCAGTTGAGTGATTATATTTTCATAGTGCTATTCGCGGTGTTGGAGAACCAGACAATAGAAAATAGGTTACAAGGGAGGGGAGGGGGAAAATAAATTACACCAATGGGAAAAAAAATTGTTGGCCACCTGCACTCACCTTTTGATTAAAGCGCATTGCCACGTAGCGTGGCGCCAGAAGCAAGCTCCATTACGGAACTTTTAGCTTATCTTTACTGCGATAAAGTCAAACTACGAGCACCAATTTCAGCATAGCTCGAGAGACAGTATTGACTGAAAGTGCCACACAGCTCTCGATTCAGCAGCACTGGCCGCTGCGCCACATCCTTTCCACTCCCGTGATACTGGTCAGGGAGCTCTTTCCTTAGACACCGACGTGATTGATAACAACTTATTATTCATCATGTATGCGAAACCGATGCATTACCAATGCTCGTTAGTATGGAAATACAATCTTTGAAGGACGGGCGAGTGCTAACTACCACCGTGTTTATAGGATACAGATGCCTGGCATTAAGACACTAAACCCATTCCAGGCTCCTACCACCCTAGTCATCACGTTGTGCAAGCCAGTTACTTTTGTCCTAGTCAACAACTGTTTTAAACAAACAGTATAAAGAACATCTACATTAAGAGGCTAGCTAAAGGGCAACTAACAGAAGCGGTACGGAGGTCAAGCTTTGGAAGCAAGACCTAGAAAACACGTTCTCACTAAAAATAGTCAATTTGAGGCATGCGTCAATGAGTGCTTATTTACTTATTTTATTAGAGGTTTCTGTAAAGCCTTAACATGCAGGATCAATTAACAAGGAAAAGAAGAACGCAACAGAAGAGTTAACATTAATACTGTAGAAAAGGAAGGAAGGTAAAGGGTATGTAGTGGAAAATATGGGTACATGAGAAATTTAAAAGATGAGATTCCTCTGACGTATAAAGCTGTGAAGAATGAAAACCGGTAATGTATGTGGATGTTTGAACAATAGCTTCTGAAGTTCAATTTACAGTTTTGTATAAATGGTTGTTGGTTGAAAGCACCTCAATTTTAAAATTAGTGAAAATAATTGTAAAAACATTTTTTGTTAAGCACTATCAGCCACAAGCCTATGACTCTGTGGCAGAGAGAGGAGCATGACAGGGAGTGGGGTAGATGCAGTGAAGGGGTCAAGCACCAGGATTGGTTAGAGAAATTAGGTCTTCAGGAGTGAGAAGAACTATATACTGGACAAGCCTTGATAAAGAGGATCCCCCTTATATGATTTTGCAATAGCAGGTCGGTGCACATGTTGGTAGAGAAAATGCCTGCAAACTATTATAGATATTGTTTTATTATGTTCCCTAAGAACCAGACTAGCTACAATCTGGATTTAAATCAAACCACTTATGTTTTCAGAAAACCGGGCTCTTTCATATCTACAAACAGTTGACTAGGTGCATCAAAATAATTTTGGGAACTGTGATCTGTTGCGCCTTCGGCTTCAGAGAAGTAAGACGAAGCTAAGCATGTCTACGTAGAGCAATTCTGTGGCAATACCCGTGGGCTGCCAGGAGCGAAGTATCCACTGCAGTGCTGATGACTTGATTCGAGAACATCAGGCCCTCATTCAGTATCTCCTGAAAATCTTCCCACTTGTCTCTGGGTAGGAGATCCACAAATTGTTGAAGTGACTCCCATAGGGATCTGTCATAATGGCCCAGTAAGGCGGTAGAGCTGGCCGCAATCTCGGATGTAGACCCTGGTGTTGCAAGCTTTTCTCCCCACCGAATCCAGCTTAAGGCTCTCCTTATCCAGTGGCACAGTAGAAGTTGGAGCCGTAGCATGCTGTTTCCGTGCTGCCACCACTATGACTGAGTCCGGGAAGGGGTCCAGTAGGAGAAAGGCAGGATCCGACTCCGGTGGGCGATACTTCTTCCGTAACCTGGAAGGCACAGATTTTATAGAAGATGGTGTCAATAACAGCTCCTCCAAACCCGGCACCAACCAGAGCAATGGATGTGATGTTTGTCTCTGCTGGAGAGTTTTAAATATCACCGATGGTGATGGCACAGGAGTAGACAGGGGAATGTTCCGCTTCAAAGCCCCTCTGACCAGAACCTCCTGGACAGACACCCTCTGAAGAAGGGGCCCTGGATTCAACATCAGACCTCCCCCGCAACGTCGATCCACTGCTCGACAGCGAGTGTCGACGTCGTCTGGAACGCGACCTTCCTGTTGACGATGATAGGCTCACAACGGAGTGAGGCCCAGAACGGGACCTAGACGTCGAACGTCAGTATTGACCCCTCGACATCTACTTTCTCATTGTCTTCGATCTTCTCCTGCTGTTTTTCGACTGGGGAGCCCCCCGGAGGTCGAAGCATGGGTCTTGGTAAAGGACTTACCATCTCCTTGCCCAGAGCCTGAAGAAGCTGCCTTCGGTCTTATCTGCTCCAAACCTTGGAACCGAATCTTCTCCCTGTCACGCAGGTGCGCCTGGAAAAGTTTGTATAAATCGAGCAGGTGTCAGGCACATGAGACACAGGCAAACACAGAATACAGACTCTGTGAGCATCAGACTTGGCCTTCTTCCAATCACAGTCAGGACACTTGTCAAACAGAGATGGCATTTTTACAAGAAAACTGCAGAAATTCTGCCAAAAAAACTACAGCAGAAGGTATATAAAGGCCAAAGAGGTCGAGTGAAACTGCAAAAATCCAATATGTAACTAAGATTGAATGTAATACCACAAACGGGAGAGCTCAATGCTCCAGGGTTCTGCTAGCAGGAGCCGGAAAAAAGAACTGAAAGAAACTGCCTCTGGCTGTACATCATGGGATACTGGGCATCTCTGGAGACTCTTAAACGCACGGTATCCATTTGCAGAAACATAATGGCAGCCTATGGGGGCTTCTCTATCCATTTCTTTTCATCTCTATCATGAAACAAGCATTTACAATGCAATTGTCTCGTCCTTGTTAAAGTTATGGTTAGAGCTATTGGCATTGCTCAGGACATTATTTTTGTTTTTAAAACATATAAAGAAATGACATTGTGTTTTACAATGCCAATAGCTTAAACTCTCGCAAATAAGACCTATTGCATTTGCACCCACACCGAGCCACACGCAACCCCACACACAGAGCCACACACAGAGCCACACGCAACCCCACACACAGAGCCACACACAGAGCCACACGCAACCCCACACACAGAGCCACACACAGAGCCACACACACCGAGCCAAAGAGACAGAGCCACACACACACACACACACACACACACAGAGCCACACACACACACAGAGTCGCACACACAGAGTCGCACACACACACACACACACACACACACACACACACAGAGCCACACACACACAGAGCCACACAGACACACAGAGCCACACAGAGCCACACACACACACACAGAGCCACACACACAGAGCCACACACACACACAGAGCCACACACACACACAGAGCCACACACACAGAGCCACACACACAGAGCCACACACACAGAGCCACACACACACAGAGCCACACACACACAGAGCCACACACACAGAGCCACACACACACAGAGCCACACACACACAAAGAGCCACACACACACAAAGAGCCACACACACACACACACACAGAGCCACACACACACAGAGCCACACACACACAGAGCCACACACACAGAGCCACACACACACAGAGCCACACACACACAGAGCCACACATAGAGCCACACACACATAGAGCCACACACACATAGAGCCACACACACATAGAGCCACACACACATAGAGCCACACACACATAGAGCCACACACACATAGAGCCACACACACAGAGCCACACACACAGAGCCACACACACACACAGAGCCACACACACACACAGAGCCACACACACACACAGAGCCACACACACACACAGAGCCACACACAGCCATACACACACACACACACACACACACAGAGCCACACAAACACACACAGAGCCACACAAACACACACAGAGCCACACAAACACACACGAGACAATGACACAATACCTGAGTTTGCTCAGTCGGCCCCTACAGAAGTTCTTTAAGTGACGGTAACCCAAGGAAAATATACATTAGATTCGGTGACACGGGGCAAGAGACACTCCATGTATGTAATACAAAATTCCATATTAAGCTCTAGCAATTTATTCATTTTTTTCTGTAGAAAGAAAAACAAACAATACTATGAACTATTGCAAACCATGGCCGCATAGTTAACTGACCCCTTTGTATTCGCCTCTCGGACACACAAGCGGGGTCTGCAGAGAGTGGAGTCTGTGGGGTGACCCCACCGGACGCTCCATTCATACCGAAGGGGCGGTGGGGCTGGACGCCCCCATCGGCGGGAGTCCATCCAGATTACCCCTCACCTTATAAACGGGCGTATCGACTGATACGACTGAACCCCCGAATCAGTCTCTCGGCTGCAGCCCTCACACCAGGGTCAGTGGCCCGGGACTCCCAAGCAGTGCAGTGGGGCACACATGGCGTAGGATGCACTGTGGAGGGCGCTGAGCAGACACGACACTCTTGCATCCCCTCTGCCCTCTGTGTCTGCTCCCTCATGTGCAGGGGCCAGAGGAAGTCTGTCCAGGGTCCCAGCCTGCTGGGGCCCCCATCGGGTGCGTCCCGGCACTCAGCAAGAGAGCTGCTACAAGCACGTGGGGGGGGCTGCTACAAGCACCTGTCTCAGACTTCGAATATATCGTACAACTCGCTGAGGGCCCTCGGGGCTCGTAACAGAGATGGCGGGCCACCAGCAGGGCAAGTGCCACCAGTCCTGCAACTGCTGATCTGCAACCCCAGAGAGCAGAGCAATGCCCAGCCGCCCGCAGGAGTGGGGCAGGGGCACAGGGGCAATGGGGCGGGTACACAGGGGCAAAGGCGCCGGTACACAGGGGCAATGGGGTGGCAATACTACAGAGGGAGAACAACGAGAAATAAGGAATACAAGGAGGGGTGGCGAGGACCAAAGGAAGGGCTGGGGCAAACCACCAGGGGAAGACGGAGCAAACCACCAGGGGAAGACGGGGCAAACCACCAGGGGAAGACGGGGCAAACCACCAGGGGAAGACGGGGCAAACCACCAGGGGAAGACGGGGCAAACCACCAGGGGAAGACTGGGCAAACCACCAGGGGAAGACTGGGCAAACCACCAGGAGAATGGGGCAAACCACCAGGGGAAGACGGGGCAAACCACCAGGGGAAGACGGGACAAACCATCAGGGGAAGCCGGCCAGACGGACCCGGGATCCAGGCCGTTAACACCGAACAATGGCCGGCGAGGTTCCATTTAGAGTCCTGGTGGACGGGTGGGGGCCCAGATTGCGAGAACTGGGGGGCTGAGCGAGCGAAGGAGCTCAGAGGGTTCATAAATAATGCTACACTTGCCCTCCATCACACATGGCCGAGAGGTAATCTGAGGAGAATGCACGAAGCGCGAAGAATGAAAGGAGGGGTCCGTTCCGAAAACAAGAAGCGCATCTCTGAGCTCAGCTGAACAATAAAGAGAGAAGGCAGACACTTGACCCGGATCTCAGAACCACCATCCCCCCTTCCAGTGCCTCGAAGGTGGGCAGTGCACCCCCCCCTTTGAGCCGCCGAAAGCAAACCAGTGTGCACGCTCGGAGCAGAGCTCTGCAAAGCCGTTTTTCCTCACATTGCACGAAGACGTGTTTTTATAAATTTCTCAAGTATTGCGAAATTGTCATGTTTGTAAATGGGAAATGAAAAATGATGGAGAAATGTGAAAAAAAATCTTCTTTGTGTTCACACGGCTGGAAAGCGGACCTGCCATGACACTACCATGTTTCTCCGAGGCGAGGCAGAAATGCCTCGGAGAAACGCAGCGTCATTTTCGGATTCGGGGGCGTGTTTTCTTTCTCTCCTCTTCCCATTGGCTGGAATGTAAAATTCCAGCCAATGGGAAGAGGAGAGAAAGAAAACAAAGAAAGTAAAAAGAACAAAAAACGAATCCCATCTAAAACACCCCCCGAATCCAGTCTACAACGGAGTGATGCCCCTCTCCTCCAATGGCTGGCCTCCGTTTAGGAAGCCAGCCAATGGAGAAGAGGGGAGGGTTCAAGCCACCATACTGTAGACATAAAGTCTCGGAGCGAGACTGCGCGAGCGCAGCCTTTGAGTCCGAGACCTAAAAAGGAGTTTTGTGAAGGAGAGTTTTCTATGTGTAAAACTCAGCAAATTGCTAAATTTAAAAAGTTAAACTGGCTATCTTGTTTCACTTCAAGATGAAGTAATGTCCAGTGTAGCATAGTTGGTTAGGCTGCATTATTGTCTTTATCTCTTAATGGTCTATACAGGACTTCGTGAAGAAAGGCTGAAGATGACAACATAAGAAGATATATATATAATGAAGTGCTCTAGGGTCCACGCACATGGGCGAGACTATTCACATGATTAGGACTATTCAAAAATCCCTACAAGAGAAGTAGTAAATTCTCAAATGCTATACTGCCCACAGACAAGCAAAAGCAGAGGAAAAAGGCAAAGAAAATGACAATTTGAACCAAAAAGACAGCACCAAGGGTAAGGCGTGCTCTGCCAACATGACACCCAAAATTATCACCCCTGAACTGGTGCAGGTGGGCTATAATATTTTAAAGGCAAATAGCCAATAACGAGGGGGCAGATCTAGAGGGCCTTACACAGGCAAGCAGCATTTCCTGGTCCACTTTGTTGCAACAGTGACTAAAGAACAGAGTACAATAACTAATACGAAATGGTGTTGGCATCCTGCACATAGGACAATGATAACACCGGGGTGTTATGATTGCGGATCTCAAGCCGGACTGCTGTTACTTTCTCATTGAATTTTGCGCCCCTGAAGTACTCCCCCCCCCACCCCCCTTCCGGCTCTGCCCAACCTCGATCTTCTTTCCACCCTTTTATTTTCTTCTCCCCATCTTCCTTTGGACGCGTGTATATCTTATGCAATGCTATAGTATCACATATTTTAGTATAACCTCGTGTTACTTTTTTTCCTATGTCTGACCAGGCTCTTGTAACTGTAACTGATGCAATTTTGTTATCCGCTGATCCTCCTGTAAAGCGCTCTGATATCTCCGGGTCTAGCCAGCGCAATATAAAACTCTGCAAATAAATAAAATAAAAAAATGATGGCATATGTTTTATTATTGAAGGATGATGCTCCACCAGTAAGTGATTGCATAGCTCGGAATTTCTGAATTGATAGACAAATCACACGCTCAACCAATGCTTATTGGGTGATGGGGGTTCAAGGGTGAGATACCAGATTATATGGGTTAAAAGCAGCACCTTAGGAATCCTACCTAGCTTGAGACTTATTGTTCAAAGAAGCAACTGCTTGGACTAGGAGAGCTGTGTAAAGAGCAGATACCTGAACTGTGTACGTCAGAGGATACGCTTGAAGGTTTCTGACATTCTTAAAGCACAGCCGTCTCCAATTATGAAATGTCACCAATTTTAACACAACATAGACAGAGAGCAAGACAAACTGCAGGCAGGCAGACAGACACCCTTCTGGCTCTAAAGTAAGTAGGCAACCATTTATGTTTGCATGCGCTGTGCAGCCCACTCACTTTACAACACAGACACAGCACGAGAAACGTGGCATCAGCTTATGTAACCGTACACCACCTCTCTTGCTTTACGTTACCTAGTCACCATATTATCTGCACTTCAGTTTCTTTTAATGGTTGCTGTGATGCTGTCGGGGGCTTCAAATTATGTAATTTTTACTGGTGCATGTTTTTCTAAAAGTGGACGAACAGGTAACAGCGCCGTGGGCATAGGCTTGATGCCATGCAATTCGTCTATTTTCACAGCGACTCTGGAAGCAATGTTTCACTTGCCAAAATATAAACGTTTCTTATTGGTTCGGGGCTCCCTCACCACTGCACTCGAAGCAGCACATTGCTCGCCCTAGTGCTTGCATGGTACAGGGCAGGCAAACCCCGGCTCGAGACGCTTGCTCATATCCGTCGGGGAGGTCAGTGCAAACCAATCTGCTTGAAACAGAAAATGACAACACAAAACCAGTGGAACACAGAAACCATAGCAACAGCATTTCAGGAAGTTCAGTTTCTAGTAAGAGCTCGTCCTTTGAACACTTATTTTTATCTCCTTCTCGTTTAAGTACTGCAGCTTAGAGATAAAATGCAGCCTCCCTTTATCAACCTATGTTGTAATTATTGTTAGTCGGGACAAATAGTTTTCCACACAACTCTGGTTGCTCTACAACTGAAGAGTTGGTTATCTCACACTAGTTAGAAATCGGGCTTTAAAGAAGCAAAAACCTGCAAAAGCTGCAGCATCTTCAGAATGCAGCTGCCAGACAGCTGCTGGATATCCCGAAATTCCAGCCAGTCTCGCACAAGTTGAGAACTTTGCACTGGCTCCCAGTGCCCAAGATGATCACTTTCAAAGCCCAATGCCCAACTTTAAGGCACTCCATGGGCCTGGTCCTCATTTTCTGATGAGCCAACTGAACTGGTACTGGACTCCTAGAAATCCAAGGTCTGGCAACCATAAAGTGCTACAAACACCCAGGATCAAGAGAGCTCGCTGGGGTGGAAGAAGTTTCCTGGTCAGGACTGTTAAAAGATGGAACATGTTCCCAGCCAGGATAAAAACAGCCCTACACTTCTGGCTTTTAGAAAAGCACTAAAAACTTGGCTCTTCAACTAATTCTCACACAACCAGTCGCAGTGGCAGCCTTTCTGTATTTCGGGGTATTAGCGCCTAGACGCCTCCGGGCAGTTGTGCGCTCTATAAATGCTCAAATCAAATCAAAAATAGAGAAATGTCGATGACTGATATGAATGGAATAAATTTGAACATTAGATAGACGCTCCTTCTAATGCAGGTCATAAATGAAAGCCTTCACCTGCGACCACAACTTAAGAAATCAGAAGAGGTACACTTAATTACCTTCAAATTCATACTCTTGCCCAAGTAGTAGCGACTTTACTAGCATTCAGGCAGTGGCTTGTAGATTTAATTAGTCACATAAATGACCGTATAGCACTTAATTTCTTTTAAACAGAGCCACAAAGACCACCATTTTAAGAAAGAGCCTCTAACTAGTAATTTTCAGGAGTCACTAGAGGCAGTGCGCATGCGCTCTCTCTTCAAGATCTACTGTACCTTAAACAAATCTAAAACAAGCAGTGGCAAAGCCAAAAGGTCTTACCTATGCAAGAAATATTGCCTTTGGCAGTGTGTTTTAGCCATGTTGTACACAAGCGTGACTGCTGTTCAGCATAGCTAAACGTTAGTGGCATAGAGTGTCACAGAGTGGAGTAAAGTGACAGAGGTGAGAGAGCGGGAGAGAATCTAAGCCCCTTTTAGGTCTCGCCTAGGCAGCGCATGCACTCTCTCAAATCAAATCTCTCGAGACACGGTGTATCTCCGGTATGGGCTTTCAGCAATCCCGACTGTTACGATTCGTTCCTTTATTTGCCTTTTCAAATTCCTTTCTTTTTGTTGGTCAACAGTTTACATTTGTTTATCCATTTGGTGCTTTGGTCACGCCCTAGAGACTGACCCTGTTACATGGATCACTTTACTATCGGCCATATATCTTAGTTTCAGCGCACTAGTTTTTCTTTTGCCTGGGCTTGTTTTGGCTTTCCGAACGCGCTCAGCAGAGGGAAGCAAATCTTGTCCTTATCTTGTTTTTCACTGTCCCTTTTTAAGTTGGAGGCTTTGTTGTTTTTCAGCCTATAACACTTTTAGTTTCATAAACTCAAATGTCCAAACCTTAAATAATATACTTATTTAATAAAGTGTAGTTTAAGAAGACGTCCATCAGTAGGATCAATGTATTTACTTTGTGCTTTTGACAGCATGATTATTTGAATATGAATAAAGGAGGTAAAAATGTTATTGCTTCGTTTTATGAAAACGGGAGTAGCTTTAAGTTGGGTGCTTTCACCTTTTTGATGCTTTCTTTTAGGTTTCAATCCTTGGTGATATAAAACCAATATCAAGGGATGGCTCCTCGTGCTCTCCAAATGCGGCTTGTAATGGGAGATTACTTAACAATATATCCTTCAAGTGGATAGTGCAACACCACCTCCTCACCATGCAGCACCACCTCAGCATCTGCGAAGTACCAGTGAGTGTCACTCAGCACCACCGCAGCACCACTTGAGCACCACCAGCACAGCGCCCGATCGTTGGCGGTCTTATTACATGGCACTTGAGTAGTACTAATATTGGTCCTCAACATCCTTCACTATTGTTTCCGGAAAAAGGTGGTGTCGGACAAACATGCCTATAACAATATAGGTCTTTTCAAGCTTGATTCTTTCAAAACGGTTTCCTTGAATAACTACCCAGTTGTGCTCCATACTTTTTGTTGTCATCTGTCCCACAACACTATTACCCTCAGGTCTGTATGGAGACGAAAACTTGACTAGGACCCCCAACGAAGTCATGGCATCCTTGTATGCCATAGAGGCGAAACCGGACCCTGATCCGAATGGAAGGTACCACAGGCAAAAATCCCTACAAAGATACGCAAGTCTCTTATGACAGTCCATGAATCAGCCCTGCTGTGAGGCCAGACCCACACAAAGCGTGTGCATGAATCAACTGCTACTAAGATATACTTATACGCAGTATCAGAAGAAAAGGGACCGCAGTGATCTAAATAAACACATCCAAGGGGTTTATTAGAAATGTACAACTGTGTCTGGGGCAGACGCACAGCAGTTGAAGGCTTAATGTGCTGGCAAATGTAACATTGAAGGACATAACGATTCAGAAAAGGGGGTGGTGATGAACAGAGTGTCTGAATTAAGCAGACCACTCTTACCCAGTCAAGAGATCAGGGCTTAATCCATCACCGTTATTTAGCTTACTGCATCACCCCAGTTCAGAACCTGGCTATATGCCAATTAGTGTGACCCCGTGCCTCATGGGAACAGGGCAGACCAAACTACCAAGCCAATTCTTCACTGGAAAGGAGACAAGCTTCCAGTATAAGAATTGGCTTGGTAGTTTGGTCTGCCCTGTTTCCATGATGCACTGGGCCAGGGACAGACTAATTTGCATGTAGCCAGGTTCTGAGCTGGGATGGTGCAGTGAGCTAAAAAACGGTGAGCCAGCAAGATTTGCTAAAAGTTGGTTGTATCAAACCATACAAAGGCTTGATACGCTGGGCATATTCGGGAATGTAAGTACGCCCGAAATTCAAAAATCCCAGCAAGGACTGTAATTTCTTCAGAGTTGTAGGAGCGCGCATTTCTCCAAGAAGCGAGGAGCCAAGCCTCTACCTTAATTGTTGAGCTCGTAGCCCAGGAACAACACTGTATACTCTGCAATGTGGGACTTTGCAAAGTTGAATTTGTAACCAAAGTCCGCAAAGTTACAAATTATGCGGTCAACGCAACACAGATGCGCCCAAAGCTCGTCGTCCGTGAGATATAGGTCATCCACATACGAACACGCATCTGTGTATATCCCCTTTACAAGCGAGAATATACTGGAAGCAAACACACCCGGACTATTATTATAGCCCATAGGTAAACGAGTATAGTGGTTTTGTTTGCCGCCGCAGGTAAAACTGGTCCACTGGGAACTCAGTCCGTCCAAATTGTGGGCAAAAAAACCATTGGATATGTCAAGTGTGGTTTTAAAATGTTTACGCACAAGACCATCCACAAAAGCAGAGCCGTGAGTTTTCTGTACTGCACAGGTACAGCAATGCAAGTTCAAATGCCAGTAATCCAATACCAAACGGTACGAGCCGTCAGGCTTGGTCTCAGTAAAAAGAGGGTTATTCATCAGTGACACACAAGTTTCAATCACACCTTGATATTCCAATTGTTCAAGGATTTCCACGACGGAAGCCTTAGCTTCTCGTCGGATGGGATATTGAGGTTGAGGCTGTGGCATAGACCGTAAAGGTATCTCGTGGTGAGGAGAAAATTTATCCTAATCACACTGTGTACGGTACAAAGCCGGCGCAAGAGCCTTAGCCCACTCTTCTGCAAATTTCAGCGCATGCTCTTTCGAGACCGTGTGCGCAAAACTAGGGAGGATCACCTTCTCCCCTCTCGGAGCTGCGAGCACAAAATGTGGGGGCCAATCAGCCTCCGCTAACAAAATGTCATATGTAGTCGTACGATTTTCCCAAAATAGCCCCTTGATTGTACGTTGTATGTCACCTTCAATTAAAAGGACTATTTCATAAAGTCTATCAGGGGAGCTAGTCTAGTATCAGCTGTCTCCACAACAACATATTGATCAGTCGCTGTCACCTTCAGTAGCGGACGCAGGGCCTCTCGCACTATGGTAATCTCCGCCGCGCTGTCCAGCAAGGTCAGAGCCCATGTGTGATTCCGAAGCTGCGTTCTCACTATCTGTGGCATATCTCTCTGTCAAAGCGGCAACTTTCTTTTTCTGAAACTGGGTCTCGTCAGTGTTGAATCGTCCTGCTTGCCTTTACCATCTTTCGGGCCAGGCTGGTCGCGTCCCTGCTTGCCACCGCAACCTCTGCCGCCACCTCCACCACCAGTCGATGAGGCCGATGAGTCCTGAAAAGAACGAGGAGAGCATTGTTCAGAAACCTGAAAACGATGAGGTGATTTTATCGTTGCGCGATCGCACAAGTCATGAATACGTTCTGTAGGCGCAGGCACTGGTGATGCAGGCCGAGACTCCTGTTACTGCTGTTGTCGTTTGCCCTGTTTTTGTTTTTACGGTCAATTTTGTTTTTTGGTCTTGGGCTGTTCGTCATTCTCGGACTTCGGCCCTTGGGGTTGCTTTTTCTCCTTAGTGGAGAATGGCTTGACTCCCACGCTATAGCGGCCCACGGTCTTATAAGCCACCACAATAATCCTCTGCAACTGTCCGGGTTTGTCGGCCTCAGGAACCGCCTGCAATGCATTTGACACCTGAAAGTTCACCGCATCTCCCTTGACATTCGCAAGTATGAGATCAGAAACTACATCAAAGGAGCCGCACACCCAATTCAACCTCTGCCTCAGGTCCGTGCTCATCTTGAACACGTTTAATGACCGTTGGAAGGACCATTACAGGACTAAGTTTCATTCCGCCCTGTCCAGCAGGAAGCGCCGCACCTCCCGGGGCCCCGCCCGGGAGATTGCGGGTAATGTATTGTACTAACAACCGAATTACATTAATCGAGACTGTATGTAACAGCCATAAATCAGCAACGGCACCCGCTCCATGTCGAGGATGCAGTGTAAATCCAGCCAAAACAGGCCATGTAGCGCCTGGAATGGACAAAGGACCTAATCTCGGGGCCGTCCAGGAGTGGGGTAGGGCGCCATTAAACCAAACTCTGTGCTGCCAAGCATCAATCGGAACTTCCTGTGTCCTATATGGAGCATATTCCTGAGGCACAGTAGTGGGAGTGTACGTGTCTAACACATTGGTATTAGCGTTCACAGCCGGGAAGGTCACCCACGAGTAAAAAATCTCATACGGATAAGTCACCTCTGCACTCACCACCACGATCACGGCCATGCCATCCACGCGGACATTGTAATTCTGCAGATGATTGCGCACCAAAATGTGACTATGTTGCGGAATGTCCACCGCGGCCATAGCGACACAGAAAGAAAAAGGTACAACAAAAAGTACAGAGCACAACTGGGTAGTAATTCAAGGAAACCGTTTTGAAAGAATCAAGCTTGAAAAGACCTATATTGTTATAGGCAGGTTTGTCCGACACCACCGTTTTCCGGAAACAATAGCCAAGGATGTTAAGGACCGATATTAGTACTACTCAAGTGCCATGTAATAAGACCACCAATGATCGGGCACAATGTAGCAGGGACTTCTGCTCATATACAGAACTGTGCATAGAGACTTGGAACCTCAGTGAATTAGGGTGTGCCAAAACTCACCTCAGCATCCAAAATCCCCTACCAGACTAGCTATCAGTGTCTCATTGGTACTTACAAAACCCCAATGATTTAGACAACCCAGAACATGGACTTAGAGCACCTCCGGTAACGTGGAACACATGAACACTCTTTCGTTATACTAACATATCAATCCAGAACAAGGAGTCAATGAGGACACGTGCGAGTTTGAAATGTTTATTTCTAATGCAGTGTTCTCAAATGCAGTATCTTAGCTAGTACAAGCAAACATATTATAAGGAACAAGGTTAACAGCATGGTTACTATTCCATAAAAAATACAAAGGGTGAAAGCATGTTAAAATGCTAAAGGAAACAGGTCTCAATAGAACGTCAGCTTACCCTCCCTAGCTACTATATTATATTATATCTACAGAAGGTCTCTTTGGGTTTAGAAGGGCGGGCCCATACCTTTGGGTTCAGCAGAAATGGATCACATCATCTCTTGGACCAACTCTCTGCATACGGATATTCATCAAGACTGTGTCTCCTGCCTTGCGCAGTGCATTATTATTCGCGCCTAAACCCAAAGTTGGCCACAGCTGCATCCATATTATGTCTACTCTGTGCGCTGATCAATCCAAACAATAAGCGATGTGTTGAAATAACATTGAAGTCCTCAGCACTCACTGTACAGACATAGCTTACAAAGCAAGACTGATATTATAAGCAAACATGTTATTCTCGTGAAAAACAAAATAATACTTAACTGGGCGAAAAGCATTAATAACAAAATGTGTTGTGTGCAAAAGCAGCAGGAAAGGAAAAATGGCGTTTAAACTTCTAACCAGAACATGCTAACTTAACACAGTGCAAAGGTAAAACCAATACACAAGACAGCACCACCTCAGTATAACTCAGTTCCAGCGCAGCATCCCCTACCCAATCCCAGCACATAACCTCTGTATCAGCGCAGAACCACCTCTGCAACAGTCCAGCACCTCACTATCATCACAGCACTACCTCAGCATCCGTTCAGCAGCACCACCTCAGCATCAATGCAGCAGCACCTCCTCAGCATCAGCGCAGCACGAGCATCACTCAGCAACACCTCAGTACCAGCGCATCTCCTGAGCATCACTCAACATCTCCACAGCACCACATCAGCACTGCATCACCTCTGCATTAGTGCACCACCACCAGCGTAGCACCAGCTGAGCAGCAGCACAGCACCACCACATCATCACTGAGCAACACCGAAGCATCACTAAGAACCACCTCGGCACAAGACCACCATCACCTCAGTGTCACTCGGAGCCACCTAAGCACCAGCACAGCGCCATCACGGCATCAGCGCACCACCATAGCATCAGTGCAGCACCACCTCACCATCAGTCCAGCACAGAACCACCTCAGCATCGCTCCGACCCAGCGCAGCACCACCTCAGCACCAATGCACCACCTCAGCGTCCGCGCAGAATCATCTCTGCACCTGTACAGCACCACCTCCCGTGCAGCACTACTTCATCAGTACAGGATCACCAGCACAGCACCAGCACAGTTCACTCTGCGCCAGCGCATCTCCTCGGCATCACTCAACATCCCCACAGCACAACTTCAGCATCGCCTCCACAACAGCGCAGCCCCACCACAGCACCAACACCGCATCACCTCAGCACCACCAAAGCACCACCTTAGCAGCACTCAGCACCACCTCAGCACAATACCACCACCACCTCAGTACCACCCTAGCACAAGAACAGCACCACCTCAGCACCAGTACAGAATCGGCACAGCACCACCTCTGCATCAGCACTGCACAGCACCACCACAGCCCCACATCTGCACTACACCACAGCACCATCTTAGCATCAGCACAGCACCACCTCAGTGGGCCACCACCAGCGCAGCTCCACCTCAGCGCTAGCGCAGCCCCAACTCAGCACAAACACTTCAGCATCATTGCAGCATCACCTCAGCACCATCACCCCCAGCACTAGCACAGCATTTCCTCAGCATCATTCAACACCATTACACCGCAGCATCAGCAAAGCACCACCTGCGCGTCAGTGCACCACCACCAGTGCAGCCCCACCTCAGCACCAACGCAGCACCACCAGAGCACCAGCTCATTCCACCACCTAAGCATGACTCAGCACAGCATCTCCTCAGCACTCAACACCACCACACACCAGCTTAGCATTAGCACAGCACCACCTCATCATCAGTGCATCACCACAGCACCAGCAACGTCGCACCAGCGCAGCACTCAGCACCACCTCTGCACAAGCACACCTCAGCATCAGCACAGCACCACCTCTGCATCAGTGCACCGCCACCAGCACAGACCCACCTCAGCACCAGCACAACCCCACCTCAGCATCAATTCAGCATCAGCACAGCATCATCTCAGCAAAGCACCAACTTATCACCACCCCAGCACCAACTCAGAACCACCTCAGCATAGCACTACCTCATCAGTGGACCACCACATGTTCAGCACCACCTCTGCATCAGTGCACCAGAACATCCCCACCTCAGCACCAGCACAAACGGAACACAACTTTAGTATCAGCGCAGACCAACCTGAGCATTAGTGTAGCACCGCAGCACAGCAATAACTTATCACCTGAGCCCCAGTGCACCTCAGCACAGCACAAACTCAGCATGACTCCGCACCAACACAGAACCAATTCCTTATCAGCATCGTCATCACAGCACAAACTCAGCATGACTCTGCACAAACTCAGCATGACTCAGCACCACCACAGCATCACCACAGCACAACCTCCTTATCAGTGCACCACCACCAGCGCAGCATCTTCTCAGCGTCAGCATAACATCTCAGCTTCAGCGCAGCACCACCTCTGCATCATTGCACCATCACCAGCGCAGTCCCACATTAGCAGCAACTCAGCACCACTTCATCATCAGCGCATCACCTCAGCACAGCACAAACTCAGCATCACTCAGCACCACCTGAGCACCAGTACAGCACCACCACCTCAGCATGACTGAGCCAGCACAGAATCATTCTGCACCAGCACAGCATCACTCCGCGCCAGCACAGCATCACTCCGCACCAGCACAACACCAGGGCATCTCCTCAGCATCACTCAGTGTCAGCACAGCATCGCCTCAGCATCACTCAACATCACCACAGCACAACCTCAGCATTGGCACAGCATCACCTCGGCAGCAGCGCACTACCACCTCAGCATCATTCAGCACAACCTCAGTCTGCCCTCCGAATCTGGCATCTGTTGATTCTCCCCTAGTGTCCTCCCGCTGCTCGTGTTGTAATTCAGGTACTATTTCCCAACCTTCACCCTCTCGTTTATGCCTCCCCATACCGCCACACCCCAATAAAGAAAACAAAAAACAAGCTTTGGAGCAGGAAGGAAGAAGTTGCCAGCATTGAAAGGACAACTACGAGAAGACATTTTTAATGTAAATTCTTTTTTTAAAGGGGTAGTTCAGTTGTACATATTGTCTTCTTGGTTTTATAGAAGGAAACAAAAATGCTTGTAGAACTTTTATATTATAACTTTTCAACATGCTGCACAGCAGCCATAATGCTCTACAACATAGCTTATAGAATATGTCTAAACATTTATAAGGTCCCAAAGGTAAGACCTATTGGCTATGCCAATGCTTGTTAGATTTGTTTTACGATACAACAGATCTCAAAGAGACAGGGCATGAACGCTGCCTCAGGTGAGACCCTAGAGGGCCCAGAGACCACCCATTATTTCCCAATGGTTGGTGTCTTCATCCCCCTCACTTTTGTCTTCATTGAGAGTGGCAGTTGAGCTGGTTACATTTCGCCAGCTGGTCTAGACACCCCCTCACAGATTTTGGTTTCATCCACACACAGACAGCAGTTTCGAGCTGGCACAGATCACACGAATGCCTCCACTCCATAAGACTCAACTCTATGCCACTTCACTCTACTCTACAACACTCCACTTACGCCACTCTACGTCAGTCCACTGTATGACAATCCACTCTATCATACTCTACGACACTACTCCCTGCAGCGGTCCCTCGGTTAGAGTCGAGGAGCGAGACCCCCCCCAGTCACCAGCTGAAAATAAAACGGGTTCCAAACCGGTTTTATTTTAATCCCCCTGTGCCGCCCCTAGGACTCTGATGAGTCTTGGGGGTGGGTCTAGGGTGATGACAGTGTGGTCGGGTCCCTTCCCTGCACTTAAGGTGTTGGGCTGGCCGTTTCAGGCCGGCCAAGTATCTCATGTACAGTAAAGCTTTCTCCAGCCCGAACTGCATTGTAGGGGCTGGAGAAAGCAGGCACGGCTCCCAGCCTGCCTGGGAGCACAAAGTTGTAGCACTCAGGCCAATAATGATGCTGCTTTACTGCTTGTTTTTTTGTAATTTTCTCCCTGAGTGTACTGGGGTAGCTCAGACGTGGGTCCCAGAGCCTCCACACCACTGGAGTCAAGCTAGCCGGGCTGATGAGGTGTTACCTCGAAACCGGTCCAGTCCTCGGATGCTTGATTCCGGTCTGGGAATGATATGGCTGTTGTAGTTCGGACTGGACTGTTCCCATGGGGCACAGGGTCAGAGCTGATTTGCATAAAGCCATTATCTGACCCAGGGTGGTGTGGAGTGCAAAAAACGATGGATTTAGGCCCAGATCCTTGTACTGGGGTGAATGTAAGACATTGATCTACATTCTGTCCATCAAATTGTTTTTTGTAATTTTCTCCCTGAGTGTACTGGGGTAGCTCAGACGTGGGTCCCAGAGCCTCCACACCACTGGAGTCAAGCTAGCCCGGCTGATGAGAGGTGTTACCTCGAAACCAGTCCGGTCCTCGGATGCTTGATTCCGGTCTGGGAAAGATATGGCTGTTGTAGTTCGGACTGGACTGTTCCCATGGGGCACAGGGTCAGAGCTGATTTGCATAAAGCCATTATCTGACCCAGGGTGGTGTGGAGTGCAAAAAACGATGGATTTAGGCCCAGATCCTTGTACTGGGGTGAATGTAAGACATTGATCTACATTCGGTCCATCAAATTGTTTTTTGTAATGCTTTACTGCATTGTCATGATTGGCCGCAGTGCAGTCTGGAAGCCTGTCCCAGAAGCAGCAGGAAGAGCGGGATGGAGCGATTGACAGAGGCGGAGGCCATCAGTTTAGTGCATTTTTTTTTTACTTTGCGCCCAAATCAACCCCCACGCACCCAACTCCCTCCTCCGGCACGCCAAGCCACTTTGGCAAAGGACGGGCTGCAACTGACTACTCCGTAACACTCTACGATACTCTACTCTGTGCCACTTCATGACACTCTACAACACCATTCTACTTTAACCCATTAGACGATACTGCTCCACACACTCTACGCCACTCCATGACACACTACTCTACAACACTGAACTCCACTAACTTCATGCTTATTTTAGAGTCTGACTTGACACCAAGACCCCCAGACTGTGCCTCTTTACAACTCAATGACAGCATAATCTTTTCAAACCAAAGTGTTTGATGAACAGACACACTACGGCCTATTCAAGACAATGAATTCTTCGAACACTGAAGGAAGAATGCAGGTAGTATTCATTAAGACTCCAGCAGGTGTTCGGTGTCTGACCAGTCATTCATTTGAAGAATTGGGTTTGTAAGGAGCACTCCGTGTTAAACTGGTTTTTATGTTATAATCTATTGGTGCTGCGATTATTTAGGATTGTCACTCCTAGAGTCAATGATTGGTTATGATGGGTTATGGTACCCACCTAATCACGCACTGTTCACTTGGTGCTCCGCACCTCGTAAGTTTACGTTTATATTTCCACACTATAAACCAACTATTTATCTTTTGTTATCAATTTTGCTTTTAATCATATTTTTCTTTCTAGCGTCTCATTTTGTTATTCACAGTATTCATAACAACATGCTTTTGTACTCATTATTTTGCACATATCACATTTTCTTCAATACATTTCAACATTATACATGACTCATATAATCAATTTTCTGTAGATGAGCCCAATGCATTTCGGCACCATTTTGGTGCCTTCATGAGGGGCAGTTCTGGATATACCTGCTGTGTGAGGACGTATGTGTGCGAGGATCCACCTCAAACGCAAGTTATCTTATGCTCTTCGCCGCAAAACTCTTATCTTCTCTTCTCTATATCACTGGCGTCTGTGTATCCTTGACTATCTCCTCGACGAAAAACCGCAGCCCTGTGCTAACTTCCGTGTCTGGCCAGTCATTCATAGCATTTTCCATTCTTAAGTAACAGCACACACTTTGATGAAAAGTAAAAAATAAATAAAAAAATAAAAACGAATCGTTCTACGTTGACTATTGGACACCTATTACATCGAAAATCATGAAAGACCATTACTCAAGATTAATTCAAACAAAAGCACATAATATTTCCAGTTCATATTTTTTCAAATAATTATCCCTCACTCACTAACACTAAAGGATGACCATGTGGTGCAGTCGTCAGCACGGGAGACAATAATACTGGCTTCTCTATCTTTTTCCGCCGCTCATTCCGGCTAAAATTCTCCTTAGTGACAAGACCAAAGACTAGAAATGCACCCATGTTCAAATCAACTAGGTGACATGCAAGAAATAGAATTTACAGATTTCTCTCAAATTGTTGCACTGGTAACTGCATTAAACCGGCCTGTTAACATCACTATGTCTTCAAGCCTACCATCATAGTAGCCAATGTCTCTTTAGATAAAGCCGTCTTCAAATGCCTGTGCTTTGAAACTAAGGGTGGCTTCTCTGTAATGGCGGCGGACCGTCGCACCACTGAGTTAGTCAGTAAAAAATAAAATGATAAAACATTATCATTCTTTTTTTACGGTGACTGAATGAGCCAGACAGCCTCCAGTAGGTGTCGTAGTGTACCACCAGCAACTGAAGGAAAGTTCTGCCTTAGTCAATACTAAATAGCAGGGCAAATCACAATGTTACAGAAATAACACGAATGAAACGCAGCCATAACAGAAACAATTTCTAAACAAATAACGAAAACCCTGCTAGGGTATAGCAAAACATTCAATCAAATTAAAGTTTCACGAAGCTCACAAAAATAAATGAAATATAAAATGGCTGTTACTAAGACAAACCTTACAACATGAAAAGTGTGTTTTGCTGTGTGAGGCAGAGTAAAGAATTACGCAGGTTCCGGAAGGTAATGCATTTTGTTCTGAAAATAATTTGATTCAACAGCCTATTTCAATTGATTTTATTAATTGTATTGTAAAAACAAAAACATGAATCATTAGGCAGCAGAAACTACAAAGCATCATGTGCTATTACCAGGAACTGGTAATAACATGACATGAAGGAGAAGTACATATGCTATATCAATGTATACGACTCGTTACAATAATTTATCTAAGAGTGGGATTAAAATTAACATATTGACTCACAGTCAGAAGGTAAAAAAAAATCTAACTGCACGGTGTGCAAGGAGACCCTAAGCGGAATAAATCATAGCAGACACTTCCACCAATTATTATTATTATTATTATGTTTCTTATATAGCGCCTGAATCGACCCCCAAAGGGGTATCTCCGCGCTTGCCTTGGGAACCCGATCTGGCTTTTCCCTGTGAGATAGCCCCTACAGGGCATCCCCAAGGTGAAAGCCAGGCATCCCGCCGCGGGGGGGCCGTTGTGGAGATTAAGTAAGCTTAATGCCCAGAGTTACAGAGTGTGAACCCATGATTAGGTCAGGCACCGAAGCGAGAATTATCGAGCATCCATACTAGAAGGCACTACATAGTCCCATATTAGTGCAAGATCATTTCACCTTCATTTGATTACTTTAAGCTTCTGTCAGGTTGTCCCCATTTGGTTTCTCACATCAAACACCGACACATTCAAGAATACAATAAAGATATGGAAAGCTAGAACGGTTTCATGAACGGGTAACAGCCCCCTTGTCTTATACTTAATGACCCATGCTAGACATATGAAGCACAGGAAATGAAGACTGACTAGGTATTTAACTGCTTGATGAAAATAGCATGGACCACAACCTGGACTTCTCAGATACATAGACTAAGCAAGACAGAACAGGCTCATCTAGCATAACATTATCCGTGTCTAAATATCTTGCTACAAACGCAATGCTTAAAAAAAACACCTGGGTGAAACGTGTTGGAGGTTATTCTTATTTAGACTGTAGTCAATAAAGGAGAGGTTATCAAAATGATGAAGAATAAACATGATACATAAAGCAAAGTTTTGGGTTAACACCTTAGCATCATTGGTACTCCAATGATACATACATGTATGTTATTGCAAGTTGCTGTAATGCATCCAAAATTGAATATTCATACATAATTACTACAAGTAGAAAAGACGTGCTCTTTGCACGTTTAATAATGGGGCGTGAATCACAAACTTATATAAGAGCACGTAAAAGAGTACTCTTGTAGTACTACTTCCAATACTTTTGTGTATCAACACACAAACAAAGACAGACAATTCTTGTAGGACAGGCATGCCTACCATAGTCTTCAAACAAAGGACAGATGTTGGCCATCATGAAAAAGCTTACGAAGCATTACACGAGGTAAATGTTGTACCACCAACTATGGATTTAAGACTTAAGTTTACATTTGACAAACCACTGTACACAATGCTCATTATTTCAACATGGGGTTGCTTAAGTCCACTTCACAGAGAATGCAAACATCAGACTCTCAGTCTATGTTTTCATGTTTGGGAGATGTTTGCCTTTGGTAATGCCTTTATAAAGCCAATTAATATTGCAATTTCTTGTAATTACTGAAGTTACAAAGTGTGCATTTTTTTTGCAAAAACTAGAGACCCACATCACCTCCCGCTGGCTTGGTGCTAAGTGGAATCTTTCATTAGTCTCTATAGAAGTTTTGTGGAATGCAGGATATGTTTGGGATTATTTTCAGCTGCACATACGTGAACAGAAAGGGATAAGTAAGAAGGAACTAAGGCCCAGATGTAGGTAAAACAGATTTAACGATTTTTAATTACCGAATTCTACCGATTCGGTAATTAAAAATCGGTAAATCTAAGGGGTGGATATGTAGGAACATCCAGATGTTCCTTTTACCGAATCGGTAAATATCTGTATTTAACGATTCGGTAAATACCGACCGGTAATGCCCCATTCATTCCTATGGGCTTTGAAGCCCATAGGAATGAATGGGGCATTACCGGTCGGTATTTACCGAATCGGTAAATACCGATTTTGACAAGGGTGCAGGGGGTGTCATTTTGACACCCTCTAGCACCCCCAAAAAAGATTCAGGGGCCATGTGGCAGGCATACCTGCCCTAAGGGCAAGTCTGCCTGTCATATGGCACAGGTGTGCATGCACACATGTGCATGCACACCGGAATCGGTATTTTACCATGAAGTTGGATTTCATGGTAAAATACCGATTCTGTAAGGCTTGTGGGACTCAGAAGAGACCCACCTACATCTCATTGTTACCGAATCGGTAAAAATACTGATTCGGTATTTTACAGATTCGGTAAATTTACTGATCGGTAAATTTACCGAATCTGTAAAATGTGTGGCCCTACATACCATTTTGTGAATCTCGGTCGGTAACGGCCGAAAATACCGATTTTCGGCCGTTACCGACCGACCTACATCCGGCCCTAAGTGAATAATTACAGTTAGTCGGGGACCTCGACCTAATCAATGTCTACAAGTTGAACCACAAAACAACACATACAAACTACATAAACAAGTGCAATAACGCAAATACACAACTATGTATTTAGTTCACAAACGTAAAATATGCAAAGATTGAAAATTTAAGTTTAATGGGAAGGCTGGAACTTTTCACAATTTAGTTTTATTTATAATACAAAGCAATAACCCAGAATCTAGCCTATCATTTTTTTTGCTCACAATGAATGCTCTCTTTTTGTCGGGGCATACCAGTACTAGTGCAATTGAGGCCATCAATCGTCCATACAAGATTCCATTTCCTGTATTTGTACTGCTCACACAAATCAAGATTAGGTTACCAACTTAATTTTTAGCTTCCAATTTCAACCTCCTTCACATCTGAATAGCATTTTATACCTTTCAATGTCGCTTTTCTGTGTATATGTACTTTATTAATCAGCCATTATTTAATTTTCTAATCAGTCGCTGGCCCCCTGAATATATGCACAGGTTAAGACCCACTGCCCTAAGACGTTAACAAAAAACATTTCATTAGGTAGAAGAAAGGGGTGACCACAGTTCTCTGAAAAGGGGCCACAAGAAACTCACATGGGAGACTCTGACGGACGGCAAATTAGTGGCAACATTGCAAAACAAAAGTAAATGCACATGCAAACAGCCCTCTAAATGCCAGTGCGATGAAAGAAACAACTTGAACATGCAGAAGTCACGTCAACAGGCCTGGATTTTATGTGATAATGCACACAAATGGTATTTGTGGTATTTGTGCATACCTGTGCCTCCATCCATTACCACAACGAAGCTGAAGTTAATGTTTTGCAAATGTTCACTTTGTTTGAATCAACTGGATTGATACATAAAATAGTCCCTATCGTATCACAATGCAAGCATTCCATACGCGGTGGAATGATACATCAAACTAGTCGTCAAAGTAGGCAGGGTCTGAGGGACAGAGACCTCTGCAATGCATAATGTACAACAGTGCATCACTCATTGATTAACTAAACTTTATGTTTCACTCAAGCTGCGCCTTATTTTATATCTAGTACTATAAGGTGAAAAACACAAAAAGGTACAGAATAGTTTGTTGTGTTAGCCATGCTTTTGACCCCGCCCTCAAGCTCACTCACTCACTCTGCCCCTTTGTGCACAGCTTCACAGTTCCCATACTTTTATTAATACACTTCGACCATTGCATCAAACAGCCAATAACGTGAAGAAAGTGAGAAATAATACTTTTGGGTCTAGTCAAAGTCCACTCCACTTATAAATAATTGGCAGCAATATGATTGAACACACACCACCACACCTACGTGGAAGAGTCTGTATGAAGAAAGAAAATGATTAGAGTGTAAACTGTCAGGACTCAGAGAAACATTACTGAAGGCAACTTTAGTACAAAGATTTTCAGAGCCCCTACAGCGTTATGCACCCCTATCCCACTTTGGCAGTCACGGATTTCTTTTTCCAAAGCAAAAGGTTTTTTGAGGGCAAATGTTGAAACGTTTTAGCATCCTCTAGTGGCTATATATGGAGTCGTAAGGCAGTCCCTACAATCACCCAGAACAGTTACACAGCATGAAACGAATCCATTTGCTTGAAGAAAAAGAAAATGAAAGTAGACGATTTTGATTCTTCAAAAAAAGAAAGATTTCTAAGGGGACCCATGAAAATTGAAGAAAAAACTTTGAGAAACCGAGCGTTCACCAGACCATATTTGACCAGTAGAAACAGGGCATTCAGAAAGACTACGGAGAGAGGGGCTTTGGCACAGCCCACAGGTTGATTTTCCTTCCTACTTCCTTCCAACTGGACCTTAAGTTGTGATCATCCGTTGAAGAGAAATGCTTGCATTGCAAAGAGTATGCCCAATAAAGTAACAGCAAGTGGGTTATGGTAACACACCAATGAGATAGCTGTGGGCCTGATTGTTTTGTTCTGAAAAGTTATGGCAGATGCAATACGTTTGATGTGTTTATTATGGAAAATGAAGACAATACGTAGTAGACAACTTGTTTATTGCAAAATGCACGTGTTAAAAATACGTCAGTGGGATGATAAATGGATGCCAGAGTCTAAGGATGAGTGATAAAGTGCATATATGATGAGTTACAAAAAGTCTAACGTCACCAGTGACAGAATAGTCACTTTCATTTTCAAGCCAGATCCACAGCACTGCCCATGTTAAAAAAAAGATAAAGAAAATCAGGCTCAGGCAGAGGCCGGTGTTCATCTTAGTGACCTCGCATTCATGTTACAAATGATACAGAGGGGTGCGCTTCAAGTACACGGAAAGCGCTTCAGCATCTAGTCGGGGTAGAACAAGATCAGTTTCTTTTTACTGCACTTTAAAAATCCATAAAACATGTTTGAAATCGTTCCTAATTTAATAGAATGGCACAACTATGCTATTGGTACACTAGCCGAATCGTCTTGGCATGACCTGTAGTAAAACATTTTTTGTGGAGTGGGAGTGATATTGATTGAGAGGTCAGAGTTGACAAAGAGAAAGAGCCACAAGTTAATTTTTGCAGCGAAGAAAAGTCATTACTTCATTGACATCAGCTGGCTTAGAAGGACCTGGATCAGTGTAGAAGAAAGTAGTCTATGTTTAAAATTAATAGAAAATAAGATGCCAAGACGAAAATGCTCAAAGCTTGTAAGAATTGTTTATTTCGTCTGTTGCTATAGTACAATTGGCCAACAACGCAGGATAACAGAAGAAATTGATGACTCCAAGTCTACCGTAGTTGCATTTGCCTGCCAACTCTCTTACATACTCTTTGTAGTGCTTGGAAGGTCATGGCAATGATCAAGATAAATAGAGCTGCTGCTGTTGTCGCTGTGGGGAATGCTGCTGACTGTACAATGCCATGAACTAGAAATCACAGTGTGAAGAACTGCAGCTTGTTCCTGTAAGGATAGCATTATTTGCACATCACACTTTCTGCTGTTGGCCATAAATAAAGCCCATCAATCTTTCATGTACTGGAGGCGAGATGATCCCAGAATAATTTACAAGCAATTTAAAAACCAAAGACACCTCTAGGTACTTCTTGCATTGAGAATATTAACCACAGGATGAGCAGGTCTGATTGAGTGTGTGCCGCAGATGACCCTGCAGCCATTACAGCACGTTACTACTGTAAATAAGGCTGGAGCAAATTAAATTGGGCATTGAATGCATCTATCAAACGTTAATGCATTTCTCAAAATGGCTTTTAAAATCAGTATCCAATAAAAGGTGTGTTCGGACTTGTCACTCAGCAACTTTGCACAAAAATGTTACCTCAGTGTTCCGGTTCCAAAGGTGCCTGCAGTTTAACTATAGTTTGATACATTGCAAAGTTAGTCTTGTGTAATATTGTGTTATTTTCGGTCTACAGCACAGGTTTATGCAAAAAAAGAAAGAAAAGTAAGTGTTTTATGGGAAAATGCGAATTATTATTGCATTTGTAATAAATGCCTAAAGTATGTTTTAGCTCGTCAAATTCGTTCTGAATTACTTCGCAAGCATTGGTTTTTTTTGTTTTTTTAAAGACCTAAATGTCTTTCCTAGCAACCTATAGAGAAATTGAAGTCTGCTGAGGATTAATTTTTAGGTCACGCCTAGGCAGCTCTTGGGCTGTCTCTTCGATACATGCTGTATTCAGGATATGTGCTATGCAAACAAATGGACGGAATGCTGAATAAATCATACATTCACCCCCAGTCAAGAGATCTGGGTTGAATCCATTGTTCTTTTTTTCACCATGCCACCCCAGTTTAGACCCAGCCATACGCAAATCAGTCTTGACCCTGTGCCTCATGAGAACAGTCCAGACCAAACTGCCAAGCCAGGTCCTCCCTGGACTGGAAACAAGCATCCTGGGACCGGTTTCTGGGTATTACCCTTCATCTGCCAGGCTGCTTGAATCCAGTAGCACAGTGAGCAAGGGACCCACGTCTGTGCATACCCATCCCACTTACGGTGAAAAGTGCTACGCAAACAAATGATGGACGGAATGCTGAATAAATCATACATTCACCACCAGTAAAGAGATCTGGATTAAATCCATCGTTTTTTTGCTCACCATGCCACCCCAGTTTATTCAGGATATGGGCATAAAGCTCCGCCCACTTTCTGCCCATCTTTTAATTGCCTCCTGTTCCTGTCATTTGTAAAAGGTGGGTTTTCATTGGTCAACAGTCTTAGTAGTCTCTCCTTAGTCCGCCTTGCCTCTTCTTTTTATCTCCCATGAGGACACCCCCTGTTACATGTGTTGTTACTCCCTAGGTTTTAATTACAGCCTCAAGGCACTATTTTCTTTAAAGGCTTCACGCAGGACACACACTTAGTCCTAAGCTAGGCTGGCAGTGGTTACTTCACTCACTTGAACATCTCACATTTTTAGGAAACGGTCTATACATTTCACTTCATCATCGCTACACAGAGTATACAACCTAATCCGATATTAATGTAATCATTATTTTGTCACATTTCTAAGCTACTAATTGTATATATGTACTTAGCTATTTGAATGTACTCATAGTACTGTCTTGCATGCAATGCATTATGGGTAGGGTGGATTTACCAAATCTTCTGCAGGGTGCAGTGCCATGAGAGACTAAAAGGGGTCCCCTTTTGGCCACATATGGTACTGAACCCTGCAACATGGCTAGGTAAAACACATTGCCATTTATAATACCAATAACTCCAACTTTGTAGAAATGCAGTGCTGGTGCCTTGCTCACTAGGGACCTCTAGGAGCAGCTTGCTGTACTGCACCGAGACATACAATGCTGGTTGCAGGTTCCTGGCTCACTACGCAAGCATTTGCAATGCACTAGGTCTTGCTTTACTGAAAGTATGAGCTATTGGCACTGCCTTATTATCTGCAACGCCACTACCTCAAATTATCAGTAATGCGAGACCTATTGTACTGCAAATGCTTGTTTCCAATTATCTCCATATAAATCAACCGCGCGCATTTAAAGTAAAATCATGTTCTGTTATGTTATGTTAGGCGGATTTGTAGAGCGTACTGTTACCCGGAGGTGTCCTGGTGCTAGCTGCTATCCTCCATAAAGCAACCGCAATTAGAATCGGATGGAATCATTGGTCAAAAAGCCAGGTTTTTAAGGCCTTACCTAGTGTTTAGCAAGGACAATGCACAACAAAGTTGTTCCCCCACCGTAACAAACCTATTGGGAAAAAGCATTACACGGAACAGTAAAAAATGATATATTATTTTTAGCTCCCCACCGGACATCAGGCACTCATCCAAACAGAAGACTACAGCTGTTAGATGGCACCTCTAACTCTGCAATCATCTCGACTGCCTACAATATTCCCTTCAAGATAAATCCAAAAATCTTCTGAAAAAGATCTGCCCTAGTTCTTGTTCACACACACCTTGGACCAGCCCTTTACAAGTCCCCTCTCCCTTTAGACTAAGTGTGGATTCTCATTTACCTTTTCCAATAGCTTCTTAAGAGGAGTGAGAAGGCTCATGGCTGCTGCATTAATTACAGGATTTGTGGCCCAGAGTCATATGTGCTCTCGACTCGCAGCTCACAACTTACCTTGAGTTGCCCAAGTAGCCATATTGATTACTGCTCCAACGTGTCCCCAATCTTACTGCACCTTAATTTTTCCCTACTTGTGAAAAGATTCCCTTCGAGACGCAGGATAAATGCTGGGCTACCCAGTATCAAATGTACAGTTAAGGAAAACTTGTAAGCCCCGGTTTGACCACCTCCTGGTCCCAGACTCTTAGAGCAGCTTGTTTTATCGGAAAGCGTAGCATATTTTATGTCTCTCAATGGGGTAGGAGAGGGAGACCTCCCAGAGTGGCCTAACTGCTAAGGTGCAGTCCATAGAGCATCAGTGACATTCTATCTCAGCCTTTTAACATTCTAGAAAAAATAGGTATTGCAGCTCTGCACTACAGGATAAACATTGAGTCCAAACAAAAAAGGGGGAAAAAAACCTTAAGGGGGCAGGGTAGAAATACCATGATACCTAGGCCTGGTGGTGGAGTCCCACAGGCACCTCGCAGGGAGCCAAACACGTTTTCCCCCCCAATGTGTCTGCAAATTGGTGGAGTATCTGCGAATCAGCAGCAAAACCGAAATGAAAAAGAAAAAAAAGGAAGAGCAGTAGCCCGCGCTTGTTTTTATTTGCCCTCCTGGGTGGGTCAGGTCCTGAGTGGGAAATAAGCTAGATATTAAGGAGGAGGGGGGCCCCACACAACCCCCTCCCCAGGCCGATATTGGCACTGGGGACCGTATCACCCTCAGCACCTGCAAAATAAGAATAAGATGAGGGGGATAGCGCAAATTCCCTGCCAGGACCCATTCAGCCCGAGGACTCCAAGGTGGGTACTTAATAATAAAACATTTTTTAAAACATGGTAAGGAAGGCCATGCAGTCTACCTCCCGGGCCCCATTCAGCCCCAGGGACCCTATCCTCTGACCATGGATACGAAAGGGAGGTTACCTCGCGGCCCCCTTCCTCTAGGAGCAATTAATGGCCCTGGAGACCCCTTTCACCAGAGCAGCATTCCATCTATGCCCCGGGGTGCCCACCCCTCCGTGACAAAGCGTATTTGCTCTCAATTGGCGGGAGCAATTTTAAGGCTTTAGCCAAGCGAGAGCAAACAGTAAGTCTGCTTCCAGTTGGTGGAGCAGGAAAAATGCTCCCGCACTCTGGGAGCGGGTTTTTCATCCCCCAAACATCCCCATTTTTAAAATTACCTTTACCATGCCATACTCCTCACCTAAACCCTAAAAACACCCTTACCACCATATACCCTTCCCAAACTCCAAACCCTAAAAACAACCTTGCCGCCCAATATCTTTACATACCCCTAAAACCTAAAAAGAAGCCACCCAAAACATACCCCCAAAGCCTAAAAACACCATTACCACACTACACTCTTACCAACCTCTAAAGCCTAAATTACCTGTGACCCCCCAGTTATACAGGATGCAGAGACACTTGTAGGAATGGTGGTTCTTTTATTTATTCTTTTAGTTGTTGGCTAGGAGTAGTACATAGGCTGGGGGGGGGAGGGGGGGGGGGGAAATCCAGGAATGGAAGAAACAAGCAGTTGATAAGGAAAAGAAAACAGGAGAAAAGGAGTTCCTTAAATGCTGGTTCAGTCTCTGTGTCTCAGAAAGGGATACTCCCAATACCCTTACTCATCCCTAAACCTTAAAACCCTTACCCACCCCTAAACCCTAAAAAAAACATCCTTACCACCCAATACGCCTACTCACCCCTTAAGCCTAAAAACACGCTTACCACCCATAACCCCTACCCAATATATATATTTTCACATTCACTGAAAAAAACAAAGGTTAAAATAACTTTATAGTTAAATGCAACGTTATAGTTAAGTGTGATAAAAAAATAAAAATAAAAACAGAACTTTTTAACTCAGAAAGTCACTGAAAATAACCAAAAGGGTAAAGTAACATAGTTAGGTGAATTTGTCAGTGGTAACAATAATTTGAGCTAAAAAAACAAAAAAAACACGCACACACACACACACAGAAATTCACCAGTTATAGTTAGCAGAGCACTATATCTTGAGCTAATTATATCTTGTGCCCCTGCCATGCACTGCTTATGACCTCACATATTACATCACTCATAACATATTTTATGATGTCATTTATGACAGTGATGACAGCATCCAAACCTCTTTCGTGCACATTGCTCTATAAAGGAGTAAAGCATTAAAGTTCTGAAAGGAAGTACAAAATAGCGGAGAAGAATATTAGGCATCTGTAATGCCATTACAGAAACAACTGACTCCCTCAGGTGTAGAAAGCATGGGTTATGTACCACATTGACCCTATACCATACACTTCACGGGTAGAGTAGTTCACATTAACAATGAACCAGAAATACAAGGGAAACCCTAAATGGATATGGTGTTCAATTTGTATACAACTGTTCAGAGAAAACCAAGTTCTTAAAAATACCGAACATCTGTTCCAAAACGAATGCCCTACTATGGACAGCATTTATCTGTATCAAACCCCTGACAGTCACCGAACCTAGATTGAGAAATTAAGTTAATATGAGAAGAGAAGTGGGTAGACAGTGTTTACTCTATGGAGAAAATTAATCCTGTACCACACTGTTTACACACAGTGAAACTTTTGAGAAATACACTACAGAGTATTACAAAGTGTCTACTACTTAGAGTAATCTGTGCGCAACACTAGGCAAAAAAGGCACTCTTCGCTTAAAATAAGCTAAAGGTGCTAAAGATTATACTACCTGCAGCCTTCATACAGTGGTGAAAATTCTACAGATATCCCATCTTCTGAAGCAAAACATGGACATGTACATAGCTTAATACCTGGGCACAGTCTGCAATGTGACGAAGAAACAGACGATTCTGGCAAATAAGGCTGCTTACAATATTTAGAATGTTGTATGTAGAATATTTGCCCTGTTGCAAACTTTTTCTGCACAGCCTAAAAGCTTGTGTGGAACATAGTGGACACAAGTTGTCAATTGTCACCTGCACACAGGGTTGCTCTTCAATGCAAACATTTAGAACATGTTCAATACCTCTGCACACCTATGATGCATTAGGCGCACATGCCTTTTGTCAACACCTACATCCATTAGCTGGACCCAGACTGTACAAAATTAGGTAGAAAAGTAATATGGTTCCTTCATCTTACTTTGTACTCATTAGGTTGATACACACCTCCGCAGTTCAGGTTTCTATAGTAACATGAACGGAGACCATATGTGATTTGTGTAAAGTCATGCTTAACATAAGATGCATACGCAACACCAGTACCTATTGGGAAGCCGTTAACTGATGCGAACAGCCCTTTGTGTATCTCGAATAACATGCTTTGTATTTCTGATTACACACTGATGAATATAATGGAAATGTAATGCATATGTGAGATATGTCTGAAGGTTATGTATCTGTTCAATAAGCAAAAATGAAAATAAACAGACTTAAACAAAAAAAAGGTAGAAAAGTAATATGGTAGTTACCCGCCACTATGTAAACTATAAAACAAACTAGAACACTCATTGGATGATGTAATCAGTGATGTCATTTGTGATGTCATCAGTAATGTGATAAACCATGTTTAAACCATTTTTTTAAATGTAAAGTAATATTTAATAAGTATAAGTTAATTCAACTCCTGGCCATACACTTCAGAGGGTTGGCTGCAGACCAGGCCCTGCACCTAACCCCACCCCAAAGACAGCAAACCCCACACCACTTATGCCTTTTGCCTACGCAATGGGGGTTGGCACCCCATTCCCCAGGGCCTTTTTTTTTTTTTTTTTTAATGAGGAGAGGTACCGCATGGCTTCCCTCCCCGAACCTATTTTGGCCATAGGGACCCCATCCTCCAGAGCCATTAATATTTTAAAGGGGAGGGTGACCACGTGGCCCCCCTCCCCGAGCCTTGTTAGGCCCTGGGGACCCATTCCCCAGAGCAATTACTAAAAATAAATGAGGGGGCGCGCAGCCCCCACTCCACGCACATCGTTAGGCCTGGGGGTCCCATCTGCCCGGGCGACTCATTTCGATAAAGGGGAGGGGGCACGGGGCCCAACTCGTTCAGCCTGGTTAGGCCCTGTGGAGCCCATTCGTCAGAGCCACTCATTTAAATAAATGGGAGGGGGCGCATGCCCTCCTCCCGGAGCCTTGTTAGGCTCTGGGGACCCCATCCCCAAGGGTCAAAACTAAAAATAATGGGGAGGGGATCGTACAGCCCCCGCAAGCCACTTTAGGCCCTGGGGGACCCCAACACCCGAGGCCTATGTTGATAGGAAGGAGGATGCATGCCCCCCTTTCCTGAGCCGTTATTTGCCCCGGAGACTCCATACCTCCCGACGGAAGACGATCCGACTGTCCTACAACGCCACCGAACTCATCGCACTCAACACCGGCGGGATCCCTGGATGCTACCGAGTCACTCCGAGGCGCACCCACGGACCCTTCAGCTGCCACGCCTGCAAGTTCACCTGCATCCGGACCTGCCCAACACCAGCACCCGCCAAGCCGAACACCAGCAGCAACCACCTCAAGCGCATCCTGCTCAACACCCGCTCCGTCCACAGGCACGCCATCGAACTCTGGAACCTCCTCGACACCACAGCTCCTGACGTCGCCTTCCTCACGGAAACCTGGATGAACGACTCCTCAGCACCCAACATCGCCATCGCCATCCCAGAGGGATACAAGATCACCCGAAGAGACCGCGTCAAACAGACGGGAGGAGGCATCGCCATCATCCACAGGGACACCATCCACATCACGACCAACACCGACGACACCCTGAAAACCGCCGAACACCTACACTTCCAGATCCGCACCGACCCGAAGACCACCCTCAGAGGCACCCTGATCTACCGACCCCCGGGACCACGCACACAATTCAGCGAGGACATCGCCGACTTAGTCAGCCCGCATGCCCTCCCCTCCGCTGATTACATCCTCCTGGGGGACCTCAACTTCCACCTGGAGAACAACAACGACCGCAACACCATCACCCTGCTCGACAACCTAGCCAACCTCGGACTCAAGCAGCTGGTGTCCACCCCCACCCACCTCGCCGGACACACACTCGACGCCGTCTTCTCATCCAGCAAAGACATCGCCTTCAGCCACGCCACTGGACTCCACTGGACGGACCACAGCTGCGTCCACTTCACCTTCAGAAGAACGGTTGCTCGAAGAAGCTGGAACAAGATCACAGCCGACCAGCTCGCCGCTTCCCTGAGCCAGCACCCCCCCCGCCAGCTCAGCGAACCCCAGCCAGGCCGCCGACAACCTCACGAAGTGGATCAACAACTGCGCAGATGAACTCGCCCCTCTGAGGACCCCGCCCAGCAGACCCGGCAGCAAGAAGGCCCCATGGTTCACCGACGAACTCAAGAGCTCCAAGAAGAACTGCCGAGCCCTCGAGAAAGCCTGGAGAAGGGAACCAACACCGGACAACATGACCGCCCTCAAGCTCGCCACCCGGAAGCACCCCCAACTGATCCGCGCCACCAAGAAAACTGCATTCAAGGACCGGCTGTACAACAACGCACACAATTGCAAGGAACTCTTCAACATCGTCAAAGAGCTCTCCAACCCCAACGCCGGAAACAACGACATCACCCCATCGCAAGACCTCTGCAATTCCCTCGCCTCCTACTTCCACAACAAGATCGCGGACATACACAACAGCTTCAGCACTCAACCGACGCACGCCACAACCGAACCACCACCCCCCACCACCACCCTCCGCGCCTGGACTCCGATCAGCACCGAAGACACCATCCGCATGATGAACTCCATCCACTCCGGATCTCCGACCGACCCCTGCCCTCACCACGTCTTCAACAAGGCCGACGCTGTCATCGCACCCCACCTGCGGGACATCATCAACACCTCCTTCGACACCGCCACCTTCCCAGAGAGCTGGAAGCACGCCGAACTCAGCGCCCTACTAAAGAAACCTACAGCGGACCCCACCGAACTCAAGAATTACCGCCCCATCTCGCTCCTCCCGTTCCCAGCCAAAGTCATCGAGAAGACCGTCAACAAACAGCTGGCCGCCTTCCTCGAGACGAATGGATCCCTCGACCCCTCACAGTCTGTGTTCCGAGCCAACCACAGCACCGAGACCGCCCTCATCGCTGCCACCGATGACATCCGAGCCCTGATGGACAACGGAGAAACAGCGGCCCTCATCCTCCTAGACCTCTCCGCGGCATTCGACACTGTCTGCCACCGCACCCTAGTGCAGCGCCTCAGCAACGTCGGAATCCAGGAGAAGGCACTGGAATGGATCATCTCCTTCCTCCACGGAAGAACACAGAGAGTCCGTCTACCACCATACAAGTCAGAGGCCACCGAAGTCATCTGCGGCGTCCCTCAAGGATCCTCGCTGAGCCCCACCCTCTTCAACGTCTACATGAGCCCCTCGCGGCCATCGCACGCCAACACAACCTCAACATCATCTCCTACGCTGACGACACCCAGCTGATCCTCTCCCTGACCAACGACCCCGCCGCCGCCAGAGCCAACCTTCACGAAGGGATGAAAGACGTAGCCAAGTGGATGACGACCAGCCGCCTGAAACTGAACTCAGACAAGACGGAAGTCCTCATCCTGGGTTCCTCGCTCTCCGCCTGGGACGACTCCTGGTGGCCCCCCGCCCTGGGCAGCGCACCCAAACCGACAGACCACGCACGCAACCTGGGCTTCATCTTGGACTCCTCCCTCACCATGACCAGACAAGTCAACGCCATCTCCTCGTCATGCTTCAACATCCTGCGCATGCTACGGAAGATCTTCCGGTGGATCCCCACCGAGACCAGGAAGACGGTCACCCAGGCCCTCGTCACCAGCCGACTGGACTACGGCAACGCCCTCTACGGCGGAACCACAGCCAAGCTCCAGAAGAGACTCCAGCGGATCCAGAACGCCTCAGCCAGACTCATCCTCGACATCCCACGACACAGCCACATCTCCGGACATCTGAGAGACCTGCATTGGCTCCCCGTCAACAAAAGAATCACCTTCCGCCTCCTCACCCACGCACACAAAGCCCTAAACGATCAAGGCCCGAGCTACCTCAACAACCGCATCAACTTCTACGCTCCCAAACGACATCTCCGATCAGCCAGCCACGCCCTCGCCGCCGTCCCCCGCATCCGAAGAACGACAACAGGAGGAAGGTCCTTCTCCTACCTGGCCGCCAAGACCTGGAACTCCCTCCCTCCCGACCTGCGCCTGACCCAAGACCACCTCTCCTTCAGGAAGAAGCTCAAGACCTGGCTATTCAAGCAGTAGCAGCACTCCCCCCCCCCCAACCCCCCCCCAAGCGCCTTGAGACCCTCCGGGTAAGTAGTGCGCTCTATAAATGTCTGTGATTGATTGATTACCTCTAGGCCCTCATCATTTAGTTTATATGGCGAGGGGGGCTGCATGGTCCAACCTTCCTGAGCCTCTAAATAGGGAGGAGGGCCTCTACTGGCCCTGGGGACCCCATTCCCCAGGGCCCGCATTTTTTAAAAAGTGGATGCCCAACTAGGGCACCCACCATATACTTGTTGGGGGCTGCGGTAACGTCTGCATTCACCGCAGCCCCTACAAAAAATATGGTGGATGCCGCGGTAGGCAGCATGGCTCCCACTCGGAGGGAGCAGCTATTAATGCTGTTCCCTCCTGCTGGGAGTAATATTCTTATCTGTTTCCCTGCCCGCTTCCATGCGTTAAGGAAACAGATAAAAAGTCTGTTACCTGTGGACGGGAACATTTTCAAAGATCCCTCCCGCTGGTATCAGACTGTATGTTTGTTCCCGCTTGATGGGAGTTTTGAAAACACACCTGCCAAGCAAGAGCAAACACAGGTTTCCCCTTCCCTGCCCATGCCTGTGTGAAGGGGAAACTGCTTTGATCCGTGTATGCGCTCCGCGGGGCATAGCTTGTGAACCGGCCCTGGGGGATAGGGTCCCAGGGGCCATTAATGGCTCAGGGAGATGGGGCGTGTGGCCCTAGAGGTGAAGCACACAGCCATCCTACCCATTTTGTCAAATTTCAGTCCTGGCATGGGCCACCCGGGGCCTCTAGAGGCTCGGGGAGGGGGTTTGTGTAGCCCTCCCTCCCCCCCCCATATAAACTGATTTTGGCCCCAGCGCCTCTCGAAATTCAGGGAGAGGGGACAAGCAGGTCTCCTCACCATATAACCCGATTTTGGCCTCTGGGCGGTCTAGAAGGGAGCCCTTCAACCCCAACCTCTTCATGAATACAGCCTCGGGTGAGGCTTCAATGGGGCATAAAAACTCAGTAAATTCCGTCCAGCCACCATTTTGTTTTTGGGTTATTTGATCTCATCGGTTGTTCCGCAGGATCGCAGCATTTTTTGCCAAGTTCAGGAGAGGGGACTAAGTCCCCGAGTTCTGAAAGGCTGCTAGCCACATTTTTCTCATGATGGTGGAAGGAAATCAGAGCGATCGCTCCTGCTAGAGCCTTACTCCTGTCACAAAGCTCCGTTATTTAAACTGCCACTCCTGCGAGAGTCTCGACTCTTGCAGACCCAACCGTCCAGATATTTAATTATGTTTGAACCTTAATTTCCGAAAAACTGCTAAACAGATTCACACCAAATCACAAAAGGAAAAATCTACGGACCAAAATGTATCTTCCCGCCAAATGTGGTGTTATTCTGTTCAGCAGTTGTTGCTGTAGCCAAAAATGCACAGGGATTTAGTGTTTTGGGACCCCCTTTTTTCCTCGGCCCCTTTCTTGACGAATCACCCTGAAACTTTCCATGCACTAACAAGTAAGAAAATAGCACCTTTTTTTTATGTTTTGTGGAGATTGGTCAAACAGTGCCAAAGTTATTAGCAACACAAAAACGCTTTTAATATGGAACAGAAAGACTTAACCATTACTACCTAACATTGTGTTATAATGCTCGTGTTCTAAAGGCTGTTTCTCTTCCTATTGGAGCAGGGTCATTGTTGAATTGCATATGGCTGGGTCTAAACCGAGGTGGCATTATGGACAAAAAAACAATGGACTTGGACAAAGCCGCAAGCAAGCACCAGTGGCTGAGATTAATTCAAGCATTAACATCCATCACCTTTTGTGTACTTTAGTGCTACACCTTAAGTACGAAGGGTATGTCCAGATATGGGTCCCTTGTTCACTCTGCCACTGAAACCAAGCTACACCCAACTGAATAGCCCCAATGAGGGCGAAAAATGTCTTGGGTTGTTTGTATTCTGGTTTAGGGGGACCCAGCCTGGCAGTTCGGACTGGACTGTTCCTTTTGAAGCAAGATTAAGATGGATTTAAATACGGCTGGGCCCAAATTAACAACAGACTGGAATGGGGCCTGAGTAATTACCAATGGCTGAGTTTAGTTCAAGCATTCCACCCTTCACTTTTTTGTACACTTCAGCAAAGACTTACTAAGCGATCAGATAAAGTCAGTCTGTTCCTATGTGGAACAAGCAATAAGGGTAGGCAGCAGAACAAGAAAGAATATGCGTGTGTGTTCCTACCAGTGCAAACATATGAGAATAGAAGGGGAATCTCAAGACTAACCTATGTACTCCCGTGAAGCTGGTAGGGACTGAAATACTCAGAAGGCATAATAAATATTCTTGAGGAATGGGTTGGCAAAGTCCCCAACAGCAATTAACCCTCTCTCAAGATTCACAGGCCTCCAGCTGCTCAACTCATTCTGCTGTAGTACCCAACTGTTCGGCTGAAGTTTTGTTTCAACTTTACGTTCTAGATTTTTTGTAACATCACCTTTCCAGCTCCCTTGGTTTTGAATTACTGGTGGGCTTGCATACACCCGTTTCAACACACACTTCATCATATGCTATGAAAACATTCTCCAAGACTTTCTCATTTAAAGACTAGCTAAAACAAAAACATCAGAGCAACCTGAAAAGTAAAATAATCTGGTACGGTAAGAGTCAAATAACCATGCAGTCATTAGTACTGTTCAGATAAACAAAAAACATGACAATGCACAAGCTCATATCCAATATAAAAGAGACTTATAAATTTAACGCCTCTAAAACGACAAGACTATTCTCGTGACGAAAAGACATAGGTAATTGGGACACATTTACTTTCCATGGCAGGAATATATTTATACCCAAGTAGAGAAAATACATGTGGCCCAAAATATTTTATGTATGTATTGCGCTATTTTAATTACTTAATCTATACTACTATTATAAAGGAAGAACTTTGAACCTTTGAGGCGGGTAAACTCGGGAACCACAGCGCCAATCCACACACCCGATACATCGTTGTAATCGTGAGGGTGTGCAGATGGACATAGGCTATATAAACGTAATAAATATACGTTATTTAAAAAATTTTGCGAAAAAAAAGTAGTCCCTTGGAAGAAACGCCGGCCGCGACGTGCGTGCTGACGTGAGGAGCGCGGGGAGGAACGGCGTCCAGGAGCGCGAGGAGGACCGGCGGACATGGCGCGGGAAGGAGCGGTGAGGAGCGGCGGACAGGCGGTGAGGAGTGGCGGACAGCCGGTGAGGAGCGGCGGACAGGCGGGGAGGAGCGGTGGACAGGCGGGGATGAGGTAGATTATTTATTTATTTATTTAGGAGCGGTGAGCGGAGGAAAAATGAAGCAAAAATGACAATCGTGAGCAAGAGGAAGCAAACGGAGCATTACAAAAGTGAGCCAAACGGTGCATTACAGGAGGAAAAAGTTACGTGTGCAGGTTACAAAAGCGTACATCGTGAGCAAGAGGAAGCAAACGGAGCATTACAAAAGTGAGCCAAACTGTGCATTACAGGAGGAAAAAGTTACGTGTGCATGTTACAAAAGCGTACAAATTAAACCTAGAGGTATAATACTGCATTACAGGAGGAAAAAGTGACGTGTGCAGGTTACAAAAGCGTACAAAGTAAACATAGAGGTATAATACTGCACTATATGGAGGAAGGCTCCGGGGGACCCACGGACAACGTCGGGGCGGGCGGGGACCCTGAAGCCTAATTGCTCCCGGACAACGTCGGGACGGGCTGCTAGTTGCTGTATATAGGTGATGAACTCTGCTGCTGTTTTTTTTTTTAAGGGTCAGTACCCGAGTAAACTACGATGTTGAATACATTATTTAGATGGGCTAAACGAAGACACATTTATTACTATAATGAAAAGGTAAAATTCTAGTTTGTTACCATTGTACAGCAAAATGAAAAAAGAGAACATTATTTACCGTATCACAGACTGCATGTTACAATGACTCTACATGGCAAAACAACTCTCCTAATAATCAGAGGCCTCTTAGTTGTGTGTTTTTTTTACCAGCACAAATTTTAACACAACGTGGTTTCGGGTAAATACTCTTTTGGAAATAAATACATATGAAGAAATTGCTGTGGCATAAACCATATTCAGATTTGGGGAGTATAATATGATGATATTACCATTGCTGAGGGAGGAGAGGGGCACCACAACCCACTCAAAGCTTCGCCTCTTATGAATCATGGCCTTTCTCCACACTTAAGATTGGAAATACAAAGCATACTCCATTCTGTACAGCATACACATCATGCAGGAGCATTAACAGTCCTGTAAAAAAAAATAGCTGCTAAAATTATTTAAATCAAGGTAAGAATCAGAGGAGGAAGGGGATTTTATTTAAGGGCTGGAGGCTCATATTATGCTATCTTTTCTTGCTATTCAAAGCAACCGAGCAAGAGAAAAAAACGACATTACCCAGCAAACCTGTCAAGTACTACAAACAATGACAATAGAACAAGCAATTGGACATCGAGTAACCCAATAATTACCCCGTATGTGATTCTGATATTGCAATGCTTTGAACAAGCATAATAGGAGCCTCAGGTCTTGTAATAAAATTATTGGGTTAGCCAACGTCCCATTGGTTGTGCTATTATGATGTCAGTGTTTGTAGTTCTTTTAATGGGTAATGTCGTTTTTAGGTGTCGGCTAGCGTAGGCTGCGCACATGCGCAGTCTCGCTGGCGAGATTTAATGACTGATTAGAGAGGTTAAGCCCTGCCCCTCTTCTCCATTGGCTGGCCTCCTAAACGGCGGCCAGCCATTGGAGAAGAGGTCCAAGTGACGACATTCTTTCAATATAAGCCCAGTCCTTTTCGGATTGGGGAGCGTGTTTGACATTCTTTCTAGGCTGTAAACAACAGTCAAAAACACGCCCCCCAGTCTGGAAAGGACGGGGCTTGGAGACAAATGCCGAGCGCTTGTTTGATAGTATGCAGTCTTGTGTTTGGGAGGACAAAAGTTTTGGTGGATTATTGCTTCCTGTGTGATTGAGGTTTCTCAGTTTTCCCGTGCCAAGGTGCACTTTTGTGTCCCGATTCCATTGTTGAGCAGTTCAGTTCACTTGGTGCCAATAAACATCTCTTTGTGGGGGCATGTCCAAGATAGTGCACTGGAAAGTAAATCAGCGGTTCCCGGGGGAGCGGCAACCGCAAATCAGCAGCATCGGGTGCGGAATGTGTGTGGCTCGGCCCTGAGGCATCTGCTGAATTCTAAGGCGCCTGCTTGTGGACAAAGGGTGGCCGGCCGGCAGCTCTACTAAATTGCACCAGAGTGAAGGCTACAGTGCTGTGCCGAATTAAGAAGCTGCATTGGGGAACGGGTACCCAAGGTTGCCGGCACTGCTCTAAGAAGGTATGCGGAGCTGCCCAGGCGCGCCCTTAGAATTTGGTGGCGCCTCCAGCTGCTGCGCCGGGTGCTCGTGATCAGGGGGCGGCCGGCCGCCTGTTCAGCAAATGGTGCCAGGGTGAAGTCAGTGGGGGCAACACCAGTCGGCAGGGCTACTTCAGTGAGTGGCTGCCCCAGGCCATCGGCACCGAGTGCGGAGGGAGTAGGAGCAGCCCAGGTGTACTTAAAGTTTCCCACACTGACTACCGCAGCTGCGCCGAGTGAGATTGCAGATGGAGTGAGGCCGGCTGGCGGTGAGGCAAGATGGCAACAGAGAGGAAGTAGCAGCCCTATGTTGCAGGGAGGAGCTGCTTCGGTGGAGAATGCTGGCGGCATTGCAATAAAGCGGCCCTCGTCCCACCACCTCAGCTACGACCAAAACTTGTGCTATACCAACAGGAAATGGGACGTGCCTCAGGTGCGAAGTCCGGCATGCGAGTCCTCTACTTTCCTCTTCCCACTTTTCATAAAATAAATTCCTATTTCAGTTTTGTTTATTAATATTAATAGTTTACTTAAGGTTCCTCGCTACACAAAGCGCTTTGAGTGGAAGCGCTATACAAACAGTCAATGAATAGCTCCGCAAGTCGCAGTGTCTTTATCCATTAAGACTGTGCCCGAAGAATAGGGCTAATGTCTGTTCCACACGGAAGCAGTTTAGTTGCAAGTGCGCTCCTTGCTCATTTTATCTCCTCGGAAGGATGAAAGTCTGAGTCGCCATTGTCGGAATTCGGTACGGCAGCTTCGAATTGCACACAAGTCTCTGACATAACCAATCAATTGGAAACTACAAAGAAAGAAAATATGTTTTTTAAACTGCAGGTCAATTGTCTCAACTCGATTCATGATTAATTGCCAATTTGATCCCCGTTGCGGGCTTCTACTACTACGACTACGACAGAGGTGCTTTTACTTTGACAATATTACTTGAATTACCTTGCCCCCATTTTTCTTCTGCTCTTATGGGGTAGTGCCTGCCCTGTAGGTCTGCTTTTAGGTGCACATTAAGTATAGAGGAGTCTCTCTCTATCTCGGTCGGTTCGAGCATGAAAACACAGACGACTTTCCGATGCAGCTCGGTGGGCTAATGCGCATTTAGCAGGATCACATCTCTGCCTTAACTTTTTACTTTTCTTAGGTCGATAAAAAACGTATATTTGGGTGGTTATTATCAACTCACGACTAAGTTAGATAGCCTCATTTTGTGGCTGTGCTCTATACACGCAGACTAATCAATATAACTGCATATATTACACAAGGACACATTCATAATTTTTTTGGGGGATAGGCACAGGGAGATTAAGTGATTTTTCCAGAATCACAGGATGTTGAGCCGACTCCGAGGCTCGAACCTTGTTCCCCAGCTCCAAGATCGGCAGTTCTGGCTAATAGGCCACATGCTCGCTTTCCCCGAACACATCTTCTAGGCATTTGTTTTCTCGAGAGGCATTCACTGTGGTGTGGAATTGTTGAAGTGGGAGGTTTTTTTTGGAGCATATTTTCGAGCCCCTTGTTATGAGCGCCGTCGAGTGATTAACTCTTCCAAGCAAGTATACCCACTTGCCATGAAGGCAGCCAGAGTGTCCATAGCATTATACCACTGCTTAATTTGTAGGGGTGGGTGCAGATGGCAGCCACCGACACTCGTTGGTTACACATTTGTTTTTTATTATCTGACTTTAAACCCAGTGCAATTGAGGGAAAGTTAAAGGGGGTGGGAGATGAATAAGAGATTGCTAGGAAAACAGTGATAAAAAGAGAAGGCAAGGATGATAACGAACTCACAATAAAGAATACGATAATGAAATGGTAAAGAAATGGGGTGAAAGATATGTGTATAGTTAGGACTAGGCAGCCTTGGCATTCGTGATTCCGGCAGCCGTCAGCCCGGGAGGCAAGCTTCTAAGAACAATTTTGGGCCCGTACACTTGTTTTTTCTCCTTCTTACGAAATAAATCTTTCCCCAAAACAGTCCCACAGGTTTATTTGCTGTCACAACTCCAACTAAGGAATATTTTAGTGTTCAAAATCTAATTACCGCGAGATGAGAGTATCGCGGGTGACAAAACAAATACCAGGAATACAATTTCTAACCTGCCACTAAATTTTTACTGCTTCCATGAGCCATTTACCTTGTGTCTCAACACTTACATAGACAGTCGATGACTTGACTGATTAATTGGCAGCGCTGCACATGACTGTGAGGAATGCACTGACCCAGTATGTTTTGGGCTGTGCCTACAGCATCATGGCTTGTCAGAAACATTTGTGGGGGGCAAATATCATGTGTGAGAGGGCCTCTCACGTTTTCTCGTAGCACAAGCACCTCAAAAAGAAGCAATGTCTGACGAAACATTTGGAGCATACGGTACAACCTAGTGGCAGTTTGCCTTTACTTCTCTCATGAATATATCACTAAAATTGGCAGCTGTCTTAACTTGTCTAATACTATACCACAAAAACACGTGAAGCCTACATTTGAATTAAATACCTAGATTTGACAGTAGCAGTGTGTGGCTGTGTAAAGTGCTAGCCAGGGCAAACAGCCCTGGCAGTCCTCTACCTCTCTTTGTAACAGCCCTGATATATATGGTAGAGATTAACAAAAACGTGGCCCACCTACAATTACTACAAAATTTAACAGCAAGACTTCTGTCTGGGTTGGATTAAGTTTCAAACACTCTTAGTGCACTACACTTGTTGCCAAAAAACACAAACATTAGTAAAGTCAATAAGTCTGGTATTGTTGGCTGGTAACTTTAGGCTTTGCCAATGTTTGTGATTTTTGTTTTGAAAATTTGTTTAAATGAAATACTACCTCTCACCCCCTCACACCCCCTCAAACCCTCACACCCCCTCACACACCCTCACCCTCACACCTGGCGCTCTGTGTGTGTGTGGCGCTGTGTGTGGCACTGTGTGTGTGCGTGTGTGGCTGTGTGTATGTGTGTGGCTCTGTGTGTGTGTGTGTGTGTGGTTCTGTGTGTCTGTGGCTGTGTGTGTCTTTGGCTCTGTGTGTGTGTGTAGGGGGGTGCAAATGCACAGGTCTCGCCTTTGCGAGAGATTAAGCTATTGGCATTGTAAATGACAATGACATTTAGTTATCTGTTTTCAAAACCAACACATAAATAACAATTTTGTCATTTACAATGCCAATAGCTCTAACTTTTGCAAAGGCGAGACCTTTGCATTGTAAATACTCGTTTCCTCTTACTTGGCTGCTGTGAATGAATAGCAATAAAAGATAGCATACTACTCACCTCTGAGTCTTTAATAAAATACAGCCTTAATGACGCCAAGGCTAGGAAAATCTCAATTGTAGCTCATGAGCTCAAAGATTAAACTCCCCAATGACGCAATTTATTTCAAGACAAAATATGACATATATACCTACTGCTACCCGCCAGCTGTCTTAATTTTGACACAGACTTTTAAGTTTCGTCTACAGTTAGTACCTACTACGCAGAAGCTAACAAGCCACTACATCCCACGCTAATCGTCACTGTATACTCTATGGTGCATTAAAATGCAAACTGTGGTACATCCATTTTAGCAGTTAATTCATGCATCACTGATATAAACATCTAAGCATGGCCTTCACGAAAAACCTTATTCTACAAAAAGATTCTGTTAACTGCTGCAGCTTATATTTTCCGGCGTTGACCGACAGCAAGCGATGTGGCCATGGCCTTCAGCTGTTTCACGCAAAACAAAACAGCCGTACAAAACATGCAGCTCACCAACTTATAAACCCCGCTCCTTCCTGGTCGCATAAACAGGTGTATTTTGTGGGGTGCGAAATCCTTGTAATTATGTGACATTTCAGTAAAATTTCACAACATGCAAAAACAGAATTTAAATGCTGCATTTTAGCACAGAACGAGAACTTGCAGCCCAAACATAGGCAAGCGCTGCAAACTGCATCCGTTCATGTTGAGATTGTTAACATTTGTTTTTTTACATTGTTTTTGCCGTGAATGGCGCGTAATTATGTGGCATGGTGTAATAAAATCATTAGGTCGAAGCCTGCATTGCAGGGAATGCCCTGCTGTAGGCAAAGAGATATTGTGAGCAGGGGAATTCAGTATGGCGTGAAGCCACGCCCCTTTTTGCCATTGGCAGGCCTCTGGAAAAGGAGGCCTGCCATTGGAAAAAGCTCCTGTTTAGCAGATTTGTCTGCTCTGGATCCCGCCTCTCAAGGACTCCATGACCTGCCTTACGGTAGCACGACAATATTTTTAGAAATATTGCCTTGGCAACCATGAGGCAGGTCAGGGAGTCCTGGAGGGGCGGGATTCAGTATCCTGTTCCCGCCCCTTTTTTTTTTAATTTTGTGTGCGGTATGCACCCTCCTTGTTTCTTTAAAGGCTGCGCAGCTCCTGATGGGCTTAAAGTTAAAGTGACATCTACAATAAACTTTAGGGGGAAGGGTGAGAGCATAAAATAAAAGCTTTCATTCGTTATTCCATGGAGTTTTTCACCCGTTTGCTGTATCACAGATAAATAAATAATACACACAGAAGTCCTGTTCCAAGACTTTTTTAGAGAAAGCCCCTTACTAATCCCTGGGCGTGGGCCGTCTGCAGAGTGCGCACTAGTAATGAGAGGGCGAGTGATGGAACGGCCTGGCTCGGTATGTTTCTTCCATTACCGGCACTGTGAGAAGGTGACTTGGGCTGCAGATCCTCTGCGCGTCACAGCGCACACAAGGGACTCTCCATTTCCGGATAATTATGTAATTACTGTCGCTCACTACATGAAACTTTGAGCTCCATGTGGCAGTCCATGTCGACCTGGCGCGGGGAAGGGGTGGCAGGCATGTGTGCCCCCTGCACATGTATGTGTTTTCTTGGGGGGGTGATTAGAATGAGTACATAGTATGTGAGGCAGTGTGCGTGCATGTGTGACTGAGTGTGTGCGCGAGTCTCAATACGGATCTACGGAGTCTAAGTGACAGTCACTGTCATTATGTGAGTGTGTGCCTAAATGTGCTTGTCTGATATAGGTTGGTTCGTGTGTGACGGTATGTGTGTGTGTATATGTAGCTCGTATGCGTGTTGAGTGAGTAACCGTGTAGGTTTACTCGGCTGGTTTACAATAAAAGACGCGCCACAGACAATGAAAGTGAATATAAAAAAAACTCGTTGGCACAATATATCCCGGTTCCCCATTTTCGCAAACATGGTGATGTGTGTGATTTTCTGTAATCAGCCGGCACTGAGGAAAAACAAAACTATAGAGCAGGGTGTGTTGCTATAAACCGTTATGTCGGCAAACCACAATTAAGTGACTGGATTTCAGGTGCCACTGGAGTGACCGAACTTGTGCTCTTGGGCATAATATCTTCATGTGCGCCCAATACTTGTAGGCACCTTCCATATGGCGTTTACACACCACTAGTGCACTGCACACACCCCCACACAAGTGCTAGTTACCGGGCGCAAATGCTCTGAGTATGAGGTACCCAGGGAAGTTCTCGTTCCGTGGGGTACACCCCCTCAGAGGGCATCTGCTAAAAGGAGCAGCTAGGAGAAGGCAGTAGTCAGGGGGAGGGCGCTAATCTCAGTGACTCACTTTGTGCTGGACCCCGGGCTTCTCTTCCTTGCCCTCTCTCGCCCTCTATCCCTCTTCCTTTCTCTCCCCCCTCCCTTTCATGCTTCCTCTCCCTCTCTCTCTCTCTCTCTCCCCCTCCCTCTCATGCTTCTTCTCTCTCCCTCACCCTCTCTGCAAGACAAAGCAACACTCTCAAAAGCATTTGCAATGCAATAGGTCTCGCGTTACTGAAGTTTGAGCTATTGGTGTTGCATTATTTTAGCAATGCCAATAGCTCAAACTTTAATAATGCGAGACCTATTGCATTGCAAATGCTTGTTTTGGAATAGAGTCATTAGGTCTCGGGCTTCGAGACCTATTGTCACGGAGTTCACTCTCAACGGAGCCAGAGCGGTGAACGAGCGCCGATTGCATCTCGTGGACGCGCGCGCCGATCCTCCTGGAGCCGTGCACATCTCTTGCTCCACATTCACACTCACGGAAGCACACACTCACGCACGCACGCACACACACACACACACACACCCTCCCTCTCTGCCCACTCCCTCTCTGCCGCCCCCCCCCCCCCTCGACACCCACTCACCGGGCTCTTTCCCTCGCAGCAGGTCAGTCATGGCAGCAGGCAGACTTGGTGTCTTCTCAGGGGATCTTCAGCTGATGTGCACGCCCACGCTGGTCTCGTGCGCGCCCGCCACGCTGTTTCACGCCTGTTGATCCACAGCTTGTTGCTTACAGCCAGTGGGTTGAACTTGAATGTACTCGACAAAATATCCTTATATAACTAAAAAGTTAGCATCATCTTCATCTCACGTTTGTAAAGGTAACGATGAACACCAATTGTGTTAAAATATATTGAATACAATAGATCACCTTCCACTCGCCCATACATATACTTTAAATTCCTTATTCATATTATTAGAACAAAGCAACGCAGAAGATAATTTTTGGTTGTCTGTGGGTGGGGAGATGGGGTTAGCACTCTCTGCCCTCTTTTCCTATCATTGACTCTTTGGCGCCTATAGGAAAAACCCAAGCTGCTTATACTTTAGAGGAATTCTGCATAAGGATTATTATAGTGTGAGTGCAGAGTGCGCACAGTTCAGAGTGCGCAGAGTGCAGAGTGTGAAGTAGTGAGTGCAGCGTGAGTGAGCAGAGTGTGAGTGCAGAGTGTGAAGTAGTGAGTGCAGAGTGAGTGTGCAGAGTGTGAATGCAGCGTGCAGAGTGTGAGTGCAGAGTAGTGAGTGCAGAGTAGTGAGTGCAGAGTAGTGAGTGCAGAGTAGTGAGTAGTGAGTGCAGAGTAGTGAGTGCAGAGTGTGAGTAGTGAGTGCAGAGTGTGAGTAGTGAGTGCAGAGTGTGAGTAGTGAGTGCAGAGTGTGAGTAGTGAGTGCAGAGTGTGAGTGCAGAGTGCAGAGTGTGAGTGCAGAGTGCAGAGTGTGAGTGCAGAGTGCAGAGTGTGAGTGCAGAGTGCAGAGTAGTGAGTACAGAGTGCAGAGTAGTGAGTACAGAGTGCAGAGTAGTGAGTACAGAGTGCAGAGTAGTGAGTGCAGAGTGCAGAGTAGTGAGTGCAGAGTAGTGAGTGCAGAGTAGTGAGTGCAGAGTAGTGAGTGCAGAGTAGTGAGTGCTAGTGAGTGCAGAGTAGTGAGTGCTAGTGAGTGCAGAGTAGTGAGTGCTAGTGAGTGCAGAGTAGTGAGTGCAGAGTAGTGAGTGCAGAGTAGTGAGTGCAGAGTAGTGAGTGCAGAGTAGTGAGTGCAGAGTAGTGAGTGCAGAGTAGTGAGTGCAGAGTAGTGAGTGCAGAGTAGTGAGTAGTGAGTGCAGAGTAGTGAGTAGTGAGTGCAGAGTAGTGAGTAGTGAGTGCAGAGTAGTGAGTAGTGAGTGCAGAGTAGTGAGTGCAGAGTAGTGAGTGCAGAGTAGTGAGTGCAGAGTAGTGAGTGCAGAGTAGTGAGTGCAGAGTAGTGAGTGCAGAGTAGTGAGTAGTGAGTGCAGAGTAGTGAGTAGTGAGTGCAGAGTAGTGAGTGCAGAGTAGTGAGTGCAGAGTAGTGAGTGCAGAGTAGTGAGTAGTGAGTAGTGAGTGCAGAGTAGTGAGTAGTGAGTAGTGAGTGCAGAGTAGTGAGTAGTGAGTAGTGAGTGCAGAGTAGTGAGTAGTGAGTGCAGAGTAGTGAGTAGTGAGTGCAGAGTAGTGAGTGCAGAGTAGTGAGTGCAGAGTAGTGAGTGCAGAGTAGTGAGTGCAGAGTAGTGAGTGCAGAGTAGTGAGTAGTGAGTGCAGAGTAGTGAGTAGTGAGTAGTGAGTGCAGAGTAGTGAGTGCAGAGTAGTGAGTGCAGAGTAGTGAGTGCAGAGTAGTGAGTGCAGAGTAGTGAGTGCAGAGTAGTGAGTGCAGAGTAGTGAGTAGTGAGTGCAGAGTAGTGAGTAGTGAGTGCAGAGTAGTGAGTGCAGAGTAGTGAGTGCAGAGTAGTGAGTAGTGAGTGCAGAGTAGTGAGTAGTGAGTAGTGAGTGCAGAGTAGTGAGTAGTGAGTAGTGAGTGCAGAGTAGTGAGTGCAGAGTAGTGAGTGCAGAGTAGTGAGTGCAGAGTAGTGAGTGCAGAGTAGTGAGTGCAGAGTAGTGAGTGCAGAGTAGTGAGTGCAGAGTAGTGAGTGCAGAGTAGTGAGTAGTGAGTGCAGAGTAGTTGTTGGACAGGCCACATGAAGGGCCGCTCTCCCCCGGCCCAACCAGGCCTGAGCCCAGTCCCGCAAGTACCACACACCACCATTGCACGTCCTCCGTCCCCTCAGGGACCCCTGCCCTCGAGCCTGCCGACCTCGTGGGTCCGATCCACTGCCGGCCCACGCGCCCAGCCTGGGGCGCCATCTTGGACACTCCACCACGAGGCCGCCTGGCCCCCGATCGACCTCAACCCTGGGCCTGGCCCGGCCTCAGACATTCCGGCACCACCCTCCACCCAGGAGGTGAGCGGGCTACTTGGCAAGTCAATGGGAGAAAGAGGTGCCGATGGCTCTCCCCCACCAAGTGCCGCTCGCCCATCGCCTCCCCGGGCGCTGGCTCCACCCCCCTGCTGGGTGTCTGGACTCCCCCATCCCGGACCTCCCGACCTCCAAGTGCGAGGGTCCGGACATCAAAGCACGCCAGCCCTATAACTGGGGCAGCTCCAGAGCAGGAAGGCAGTTGTATCTTGGAGTCGAGAGACGTAAAGAGGAACTCATCCTGGACGGACTACTGGCGCTGCCATAGCTCTGTCCTGTGCACCATCGTCCTGCCTGTTGGCGCTGCCACAGCCGTCGTAACCTTCATCCTTCATCGTCGTCGGGATCTGCTGGCGTGGCCGCGGACCGTTGTAACCGTCATCTTCCACCGGGACCTGCAGGCTCCGCCGCGGACCGTCGTCCTTCCTTCATCCATCTCGGGACCTGCTTGGCTCCTCCACGGCCCGATCATCTAGAACGCCGAGCTCGAGGATTGAGAGCTATTTTGTACTCATTGGTAACTAAGACTGTCCCGCTACCCCTTTCCTAAACCAGAGACTAGAACCGAGGGGACCCCTGAGTCCAGACCTCCTTGTATCCATCATCGTAACCTAAGAATTGCATATAAAGTCTCGTTAACCTTCAACCTTGTGTGGTGTCCGTCTGTGGGGGGGAAGTTACTTATCTGTACAGTCGTTGGAGACGGCTCTCCCTGGAGACCTCTCCCCGTAACCTCGGCCGACCCTCCCGGTCCGTCTAACATTGGTGGCCAGCGGCGCGATCCGAATCACCGCATAAACGTACAGAGAGTAGCTCACCCCACGACGAAGTCACAATGACCACGAAAGAGAGCGGATCAACCGAGAAATTCCAAATGGAGAAATTGGAGGAGTACAACCATCGTGAACTTAAACAATTCTGCATCGAACTGGGTATCGCTACCACCGGACTGAGTACCAAGGACGATTTTAAGCATGCCCTAGAATCTTGGGCAGAAACCGGGGCTGCCGGAACCCCTGATCAAAGCACCGTAGAAAAAACGACCACGGCCCCGGAAGGGCAAAGAACGGGTCTCTCGCAAGGCGAGATCCAGGAAAGAGAAAGGACCCGACTACACGAACTAGAAATGGCCCGACTTAAAATGGACGTTGAACTTAAGTTGGCCGAACAAAAAATCAACTTAGAGCACCTGCGTCTCCGAGAAGAAAGAGAGGAGAAACAGAGACAAAGGGAGCTCGAGGAAAAAAAACTAGCGTACGAACACGAACGAAACCTAGCCGAGATCAACCTACGCAAGCAGAATAAAGAAGCAGGGGTGCCCGAGCGACCCCCCACCTCAGGGGCCACAGACAAAAAGGTACACATCCCCAAGGATGTTGTCCGAGAATACTTCAGAGAGGACGACATCCAGCAATGGTTTAAAGCCTATGAAATCGCTATGACTGCACACCGGATCGATAGAAGCGACTGGGGAGCCGGTCTCTGGGGAAGATTCCTCAATGAGGGCCGCGACACCCTACTACAGCTCCCGGACCACCAGATGACCTCCTACGACCATATGAAAGCGGCCCTCCTCACCCGCTATGGTCTCACACCCGAGATGTACCGTCAGAGGTTCCGAGACTGCACCCGCATCCCGGGTACAACTTGGGTGGACTATGTAACATACTTTAGCCGAGCCTTCGAGGGCTGGATCCGAGGAAGCAACGTCACGACCTACGAGCAACTATTTAACCTGATGGTATGGGAGCATCTGTCGAACAATTGCTTCATTGAACTCCGCCAACACCTCCTCGACAGCAAGTTAACGGATCCCCGGCAGCTCGCAGCCGAAGCTGACCGGTGGGAGATCACCAGAGTGGGCCGGAATGGGTCCTACGAACAGAACCGGAACAACAATGGTCAGCACCGACCCAGAGGAGGAGGAGGGGGCCAAGGGCGAGGAAGAGACAACGCCCCGGTCGCCCCCGCTACCAACACCACCCCCCCGGCCAACCGGGGCAGCACCCCAGCGCGACCGGGGTACAGAGCCAATGTCACGTGTCACCGATGTCAACGAGTCGGCCACTATGCGAACGACCCAAACTGCCCGCAGTACCAGAGCCCAAGACCCCGCCAAGTGGCCGCTGCAGCCCTAGGGGAAGAACAGATCTCCGAGGAACAGGAAGAGTACGAACAAGAGCATCAAGAGTGGGAGCCAGCCGCCATGACTCTAGCCTGCTTAGGGGGGAAAGACATGGTCCCGCGGGTCCCCCTACCCGCTAACACCCAGAAGTACAGCCAATGGGTGAGCATCAATGGACACCAGGCCGAAGCCCTTCGTGACACCGGGGCCAGTGTAACAGCCGTCCGCTGTCACCTGGTGGCCCCAGAACAGTATCTACCGAACATTCTCTGCCCTGTACGATCAGCCGATAACTCGGAGAGCCTGTGTCGGATGGCCTGCGTCCCCTTCGAATGGGGGGGGTCTCCGGCATGTTGAAAGTGACGGTCCGAGACGATGCCCCCGTAGACTGCCTCCTGGGCAATGACCTGGAAAGCTCTCCGTGGGCCGCCGTGGAGCGAAAGGAACACCTGGGGATGTTGGGCGTCCCAGACTGGGCGTGCGTCACCACCCGTTCCATGGCCGCCCGTGCCAACCACCAGCCAGAAGAACCCGAATGGCCGGCGCCACCGCCTCCGGTCGCCCCGGCCGAAAACACCGACCGTAACATTCCCGCCGAACCAGCTCAACCTACCGACCTCGCTAACCTCGACCAGTGGCCTCAAGAAGGGGGGCCCACGCAAGAACAATTTCGCAAAGAACAGAAGACCTGTCCCTCCCTCGAGGGACTCCGCCAGCAAGCGCTCGCCCAAAGCGCAGGGGATACCCCCGGAACTCATTGGGTCTACTGGGACAATGATCTGCTGTACAGCGAGCAAAGAATCGCCGAGCTGGGGAGCAACCGAGTACTAGTGGTACCCCTCCGTTTCAGAGACTTCCTGTTAAACCTGGCCCACGATGTCCCCCTGGCAGGACATCTGGGACAAGATAAAACCTACAGTCGCCTAGTGACCCACTTCTTCTGGCCCAAAATGAGAAACGATGTGCACCAGCATTGCCGATCTTGCCCCACGTGCCAAGCCAGTGGGAAGAGCGGCCGCAAACTAAAGGCTCCCCTGCAACCTTTTCCCGTGGTCACTACCCCGTTTGAGAGAGTCGGAATAGACATTGTGGGGCCCTTGGACCCACGCACAAAACAAGGCCATCGATTCATCCTGGTGCTAGTGGACCACGCCACCCGCTACCCTGAGGCTGTTCCTCTGCGAACTGTGACAGCCCCGGTGGTCGGCCGGGCCCTGATGGGGATCTTCTCCCGTGTGGGCTTCCCCCGAGAAGTCGTCAGCGACAGAGGCACGAACTTTATTTCCAAATACATGAAGTCCCTCTGGCAACAGTGCGGGGTCACCTACAGATTCACAACCCCCTATCACCCTCAAGGGAACGGACTCGTTGAGCGGTTCAACCGCACGCTAAAGGGAATGATCGGGGGGTTGGAAGAGCCCCTCCGTCGCCAGTGGGATGTGCTGCTGCCGTGCCTCCTCTTCGCGTATCGAGAAGTCCCCCAGAAATCCCTGGGCTTCAGCCCATTTGAACTGCTATATGGACACCCAGTGCGAGGGCCGCTCAGTCTCGTCAAAGAAGGCTGGGAGATGCCTCCGCTAAAGAACCCTCCAGATGTCTTCCGGTACCTCCTCACCCTCCGCAACCAGACCCGGCGGTTCAGAGAACTAGCGAAGGCCAACCTAGAGGCCAGTCAAGAGGACATGAAAAAATGGTATGACCAGAATGCCTCATCCATTGAATTCGAACCTGGCCAACAGGTATGGGTGATGTCCCCCACTGAGCCATGCGCCCTGCAAGACAAATGGACGGGGCCCTTCAAAGTAATAGAGCGCAAGGGTCCTGCCACTTATCTCATCGACATGGAATCCTCCCGGAACCCTCTCCGGGTCCTCCACGCTAACAGACTAAAGCCCCACTTTGTGCGAACAGAGCTCAGCCTCCTGATGGCCACAGACACTGGGGTTGAAGAAGACTCCGAGCCTCTCCCTGACCTCCTACGGACTCAAGAGCAAGACGGCTCCGTAGATGGGGTCCGGCTCTCAGAGGCCCTCACCAGAGAACAACGCCAGGAGTGTCAAGCCCTCCTATCACAGTTCGCCAGCCTGTTCTCCCTCACCCCGGGTGTCACTTCCTGGTGTGTGCACGATGTGGATACCGGGGACAGCCCCCCTATCCGCCACCGGGCCTACCGCGTGCCAGACCGGGTACGGGCCTGCATCCAGGAAGAAATAGCCAAGATGCTCATGATCGGGGTCATCGAGCCCTCAGACAGTCCCTGGGCCAGCCCTGTCGTACTGGTCCCCAAAGCAGCTGCCCCCGGCACCACACCAGAACTCCGGTTCTGCGTCGACTACCGGGGCTTGAATGCGGTCACCAGAACAGACGCGCACCCCATCCCCCGGGCAGATGAACTAGTCGACCGAATGGGAGCTGCCCGCTACCTCAGCATCTTCGACCTGACAGCAGGCTATTGGCAGATCGGCCTCACACCCCGGGCGCAAGAACGTTCTGCCTTCTCCACCCCCGATGGCCATTACCATTTCACGGTCATGCCCTTCGGCATGAAGAATGCCCCAGCAACATTCCAACGGCTCGTCAATCAGGTCCTGGCGGGGCTCGAAGGATTCAGCGCCGCCTACCTAGACGACATCGCTGTATACAGCCACCATTGGACCGAGCACCTCCTCCACCTCCGAGCAGTGCTGCAAGCCCTTCAGCGAGCTGGCCTCACGATCAAGGCCAGCAAGTGTCAAATTGGGCAAGGGTCTGTAACCTACCTCGGACACCAGGTGGGAAGCGGCCTAGTGGCCCCGCTACAGCTGAAAATTGCCGCCATCCAGGCCTGGCAGCCCCCCATCACCCAAACCGAGGTACGAGCCTTCCTGGGCCTCACGGGCTACTACCGAAGGTTCGTAAAAGACTATGGTACCATAGTGGGGCCCCTCACAGAACTCACGTCAAAGAACCAGCCCAAGAAAGTCACCTGGACCCCAGAGTGTCAAACTGCATTTGAACAATTAAAGGCCGCCATGTGTTCCGCCCCTGTGCTCCAGGCCCCAGACTACAGCCGGGAGTTCGTCGTCCAGACGGACGCCTCCGACCAGGGCATTGGGGCAGTCCTGTCTCAAGTGAACACCGAAGGCCTTGATCAACCGGTGGCCTTCATCAGCCGGAGACTCCTACCACGGGAGCAACGCTGGAGCACCATAGAGAGGGAAGCCTTCGCTGTGGTATGGGCCCTCAAGAAGCTCCGGCCCTACCTTTTCGGCACCCACTTTCGGGTGCAGACCGACCACCGACCCCTGCAATGGCTGATGCATATGCGGGGGGAGAACCCAAAGTTGCTACGCTGGTCCATCTCCTTGCAAGGTATGGACTTCACAGTCGAACACCGGCCTGGGCCAGATCACGCCAACGCGGATGGCCTGTCCCGGTTTTTCCGCCTCGACGAGGAGAGTCCCCAAGAGGATGGGTAACTCTCCCCGCCTTCAGCTGGGGGGGACGCATGTTGGACAGGCCACATGAAGGGCCGCTCTCCCCCGGCCCAACCAGGCCTGAGCCCAGTCCCGCAAGTACCACACACCACCATTGCACGTCCTCCGTCCCCTCAGGGACCCCTGCCCTCGAGCCTGCCGACCTCGTGGGTCCGATCCACTGCCGGCCCACGCGCCCAGCCTGGGGCGCCATCTTGGACACTCCACCACGAGGCCGCCTGGCCCCCGATCGACCTCAACCCTGGGCCTGGCCCGGCCTCAGACATTCCGGCACCACCCTCCACCCAGGAGGTGAGCGGGCTACTTGGCAAGTCAATGGGAGAAAGAGGTGCCGATGGCTCTCCCCCACCAAGTGCCGCTCGCCCATCGCCTCCCCGGGCGCTGGCTCCACCCCCCTGCTGGGTGTCTGGACTCCCCCATCCCGGACCTCCCGACCTCCAAGTGCGAGGGTCCGGACATCAAAGCACGCCAGCCCTATAACTGGGGCAGCTCCAGAGCAGGAAGGCAGTTGTATCTTGGAGTCGAGAGACGTAAAGAGGAACTCATCCTGGACGGACTACTGGCGCTGCCATAGCTCTGTCCTGTGCACCATCGTCCTGCCTGTTGGCGCTGCCACAGCCGTCGTAACCTTCATCCTTCATCGTCGTCGGGATCTGCTGGCGTGGCCGCGGACCGTTGTAACCGTCATCTTCCACCGGGACCTGCAGGCTCCGCCGCGGACCGTCGTCCTTCCTTCATCCATCTCGGGACCTGCTTGGCTCCTCCACGGCCCGATCATCTAGAACGCCGAGCTCGAGGATTGAGAGCTATTTTGTACTCATTGGTAACTAAGACTGTCCCGCTACCCCTTTCCTAAACCAGAGACTAGAACCGAGGGGACCCCTGAGTCCAGACCTCCTTGTATCCATCATCGTAACCTAAGAATTGCATATAAAGTCTCGTTAACCTTCAACCTTGTGTGGTGTCCGTCTGTGGGGGGGAAGTTACTTATCTGTACAGTCGTTGGAGACGGCTCTCCCTGGAGACCTCTCCCCGTAACCTCGGCCGACCCTCCCGGTCCGTCTAACAGTAGTGAGTAGTGAGTGCAGAGTAGTGAGTGCAGAGTAGTGAGTAGTGAGTGCAGAGTAGTGAGTAGTGAGTGCAGAGTAGTGAGTGCAGAGTAGTGAGTGCAGAGTAGTGAGTGCAGAGTAGTGAGTGCAGAGTAGTGAGTGCAGAGTAGTGAGTGCAGAGTAGTGAGTGCAGAGTAGTGAGTGCAGAGTAGTGAGTGCAGAGTAGTGAGTAGTGAGTGCAGAGTAGTGTGTAGTGAGTGCAGAGTAGTGAGTGCAGAGTAGTGAGTGCAGAGTAGTGAGTAGTGAGTGCAGAGTAGTGAGTGCAGAGTAGTGAGTGCAGAGTAGTGAGTGCAGAGTAGTGAGTGCAGAGTAGTGAGTGCAGAGTAGTGAGTGCAGAGTGGTGAGTGCAGAGTGGTGAGTGCAGAGTAGTGAGTGCAGAGTAGTGAGTGCAGAGTAGTGAGTGCAGAGTAGTGAGTGCAGAGTAGTGAGTAGTGAGTGCAGAGTAGTGAGTAGTGAGTGCAGAGTAGTGAGTAGTGAGTGCAGAGTAGTGAGTAGTGAGTGCAGAGTAGTGAGTAGTGAGTGCAGAGTAGTGAGTGCAGAGTAGTGAGTGCAGAGTAGTGAGTAGTGAGTGCAGAGTAGTGAGTAGTGAGTGCAGAGTAGTGAGTAGTGAGTGCAGAGTAGTGAGTGCAGAGTAGTGAGTGCAGAGTAGTGAGTGCAGAGTAGTGAGTGAAGAGTAGTGAGTGCAGAGTAGTGAGTGCAGAGTAGTGAGTGCAGAGTAGTGAGTGCAGATTAGTGAGTGCAGAGTAGTGAGTGCAGAGTAGTGAGTAGTGAGTGCAGAGTAGTGAGTAGTGAGTGCAGAGTAGTGAGTGCAGAGTAGTGAGTGCAGAGTAGTGAGTGCAGAGTAGTGAGTGCAGAGTAGTGAGTGCAGAGTAGTGAGTGCAGAGTAGTGAGTGCTGAGTAGTGAGTAGTGAGTAGTGAGTGCAGAGTAGTGAGTAGTGAGTGCAGAGTAGTGAGTAGTGAGTGCAGAGTAGTGAGTAGTGAGTGCAGAGTAGTGAGTAGTGAGTGCAGAGTAGTGAGTAGTGAGTGCAGAGTAGTGAGTGCAGAGTAGTGAGTAGTGAGTGCAGAGTAGTGAGTGCAGAGTAGTGAGTAGTGAGTGCAGAGTAGTGAGTAGTGAGTGCAGAGTAGTGAGTAGTGAGTGCAGAGTAGTGAGTGCAGAGTAGTGAGTGCAGAGTAGTGAGTGCAGAGTAGTGAGTAGTGAGTGCAGAGTAGTGAGTAGTGAGTGCAGAGTAGTGAGTAGTGAGTGCAGAGTAGTGAGTAGTGAGTGCAGAGTAGTGAGTAGTGAGTGCAGAGTAGTGAGTGCAGAGTAGTGAGTGCAGAGTAGTGAGTGCAGAGTAGTGAGTGCAGAGTAGTGAGTAGTGAGTAGTGAGTGCAGAGTAGTGAGTAGTGAGTGCAGAGTAGTGAGTAGTGAGTGCAGAGTAGTGAGTGCAGAGTAGTGAGTGCAGAGTAGTGAGTGCAGAGTAGTGAGTGCAGAGTAGTGAGTAGTGAGTGCAGAGTAGTGAGTGCAGAGTAGTGAGTGCAGAGTAGTGAGTGCAGAGTAGTGAGTAGTGAGGCAGAGTAGTGAGTAGTGAGTGCAGAGTAGTGAGTAGTGAGTGCAGAGTAGTGAGTAGTGAGTGCAGAGTAGTGAGTAGTGAGTGCAGAGTAGTGAGTGCAGAGTAGTGAGTAGTGAGTGCAGAGTAGTGAGTAGTGAGTGCAGAGTAGTGAGTGCAGAGTAGTGAGTGCAGAGTAGTGAGTGCAGAGTAGTGAGTGCAGAGTAGTGAGTGCAGAGTAGTGAGTGCAGAGTAGTGAGTAGTGAGTGCAGAGTAGTGAGTGCAGAGTAGTGAGTAGTGAGTGCAGAGTAGTGAGTAGTGAGTGCAGAGTAGTGAGTAGTGAGTGCAGAGTAGTGAGTAGTGAGTGCAGAGTAGTGAGTAGTGAGTGCAGAGTAGTGAGTGCAGAGTAGTGAGTGCAGAGTAGTGAGTGCAGAGTAGTGAGTGCAGAGTAGTGAGTAGTGAGTGCAGAGTAGTGAGTAGTGAGGCAGAGTAGTGAGTAGTGAGTGCAGAGTAGTGAGTAGTGAGTGCAGAGTAGTGAGTAGTGAGTGCAGAGTAGTGAGTAGTGAGTGCAGAGTAGTGAGTGCAGAGTAGTGAGTGCAGAGTAGTGAGTGCAGAGTAGTGAGTGCAGAGTAGTGAGTAGTGAGTGCAGAGTAGTGAGTGCAGAGTAGTGAGTGCAGAGTAGTGAGTAGTGAGTGCAGAGTAGTGAGTAGTGAGTGCAGAGTAGTGAGTAGTGAGTGCAGAGTAGTGAGTAGTGAGTAGTGAGTGCAGAGTAGTGAGTAGTGAGTGCAGAGTAGTGAGTGCAGAGTAGTGAGTGCAGAGTAGTGAGTGCAGAGTAGTGAGTGCAGAGTAGTGAGTAGTGAGTGCAGAGTAGTGAGTGCAGAGTAGTGAGTAGTGAGTGCAGAGTAGTGAGTAGTGAGTGCAGAGTAGTGAGTAGTGAGTGCAGAGTAGTGAGTAGTGAGTGCAGAGTAGTGAGTAGTGAGTGCAGAGTAGTGAGTGCAGAGTAGTGAGTAGTGAGTGCAGAGTAGTGAGTGCAGAGTAGTGAGTGCAGAGTAGTGAGTGCAGAGTAGTGAGTGCAGAGTAGTGAGTGCAGAGTAGTGAGTGCAGAGTAGTGAGTGCAGAGTAGTGAGTAGTGAGTGCAGAGTAGTGAGTGCAGAGTAGTGAGTGCAGAGTAGTGAGTGCAGAGTAGTGAGTGCAGAGTAGTGAGTGCAGAGTAGTGAGTGCAGAGTAGTGAGTAGTGAGTGCAGAGTAGTGAGTGCAGAGTAGTGAGTGCAGAGTAGTGAGTGCAGAGTAGTGAGTGCAGAGTAGTGAGTGCAGAGTAGTGAGTGCAGAGTAGTGAGTGCAGAGTAGTGAGTGCAGAGTAGTGAGTAGTGAGTGCAGAGTAGTGAGTAGTGAGTGCAGAGTAGTGAGTGCAGAGTAGTGAGTGCAGAGTAGTGAGTAGTGAGTGCAGAGTAGTGAGTGCAGAGTAGTGAGTGCAGAGTAGTGAGTGCAGAGTAGTGAGTGCAGAGTAGTGAGTGCAGAGTAGTGAGTAGTGAGTGCAGAGTAGTGAGTGCAGAGTAGTGAGTGCAGAGTAGTGAGTGCAGAGTAGTGAGTGCAGAGTAGTGAGTGCAGAGTAGTGAGTGCAGAGTAGTGAGTGCAGAGTAGTGAGTGCAGAGTAGTGAGTGCAGAGTAGTGAGTGCAGAGTAGTGAGTGCAGAGTAGTGAGTGCAGAGTAGTGAGTGCAGAGTAGTGAGTGCAGAGTAGTGAGTAGTGAGTGCAGAGTAGTGAGTGCAGAGTAGTGAGTAGTGAGTGCAGAGTAGTGAGTAGTGAGTGCAGAGTAGTGAGTAGTGAGTGCAGAGTAGTGAGTAGTGAGTGCAGAGTAGTGAGTAGTGAGTGCAGAGTAGTGAGTGCAGAGTAGTGAGTAGTGAGTGCAGAGTAGTGAGTGCAGAGTAGTGAGTGCAGAGTAGTGAGTGCAGAGTAGTGAGTGCAGAGTAGTGAGTGCAGAGTAGTGAGTGCAGAGTAGTGAGTGCAGAGTAGTGAGTGCAGAATAGTGAGTGCAGAGTAGTGAGTGCAGAGTAGTGAGTAGTGAGTGCAGAGTAGTGAGTGCAGAGTAGTGAGTGCAGAGTAGTGAGTGCAGAGTAGTGAGTGCAGAGTAGTGAGTGCAGAGTAGTGAGTAGTGAGTGCAGAGTAGTGAGTGCAGAGTAGTGAGTAGTGAGTGCAGAGTAGTGAGTGCAGAGTAGTGAGTGCAGAGTAGTGAGTGCAGAGTAGTGAGTAGTGAGTGCAGAGTAGTGAGTGCAGAGTAGTGAGTGCAGAGTAGTGAGTAGTGAGTGCAGAGTAGTGAGTGCAGAGTAGTGAGTGCAGAGTAGTGAGTGCAGAGTAGTGAGTGCAGAGTAGTGAGTGCAGAGTAGTGAGTGCAGAGTAGTGAGTGCAGAGTAGTGAGTGCAGAGTAGTGAGTAGTGAGTGCAGAGTAGTGAGTAGTGAGTGCAGAGTAGTGAGTGCAGAGTAGTGAGTAGTGAGTGCAGAGTAGTGAGTGCAGAGTAGTGAGTGCAGAGTAGTGAGTAGTGAGTGCAGAGTAGTGAGTGCAGAGTAGTGAGTGCAGAGTAGTGAGTGCAGAGTAGTGAGTGCAGAGTAGTGAGTGCAGAGTAGTGAGTGCAGAGTAGTGAGTGCAGAGTAGTGAGTGCAGAGTAGTGAGTGCAGAGTAGTGAGTAGTGAGTGCAGAGTAGTGAGTGCAGAGTAGTGAGTAGTGAGTGCAGAGTAGTGAGTAGTGAGTGCAGAGCAGTGAGTAGTGAGTGCAGAGCAGTGAGTAGTGAGTGCAGAGCAGTGAGTAGTGAGTGCAGAGCAGTGAGTAGTGAGTGCAGAGCAGTGAGTGCAGAGCAGTGAGTGCAGAGCAGTGAGTGCAGAGCAGTGAGTGCAGAGCAGTGAGTGCAGAGCAGTGAGTGCAGAGCAGTGAGTGCAGAGCAGTGAGTGCAGAGCAGTGAGTGCAGAGCAGTGAATAGTGAGTGCGGAATGCAGAGTAGTGAGTGCGGAATGCAGAGTAGTGAGTGCGGAATGCAGAGTGGTATGTGCTGTTGAGTGCAGAGTGGTGTGTGCTGTTGAGTGCAGAGTGGTGTGTGCTGTTGAGTGCAGAGTGGTGTGTGCTGTTGAGTGCAGAGTGGTGTGTGCTGTTGAGTGCAGAGTGGTGTGTGCTGTTGAGTGCAGAGTGGTGTGTGCTGTTGAGTGCAGAGTGGTGTGTGCTGTTGAGTGCAGAGTGGTGTGTGGTGTGTGCTGTTGAGTGCAGAGTGGTGTGTGCTGTTGAGTGCTGTGTGCTGTTGAGTGCAGAGTGCTGTGTGCTGTTGAGTGCAGAGTGCTGTGTATTGGCAATGTAAATGACAATGCCATCTATTTATGATTTAAAGAAAAAAAAGAAATGTCATGAGCAATGCCAATAGCTCCACCTTTAATGATGCCGAGACCATTGCATTGTAAATGCTTGTTTTTGGAATGTCATGTAACAGGTGTAACGTGAAATTACTGAAAATACACCAGATTACACCTACGTAGTGGAAATATTGCCTGGGCCTTACACAACACCTTATGCAAGAGCTTTCACTGACAAGATTCCAAACAGTTCACTTTGCTACCCGTTAGTCACAAGGATTAGTAAATGGCAAACAATCATTATGAGAGACTACAAAAAACAAACTTTTAACTTTAATAATACATTAAACAAAGAGGTGCACCCAAATTCCTGTGGTAATCGTGATCATGCTTGCAGAAGAGGCCTTGACCAACCGACTAACTATTGAACCATATAAGCAAATAAATGGCAAACATTTTTTAGATTTTACTGCCTTTTGTGCATGTAACTTCCAATTGACATCCTAAAAGGGTTTCATCCAGGAAACACTAAGGTGACGTAATCGTAACTAATCCCAGTGATGGTCCCTCAAAAGAACACAAACAAATTATTTTGCCCAATCCACTTGGTTTTGTGTACACAAGGCTGAGGTGAAGGCCGGTCCCAGATGCTAGGATTTTCTGTATTTAGTAAACTAACCAGTCTGTTGCGAAATCTAGAGAACATTTTTCTTAAAATAGACTGAAACACTGACGGCATCTAGGCATTACAGGAAAAACATTTAACGATGCCCAGTTACTTTTTCCAAATAGCAGCGATGTCTTAAACTTTTTAAAAAGGGATTGAGCCTTAAACTAATCATGAATCTGTTGTCAAATTGTTTGCACTGCAAATTGCAACGAGCTAAGGGGGATATTCCCAAGAACGTGTGATAATCAATCGCCAAAATCGGACAACGCAATCTTTCACATCGCCGTCTATCGTGGGAAAAAACCTGTGTCAACGTCCTATTCACAACACAGCGGTAACATGCAATAGTCTCCCGATAACACGTCAAATGTCTGCGATACAATCACTGTAACGGCGATAAAAATCTGAACCCAAACGTGAAAAAATGTGCGATAGGCCAGCTGCAATATAAAATGCGCGATGGACCAACTGCAAAAAAAATTCTGTGATAAGCAGCGCCACACCTGCAAGTCCCACAAGTCAGGCGGGAAAAATCGCTATAAAAGCAGCAACAAAAAACACCAACAAAACATACAACTGCGAAGCACCATGGAGGTAGCCGAAGCATGTACAGAGGACAACCAGAACCCCACAACCCCCACAGAGGACCAGCCTGACCATCACTGGGGAGACGGTGGCAAGAGTTGGGGGACCGGACACTGCACAACAGGACCCGAGCCAACAGCAAAAGGGTGAGTAATGACCATAGACTGAGGGGACGGGGGGAGAGGGGCACAATGGCACAAGTAAGTATAGCACATCTGCGGACAAACCATGCCCAAGAGTTGCAACTCTGACCAAGAACACAATTTACCCAAGTCTGCAACATCTCAGCACTGCATAAGCACAGAACTGAAAGGCACACCGCCTGAAAGGGATAAGGGCCAGCCAAATCAGTGCTGAAGGGGCAACTCACCCACAATGCAGCACACTCACATAAGACGCAGAGAACCCCAACATTCACAACAATGTGGTACAAACTGCAACACTTTCACAACAGAACAGAGGACACAACTGCTGCCACTTGTGTTTAGAGCATGGTCATTTGCATTTGGCATAGCAGGGAACTGTGAGATGACAATGTACAACTACAACCTCACATCCCTGATGGCATAGAAATGCCAAGTGTCCCGCTTCAAATAGGCGTCTACTCATTAACAGTCACAATGTACATTGCCATGCAGTCTGACAGTAAACTTGTACAATTTGTTAACATGCATGTGACCACAATGCCAATCTGCATTTCCCCTTCACATTGCAGATGGGAGAATCAACACCACCTGCAGAGAAGACCCAAAAACTCTGCACTGATGGTGAAGAGGACCTCCCCAACATCTACACCGGCGCACTCCAACATCTCAGGGACCGCTCCGGCACCCCACCTCCAAGAATAGCACAGCATCCCAGCTGCATCCATGAGACCCTACCTCCTGCACAGACCACACAGCAGGAAGAACCCACCATCACAGCTGTCTCCCAGGACCCGTACGACCAACACATGGCATTCCAATGCCATGTGTTTGGGTGCCAGTAGGAGATGTTTGACCAGCTGCGGGTGGGGTTCGACCGCATGGCAGCCAAACTAGATGCCATATGTGGGTGTCCAAGTCCCATCAGGGACCACTCACAGTCCAAAATGGACACCCACTGCCCGCTCATTGCTCTACAACAAGCCATGGCTGACATCGCTGGAGTCCTGACTCATTGCCAAGAACAACTGTCTAGTCAAAGTGGCCCCAGCAATGTCAGAAAGGGGTTGTGCCACGTGCAAATGATAATGGAGAACATGGAGCGGATACAAGCCTCACAAATGGCTGCCACGGCTGCACACCAGCGAGATGTAGCTCTGATCTTCCATGCCCTGCAGATCCTTACCATGTCATTGCCACCACAAGGCCTGGCGCGGATGGATGCTGGTGCTGTTATTACATCCACATCTCCTCCCCCTGAAGTGTTGGTGCCACGCAGTGATGCAGACAAAACACCACCACCCGCATGTGAGGCATCTGACACATCAGAGGACGAAGATGATGATGAATCTGGCTTTGTGGCTAGAATGAAGTGGTAGCATTCATCTCCGCCATTTGGCCGGGTTCAGCTTGGTTCTGCCCTCTGCATCATGCCCTCGAATAACAACTCCCACTGTCCCCCTATACACTGAGGGACCCTCACCTTGGACCTCAACATGGACTGCCATATTTGGTTTGGTTACCAACGACACAGCAATCACACTGCAGACTGTAGTCTTCCACACCTTATAAACTTGTCAATCTCGAAAGGACTCTGCCTGGCCCTCCACGGGCCAACAATGTAAAGTGGGGTTTGCATGGCCCTGTACTGCTCCAGCTCCAACACTCCACTGAAAGTGAATAAAACATTCCAATTCACACAAATGTGTCATAGCCATAATCAATCAAAAATGAAAGTATGGGTGAATGTAGGGACGTGATTCCACAAAAAGGTACTCCCTGGGTAATGCTATCAATGTGCATGTATGGCCATGACCCAGATAGGCATTGAGACACACATTCTCATTACAGTTGAATACAAGTGAAGGTGCGTGGACTTTATTAGCATATGCGTGTCAGTACTGGTAAGATAAGTGCCACAACATGCAGACCAATGCAGCAGTATGTCAGAATGAGGAACGTTGCCAAGCAGCGCTGTCCACTCCGAAGGTATGTTAAGCCTCGTTGTTGTCCACTCATATATTCGGAGTCCAGGCGAATGCAGCCATGTCCACTGTTGTTGTGGGATATGTGACCAGATAACCAAGATGTAACAAGGTGTCGGGACATGTGCAATGAGTTCCAATCTGTTGTGGCTGCAGGTACATAGTTACTTGGCCCTGAAAGTTATTGCAGTAGTATTGAGTATTGAGTAGTGAGTGCAGAGTAGTGAGTGCAGAGTAGTGAGTGCAGAGTAGTGAGTGCAGAGTAGTGAGTGCAGAGTAGTGAGTGCAGAGTAGTGAGTGCAGAGTAGTGAGTGCAGAGTAGTGAGTAGTGAGTGCAGAGTAGTGAGTGCAGAGTAGTGAGTAGTGAGTGCAGAGTAGTGAGTAGTGAGTGCAGAGTAGTGAGTAGTGAGTGCAGAGCAGTGAGTAGTGAGTGCAGAGCAGTGAGTAGTGAGTGCAGAGCAGTGAGTAGTGAGTGCAGAGCAGTGAGTAGTGAGTGCAGAGCAGTGAGTGCAGAGCAGTGAGTGCAGAGCAGTGAGTGCAGAGCAGTGAGTGCAGAGCAGTGAGTGCAGAGCAGTGAGTGCAGAGCAGTGAGTGCAGAGCAGTGAGTGCAGAGCAGTGAATAGTGAGTGCGGAATGCAGAGTAGTGAGTGCGGAATGCAGAGTAGTGAGTGCGGAATGCAGAGTGGTATGTGCTGTTGAGTGCAGAGTGGTGTGTGCTGTTGAGTGCAGAGTGGTGTGTGCTGTTGAGTGCAGAGTGGTGTGTGCTGTTGAGTGCAGAGTGGTGTGTGCTGTTGAGTGCAGAGTGGTGTGTGCTGTTGAGTGCAGAGTGGTGTGTGCTGTTGAGTGCAGAGTGGTGTGTGCTGTTGAGTGCAGAGTGGTGTGTGGTGTGTGCTGTTGAGTGCAGAGTGGTGTGTGCTGTTGAGTGCTGTGTGCTGTTGAGTGCAGAGTGCTGTGTGCTGTTGAGTGCAGAGTGCTGTGTATTGGCAATGTAAATGACAATGCCATCTATTTATGATTTAAAGAAAAAAAAGAAATGTCATGAGCAATGCCAATAGCTCCACCTTTAATGATGCCGAGACCATTGCATTGTAAATGCTTGTTTTTGGAATGTCATGTAACAGGTGTAACGTGAAATTACTGAAAATACACCAGATTACACCTACGTAGTGGAAATATTGCCTGGGCCTTACACAACACCTTATGCAAGAGCTTTCACTGACAAGATTCCAAACAGTTCACTTTGCTACCCGTTAGTCACAAGGATTAGTAAATGGCAAACAATCATTATGAGAGACTACAAAAAACAAACTTTTAACTTTAATAATACATTAAACAAAGAGGTGCACCCAAATTCCTGTGGTAATCGTGATCATGCTTGCAGAAGAGGCCTTGACCAACCGACTAACTATTGAACCATATAAGCAAATAAATGGCAAACATTTTTTAGATTTTACTGCCTTTTGTGCATGTAACTTCCAATTGACATCCTAAAAGGGTTTCATCCAGGAAACACTAAGGTGACGTAATCGTAACTAATCCCAGTGATGGTCCCTCAAAAGAACACAAACAAATTATTTTGCCCAATCCACTTGGTTTTGTGTACACAAGGCTGAGGTGAAGGCCGGTCCCAGATGCTAGGATTTTCTGTATTTAGTAAACTAACCAGTCTGTTGCGAAATCTAGAGAACATTTTTCTTAAAATAGACTGAAACACTGACGGCATCTAGGCATTACAGGAAAAACATTTAACGATGCCCAGTTACTTTTTCCAAATAGCAGCGATGTCTTAAACTTTTTAAAAAGGGATTGAGCCTTAAACTAATCATGAATCTGTTGTCAAATTGTTTGCACTGCAAATTGCAACGAGCTAAGGGGGATATTCCCAAGAACGTGTGATAATCAATCGCCAAAATCGGACAACGCAATCTTTCACATCGCCGTCTATCGTGGGAAAAAACCTGTGTCAACGTCCTATTCACAACACAGCGGTAACATGCAATAGTCTCCCGATAACACGTCAAATGTCTGCGATACAATCACTGTAACGGCGATAAAAATCTGAACCCAAACGTGAAAAAATGTGCGATAGGCCAGCTGCAATATAAAATGCGCGATGGACCAACTGCAAAAAAAATTCTGTGATAAGCAGCGCCACACCTGCAAGTCCCACAAGTCAGGCGGGAAAAATCGCTATAAAAGCAGCAACAAAAAACACCAACAAAACATACAACTGCGAAGCACCATGGAGGTAGCCGAAGCATGTACAGAGGACAACCAGAACCCCACAACCCCCACAGAGGACCAGCCTGACCATCACTGGGGAGACGGTGGCAAGAGTTGGGGGACCGGACACTGCACAACAGGACCCGAGCCAACAGCAAAAGGGTGAGTAATGACCATAGACTGAGGGGACGGGGGGAGAGGGGCACAATGGCACAAGTAAGTATAGCACATCTGCGGACAAACCATGCCCAAGAGTTGCAACTCTGACCAAGAACACAATTTACCCAAGTCTGCAACATCTCAGCACTGCATAAGCACAGAACTGAAAGGCACACCGCCTGAAAGGGATAAGGGCCAGCCAAATCAGTGCTGAAGGGGCAACTCACCCACAATGCAGCACACTCACATAAGACGCAGAGAACCCCAACATTCACAACAATGTGGTACAAACTGCAACACTTTCACAACAGAACAGAGGACACAACTGCTGCCACTTGTGTTTAGAGCATGGTCATTTGCATTTGGCATAGCAGGGAACTGTGAGATGACAATGTACAACTACAACCTCACATCCCTGATGGCATAGAAATGCCAAGTGTCCCGCTTCAAATAGGCGTCTACTCATTAACAGTCACAATGTACATTGCCATGCAGTCTGACAGTAAACTTGTACAATTTGTTAACATGCATGTGACCACAATGCCAATCTGCATTTCCCCTTCACATTGCAGATGGGAGAATCAACACCACCTGCAGAGAAGACCCAAAAACTCTGCACTGATGGTGAAGAGGACCTCCCCAACATCTACACCGGCGCACTCCAACATCTCAGGGACCGCTCCGGCACCCCACCTCCAAGAATAGCACAGCATCCCAGCTGCATCCATGAGACCCTACCTCCTGCACAGACCACACAGCAGGAAGAACCCACCATCACAGCTGTCTCCCAGGACCCGTACGACCAACACATGGCATTCCAATGCCATGTGTTTGGGTGCCAGTAGGAGATGTTTGACCAGCTGCGGGTGGGGTTCGACCGCATGGCAGCCAAACTAGATGCCATATGTGGGTGTCCAAGTCCCATCAGGGACCACTCACAGTCCAAAATGGACACCCACTGCCCGCTCATTGCTCTACAACAAGCCATGGCTGACATCGCTGGAGTCCTGACTCATTGCCAAGAACAACTGTCTAGTCAAAGTGGCCCCAGCAATGTCAGAAAGGGGTTGTGCCACGTGCAAATGATAATGGAGAACATGGAGCGGATACAAGCCTCACAAATGGCTGCCACGGCTGCACACCAGCGAGATGTAGCTCTGATCTTCCATGCCCTGCAGATCCTTACCATGTCATTGCCACCACAAGGCCTGGCGCGGATGGATGCTGGTGCTGTTATTACATCCACATCTCCTCCCCCTGAAGTGTTGGTGCCACGCAGTGATGCAGACAAAACACCACCACCCGCATGTGAGGCATCTGACACATCAGAGGACGAAGATGATGATGAATCTGGCTTTGTGGCTAGAATGAAGTGGTAGCATTCATCTCCGCCATTTGGCCGGGTTCAGCTTGGTTCTGCCCTCTGCATCATGCCCTCGAATAACAACTCCCACTGTCCCCCTATACACTGAGGGACCCTCACCTTGGACCTCAACATGGACTGCCATATTTGGTTTGGTTACCAACGACACAGCAATCACACTGCAGACTGTAGTCTTCCACACCTTATAAACTTGTCAATCTCGAAAGGACTCTGCCTGGCCCTCCACGGGCCAACAATGTAAAGTGGGGTTTGCATGGCCCTGTACTGCTCCAGCTCCAACACTCCACTGAAAGTGAATAAAACATTCCAATTCACACAAATGTGTCATAGCCATAATCAATCAAAAATGAAAGTATGGGTGAATGTAGGGACGTGATTCCACAAAAAGGTACTCCCTGGGTAATGCTATCAATGTGCATGTATGGCCATGACCCAGATAGGCATTGAGACACACATTCTCATTACAGTTGAATACAAGTGAAGGTGCGTGGACTTTATTAGCATATGCGTGTCAGTACTGGTAAGATAAGTGCCACAACATGCAGACCAATGCAGCAGTATGTCAGAATGAGGAACGTTGCCAAGCAGCGCTGTCCACTCCGAAGGTATGTTAAGCCTCGTTGTTGTCCACTCATATATTCGGAGTCCAGGCGAATGCAGCCATGTCCACTGTTGTTGTGGGATATGTGACCAGATAACCAAGATGTAACAAGGTGTCGGGACATGTGCAATGAGTTCCAATCTGTTGTGGCTGCAGGTACATAGTTACTTGGCCCTGAAAGTTATTGCAGCTTGGTAGGCTAACATTTCCAACATGAGGTCGCTGTCGACTTCATCAAACAGGATGGCAAGTCCACCCATTGGCAGATCTGTGCTGCGTCCACCCCCTTTCACCAACTTGCACTACAGCCTAATAGGGGAGCGGTTCAATGTGGTCACTGCACACAAGGATTTGTACAAGCTCCCAGGTCCAGCTGCCAGCATGTAAGCCAAGTATCAAGGCATCCCATAAACTGGTATCACGGTGAGACTCCTGGTCGTGTGCAAACAGGGGGCGCACACACGTCAAAATCCAGTTCATCTACCGTCCTGTTGGATAGGCAGACATCCATGCACCACTCAAATATCCCCGATCAACAATGCAACACAGGTTGGATGCAGGTGACGTTGGCAAGGAGAAGCTTAGGCGGTAACTGATCTGCATCACTGCCAATGACCAGTAAATGCAGTACAGTTCTACGTGACAGGAGTTGTGCATGTGTCCGGGTTGTGCGACCATTGCGTCAGTGGCTCTGGTTGAAGCTGCACTGATCTGACCATCGCCAGTATTGTGGATGAAATGCCACATCTCGGATCAATGAGTTGCTTTAGTGAGCAACTGTTGTACGACTGGGATGGTGTGGGAATAAGTGTGAAGGCCATTCCATGCACGATAACTTCGAGCAAGGACTTCTGTCTGTGGGGTGTGTAAACGTTGTTCCTTCTTCAGGCTGTGCGTAGTGTCGGAGTCGTCATCAGCTGCTATGGTATCTGTCAAGGGGTTCCGGGCATATGCAATTCCGAGATCGGAGGTGCAGATGTGCTCCCGCCTGATAGTTCAAACAAAGGAGCTTTCATCCTTAATGTTAGTTTGTCATCTGCTTGCATTCAGGAAATGTAATGTGGCTTGTTGGGGGTGGGGTTTGGGATGTGTGAGACTTTGGGATTCATGCCCATGTCTTGCATGTGGCATATGAACGGCATCAATGTGTGTTACGTTGCCTCACAGCTGCTCCTCACTCACCCCAAGCCTATTTACTTGTGTGCGCTGCGTGGTTGCATCACTTGCACTCCTAAGACACACCATTGTCATGCCTGTCTGCGCATGTCCACAATCCTGACAACAACACTGTAATGTTGGCCGTTGAAGGTGGTTGGACACGTGAGTGTAGGCCTATAGTAAGGATAAGGCGGACACTGGTGTAGAGTTCTTGCCTGGCTGAACTGGTGCTGCTAATGTGGCTAGGCATTTGGCTCATGCTGCAGCAATACAGGTAGACACAACACTTGGCATTTATGATCCTGGACCCCCAGCGGTCTTGCGCTCCTTCTTTACTCCGTTTGTGAGAGCCCGCCCTCTGGGTGCATGCTACATTGCAACATTTTCGCTTACAGGGAAGGGGGGGTGGGGGGGGGGAGACTTAGCTACATGTCCAAGCCCTTCCCCACTGCCTGAGGTGACATGGTTGCGTCCGCTGTCCACAACACTACAAACACCAGCAGTAAATGTCCCCATGGACAGGTCTGTGCTCTGCATACTGAGGTCTGCCCAGCACATCACCGCCACACTTGGCATTGTGTGCATTCTTATTCATGGGTGACTTGCCTCCTTCACACAAACTTGGTTCCCACCTCTACCCACATTCTGCTAGTGTGTGGCTGAGGGGCCATGCCTTTTTCGGAACGTCCGCTGTCCTGTTCTGCGTTGCCTCAGTGGGAGTCCGGGGGTGGGGCAGGTGGGTGTTGTGGCCCTCTTGGGTCTCCAAGCCGCATGATCATTGGCTCCATGGCATCTGTTGTTTGTCAGATGTGGCTCTGGGCTGGGCTCCCTTTCATACTGCAGGTAGTCGTCCTGCTTAACAACAGTAAAAGGCAGGTGTTGAATCCCTGCTGCTATCGCGCCTTATCGCCTGTTTTTGGGTCGCATTGTAGATCTGGCTGGTCATTGAGAATGTCACGAAGTGGTGTTTTCATTTTTTTTTGCACGGGAACGCCTACTCTGCATATCATTAGCGTTAGTTGTCGCTCTCATCCGTGGCAATGTTTTTTGCAGGAGCTATTGCTGGTAAACTCGCGATATCAGCAGGTTGCACATGCTTGAGAAGGGGGCGATTATTCTTTTGCCACTTTTGCTGTGCTAAAAAGTGCCGATAACTCGGCGATGAGTCCCTGAGAATATGCCCTTAAGAGTACTATGGCAACATCTTGGACTCAATCAAAATTCTGCAATAGTATTTTGACAAGAGTATCAAAAGCTTTTTAATGAGAACAAGACAATGTTTTGCAATAACAAAACCTGGAGCCAAACACTGCTTTAATTAACGTGGCTCCCTCTTTCTCTAATAAAAATGGTTAGTCTGAACGATACAATTTTTAGTCAAAGTGTTAATTTGATGTTCCAACAACAGCCTAGAATACTGTGTTTTTCCAAATGTATTTTTCCACAAAGGGAAATCGTAGGGTAAGCTAGTTGAGTCTCTTTTGGGGGCCCATAATCAACGCAGTTCAGTTCATTCAGAGCAGGCTATTTGGCGGCTATAAAGTCATGCTGTATAGTAGTGACCCAATAAGGCTGGGGTTGCTAACTTCGCACCAGAAAGGCTTCCCTGCAACAGGTTTTTTAGATTTAGACACGACAAATGTATATACATTTAATCTAAATAAAACTAGTTTAAATATTCAGTGGGTAACCAGAAATATTTGCAGATGTGGCTTTCTGTCCTACACTACAGGTTTTCTAAATTTAGACATGACAAGTGTATATACATTTAATCTAAATAAAACTAGTTTATAAATTCAGTCGGCAACCAGAAAGATTTGCAAATGTGGCTTTCTGTCCTACACTAGACACCCCTGCGATAAGGTGTTAGACGGACCGGGAGGGTCGGCCGAGGATAAGGGGAGAGGTCTCCGGGGAGAGCCGTCTCCAGCGATCGTACAGACAAGTAACTTCCCCCCCCACAGACGGACACCACACAAGGTTAAAGTTCAACGAGACTTTATAGGCAATTCTTTAAGTTACGATGGAATGGTACAAGGAGGTCTGGACTCAGGGGTCCCCTCGGTTCTGGTCTCTGGCTTGGGAAAAGGGGTAGCGGGACAGTCTTGTTACCAAAAGATGAAACTAGCTCTCAATCCTCGAGCTCAGCGTTCTAGATGATCGGGCCGCGGCGGAGCCAGCAGGTCCCGAGATGGACGAAGGAAACGACGGTCCGCGGCGGAGCCAGCAGGTCCCGATGAAGATGATGGTTACAAACGGTCCGCGGCCACGCCAGCAGGTCCCGACGACGATGAAGGATATGAAGGTTACGAAGGTTGCGGCAGCGCCAGCAGGCAAGACGATGGTGCACGAGACAGAGCTATGGCAGCGCCAGTAGTCCGTCAAGGATGAGTTCTTCTCTGTGTCTCTCGACTCCAAGATACAACTGCCTTCCTGCTCTGGAGCTGCCCCAGTTATAGGGCTGGTGTTCTTTGATGTCCGGACCCTCGCACTTGGAGGTCGGGAGGTCCGGGATGAGGGAGTTCAGACACCCAGCAGGGGGGTGGAGCCAGCGCCCGGGGAGGCGATGGGCGAGCGGCACCTGGCGGGGGAGAGCCATCGACACCTCTTTCCCCCATTGACTTGCCAAGTAGCCCGCTCACCTCCTGGGTGGATGGTGGTGCCGGGATGTCTGAGGCCTGGCCAGGCCCAGGGTTGAGGTCGATCGGGGGCCAGGCGGCCTCGTGGTGGAGTGTCCAAGATGGCGCCCAGGATGGGCGCGCAGGCCGGCAGTGGATCAGGCCCACGAGGTCGACATGTTCGAGGGTAGGGGTCCCTGAGGGGACGGAGGACGTGTAATGGTGGTGTGTGGTACCTGCGTGACCGGGCTCGGGCCTGGTCGGGCCGGGGGAGAGTGGCCCTTCATGTGGCCTGTCCAACATGCGTCCCCCCCAGCTGAAGGCGGGGAGAGTTACCCATCCTCTTGGGGACTCTCCTCGTCGAGGCGGAAGAACCGGGACAGGCCATCCGCGTTGGCGTGATCTGGCCCAGGCCGATGTTCAACTGTGAAGTCCATCCCTTGGAGGGAGATGGACCAACGTAGTAACTTCGGGTTTTCTCCCCGCATCTGCATCAGCCACTGCAGGGGTCGGTGGTCGGTCTGCACCCGAAAGTGTGTGCCAAAGAGGTAGGGCCGGAGTTTCTTGAGGGCCCATACCACGGCGAAGGCCTCCCTCTCAATGGTGCTCCAGCGTTGTTCTCGTGGTAGGAGTCGCCTGCTGATGAAGGCCACTGGCTGATCAAGGCCTTCGGTGTTCACTTGAGACAGGACTGCCCCAATGCCATGGTCGGAGGCATCCGTCTGGACGACGAACTCCCGGCTGTAGTCGGGGGCCTGGAGCACAGGGGCGGAGCACATGGCGGCTTTCAATTGTTCGAATGCTGTTTGACACTCTGGAGTCCAGTTGACTTCCTTGGGTTGATTTTTTGACGTGAGTCCCGTGAGGGGACCCACTATAGTACCATAGTCTTTCACGAACCTTCGGTAGTAGCCCGTGAGGCCCAGGAAGGCTCGTACCTCGGTCTGGGTGATGGGGGGCTGCCAGGACTGGATGGCGGCAATTTTGAGCTGCAGAGGGGCCACCAGGCCGCTTCCCACCTGGTGTCCGAGGTAGGTTACAGACCCTTGACCAATTTGACATTTGCTGGCCTTGATCGTGAGGCCAGCTCGCTGAAGGGCTTGTAGCACTGCTCGGAGGTGGTGGAGGTGCTCGGTCCAATGGTGGCTGTATACAGCGATGTCGTCTAGGTAGGCGGCGCTGAACCCTTCGAGCCCCGCCAGGACCTGATTGACGAGCCGTTGAAAGGTTGCTGGGGCATTCTTCATGCCAAAGGGCATGACCTTGAAATGGTAATGGCCATCGGGGGTGGAAAAGGCAGAACGTTCTTGGGCCCGGGGTGTGAGACCGATTTGCCAGTAGCCCGCCGTCAGGTCGAAAATACTGAGGTAGCGGGCAGCTCCCATGCGGTCGATTAGTTCATCTGCCCGGGGGATGGGATGTGCGTCTGTTCTGGTGACCGCATTTAAGCCCCGGTAGTCGACGCAGAACCGGAGTTCCGGCGTGGTGCCAGGGGCGGCTGCTTTGGGGACCAGTACTACAGGACTGGCCCAGGGGCTATCTGAGGGCTCGATGACCCCGAGCGTGAGCATTTTTGCTACCTCTTCCTGGATGCAGGCCCGTACCCGATCTGGCACGCGGTAGGCCCGGTGGCGGATAGGGGGGCTGTCCCCTGTGTCCACATCGTGCACACACCAGGAAGTGACACCTGGGGCGAGGGAGAACAGGCTGGCGAACTGTGACAGGAGGACTCGACACTCCTGGCGTTGCTCTCGGGTGAGGGCCTCCGAGAGTCGGACCCCATCCACGGAGCAGTCTTTCTCCTGAGTCCGTAGGAGGTCAGGGAGGGGCTCGGAGTCCTCTTCAGCCCCATTGTCTGTGGCCATCAGGAGGCTGAGTTCTGAACGCACAAAGTGGGGTTTCAGTCTGTTGGCGTGGAGGACCCGGAGGGGGTTCCGGGAAGATTCCATGTCGATGAGATAGGTGGCAGGACCCTTGCGCTCGACTACTTTGAAGGGCCCCGTCCATTTGTCTTGCAGGGCGCAGGGTTCGGTGGGGGACATCACCCATACCTGTTGCCCAGGTTCAAATTCGATGGAGGAGGCATTCCGGTCATACCACTTTTTCATGTCCTCTTGACTGGCCTCTAGGTTGGCTTTTGCCAGCTCTCTGAACCGCCGGGTCTGGTTGCGGAGGGTTAGGAGGTATCGGAAGACATCTGGTGGGTTCTTTAGAGGGGGCATCTCCCAGCCTTCCTTGACTAGGCTGAGCGGCCCCCGCACTGGGTGTCCATATAGTAGTTCAAACGGGCTGAAGCCCAGGGACTTCTGGGGAACCTCTCGATAGGCGAAGAGGAGGCACGGCAGCAGCACGTCCCACTGGCGACGGAGGGGCTCTTCCAACCCCCCGATCATCCCTTTGAGCGTGCGGTTGAACCGCTCAACGAGTCCGTTTCCTTGAGGGTGATAGGGGGTCGTGAATCGGTAGGTAACCCCGCACTGTTGCCAGAGGGACTTCATATATTTAGAAATAAAGTTCGGGCCTCTGTCGCTGACGACTTCTCGGGGGAAGCCCACACGGGAGAAGATCCCCATCAGAGCCCGGCCGACTACCGGGGCTGTCACAGTTCGCAGGGGAACAGCCTCGGGGTAGCGGGTGGCGTGGTCCACTAGCACCAGGATGAATCGATGGCCTTGTTTGGTGCGCGGGTCCAGGGGCCCCACGATGTCTATCCCGACCCTCTCGAACGGGGTGGTGACCACGGGAAAAGGTTGCAGGGGGGCTTTTAGTTTGCGGCCGCTCTTTCCACTGGCTTGGCACGTGGGGCAAGATCGGCAATGCTGGTGTACATCGTTCCTCATTTTGGGCCAGAAGAAGTGGGTCACCAGACGACTATAGGTTTTATCTTGACCCAGGTGTCCCGCCAGGGGGACATCGTGGGCCAGGTTTAGCAGAAAGTCTCTAAAACGGAGGGGCACCACCAGTACTCGGCTAGCCCCCAGCTCCGCGATTCTTTGCTCACTGTACAGCAGATCATTGTCCCAGTAGACCCAGTGCGTTCCAGAGGTATCCCCTGCGCTTTGGGCGAGCGCTTGTTGGCGGAGTCCCTCGAGGGAGGGACAGGTCTTCTGTTCTTGGCGAAATTGTTCTTGCGTGGGCCCCCCCTCTTGAGGCCACTGGTCGAGGTTAGCGAGGTCTGGAGGTTGAGCTGGTTCTGGGGGGACGTCACGGTCGGTGGTTTCGGCTGGGGCGACCGGAGGCGGTGGCGCCGGCCATTCGGGTTCCTCTGGGCGGGGGTTGGCACGGGCGGCCATGGACCGGGTGGTGACGCACGCCCAGTCCGGGACGCCTAACATCCCCAGGTGTTCTCTTCGTTCTACGGCTGCCCACGGAGAGCTTTCAAGGTCATTCCCCAGGAGGCAGTCTACGGGGGCATCGTCTCGGACCGTTACCTTCAACATGCCGGAGACCCCTCCCCATTCGAAGGGGATGCAGGCCATCCAACACAGACTTTCCGAGTTATCGGCTGAACGTACAGGGCAGAGAATGTTCGGTAGATATTGTTCTGGGGTCACCAGGTGACAGCGGACGGCTGTTACACTGGCCCCAGTGTCACGAAGGGCTTCGGCCCGGCGTCCATTGATGCTCACCCATTGACTGTACTTCTGGGTGTTAGCGGGTAGGGGGACCCGCGGGACCATGTCTCTCCCCCCTAAGCAGGCTAGAGCCATGGCGGCTGGCTCCCATTCTTGGTGTTCCTGTTCATATTCCTCCTGTTCCTCTGAGATCTGTTCCTCCCCTAGAGCAGCAGCGGCTACTTGGCGGGGTCTTGGGCTCTGGTACTGGGGGCAGTTTGGGTCGTTTGCATAGTGTCCGATTCGTTGGCATCGATGGCACGTAACATTGGCTCGATATCCCGGTCGCGCCGGGGTGCTGCCCCGGTTGGCCGGGGGGGTGGTGCTTGTAGCGGGGGCGACCGGAGCGTTGTCTCTTCCGCGTCCTTGGCCTCCTCCTCCTCCTCGGGGACGGTGTTGACCATTGTTGTTCCGGTTTTGTTCGTAGGACCCATTCCGGCCTACTCTGGTGATTTCCCACCGGTCAGCTTCGGCTGCGAGCTGCCGGGGATCCGTTAATTTGCTGTCGAGGAGGTGCTGGCGGAGTTCAATGAAGCAATTGTTCGACAGATGCTCCCAGACCATAAGATTGAACAGTTGTTCGTAGGTTGTGACCTTGCTTCCTTTGATCCAGCCTTCGAAGGCTCGGCTAAAGTAGTTTACATAGTCCACCCAAGTTGTACCCGGGATGCGGGTGCAGTCTCGGAACCTCTGACGGTACATCTCGGGTGTGAGGCCATAGCGGGTGAGGAGTGCAGCTTTCATATGGTCATAGGAGGTCATCTGGTGGTCCGGGAGTTGCAGCAGGGCGTCGCGGCCCTCATTGAGGAATCTCCCCCATAGACCGGCTCCCCAATCGCTTCTATCGATCCGGTGTGCAGTCATAGCGATTTCATAGGCCTTAAACCATTGCTGGATGTCGTCCTCTCGGAAGTACTCTCGAACGACATCCTTGGGGATGTGTACCTTTTTCTCTGTTGCCCCTGGGGTGTGGGGTTGCTCGGACACCCCTACTTCTTTATTCTTGCGTAGGTCGATCTCAGCTAGTTTCCGCTCATGCTCATATGCCAGTTTCTTTTCCTCGAGCTCCCTTTGTCTCTGTTTCTCCTCTCTTTCTTCTCGGAGACGCAGGTGCTCTAAGTTGATTTTTTGTTCGGCCAATTTAAGTTCAATGTCCATTTTGAGCCGGGCCATTTCCAGCTCGTGTAGTCGGGTTTTCTCTCGTTCCTGGATCTCGTCTTGCGAGAGACCCGTTCTTCGCTCTTCAGGGGCCGTGGTGGTTTTTGCTGCGATGCTTTGATCGGGGGTTCCGGCAGCCCCGGTTTCTGCCCAAGATTCTAGGGCCTGCTTAAAATCGTCTTTGGTACTGAGACCGGTGGTAGCGATACCTAGTTCGATGCAGAACTGCTTTAGTTCACGATGGCTGTATTCGTCCAATTTCTCCATCTGGAATTTCTCCGTTGATCCGCTTTCTTTAGTTGACATCGTGATTCGCCGTGGGGTGAGCTACTCTCTGTACGGTTATGCAGTGATTCGGATCGCGCCGCTGGCCACCAATGTTAGACGGACTGGGAGGGTCGGCCGAGGATAAGGGGAGAGGTCTCCGGGGAGAGCCGTCTCCAGCGATCGTACAGACAAGTAACTTCCCCCCCCCCACAGACGGACACCACACAAGGTTAAAGTTCAACGAGACTTTATAGGCAATTCTTTAAGTTACGATGGAATGGTACAAGGAGGTCTGGACTCAGGGGTCCCCGCGGTTCTGGTCTCTGGCTTGGGAAAAGGGGTAGCGGGACAGTCTTGTTACCAAAAGATGAAACTAGCTCTCAATCCTCGAGCTCAGCGTTCTAGATGATCGGGCCGCGGCGGAGCCAGCAGGTCCCGAGATGGACGAAGGAAACGACGGTCCGCGGCGGAGCCAGCAGGTCCCGATGAAGATGATGGTTACAAACGGTCCGCGGCCACGCCAGCAGGTCCCGACGACGATGAAGGATATGAAGGTTACGAAGGTTGCGGCAGCGCCAGCAGGCAAGACGATGGTGCACGAGACAGAGCTATGGCAGCGCCAGTAGTCCGTCAAGGATGAGTTCTTCTCTGCGTCTCTCGACTCCAAGATACAACTGCCTTCCTGCTCTGGAGCTGCCCCAGTTATAGGGCTGGTGTTCTTTGATGTCCGGACCCTCGCACTTGGAGGTCGGGAGGTCCGGGATGAGGGAGTTCAGACACCCAGCAGGGGGGTGGAGCCAGCGCCCGGGGAGGCGATGGGCGAGCGGCACCTGGCGGGGGAGAGCCATCGACACCTCTTTCCCCCATTGACTTGCCAAGTAGCCCGCTCACCTCCTGGGTGGATGGTGGTGCCGGGATGTCTGAGGCCTGGCCAGGCCCAGGGTTGAGGTCGATCGGGGGCCAGGCGGCCTCGTGGTGGAGTGTCCAAGATGGCGCCCAGGATGGGCGCGCAGGCCGGCAGTGGATCAGGCCCACGAGGTCGACATGTTCGAGGGTAGGGGTCCCTGAGGGGACGGAGGACGTGTAATGGTGGTGTGTGGTACCTGCGTGACCGGGCTCGGGCCTGGTCGGGCCGGGGGAGAGTGGCCCTTCATGTGGCCTGTCCAACATAAGGTATCCACGCAAATGTTCCCTAACTACCAAACAGATGACAATGGAGAACTAAGTAGCATCCCACGGGTTGGTATCGATGAAGAGCCAACCTCTCCTTTAGAAACCAGAACCACCAATTGACTGTCTGTTTGGATGCTTCAGTCACCTTCCTCAATTGATAGAGTATAGATTGGGTTGTCCACGTTATCAAACGGTAAAGACAGATCGAACATTACCACCAGCACAGTGCCACCCTTGGCCAAACCGGCTATCAGCATATTTCAACAAGCAGAAATGGAGTGTTACAGGCGAGTGCCTTTCAAAGAACACTTTGCACATTTTTTCTTTTATATTGTAGTCTACAAAGAAATATGGAAAATGCAGCACTTCTTGGCAAAAGGGGACCAAGGCAATGCTCCGCATAAGTTTGCATTATAGATTGCCATTAAGGATACACGTGCACAAGAAGCAAACTGCACACAAATATACCGGAAGCAGTAGCATATTTTTTAGGAGGACTACGACGTTATAGAACCCTTTCCATCTACCTCTTCATCACTGAAAATATATCACCTTGTTTTGCAGTTTTAAATAGGGTGAACTTGACCCGAAGGTATCAAAGCGCTTTACATGAGCACCAGTTGCATAATTGCATTACAGACGAGTGCCTTCCAAAGAGCGCTTTGCATATTTTTCTGATTTCTCGGAGATCGAGAAAATGAAGGTCACTTGATAAGCAGCAAGAGACAACCTATGTCGTAGTTATGTACAAATAGTAATCATTGTTGCTATTAGCAATATAAAACGGAGGAAGGCCGGCTTCTTGGATTTACTGATAACAATAAAATGTGGGTCCACCCTAGCTGGGTAAGTTTAGCAAATACATACATAACAATGCAAAGAGATGCAACAATGTAGAAGAACTGCACCGTTTAATAAAAAGTAATGCAACTGTTCAGGGAGGTTAACCCCGAGTACCCGGTCTGTCAATCGTTAGAATCCCAGCATACCGACTAAACATTTCATCCTTATGAGGGAGATTAAAATCGGGTCACCTCCACTTAGACAACAGCATGGCATCTAAAGGCTAATTATGATTTGGTTGACGATTGGGGAGGGAGGCTTTTGGGCGGTCTGTTTTAGTATCAAATGCGATCTAACCGCAGCTTGTATGATAAACAGTATATTGAAGTGCAAAAACATGAAACATTACGGAAGACAAGTACCCGTTAGACAATTGCTTTAACACCCCAACCCGCCTGTCAAATGCCACCACACGAAAGCGAGGGCGAGCGAATTCGTACGTAGCAGAATTCTTTATAACCGGTGTACAAAGGCGGAGTTAAGGAAAGCACAGGTTAAATCTTTAATGGGTCCATTCAGCTGTTCATCCCCCCAAGGTCGATTAAACGAATAGCGACCACATAATAAATATTAACTGAGCAAATAGTCTGCAGTACTGTGACAGCAAGCGCTTGGCTGCTTTCACTTTAAGTGTTTTTTATTTGTTCTTGGTAGTAAATCGAAGAACCGCCTCCACACCCCAGGTGCTGAGGATGCAGACACTGACAGGACAGCATTGGCACCAGCTTACTCCTATCGAGGGATTGTTTCGCTCACCTTCATCCAGTTCCAATGGCTACTCTGGGCTCCCCCGGAGCTCCCGGCTCAGAGCTGTCTGCCAGCAGCAGCCTCCGGCCCGGCGATGCACAGCACAGGCGTAGCTCTGTGACGGGGCAGAGGAGGGGCAAAGGGGGCGAAAATGGGATGGCACGGGAGTAAAACAGCCGGAGAAGACATAGAAAAGAGACCGAGCATGCTGAACAGCAGACTGCCATCAGACCGTAATTTGTCTACAAAACGTCGGCCATCTTGGAATATGTACGCGCCCTGCACTGCACTGAAATGAGAGGATAGTGTGGTAGAATATTCGGTATCTTGTTGGGGAAAAACAGACTTTATCCCGTTGCTTGTCCTATCTTAATGTTTATCAAAAGATTCCCTCAGGGAAGGAAAAGGGGGGACTCGGAGCTAGATAAGAGGTCCAGAGCGTGCACCTTGGTTTATAACACAATCACAAATAAGGGCCTCTTTTCTTACAGAGAAAGCTAGAGTGTGGACAGGTTATCCAAGATAGGGGTATATGTAAGGTGGCAGTCAACAGGACTGTTTCATGTTGCCCTCACACATCCCAAAGGGACTTCATCAAAGGACTGTTGCTTGGGCCGGCGCTGCAATGCCCAACAGGTCCCCCGAAGAGTCACTTTGGCGGAGATTTTTTAATGGTATGTTGTATGATGAGTTCAAGGTAGAGTCTAGGTGGGATGGTTCTTCATGTGTGATCATGTGAGTTAAAAATGATCGGGGAGGCCACTAACTACTTTTAATAACCGGACCGCCCTGTCAGATTAAAAACCCTTCTTGGTAGATGCTACCAGTAGGGTTATAAAGTCCCTTGGTAGGCTAGATGTGAGTTGCCTCATTGGGGTACAATTCTAGTTGGCCATCATGTTTCGCGCTGCTTGTGGTCAGGAGGATCCGTGGCGCTTCATCAGGACAGGAATCGTTTAGCGAATCTTCCTACCCCACAAATATAACAAGCATTTGGAATGCAATAGGTCTCGCATTTACGCAAATTTGAGCTTTTGTCATTGCAAATAACAATGCCTTTTATTTTTGTTTTAGTTTTTAAAACATAAATAAAAGGCATTGTCATTTACAATGCCAATAGTTTACACTCGCATAAATGCGAGACCTATCGCATTGCAAATGATAGAGTCTGCACATGACTTTTACAAACACCGGTGTCTCCGACAGGCTGGCATGGGGTTAGCCACAGGTCACACCAGAGGCAAGAATCTTTGAAAGGCCAGTAGGGCATAGGCAGGGTCAGTCACAATGCTTGCTCAGAGAATGGTATTACTGAAAGGTTGGAAAGGAGCCACGCGTGGGGCAAGGCCGGTGGCTTTGAAAGGCCAGTTGGACATACATGCAGGCATGTTTCTTTCAAAGGCTGGGAAAGGGATCGTTACAGGACAGGAAAGAAATTGGCAGGTTCTAATTCAGGAAGACTGGGCAGAGTTGGCTGCACATCACTTAGAGCTTGGAAATGTTTTAAAATATATATTTCAATTAATTTTAATTTGGTGTAGAAAACATGCAAAAATCACTTAATATAAAAACACTGGGATGCATTATTGCACAAAAATTTCCATTTAAGCAGACTACAGTTATGATAATAATCAACAACTGACATGATTAAGTTCCCTCTGTACTGTAAACTCTATTGGTCACCACAACTAGCTGCAAATGAGCATCTAACAACACATTGGCTCTCAATAACCTCTCCACTCTTACTACAACACTCAACTGCTGCAAAGTAAACTTTTAATTGGAAGATGCTGTTTCCCGGCTCTTTTGGCCTGTCTGGAAAATAGCCACTTCCTGCAGGTTTACCAGTCACTCCCACTCCTCCACTGATCGTCACCCTCCTACTCTGCAGGATCAGAACTGGTGGTATTTATTTTATTTTAAAAGTTTTATATTGCGCTAGCATGACCCTTAAGTATCAGAGCGCTTTACATACACACAATAAACAGCAGAAGGACATTACATTACATGGTAGGCCGGCAGTAAGGAAGCAAACCACAGAAAAAAATACAGCATGGGAGATAAATATGCAGTGCTGTGGAGGGGGAGAGAGCAATAAAATAAAAGGCAAGAGTGACATAGTCCGGTAGAGAGAGGAAACAACTCAGATAAAGAAGACTAGGTTAGTTGACGTTGGTCATGAAAGTATTTGTTTAGGAGATGGAGTTTCAGGTCCCTTTTGAAACAGGAGAAGGAGGGGTTGCATCTGAGGACTCCAGGGAGAGCGTTCCATTTCCTGGGAGCGTTGTCAGAAAACGATCGGTATTGGGTGGTTTTCTTTTTCAATTTCGGAGGAATAAGAAGGAGTGAGTTGGAGCTTCTTAGTGTTCTGGATTGACCTGCTCTACTCAGTTTGTTATTTAGGTAGTTGGGGTCAGGAGAGTGAAGGGTTTTGTGTGTGATGAAGGCCAAATTTATAGATACATCTCCCTTCCATGGGAAGCCAATTGAGGCAGTTGAGAGCTGGAGTGATGTGTTCAAATCTTTTAACTCCAGATACGAGTTGAGTGGACATTTTCAGCACTGCTCTTAGAGGGGCTAGGTGAGCTTTTGGAGTCCATGTAAGGATGGCATTCCCGTAGTCAAAGTTAGAGAGAACGAAGGATTGGACTACTGTCTTGAGGTCATCGTGGGGTAGAAAAGATTTCAGTTTCTTGAGGTGTTTTAGAGAGAAGAGAGCACTTTTTGCTGAGTTTTTGATGTGAGCCTCCAGTGATAAGTTCTTGTCAAGGGTGATGCCTAGAGACTTAACTTAGTCGGATGGGGTAAGGGGGCAGTTTAGGGCAACCAGATTTTTGAGCCATTCTTGGATTGGATGATGATTACGTTTTGGAAAGAATAGGATTAGTTCCATTTTTTCAGGGTTGAGCTTTAAGCGGTTAACGTAGAATCGAGCCTTGCGGGACCCCAAGTGTGATTTTAGTTGGTTTTGAGAGACAGGAGTTAATTTTAATTTGTTGCGAGCGGTGTTGAAGGAAGGAGGTGAACCATTTTAGTACTGTGCCATTAATGCCGGACCGTTTCGACAGGGTCTCCAAAAGGGCTGGATGGTTTACTGTGTCGAATGCTGCAGATAGGTTAATAAGGATGAGTAGGCAGGCATCACCTTCGTCTAGGGCCTTGTGAATGTCGTCGGCGACGTTGAGTATAGCTGTTTCCGTGATACAGCCTTTTCTGAAACCAGATTGAAAGGCATCAAGGACGTTGAACTCATCAATGTGACTATTGAGTTGGAGGAGAACACATTTCTCCAATGTTTTTGCAAGGAATGGAAGGTTAGAGATAGGTCTGAGGTTGTTAAAATCATTAGGGTCAGCCCCAAGTTTCTTGAGAATGGGTGTGATTTGCCCTAGTTGAAGGGAGTCTGGGACACAGCCTGAGGTGAGAGAGGCGTTGATGATAAGACCGGGGAACCCAGCATCCCTGCAGCCGGCCCCTCCCCATCCAACCCGGACATTGGCGACTACTCCGGGGTGATTCTTACTATAAGGGAATATATTAAAAACACACCATATTCAGTGGTGATGAGGTAGGTAATGAAAAAGGCGAGGGAGGGACAGAGCAGGGCAGGAGATGGAAGAGAAAGTGAGGCAGGAAAACAGGACCAGAGACAAAAAGTGCCCATCATCTGCACCGGCACACCTGTGCTGTCACAAAAATACACGTTACAGGACAAACACTAACTGCAACCTACATGCCTGATATGCACACCTAAAAAGACACACCTGCACTGCTAACTCCAACGTGGCAGCCGACACATAAATCACGTATAGATGCGCCATTTCAGGCACACGTAGTAGCCTTTTTTTAACGCCACCACACCTTCACGCTCGTGCAACTCTCCAAGCGGGGACCAACCCTTGCTCACTTTGTGTAGCTTTGCTTGTGGAAAATTGAGAAATACAAGTCGTATGTACTGGCACCAAGTTCTCACCTGTGGTGAAAGTGCACAAGGTGCACTTCACATGAGCTACGTAATAACAAACGAGGGCAGTATGTGTGCACTAAATACAGTCACAGAAAGCCCAGCAATTGCGTCAAGCCGTATGTAAATACAAAAAGTGCACTGCGTGAAGGGTTTTTGTTCAAGTCCCTCTACAGTATGTGTAATAGGGAAAGTGCACTTTGTTATGTACCGTCTGCGGCCACAAAAGTGTAGTCCTCTTAAATATCGGTAGCCACAGCTGAAAACCATGTACACTACGTATTTCCAACAACTGCACTCCATGTGCACTGTCTGGGAGTACTGGAATCTCGCCAGCGTTATCCTAGGTGCAGGGAAAGTCATTACAGAAACAGGAGTACTTTCAAATGGTGAGAAGTCCTTCAGCTGCATTCCATATGCACTATATGTATTTAGAAAAAAAGAACACTTCATGTGTAATGTCGGCGGCCATAAGAAGTGGTCTTTTGAAGTAACACAAGTTGTGACTTCGCATGTGCTGTAAACAGTCTCGCGGAAGTGCACGTTGTCTTTCGCGGCTTACTATTTGCAATAGAAAAGACAACATTATTATGTAACCACAAAAAGAGCAGCCGGCGGTTTGCAGCGGGAGATGAGCACACTCTTATGTGACGAGCATTATTGTAACGCTCTCTTCAGGTCACAGAGGCCTTGCCTGAAACACAGGCACTCCATTTTGGTATTAATGATCATTTGTGGAGGTTGTATGGAGTCCTCTCTTGTAGTCGGCTGCCAGTTCAGCTGATAAGAACAGGCTTGTAAATATGCATTCCCGTTTTACAAAAAATTTGCCATTTTTTGTTGTAATCACAGACTTCAGTGAATGATTTTGGAAACATCTCACCGGTTACTGTCCCTCTTTCAGGTGGTGTTTTTCACCCCTTTCTTCAAAGTTACGTAGATAAATTAATAACAAGAACAAACACTCACAGCAGCACCTCCGGCCAGCGAGCCACGCGCACTGCTGCCGTCCACCGATGGGGCTGCTGAGCAGCTGAAAGAAAATAGTGCTCACGGAGTATACAACGCCGAACGTGTAACCTCACAAGTAAAACATCCAGTCCGGGTGGGCGGGGCCTAAAATGGACAGGGCGGTAACAAAAAGGGACTAAAAAACCTTCTTTACAATAGAAAGCCAGTGTTTACCCTCAACTATGACGCAAGCCAATGGGAATGAGGGGCGGGGTCAAGTCCCCTTCTGAAAGTGTATTGATGACAATAAGCCCTCGCAGAGCGAGGAGCACATGCGTGCTCCAAAGCTAAGTCTGCGAGACCTAAAAAAAGGTACCCTTGCAGTGGTACCTACTTATTTGGAGTTGGTTTTCCAACCTGTCAGAAGAAAAAAGTGAAACTGAATTCTCATGTTCCTGGCATAAGAATAACTTATAATCTATTATAATCTTATTATTATCTAATAATGGACCTCTAGGAGGTCCATTATTATGGCACACAACTGTTCGTCCGGTGCTAGAGTAGCTCCCAGACATGTGAAGATACATAAAGATGCCTACAAGACACGTACAACATGAACAAATATGAAAAGCTGGTCTTTGAAGAGTATCGCGCATTAAAACAATACTTACAAAATGTCATTCAGTGGAGTTCCCAGCCCAAAGAATTCAAGGCTGGTACCTCCGTCCATCCAATGTTGGTCATGATAAAAATCAGCATGCAGTGTGAAACGGATAGGATTTCAATATGTAACTGGCACCAGTCTACATCCATCCAGTGCCACTGTCCCGAAAGTGTGGATTGGCAGTGAAGCAGTCGGCTGTTTTATGTATATGGTAAAGAGATAACCTTAATGAGTGCTGATATCACCCAAATGGACACACTGTTAAAAAGGGGAGCGTGGTTGTGTATCCCATGCTATCCATTCTTACGCATAGTTAAGCACGTAATCTTACCTCCAACGGGAGATGAAAGTACTCCTTAGGGTCCGGCAGAGGTACCGCGCTCAGTCGGGCTAGACTGGGAACAAGGGCGTCAGGTAAGTGAATGAGATATTAATCAAAGGGTCACATATGCTGTATCAGTGTATACGGGTGCAAAGACCGATATTCAGTACTCACGGTTTCTGAGTTCGATCGCATAGTCGCACCTACCCTCATCCTCTGCTGGCCCCAAATGTGGATGCAGATGAATTAGGGTACCTGTTTTAAGAAGGAATTATTGGCAAGCTGGAACCGGAATCCAAACGGACCTGGAAGTGCATCAGCACTCATATGTGGTGGCCATCTTGGAGTGGTGGTGTCCAAAAGGCTAGGGGTGTCTGCGCATGTCTGGCGGCCATTTAAGAATGGTAAAAACAAAGTGTAAATGTTTAAGGAAGTTTGTCGACATGATTGGCCGCCATCACAAAGTAGTGTACCGGTATGAGACAGAGCAATTCTATGTAGAATTTCTTCACAAATATGTGGCAGCCCTCACAAAAGAAAAAAAGTGGAAGATATGTGTCAGCAGTAAGTGCTGTAATGTGTGACAGCACTAAAGTGTACATGGTGCTGGTCACTATACTGCTGTCAAGGTAGCTTGTTAAAAGACCATCATTAAAACAGTGTACCAGAATAATGTTTTATTAATAGGTAACTCGTTAATAATGGGTGGTATGGTCTACTCTTGTGAATCTAACAGACGTCCTGTGTCTGTTGTAAATCATTTTATATGGTGTCATCATCGTTTGTGGATTTCATTACAAGAACAGAGGCTACATTATGCATTATTATTTGAATGCAGTCCAAGCAGCCGCATACATCACAATATTAAAAGGTTCCCGAATAGAAAATTAGCAACACATAAAAGGCATGAGCCATCAACAATCTGCCTCTTTTAAATGCAGCTCCAAGCTGATAAGTTCAACTTTTCTTCATACTAATAATAATTTGTTATCCCTATTTTCAAGTACCCTGGTGTGTGGCTTAATCCCACCCCCTTTCCCACTGCCGGTATATCGATCTCCAATTTACGGAGACTTCCTTGCACTCTTTTCCCTAGTACCAACCTCGTGTGGGCACATCACTCCCCCCTAGCGGTTTCCAGATTAATCTGTTTGTACTTGCTTAGCCCTTTATGTAACAGATTTCAAAGTCGAATATACTACCGTTAATTTCACCAAATTTAAGTTATTATTATGTCTGCTTACTTTATTTAATCCTTTTCCCACTTCCTTGATCGGTTATTAATGATTGTCGAGTCAAGCACTAACTCCATAATTCTTTAGTAATCACTGCGTCTGAAGTTCACTAAACACCTCTCTTCCTCAATGCAGTCTGCAGACTCTAGTACGGCTCTCCATCGCTTAGAGGATTAGAGGAACCTTCCTTGGCAACGGGGACGCAACGTCCACCCATTGCCAGGAGCCTTTCTTCTCAACGTTGTTTCCGGGCCTCCAGATGACCTAGTACACGATCGCGCTCGAGGCCGGATTACAGCATGATAACATGGCACCAGCTGAACGTGAGCAAGCGAGTGTCAGTTACTCGATGCAACTGCGATCAGCTGATGCTCCTAAAATTACCGCAAGTGACTTCTTTTTAACAACTCTAAAAAGAAAAAATATTTAAACTGGGATTAAAGAAAGATAATGTTCTTTTACTGTGTACCCAGCAATACATAGCATTTGAGTGGAATTGTTACCCTTTTAAAAGGAAATCTACTTTACTTTGGCATTTCCTCACCTACTCTGGCATTTCCTCACCCTATTCTGATATTTCTTTTACTAATTTCAAAGGGGAATACCCTATCCGAACTCTGTCAAGCTTTGAGTTGCCCATTTACTAAATCAAACAAACCTTTTATCTGCGCCATGTCTGACTCCGATTCAGATGACGCTTCCGCCCCTACTCCCAACATAGAAAATGAGGCGCTCAAAAAAATCCTTCATAAGGAAATGAGGTCCTGTATGAGTGAGACCTTGAGTCAGATCATGTCCTCAAAAAGGTCACTCCCTGAGGAGGACGAGATCACAGAAATGTTTAACCCCCACTACTCTGATGATGCCTCAGAATTAAGGGGTAAAATACTAAAGAAAAGTAAATATATTGATAAGAGCAATATGGGAGGTCCTAACACCTCATCAAATCAAGTTCAAGGTCAAGAATTTGTATAGCGCACTACTCACCCAGAGGGTCTCAAGGCGCTTGGGGAGGGGGATCATTATCTATCGAATAGCCAGGTTTTAAGTTCTTTTCTGAAGGAGATGTGGTTTTGTGTGAGGCGGAGGTGAGTGGGCAGTGAGTTCCAGGTCTTGGCCGCCAAGTAGGAGAAGGATCTACCTCCCATGGTGGATCTTTGGATACGCGGGACTGCGGCGAGGCCTTGATTGGAGGATCTTAGTTGGCGAGTGGGTGTGTAGAAGGATAGTCGAGTGTTGAGGCATTCGGGTCCTAGTTTGTAGAGGGCCTTGTGTGCGTGGGTGAGGAGACGGAAAGTTATTCTCTTGTTGACGGGAAGCCAGTGGAGGTCTTTCAGGTGGCCAGTAATGTGATCTTGGCGAGGGATGTCCAAAATGAGTCTCGCCGATGCGTTTTGGATGCGTTGGAGTTTTTTCTGTAGTTTGGCTGAAATTCCGGCGTAGAGGGTGTTTCCGTAGTCTAGCTGACTCGTAACCAGTGCGTGGGTGACAGTCTTTCTTGTCTCGGTGGGGATCCAATGGAAGATTTTTTTGAGCATACGAAGTACGTTGAAGCAGGAGGATGAGACGGCGTTGACTTGTCTGGTCATCGAGAGGGAGGAGTCTAGGATGAAGCCTAGGTTTCGTGCGTGGTCTGTGGGTATGGGTGCAGAGCCCAGATCCGAAGGCCACCATGAATCGTCCCAGGCAGAGGGGGATGATCCTAGGATGAGCACTTCTGTTTTGTCTGAGTTAAGTTTTAGGCGGCTGTTTTTCATCCATATGGCTACATCTTTCATGCCTTCGTGGAGATTGGTTTTGGCGGTGTTGGGGTCATTGGTGAGGGAAAGGATCAGCTGGGTGTCGTCCGCGTAGGAGATGATGTTGAGGTTGTGTTGGCGCGCGATGGAGGCGAGTGGACTCATGTAAACGTTGAAGAGGGTGGGACTAAGTGATGATCCTTGTGGTGCACCGCAGAAGACTTTGGCGGCCTCTGATTTGAATGGGGGGAGGCGGACTCTCTGGGTTCTTCCGGCGAGGAACGAGATGATCCAGTCTAAGGCTTTACCTTTTATGCCGATGTTGCTGAGGCGTTGTATGAGGGTGCTGTGACAGACAGTGTCGAAGGCGGCGGAGAGGTCGAGTAGAATGAGGGCCACCGTTTCTCCATTGTCCAGTAGTGTTCGGATGTCGTCTGTTGCTGCGATGAGGGCAGTTTCGGTGCTGTGTTTGGCTCGAAAGCCGGATTGTGAGGGATCGAGGGAGTTGTTGGATTCCAGGAAGGCGGCGAGTTGGCTATTGACGGCTTTCTCAATGACTTTGGCCGGGAATGGGAGGTGGGATATGGGGCGGTAGTTTTTAAGTTCAGAGGGGTCTGCTGTGGGTTTCTTCAGGAGGGCGCTGACTTCGGCGTGTTTCCAACTTTCTGGGAAGGTAGCAGAGTTGAAGGAGCAGTTGATGACATCACGGAGATTGGGTGCGATGATGGAGTCTGCTTTGTTGTAGATGTGGTGGGGACATGGGTCGGTTGGCGAGCCAGAGTGGATGGAATTCATTAGGCGGCTGGTGTCTTCAGTGGTGATTGGGTTCCAGGCGTTGAGGTAGTTGGAGGGCGGTTTAGGTTCTGAGGGGGGTGGGGAGGATTGTTCGTTGGAACTGTTTTCGAAGCTGTTATGTATGTCAGCAATTTTGTTGTAGAAGAAGGAGGATAATGAGTCGCAGAGGTCTTGGGAGGGAGTGATGTCGTTTGAGGCTGTGGTGGGGTTGGTGAATTCTTTGACGATGTTGAATAGTTCCTTGCTGTTATGGCGTTGTTATCGAGTCGATTCTTGAATGCTGATTTCTTGGTGGATCGAATCAGCTGGTGGTGTTTGCGGGTGGTTGATTTGAAGGTGGTCATGTTGTCGGTGGTTGGGTTTTTTCTCCATGTTTTCTAGAGAGTACGGCATAGCTTCTTGGATTTCTTAAGGTCATCGTTGAACCAGGGGGCCTTTTTGTTGTCTTGTTTGGTGTGATGGTTTTTCAAGGGGGCTGGATCGTCAGCGCTGTGAGTGATCCATTGTTTGAAGATGATGGCAGCTTGGTTTGGGTCTGAGTAGAGGGCGGGTGGGTTCTGGTTGAGCGATGTGAGGAGTTGGTCTGTGGTGATTTTGTTCCATTTTCTTCGGGGGATAGGTTGTGGGGGGTTGTGGGTCGAGGTGGTTCTGTAGTTGAAGTGAACACAACAGTGGTCCGTCCAATGGAGAGCTGTGGTGTGATCGAAGGAGATGTGTTTGCTGGAGGTGAAGATTGGGTCGAGCGTGTGTCCTGCTATATGGGTGGGGGTGTCAACAAGTTGTTTGAGACCGAGATTGGCCAGGTTGTCCAGAAGGGTGGTGGTGTTGCTGTCGTTTTTCTTTTCCAGGTGGAAGTTGAGGTCTCCCAGTAGAATGTAGTTCTCGAAGGAGAGGGCATGTGGACTGATGAAGTCAGTGATGTCTTCGCTGAATTGTTTACGGGTTCCTGGTGGTCTGTAGATGAGGGTGCCTCTAAGTGTGGTTCTAGGGTCGGTGTGGATCTGGAAGTGGAGGTGTTCGGCGGTTGTAAGGTTTTCGTCGGAGCTGGTCGTGATTTTGATGGGGTTCTTATGGACGATGGCAATGCCTCCTCCTGTTTGGTTGGTGCGGTCTTTCCGGATGATCTTGTAGTTGTCGGGGATGGCAATGGCGATGTCGGGTGCTGATGATGCGTTCATCCAGGTTTCTGTAAGGAAGGCGATGTCCAGTGAAGCAGTGTCGAGTAGGTCCCAGATTTCAGTGGCGTGTCTGTGGGTCGAGCGGGTGTTCAGCAGGATGCACTTCAGGTGGTGAGAGTCGGAACTGCGTTTGGAGTCAGTTGATTTGGTGTGGGTCTTGATGCAGTTGAACTTGCAGGAGTGGCAGGTGAAAGGGCCGTGGGTGCGTCCTGGGGCAGCCTCGTAGCATTGTGAAGTGCGTCCGGGGTTAAGGGCTAAGAGGGTGGCAGTGTCGTACGTTATGCGGGATGAGTGTGGTTTGCGAGGACCAGGGGGTATGGCGCTGGGCGTGGTCCAGGCGTGGACGGGCGTAGACGGGCTTACCTTTGGCGCACCTTCGGCGCGCATGGGGCGCGACCGCTGTGCGTGAACGCTGCGCGCAAAAGCATCTGTCATATGTGGATAGTGAGGGGGGAGGGGCGAGGGAGGGGCAGCTGGGAGGCGGGTGCGGGGCGGATATCCGGTCAGGTAGGCACAACAATATCAACAAAATGGCAGCGAGCCAAAGCGGGCACAAACATCAACAAAGCAAAGCAATTGAAATAATCGGACACCAAAGAAAACAGCAGGCAGCACAGCACAACTGAAAATCGCACTCTGGCAAACTAGCGCTATGAAATGTTCAGCCAAGCTAAATAAAAATAAGCAACAATCTGGCAATCTTGCCCTGCGATCTTAATTGTATAAATGAGTAATTAACTCAATATTGTAGAGGCGCGTTTGTGTGCAAGGCGAGGTAGCGGTATGCAGTCAGGCTGAGAGCGCTACGATACCGTGCAGTCAAGGCAGGGCCAGGAGCAGTGTGTGGAGCGGCCGCGTCTGAGATGATCAGGGCGGTCACAGCGAAGCCGTGGGAGCGCAGGGCCTACTGTATCAGTGGGAGGGAGGGGCAGCTGGGAGGCGGGTGCGGGGCGGATATCCGGTCAGGTAGGCACAACAATATCAACAAAATGGCAGCGAGCCAAAGCGGGCACAAACATCAACAAAGCAAAGGAATTGAAATAATCGGACACCGAAGAAAACAGCAGGCAGCACAGCACAACTGAAAAGCGCACTTTGGCAAACTAGCGCTATGAAATGTTCAGCCAAGCTAAATAAAAATAAGCAACAATCTGGCAATCTTGTGCTGCGATCTTAATTGTATAAATGAGTAGTTAACTCAATATTGTAGAGGCGCGTTTGTGTGCAAGGCGAGGTAGCGGTATGCAGTCAGGCTGAGAGCGCTACGATACCGTGCAGTCAAGGCAGGGCCGGGAGCAGTGTGTGGAGCGGCCGCGTCTGAGATGATCAGGGCGGTCACAGCACCTCAACTACTAATGGAGGTCCCTGCACCTCGAACTCCCTGGGTGTCCCTAGTGGCACAACTTATCTGGGTGTCCCTGGTTACACAAAACATCTGGTTGGCCTTAGCGGGATAAAATATCATAACACTCTTTACAATATGGGAGATAACAAATTTAATGATGTCAAGTCCTCAGACATACCTGATGAGTATGTCCTTGATCTTGATGAGGACGATCAAGAATTCTACAATCTGGAAGAGGAACTCCCATCATCCTCAACGGACAAGATCCTTGACCCCTTGGGAGAAGAAATGTTTTCCCCATTAAAACTCAAACACCCTAAAAGTTCCGAGTGGTGCCCCTAAGACCATGTTGCAAAATTAATTTAAAAATGGGTAAGAAACCTCTTAGAGAGGGACACTCGTAACATTCTTAGAGCCGAATGCTATAGACCCTCTATTGAGGACAAGACCTACGATACCGAGAAGGAGCTTCGTGTCAGTCAAAGATAGCCGCGTAAAGCCGCAGCTCCTCCGGACCTGTCCCCCATCCCCAACTATCCTGGCATAAATCCTGACTACCGAACCGACCGCTAATCGTGTGAAGGTGAGTGGTGCCAACCTCTGCTACTCACACCCCGCTGCGACATCGGGGGCCGGAGATAGACGGCACGCCCTGTGGGGCCTGGGTGCCATCCGGAGCCGGGGACTAAAGTTTGCGAGGGAGCCGTCTACGAATGTCACAACACCGGGGCCCTGCATCGGAAGTCGTCGGTCAGGCCCCGATTTGGATCTGCTCCTGCCGGTGTCCAACGGAAGGTGGTGAGGATGCGGTGCGCTGAGGTGAGGCCCCCACCCATACAACTTCGTGCAGGCGGCGAAGAAGCTGCGGGGGTAGAGGCTGTGAGGGGTCCGACCCGGGAGTTGTACGGGGGAGAGACATGGAGGCCCAGGGAGTGCGGCTGCAGGCTCAGAGCAGCGTGCAGGAGGACACCCCCCGGTGCCCAAGTGTATCTACAGGCACCAAATGTTTGATATCCTGGCAAAGTATCCCTTGGGTTTGCGACCCCCCTGCGGCTGACTGAAAGGGCCCCCGATGTGCAGCATTGAAGGAAGTGACACATGAGAGACGCCTGGCTCCGGACATAAAACTGTCGCATACAGGGCTTCCCCCTGATCGAGTGAGAGCGTATGGAGGCCAGGGGCCCCTCGAGTTTGAGACCTTGGGAGGGGCCCAGGACACAGCGGTTCAAGATAAATTGGACACCGCCTCTCTGGCCCAGCATTCCCCTGGGATTGAGTGCTGGTGCTTAGAGGTTTAACTGGCCCTTTGGGGGGCGCAGTTTCGAGACTGTGCTTGTCAGCTCACCTGTAGTGGGGCCTGAACCGGATGGAGATACTAATTGATTGCCCGCCCCCTTCTGTCTGTGTGACTAGTGAGCCATTGTCACACGGGGCGGAGTTGAGTGACCCGGGGTCCACTGAGGAGGCCATTGAGATGGCGCCAAATCCAAAGGTGATAGGCAGCAGTCCAGAACCTCTAAAGGGTCTCGGCAGGTCCAGACCAATAAACTTGACCGGTACACGATGCCTCGGGGGTCACAGCCAGACTCAAGACGGATTCAGTCGAGCGGAGGGGAGTCTGTGGGCCCGTCGGCTGAACCTACCCTGACCGATGTGATGGTGGCCATAGATGGTGTGAAGTCCTCCCTGGGTCAAACAATTGAGTCACTGGACAATAAGTTGAATGCAGTCACCATTGAGGTCAATCTCATACGTGCTAACCTCACTAAGGCGAGTGAGAAAGTTAAGTCTCTGGACATCAAGACCGCCAGCTTAACAGATGATGTTGCTCTCCTCCAGCAGGAAGTACGAGACCTCAAGGCCTCCGGCGCCTTGACCAACCGGAAACTGGACGACTATGAAGGAAGGGCTCGGCGCAACAATGTCCGCATTATTGGTGTTCCTGAGAAGGTGGAGGGCCCAGCCTCAGACCTATTGGTCGAGGAGATCATCCTTACTCATCTACAGCCCAAGGGACTAAGCAACGTCTTCAAGATCGAGCGAGCACACAGAGTGCCGGGGGGGAGACTCAAGCCGGGGGCCTCCCCGCCCAATGATTGCTAGGGTGTTAAACTTTAAGGACAGAGACGCTATCCTGCAGGGTTCCCGATTGGGGGGTCCCCTCCGATCGGAAAATACCACGCTCTCTTTCGTCCCAGATTTCACCCAGTACAGAAGCAGCGCCAAAGTTTCCTTGGAGTAAAGAAGGAGCTCAGAGATGCAGGTCTGAAATACGCGATGATGTTCCCGGCCCGGTTCAGAGTAGAAGCTGAAGGGAGGGTTTGGTTCTTCGACGTCCCAGAGGTGGTTTCGAACTGGTTGGAAAGCCGTCCCCCGGTCGGACAGGACAGGCAAGACCTTGATGAAAGTGGTGGACCCGCAGAAGAGGAATGATTTTTTTTTTTTTTAAAGTAATTTTTATTGTAGACATACAACGCTCAGGCCAGGATGTATATAAGCATGGCATTTCTAAGGTTCACAAGTATCGACCTTTTCTCGTGCGATGTACACAGCTCATGAGCCCACAACCCGGAGGTCGGGCGGCGAGAAAACGAGTGTGCTGAATATCGTCTGGTTGCAACGGTGCAGATCAATTTTATTCGCATGAAGTTGTGTATGTCTACTTTTTCGCCCTAACTTAACTACCCCAGTTAACCCCCCCCCTTATCCCACCCCAGGTCGCCCCCAACCCCCTTCCCCCCTCCCTCCCCCCCACCATCCGCTCATAGGGTCTCGTGGTAGTGTGTACCAGCGTGTGCTGTGTGGCTTGTCAGTGATCAAATCCGCGTTCCATCCGTTAGTGTTTGGGTGCTGTTCCCGTGTGTGCTAAGAGAGTCTTCCTCATCTGTGACCATAGTGTCCCTAAGGGCCTGTACCATCACCTCCCACGCTGTTGCTAGTTCTAACGCTCTGGGGTCAGGGTTCCTGCGCGCTAGCTGGTATCTATGCGTGCTGTCGCATGCTGCCCACTTCAGGAATTCATTATACCATTTCCTGTACGTCGGACCCGTTTTCGCCTTCCACTATCTGGTTATCTCCCGTTTGGCTATCATCAGTCCCATATCTACAAATTTGCTGGAGAGTTTATTCTTGGGCGGTGGGGAAACCAGTGCAAAAGGCAGGCCGCCGAGTCAAACTCGATGGTCCTCTCCGTCACTTCATTCAGGGTCTCTCCTATGGCCCGCCAGTACTCCCGGAGGGCCTGGCAAGACCACAGCATATGTTCCAGTTCCGCCCCGTCCGTTGTACAATGAGGGCACTCCGACACTGCCACCCCAAAGTATTTCTTGATTCTGCCTGGGGTCATATAGGCCCTGTGCAGCACATAGTAATGAATGAGTTGAAATCTCGCATTCCTCGTGCTGTTACGGGCGCGACGTACCAGCCGGGCCCAGGTTGTATCGGGTACATCTTTCCCAAAGTCAGCTTCCCACTTAGCCTTTAGCGTCGTGAGGGGCAACAGGTTTTCACGGAGCATTCTTGAGTATAGGCAAGTCACCGCCTTAACCGTCCCCGCTGCCATCATGGTATACTGGCAAACCATAGATGTCTCGGGTTCCGCCAGACCCCCACCTCAGTGCGCCTGCATCGCCCTGATCATCGCCGTATGCAGGAGGAATCCTCCCCTTGGCAGGTCAAAGCGGTCCAGAATATCGTGATATGAGAGGAGCGTTCCATTCTCGTAGAGATCTCCCACCACCTGTAGACCCGCCTCCTCCCATCTCTGCAGACTGGACCCCCATGGGGTAGCGCCGTCAGCATGCCCAAGGGAATTTCCGGGGCGTATGGGTGTTTCTGACCCGCCCGTCGTTGGAAGCGGTTCCAGGAAAGTTGGAATGTTCGCTGTTCCATCGTTAAGTCACGAGCGGCGATTTTCTGCTGCAGGGTTATATAAGCCAGGACATGTCTCGGCGTACCTCTAGCCCCCTCGTGTTCTGGGCCTCTGTACACTCTCGCTACCTCTTGTGTGAATATTTGAAGTTGGGCGGCCAGATGATACACTTCAAAATCTGGTACCGCCAGCCCCCCCTCATCGCGGAAGAGGAATGATGGTGACCGAAGGCTATCTGGGACCTTTTTTCGAAGTGTCAGGAAGTGGGTTCAACCCAAGTGTTCTGTCTTGATTTTGGTCCCAGGACTATGGTTGGACATTGACGCAGAGCGGGATGGTTACTCAAGGGGGGGGGGGGGGGGTGACGGGGTCCTGACCTCTTCCTTTTTCTACTTTTAGTTAGTCAGTAGTTTAGTTTATGGGGCGACAGGCACACTGACAGTTGGGGTTGGGTGCAAGCCATGAGCAGGGATGCTGGGTGGTGGGCCAGTTGGGATTAGGCGAAAGCCATGAGTGAGGGTGCAGGGAGGGGGTTGTGAATGTTGTTTGAAAGATGTTATTTTCTTTTTCCTTTTTATTTCATATCAGGGGACAGAGCTATGATTGCATTGTATCCATACCATTGCAATGCCATGTGTTAAAAAGGGATCCGGGATTTCAGTGCTTAGCTGGAATGTGAACGGCCTTGGGGATAAACTTTAAAGGGGAATAGGGAACCAGTTGATTAGACAGCACTCCCCAGATGTTGTACTACTTCAGGAGACTCACCTTATTGGGAGCCGCTGTATGGCCCTGCACAGAGGGGGTTATAAGTTGGTCGCACATGCTGGGTTCACCAAGGGATCTAGGGGAGTCTGCTTCTTGGTTAGTAATTCCTTCCCCCTTCCCATTCAGGCCACATGGTCGGAGCAGCGAGGCCGCTATTTTGGGATATCGGGACAGTGGGAGGGTGTGAGAAGTTGGCCTGATATATGATGTCTCCAATTAACCTGTATTGTTCAGTGGTTAAGCCAAACACATCTATTAGAGCACTCTACAGGACAGTGTAATTTTTAGCATCCTCAGGTCTAACTGTGAGGAGCTTATCTCTCCCTTTCTCAGAAAAGGAGTACCATAAGATTGCTGCCCACTGTTCTTCAGGAACCTGCTGTACCATGCAGGCTCTCTCTAGAGCAGTCATCCATTTGTGGATGTCATCCCCTTCCTTGTAGGGGGGGCACAACCTTTGTCAGGTTTCTAGTGTCATAGGACCTATCTTTCTCTCTAGGAATTATGTTGCTGCCACCAGTGGAATCTAATCCACTCAATTTTTGCTCCCTTGCTAAAGCAAGTTTAGCTTGGGCCAAGGCTACCTCTTCCCTCTCTATCTGGAGTTGGACAGCCCTCATTCTGGCCCTATGCTCTCTTCTCTGGGGGGAAGTCATTCCCCTTTGAGATTCTCTTGAGGCACTAGAAATGTGAGAATCCCTTGAGGGAGATCTCAATCTTCTATTGCCTGGAACAATTCTGGTATGTACTCTGGGGAGGTGCTGGCCCTCTCCATTTCCATGTAGGGACAAGTTGGCTTGGTTAAGCACTCCAACTGGTACCTGGGTATCCCCTTGATCCTGATCTGACTCTTCTTCTTCTGATTCAGGGTCCACCTCCACATCTTCTACATCTGGGGGTGTGTTCTCAATCTCTGGGGGATTCTATGGCAGGACCGGAGGCTTCTGATTATGCTTTCTCATTTCTTTACTGCACAAACAGCAGCCAATGAAAATGAAACTACAAATGTAAAAAACAACATTTCCCATGAGGCTTTGAACCACGCCTCTCTTACAACAACCAATCACAATGGTAATAAGCATATAAAGTATAGAGACACTAATCTGGCCTCCTCTTTCTTTGATGCTCCGCAGCCCAGATAAGTGCTCTATACTTTATATGTTTATTCTAACTGACCCAGGGCCTATGCCTTTTTATATCGCCTTAGCGCGTTATACTGTGCTTATTCACTGTTATTGTATTCATATATGCTTGCTTAATCGCTCGCTCTTGCGACTGTTATTCACATTGTGCCGCGATCGCGCACTGCTTACTGCTTGTTAAGTGTCTTTTGCCCGTTCTGTCCTTAGCTTGGGACCGGAGCTTCGCTCCGCGTCCCGACTCCCTTGGTGGCGCGTGTTGCGCCCATAGGCCCCCCGCTCTCTCCCCTTCTTCGCTGCTTCCAGCGGCTGCTTCCTCGCGTTCCGCGATAGTGAGGGGTTTTGCCCCCCCCTCGGGGAGAGAGACGCACGCCGGAGCCCGGAGAGGCCCTACGTGCGTCTCTGAGGTCTCGCGCACGCCGGTTTGTGCGCACGCAGTTCTCGAAAGTGCCTGATTGACGCTCTGCCCCCGGCTGAAGTGGGGATCTACGCAGCTTTGGCCAGGAGCCGAGGGCGATTTCTGGAATCTATTTGCAGCGTTTTTCACAGCTTTGTGCAGCGGAGCTTCCATGCAATTAACCCTTGCCTCCCTGTGAGTCAGGAGGCATTCCACCAATTTTTGGAAACCCTTTCTGTTCTCCAGCAAAGGTGTTACTCCCTCCATTAGTCCTAGATTGGGACTTTATTCTGCATTCTTTCATGGTATTACCGGCTCCTGCGCCTGGCACTCCCATTTCGACGCCCTCGCCTGGGCTGGTACCTAAGCTTCCCTCTGGGGATTGGAGTTGGAATTGCTGATTCCTTGTAACTATGGCAGATACTGAGTACTGCGAGGAGGAGGGTGCTGCGTATGAATACCAGGGCCAGCAGGAATTCTATGAGGAAGAATCCATGGAAGATATTATTGATAAAAAGCTAGACGCTAAATTGGACAAAGCCCTTTCATCGGCCCTCCTTCCCTTGGCCAAGAAATTGGAATTGCTAGTCCCTGGTAAGCCTCTTTCCCTTCCCAACAAGGACTCCTCTCGTCCCCCCCCTAAGAAGGTGGCACTTGACCCGGCCTGGCCCCATGCCCAATCTTATGAAAAGATTTATAAATCCAAAGAATCCCTTTCTGCTGACAAGCCTCTGACCTCCCCCCCTCCCCCCTCCAAATGACACCACTACTGATACTGGCACCGATACTGATTCCTCGGATGCCGCTCCCCGCAAACGCACTAAGAAGCGTAAGCATACCTCTCCGGTCACCCCGTCTCCCTTTTCTTTTGACCCAACAGATATTGTCTACCCCAGGTCCTCAGATTGGGTCCCCCCCCTGCTGTGGCGGCATACCTGGAGGCCCACCTCCGTAAAGGGGCACTCGGCCTTAAGTCCGAGTGCCCCCGTCCCAATTTACCTCACAAGGTGGCAGTAACACCGGACATAGACCCCTCCATGACCACCTTTCTAAAGAAATATAAGAAAGACCCCAAGAAAGGGATTGATCGCGCGCTCAGAGCGTGCCAAGATAAGGTCCTTGACCTTTCGGGTCCTTTGGCCAAGATCCTGGAGTTGGCCCTTCAGGCCCAAGAGACTGGTGATGCCATTCACCCGGAAGTTTTGGCGGGTTGGGCTCAACGAGCCATTTGCATGCTGGGAAACGCAAACTGCGCTCTTGCCTCAGAAAGACGGAAGTCGGTCCTTCTACGGATCGATCCTCAATTGGTGGAGTTGGCTTCTTCTGAGCCGGGTCCTTTGGCGGAAGGACAGTTGTTTGGTGACAACTTTGTTAAGGACATTGCAAAATTTGTCAATACTTTTGCATCCCTGGATAAGTCTCAAGCCTCATTGAAGAGGGTGTTACATCAGGTCTCTGGTAGGGCCGGACGTGGCAGAGGACGCTCGACCGGCCGCTACTCAAATTCCAGTCCTCAAAGAGGCTACGCCCCTAGACGTGGCAGAGTGTACACGCAGGAACCGGACCAAGCCGGTTTTTACCCGTCAAGATCCCGCGGCTTCAGAGGCCGCTATAATCGAGGGGTCAACCGAGGCTACAAAAACTTCGATAATCAGTCCCCTGGTAAGTCTCTCGTTTCCTTTGGTCCCGCTAGGGGGAAGGTTGCGGCATTTTGTCATGAATTGGACAAATCTCACTGCAGATGCTTGGGTCCTTCGGACCGTCCAGGGTTACGAGATAGAGATGGTGGACTGCCCCTTGCAGCCTTTTCCCCCTCGTCCTCTCCTTTTTTCCCATCTCGAACAGAGTTTTATAGACTCAGAACTGGACGAGCTTTTGACAAAACAGGCCATTGCTGTAGGACCCTTCATTCCAGAGGGCATGTGCAGCAACGTCTTTCTTGTGCAAAAGAAAGGAGGCGGCCAGCGCCTTGTCTTAAATCTGAGGGACTTCAACCCCTTTGTTACTTATCGCCACTTCAAGATGGAGGGTATCCATCTTTTACGAGACCTTCTGTTGGAGAACGATTGGATGGTCCGATTAGACCTAAAAGATGCCTATCTGACAGTCCCCATCTGCCCATCTCATCAAAAGTTTTTGCAATTCCCTTGGAAAGGGCGTTGGTTTCGTTACAAAGTGCTTCCCTTCGGTCTGTCTTCAGCCCCTTGGGTATTCACCAAACTGCTCAAGCCGGTGATCTCTCGCCTTCGAGAGATGGGAGTGCGTCTTATTGTCTACCTAGACGACATGCTACTCCTGGCCCAGGACCGGTCCCTCCTTCTCACTCACCTGGAGTGGACGACGTCCTTGTTGCAGAATCTGGGATTCGTGATCAATACCAAGAAATCGGTGATGATACCGAATCAGCAGATGGAATTTCTGGGCGTCCTGATAGACTCTGTTTCAGCCCAACTTCTCCTTCCCCTCCAAAAGATCAGGTCCATCAAGAGGGAGATAGCATCCACCTTGGCCAAGGAGAAGATTTCCTTGCGGGTCCTGGTGCGGATTATAGGCCTTCTGTCCTCGTCGATTCAAGCCATCTTCCCCGGCCCCTTGCACTACAGCGCCCTGCAGAGATTGAAAATCTTTTATCTTCAGAGGAATTTTCATTACGATCATTTGATTCCTCTTTCCCCCGAGTCTCGAGAGGAACTTCAGTGGTGGCTGGACCACATGTCAGCCTGGAACGGCCGAGCTATCTTCGGCGCAGCCCCAGATGTGGTGGCCGAATCGGACGCCAGTCAATAGGGCAGGGGCGCTCGCTGTGGAGATTTTACCACAGGAGGACGGTGGTCAGCAGACAAACTCTCACTACACATCAACTGTCTAGAGTTGCTGGCAGGGTCCTTTGCTATCAGGTCTATCTCACCGCTGAAGAGCAATTGTTGTATTCTCCTCCGGATGGACAATGTCTCCGCGGTGAGATACATCAACCGGTTAGGAGGGACGAGATCCCGAATGTTAGTCCACATTGCGAAGGAATTTTGGCACTTCTGCTTGGATCCCAAGATCTCCGTGGTGGCGGAATACCTTCCAGGGAAATTCAATCAGGTGGCGGATTGGAATTCCAGATTTCTCCGGGACTCCAGCGATTGGAGACTCCATCCATCGTTGTTCTCTCAGATCATGACTATGCGAGGCCCATTGCCAGATAGACCTGTTTGCCCATCTTCCCCTATTTTACAGTTGGAGACCGGACCCAATGGCGATGGGGACAGACGCGTTCCTTCACCATTGGGGGCAACATAGGAATTATGCGTTTCCACCTTTTGCGCTGATTCCGAGAGTGGCGGCGTTGATACGCCGACAGGAGGCGACAGTAGTTTTGGTGACCCCTTTCTGGTCGACTCAGTCGTGGTTTCCCACACTGTTGGAGTTGTCAGTAGATCTCCCCTTCCGGCTCCCAGTCTTCCTGACGCTTCTGCAGGACCAAGTGGGAGCTTGCCACCCATTGGTCCTGCAGAACCAATTGACCTTGATGGTGTGGGCGCTCTCCGGAGACATGAACGCCTTGCAGGCCTTTCACGAGAGTCTTCCAGTTTTATGCAGCAAGCGTGGGCTCCTTCCACCCGGAAACGATACTCTGCATCTAGGAAGAAGTGGGTGGGTTGGTGCCTTTCAAAGCAGGTGGATCCCGTGGGATCAAATGTGACAGAGGTTCTTAATTTTCTATCTGAACGTGCCACCTCAGGCCTGCCTTACAGGTAGGTTAATAATTTCAGATCTGCTATTTCTGCTGGTCATGACCACATCAACGGTAACCAGTGTTGTTAAAATACCCCTCACACACCAACAGGCCCCTTGGTGTCATGCTTCATCATCGGGGTCTTCGCAAACCTCTACGGAATGCGGCGTGCTACGACTTCACGACTACGCAGGAGCACTTTATGAGTGAACTATGTGTTTGGTGTGTGAAGGTACCAATAATGTGAGTGGTGAGGTGAAAAGTGAGGAATTAAAAAATACCTGGCACGTGAGTGCTGAAAAAAATTTTTATTTAGTCTCCGGCTGGTATTATTAAAAAAAGTGCTAGAGTGGTTGTGGTTTACTAATTAGGGTAACCCAACCAAATTAGTGCGTCGACATGTTTCGGAGTACTGGAACTCCTTCTTCAGGACGGGAATATGCACTACTTATCCCCACCTTACTCACATGTGTGTAGATATTAAAAATTGTGCTCTACAAAAATAGATATGGTGAATAATGTACCTATCTATGTTGGATGTACGGTCCGTTGCGCCCAGTTGGCGGTTCAGGATACCTGTAAACAGAAAGGTTATGTAAAACAAGATGGCACATATTGTTGTGTCCATACTGTGCTAAAAAACACAGAAGGGTCATAAGGAACAAAAGTGAAGGTCCAGGAACCCTAAAAAAATTTTTTTACTACTAAGCAAGATAATACATATTTTTATGTTACTACTGTGTAAATACACAGAAGGGTAACAAGGAACAAAAGTGAAGGTCCAGGAACCCTAAAAAGAAAAAAACGAACTACATATAGATTGAGACACACACACACATTCAAAATATCAGATAGGTCTTAGAGGGTATGGTTTGTGACCCAAATGCGTAGCTTACTTATTAATAGAGGTCCAATGGCCTCATGAGCCACAGCGTGTTGGGGCGTGGTCCGTTCTACCCGATATGGCAACCTGTGAGGTATTTAAGGGAATGGATCAAAAGGTAGTAATACCTCGGTAAAAATAGATCACACACCTTCAGGTTTGTTCATACATCCATACATTAGGGTTCCTGGACCTTCACTTTTGTTCCTTGTTACCCTTCTGTGTATTTACACAGTAGTAACATAAAAATATGTATTATCTTGCTTAGTAGTAAAAAAATTTTTTTAGGGTTCCTGGACCTTCACTTTTGTTCCTTATGACCCTTCTGTGTTTTTTAGCACAGTATGGACACAACAATATGTGCCATCTTGTTTTACATAACCTTTCTGTTTACAGGTATCCTGAACCGCCAACTGGGCGCAACGGACCGTACATCCAACATAGATAGGTACATTATTCACCATATCTATTTTTGTAGAGCACAATTTTTAATATCTACACACATGTGAGTAAGGTGGGGATAAGTAGTGCATATTCCCGTCCTGAAGAAGGAGTTCCAGTACTCCGAAACATGTCGACGCACTAATTTGGTTGGGTTACCCTAATTAGTAAACCACAACCACTCTAGCACTTTTTTTAATAATACCAGCCGGAGACTAAATAAAAATTTTTTTCAGCACTCACGTGCCAGGTATTTTTTAATTCCTCACTTTTCACCTCACCACTCACATTATTGGTACCTTCACACACCAAACACATAGTTCACTCATAAAGTGCTCCTGCGTAGTCGTGAAGTCGTAGCACGCCGCATTCCGTAGAGGTTTGCGAAGACCCCGATGATGAAGCATGACACCAAGGGGCCTGTTGGTGTGTGAGGGGTATTTTAACAACACTGGTTGCTCCCCACCATTGTGGTAACAACCGCCGTCCACCTAGTGGATTCCTTTTGTTTATGATAGTTGCCAGGGGAGACAGAATCCACTTTTCCCTCTCCATCCCTCCTTTGTTAAAAATTATTTGTAGACAGCGCACAGCTGTGGGAGCCCCTCCCTTATCGAACAACACTGTTCTTTGACGACACACTTCACATTCATCATTAAATTGATCATCCTCAACAACCACCATGGAGGATGAACACGGGCTTACTTTCACTGAAGACGACATTGACAGGATTTTGGCGCAGGACAATCCATTCGAGGGTTTAAGCACCGATAACCCTGCCCCTACAGTAGGAGATTGGGACGAACTGACCAATGTGCGGAAGGTACAGATCAGAGCTGCCCTACATGGATTACTAATGAGGGAGTACCTAAGGAACAAACTAGCCCCTCAGGGCTTGCTAGTAAAAAATGAACCCTTTATCTTCCAGGATGATTTGGCCTTTAAAAAAGCTTGGTCCTTAATCTCCTGGCATTGTACCAGGGACTGGTTAGTCCTCATAGTACAGACGGCAAGTAAAAAATCCCAAGAATTAAAAATTGAAATACAGAGACTGGAAGTCCAACTAAAAGGTTACATCCAACCGGCGGATTTAAAGAAAGGTTTAGAAGAACTTAACAAACAAATGTCTGAATTTGAGGCCACTTTGAAACAAAGTAAATTTAATAAATTCAAGAAAGATAAAGACCGCTTTACAGCTGAATGGGCTTACCCTTACACTAGAGCGGATTATGTGGCGAGTGGGAATACAAGTGACGCTGACAGCGTCAACTCCGATGGGAGTTCCACCAGTAACAACTCTGGGGGATTCAGGAACAAGAGACAACAAAGGGGCGGCTATCGGCAACAGAGGAACCAATACCCGCGCCAAAGGGGTTGGCGAGGTTTCCAAGGACCACCCATGTTCAATCCTTTTCAGGCCCCCTTCCAGTTCCCACAGTACCAATATGGTCCACCACAAATGGGACCAATGTACCCACAGTGGGGGGATGATCAGTCCACCGTACCACAACAAAACCAACAACCTTTTTTATCGTGGGGCCCAGGATCCAACAGGGGAAGGAACAAGAGAGGGAACAACGTCACTTGGCAACCGGTGACAGAAACAGACCCCAGAATGCACACCAGGAGCATGACGGCGGGTCAAGCCTCAACCAGCAGGAGAGGGACCTAGTTATTAATATATCCCCATGGCCATTAACTGAGATACAGCAGAAAGTCCTGAACAAAGGTCTAGGTTATGTACCAACGAACAAACCAGACATTTTTCTTCTACACAGAGAGGTCCAGGATTTTATCAGGACCATCAAGCTGAAGGCCTTTTTCTATAACCAAGAACCCAATGTCGAGACATCAGACACGGGTTTGAAACCAAAGTCTTCCTTCACACCACAGGATAACCAACTTCCAGTGGAAGTCTTAGCTTTTGAAAAAGCAGTCATGACTGAGTTAGGCAAATTGGATACAGACTCCAGGGTCTTTCAAAACATGAGCAGACTGGAGAACGAGGCCGTGAGGGAATTGTCAAGAAACAAATTGATTATCATAAAACCCGCAGACAAGGGCGGGGCCGTTGTGATCCAAACAACGACGGCATATGATCAAGAATGCAGGAGACTCCTCGCAGACAGGAGGAACTATCAGGTTCTGGATGAGGACCCCACAGAGTCCATACGAGTCCAAGTGGGAGCAATGACTGAAGAAGCTCTCAGTCATGACTGGCTCACGAAGAAAGAAGCCTTGTTTCTGACACAGAAAAATCCACGGGTACCATATTTCTATACGATACCCAAGGTTCACAAAAACCTCGCGAACCCTCCAGGTCGCCCCATTGTGTCGGGCATCGCCTCTATTTTGGAACCTCTTTCCAAGTTCGCGGATGCCTTCCTAAGACCTTTGGTACAGGCCACCGATACGTATCTTAAGGATACAAAAGCGGTCCTTCAGTTACTGAAAGACCACCCTTTCAACCCAACCTCACAAATCTTACTGAGCCTCGATGTGGAGAGCTTGTACACCAGTCTCCCACACGATGAAACCTTGAACATTATTGAGGAAGTCTTGTATAGTAAGCAGTGGCGTTACCACACTCCACGAGGTGTGGTAATGGAATGCATCTCAATGGCCCTCACCAAAAACTTTTTCGAGTATGAAGGTACCCTCTACTTACAACGCCATGGGACTAGCATGGGGAGCACCTTTGCTCCAAGCCTGGCAGGTCTCTATGTCCACCACCTGGAGACTACCAAGATCCTTCACCAGAACAATCCGTTCAGGAGCAAAATCCTGTCATGGAAACGTTATATAGACGACGTCTTGGTCATCTGGGAAGGCAACAACCAATCTGTCATGGATTTCATGCAATGGATCAACAGCCAGAACGAATTCCTAAAATTCACTCACCAAATGTCCAATGAGTCCATGGTCTTTTTAGACCTTAACATTTATCACGAGGCTGGTTATTTAAAGACAGAGACACATTTTAAACCGACCGCAAGGAACTGCCTCCTCAGGTTCGACAGTTTCCATCCACGTCACCTGAGGGAGAACCTACCATATGGACAGTTCCTCCGCCTACGTCGGAACTGCAGCGATGTGGGCAAGTACAAAATCCAAGCACTGGATCTGAGCAAAAAATTACAACAGAGAAAATACCCTGACAAGATCATTAACCAGGCAATGAAAAGAGCACGGAACAATAACCGGGAAGCTCTTTTAGATGACAACCCACGGAAAGAGGAATCTGTCAGACCAGTCTGTGTCACAACCTTCAGCCCCGTGTCAAACCAAGTGACCAAGCTGGTAAACAAACACTGGCGCATCCTTACAAGTGTGAGTCTAGATCTGGAAAAACCAATCTTTGCACATAGGAGAGGGAGAAACTTGACCTTATGACCCTTCTGTGTTTTTTAGCACAGTATGGACACAACAATATGTGCCATCTTGTTTTACATAACCTTTCTGTTTACAGGTATCCTGAACCGCCAACTGGGCGCAACGGACCGTACATCCAACATAGATAGGTACATTATTCACCATATCTATTTTTGTAGAGCACAATTTTTAATATCTACACACATGTGAGTAAGGTGGGGATAAGTAGTGCATATTCCCGTCCTGAAGAAGGAGTTCCAGTACTCCGAAACATGTCGACGCACTAATTTGGTTGGGTTACCCTAATTAGTAAACCACAACCACTCTAGCACTTTTTTTAATAATACCAGCCGGAGACTAAATAAAAATTTTTTTCAGCACTCACGTGCCAGGTATTTTTTAATTCCTCACTTTTCACCTCACCACTCACATTATTGGTACCTTCACACACCAAACACATAGTTCACTCATAAAGTGCTCCTGCGTAGTCGTGAAGTCGTAGCACGCCGCATTCCGTAGAGGTTTGCGAAGACCCCGATGATGAAGCATGACACCAAGGGGCCTGTTGGTGTGTGAGGGGTATTTTAACAACACTGGTTGCTCCCCACCATTGTGGTAACAACCGCCGTCCACCTAGTGGATTCCTTTTGTTTATGATAGTTGCCAGGGGAGACAGAATCCACTTTTCCCTCTCCATCCCTCCTTTGTTAAAAATTATTCACATCAACGGTAAGCCTGTGGGGATGCATCCCTTGGTGTGTAAGTTGCTTAAAGGTGTGCGTGTGGCCAACCCTCCTCGGCCCAGGTATTCCACAATGTGGGATGTTACTAAGGTGCTTAATTTGTTGGAATCCTGGCCCAATAATGGTGATTTGTCTTTAAAGCAGCTCTCTGCCAAGCTTACCATGCTGTTGTGCCTCATTTCATGTCGTAGGGTTTCAGATGTTAGAGCTTTAGATTTGGCTGGTAGGATGTTTTCTCCTCAGGGTGTCTCCTTTGTCATTACAAGGCGTACTAAGACCATGTCACGCTCAGTTGAGTAGCCAGCCTTTCCACACAACAGCAAGCTATGTGTTTTGCAATGTCTTAAATGTTATGAGGAGCGTACTATTGCTCACAGGATTGATCCTTTGGGGCAGTTGCTGATCTCTGTTCAAAAGCCATTCAAGCCAGTCGCTGCTGCTACCTTAGCCAGATGGGTTAGATGGATCATGTCAGAAGCCGGCATTGATATTTCAGCTTATGGTGCTCATTCTGCTAGATGTGCGATGGCTTCTAAAGCCTATTTACTGGGTTCCCGCTTGGAGGATATCCTGAAAGCGGCTGATTGGTCTTCAGATTCGATGTTTAAAGTGTTTTATTATAAACCTATTCCTCATGTTTCTGATGCTGTGATTGAAGAGCTTTAAGTGTTGAGCTTTGAACCAGCATAATCAGAAGCCTCCGGTCCTGCCATAGAATACAAAATTTTCTAGCTATCGCGACAAGAATTTTAGATTCTATTAAGGACACGGAGGCGAGGATTATCCCACCCGTTGGGACAGTTATGCAACTGTTTTGTTGTTATTACATGATGTTGTCTAACAATTTTATACCCACCCTCTGAGTAATGTTGGTTGTGGGCGTTTTTCTCAAACTTCTTTTTCTGTTTCAGGAAACGACTCCAATAAGAGTTGATTGCCGCCTGTGGATTCGGCTGCTCTACCTTCCTGCTGGAGGATGAGTTCTTACTGTTCTGGATTTCTCCGTTGAGAATTGCTGATGGAACTGTTTCTCTCCGTTGAGAGTTAAGACTTTTGTTCAATGTAACGAGACTGTTCGAGACTGTTCGCGCAAAGAAAGAGGAGGCCAGATCAGTGTCTCTATACCTTATATGCTTATTACCATTGTGATTGGTTGTTGTAAGAGAGGCGTGGTTCAAAGCCTCATGGGAAATGTTGTTTTTTACATTTGTAGTTTCATTTTCATTGGCTGCTGTTTGTGCAGTAAAGAAATGAGAAAGCATAATCCTCGCCTCCGTGTCCTTAATAGAATCTAAAATTCTTGTCGCGGTAGCTAGAAAATTTTGTATTCACTCCATCTCCTGACCCTAAGGGAGCTACACTAGCTTTCTCAAGATCATCCTTCTCCAGGATGGCTATCAGGGTGGGAATGGTAGGATTGCGACCCTTTTTCAGCCCCCTTGCAGTGCATAAGGCACTCAAGTCCTTATGGCTGAATTTGTCATAGCTGGAAGTTGCCTTGGTAAGGTCAACCAACACAGGTTGAGAGCCTGAAGCTTCACCTGTGCCAGACATGACTGCTAGTGAGGTGTAAGTGGTGCACTTACCTACACTAAGTGTTTTCCTACTGTACCTTGCTAGTGAGTTGTAGGCAGGGTGTGCTAAGCCCTTTGATCTACAACTACTAAGTTCAGTAGAACTTAAATATGTAAGCTTTGTTTATATGTACCTAAGGTACTTGATGTGATCTTTCAATTTGATAAAAAGATTGCAATGGTAAAACAACAGCAAGCTCAAATCCCACCGCTGCGCACCAATGTGAGAAGTTGGCCTGATATATGATGTCTCCAATTCTGGGGGCACCTTGTATCAGTCCAAATAATCCCTTATGGTGATGTTTGTAAGTCAACCTTATAGACAAGCTATCCTAAGGGTAGCATGGACTAAGCAGCCTTAAAGGCTTAACTCAAGAGGGCATGTGAAGCCAGCTGTTTTACCAATCACAATCCTGTAATATCAAATGAAAGGACACCACACAAGTTATATATTATAAAAATATATGTATTTGTTACTAGAATAATCCTCTATACTCTTTATGAGTCTAGAAGCACAAGCGTTTAAACAAAAGCACAGTAAAACATATGAAAGTTGTACAATTATGGATGAGGCCCAGGGGCCACTCAAACCATATACTAAAATAGTGGTATAAGTATCACTAATCGAACAGTGGTCAGGCCTAGGACCTGGGGAATCGCTGGGACCAATCGGGACTAGCAATGCTGAAGTCGGGAAAAGCCCGCAGGATTCGGGTGCAGCGCTGAAAGCACACACATGCACCAATGCAAAGTCAATGGTGCGTAAAAGTTACCGAGTTACTGTTTTAAGAGTCTTCCGACTGACCTAGAAGGACAAAACTTTATACTTAGACACTAGAGGTGTATACCATTACAGGAGCACCGGCGTTCAAGAGTTACCTCACCCACAGATAGCGGGTGAACAGGTGCAAAGTCGTGTCGGCTTTCGTCGTGTAGATCTATGGAGCCTGTAGATGATGATGCTGCAGGCGGCCAGAAGAGAAGTGTCCGGTGCGATCCAAGGGTGGATCAAAGCTGAAGGGTACCTGAAAGCAGAAGGGACAGAGTCTGGGTCACTCAGCAGTGACCAGGGTGGAACCAGGAAGGAACCAGGCAATGTCGGGCGCAATCAGGTGGTTGTCGAGAAGCTTGTCTCCGCTGCCACGTAGACTCTGGGGCACCGAGGATGTCCAGGAGTGGACCACGAGCTATCCCACAAAGGCTCTCGCTGTCGGCGGTGTTGGCTTCCGGATTGGAGCAAACAAACCTTGGCAAGTGCAACCCATGCAGGATTCAAAGATCGCTTCTTACTCGGACCAGGAAGGTCAGAGCGGGTGCTCCTTTTCAGGGGAGCGAGAGCCAGTCCAGAGCAACTGGACTGGCAGAGCAAATTCAAAGGTTCGTCGGTACTTGGGCCGCTAGCCAACGGGCAAGCGACCGGACCAACACGTTGAGCAGCAAAATGAAGAAGGGCCCCACGCAGCACTCGGAGAGTGTGGAGGGGGTAGCTTTGGTGCAAAAGCTGCTCAGGGCTGGGGCTTCTTAAACCCTAATGCACAGCATCGAGGGAGCCTCGGGAGCTGCACGGTCAGCACTTCGTGGTTTTTCCAAGATGGCCGGCCCCACGCTTCAAGTCGTCTCCACGGGTCTCAGATTCACTGGGACTGTGGATCAGGCTGTTGGAAGGCAGGAACGCTGGGTCTTGTTGATCTCTGTTGCTCGAGTTTTGGCAGGAACTGCAACAAAGCAAACGGTGAGGCGCTGGATGGTGCCTGTTTGCACAGGGTGGTCACTCATTGACCACAAGGGAGATTCTTCAGTCTTCTACGTCGAGTAGGATGTCGAAGGGTCCAGAGTTTCATTTAATAAGTTTCAGTCAGGATAATCTGATGTGCGCTGGCACTGCTCCCACATTTATTCCAAACTAGTGGGCTGGATTACCTGCTAGGTCCCTCCTATGGGTGGGACCCAGGAAGGGGGTGGTTACACCCCTTTCCCTTAGTCCAGGGTTGTGCTGGAACGGGGGCTGGAGTGCCCCAGAACCGGTTTGACCGGATTATGCAAGAGAAAGCCTTGTGCTCCCCAGGCAGTGTCTAGTTTCTTTCAGCCCTCCCTGCCCCAATACACTATCTACTGTCTGGGGAGGTGTAGCACCTCCCTGCGACAGGAAACCCTTTGTCCAGGCCTCCTCTGCCAAGTTTTGGTCAGCAGCAGGAGGTCAGGCTCGAGTCAGTGGCAGCAGCATCCATTTTGTGATGCTGAGGCTCTGGTTAGAATTAACCGCGTTTCAGTAAAGTAACATGTCTTCTCCCTCTAGAAGGGTGGAATGCTACCCCCGTCGCCAAGACTGCCGAGGGGGTAGTATTCCAAATCGCATGACACCTTACACAACATGTTTTGATAAAGCCAACCCAAAGTTAGCACATAACCGCGATGGATTATAATGCACTTAAGAGTATATGGTATGGCAATATCCCGTAACAGCTAAGGGAGTTGGTCCCGACAGCTGCAGACAGGCTCAGCTCATGCTAGAGCACCATCTCACATAAAACCAAGCACTCTGCCTCCAGGATTGATAAGGCCTGCCATAGGAGTGACTTATAGGTATATATGTGTCCAGATATAGGTTTAGATATAGGTATACTAGATCTAAGCAAGGGGTGATTACACCATCTTGCCCCAGCTGAGTGATCAGCCAGTTGTGTCAATTTAAGGACCAGCCAGGGGTGGCAAAAGATATGCTGCAGCCCCTGGTAGGCCTTGGATGCACCTATGCCCTGGGCACCTATAGTGCACTGTACAGGGGCTGATAAGGTGTCCAGTACCAGATTGGTTATGCACCTAGGGTGCATGGAATCCATTTTACAAAGAGAGCAGATAGCCTGGGGCCCTGATTAGCAGGGAACCAGGCCAACTAAGTCGAAAACCAGCTAAACACAAGGCAAAAAATATGGGGTAACCATAGTCAGGTATCCACCTTCCTACAGAGGGGCAGTAGACACCTTAATGTCCATCTATGTCCCGCCTGGTCTTCAATTGGACACCTTCCGAGACCTGGGCATGATCTTCCTCACTTTGCCGCTAGGTCTCCCTGTGATGGGGGGGGGACTTCACTTCAATGCAGTGTTGGATGGGGAGCTAGACAGACACCCGGCTCAAACACTGAGGCCGGCGCAAAGATGGCTCACCGACTTCCTGGAAATGACGGGGCTCGTTGAGGGGTGGAGGATAAGTAATCCGAGTAGAATGCACTACACCCACGTGTCTGCTGCGCATCACAGCCTGTCTAAGATAGACTATTTTCTGTTACCAGCAGCCCAGACTGCCACGGTGCGTGAGGTGCGGCACCTGGAAAGGGGAAATCCCCGACCACTCCCCGATTTGACTCCAGGCGGAGACTGGCCTAGCTGATGTAGGGAGAGTAGCCCCAATTAATGCGTGGCATCTGAAAGACCCAGCCACCAAGAAAGAAGTCGCTAAAATCACAGAAAGATATTTCCAAGAGAATAGTGCCACAGTGGACTCGGCAAAGACCCTGTGGGAAGCATTCAAAACTGTGGTTCTTGGGGAGGTAGTGTCCCTGATCGCCGGGAAAAAGAAGAAATGGCAGGCAGAAATAGACAGAGTAGAGACGGAGGTGATGAGGTTGGACGCGGAGGTGTCGCGAACAGCAGCCACAGAGAATATGCATCAATTAAAGTGGTGCCAGGACGAATATAGGGGGCTCGCTGTAGATAAGGCCAGAGTACAAAATGACGAGACGCAAAGCAGGATCTATCAGCATGGTGACAAAGCCGGCAAATTAATAGCATGGCTTGAAAGGGTGGCACAAGCCGTGATGCCATCTCCCCCGATGGCGTCGCAGCTTGTGCCACAATTACAGGGAGGAAACTCCAGTATGATAAGGGACCCACAGGCAGTTGTGGACGAATTCTCTGTATATTATAGGGGGGGTATACTCCACTGCTGGGATATATTCGGAGGCAGACAACACAGAGATGATCAAGGACATCCAGATGCCAGCACTGTCAGATGACAACTGTGAATATTTAGATTCCCCATTCACAAACGATGAGGTGGCACAGGCCATTAGAGGAGTTCACTCCGGAAAGGCTATGGGCCCGAACGAAATCCCTATAGAACTTTATAAACTGAATGCCAACAAATTGGCCCCCTTTGTTCGGGTCCATATTCGTAGAGAGTAAGGAGAGGGGTTGGCTCCCATATGACCAGCGAGTGGCTAACATCATGGTCATCCACAAAGTGGGTAAGCCCAGGATGCTCTGCTATTCCTAGAGGCCTATTTCGTTGCTAAACGCTGAACCTAAAGTTCTAGCTAAGTTGCTGGCGAATTCGACTTATTAAAGTCATTACTACCCTGGTACACCCGGACTAGTCCGGCTTCATGCCACATCGGAACACCGCTCTTAACCTACGCAGGTTACATGGAGTGTTGAGCAGATCCCCGATGATTCAGGAACCAGCGGTACTGGTGTCGCTCAATGCCACTATGGCATTTGATAGGGTCGAGTGGCCTTACTTTTTCGCAGTCTTGGGAAAGATGGGCTTTGGAGCAGAGTTCATCGATTGGGTGCGTCTTTTGTACACCGACCACCTCGCAGGGTAGTGGTAAATAATCATAAGTCTGCTGACTTTCCCCTTGGCAGAGGCACGAGGCTGGGATGCCCCTTGTCCCCGCTCCTGTTTGCCTTAGGGTTAGAGTCGCTGGCGGCTTGGGTTCGATGGGACCGGTCTATCCGAGGACTGAGGTGGACCCTGGATTGGGAGGATACATTTTCATTATATGCCGATGATATCCTGCTCTATCTCACCAATCCAAGGGGCTCCCTGATATGTTTTCTAGATGTGCATGCCATATTTGGGAGGTATTCCGGGTTTGCAATCAAATGGTCGAAGTCTGTGCTTTTTGTTCTCAGAGGCGACCCGCCGGTGATCCCGGACACCTGCTCAATACAAATTGGACCGATAGGGTTTCTGTCAGAACCGGCACTATGGGGTCCGCCTCCAGATATCCCCAAACTCAGAATAAATGAATAACAGAGTCTTAGGTTTATCAGGCAAGGGAAAAAAGGGTAGGGACAACAGGGATGAGAACCTGAAATAAGAAAGGAACAAGATCAGAAACAGAGAACATATACAGTCTACTCTCATTAGATCTCGCTAATGGACGTTGCATACCTTGTATATCAACTGGATCAGCATACTCTATTTGGACCTTCCATCATAACAGAGCACTCCAATAGATATCATCTAATAAACAAAAGAACAGAGTGTAACGTAAGACACATTCATAATGTCTTCTACTCTATATAACTCAGATAATATTCATACTAGCTCACCGGTTCTAGGGGGAGGGAAGGATGTATGCAGAATCAACGAAATACATATCAGTTCGTACAGCAATGTCAATCCAGAATACTACTGATGCTTATCTTCAAAGCGATTCAGAAAAGGGGGTGGTGATGAACAGAGTGTCTGAATTAAGCAGACCACTCTTACCCAGTCCAAAGATCAGGGCTTGATCCATCACCGTTTTTTAGCTCACTGCTCCATCCCAGCTCAGAACCTGGCTACATGCAAATTAGTCTGTCCCTGGCCCAGTGCATCATGGGAACAGGGCAGACCAGACTACCAAGCCAATTCTTATACTGGGAAGGAAACAAGCTTCCGGGGACCGGTTTCTGGCATTTCAGCCGTCTTCGGCCCGGCTTGCTTGAATCCTGATGGTGCAATGAGCAAGGGACTCACATCTGAGTATACCCTTCCACGCTTATGGTGGACAAAATGATTCATAAAAGGGGGTGGTGATGAACAGAGTGTCTGAATTAAGCAGACCACTCTTACCCAGTCCAAAGAACAGGGCTTGATCCATCACCGTTTTTTAGCTCACTGCACCATCCCAGCTCAGAACCTGGCTACATGCAAATTAGTCTGTCCCTGGCCCAGTGCATCATAGGAACAGGGCAGATCAGACTACCAAGACAATTCTTATACTGGGAAGGAAACAAGCTTCCGGGGACCGGTTTCTGGCATTTCAGCTGTCTTCGGCCCGGCTTGCTTGAATCCTGATGGTGCAATGAGCAAGGGACTCACATCTGAGTATACCCTTCCACGCTTATGGTGGACAAAATGATTCAGAAAAGGGGGTGGTGATGAACAGAGTGTCTGAATTAAGCCGACCACTCATACCCAGTCAACAGATCAGGGCTTGATCCATCACCGTTTTTTAGCTCACTGCACCAGCTGGGAAGCTTGTCTCCTTTCCAGTGAAAAATTGGCTTGGTAGTTTGGTCTGCCCTTTTCCCATGAGGCACGGGGTCAGACTAATTTGCATATAGCCAGGTTCTGAACTGGGGTGATGCAGTGAGCTAAATAACGGTGATGGATTCAGCCCAGATCTCTTGACTGGGTAAGAGTGGTCTGCTTAATTCAGACACTCTGTTCATCACCACCCCCTTTTCTGAATCGTTTTTGGCCACTATAGGTGTGGCAGGATATACTCAGACATGAGTCCCTTGCTCACTGCACCACCAGGATTCAAGCAAGCCGGGCCGACGACGGCTGAAATGCCAGAAACCGGTCCCCGGAAGCTTGTCTCCTTTACAGTGAAGAATTGGCGTGGTAGTTTGGTCTGCCCTGTTCCCATGAGGCACTGGGTCAGACTAATTTGCATATAGCCAGGTTCTGAACTGGGGTGATGCAGTGAGCTAAATAACGGTGATGGATTCAGCCCTGATCTCTTGACTGGGTAAGAGTGGTCTGCTTAATTCAGACACTCTGTTCATCACCACCCCCTTTTCTGAATCGTTTTTGGCCACTATAGGTGTGGCATGGTATACTCAGACATGAGTCCCTTGCTCACTGCACCACCAGGATTCAAGCAAGCTGGGCCGACGACGGCTGAAATGCCAGAAACCGGTCCCCGGAAGCTTGTCTCCTTTCCGGTGAAGAATTGGCTTGGTAGTTTGGTCTGCCCTGTTCCCATGAGGCACTGGGTCAGACTAATTTGCATATAGCCAGGTTCTGACTGGGGTGATGCAGTGAGCTAAATAACAGTGATGGATTCAGCCCTATTCTCTTGACTGGGTAAGAGTGGTCTGCTTAATTCAGACACTCTGTTCATCACCACCCCCTTTTCTGAATCGCTTATCTTCAAAGCAGCAGAAGCAAGGGAGAAAACAGGATGGGCTTCCACGGTGTAGCATACCCTCGCCTCAGATCCTATAGCAAATTTGGAAAAAGGTAGTTAAAAGTAAAGTCGGGTAAAACCCTGCGGTTACGTCACCGCTGACCTCTCCTCCTGATTCCCAAAAAACAAAGAAAAGGCTTCCACGGTATTGGTACAACCGCCGCCAATTACTCCGAGGAAGTATACATCCTATAACTCAGGGACCAGTTCCTAATACCAGAAGCGCATGTGCGCACAAGGAAGTCTTTTAGATAATAGAGACCAAAAATATAGGAGCAAGAACTGAGAGCGAACATGGTTAACTTCACCGCCGTTGACTCAGTCAAAACGTGCAACCAAACATGATGGTGAGAAACAAAAGCGCATCCGCGCTATAAGTACATCGCTTCGAAATAAGCGATAGTTCAAGAACAAAGGCGTTCACGGTGAACCTCTCACCCGCCTCTTCGCTGTTAGGAAACTCACCAAAGCCTTGGGGTCCGGAGCTTTCACCACCGGTTTCTTCACATGGCAACCTCCGGAAAAGAACTAGATCGGAACTTCAGAATTACGCACATTTGCGCGAGCGTCGTGCGTCGTTATAACACTTGCCTGTCCCCCCACGGACTTCTGGGAGTTGTAGTCTTGGTAGGCGCGAATCCTCAATGCAGACTCAGGAGCTTTTCATGACAGTTTTGTTACCTCGGTATCTATGTCACACTCGATGGCGGGCACTACCACTCTTCCTTCTGGGCAGAGCAGTACTCTTCAAGATGATGGCTCTTCCCCGATTCCTATACGCGCTCCAGAAAGCTATGGACCCTGTACCAATGTCCTATTTCAAGGAAATAGAGGCCCTCCAGAGGCAGCTTCTTTGGGATTGTAGGCCCGTATAGCCTTCTCCAAGCTCACTCTCCCCTGATATGACGGGGGGATAGGGTTGCCGGATCTGCATAAATACTACTGGGCCTCCCAGCTGGCGGCGGTGAACCACGTCATAGATGGGGCCCCAGTGGATGTCAAGCTTGTAAAGGTGGTTGCCTCGGAAACATCATGGAATTGAAGCACTGTCCGCAACTCCCCCTCACCGGTTCACTCTGCCCCTCAGTATATATATATATAAAGGTAGCAATAAGTGATGCCCGTGTGGGGAAAGCAGGGAAACAAAACAAGGGAAGGAGGGGAAAAACACAGAGTCTTCTTATACAGTAGGTAGGGTCTTCTATTTGAGGGACAAGGAATCTTCTGGTGTTATTTTCCTAAAAGACAAAGCATGTATGTAAATAATTACCTCTCTATGAATGTAAGTGTTTATACTAAAGATGATGTACGTGACTATCTGTACACATACTGCAGGTGTGCCTAGATCACCAATGTCTTATTCCTTCCTCCATGCAGAAATATATATAGGGAATCGATGCTGGACGTATCTTAGGAAAGGAGATCACTATTCTCCTGTTGTCTTCACAAGAGACTGGGTAGGGTAGTGGAACTGTATGTACTCTGCGAAGCAAAATAACAAACATCAATGTCATATGAACAGTAGCCCCCTGAATGTATTATAGGTATGTGTACACAGCGCTGTTACCTGTGTTGGGGTTTTTTCTGAGACTCATAAACAATCCCGGGAATTCAATAAACTCTGAGTCCCCTAACGAAAATAAAGAGCGGACGCTCTATCCCAAATAAACAACTAGGCATTCAACTATAGCCTGTACAGCAGATCCTAAACTCAGACCTGGCACGTAATAAACAACACTGACAACTGACAAGCGCTACGAATATCGTCTAGCTACACACCAGCTAGATGACACTAAATACCTGGCAACACATGAACTGAAATCGAAGACACAGGAGCGCCGATGCCCGAACCCGACGAGGACCGCCACGCCACCACCGTGACCCGGAAAAAAAATCTGGACTTCTCTGTACCCGGAAGGAACGCGAAGCGCTCTACTGAAAGCGAGGAAGGGTTTTATGCTCGCAGCGCGCATGCGCCATTCTCCGCGCATGCGCTTCGAGTGTCATCGACACTTTGCCAACCAGTGTTGCTGCGCGAAACGCCAACCACGTCCCTGCCTTTCGTGCAGGCACGACAGTGGACCCCGGGTACCCTATGGACCGTTGGCAGGTACCCAGGGGAGACTCCACCAAGGCACTGTATGCCAGGCTGGGCCGGTTTCCCCTCGCAGGTCCTACCTCACATGCAGTACAGGTGTGGCATGCGGCCAATAGACATCTCAAGTGGGAGGGGAAGCTAACACTTGCCACCCCATTATTGAGCTCGGAGAGACTGGGAAGCTTATGGAAGTCCAAGGGGTTCGACAAATGGGAACTCATCAGGAATACACAGATCAAGGACGTCTGGGGGAAAGACACAGTTCACACGTTTGATTTCGTCAAGCAGCAATATCACCTTCATGATAGGGAGCACTTCCGTTATCTCCAGATCAGACATGCACTGCTCACGCACATCCCCGTAGGCACCCCACTTCCTGACGCTTCCCTGTTAGATGGTCTCCTCCAAGAGAAGATCGTCTCTTTGATATATCAAAAAACTCATCAATAATATGGAGGGCCCGCTAGTGCTAGTCAGGACACAATGGAGTGCAGATGGGATGGAGTTAGACAACGAGGATTGGCGAGAGGCGCTCTCCACTCCACGTGTAGGGGCCTTACAGATGAGGCTCAGATTAGTGCAGTTAAAGATTCTCCACAGGTCATAAGTCACAGGGCCTCGTCTGGTTCAAATGAGTAGATCAGAGAGTGAGGAATGTTGCAGGGGGTGCGGAGAACTTGGAACTTTCATGCATATTTTGTGGTACTGCAGCGAGGTAAAGACCTATTGGGTAGAGATCCATGATAGATTACGGGATGTCCTGGGGGTGAAGATACGGCCAGAGGCTCGTAGGTGTATCTTAAATGTTTGGAAACCCACAGATTTGTGTGTGTACAAGAGACAGTGGGTGACGTTGGCATGCATGGTAGCCAAGCGCAACATTGTTCAGTTATGGGGAGCTAGACAGCCACCCCGGGTTGGGAAATGGGCGGAGGACATGGATTGGTGTATGTTCAGGGAGAGGTCGATCTATGTTTACAGAAGTTGTCCCAAAAAGTGGGGTAAGGTATGGGCAGACTGGAATAGCTACGAGCTGACATCTGTACGACCCTAATCTGTCTGGAAGAAGAGGAGGCACAGGAGTCCCCATGATCACCTGATCACTATCTTGTATGTCTTGTTTGAAGTATGGATCTGTATAACGGACAAATGTGTAATTGGCCAAGTCACCTGATGTCTTTCATTTGTTGAACTGACCTACGATACCCGCAACTTGGACCCCAAACTGATTAAATTCCTTTTTAAACTTGGACACGATCCAAGGAAAGGGCTGGAAAGAACCCTGAAAGGGTGCCAAGACCATCTTCTCGACGTACTGGGTCTTTCAACCAGAATCTTAGATTCCGCTGAAGATAACTATATCAATGGCACGTCTCTCAACACCGACCTCATCAGGGGATGGAGCCAGAGGGCAGTAATACTACTGGGAAATGCCAACGCAAGGATGAACGCAGAAAGACGTAGAGTAATCTGACCAAAATAAACCCAAAATTCAGTGATATGGCGGATAGAGAACTCTCACAAAGCCCCAAAGGGTTACTCTTTGGTGAAGATCTCATTAAATCCTTGGGGAAATACGTCTCCACATTCACTGCCTTGGATAAGGCACAACAAAATATGCGCTGAGTGTTTAACCCTAACCTTTTTGGACAGGCCAGAAGACGGGGCCTCTCTTCCAGTCGCTTTAATCAAAGGCCCTATTTGTGACCCCATGGTTATGGAAGATTGTACCAGCACTACAACATACCTCAATTCTACCCCCAGAGAGGTAGTGGACAACGCAGCAGAAGATTTAGATCCAGCGGAACTCCTAACTCCAACATCCCTACAAGTGAGTACTCTCACTTCCCTTTCTTCCCCCTAAAAGTATGTGGCAGACTCAAACACTTTATTCACAATTGGAGACTGATCACTCAAGACCCTTGGGTTTTAAACACCATCAAGGGATTTATGATAGATTTTACTCATACACCTACTCAAACCACTTTCCCAAGAGACTTTCCTCTCTCTTTAGATCAACAAAATATTGTAGAGGAGGAGATCTCCTCCATGCTTCAGAAAGGAGCGATAATAGAGGTCCCCTTAGAAGCGTTAAGATTTATAAGCACACTCTTTCTTGTGGACAAAAACGACAAGGGTTGGAGACCTGTCATAAACTTAAGAAAACTAAACAAATACTTGGTCTACAGGCACTTCAAGATAGAGGGTATCCACATCCTGAGTGATCTACTATTAGAGGGAGACTGGTTAGTCAAACTTGACCTAAAGGATGCTTACTTCACCAATTCTATGGCCGAAACCCAACAACCCATCCTTCAATTTGTGTGGAAAAACCATCTATACCAATTTCAGGCACTCCCCTTCGGACTCCCTTCTGTCCCTTGGTGTTTCACCAAGGTCATGAGAACTGTTGCCTCATCCCTAAGAGTAAGGCGCATTCGTCTAATCATATACTTAGATGACATTCTTATAATGTCACAAGGCCTTTCACAAATAGTCAAAGATCTGAAGACTGTGATGGAACTTTTAGAAAGCTTAGGATTCATCATAATCAAAGAAAAATCAATTTTGACCCCTTCCAAAACTCTGGAGTTCCTAGGTTTCACAGTAGACACTTTAAGATGTCTCCTTTTACTCCCTTCCAAAAAAATTGCAAATTTCAGGAAGGAAATAAGACATGGTCCCTTAAACTATCGGGCACTCCAAAGGGGAAACGCGAGAGCCCTAAGATCTGGTCTCTGGTACAGAGATCAGATCTGTCTGGATCAGAAAGCCCAATCGGAACTAGCCTGGTGGCTCGAGAACCTAGACGCGTGGAACGGAAAAGCAATCTTTTGGTCTAAACCTGAAGTTGTTTTTTTAATTAGATGCGAGCCTTCATGGCTGGGTACCTTGCCTTCTCAGTCAGAACACTGGTGGTAACTGGTCGCAAGAGGAATCCTCTCACCACATAAATTATTTGGAACTAACAGCTGGCCTTTACGCCTTGATGAGCTTCAAACACTCTCTCTAGGGGAGGTCAGTCATTCTTAAGATAGACAACATGTCCGCTTTAGCCTATATAAGTAGTCTGGGAGGCACCAAATCGGCAGACCTTTAGAATCTAGCAAACTATGGATGTTCTGTCTGGAACACAAGATCGCTCTCAAAGCGGAATTCCTCCCAGGGAAATTGAACATCTCTGCAGACTAGAACTCAAGATTCCTGTTAGATCACAGCAATTGGAAACACAATGTTTCCGTGTTCAGTACCCTGAACAAGATCTGGGGTCCCCTAGAGATAGACTTATTTGTGAGCAGACTAACTTTTTAATTGGAGAACTACTTCAGCTGGATGGCCGACCCGGGTGCTCTGGCAGTCCTACAGTCTTGGAAAGGAGCCAAAGCGTACGCATTTCCTCACTTCGCCATGATTCAGAGAGTTCTTCAGAAAGTGAGACAGGATCAGTGCTTCCATTTCCTAATAACTCCCTATTGCCCATCTCAGGCATGGTTCCCCACCACTCTTGAACTAGCTTGCAATCCCTCTTCTTAATTCCACCCTAGAGAATCTTCTTACAGATGTAGACGGAGGAGGTCACCCCCTAATTCACAGCAGGAGTTTAACTCTTCTTGTCTGGAGAGTGTCAGGAGATCCAATGAATTCTCAGGACTTTCGGCAACGGCTGTAACTCTCCTTGGAGAGTCTTGGGCCCCAGGCACTCACTACAGATATAACAACATATGGAGAATCTGGGTACGTTGGTCCCTGAAAAGGAACCTGGATTCCTTGGAGGCACCTATTGTGGACATAGTTAACTTCCTTGTTGAAAAATTTGAAACAGGTCTCAGCTATAGAATTATCAATTGCTATAGATCAGCTATTTTTGCTGGCCATGTCCCTGTCAATGGTAAAAGGGTAGGTAAAAATGTCATTGTTTGCAGTGATGAAAAGAATTTGTTTAAGAACACATCCTAAACCTAAATATGAAAGTCTCTGGTATGCCAAGCCAATCCTTGATCTTTTCAATAACTGGCATGTTAATACTCTCCTAAATAGAAAAAAAAACTTTCCATTAAGCTGGCTACTCTACTATGCCTATTTCATGCAGAAGGGTCTCTGATGTCAAAGACCTGGAGATTACGAATAGATCTTATAACATGTTCGGTGTCAAATTTGAGATTTATAGAAGAACAAAGACTATGTTTGATTCAATCTTTTACCCACGTTTTGATTTATGCTCAAAACTTTGGTTGTGGACTGCCTGACAGAGTATGATCGCATGTTTGCTCTTCGTCCCCAGGGAGTGAACCAATTACTTAACTCCTTTGTTAAACCCCACAAAGGTATAACCTCAACCTCTACTGCTAGATGGGTTAAGACTGTTATGAGTTTAGCAGGTATTGACTTAAAGAAATTTCAAGCTCACTCCCTTAGAGGTGCTATGGCCAGTAAATCGCTCTGGTCTGGAGGTAAGTTGGATTCCATTCTCAAAGTGGCTGACTGCTCAAGTGCTAGCACCTTTGCACGTCACTATTGCAAACCTATCGAACATATGTCTGACGTAGTTTTACAAAGCTACCAACATGCATAATGTAGCCTCTGTTCTTGTAATAAAATTGCGCTTCTCCTATTACCATGACTAGAGAATCTTGATTTCATTAAAGCCACAGAGGCTGACATTATCCCTCCCATCCCACCCCTTGCTGGTCTTGCAATGAATTAATGTTCTTTTTAATACAGTGAAGTAATGTACTTTTTATTAACAGTACTTGTATCATTTCTTACTTCTTCTATTAGCTTGATACGTTTTACACTATTTGTTACTGTTAGATCTGGGGGTCTCTAGTTGGCAGAGGTAGGTACCAATGTCCAAATAGGGACTCTTGCTTCTAGTCAGGGCAAGGGGCATACAATCTTTAGATAACCCCTGCTCACCCCCTTGGTTGCTTGGCACGAGCAGACAGGCTTATCAAAGGCAATGTGAAAGAATTTGTACCAACACTCACAGTAACACAGTGAAAACACCAAAAATGTACTCCACACCAGTTTAGAAAAATAAAGTGTCTTTATCTAAACTACACAAGACCAAAACGACAAAAATCCAACATACACAGTTCAAGAATATGATTTTCAAAGAGTTCTAGGGTTTGCGTTAAAATAATCCACAGTTGCGTTGCGTTTAGCCCAAAGTACCTGTAGATGCGACAAAGTTCCAAATGGAAGCTGCAGCGTTGAAAAGCAAGCGATGCGTCACTCCTGAGACCCTGGGGAAACGATGCGACAGCTCCACTGGACGCAGCGGGCGTGTTTCAACGAATCCGGTCTGTATGGGAAGGGATGCAATACCTTGTATGGATTCCGGTGCGCAGGTTCGGTAGGAAGCGTCTTGCACAGGCACAATGCAACAATCTTCGGGACGGCGACGATCTCAGGTGCGGTGGCGATGTGTGGCGCAGCGTCAATCTTCTCCTCTGGCGGCCCCTTGATGCGATGGCTCTGTGACGATGTTCGCAGCGACGTGATGCGGTCCACAAGCAAGCGGTGTGGTGATCTCAACCAGCGATGACAGGCTCTGCGACGATACTCGCAGCGACAGGAATCTTCCCGCACTGGGGCGGTACGTTCCGCAAGCGAACGATGCATCGGTTCTTGCAGCGGCAACAGCCGGTGCGACGATCTTGATCTTCGCGGCGGCGGGAATTTCCTTGCACTGTCGGGGATGGGCTCCGCAAGCAAGCGGTGCGTGAAAATTGCTGATTGTCTTCTTTTTTCCTTGTCCAGCTTCCCAAACAGCAGGCACAACTACCAGAGGCCCCACAATTGGATCAAGCACTCTAGGAAGGGCAGAACTCCTACAGCAGAGTTCAGGGGGAAGCTGGGGGTGAAGTCCTTTTGTTCCTGGGACTTCTTAACAGGAGGCCAGCTCTCCACAGGCCCTTGGAGATCTCTGCAAGCAAGGGGACACAGCACACAGCAAAGTCCTTCCCCTCTCCTTGGCAGCAAAGCAACTGCAGGTCAGTCCACAAGCACACTGCAGGGCAGTCCTTCCTCTTCAGTCTTCCAGCTTTCTCCTTGGCAGAGGTTCCTTCTTGATTCCAGGATGATCTAGTTTTCTGAAGTAAGGGTAGCCATTTTTATACCAATTTTTCCTGTGTTCTCTGAGGGCAGAGAGGCCTTGGCCTAGTCAGAACCAGTTCTAGTCAGTCCTGGAGCATTTTGTTAACTTGACTTCTTCTTTCCTTTGAGAGAGAGGGGTAGGGTCGTCAGCCGCCCAGCAGGAGGTGGAGCCAGCATTGCGGAAGGCAGGCACAGCCCTATTCAGGCACAGGTGCTATCCCCTCCCACCACTCAAGATGCAGATGGAGCTATTCAGCCTAGGGATGACTCACTCAGCCTCTGGGAGCCACCCCAGTCCCTGTCACTCAGAAACCAGGCAGTCAATTCGCAAACAGGCAAGGCACTGTAGGAAGGGGGTGACCCCAGGGGTCGAGACTGCTCTCTTAACCACCCGAGACCCTCCTCTCCCACAATTCCTGCCGAGTCTTATCGAGCGAAGGTCCTCGCCGGGGAGGACTGTTCGTACACACTGTCGACACACCACACTTACGAACGGACACCACACCGTGAATCTTTCTCAAGTATGAACTTTATCAAAGTAAAATAGGTAGCAATACACAGCGATCGAGTGTCAGGTGTCAGTAGCGCCAACAATACTAAGCCACTAACCTCTAGAACGGCCAGCAGGAACGACGCCGTGAAGAGTAGTTCCCAATGTCCCCTAAGCACTACACCCACCACAATGTAGCAACGCACTATGGGTAGTGAAGTATTCTAGGGAAAAGGGGAATGGGAAAAAATAATAAAGTAGCCTGTTCCGTCACAGGAAGAGAAGACCTTTTCTATCCTCCCTCTGGGACCCCTGCATAGGAGAACAACAAGAACAGAAATGAGTAGCACCGCAATCACTCACTCCTCCTGCACAGAAAGACACACTCCGTTTACAATTACATTAATTGGTCCCGGCTCTCTCTCCAAAGGACTGAGTGCCTTGTGAGGAAAGTACCGTACTGCGCTGGTCTTTGCGTGGGGCGAGAAGAACACTGACATACGCAGTCTCCGCCTCTCCAGTTGCTCATATCTCCGGAGCGACTTCACCAGAAAGGGGGCTTGCCAGGTCCTTGGTTTCACCAGCAAATCCGAGATAAAAGTAAGGAAAAACAATTAGATAGGCAGTTCAAAGTTCCTCGGTTCGGTTCCAGAACCGGGACAAAAGATGGAGGTGCTTCCGTGGAAACACTGTTCCGCTTGTAGGGAGGTTAAACAACACGCTCCCAACCAGCGCGAAGGTGTTGGCGTCTTCGTGTTCTGCTCCTGGGAACAGAGACGCAGCTCTCCCTTGGTTCCTCGGAAAAGACCGCGAACAAAGGAAAAGTGCTGACAAGCTCAGAAAGCGCCGTTGCGCCTCAAGTAATGCGTTCCTCAAATCTGGGCAGAAACGCTAGTGGCAGGACCTCAGGAAACATAGCACAACAACGGCAAACAGGTACAAGCTCCGCAGGCAGTTTGTCAAGCGCCGTTTCATACGGAGGCGGGACTTAAATAGGAGTGTGCTCCTTCCTGTCGGCCTGCAATATGCCTCTTGGCCTTAGAGGAGATGTAGTCCCAGATACATTCGTACGTGTCAGGCGCAACCGGGAAAGGTGAGGGTTGGGGGCTGTATGCTGACTCGTGATCATGACATCGAGGGATCGCGGAAGTCTTGTGAACAAGGGAACGGGGAAGCGGGACAGTCTTAGAGGGCCAGTCAGTACGCCGCGTACCCTGCGCACAGTTCTCAATCCTCGAACTGGGGGGTACGGGGGCTGGCGATGGTACTTGCTGTCCTACTCACTTCGGTTAGAGGTAGTCGTGAGGGTAGCGTCGATGGTCCAGCCGGACCAGAGGGTTCTTCAAGCCACGACGAGGTCAGCAGGGCTTGATCTGGAGTACTCTGTAGTACTCGTAGTCAGGTGGAGCCGCCACAGCGTCCGCAGGGCTCAGGATGGTAGCAAGAGTCTCTCGTTCTCAAGAGTGGGCCGCGACGAGGTCAGCAGGGCTCCGATGGTTCAAGTCTTACTCTTCGAGAGGGAGCCGCGACAGCGCCAGCAGGGCTCGGTGGTTCAGTTCCGTAGCTTCGAGGATGAGCTGCGACAACGTCAGCAGGGCTCGGTAGGTCAGAGTCTGTTCTCCTCAAGGTCAGCCGCGATCAGATCAGCAGGGCTTTCGTGTCCAGGATACAACTGCCGGCTGGATGGGAGGCAGGCTGTCTTATAGTCCAGGAGCCCTTTGATGTCCGGACCCTCAGAGACAGGAGGCCGGTGGTCCGAGGGCCAGGCGGCCGATTGTCAGGGCGGCTGGTTCTTTGATGCTTTGGACCGTGCGTCCAGGGGATCCCAGACGCCCATCAAGGTTTGGAGCCAGCTCGCTAGGAGGCCAAAGGTGTGATCGAAACCAGCCCCCAGGGATAGTTCAGAGGTGTGAGGGGAACCAGTTCCTCGGAAGGGGGCCGGAGGTCTGATTGAAGTCTTGGTTTCGGGTACTTGGTGGGTCCTTCAACCCCCGGGCGGGTCCGGGCGCGCCGGACGCGCACGCCTGGCTGCAGTCAGGGGCGGCCAAGGGCTGCCGAAAGGGAAGAAGGCGGACGGCCGGCCGGAGTGGCCAAACATGGAGTCTGATGGTCACGTGCACGGGTGCAGGCACGCGGTCTGGAGATCGGCTCAGGTCCGGGTAGAGGCGTCTTGTACAGTTCTGGGTGGACTGGGGTCAGGTCCATCCGTAGTTCTTGGGTTGCGGGGATCAGAGAGGACCACGCCACGAGGCAGTGTCCAACAGGCACACAGAAAAGTCAGACAAGAAAACAGCCACTTTCTAAAAGTGCTGTTTTCAAACAAATAGGTGCCAAGGTTTGAGATTGCTTATGTGTGACATTTTCATAGTTTCAGTGTACTTATGAGTGACATTCAATGACCATTGTGTGACACTTAAGAATGACAATTTCTTGCGAGTAAAATCAAGCAATGAAGTCCATGGAGACAGATAAATATCAGAAGTTACATCCATATGAGCAGCGAGAAACTGTAAGAGGATCCTAAAACTGCTACAAGGAACCTGAAATGGAAAGGCACTAATCGCTCTCTTTCATGGTTTTCATTTATATTATAGCACTCCTCGTACTAGGGTGTCAGAGCACTTTACATCATGCACACATTATAGACAGACAATCATATGTGTGTAGATCAGTCTTAATGATATGTTACATAAAACAGTGAGGATGACAAGTTGTAGAATCATATTTCATCCATACTAGTAAGCAGCATATTTTAAGAGCGTTTAGTCTGGAAAAGCACAAGCTCATGATTTAAAAGGTACCACAGTGGTTGGTTTTACTTAAAATAATATATTTCTACCCAAACTAAACCTTTTACCAACATTAGGATAATCAAAGTCTGAGGGGAAAAATTAGCACTCAGCTCTAACCTATAACACACAGTTTGAATACAGACCCTTCGGTGCAGTTCATAAGTAATTGTGCTATATTAGGATTGTAATTTAGGATTGTAACCTATGAAGTGTGATTAAGAAAAGGATCTCTGTGACAAAATCAGTAACCTACTGAGCTACCCACATAAAATGCACTTTAGTGATCTGCGTGTACACGTTCTTTGCAGCAGGCACATTAACACTGTGCTGCTTCAGGAAGGGTGAAAACTGCCACTATACAAAACGCTGATCTTCGTCCAGCAGGAACATTATTCACAGAGTTATGTTGGCATGATTTGAATTGTTGCCCGAAAACTCCTGGACACACAAGAATCAGCATAATGTGTTTTTATTTGTGAGAACACAGCACCTGAGGAGAGAGGCAGCCCCACATCATCGTAGTTAAAAGGACCGATTCCCATGTCATACTCACGAGCAGGCGGAACCAGCAAATCAAAAGTAAGCAGTCCTAGCACTGGCTTTAACTGCTTATAAATACACAGAACACACGGGCCTCTGCACTGCATGACGTAAAGTAAAAGCCAACTGAAAACATATTCAGGAGAGGGAAACCTGGCTGTCATGTCTGGCATCTCTCCTATGCCAGTCTAGTTATCCTGTGGAATGTTATCATTGATATGATGTCATGGAATTCTAGGAACTGGACTCTAGGAGTCAGTTGATAACTGGGCTGAGCAAGTAACATACTGCTCCTGGTGGGGTTCTTCATTCTTCCTCCTTTACTTATACCAGTAACCTAACTTGGAATAAATACCTTAACCTCCCACTTCGTCTGAGTCCTGCTTCCTACAGCAACACTACAATTTTGGCGACGTTTCTGGTGAACTTCTGCTTTCTACTCCAAGGATTTCTAAGATTAAAGAAACTTCAAGGTAATGAACTTCATTTTCTTCTATCCACCAATTCATAAGCATACTGGCACCCTGAGAGCCCCACCAGTGACCACTCTAATGGTCGCCCTCATGATTTAAGTGCCAGCCTCTGCTGTTAATTACCTATATACTTCTCCTAAAATCCTTGGAGAATTCTTCTGCTATTTTAAACCGGCAGTACGTATTTCTGACATTCCAGTTAACTAATGAAGAGCATGCAGTGTATTAAATTACATTCAAGTTGTATTCGACCTTCCTGCTGCCTTTAGAATTTCAAGCCTGCAGTGTTAATCCACACTCCTGTGTCGAGTGAATTCTACACTTCATTTATTGGTCTGCTATAACCTGCTGTTTTGAGGAATACTTCTCCTGCTGCATTTCTGAATTTCTGCCCTGAAGCACTGTTTTACTACCTTTTCCTGTATTCCTGCTCGTGTTTCAATCGGAGCTGTGTGAAAACTGAGGTCGCATTTGTTACATGTTCCTGAGACAGAGCAGATTACTCATCGCTCGACTTTCAAATTGGACTGTGCTGTTTATTTAACCTTTTTAGTCTCTCAGCTGCATCGTGTCTGGCTTTGCCTAGTACTACGGATCTGTCAGCTGCATCGTGTGACAGCCGCTTTTCCTGCTCTTTAAAGTATTCAGCCTTTCATTTTAAATTCCTGACAGCATGGAAACATTTTGGCCTTTGGAAACAGCCTGGAGTCCGCAGTTCTGATGTCGGACTTGGTGGCAGGGCACAGTTACTGATTTGAACTGCACCGTAGGTGAGCCCATTTAGGGCCCGATGTAGGTAGGGCTTTACCGATCGGTATTGGCCGAAAATACCGATTTTTGGCCCTTACCGATCGGTAAACAGCCATCGAGATGTAGGGAACCAAAAACAGAACGAATCGGATAGAAAACCGATTCGGAATGAGTACCGAATGGGAAAGAATCCGATACGTACATACCGAAAATCGGATATGTAACGAATCGGAAAAACACCGAATCGGTTACAAAGACCGATTCGGTCCAAGAACCGAATCGTTAGTGACACCGATTCGGAAAATCACCGAATCGGTCCTTGTACGGATTCGTTAGTGACACCGAATCGGAAAATCACCGATTCGGTCCCTGTACCGATTCGTTAGTGACACCGAATCGGAAAATCACCGATTCGGTCCAAGAACCGAATCGTTAGTGACACCGAATCGGAAAATCACCGATTCGGTCCATGTACCGAATCGGAAAAAATACCGAATCGGACATGAGCCGAATCGGAAAACATGCCGATTCGTATGAATCTCCGATCGGGAAATTCCCCGATTCCGACAGTTGGGGAGATGTAGGGAGGCACAGAAACACCGAAATCGGCTCAAAATCGGTAGAATTCACTCGGTATTTACCATGGATTGCAATCAGGTGGTAACCAACTCCAACCCATATAAACAGTCCCAAAATGCATTGCAACTTGCAGGATGGCAGCTTTCTATGTCATTGCGAGGCGGCTACGGCTACAGCAGGAAGGACAGAGGGAATGGCTAAGAAATGAACAGGTCTACAGACAGAGGATAACCCTGTTCATGCTCACTGAGGCTGAGATCCTACAGAGATACAGGCTGGACTCTGACACCATACTTGAGCTCATCAGGGACCTTAAGCCATACTTGGACCACCACACCCCAAGGGCACACGCCATCCCTGCGCACGTCCAGGTGCTATGCAGCCTACACCTGGTAGCGTCTGGCAGCTATCAAAGTGGAGTAGCAGCAGCAGGAGGGGTGAGCCAGAGCAGCCTGTCAAGGTTCTTCCACATATTCCTTGACGCCATGATAGACAGGATGGACCAATACATCTCATTCCCTGCAACCCACGCAGAACTGCTACAAACCAAAGCGGACTTCTACCAGATGGCACAATTTCCCCAAATCATCGGTTGCATAGATGGCACGCATATTCCGATTTGCCCACCAGCGGACACCGAATACATATACCGCAATCGGAAATCTACACACACCATCAACGTGCAGGTGATCTGCAATGCCAAGTGCACCATCACAGACCTGGTAGCAAAATTTCCAGGAAGTACCCATGACTCCTATATATTCCAACAGAGCGGCATATATGCACGGCTGATGGCAGGCGATTTTGGAGAAGGATACCTCCTAGGTGAGCCACATCATCAGACCCCCATAACACATAGTAGGTAGGTGTAATACATGTATGCATGTGTGTAATGTGACCCCTTTCTCTTCCAGGCGACAGTGCATATGCCCTCCGCTCATTCATACTCACCCCCTACCTCAACCCCTCCACACCCAGCCAAAGGAGGTATAACCGGGCCCACATACGCACCAGGAATGTTGTTGAACGGACCTTTGGCATCTGGAAAAGTAGATTCAGATGCCTGCACAAGAGTGGAGGTGCAAGGCAGTATACCCCCATCACCTGCTGCAAGATCATAGCTGTATGTGCAATGTTACACAACCTTGCGGTCAAGAAGGGCACTGAGGTGGAGTTGTCTGACTACGAGGACTATGACGACGACGAAGCTGTGCCACTGACACAGCCAGCTGGGGTGTGTACGCCAAGTGATGGCAGATACAGACGTGAGGAGATCACTGAGAACTATTTCTGACTGAGTACAGATGCAAAGACAGCTAAATGTTGCTTGGAAAATAAAATTTTTAATAGTGATGCACCACAGTTACAGCACTGATGTGCATCAAAAAATGGAGTCTGTAAAATCAAATAAAGTCCAGGGTACTGGTTTGCTCATCCCCCCTTGTCAGGCTATTTTTTGGCCCGCTTGGCAGACCCACTGGGGTGTCCCTCGGCCCCCTCCGAATGGCCAGCAGCATCAGCGGATCGCCTGGTGCTCCTCCGCGGTTCAGATGCAGCGCTGGCCGGGCTGCTGCGGCTGCTGCTGTCTCCAGCATCACCCAGGTCCAGGGCAGGATTGGAGGCGGCGTTTGATATTAACATGGCCTCCATGGCCGTGGTGATCCTGGCCATCCCCCTGGTGAGCTCAGCCGTATGCTGACTGAGCACAGATTCTTGATTTGAGCTTCGATGGCACAGCTGTGCGGTCGCCGCTGCAAGGCGGGCCATGGCCCGGTTGAGCACCCGGGCATCCCTCCTGCGCGCAACCTCATGCTCCTCCTGCCTGGCAGATGAGTGGGTGATGGCAGTGGTCAGCCTGCCCAACCCTGCTGCCACCTCCTTGTTGCTGTCCACAACAGCCTGGAAACCCTTCACCAACTCCCCCATCTGCATGTTGTGGTGCAGGAGCTGGCGTTGGCAGGCCATGGTGGATCTGGCCTGTTGGCGCTGGATTTTAACCATTTGTCCCTCCAGGCCCAGGAACACACTGCCCTCCCGTGCTGGTGCAGCAGTGGTGGTGGTGGTGGCACGGCGTTGGGCACTGCTGCTTTCGGCCTGCTGACTGGGCTGGGGTGCCACTGGTGGGGGTGTGGTGCTGGCAGGTCCCTGAGCCCCTGCGCCCAGGACTGGTTGGACAGGTGGCAAGGCCACGATTGTGGCAGGAGCTGGTGTAGGCGGAATGATCTGCCTTGTAGGGGAGTTTTCGGGTGAAAATTGCAAGGGGGGTGTGCTGGACAGTACTGGGGAGTGCACTGGTTGGAAATCAATCACCAGGACTCCCTCCATTCCAAGCCCTGGGGTGTCTCCTTCCTCATCCTCATCCTCCTCCTCCTGGCCAGCCTGGCTGGTGCTCGGCCCTGCGACTGCAGTGTTTGACGTTGATGCTCCCTCTGCTGTCACAGTGGTGCCGCCTGATGGTGCCCCTAGGTACAAAGAAGCATTTGTAAACTGAGTGCCGATGTATTACAGTCAGTACAATTATGGCATTCCACATGTCCTTGCATCTCCTTACACCGTGTCACACTGTTTCCTGTCTTGTGATTCTGCACTGACATATTTGGCTAACTTCTGCTGACTACATGTACCATGATGCTTGTCTCTTGTATGTTGGTGACAGTACAGTGCTGGTGTTTGCCTATGCATTGTGTCTAATGGGGAGGTGTCTGGTAGGGTGTGTCATGATGCGCATGCTTCTTACCTGTAGCTGTGGCTCTCGCAGTGCTGTCCAGGGTCCCGATTCCTACAATGCTCTCCCTCTCGATGGTGCTGGAGACAATTTCCTCCAGCTCGGTGAGGGGTGGCGCCGGGTTCTTGCCTCCTCCGGTGTGTCCAGCCTGCCTTTGAAGGTCAGCCAGCTTCCTCTTCGTGAGGCTGCGGAGGTCGTAAAACCTTTTCTTCAGTTCCTCAATGGACCTGGGGGTGACACCAGCAGCATTGACCTTCTGGGCGATGTCGGCCCACAATCTCCTCTTGGTGCTGTCTGGCACGTTGAGGGACAGCTTGCCAAAGAGCTGGCGGTGCACCCTCACCACCTCCTCAACCAGCACCTGAAGTTCGGTGGTGGTGAACTTGGGCTTCCTCTTTTGGGAGGACTTCTGGCTTCCTGCCTGATCTGCCATTTTCTCCTGCTCAGTTTGCAACCTCCTTCTCCCACTGCTGCTAACTGTGTGTGTTGGGCTCAGGCAGGCTTTCCAGAAACTTCTAGAAACTTCTTAATTGGCTGCACCTGCCAGGGTTGCCACTCCCTGTTTGGGTGGGGGAGGGGGAGCCACCTCATTGGCTGAATCGCCTATTGCCGAATCGGCTTTTACCGATTCGGTAAAATCCGATTCGGTAAAATCCGATTCGGTATTATCCGATTCGGTAAAAGCCGAATCGGTTCATGCAATGCATTCCTATGGGCTTTTTCGCCATGGGTCTATGATTGCCGATTCGGTTTTTACCGAATCGGCTTTTACCGAATCGGTATTCGCCGAATCGGAAATATCCGATTCGGTGGTAGCCGATTCGGTGATTACCGATTCGTTGTTGGCCGAATCGGTAATTTCCGAATCGGACCGAGCTGAATCGGAACGTACCGAATCTCATTACCGATGCCGACCGAATCGGTATTCATTCGGTATTTTTTTCCTACATCTCGTTTTCCGATTTCAGAATACCGATTCGGGCCGCCTCGGTATTTTGAAATCGGAAAATCGCGTTTACCTACATCGGGCCCTTAATCCTCAGTGTTTTTCTGACTGTGTTTGTGTACACCATCGTTCGCACAGCACATTGCGGTGACATTTCTTTTTATTTTAATCATTTATACAAGCTTTCCTAATGGCCTGCCACTTGACTGTTCAACTGCCTTTCCACATTTAAATTTCGCTCGAGCTTCACAGCGAGCGCACGCACTCAGCGCATGCCTCCTTACCTGCTTCCTGTGTCACCGTCATTTTCTTCTGTGACGTGAGTCAGCCTTCTGCCACAGCCTTCTGCCACCGCCGGAGTTCCTTGAGTCATGCTGGCACTGACAGCCACCCGGCACTTCACACGTCGACGTGCTGCCATGTTGATTGACACCCATTCATCAGCTTCTCATTTCGTATGCAGTCATTCCTCTTCAGTTTCTCTTTTCAGCGATAGGCACGCTCTTGCATAAATTTGCCCGTCGCATTTCAGCATTTTTAACGGCGATAGGCACGCTTTGAAATAAATTTGGTTTCTGCTTTTAAGTATTTACAACAGTGATAGGCACGCTCTTGCATAATTTTGCCTGTCGCATTTCAGTATTTTTAACGGCGACAGGCACGCTATGAAATAAATTTGGTTTCTATTTTTAAGTATTTACAACAGCGATAGGCACGCTTTGTGTGTCTTTTCAAAATGCTTTCCTGCATTTTTCATCAAATTTACAACAGCGATAGGCACGCTTTGTTTGTCTTTTCAAAATGCTTTCCTGCATTTTTCATCAGAGTGATGGGCACAGAGAACTACCTTTCTTAACGATCTTCATGAGAAGGTACTGTTTACTTACTACACATATTTCCATGGAGATGTTTACAGAGCCGCTGTCTTATTCCATGACTACGGTGTCTACTTTATTTATTTTAATTTATTGTTTTCATGAGACTTGATTACAGCTCTGCTTATCATTCCTTGCTCATGTTCTATTATTTTAACTTAATTATTTATACACTATTTTCCTTGACTGTTCAAATACGTGATGTAATTTCCATTTCTCTGTTAGGTGAGTGGATGTTCATGAGTATCATTTGTAGGTTAGGTACTGCTTAACCTTGTGATGCAATTCCATATCTCTTTTATGTGAGTGGATGTTCTTGAGTAATTTTTGCATTTTAGGAAATGTTTAAAATATGCAGTTTAGGAAATGTTTAAAATATACTGCTTTAACTTCAGGTTGTGATTTCCATATCTCTTTTAGATGAGTGGATGTTCTTTAGTAATTTTTGCAGTCTGAGTAATGTTAAAAATTACTTCTTATTCTTCTTGATGTAACAGTTGGTAGTTGTGTACTGCTTATACTATGTGATGTAATTTCCATTTCTCTTTTATGTGAGTGGATGTTCATGTGTAGCACTTTTCGTGTTTCATACCTTGTTATTCTTTTCCAAATTCCTGTTTTAATTTTCTTCAACAATTCTGAATATTTTTTTTAAATGTTTTGCCAGTTTCTATTTTACCTTGCGCAAGGGTTTCTTTCTAGAAATGTCTGTCTAGAATTGTACTGGCAATTGTTTCATGTTTCTCTCCTTCTAATTGTTCGTATTCCTGTTCGGCGTAATTTTCACCTTTCTTTATGTTTACTTTCCGGGAGATTCTTGTGTTTTCTCCTGTTTTAGATACTTTTCTTATAATCCTTTTTGTGTTTTTCTCTATTGTCTTCCGTTCGCCGGTTCATGTCTTCATACCAGTCTGGCCAATTGGTGTGTTTTACTATAACCTTGAACGTTTTGAGTACTTCTCTTTTGTCCTTGAAAGAGAAGATGTGTTTCCTTTCACTTCTTTGCTTTTCTATTCTTTCCATTATATTCTAAATACTTTTGACCTTTTCTATTCTTTCCATTATATTCTGTATACTTCTAACCTTTTCTATTCTTTCCATTATATTCTGTATACTTATTACCTTTTACATACTTTTATTGTCTTCTCTTCTTATTCTTGTTGTTCCGTCTTTATTCTTCCATTTATGTCTTCTTCCATCTATACTCTTCCTTTGAGTTTCTTACTATATTCTTTCTTCATCCCCATCTATGTTCATTTTGTTGCAGTTATGCTTTCCATTTTCGATTCCATTATAAAGGGGAAGATGTGTCATGTCTGGCATCTCTCCTATGCCAGTCTAGTTATCCTGTGGAATGTTATCATTGATATGATGTCATGGAATTCTAGGAACTGGACTCTAGGAGTCAGTTGATAACTGGGCTGAGCAAGTAACATACTGCTCCTGGTGGGGTTCTTCATTCTTCCTCCTTTACTTATACCAGTAACCTAACTTGGAATAAATACCTTAACCTCCCACTTCGTCTGAGTCCTGCTTCCTACACCAACACTACACTGGCCTATAATGCAAGGCACTGGCCCCTGCACCACAACAGTTGTAACAAACAGTACTCTATTATTTTATTCTTTTAACTGTTACTACCTTAGAAGTTGAAACAACATAAACACTATGGGAAAGGTCGACCCTGCACTTTGAGGAAAGCCTACAGTAACCTTCACAGAAAGCCAGGCCCTACAACTCTGTGCTGCAGAGAGCGTCCGGCTGCTCTGAAGTGTACCTCTGTCGAGATCAGGGAGGACAGTTCAAACACCCTACTGGTGGCAGCTGTTCCTGGGGGCCCAGGTCTTGGCAGAAAAAGAACCCAAATCATGCTGCTGCAACCTGCGACGAGTCCGGACCCCGCTGCGTTGTCAGACAGAGTCTGTTCACGCTGAACAGTGAATCACCTGACAGGCGCTATCGGCCCCTCTCTAGCGAGGACGCCAATTTGACATAGAAAGTCTGCCCATTGCGATCCTCTGCACATTAAGCGTCAGGCGGAAACCAAAAGTTGTCAGTGGCAGTAACCGAGATGGGTGTTGTTTTCCGGTCATAGGCCCGCCTTAACCACCAGTGATGCCTTCCTGGCTAGATAGCAAAACAGGGGGTGCTAGTCACGCGCACCAACAACCTGTAAAAGGCTTCTTTACATTAGCACACAGAGCGCGTGCATTTCCAATAATTACGTGTCACGGACATGGACCTAAGAAGGAAAGCCTCACACACACTCTCTCAATCTGCAGCGAAATAAAAATAAATAAACGTGAGTTTAATTTGCCCGCCACTCATTCATTGGCTATACTCCCAACACGGATAGTGCGCAGGGGCGGCGCCAATTGCCGGAAATCCAACCACCCACAGCGCTGCCTCCCGAATCATTCTGTGCAGGCCTGCTGCAGGGTGGTTTTCTTACTGATTGGCTTCGTAGGACACATGAGGCTGCGCCGCGCCTGCAGCCGTGTTGAGAGTGAAACTCGGCTTAGTGAATGCAGCCAGCCCCTAGACTGCAGCGCGGTGAGTTGAGTAGCAACTCTAATAAATTACAAATTTGTTTGCAGTGCTTCCCAGTATGTATGCAGCAGGCTGTAGTCAGATAGTACACTGCATGCTGCCACCAGCGCACCACGCTCATGCTGCTTTACCTAATTGAGCACGGCACCTACGCCCGCCCGTGACAGCTGCTGAGAGACTGCATATGAGTGACAATGCATTTTAGTGTGGTAATGCAGATTACCACACTGAAATGCGTTAGTCTAACGCATGATGCGTGGTACTTGGCAGGACTGCAAACACAGGATTTAAAAACCATCCTTCCTAAAAGATGTGTTATTAAATTCTGAGTTCAGGGATACCAGACTTTAATTTTCTATCTTGCTCCTATGAAAAGATATGCAGGTAAACATTATACACAGCATTCCTCATTATAGCCTACGGGCAAGATAGCCTTTCAATAGTGAAAAACAAAATTGGAAGTATTTCACTACCAGAGCATGTCACCCACACTAGTACATGCTCTACCTTTCACATACACTGCACCCTGCCCTGGGGAACAGCTTGGGCCTTCCATAGGGGTGTCTAATATGTACAGAAAGGAAAGGGTTAGGCCTGGCCAGTGGGGGCACTGGTCAGGTCAGCATGACAGTCAGCAACTACACACAGGCACTGCAGTGGCAGGCCTGAGACACCTTTTTAGGGCTACTCATGTGGGTGGCACAACCAGTGTTGAAGGCCCACTAGTAGCATTTGAATCACCAGCCCCGGCACACTCAGTGCACTTTACTAGGGACTTACTGGTCAAACAAATATGCCAATCATGGATAACCAATCACAATAGCAATTTATACAGAGAGCATATGCACTTTAGCACTGATCAGCAGTGGTAAAGTGCCCAGAGTACTATTGCCAACAACCACAGGTCAGGAAAAACAAGGGAGGAAGAAGCAAAAAGTTTGGGGATAACCCTGCAAAAAGGGCCATTTCCAACACATACGTTCTGGAGGTATTTACTTCTCTCTCCTTTCAGGTAGCCTTCCTTAACTGTGAGTTGTCTGGCCTTTGGATTTACCTTAATTCTTCCTTCTCCTTCATCTTATTCATCAGAAGATCGTTTTGAAGTTTTGAAGTTTCAAGTTTCATGAACTTATCCTCCTCTACATTTAAAAGAGGCAGATTGTTGATGGCTCATGCCTTTTATGTGTTGCTAATGTTCTATTCTGGAACCTTTTAATATTGTGATGTATGTGGCTGCTTGGACTGCATTAAAAGAATAATGCATAATGTCAGCTTTTGTGTCTTTAATGAAATCCAGATTCTTTAGTCATGGTAATAGGAGAATCACAATTTTTGTAATGATCAAATGTTCTATAGGAAGCACAAGGTGGTGATCAGTGCCGTATATCAACCTGGCTGTCTGCCTGTATAGTTTCCATATTAAGTAGCTCAGAGATGTAGGTCTACAGCTCGATCCATGGGATGTCATCATTCATTCCATCCCAGTTGGTGTGAAGGCGGAACACCCAGTGCCGTTCTCGCCTGAATAACGCAGCTGGGGTCCATTATGTGTTGGATTTGAGGATTGTTCACTTCAGATCATTAATGAAGTATTTAAGGTCAGTGAAGTGGGTACTCATCTTTGTCGTGTTGTGTCCACATATTATGGTGCTCTTATGTTCCTCACTCCTTATTTTTATGGGTCTAGTAATAATAATAATAATAAGTCCATTTGTAAAGCGCCATGGTTACACTAATGCCAGTGTGTCCCCGCGCTTCGGTAAAGTCAGCCAGAAATCAAAGCCCAAGCCATACCTGACCTATCCTTGAGGAAAGAGAAATGTTTTAAATTTTTTCCTAAAGCATCTCTCCTGGGTCTCCATCCGGAGCTCCATCGGGAGGGCATTCCATTGTTTAGCCGCCAGTAGTCGAAAGGACCGGCCACCCATCCTGGCCTTTTTAATAGCAGAAACACATACCAAACCTACCCCACCCGACCTCAGCTGACGTGAAGGAATATGCGGGGACACATGTTCAACTAGGTACAAAGGGGCCTTTCCCTGCAGAATCCAGTGGCAGACGCAGAGCGCTTTAAAGGCAACTCTTTCTTTAATCAGGAGCCATTGAAGCGCCGCCCGAGCTGCCCTGGCAGATGACCTTCTCGGGCGCCTCAGAATAAGGCGGGCGGCGGCATTCTGCACTCCCTGCAGTCACAGCAAGCATCTGGCTGGTGCGCCTAGATACAGAATGTTACCATAATCTAGGCATAAAGTCACCAGCGCGTGGACCAGCGTCTTCCTAGCCGCCATGGGTAGTAGGTCCAAGGTGTTTCGCAGGACCTTCAAAATCCCGAAGCAAGTACCTGCCACCCGCCTAGTTTGGTAGTCGAAAGAAATGCTAGGATCCAGCCAGACTCCCAGGTTTTTTGCCTGTGCACATGGCGTAGGTGTCACCCCCAGGTCCTGGGGCCACCATGCCGACGACCACACAGTTGGGGCCCGCCCCACCACCAGCACCTCCGTCTTGTCGCCATTCAGCCTCAGGCAGTTATCAGCTATCCATGCAGCCAATTCTTGCATGCATGCCCTGAAGCTGGAGGCAGCCGAATCCGGTGCCTGGGTTAGGGAGACCACCAGCTGTGTGTCATCGGCATAGGATACGACCCTGATCCCAAACCCCTCAGCAATCTCCGCCACTGGAGCAACATAGATATTAAACAGGGTAGGGCTCGGGGTCGATCCCTGCGGCACTCCCTGGTTCAACTTGATGACCCAGGAGTAGTGTTCGCATGTCTCACCTGGAAGCACCGCCCGACAAGAAAGATTTTAACCAGTCCAAGGCACTATCAGACACCCCACCTTTCTTCAAATATTGCACCAGAGTGTGGTGAGCTACAGTGTCAAAGGCGGCACTTAGATCCAGCAGGATTAAGGCCGCCGTTTGATCAGCATCCACAAATTGTCTGATGGACTCAGTGGCAAAAAGCAGAGCCGATTCAGTCAAATATCTGGCTCGAAAGCCGGACTGGGTCGGGTGAAGAAGATCATGTTCCTCAATGTAGGCCGTTAACCTTACATTCACCACCACTTTTTCAGCCACCTTAGCGAAGTATGGCAAAGGGGAGATAGGGCGTAGGTTGTCTATACGCTCTAACCCAAAGGTGCGGTTTCTTCGGGAGCGGCAAGACCACTGCTTCCTTCCAGCATCCAGGGACGCAGCATGTATCAAAGGAAGTCACCACCAGGTGCCTTATAAAAGGCTCCAGGCATTCCAAACTCCTTTTTAACCTTTTCGGAGGAGCCGGGTCCCTAGGGGATCCAGACTTAATACTGCTACACGGCAGACCACGACGAGCTCCCCACAGCCTGTCTCCAAAATGGCGCTCTGAAAGGACAAAGCACAATATAATCCCTGACAACCCGATAGAGCTCCAAGGCACTCAAGGAAGAAGATTGGGCTATCGACTTCCCCCAAACTCTCACCGGAGCTAGAGGAGGCCAAGCGCTGCCCAACTACAATCAGCAGCTTCACCGACCAACAACGGAAGAAGAAGAAAACGCGGATCATGGAGGTCTCCCCCCCCCCTGCCTGTCCTCAAAATGGCGAGCCTTTTTGGACTTCGTGCAAATTCCCCTAAGTAACATCACCAATCAGCGAAACAGCAGAGTTATAGCACACCCTATTGGTCTCCCCAGCCCAGCAAACCCTAACCCAAACGCAGGCAAAAAGCTCCAGAACGGAGTAATCTGGGTCCATGCACGATCCAGCCCCGCCTGACCCTAAGATGGCGCCGAGAACGGGACACCCTGAAGGAACAGCCCCGACACCACTGTAATCGGGACCGGAGCAAGGAACCTTAGCGCTGCAATCCGGCAACAAGAACCTCAAGGGCAAAAAGAACTCGCCATTGCCGCCCACCCACTAGTCCACCCCTCCCCCTGTTAAAAAAAACTCACGATATTAGAGGAATCTCAACTTCCCCCTGCCTGACCCCCAAGACAGCAAGGAGACTGAGACAGGACATGGGAACAAGCCAGTTACCACCGTGACCGGCATTAGCAGTCTCAACAACTTTTCTCTTACACCCAAGTTCAACCCTTCTCACTACTCCTGATGTAATCTACACCACCTTACTTCCAAGAACTGCTCCGCTCCGTTCAGGTAACTACCACAGCTCTCAACCCATAGCCACCTCCACTACCCTACCCCTATAGCAGACCGCCCAACGCCCACACGCCCCACGTCACTATGACTATCGACTCCAACCCCTTGTCCTCCCCCCTCATTAAACGTCACGGACCTAACTCCTTCTCCATCACCCCCCCTCACAACATCTCACCCAATGCAAAAAAAGCCCTTAAGCACAAACTAATCAGGCAATTCCCAGAATCCCTCTTCGCAGATATATACCACTCCCCCGCAAAAGGTCAAATAAAAATGGACCTTATCTTTCATACTACCAGACCAGGCTACTGGATCTCCAACCTTGGAGAAAAGCGCCTAATCACAAAGACAACGAAGACGACCCACAGCTGCAAGCTCTCCTTCCGCACCCCTAACCTAGGGATCGCATCTATGACCATATACTCAAACGGCACAGTCTTGATCCAAGCAAACAACGCCAACCTGGAGGCTTTTGACCGCCTATTCCCCTCTCTCCTTGCAATCCCTAGCACTCCCAACCCATACCAGGCTCAACAACCCAGCATGATGTTCAACCACCCCTCACCACCCCCCATGCACCCCTTACCCCCCCTAAAGGACCAAGAAAACACGGGCACAGTCCTGCCTAACAGCACGACCCACTCTCCAGAAACACCCTCGATGCAGAACACCATCCCAACAGCCCCAGCGCGCTATAAGGCTAGACCTAAGCCCCACAACTCCCAATCCACACCCTCCCCTTTCCTGAATAACCGCCCTGCAAAACCCAACCATCGCACCCGCCCACCCCAGCCCAGGACCCAAACAGGCATCCCAGCTCAATCAGACATCCTTAATGACCACAAAACCGAACACAACCACAACATCGCCGTAAAACAACTCCCCCCCCCCCCGCAGGAGGTCCCTCTCGACCGCCTCACCCGCGTCGAAAACCAAATTAACACTATAATTCACGGTATGAACCTTATCCTCACCAACCTCGCAACTACCCGCAACCCCCACCCTATGCCCCAACCAGCCCCTCCAGTCACGCACAACCGCAGCCTATTCCCCTCCCCCCTTGCAAACCCCATCACACCCATCCCACGCCAGGCACAACAGCCCAGCATGATGCTCAACCAACCCTCACCACCCCCCGTGCATCCCTTACCCCTCCCAAAGGCCCAAAAGAACACAGACACAGTCCTGTCTAACAGCACAACCCACTCTCCACTCTCCACTAAGTCCCATCCAGCCCCCCCAGTCACACACAACCCCGCAGGAACAATGAACTCTACAGCCCACTCCAACACAATCCCCCTCCCTCCGGCCCAGGCCTGGAGACCTAGCAGAACGGCGAAAGCCATGACCTGGAGAGAGGCGCTAGAACTGGCCGCCGCTTACACAACACCCTCCACCCCCCCACCCAGTCTCACCAGTCTCAGAAACGAACATCCCATACGCAAACCTCCTAGACCCCCGATCGCCCTCATCACCATTCCCACCGAACCCACGAAAAAAGAAGCTCCCCGGACCAACTGCTTGCTCATAAATTGTAGATCCGCCACTAAACACTTGACTGAACTAGCTGAGACCATCCTCAACCACAGCATAGACCTAGCATTCATCACTGAGACCTGGCTAGACGACTCCTCCCCACCTATCCTAGATATGCTGGTCCCTCCAGGCTATTCCATCATCAACAAAGATAGGAAGGACCAAAAAAAAGGTGGAGGTGTGGCAATTATCCACAACAACAACCTTTCAGTCATCGAATGCGACGCCTTCAACTACAACGCCTTCGAATGCCTTACAGCCAACATCAGAACCACGGACAACAACCTACTGCAATGCCACCTAATATACCATCCCCCAGGCAACAACACTATATTCACAGAACAACTCTCAAACCTAATCGCCAACTGCTCCCTCAAAGAGTCCAACACCATCATTTTAGGGGATCTTAATCTGCATTGGAACAACGAGAACAATGCCATTATAAAATCACTAAACGAACTTCTACACGCAAACAACCTCTCCCAACACTGCTCAAAAGAGACCCACAACAAAGGGGCAACACTGGACGCCATCATCGCCAGGAACGATACAATCTCTATTGAACACATCCTCACGGTAGACTGGTCTGACCACCACCTAATCCTATTCCACCTCAATCAACCGGTCCAGTCCCACCCCACAAGCACAGCCCCCAGCACATGGTCCAGGATTCTTTCACAAATCAACCCAAAAGAACTAGAAGAAAAAATAGCCGCCTCCCTGCTGAGCCACACAGAAGGTCTCTCAACTACCGAACTCGTCTCTCACTACAACTCCACCACTACCGCCATCCTAGACCAACTGGCACCTCTAAAACAAAAAAGACCCAGGAACATTCCATCGAGAACCTGGTTCAACAAAGACATCAACGAGGAAAGGAGACTTCTCAGAGCCACAGAACGACAGTGGAGAAAAGACCCCTCCTGCAGCCGGCGCGAAGAACTCAGAGCAGTAAGAAGAAGGTACAAAAACCACATCAACAATGAAAAAACAAACTTCTTCTGCAACGCGCTAGAAAAGGCAAAAAATAGACCTAGAGAACTCTTTGAGATCATCAAAAAACAAACCTCCAAGCCATCCACCGTCCATGCTCAACCCTCCAAAACGCTATGTGACAACTTCGTCTCCTTCTTCAATGAAAAAATCGCCAAGATCGAACTATCCCTAGACATCAGCCCTACCCCGACCATCAACATCAACCTAACTACAACATCCACCACCGCTGGAGACACAACCTCTACTGCCTGGTCCTCTTTCGACCTCATCCAAGAAGCAGAGATCCTCAACCTAATCTCATCCTCCAAACCCTCCTCCCATAACTCTGATCCCATCCCCGCCCAAATGGCCAAAGACCTCAAACTCACCCTTGCCCCTCTCTGGTGTAAAATCATCAACAGCTCCCTAAAATCTGGCACCATCCCGGACTGCCTTAAAGTTGGCCAGGTCACTCCCCTCCTGAAGAAACCAGGCCTGGATTCCAACGACCTCAACAATTTCAGACCAGTCTCAAATCTACCCTTCCTAGCCAAAATCCTAGAAAAATGCGTACTACGCCAACTCAACAACCAGCTCGACAGCATCAACTTGCTTGATCAAAACCAATCTGGCTTCAGAAAAGGCTACAGCACCGAAACCGCAATCCTGAACATAGTAGATGACATCCGCAACTCCCTTGACTCGGATCAATGCTGCCTACTCATCCTTCTTGACCTGTCAGCGGCGTTTGACACGGTTGACCACAAGCTCCTCATCAAAGCCCTCAAAGAACGAGTAGGTGCGGAGGACATGGTCCTGAAATGGTTCGACTCCTTCTTTAAGAACCGCTTTCAAAGAGTAAAAATAAAATCCTTCACATCAGACCCTCTACCCGTGACCAGAGGGGTCCCCCAAGGATCCGTCCTTTCCCCTCAACTGTTCAACATATACATGGTTCCCCTCACCATCATACTGAAGAAAGCTAATATCCCTTTCCATCTATACGCGGACGACACTCAGATCTACATAGAAGCCACTTCCTATAACGACATTCTAAGACTCAACAACACTCTAAATGAAATCCAAGAATGGCTAGGGTCGAATCACCTCAAATTAAACCAAGGGAAAACCGAGATCCTCCTCATCTCCAACAAAGATGACAACCCCAAATTGACTGAATGGGTGAAAGCCATTGACGCCCTCAAAGGAAATCTCACCCCGACCAACACAGTAAAATCACTGGGAATCACCCTGGATAACAAACTTACTATGTCAAACCACATCAAGAACTCCGCGAAAAGCGCCTTCCTCAATCTGAAGCTCCTCAATAAAATCAAACCACACATCCCACAAAAAGATCTCCAACAAGCCACCCAAGCATTGGTCCTATCCAGACTGGACTATGGGATCGCAACACTATCCGGCACAGCCATATCCCACCTAGCGCCACTGAAAACCACCCTTAATGCAGCAGCCAGAATGGTCTCAGGTGCAAGGAAATTTGACCACATATCCCCCGCACTCAAAGATCTTAAATGGCTTCCAGTGGAAATGCGCGCAAACTTCAGAACGGCTTGCCTCACACACAAAGCCCTACACACAGGAAAACCGGAATATCTAGCCTCCAAGCTCAAGAAAGCGGGTCAATCCAGAAACCTCAGAAGTACAAACTCTCTACTACTCATCCCCCTGAAAACCCGGAAACAAAAAACCGCCAGCCGCTCCTTTGCCGGCAACGCACCAAAAATCTGGAACTGCATCCCAGTGGACATCAGAACCACTCCTTCCTTTCCCGAATTCAAGAGACAACTAAAAATCCTCTACCTCAACCGCGCATTCCCGAACTCTACCTCAATAGCGCATCCTGGAACTCGGACTACCTCAACAACTCTACCTCAAAACCGCCACCCAGGCGGAAGACCACTGAGCTAATTTCTGACCTTGTATGTACCCTGTTTACAGTATGCTGCACTATTTTTCGCACCTGTTTCTTCCTGACTGAATGTAAAGCGCTCTGATACCCTGGGGTCTGGCCAGCGCTATAGAAAACTCCAAAAATAAATAAAAAATAAATACAGATTTTAATCAGTTGTTCTGGGAGGGGGGTATCGAGAATTCCTTCCGCCCTCCTCCTTCCACCACAGGTTCTCCATCTTCCAGCCCCATCTCACCGCCCCTTGCCGCTTCCGGTAAGGTGGAATAGATTTGTTCCACATTCTCGGAGAAAAATTCGGCTATCTGATTACAAAGCCCCTCTGAACCCACAACTGGTGCTGCTAAGCTGGTGATGGAGGTTAACTCCTTGTAAACCTTGAAGAGCTCCCGGGTTGAGCTACTGGCTGAATCAATTCTCTCTAGAAAATGATCCGCCTTGGCCCTTCTGATTAGTTTGTGATAATTCCTTAGCTCCTTTTTATAAAGCTTTTTCCCCTGCTCTGAGTAATCTACCCTCCAGATCCTTTCCCGCCGTTTATATCCAGCTTCAGCTGCTCTCATGGATTCTGAATACCACGGGGCTGATTTCTGGGTTCTGAACTGTTTTTTCTTAGCCCATGGGGCCGTTCAGTCCAGAGCCTCGTGATGCGTCTATCTAAGTTTTTACAGGCTGATTCCGCATCGCTGCCCCCTGGAGGCCATCCTGCCCCAGGGCCTTGTAAAAAGTCCCTGCAAAAAAAAAAACACCTCCTACAGACCGCTATCTTGCTGCTAGGTACCGATGTCTTAGTCGTCGGACGTCTGATCGCAAATGGCATCAAGTAGTGATCCGTCCAGATAACAGGGAGGGGGGTGTGGGCCACAATATCATCCCAGTTCGTAAACAGAGGGTCCAGAAGATGTCCCTTTATGTGAGTGGGGGCAGTGGATCTGAGTTCCAATTGAAAAGTGGCCATTTCCTGGCAGAATTCACTAGCTGTGGGGCAGGTCCTATCATCAAAGTGCAGGTTCAGGTCCCCAAGTACTATGAATTTCTCATAGTGCAAGGCAGGTTGCGCTAGGTAATCCAGTATGCTGGACACAAAGCCTTTTGCATGACCCGGTGGTCTATAAATTAGGACCCCCTTCATAATGTAGTTTTGGTCCACCTCAAGTGTAAAGGACCCTGCCTCACACTCCATCAGCCTGATATCCTCCAGCGTGCAGTGGACATTGTGTTTATGAATAATTGCAATACCACCCCCCCCTGCCACCTCTCCTATCCAAATGCTAGTATCATAGCCCTTGGGAGCTGCTTCGATAATATCTGGGGCCAACTCCTCATCCAGCCAGGTCTCCGTGAGAAACAAAATATCAATCTGGTCGTCAACCAGTAGGTCGTAGACCTCCAGTCTGTGTTTCCCCAGTGACCGGCAGTTCACTAAGTAGCACTTGAGTTCGCTGGTTGTCCCCTCGTCCTCCCCGCTACCACAGAGGGTAAATGAACAGAATCTACAACTTCTCCTTTTATTGTCGCACACCATATTATGTTTACAACAGTCCATACTCTGGGTGCCCATCCCATGCAGTTCTTGGGAGCTATACTGAAAATATAGTCTTTCCCGAGCAGGGGTTTGGGCCCCAGGCCCCATCCGGCCGCGGACGTGCACTGACGGGCTTTCCTTTGGCGCGCATTCGGCGCCAGCGGCGCACCCACTGCATGCGTCCACTGCGCGGTCGCGGAGGCATCTCAATAAATAGCTGCCTGTTAGCAACTAGACCGCTAACCGCTATCCCTATATAGTACATTAGGCAGGATCATTTGAGTAGATAAATTACCACCCTCCTGGAGAAAACGTCCCTCTGGTTGAACAAACTATGGAAACCATCTCATCCAACTTGGGTCTCCAATGACCTCAGATCTTCTTGGGTGACTTCAATCTACATTGGAGTGACCCGAATGATCAGGCTGTGAATAGTCTTAAAAACTTCCTAGCTGACCTCAACCTGACACAATTTGGTGACAGCCCAACACACAATTTAGGATCGCGACCTTCTTCAGAAGCCAACAAGACAAATCCAAGAATCACCCCAAAATGCTGTTTGATCTGATTAAACTTCAATGCAATAACATTACCAACCAATCACCACTCATGTCCAGTCCACCACCAAACTGCGAGTACTTCTTCCTTAAAAAGTCTAACAAGATCTAATCTGATCTAAGGTCTGCCCTGATCAATCTATCACTCTCACCAGACTCCCCTTACTCTCACTGCCTCTTATTGTTCCCATGTCTCTGCCCCAAAAACAATGCCCCTTAGAGTCAATTCTCACCCTTCAATGACACATCCATTTTCAACATTCTTTCTACCCTGAAACCTTCTAATCACTTCAACGATCCCCTTCCTTCCAATTTCTTTAAAGGAATAATAAGGTCACTAGTCCCACTCTGGACGAAGATTATTAATGCCTCACTACTTCAAGGTGAGATCCCTGACTGCTTGAAGTCCAGTCTGGTTTTGCCTATTCTAAAACGTATGGCTGACCCAGAAGATTTGAATATCTTTCGACCAATCACAAACATCCCTACTTTGGCAAACTCCTTGAAAAATGTGTTGATGAACAACTGTGAAAACCACATTGAAGAATTCCAACTTCTTGATCAATTCTAATCGGGCTTCCGACAGGGCCATATGACCGAAACAGCCATCACCCATATAGTTGACAACACTTACAATGCTTGACCAGAAAAAATCCTCCCTATTAATTCTACTCGACCTCTCATCAGCTTTTGACACTGTCAAACATGACAATCTCCTGAGCCTTCTGGAACCTAGGATGGGTCTATCAGGCTCAGTACTAAAATGGGTTGCCTCTTTTCTCAATAACAGAACTCAGAGAGTCAACAACTATCAAACCCTATCCAATTCCAGTACTTGCAAGCTGGGGGTTCCCCAAGGGTCCTCTCTCTCACCCACAATTTTCAACCTATTCATTGAACCTCTTACTAAAATCCTCAAAGCATCTAACATCCAATATCACATGTATGCGGATGACACCCAGTTGTACATGAAAATCTCTTCTCCCGGCTATATCAAGACACTCAATGGAACCCTGCACAAAACCCAAAACTGGTTAACCTTTACCTGTTGTGTTTTATCTAGGACCCCGATCAATATTGTGACCTCATGCCCCTATACAGCTATAATCAATACATATCCCTATAATGGCATAACGATCAGAGCCATATTTCAGTAACTCGTCTCAACAGTCCCTGACAGTCCATGACACAGCAGAAGCCAATTCCTTTGATTCCTAAATAGCACACCGAGTTCTTTCGACATCTCAAACCCCCAGCAACCAGGGAAAGCCCTGCTTGCTTTGTTTTGATTAGTAATAGAACTCCTGCGAGCACTGTAAGAATGACCAGTTCTTAGTGACATCTTTATTGACGTCTTATGTCCAAAAACTTACGTCAAACTCGGCACCTTTCAGGTATAAATATATCAACGTTGCCTTAAGCAAACACACAGTGGTGGTGAATACTGGAGCAGATCAGCTGTCCCCTTGCAGAGCCCAGCAGATGCGAGAAGCCCACGGACGCTGCCCCTCCTCCTTGATGCGCTGAGAAAGACGCTGTCTTTTCTCCTGCTGAGAAAATCCAGCTCCGGCGTTTCCAGCCTACCCTTGCGGGTGACTGGGATATTGGGTCCTAAAGAGGAGATACCAGACCTCCTGCATTCTATTCCAGAGGTACGGTGCTGACTAAACCCGTAGAGAGAATTCTTGAAACAAACTCTTGGCAAAACCAACTTAACTTAAACTGCTACTTACTCCCTCCCTTGTATTAGGCTTAGGTCAGGTACACTGGGGTAGGCGTAGTTAGAAGCACCAGTTGAGGTCGTTAGCCAATGTATATATTTTATTCATTTTAACCATCTTATGGCTAAGAAACCATATCAATGCTTTTACAGTATTATTTTGTAATACTCCTTTTACTGTACGCACTTTTCATAATAACAAGTCTTGCAATTGTGGCAATTCATTTCTCTTGCATGAGAAGGAAGACTGCTCAATAAATAATATATTTTTATTGAAAACGCCCATCTCTCTATTCTCTGCATCCTGGTGAAAGTAAATGTGCACAACTGACTGAGTGAAATAGCTGTCTATTGTTTCACACGACTCTAGAGATTGACTCTTATTCTGAGGAGCAAAGTTGTCATGTTTATGCGGTTGTCGGAAGCTGAATCCCTTCTTGTCTGAGCCAGGGAAGCTGATCACTTCCTATTCAGTCAAGAAAGTTTCCAGTGACATCTGAGCTAGCTGGCGCAAACCTAAATTAAGTCTAACATAGTCAGTAGAGTCCTAGAAGACCGCAGTCCTACGTCTACACTGCTGTTTATGTTATTCCAATGCGCAGGGCCTATAGGGAAAATAGGAACTACACTACATGGCGCCCAACGTTTGGTAAGGCGATAAAACTAACGCAAGACGCTTAGAGTAACTCAGTCGTGCTTTTTCACACAGACCCTTTCTCCCGTAAATACTCCAATAGACGTCTGGAGTGGGTGAAAGGTTAAAATCCGCCGGAACTTAGTAGGAAGAGATTCCTATGTAGAGTTCCTGGTTTAGTAAACGTTGAAAGATACAGTGTTCCAAAATATTGTGCACCTAATCTTAGTTTCCTTGGAAACCTGCTCTGCAAACCTTCATTAATACAATGTCAGAAAATGGCAATAACAACGGAACCAATGAAGTCGCGGTAGACGCGAATCAGCAGGGTCCCGATGATACAGGAATTAATGAACCGGGTGCGATTATCATCCCGACAAACATTAGAAAATCTATAACTTCAAAACTTATAGAAAACGGACTGACATCTCGAGGTGGTACAGTCCTTTTTGTGATAGAGGCACACGAATATCGGCAGACAGAGGTATTCTATCCTTGGATAAACTTTCCAGCGGCAAACGCAACAACACACGAGTTCCACTATTACATAATAGAGGAACCACCGGAAGAGTACGCTCCTTTCGAGGAGATTGAAATCCCATTAAAATACCAAGAGCACCTGCTCTGGTTTAAAGGCGCCCTAAAACATAATGATCACATCACCAGGCTCGGTCCACTAGGTAGACCAGGAGCAACGTGGCCGGTTCTAGCCTGCTACACACCACATCCAGACATTGAAAAAATGTCAAGAGAAGAACTTTTAGCACAGCTAAAATTATTAATAAAAATACATAGACAGTTAGTCCAATATGTAATGCGGACTGCAACAGTCAAAACAGCTGTTAATGTTCCACAGCTGACCCCTCATCAGGGGAACACAAATAAAATTACACCACAGAACATACAATCATGTCTTGGGAAAACTCCTGCAAAATGGGAACAAATTCCTTTTTGGTTAGCACAGAAAATTACTCAAATAGAGGCAGTATTCCCAAATACTACCCCTATTGAGAAACACAGAATTCTGACTATCTGCCTTCCAATGGGGGTCGCACCACATGTGGAGGACTGTGACACTTGGGGTACAGCCTTTGCTTCCATTTACACAAAAACACATGGTGTTCCGTCCATGGCGGTAATACCGGATGTGCTGAAACAAATTCAGAATGAATACGGTCCAGAACCTGCTTTAACTCTTGGTATGAAATTACTGAAAGATTTCAAGCAGGTCTCGGCTATATTATTAGCCAACATAAAAGGGGAAGCAGCATCTGTGGCGATCCGCCAGAAATTGAAAGAAACAGATATAACAGATCAACCAATTGAGCTTGCCAGAATCATAGAAAAATGCTATGAAGAATTAGGTAGAGATAGTTTGGGTGGGAAACCAGTAAAACCCCAACTACTTGAAAATCCTGAAAAATTATTTATTAAAAATAATCTAAACACTCCTAAAAAGAGCTGGGATGGAAATAAACAATTCACTCCCAAAGAAAAAGTTTTCCAGTCCAGAGGAAGGCCTCCTCGGCGGAGGGAAAGTACTCCGACTTGAGAACACCAGTCTCCCCAGAGGGAGCACTCTGAGAAAAGATATAACCTTAGAAATAGGGATAACTTGAAAAAGCCTGATAGATATCAAAGTATTGATACACGTCCCTCTCGATCTTTTTCGCAGAAATCGGAAAGAAGAGGACGGTCAGACCCAAGGGAAGAGCACACCAAGTCCAAAGACAAGGAACCTGCTCAAAGTAAAAAATTACAATTCCCAAGGAAGAAGGTAGCCAGTATTAGAGTAATCGAACATGCCGAGAATACTGAGGACACAGATGAAAAAGGGAGAGTGGGCTCAGACAATGCTAGTCTCTACAATACCGGCACACAGGAGGGGAAGCTCAGCACATAAGACGGCAGACCACATCAAGTTCTGAAACCGCAGACAAATGCTAAAACCAGCCACCCCCTGTAACCAAGGCTTTCTTTGTGGGCAAACGTGTCTAAACTTAAAAACAGAGGCCCACGAAGTAGCCAGACGTGGATCCCGAAGAGCAGGATACACCACGAATAAATGTATCATCATTTGAACCAAATGTAGCTACTTAATTCTCTTACAGAAGATAGAAATGATCAACATTTCTCAAAGCGATTCCAGATCGGAAGAACCCAGGGAAACTTGCCATTAAGGGACAACGTAAATACAACATTGGGCCCTAGGGTCAAGATCCCTAAAGGGAAAAAAACTTTTACCTTATGAAACCTTGGACCCCAATACTAATGTCCTGAGGAAGGTGTAACCGTATCAAGGGTACTAACACCGAAACGCGTCGACGCCCGGAAAATATTGAGAATCCAAGAAAGCCTAGAAGACACCAACTGTATACAAAATCTAACAACTGTGGTATAACTTTGCAAATTTAGTAAGGCTATTGGATCCCATAGATCAGTTGACACAATATTCGAGCTAGTGTTACTAGTGGGGTTGTTGTTCCTTTGTTCTGTATATTCTGTGTTATTGCTATTTCTGTATTGTAATGTATATGGTTCATGTCAAGATCCCTATATGTGCGTCTTTTTAAATCCAGAATATGTTATGTATGTATGTTTTTTTTTAACAAACATTTTTTTTAGTATGAAATGTAATCTACTTTGTTGACACTGTATTTTTCTTGAATGGATTGTATGTTTTCAGAAGAACTGATTGATTTCCTTCTGAAATTTTAATATTAGACTTTCATTTTTTAATAAAAAATTGTAAACGCTATACTTTGATATTTGGTGTGTCCCTTTACAATAGACCTACGGGTCCTGTGGACATAGAAAGTACATCTGTCCCCCATTCGCTGTAATCTCTAATACTATTCCAGGGATTTGCTCTAGACTTACTTGCTCGGACAATGCTAGACAGTGCAGCAGAAATCAGCATAGCTCGCAAGATCCTGATGAGTCATCTGGAGACAGTGGACACGAATGAATACATTCAGGTAGAAACTGCAGACACCAGAGTTAGCGAACCTCATAAGATATACGAAATAACACTGCGTATAGAGGGAGATAAGACTAGAAAAATAAGGGGTCTAGTTTGGGATAACCTCTCAAAAGGCTATGACATCCTGTTAGCCGATAAAGATTGGCCCCCAGAGTTTGTCACAGAGTGCCCTCATGGCGAAGAAATGATTATGCCTGCCTTCTCAAATCACATTCCAATTCACACTAAATATGTATATGCAAGGAAATGGGCAGTAGCCTAGGCACCAGCATTATATAAAAATCATGTAGGATGGGATAAGGACTCTCCTCCTCACAAAATCCAGTTAAAAAGTCAACCGACTGCACAAAGGCAGTACCCAATTAAGCAAGAAGCTAAAAAACAGGTCACGGAGATTTTAGATCAACTTGAATACCAAGGGGTAATTGAAACATGCACCTCTCAAATGAACAATCCTTTGTTTCCTGTCTCCAAACCAGACGATTCGTATCGTCTAGTCTTGGACTACAGACACCTTAACTCATGTTGCAAAACATTTGCAGTACAAAATTCGCACAGTGCGGCACTAATGAATAACATAGTTCGCAAAAAGTACAAAACGACATTAGACATATCTAATGGTTTTTTTTGCCAAAATATTGCACCAGAAAGCAGGTACTTGACCGCTTTCTCAATAATGGGGTCACAGAAAAATTTCTGTAGGCTCCCACAGGGATTCAAGAACAGCCCAGGACTATTCTCAGCCAGAGTAACAGAGTTAGGTGAAGTGGAGAAGTGTGGCTCAATGATTAGAGCGGCAGACCCTGATGCAGAGGTCTAGCCCGGGACCAGGGTTCAATTCCCCGCCTCGGCGGGTCTTGGGCTCAAAATTCCACTGACCTGATAATTCTCGCCTCGGTGCCTATTCCAATCATGGAGTCCCACTCTGCAACTCTGGGCAATAGCTTGCTTAATCTCCACAACGGCCCCCACAACGCTAAGGATGCCTGGCCTCCACCTTGGGGGTGCCCAGGAGTGGACGCCTCACAGGGAAAGCCAGGATGGGTTCCACAGCGGTATTCGTACAAGCGCCTTGAGACCCTTGCGGGTGAGTAGTGCGCTATACAAGTATCAATTTACATTTTTACATTTAGTTACTACAAATATATGATGATGAGGCATTATCTTATGTCGATGACATCTATCTCACAGACGACAACTTGGATACTCACTTGAAAAGGGTGAACACCATAATATTTGGGTTCGCAGCAGAGGGTTACAAATTCAACTTTAAAAAGTTGAGAATTGCCCATCTAACAGTCTTATTCTTAGGATACGAATTATCAAGTGAAGGAAAAAGCCTAGCGGACAACTTCTTAGAGAAGTGCGCTGTACTCTAGGCTTCCTTAATTTCGGAAGAACTTACATTCTAAACTACGCAGAGAGGATTAAACCTTTTTACGAATTAATCAAACCTGATTTTAAACCAATCAACTGGACTAAAAACACACGGAAATTTTGAGATCATTGCAAACAGACATGTTAGCAAAAACAAAATTAGAAACACGTGACAATACAAGCAACCTTGTAATCCGGGTCATCCCAGGAAGATGCGGATTCACATACCTGACCTCTAATGAGGGAGAAACGGTACTAATGGCTTACAAATCACATTTGTACACACAAGCAGAAAAAACATTCAGTCTCACAGAAAATACTGTGAAGGCAGTGCAAACTGCTATAGCGAAATAACGAGCACTAGCACAAGGCCAAAGGATCACTGTTCTCACAGCAGAATCCGCCTTCGAGGCACTATTCAGCCCAGTAAACCTGCCTACAGTGTCACTGGATCCGAAATGGATACAGTGGGAAAACTCTCTTGCTGCAGAAGACGTAAAATACTATTTCGCCCCGCACATGAAAAAACTGAATGATTTAAAATATGAAAAAGAATATCCTCTGCCAATCGAAATTCTTCCTCTAGAACAGTACTCCTGTATAATCTATACAGACAGATTTGTACAGCATTACAATGTAGAAGATAAATCCTACGATGCAGCCTGCGCGATTATTAAAGGTCGCTGGCTCTGCGGTAAATTCAGACCGAAAATAACAAAAACGGAATCACTGAGAAAATGTTCGGCTCAGCGAGCTGAAATCAGATCTTTAAAGATGGCGCTTGAAAATGCCGAACGTGAATTCCGACACTAATCGTGTGCGATTCGCATTTTTGCGTCAATTCTTACAATAATGATTTGCAGAGCTGGGTTCAAAATGATTACAAGGATGACACTGGTGCCACAATCAAGCATAAAATGCTCTGGAAACAGGTAGTTCTTGTTAAGAAAGAACTACAAAAGACTCACGTGATACACACTCTGAGTCATCAACGTGATGGCGTTCACATTGCAGGGAATTCATTGGCTAATACAGCCACAGCGGAAGCAACTAAACCGGCTTCCGTAGCCACAAAAAAGCATTAAGAAAAATACATAGACGGGGAAACCATGCTGGCGGTAAAAACGTCTTCAAAAGGCAACTGTGCAGCATTACCTGTGAACTATCCACTCAATTATACATATGTAATTGATGCAAACTCCGTTCCTTTTGCTCGAATCCCTGGAGTGGGGGATAGGGTAATTCCAAACACGAATCGGAGAATCTTTTTAATAGCTGACGCACACATGGGATTGGGTCCAAGGCACAAACAGATGAAGGAATCTCTGACTGAATTACAATCAGTATACTGATGAGCCTGCACCATTATAAATTTGTAAAGAACTGCCCAGACTGCGACAGAGACCGCAGTAACGAGTGAAGCAGAGTAATGCCACGCCATTTATGAAGGTAGCATAGAGCTATCTACACATGCAATCCAGCGTCCTATTAATTGTTTAAGACTACATTCACTTAAAAATGTGGCCCCAGCGCTCGGCTGACGCCAAAACTGTTATAAAAGATTTGCGAGTCTTTATCGGCACATACGCACTTGCCATGCTTCATTCTGACCAGGGTCCTGCTTTTAGCTCTCAAGCTTATAAGGAGGCCATGACCAGCATGGGCATTGGATTGCGATTCTCTTTTCCCTTCCATCCTGAGTAAAACAGCGTAGTGGAAAGAAAAAACCGAGACATAAAGCAATCTATAACAGCAAAGGTATTAGGTTTGGGTGATGGGTGGGTCAAACATTTAATAAGTGTCCAACGTAGTCTTAACAACTTGCAAAGAAATTCTCTAAAAGGTTTCAGCCCGCACAAACTATTGTTCGGAACTAAAATGCATGTTCAGGACTTAGATAGTCTTGCTTCAGTGGTAGAAGATAAGAATAAAGACTTTGACATCAAAGATCGTTTGGCTGTTTTACAGAACTTAAATGAAACAAGAAAAGCCCTGAGCAACATAAAGTTAAAACAACAGCCAACCACCACTGAAGACACACCACCTGTCCCAGCAAGACATGTCTGGATTCCAAAGATTGGGGATCTGGTCGGAGAGAAAATAGCTGTGAAGAAGGAATTTGGGCCTTCTTACAGAAAAGCAGTACCTGTCTTAGCGATCAACGGAACAAGATAAGTAGTACTACTGCCCCTTGCTGGTAAAAAGGAGAACAGAGTTGTATCAATCGACCTGGTAAAACCACAATCATTTGGCCTATAATCAATAGCAGGCCCAGTGGACTCCCAAGAAGTAACAGAATACCCAGATTTGCTAGTATCCAAGAGGTTCAAACTGAAAGACTAATCACATTTGATAAACCTGCAGTGAATAAAAAAGGACTATGCAGAAATGCCATGGAACTTGTGCCTCTTGAAACACAAATTGAAACAGTTCATCATAAAACACCAGTCTACAATGATTTGGCATCAGAATGTGCTAATGAAAGCCAAATTGGAAAAACAATTCCAACAATCTACAGAACTGCATCTGACTACTTCATCAATTTCAACAACTTTTCTGAAAATCAAAGCGACCCTGAAGTGACGCCAGAAACAAAGACTTTTAAAGAAAAAGCAACAGAACTCTTTCATCAAATCATAGAAGCATATATGAATGCATCATTGATTGAGCATTGGATTGTATCAGGGGTACTTATACTCCTACTATGCCTAATGTTAGTTTTAATTTTAGGAAATTTATTACAGTTCAATGGACACAGCAAGTCAGAACATCAACTTAGTTCTGAAACCTCACAAATCATCTCACGACGAGAAAAGAGAACTATCATCAGTAAATGTCACAGCCATTCCAATACCCGGCGGGGTAGTTTGGGACAAAACAGACTATGAAATATATGGCCCGGTCGAGATCTTGAAATATCCTCACCAGTTTAAGGTTTCATTAAGTGACTTTGTAAAACCAAGTACATTCTCTGATGATTGGGACTTTAAAAGAATAAATGATATGATGTCGGATTTAGTGTTATCAGCAAAATTTACAGAACATTATTATTTACAAGGTTCATCTAATTATGAACAGATGTACTGTTTGTCACATTACGCAGACCACTATTTACATAAATCTGCTCAACCTAGAAATGTTTTTAAATATAACCAATGGGAACATTGTGCTACTCCACCTAAAAGCAGTTCAAAAACATTCTATGAGAAATTCCAATACTTCTAAGGGTTTAACACGAGTAATGCAGAAACATTTTATTATAAACTGTTGGATAAAACAGGGACGAAAACCATGCTGACAAATACTAAATTGATATATTCAGAAGCATTTTATGAAAAAATGATTACATTTGTTTTTGATTTCTGGAAAAATAACATTGAAACAAAAACAATCTGGGGTACAAAAGATTGGCAGGTACAAGGCCTAGAAGCATTATTTCGAGCCTGCATGATCCCAGAACAAATAATGTTCTTGAATGACACAATTCAACAAACAACCTGTCTTGGTCTAGCCAAGATTAAAGACCTTAACAAAACGTCTATTCCAAAGCCAATACCTGATAATGCAACCACAGATATTGAAATAGACATATCCCAAATTTTAAATGAAAACAGAACACATCCTGATTGGCCTACAGACACAAATAACTGTCAAGATAGATTCCTGAACAAAATACAGGGGTTAAAAATGTCCAGACCAGACCCTAGATACTCCCAGAGACAACATCCAGGGATAGTAACAACATACAGTGTAGGGAAACTCTGCCTTGAATGGCTACAAACATCCACACTGACACAAATTAAGCAACACTTGTCTTTACTTAAAGATGGTGCTGACTTGCGCGATTTCATTATGGGACCACGCAAACAGCGTCAAAAATGTTTCATAGCGGCCAGCATATATGCGGCATACAACGAGGCTTGGAAAGAAACTCAATTGAAACAGCCGAGAAAATACGAGAAATTGATCGTATTAATTTTGAAAAATCACTTTCTGTTGTAGACAATGGGTTAATGACTCTGTCCTCCAGAATATATTCACTGGACAGTATTGTATCATCTGCTATTGATATAATAGACCAGGACTTGCTAATGTTACAACATGGCCAGTCCTAATTACGTTCTATTGTACAGCTAGGCTGGACGTTGCAAAATCTCCGTTCGGGCTATGTGCCATGGCGTTTAATCAACACAACGTCATTGTTTTCCATCTTTAACCTTACTGATAAACAAATCAGTTTGGCACAGAAAGTCGCAGACTATACAATCCTGAGCATCGAAAAACTTGAGAGATTACCATTGACAATGTCAGAAAGACCTGTCATTGAATGGATAATACACTGGATTATTAGAATTCCGATAACAACTTTCCAATTTAAAAATTGCCTTGAGTATATACCGGCAGGCCAGTATGAAAAGTTGGGTAAAGGATACATTAAGTCATCATGGAAATTACCTTATACACACACATGTTATAGTGACAACAACAAAAATGTATTTCTTAGTGGTAATGAGTGTAAACATTCACTAAGCGGTATACTTTTGTGCCAAGGTATTAACTTACATGGGGCCTGTGAGGGTACTTCAAACAACCTTTCATGCCACCAGCATGGCACACCTGCAGCACAAATAGAGCCATTCTTTAGGCAACTTTCTAACGGGAGTTACGTTCTAATAACGGATCCCAGCTGTTGTGGCTTGGTGCCAGGGAAAGCATATCTCTTAAGCGTGAGTTCCATGGTCACTTGCTGTATGCAAGCATTGTATCCAAACGGCCCTGGAGACTCCGAGGCTCCGATTTGGCCTAGTTTGAATATCTCTTCTATACGAATTGATACTTTAAGCAGAATGAAGTCTGTACTTTTGCAGACAACAGTGCCCATCTAGTCATCAAAAGAGACGTATGATCTCCAAGTTGCAAGGACGGCGGCAGAGATACATACACTTTTATCAACAAATTGCCCGGTGCATTTCACAGAAATGCTCAGCCAAATCCTAAATATGCAATGCCAGTGGTATCTCGAATGTATTTAAGACAGTTTTTTCGGGACTGTTAACACCATTTGAAGCGGTCCTGGGTATCTTTCCAAATTTTGTACATTTGATTTTTGGCGGCGTACCACTACTTTTGGGACTCGTAGCAGGTATTTTATTTTTGACTCTCCTGCTCCGATATGGCAAACCAAACCGCAGACATGACTCCGGCACGGATGGAAGAAACGATCCTAGCAATACGCTACCGAGACCGCATAACTAAAGTCCTGTTATAATGTAGTCCTCAGGATCGGTTTGTTGATTGGTATGCCCACCTCTAGATCGAGCCAATGCCTGAATTGCCGTAATGGCGCAGAGCATTGACAGGATCAAGCGAGGGGATAATAGAACAGATCAGGGAAGGAAAGGAAGGGGACAGCAGGGAGGGAGATCTGAAAGACATAAACAGAACACACACATAAGACTAGAGTTCTATGCCTTTAAACACAATAATACTCTTGGAACTACTGTAAGGAGATATACCTGTAAAGGAATATTTAAACCTTGTAGATGTGTAGAGGCAACGTAGGGGTTGATACAGTGAAACTATAGTAACGCAAAAAGGACATGAAAACATGATATACTTCGTGACATAATATACAACGTAATATCTACATATCCTGCCGTACATGAAATAGGAACATACCTAAGTATTGTCTCAACTAAACATCACAGGGGAAGAGTGTAACCTACACCTCCAGATCCCCTGTTAATAGAAGAGGTACAAATACAGTTAACACCTAAAGAAAATGTAATGCACGTTGCCACTTATAAATGAAAACACAGTTCCAATGCCATTAATCAAATATCAGCATTCCTTGAGTTCTCGGCGGTTCCAAAACCCCAACTAATGCCTCTTAGCTGGGTACAAGGCGGAATCTCAAAGTACAAAATGAGCAACCTTAAATGTACTCTGTGCTACTCTAAAGTCTGATAGCATGAAGCAGAGGAAACACTGTTGGCCGAAAATGCCAACCGAGTCAATTCCAATGAAAACCAAGTTCCAGAACTAGAATCACGATAACAACCGTTATCGCTCCAACCCCAAAGTAACTCGAAAACCAAAACAAAACCAGCGATCTGCTGTGAAGGTCTGTGGTGCAAGCACCCTTACCGCACCAAGAGTTGACGAGTCCTAAATCCAAAACAGGCTCACGGACCGGAATACCTGACAACGATCCTCGGCCGCCATTCTCCTTAAATGTGTTCATCGTGAGAACGCAACGCGCCGCTAAGGATCTCGGGAATTGTAGTTCCGGCCCAGGGCATGCCGGGAGACGTAGTTCGGTGCTGTCGCGATCTTGACAAGTCCTTGGGATAGCCTGGCTACGAGATCTGAATATGACCTGGTTTCTTTCATTCAGACCTATATGGCAGACCTGCATCTTACCTGTGCTTCGATGTATGCTATGCGGAGAGGAATGTGTGTTAGACACTTGTCTTGCACTACCATCAGCAATACCAATGGACGTCGATACTTTGCTAAGTCCAGTAACGGCTCACGCATCGTGTTGTCCCCAGCGGTTACCAATCCTGATGACGGCATTCGTTGAGACTCCTTTGCTACGACTAGGTGGTAGCAGTGAAGCAAGAAATGAAAGCAACATCACCCAGGTACAACCTTCTGTGAGCATTGCTGATCCTGAAATCGATGATAGCAATCATTCTCACAACTGCCAAGTTACAGCATTATCGAACTTGGTCGAACTGTCACCTGAATATATAGACCAATTCTTTGCGGGCCTGTCTGAAATGATGTTCTCCCCTGAACAGAAACAATAACTTTTTGGAAAAACATTCCGGCACACAGCGTTCACATGAACTCTGAATTCGGCCTTCAGCTTTGATAAACAAAAGCTACTCAAAAGCGTTTTGAACTATATTTTTCCTCGCTCACCATGAAATTATTTTTTCCAAAAATTCCCAAAACACGTCCTTTGCTTAAAGTAGTACTATTCATAAAGAACAGAGCTTCTATTTTTAGTGGATCTAGAGACAATATATTACCTCAGTCTATAGCACATTTTACAGCAATTGTATTTATATGTGATGAAATAGTTTCGCCCTTCTTTTCTGTATCTAGAGATTTTTCATGTGTAATTCTTCGCAGAATCGTTCAAATAATTACATATGCAATATTTTTGAATGATTACTATGCTTGATAACGTACAGTACCAATTCATTTCCATGTATTTCATATACACCATTTCAAATGCAAAATGTATTTTGGGGTGGGTAGGAATACACGTGCTTCTTATTGCTTTAGTTTTTAGTAATTTGATGGACATAAATTCGTGGAGTGGGTGTTGTGTTTTATCTAGGCCCCGATCAATATTGTGACCTCATGCCCCTATACGGCTATAATCAATACATATCCCTATAATGGCATAACGAGCAGAGCCATATTTCAGTAACTCGTCTCTGCAGTTCATGACAGTCCATGACACAGCAGAAGCCACTTCCTTAGATTCCGAGATAGCACACCGAGTTCTTTCGACATCTCAAACCCCCAGCAACCTGGGAAAGCCCCGCTTGCTTTGTTTTGATTAGTAATAGAACTCCTGCTAGCACTGTAAGAATGACCAGTTCTTAGTGACATCTTTATTGAGAAGATTTGAATATCTTTCGACCAATCACAAACATCCCTACTTTGGCAAACTCCTTGAAAAATGTGTTGATGAACAACTGTGAAAACCACATTGAAGAATTCCAACTTCTTGATCAATTCTAATCGGGCTTCCGACAGGGCCATATGACCGGAGCAGCCATCACCCATATAGTTGACAACACTTACAATGCTTGACCAGAAAAAATGCTCCCTATTAATTCTACTCGACCTCTCATCAGCTTTTGACACTGTCAAACATGACAATCTCCTGAGCCTTCTGGAACGTAGGATGGGTCTATCAGGCTCAGTACTAAAATGGGTTGCCTCTTTTCTCAATAACAGAACTCAGAGAGTCAAAAACTATCAAACCCTATCCAATTCCAGTCCTTGCACGCTGGGGGTTCCCCAAGGGTCCTCTCTCTCACCCACACTTTTCAACCTATTCATTGAACCTCTTACTAAAATCCTCAAAGCATCTAACATCCAATATCACATGTATGCGGATGACACCCATTTGTACATGAAAATCTCTTCTCCCGGCTATATCAAGACACTCAATGGAACCCTGCACAAAACCCAAAACTGGTTAACCTTTACCTGTTGTGTTTTATCTAGGACCCCGATCAATATTGTGACCTCATGCCCCTATACGGCTATAATCAATACATATCCCTATAATGGCATAACGATCAGAGCCATATTTCAGTAACTCGTCTCAACAGTTCTTGACAGTCCATGACACAGCAGAAGCCAATTCCTTAGATTCCTAGATAGCACACCGAGTTCTTTCGACATCTCAAACCCCCAGCAACCTGGGAAAGCCCTGCTTGCTTTGTTTTGATTAGTAATAGAATTCCTGCGAGCACTGTAAGAATGACCAGTTCTTAGTGACATCTTTATTGACGTCTTATGTCCAAAAACTTACGTCAAACTCGGCACCTTTCAGGTATAAATATACCAACGTTGCCTTAAGCAAACACATGGTGGTGGTGAATACTGGAGCAGATCAGCTGTCCCCTTGCAGAGCCCAGCAGATGCAAGAAGCCCACGGACGCTTCCCCTCCTCCTTGACGCGCTGAGAAAGACGCTGTCTTTTCTCCTGCCGAGAAAATCCAGCTCCGGCGTTTCCAGCCTACCCTTGCGGGTGACTGGGATATCGGGTCCTAAAGAGGAGATACCAGACCTCCTGCATTCTATTCCAGAGGTACGGTGCTGACTAAACCCTTAGAGAGAATTCTTGAAACAAACTCTTGGCAAAACCAACTTAACTTAAACTGCTACTTACTCCCTCCCTTGTATTAGGCTTAGGTCAGGTACATTGGGGTAGGCGTAGTTAGAAGCACCAGTTGAGGTCGTTAGCCAATGTATATATGAATGTATATATTTTGTTCATTTTAACCATCTTATGGCTAAGAAACCATATCAATGCTTTTACAGTATTATTTTGTAATACTCCTTTTACTGTACGCACTTTTCATAATAACAAGTCTTGCAATTGTGGCAATTCATTTCTCTTGCATGAGAAGGAAGACTGCTCAATAAATAATATCTTTTTATTGAAAACGCCTGTCTCTCTATTCTCTGCATCCTGGTGAAAGTAAATCTGCACAACTGACTGAGTGAAATAGCTGTCTATTGTTTCACACGACTCTAGAGATTGACTCTTATTCTGAGGAGCAAAGTTGTCATGTTTATGCGGTTGTCGGAAGCTGAATCCCTTCTTGTCTGAGCCAGGGAAGCTGATCACTTCCTATTCAGTCAAGAAAGTTTCCAGTGACCTCTGAGCTAGCTGGCGCAAACCTAAATTAAGTCTAACATAGTCAGTAGAGACCTAGAAGACCGCAGTCCTACGTCTACACTGCTGTTTATGTTATTCCAATGCGCAGGGCCTATAGGGAAAACAGGAACTACACTACATACCCATCTCAAACTGAACGCCCTCAAAACGGAATTCCTCCTTATCTCACCACCCAAGCAAGCCCCCATCGTGGAGAAATATGTGAAAAATCTCTCTCCTCTCAACTGCACACCACACATCATAGATTCTACTAGATCTTTGGGAATAGTGCTGGATAAGAACTTGAACATGGAGGATCACATCAGTGCATCTGCCAAAGGAGCGAACTTCCAACTGAGCATCCTGAGGAAAGGAAAACCCTTCCTTTCCCCAATGACTTCAAATCTGCTGCACAAGCATTAGTCATCTTGTGGCTGGAATATGGCAGTGCAACCCTCGGCAGCCTACGGAGGTACAGACTGGCCCCTCACAGGGTGTCAGTGAATGCTGCTGCAAGGCTCATCACAGGCTCCAAGAAAACCATCCACATTTCCCCAGATTTGAAATCTCTAAATTGGCTCCCTTTCGAGGCAAGGATTCAACTAAAACTGGCATGTATGACCTACAAAGCACTTTATTTCAACACTCCTCTGTACCTTGCAAATAAGTTGGAACTGATGGGCGGTGCCTGTTTCTCAAGGAGCTCCAGTACCCGGTTACTTAAACCAACGAAATTAAATAAAATGAAAACTTACAATCGTCCTTCTCAGGCATTGCCACGAGAATCTGGAACTCCCTACCTGCGGAATCTAGATTGATTCCATCAACAGTGTCCTTCAAAAAGCAAGTGAAAGCTTTACTGATGAGTACTTTTCTGAGTTAGTAGTTCAGCCTCAGCATTATGTCATACCAGCCTAGATCTGGCGGATCCTCCAAGCCCAAGGCATGCCCCCCTCATCTAGTGTCACCACAACTCATCTTGCTTTGCTCTACTCACATGTTCTTCTGCCTTCCTTGTCATGCACCGCTGCTTACTTATGTTACTTTGCAATGTTATGGTTCGGATACCTTCCTTTATTATGTCACTATGTACCTACTATTATGTGTGTACATTGCTGCTTTTCTTCCACAGTTGTCTCCCCTATGTGTTAAGCAACTCTTCTGTAAAGCGCTTGAATACCATCTAGGGTCATGTTTGTGCTATACAAAACTTTTTAAATAAACAAATGCAGTTTATGTGCAGTTGGTGTGTTGTTTTTGTGTCCACATGAATTATCCTAGCTGGAGTGTTTGTGATCACAGTGGAACTACAAGCAATACAATTCCTGCAGGGGTAGTGTCCGCTAACTGGAGGCAGATTCCAAAGTGTTGTCTGTGACCTGGGTACCCGTATTTGCGGCCTCGTGTGAACCAGTTGATCTTTTAGATTCAAAGTCCTTCTGAAGGCAAAGCGTGGGATTTCAAGTTTCAGACTGCTTGTGCTCAAGATATTCCAATGTTTCAATATGATGTACTTCACTTTATTAGATAGAGGCATGAAGGTAGTCATTGGGTCTTCTTTGAGGCGTGTGTTATTTTCCAATAGAGCCTCCCTGTTTTTATTGAAGGCTATTTTTCTAGCGAGTTTTATCACCTTCAGAGGATATTATCACTCAAGTAGAGTTTTGCTTGAGTCTTTTGCTTGATTATTGTATTCATTTAGATTACTGCAATTCCTCCGAAGGCGTAAGTATTGGCCATATGGTAGATTTTCATGGAGTGCTTTCGGTTGGCTGTTACGGTCTGTGTTTTTCTTATATGTTTTGATGGTTAACTGGCCTTGATTGAGGCTGATCAAGAGATCCAAGAATGCAATCTTGCAATCTGAGATTGAGCTTGTGAAGTGTAAAAAACGGTTGAGTGAATTGATCCAGCCAGCCAAAGCCTCACAACTGTCTTTGCCCCCTTTCCATAAGACGAGGATGTCATCTATGTAGCGCTTCCATGATACATGTTGGTTTGGAACAGGTTAGAAGTACCGAAGATATGTCATGGATGGGGGATGGAACGTTGGGTGGGGCACTAGGAGGTACGTCTTTTACTGATTAATGTATAGCGATTCTCTGGGGGTTCTATATACGGGATTGTCTGCAATGGATGCACCATAGAAATGGCGGGGTAGGTTGGGCTCGGGGGTCGGGGGTGGCCGGGGAGGGTGACACTCTGCTTGGGGGGGGGGGTTCAAATGGTGTTTCACAATTGAAATGTTTTCTTTAAAGTTCAGGGGGGGAGGGGAGTTCAGGTAAAAAGATGCAAAATAAGTTCAGTATGTTGAATACGATGTGTCCTTCTGATGTAAAAAGTTGCGCAAATGGCGGCGAGAGCGGAATGTTGACGCTCCCCCGCGATGTCTTTATTTTGTGTCTGTGATCCGTATGATGCAACAATAAAAAGAAATTTAAAAAAAAAAAAAAAAAAAGGGGGGGCGTTGCTTCGAGGGCGAAGATGGCGGACGCGGCTCTGTAGAGCTCCTGCCGGCCCGATCCTTATGCGCTAATTTATCCTTGCCCTGAACCCTCTTCCCTCGTCTATTGCTGTGGAGATGCTTGCTGGTGTCCGGCGGAGCACGGTGGTGTGGTCATTGGAGCTTCGGACCTCCGCTGGCGCGGCTGTTGGAGAGTGTGCCTGTTGGGCCTCCTTGCCGCGTGGCGAGCCGGGACCTCAATTTTTGTCCCGCCCGCCGGCTAACCCTAGACGCTGGCTGGACGTCGTACATCTGGGCCCGCGAGGCTGGGGCGGAGTCACCGGAGGTTGTGGGACGGAGCGCCCGGCTGCTAAATCCTGCGGAGTGGTGTCCCGACGAGGCTGCTATACAGATCCAGCGATCGCCCTGTTCGGGCTACCCTAACGGACTCGAGGGGCCTGCCGAGCTGACTGGAGCGGATAGACTGGAGGCGCCATTTCGGCGGCCCCGCTCTGGGCCTATGCCTGGTGATTACTGCGCCTCGGTGGAGTGACTTTCCCTTGGTTCTGGCCTGTGTTTTGGCGGTCTGGTGGCGTGTGGATACCGAGGGGCTTGGTGTGCTGTGGACGCCATTTGCACGGGTGCGTGCTGCCAGGCCGCCTCTGCTGCCACCATGACTAGAGGCGGGGGCGGCAATGCCGTCGCTAAGACGGGGCCTATCGACAAGTTCACCGGTTCTGGAGGTGGTGCCGGGGCGGCCGGAGGGGGCCAGAATGCTGGACCGGACAATGCAGCGCAGCTGACGGCCATTACACAGTCCCGTGACATGCTGGATGCGAAGATCGGCGCGGTGGGTGCCGATGTGATGCTGCTGCGCCAGGACCTTCGCAATGCGGTCGCTGGCATCACTGAGACAGAAACCAGGGTCACAACGGTGGAGGGCGACGTCGGCGCCCTGAAGAAGAGGGTTGCCGACCTGGAGCAGACGCAGCGGGGCCTAGCGCTCCGTGTGGAGGACGCTGAAGGGCGGGCGCGGCGGAACAACCTGCGTTTTGTCGGCTTTCCGGAGGACTGCGAGAAGGGGCCTATGGATGCTTTCCTATCCCGGTGGCTGGAGAGCTGGCTACCTCCGGACGCCCTGTCGCACTGCTTCGTGGTGGAGCGCGCCCACCGCGCCTTGACACAGAAGCCACCGGCTGGGGAACGGCCTCGCCCGATCATCGCTTGGATCCTCAACTTCCATGATAGGGACGTCATTCTCCGGGAGGCACGGCTCAAAGACACTCTGCTCTATGATAACTGTAAGATTATGATCTTCCCGGACTATACCAGGCTGGTCCAGCAGCAGAGACATTCCTTCCTGGCGGCCAAGGCCAAGCTGCGAGGCCTGAAGATTCAATACTCGCTGCTCTACCCGGCCCGCCTCCGGGTGATCTTCAACTCTAAGACCCACTTCTTCGATACCCCGGAGGACGTCTTCGCCTGGACTGACGAGGCGGTCAAGCTTCGACCACACGTCCAGCCGGGGTTGCACTCCGGATCCTCGCGCAGCTCTTCTCAGGAACGGAGCGATCAGCCGAACAAAGGAAAGCGGCATCGAAAGTCTCGCTCGAGGCGGAGGTCCTTGTCCCGAGACCCCCTTCTGGGGGACACGCAGCCTGATACCGATCACTCTGGCAAGTGCCCCTGATCTCTGTCTGTTGACTGTTTACTCCTTGCCTTTCTTCTATGGCCGTCCACTGCGGCGGCTGCCTACTGGTCGGCGGTACAGACATGATTTGGTGCAGTATTACCTTGCCCTTTGGCATATGCTTGGGACTCTTGCAAACTAATGTTCTTTGTCATGCACTGCTTTTGATTGCGACTTATGCTGGGGGCGGGGGGGGTTTGGGGCACGTTCCAAGGGCTGCCTCCTCCTGTTGGGACTGGGGGGTGGTTTTGGGAGTGTGTCTGGTTGGTGGTAGGGGGGCTGTTTGGGATCCTTTGGCATGACTGGCTTTCGGCGCTATGTTTTGGGCCTGAAGTACTGTATGCCGCGACAGATACTTTATTGTTTCTTGAGGTATAGGGGTGGGGGAGGGGGGTTTTGGGCTGTTGGGTTGCTAGTAGGGGGGTCTGTTTACCGGGGGTTGTGGGTCTTGGGGTTCTGTTTTGTGGGGTGCACGTGGTCTTCGTGATCTTTGCAACTGGGGTGTTGGAGGCCTGGGTCGGGAGCCGGGGATTGTGGGATTGGGCGCATTGTGATAATGGCTGATGTTCCGCGGATAGCGTCTTCTGGCGCTTCCATGCATATTCTAAGCTGGAATGTTTGGGGACTCCTGGACAAGATTAAGCGGGGGGCAGTGCTTCGCTGGGCGAAGAGGGACCTGGCGGATGTGCTCCTTCTCCAGGAAACACACATGCTGGACACTAAGGCCTTGAGTTTGCAGCGATTTGGCTTTCATCAGGTGTTCCATGCCGGGTTTACTAGGGGCTCCAGGGGAGTAGCCATTCTTATCCATAGACGACTGGCGTACACTCACGAGCGTCATTGGCTCGACCCTCAGGGCCGCTTTGTATTTGTTCAGGGGAAGATTGGTGCGGAGCCTGTGGTGTTTGGTAGTGTGTATGCCCCCCCCCCACTGCAGTGGACCCTTGCGGAACGATTGTTTGCCCTGTGGACTGAGCTCCCCCGCTCCTTGGCTGTGATTGGTGGCGACTGGAACGATGTGGTGGACGTGGCATTGGACAGGCAGAGGAGGCCAGAGGTGGCGACAGTGGCCTCCCCTACACGGTTGGGGGCCATGATTGATGGTCTTGGATGGGTGGATGTGTGGCGGCACCTGCATGCGGAGAGGCGGGAATACACGTATGTCTCGGCTGTTCATGGCTCCCTCTCGGGCCTTGATTGTGTGTTTGTACCAGGGGCCTTCCTTGATAGGGTGAAGGGGGCGGCGATCCGGCCTCGCTGGTTATTTGACCATTCCCCCGTGGCGGTCCAAATTGATCTGTGCAAGGCGCGCCAACCGTTCAGGTGGCGGATGTCCACGTGGCACCTGCAGCGTCCGGATTATTCCCAGCACCTCCGTGGCGCGATTGCCCGCTATTGGCAGGACAACCTTACCGGGGGGGTGGACGCAGTGACAGTCTGGGAGGCTATGAAGCCCACCTTGAGGAGTATAGATATCGCTTGGTGCGCTTCTGCTCGCCGGACTCGGCAAGAAAGTATTGTTGATGCTGCGGCGCGGGTGGAGGAACTGGAGGCGCGACACAGGGAGCTAGCCGATGATATCACGCTGCGGCTGCTTCTACAGGCAAAGCAGTCTTACTCCTCGATCTTATTGAATGAGGCTCGCCAGGCGTGGTTGGCCACACGTAGTAGAGTGTACCAGTGGGGCGACAAGTCTTGCACTATGCTCCACAGGCTTTGCCAACAGACTTTGCAGCCACTCACTCTGCCGGGACTTGTTGACGACGCCGGGGTGGCAATAATGGACCCGGCAATTCTTGCAGCAAGCTTTGCGCGCTATTATGGGCGTCAGTATGCCTCCCAGGAGACTCTCTCCCCTGACGGCGTCGAGGGTTACCTAGCGGCAGTCCCCCCGCTTGCTGTGTCTGATGAAGTGCGCGATGCCCTAGATCTTCCCCTAACGGCTGAGGAGCTGGGCGACGCATTGGGTCAATTGAATGCGGGCAAAGCGCCGGGGCCGAGCGGATTCCCCAGCGAATTCTATAGGAAATTTTATCTGCAGCTCGGGCCGCATTACATGCGGGCCTTGGAGCAGGCGCGGGAGCATGGCCGCCTCCCCCCGGATTGGCGCCATGCCGAAATCGTGGTCTTCCAGAAGCCGGGTAGACCCCCTGATCGCCATGAATCTTATCGTCCCATATCCCTCATTAATTTTGAAGCCAAGCTCCTGGCCAAGGCGCTCGCGAACCGCCTGCTTCCACACATTTCGGCCCTCGTTCACCCAGATCAGGCGGGCTTTATGCCGCGCCGAGCGACGAGGCACAACATTCGGCGGGCGCAGGCTGCGATTGACGCGATTGGGTCTTCGGAGGATCAGGCGGCGCTTCTGCTGGCTGATATTGACAGTGCCTTCGATTCGGTCAGCTGGACCTTTCTCTTTGCTCTTCTGCCGCTGCTGAACCTGGGCCCGGTCTTCGTCTCCTATGTAAAGTTGCTTTATACAGATGTCACTGCCTCGGTGCGTGTCTCTGGGGCAACTTCCGCTCGGTTTCCTGTGACCAGGGGCACTCGTCAAGGGTGTCCACTCTCCCCTTACCTTTTCGCGCTGGCTATGGAGCCACTGGCCGCCCGGGTACGCCGTGATGCGCTTTATCGAGGCTTCGTGTGGGGGGCGGATCACTCGGATCGCATAGCTCTATATGCCGATGACGTGCTATTCCTCATGACTGACGTACAGCGCACGGGCCCTCGTGTCCTGGAACTAATGCAAGAATTTGGTCAGGCGTCGGGGCTCTTCCTTTACCCGCGCAAGTCAACCCTATGGGTGTTGGGGGGTGACACGGTGAACTGTCCTTGGGCTGCGTCCCTTCAGGTGGCTGTGGATGGCGTGAAGTACTTAAGTGTTTTCCTTTCTGCCTCGGCGGCGTGGGATCGGAACGTCCAGCCGGTGTGGGATCGGGTCCAGATGGACGTCAAGACGTGGACGCGTATGCCCCTTAACATCTATGGCCGGTCGGCCATCTTTAAGATGGTGGCCCTGCCTCGTCTTCTCTACCAACTACAGAATCATCCATTTAAGATCGACCCGCAGTGGTTCCGGAGTGTTGACTCTGTGCTGGGCCGATTTCTGTGGGCTGGGGGTGCCTCCAGGGTGGCACTACGCACGTGCTTTCTTTCTACATACTGCGGCGGCTTGGCGTCCGCGGACATATTGTCTTATTATCAGGCCTCCCATCTCCTTGTGCTTAACGAGTGGTGGTATGGGGACCGTAGTGATCCAGCCTATGCTCTGGAGCATTCTCTAATGGGTGGTGCCTCCCTCCACACCTTGCTGTACTCGGCCAGGCGGAGGCAACAGCTTCCACAGGTCACCGAGGGGGTCTTCGCGGTCTGGCCCTGCACCGTATGGGTTGGTGGGGTAGACTGACGGCCGAGACTCCGTTATGGCGTAATGGCCTACTTCCAGCGCTGGCGTCTCTGTCCGGGTTCGGTGGCTGGGACGCGATCGGGATCTCATCCCTCGGCCATGTCCTTACTGGCACTACACTTAAGTCCTTTCAGGACCTTAGTTCTGAATTTAGCATGCCCAGGTCCCAGTTCTTCAGGTACCTCCAATTTCGCCACGCTCTTGCCCCTAGCCTAGTGGGCCTGGAGCAACTCCCCGACTTTAGCCCCATTGAGGCAAAACTTTTTATGGGAGACCTGGGCGACAAGAAGGTCTCTCAGATATACCGCTCCCTGGTCACGCACTGCTCCCCTTCCCTCTCGACATTGAAGGCCTCCTGGGAGAATGATGTTGGTCCCCTGGATGAGGATGACTGGCGTGAGGCCCTTGAATCTCCCCGTGGTGCTGCTATAGCTATCCGCCTCCGCTTTATCCAATTCAAATACCTTCACAGGGCTTATTATACTAGGGACCGCCTGTGGCGAGCGGGTCTTATAGCTGCTCCGGAGTGTCTGAGGTGCGGTACTGAAAGGGGGACACTTTTCCATACTGTGTGGTCCTGTGAGAGACTGACTAGATTCTGGACAGGGGTTTGGGACTGCTTATCGGAGGTGTTGGGGTGGGACCTGCCCCGTACCCCTAGGTTGGGCCTTCTTCATGTCCTGGAAAACGTTGGGGGCAACATTTACAAATGTCACCTGTTGCTGCTTGGGCTGGTGGTGGCCAAGAGGGATCTGGCCCAGGCCTGGAAGAGTGAACGTGCCCCCCCGCTTGGTGCCTGGAAGGCGGGCTTGGACTTCCTCATGGGCCTGGAGCAGCCTGTTTTCGAAGCCCGGGGGTGTCCCCGCAAACATTACAAAATCTGGAAACGGTGGGCGGACTACAGGGGCCTGACCCTTGACCCCCCCATGGACATTGACGATGCACTGCCTCCGGATGTGGATCCCGTACCCTAGGCTGCTGGCCAGCACCACCTTTGTTTTCCATCTCATGTTGCTGAACTATGATCACGTGCACTGGGTTAGGGTGGGATAAGGGGTGGGTAGTTTGGGGAAGGGGTTGGAAGGTGTTATTGGGGTTGGGTGGGATGGGGGTAGTTGGGGGTATATCATTCTAAAGCTCTGGGTTTAATGCTGTGTCTTTCCATATGTGTCGTTGACAGTCTCCTCCTGACTGTGGAGGGCTGTACCAAATCTTGCTTGAACTCTTAATAAAAACGGTTTTGAAAAAAAAAAAAAAAAAAAGAAGAAGTGCCGAAGATATATCTGGACTCGAAGTCGACCATGTAAAGATATGCAAGACTGGGGCAAAAGTACTCCCCATAGAAGTCCCTTGTATTTGGTGGTACACTTGTCTCTTGTACTTAAAAAAGTTGTTCTTTAATGCTAAGGTGGCACATTCTATTATGAAGTCTGCTGGGGTGGTGGTCGGAGGAGTGATTTTTCTCAGCAGTGTATCAAAGTCAGGTTTCACCTTCCAGAATCCTCGGGATTGTGCTGATGCTCAATGGGGGTCCACCTTTCGACTGCCCCATGTCCGGAATATAAATACACACAGACTAGTGAGATGGTCAAGCGAGGGAAGGAAATGGTAGGAACAGCTTGGAGGGAGATCTGTGGATGACACAATAAAGACACTGTAAATACCCAGTTCGCCTTAATATATAATACAGACAGTTGAATCACTACTACGTAAAACAGCTGATATGTTTGTAACTCACTACCTGCAAATAAAAGAAAGAGGGAGCGATACCAGAAGAGAGAAGAGGGTGGTTGCAGACTTCCAACACGAAACTAATAGGAAGAGAGAATAAACAGTGAGGTTTGTACATGTAAAGTACCAAGACATGCCACTGGAGTCACGAGGTATGAGACTACACACCACCTACACAGGTTACATGTGGAATCACTTGGTATGTAAGGCAGTATCTTCCTGCACAACCTCTAATACTCTCTCCTATAAATGAAACAAATAACAGACCATGCATGAAGAAAAGGCCATAGTACCATTGCTTTTCTGTACTACACCTAAAGGAAGAGGCTATGGTATGTCAAATTCCACAATACCAAAGCAAAGCACGTGTTGTATCCATATGCATGCACGGACAGTTGAACAGTCAAGAAACGCTCAGTTATAGCTAAGCATCATGCTCTGCTATTCCAATCACTGAGGTAACTGGTAAGCGAGGCAACACCAAATCCTCAGAAATCCAATAATCAAAGGTTCATAGCGCATTAAATATGCTTCCCTTAAACAAGAGTCTGGTTCTTTGTATGAAACCAAGTAGCAATATCGGTGTACAGACCTTGCGCAATCAACTCTAATGATGATAAGTAAGAGCTTGCGAGTGGGCTGGCCACACAGATCAGAGTACAGAATGCAAGTAATGAATGACTCCCTGCATGAGACCACGGCGGAATGCCAGGCTCACCAAGAGGGACTACAGAGAACAACAGCGCCCCAAGCAGCTCAAAGCACTCCTCCGCAAGAGTCCGCAGAACGCGCTTCGCGCAATAACCACTCCACGCATCAGTTTGCGTAAAAGGCCATTTATTAGGACAGGCATGACAGCTTACAAAACATAACATTATCAACTTAACAATCCCCCCAACATCCTGCCTTTCAACCGTCATCCACTCACGTGCTCCACCAGCCATTCCCAAATCACAACACAACCTCTTTGCATCCCATTCACTTCCCCTTTCCACTTTCCGACTCCTCGGTCATTTCCATCCATCGCACTCCCGTCTACCACTCTCTCCCATCCTGCGCCTGTAACCCCCTCCCTGTAAGGGTGATTCTGCCCGTCATGGACTCCCCACCCCTCCCAGTTCCCGTACCGGATCCCCCCCTTGCCATCCTGTCCTAAACTGGCATGTTGCCCAACATGGCAACCACAACAACACCGCATCAAAACTCCCTTTTCATGTAGGGTGGGCGGGTGGCAAAACCTAACTCTTCCCTGAGGCACCGGGGACAGGAAAAGGAAGTTGTTCCTCTCCTGTCCCCCGTAAATAGCCTCCTACCTAACCCCTCCCACCCCTGACCTAAATCCCTGACCTAACTTCCGCCTGCCGTGTCCTCGCGCGAACACCCCGGGGGAAGACTAGTTTGCCGACCTGCATTCCCCCGGGGGCCGCATCGCGCAATAACCACTCCACGCATCAGTTTGCGTAAAAGGCCATTTATTAGGACAGGCATGACAGCTTACTAAACATAACATTATCAACTTAACAATCCCCCCAACATCCTGCCTTTCAACCGTCATCCACTCACGTGCTCCACCAGCCATTCCCAAATCACACCACAACCTCTTTGCATCCCATTCACTTCCCCTTTCCACTTTCCGACTCCTCGGTCATTTCCATCCATCGCACTCCCGTCTACCACTCTCTCCCATCCTGCGCCTGTAACCCCCTCCCTGTAAGGGTGATTCTGCCCGTCATGGACTCCCCACCCCTCCCAGTTCCCGACACCCAGGGAACCCCCGGAGGGCGGTTACCTGCCCCACCAAGCGTGCACCCTTCAAACTCAGACCCGCCTACACCATATTGACTCATTCCACAGACAACTAATCAAGTCCCGCAGCTCCATGAGGTAAAATGCATTTCCCATGTGAGAAAGGTGCACACCGTCGTCCCTGAAAAGAAGAGGTTGTTCCAGCTGGAGCCCGACATGAGCCAGCACTTTAATCCCCCGATCCGCACAAAAGAGTCTCATAGCCCTGTTCAGTTTCCTGCGGGCCCTTTCCACGGCCGCAGGCTTGAGTGCACCCCTCCAAATCCTCCTTGGTACAAACTCAGTCCACACAATGCAGGCGCCAGCCAGATTGCGCTTCATCACCTCCAAGTCCCTCTGCATCAAATGCAACAGTGACACCCCCGATTGCTTCACCAAGTCATTTTCCCCCAGGTGGACGATGATCATGTCCGGGCAGCCCAGCTGCGACACTTTCTTTGTCAGCCACGGCAACAGTTCACCCCATCTCATTCCGCTCTTACCCCACCATTGAACTTCATGATGGCTGCTCCTCAGGCCCAGGCTACGACCGTACACCTGCCTGTCAGCATACTTCGAAGCCCAATGCACAAAAGAGTGCCCCACGACCCAAGTGACCGTCTTGGCCCCCGGTCCACGAACACAACCTACGAAGAAAAGGATATTAGTACCAAGGCATGACAAGAAAATACGCCAAGCAGCGCCGCCGTCCAAGCGTTGCGCCCCCACCCTCACTTGCACACATAGCGCTCACAGCACCGCGACCTCCAGCGACCAATCCTCCTGATCTCCTCCCATGACCAACCCAAACCCGCCGCTGCCGTAGCCGCCCCAATCCGAAAGGAATGCGTGCCAAACCGAGCCGGATCCCTGCCCAGCCTCCTCAAAGCCATCCGTAACACTGCAAACAACTGACCCGACGTCAAACGCTTCCGTGACGCATGCACAAAGATTTCCCCTTCCGTCCGCCGCACTTTCTGCCCAAAGCTCAGCCACTCTCGCACCAGACACACACCTGCACACCCACTCACCGACAACCATACCCATTTACCCTGTCCCACCTGGTCAGTCTTGGACCGCCCCAACCAAATGCCCAAACGGAGCCCATCCACACGCACATCAGCAAACAACCTACCCGGCGCCCCCCGAGCCCCCAGCAGCTCCGACACCCGAAACGCTCCAAAAAACATCCAGATCATGCATAGGCGAAAAAGCGCCACCTCCCCCCGTCGTAGCAACAAAAAACCAATTCCTGCAAAACCAACTTCAATAAGTCAAACGTGACCGCCTCTCTAGGCAACTCCCCGCCCCCCAACTCTGCCCGCACCCTCCCCCAACCCTTCAACATTCGGCTCAGCAGATCCGAACTCGCCGGATCAAAACCCAAATACACCATGCAGTAGAAAGACACACCCGCCAACTTGCCAGCAATCGTTGTCTGCGACAAACCCCTATCCATGCAATCCAAAACAAAGTGCACCACCCGCCTTTCGCACTCCTCCTTTGGCAAACACATCACCCCCGTCCCCAGGCCCACAAACTTCTCAAACTCACTCCAAGCCAATCTGTACGCCCGCCTAGTAGACTCTCCCAACGACCTTTCCACCAGACCAACCACTCTCACTACCCCCATGCCCAGATACCCTCCGGCACCTTGGTCTTGCAAGCCTCTGCTCCCGGCGCCAGCTCCCTGAAGCGCAGCCACTGCGAACGAGATAACGCATCCGCAATTTCGTTACTTGCGCCAGGCACATGTTGCGCGCGGAACAGCACATTGTAACGCAGACATAGCAGCATGAAGCTTCGCAGCAAGCGCAGCACCCTCAGATCTCTCGCTTTCTGATTGTTGACCAAGTCCACCACCGTCATATTGTCCACGTGGAACAACACAGACCTGTTCTTGAACTCCGGGCCCCACACCAGCAATGCCACCAACAAGGGAAAGAACTCCAAGAACGCAAGGCTCCTGCCCTGACGCAGCCAATGACCCGGCCACCTTTCCGCGCACCAGCGACCGTCCCAGAAAATTCCGAAACCAGCCGACCCCGCCGCGTCCGAGTAAAGTTGAACCTGCCACACCATCCTGTCCCGCACAAAATCCAAAGACACGCCATTGAAATCCTCGAGGAAAACCAGCCACACTCGTAAGTCCGACCGGACCCCCAGCGTAATCCTGACCCTGTGATGTGGGAGGGCCACGCCCGACATGGCCATGCCGAGCCGCCTACAAAACGTCCTCCCAGCCCTCACCACTCTGCAGGCAAAGTTCAACAACCCCAGCAAACGCTGCACAGATCTCAACTCCAGCTTCTGAACCACAATCGCGCCCTTCAAAGCATCTTGCATCTCAGCCACTTTCGCCACCGGTAAACGCGCCTGCCAGGTCACCGAATCCAATTCAATTCCGAGGAACGTCAGACAACAACTGGGCCCTTCCGTCGTCTCCGGTGCCAAAGGCACCCCAAAATCGTGAGCCAACAACTGAAACTGCTGCAGAGCCCGACCACAGTCGCCAGAACGTCCAGATCCCACAAACAGAAAGTCATCCAAATAGTGAGACAGCAGCCGGTGCCCACTGCGGTCCACAAAGGCCCACTGCAAAAAGGAGCTAAAAGTCTCGAAGAGCGCGCAGGAAATCGCACAACCCATTGGCAACACCATGTCCACAAAAATGGCCCCATCAAACTGCATACCCAAGAGAGGAAAATCCGCCGGATTATGTGGTAAATAAAATTACCGGGACTATTTTTCTATACATTAATAACAATAAGAATAGCTCATAAAATGAGAGGCAGAGTCTGTGGTATCTGAGTCATACGGGCTTTAATTAAGATGACTCGAGTCAACGAGAATCGGGTTCCATCACCACTAAGGTTCAGGAAGGGATATTTAACGTTTTATTAACATCACACATTATATATAGTAAAATCGTACAATTGCAATGAATACAGTAGGCGTAACAAGTGAAAGTAGAGAGAGATAAGGACATATGGGCGTAAAAGAAGGCGTGTAAGGAGGCGTACACGTAGGTGTGCACTTGGTGAGTCATAAAAAGTGTCACAGGTGGGTGGATGCATAGAGAGGTCTGCAGAGTCAGCAGAAACCTTTACCCTACATGTGCGCGCAACTGGCCATGACGTGAAAATGACGTGTAACTGGAGAGAGCTGGGGGTTGACTTTAGCACTAGTAGAGGAGTCTGGAGTCTGGGAAGTCAGAGCGACCTGTACCTTGGCATATCTGATATCATATGTTTGGAGGATGTATTGTCTGAAGTAAAGGTCTCTCGAGTAAAGGCTGTACATCACTAAACGCTAGTGTGTGCATATATTTCTTTGTGCATTACGTGGGGGCATGGGCCTACTATGGCAACGGGTTCAGTAAATCACTTGCATGGAGACAGGAAGGCTAGGCCCTATGCTCTGCAGGCGGAAATATGTTTACCTATTTCACTAGACTGGAATGTGTTTTTGCGGAGGCTGAACAGATAACTGTAGGCAAAATACCGTCTTGGCAGGCAGGCCAGGCCGGGCACCGCTCGGCTGGGCAGGGAGTAAGGTAGAGGTCAGGGATGCATACCTAAACTGCAGCTTTCAGAGACAGAAGAGGCTCGGAGCCTGAATTCAGGGCTTGGCTCGACTGGGCCACAAAAACGTGGGCATCTCGATGTTAAAACGTGTAGCATGTAAATGCATTGGCAACGTAGGCTTTAAGGCTGTATTATCGTTTCGTTCATGGAGGGCCTGGTAGTTGACATGTTAACGTTGGACGCAAATGCAAATGCGTCTTCATTTCGGCCATAGAGGGAAAGTGCATGGATGTCATGCATATATACACGTTGGGGTACACGTAGGGGATACATAGATCATATAAAATTCCATTTTCCTCATTCCCTCCTTGTCCCCTACGTTCCCTTCAGGATATATCTATCTTCATGAGACCGTCTATTTGTTCATACAGCATCATTTGCTCGTCCCTTTTTATTCGAGCACGGGAACGTGAACGTGGACTGGGAATACAGGCAGTGGCGCACAAGCCGCAAATCGCTGGACCACATTGCAGACAGAGACAGCAACTGAATAATATGAGCAGTATTATTCCTAGGAATGACAATACTTTCCATCCCCAGGCTGATATCACACTCCAGAGCCAACCGGTCCAAGTCCAGGTGCCAGGATTCTGGTGTATCTGGTGAGCTATTTTATGGAGCCTTGTTATTGCTGAATACACTGACGGTGCGTTATTAGGAATAAACACACAACAACTGGAGCCGATCACTCTACAAGCTCCGCCCCTATCGGCCAGGATGACGTCAAGAACAAGGCGGTTCTGAAGAACGACAAGTCTCATAGCAGACTGCTCTTCCGTTAAGTTACCTAAGGCAGAAGTAGTCTCATTCACTACTGCTTCCAAAGTTCTGGTTAATCTACGTATTAATTTACTATTTTGCACGGGACCTATGAACCAAAAATATCCTTTAACATAATCTTTGTACTGGTCCCAGGCGGACTCAGAGTAGTCGATAACTGAGGGAAGGTCTCTCCTGTGTCTCGCATGTATGAGATGGGAATCTCGATGATAATCGGATGGGGCTAGGAAAACTGGTGGCAATAGGAACGCAATATAACACGTTCCACCCCAATCCAAGGGAAGACGTACATAAGCTGTCTGACCACAAATAAAATAGGAATGGCGGGAAGCTTTGAAAGTAGATTTTCCTTTATCACTGAATTCAACCACAGTATTACAATCACTGTGTCCTAAGTACACTGAACCATTTTTTCTAACGCATAATTCACCTTTTACTGGTAAGACGGTTATAAACAGCAAATCTGTATTAGTCTCAGACTGGACGTTTAGGATCATGAGGTTAAGGGAAAAATTTCCTAATTCGTACACTTCATTTTCTAGATCAGTCCCTGTCCTTTGGGGAAGACCGTCTTTGTCTGGGAAACATGCTTTATTCATAACTGTGTTCAGGTCTTCCCATATCCAATCGCCTTTGGAAACTGTGGACTTACTGTCTAATGATGACATTAAAGCAAACCATGCTCCGCACGAACCATTGTGTGAGAACGGATAAGGAAAGAGGGGCAGAGCTCCCTTCATTTTCTGGTAGGGAAAGTCGGCCACATACCCAGCAATTCGTGACATTGCTGGTCTGGTGAGAATGATGTAACATACGGATGAAAGTGTTGTTGCGCAGTGCTAGTCGATAGGATAGTTCGTGAGGTGGCAGGTCACTGAATGTGTGCTCTACAGTGTCATTGAAAAAAGAATGTATATGTGAACCAAGAGGAGGAAAGAAAACATGTAGCGTCAAGCTTATACATATAATCAATATACTTAGAATGAACATAATACTCAGTGTAACTATGCATCTGCTACGTAAGGATTTGCAGTATTTTTCTTTCATCTTTTTCTGTCTATCTCTCTGACTATTTGGGTCTACGATCTGGTACATATCAGGAACCTGTCTAACCGCTTCACCCGAGGGGGACTTAAACAATTAGACTTACTAGACCGTAGCTTGGAACGATACTCCTGTTGCGGAGTTTTTTCTAGAAAAGGGAGTTTAGTGTCAGTATCAGGAATGTTCTCAGAAGCTTTCGCAAAACAGTCTTTGGAATCTGAGCCAAGTCCATGAAATCGCTTCACGTGGTGGGCATGGATCCAGCCCTTTCGTCCTTCCACTTTAATAGCCGTCCTCGTCGTCAGCAGCACAAGTTTTGGTGACTTCCAACGCGGCTCCAGGGGGCTCGACCTGTCGAAATTCCTCATGAGTACAAGATCACCAGGGACGATGACGTGATCCTTAACCTGGGTGTTGTCTGGGAAAGCGGCGGCAACCTGTGAACGACAAGAGAGTAGTGCAGACATCAAGGAAGCCAGGTAATCTGTCAGCATATTACTGTAAACATCTGTAATTTTTCTAGGCATAGGCGTACCCCACATATTTGGCGGTCTACCGAACACAACCTCATAAGGAGATAGTCCGGTTCTGGAATGGGCTACCATACGCATGTAAAAGAGGGCAACCGGCAGGGCTACCATCCAATCCACGCCCTTTTCTGCACAGACCTTCGCTAGTCGTGTTTTTAGAGTCTGATTATGTCTCTCGACGAGGCCTGCTGCCTCGGGGTGTTGTACGCAATGGAACTTCCACTGGTACCCTAACAGGAGAGATACTTGTTTCATGAGTTCAGAAGAGAATGGCTGTCCATTATCTGAGTACACGACACGGGGCAAGCCGTATCGCGGAAAGAATTCACGAACCAACTGCTTGGCAGTGGTTACAGCAGTATAATATGAGACTGGATACGCTTCTGTCCACCTAGATAGGGCACATACGACTACAAGGACATATTTGAATCCTCGACATCGGTCCATCTGGATATAATCCATCTGGAGGACTTCAAAAGGGTGGTCAGGAGGATGAAATCCACCTTGTTCCACGGGAATGCCTTTGCCTGGATTGAACTGACAACAGATCATACAGGTACGTACTTTCTGTTTCGCTGCTGCACGTAAATGTTTGTTGAACCAGATATTCTGTATGCTGTCTAACATGGCTTTTTCTCCTAAGTGTGCTGGACTATGTGCTGTATTAATGATAACCTGAACCATGGAGTCGGGGAGAAACCATGTGGCTTTTCCCTTCGTCATCCATCCCTGATCTGTCTGGACCCCTCCTTGTTCAGTCCATTTCTTGATTTCATCTGGAGTGGCATGTGTCTGTATGTCGAGTACATCTTGTGTGGGATCCCTGACTGTCAGGCAAGTCGTCGGTGATGGTACTTCAGTCTTTGTCGTGTCAGTTGGACTGTCGGGTTGAGTCTGTGCTGTAAGTTTGGCTGCTCGATCTGCCAGGTCGTTACCCTGGGAAATAGTGTCCGTGACTTTCGTATGTGCTTTGCACTTCATGATGGCTATGGCTGTAGGCAAGTGTATCGCATCTAACAGAGCTTGAATGAGGGGACCGTGCTGTATTTTGGCACCGTGGGAGGTCATAAAACCTCTCTCTTGCCAGAGGACTCCAAAGTCGTGTACGACTCCGAATGCATACTGTGAGTCTGTGTATATGTTTACTTTCAGGTTCTTGGCTCGTATACAGGCTTGGGTCAGAGCAATGAGCTCTGCTGCTTGGGCAGACAAGGTGTCAATACGATGTGTTTCTATGACTTCAGTATCGGTGGTCACTGCATATGCGGCCACTAACTCTCCTGTATTTGTTCTCATACATGAACCGTCCACATAAAGTGTCAGGTCTGGGTCGGGCAATGCGATGTCTATCAAGTTTTGTCTTGGCTTCGTCACTGTGTTAATGACTTCCACACAGTCATGTGGTGTAGGGTCTGCTGTAATTGAGGGTAACAGGGTAGCAGGGTTTAATATGTTACAACGTCTGATCTCTATGTGTGGCTGGAACAGTGTCAATTCATATCCTGTCAGTCTTGCTATGGTCAGGTGTTGTGTCTGTGTCCTGTTTAAGAGAACTTCCACGGAGTGTGGAACCTGTACTGTCAGGGGATGTCCTAACACTATGGAATCGCTTTGTCTGATAGCTAGAGCTGTTGCTGTAACTGATTTCAGGCACGCAGGCAGAGCCTGGGCCACTGGATCCAATGTACTAGAAAAGTAAGCACAAGGCTTGTGTTTTCCTGCTTGATCTTGTGTAAGAACAGATAATGCTGTGCCATCGCGTTCAGTAACAAAAAGCGTAAAAGGTTTGCTGTAACATGGTGTCGCTAAAACAGGTGCTTGACATAGAGCTTTCTTCAGTTCATCAAAAGCAAGTGTATGTTCCTGAGTCCAAGGGAGGACAGTCGAAGTCGCTGCCTCCTGTGTTGTCAATTGTATGAGTGGTTTGGCTAGATATGCGTACTGGGGAATCCATTGTCTACAGTAAGAGGTGAGGCCTATGAAGGCCCGTACTTCTTTTTGCGTCCTGGGCTTTGGGAGATGTGCAATTAACTGAATACGGTCTGGTGTCAGCTGTCTACCCCTCTTGGACAGCAAGTGTCCTAGGTAGACCACTTGCTGGGCACAGAATTGCAGCTTCGAAGGGGACACTTTATGCCCCTTTTCGGCCAGGAAATATAAGACTGTCAGTGATGCACGTTCGCAGTCATGTTCTGTCCGCGCTGTGATCAATAGATCATCAACGTATTGGAGCAAGGCAGTGTCAGTAGGCATGTGAATACTGTCTAGTTGTCTTTTCAGTGCTTGACTGTAGATACTAGGGCTTTCTGTGAACCCTTGAGGAGCTCTTGCAAATTTGAAGCTTCGGCCATTTAAACAGAATCCGAAAAGGTATTGGCTTTCCGGATGGATGGGGACACTAAGGAAGGCGTTCTTGAGATCAATTACAGTAAAGAACGCAGCTTCAGAATCAATGGCAGTCAATAGAGAGGAAATGTCTGGGACCACTGGGTACTGGGGTATTATACATTTATTTAATTCTCGAAGGTCAATCACCAGTCTATAGACCGGTGGTGCATTTGGGTCAGTTCGTTTAAGAATCGGAATGATAGGAGAATTACATACATTGGAGTCAGTTTCTACAACCACTCCTTGTGCAATTAGTTCGTCAACAATTTTCAGTAAGGCCACTACAGCCTCAGGTGGTAATTTGTATTGTCGGATTCGGGGCAGTACAACTCCTTGCTTGAGTGTGACACGGTATGGTGTAATGTGCATGTAACCTACATCAGTCGGACCTTTCGCCCATAAATGCTGTGGTACATTCTGAAGTCTTGGATCAAAATCTCGCAACACATAATGTCCTTTAAAATCACGTAAAAACAATCTCACTCCTTCTGGAGAACAACAAATCACTGCTCCTAGTTCCTTCAATGTTTTTATACCAAGCAAGTTTTCTGGACATGATTTCGTAAGCAACAAGTCTGTAGTACGGGACAATGGACCAACTTCTAGGGAAACTGGCTTTGACACTTCGTTAACAATAGGCTTTCCGGAAAATCCCAGGGAAATATTCTGTGAGCCTGAGAGGGGTGCCCCTGGAACCTCGTCATGACTGATGGTAGTTCTGCTCGCCCCTGTGTCAATCAGAAATTTTCTGTCTTTCCCTAATACATGACTATGCACATAGGGACCCTCTTGATCTACAGGAACCTCAATAAGGGGCAAGCCAACCTCCCTCTCTAGGCTGTTTCATGAATACTGTTGATAGTCTGGGTAGTCTGACTGTGCATACTGGTACATTTGTTGTGTGACATGTTGTGTGGCAGCTATAGGTTGGGGTACGGCTACTGTCTGTTGCGCGTTCTGTGGAGTTTGCGTGTTCTGCGGGACATGTTCCTGTCTAGGAGGACGCGGTCTTTCTTTTGTCTTGCCTGTAGCTATATTATGTTTCAGGACAGTACATTCATTTATATAGTGACCTGGCTGCTTTCAGTAGTTGCAATTTCCTTTTACAGGTGCCGCTCCCTTTCTCTGACCATCAGCGTCCGGAACTGATTGAGCTACTAGTACTTTCATTTTCGTGTCTTTCATGCGTCTCTTTTCGTGTTCCTGTTCTTCTCTAATTCGGTTCTGGTGGTATTGTAACATTTGTAACATTTGGGAAGGGCTATTAGCTTGCCAGGTACTTTCAACTTTTAATACTCTATTTTTAATCTGGGGTAAGGAATTCTCTACTAATTTGGACACAAACAGATGTGGATACGATTCACTACTTGTTTTTAGGCCGCTATTAATAATAAAACATTTCTCAAATCTAGAATAGAAATCACTAGTGTCTTCATCTTGTTTCTGTTTGCAGGTTGAAATGGCATCCCAATCCTCCTTTTTAGTTGTCAATAATCTCGGCAAGACCTGTATTATTAGCTCGGGTAAAGCTTTGTCCGAAAGACCAGTACCAGGGGTTCGTGTATTATCCTCGTTTTCTAATTCTGTCCAATTAATCTTTTTCTCTCCCACCTCCCATTCTTTTTCTTTGAGTTTTTCGTAAATGCCTGCAGGTAACAGGACTTTTAACATTTTAATTGTATCAGCATATGTATACTCTCCCATGCGGAGCATGTCTTTTAATTCACGGTGGAACCCTGCTGGATCTTTATCATGACAGGGTAGTAATTTTTTCATTTCCAATAATTCCATTTTCGTTAAAGGTGTGTAAACGTATACTCGATGAAGCGTACCCGCGTTATCTCTAACGGGGTGAACCTCTCGTAAGGGATTCTGTCTGTCTATGTAAAAGGTCTTCCTTTCTTGGTGTGGAACAGGAACGAAATGTGAAGTCAGGAAAGTCCTGTATTTATGTCGTTGTTCTAGTATGACATTAATTAATTCGGTACCTAGACCTCTCCATCTGGTTAGGAGTAAATCGTCCAATAATTTATACAGGGGACCTGGATCAGAATGCTGGTTCTCGTACAATGTGATGAGGTGTTGAATCATGTACATCCCAGCTAAACGCTGTTCTTCCGGAGGAAGACTCAAAAATGTTTGCGGTACTATGTCATCCTTATATAGGTTAGAATTGCCAGCCGATTGAACTGCTGACCGGGCTAGTTCCTGTTCATGCATGGTACTAAGTTCGCTACTCCCTACTCGTCTTTTTAATGCTTGGTCCGTGGCTTGGAATATGTATTCAAGGGAATACTGTTCTGGTATGGGAGAAAGAGAACGTTTCTTGTATTCTAGTTGTATGGGTCTATCAAAAGGTCTCGCCCTACCTACGTAATGTATTTTACTTGGGTTCTCAGTTGCTAAATCATCGTCCTCTGAGACTTCATCGTCTTCTCTCTCAGCTTCTTTCTCATGTATATCAAGAATTTCTTTACGAATTTTCCTGTACATGGCTTCTACACAAGTCTGTTTATCATGTTTACCAGCAGCTATGTTGTCACTCCAGTTTGTCAGGACTTTAATCCCATCTCTATTTTTACTTGGCTGGTCTTGTTCCCTGATCAAACAATTAATCAAAAACTGTAAGATCATACGTTGAAGCTCCACGTTTCTGTGTGCCATGGCCTCGTGAATACTATCTGGTCCCTCCCCCGTTCTGATGAAGTGGTATATTTTGTCTAAATGTTCCTTCATGTCTGGTAAAATAAGCAAATAATCTGCAACACGTCTTAAACGTATTGAGTATATGAGCATAGAACCTTCACCTGGTACTGGATCATATATACAGTCAGTAAGGTACTGTCTAAGGGTTGCGTACGTAGCTGCTTTTGGCGTGCGTTGTAATGCTTGTTCTCGTAATGATGATCGTTTTATCTGAGGCGGAGTGGAGGGGCCCCCTCCCGCTGCTCCCAAACTGGGATCGCCTAGGCTTGCATCAGGTTTTACTAGCTGTGCTGCTGGTTGCGTAGTTACTGGTAACGTTGTTACTGGTAATGCAGGTTGAGCTTGTACTACGGGTGCTGGGAGAAAAGGATTCGGAGGGGGGTTGGTAACAGGAGGAACAGTGGGGGGAGTCGCGTTATTGACAGGGTTGGGAGGAGGATTAGTAGGTGGTACACGCATATTTACATACTCTGGAGCAGCGTCATCTAAATAGGAAGAAAGGAAAATGTCCGCTGCGGTCTGTTTATGACTACGGAGTGTAGTCGGGATCAGTGGTGGCGGCAAGTTACTGGGTACTTCCGGGGCCACTTTAGGTAGACCCTCGGCTAGAAGGGGGTACATGCCTTTAATAAGGGCATTTCTTTGTCGGTCTAGTTGTTCTGTTCTAACTCGCTCACCTTCTTCTAATAGTTCTTTTTCCTTAGCTTTTTCTGATGCTTCTCTACTTCTTTCTGCTTTCTATATTTCTTTCTCTGTTCTCCTATGCGCTTCTTTACGCCATAATTCTATGGCATCCTTCTGGGATTGTCTGGCTTTCTTTTTCCACAGTGCTTCTTCTACTCTCATGATGCACTCAGCATCCCATGTCCCTGAGGCAGGCCATCTATATTTCTCTTCCAGATCCTTGGTATAATCCACCCATAAATCTAAGTACAGTATGGCATCTAAGCCATGTTTATGGTACATAAAATGTCCGGGAGTGTCCCTAGGCGGGACGGGAACTGCTTCTTCGAGTATCCCTTTCCTGGTTCCTATCTGACGTAATTTCGAAAACAGCGGCATGTTTGAACTGACTTGGACAAAAATACAATGAGCACAATAATAAACTGTAAACAATCATTCATACCACGACATTAAAACATTTCGGACAAATACTACCTGGTACATAGAATAACACAATTCTGAAAATCTCGAGAAACAATACTAGAATACTGGATGCACTGCTAGAACAGTACAGTCATACCGGTCCCATAAAGAGACACGTCATACCGCATCCAGCTAAATGGACACGTCTATACCGGATCTGTCTACCCAGACCCGTCTTGACCGGGCTCAAATAAATGAACCCGTCTAGATGAGTTCCCAACAACGGTACTCACCGGGAAGCAAAACTGAAGGCCTCGGAAACTCGTCACTGGACTGGACTGGACTGCTACGGCTTCTGGTTGCTACGCATGCGCCTCGGAAACAGGTGGGCCTCTGGATACCTCGGACCTTGCTCTCTCTCTTCGGGCTCTGGTCGGGACAGTCCGCATTCCTCACCGCCTCGTGTGGATGCCTGGTCGCAGTCTCCGTCTCCTCCGTGGGCCTGAGGGAGTTAGCAGGAAAACCCGCGAATGTGCACAGAAGGGGGGTCCGTCACGGCTGTAGAAGGGGTCAGGGGCCTGCGTTACATCGCCGGCGCGTGGGGAAGGGGACTAGTCCCTGTTCGGGCGCCAGATTACGTGGTAAATAAAATTACCGGGACTATTTTTCTATACATTAATAACAATAAGAATAGCTCATAAAATGAGAGGCAGAGTCCGTGGTATCTGAGTCATACGGGCTTTAATTAAGATGACTCGAGTCAACGAGAATCGGGTTCCATCACCACTAAGGTTCAGGAAGGGATATCTAACGTTTTATTAACATCACACATTATATATAGTAAAATCGTACAATTGCAATGAATACAGTAGGCGTAACAAGTGAAAGTAGAGAGAGATAAGGACATATGGGCGTAAAAGAAGGCGTGTAAGGAGGCGTACACGTAGGTGTGCACTTGGTGAGTCATAAAAAGTGTCACAGGTGGGTGGATGCATAGAGAGGTCTGCAGAGTCAGCAGAAACCTTTACACTACATGTGCGCGCAACTGGCCATGACGTGAAAATGACGTGTAACTGGAGAGAGCTGGGGGTTGACTTTAGCACTAGTAGAGGAGTCTGGAGTCTGGGAAGTCAGAGCGACCTGTACCTTGGCATATCTGATATCATATGTTTGGAGGATGTATTGTCTGAAGTAAAGGTCTCTCGAGTAAAGGCTGTACATCACTAAACGCTAGTGTGTGCATATATTTCTTTGTGCATTACGTGGGGGCATGGGCCTACTATGGCAACGGGTTCAGTAAATCACTTGCATGGAGACAGGAAGGCTAGGCCCTATGCTCTGCAGGTGGAAATATGTTTACCTATTTCACTAGACTGGAATGTGTTTTTGCGGAGGCTGAACAGATAACTGTAGGCAAAATACCGTCTTGGCAGGCAGGCCAGGCCGGGCACCGCTCGGCTGGGCAGGGAGTAAGGTAGAGGTCAGGGATGCATACCTAAACTGCAGCTTTCAGAGACAGAAGAGGCTTGGAGCCTGAATTCAGGGCTTGGCTCGACTGGGCCACAAAAACGTGGGCATCTCGATGTTAAAACGTGTAGCATGTAAATGCATTGGCAACGTAGGCTTTAAGGCTGTATTATCGTTTCGTTCATGGAGGGCCTGGTAGTTGACATGTTAACGTGGGACGCAAATGCAAATGCGTCTTCATTTCGGCCATAGAGGGAAAGTGCATGGATGTCATGCATATATACACGTTGGGGTACACGTAGGGGATACATAGATCATATAAAATTCCATTTTCCTCAGGATGAATGGGAAGAAGCCGAAAGGCCGACTTGATGTCACACTTGGCCATCTCCGCCCCCCTCCCGCATGACCGTACCAACCCAATGGCATCGTCCACCGAAGCGTACAACACTCTCGAGTCCTCCTCAGCAATGAAATCATTCACCGACCCACCTTCCGGCCAAGACAAGTGATGGATCAACCTGTATTCCCCTTGCTCCTTCTTGGGCACAACCCCCAACGGTGACACGATGAGATATGACAGTGGCCACTCCGAGAACGGACCTGCAATCCTGCCCTCCGAAACCTCCTTCTCCAACTTACGCGCCACTACCCCCGGCAACTCCTTAGCAGACCGCAAATTCTCAGCCCAACACCTCTCCCTGGGCCCCTGATAGCCAATCCGAAAACCTTCCACAAACCCCCAATACAAACGCAACGCCGCCTCCTTACCAGGGTACCGGGAGAGCCATGGACCCATGGCCTCCACCTTAACCGGAGTACGGGCCCTTCGGCCCAGGCTGCCCCCTACCCTTGGCAAATTTCCACTGCTCTGATGGCGTAGCCAAGGTGAGGCACTGCGTGACCGGGTGACGTCCCCCACACTTAGAACACTCATGCTTGAATTTACAAGAGGGGCGGTTGCAGAAACCTTTGTTAAACCCCCAGCAGGCCCCCGAAGCGACCGGCTTGTACTGTTGTCCTGCTGAGCCAGACCACACGGGCTGGCTCCCATGTCCACTTGGGGTCCCCTGGTTACCCGCCCCAGATTGAGCGGGACGCGGCTGAAAGGACCGATACGTGACCGGAAGACCACTGGCCGTATGAGTAGACGCCGCCGCCTGCGTCGAGGACATCCACTGGATCCAAAGCTCCTGGTCCACATCCCCCCACGGCTTGTCAGGGTCAACACTGACCCTAGCCCTAAACTCCTCGTCGTAGCTCAACCAGGCGAAACCCCCAAAATGAAGCTGCGCCTTCCTTATCACGTCCATATATTTAAACAATGCGATAGCCCAATCCCCATGTTTCTCACAATATATACTCGCATAAATCAGGAATGCAGATGTCCAATTCTCCATTGTAACCGGCACCCTCGGCCGCCTGGTCAATTCCCATTCCTCTTCCTTAGACCCTTCCTTCGCCTGAATCTCCCTGTGCAAGAGCTTAAACACATCCACATACTCATGCCTCCAAATCCTTGCCTTAGTCTTCTCCGACAAATGAGACCCCAGGGGCATCCCCAGCCCCATGTACGGCAACTTCTTTCTCAGCTTCTCCACCCCGCTCACACCCTCTTCCTTCCCTTCCAGGTCTTCCACTTTGTCCGTCTGCGCGCTGGCCGTCGCGACCTGCTTGCCCCCACCAGCCGTCACAGGCTCCACACCCCCTTGGGCTCCTGCCCGCACAGACCCATCCCCCACCCCCACCGACCGGCAGGGCTTCTTTCTCCCCCCACTCCCCCCATCCAACCAGGCGTCCCACCAAGAGCCCTCACCTGACAAAGTTGCAGGAGCCTCCCGCTCCTGTCGCCGTGCGTCCGCCGGCCTCGACATCCCTCTGCTGGCCCGACTGGCGCCATCCCGTGCCTCTTGAGAAGCACCAACCTTGGTAGCTGCCCCCTTAGCCTTACACCCACGTCCAGGCTCACGCAACTCACCCTCTTCCAACTCATCCTCATCATCCTCATAATCCAACCATTCATCCTGAACATCCAGCGGTACCACTTCAGTCACGACTCTCTTAGCACCCTTCCCTTTCACACCAGGCGTAAATTCACACTCCAACATGGTCGGTGCCCGCTCCCTCTGTGGAGGGCAGGCCGCCGCGGACCCCCCTGCTTCTTTGTCCCGGCGTTTGGAGGCCGTTTTGCGCCCCGCCGGCCCACCCCGGCCTCTGCCAGCTGACCCTGCTGGCCTGACCCCCCCCCCTGAGCCGTATGCGCTCGGGGAGGCCCCGGTGCCACCAGGTCTCTGATCCATCAAGGCAGTCCCTGCACTCTCCACCCAGACCCACTGTCCTTGCGCCCCCGGGACCCCCCTACCTGGGCCACCGGCCGACAACCTGCCACGCCCTGGTGCCTGGGCCCCATCGCCCACGGGCACCCCACCCGCCTTCTCCTCCCTGGCGGCACATAGGCGCTGCCACTCCCTCTCATACTCATCAATGACACGCCACTGGTCCCTCGCTCTCTCCTCCTCAGTCATCTGGGCCCACCGGTCGAATGACTGCCCAAGCCCCCCCGGGCCTCCTTTCCCGGGCAAGGGTGCCGCAGCATCTCCCGCCCCCTGCCCTGCCCCTCCGCGCTGCTGTACCTTCAGGGGGCCCTTGCCCTTGGAACCCTGGGACTTCACCACCCCCTTCCGGCCCCCCGACAGGTCGACCGGCTGCTCAATGGCAGTGAAACTAGCCTCCCCCCAGACAGCATGAGGGCAAATTCCTCCCCAGCAGCCACCTCCCACTCATCAGAGTCCTCCCCCCCACTACCATCGCTGCTCTCCCCGTACCCCGCCAACTGGCTCAAGCTCCTGGACAGCCTGGCCTGCGACGCCAGTGGAGCCTGGCCCTGCACGTGCTCCTCAATTGCCAGCTCGGGGCCCTCAGGCCCCCCACCCACGGCCCCCCCTTCCTCCTCCGGGACCACCTCCCCCCCTGCCCCGACCTTGGCAGGGAGACTCAACCTCCTACCCCCTTTCTTGGGGGGCTCCTGCGTCTTCTTGGCTTTCCCGTTCCTGGGCCCCCCTCCCGTGACCCAGAAGGCTCATCCTTGCATGCAGCCACCACTGCCGCCACCCCTGCTGACGCAGACCTGGTCGGGCGGGTCATGCCGACCCAAGCCTGGTCCAGGACACCGGGCTGGAGGAGATCTGCCCTCCCAGCCCGGCCAAGTACAAGCAATGCAGCCCACACCGCCTCAGCGTCAGGGACAGCCATGTGGGATTCGACAGAAATGCCCTTTGCGAGATGCGTGAGGATCGGCACCCGCTCGTTCCGTCCGCGAGATGCGTGACGTTTGGCACCCCTCGCTCGCCGCCCGGAGCTCCTGCTCCGATATATGCAAATAACTGCTAAATCACACCCAACCTAATTGCGCCGTATAAAACTAGCCTAATCGTTGTCCTGGGACACCAAAACGACGAACCAGTCACTAATTCACACACCGCCTACCTAAAGTAGCACTCCGCCTAAGCTCCAAAAACCTAACTCTTCCCTGAGGCACCGGGGACAGGAAAAGGAAGTTGTTCCTCTCCTGTCCCCCCTAAAATAGCCTCCTACCTAACCCCTCCCACCCCTGACCTAAACCCCTGACCTAACTTCCGCCTGCCGTGTCCTCGCGCGAACACCCCGGGGGAAGACTAGTCTGCCGACCTGCATTCCCCCGGGGGCCGCAGTCTCGCCAACAGAGGAGCAGACAGTGCAGCCGATTGTAGGGCCTTTATAAACTAACCACAGGAATGCCCAAAGTAGTACACAGAGGTGCTCAAAACACCCTTACCACCTCCGCTTCAGGAAAACTCGGTAAAGCATACACGGAATCCACTAGCATATTCGGCAGTGTCCGGATCGCCTAGCTCTGTTATATCCGGTCCCTGCCTGTGTGTCAGCATCATGTGGAGCGTGACATTGGACAAGGATGCTGGGAATTGAAGTTCCTTCAGGCTACTTCCTGGTTCCCCCGATAACTGCCGGTCAGTGTTTAACCGGCTGATGCGTCCTGACATTCAATTATCTCAATTGCTGCATCTTGGGGGATGTTGGTGTCGAGGGCCCCAACATTGAGTGTCATCAAAACGGAGATCTCCTCAAGGTTCTCTATACTGGTAATAAGGTTCAGCACATCCTTAATGTCCTTAAGGAAGGACGGAGTAGTTTGGACCAGGGGTAGGAGGAAGTGGGCACAAAACTGGCTCAGAGGTTTCAGTACTGCCCCAATCCCAACAACAATTGGTCTACTGGGAGGTGGACGTGTTTCCTTATGCATTTTTGGTACTACATAGAAGTAGGGTGTGATAGGTGTTTCATTTACCAAGGAGGGAGCTTCTCTCTTCTAGATCCAACCTTGGTTCTCCGCTGAGTGGACCATAATCCTGATTTGCCTGGGAAGGGTGCTGGTACAGTCTGTGTTTACTTCCTCTTAGTATCTCGTGTTTGACAGCTGTTTCTGGCATTCATGGTTGTAATCTTCTGTCTTTATGATAACGGTAGCTCCACCCTTGTCAGCCAGTTTTATTATGATATCCTCATCTTGCATCAAACTGGTAAGGAATGTTCTTAGTTTAGTAGAAAGATTGTTGTAGGGTCTAGTTTGTCAGAGTCCTCCCACGTCCTTTAGAACTGCCTTTTCAAATGTTAAAATTTCACTTGCAGTTATAGCAGTTGTTGGAGTAAAGATTGATTTAGTAGTTGTTAACCCTGTGTCAGTTTGGGTAGGACCTGGTGCGTCGTTAAAAAATTAACCCAGTCGGATCTTTCGAAAGGATTGGTGTAGTTCGCCAGTAAGGAAAAATGGATCTTCATGCGGGGTTGGGACAAAGCCGAGTCCAAGTTGAAGGACCGTGCTTTAGTCTTTATTCAACGGCCTCTCAGATAAATTGATAATTTTTTATTTTTGGGCTGTTTGGCTCCTTGGCTAGCAATGAGTTTCAGTCTCCTGCCATCGCACGTTTTTGTTACTGCTTCATCTTCTTCCTCTGCCCCTGTCTCTGCCCCTGTCTCTGTTCCAAAAAAAAGGTTGAGGTATAGGGTTTTGGGTGAAGGGCAGTTACGCTTGTTGCTGCCCGGGAAAAGCAATGACCCACATTTGGTTGGTGCCTTGGAAAGGTGATGCATGGAACCCATACATAGGAGGTGTTGGAAGTAGTCCTTGGTGGCTCCTGTTGCTACCCCGGCTCTCATTGCTGGAGTTCCTGTAGGATGATTGGTATGTCTTGTGAGAGGATGTCGAGCCACCATCAGAAGATTGGTCACTTCCAGATGGTTGGTACTCTTCCTTTGTGTAAGGATATATCTTTTCCTTGTCAAATTTCCGTATATCCTTCTGGAGTTTCTGTATCTTCTGTTTCATTGAGTAATCCTTGTGTTCATTAAGATTGGTGTTGATTTCTGCTAGACGAGACTTAAAGGCAGTGATGCCAAGAGGTTACCACTGCGCGTCCTAATACAAATATTTGAGACTTCTAATCGCTGTGATTGCCATAAAATTGTAACTGGTGTTAAATAATTACTGTTGGGCATTAGTGTCATTTAAAAAAAAACATTTTTAATGAAAGCATTTTACTTGTTATTGCACTGATTTTGCTCCTGCTGCACTTTAGGCTCAACGCTCCCTTGATGTGCGGGTGTACTCGTCTGTAAGAGCGAGTCACAGGAAGCATTGCCATCTTGGGTAGCGTTTTAGTTGTTTAGTTGCATTCTCCCTATTTAAAATGGACGAGATGCAAGCGCACAGTTAGCCAAGAGATTACCGCTACGCGTCCTAATACCGATATTTGAGACTTCTAAACGCCGTGATTGCCCTAAAATTTTAACTGCTGTTAAATAATTACTGTTGGGCATTAGTGTTATTTTAAAAACAAATGTTTTAATGAAAGCATTTTACTTGTTGTTGCACTGATTTTGCTCCTGCTGCACTTTAGGCTCAACGCTCCCTTGATGTGCGGGTGTACTCGTCCGTAAGAGCGAGTCACCGGAGGCATCACCATCTTGGGTGGCGTTCTAGTTGTTTAGTTGCACTCTCCTTATTTAAACAGACAAGATGCAAGTGCGCGGTTAAACAAGAGATTACCGCTGTGCGTCCTAATACCGAAATTGAGACTTCTAATCGCCGTGATTGCCATAAAACTTTAACCGCTGTTAAATAATTACTGTTGGGCATTAGTGTCATTTAAAAAAAAACATTTTTAATGAAAGCATTTTACTTGTTATTGCACTGATTTTGCTCCTGCTGCACTTTAGGCTCAACGCTCCCTTGATGTGCGGGTGTACTCGCCTGTAAGAGCGAGTCACCGGAAGCATCGCCATCTTGGGTAGCGTTCTAGTTGTTTAGTTGCACTCTTCCTATTTAAACGGATGAGATGCAAGCGCGCAGAGCGCGCGCGCAGCGGGCGCGCCAGAGTTGTGCCAGAGGCGTGCCAAAGGCAAGCCCATCTGCACCCGGACGTGCCCAGCGCCAGTTATGCTGCCCCTACTGCCCCCAATTTGGTCTACTCTAGAGATGAACTTCTTTTGGTTAACACTCGGTTGGATAGGACCTTGAATAATGAAAGCGGCACCTGTGATAAGATTATTTCTAAGAAAGCCATGCTAGATATGTTTTAATTGTGGATTGATTAACGTTAGATCTCTCGCTAAACATCATTTGGAAACTTATATATTATTGGACGATCATAATCTGGATGTCCTGTTTCTTACAGAAACCTGGACACGGGCAGACAGAGAAGTTGAGTTGGGCTTAGCTTGCCCTCTGGATATAAAATCTGTCGTAAACCCAGGGTGGATGGGAGAGGGGGAGGAGTAGGATTTATCTATAAAGATATTTGTAATCTCACCCCACTCTGTGTAGAGGATATTCCGGGGATTGAATCACTTGGGTTTTCACTTAAAGATACTAGTGGTGTTTTATGTATAGGCTTACTCTGTTATAGACCACCAGGTGGAGCAGCTAATGGCTATCAAGAACTGATTGATGCAATATATAACTTATCGCACTCTCATTCTAAACTATTGATCCTTGGAGATTTTAATCTCTGGGAGAATGGTACCCTAGACAAAGCTTTTAAAGAGCTTTGTCAGGCTTGTGAGAATGTCAACCTCCAACAGCTGGTACTATGTCCTACTCACCAGAGGGGCCATGTGCTGGATCTTGTCTTTTCTGGTGAAAAAGATGCAGTTGTTAAGGAGATACTTCCTTTGAGCTGGACGGCCACTTTTTGGTTCTTTTCTCCTTAAAGGTAGCTAACCATCAAAAACAAGCTGCCCATCCGACTGTCACACAGACTAGTAGAGAATGGTCTAAAATTTTAAAATTAGTGGATCTTCCCCGGCTTCTTGACAACAGATTTAATATTCACCAGTCAGTGGAGGAGAACTATCAAAACCTGTGTCATCAAATTACTAATTCTCCGGATCAGATAGCTCCAGTGAGGAAAATTTAAAGTTGTAAAAAGCCTTCTGCCCCCTGGTATAATGAATAACTAAGGTTGATGAAGACCAGCTGTATACAAGCACAAAGGAAATGGAGGAGGAATTACTTAGAGATAGATAAAGGAGCCTTCAAAAATCGACTTTATAATTATAAAGAGTCGATAGGCAAACCCAAGGTTAAATATCTTGAAGACACTATTCTACAGTCTACTAATAAATCTCAAACTTTGTTTAGCATTGTAAGAGACATGTCTAATCCAGACTGCGCAAAAGCTAAAATTCTGGCATCACAAGAACTGTGTGAGGATTTAGCAACCTCCCTCTAGGAAACTTTTTTAAAAATCTTAAATGGGCTACGATCCTCTACGAATGATGATGCGTACCAACCTACCACTCCTACAAACTGTAGTATAAATGACAAGGAACATATGATATTTTTGGATCAATTCCAAGTTCCCTCACAAGAGGAATTCAATGCTATTGCAGCTGGCATCCCCTCTAGTCCCCTATGGATCCACTTCCACACAAGTTTTGGAAACGGTTTGGTGGTGAACTCTTCCCATATCTTGATCAAATTTGCTGTCAGTCCCTAACCAATGGTGTAGTACCAGACTGCTGGAAAAAGGCAGTTGTCTCTCCACTGCAAATAAAAGCTACATTGGATCCCCAGTGTTCCTCTAATTACAGGCCCATCTCCTTGCTACCATATCCGATTAAGCTCTTGGAGAAAATAGTGAGTAAATCTCTTTCAAAATTTGTTTAAGATAATGAGCTGCTGGACGAAGTCCAATTTGGATTCCGCCCTGCACATGGGACCGAGACTGCCTTGGTGGCAGTCTTGGATGACCTGAGAATGCGGGCGGACAGTGGTCAGACAGTTTTCTTAGTGCATCTTGACATGTCGGCAACGTTCGATACGGTTAACCACCGGATCTTGAATAAGAGATTGGAGGAGCTGGGTGTGGTGGGCAGAGTACGGGACTGGCTGCATTCTGCTCTTTCGAATAGGCAGCAGGCAGTGAACTTGTCACCATTTATCTCTCAGAATAGGGATGTTAAACATAGGGTTCCACAAGGCTCGGCTATTAGCTCTATTTTGTTTAACCTCTATCTCCGTTGAGTTATTATTCTGATAAAATCGTTTGGCATTGATGTCATTAACTATGCGGATGACACCCAGCTTGTCTTCTCTGTTGAGGGCAATAAAGCAGTGTCTTTAGAAAAATTCCATAGCTGCATGCATAGAACAGCAGAATGGCTGAGAGAAAACTCATTACAATTTAATGGGGAAAAAACTGAAGTCCTGTGTTGTACTGCAGGTAAAACTCCGCGACCCCTTCCAGTAGATTTCTGGCCCAGCCCGGCTAACAACTCTCTACTGCCTGCTAAGACGGTACGCAACTTAGGAGTGATGTTAGACAGTAATTTACAACTAGACTCTCAGGTAAATAAAACTGTGAATACCTGTCTATCCCTGCTTCAGGCTCTTCTGCAGATACTCCCTTTTCTACCTACCTCAGCTAGACCTCATGTGGTACGGAGTATTGTCCTAAGCAGAGTGGAATACTGTAATGCGCTCCTATTGGGTACTCCAGCCTCTTTGATAAAAAAAATTAGAGAGTACAGAATATGGCGGCTAAGTTGGCGCTTAACCAGCCACATAGTGCCTCCGCCTCACTTGCCCTAAAGGATCTACACTGGCTGCCCATTGCACAAAGAGTCCAATTCAAGGCACTCTGTATCGTCTACAGGGCTACACACAAACTGGGCCAAAGTTGCTGCAAAGGAAATTCGTATGGTACTCTCCTGTTAGACACCTGCATTCCTCCTCAGCTAATTAGGTCTGTGTTCCCTGCGTCAATAAAGTTTGCATGGGTGGCAGATCTTTTATTTTCACAGCATCAAGACTTGGGAATGCCCTGTCTTCGGAGCTTAGACAATTGAATACCTTGTCACATTTTAGGAAAGCACTGAAGACCAGATTGTTTCCCATAGATTATTTCCTTGTCTATCTTGGTTAGTACAGGCAATGGCTGAATGGTAATCTAAGTTCCATGATACCCTTGGGGTGACAGTGTGCTATACAAGTATGCCTACATTACATTACATTACATGCTGATGCTAGTCTTGAGCACATGCTCAGCAATGTTAATCTTTATGATTAGGGCGTCAGAAAGATGTTTTGCTGTGCTGAATGTCAGGAGTAGCCATGTCCTGTGTACATTTCCACGTGATTTTGCTCCATTCTCGTCTAAATATAAGATCTTCTAGAAATAGACGCAGTGCTATATTCACTAGCAGACTGTTAGGTGCTGTGTTTGCTCTTACGTACTCAGTCACTATGGCTCCATGCAGTGTTATCTTCATCTGTTGTTTCTTTACAGAAGTCATAGAGTTTCAATCACCTTGATTGTTGCAAGATGGAGAGCTGCCATCTTCATTTAGTAGTGATAGTGTTCTCTGAATATCGGCAATGATGTCTTCACCGAAGCTGAGACCAAGGTTGGTGTCCATGTTGTAACGTGTCTTTGTGTGAGGTATAAATAGAGTAGGAAAGATCTAGCGGAATCTAAAAAGTCCCCCTGCTATGCTGCTGTGCTAATAATGTATCAAAATATTCCCTCAGGGAAGGAAAAGGGTGGACTCGGAGCTAGATAAGAGGTCCAGGGCATGTGCTCCTTGGTTAATAACACAGTCAACCATATGGGCCTCTGTTCCTAAAGAGACAGTTAGAGTGTCGACAGGTTATCCAAGATAGGGGCATAAGTAAGGTTGCAGTCAACAGGACTGTTTCATGTTGCCCTCACACATCCCAGAGGGATGTAATGCTTCATCATACGGCTGTTGCTCCTCATTGGGCCGCCCTGCAATGCCCAACGGGTCCCCCGAAGGGTCACTGTGGAAGAGATCTTTTAATGGTATGCCGTATAATGATGAGTGCAAGGTAGAGTTTAGGTTAGGTTGGTTTTTCATGTGTGATAATGTGAGTTAAAAGTGATCAGGGAGGCCACTAACTACTTTTAATACCTGGACCGCCCTGTCAGATTAAAAACCTTTCTAGGTTGATGCTATCAGTAGGGTCATAAAGTCTACATTCATGGTTTTCTCTCTCCACAGATCCCTGGGAAATTCAGTCAGTTCAGGGATATCTTATAGAGCTTTACTAACCTCCAGTTCAGTTTCAGCTTCCTCATCCTCTTCCTTTTCTCAAGATCAAGATCATCTCATCTACAACGAGATTCAATTTCTTCTTTTCAAACAAGCCATAGAACCAATCCATTTTGATCCTTCAGGTTTTTTCAGCATCATCTTTCTAGTTCAGAAGAAGAATAGGAAATTTTGTCTTGTTTCGAATCCCAAAATCTTCAACAATTTTGTAGTATATGGCCATTTACATCTTCGCCAAGATCTTCTTCTTCGTTTAGGTTTTCTCATTAATATCCAGAAGTCAGCTCTAGTCCCAGCTCAGCATTTGGAATTTCTGGGTTTTCTGATAGATACTTCTCGCTCTGTCCTTCAACTTCCTCAGCACTAGGTCGCTCTCCTTAAAAAGGATATTCGTCATTCCTTAATTCTTCATCACTCCACTCTCAGGTCTCTAGCCCTTCTGCTCTTCAATTAAGGCAATCTTAACAGGTCCTCTTCATTATCGGCCCCTTCAATGATTAAAATCTGACATCTTCACAAAGGTCTCTATTCAGACCCAGTTTCTATAGACCCAGAGTCCAAGGAAGAACTCCTCTGGTTGCTCACTCACTTAGATGCCTAGAGAGGGAGAACTATTTTCTCTGCCACCGTAGATCTTGAATCTGATACAAGTTGGACAGGTTGGAGCACAAGATGTGGTCAGTTCTTGACTGGAGGTACATGTTCTCAGAAGGAGTCCTTGCACATCAACAGTGTAGAGATGCTTGCTGGTTCCTTTGCCATCCAGCTTTTACAGAGGAAAGAGTAAGCTATACCATTCTTCTGCAAATGGACAAACTGGCAGCAGTCAGATATATCAACCATCTCGGGGGTACCATGTCCAAGGTTCTCGCAGACCTCGGCAAACATCTTTGGGAGTATTGTTTACAACAAAATATCTCAGTCAGAGCAGTTTTGTCTCCAAGGGAATTTAAAAGTGGTAGCAGACTCGTGTTCTAGGCATCTTCAGCATTCAAGCAATTGGCAACTGCACCCTTCAGTGTTCAATCGTCATTCTTCCATCTTTGGCAACATATCAATAGATCTTTTTGCCTCTCATCTGAATTCCCAACTTCCCTCCTTTTTCAGCTGGAAACTAGATCCTCAAACTTTGGCTATGGACACTTTCCTTCAGTCTTTGCCTAAGATTCTTCTCTATACCTTCTCCCTCTTTCTTTTCACCCAACGAGTTCTTTCTCAGACACGCATACAGCACTCTTCTCTGGTCCTCAAAACCCCTTTTTGGCAAGCACAACCTTGGTATTCAACTCTGTTAGAGATGGCTTTGGGTCTCCCCGTTTGACTCTCATTTCCCCGACTTACTCCTCAATCCTCAGGGTCACCAACACAACATGATCCTAGAAGTTCCCCTTTTTCGGATTGCCTGGAGGATTTTGACGCATCCTGGAGAACTCCAGGAATTTCAGAGGAGGCTATCAGATCCATTCAACAATCTTGGGCCCCTGGCATTTCTAAAGTTTACAGATCAGCCTAGCTCACCTGGTGTAGCTGATGTGCGGACAGGAATTCAGATCCCTTTTCAGCGGATGTAACTCTTGTAGTTAATTTCCTAGCCTCCTTGGCTTCTCAGGGGAAGGCCTATCGTACCATCAACACTTATAGATCAGCTATTTCAATGGAACACTACAGAGTGGGTGACAGGCTTACCTAACACGTGGTCAGAATCCGTAATAGTGCCGATATTTAAAAAAGGTAATAGAGGGGATCCTACTTGTTATCGTCCGATATCCCTCATTGATTCCGCAGTGAAGGTGCTCGGAAGGGTGGTGCTTAGCCAACTTACGGAATGGCTAGAGCAAACAAAAACCCTCTCAGATCTGCAATACGGCTTCAGGAAGGGCAGGGGCATGTCAGATCAATGCCTGAATCTAAACCTACTGATTGGGAAATAAACAGTTGCCAAGAAGGTAGTTCTTTTTCTGGCATTTATGGACCTTTCCTCGGCCTTTGACTGGGTGAATAGGTCCAAACTGTGGGTCATGCTCCTGAAATTAGGAGCTGATAGCAATATTGTATATTTCCTTGCAGACCTACATAGGGATCTATCTGCCACCGTGCGCTATGATCAACAGGGCAACTGTACTGGAGGAATACCTATTACAAATGGTGTCAGGCAGGGGTGTATTTTGGCCACTTTATTGTTTACTCTTTACATTAATAGTTTGGACTCTGCATTATGTGATTCGTGTAAAGACATCCCGCGTGTTGGGCAACGCCTGATCCCGGCACTACTTTATGCGGATGATGCCGCTCTTTTAGCACGAACTGCATTGGGCCTACAATTACTTTTAAACTCCTTTGCGGCCTTTATGACATCATAGGACCTTAGTGTCAACTTTTCCAAATCACACATAATGAGAATTGGTCCGAAGACCACAAGGGATAAAACTTTTCATTGCGAAGGAAACGTGTTGCCTAGATTTCTACCTTCCCATATTTAGGAATCATATTTGACGATCAAGGCTCTTGGTCTCAACAAATTTTAGCAAAAAGCAACGTTTTGGCGAGATCGACTTCTGCTGTTTTGGGCTTTGCACGTAATTTGGGGGTAAGACCCATGCAAGCCTTCTTGAAAATATACGGTGCAAAATGTGTCTCCCTCGCAATGTACGGTGCTGATATTTGGGGAATCAGGAATGTGAAAGTAATCCAGGCGGTGGAGGATAAGTTTCTCAGGAAAAATTTATGTGTTCCACAATCCACAGCTGGTTATATTGTCCATCAGGAGTGTGGTGCTAGTTTTGTGGATGATCAAATTACCATGGTACCACTTTTAAAATGGATCTCGACTTGGCTGAACCCAGAACTGGAGCTAAACCAGGAAATCTTTAAAGATTGTTTAGCTCTTGACCATGGGAATCGTATCCCATGGCTCAGATATGTATATAATATGACAGTGTTATTGGGTCGTCTTGAGTTATATAATTCACCCGAGAAGCTGTCGAAGGGGGATATTAAATGGGTCAAGGATTCATCATATCTCTCAATGGCCGCTACAGCCAGAGAAGATAGGGAGCTGGTTAAGCCGACGGTAAGAGCCCATCAATTGAGAAAAACTGTTTTGACCAGTGAACCCTATCTGGTTATTGTCACAAACCCCAATCCCCGACTTTTACTGACCAGATTTAGGTGGAACCAAGTCCATTTCCTGCTTGCAGAGTCTCCGGGATAGAAGAGGGTCAGAGACAGAGTCCTGCCCGTCTGCGCCCGTCCGCGCTAAGGACGCGCGGGGCGCAGCGGGCCACTTCCGCCCATTATTCTCTGGAAGGCAGGATGCTTGTGTACACCAGTGCAGCGCTCCAGGCGATTGGCCACTCCCTCCCTCGATGCGCTGTCGCACTTAAACATCCTTTGTGTGGCCCTTACCAATGTGCCTGCAAGAGATGGTCGCTTGACCAGTCCATGGGTATTCGAGCCTATGATAACTCCGCCGCCCCATTGGCTGGCATAAGGGTGCCTCGGTTGAGTGATGGTCGAGTTCAGGGTCTGCGGATATTAAATCTCAATACCAGATCTCTGGTTAAACACCATCTTTCTATTATGGACCTCATTACTGACGAGGAGCCGGATCTATTTATCATCACCGAGACCTGGCTCCAGGATACAGACACAGCCATAATTAATCTGGCTTGTCCCCCAGGTTACTCACTTTTTACATGGAACCGGCTGTCTAGAGGTGGAGGTATTGCCCTAGCTTTAAAATCTACTTTTGCGTGCTCCTGGACTGGTCAGCATATTGCAGGCTGCGAAAGCGCCTTGTTTAAGATCACTATCAGTCCTCAGTTCACGCTGTCTGGGATGGTCGTGTACCGCCCTCCTGGCAGCGATGTAGCTTTCAGGGGAGCTTTCCCTGAGGCAGTGAGTACGCTAGCTAGTGATTGCGCTAATTTCTGCATCATAGGTGACCTCAACCTCCATTTTGACACCCAACAGACCGCGGCCATCAGTGGTTTCCTGGCGGATATGGAGGCCCTTCAGCTGACCCAACTTGTCACTCAACCCACGCACGTGGCAGGGCACATCTTGGACCCATTTTTCACCAACTTATCGGATGTCCAAGTCTCGGCTATTTCTCCAGTGTGTTGGACTGACCATTATTTGGTGTCCATGTGGCTACCTCTCCCCGTAACCCCTACTATTCCACCTCCAAAGTGGGTTCCGCGGCGGCATTGGAATAAGCTCAGGCTTGAGGATCTTCATCGTATCATGGCCGAAGAGCCACTTGGCCCTCTGTCTGATGCTAGTCTGGGCTACGACCAATTTTGCAGCTGGATTACTAAGGCGCTTGACAGATTGGTGCCTGTTATTGCAAGTAAATCCAGCTCCAGGCAGTCGAGCCCTTGGTACGACAGTGCTCTCCGCGCTCTGAAGAGCTCATGTAGGCGGGCAGAAAGGGAGTGGCGGAAGGCGTACGACGCCGTTAAAAAAACCGCGTACTTGGCCGCTGTTAAGCTCTACCATCGAGCTATCTGTAGAGCCCGCGCGGCGTTCTACGCAACGGAATTCCGTAATAGCCATAACCCCTCGAAGACCATCTTTAAAGCCTTAAAAGACTTGATGGCTAAGAGAGCGGCTCCGCCTGTGGATGGTTCCACCTCGCAGTGTGAGATTTTGGCTGCTTTCTTTTTGGAGAAAGTTAAGAACATCTATTTGTCATTTCCCAGCATGACATTACCACTTTCCCCTCGGAATGACCTCTGCAGCCGCCTGGTATTACATTCTCTCCCTACTCTCTCTTGGGATGGGTTTGTCATGCTGGCACAACGTGTCAAGTCCGGCTCCCCGGCGGACCCACTCAGACCTGCTCTCTTCAGAGATCCGTCTTTTCAGGGGCGCACGGCAGTGTGCTCATTAATAAATCTTTCCCTGACCTCAGGCACTGTTCCTGCCAAGTGGAAGCAGGCGGTGGTTTCCCCGATCCTGAAAAAACCATCTTTGGATCCTCTAAAACCGGAAAACTATCGCCCGATCTCATTGCTTCCCTGGCCGGCCAAAGTCATGGAGGCCCATGTTAACCTAGCCTTATCTGAGCATCTGGCCCTGGCCAATGTTCTTGATCCTACGCAGAATGGGTTCCGTGCTGGGCACAGCACGGAGACCGCCCTTCTGGCAATGGTGGAACATCTGCGGAGTGTGTTGGATGCAGGTCAAACGGCAGCGCTTATTCTATTAGATCTTAGCGCTGCCTTTGACACAGTGTCCCATCGCATCCTCCTACACCGCCTGGAGAACATTGGCATTTGTGGCCCCGCTCTGCAGTGGTTCCGTTCCTTCCTCAGCGATCGTTCCTTCTGCGTTGCCACCCCTCCTTTCCAGTCCAAATTCCATCAGTTGGACCTGGGGGTCCCCCAGGGCTCCTCGCTGAGTCCCACGCTTTTCAATCTCTACGTGCGGCCGCTGGCTGATGTCGCCAGGCAGTGGGGCCTTACTATGGTCTCATATGCCGACGACACACAGCTAGCGGTCACGATCAGCGGGGACGCCGAACTGGATGCCCCCAGGTTCCGAGATGGGCTGAGAGAGGTGGCCAGCTGGATGAATAACAACTGTCTCCAGCTGAACGCAAAAAAAAACGAGGTGATGATCGTGGGAAGAGGAACGGACTGCTGGGGGGACAATTGGTGGCCACAGGAGCTCGGGCCTGCCCCCATACCGGTGATGGAGCTCAGAAACCTGGGAGTATGGCTCGACCACACCTTATGTTTTACCACCCACACTAAGAGAGTGGCAGCATGCTGCTTTGGTGTTCTGCGCGGACTGAGGCCGGTGCTTAAATTTTTCGATGCCCCGACGAGGCAGTTGGTCATCCAAGCGACGATCATCTCCCGGCTGGACTATGCCAGCTCGCTCCTGCTGGGAGCTAACCAAGCTGAGATCGTCCACCTGCAGCGCGTCCAGAACGCGGCTGCGAGAGCAGTGGTGGGCCTGCCGAGGTCATGTCCCACGTCCAACACTTTGAGGTCCTTACACTGGTTACCAGTGAAAAGCCGAATCCATTTTAAGGTACTCAGCCTTGCTTTTAAAATTTTAAAAGGCTCGGCACCTGAGATCCTCAATAACCTTATATCCCCTTATGTCCCGACTCGCCCCCTCAGATCCCTAGGGCAATCCCTTGCGGTTACCCCGCGTTTCAGGCTTAGCCGGATGGGCGGCCGCTCCTTCCGTGTGAGAGCTGCGGCTCTCTGGAATTCGCTTCCTTTGGAAATCCGCCTGTTAGAGGATCTGCTAGCATTTCGCAGGGCCGTGAAAACCTATTTGTTTTAATCTTCTTATGTTGACTCTCACCTTTTTTCCGCGTTGTGTTATGTTCACCTTTTCCATGCGCCAGGACGCTCCTTCGCTGGAGCAGCTGTGCGCAAAATAAATGCAGTTAACATAACATAACATAACAAGATCTGGGGGTTTGTCTGTGTGATAACTCTTCCACTCAGGATACAATGCATTTTATTCTTTTCTGCAAGCACTTTACCGTCATCAGGACGCGTTTCATCCTCCCAATCCTAGCCAATAAAGGCTTTTCTCAGGTGAAGCCTGCACTGCTATATCTCCAGCTACTATCAAATGTGTGGGAAATTTTTAATGTTGCGAGTTTCCTCACCGCGGCCATAGGAATGATGAAAAAATTTAGGCTAAGATTAACTGGCCCAAATGCACTTAACTGAATCAAATAAATGACAGTAATGCCATTGTTTAGTAACATGGTTTTATGAGACTCGCCCAACACGAACTTGATTATATTGCACTGTGTCTTAAATGTCATGTAAATTGTTACTATTTTTAACTTGTAGTTAATGGTTTTATAATCTTTAGTACAAAATGATAGTATGCTTTTATGGTTTTAAAACAATCCGAATAAATTCTCTGTGAGAACCGATCTGACGAACAATGATTGCAGCTGCAGAGATCTGGGTAGGAATGGATGTTACTCCCCCAACATATATGGATGGTCTGAGAGGTGGTGGCCTGCTCGCGAAGGGCCGCAGCTTCAGCAAATGAGCACTCCTCCCTGCGCGACTGGCAGACCTTGGCTGCCGGCTCTGCGCAAGCCAGTGGTTCTGGGCCTGTGTGGCCCTGCTGTGAGGAGACCAGACAAGGCCTTGAGGTGCGGGAACCAACCTGCTGCAGATTGGACTGTCGCGGTGAGAGCCAGTGTGGATCCTACCGAGGAAAGCTCTCAGCCTGCTTGGACCTGTTAAGAGACTGCTGGATCGCAGGAGTCAGTTGTGGCTGGCCTGCCTGGGGTGAGGGGACTAACCTGTTTGGCAAGATACGGTGGGAGGACAGAAACAGGAGTCTCCTCCCCCACCAGTGGTGATACTGAGCCAGACTCACTGTGCAGCTACAGTGGAGACCAGTGCTTTAAATGGAAAACAAGCATTTGCAATGCAATAGGTCTCGCATTAGGAAAGTTTGAGCTATTGGTCTTGTAAATGACAATATTTTCATTTATGTGTTGTTTTTGAAAGTAGCTAAATTAATAGCTTTGTCAATTACAATGCCAATAGTTATAACTTTCGCAAATGTGACACCTATAGCATTTGTAATGCAACATGTTTTGTATTTACATGACTTAGATGTATTGATATTACAAATAACAATGGATTTTAATTTTTTAAAATATTTAATACTTTAATAAAAGTGATTGTAATTTTTAATGACAATAGCTTAAACTTTTGTAAATAAGTTTTGTGAAGATTATGTTCAGTGTATTTTATTGTGACGAAAATCCAAGAACAGAAGTGAAATATCAACATCTTTGTGACATTTGTAATAAAGCTTGAAACATTGAGAGAACATATTTGAACCAGTGATGCTATGGTGGTGCTGAGTGATGCTGTGGTTGCGCTGAGTGATGCTGTGGTTGCGCTGAGTGATGCTGTGGTTGCGCTGAGTGATGCTGTGGTTGCGCTGAGTGATGCTATGGTTGTGCTGAGTGATGCTGTGGTGGTGCTGAGTGGTCTGTGGTGGTGCTGAGTGATGCTGTGGTGGTGCTGAGTGGTGCTGTGGTGGTGCTGAGGTGGTGCTGTGGTGCTGCTGTGGTGGTGCTGAGTGGTGCTGTGGTGGTGCTGAGTGGTGCTATGGTGGTGCTGAGTGGTGCTGTGGTGCTGCTGAGGGATACTGTGGTGGTGCTGAGTAATAATGTGGTGGTGCTCAGCGATAATGTGGTGGTGCTGAGTGGTGCTGTGGTGGTGCTGAGTGGTGCTGTGGTGGTGCTGAGTTGTGCTGTGGTGGTGCTGAATGATGCTGTGGTGGTGCAGAGTGGTGCTGTGGTGGTGCTGAGTGATAATGTGGTGGTGCAGAGTGATAATGTGGTGGTGCTGAGTGATAATGTGTGGTGCTGAGTGGTGCTGCTGAGTGATGTTGTGGTGGTGCTGAGTGGTGCTGTGGTGGTGCTGGGTGGTGCTGTGGTGGTGCTGAGTGGTGCTGTGGTGGTGCTGAGTGGTGCTGTGGTGGCGCTGATGCTGAGTGGTGCTGTGGTAGTGCTGAGTGGTGCTGAGTGATAATGTGGTGGTGCTGAGTGGTGCTGTGGTGGTGCCGCCTTTAATATCAAGGCTATAAGACAGCACATTGTTGCACGAAGATGGCATGCTTTGCCCATGCAGCAATAATGAAAACCACATGCTGCTCAAAACCGTGATAAAAACATAATGGAAAACCGAGAAAACGACAGTGCTCATGTTAAATGGCTGTAGTAGTGCCAAATCATGTGGACCATGCATCAGGGAACAGCAAATGCTCTATGTGAAGATAAGTGCACAGGATAATACTCATGCGCAAAAAACAGTGTCTATATTAAAATTCGCCGAAATTAGCAAGTTCCTAACGCTTTTAGAGGCGTAACAAATTACGTGCACACTGCGACTAGCAATCGTGACTTCAAAGGGGTAAAACATGCAACAGCCAGCGGTAAGGAGGCGAGGCTCGAACGCAGAGTCCAGCGCTTAAAACATTCATTAAACCAGCAAAACAGTGTTGTGCTTACCAGGGTGACAAAAACCTCCTGCTTGCATCGGCGGAAACGCTGATAGCTTGACGTGTGATTAGAGGTTAAAAATTAAATAAACGTGGTGCTTAAAGCGTCTTAAAGGGAAGGTGCTTTCACTGAAGTGAATGTAGAGTGTGAATAAACTTAGTTGAGACAAACACACGCACTGTAACGATACATACAATCATAATACACTGTAAATTGCAAAATATCTATAGTTGTATTCATGTTGTATGTAATAGCACAAAAGGCAAGAGATAAATACGCAATTACCAAGCATACAAATAAACATTAAAGCACGGGTACTCATAGTACGGCCCGCGGGCCGGTGGCGGCCCGGCAAGCTTTCCCTGGCGGCCTGCGGACCATGAGACATCCGTGTTTTCAAAGAGTGTCTGCAAACACTCTGCTGCTCTGTGGGGGCCGGGCGATTCATTCCAGCGAGGCCAGAGTGGAGCTGCAGGGGCGCTAAGAGGAGGTGAATGCACATGCAAATGGTCTTTTTTAAAGACCTGTGAAGTGCTCGGGTGGGGCTGTGTGTCTGTGCACACTGGGGAAGCTGCCTCAGCCCGTGACACACAGGCAGCGTGAGATGACACAGGGTGACAGAGGGAGGTAGAGGGACAGAGACAGAGGGAGGGAGGGAAAGGGAGGGAAGACAGAGACAGAGGGAGAGGGAGGGAAAGGGAGACCGAGAAATGGAGACAGAGAAAGGGAGACAGACAGAGGGAGGAGGGCGAACGAGGAAGACAGAGGGAGGGAGATGGAGTGAGGGAGATGGAGTGAAGGAAGGGAGTGAGGGAAGGGGAGTGAGGGAGTGAGGGAAGGGAAGGGAGTGAGGGAAGGGGAGGGAGTGAGGGAGGGGTGAGGGAGGGGGTGAGGGAAGGGGAGGGAGTGAGGGAGGGAGTGAGGGAAGGGTAGTGAGGGAAGGGAGTGAGGGAAGGGAGTGAGGGAAGGGAGTGAGGGGAGGGAGTGAGGGGAGGGAGTGAGGGAGGGGAGTGAGGGAAGGTGATGGAAGGGGAGTGAGGGAAGGGGAGTGAGGGAAGGGGGGTGAGGGAGGGAGGGAAGGGGAGTGAGGGAAGGGGAGGGAGGGAGGGAGGGAGAGATGGAAGGGGAGTGAGTGAGGGAAGGGGAGTGAGGGAGGGAGAGGGGAATAGGGGGAAGGGGAGTGAGGGGAAGGGGAGTTAGGGTGAGGGAGGGAAGGAGAGGAAAGGAGAGGGAAGGGAGAGGGAGGAAGAGGGAGGCAGAGGGAGGGAGAGGGAGGGAGAGGGAAGGAGAGAGGGAGTGATACAGTCAGAGTGAGTGAGACAGAGGGAGACCGGGGAGGGAGAGAGGGAGATACAGGGATGGAGGGAGGGAGGCAGAAAGGGAGAGAGAGAGAGAGGTGTGTATGCCCGGTCTGGTAGCTCAGTGGACGAAGGCGTCTGCTGCAGGGACCTGTGTTCAACCTCATGGTCACAGTTTTTTTTGTTGCTTAAGCCCTGCCCCCTCCCCCACTGACCCCGCCCCCACCGGTGCGGCCCTCGGACACAAACCACACTGTAAATTTGGCCCCCGAGAGAAAGTTTGTGAGTACCCATGCATTAAAGGAAACAAGCTCTTGGCATTGTTGTGTGGATGGAGGGAGAGGAAATGCAAGACACGGCCTCGCGCCGTGAAAAGTGTGAAGCAGGGGGGCGGGGGAGCGGATCCCTTTGAAGGGAAGCTAAGCTCTCGGAGGCAGGAGGCTAGGGCAAGCGCGTGCACGAGCACATGCACTCGACGAAATCCGCGATGCTTTCAGAGCTTGGTTGAGCCTCTATACTCTCGTCCTATTATCGCTTGCGCGATTAATAGGACGAGACCTAAAAATACGCGCATGTACTCACCAAAAGGAGCGGTGGACTGGCGGGTGGAGTGTGGGGCGGGATTAGGGGCGGAGCCAGGGGCGGGGCTATGTGTTCAACCTTTCTAAACTTTATAGGCAAGAAATTCAAGTGCAAAGTAAAAAAATCGGAAGAATCTGTCCTATGGTTATGGCCCTAATAATAATAAATGTATGTTCAAAACCGTCTCTGAATTTTGCCATCAAAGCTTTGCATGCTGGAATTTTTAGAGACCCTTACTCATAATGAGAAAGAAGAACTACGAGTCCCAGCATTCAAAAGCATTACCAGCTAAAATCTAGAAATGTCTGAAAGTCTAAACCCCATTCCATGAAGCTGCCTGTCACATTTGGGATAAACATGGTTTCCCATACGAAGCAGTTTAAATGCACTGAACCCAAAAAAAAAAATTGTGTTGCCTTTAAAGTGTTTTTTTCTTTGAGGGTAATAGTAAAATTGGCAGCAAGGGCAGGGATTTACATTCAAGTAAAAAAGCATTTAAATTGCTGATGAACTAACATTTACAGTCATTTAAAACAATGACATGCTAAAATGCTGTCCTGCCCTAAAGAATGCGACCCTCCCTCGTCCATTAGTTTTATGGTGGACTCTAAACTCCCACTGTGCAGGATCAAAGGATAAACTAAACACCCAGCTGCCCCACACTGCTGGAGGAGTAGTTGCAGAGAAGCACTGCAAGATTACTGTGCCCATGTGACAAAAGCTTCTGTTCTGGCGCTCCTGTGCGATCTCAGCTCAAATTGCAGAACCAGAGCGGGTGGCGTGAAAAGTGCTGGGGAGGCACGATAAAATGCGAGGAGCGCCACCTGTATCTAGGCAAAGCCACCATGTGTACCGGTACTCTCCTTGTTGTAGGAAAAGTTCCGGTACTCAAGGGGCAACATTTTTAATTGCCGTTACTCCGTGCCGGCCCATTTAAAGCACTGGTGGAGACCCCCACGGGATACAGGATAAAGCCAGATGAGGAGGTTTCCAATGTTGGCCCTCTGGAGTGAACTAATGTGGTGGAGAATGGGTTACTGCCCCCCCCCCCCCCCCATCCCCTGGGGAGATAGAGATGTTTTGTTTTGCAAGAGGAGGGGCCTGTGTTGGAAACATCAAATCGAGGCACAGGCCACTACACCTTTTTGTGCTACCTGGACGGTGTTTATTGTGCGCCGTTTTGAAATGTGGTCCGAGCCTGGCGCCTTGTGAGACAGACGTCTTGGTGCTAGGGGGGCATGGTGCGGGGCTGCTGTGAAGACCCACTGCCTACATAAATAGTGGCAGAGCCTGGTGAGACATGGTGGTGAAAACGAAGCCTGTCACGACACCTGCCACTATCCTTATTCTGGTTGCTCTGTGTGCTCGGTAACTATTGCTCTACAACTCCTGAAGACGGTAAAGGGAAGAGGAAATCGAATAGCCAAAAAAACAAAACCCTGAATTATGCACAGCTGGTCCCCAGGCATGGAAGGCTCAGGTTGTCTCCGGAGAAAGCGGAGGGGCAATCTGTTGAACTTTTTTTGCAGGACTGGATCACTGCCACTCTGGTACCAAGCGCCTCTCTACATGTTTTACTATTGAGAGAGCGCACAGGGCCCTTACACCTCCCCCAGGCCTTGTGCACCTCCTTGAGCAATCATAGCATGGCTGTTCAACTTCCGGGACAGAGATGCAATCCCATGCCTGAGGAAGCGATGGAGAGGGCAGGTTTATTCTACCTCTTATTCGGGGTTTGCGAGGGTGGGACTTATTGAGTGGTTCCAAGGGTCCCTTTTAAACATTTGAATCATGTTATGGATCCAGAGGGAAGATATGTCATTCTGCATGGGACACTTGAGGGATGGGAGATCTTTTTAATGTTATGTCCCCGATGTTGATTGTCCGGATTTCTTTTCCACATTGATGGCAGTGGCGACCCCCCTATTTAGTTGCAGAAGTGGTCTTCACAGGGGATTTTAACTGTGTCCTGGATGGGTTTCTGAACAGGGAGCCCTCACAGGCCCACACAAAACCTCGGCTTACTGGGGCACTCCGAGATATGTTTGGTGGTCTACAGTTGTGCGATGTCTGGTGTGAGCACCATAGGGGAGACACTTGTTTTCTTGTCATACCCCAGCAACGGGTACATTTAGACGTCTAATTATTGTTCTATTTCTGCCAAACTGGTGACCTTGGCTCTTGACGTGTATCTCACCCGATACCTCTCAAACCACTCGCTGGTCTTGTTGACTCTTGGTGGTGTACCACATCGACCGCCGATACTCCTTTGGCTCCTCCGTAAGGAGGCTTTGGGGGACTCCCCTTTTGCAGCTGAGGTCACTGACACACTTGGGCACTATTTTGAGGACAATTGGGGGACTGCATCCTCTAGGGCAGAGCTTTCCAAACTCTGTGTCGGGACACAGTACTGTGTCGCCTGCCATGTGTGGGTGTGTCGCTGGATGATGCATAGCTGCCAAGGTTTCAGATTGCCATCATGGTTCCCTCTACAAACAGAGCGCACTACAAAGGATTCCACTGCATTCAGTAAATACTTCACGGGAGCCTCTGATGTGTGGCTGATGGTGATGCTGCTGCGCTTCCAAATGCATTTCTAAAGACGTGTTTTTTGTCTTTAGAAATGCTAAGGGGAGATGTTTCAATACCTACAGGGCTGTCATTAAACAGCAGGAGACAATTCCCAGAGCTTTATCTGCAGCCGGAGTCCCGTTTGCCAAGTCCACACACCTCTGGCTCCTCCACCTTTTGTTTTCTCCTTCTCTGTCTGGCTGTGGCGTCACACGTGCTTGTCTGAGGCCTTACCGGTCGGTATACAGGTTGGTCTCATTTCAGCAGCCTCTGCTATTTTTGATGACCATTCACCTCTGCAGTACTTGTTAAACCTTTCCGTACGGGACGATTGGTTCTCGTTTATAAAATGCAAATAAAATATTTGGAAACAAAAAAGAGTAAGAGGCACAGCTAGAAGTCTGTGCTGATCTTGGAGGCTGGTGCTTTTTACCTGAAACGTTAGCTATAGAAATAAGCATTTGCAAAGGGTAACCTGATTTAGTCCTTACTAGACTGTACCTCAACTGTATCATCTGTACTTTGAGAACCCCCCGACCGTCATTAGGTGCATCGGGGTTGCTCACTACACTGCTTTACCGTGTCGCGAAATGATGCATGTCTAGAAAGTGTGTCACTAACATGAAAAGTTTGGAAAGCTGTGCTCCAGGGTGCTCGACTGGGAGGCCATGAAGGTCGCCCTCAGTGTAGTGTATTTAAAAACATCCTATGGTGTTCGAGGTCAGATGGAGAGAGATATTACAGTAAAGGATTCCAAATTGAGCAAGCTGGAGACAGTGCTCCCTTCGACCCCTCATAAACTGCCACAATGGTGTGCTGTGCAGAAGGAGTTAATGGAGCATTGGCGTAGGCTGGAGAAAAATATACATACGGCCTATCAGCAGCAATTCCACATGGTGGGAGACAGGGTGGGTGCTTTATTGGCCTGTATGATTCAAGGAGAGGCCACTAAGGCCCCGGTCCTGCAGATGCTCATGAACGCAGGAGAACCAGTACACACATAGCGAGCAATCAACAAGGTATTTGCCACCCACCTTGGCAAGGTCTATACGAAGCGTATATATACCCCTCGAGGGAGGCCCTACAAGATTTACTTGCAGGGATCAGGCTCCCGTGCCTCAACTCGGACAACACAGAGGTCCTAGATGGCCCAATTACGAAGGCAAAAACCCTCTAAGCAATTAGACATTGTAAACCTGCGTAGGTCCCTGTCATGCCTGCACGAACGGCAGGGACGTGGTTGGCGTTTCGCCCGACAACACTGGTTGGCAAAGTGTCGGCGACACTCGAAGCGCATGCGCGGAGATTGGCGCATGCGTGCTGCGAGCATAAAAACCTTCCTCGCTGTCAGTAGAGCGCTTCGCGTTCCTTCAGGGAATGAAGTCCTGATTTGCTTCCGGGTCACGGTGGTGGCGTTGCAGTTCTCGTTGGGTTCGTCTATCGGCGTTCCAGTTCTTCGCAGCTCCAGTTCGTTTGTGCCTATTCAGGTATTTGAAAGTCCGAGAGCTGGTGTTTAGTTATAAGTGTATTGTGGCTCTTGCCATTTCTTCTTAGTTCCGTTTTTATTTACCGGATCGGAGTATTGGTACTGGTGTCAGGAGTATTATTGAATACTTAGCAGTTTAGTTGAACAAGAGCGGTTGCTCCCTATTTTCTTTATATATTGGACTCAGGGTTCGCTGAGGTTCCTGGATTGTTTATTACTTTCTGCTTACCCCCTACACAGGTAATAGAGCTGTGTAAACTTCCTCATAGAGATCCTTGGTTCAGGTGGTTATAACATTAATGGGTTCCATCTTGTCTCATAGAGTGTTTACAGTTCTACTACCCTATATCTTCTCTTGTGAAGACAACAGGAGAACCTTGACATTCTTCCCTAAGGTACCCATAGATTTCTTCTAATGTAATAATCTTTACCTGCAGTATACACCTGGGTTCATATAGATACTTATTTCATAGGGTGTTTCCAGCTTTCTTTTCCCTATTTATCTCTGCATTGTGGAGTGAACAGAACATTGGTGATCTCTACGAATACTCACATATCCAGTGTATCACAGGTAGTCGATCATCTCATTTCCCACATATATACATGATAGACTTATAGGATTTGATATTAACCTCCATGCTTTTTCTTTTAGGAAAAGGTTACCAGAAGATTCCCTGTCCCTCAAGCAGACTACCCTAACTACTGTATTTGAAGACTCTGTGTTTCCCCTCCTTACCTTGTTTTGTTTAACTGCTTTCCCCACACGGGCATCACTTATTGCTACCAGTATATATAGAAATTGGGGCAGAGTGAACCGGTGAGGGGGAGTTGTGGACAGTGCTTCAATTCCATGGTGTTTCCGAGGCAACCACATTTACCGACTTGACAGTCCCAGGTAGTGATGGGCTGCCAAGGGAACGTTATCATAAATCTGCAACATCAATATCAGACGCTAGAGGTACACAACGCGGCCTTGGAGATCAGTACTCTGCTGGCCTCCATGCAAGAGGCCCTTGTGATCATGATACCAAGCCCGGCAGGCACCTTTTAAGTACATCCTCATACAGGCTGATATCGCTCCTAAGTAGAGATGTTCAGATTCAAAGTGGTGTCCTGGCGGTACGTCTCCTCCCCCCATTTGCCCCTTCATACACATTTAGACCAGTTGGCGTTTATCCCAAGGTGTAGCACCACCCATAACCTATGGGGACAGGCTCATGTGGGGAACGCTCTGCGTCTCCAGTCAGATGATTTTACTTTGGCGCTGTGAGTGCTTTGGTGTACTCGAAGTCACCACCTGTTTTAGTTCCTTGTAGTGCCGCATGGTGATGGGAGGTGCCTGGCTCCCGATTGTTTTAACCTTTGGTTTTATTTGTTTATCCCAGTGGTCGAAGTGGGGAAAAAAAAGTATGGGAACTGTGGGTGGAGAATCAGTGGGCGGGAATAACCGAAGATTAAATCAGTGGGCGGAGTCAGGGGTGTGGCTAGAAATAGCAAAACATACCAATTTTTTGTACGTTTAGCATTTCACTGACCAGTTACAGCTTATAACGTTATTTAATTAAAACAATGGATAAACATGTTTATTTGAGTTTTAATTCAGGAAAAAGCAAACACTCATAGGGAATACAGGTTTATGTAAAGCGTGTGAAATGTAAGCAGGAACAACATGTGACCTTAATGCTTTTACTCTCATTGTTCAGAAATCCAGAAATATTTTTTGTCTTTAAGGGACTCTTCAGGAGAATCTAGACTCACGGAAACCCACAAAGGCTCCTTCATATTCATGTCAACCAGCTAGCTGCTCAATCATAATGTAGCAAAAAGAACAGCTGGTGGACAGAGTGCAAAACAATGTCATACATTCACCCCAGTACAGAGATCTGGGCCTAAATCCATTGTTTCTTTGCTCACCATGCCATTCCAGTTTGGAGCCAGCCATATGCAAATCAGTCTTGATCCTGACCCAATGGGAACAGTCCAGCCCGAATTGCCAGGCCAGGTCCTCCCTGGACTGGAAACAAGCATCCTAGACCGGTTTCGGGCTTTCAGCCCTCATCAGCCAGGATTCCAGTGGCATGGAGAGCAGGGGACTCATGTCTGAGCATACCTGTCCCACTCGGGGTGACAAATGCAAAAAGAACAATTGATGGACAGAATGATGAAAAATGTCATACATTCACCCCAATACAGATATCTAGGCCTAAATCCATTGGTTTTTTTGCTCACTATGCCATTCCAGTTTGGGTCCAGCCATAGGCAAATCAGTCTTGATCCTGCACGCAATGTGAACAGTCCAGCCCGAACTGCCAGGCCATATGTATTCAAGTGTCCTTTCATTCGGGAAGTGAACACAAAGCAGTACCCACAGAACTATGCACATACCATATTGCTCTTTGATATGCATGGTACATGTTCTTTGCAGCAGGCATATTACCCCTCTGCGCTACCTTAGATGAGTAAAACAGCCACTAGACAAAACATGCTCCCATCTCTCTCCAGCAGGTACATTGATCACCAAAGTTATCTTGGCACTTGTATTGTTGACTGAAACCTGCTGAATATACAAAGAACTTTGCAGTGTTTTTATAACTCCTGCACTTGTACAAAACCGGTCCCCCTAAACTAAACTGGCCCCCTACCCTTCCAGTCGCCCTGGGAAATGCCTGCTCCTGCCCTTTCACTGCTCCTGTCCAGTCAGTACTCCTGCTCATGCTCGATCAACACTCCTGCTTCATCACTTCTCCTATACGTTACTTCTCCTGCCCTTCACTTCTCCTGCCCGTTACTTCTCCTGCCCGGTCACCTCTCATGCCCTAGTACCTCTCCTTTCCTGTTGTCTCTTCTGTCCAGTCACTGCTGCTGCCCAGTTCACTCTGTGTACAACATTGACAAATTACACAAGGTGTCAAATTCCCCACAGTACTCTGTTTGGGGAAAGCTCCTCTGTAATCACCAACTCCGATCTCACTGGCACTTGATGTGCTAAAGGCAGAGGGCGGGAGCATTGTCATTTGAAAGGAGATAATCGACCTCAATCGGAATGACAATGGGCCTGCCCTCCGTCTGTGCGTGCTCAGGGAGGGGCTGCTGCAGCCTCTGCAGTTCAACAGAGACGTGCGAGCAGCCCCTGGAAGCTGAATAAAAAAGTTATCATTTGCCGATCCCGGGACGATATTTTGAAAGAAAGAAGTAGGGGAACGGACTGAAATAATTTTTAGAAGTAGGGGCACGCCGTGCCCTTCCGTCCCCGCCCACTTCTACCACTGGTTTATTCCTCAGTTTATTTTAGCTGACTTTCATTTCCCAGTGTCATCACTCAGGAAGCGAAACCTTCCTGATTGGCCAGGGGCTGCTGGGCCCCGGTTGGGTTTTGTTGTCCTGCATACTTTCTTCTCTGGACTGGTATTCCCGTCTTCTAATGCCCTGCCTAAGGCAGAAATTTTGAGATGGCTGATGCGCTGGACTGAAGGCGGTAGGATCTCACAGCTGATTGTGCACTGTGCTTGCTTTGGTGTGCTCTAACTCACCACCTGTTTTAGTTCCTTGCAGCGCCACATGGTGCAGCGAGGTGCCTGGCTTGTTTTTACCTTTGGTTTTATGTGTTTATTCTCAGTTTATGTTGGGCTATTTTAGCTGACTTTCATTTCTCAGTAGCATCAAGCTGGAAAGGAAGCCTTCCTGATTGGCCGGGGGTTGCTGGGTCCTGGTTTGGGTTTTATTGTCCCGCCCACTTTCTTCTCAGAATGGGGATTCTTGTCCATTTCCGCCCTTCCTAAGGCAGGTATTTAAAGATGGCCGATGTGCCGCTGGCAAGTCAAAGGTAAGCACGTCTGCACCCGTCCATGCCCAGACGGGGCCAGGACCACATCCGGGGCCTACCCCAGCCCTATCAGATAAGATTGATTACAAGGAGGCACTAAAGCAATATCATAAATTAATTCACTGTTCACCCAGGGCATTCTATGCCCAGAAAATTGAGGCATCAGCCAACTCTACAAAGTGTGTTGCAGCTTTTAACCCACTGTAACAGGCTGGCTTCGTATATGAAGTGCCTTGAGACCCTCCGGGTGAGTAGTGCGCGGTATAAATGCCTATGATTGATTGATTGATTATTTAAGTGAAGCGTCTTGCACTAATCCAGACAACCCTTAGTGGGATTTTAGTGGTCTTAGACAACCACAGAAAGCTCTCTAAGTGGTAGCTGTGGAAAGCAGCCTTCAGGCTTAGTCCAGAAGGAGTATTAAGCAGCTTGTTTTAGCAGAACAAATTATAAAGTGTAGGTTAAACAAAAATGAACCACACAGTGTAGTTAGAAAAATAAGTATATTTATTATACACACTCACTAACACATTGGTATATCTTCTATCCGGAGATATCAATACAATACTCACAATACTTCAAATGTAAACTGGTAAGTTAACATAAATACACAGTGATCTCTAGGGAGAGACCAAACCATATACTAAAGAAGTGGAATGCGAACTGTGACCGAAGTCGGGACTTGGACCAGAAGACTGATGAGCTTAGGACCCAAGGAACCACCTTAGATAAGAACCCAGGAACCCAACAGAGGCTGTGTACTGAGTAGAAACACAGCTGTGTACTCAATGCAAGTCAATGAAAAGTTGCGGTTGCAGTTCTCAAGAAGAAGGACCCGAAAGAAACCCCATGGAAGACAGAAGGTTGGAGAGTCCCCCACCCGTGGATACCCCAGGAACCAGGATACGTAACCAGGAACGCCTGGTGCATAGGTGCAAAGTGAGGTCGGAAACTACTGTAGACCACAATGGAGGATTTCAGGAAAGATGCCATTGGCGAAGAAGGTGAAAGAGTCCAGTGGAATCCAAGGATGGATTCTTGAAGAGAAGAACCTGCAAGCAGTGGGGCCAGAGTCTATGCCACTCTGAGGTGACCAGGAGGCATGGAAGAACAATGACCACCAATGAGGGACAATGCGGGAGTGACCATGTCGCTGCAGCTGTGAGGATCAGGCAACACTTTGGAAGACCAGGAGCCATTCACAAGCTGTCCCACATTCGAAGACAAGAACCAGGGGGTCGGTGTCCAGCAGGAGAACCAACATGCCTTGGCAGCAGCAACAGACGTGGCAAATGAAAAAGGTGCAATGTTGGGGCCAGCAAGGTCCAAGGGACTCACCAATTGCAGGAGAGTCAGAGCAGGCCCGAGCAAGTAGGGGAGCCCACTGAAATCAAAGAAGAGCCTCAAGAGGACCCACAGGCCGAAGACACAGGAGTCACAAGAGGACCTTGAGCAGCTCACCAAAGATGCAGGCTGACGGTGCAGAGGAGGTGGTGAGAATGAAGATCTTGGCAGGAAGAGGCTAGAGGATAGAGCCAACAAGCTTGGCAATGGCAAGTCGACGCGGTGCACAGGAGTTCTGTTCCAGCAGTTCCGACGAGGGATATTGGCCTCATATTTGCTGAGAGGACAGGGCACGCCTCGAGGAAATTTCAGAAACACCACCTGTGTTGCTGAGCCTTTCATAGTCCGTGGGATGTCAGGAGAAGCAGACTGATCAGCTTTGTTGCGGTGCCTACAGATGCAGGGGAGCGTCTGCTTCACTCCAAGGGAAATTCCTTTAGACGTCTTTAATGCCCACATGCCTGGAGAAGAATCTGGATGAAGCACAGGCACATACGATGAAGAAGACTTGCAGAGTCTTCCTTGGTGCAGTCTTGGTTCCAGGCGAAGTCCAGCGAAGTCCAAGAGCCCAAACATTTGAAGGTGAAGTGGTTTAAAGTTTGAATCTTGTCCCACAACCAATCTGAAGAGCCACTCACATTTACAAGCCCTTAAGGACCCTAGAGAAAGGGTTGGGACAATTCAAGGATCCCACCCAGAGGAGAGGCTGGACAGAGGGGAGGATATTCCTATGTCCTTTGTCCAGTTTCATCCCAGAGCAGGATGCAAGGGTTCCCTGACTGGCTCAAATTTGAGTATGTGAGGAGGGCACCAAATGTGCCCTTCAAAGCACTCTGGTGGCACTGGCAAGCGCCCCCACCCCAGCCCAATACACAAAGTCCTGTGTGAGAGGAAGTCACACCTCCCTGTGGCAGGAAACCTATAGTTCTGCCTTCCTCTGCTCAAGCTCAGCAGCAGCAGGGAAGAAACGTGTCTGTGGTCGGCAGCAGCACAAGATTGCTGTTAGACCCCGGAAGGCTGGTATCGGGAATACAGGGGAGCCCCCAGTACATCCAACACTGGAATTGGAATTGGGGTAGGATTCCAACATGTTTGATACCAATTGATGTTTTTCCATTTTCTGTGACATTCCGTAACATGGGGTAATTTTATTAAGCACTGGTTATGACTTACTCTTGATAAGTGTGAGAATTGGGACTCGAGCGCTATGGGTCGTTGCGATTTTAAAATCTATTCAGGTAGTAGGCTGTGGCCAAGAGCACCTGCATGTGAGGCTGATGAGAAGCCAGGTCGGATAGAGTTTGCAGCATGTTATTACGCTGCCTCCCAGTGTCCTTTTGTGACGCTGGGTCTTGTTTCTACAGGGGAGTGTCACTATTTTAGTGAAAGTCAGCAAAAATGGACTCCGTTGTCGTTTGCAGCAACAATGACGTTTTCTTGAAGAATTAGGCTTACTCAAGCAATTTTGGCTTCTTTCAGCAGGCATAAGACGTGTAAGGGTGTTACCATGGGAACACAGCACTTTGGTAGCAGATACCTTAACCGGAAACAGTCAAACATGCATTGTTAGTCTGAGGGATGCTTTTCTGAGGAAAATAAGGAGATAAATACTTGGGAAATATTGGGAAACGGTTTTGAGTAGCACATAATTTGTGTTACAAGAGAGGTTTACATTTGTTGATATGGTTATAATTTGAAAACAAACATAAATTGAAAAAATATATATATTGAGTAATAAAAATGGAAATGAGCAAGAGTGAAGAGGAGAAGAAGGAAGAGATGTTTCGAGGATGGTAGTGAGGCTGTCCAGAAGTCATTAAAGCAGGTTTTCAAGAAAAGAGAGGGTAAAGATGTTGATGTGGAGGAGTTTTCCTCAGTTTCAGATGAAGATCACACAAACAGAGGTCCTCGAGGCACATTGATGTTTCATTCAAGAATAGAGGGGGCCCGAGCTGCTCACAAAGGACTGGTGTCCAAGCAGCATGCAGGGAGGTCAGTTTAAACACTGAGAGAAGTGAAGGCTTCAGAGATGAGTTGGAAATGAAAACAAAGACGGAGGAAGTGAAGAACTAGATGGATATGTTCTTGATTTAGAATATAAGGACAGATTGGATGAGGAAAGTGATGTGGGAAGTAAGCCTAGGAGTAAGGATACAGTGAAAATAGTAGATCCATTTGGAGGAAAATTGTTTGACCCACAGTAAAGAAGACATCACAGGGGCAAGGAATGGTGGCCCTTGGACCATGTCGCAGAGTACATAAGGGCAAGATTTTACAGATCCTTAGACAAGGAGGAACGGAACATCATGAGGGTTGGGCGCTCAAGGCCCGTCATAGAAAAAAAGGTGACCATGACACCAAACATGCATCCTGAGTAGATAACATATATGTTCAAAATGGGGAAGGATCCCAGAAAGGGATTAGAGAAATCGCTTAAGATCTGTCAGGACAAAGTGTTGGATGTCCTAGGGCTCCTGTCAAAGAATTTTGATGCTATGGAAGAGGCCTTCTTTAAGGGCACTAATGTTGATTTAACATTATTGAGAGGATGGTGTCAGAGGGCGATTTGTTTTGTAGGCAACGTGAATGCAGGCCTATTGGCAGAAAGAAACAAAACCTTACTTATGCGGTGGAATCCAAAACTAAGTGAATTGGCAAAAGGAGAATCATCAGAAGATGCAAAAGGTTTACTTTTCGGAGTTGGTCTTGTGAGATCTGACAAAATACATTAAGACCTTCACAAGCTTGGATAATGCACAATACTCCATGCCCAAGTTTTTCTTGAGCAGACATTTGTTTGGCAGGGCTGGCACCCTACTGGCTGGGCATGTTTCCCGGCCAAAGTCATCGAGAAAGCCTTTAATAGCCAACTCGCCGCCTTCCTCGAATCCAACAATTCCCTCGATCCCTCACAGTCCGGATTTCGAGCCAAACACAGCACCGAGACCGCCCTCATCGCAGCAACAGACCACATCCGAACACTACTGGACAACGGAGAAGCAGTGGCCCTCATTCTACTCGACCTCTCCGCCGCCTTTGACACTGTCTGTCACAGCACCCTCATACAACGACTCAGCAACATCGGCATAAAAGGAAAAGCCTTAGACTGGATCATCTCGTTCCTAGCTGGAAGAACTCAGAGAGTCCGACTTCCCCCTTTCAAATCAGAGGCCACCGAAGTCATCTGCGGTGTACCACAAGGATCATCACTCAGTCCCACCCTCTTCAACGTTTACATGAGTCCACTCGCCTCCATCGCGCGTCAACACAACCTTAACATCATCTCCTACGCTGACGACACCCAGCTGATCCTCTCCCTCACCAAAGACCCCAAGACCGCCAAAACCAATCTTCACGAAGGCATGAAAGAAGTAGCCGTATGGATGAAACACAGCCGCCTAAAACTTAACTCAGACAAAACGGAAGTGCTCATCCTAGAATCATCCCCCTCTGCCTGGGACGACTCATGGTGGCCCTCGGATCTGGGCTCAGCACCCATACCCACAGACCACGCACGCAACCTTGGCTTTATCCTAGACTCCTCACTCTCGATGACCAAACAAGTCAACACCGTATCATCCTCCTGTTTCAACGTACTCCGTATGCTCAAAAAAATCTTCCACTGGATCCCCACGAGACAAGAAAGACCGTCACCCACGCACTGGTTACGAGTCGACTAGACTTCGGAAACACCCTCTACGCCGGAATGACAGCCAAATTACAGAAAAAACTCCAACGCATCCAAAACGCATCAGCGACACTCATTTTGGACATCCCTCGCCAAGATCACATTACCGGCCACCTGAAAGACCTCCACTGGCTTCCCGTCAACAAAAGAATTACATTCCGTCTCCTCACCCACGAACACAAGGCCCTCTACAAACTAGGGCCCGAATGCCTCAACACTCGTCTAACCTTCTACACACCCACCCGCAACTAAGATCCTCCAGTCAAGGCCTCGCCGCAGTTCCGCGTATCCAAAGATCCACCATGGGAGGTAGATCCTTCTCCTACCTGGCAGCCAAGACCTGTAACTCTCTCCCCACTCACCTCCACCTTACACAGAACCACATCTCCTTCGGAAAAGAACTTAAAACCTGGATATTTGATAAATAATGATCCCCCTCCCCAAGCGCCTTGAGACCCTATGGGTGAGTAGTGCGCTATATAAATTCTTAACTTGAACTTGAACATATATATCATACTAAGGTTCTGGAGCATACAGAAGAAACCCTGGAGGTGGACAGTTCCACCCACAGAGGGGCCAATATCAGTGAAAAAGAGGCAATCGAGGGAGGACACATCCCCCCAAACAGTTAAGGGCAACCTGAGTAGGAGGACAGGTTCTGGTTTTACCCCTTCAAGTGTGGGAGGAAGGTTGAGATTTTTTAAGACTCAGTGGGAGTCAATAGCAAAGGATGCATGGGTGTTGCAAGCTATAGAGGGTTATTGAAAAGAGTTCGATTCGGAAAAGTGCCAACTGTCGGAACCAAAAGAATTGTTTTTTCAGAGAGATTTAGAAAATGTGGTTCAGGAAGAGGTAAGACAAATGTTAGACAAGAATGCTTTTTGGAAGGTTCCAGGGGAAGAAAGGGGGCTTGTAATTACCTTGTTTCTAGTGGAGAAGAAAGGCCAGGGGTAGAGACCTGTAATAAACTAACCAAATTTGAACCAGTATGTAACGTATCAGCATTTCAAAATGGAAGGAATTCATTTATTGAGGAATTTACTATAGGACTTGGATTGATTGGTGAAAATAGACCTAAAAGATGCGTATTTCACCGTACCAATAGCAAAGGAGAGTCAGGGTAATTTACAGTTGAGATGGAAGGGACAGTTGTATCAGTTCCTATGTCTACCTTTCGGATTGTCATCAGCTCTTTGGTGCTTCATGAAAGTGTGCATACAGTGGTAGGATTCTTGAGAGAAAAGGGGATGAGAATGAGTATGTTTAGATGATATACTGATAATGAATCAGGATCTGAGGGAGTTGCATAATGAATTAGATGTGGTGGTAGGTGACTACAGAGTCTGGAGTTTGTCATAAATGTGGACAAGTCAATAATGGTACCCTCTCAGTCGATGGAGTTTCTTATTTTCGTGGGGGATACTTGAGGCAATTCAGTTACGGTTGCCAGAGAAAAATATAAGGCATAGGGTGAACTCAATATCAAGGAGTGATTTGGTGAATTTGAGAGACTTGGCATGAGTGCTAGGTCTCTTGTCATCATCAATACAAGCAGTATTTCTGGGTCCTTTGCACTACTCGGCCCTTCAACAGTCAAAGATTTTTTTGACTAGTGAAGGGCTTTTGGTATGGAAACTCGGTTTGTCTAAACAGAGACGCCAGAGAGGAGTTAGTGTGGTGTAAGGAGAATTTTGAAGCTTGCAATGGGAGGGCAATATTTGGAACAAAGCCAGTTAGTGTTGGAGAACAATGCATGCAGTTATGGATGGGGAGCCTCCTGTTTGTGTCAGGATACAGGTGAAGTGTGGTCAGTGAAGGTAAAGGAGGAACATACACATTGTCTGGAAATGCAAGCAGGTTTGTTAACTTCTCAAAGTTTCAGGAGAAATTTAAAGGACAGTTCAGTGCTTTTAAGGATAGGCAATGTGACAGCGGTAACATACATAAACAGGTTGGGGGAAACAGGTCAAAGAAATTGTCGGAGTTGGCAAAACAGATGTGGAAATTTTGTTAGGAACACATAATAGATCAGAAAGCTGAGTATTTGCCTGAGAGGCAGAATGCAGTAGCGTATTGGAATTTCGAGGAATGTGAAGGATTACAGCGACTGGAAGTTGAGAGAGTACAGTTTCCAAAACATTCTAAGGATGATGGGCCCATTAGAAATAGTTCTGTTTGCTTCCAGAATGACTTATCAGTTGCCAAATTATGTGAGTTGGGAACCGGATCTGGGAGCAGTGGAGATAGGTGTGTTTTTTACAAGACTGAAGAGGAGTGAAGGGCTACGCCTTTACCCCTTTTGTGATGATTTAGAGAGTGTTGGTTTAAGTAAGGTGGCAGAGATGTCAACTGGTACTAGTGACACCTTTTTGGAAGACTCAACCTTGGTTTTTGTCAGTGATGGAGTTAGGGGTAAAAACTATATTTGATAAGGTCCTTCAAGGGACTGTTGTTGGGTGTAGAAAGAAAAGAACATCCATTGGTGGAGTCTTGTTTTCTCAACCTACTAGTCTGGAGGATGTCAAGGGTTCCGGAAAATACACAGGGCTTTCGGAGTCAGCTTCAAATTTACTCAATGAATCATGAACTCCAGGGACCATGAAGAGATATAGAGGAGCATGGAAGGTATGGTTACTTTGGTGCGTGGAGAGGGATTTGGATCCCATGGAGGCAGATGATGTAGAGGTAGCAAATTGTTTAGCAGATCTGTTTGAGACGGGAATGTCTTACAGGATGGTAAACTGTTATAGGTCAGCTGTGGCAGCAGGACACTCTTTGGGACAAGGTATTTCTGTGGGGAAAAACAGTTAGTCTGTATAGTATTGAAGGGAATTCATTTGAAGAGGCCACCTAATACAAAGTATCAGACTCTGTGGGATGTAGATTTAGTGTTACAGTTTTTTGAGTGTTGGCCAAGTAACAGGGATTTGGAATGGAGGGAGTTGACCTGGAAAATGGTCACATTGCATTGCCTTGTCTCTTTCCGGATGGTTTCGGATGTTAGGCTTTGGAGGTGTCACATATGTTTTTTCAGCCAAATGGTGTGGTTTTTGCGATTTATTAGCAAACTGTTGTTTTTTATCCAAGATTTGATGATTATCCTAGTTTATGTGTAGTACAGTGTTTAAAGGAGTATGAATCAAGAATGTTGGACAAGAGAAGAGCAGGTGTTGATCAGCTGCTGATTTCTTATGTGAAACCGTTTAAGGCAGTGACAAATGATACAATTGCAAGGTGGATAAAGTTGACTATGATGGAGGCAGGGGTGGATGTGTCTACGTTTACAGCTCACTCAGTCAGAGGGACTATGGCAAGTAAGGTGTGTATGATGGGTGGTCGATTGTAAGATATTTTGAAAGCAGCTCATTGGTTATCTGCGGAAACATTTAGGAGATTTTATTTTAGGGCAGTGAATCATGTTGCAAAATGTGTTTTGAAGGTTTTAAACATGCATAATGCTAGCCTTTTGCCTTGACATAAAATGATGATTCTTATAATCAATCAATCAATCAATCAATCAATCAATCAATCAGAGGTTTGTAAAGCTCACTACTCACCCGTTGGGATCTCAAGGCACTGGGAGAATTGTGTGAAGCTCAGTTGGGGTCATCTGAAGAGCCTGGTCTTGAGGTCATTCCTGAACTGGAGCAGTGTAGGTCCTGGCTGCAAGGTAGTAGAAGGACTTTCCACCCTGTATGTTCCTGTAGAAGGGTGGGACTGGGGCTAGAGAGAGGTCGACTGATTGGAGGTTTCTTTTGGGAGTGTGGAAGGAGAGACGGTTCTTGAGGTATGGCAGTCCGGTGTTGTGGAGAGCCTTGTAGGCGTGCATGAGTAGCTTGAAAGTTCTCCTTCTTTCGACGGGGAGCCAATGGAGATCGCAATGGAGTTGGGTGGTGTTGTTGTGCCATGGGATGTCGAGGATTAGTCTGGCTGCGGCGTTCTGGATGGTCTGGAGCTTGCAGGGGAATTTTTTGTTGATTCGGGCATAGAGGGAGTTGCAGTAGTCAAGTCTGCTGTTGATGAGGGCATGTGTGACCGTTTTTCTGGATTCTGAAGGGATTTTTTACAGACTATGTGGAGGGTGTTGAAGCAGGCTGAGGAGACGGCGGTGATCTGGGGGTTCAAAGTGAGCGATGAGTCCAGTATGATGCTGAGGTTACATACATGGTCTGTCGGGGTGGGTGGGTTTCCAAGGGTGGGGGGCCACCAGGTGTCGTCCGAAGCTGAGGGGGTTGAGTTGAGGATGAGGACTCCTGTTTTCTCTGAGTTGAGATTCAGGCAGCTGTTCTTCATCCAGGTTGCGACGGCTTTCATCCCTTCTTGGAAGTTTTGCCTGATGATGTTGGATTCCTTGATGAGGGAGAGGATGAGCTGGGTGTCATCGGCGTAGGAAACAATGCTGAGCCTGTGGTTTCTGACGATGGTTGCAAGGGGGGCCATGTAGATGTTCAAGAGGGTGGGGCTGAGGGGGGATCCTTGGGGTACTCCGCATTTGGTCTCTGTTGGTTCTGAGAGGTAGGGCGGGAGTCTGACTCTCTGTGTTCTGCCTGTGAGGAACAAGCGTATCCAGCCTAGGACCTGTCCTTGGATGCTGGCGTCGTGGAGTCTGGTGGCTAGTGTGTGATGGGAGACAGTGTCGAAGGTCCAAGAGGATGAGGGCTGCTGTTTGTCCAGGTGGAAGTTTAGGTCTCCGAGTCTTATGTAGTCTGTGGAGGCGAGGGTGTTCTTGTGCGCTGAGGTCAGCAATGATGCTGGTGAACAGAGCGTGAGGGCCAGGCGGTCTGTAGACGAGGGTTCCCCGGAGCATAGTTTTGGGGTTGGTCTGCATCTCGAAGTGGAGATGTTCCAACGGTGGTTGTCATGCGGAGGGAGTTTTTGTGGGTGATGTGTGGTTGTTGGCGATGGTACCTCCTGTGTGGGTGAGGTGGTCTTTTCTCAGGGTCTTGTATGCGTCGCGGATGGCGGTTGCGATATCGGTGCAGAGTTGGTGTTGTCCATTTCTTTGTGAATGAAGGCGGCGTCGGGCGTGTGAGTGTTGAGGAGGTCCCAGATTTCTTTTGCGTGTCTGTGCAGGGAGCGCACGTTGAGGAGGATGCAGTTCAGTGGTTTGTGTGAGCTGGCGTCAGGTGGGCTAGGGGCTACTGCTGGGGTCCGGAGGTGGGTGAAGGTGTGTCAGCAGTGTAGGCAGATGATCTGGCCTTGGGTGTTGCTCGGCGCCGAGAGCTGGCAGTTGTTGCTGCATCCGGGGTTAAGGGCAAGGATGGTGCTGGGGTCGTATCGGCGGCGGGTCGCTGGACCAGGGTCCCTGGTACTGGTCACAGTCAGGTCGCAGACAGGCACAGATGGGCTTGCCATTGCTGTGTCTTCTGCACGCCAGTGGCGCAGCTGCACAGCAGCCGCCATTAAGTATGGGTCGGGGAGAGCGTTCAGCTGGGAGGAGAGAGTGACATGTTGGGGGTTCCACGGGGTAGCAGTGGCAGGGAAAAGGAGCAGAATAGGAGCAAAAAAGAAAAAGAGCAAAAAAAGAAAGAGCAAACAGAAAGAGCAAATAGAGAAAGAGCAAAACAGAGAGAGCAAAAAGAGAAAAACGGGCAGAGAATACACAGAACAGAGTGGAACAGCAGAAGAGCAGAGTGCTCTCCCACTAGACCACCAGGGATGAGGCACAGGCAGGAGCCTGCGGGTGGAGGAGGACCTCGAACACCTACCTGGCATGGAGCTCGGGCTCAGAGGGGAGTCCCTCATCAGTGGAGCTGAGTGGGGGGAGAGCAGTGACACTGACCAGGAAGGTCAGTGGTCTTGCTCTTCTTGCTGAGCCATTAATAGGGTTCGGGGGAGGGCGGTCATTTGGGAGCAGGAGCGACACGCTGGGGGGGAAGAAACCGTGGGGGCAGCAGCTGTGCGGAACTCAGGTAAAAGGATCAGAATAGGAGAAAAAAAGAGAAAAAGCAAAACAGAAAGAGCAAATGGAGAAAGAGCAAAACAGAAAGAGCAAACAGAGAGAGCAAAAAGAGAAAAATGGGCAAAGAGTACACAGAACAGAGTGGAACAGCATAAGAGCAGAGTTCTCTTCCACTAGACCACGAGGGATGAGTCGCAGGCAGGAGCCTGCAGGTGGAGGAGGGCCTCGAACACCTACCTGGCACGGATCTCGGGCTCAGAGGGCAGTCCCTCAACGGTGGAGCTACGCGGAGAGAGCAGTGACACAGCAGCAAGGTCAGTATTCTTGCTCTTCTTGCCGCGTAAACTGGTTAACTGAATAACAAATCGAGATTTAATTAACACCTTCAGCGCGGTGCGAATTTTAGCTCTGTGCTGAAGGTTCTAAATAACGGGCGTGGCCGTGACGGAACGGTTCCGTCATAAGCACAGCCCAACCGGCGCTCGTGACGGAACCGTTCCGTCACAAGCATCGAAGGGGTTAAAGATAAGGAGGCTAGCATTATCCCACCTACCCTTCCCTTCAAGGGATTGAGGGTAGGGTTATGATTATTATTTTAACGTTTCATGGTAAGAGTTGATTAAACATTGGTGAAAAAATGTGGAGAAATTTTTCTTAAATGTGCTTTATGTCAATAGAAAATTAAAAGAGGATAGATACATGGTGAATGCTATTTTCAACAGAGTTTTAAAAGAAGATCAAAAATAAAAAGAGGAGGAAGATGGAGGACAGACAGTATATGTTGGGACTGAACATTCTTCTTCTCATTGTGATGTTTTAAGGTTCTCTTTGGGAAGCTTTTAATGGCTTGCTGCTCAGAAGAAGTAAATAAAAGTTAAGGCATAACGCTAGCCTCCTTTTCTTTAGTAAAATCTTGATTCTTCATTCAGTTAACATATAAGATCATCATTTCCTGCCTTAGCCAGCCTGGCCCTCCCTGGCTATCAAATTAATGGCATGATCAACTCATGATCAATTGACAGGGTCTGTCCAGGCTTCCTGCTTCTTGGGACCTGAGGCTGACTACATGATGTGAGATGGGCCCCAGTGGAGATCTTCTCCCTGTACAGTTCTCCAGTTAGGCCCTTCTTTTATTGCAGTTTAGAAAGACTGAAGTTTTTGCATGTATATAGAAGCTTTGTTTTGTGGCTGGACATGTACATCTGTTTGATACTATGATTTGAGCAGGGGGTGCTTTTTTACATTAATTAGAGGGGTGTATAGTTTTGTGTTTCTGTCTTCAAATCTTTGAAGTTCCTTGCATATTATGTGATAGCTGGACATTTTCACGTCATAATATATTGAGATTCAAATACCTCCCGTTGTACACTAGCGCCATCTTGTGGCGTTTGAAAAACGAGCTCAGCTTTTATGTGTCAATCCCAGAAAAGCGAGAAACTGGAAGTTAAGGGTTTTTTTGCTCGGCAATCTCAGGCTTTACCGTAATGTGGGAAAATTACTGGAAATGCTTTAATCTAACTGAGATGCGTGGCACTTGGCAGGACTGATAATGTATTTTACCTACTGACTTACATTGAAGCAGAGGCAATCTGCCTGAATCAGGACTATTGGTATGTATGGCTGTAGTATCCGGCTGGATACATTCTAGTGTACCACTCACACTGAACACCCACCCATCACAGGCGTCACTGGTCAGGTGACCCAATAAATGGGGCGGGCGCACGTGCCCTGGGCCCAGTTCCAGTACCAAACTACGCTGTGTGTGTGTGTGTGGTCCTTTATGGGCCTAGGGCCCAAGACACCACAATGGCGACGAGGGTGGGATGGACCCCGCGTTTGCTAATCCTCATAAGGGGAATGTCAACCCTTGTCTCGGGTACCCCCTTCACCTGTCACCGGCGCAACAGCTAATCAGTTCCGTGCCAAGAGGAAGGGCTGCAGCAAATATATGGCCCCCGGCGCTAGGAACCCTGCTGTGGCCTGTATATAAAGCTATAGTCTGCTGGCTGAAGCCACTCCCTCCCGCACTTACGGCCATCGCTGTCCTGACCGGCTCAATGGTGGGGGAGAGAGCCTTGTGAAAGGGAGGAGTCCCGAAGCCAGCACCACAAACGAGGTGCCTTCATGCTGCCCACGCTCACTGCAAAGGATACAGACCCCTGCCATGCTCCTGAAGTGCCTGCGTGGATGAAGGGCAGTCAGGGCTCGAGTCGGGGTACCTTGTGGGTGGACGGCATCCCCCCACTTATTTTACCGGGTGGACGCTGTCCCCCCAGCCAAACAGCTGGACTTCACTCTTTGGCCTCTCTGGGACGAGGAGCTCGGAGCTCGGAGCTCACAGCACGCTGTTCAGGCACTGACTTCTCAGATGCAATCGCGTCTAAGGGGTGAGCGAGGGGAGACAATGAGCCCACTTGTTTTTTTAGGACTTGTGCCCTGAAGGCAGCACTGTGTTTCAAAGTGTCTGACACAGCGAGCGACTGCCGGGCCCGCAGGTGAGACTTGCGCGGATTGGCCCTACCATGGCCAGCACGAATGCCACCCCTTTTAGAGCATATTGAGCAGAGATCGGCAAGTAAGTGGGCCCACATGTAATATGTAGGTAAAGTGTTCTTTTACTTTAAGGAATGTTATAAATGTAGAATGCGATACATGTTCTAGAGTGTTAATATGCTGTTGACTACGCTGAATCCGCACTGCTAACGAACGAAAAATAAAGCCATTTGGAATAGTAATCTATAGCAACAATCAAAAATCTCTTATCACTCCCAATTTTATTTAACGGACCAGTGAAATCCAAACCAATCTTTTCCCAAGCATTACTAGGCCAACAGACTGGTGTTAGTGGACTATTCAAAGTTTTCCAATTTTTGTCCGAGCATAAGCATTCAGAACAAGTGTCCACATGTCTCTTCACTTGTCCGTCAATCCCTGGCCACCAGTATGTTTGTCTTAACTTCTTAACAGTGGCAGAAATCCCTAAATGGCCCTCATGAGCTAATGCCACAATATTAGATCTTAAACCAACAGGTGGGATAAAGAAATTCTGCATCATGACTGTATCATTCACTACCGACAACTCAGGTGCCACTTGAGCAAAATTTCTCAATTCCATAGACATATTTCTATCATCTGGCCATCCCTTAACTAAGTACTTTTTGACCTGAGTTAAACAATCATCTTCTCCAGAACAACGTAGCCATTCCGACTCGGAGATCTTAAACTGTTCATTAATGTCATGAACAGTGAAAACGTACTCAACATCATCAAAATCTTTCCCAGAGCACTCGCTCACATCATCCACATCTGATGGTAACCTTGACAAGCAGTCAGCTCTCACATTCCTTCCTCCAGGAATATACTTCATTTCAAAATAAAATTCCTGTAACTTTGACAAAGTACGAATCAATCTGCATGAAGCCTTATTAAAACAACTGTCCCCTAACATGAATATTAAGGGTTTATGATCCGTATGTAATTCATATTTGGTTCCTCATATGTACATTCTAAACTTCTCAGAAGCCCAAGAGCATGCTAACGCTTCTCGTTCAATTGTACTATAATTCTTCTCACTCAAATTCAATGTGCGAGATGCAAATGCTATAGTGGATTCCTTGCCATTGACAAACTGACTAAGAACAGCCCCTAGTCCCTTAGCACTGGCATCAACTGTAATAATACACTTTACACCATGAAAAAATGGCTTGATTGCTGGAGCAGTTACAATAAGTTTCCTTACAGATTCAAATACTCTTTGACACTCCTCCGTCCAAATGTACTTCACATTTTTTTTAAAGATTTCTTAATGGTTGCACGATGACTGCATAGTCTTGAACAAAGCGAGCGTAATATTCACTCAGGCCTAAAAATGCACGCAAAGAGTCTTTATCAGTGGGAACACTAGCATCATTAATCCCCCTGAGCAATGAAACTTTAGGTTTTTATCCCTTCTGAAGAGATGTTGTGTCCTAAATAATTAACCTGCGTTAAGAATTTACATTTCCCAATATTTACAGTCATGCCATTAGATCCAAGCTTCTCTAGCACTTCTTCCAACAAGGTAATATGTTGATCCAAGCTCTCAGTATGGACCAAAATATCGTCCTGAAATGCTTGTATACCAACACGATCACCAAAGATTTTGTCCATCACACGCTGAAAAACGCTGGAGGTTGACGCCAGACCAAATGGCATGCATTTATACTTATACACTCCAAATGGCGTAACAAATGTAGTTAAAAGTTGGGAATCCCTATGAAGAGGTATCTGATGATACGCAGATCGTAGGTCGATTGTACTACCACCTACTCTGGCTAACATCTCATATATCCTAGGAAGGGGATGACAATCAACTAGGATATTTCTATTCAAAACCCTCAGATCCGCACTCAAGCGTATATCGCCATAGCTCTTCTGTGCGACGACAGCAGCGGAAACCTACTCAGACGATTCCACGATTCCACCTGTTCAATAATACCTTGTGTACACATATGTGTACACATATTCTTAAGCAACTTTCTAAGATCTTCCTGTGCAGATAAGGGTACAGGTCTCACCTTTTTGTTTAACAGGGATAGCAATACTTTTGAGTTTGATGGTGTGCTCAAAGTCCTTAATTACACCAATCTTATCAGAAAAGACAGCAGGAAACTTATCATGCAACTTTTTAGAAAATTCATCCATCTCAGGAGTCTCTTGAATAGATGAAACCGGCATGTCACCCAATGTCACAGGTTCATCATGCCGAGGTCTTAAGATAATCCCCAATTTAGCTTGGTCCTGCCAACCTAATATGTCCCTTCCATTAACAGCAACATAAATCTTGGTGTAAATATTCCTACCTTTGAATAAAATACTATCATCAAAGTATCCTTTCATGATAATATCAAAATCCCCAAAAGCTTTAGGGTTGATGCGTTCACGTTCCTGGGGCGGCTGCCAAGGACTGCCCTGAGAGGAGAGACGATCCTCTACCCTGTGTATGCATGTGTATGTCTGCTGATTTGAAAGTGTGGTTGTGTGTGGGGGCTATAGAGAGGATATGTTCTCTTCTTTTTATCTATATCTGATTTTTTTGCCTGTATTGAAGTGCTATGAACTATTTGTAATGAATCATGTTTATGACTTGGAAATATATTGCCCTATAAAAAAATCAAAATCAAACTTTTTTATATTTCTACTTAGGTAGTTCAAGGATTTCTTTTTGTGGTATAAGGCTAACATAAATATAACTGGACCTTATTTTAGGCTGTTTGGAACCTAAGGGGCAGGTATCTCTCCCTTGCTTTGGCATGTACTTTCCCCGTCTACCTGCCTAATAGTGATGTGGGGTTCCCCTTCTTTGTAGTTACTCACAGCTGCCCCAACACATCCAGTGCTCAGCACAAAGCACTCCGGACGCTGCAAAGAAGCCCAGAGCTGCACTGGCCAAAAGCAGCATCAAGGGGCCAAGCAAGGTCCATTGAAGGTGATAGGACCGAAGAGCAGCCAAGCTCCATGCAGAGGCACAAGGAGAACATGCACTGCGCGCAAGTAATCCGGAGTAGCTACTGACACCCCAACAAGCGAAGAAGATTGTGCCAAGTTGATCTGCCGCTGTGAAGAAGAGCAGCGACGCATGAGTCCAGCCCGACTGCTGCAGAAACAAAATCGCCTGTGCCCAGTAAGCGCCGCAGAAAGAAGCGCAAAATCAAAGATATTGGCGCAAGAGTCTCGGCAGCCATTTGCAAGTCAAGCAAAATCGACGAATCAGCACGCAGAGAAGAGGAGCGGCCATTTTGAGGTCAGGCGAAGCGTGATTGGTCGCGAAGTCTCGCGAGAGTCTTGGCGGCCATCTTAGAGTCAGGCGAAGGAGCCAATAGGAACACAGAAAACGTCCGCGGCCATTTTGAGGTCAGGCGAAAAAGGAAAAAGCTTGCAAAAGGGCCAGAAAGAGACCCAAAGAAAAAAAAAAGGTGGCGAAGACAGCCAACCACAAAATAAAGAGTAAAGGAAAGCTCCAGACAACAAAAACAAAGGAAAAAGGGCCAGAAAGAGTCCCCAAAAGAAACAAGTGCCATACAGAGCATCACAAAAAGTAACAAAGGGAAAGAGATAAATACAGACATGGCAGAACCAAGACCAAGAGCCCAATATCGCAGACCATTACCATTCAATCTATCAGAACAACAAGTAGGAATAAGATTGGAGCAATGGATCGCAAGGTTTGAGAGATACATGGAGGCTACTGACGTAGTAGACGCCAAGAAATTAGGCCTGTTTCTAAATCTAGTGGGTGATGAAGTGGATGAACTTCTAGTGACCTTACCAGCAAGTGAGACATCAACATACAAAAAGCTCATCAAGTGCCTGACAAACAAGTTTGACCCTCAAAGAAACATCAACTTTGAAAGATACACTTTCACCATAGCTTTCCAACACACAGATGAGTCGCTGGATGATTTTGCAACGCGACTAAGGAAGCTGGTGACGCACTGCGAGTTCGACAAGTATGACAACGAGCAAGCCATTCGCCTGCGGATCATCGAAGGGTGTTGTGACACCGAGTTCCTCACACGTATACTGAAGGAACCAACATCACTAGAAAACATCCTGTCGCTGGCAAGAGCAGAAGCAAGAGCAACATTACAATCAAAGCAAATAGAAAGGAGAATTGAACAAGCGCACCGCATGACAGGTAACAGTCGCACCAGCAACTGGAAGAAAGGACAACACAAACACACAACAAAGAAACAACAAGAGTCCCAGTGTTACCGATGCAGTTTAGAATTTCCACATAAAGGCGCATTTGGTCAAATTTGCAGAAAATGTAACACGAGCAACCACTTTGCCAGTGTGTGCCAAGGAATACAATTTAGAAATGAAAGATGAAGACCAGGAAGGCCGCGGACGACAACAAGCAGGCATGTCAGGCACATCGAAACAGCAAACAGGAGCTCATCAATAGAGTCAGGAGACGAAGAAGAAGAGGAGAAAGTAGAACAACTATACCTCATGTCCACAGATGAAGGCACAACGGAGGAAAGCATTTGTCTGGTAGCTAAGAAAGCAATCCAAAAGATGGAATCTGTGACAATAGATGTCGGACCACACAAGGCAAGGTTCGTGCTTGACAGCGGCGCCACATGCAACATCATGTGTGCGTCAGTGTATGAAAAGATGGAAATAAAACCGGCACTACAACCATCAAGAGTTGAAGTGTTCACTTGGGGTTCAAAGAAACCAGTAACGAACCTAGGGAAATTCACAGAAAACATAACCTACAAGAACCAAATGCAAAGAGAAGAAATTCACGTGCTGAGAGGGGACATTCCAGGACCATGCCTACTGAGGGGGAACAACCTTTACAACGCACCTTTTACACCGCACTACCATTACAACAAAACTTTTACAACGCAACATCCATTACAACGCATGCATTTACAACGCAACCATTACAACGCATGACACTACAATGCACACCACTACAACGCATGCCATTACAATGCAGTCATTACAACGCGTACCATTACAACGCATAGCATTACAACACATAGTACCCTTACACTACCCAACACTTGTTAATGTTAATGTTATAACAATTTATTATGCGCACAGCGACTCCAGCGAAGGAGCATCCTGGCGCAGAGACAAGGAGCAAACATAACACAGCAAGGCGAAAAGCAACAGAAAAGTGCAGAACCAGGGGGACTAAAATAGAAAAGTTTTTATAGCTCTACGAAACGACAGCAAGTCTTCTAACTGCCGAATTTCAACAGGGAGGGTGTTCCAGATTGACGCAGCTCTCACCCTGAAAGAACGGCCGCCCATCCTGCTGAGCCTAAATCTGGGGACAACAGCAAGGGCCTGACCTTGCGATCGAAGGTTGCGGGTAGGGACATAGAAGGAGATAGAGTTGGCCAAGATCTCAGGGCCTATGCCTCTAAGAATTTTAAAGGTCAAACACAGTACCTTAAAAAGTATACGCTTCCTGACCGGGAGCCAGTGCAGGGAGCGGATAACATGAGACACCGGGGAGAACTTAGGGAGACCAACAATAGCTCTCGCCGCGGCGTTCTGCACCCGCTGCAGGCGAGTAAGCTCAGCCTGATTAGCCCCAGCCAGCAAAGAGCTGGCGTAGTCCAGACGTGAGATGATAGTTGCCTGGACCACAAGCTGTCTGGTCGGGGCGTCGAAAAACTTAAGCACCGGCCTAAGCCCTCTTACTTACCCTACTGTTGCACCCCCTGGAGGTAGAATAGTAATTTTTACCCCTACACTATCCTACACTTACCCTACTGTTGCACCCCCTGGAGTTAGAATAGTAATTTTTACCCCTACACTATCCAACACTTACCCTACTGTTGCACCCCCTGGAGTTAGAATAGTAATTTTTACCCCTACACTATCCAACACTTACCTTACATGCAATGTAATGTTATGCGTTGTAATGGTATGCGTGTAAAGGTAGTATGCGTTGTAGTGGAATGCGTTGTAAAGGTAGTTTCAAAGATTTTGTTGTAATGGCATGCGTTGTAAAGGTATGCGTTGTAATGGATGTTGCGGTGTAAAAATTGCGTTATAAATGTAGGCGTTGTAAAAGTATGCGTTGTAACGTCATACATCCCTACTGAGTAATGTCACAGCACAAGTGATGGGCCTGATCGAGATGACATACAACATGTCAAGGTTAGCATCCTGGAAGAATATCCAAAGCTACTGAAAGGACTAGGAAAGCTAAAAGGGCGACAAATTACGTTGCATATCGACGAAACAAAAAAACAGTAGCTCAGCACCACAGGCGAGTGCCAATACACCTGCAACCACAGGTAGAGGAAGAAATAGAAGCACTACTGAAACAGGACATCATAGAGCCGGCAGATGGGCCAACACCCTGGGTGTCGCCAATACTGGCAGTACCAAAGAAAAACACGTCAAAGATCAGGATCTGTGTTGACATGAGGATACCAAACATGGCAATTGAAAGAGAAAGACACCCTGGACCACACCTTGACAACATGATCAGCTGTCTGACAGAAACAAGACGATTCTCGAAATTGGACTTATGCAAAGGATACCACCAGCTAGAGCTGGATCCGCAATCGAGATACATAACAACATTCTCGACACACCTAGGTCTGTTCCGCTACAAACGTCTGAGCTTTGGTATATCATCAGCAGCAGAAATATTTCAAGAAACTATCAGATAAGTGATAAGGCCAATAAAAAACAGTCTGAACTACAGCAATGACATCCTAGTATTTGGCAAGACGGATGAAGAGCACGACAAGGCGTTGCGAGAATTATGCTCCCAACTAGAACTGGCTGGCCTCACACTAAATGAAGACAAATGTGAACTAGGGCGAGATGAACTTGTGTTTTTTGGACACATTTTTTCAAAAAAAGGAATGAGGCCAGATCGCAGCAAGGTAGATACACTGAAAGAAGCGAAGCCACCAAGAGATGTAGCTGAAGTCCGATCATTCCTTGGTCTTGCCTTGCCAGCTACTGTTCAAGGTATATCAAAGATTTTGCGACAGTAAGTGCACAGCTGCGAGAACTGACAAAACAAGGACAGGTTTTTGCATGGACAAAAGAATGCAGCAAAGACTTCGAAGAAATAAGAGAAGCAGTGACTGCTGTAGATCACCTAGCATATTTTGATCCACTGTTGTGTACCGAGCTAACAGTAGGCGCAAGCCCAGTAGGATTAGGGGCAATACTAGCACAACACAGACCAGGAAAGGACTCGGCAAGATGCATAGTGGCCTATGGGAGCAAGAGCCTGTCAGACATCGAGAGAGCTTACTCTCAACCGGAGAAGGAGAACCTGGCCGTTATGTGGGCCTTTGAACATTATCACATGTTCATATATGGGAAGCCTTTCACGATAGTGACGGATCACCAAGCTCTAGTAACAATCTACGGAAACCCAAACGCCAAGATGCCACCAAGAATAGAAAGGTGGGGAATAAGGCTAATGGATTACAACTTCAAAATAATACACAAGCCTGGCAAAGAACACAACCCACCTGACTATATGTCCAGACATCCATTACCACAGAAAGAAGAGGACACGACAATGGCAGAGGAATACCTAAATTTCATCTTGAAGCACAACACACCAGCCTCAATAACAATGTCGGAGTTGGAACAAGAGACAAAACTAGACCACACCATGCAAGCCATCAAGAGGGTGACCAGAGAACAATGGTGGAGACACATAAACAACAACAGCATTCTGGAGGAAGGAGTGGCAAAGGATGAACTACTAGCATTCAAGAAGATAATTGAAGAGCTACCAGAGACCGAAAATGGCATCCTGATGAGAGGCACAAGGATAGTGATGCCCCGCACGCTGAGGAAGCAGACAATTGAACTGGTGCACGAGTCACACAGAGGAATAGTGGCAACCAAGAAGATGCTGAGGGAAAAAGTGTGGTTCTCGGGTCTAGACAGCATGGTTGAAGCGATCGTCACGCACTGTCACATCTGCCAGGTAATGGGACCACCACAAAAATCGGAGCCACTTCAAATGTCAAAACTACCCAAGGCGGTGTGGACCGAATTAGCAGCAGATTTCTATGGACCGCTAGAGACAGGAAACTATCTACTAGTGATCATCAATGAATTCTCCCGGTTCCCTATAGTGAGACAAGTTCCATTAATGTCAGCAAATGCAACGCTACCAGTAATGGATGACGTGTTCGCCGCATGGGGCTCTCCGCAAACACTGAAGACTGACAATGGCCCACCATTCTCAGGAGAGGAGTTCTGAAAGTTTATGGAATACCTTGGAATCAGACAGAGGAAGATAACGCCTCTGTGGCCACAAGCAAATGGAATGGCGGAACGATTCATGGGGACCATCAAGAAGGCAGTTCAAAGAGCAAAATTGACACAAATATCAATAGGACAGGCACTATGCCAGATACTGAGGGACTACTGGAACCACCCTCACAGTTCCACAGGACGATGCCCGGCCAAACTAGTTCTAGGGCGCTCGAGCAAGACCTAGCTGCCACAAATGGAAGCAGTGATAGATGCAGACCGAAGCGACATAGCCATCAAAGATGGAGAAGCAAAGGCAAAAATGAAGGTCTACGCGGACCGAAGGAGGCATGCTCCAAAACCAAAAATAAAGGAAGGCGACACAGTGGAAGTACAGCAACGGCAACAGAGGAAATCAGATAGCACATTCTCGAAAGATCCGCTGACGGTGACGGAAGTAAAAGGACCGATGATAACCGCGGCGGCAGGTTGATACCACATCACAAGGAACAGTTCGCATTTCAGAGGACTGAAGATAGAAGAAGAAGAACCACTGACAACAACCACCATGGCAGAAAAGGAAGAAGATAATGAACCAGAAAGCGCAAATGACAGACGACCGAGAAGACCGTGCAAGAGACCACAGAGACTGATCGAAGAGATGTAATGTGACCATCTCTATCTCTCTCACTCTCTCTCTATCTCTCACTGTCTCTCTCTCTCTCTCTCTCTCTCTCTCTCTCTCTCTCTCTATCAGCACTCACAAGCAGTGACCTCAGATTACAGCATCGGAAATAATTGTTTGCAACAAAGGGGGAGATGTCGTGACCAGACAGCTGGGCACTAGGACCCATGGGTCACGGGCTCTGGGGACAGACACCGGACACCACATCCGGTCAAGGGGGAAAGGGGCAGAGCATAGGGAATGGGGAAGAGGGAAGGACGCATCCACACAACGCTGTACAAGAATAGTAATAAAGGTACCTGATTGAAGACACCGAGTGTCCTGTCATCTGTGGGGGGACCCTCTAGGATACCACAGGCAGGATCAAGCGCCTCAACAGCGCAACCTCGAGGCACACACAAGACACCCTCGAGCGAAGAAAGCAAAGGAAACACACAAGTCAAGTGCCTGGATGCCACCCAGGAGGAAGAAGTTACATGTGACTGCACCAGGAGGAAGAATGGAAAAGAAGAGTGACAACCCCGTCACGCAAAGTGACCAGTCCAGACCAGCGCGCCAGAAGAAAGGAAGAAGCAGCCGCCATGACGGCGCAGCCTCGGGGTGCAAGCATGATGCCCTCGAGCGAAGAGAGATGAGGGACACCGAGAAATCCCTGAGGAGGGGATGGTGCCAATAGAAGTCCCCAAGAGGTACATGCAAGTCCTGCTGACAAGACAGGCCTGCATCAGGTCCGCAAAGGAAAAGGAAAGACCATCACAAAAGCGACGCTACCAGTGAGATGTCCATTTGGAGCAAACACGAGACAGGTGGCAGGATACCACATCCACGTGAAAGCCTTGTCAGAAGAAGGAGAAGAGCGTGGCACAACGCCAATCCGCAAAGGAGGAAAGAACAGTGGCACAACACCACAGGGTAGACAACCACCACAGGCGCGCAAGATGGAACGGAGAAGAGCAACAGCACAAAGGACTCGCACCAGCACTGAGGAAGGTGTTCATCAGAACGAGCCAGCCACCGGGGTGCAGAGACGTCACTGGAGACAGCTCAGCGGGAGGACTTACCGTAAGCTGCTAGCAAGCGCGATCTGCGTACTGGCCCCACGCTTCGCAGTTCAACCGTCCTCTCACCTGTCACCGGCTGCTTGGTATCGATAGCACAACAATTCGCACTGCACCTGCCTGAAGATAATGGAACAGTGCCACGAAGTCCCTCAAGTCCTCCTCACTCCCTAAGGTCACCCCGACAGAACATCGCCGCATGTTTGCCCACTGAAGAAAACCAACATTATGTTATCACCATCCAGGTGGATCATCACCAAGGAGCAGCGCACCACCCAAGTGAATCCACCCATACCCCGAATAATCGGAGCTCAAGGAGGCGAATCACCCACAGTCTGTGCACCCCAGTCAACCTACAGCCTGCCAAAGTCGAGCACACCCTGCCATTGGAAGATCCTCCCTTGGGGACTACACAAGACTTGGTCGTGGCACTGTTGGGAGTTCTGCAGTAACCCTTAAGCGTGGCCCACCCGAAAGCCCGCACAGCCCACGCTGTCACGTGGCAGTCCAGGGGAAAAGGGCCTCGACGGAGTTCCCGTGCAAAGGGAGTCCGAGTAGGAGAGATGTGTCAGCCGCAGCTCCACATCTGGAGTAAGAAACACTACGGTCACCACAGAAGACTGTTCACCCACAGGATCGCCAGATGGAGGCGCAGAACCCGAGTACAGACTGCGAGGACGCCCTGACAATGACACCGCCCTCGGAGTCTACATGAGCAACTTTGCTGTGAGTCTGTTGGCAGTTCCCCAGCGACGCCTTCGCACGGCTCACGCAAAGCCCCTCACGGTCCACACGGTCCCATGGCAGCAAAGCAGGAAAAGCCCTCCAAGAGGCTCCAGTGGCAGAGGAGTCCAGGCAAGAGAGGCAAGTCGAACATCGCTCAGCAGTCCGGAGTAAGGAGAGTCACCAAGCACGACACCCCACAGGAAGGCCTCACTCACAGAGATCGTCTCCGACACCAAAGTGGATTTCACCACTGAAACTCTGTACACAGACTTCAACACCGCAAGATCAGGCTGGTCTGAACTACACCTCTGAGGTGGAGTCGAGCGTCTTCACCTGGTGGTCCAGAACTCTAACACCGCCCAGCAGACGGCCTGAAGAGACTCATTTGGTGGTGGTTTTGATTATTTGTTTTTCAAACAGGTTGGACTTCTGTTCGTTTCTTTTCATACAAATTTGGGAGCGATGTAGTATCCGGCTGGATACATTCTAGTGTTCCACTCACACTGAACACCCACCCATCATAGGCATCACTGGTCAGGTGACCCTGCCAATGAAAGGGGCCGGGCGCACGTGCCCTGGGCCCAGTTCCAGTACCAAACTACGCCGTGTGTGTGTGGTTCTTTACCCATCATGTGGGCCTAGGACCCAAGACACCACAATGGCGACAGACAATCAGCATTTTATTTTTGGCAGTTTAATGATATAACGGAAACAAAAACAGAGTTCTAAACTCTGTTTTTGTTTGCACTGTGTAAAACTGCCAAAAATAAAATGTCAAAGCATGTCACATGCTCTGATCTTCCCTTCTAAGAATTAAGGAAAAGGCGTTCACCTCTGATGTTGGAGGAAATTCTTGGGGGGGCGATTGGAGTGTGCATGACAAACGTCAACAATTTATTTCTGGCAGTTTTGAAAAACTCTGAATCGGGTTTCTGCATGTAAAAATCAGGAGGTGGGAGACTAGCCTTGAAATCTCCCACCTGAATCGTAAGGATTGGCATGAATGGAGCAGTTGCCTGCTAGAAGTACAGGAGCAAGAAGCGTTTGCAGGAGCTCTTGTTCCAGCTATTTCAGACTTGGAATAAAGCTTAGAAAACACATGTAACTTGACCTCTTCTTTGAAATCGGGCAACGAGGATGGAAGGGAAGGTCTCAGTAAATACAAGGGGTAAATGTATGTGATAAAGCAATTGCCGATTTTGATGGTTATTTTACCCATACATGCCCACATTTTCGAGCTGGGAAGTAGGAGATTTTGACATAAAGTGTGGGAATGTATTTTCCCCTTTGGCTTATATTGAACTAGATCAAATTTTAGGCGGGAGAACCTAAAATAAAGCCATTATTGGCTTAAAAAATCATGAGTCTCTTGCCTGAATCAGGTCTCCTGGCACCTTTGTTTACCTCTAATAGGTGTTAAGGTATAAGCTAATTTAGGGGAAGAAGGAGAGGAATGAGACCATTAACGAATATGTTGCTACTCTTAAGAAATTCAGGGGGTTTACAAGAAAAACTTAATAGAGTGTCAGGCATAATTTTTATGGGCGAGTTAGAACTCAGAGCTCAAGGATATGCTATTGTGCATGCTTTGGACCTTGCAAATCTCTGGTGCAAACTCAAGTACAGGTGGCACTCAAGAGGGTAGACCTTTAGTTCTGGACTAAGGCGTTAGCACAATATATCAATACATTTAAATATGTGAAGCAAATCTGGCCCCATAGAAATGATGGGGATTGTTAGATTTGCAAACCAAGAAGGTTTATTGGCAGATTAACAAAGTTGCAAACTCAAATCATTCAAATTAGTCATAAATCAGTAACAAATAATGATAACATAGGTTGCTTAAAATCTCAAATGTTCAATGTTTGCATTGCAAGAATTCATGTTTTCTTTAACTTAGGACAATTTAGGCCCTGTTGTCCATCCTGTTGTGACATTGCCATCTAACACGTGACTTGAACTACTGTTTATTCTGAGTTATAATAAAGACTTGTGAATTTCAATAGCTGAGAAAATGATTCGCCATAGCAACCTGAGTAAAGTGTATTTTCTCAAGGACAGAGCAACTGTCCCAGACGGAATAACATACGAAGGAACATTTCATGTTCTGAGAACAAATGTTGTGAACACTAGAACTACATGTATTAGTATAGTGAGAAAATCCTCAAAGGTATTTTGATGCAACTGTTGCCCTTTACTTAGTTTCTATCCATTATGAACATGTGAACCATGTACTAATGTAGTGAATGTGTGAAGCCTTTTTCTGGTGCCCTATAAAAGAACATGATTTCTCCATGTTGTGAGGAGACCCTTACCCCATGGTTTGATGGCGAATCTATGCTGGATATTCAGTAGAACTTTATTGAGTTCTTGCTGTACTCTTTTAAGATTCGTGTAAGCTTATTTACCACCTTTAATGGCCCAGCCTGTGCATTTCTGTATTTTAACTAATTGAGTAAATCTTAAACAGAAAACCCTGTAAGTTCCCTACCTAGCTTACTATGAAAGATGGGTCTGGCGGGGAGCACCAAAGTCTGGCAGGGACAACACCGCTCCTGTTCCGATGCCAGTGCACTTGGGAGGAAATTTAATTTGTGGGTTTACGCATTGATGGATCTGGTAGCGGAGCTGATGGTAACGACTGGATCCATCAAGTACTGATCAGACCAGTACAGTGGTATATTGGCCATAGAACTGAGACCTGTACCTTCATAATATAGGTGGTTGTGCCCTGAGATTCTAATTGAAACATTCCATGCCCCAATGCTGACCAGAGGCAGTCGAGAAGAGACGACGCGGCTGACGCAGTAGTTCGAAAACGACTTGAGTATCAATAGGGATCATTACGTGTATAAATGAGAGCAGATGAGAAGAGGTGCATGTTAAGAGTTGTGGTGTGAGGTGAAATGTAGTGGATTGATTTTGAATTGAACTATTATGTAGCTTTGACTCTCGAATTCATATGGTCAGTGGTCATTGTTTCATAAATGTTTTTGTGGATTTTTGACGATTGCGATTGTAGTTTGCATTGGTAAAAGGTACCTTAGGTGTAACTCAAAGATTATCAGGTCGTTATGTTGTGTGCTAAGGTGAGATGTACTTTGAAGTTCTATCAGCTAAAAGGTACTACTAATGCAAAGTTCAAGGAATTACTAGTTTGCTGTCTGTCATTTTACATGCTCCCCAGTTGATTATGCTGCTATATTACCAGATTGCACTTTATGTTTTTTTATATGACTTTTATTATCTATTTGAACTACCTGTTTATTTTTTCATATTCTTTGTAACTCTCTTTTATGGCCACACATGGCCAAATAAAGATCTTTTGATTTGGTCAAGCTGAGGTTGGAGGGTAAACCAAGTACTCAGTGAGTGAGACAAACATGAGTAAAAGGTGAGGTGAGGTCATAGTTGGCAATGAACGGATATCATAGGGATTCAGTCCTCAAAAAAGCAATCAGAGTTAGAAAAGAAAGAGAAATATCACTTTGAAAGCACACCAGCAAAGAGAAATAAAGGCAAAAAAGGATTGAACATGTGTGTTTGGCTCAATGTCATCAATATACAGAGAAAAATTGGGAATTACAATCTCTGCTGTGTGGTACTACCCACATACCAGGTCTAAGAATCCGAGGAGGAGAATGTATGATTTAAAGCCTCAGCCTAGACCCATACAATGTGAAGTGCTGTATCTGTGGGAACAGATGGCAAATGAGAAACATAGAAAGAGGTTTGCACTAAAGACCCTAAAGACGTTCTGTTCTTGGCTGAACATTCAGGCTGATGATAAGCAGAGAATGTGGCAAGAGGACATGATTGAGACAGTGGGCTCTCACACTGTGATAGACAACAATGTCCTGGGTAAGGAGAATTATCTCCCTCAAAAGAAGTCTAAAGAAGAGTTAGACCCCAAAAGAAATTAAGAGGATGCTCTCATAGACAAACTATTGATGTCCAGCCTGTCCCCGTATCCCGTATAATGCAACTCCAAGAGTAGTAAATATGCTCCAAAATCCTGCAGAGAATGGACATAATGCACCAACCCTCATTGAGGTGAGTGTGTACCCAAGCTACACCATGGCAGGAAGCACACAGACCGCATTGGTCTCAAATACGCCTTCAGCCATTACCCAACCTAGCACGAGCTCCTTATCAGACCCTACAACACTGAATGCCCCTTAGGCTCAATTTGCTCCAAACAGTCATGTAGTTGCCACAGGGTCCCAAAATGTCTTAGTTCCCAGAGATCTAATGGGTGAAATCACAGAGACCCCCATACAAGCCTTGGTTCCCGGAATGAGTTTAGTATCCAGTGGATCAGTTCCACATAGAATAAATATTGCTCAAATGGAGGAAAAGACAGAATTAGATTTCCTGAGACACAACACTAATGATGAATTGATTTACTTGGGTAAAGAAGGTGCAAGAGTGGCACATGAGGTATATGAAAAGAAGGAGACTCAAGCGGATGAGTCTGGATGTGATCTGACCTAGAGAAAGAAGTTGAGAAGTAACGCCCAAATGACAGCTGGTGACAGGGACTTGAGGGCATTGAAGCTAAAGGGCTTAAGAACACATGTGAAGGAACTGATCGAATGGAGTGATCTGGAGAAGTTCAGGGAACAATGGTCAAAGAAGGAGATGTCCAAGGTGCGATGGAAGAAGGAAACAACAGGGGAAGTGAAGGGAGAGGATACATGAGTGACAATGAAATGAAATTATATGAAATATATTTATAAAGTGCAAACAAATGCCCAAAGGCATCAAGGAGCTAATAACAGTTAGTTCTAAAGAAGGCGGAAATAGAAATTCCATGATATCAAGAACTGGAAATATCAGTTAAAGAGTAAAAAAAAGCCAGGTTTTAAGGTTTAGGAGAATGGGATATATAGACTGAAGACTGTAGATGGAATGAGGAAGGGAGTTCCATAGTTTGGATGTGGCCACTGAAAAAGCTCGACCTTCCCAGCTTGCCTTTCTATATTTAGGGACAATTAAAAGACTTTGGCTTGAAGATCGAAGCTGTCTGGAGGGAATATACCATTGAAACATGGCTTTGATTCCTCAGGGCCCGATGTTATGCAATGCCCTGTGAATGATACATAAAGCTTTAAAGATAATATGTTTGTTCACAGATAACCAATGGTGCTTCAGAATCCCTGCTGAGGCGGACTGGCATTTAGGAACATCAAGGATCAATCTTGCCACCACTTTTTGAACCAACTGCAGTTTGGCTATTGCAGTTTTGTTGCTATCCAGGTAGAGCGCATTACAATAGTCCACCTTGGATGGGATCAGTGCCAAAGTCCCTTGCTTGCGTGTCGTGAGGGAAATGCAAGGAAATACCTTCCTAAGAGTCTTGATCATCCAAAAACAGGTCAAGACCGTCCGATTGACCTGAAGGTCAAATGACAGGTTTTTATCTAACAGTACTCGAAGGTTCTTTGCAGAATCTGCGGGAGTGGGTAATGTACCCAGCATATTTGGCCACCACAAATTGGTCCATATGGATACTTAACTGCCATTGATCAAGAACTATGTCTTGTCTCCATTAAGTCTGAGGTCATTTTTATCCATCAGATGGCTATTGCCTGCATACAGTTTTTACATTTGGTGGTGATGAAGCGAGCTTCAGAAATTATTTTATTCTGACTCGTGAAATTCATTCCCTGTAACATGAATTAATCTATTAATGAGTTGTTGCATGATTTGTTTAATTAATCCAACTTAGAATAAGATTGCACCACACTCTCGAATACGCGGGTCTAATGACATGTGCTCTTGTTGCATTTGCGAGTTTGTCATGTAACACATGATTAATATTGGTTTGTTTGTCATGTTCGTCCTATTGTCTTTGTCACTATTAATATGCGGCTGATCATTTATGGCATGTGCTTTTATTATATGTGCTTATATGTTTGTTCTATGTCGTGATCGTCTGTCTGTGTATTATTTAATCATCTTTTTACTCTTTCAGAAACTTAAAGCTGGACTATATGAAGAATGGTAGATATTTTATGTGCTGCTTTGTTTGTTTGCTTCTGCTAGATGTCATTTATTAATGGGTTAATTATTAGCAATGGTCGGTGGGTAACAGAAGGGTTTATTTTACCTGAATTAATCACCTTTTTGTGTTTGTTTAAATACTAGCTCGAGTGAAAGTTTGGGGCCTAGTGCTAATAAAAGTTGGTTGGCCTGACAAAAGGAGCAGAGTGCAACGTGATGATCTTGTCGTTTTGAAAAAACTTCCACGCACGGAAATGTGCAGAAGCTCAAACAATGGTTGTACAGAACAGCTCCGAAAGCAAAAGCGTCAAGGCCAAGGAAGCGTGTAGAGGCAGCTTGGCTAAAATCCTGGAGGAAATAAACTGAAAAACATTTGGTTTAAAGTATCAACTTTGGGAAGCCAGTCTTGCTTCGTCTCAATGAACAATGACATAATGATGTCATAGGGACTGATGCGTTGGCCTCTTGGTGGTCTGATGGATGTCAACCAATTAGGTTGCTGTATTTTACTAAAATATAACATTTAGTTAGATTAGCGAGCAAGAAAGGTATAAAAATTGGGCCTCTTGAGGGGAACGGGGCTGACTGTTTCCTGAGGGCGAAGTGCTGTCCGATTTCCTATGGACATGTAAGAACTTAACTGTTTATTAAAATTATTTTCCTTTTCAGGTCAGAAAGCTAACTTAGGGAATAGGGTTAATGTTTTCTTAATTCATTATTTTATGCAATGTTGAACTGTCGGACCTTTGAGCCAATGATTAATGAATAAAACTGAATTAATAAAATTAAATGTTTGATATTAATAAAGAGCTAATAAAGTTTATGAAATTTGAGATTTAAAAATAAAAGACTTAAAACGTCAAGCTGGTCTTGATTTTTGAGTTGTTACCATCAGTTTAAATCCATTCGCCTCAGTGGTCTAATAAATGTTTCTTTGATAATACATGAATAAAAATGTTATACTGCAGTTGTAAATATGTACAAATGAGTTTATTAGTGTAGTGAATTAGGCCACATGATTCAGCTTCATGATTTTCTGTCTTAGTGCATGGGCCTGGTTATTGATTAGCTTGGTGAGTATTAGGTAGTGAATGGTGACGCATGTGAGACAGAATTTCTATAGTGACGCTGGATCAATTCTTTTGGTAGCAGATTCCGGTTACTATGGTAACATACATGTTAGATGCAAATTACATAGGACACATGTCTAAAAAATGTTGTTAACTTTGTTCACTTGTTGTATGTAGTCGTAAGGATTTTTTCCAGCAGTGTGAAAAATTCCTGGTTATTTGCCAGCAAAGGGTAGTGTGACTAGAAGAGTTACACAGTGCATTTGTTCTGTTTCAAAATTGTGGTATAGAATATATCACGTGTTGTGGACGTACAACACAAGTTTAGGGACCTTAGATTGTTTGGTTAAATGTTATAGTGAGGATTGCCTATGAAATCGTAGCATTAAGCATAGGGACTTGTTGCCCGTTTTAAAACTTTTTGTGAAAAGAGTAGTAGGATTTATTCAAGCTTGAGAGAAGGGTGAGATAGCGTCGTTTATTCTTATTACCGTTTGACGTTTTCTGTGGTTGGTTCAAGTCCTGCCAAGAATTTGTGTGTGAATGATTAGGGTTTTCGTATGTATGCGTGAATAAATGATCGTATAGAAATAGCGTCGTCTATTTTATGCGAAGAGTGAGTTCTGAATGACTGTAAAAACTATCACTTTGTTAGCGAAACAGACAAGTGGTTTGTTTATTCGTAGTTACTAATTAAAATTCATTGGAAAGTTTTGCTTAAAATGGCGCCGTGAAAAAGTTTTGTTAAGGAGGGGTGAGTTTACGGAGTAACACGCAGAGAAGCTGCAGCGGCAGCATACGTCATTTCGGTTCGCGCTGTGATTGGCTAACATACGTCACAGAAAGCGCACTGATTGGCTCACGTGACCGTGACGAGCTGGTACCAGATTGGTCGGTTCTGAACACTGTATTTCTATTGGTGGAGCAAGGTGGTGACGTGGCTTAACCTGATTGGCTTGTTGGTGTCTTTCGCGCACGGATTGGTTAGAATAGCGGAACACCAGGAAAACATTTCGAAGCTTACGGAATAAACAATTTGATTTTTAAACATGAGTTATTGGAACAATAGTGAAATAAAGAAGCCTTCATGGTTTCAAAAAGTGAAAAATTATTTTAAACCTGACAAGAAAATTGAAACGCGTGGTGGTAAATTACTTCATAAGTACAAAACACCCGCAGCCTATATGGAAGGCGAATATGGCTATCATACTGTAATTTGGTTTGACAATTGGATGCATTACACTAGAAACGATGGCGTATTAGCCTGGCCAGAAGATGGGTCATTTAATATGAAAGTTTTGAGAAACCTGAGAGGAAAAATGATGGATCTTGTGCCGAAGCCAAGACCTACACAATTTGAGGCATTGGTTGAATAGGAGGTTGAGATGATGGAACTTGAGCGTGAAAGCAAATGCCTAGCACCTAGAAATTCAAAATATATTTTAAATAGAGAAACACATGAAGACAAAGTGAGACGCTGGAGAAAGGCAGATATGTATGATGGTCTGTATCCAGTGAGAATAATGATTACTGAAGATCTAGAACAAAAGAGAGCTGGAAAGAGAATTGATGAGGAATTAGATGATGCAGTTTTAGAAGACATTTATGCTACTAAACGCAAACCGCCACCTTATCAAGCAGGTTCTCAATCTACCCCGAGAGTTTCTACAGAAACTTCTCCAAGTGCACCTCTTAGAGAAGCTGAAGAAGGTTCTCCCAGATTTTTAAAATTGCCTGAAAGAGTAGGGTCAGTAAATAATTGTAGTACACCTAGAGAAAATAGATTCCCGCAGCAGGAAAATAACTTTGTGAGAAATCAAGAGAGAATACCTGCTGGCATTCCAGAAATTTCTAGTTACAATAAAGCGACGGAAGATTTAATTCAACAATTGACAAAAAGCATGGAAGCAGTGACAGCACCAGTAACTATTGGTCCTGTTGTACCGGTTTTTGATCAAGGAGACAATAGACATTCAGCTTTGACAGTTCCATTAAATGCAAAAATTCAAAAAGTCGCTGAGAGATTTTATTCGGAACTTTCAGAGATTCATAGAGAAAAATCTATGATGCCAAATTTAACATTAAATGGAAGTTTGTCAGGTTCGCAAACACCATCTGTGGCAGATTCAGATTCAGGTCTGTCAGATAAAAGTTTAAATAGAATAGAATTATCCCAAAATGGATTGTCCCCTGAAGCTCCTGATTATAAAAAGCTTGATGTTGCTAAATTAAAGGCTGATCTGGAGGAATTAATCATTGGCACAATTGGTACTGACAATTTAAAGTTGTATCAGGATGATGAATTGCTGTTTATCTGTAAAAGTATTCAGTGGAAAACGAAAAACAGGTATGAACAACTGGAAGAAATGGCTGCTGAATTAGAAATTGATTTGAGTAAACAGAAACATTTGTAGAAAGATTACAGAGTGGATTTTTCTGAAAGAGACATTGATAATCTAAATGCTGCTGGAAGAATGACCCATATAAAAGAATTAATAAGTTTTCTCAGAAAATTAGGCGAATTAGGTAAATGGAGAATAAAATGGTCAAAGAAAGAACAGGATAAAAGATTGAGAAACTATGTAGTTTCAGAATTTCCAATCAGGGAAATAGCTGGAGGAGGGTATGTGCATGTTCCTTGGTCCAGACAGGATATTCTTCTGTTTACTAATGATTTCCCACGTTTGAGAGAGAAGCCAGTTGAGTGGTATCGACAGGTAGACAGATTTATAAAAGTGTCAAAAGTTCTGTGGATTGATCTAGATGGATTCTTTGACATTGTTGTCCCATCAGATCTTTGGACAGAATGCAAAATTTCTGTGGATTGGCCTAAGGAAGAACCTCCCCGAGACCCGGTTACAGGTGCCCCAGCAAAAGATGTCATGGACATATATAATAAAGTAATTTACTGGCTGAAAGGGAAAATTCCCCCGAAAGAAGTGGATTGGGTTAAAATTGACAGAACAAACCAGGAACCAAAAGAATCAGTTCATTCATTTTATGAAAGGTTACTGTTAGTTTTCAAACAGTACAGTGGTTATGAAAAATTAAGTGAAAAGGACATGAGCCACTTTATATACAGATTTGTATATGGCCTGAGACCTGAAATTGGTGATATGATTAGAAATGGAATTGTCTGCTGGCAAGCACTTTCAGTTGATGACATCCTGAGAAAGGCAAAATATTGCAGTGATGAGATAGATGCGAAGCAGAAAAATCTCAAGGAAAAGGCGATGTGGGCACAAGTGAAGGTAGCAGAGCAGCAACAACAACAGTTAGCTTCTATGCAGCAGCAGAATCAGGGAAAATTTAAGAATAATTTCAATAATAATAATAAGCCAAAATTTAATGTGAATGTTCAAGAGCTGAAACAAAAGCTCCCATGTTTTAATTGCGGAGAGATTGGACACTGGAAACGTGAGTGTAAAAACCCGCCCAGAAATTTTAAAAATAATTCATTGAATCCACAGGTGCGGTGTGAGTTAAATCTGCAGCAACAGCAACAGCTACAGCAACAGTTAAACGAGTTAAGTCAGCAGCGACAGCTACAGCGACAGGTAGTGAATCAGCAGAGCCAGATACAGCAAAGCCAGTTTCAGCAGAACCAGATACAGCAGAGTCAAATTCAGCAGAGTCAGGTACCTCAAGCACCATTCCCTAATAGTGCTAACACACAGAGATTTTCTCCTGAAACAGGTTTCTGTGGAGGTAATTTGGTAAATAATGTGTCAAAAGTTAATATGTCAAATGCTTCTCAATTTTGGTTAAAAGACAAAGAAGAGAGTGATTCTTCAGAAGATTACTCATGACGGTGCCTGAGAGAGGAAGAAGAGTGTGTGCTTGGACCCACTCTTGAGGTAGATCAGTCTGGTCCATTTGTGAATGGTAAAGTAAATGATGTTGATGTTACTTTCCTTGTGGGTACAGGTGCTACCCGTTCTACTGTTAGATCAGCAGAAATAGAAAACCTTCCTCTCTCTGGTGAGTCCATCCAAGTTGTAGGTGTAGCTAATCAGCAAATTAAAACAAGTTTAACAGAACTAGTAAAGGTGGAAATAGGGAACTACAAAGATAAACACCGATTTCTAGTTTGTGACAGCAGTCCTGTGAATCTGTCGGGTCGTGATATATTGTGCAAAATGAATTGCAGGATATATTGCTCACCAGATGGCATTGAAATGCAAACAGCAGAAGAAGATGGGCTTTATAAATTAACTATGCTAATGGTTGATGAGGAGAAAACATCAGTGTTTCCTGTGTTTGATAAAAATGATTTGCCAGAAGTGCTCAAAAAGCCAGTTAATCCAGCAATTTGGGACCTAACAGGAAATGATATGGGTCTTATAAAAAATATAGATCCAGTAAAGATCACTGTTTCTTTTTTTTTTTTTTTTTTTGAAAACCTTTATTTATCGTAGACATAGTACACAGCGTCTGCCTACAACCACAGCGGGCCGGCCGCTATGACAATATACAACCCTCCAAGGTACCTTGCGCTGCGATAGATGACAAAAATAACAACTCTACGATGGACTGGCAAGGAGCCACAGGAAAAGGATAAAGAGGGTTTCATTTTGTAATTTTGACGAATTGTCCTAAAGTCAGACCGGGTAGCTGAGAGGGCGAGCCACATAAAAGGATATCCACAAGTGAAACATCGTTATCAAAATACTGGCGTAAGTCATTACAATAAGGATACACAAGCGCAGAAGTACATGTCGCCCCAGTTAGCGCCCGCCCAGTCAATATATCACATCAGGAGTTGCAATCTAGCATGTCTACGGTATAATAGGATATAAGAGGGATCATTCTATAGCAGCAATGAAAGGATCCGACGACGTACAAAAAGGCACTTATTACATGGGAAAATTCGTGACAGGATATGCGCCCTCAAACAGTAGTATAAGAGGGAAGGAAAAGCAGGATATGTAATCATTCAGTGACTATGCATTTAAATCGATATCTTGGTCGTAGAATCAATAAACCATGCGATAAAGACATAGACGCAAAGCACAAAAATCGTCCCGGAAAGAACCAAACCCAACCCCCCGTCTGACCCGAAATATGTAAGAAAGAAGAAAAGAAACAAGAGAAAGAACAAGAAGAAAAGGCCATAGAAACAAAAAAGAAACGAAAATCAAGTCCCTACCCCCCCCACCCTGCACGTCGAAGAGGCTACGGCCCTCCCCCCCAACTAACGTGCCTGTCGCCCCAAGAATACCCACATAAGGGAAAAGACGGGGGAAAGTCAGCACAAACAGACTCCCGCCCCACCCCACTCGCACAAAGCAGCTCAGGCTTGATCACAAACAGACCAACAGGTCGACAAGCAATGGCGGCGTCGTAGTATAGTTCAGCAAAGCGTCCACATCATAATGGGTGACCGGGCATCCGTCCTGCGATATATAGAGGAAGAGTTCACCCCTGTCCCAACTTGACCCTTCCGTCAATACGTAGCCACTGGAAGTTTGCAATGGGGCACCGCCTCAGACGAATAGGGTGGCCAGGCAGGTAGAACAAAAACAACTCCGTGAGAGACCCCAGAAGCAAGGGACTGAGAAGTGATCGCTTCCAGACATGTAGCCACAAGAACAGGGCTCCGGGCAAATCTCTCAGATTGCGGCCCAGTAGGGGCAGCACAAGATGGCTGGGTGGTGGATCAGGCCCATGGAGGCAATCTGCATGTGTTGCAGCACTAGGCCCCGATGTCACATTCACGCGGCCGGTTAAGTTGGACCTGTGACCAGCATCATCCAGGGCCCTCCACGGCACCACCTGTAGACACGTAGCAGGAGCACTCAGTGGCGGTAGAGATCCGCTTACGACACCACTTCTCCCCGGATCGCCGGAGCCCTCTTCCCACGGCTGGATGATAATAGCGTCCAGGCGCCGTCCAAGGTCCCTGGCCCCATCCACCCAGGTAAGACGCAGGGAGCTCAGAGCAGCAATGAGGTCTCGGGCCGTAGGTTCCATCCTGCCTAGCCAATATAAACTCTCTTGCACTCTGGGTATCTACTCCCCCGGCCAGTGTAAGTAGCCCCCACAGCACCACCCAGCCAAAAAGCTGGTATAGAATCCACCAGAGCGGGGGCCGGAGCCACATCCAGCCGCTACGAGCAATCCGCCATTACACTTTGCCAGCACACTGTTCACTCAGTCACAGGATGCCCCATAAGAAGCACGGGCAGTATTAGCGCTGTGTGGCACAGAGTCTTAGTAGCAGGGACAGACCCACCAACTGTGCGCAGGAGCGCCGACTTCCACCTCTCCGAGGTCCGAAAATGATGTACAGGTCTGCCCCAGATCCGCAAATGCCAGCAACGTTGCGCCCGTTCCAAAATGGCGACCCAAGCCCGTCCAGTAGACCCACACGCAGCATAGAGAACAAAGGAACAGTCTTACTAGGCGGTGGAATCGAATCTCCAGCATGTGCGTCCGTGTCTGGGGCAGCGCTAAATCACCACGTCCGTCTGGGATGGCGGAGTGTGTCTCCCGCAGCTCCAAGCTATGGGCTTCATGGCCCGCAAAGCCTCGACCTCAAGTGGCATCCGCGGCCGGCAGTAACATCCGGTCCCTCGGCCAGCAGTCGGACGCCGCCACGGCACCAGGCAAAAAGGGTGAATGAAAGGGCCGCCGGTCACGGCCAGGCGCCGGAGTTGCCGCCCGCTAATCCTCGCGACTTCCGACGCCGTGTCAGCTTGGCCCGAGCTTGTGCGACCCGGGTAGAGCAGGATATTAAAAGGATTAATGCCGTGGCGAGCGGAGCTCGCGGACTAGGCGGCCATCTCGCTCCGCGCTCGGCCACGCCCTCTAAAGATCACTGTTACGCAGGGAATAGATTTTCCAAATGTTCCTCAATACAAAATGAAAGCTGAGACAATTGAGGGTGTCATTCCAGTGATTGAAAAATTCATAAGTCAAGGTGTGCTAAAGGAAATTGAGAGCAGCCCATGTAATTCACCGATTATGGGTATTAAAAAGCCAAACGGAACATATAGAATTGTTCAGGACCTGAAAAAAATTAACCAAATTGTTGTTCCATGCTGCCCAATTGTTCCAAACCCTGCGGTAATTCTTTACCAGATTCCGCATGATGCAGAATGGTACACGGTCATTGACCTGTGCAATGCCTTCTTTACAATTCCATTACATCCAGAAAGCCAGCAAATTTTCGCTTTCAGGTTCCAAAATAGGATCCTAGCATGGTGTCGTAGCCCACAAGGGTATACTGAGAGTCCATCTGTCTTTAATCAGTTGTTAAAGAAATCTCTGGAAGATCTGATATTGCCTGGTAATTCCACACTGGTACAGTACATTGACGATTTGCTTGTGGCAGCAAAAACACGAGAAAATTGTGTTACTGATACCATTACCCTGTTAAATCGTTTAGCAGATGAGGGACATAAAGTGTCACCTGCAAAATTGCAGTTTTGTAAACAAGAAGTAAAATATCTTGGTCACAGAATTGCAAAGGGAACAAGAAAAGTGACAATTGAAAGAATTAAAATGATTCGAGCAATTCAACCACCGACAACACAAAGACAGGTGAGAATGATTCTGGGAATGGTTGGTTACTGTCGACAATGGATTAGTGGGTTTTCAGTAATTGAAAAACCACTTCAGAGACTAACAAAAGCAGATATAAAAGATCCAATCAGTTTGTCAAAAATTGAACCGGAAGCTTTTGAACAATTAAAAAAGAGTCTATGTGAAGCTCCAGCCCTGGGTATGCCAGATTATGAAAAGGAATTTGAACTCTACTGCAGTGAAAGAGAAGGTTGTGCATTGTCTGTGTTAATTCAGAGACATGGAAAGTTGAGAAAGCCAATTGCATATTTCTCAGCTGTTTTGGATCCTGTTGCAAAAGCTTTGCCAGGTTGCTTAAAAGCAGTGGCTGCAACAAGTGTAAGTCTTGAACAAAGTGAGGGTATCATTATGGGATTTCCTGTAAAAGTATATGTACCTCATTCAGTTGAAATTCTTCTTACCAGAAGTAAAACCCAACATTTGACAAGTAGCAGACTGACAAAATATGAGAAAACAATTCTGAGATCAGATAACGTTTCTATTGCAAGGTGTATTAATTTGAATCCTTCCACACTGTTGCCAGATGGAGTCGTTACTGAGGTAAATAATGAAAATGACATTGATCATGAATGCCTGGATGTTGTAGATTACTGCACAAAACCACGACAGGACATAAAAGATGTTCCTTTGCCTGAATCAGACATAGTCTACTTTGTGGATGGGTCTTGTTTGAGAAATGATGAAGGGATTCTGAGAGCAGCATATTCAGTGTGCACAGTTTCAGATGTTGTTGAAGGTTCACCTCTTGAAGGAATTCGTTCTGCTCAAATTGCAGAGTTAATTGGTCTAATTGGAGCTTGTGAAAAAGCAGCTGGCAAAAGGGTAACCATAGTGACTGATAGTCAATATGGTTATGGCGTAGTTCATGACTATGGACAGCTATGGTCTCAAAGAGGTTATTTAACCTCTGCAGGTACGCCAATCAGAAATGCAAAATTGATCAAGAGATTGATTGATGGCATTCAGTTACCAGAGCAAATTGCTGTGGTCAAATGTGCAGCTCACAAGAAAGGTGATGATTACATCACTAAAGGGAATGCGTATGCAGATGAGATTGCAAAGTACTGCGCCAAAAACAATTATTCAATCAATCGGGAAAAGGACAAAAGTCACACAATGAATTCTCTCATGCTAATCTCTCTAGTTGAAACATGGCAGGAAGTGAAAGATTTACAAGATGAGGCAGATGAAGAAGAGAAAAACACATGGTTAAAAAATGAATGCAGACAAAGAGAGGAAGATGGAATTTGGGTTTACAAAGATGGAAGGCCTGTAATGCCAAACTGCATGATTGCTGATATGGCACGGATGTACCATGGTCCAGGACATTTAGGGAGAGATTCTATGATTAGATTATTCAGAGAAACATGGTACAATACAAAATTCAGAATAATTGCAGAGTCACTTTGCTAAAGATGTTTGACCTGCCAACAGATGAATCCAAATAGGAAGACTGTTGTAGGTTTGGGAACCATAGGACGGGAGGGTGGTCCTTTTACCAGATTACAAATGGATTTCATTGAGATGCCAATGCACAACAGACTAAAATATGTATTAGTATTTGTTTGTCTGTTTTCAAGATGGGTAGAAGCTTTCCCAACCCGTCACAATGACTCAGTCACTGTGGCAAAATTGCTTCTGAGGGAGATCATACCTAGGTACGGATTTCCAGTAACCATTGAAAGTGATTGTGGAACTCATTTTGAAAACAGATTGATGAAACTGATTTGTGAGGCTTTGAATATTCAGCAGAAGCTGTACTGTGCTTACAGACCAGAAGCATCAGGTGTTGTTGAACAAGTAAATGGAACTATCAAGAATAGAATTTCAAAAATGTGTCTAGCCACAGAAGTGAAGTGGACGGATGCACTTCCACTTGTCCTAATGTCATTAAGAAGTACTCCTGGGAAAAAGACAGGTCTTAGCCCTCATGACATTGTAATGGGAAGAGTAATGAGGCAAGCATTTGTTCCAGTTGGCAAATTAATGAGTATTAATGATAGTGCAATCATTGAATATTGCCAGAACCTGTCTGATGTAGTAAATTCTATATTTCATCAGGTGGGAACAGATGTAATCTCAAAGGAGAAAGTGCAAGCCCATGATTTATTACCCGGAGACTGGGTAAGGACCAAAGTTCATCGAAGAAGAAACTGTTTAGTTCCAAGGTGGCAGAAGGCAAGACAAGTGATTTTGGTCACAACAAATGCAGTTAAATGCAAAGGGCTGAAAAGGTGGGTGCAGGCAAGTCATACAATTTGTGTACCACCTCCTGAAAATCCTGATGAAGAGAGTGAGACAACAACTGATTCAGATTCAGAAGGAGACCCAGAAGATCCTGAGTCTGATGATCAACAAGAAAATCAACATCAAGAGAATCTAGATGAGAATCAGAACTTGAATGAAGAAGATCTGAATATCGAAACTGGAGATCGAGGTGTTGATGAAGATCTGCTTGAAAAAGAGTCTCTAAAAGAAAAGGGAGATTCAGAAGCAGAAAATTCTGAGCGAGACGAAAATCTGAGCCAAAATATTGAAAAGCAAAAGAGTAACTCTGTGTTCAGGAGCAAAAAGCCTGAGACTGGGAAGCTGAAGGTGATTCCTGAAGAAGAGGAAGAATTACCAAGTACCAGTAAGGATATTGTTCCGAATGGAGTGAAGCTGCCGAGTAAAGAAATTCCTAGGTACAGATTTGAAGTCTCAGATACAGACACTGATGAAAGTGATGAAGAATCTGAAATAAGAAAATTCAGGAAGAGAGCTTGGAAAGCTGAATGTAACGAAAGTGTGCCAAAGAAAAAGATCTTGAGAAAAGAAGATATTTGGCCTGAAGATAATTTGAAATTCAAACTGGTGAAGAAAACAAAAGATCAAATCAACGAGGTATCTAGTCAGGGAGGTGATTCTGAAAAGAAAAGTGAAAACAAGATAATAGAAGTAATCACTCGTAAGACAAAAAGAGTAGTAAAGCCAAATCAGAAGTATAAGTCCCCAGAGTGGACTTACATTATTATCCGGCCAATTGTAGATGGTAGAGAGCAGCAGCCAGGAAGACTTAGAAGAACTCAGTGACAAAGATTGAAATTGTTCAAATATTTTGATGAGAGTTTTGTTTCCTGGCATAAGGCTGAAGAAAATTTGTTAGGTGACTTTAGGTCGAAGAAATTGTGTTTAGTTGGAAAGCACATATTTATGTGACACAAGGTCGAAGAAAAGCTGTTTAGGGTTTATTAAAAAAAAAAAAAAAAAAATTTAAAAGGGGGGATATAGTTTATAGTTTACTCACACACATTTTACTCACATTTTAATTTTTGTTTTTCCTAGTTTTCTAGAATGCCTAGATCAGATACTTCTAGGTGTTCGATACTTAAAAGATGTTGCAAAATGACTTCAATTTGTGTAATATTATTAATCCTAGTTTGGTTAATTTTAGCTGTGGTTTATCCTTTTGATGTTAATAAGCAAAAACTTAAGACTAATATAACAAGTAAGGTAGAGCCTAAACATGAGAAACATGCTGGCAAGTCTAGCAGAGTTATTGAGCATGATCCAGAGATTCATCAAGATAAATCTGTTGGAGATTTCTCAAGCAATTCATTTTCAAGGCTTCTGTCTGAATATGTTAAAGTAATGAATGTTAAGGATTGCTACGTCTGTGTGAATCTGCCTGCTTCTGTTTCAGAGGGGGTGACTTATAATATGTTACCTCTCACTTATGGCATTACTTGCAGTGTAATTGCTAGTTTGTTTTATCAAACTGGTCGCCTGGAATATTATTATTCAGACTTTTATGAGGTTTTTGCAAATCTTAAAGTTGTAAATAGCTTGAACAAAGTGAAACCTGCGAAACAGATGAGGGAATTCTTTTTAGTTACTAATGAACTCAACTATGAGTATGCATATAGAAATAATTTAACATGCAAAATGAGAGCAGAAGAAAAGACTTTCCTGAACATGGTTGAGGAGAGAAGGGCTGTTTACAAGAGAAATGAGATGTTAAAGCATGCCAAGTCTAGGTACTGGCAAATGGAGGATGCTAAGTTAAATGGTGTTAACACAAATGCTGCAATTCACATAGATGAACCAGTTAGTGGTAAATTTTGCATTAGGAGAGATAATACGCTTTATGATAATTATTTTGTGGGTGCTAGTCAATGTGAGGATACATATCGTATCATAGGGGGATGGGGATTTAAAGGTGGTAAGGATCCAATTTTCCCTGGGATTTATTTTATTTGTGGCAATAAAGCATATTTTAGCCTCCCAGACCACTTGGCTTAGTTTTTCCCAAATTTTCCATGTTGACAGAAACGAAAAGGGTACCTTTGAATTTGGTGAACATTTGAACCTGAATAGGTACAAAAGAGAACGTTTTACAGAAGTTCTGGGAGACATCTTTGGTGCTGTTATTCCTATGGTAGGAATTACCATGAATTCAATCAAAATCAGAAAGGTTTCTACAATTGTAGATAGGTTGTCAACAGATACTGCAAGTGGTTTCCAATTAGTTAATACAGAACTTGTTGCTACCAGAAGCATGGTTATGCAGAATCGTCTTGCATTAGACATTCTGCTTGCAAAAGAGGGAGGAGTCTGTGGGGTCTTGCATGTCCAACATTGCTGTACTTATATTTCTGACAAGAGTCGGAATATAGAGTCGCTTAACAAGAATATTACCGAGTTCCATGAGGAGATAGAACCCATGGAAGAAGAAAGTTTCACTGAACGAATTGGGAAAAGAATGGATGCTATAAAAGAATGGTTTTCTGAAGTTGGAAGCTCCATCATTGGCAAAGTGCTCTATCCAGTAATTGTCATCATTACAGTGATAATGCTGCTAAAAAATAGCTGTTTGATTCACAAAAGGAAGAAGCATCAGAAAGAGAAGAGAAGGATTTTCAAACTTAAAAAGGAACAAGAGAAGGAATATGAGTTAGAGGAAATGCGAAGGGCTCAGTTTGAAAGAGATGACCAGACAGCAGAAACAGGGGTTTAGGGAGACTAATATCGAGAGAATCCAATATGTGACGTCTCCAAATTGGGTGAAAAATTTCTGAAATTTTTGGGTGTTGTTTGGTGATTTTTAAATCACCAGATGAGGGAGTTGATGGAGCGAGCTTCAGAAATTATTTTATTCTGACTCGTGAAATTCATTCCCTGTAACATGAATTAATCTATTAATGAATTGTTGCATGATTTGTTTAATTAATCCAACTTAGAATAAGATTGCACCACACTCTCGAACACGTGGGTCTAATGACATGTGCTCTTGTTGCATTTGCGAGTTTGTCATGTAACACATGATTAATATTGTTTTGTTTGTCATGTTCGTCCTATTGTCTTTGTCACTATTAATATGCGGCTGATCATGTATGGCATGTGCTTTTATTATATCTGCTTATATGTTTGTTCTATGTCGTGATCGTCTGTCTGTGTATTATTTAATCATCTTTTTACTCTTTCAGAAACTTAAAGCTGGACTATATGAAAAATGGTAGATATTTTATGTGCTGCTTTATTTGTTTGCTTCTGCTAGATATCATTTATTAATGGGTTAATTATTAGCAATGGTCGGTGGGTAACAGAAGGGTTTATTTTACCTGAATTAATCACCTTTTTGTGTTTGTTTAAATACTAGCTCGATGGCCACATGATTCAGCTTCATGATTTTCTGTCTTAGTGCATGGGCCTGGTTATTGATTAGTTTGGTGAGTATTAGGTAGTGAATGGTGACGCATGTGAGACAGAATTTCTATAGTGACGCTGGATCAGTGGCAATAGCTTCCATATCTTTGGTAATTGACACAATTATTTGTGTGTCATCGGCATGAGCCAGAGCATGTAGCACAAAAGACCATATGAGTTTCACCAGTGGGGAAACGGGCAAGTTAAATAATGTAGGGCTCAGGGAGGAGCCCTGAGGAACCCCACATGGCAAAGTGATGGACAACAAACAGAACTGCTCCACAATTACCGTCTGTGACCTGTCACTCAGAATGGATGTTAAGAGCTTCAATGCTGAATCTTTTACACCCAGTTCCTGCAGCCGACCCACTAACAGGGTTGGAGAGATGGTATCAGAGGCTGCATGCAGATTCAAAAAGATCAAGGCCGCAGCCTGCCTTGCATCAACCATGGATCAAATGTTGCTAATTGCTGATACAAATGAGGTTTCGGTCCCATGGTTCCTCCTGAACCCAAACTGTGAGGCATCCAGCAGTTCATGTTGTTCCAAATGAGCCATCAACTGGAGTTCATGAAGGAGTTCCCCCTAAGGGAAGGTGAGGGAGGAACTAATGTACATGAGTCAACCTGTTCCATTTCACAAATTCACTCACCAAATTAAGGGACAACCATGACAAGTGGCACACTCAGACAGAAAGGATTGTGACTATCCCCGAGCTGCTGTGGGAAGACTGGGATATGTTGTTCAAAGAGGCAGTCCTGAAGGACTTGGGGGCATACTATAAGAGGGTGGTGGTAGACTGGCTGACACAGGAACCCCTGAGTGTAGAAAACATAAATGCCCTGTCCCCGATAGTGAAGACCATATACAATGCAGTTATCACCCACCTTAAAACGAAGGTCTCCGAAAAGGAAATGGATTGGACCAAGATATTCAGAATCCAATAGTAATCTAAGGAATCAGTCCATTAATATTTTGAGAGATTGATAAAAGAATACAGGGAACATAGTGGCATGAATGACCCCTTGGTGAGAACATGGTAGGATTTATCTCACCCTTTGTATATAGGCTTTGACCCGAGATTAATTCCTAAATATTACAGGATATACTCTGTTGGCAGTCAAAGCCTTTAGATGACATCCTACACTATGCCAAACATTACAGTAACATTTTAGGCTAATAAGTACTAGGGAAGTGATTCACACTACGTGCTATGCTATTTCTGGCACAACAGAGCCAGCAGCAGAATGGTGCAGAGGGGGAGCAGAGGAGGCTGCAGCATATGAAGCAGTGTGAGCTGGTCCGGGGTCGGTTCCAGTCTCAGTCTTCCCCCATGCACCTCCCGCTCTAAGCTGACTCACGCTCCAGATCGACCCCCACTCCTGCTGCCCCCGTGCAGGCACCTTTGATCCTGGGCCGCAGGCAGGCGGGTCCCCTCCTGGTCATTGCAGGCAGCCAACCGGTACTTCAACTGGGCTGCACAGGGTGCTTCTTTGCTCTTGGGCTCGCATACTGCTCATGGACGTTACCTGCTTCTCCCCCAGACACTTAAACATAAGGACTGGAGGAACCACATGGAGGAGAGAGTGTCGGGGAGTGTCCCTTAGAAGGGGGCTGAGCGTGAGTTGCTAGGAGATCTCAAAGACAGTCTCAGGAGCTATTTCAATTGTGGTGAGTGGTCAGTGGTGGATGGATGGTAAGGTGGTTGCCTTTTTGCAGCACACAGGATTGAGCCCCGGCTCGTGGAAGCGTCCCCGCTAGGATGGGGTGCATCTTGTGGGCCTGCTCCTCCCCTTACCCACTTAGTCCATCAACCTATTGTTTGCCCTCAAACTCACCAGCACCATGGACCTGCCCAATACCTTCTTACTGCCATATAATTCAACAGGATTGCAATAACTAGTGGAAGGCAAATACAAGCTTCAGGCACACAAGCTTCAGGCAAAGAAACAAAAAAAGCAAGCAAAGGTGAAAGCAAAAAAACTACAAATCGCTGGCCTCACTGTTTGCACCACATCTAGCTGTTAGCTGATTGGGCCCAATAGGCCCAACAAGTCCCCCGCACGTGCCTGGGATAAATTAGAGTAAGAAAAAGGTCCTAAGAATCCGACGACCGCCATTAATAAGACCAAGGGCCGTATTATGGTGCAGCCGCATTTTCATTGATTGCCTCGGGCACACCTTTAAAATGGTGCCCCCGGTGCAAACAATGGAAATCACCCTATTACCATGTATGCGCTGCCCCCAGGGAAGCGCATTCATGTGAAAAGACGTGTTTTCACAGTGTAGGTGGTAATCCGCCTGCACTTTTGAAGGGGGTTAGAGAACCCCTTGCAGGCGAGTGCAGCCAGTGACTGCACCTGGCTGCAAGGGGATGTCTTGGCGGGTCCACAGGACCTCCAGAGGGCTGCTCTCAGAGACGCGCTTACCGTGCTGGCGAACTGTGAGCGCCCCCTGAGTACTTCTTTGCCTCTACGCCGGAGTCTGTAATATGGCGCGGGCACAGAGGTAAAGGAATTCCCTCATTTGCATAGGACACACCCCTAGGGAAATGAGGGAACGCCCCCTGAAGATAGTGCTGGCGCTTTAAGTGCACCAGCGCTATCTGTCTTACTGAAGGGGACGCACAAACATCTGCATCACCTTCTGTAATACCAAAGTGCCCCGGGGGCGCGCAAAGCGGGTGCAAACAGCCATTGCGCACCATGAGATCTTACTGTCAGACAAACCCAGACTGTCCTAGATGAGAAACTCAGACGCCCCAAAAACTACATGCGGCCATACCAGCTTCACTAGCCATAACCATCTTCACAATTGGATGTAGCAGGGGGCAGATTATTGCAGGAGTCTGGAAATTATCAGACACAGTATTCGTCTCAAGGAGGTCATAAGCCAAGTGGAAGGCCTGCACATGGAAAACCCAGGTAATGCCCAACACGAGGAATGGCACAACCCATAGAGACAATATCACCCATCTGCACCAGAAAATTCTAGGGCCCTTAGAACTGGGGAGCACCTGAGGAGATTCAATAGCGCCAATAAGCAACCGCCTAATGTTATCATAGCATACTTCATGAAAGCAGAAAAGGAAACTCCCATTACGGGGTGCCCTGCACTTATGACAAGCCCAATCAGTTTTGACACACACGGGCGAAACAATTGATCGGGGCGCAAACCCCGTGCAAAGGAAGATGCAGAAGCTCATGCCCAAGTCCAACGCTCAAACTTTTATTAATACCAAACACACAATCGTCCCTAAGGAAGGCGCAATGGGAGGTACAAATGAACGGGTCACACAACTCTCAGCATCCAAAACATCAAATTAGGTCATAAAAACTACAAAGAACTGTCACTGCCCAGGTCCACAAGGGGAAAAAACATATGCCTGTGGAAAACCAGAAGCCATCTGTGGCAGACAAGCCTGCATGCCCCAATTTAGGCAGTACCCTGTCAAATCTGGTGCCCCTCGTAGACTCTATACTTCAAAAGGAAGCCTCCATACACAAGGAGCTCACTGAATCACCACATGAAAGCTCTGATGATTCCTTACAAGATTGTTCACTTAATCAGGACGCCTTATTAAGGTCAATTAGCACAATATTGGTGGAAGCCACAAATGCATTGACGTGACAGGCCCACAATTTGGATGTCCAAATGGAAACCATGCAAGTATATGGCCCTAGACAAAAAGGTTGTAACAAATGTATGCCACTGCTTAGAATTAGTATAAAAGTGGTCTGCTTTACCAATGGTCCTTTTAACAATGCGAGCCAACTTGAAACTTTATCATCATTTAGGATCACAAGCCATGGGGCAGTGGAAGGCGAAATTAATAATTTCAGGGCATTAACAGTGACAATAGAACAGAAACAAAGGGATAACCACACAGGGCATTGGAGGATCAAGAGGATTCGAATCTAGATACCTTTATAGGTCAGACCTGATAATTCTCGCCTCGGTGCCTATTCCAATCATGGAGTCCCACTCTGCAACTCTAGGCAATAGCTTGCTTAATCTCCACAACGGCCCCCACAACGCTAAGGATGCCTGGCCTCCACCTTGGGGGTGCCCAGGAGTGAACGCCTCACAGGGAAAGCCAGGATGGGTTCCACAGCGGTATTCGTACAAGCGCCTTGAGACCCTTGCGGGTGAGTAGTGCGCTATACAAGTATCAATTTACTTTTTTTTTTTTTACATCACCATCGAATATGCTAACAAACAACAACCGTCAGCGGACCCCTAGAACGCCCCAAAAAACAATGAAAAGGCAAACCTTTAAGCCTCAATAAAGCTGTCACGGAGAGTTAAAAAGCATCTTAAAAAAACAAACAAATATGCGAAAGGCCCAGCACATAAAAAACGTAAGTTTTATGGGCCCGCTTCACATTACTAACTTAAGACAAAACCCTAAACTTACTACTTTTGGTATTCACAGAAGGCATTTAGTCGTAGTAAAGTTAGGATTTTGTCTTAAGTTTGACTTATGACAAACCTAAGACAGACTTAAAACATACTTAAGTTAGGATTTTGTCTTAAGTCTGTCTTAAGTTTGTCTTAAGTCAAACTTAAGTCAAACTTAAGACAAAATCCTAACTTTACTACTACTAAATGCCTTCTGTGAATACCAAAAGTAATAAGTTTAGGATTTTGTCTTAAGTCAGTTCTGTGAATCTGCCCCAAAGTCACAGCAAGAGCCCTGGGTAGGTCCAACAAACATAGACAGCTCGACCAATACTGTATATCCAATCTTTTTAACCACAAGTTGTTACACAAAGAGGTTGAGAGACTGCAACTTAACAAAGAGAAAAGAAGCAAAGGAGTATCCCAGGAGGATTACAGAAACATCTAGCACAGACTATCTATCCATACTAATAGTATAAAGAGAGAGCCCAAACCTTTGAGGCGGGTAATCTCAGGAACCACAGCACCAATCACAACACCCAATACAGCATTGGAAAGGACAGTTGCAGCAGATGGACATAGGCTATACAGCTGGCCACCATATACATTTGAAGGGTAAAAGAACCTTAGGGGCAAAGTAGTCCCTTGTGGGCGTGGGCATTCTGCTTGGGGCGTTGTGCTGGGGGCGTGTGCGTTGTGCTGGGGGCGTGTGCATTGTGCTGGGGCGTGGCCATACAGCGATGGGCGCGGCATTCGTTACGAGTTAGTACTTCCTTGTGGCCGTGTGCGTTGTGCTGGGGCGGAAATCAAGCGTTTACAGGGCTCCGTTGTGGGCATGTGGGGGAGTGGCCATACAGTATCTGGGGGTGGAAATCAGGTAAAACAAGCATGTGCGTTGTGCTGGGAGTGGAAATCTGGGGGCGGAAATCAGGTAAAACAAGGGTTTACAGGACTCCGTTGTGGACATGTGGGGGCGTGGCGATACAGCAATCGGCGCGGCATTCAACGGGCATTCGGCAAAAAGGGGGCGCGGAGATCCTGCAAAATAAGCGTTCACAGGACTCCGTTGTGGGTGTGTGTATACCCGGACAACGTCGGGACGGGCTGCTAGTAATGCCATAAAGAGCCTAGGGATCCAGGAATGCCCACAAACAGGGCCAAGTGCCCAAATCATGAACACTTCACTACCTGATACATTTACTGACTGCTTAAATATGCACATAAATGCACAAGTTTGGCCTCAACAACATAGGAAAAGGTGGCCACCCTTCCACAGAGATATGCAGCCCACCTGTGAGTGGAAAGACTCTTGAAGCTCCCAAATGCTTAACACATGAAGCAAACAAGGACAACGTGGCATCAACTAGACAAGGAGATCTTGAACCCCCCCCCAACAGGGATACATTTTCCACTCATAAGCACAGCTCCAGTGCAAGCGTCAACCATGAGCATCAGGTGGGCCACCCACGAGACGCAGACGGGTAGCCTCCACTCGACAAAAATGGCCACACGGTCTCTGGCATTCGACACAAAAAGCCTTAACTTAGTGGAGAAGGGGGACCCATATAAGACAAAATTCACTCCACAATGTGACTCCAGGCGCAACTAGGATGTGCCCAATCAAACTAATATTCTTAAGTTCTTCCAGCATCACCTTCACAAGCCTCCATAAAAAGCAAAGACATACTAAGCGTTCAATTTGTTCCCTGAAGCCATGGAAAATGGAGAACATCCACAATAATTACTTTGAGAGGCATGGGTACATCAAAAAGGGAGAAGAAGCATTTTGCAAATAGGGGAATCAAGGTGTGCACCCGGATCATGTCAACCAGCCAGCCACAGCCTACTAAAAAAAGCATTCTAAGGGGAACTTCAAGTCAGCCATTTAATTCTACCACTAAGACCTTAACCATTCTGTTTGGATCAGAGGAGCATGCAGGAGAACAAGGGTCTATCATAATACCAGGCATGGCACGAGAACAAGCAGTTGACTGGAGTAGAACTGCCACAAATCTTGCCTAGCATCTACCCCACAGTCATAAAAAGCACAAACCAACAGGCCATAACAATAAAAACGTATAATGGAACGTAAGAGGAATCACGAAGATTCTACAAAGTAAGGTTGTATTCAAATTACTGAATAATGCAAAAATGGTCTGCATCTAAGAGACCTGGTACACCTCACCCACTCTCTTACCAGGAGTACACAAGCCCGCAAAAAAAATCCACTTATTTGGAAGCCCATCGGGTGGCATATCGATATATGTAAAACACTCTACAAAACTTACCATCTCTGAAATAGAAGTCAAATCAGATACACTGTAAGCAGGTCTTATCGAAGGATATTGCGGCAAAGGAAGTAAAATGTAAATTTTAATATTAAACGTATATTTCAAATTTGAACAAACCAAGACATAGAAAAGTTCATTATAATTCTGGAAAAGTTAATTAATGTGCAAATGCCATCTGAAATTATGCTAATGGTCAATTTTAATATGCACATTATATGCACAGCCTCGGTGAGGATCCCAACTGCACAAAGTCAACTTATCAAGAAAGCTGTAGGTTCAACATCTTTTTTCAAACTCATAACCTTGAATCAGCACATAGTACAGTGATGAAAAATCATCAAAGTACTAGGAACCCTCCTTCGTTTAACAACCTGACCACAATTGACTATGTTTTTAGGTTGCCAACATGAGCAATGCACTACTAGATTTCAAGACTGCCCAGCGGCCTGAAAGCGATCACGTCATGCTGACGGCCCATCTCTCTCTACACAGAAGAACCTAGGATGGGCTACATGTAATTGAACAAACAAAAGGCCAGGACTATTATACACTGCTAAGAGGAATAAAATGGACGACTTTAAGTTCAAACAAGATAGAAGGTTGGAAAGACCAGTGGAAGGACTGATCATCTAACTCACAAACCCAGAATTTCATCCAAGCCTTGGCCCAACTTGGTCACCAATTCTACTAGGCAATCCTCAACATAAACGTAATAACTTCAGTAACTACACCCTGGGCCCTGTGAAGGAGGACAAAATAAGTACACACAAACTACGGGGAGCAATCCGAGCGGACAGCAAGCAGTAATTACTACCCTGAAGAAGATCTTAAAGACGGTGCACCAGGCTCCAACGGCCTTCCCGGATCTTTATTTAGAGAAGATCGCTCTTTTTAGGCAGCTGTCCTCTCTCCATTATACTTGGAGTACAAAATAAATGAAGAAGTCTCAAATTCATGGCGGGCTCCCTACTACACCTGATTCACAAGAAGGGGGACAATACAGATCCTAAAAACTACATGCTAATTGCACTATTGGATGGGTTGCAGAATAAGGTCTACTCCCATTCTACCAAAGAGGGTTTTGTGAGGGAGGATCAATTGTAGACAACATTGTGACCTTGTCATACATAACCCAACAAGCAGCCACTTCCATAAGCCTGTCCATGTTTGCTTGCTTCGTCAACTACTCCGCTGCGTTCAATGGAGTGGTTGGTGATAAACTTGTGCAGAAGCTGCAAAATTGTAATATCTCAAAATAAATTGCTGAAAGCCATCATGTCACTTTACAACAAGACATGGGCACATATTAAAGTTTTCTGGCAAAACAGCCACCTCGAAAATTCCAACAGATTGTGGGCTCAAACAGCACTGCATCCTTGCCCCCATTTTATTTAATTGGTATACAGCTGACTTAGGCTCTGCATTATCAAGAGCCAACTTGGCAACCCCAAGTATAGGACAAATCAAGAACTTCTTAATGCATTATGCAGACAACCTTATCCTCCTAGACCACACAAAAACAGGACTCTAGAAGGCACTGGATGCCTTGAATAATACAATAAAAAGAATGACCTTGGGTCAAACCAAGCAAAACCAAAGTGGTAATTTTCAGCCGCCACTAAAGAAAAAGCCCAGAAGTGGAGGGATGGATCACAGACGATAGGTAGTGTCTGGAGCTACAACTATCTTGGTGCATGGTTTACGGACACAGGGAACCCCACTATACATCATCAAAAGATGAAGATTAAGGGTGAAGCAACCACATATGCCCAGAGCAAATTAAATTCCAACCTCCAAAGTCCCCTAACAGAAGCGATTCAGAGGTTGATAAAAGCAAAACTCATGCCCCCTGTTAACTATGGCCAGGAAGCATATCCAGGCCTATTGGGGACCCAATGTGATAAATACAATATATGGGGAATAAGTGAATCTTCAAATTACCTCTATACACACGGAATACATTGGTCCGCTTGGAGTTCGGTTTAATATCCCGACTCACACTTGCCCACTACTACACCTACCCTAATTACTCCTTACACTTACCTACTACCACACCCCCCTTTGACTACTCACCACACTTACCCACCAACACACCTCTTGAAACCAACCACTCTTACTCTCAACTTAAAAACAATTTCCCCCCTGTCACTGAGGTTGAAGTTCTTAACATAATTGTCAAACTAAAACCGTCCTCTCACACTAAAGACCCCCTCCATTCAAACCTTATCCAAGACCTTAAGCACATCATTGCTCCATCTTGGACCACAATCATTAACACCTCCCTTGCCACAGGCTGTGTCCCTATCTCCCTCCAACTCAGACAAATCACCCCCACTATTAAAAACCCTAATGCCGACCCTAATGACTTAAACAATCTCCATCTCTAACCTCCCCTTTCTTTCCAAAACCCTTGAAAAATGTGCCTTGCTCCAATTAGACCAGGGGTCTCCAACCTTTTCTGTAGTGAGAGCTAATTCTGCTCAAGGAAAGTCCTGCCGAGCTACTAGCATATTTTATCACTGTAAAATGCTGATGATATGTATTACCATTACACTGTGACCACCCTAAGCATGGTTATCAGTAGTAACCACCCTAACATTCCAGGTGAAGTTATCAGCAGAATGCTAGGGAAACGTTTATCAATATTAAATGCTTGTAATCAAGTAAAATTCAAATCATCACATGCTGTGTGCCACAAAGAGTATTACCACAGCAGTAAGTCTCCCAAACTCAAAGTGAATTATCATTCAGCTTACAACTTTAAATGTGTTTTAGAATTGCAATATTTGGTCTTCATTAGTATATTATTTTTTGAAAATACACATATTTTTCTATCAAAATCACTTTCCACTTTGAGCAATCAAACTCAATTTGCCAAAAGAAAAAACTTTCTGAAAAAACATTTTTTTCCGTTAAAAATCAAATCAGTTTTCCTTGTTAGAAAATAAACAGTCGCTAAACATCAGCTTTTCGTTTTCATTGAGTACCGCCATGTAAAAATACCTCTCATGGACAAATTTTGCTTCAAATACCCAGGCATTGGAATCATAGGCCATGCTTGCTCACCATAACACTACGAATGCCACTGTTATGCTAATAATGCCCATGATTAAACCAGGGCTACCACTGTGCCACAGCTGGATGCCCTGCATATATTAGTTATGGCCATTATTATGGGAGAAGCGGTTGCCACTCTGTCAGGAAGAGCTAAAAGCAGGCCAGTCATGCTCTTTATATGTCAGTGATGACAGCAGGTATGTAATTACTAGACTTGTAAGCACAAAATAGTCAAGGATGAAAATGTTATGGCTATGGCACAATTATACCATGAACGGGTTCAATTGCATCATAGATAATACTCTTATGATGGGGACCAGCATACATATTTGGCAGTCCTTGACACTAGGAGTAGCTTTAAGGAATCAACACTGTTAAAAAGAGAAGGACACAATGTCACACACCTACACAAAATTGAATGTGAGGCTTCTAACTTTCTATGCCCTGGATGTATACTCTCTCCTCCTCAGCTCTTTGGTTGATCATGCTCCCAAATAACACATTTTCACTCTAGTTCTTGCAGTCACTCACTTTGGTGGGTCAGTCCTGGTTACTGCTGCTACTATCCTTTGATGTTGCACACGGTGCGACTGATAGAGCCGGGCGTATAACATGGCCAATCTACTTCTTGGGTAGATTTAAAGTGGATAAAGATGGTTCATGTAACGTGTTAGCCTCCACATGCTTCAAAACCCTCTGCAAGACCTTCAAATGGATCCCCCCCCCCGAATCCAGGAAGACCATCACATGCATATTCATCACCAGCAGACTGGACTACGGCAACGCCCTCTATGCCGTAATCAACAAATCTCAACTCCACAAACTCCAGACCGTCCAGAACGCTGCAGCCAGACTCGTCCTCAGCATCCCACGACAAGACCACATCCCCAGCACCTACGAGTCCTCCACTGGCTCCCTTCGAAAAAAGAGTGACCTTCAAGCTGCTCACACACACCAACCAAGCCCTCCACAACACTGGACCCCAATACCTCAACAAAAGCATCTCCTTCTACGCCCCCAAAAGAAACCTCAGCTCCGCTGACCAGGCCTTGGCCGAAATCCCCACATCCACAGAGCCAGAACAGGAGGCAGATGCTTCTCCTACATTGCGGCCAAGACCTGGAACAAACTACCCCTCAGCATAAGATGAAGCCCCACACTCCAAGCATTCAGGAAGAGCCTCAAGATCTGGCTTTTCGAATGACCAGTGCTGCCCAAATCTGCCACCCCCAGCAACTTGAGACCCTCACGGGTGAGTAGTGCGCTCTATAAATACCTGATTGATTGATTGTTAGTCCAACATAGTGTGTGTGTTGAGTGTTATCAAGAGGCCCTGACATTGGTTTGGCTGTCTGTAACCCGTGCCCTGCCATTGGTTTGTGTTAGACGGGGACCTGGAGGGTCGGCCGAGGACAAGGGGAGAGGCCTCCGGTGAGGGCCGTCTCCAGCGATCGTACAGACAAGTAACTTCCCCCCCCACAGATGGACACCACACAAAGATAAGGTTAACGCTCTTTATATGCAGTTCTCGAAGTAAGGTAGTACGGTACAATGAGATCAGGACACGAGGATCCTCTCAATTCTAGTCTCTGGAAGGGAAAGGGGGTAGCGGGACAGTCTTGTTACCAATCTGGTATTTGAGATGAAACGATGGGTAGCTCACAATCCTCGAGCTCGGCGTTCGGGAAGGTCGGGCCGCGGCAGCGCCAGCAGGTCCCGAGGAGGTCGTAGGTAGCAACGGGCCGCGGCAGCGCCAGCAGGTCCCGACGAAGATGGTGGTTGCAAGAGGCCGCGGCAGCGCCAGCAGGTCCCCACGAGGATGAAGGTTGCAAAGGGCCGCGGCAGCGCCAGCAGGTCCCACGAGGATGAAGGTTGCAGAAGGCCGCGGCAGCGCCAGCAGGCAGGACGACAGTTCACAAGGCAGGGCTGCGGCAGCGCCAGCAGTCCGTCAAGGATGAGTTCTTCACAGTGTCTCTCGACTACAGGATACAACTGCCTTCCTGCTCTGGAGCTGCCTCAGTTATAGGTCTGGCGCCCTTTGATGTCCGGACCCTCGCACTTGGAGGTCGGGAGGTCCGGGATGAGGGAGTCCAGACACCCAGCAGAGGGGTGGAGCCAGCGCCCGGGGAGGCTGGGGGCGATCGGCACCTGGCGGGGGAGAGCCATCGACACTTCTTTCTCCCATTGACCTGCCAAGTGGTCCGTTCACCTCCTGGGTGGATGGTGGTGCCGGGATGTCGGGGCCTGGCCAGGCCCAGGGTTGGGGTCGAGCTGAGGCCACGCGGCCTCGTGGTGCAGTGTCCAAGATGGCGGCTGGGCCGGGCAATGGTGCTGACGGTGGCCCGGGCCAGTGATACAGAGATATCCGGGAGCAGGCGTCCCGTAGAGGACGGGTTGCGGGTTGCTTCTGTGGGTAGCACGTGGAGAGCCGGTGTCCGGGCCGTGTCATGCGGGGAGGGAGCGAGCCCTTCATGGGGCCTGTCCAACATGCGTCCCCCCCAGCTGAAGGCGGGGAGAGTCACCCATCCTCTTGGGGACTCTCCTCGTCGAGGCGGAAAAAGCGTGACAGGCCATCCGCGTTGGCGTGGTCCTGGCCAGGGCGATGCTCCACAGTGAAGTCCATCCCCTGCAGGGAGATGGACCATCGCAATAGTTTGGGATTCTCCCCCCGCATCTGCATTAACCATTGCAGGGGGCGATGATCTGTTTGGACCCGAAAGTGGGTACCGAAGAGGTAGGGCCGAAGCTTCTTGAGGGCCCACACTACTGCAAAGGCCTCCCGCTCGATGGTACTCCAGCGCTGTTCTCGGGCCAGCAGGCGTCTGCTGATGAAGGCCACTGGTTGGTCGACTCCCTCGGGGTTCAGTTGGGAGAGGACGGCCCCAATGCCATGGTCTGAGGCATCAGTCTGGACGATGAACTCATGGCTGTAGTCGGGGGCCTGGAGCACAGGGGCGGTGCACATGGCGGCCTTCAGCCTCTCGAAGGCCGCTTGACAGTCTGGAGTCCAGTTGATTGTTTTTGGGTGTTTCTTGGATGTGAGTTCCGTGAGGGGCCCCACAATGCTGCCATAGTCCTTCACAAACCGCCGGTAGTATCCGGTGAGCCCCAAGAAGGCTCGGACCTCGGTTTGGGTTACGAGGGGCTGCCAGGACTGGATGGCAGCGATCTTGAGCTGGAGGGGGGCCACCAGACCGCTCCCCACTTGGTGTCCGAGGTAGGTCACGGACCCCTGGCCAATTTGGCACTTGCTGGGCTTGATGGTGAGGCCGGCCTGTTGGAGGGCGTGCAGGACCTCTCGGAGGTGGTGAAGGTGGTCTGTCCAGTGGCGGCTGTATACCGCGATATCGTCCAGGTAGGGTGCGCTGAAATCTTCGAGGCCCGCCAGTACCTGGTTCACAAGTCGTTGAAAAGTGGCTGGAGCGTTTTTCATGCCGAATGGCATCACTTTGAAATGGTAGTGTCCATCCGGGGTGGAGAAAGCGGATCGTTCTTGGGCCCTGGGGGTGAGGCCGATCTGCCAGTAGCCCGCTGTCAGGTCGAAGATGCTTAGGTAGCGGGCAGCCCCCATGCGGTCGACCAGTTCATCTGCTCGGGGGATGGGGTGAGCGTCGGTTCGGGTGACAGCGTTCAGACCCCGATAGTCGACGCAGAATCGGAGCTCGGGGGTGGTGCCCGGGGCAGCAGCTTTGGGGACCAGTACGACTGGGCTGGCCCAGGGGCTGTCAGAGGGTTCGATGACTCCGAGTGCGAGCATTTTGGAGACTTCTTCTTGGATGCAGGCGCGCACCCGATCTGGTACTCGGTACGCCCGGTGTCGGATAGTGGGACTGTCCCCAGTGTCCACGTCGTGCAGGCACCAGGGGGTGACCCCGGGGGTGAGGGAAAATAGGTTTGCAAATTGCAGCAGGAGGGCCCGACAGTCTTGGCGCTGCTCCGGGGTCAGGGCATCGGAGAGTCGGACCCCGTCCACCGAACCATCTTTTTCCCGGGTCCTCAGTAGGTCAGGGAGGGGCTCGGAGTCCTCTTCCGCTCCACTGTCTGTAGCCATCAGCAGGCTGAGCTCCGAGCGCACGAAGTGTGGTTTGAGTCTGTTGGCGTGGAGGACCCGGAGGGGGTTCCGGGGGGATTCCATGTCGATGAGATAGGTGACGGGGCTCTTGCGCTCGACCACCTTGAAGGGCCCCGTCCATTTGTCCTGCAAGGCACAAGGTTCGATGGGGGACATCACCCATACCTGCTGACCAGGCTCGAACTCGATGGAGGAGGCATGTTGATCGTACCATTTCTTCATGTCCTCCTGACTGGCCTCAAGATTGGCTTTGGCGATCTCCCTGAATCGCCTGGTCTGATTGCGGAGGGTCAGGAGGTACTTGTAGACGTCTGGAGGGGTCTTCAGGGGGGCCATTTCCCATTCTTCTTTCACTAGGCTGAGGGGCCCTCGAACGGGGTGTCCGTACAGGAGTTCGAAGGGGCTGAAGCCGAGGGACTTCTGGGGGACTTCTCGGTAGGCGAAGAGGAGGCACGGGAGTAGCACGTCCCACTGGCGGCGTAGGGGTTCTTCCAGCCCCATGATCATCCCCTTGAGAGTGCGGTTGAACCGCTCGACCAGTCCGTTTCCTTGCGGGTGATAGGGGGTTGTGAATCGGTAGGTGACTCCGCACTGCTGCCAGAGGGATTTCATATACTTTGAAATAAAGTTCGTGCCCCTGTCGCTGACGACCTCCCGGGGGAAGCCCACTCGAGAGAAGATCCCCATTAAGGCTCGGCCTACCACTGGTGCTGTTACAGTTCAAAGGGGAACGGCCTCGGGATAGCGGGTGGCGTGGTCCACCAGGACCAGGATGAATCGATGCCCTTGTGCTGTTCGGGGGTCCAGGGGCCCCACAATGTCTATTCCCACCCTTTCGAACGGGGTGGTAACAACGGGGAATGGTTGCAGGGGTGCCTTGAGTTTTCGGCCGCTCTTCCCGCTGGCCTGGCAGGTAGGGCAGGACCGGCAGTGTTTGGAGACGTCATTTCTCATTTTTGGCCAGTAAAAGTGGGTTACCAGGCGGTTGTATGTTTTGTCTTGCCCCAAGTGTCCAGCCAGGGGGACATCATGTGCCAAGTTCAACAGGAAGTCTCTAAAGCGGAGGGGCACCACCAGCACTCGACTGGCCCCCAACCCCGCGATTCTTTGTTCGCTGTACAGTAGGTCATTGTCCCAATAGATCCAGTGGGCCCCTGCGGTGTCTCCCGCGCTCTGGGCGAGTGCTTGCTGTCGGAGTCCCTCGAGGGAGGGACAGGTCTTTTGCTCTTGCCGGAATTGCTCCTGGGTGGGTCCTCCTTCTTGACGCCACTGAGCCAGGTCTGGAAGGTCTTGGGGCTGAGCCGGCCCTTCTTGGGTTTGTTCCGGGGGGTCGGTATGGACGGTGTCTTCCTCTGGAGCGATCGGGGGAGGAGGTGCTGGCCATTCGGGTTCTTCAGGTCTGGGGATGGTGCGGGCGGCCATGGACCGGGTGGTTACGCACGCCCAGTCCGGGAGGCCCAACATCCCCAGGTGCTCTCTTCTTTCAACGGCCGCCCACGGGGAACTCTCGAGATCGTTTCCCAGGAGGCAGTCCACGGGGGCATCATCGCGGACAGTCACTTTTAGCATACCGGACACTCCTCCCCATTCGAAGGGGACGCAGGCCATCTGACACAGGCTCTCAGAATTGTCGGCCGATCGGACGGGGCAAAGAACGTTTGGCAGGATTTGTTCTGGGGTCACCAGGTGACAGCGGACGGCCGTCACACTGGCCCCCGTGTCACGCAGGGCTTCGGCCTTGCGCCCATTTATGTTCACCCACTGGCTGTATTTCCTGGTGTTGGCGGGTAGGGGAGCCCGCGGGATCATGTCTCTTCCCCCTAGGCAAGCCAGGACCATGGCGGCAGGTTCCCACTCGGGCTGCTCCTGCTCGTACTCTTCATGCTCTTCGGAGATTTGCTCTTCTCCTAGGGCGGCGGCAGCTACCTGGCGGGGCCCGGGAGTCTGGTTCTTTGGGCAGTTCGGGTCACTGGCATAGTGGCCGATTCGCTGGCATCGGTGACAAGTAACATTGGCTCGGAACCCTGGGCGCATCGGGGGGTTGCCCCGGCCGGCCGGGGGCGGGGTGTTGTTAGCGGGAGCGGCCGGGACGGCGTCTCTGCCCCGGCCCTGGCCTCCTCCTCCTCCTCGGGGACGATGATGACCTTGGTTGGTTCTGTTCTGCTCGTTTGGCCCACTCCGGGCTACTCGGGTGCTTTCCCATCGGTCAGCCTCAGCGGCGAGCTGCCGTGGTTCAGTCAATTTACTGTCGAGGAGGTGCTGCCTGAGCTCGACGAAGCAGTTGTTGGAGAGGTGTTCCCACACAATGAGGTTGAAGAGCTGCTCGTAGGTTGTTACGTGGCTACCCTTGATCCATCCCTCGAAGGCTCGGCTGAAATAGTTCACATATTCTACCCAAGTTGTACCCGGGATCCGGGTGCAGTCGCGGAACCTCTGGCGGTACATTTCGGGCGTAAGCCCATATCGAGTGAGGAGGGCGGCCTTCATGTGGTCATAGGACGTCATTTGATGGTCCGGGAGCTGTAGCAGGGCATCGCGGCCTTCATTGACGAACCTCCCCCATAGACCGGCTCCCCAGTCACTTCGATCGATCCGGTGGGAGGTCATGGCGATCTCGTAGGCCTTGAACCACTGCTGTATGTCGTCGTTCCGATAATATTCACGGACCACATCTTTGGGGATGTGGACCTTTTGTTCGGTAGCGCCTGGGGTGCGCGGTTGCTCGGGCACCCCTAGGTCTTTGTTCTGTTTCCGCATTTCTATCTCTGCTAGCTTGCGCTCGTGTTCGTATGCCAGTCTTTTTTCTTCAAGTTCTCTCTGTCTTTGCTTTTCTTCCCGCTCTTCTCGGAGCCGTAAGTGTTCTAAGTTTATCTTTTGTTCCGCCAGTTTCAGCTCTCCGTCCAACTTGAGCCGTGCCAACTCTAATTCGTGTAGTCTGCTTTTTTCTCGTTCTTGGATCTCTTCCCGGGAGAGACCCGCTCTCCTTTCTTCCGTTGGAGTGGTGCTTGTCTCTGGTGCCTCGATGTTTTGGTCCCGGGGTCTGGCGGCATTTGTTTCTGCCCAAGATTCTAGGGCGTGTTTGAAGTCATCTTTCGTGCTCAGACCGGTGGTAGTAATGCCTAGTTCCATACAAAATTGTTTTAGCTCTCGATGGCTGTACTCTTCTAGTTTTTCCATCTGGAATTTCTCTGTAGATCCGCTCTCTTTGGTCGTCATTGTGGTTTAGTCGTGGGGTGAGTTACTCTCTGTACGATTACGCGTTGGTTCGGATCGCGCCGCTGGCCACCAATGTTAGACGGGGACCTGGAGGGTCGGCCGAGGACAAGGGGAGAGGCCTCCGGTGAGGGCCGTCTCCAGCGATCGTACAGACAAGTAACTTCCCCCCCCACAGATGGACACCACACAAAGATAAGGTTAACGCTCTTTATATGCAGTTCTCGAAGTAAGGTAGTACGGTACAATGAGATCAGGACACGAGGATCCTCTCAATTCTAGTCTCTGGAAGGAAAAGGGGGTAGCGGGACAGTCTTGTTACCAATCTGGTATTTGAGATGAAACGATGGGTAGCTCACAATCCTCGAGCTCGGCGTTCGGGAAGGTCGGGCCGCAGCAGCGCCAGCAGGTCCCGAGGAGGTCGTAGGTAGCAATGGGCCGCGGCAGCGCCAGCAGGTCCCGACGAAGATGGTGGTTGCAAGAGGCCGCGGCAGCGCCAGCAGGTCCCCACGAGGATGAAGGTTGCAAAGGGCCGCGGCAGCGCCAGCAGGTCCCACGAGGATGAAGGTTGCAGAAGGCCGCGGCAGCGCCAGCAGGCAGGACGACAGTTCACAAGGCAGGGCTGCGGCAGCGCCAGCAGTCCGTCAAGGATGAGTTCTTCACGGTGTCTCTCGACTCCAGGATACAACTGCCTTCCTGCTCTGGAGCTGCCTCAGTTATAGGTCTGGCGCCCTTTGATGTCCGGACCCTCGCACTTGGAGGTCGGGAGGTCCGGGATGAGGGAGTCCAGACACCCAGCAGGGGGGTGGAGCCAGCGCCCGGGGAGGCTGGGGGCGATCGGCACCTGGCGGGGGAGAGCCATCGACACTTCTTTCTCCCATTGACCTGCCAAGTGGTCCGTTCACCTCCTGGGTGGATGGTGGTGCCGGGATGTCGGGGCCTGGCCAGGCCCAGGGTTGGGGTCGAGCTGAGGCCACGCGGCCTCGTGGTGCAGTGTCCAAGATGGCGACTGGGCCGGGCAATGGTGCTGACGGTGGCCCGGGCCAGTGATACAGAGATATCCGGGAGCAGGCGTCCCGTAAAGGACGGGTTGCGGGTTGCTTCTGTGGGTAGCACCTGGAGAGCCGGTGTCCGGGCCCTGTCATGCGGGGAGGGAGCGAGCCCTTCATGGGGCCTGTCCAACAGTTTGGCTGTCTGTAACTCTTACGGATAATGAAACGATCAGTGCTGCCTTCTTCAATATACACAGAATCTCTGAGATCGGCTTGGTTTGGCTTCACCTCTGAGAGCTACTTTGAGGGTGCTGGTGAGCTACCAGTAGCTCCCGAGCTACTGGTTGGAGACCCCTGAATTAGACAAACACATCGAACATTTCAATTTACTGGATTTTAAGACCGGAGGCTACCATTATGCATACAACTTTTAATGCAGTCCAAGCATAGCCGCATATGTCACAAAGCAAAAGTTCCAACTTAGAATACATATGAACCAACAATAGCATGAATCACTAGGCAATCAGCCTCTTTTAAATGCGGCTCCAAGCAAGATAAGTCAACTTCCTACTTAGCTCCTGAAAAGTCTTATATTTTAGAGTTTAAAATTAGTATGTTATTATTACTAATTTACCTTTGTTAATACCGTATACTGAGTAACCCTCTTATATCCCTACAGGAGTAAATATTTATATACACAATGTAAGGATTTATATATGCAATGTTATAAGGTACAATAACACCTTTTCACTCCTTGTTTTCGGTTTCCCAACCTCCAATTTACGGAGGTTGGCTTCCGTTTTCCTTCCCTTCGTTTGTCTTTATATTTCATGAATGATACTAAGTCTTTGAAACTAGCGCGTGAAATGTTTAAAAGCACGCACTGACTCGCTTATGATTTGGGAACAGCGTCGCAAGTGTAGTTACCTTCCCCACTGTTTTGGAGTGAATTTATATTTTCGGAAAGCTTTGCGATGCTCGAGGCTTCATGTTTTTTCAGAAGGCAAACGATCGTCTCAAATTAGAGAAATGACCCTTAGCGGTACACGCGTAGCGTGCGCTGCCTGCCAGGGGTCCTTTCTCGTACTACCTTCGATGAAAACAGGTGATTGAGACGCGAGCAACAGTTTTCAACCTTGCTCGAGCGTTCAATCGGCTGTTTCTTAGTGCGCTTCTGTGGTATTTTGGTATTCTCAATGCAATCCTTCTCTACCACTAATGGAATGTTCATGTGATGTTTCTATCAGAATGTTGGTGTTCTGCCTTGAGTTCACAGTTGGCTGGGCTGAGCACCTGGCTGGATGCTCCTGGTGGGGTCTCTCTCTATGGTACTTGGAATAAACTATCATAAAACCATATGATCACTTGTGGACTTCTCATCATTATATATTGGCGACGATCTTAAGGAAGAACCTACATCTGTCAAGTCTAGAAGTACTTCAGACAACTTCAAATTTAAGAAAGAAAACTACAAATTAAGAAAGGACCTCCTGCAACAAGAAAAGCTACCCCAACTGCCAGCATGACCCCACCAGTGACCTACAATCGGTCGCCCACAGCAGTCTGGCAGTTGTCCTGTGTACCAGTGAGTCTACAAATCTTAAGTTGGAGCTGTGCCCTCACGCTGAGTAAACCTGTTTTTCTTCACATTGGGACTCCCGCTGTATCCTCACATGAGGGTAAGCATTTTATTTGCCAACTCTGCCAGTTGTCCTACTTACAAGGAGAGTCTTCTACATGCTGTGTTGGAGCTATGCCCTCAAGAGTAAACCCAAATCTTTACAGTTCCTGGCTCATCCTGTGTAGTGCCTTCACGTGAGGTTAAGCATTAATCTTTCAGGGGAAGATGAGTGACTGTTCAAGTATGGATACATTATGCAGCAGTGACTTATCTCTATTGGATGTTAACTTATTTAAAGTCTTTGCCAAGAGGAGACTTTTCTCTACAGAGCTCTCTCCATGTCATGTGAGTGAACGTTTTGGTGATTTCTGCCTGTTTCACCCGCTTACCACCAAGGTATGCCAAAGCTTGATAATTTTTGTGGAGATTCCTTTTTTTTGTACATTATTTTCTTTGTTTTTGAGCGAAAATCGAGCCACTGATGCCATCGTCAGTTCAACTGCTTTTCCTCATTTTAAAATTCAGCTCGTGTCTTTCACTGTGCACGCTCTCACCTGCTGTCTTCAACGGAGCTCCTGTGACGTTCTGTCTTCTCTGCCGGATCTTCCGATGTAGTTTGGTATGAGGAAGCGCCGTGAGCCACCCTGCTTTGCGTCACTGTGCGTGCCGCCATGTTTGTTTTGGGAGTCCTAGATGTTACCAGCGCTGTTTACGTCGTCTGCCTCAACGTCTTTCGGAGTTTTAATGCCAACCATTCTGGCCGTTTTTATTTCACACGTTTAAGTATTGCGATGCACACGTTTATGTATTGCGATGCAGCAGACAGCAGGACAAGTGAAATTTTTCCCTCATCCTCAACTGAGCGCTGTGACAATTCTAAGGTACTGTGCACTTTCTCCATGAAAATTACGGAGTCTTATGGAGCGCTGTCATGAATCTTAGTGTGTTCATCATTTTAATAAGGATAATTTATCGGGGGCAAGGATCGAGCTCCGGCGTTTAAAATTTAATTGAATGCCTATATGTGAACTATCTAGTGACCTGTTGTTTAATTGAATAAGATTTATTCCTACTGCTGTTTATCTTACATATATTTTGTCTTATTTATTTTTGGCAATTCTGTACCTGCATTGGTTCATGTGTAATGCCACATTGTTATGCTTTGCACACAACACACATGCATGCCATGTTTCCTGGTTGTGCACAACAGTGTTTTGTCTTTTGCACTTGCAGTGGGTTTTAGTCCCAGCTGCTCTATTGATCACATGTTTAATTTAAATGTTTTTGGGATGGGTCCCGTTTTCTTTTGTTTGCAGTGGGTTTTAGTCCCACCTGCTTTAGTTTCTATGTTTTTGCGATGGGTTTCCAGTCCCATTTCTTTGCAGTGGGTTTTAGTCCCACCTGTGTAATTTAAATGTTTTTGCGATGGGTCCCAGTCCCATTTGCTTGCAGTTGGTTTTAGTCCCATCTGCTTAATTTAGATGTTTTTGCGATGGGTCTCAGTCCCATTTGTTTGCAGTGGGTTTCAGTCCCACCTGTTTAATTTGAAATGGGTCCCAGTCCCATTTATTTGCAGTGGGTTTTAGTCCCATTTGTTTATTTTGCAATGTTTTTGCGATGGGTTCAAGTCCCATTTGCTTGCAGTGGGTTTTAGTCCTACTTGCTCAATTTCACCGTTTTTTGCGATGGGTCACAGTCCCATTTGCTGTAGTGGGTTTTAGTCCCATCTGCTCTATTTCATTGTTTTGCTATGGGTCCCATGTCCCATTTTCCTGTAGTCGGTTTCAGTCCCACCTCGCATGGATCTCGTCAATTTTTGTTTTGTGCCCTTTAGGGTGTGCGTATTTTGGCTCCTTCAGAGGAGTTATGCTAGGGTTGCAGTCCTTTAGCATTATCATAAACATATGTTCCTTTATCGTCTAGTGTTTTGAACATGTTTTGTTTTAAGGGACTAGGTTTTACATTCACATATTTAGCTTATGTTTTTTTTTCAATATTTAAGTGCTTTTATGCTTTCTTTGCTAAATATGTTCAGTTTTGGTGTACTTTTATTGCTACTTTTGCACTATTATCTTTTGCATTACGTAATTGTATTCTGCTTAGAGATAATAGTGTTTAGATGAGGTTTCACCTCTACTGTTCCTCATCTACCTTGTTCTTGAAATGTAGGTTTCTTTTGTTCTTTCTCTTTTCTTATTGCCTTCCATTGTTTTCTTCCTTTTTAAAGTTCTGTAAGAAGGGAGGATGGTTTATATGGTGTGAGAAGGGAGGATGGTTTATATGTTTTTCCATTCTTCTTTCTTTGTTCTTTTTTATGGGTGTTTTCTCTTTGCTGTTCCTTTTTCCGCTTTTGCTCAATTTACTTGCTTTCTTTTCCTCCTGTTCTCTGTTGCTGTTTTTAGCTTTTTGTTTTCTGTTTGAGAAAAGAGGATATGTGGTATTTTGGTATTCTCAATGCAATCCTTCTCTACCACTAATGGAATGTTCATTTAATGTTTCTATCAGAATGTTGGTGTTCTGCCTTGAGTTCACAGTTGGCTGGGCTAAGTACCATGCTGGATGCTCCTGGTGGGGTCTCTCTGTATGTTACTTGGAATAAACTATCATAAAACCATATGATCACTTGTGGACTTCTCATCATTACAGATTCGTTTCTTTGATTATAATTAGGGAAATTATAATATTTAGTTACCTTTCTTAACATAATCTGATTATCTGTGTAACCCACGCCACCTCCCCCAATAATCAGACAGTTATAATAGATATTTACAAGTTTATTATATTATTAAAAAAAAGGAAATCAGAAAGTTATAATTGATATTTATAAGTTTATTATATTATAAAAAAAGGGTGAATACTTACAAATTTAGAGGATCAGACATTTATATATATTTATTTAACAAACATGTCTGACTCAGATTCTGATTCAATTCATAGTAATACTGTTGAATCTGATTTTACTAATGATTCCATCAAAAAACGTATCCATAAGGAAATGAGATCATGTATGTTTTCTACTCTCTCTCAAGTTATGTCATCTAAGAGATCCTTGATCCATGAAAACAATGATTTATCATATCTGGACATAACAGAGGTTAATGATCTCACTGAACAAAGGGGTAAGAGGCATAAATAAAACTAAAAATATTGATTATACCCCAGAGTGCACAGGAGGTCCTAGCACCTCAGGTTTTACAGGAGGTCCTCGCACCTCATTTGCCTCAGGTGTCCCTTGCGGCACAAATTTGAAAGGTGTCCTTAGCGGCATAAATTTAATGGGTGTCCCTCGCGGCACAATTCATCAAAGTGCCCTAGACAATGATCCTATTGATATTGATGATGGCTCAGAATTTCCTGATGAACATATTCTTGATCTCGATGAGGATGATTAAGATATTGATTCCTTTCTCTTAAATGATAATAACGGTACTTCATCTTCTAAGGATAGTATTTTGGACCCTTTGGGGGAGGAGATGTTCTCCCCTTTTAACATTAAACACCCTAGACAGGTGTCTCCAACCAGTAGCTCGGGAGCTACTGGTAGCTCACCAGCACCCTCAAAGTAGCTCTCAGAGGTGAAGCCAAACCAAGCCGATCTCAGAGATTCTGTGTATATTGAAGAAGGCAGCACTGATCGTTTCATTATCCGTAAGAGTTACAGACAGCCAAACTGTTGGACAGGCCCCATGAAGGGCTCGCTCCCTCCCCGCATGACAGGGCCCGGACACCGGCTCTCCAGGTGCTACCCACAGAAGCAACCCGCAACCCGTCCTTTACGGGACGCCTGCTCCCGGATATCTCTGTATCACTGGCCCGGGCCACCGTCAGCACCATTGCCCGGCCCAGTCGCCATCTTGGACACTGCACCACGAGGCCGCGTGGCCTCAGCTCGACCCCAACCCTGGGCCTGGCCAGGCCCCGACATCCCGGCACCACCATCCACCCAGGAGGTGAACGGACCACTTGGCAGGTCAATGGGAGAAAGAAGTGTCGATGGCTCTCCCCCGCCAGGTGCCGATCGCCCCCAGCCTCCCCGGGCGCTGGCTCCACCCCCCTGCTGGGTGTCTGGACTCCCTCATCCCGGACCTCCCGACCTCCAAGTGCGAGGGTCCGGACATCAAAGGGCGCCAGACCTATAACTGAGGCAGCTCCAGAGCAGGAAGGCAGTTGTATCCTGGAGTCGAGAGACACCGTGAAGAACTCATCCTTGACGGACTGCTGGCGCTGCCGCAGCCCTGCCTTGTGAACTGTCGTCCTGCCTGCTGGCGCTGCCGCGGCCTTCTGCAACCTTCATCCTCGTGGGACCTGCTGGCGCTGCCGCGGCCCTTTGCAACCTTCATCCTCGTGGGGACCTGCTGGCGCTGCCGCGGCCTCTTGCAACCACCATCTTCGTCGGGACCTGCTGGCGCTGCCGCGGCCCGTTGCTACCTACGACCTCCTCGGGACCTGCTGGCGCTGCCGCGGCCCGACCTTCCCGAACGCCGAGCTCGAGGATTGTGAGCTACCCATCGTTTCCTCTCAAATACCAGATTGGTAACAAGACTGTCCCGCTACCCCCTTTCCCTTCCAGAGACTAGAATTGAGAGGATCCTCGTGTCCTGATCTCATTGTACCGTACTACCTTACTTCGAGAACTGCATATAAAGAGCATTAACCTTATCTTTGTGTGGTGTCCATCTGTGGGGAGGGAAGTTACTTGTCTGTACGATCGCTGGAGACGGCCCTCACCGGAGGCCTCTCCCCTTGTCCTCGGCCGACCCTCCAGGTCCCCGTCTAACATTGGTGGCCAGCGGCGCGATCCGAACCAACGCGTAATCGTACAGAGAGTAACTCACCCCACGACTAAACCACAATGACGACCAAAGAGAGCGGATCTACAGAGAAATTCCAGATGGAAAAACTAGAAGAGTACAGCCATCGAGAGCTAAAACAATTTTGTATGGAACTAGGCATTACTACCACCGGTCTGAGCACGAAAGATGACTTCAAACACGCCCTAGAATCTTGGGCAGAAACAAATGCCGCCAGACCCCGGGACCAAAACATCGAGGCACCAGAGACAAGCACCACTCCAACGGAAGAAAGGAGAGCGGGTCTCTCCCGGGAAGAGATCCAAGAACGAGAAAAAAGCAGACTACACGAATTAGAGTTGGCACGGCTCAAGTTGGACGGAGAGCTGAAACTGGCGGAACAAAAGATAAACTTAGAACACTTACGGCTCCGAGAAGAGCGGGAAGAAAAGCAAAGACAGAGAGAACTTGAAGAAAAAAGACTGGCAAACGAACACGAGCGCAAGCTAGCAGAGATAGAAATGCAGGAACAGAACAAAGACCTAGGGGTGCCCGAGCAACCGCGCACCCCAGGCGCTACCGAACAAAAGGGCCACATCCCCAAAGATGTGGTCCGTGAATATTATCGGAACGACGACATACAGCAGTGGTTCAAGGCCTACGAGATCGCCATGACCTCCCACCGGATCGATCGAAGTGACTGGGGAGCCGGTCTATGGGGGAGGTTCGTCAATGAAGGCCGCGATGCCCTGCTACAGCTCCCGGACCATCAAATGACGTCCTATGACCACATGAAGGCCGCCCTCCTCACTCGATATGGGCTTACGCCCGAAATGTACCGCCAGAGGTTCCGCGACAACTTGGGTAGAATATGTGAACTATTTCAGCCGAGCCTTCGAGGGATGGATCAAGGGTAGCCACGTAACAACCTACGAGCAGCTCTTCAACCTCATTGTGTGGGAGCACCTCTCCAACAACTGCTTCGTCGAGCTCAGGCAGCACCTCCTCGACAGTAAATTGACTGAACCACAGCAGCTCGCCGCTGAGGCTGACCGATGGGAAAGCACCCGAGTAGCCCGGAGTGGGCCAAACGAGCAGAACAGAACCAACCAAGGTCATCATCGTCCCCGAGGAGGAGGAGGAGGCCAGGGCCGGGGCAGAGACGCCGTCCCGCCGCTCCCGCTAACAACACCCCGCCCCCGGCCGGCCGGGGCAACCCCCCGATGCGCCCAGGGTTCCGAGCCAATGTTACTTGTCACCGATGCCAGCGAATCGGCCACTATGCCAGTGACCCGAACTGCCCAAAGAACCAGACTCCCGGGCCCCGCCAGGTAGCTGCCGCCGCCCTAGGAGAAGAGCAAATCTCCGAAGAGCATGAAGAGTACGAGCAGGAGCAGCCCGAGTGGGAACCTGCCGCCATGGTCCTGGCTTGCCTAGGGGGAAGAGACATGATCCCGCGGGCTCCCCTACCCGCCAACACCAGGAAATACAGCCAGTGGGTGAACATAAATGGGCGCAAGGCCGAAGCCCTGCGTGACACGGGGGCCAGTGTGACGGCCGTCCGCTGTCACCTGGTGACCCCAGAACAAATCCTGCCAAACGTTCTTTGCCCCGTCCGATCGGCCGACAATTCTGAGAGCCTGTGTCAGATGGCCTGCGTCCCCTTCGAATGGGGAGGAGTGTCCGGTATGCTAAAAGTGACTGTCCGCGATGATGCCCCCGTGGACTGCCTCCTGGGAAACGATCTCGAGAGTTCCCCGTGGGCGGCCGTTGAAAGAAGAGAGCACCTGGGGATGTTGGGCCTCCCGGACTGGGCGTGCGTAACCACCCGGTCCATGGCCGCCCGCACCATCCCCAGACCTGAAGAACCCGAATGGCCAGCACCTCCTCCCCCGATCGCTCCAGAGGAAGACACCGTCCATACCGACCCCCCGGAACAAACCCAAGAAGGGCCGGCTCAGCCCCAAGACCTTCCAGACCTGGCTCAGTGGCGTCAAGAAGGGGGACCCACCCAGGAGCAATTCCGGCAAGAGCAAAAGACCTGTCCCTCCCTCGAGGGACTCCGACAGCAAGCACTCGCCCAGAGCGCGGGAGACACCGCAGGGGCCCACTGGATCTATTGGGACAATGACCTACTGTACAGCGAACAAAGAATCGCGGGGTTGGGGGCCAGTCGAGTGCTGGTGGTGCCCCTCCGCTTTAGAGACTTCCTGTTGAACTTGGCACATGATGTCCCCCTGGCTGGACACTTGGGGCAAGACAAAACATACAACCGCCTGGTAACCCACTTTTACTGGCCAAAAATGAGAAATGACGTCTCCAAACACTGCCGGTCCTGCCCTACCTGCCAGGCCAGCGGGAAGAGCGGCCGAAAACTCAAGGCACCCCTGCAACCATTCCCCGTTGTTACCACCCCGTTCGAAAGGGTGGGAATAGACATTGTGGGGCCCCTGGACCCCCGAACAGCACAAGGGCATCGATTCATCCTGGTCCTGGTGGACCACGCCACCCGCTATCCCGAGGCCGTTCCCCTTCGAACTGTAACAGCACCAGTGGTAGGCCGAGCCTTAATGGGGATCTTCTCTCGAGTGGGCTTCCCCCGGGAGGTCGTCAGCGACAGGGGCACAAACTTTATTTCAAAGTATATGAAATCCCTCTGGCAGCAGTGCGGAGTCACCTACCGATTCACAACCCCCTATCACCCGCAAGGAAACGGACTGGTCGAGCGGTTCAACCGCACTCTCAAGGGGATGATCATGGGGCTGGAAGAACCCCTACGCCGCCAGTGGGACGTGCTACTCCCGTGCCTCCTCTTCGCCTACCGAGAAGTCCCCCAGAAGTCCCTCGGCTTCAGCCCCTTCGAACTCCTGTACGGACACCCCGTTCGAGGGCCCCTCAGCCTAGTGAAAGAAGAATGGGAAATGGCCCCCCTGAAGACCCCTCCAGACGTCTACAAGTATCTCCTGACCCTCCGCAATCAGACCAGGCGATTCAGGGAGATCGCCAAAGCCAATCTTGAGGCCAGTCAGGAGGACATGAAGAAATGGTACGATCAACATGCCTCCTCCATCGAGTTCGAGCCTGGTCAGCAGGTATGGGTGATGTCCCCCATCGAACCTTGTGCCTTGCAGGACAAATGGACGGGGCCCTTCAAGGTGGTCGAGCGCAAGAGCCCCGTCACCTATCTCATCGACATGGAATCCCCCCGGAACCCCCTCCGGGTCCTCCACGCCAACAGACTCAAACCACACTTCGTGCGCTCGGAGCTCAGCCTACTGATGGCTACAGACAGTGGAGCGGAAGAGGACTCCGAGCCCCTCCCTGACCTACTGAGGACCCGGGAAAAAGATGGTTCGGTGGACGGGGTCCGACTCTCCGATGCCCTGACCCCGGAGCAGCGCCAAGACTGTCGGGCCCTCCTGCTGCAATTTGCAAACCTATTTTCCCTCACCCCCGGGGTCACCCCCTGGTGCCTGCACGACGTGGACACTGGGGACAGTCCCACTATCCGACACCGGGCGTACCGAGTACCAGATCGGGTGCGCGCCTGCATCCAAGAAGAAGTCTCCAAAATGCTCGCACTCGGAGTCATCGAACCCTCTGACAGCCCCTGGGCCAGCCCAGTCGTACTGGTCCCCAAAGCTGCTGCCCCGGGCACCACCCCCGAGCTCCGATTCTGCGTCGACTATCGGGGTCTGAACGCTGTCACCCGAACCGACGCTCACCCCATCCCCCGAGCAGATGAACTGGTCGACCGCATGGGGGCTGCCCGCTACCTAAGCATCTTCGACCTGACAGCGGGCTACTGGCAGATCGGCCTCACCCCCAGGGCCCAAGAACGATCCGCTTTCTCCACCCCGGATGGACACTACCATTTCAAAGTGATGCCATTCGGCATGAAAAACGCTCCAGCCACTTTTCAACGACTTGTGAACCAGGTACTGGCGGGCCTCGAAGATTTCAGCGCCGCCTACCTGGACGATATCGCGGTATACAGCCGCCACTGGACAGACCACCTTCACCACCTCCGAGAGGTCCTGCACGCCCTCCAACAGGCCGGCCTCACCATCAAGCCCAGCAAGTGCCAAATTGGCCAGGGGTCCGTGACCTACCTCGGACACCAAGTGGGGAGCGGTCTGGTGGCCCCCCTCCAGCTCAAGATCGCTGCCATCCAGTCCTGGCAGCCCCCCGTAACCCAAACCGAGGTCCGAGCCTTCTTGGGGCTCACCGGATACTACCGGCGGTTTGTGAAGGACTATGGCAGCATTGTGGGGCCCCTCATGGAACTCACATCCAAGAAACACCCAAAAACAGTCAACTGGACTCCAGACTGTCAAGCGGCCTTCGAGAGGCTGAAGGCCGCCATGTGCACCGCCCCTGTGCTCCAGGCCCCCGACTACAGCCATGAGTTCATCGTCCAGACTGATGCCTCAGACCATGGCATTGGGGCCGTCCTCTCCCAACTGAACCCCGAGGGAGTCGACCAACCAGTGGCCTTCATCAGCAGACGCCTGCTGGCCCGAGAACAGCGCTGGAGTACCATCGAGCGGGAGGCCTTTGCAGTAGTGTGGGCCCTCAAGAAGCTTCGGCCCTACCTCTTCGGTACCCACTTTCGGGTCCAAACAGATCATCGCCCCCTGCAATGGTTAATGCAGATGCGGGGGGAGAATCCCAAACTATTGCGATGGTCCATCTCCCTGCAGGGGATGGACCTCACTGTGGAGCATCGCCCTGGCCAGGACCACGCCAACGCGGATGGCCTGTCACGCTTTTTCCGCCTCGACGAGGAGAGTCCCCAAGAGGATGGGTGACTCTTCCCGCCTTCAGCTGGGGGGGATTCATGTTGGACAGGCCCCATGAAGGGCTCGCTCCCTCCCCGCATGACAGGGCCCGGACACCGGCTCTCCAGGTGCTACCCACAGAAGCAACCCGCAACCCGTCCTCTACGGGACGCCTGCTCCCGGATATCTCTGTATCACTGGCCCGGGCCACCGTCAGCACCATTGCCCGGCCCAGCCGCCATCTTGGACACTGCACCACGAGGCCGCGTGGCCTCAGCTCGACCCCAACCCTGAGCCTGGCCAGGCCCCGACATCCCGGCACCACCATCCACCCAGGAGGTGAACGGACCACTTGGCAGGTCAATGGGAGAAAGAAGTGTCGATGGCTCTCCCCCGCCAGGTGCCGATCGCCCCCAGCCTCCCCGGGCGCTGGCTCCACCCCCCTGCTGGGTGTCTGGACTCCCTCATCCCGGACCTCCCGACCTCCAAGTGCGAGGGTCCGGACATCAAAGGGCGCCAGACCTATAACTGAGGCAGCTCCAGAGCAGGAAGGCAGTTGTATCCTCAAGTCGAGAGACACTGTGAAGAACTCATCCTTGACGGACTGCTGGCGCTGCCGCAGCCCTGCCTTGTGAACTGTCGTCCTGCCTGCTGGCGCTGCCGCGGCCTTCTGCAACCTTCATCCTCGTGGGACCTGCTGGCGCTGCCGCGGCCCTTTGCAACCTTCATCCTCGTGGGGACCTGCTGGCGCTGCCGTGGCCTCTTGCAACCACCATCTTCGTCGGGACCTGCTGGCGCTGCCGCGGCCCGTTGCTACCTACGACCTCCTCGGGACCTGCTGGCGCTGCCGCGGCCCGACCTTCCCGAACGCCGAGCTCGAGGATTGTGAGCTACCCATCGTTTCATCTCAAATACCAGATTGGTAACAAGACTGTCCCGCTACCCCCTTTCCCTTCCAGAGACTACAATTGAGAGGATCCTCGTGTCCTGATCTCATTGTACCGTACTACCTTACTTCGAGAACTGCATATAAAGAGCGTTAACCTTATCTTTGTGTGGTGTCCATCTGTGGGGGGGGAAGTTACTTGTCTGTACGATCGCTGGAGACGGCCCTCACCGGAGGCCTCTCCCCTTGTCCTCGGCCGACCCTCCAGGTCCCCGTCTAACACAAACCAATGGCAGGGCACGGGTTACAGACAGCCAAACCAATGTCAGGGCCTCTTGATAACACTCAACACACACACTGTGTTGGACTAACAATCAATCAATCAGGTATTTATAGAGCGCACTACTCACCCGTGAGGGTCTCAAGTTGCTGGGGGTGGCAGATTTGGGCAGCACTGGTCATTCGAAAAGCCAGATCTTGAGGCTCTTCCTGAATGCTTGGAGTGTGGGGCTTCATCTTATGCTGAGGGGTAGTTTGTTCCAGGTCTTGGCCGCAATGTAGGAGAAGCATCTGCCTCCTGTTCTGGCTCTGTGGATGTGGGGATTTTGGCCAAGGCCTGGTCAGCGGAGCTGAGGTTTCTTTTGGGGGCGTAGAAGGAGATGCTTTTGTTGAGGTATTGGGGTCCAGTGTTGTGGAGGGCTTGGTTGGTGTGTGTGAGCAGCTTGAAGGTCACTCTTTTTTCGAAGGGAGCCAGTGGAGGACTCGTAGGTGCTGGGGATGTGGTCTTGTCGTGGGATGCTGAGGACGAGTCTGGCTGCAGCGTTCTGGACGGTCTGGAGTTTGTGGAGTTGAGATTTGTTGATTACGGCATAGAGGGCGTTGCCGTAGTCCAGTCTGCTGGTGATGAATATGCATGTGATGGTCTTCCTGGATTCGGGGGGGGGGATCCATTTGAAGGTCTTGCAGAGGGTTTTGAAGCATGTGGAGGCTAACACGTTACATGAACCATCTTTATCCACTTTAAATCTACCCAAGAAGTAGATTGGCCATGTTATACGCCCGGCTCTATCAGTCGCACCGTGTGCAACATCAAAGGATAGTAGCAGCAGTAACCAGGACTGACCCACCAAAGTGAGTGACTGCAAGAACTAGAGTGAAAATGTGTTATTTGGGAGCATGATCAACCAAAGAGCTGAGGAGGAGAGAGTATACATCCAGGGCATAGAAAGTTAGAAGCCTCACATTCAATTTTGTGTAGGTGTGTGACATTGTGTCCTTCTCTTTTTAACAGTGTTGATTCCTGAAAGCTACTCCTAGTGTCAAGGACTGCCAAATATGTATGCTGGTCCCCATCATAAGAGTATTATCTATGATGCAATTGAACCCGTTCATGGTATAATTGTGCCATAGCCATAACATTTTCATCCTTGACTATTTTGTGCTTACAAGTCTAGTAATTACATACCTGCTGTCATCACTGACATATAAAGAGCATGACTGGCCTGCTTTTAGCTCTTCCTGACAGAGTGGCAACCGCTTCTCCCATAATAATGGCCATAACTAATATATGCAGGGCATCCAGCTGTGGCACAGTGGTAGCCCTGGTTTAATCATGGGCATTATTAGCATAACAGTGGCATTCGTAGTGTTATGGTGAGCAAGCATGGCCTATGATTCCAATGCCTGGGTATTTGAAGCAAAGTTTGTCCATGAGAGGTATTTTTACATGGCGGTACTCAATGAAAACGAAAAGCTGATGTTTAGCGACTGTTTATTTTCTAACAAGGAAAACTGATTTGATTTTTAACGGAAAAAAATGTTTTTTCAGAAAGTTTTTTCTTTTGGCAAATTGAGTTTGATTGCTCAAAGTGGAAAGTGATTTTGATAGAAAAATATGTGTATTTTCAAAAAATAATATACTAATGAAGACCAAATATTGCAATTCTAAAACACATTTAAAGTTGTAAGCTGAATGATAATTCACTTTGAGTTTGGGAGACTTACTGCTGTGGTAATACTCTTTGTGGCACACAGCATGTGATGATTTGAATTTTACTTGATTACAAGCATTTAATATTGATAAACATTTCCCTAGCATTCTGCTGATAACTTCACCTGGAATGTTAGGGTGGTTACTACTGATAACCATGCTTAGGGTGGTCACAGTGTAATGGTAATACATATCATCAGCATTTTACAGTGATAAAATATGCTAGTAGCTCGGCAGGACTTTCCTTGAGCAAAATTAGCTCTCACTACAGAAAAGGTTGGAGACCCCTGCTCTAGAAGCTCCGAGTGGACCCCACACGAGCACGTATCTGCTGAGTAGTGTGTGCAGAGTGCAGAGTAGTGAGTGCAGAGTAGTGTGTGCAGAGTGCAGAGTAGTGAGTGCAGAGTAGTGTGTGCAGAGTGCAGAGTAGTGAGTGCAGAGTAGTGTGTGCAGAGTGCGGAGTAGTGAGTGCAGAGTGCAGAGTAGTGAGTGCAGAGAAGTGAGTGCAGAGTGCAGAGTAGTGAGTGCAGAGTGCAGAGTAGTGAGTGCAGAGTAGTGAGTGCAGAGTGCAGAGTAGTGAGTGCAGAGTGCAGAGTAGTGAGGGCAGAGTAGTGAGTGCAGAGTAGTGAGTGCAGAGTAGTGAGTGCAGAGTAGTCAGTGCAGAGTAGTCAGTGCAGAGTAGTCAGTGCAGGGTAGTGAGTGTGCAGGGTAGTGAGTGTGCAGGGTAGTGAGTGTGCAGGGTAGTGAGTGTGCAGAGTAGTGAGTGTGCAGAGTAGTGAGTGCAGAGTAGTGAGTGCAGAGTAGTGAGTGCAGAGTAGTGTGTGCAGAGTGCAGAGTAGTGAGTGCAGAGTAGTGTGTGCAGAGTGCAGAGTAGTGAGTGCAGAGTACAGAGTAGTGAGTGCAGAGTAGTGTGTGCAGAGTGCAGAGTAGTGAGTGCAGAGTAGTGAGTGCAGAGTAGTGTGTGCAGAGTAGTGTGTGCAGAGTAGTGAGTGCAGAGTAGTGAGTGCAGAGTGCAGAGTAGTGAGTACAGAGTGCAGAGTAGTGAGTGCAGAGTAGTGAGTGCAGAGTAGTGAGTGCAGAGTGCAGGGTAGTGAGTGCAAAGTAGTGAGTGCAGAGTAGTGAGTGCAGAGTAGTGAGTGTGCAGAGTAGTGGGTGTGCAGAGTAGTGAGTGTGCAGAGTAGTGAGTGCATAGTGCAGAGTAGTGAGGGCAGAGTGCAGAGTAGTGAGGGCAGAGTGCAGAGTAGTGAGGGCAGAGTGCAGAGTAGTGAGTGCAGAGTGCAGAGTAGTGAGTGCAGAGTAGTGAGTGCAGAGTAGTAAGTGCAGAGTAGTGAGTGCAGAGTGCAGAGAAGTGAGTGCAGAGTAGTGAGTGCAGAGTAGTGAGTGCAGAGTAGTGTGTGCAGAGTGCAGAGTAGTGAGTGCAGAGTGCAGAGTAGTGATTGCAGAGTAGTGAGTGCAGAGTAGTGAGTGCAGAGTAGTGAGTGTGCAGAGTAGTGAGTGTGCAGAGTAGTGAGTGTGCAGAGTAGTGAGTGCAGAGTAGTGAGTGCATAGTAGTGAGTGTGCAGAGTAGTGAGTGCAGAGTAGTGAGTGCATAGTAGTGAGTGCAGAATGCAGAGTAGTGAGGGCAGAGTGCAGAGTAGTGAGTGCAGAGTGCAGAGTAGTGAGTGCAGAGTGCAGAGTAGTGAGTGCAGAGTAGTGAGTGCAAAGTAGTGAGTGCAGAGTAGTGAGTGCAGAGTAGTGAGTGCAGAGTAGTGAGTGCAGAGTGCAGAGTAGTGAGTGCAGAGTAGTGTGTGCAGAGTGCAGAGTAGTGAGTGCAGAGTGCAGAGTAGTGAGTGCAGAGTAGTGTGTGCAGAGTAGTGAGTGCAGAGTAGTGAGTGCAGAGTAGTGTGTGCAGAGTAGTGTGTGCAGAGTAGTGTGTGCAGAGTGCAGAGTAGTGAGTGCAGAGTAGTGAGTGCAGAGTGCAGAGTAGTGAGTGCAGAGTGCAGAGTAGTGAGTGCAGAGTAGTGAGTGCAGAGTAGTGAGTGCAGAGTAGTGAGTGCTGAGTGCAGAGTAGTGAGTGCAGAGTAGTGAGTGCAGAGTAGTGAGTGCAGAGTAGTGAGTACAGAGTGCAGAGTAGTGAGTGCAGAGAAGTGAGTGCAGAGTAGTGTGTGCAGAGTGCAGAGTAGTGAGTGCAGAGTAGTGAGTGCAGAGTGCAGAGTAGTGAGTGTAGAGTAGTGAGTGCAGAGTGCAGAGTAGTGAGTGCAGAGTGCAGAGTAGTGAGTGCAGAGTAGTGAGTGCATAGTGGTGAGTGCAGAGTAGTGAGTGTGCAGGGTAGTGAGTGCAGAGTAGTGAGTGCAGAGTAGTGAGTGCAGAGTAGTGTGTGCAGAGTGCAGAGTAGTGAGTGCAGAGTAGTGTGTGCAGAGTGCAGAGTAGTGAGTGCAGAGTACAGAGTAGTGAGTGCAGAGTAGTGTGTGCAGAGTGCAGAGTAGTGAGTGCAGAGTAGTGAGTGCAGAGTAGTGAGTGCAGAGTAGTGTGTGCAGAGTGCAGAGTAGTGAGTGCAGAGTGCAGAGTAGTGATTGCAGAGTAGTGAGTGCAGAGTAGTGAGTGCAGAGTAGTGAGTGTGCAGAGTAGTGAGTGTGCAGAGTAGTGAGTGTGCAGAGTAGTGAGTGCAGAGTAGTGAGTGCATAGTAGTGAGTGCAGAATGCAGAGTAGTGAGGGCAGAGTGCAGAGTAGTGAGTGCAGAGTGCAGAGTAGTGAGTGCAGAGTGCAGAGTAGTGAGTGCAGAGTAGTGAGTGCAAAGTAGTGAGTGCAGAGTAGTGAGTGCAGAGTAGTGAGTGCAGAGTAGTGAGTGCAGAGTGCAGAGTAGTGAGTGCAGAGTAGTGTGTGCAGAGTGCAGAGTAGTGAGTGCAGAGTGCAGAGTAGTGAGTGCAGAGTAGTGTGTGCAGAGTGCAGAGTAGTGAGTGCAGAGTAGTGAGTGCAGAGTAGTGTGTGCAGAGTAGTGTGTGCAGAGTAGTGTGTGCAGAGTGCAGAGTAGTGAGTGCAGAGTGCAGAGTAGTGAGTGCAGAGTAGTGAGTGCAGAGTGCAGAGTAGTGAGTGCAGAGTGCAGAGTAGTGAGTGCAGAGTGCAGAGTAGTGAGTGCAGAGTAGTGAGTGCAGAGTAGTGAGTGCAGAGTAGTGAGTGCTGAGTGCAGAGTAGTGAGTGCAGAGTAGTGAGTGCAGAGTAGTGAGTGCAGAGTAGTGAGTACAGAGTGCAGAGTAGTGAGTGCAGAGAAGTGAGTGCAGAGTAGTGTGTGCAGAGTGCAGAGTAGTGAGTGCAGAGTAGTGTGTGCAGAGTGCAGAGTAGTGAGTGCAGAGTAGTGAGTGCAGAGTGCAGAGTAGTGAGTGCAGAGTGCAGAGTAGTGAGTGCATAGTGGTGAGTGCAGAGTAGTGAGTGTGCAGGGTAGTGAGTGTGCAGAGTAGTGAGTGTGCAGAGTAGTGAGTGTGCAGAGTAGTGAGTGTGCAGAGTAGTGTGTGCAGAGTGCAGAGTAGTGAGTGCAGAGTAGTGTGTGCAGAGTGCAGAGTAGTGAGTGCAGAGTAGTGAGTGCAGAGTAGTGAGTGCAGAGTAGTGAGTGTGCAGTGTAGTGAGTGTGCAGAGTAGTGAGTGCAGAGTAGTGAGTGCAGAGTAGTGAGTGTGCAGGGTAGTGAGTGTGCAGAGTAGTGAGTGTGCAGAGTAGTGAGTGTGCAGAGTAGTGAGTGCAGAGTAGTGTGTGCAGAGTGCAGAGTAGTGAGAGCAGAGTAGTGTGTGCAGAGTGCAGAGTAGTGAGTGCAGAGTAGTGAGTTCACAGTAGTGAGTGCACAGTAGTGAGTGTGCAGGGTAGTGAGTATGCAGAGTAGTGAGTGCAGAGTAGTGAGTGTGCAGGGTAGTGAGTGTGCAGAATAGTGAGTGTGCAGAGTAGTGAGTGTGCAGAGTAGTGAGTGCAGAGTAGTTAGTGCAGAGTGCAGAGTAGTGAGTGCAGAGTAGTGTGTGCAGAGTGCAGAGTAGTGAGTGTGCAGAGTAGTGAGTGCAGAGTAGTGAGTGCAGAGTAGTGAGTGCAGAGTAGTGAGTGCAGAGTAGTGTGTGCAGAGTCAAGAGTAGTGAGTGCAGAGTAGTGTGTGCAGAGTAGTGAGTGCAGAGTGCAGAGTAGTGAGTGCAGAGTGCAGAGTAGTGAGTGCAGAGTGCAGAGTAGTGAGTGCAGAGTGCAGAGTAGTGAGTGCAGAGTAGTGAGTGCAGAGTGCAGAGTAGTGAGTGCAGAGTAGTGAGTGCAGAGTAGTGAGTGCAGAGTAGGGAGTGCAGAGTAGTGAGTGCAGAGTAGTGAGTGCAGAGTAGTGTGTGCAGAGTGCAGAGTAGTGAGTGCAGAGTAGTGAGTGCAGAGTAGTGAGTACAGAGTGCAGAGTAGTGAGTGCAGAGTGCAGAGTAGTGAGTGCAGAGTGCAGAGTAGTGAGTGCAGAGTGCAGAGTAGTGAGTGCAGAGTGCAGAGTAGTGAGTGCAGAGTAGTGAGTGTGCAGGGTAGTGAGTGTGCAGGGTAGTGAGTGTGCAGGGTAGTGAGTGTGCAGAGTAGTGTGTGCAGAGGGCAGAGTAGTGAGTGCAGAGTAGTGTGTGCAGAGGGCAGAGTAGTGAGTGCAGAGTAGTGAGTGCAGAGTAGTGAGTGTGCAGAGTAGTGAGTGCAGAGTAGTGAGTGCAGAGTAGTGAGTGTGCAGGGCAGTGAGTGTGCAGAGTAGTGAGTGTGCAGAGTAGTGAGTGCAGAGTAGTGAGTGCAGAGTAGTGAGTGTGCAGTGTAGTGAGTGTGCAGAGTAGTGAGTGTGCAGAGTAGTGAGTGCAGAGTAGTGAGTGTGCAGGGTAGTGAGTGTGCAGAGTAGTGAGTGTGCAGAGTAGTGAGTGTGCAGAGTAGTGAGTGCAGAGTAGTGTGTGCAGAGTGCAGAGTAGTGAGAGCAGAGTAGTGTGTGCAGAGTGCAGAGTAGTGAGTGCAGAGTAGTGAGTGCAGAGTAGTGAGTGCACAGTAGTGAGTGTGCAGGGTAGTGAGTATGCAGAGTAGTGAGTGCAGAGTAGTGAGTGTGCAGGGTAGTGAGTGTGCAGAATAGTGAGTGTGCAGAGTAGTGAGTGTGCAGAGTAGTGAGTGCAGAGTAGTTAGTGCAGAGTGCAGAGTAGTGAGTGCAGAGTAGTGTGTGCAGAGTGCAGAGTAGTGAGTGTGCAGAGTAGTGAGTGCAGAGTAGTGAGTGCAGAGTAGTGAGTGCAGAGTAGTGTGTGCAGAGTGCAGAGTAGTGAGTGCAGAGTAGTGTGTGCAGAGTAGTGAGTGCAGAGTGCAGAGTAGTGAGTGCAGAGTGCAGAGTAGTGAGTGCAGAGTGCAGAGTAGTGAGTGCAGAGTGCAGAGTAGTGAGTGCAGAGTGCAGTGTAGTGAGTGCAGAGTAGTGAGTGTGCAGGGTAGTGAGTGTGCAGGGTAGTGAGTGTGCAGGGTAGTGAGTGTGCAGAGTAGTGTGTGCAGAGGGCAGAGTAGTGAGTGCAGAGTAGTGTTTGCAGAGGGCAGAGTAGTGAGTGCAGAGTAGTGTGTGCAGAGTAGTGAGTGCAGAGTAGTGAGTGTGCAGAGTAGTGAGTGCAGAGTAGTGAGTGCAGAGTAGTGAGTGTGCAGGGTAGTGAGTGTGCAGAGTAGTGAGTGCAGAGTAGTGAGTGCAGAGTAGTGAGTGTGCAGGGCAGTGAGTGTGCAGAGTAGTGAGTGTGCAGAGTAGTGAGTGCAGAGTAGTTAGTGCAGAGTAGTGAGTGCAGAGTAGTGAGTGCAGAGTAGTGAGTGCAGAGTAGTGAGTGCAGAGTAGTGTGTGCAGAGTGAAGAGTAGTGAGTGCAGAGTAGTGAGTGCAGAGTAGTGTGTGCAGAGTGCAGAGTAGTGAGTGTGCAGGGTAGTGAGTGTGCAGAGTAGTGAGTGTGCAGGGTAGTGAGTGTGCAGAGTAGTGAGTGTGCAGAGTAGTGAGTGCAGAGTAGTGAGTACAGAGTGCAGAGTAGTGAGTGCAGAGTGCAGAGTAGTGAGTGCAGAGTGCAGAGTAGTGAGTGCAGAGTAGTGAGTGCAGAGTGCAGAGTAGTGAGTACAGAGTGCAGAGTAGTGAGTGCAGAGTAGTGAGTGCAGAGTAGTGGGTGTGTAGGGTAGTGAGTGTGCAGGTTAGTGAGTGTGCAGAGTAGTGAGTGTGCAGAGTAGTGAGTGTGCAGAGTAGTGAGTGTGCAGAGTAGTGAGTGCAGAGTAGTGAGTGTGCAGAGTAGTGAGTGTGCAGAGTAGTGAGTGTGCAGAGTAGTGAGTGTGCAGAGTAGTGAGTGCAGAGTAGTGAGTGTGCAGAGCAGTGAGGGCAGGTGCAGAGTGGTGTGTGCTGTTGAGTGCTGTGTGCTGTTGAGTGCAGAGTGCTGTGTGCTGTTGAGTGCAGAGTACTGTGTATTGGCAATGTAAATGACAATGCCATTTATTTATGATGTAAAGGAAAAAAAAGAAATGTCATGAGCAATGCCAATAGCTCTACCTTTAATGATGCCGAGACCATTGCATTGTAAATGCTTGTTTTATTAGGCATGTGGAGATTAAGTGATTTGCCCAGAATCACAGGAAGTTGAGCGTCGTTGCAGAGACTCGAACCCTGTTCCCCAGCTTCAACGTCGACTGCTCTAGCCGTCAGGCTACATCCTCTCACCATATAAAGTTCGGAGAGAACTCTCTGAAGCCTTACAATCCCTGAAGGAAATATTTGAAAAGTTATTGCAAAATGTGCTTCGGACAAAGAATCCACACTGAATCATGTTGTGCTTTATTAGTTAAAGAGAAACAAAAATGTCACGAGATCTGGATTAAATCCATCGTTCTTTTGATCACCATGCCACCCCAGTTTGCTCGCTATGCCACGGATTAAAGCTAGTCTGGCTGATGAGGGGTGTTACCCCGAAACTGGTCTCAGGATGCTGGTTTCCAGTCCAGGGAGGACCCAGCTAGGCAGATCAGGCTGGACTGTTCCTATGACGAGCTGGGTCAAGACTGATTTCCATATGGCTGGGTCCAAAATGGAGTGGCGTGATGAGCAAAAGAATAATGGATTTAACCCAGATCTCTTGACTGGGAGTGAATGTTTGATTCACTCAACATCCTGTCCATGTTTATGTTTATGTTTATGTATTTATTTTTATATAGCGCATATATCACCGTTCGGTCTCAGAGCGCTTGCGGGGAGCTAGACTAAGGATAGAGAGACAAGGGGATTTTATCGAATTTAAAAGAGCCACGTTTTAAGATTTTTGCGAAACGTTTTGTGGTTAGGGTCAGTTCTGATAAACAGTGGTAAGGTGTTCCAAATGGTGGGGCCTATTTTAGAAAAGCTTCTATCCCCATTCCGGACTGTCCTAACCTTCAGGACTTTTAGAAGGTGTTTATTTGATGAACGTAGAGTCCTTCCCGGACAGTAACCCTGGAGCTTTCTCTGAAGGTACTTAGGTCCCTGTCCATTTATAGACTTATGCACCAGGCAGCATATTTTAAATTTGATGCGTTTTCTTATTGGGAGCCAGTGGAGAGTACTAAGGCACGGGCTGATGGGGTGCGGGGTGGGAGATCAAGAATCAACCTCGCTGCAGAGTTTTGCAGGGTCCATCATTTGTTGCCGCAGCACTTTTTGCCCTAAGTGGGATGGGAATGCCCAGATGTGGGTCCCTTGCTCTCTCTGCCACTGGATACAACTTAGCCTGGCTGTTGAGGGGTGTTACCCCGAAACCAGTCCCAGGATGCTTGTTTCTGGTCCAGGGAAGACCCGGTTTGACAGTTCGAGCTGGACTGTTCCCATGAGGAGCAAGACCAATGGTTGGGTCCAAACTGGGGTGGTGTAATGAGCAAAAGAACAACAGATTTAACCAAAATCTCTAGAGTGGGGGTGAATGTTCGATTCAATTAGCATTCCATCCATCATTCGTTACCGCAGCACAAATGGACATCTCAGCAACACGTATCGGGCAGGCTGAGGGAGATAAATCGGTCAGATTGCTGCCGTGACTCCTTTGCAGTGCAACGCCTGCAGTCCTCATCACACTGATTAGAGAATCCCGAACTCATATGCTCACAGCTGAAGCGGACATCCACTCGGCGTTTGTAACACATTCCAAAGCACTGTATTCCCCTCCTCCCATTGATCATCAGGCACACATCGTAAAGTTCCTACACAAGATAGGACTACCCACCTTTGACCCTCTAGATAGGAGACCCTCCTCACGGCCAAGAAATCCATGGAGCAATCAAGGGCCCTGCCACACAGAAGACACCGGGCCTCGCCGGATTACCTGTTGAGTTCTATAAGACATATGAGCCCTTGTTGGCACCCACATTGTTGGAGGTATACCAGGCTGCACTCACGGAGGGCTGCCTCCCACCGTTGATTCAGTGAATCAATATTTGTGTACTTGCCCAAACCCAACAGGGACCCATAGGAAGTCACTTCTTACCATCTGTTATCCATGCTAGGCATGGATTATAAAATTCTCAGTAAGATTAGAGTGATCCGCCTGTTAGAACATATGACACACCTGGTGCACCCCGACCAAAACGGTTTCATCCACCAAAGGACCAACACACTCAATGTCTGACGCCTCCAGAGTAATTGGGCTAGCACCAGCCCGGTAGCCGCATGCAGCTTGCCTAGTTTCAGATCTAGAAATGGCATTCAACTTGGTGGAGACTGGGGGCTACCTTTTTATCGTCCTGGGCATGCCGGGTATCACTGGCTGGCTGCAGCGCCTAATTCGGCTCTTTTATACTGCATTCACAGCATGAGTGAAAATTAGGCAAATCATTTCACCCCAATTTGCAGTAAGTAGAGGAACCAGCCGAGGCTGCTTCCTTTCCCTGCTCTTAGTCGCTCTCGCAATGGAGCCGGTAGCCCAGCTGCTTCGTCATCACACTGAGGATTGGAGAAACCCCTGGCTGGGGGGGGGTTGCACGCAGTCTCACTTTATGCACATGACTTACTCATTTATATTCGAGACATCCAAGAGGGGATCACTGGGATAGTTGAGACCCTCAAGGACTTATGCAAGGCCATGGGACGAGTGGTGAACTAGTCCAAGTTGTGCACGTTCCCGCTGCGAGTGGGTTGTCCCCCGCAGCAACTAATGGCAGACATCCACTTATTAAAATGGGAGCCTTGCATGTTTCTATATCTGGGGATCTCTGTGTACCATGATACACAAGATCTTATCGATGGGAACCTTACCAAAACGATATCCTCCTTGCACACGCAGATGACGTTTTGGAGCACCCTACCTCTCACAGTTCAAGGAAAAATATCATTATCGAAAATGGTGATGCTCCCTCCCATTCTCTTCTTCTTCCATAATCTTTCAGTACTTATCCCACGGTGCACCTTTCGGTCCCTGCATGTCACACTGAGTACTTTTTTTAACAAACAAGGGGAGGAGATGAGTGGGTCTGAGAAGTTTGAAATAGCCCGTCGACAAGGGGGGCTAGGGACACCCAACTTCGAGCACTATCTGGCGGCGCAGCTGCAGTGGCCAGCGAGATGGTTGGCAGGGCGTCAGATGGAAGAACTAGGACTACCAGATGTGAACCGGTCGCAAGCAATGGCTGGTGATGTATTGCTCCCATGGGCATGACCTCCCTGAGGGGCCATCAACATGCCACGCATAGCATGTGAAAGCCATCGTAGGGGCTACTTATGGTATCAATCACACCTTATTCTCCGGAAAGAAGGTTGCATGTCATAGATTCCTTCTGCGAGGCACTTAGGTGGGAGGGAGTGGTGACGTGAACTGAGGCTGGAGTGGGGACACCGGGCAACCTGTTTCGGGACAGCATGCTCATCCCGTTTGCCCAGCTGCAGTAGGAGTATGAACTACCAGCTGCACATTTCTTAGCCAATGGCAGGCTGTTGGCTGTGCTGGGTAGGTTGTGGGGTACCATGCACTCAGAGAAACATCTACTCGTGCACATAAATGGGCAGAGACTCATTACCTGGTTCGCACAGGCATTAGCACACACCACACTTGACCCTTTACAAGTGATACGTCAATTTGGGAAAGGGTATAGGCCGAGATTTACACCCAAAGAGTGGGAAAAGGCTCTACACTATCCAAGGAAATTGTCTTGGAATGTGAAGTTCCAGTACATACAACACAACATTCTTCACCTGGCCTACCTCACTGCCACGAGATTGCATAGCATGTTTGGATCCTCTCTCCTCGGTCCCCAATTCCACGCACCACATGCAGATATAGCACACATTTTCTGGAGCTGCCCATCAACCAGGGATCTCTGGCAGGAGGTCGCACAAGTGCTGCTGGAGGCGTAGGGCAGCAAAGGGGTTTCTCACCATGGAAGGGATGTTGTTGGGCACATTCAAGCAGAAAAAAACACAAGTGGCGACCAATTTATTCCTCGACCTGGCTCTCCTCATAGCATGGCATTCCATACCTATGAACTGGAAGGCACACAACCTCCCGACCATGAGCCATTGGTGCACAGCAATGCTAGGCTGAAGTGGTGGCACTGCAGAGACAGGGGGTTAGGGGGCTGCGCAAGATCCCCAAAGCCTCCTGCTGAGATGGTCTACTCAATGATCTCCAGACATTCAGAGAATCACTTGTAGAGTAAATAGGGGAGGCCTCCCAGTCCCCCACGCAAGACTGACCGCTCCACTCTGGGTCCCTTTGCCTGGGAGGTCCTCGGGTCTCCCCTCCACGAACTAGGGTCCCACTTTCAGGAGAGTATGGATCTGCTTACTGTCATGAGTGAAGGGAGGGTGAGGGGTGTAACGCACAAATCAGCACACCATACCCTAATCTAATCAGTAAGGAGTGTTGCAGATGCTCACGTGTTGTAACACTGATAGTTGTGACATGACTCTCATTGTTGTGATCTGACAGTTTATAATGTTACTGATTATTTGTTTCACACATGAACCGGCAGGTCCTATACTACATACTGATTATGCACAAACCATTTCTGCATGTACATCTTGTCATCCACCAAAGTATTGCACACCGTACTTTGCAATAAAACTAGTAAAATGTGTTAAAAAAAGGAAATCACAGCAGTAGCTTATGTCTATAACCTAGGGGTCACAATGGCAAAAGTACTAGAGAAACTATAAAAACAAATGTTGCCAATTTTGCCTAGGACTTAAGATGGTAGTGAATGTGGAGTATCTCCTGTGGTTATCCAAGGAGGCAGCAGATTGGCAATCCCAGCACATCAACAATCCAATGCATTAGAAGTTAGATCTGATGATTGTACATCAGCTTCAGAATCTAGGGACCATTGTGCCATAGATATCTTCATGTCCAGACTGACCAGACAGATGCAACACTTTTTTAGTAGGAGGACAGATCTGAAGAGATAGCAAAAAGTCACCGTCATTCAAGTGTAGTGCCCACGCCTGAATGAAGCATTTCCCCATTTTCACAGAATTCTGTACCGAGTGATGCAGCTCAAACGCCAGGCAGTAGAATTCATCATAATTATAACAACATGATCAATTCAGGAGTGGTACCTGCTACAGTTGTTGGTGGACATTCAGAGACTGTTGCCAGTATACAAGATACTAGTGAACTCGTCAGTTCACTGTTTGAATTATGCACAAGCATGGAATAGCAGGCCTGTTGGACAGGCCTCGTGAAGGGCTCGCTCCCTCCCCGCATGACAGAGCCCGGACACCGGCTCTCCCGGTGCCACCAGAAGAACAACCCCGACGACCCACAGAAGCAACCCGCAACCCGTCCCCTACGGGACGCCTGCTCCCGGACATCTCTGTATCACTGGCCCGGGCCACCGCCAGCACCATTGCCCGGCCCAGCCGCCATCTTGGACACTGCACCACGAGGCCGCGTGGCCTCAGCTCGACCCCAACCCTGGGCCTGGCCAGGCCCCGACATCCCGGCACCACCATCCACCCAGGAGGTGAACGGACCACTTGGCAGGTCAATGGGAGAGAGGAGTGTCGATGGTTCTCCCCCGCCAGGTGCCGATCGCTCCCAGCCTCCCCGGGCGCTGGCTCCACCCCCCTGCTGGGTGTCTGGACTCCCTCATCCCGGACCTCCCGACCTCCAAGAGCGAGGGTCCGGACATCAAAGGGGGCCAGACCTATAACTGGGGCAGCTCCAGAGCAGGAAGGCAGTTGTATCCTGGAGTCGAGAGACACCTAGAAGAACTCATCCTTGACGGACTGCTGGCGCTGCCGCAGCCCTGCCTTGTGAACCATCGTCCTGCCTGCTGGCGCTGCCGCGGCATTCTGCAACCTTCATCCTCATCGGGACCTGCTGGCGCTGCCGCGGCCCTCTGCAACCTACATCGTCCTCGGGACCTGCTGGCGCTGCCGCGGCCCTCTGCAACCTACATCGTCCTCGGGACCTGCTGGCGCTGCCGCGGCCCTCTGCAACCTACATCGTCCTTGGGACCTGCTGGCGCTGCCGCGGCCCTCTGCAACCTACATCATCGTCGGGACCTGCTGGCGCTGCCGCGACCCTCCTCAAGTGAGACTTGTCATCCGAGCCTGCTGGCGCTGCCGCGGCCCGACCTTCCAGGACTCCGAGCTCGAGGATTGTGAGCTATCCATCATACCACCTCAATACCAGATCGGTATCAAGACTGTCCCGCTACCCCCTTTCCCTTCCAGAGACTAGAATTGAGAGGACCCTCGTGTCCCGATCTCACTGTACCGTGATACTTTACTTCAAGAACTGCATATAAAAAGCGTTAACCGTATCCTTGTGTGGTGTCCATCTGTGGGGGGGAAGTTACTTGTCTGTACGATCGCTGGAGACGGCCCTCCCCGGAGGCCTCTCCCCTTGTCCTCGGCCGACCCTCCAGGTCTCCGTCTAACATTGGTGGCCAGCGGCGCGATCCGAACCGACGCGTAATCGTACAGAGAGTAACTCACCCCACGACTCAACCACAATGACAACAAAAGAGAGCGGATCCGCAGAGAAATTCCAGATGGAGAAACTAGAAGAGTACAACCATCGAGTGCTAAAGCAATTTTGCATGGAACTAGGCATTGCTACCACCGGGCTGAGCACGAAAGAGGACTTCAAACAAGCCCTAGAATCTTGGGCAGAGACGGGTGCGGCTGTACCCCGGAACCAAAACCGCGAGGCACCAGAAACAAACACCACTCCGACGGAAGAAAGGAGAGCGGGTCTCTCCCTGGAAGAGATCCAAGAACGAGAGAAAAGCAGACTCCATGAATTGGAGTTGGTACGGCTCCGGTTGGACGGAGAGCTGAAACTGGCGGAACAAAAGATAAACTTAGAACACTTATGGCTCCGAGAAGAGCGGGAAGAGAAACAAAGGCAGAGAGAACTTGAAGAGAAAAAACTGGCATACGAACACGAGCGCAAACTAGCAGAAATAGAAATGCGGAAACAGAATAAAGATCTAGCGGTGCCCGAGCGCCCGCACACCCCGGGCACTACCGAACCCAAGGTCCACATCCCCAAGGATGTCGTCAGAGAATATTATCGGAACGACGACATACAGCAGTGGTTCAAGTCCTACGAGATCGCCATGACCTCCCACCGGATTGATCGAAGTGACTGGGGAGCCGGGCTATGGGGGAGGTTCGTCAATGAGGGGCGCGACGCCCTGCTGCAGCTCCCGGACCACCAGATGACATCCTATGACCACATGAAGGCCGCCCTCCTCACTCGATACGGACTCACACCCGAGATGTACCGCCAGAGGTTCCGCGACTGCAAACGGATCCCGGGTACAACTTGGGTAGAGTATGTGAACTATTTCAGCCGAGCCTTCGAGGGGTGGATCAAGGGCAGCCACGTAACCACCTACGAGCAACTCTTTAACCTCATGGTGTGGGAGCACCTCTCCAACAATTGCTTCATCGAGCTCAGGCAGCACCTTCTCGATAGTAAATTGACTGATCCTCTGCAGCTCGCCGCTGAAGCTGACCGATGGGAAAGCACTCGAGTGGCCCGGAGTGGGCCAAATGAACAAAACAGAAACAACCAAGGTCTCCATCGCCCCCGAGGAGGAAGAGGAGGCCATGGCCGGGGCAGAGATGCCGTCCCGGCAGCTCCCGCCAGCAACACCCCGCCCCCGGCCGGTCGGGGAAACCCCCCGATGCGCCCAGGGTTCCGAGCCAACGTTACTTGCCACCGGTGCCAGCGAATCGGACACTACGCCAGCGACCCGAGCTGCCCGAAGAACCAGACTCCCGTGCCCCGCCAGGTCGCTGCCGCCGCGCTAGGAGAGGAGCAAACCTCCGAAGAGTATGAAGAGTACGAGCAGGAACAGCCCGAGTGGGAACCGGCCGCCATGATCCTGGCCTGCCTGGGGGAAAGGGACATGATCCCGCGGGCTCCCCTACCTGCCAACACCAGAAAATACAGCCAGTGGGTGAACATAAATGGGCGCAAGGCCGAAGCCCTGCGCGACACCGGGGCCAGTGTGACGGCGGTCCGCTGTCACCTGGTGACCCCGGAACAAATCCTGCCAAACGTTCTTTGCCCCGTCCGATCAGCCGACAATTCCGAGAGCCTGTGTCGGATGGCCTGCGTCCCCTTCGAGTGGGGAGGAGTGTCCGGTATGCTAAAAGTGACTGTCCGCGATGATGCCCCAGTGGACTGCCTCCTGGGAAACGACCTCGAGAGTTCCCCGTGGGCGGCCGTTGAGAGAAGAGAGCACCTGGGGATGTTGGGCCTCCCGGACTGGGCGTGCGTAACAACCCGGTCCATGGCCGCCCGTGCCATCCCCCGACCCGAAGAACCCGAATGGCCAGCACCTCCTCCCCCGATCACCCCAGAGGAAGACACCCTCAGTACTGATCCCCCCGAGCAAACCCAAGAAGGGCCCACTCCGCTCCAAGATCTTCCAGAACTGGCTCAGTGGCGTCAAGAGGGTGGACCCACCCAGGAACAATTCCGGCAGGAACAGAAGACCTGTCCCTCCCTCGAGGGACTCCGACAGCAAGCACTCGCCCAGAGCGCGGGAGACACCGCAGGGGCCCACTGGATCTATTGGGACCATGACCTCCTATACAGCGAGCAAAGAATTGCAGAATTGGGGGCCAGTCGGGTGCTGGTGGTGCCCCTCCGCTTCAGAGACTTCCTTTTGAACTTGGCACACGATGTCCCCCTTGCTGGGCACTTGGGGCAAGACAAAACGTATAACCGCCTGGTAACCCACTTTTACTGGCCCAAAATGCGAAATGACGTCTCCAACCACTGCCGGGCATGCCCCACCTGCCAGGCCAGCGGGAAGAGCGGCCGAAAAATCAAAGCACCCTTGCAACCATTCCCCGTCGTAACCACCCCGTTCGAACGGGTGGGAATAGACATTGTGGGGCCCCTGGACCCCCGAACAGCACAAGGGCATCGATTCATCCTGGTCCTGGTGGACCACGCCACCCGCTACCCCAAGGCCATTCCTCTTCGGACTGTAACAGCACCAGTGGTAGGCCGAGCCCTAATGGGGATCTTCTCCCGAGTAGGATTCCCCCGGGAAGTCGTCAGCGACAGAGGCACGAACTTTATCTCCAAATATATGAAATCTCTCTGGCAGCAGTGCGGGGTTACGTACCGGTTCACGACCCCCTATCACCCGCAAGGAAACGGACTGGTCGAACGGTTTAACCGCACTCTCAAGGGGATGATCATGGGGCTGGAGGAACCCCTACGTCGCCAGTGGGACGTGCTGCTCCCGTGCCTCCTCTTCGCCTACCGAGAAGTCCCCCAGAAGTCCCTCGGTTTCAGCCCCTTCGAGCTCCTGTACGGACACCCTGTCCGGGGGCCCCTCAGCCTGGTTAAAGAAGAATGGGAAATGGCCCCCCAGAAGACCCCTCCGGACGTGTATAAGTACCTCCTGACCCTCCGCAACCAAGCCCGGCGATTCAGGGAGCTCGCTAAAGCCAATCTCGAGGCCAGTCAGGAGGACATGAAGAAATGGTACGATCAACATGCCTCCTCCATCGAGTTCGAGCCTGGTCAACAAGTATGGGTAATGTCTCCCATCGAGCCTTGTGCCTTGCAGGACAATTGGACAGGACCCTTCAAGGTGGTCGAGCGCAAGGGCCCTGTCACCTATCTAATCGACATGGAGTCCCCCCGGAACCCCCTCCGGGTCCTTCACGCCAACAGACTCAAACCACACTTCGTACGCTCGGAGCTCAGCCTACTGATGGCCACGGATAGTGGGGCAGAGGAAGACTCCGAGCCCCTCCCTGACCTACTGAGGACCCGTGAGAAAGATGGCTCGGTGGACGGGTCCGACTCTCCGATGCCCTGACCCCGGAGCAGCGCCAAGACTGTCGGGCCCTCCTGCTGCAATTTGCAAACCTATTCTCCCTCACCCCCGGGGTCACCCCCTGGTGCCTTCACGACGTGGACACTGGGGACAGTCCCCCTATCCGACACCGGGCATACCGAGTGCCAGATCGGGTGCGCGCCTGCATCCAAGACGAAGTCTCCAAAATGCTCGCACTCGGAGTCATCGAGCCATCCGACAGCCCCTGGGCCAGCCCAGTTGTACTGGTCCCCAAAGCTGCTGCCCCGGGCACCACCCCCGAGCTCCGATTCTGCGTCGACTATCGGGGCCTGAACGCTGTCACCCGAACCGACGCTCACCCCATTCCCCGAGCAGATGAACTGGTTGACCGCATGGGGGCTGCCCGCTACCTGAGCATCTTCGATCTGACAGCGGGCTACTGGCAGATCGGCCTCACCCCCAGAACCCAAGAACGATCCGCCTTCTCTACCCCGGATGGTCACTACCACTTCAAAGTGATGCCATTCGGCATGAAAAACGCCCCCGCCACTTTCCAACGACTAGTGAACCAGGTATTGGCGGGCCTCGAAGAGTTCAGCGCCGCCTACCTGGACGATATCGCTGTGTACAGCCGCCACTGGACAGACCACCTTCACCACCTCCGAGAAGTCCTGCACGCCCTCCAACAGGCCGGCCTCACCATCAAGGCCAGCAAGTGCCAAATTGGCCAGGGGTCCATGACCTACCTCGGGCACCAAGTGGGGAGCGGTCTGGTGGCCCCTCTCCAGCTCAAGATCGCTGCCATCCAGTCCTGGCAGCCACCCGTCACCCAAACCGAGGTCCGAGCCTTCTTGGGGCTCACCGGATACTACAGGCGGTTTGTGAAGGACTATGGCAGCATTGTGGGGCCCCTCACGGAACTCACCTCCAAGAAACAACCCAAAACCGTCAACTGGACCCCGGACTGTCAAGCGGCCTTCGAGAAACTGAAGGCCGCCATGTGCACCGCCCCTGTGCTCCAGGCCCCCGACTACAGCCGTGAGTTCATCGTCCAGACGGATGCCTCAGACCATGGCATTGGGGCAGTCCTCTCCCAACTAAACCCCGAGGGAGTCGACCAGCCAGTGGCCTTCATCAGCCGACGCCTGCTGGCCCGAGAACAGCGCTGAAGCACCATCGAACGGGAGGCCTTTGCAGTAGTGTGGGCCCTCAAGAAGCTCCGGCCCTACCTCTTCGGTACCCACTTCCGGGTACAAACAGATCATCGACCCCTGCAATGGTTGATGCAGATGCGGGGGGAGAATCCCAAACTGTTGCGATGGTCCATCTCCCAGCAGGGGATGGACTTCACTGTGGAGCATCGTCCAGGCCAGGACCACGCCAACGCGGACGGCCTGTCACGCTTTTTCCGCCTCGACGAGGAGAGTCCCCAAGAGGATGGGTGACTATCCCCGCCTTCAGCTGGGGGGGACGCCTGTTGGACAGGCCTCGTGAAGGGCTCGCTCCCTCCCCGCATGACCGGCTCTCCCGGTGCCACCAGAAGAACAACCCCGACGACCCACAGAAGCAACCCGCAACCCGTCCCCTACGGGACGCCTGCTCCCGGACATCTCTGTATCACTGGCCCGGGCCACCGCCAGCACCATTGCCCGGCCCAGCCGCCATCTTGGACACTGCACCACGAGGCCGCGTGGCCTCAGCTCGACCCCAACCCTGGGCCTGGCCAGGCCCCGACATCCCGGCACCACCATCCACCCAGGAGGTGAACGGACCACTTGGCAGGTCAATGGGAGAGAGGAGTGTTGATGGTTCTCCCCCGCCAGGTGCTGATCGCCCCCAGCCTCCCCGGGCGCTGGCTCCACCCCCCTGCTGGGTGTCTGGTCTCCCTCATCCCGGACCTCCCGACCTCCAAGAGCGAGGGTCCGGACATCAAAGGGGGCCATACCTATAACTGGGGCAGCTCCAGAGCAGGAAGGCAGTTGTATCCTGGAGTCGAGAGACACCTAGAAGAACTCATCCTTGACGGACTGCTGGCGCTGCCGCAGCCCTGCCTTGTGAACCATCGTCCTGCCTGCTGGCGCTGCCGCGGCATTCTGCAACCTTCATCCTCATCGGGACCTGCTGGCGCTGCCGCGGCCCTCTGCAACCTACATCGTCCTCGGGACCTGCTGGCGCTGCCGCGGCCCTCTGCAACCTACATCGTCCTCGGGACCTGCTGGCGCTGCCGCGGCCCTCTGCAACCTACATTGTCCTTGGGACCTGCTGGCGCTGCCGCGGCCCTCTGCAACCTACATCATCGTCGGGACCTGCTGGCGCTGCCGCGACCCTCCTCAAGTGAGACTTGTCATCCGAGCCTGCTGGCGCTGCCGCGGCCCGACCTTCCAGGGCTCCGAGCTCGAGGATTGTGAGTTATCCATCATACCACCTCAATACCAGATCGGTATCAAGACTGTCCCGCTACCCCCTTTCCCTTCCAGAGACTAGAATTGAGAGGACCCTCGTGTCCCGATCTCACTGTACCGTGATACTTTACTTCAAGAACTGCATATAAAAAGCGTTAACCGTATCCTTGTGTGGTGTCCATATGTGGGGGGGAAGTTACTGGTCTGTACGATCGCTGGAGACGGCCCTCCCCAGAGGCCTCTCCCCTTGTCCTCGGCCGACCCGCCAGGTCTCCGTCTAACAAGGCCCATTTTCGTAACATTGTCGGACATGATCATAGACTCCAAAACCAGTCAGACAGGTTGATAAGACCATTGCAGAAACATAGTGACAGAAGGATGGTGGTCAAGAGGGACTCCAATTTCACATCAACTGTCTCAAATTGACAAGGTCTTTCGCAATAAGAACCTTTGCCAAGAACAAAGTATGGTTTTGAGTTTTATTACAAATAAACAACATCTCTGCAGCAAGGTATGTTCATAACCTAGGGATCACTCCGTCAAAAGTGTAGTGGAACCAGAAAACAATCTTTAGCAAATGTGCCTAGGACAGAAGGTTGTTGTGATTATGGCGCATCTTTTGGAGTTATCCAACGAGGTAGCAGATTGGAAATCCCACCATGACAACAATCCAATGGATTAGAAGTTAGATTCGAGAATTGAACATTAGCTTCAGAATCTCTGGGGTCATTGTACCATAGATCTCTTTGCTTCCAGGCTGACCAGACAGGTGCAATGCTTTTTTAGCTGGAGGCCAGAACTATTTTTATTAATAAACACCTTCCTTCAGGTGTGGGGCCCACAACTGAATTATGCATTTCCCCTTTTCCGTATGATTCTGTACACACTGATGCAGGTAGGAAAACAAGCAGCATAACTGATCATAATTACAAGGTGATCAACTCAGGTGTGGTATCCAGACCTGCTACAGTTGCTTGTGGACATTCGGAGACAGCTGCCAGTATATGAGATACTAGTGAACTTGTCAAGGGACATGCATCCTCTAGCACAAAAGGGACTCATGACCAGGAGGATTTCAGGTCGAGGTGGAGCCTGAGAAGATTTAGGATCAGGCTGAAATATTTTTCAGGGAGTCATAAGACCTAAGAACTCTCAGAAGTTACAAGAATGCCTATAGCGGATGGTCCAACTGGTACCTGAAGAGTAGTGTGCATCCCTTTTCAGCCCCTTTAGTACATATTTTAAGTTTCTTGCAGGAGTTAGTTCAGGAGCACAAATCACATTGGACGATACATAATTACTGATATGCCATCTCTGTGGGCCACACCTACATAAATGGATCTCCGGTTGGGGAAACACCATTTAGTTTGCAGATTACTGAAAGACGTTAGACACCAGTTTCCCTTGAACCAAGATAAAAGCTCATGGGGGGACAATGAGGGGATTGAATGTTGCATCTATATGGACTGTCTTTTATTCTGAGGGAGTTCCATGTATTATTTCAAGAGAAACAATGACCAACTGTAGTTTTCTTATCCTACTTTCCCAGCAAAGCTCAAACTGTGTCTGGTAAGATGCTTAAAAGAGTATGAGGCAGGGACAAGCCAACTTAGGTTAGCAGGAGTGGAACAACTCTTTAATGAATTGAAACCCCCACATCAGGCAGCAGCAACTCCTATCATCGCACTCTGGGTGAAATGGATAATTCAAGAGGCAGTCATTAACATCAGAGGGTTTGGTGCTTCTTCTACCAGAATGGCTATGGCCTTCATGGTGTTCCAGGACTGCATGCACATGGAAGACATTTAAGAGTGGAGAACTGGTCAGTGGATCCAGTATTTAAGGAATTCTATTTCAAACCTCCTGAAGGTGACACTGTGGATGTGATGAATACGTCCAGTTTCCCCTGGAGAGTACCTTAATTGCTATGCTTGCAACAAAGTATTATATTAACCTGTGTCATGTAATGGAATTTTAAAAAATTGACAACATTAAGGAAAGTACAGATTTTAATAATGTCATGGAGGTGAGAATGATCCTACCCCAAGAAAAAGTTATGTTATATTCATGTTATCTGTATTTTAAGAAATGTATACAAAAGTTGCTTTATTGGTGGTGGGTGTCAATTATGATATATCTGCTGCCTCGTGCCATTTGCAATTACAAAAATGCCTTTCACAAACATAAAATTGGAATTTGATAAAACGTTACTGAATCTCAATTTGGGTGACAAAATACCAATTTGGTAATCGGAAGAGGCAAGTTTAGGGCATCCTTTCAACATACAGACTCAGAATGGTTTGTATTAATGTTTTGCAACTGAAATGTGGCCTTAAAACCTTAGAATTTTCCCAACTAAAAACATGTAGAGGTACCTATTTGCCAACAGCAAGGGATCCTCCAGGTACCCCTTCCCCTTTCAGAGTGATTATAAAATGGTACTTTAACTTACTTTTTTTAAAAATTTACAATTCATCCTGTTTTCCTTATAGGAAAACAGGCTGCATTCAAAAAAGTAAAAAGGAATCGCAAACATTGCCAGCTGATGTCAGCAGGCAATGATCGTGATAGCTGAGACTGCTACTGGGTCAGAAATTGTGACCTACCTCCTTAATACTCATGAGGTAGGTTGATTTGCAACCCAATTGGAATTGGTATTTTGCAAACAGGCCTAGAAGTACATAGGTCGGTTCACAAAACATTGCATGGGTCGCAAGAACACAGGCCTCAAATTGCGACCAGTGGTTTGTGGCCAAAGCTTCATACATTTTGCCCTTAGGTCTTCTTCCAGATTGCCTATTTATGCCTTGTCTTATAGGAGAATCTCAGAAGTCCGAGTGAGTGATCAGGTTGAGCGAGCCTTGATAAATTGTTGGATAATTCAAGTACACAATTCATGATCACTCTTAATGGAATACAGAGCTCTGGTGATCTCCTTACAACAAAGACAAATATTGGCAAAGCCAACAGATCTCGCCTTAGGAACCGATTGGCTTTGTTAATGGCTTTTAGTGAAACTGTACACCATGGGTACTTGCAAATATCTTCTCAGGGGCCAAAAGATATGATCTGCGATGTGGTCGTGGGCCACATTCATGTAAGTAGGGCGGGGGGGATCAGGGGAGATGTGGCTGTACAGTGGGCGTAGGTGGAGTGAAGCATGCATGTACGTGGCATGGACTGTTAGTTATGGAGTTATTTTGAGGTCTTCATTCCATACCACCCTTTAAATTGTGCCCCTAGTCTCTACAAGCCCCAGATTTGAAAATAGTGTGTTGTACTGTTTCTTAGTTGCTATCCATCTACAGAATCCGGTGGTAAGCATTCTGTTTCCTATAGTTATTTTTGGTGAGTCAAGTGTGCAAAGGAAACTTGATTATTGAATTGGATTGAATTAAATTCTAGGGACTCAATATTCTTATTACTTTAGTCTTTTATCTGTAAACATAAGGAATGTCTGAGAACAGGCTCAGTTAAGGTAGCAAGTGATATAAAAACTCTTTGACAAAGACCCCCCTGTTTTGTCAAGACTTGAACTATAAATTTTGCGGGTAAAAGAAGTATAATGGATCGTTCTTCTAATTGTTATTTGTAATGTCTGTGCACACACTTCCTTTATTGCTTTTAATTATATCACAGTGTATTTTTAGATTCTTGTGAAAAAATCCATTGAATGTGTCCCTGCAATGTTTTCAGCAGGTCCTACTAACATCTGTAATATTGTTTTTTAGAGATGTGAATTATAGATGGTAAAATAGTAATCTGCATAAATGCTTACTCGATGAAGACTAATCTTTTTCAACACTTGTGTGTTAACAATCAATACTTAAGTAAAAGCGAATACGTGTGTGCCAGATATTTGAGCAAATGCGATTCACTTTACAGTATGATCAGGGATGTGGAACGCCCAGTACATATCGTTTGGGGTCAAGTAGCCCTAACCCCTTACAGCACAAACTCTTTAGCTGCCAGTTTACAATAACACATTATGGATCAGGGAAGAGCAATGTCTGTAGTTAAGGTAATATTTTTGTCCATGTGTTAATGCTGTTCAAACTTGTTTTTATGGTTCATTAATGCAAAGTCTTTATTAGGGTGCGTGCTCAAAGTAAATGTTGTAAGCTCGGACTGTACTACTGACAGTGGTTCCAGTATAAAAATGTGTACATTTCTCCACCTCCCCAGTGAACACCACCAGCGCCAACCGTCTGACCTCCTGGTCCAACGTCAACGACCACGAGACACGCAAGGTCATGAACTCCATTCACTCAGGATCTCCGTCTGACCCGTGCCCACACCACGTATTCAACAAAGCAGACACAGCCATCGCACCCCAACTACGGAAGATCATCAACATCTCCTTCGAAACAGCGACATTCCCGGAAAGCTGGAAGCACGCCGAAAGTGGACCCCAAGGACCTCAAGAACATCCGGCCCATCTCCCTGCTCCCGGCAAAGGTCATCGAGAAAATCGTCAACATGTAACTGGCCCGCCACCTCGAAGACAACATCTTAGACCCGTCCCAGTCTGGATTCAGACGAAACCACAGCACCGAGACAGCCCTCATCGCCGCCACAGACGACATCAGGCGCCAACTAGACAACGGCGAAACATTAGCCCTCAACCTCCTGGACCTGTCAGTCGCCTTCGACTCGGTCTGCCATTGCACTCTAAAGACATGCCTCCTAGAAGCCGGAATCCAGGAGAAGGCTCTTGACTAGACCACGTCCTTCCTCTCCGGCAGAACCCAGAGGGTCCGCCTCCCACCCTTCCGATCCAAAGCCACTGACATCATCTGCTGCGTTCCCCAGGGCTCATCCCTCAGCCCAACTCTGTTCAACGTCTACAAGGCCCCCTCGCACAAGTGGCCCGCCATCACGACCTCAACATCATCTCCTACGCGGACACCCAGCTCATCCACCGCCAAAACCAACCTCCACAAGGGAATGAAGGCCGTCGCTGATTGGATGAGGAGCAGCCGTCTGAAGCTGAACTCGGACAAGACGGAGGCCCTCATCCTCGGACCCACCCACTCAGCCTGGGACAACTCCTGGTGGCCGACCACACTGGGAACAGCACCAACACCTGTGGTAAATAATTTATTACCCTGTCATAATTTCTATACATTAATAAGGATTGCTCATAAAATGAGAGGCAGAGTCCGTGGTGTCCGATTCAAAAGGGCTTTAATGCAATAGCTCGAGCTACTGGAGAATCGGGTTCCATCTCCACTAAGGTTCAGGAAGGATCGTCATCTAAATCTTTATTCACATAACACATTATATATAGTTAACCATACATTGCATTAGATAGAGAAGGCGGAGCGCTCCAGGCGGAGCAAGTGAAAGAGAGATAAGAACACATGGGCGTGAAAGAAGGCGTCCACGTGGGTGTTTACTTGATGAGTCATAGGTGTGTCATAGGTGGGTGGATGCATAGAGGGGGTCTGCATGGTCAGCAGGAACCTTTACCCTACTTGTGCGCGCAAAACTGGCCATGACGTGGAATTGACGTGTAACTGGGGAGAGCTGGGGGGAGCTGACATTAGTGCTAGTAGGAGAATCTGGGATGTCAGAACGACCTGCACCTTTGGCATTATCTGATAACTTGTGTTTGGAGGATGTATTGTCTGAAGTAAAGGTCTCTCGAGCAAAGGCTGCTCATCACTAAATGCTAGTGTGTGCATATATTTCTTCATGCATTGCGTGGGGCCATGGGCCTTCTATGGAAACGGGTTCAGTAAATCACTTGAATGGAGACAGAAAGGCTATGCCCTATCTTCGGCAGGCGGAATATGTTTACCCCTTTCACTAGACTGGACTGTGTTTTCTGTGGAGCTGAGCAGATAACTGTAGGCAAAATACTGTCTTTGGCAGGCCAGGCTGGGCACCTCTCGGCTGAGCAGGAAGTAAGTGAGAGGTCAGGGATACATAACTAAACTGCAGCTTTCAGAGTATCAGGAGGCTCGGAGCCTGAATTCGGGTCCTGGCTCGGCTGTGCCACAAAAACATGTGCATCTCGACTTTTAAGCGTGTACCATGTAAATGCATTGGCAACATAGGCCTCAGTGCAGAATTAACGTTTCATTCATGGAGGGCCTAATAACTGACATGCTAATAGTGAACGGAAATGCAGAGGCATTATTATTACAGGCATGGGAAGGGAATTGCATGATGACATGGACATACATGGGGCATAGGTACATACATAGGGTGCGTGTAGGGGACACACCGACCACGTAGAATTTCTATTTCCTCATTCCCTCCTTGTCCCCTACTGTGCCCTTCAGGACACATCTATATTCATGATACCATATATCTGTTCATACAGCATCATTTGCTCGTCTTTTTTTATTTGTGTACGGGAACGTGGACGGGGAATACAGGCAGTGGCACACAAGCCGCAAATCGCTGGGCCACATTGCAGACAAAGACAGCAACTGAATATAACTAGTAGTATTATTCCTAGGAATGACAGTACTTTCCATCCCCAGGCTGATATCACACTCCAGAGCCAACCGGACCAAGTCCAGGTGCCTGGATTCTGGTGTATCTCGTGAGCTATCTTATGGAGCCTTATTATTGCTGCATACACTGATGGCGCGTTATTAGGAATAAACACGCAACAACTGGAGCCGATCACTTTACAAGCCCCGCCCCTATCTGCCAGGATGACGTCAAGAACAAGGCGGTTCTGAAGAACAACGAGTCTCATAGCGGACTGCTCCTCAGTCAAGTTTCCTAAAGCAGAAGTAGTTTCATTCACTACTGCTTCCAAAGTTCTTGTCAATCTGCGTATTAATTTACTGTTTTGGATAGGACCTATGAAGAAAAAGAATCCTTTATTGAAATCTGTATATTGCTCCAAAGCTGTCTCAGTTTGATCGACAACTGGGGATTCGGTCTCCCTCTTGTGTCTAACATGTACTATTCGTGAATCTCGATGATAATGGGATGGGGCTAGAAAAACAGGTGGCAGTAGGAACGCTATATAACACGTCCCACCCCAGTCTATGGGCAGACGTACGTAGGCTGTCTGACCGCAAATGAAATAGGAATGGCGGGAAGCTTTAAAAGTAGACTTTCCCTTATCATTGAATTCGACCACAGTATTACAATCACTGTGCCCTAAGTGTACCGAACCATTCTTTCTAACGCATAGTTCACCTTTTACTGGAAAAACTGTTATGAACGGTGAACCTATATTTGTCTCGGACTGGACATTCAGAATCATAAGGTTAAGAGAAACGTTTCCTAGTTCGTACACTTCATTTTCTAGATCTGTTCCTTTCCTTTGGGGAAAACCATCTTTGTCAGGGAAACATGCCTTATTCATTACTATATTCAAATCTCCCCAAATCCATTCGCTCTGAGAATCTGTGAACTTTCTGTCTTGTGTTGATGACATTAAAGCAAACCATGCTCCGCACGAACCATTGTGTGAGAACGGATAAGGAAAGAGGGGCAGAACTCCCCTCGTTTTCTGATAAGGTGGGAGTCGGCCACATACCCAGCAATTAGTTATATTGCTGGTCTGGTGAGAATGGTGTAACATGCGAATAAAAGTATTGTTGCGCAGTGCTAGTCGATAAGACAATTCATGGGGTGGCAAATCACTGAATGTGTGTTCCACAGTGTCATTGAAGGAAGAATGTATATGTGAACCAAGAGGAGGAAAGAAAACATGTAGCGTCAAGCTTATACATATAATCGATATACTTAGAAAAAACATAATGATCAGAGTTACTATGCATCTGCTGCGTAAGGTTTTGCAATATTTTTCTTTTTTATCTCTCGGTCTATCTCTCTGTCTATCCGGGTCTATGATCTTATACATGTCAGGAACCTGTCTAACCGCTTCACCCAAGGGGGACTTAAACAATTAAACGCTGTCTGACTTACTAGACCGTAGCTTTAATTTGTACTCTTGTTGCGGAGTCTTTTCTAGCAAAGGGAGTTTCGAGTCAATGATATCTGGGCAGTCCTTAGTTTCGTTTCCTGATTCAAGTCCATGGAATCGTTTCACGTGGTGGGCATGAATCCAGCCCTTCCTTCCCTCGACCTTGACGGCGGTCCCCGTTGTTAGAAGTACCAGCTTCGGTGCACGCCAGCGGGGCTCGAGAGGACTTGAACGATCAAAATTCCGAATAAAGACAAGGTCCCCAGGGACAATCGAGTGGTCTTTCACCTGGGTGTTGTCGGGGAAGGCAGCTGCAACCTGTGAACGACAAGAAAGGAGTGCAGACATCAAGGAAGCCAGGTAATCTGTCAGCATGTTACTGTCGACATCAGTTAATTTCTTCGGCATAGGCGTACCCCACATATTCGGCGGTCTACCAAAAACCACCTCGTACGGGGATAGTCCGGTTCTGGAATGAGCTACCATATGCATGAAAAAGAGGGCAACCGGTAAGGCTACCATCCAATCCACGCCTTTTTCTGCACAGACCTTCGCTAGCTTGGTTTTAAGTGTCTGATTGTGTCTCTCTACGAGACCTGCTGCCTCTGGGTGTCGTACGCAATGGAATCTCCACTGGTACCCTAACAGAAGGGATACTTGTTTCATCAATTCAGAAGAGAATGGCTGACCGTTATCTGAGTACACGACACGGGGCAAGCCGTATCGCGGAAAGAATTCTCGGACCAACTGCCTGGCAGTGGTCACAGCAGTGTAATCTGGGACTGGGTACGCTTCTGTCCATCTGGATAGTGCACATACAACTACGAGGACATACTTGTATCCCCGACATCTGTCCATCTGAGTATAATCCATCTGGAGGACTTCAAAAGGGTGGTCAGGAGGATGAAATCCACCTTGTTCCACGGGAATGCCTTTGCCTGGATTGAACTGACAACAGATCATGCAAGTACGCACTTTCTGTTTTGCTGCTGCACGCAGGTGCTTGTTGAACCAGATATTCTGTAAACTGTCTAACATTGCCTTTTCTCCTAAGTGTGCTGGACTATGTGCTGTATTTATGATAACTTGAACCATGGAGTCAGGAAGGAACCATGTGGCTTTGCCTTTGGTCATCCAACCCTGGTCAGTCTGGACCCCTCCTTGTTCAGTCCATTTCTTTTTTTCATCTGGAGTGGCATGTGTCTGTATGTCGAGTACATCTTGCGAGGGATCCCTGACTGTCATGCAATTTATCAGTGATGGTACTCTTGTCTTTGTCGTGTCTGTGGGAACGTCTGTTGGAGTCTGGGCTGTAAGTTTAGCTGTTCGATCTGCCAGGTCGTTACCCTGAGAAATGATGTCTGTGACTTTGGTATGTGCTTTGCACTTCATGATAGCTATGGCTGTAGGCAAGTGTATTGCGTCTAACAGAGCCTGAATGAGAGGACCATGCTGAATTTTGGCCCCATGAGAGGTCAAGAAACCTCTCTCCTGCCAGAGAACTCCGAAGTCATGAACGACTCCGAAGGCATACTGTGAATCTGTGTATATGTTTACTTTCAAGTTCTTGGCTCGTATACAGGCTTGGGTCAGAGCGATGAGCTCTGCTGCTTGTGCTGACAGTGTGTCAATTCGATGTGTCTCTATGACTTCAGTATCAGTGGTCACTGCATATGCGGCCACTAACTCTCCTGTGCTTGTTCTCATGCATGAACCATCCACATAAAGTGTCAGGTCTGGGTCTGGCAGTGCAATGTCTATCAAATCTTGTCTTGGCTTCGTTACGGTATTAACTACTTCCACACAGTCATGTGGTGCAGTGTCTGCTGTGCTCGAGGGCAAGAGTGTAGCAGGGTTCAGGGTGTTGCATTGCCTGATCTCTATGTGTGGCTGGAATAATGTCAGTTCATATATTCTGTCAGTCTTGCTATAGTCAGGTGTTGAGTCTGAGTCCTGTTCAAGAGAACTTCCACTGAGTGTGGAACCTGTACTGTCAGGGGGTGTCCTAACACTATGGAATCACTCTGTCTGATTGCTAGGGCTGTTGCTGCAACTGATTTCAGGCACACAGGCAGAGCCTGGGCCACTGGATCCAATGTACTCGAAAAATAAGCACAAGGCTTGTGTTTTCCCACTTGATCTTGTGTAAGGACAGATAATGCTGTTCCATCTCATTCAGTGACAAAAAGTGTAAAAGGCTTGCTGTAACATGGGGTCGCTAAAACTGGTGCTTGACATAGAGCTGTTTTCAATTCCTCAAATGCAAGTGTATGTTCTTGAGTCCAAGGGAGGACAGTCGAAGACGCTGCCTCCTGTGTTGTTAGCTGTATGAGTGGTTTGGCTAGATATGCGTACTGGGGAATCCATTGTCTGCAGTAAGAAGTGAGGCCAATGAAGGCCCGTACCTCTTTTTGTGTCTTGGGCTGTGGAAGATGTGCAATTAGCTGAATGCGGTCTGGTGTCAACTGTCTACCCCTCTTGGACAGCAAGTGTCCAAGGTACACCACTTGCTGTGCACAGAATTGCAACTTAGAAGGGGACACTTTGTGCCCCTTGTCTGCCAAAAAGTATAAGACTGTCAGTGATGCACGTTCGCAGTCTCGTTCTGTTCGTGCTGTAATCAAGAGATCGTCCACATATTGGAGTAATGCGGTGTCGGTAGGCATGTGAATACTGTCTAGTTGTCTTTTCAATGCTTGACTGTAAATACTAGGACTTTCTGTGAATCCTTGAGGAGCCCTCGTAAATTTAAAGCTGCGTCCATTTAAACAGAATCCGAAAAGGTACTGGCTTTCCGGATGTATCGGGACACTAAAGAAGGCGTTCTTGAGATCGATTACAGTAAAGAACGTCGCTTCGGAATCAATTGCAGTCAGTAATGAAGAAATGTCTGGGACCACTGGGTACTGGGGTATTATGCATTTGTTCAATTCTCGGAGGTCAATCACTAGTCTGTAGACTGGTGGTGCATTAGGGTCAGTTCGTTTAAGAATGGGGATGATCGGAGAATTACATACATTGGAGTCAGTTTCTACAACCACTCCCTGTGCAATGAGTTCGTCAACAATTTTCAGTAATGCTACTACGGCATCGGGTGGTAACTTGTATTGACGGATTCGTGGCAGTACAACTCCTTGTTTGAGAGTGACACGGTGTGGCGTAATGTGCATGTAACCTACATCAGTCGGGGAAATATTCTGTGAGCCTGAGAGGGGTGCCCCTGGAACCTCGTCATGACTGATGGTAGTTCTGCTCGCCCCTGTGTCAATCAGAAATTTTCTGTCTTTCCCCAATACACGACTATGTACATAGGGACCCTCTTGATCTACAGGAACCTCAATATGGGGCGAGCCAACCTCCCTCTCTAGGCTATTTCATGAGTACTGGTGATATTCTGGATAGTCTGACTGTGCGTACTGGTACATTTGTTGCGTGACATGTTGTGTGGCAGCTATGGGTTGCGGTACAGCTACTGTCTGTTGCGAGTTCTGTGGCGTTTGCGTGTTCTGCGGGGTGCTATCCTGTCTAGGAGGACGCGGTCTTTCTTTTGTCTTGCCTGTAGCTATATTGTGTTTCAGGACAGCACATTCATTCACATAGTGACCTGGTTGCTTGCAATAATTACAGTTCCCTTTAACAGGTGCTGTGCCCTTTTTATGGCCATCAGCTGGTACTGATTGTGCAACTAGTACTTTCATTTTCGTATCTTTCATGCGTCTCTTTTCGTGTTCCTGTTCTTCTCCAATTCGGTTCTGGTGGTATTGTAACATTTGTAACATTTGGGAAGGGCTATTTGCTTGCCAGGTACTCTCAACCTTCAGTACTCTATTTTTAATCGGTGGTAAGGAATTCTCTACTAATTTGCTCACAAAAAGATGTGGGTACGATTCACTATTTGTTTTAAGGCCACTATTAATAATAAAACATTTTTCGAATCTAGAATAAAAATCACTGGTGTCTTCATCTGGTTTCTGTTTACAGTCTGAAATAGCATCCCAATCTTCCTTTTTAGTAACTAATAATCTCGGCAGGACCTGTATCAATAGTTCAGGTAGTGCTTTGGCTTTTTCCCCCAAGACCAACACCAGGGCCTCGGAGTTTGTCTTCATCTTCCAATTCTGTCCAACTGATCTTTTTCTCTCCCACCTCCCAATCTTTTTCTTTTAACTTTTCGTAAATGCCTGCTGGTAACAGTACTTTTAATAATTTAATGATGTCTGCGTATGTATAATCCCCTATGCGGAGAATGTCTTTTAATTCACGGTGGAACCCCCCCGGGTCTTTATCATGACAGGGCAGTAATTTTTTCATTTCCAGTATCTCTATTTTTGTCAAGGGTGTGTAAACATATACTCGTTGAAGCTCATTTGCTGCATTTCTAACGGGATGTACCTCTCGTAGGGGGTTCTGTCTGTCTATGTGGAAAATCTTTCTGTCGTGGTGTGGGGCAGGAATCAAGTGCGTGGTCAGAAAAGTCAAGTACTTATGTCGTTGGTCTAGAATGACATTAATTAATTCGGTACCTAGTCCTCTCCATCTCTCTAGCAGTAAATCGTCCAGTAATTTATACAAGGGACCTGGATCAGAATGTTGGCTCTCGTACAATGTGATCAGATGTTGAACCATGTAAATACCAGCTAAACGCTGTTCTTCCAGAGGGAGGCTTAAAAATGTCTGCGCCACTACGTCATCATTATATATGTTAGAATTACAAGCCCATTGAACGGCTGACCGGGCTAGTTCCTGTTCATGCATCGTATGAGGTTCACCGCCCCCTACTCGTCTTTTCAGTGCATTCTCAGTAGCTTGGAATAGGTGTTCGAGAGAATATCTTTCTGCTATGGGAGGGCCATGTTTACTGCAATCTAGGCCTTTTGGCCTATCAAACTGTCTTGCTCTACCTACGCAATTCATTTTATCCATTTCCTCTGTTTCTGGCTCACTCTCATCAGATGCTAGTTGTCCTCTTTCTCGTCCTGTTCTTTCCTGCGTGCGTCTGACTCATTCCTGTGTAAGTTCAGAATTTCTTTACGAATTTTCCTGTACATGCATTCTATCTTTGACATTGTATCATGTTTACCGGCAGCTATGTTGTCACTCCAATCAATCATACCTTTAGTTACTCCTTTATTTGGTTGGTCTTGTTCCCTGATCAGACAATTAATCAAAAAACGTAAATGCATGCATTGAACCTCCACCTTTCTTAGTGCCATGGCCTCATGTATACTCTCGGGTCCCTCCCCTGTTCTAACGAAATGGTATATTCTGTCTAAATTGTCCTTCATGCCTGGTAATGCAATCAGATAGTCTGCAACGCGTCTTAATCGTAGTGTGTACATGAGCATTGAGCCTACACCTGGTACTGGATCATATATACAATATGAAATCATTACATTTTGTTTAAGAGGTGATGTTGTCATTTTTGGCGTTCGTTGTAGTGCTAATTCTCGTAGTGTTCGTGAGGGTGGTGGTGTGTGCAGTATGTCTGTGGTGGGCCCCCCTCCCATTGCCCCTTGACTTGAGTCGTCTTTCACTGTCATTGTCACTACTGGTGTGGGTTGGTCCTGTGATACGGGCGGAGGGAGAAAAGGATTGTTAGGATTGTTGCCAGGAGGAGGAGGAGGAACGCTTGCATTAACATAATCTGGAGCGGCGTCTTCCAAATAGGAGGAAAGGAAAATGTCTGCTGCTGTCTGTTTATGACTATAGACTTTAGTCGGGATCAATGGTGGCGGCAAATTACTAGGTACTTCCGGGGTCACTTTAGGTAGTCCTTCAGCGAGGACGGGATACATGCCTTTAATAAGGGCATTTCCTTGTCTATCTACTTGTTCTGCCTTAACCCGTTCACCTTCTTCCTTTAGCTCTTTTTCTCTGGCTTTTTCTGCTGCTTCTTTACTTCTCTCTACTTTGTTGAATTCTTTCTCTGTTCTCCTATGCGCTTCTTTACGCCATAACTCAATGGCATCTTTCTGGGACTGTCTAGCTTTCTTCTTCCATAGTGCTTCCTCTACTCTCATAATGCAATCAGCATCCCATGTCCCTGAGACAGGCCATCTATATTTTTCGTCTAGATCCTTCGTGTAATCTACCCATAAGTCTAAAAACAGTATGGCATCCAACCCGTGCTTTTGGTACATAAAATGACCAGGAGTGTCCCTAGGCGGGAGTCGGGACGGGGACTGCCTCCTCGAGTATCCCTTTCCTGGTCCCTATCTGCCGTAATTTCGAAAACAGTGGCATGTTGGAACTAACTTGAACGAAAACACAACATACACAAGAATAGACTGGAAACAATCATTCATACCACAACATTAAAACATTAAAAACAGATACATCCTAACTAGTACATAGAAAAAAAACACAATCCTGAAAAACTTGTTTACTTTATGCACTGCAAAACAGTACAACCATACCGGTCTCGTAAAGAGACACGTCTTTACCGCATCCACCTAAATGGACACGTCTTTACCGGGTCTGTGTACCCAGACCCGTCTTTACCGGGCTCAAATAAATGAACCGTCTCTATGAATTCCCAATAACGGTACTCACCGGGAAGCAAAACTGAAGGCCTCGGAAACTCGGTACTGGACTGGACTGCTGCTACTGCTACTGCTTCTGCTGCGCATGCGCCTCGGAACAGGTGGGCCTCGGGATACCTCGGACCTTGCTCTCTCGGCTTGGGCTCTGGTCGGGATGGTCCGCAATCCTCACCGCCTCGTGTGGATGCCTGGTCGCAGTCTCCGTCTCCTCCGTGGGCCTGAGGGAGTAGGCAGGAAGTCCCGCTGTCGTGTACACTTGAAGTCCGTCACGGCTGTAGAAGGGGTAGGGGGCTGGACCTACATCGCCGGCGCGTGGGGAAGGGGACTAGTCCCTATTCGGGCGCCAGATTAATGTGGTAAATAATTTATTACCCTGTCATAATTTCTATACATTAATAAGGATTGCTCATAAAATGAGAGGCAGAGTCCGTGGTGTCCGATTCAAAAGGGCTTTAATGCAATAGCTCGAGCTACTGGAGAATCGGGTTCCATCTCCACTAAGGTTCAGGAAGGATCGTCATCTAAATCTTTATTCACATAACACATTATATATAGTTAACCATACATTGCATTGGATAGAGAAGGCGGAGCAAGTGAAAGAGAGATAAGAACACATGGGCGTGAAAGAAGGCGTCCACGTGGGTGTTTACTTGATGAGTCATAGGTGTGTCATAGGTGGGTGGATGCATAGAGGGGGTCTGCATGGTCAGCAGGAACCTTTACCCTACTTGTGCGCGCAAAACTGGTCATGACGTGGAATTGACGTGTAACTGGGGAGAGCTGGGGGGAGCTGACATTAGTGCTAGTAGGAGAATCTGGGATGTCAGAACGACCTGCACCTTTGGCATTATCTGATATCTTGTGTTTGGAGGATGTATTGTCTGAAGTAAAGGTCTCTCGAGCAAAGGCTGCTCATCACTAAATGCTAGTGTGTGCATATATTTCTTCATGCATTGCGTGGGGCCATGGGCCTTCTATGGAAACGGGTTCAGTAAATCACTTGAATGGAGACAGAAAGGCTATGCCCTATCTTCGGCAGGCGGAATATGTTTACCCCTTTCACTAGACTGGAATGTGTTTTCTGTGGAGCTGAGCAGATAACTGTAGGCAAAATACTGTCTTTGGCAGGCCAGGCTGGGCACCTCTCGGCTGAGCAGGAAGTAAGTGAGAGGTCAGGGATACATAACTAAACTGCAGCTTTCAGAGTATCAGGAGGCTCGGAGCCTGAATTCGGGTCCTGGCTCGGCTGTGCCACAAAAACGTGTGCATCTCGACTTTTAAGCGTGTACCATGTAAATGCATTGGCAACATAGGCCTCAGTGCAGAATTAACGTTTCATTCATGGAGGGCCTAATAACTGACATGCTAATAGTGAACAGAAATGCAGAGGCATTATTATTACAGGCATGGGAAGGGAATTGCATGATGACATGGACATACATGGGGCATAGGTACATACATAGGGTGCGTGTAGGGGACACACTGACCACGTAGAATTTCTATTTCCTCACACCCACCGACCATGCACGCAATGTAGGATTCATCCTAGGCTCCTCCCTCTCAATGTCTAAGCAGGTCAACGCCGTCTCCTCCTCCTGCTATAACACCCTCCGCATGCTCCGCAGGATCTACAAGTGGATCCCGACTGAAACAAGGACGGTGACACAGGCCCTTGTCAGCAGCAGACCGGACTACGGCAACGCACTCCACACAGGAATCCCAGCCAAACACCTATGACGACTACAACGCATTCAAACCCCCTCCGCCCGACTGATCGTCAACGTCCCCCGCCACAGCCACATGAGCCCCCACCTGAGAGACCTACACTGGCTTCCCGTCGACAAGAGGATCACCTTCAATCTCCTCACCCACGCACATAAAGCGCTCCACAACGCCGGACCAGCCTACCTGAACAGCAGACTCAGCTTCCACACCCCCACCCGCCAGCTCCGCTCCGCCAGCCTCACCCTCGCCGCTGCCCTGCATCCAACGACCGACCTCCGGCGGCAGATCCTTCTCCTACCTCGCCGCCAAGACCTGGAACACCCTCCCTTCCCACATACAGCAGACCCAAGACCTACTCGCCTTCAGAAGACTCCTCAAGACCTGGCTCTTCGAGCAGTAGCAGCAACCCCCCTCCCCTCAGCGCCTTGGGACCCTCACGGGTAAGTAGCGTGCTTTACAAGTACTCTGATTGATTACACACGTTTTCAAATTTTAGCAATATGTGGCTATGTAGAATGCTCCCAGAATGCTCTCTCATTAGATGCAAATATTTGCAGAGGCTTGAAAGCAAGCTTGAGGAGTCTTTGCTTTCAAAATGAAATGTTCACAAATAATTGCAAGTTGGAAAAAACATTTGGCTAAACTACTGTAACATTTTAAGTACCATTTCTTTGCAACATCATTTAGTAAAATGTGTAGATGTATGCCAGCATATCCCAAAGATATTCATAATGGAAATCAGTGTAACCAGTTTTATTAAGATTGTGAGAAACAAACATAAACATGCATTGGCAAAGCCAACAGGTCTGAAATTGATGGTCAGCATTTTGGTTTCGTCAATGTCTGACTTGGTTTGGCATGGTTTTTGTAAAACCAAATTGGTGTGGGAGCTGCCTGGCCCTCACCATTATAACAAACATTGGCAAAAGCAAAAATCGTTTTTGGGGCCTCAAAAAGCACACAGTAGTTCCTGGCACTGACCAAAACTACTTTGTGTGCCTATATGCTCCTTGTGAAAGAGCAGAATGCTGTCACTCACAGTGAAGCAATCTGGTAGAGAGAGAGTGAATAAAAAAAATGCAAAAGGCCATAGTTAACCTAATTAGGGGCCCAATTATTAAAGAAAGTCTCAAAAGTGCAACCATGGTATATGTCCTTGTATTAAGTGCAAATATACAACTTCCATGAATTCACAAAAAGTTACATAAATAGGCCAAGAAATAGTACTCCTAGAAAATATCTGTGAACTGCATTTTAGCATGAGCAAATATGCATGTGTAGATTTGCTCATGCGAAAATCTGAGTGTTTGCAAGTTCACTTTCCCTCCAACCACTTTTTTCCCCCAACCCTGAAAGAATCTGCCATGGTCAGGAGTTAGTTCCAACCTTTCTCAGTATAGGAAAAGATTAGAGAAGAGTTGGTGAACATCCTTAAAACATGCAAATTAGTAGGTTTGCACAGACTCAAAAGGGCATTCCAACCCTGGAACTATTGCGTTCCACTACCTTCAATCCCAGTATGTAGATCTGAGGATACATGGCAACATAAGGGAATGGCTAGTTTTCAAACCCTACCATGGTATGAGCCTGGCATAATCAGAGAGGCTATATCAGAGATCTTATATAATGAGATTGCTGCCATATTTGTTGCCGCATTACATGGCACAAAACGGGCAAGTGGATTTTGTTACAGGACAAGTAGATTGTGAAGCAACCTGCCTCACGGACAAGTACATATTTTATTAAATTCCAAACCCCTGCTCATGCATGAATGACATTTCGCAATTACCATCTGCCAGTGGTGCTGGAACACATTTCAAATTGGGGATGTTCTGCCATTAATTTTACATCACAAAAGTCATAAGGATTATGAAAAATCTAAGTATCGCACAAAGAACAGGTGTTGCAAATGTATTCAAGAGAGTGGGACTTGTGTAGCATGCAACTGGTTGTATATTTTGGAGCACACTGTTTCAAATATGTTAATAACGAATGGTGTGGTGTTGCAGTTATTTACAGACAACTGTAAATAACTAAACCGTAAATTTTGCTCTGAAATGACCACTACATTTGCACAGATATACGGTCATGTGCGATATCGGGTTTCAGCTAATATTACATTTGCACATCAGCAGGTGTATGGATTTGTTTTGTTCCTATTCAAATTTTTGTCTCTACCACAGTTTAGAATTACAAAAAGAATTGCTTCATTTGTGGTATTCTAACTGCTGATATATTCCGAAATCTTTGGAAAGTTCATTCACAGATATTTAAATGATGTGTGTTCAAACAAAATTACTTCTGTAGCCTTTCCTCTCACTCCGAGTTCCCCAGCAACATAGTCACATTGTTTACTTTACTGTGAAGCCCTCATGTTTATTTAAAATTTAATACCAATTCCTTTCGTCCCCATATATTGTCCACCTGGCCCTAGAGGCAATTTTATTCAAACTTTGCTGGAATTTATGGAATCTTGCATGGAAACATGGGTGACTTTAATTTTCATCTAAAGCTTTCTGGCAATAGCGAAACTGAACATCTTGTGGACAGTCTTCGTAGCTCGATCCTATGCAGACTGCAAACAAACCTGCTTATCAGGCCAACTGCATTTTAGTTGGAGTATTTACCAACAAACCTGATTTGAGTCTGGAATAAGTGCTGCCTCTATTGTGCAAAGACCATACGGCCATCTTCTCACACTTAAGGTTCCAACAAACACTTCTCCAGTTCTAATACCTCTACAAGTTTAAAATCTGCCTTTGGAAAACCATTGATTCTAGGGAACTCAATAGTAGTTTCTTGAGTTCCAGTCCCATATTAGGAAATAATGTAGAAACACCGTCCATAAGCTTTGTATATTGGATTGATTCTACAGGCTCCTTACTAGCTCCAGAAAAACGGTGATAAGCCATAGGAAGAGACTCTCGGCCCCAGAGTATTTCTAGGAGGCAAAGGATCTCCAGCAGAAATGTAGATACCAGGAACATAGGTAGAGGAATGAATACTGACTTGAAGAAAACATGAAATATAAATCTCTCCGAAATGAGGATAAGGCTTTAATTATGTCTGCGAAATCTAGATATTTTACTGGGAAAAAAATAATCAGCAAAGGTTTCCAAGGAAGAGCTATTTAAAACAGTCAAATCTCTGCTTAGCTTTTGCAATGACAGTACTTTTAGCACTGACCGATACTTAAAATAAATTGGCAGATTTTTTTCATGCCAAGGTGAATCTCATCTCTCAGGACTTCACCTCTGATCATAGTGTTTCCTCTGCTTATGTTTGCACTCCCACAACTACTTCCACAGGAGTTCAGCAAACTAACATCGGCATTGCTCAAAATTACTTGCTAAATTCACCCCCTTTCAGTGAAAGTAGTTAAACTCATCGACTTAACAAAACCCGGGTCACCTTCTGACCATTGTAATACACGAGGTCTCCAATACAGTGTCTGTGTATCTTACTAAACTACTGACCAAAATTCTGATTGAAGCACATTGCAATCAGGGAATTACCCCACTGGGCAACCTAATCCATAACTACAGCTTTTCTGTAATCTCCTACGTATGAAGACACACAAATTGTCGTAGTGATATCATCTGAGGTTGAGGAGGTGGCTAGAAACTTAACAAGTATGCTTTGCTCAGACCGGTACCTGTAAAACTGCACTAACATAATAACTTGTAAAATTCAATAAATAAAGTTTAAAAAAAAAAAAACAACTGCATGGTAGATATAGTGAGCTAATGCAGAAAAACGGGTTGAAACTGAACTCAGACAAAACTGAGGTACTACTCTTTGGAAATGACACCACCTTCTGGAACTCCTCTATCCAATCTAGGTCCACCCCCTTCTCCAGTCCAAAATACTAGGAACATAGGAGCCATATTTGACAGTAAACAATGTTTCTCTGATCAAACATTCGAATCACATTTTCTTGGTTCTTTTTGCTCAGAATACTAAAGATCTTTCTTTTTATTCCTTTGGACTTACAGACAATGATCATTGTGGCACCTATCATCACAAAGATCAATACTGTAACGACGGGGATAAGGGGACCCAGAAACTTTTGCTGCAAACCCTTCAAACTCTCCAAAATGAAGAAGCCGGGCTGGTCTTGAAAATCCACAAATTAGTCAGTTGTTCAATCCTAGCAGAGTCTACGCTGGTTATCAGTCAGTGAAAGTGTCAATTTTGAAGAACTCTGCCTGGGTTACAAAGCGCTCCATCTGACAGAACCGGAGTACTTTCAAAAAAACTATTTTCCGGCATAAACTTGGCCATACGCTTAGGTTGAGGTCAGCCAAACTAGTGGCATCCCCAGGAAACACAAAGTGAGATGGGGGCAGCAGGAGTTTCTCTTTCTGCGTTTGCAAACTTTGGAACTCCTTGCCTATAAATCGGCAATCTCAATCTGGTTTCTTGCAGTTCAGGAAAATGTTAAAAACCTGGCGTTTTAGATCGAGCCTGGGCAGCGCATGCGCAGCTCTCCGAGCCACGCTGTATTGGAGTATGGACTTGAGACCCCACCCAGTCTCCACCCATATTTGTCATTGGCTCGTGTAATTTTCCTTTGTAAATGCTGGCTTTTGATTCGTTAATTGGCTTGTTAGACCCTCCTTGTCTTCATTTGTAATCTCCCATGAGGACTGCCCCTTTTACTTTGGTTGTTACACTGTACTTCTCGCTTAGTCTGTAAGCACTATTTTCTTACTGGTTTCTCCTACTACAGGCACTACATGCTTTCTTGCAACATTCAGCGCGCCATGCACACTTTCACTGGGCGTTTTTACAAAAAAAAGCACCCCATACCGCACTATTACTTTAATAGCACCAATAGACCTTTCTTTAGACACAGCTCGTCTAAGGAAAGGGACGTGGCCTCTATTAACTGAAAGTGCCGCAAGGTGTGCTTGTAAACAAGCATTTACAATGCTATAGGTCTCGCATTAACTTTAACCTATTGGTATTGTGACAATGCCTTTTATTATTGGAGTTTTTTAAAATTTATTTTTAAATGTTTATCCATTTTAATACATACAAAAAAAACATTTGGCACATAGAAAGTCACCTTACAGTTCACATCTCTCCATTGTTTACAAAATTCTCGCTATTCTGGCAACATCAATATAAACACATTTGAGATCATGGCAGTAAGTCCACACTAAGTACATCGTCCCTGCTCCCCCACTGATATATGTTCATTAGAATGTATCCCTTCCGGCAGGTTGTGTAAAGTTGTAGACTCATCTTGGTCATCATCTAGCTCTAGTCCATAATATCTAAGCCAGGGACGCCAAATCTTTAAAGAAAAATGGGGCATCCTCTTATTTTCTATGTTACACGCTCTGCCCCCTTGTTCATGTCCATTCCTACTCTCGTAGGGACTTCTTGTGCTCCCCTTTTCTTGGCAATGTCTCTCTTAGCTACCGCCATCCCCAAGTTACCTAGGACAAGACTCCTCCTGGGCAGGTCTATGGCCGAAGGTATGCAGAGCAACACATATATGGTATCTTTCAGGAGCTGGTACCCGAGTATCTCGCTTTACTCTCCCATTATCTTGACCCAATATCTTTGTATATGCACGCATTCCCACAGTGTGTACACAAACGTGCCGGTCTCTGTCTTACAACGGAGGCAGTCCAGTGTTTCCTCTCGCTCCATTTTATAGAGACAGGATCTTGTTATATGCGTTCTATGGAGGATTTTAAATTGAATTAACCGTAATCTCAGTTTGTTGGCTCTCTCTCTCTTGAGTACATTAGCGCCACCTCCCAGTCTCTAACCTCCAAGGGCCATATGCAGGTAATTCAAGAATACCGAACTTTACCGAATCGGTATTAAGAATTCGGTAAACGAGATGTAGATAAAAAAAATAAAATAAAAAAAATCGGTAAACTTTACCGATTCGTTAAAATTCCGTAATAAATACCGAATGGGAACAAATCGGTAAAAAAAAAAAAAAAAAAATCGCAATTTGTTGAATCAGCCAATCCTGCATCACCCAATTACCTCCCAAACAGGAAGTGGCCACACCCAGGCAGCTGCACAGGACCTGGAGCACACAGTGAGGCAGGCAGGCAGGTGAGCTGAGGAGCCAGCAGCAACAGGGCCTCACAGCTACAAGCAAGAAAACTAATACAAGAAAACAAGCATTGAAATGGCAAGCCAGGACAGGGAGAAGGAGGGAGGTGACAGGAAAAGAAAACTGAAGTTCAGTGACAAGGAGCTGGAGGTACTGATCCAGGATGTCAACCAAGACCATCACAAGCTTTTTGGAGCCTAGTCCCAACCAAGTGCCCGAGTCACAGAAGAGGCAAATCTGGAGTGGCATCCGGGACAAAATCAATGCCATAGGTGTGACCCAGCGCACCATAGAGGACATCAGGAAGAGGTGGTACGACCTCAGGAAGACAGCTAAACAAAGGATGGCAGAGAGACAGAGGCAGGCTGCAAAAACAGGTGGAGGAAAGAACCGAGCCCCAGCACCAACACCACTGGAACGGATGGTGGAGTCCACCATCCAGCCGGAGAGTGTGAGTGGCGTGGGAGACACAGACAGCTCCGCCAGAGCAGCAATAAAACAAGGTAAGAAGCATGCCAGCATGCTGTGCTACCCCCTCCCCAACCCCAATCCCCATAGTGTCATTGGGGCTCCCACTCCATGTCTTACTGATTACCTGCAATGCATTATGGGTGATGTAGTCAGAGGGAACTTATGTATATGACAGTCAGGCTAGTAAACACTATAGCACGGTAAAGTAATTGGCTACCTCAGGACAATCACTGTGCTCTGTAGGTATGATGTTTAATGCAATTCCATTGCAGCAGAGCAGTGAGTACATCTACATTTGTGTCATTACAGGAGAGTCATCTCGCAGTGCAGCAGAGGGCAGCAGAGCAAAGTCAGCCAGGCCAGAGGGGAGGCAACATCAGGATGACAGCATGCCTGCAGGGACCACAAGCTTGGCGCCATCAAATCCTCCACCACAGCGCCAGGGAAGCCCGCAATCCCCTCTCACCCAGTCCCCACTGCGACGATCACCAACACCACCACCACCAGTCAGGCAGGAGGCATGCCGTGGCCACCCTCCAGCAGATGGAGGAGTCGTCAGAGGAGGGCACAGTGGGCGAACAAAGTCCAATACATGTGGGATCCAACAGGGAGAGGGCTGGTACTCCATCCGAGGGCGCCCACAGTTCATCCCGACGCCGCAGGGCAAGGCCGGACAGTCCAGAAGCATCCGAGCAGGGTGAAAGTGTGTTTGCTGGACTGGAAGGCAACATGTTGAAGGTCCAGCGTCTGCAATGGAGGGAGATGAAATCAATGCACAGGGAGGTGGCACACAAACAAGCACATGCACAGGATGGAAAAGGGCATCAGTGCTTTGGGAGACAACTTGTGTGCGGGAATGGAGAGAGTAGCAATCTCTGTGGACAACCTCTGCAGCCAGCTTGAGCAGGACCGTCTTGGCAGGCGCAGGGAGAGGCAGAGGCTACAGGCCTTTACCAAGTCGGAGAACCGGCTGGCCACCACTACATCACTGATGTGTCGCAGGTCCATCGCCATGCAGGAGGAGATGGCGCATTGTAGCAGGGATGTGGCCAGGGGGATGGTGTCTATGACCTCAGCTTTAGAGATCCTGCAGAATGCTAAGGCGGCCACAATGGAAGGAGGGGGGGGGGGGGGGACAGTGAGGAGGCTACCAGCCATGGTAGCATTATGCCCGCACCCACCGAGTGCAGGAGGCGCAGTGAACGTCACAGGGCTGCACAGGAACAGTCCAACACACCAGACAGTGTAGCTAGTGAACTTGCACGTGCAGCGCGTGGACGCAGGAAGTAGAGACCTATGTCTGTTGCCATACATGAGATGGGCGATGTAACCCATGTCCGATTGGATACTGATCACAATACTGGAGGTGTGCTAAATAAACACCTTCACATGTAACTGTTACTGGCTCTGTCTCGTTACTCACTTAGAAATAGTTTGACGTAATCTCTGCCCGTCTCGGTCTCCCATCATGTTCATTTGCAACACCAGCTGCGCAGGGCTCTGGCTGAGGGTTGTCCTCATCCTCGTCCTCAGAGTCAGTTAGTTCCACTGCTGTTCCTTTTTTTTGGGGCAGATTGTGTAGTATTGCACATGTAGCAATTATCTTGCAACATTTGATGGGGCTGTACAGACGTGCACCTCCAGTTTTGTGGAGGCAACGGAATCTGCTTTTGAGCAATCCAAATGTGCGCTCCACCACGTTGCGTGTGCTCCTATGTCCCACATTGTATCTCCTCTCCCTTGGGTGGTTGGGTTGAGATATGGTGTGAATAGATAAGGCCGGAGGGCATAAGCACTGTCACCTATGTACAGAAGTAAGTGCCATGAATTTGTGTGACCAACAGCTTGAGCCAGGGTGTACATCAGGGTGTGTCACATTTACTTACCTAGTAGGTATCCATCTCCAAATTCACCAGCAAACAGACGTGTATGGATGCCACTGTTCCGGAAGATGTATGAGTCATGGTTACTCCCGAGGAATTTGGCCACAATGTCAGTTATTATGTACTTGGCATTACATATCACCTGCACATTGATGGAGTGGGTGGACTTGCGGTTTCTGTAGATGTATTCACTTGCTGCAGGTGGGCAGATGGGTATATGTGTCCCATCGATGCAGCCAATTACGTGTGGGAACTGCGCAAGTTGGTAGCACTCCAGCTTGGTCCTCTGCTGCTCCGCCTGTGTACTGGGGAAGGTAATGTAATGTTCCATTCTGTCCATCATGGCATCCAGGAAGGTGTTGAAGAAAAGGGATAGACAGCTCTGTGACACACCACCCACTGCGGCTATCACACCCTGGAAACTTCCTGATGCAAGGAGGTGCAGGCAACAGAGTACCTGGACATGGGTTGGGATTGCGTGGGCCCTGGTGTCTGATGCTCTAGATATGGTTTTAGGTCCCGTATTAGGTCAATGATGGTATCTGGGTGCAGTCTGTTCCTTTCATGGATTTCAGGTTCAGTCAATTGGAACAATGTGATGCGTAGTCTGTATACCCGCTCTTCCCGTTTACAGATCCTCACTCCTGCTGCTCTCAAGTGTAGCCGCCTTGCTATGAGGTAGAGGGCCACCATTGTGTTCACCCAGATGCTTTTCGGGCCTGTTTTTATGCACTGCACCTGATTACCACCTGCTCTGGAAAAGTGGTAAATACCGAATCGTTATTACCGATTTTGGTCATATTCGGTAATTACGAGGTTTGCTACATTGCGTTTTAGGGGCTTTTACCGATTTGTTATTTCCGATTAGGTATTCATTGTTTCGGTATTCTCAGATCGGTAAATAAGGAATCGGTCTTTGTTTACCGATTCTTTATTATCAATTTAATTCGGTATTACGTACATCTCACATGGCTAAATACCGGTCGGTAAGGCCAAAATTGACCAGTTTTCGGTGTTACCGACCGGTATTTAACCACCTACATATGGCCCCAAGTTGCCTAAGACAGTCTCCCACTTTCTCCTTAGAGCTACCAGATTATCAGGGGTTTATTAATATGTATCTTGTAGGTCCAGGATACCGCCTTTTCTGATATTTTTCTTGCAAGAGTCTGCCCTCCAGCGGCGCAAATTCAGGGGTACCTTTGACGTCTATCCCTTCTGCGGTTCATGCAAGTTGTATCTGCATGTATTTATACCTGTGCCTATCACCCATTTGGAATTCTTGCTGTAAGGCCTCAAAGGAGATCAGTGAGCCCTATTTTATTAGATCCCCAACTTTAGAAATGCCTATCCTGTCCCAGTCTTTTAAACATTCCAGTTTTCCGTGCGACATGTGCCTTCCCATAGTGGGGTCTGCCTCTGTATCTTTTTGTCCCAGCCCATTTGCCTTTTTGACGTCCCCCAAACCTCCAATGCCCTCTGAATTGCCGGCAACAGGTGTTGGACTCCCCTCCCTCTATATATATATATATATATATATATATATATATATATATATATAATGTAGATGGGAGCATGCCTCAAATTGTCCTTGCTCCAATGCGTATGTCCGGTGTGTTCTCGGCAGGTTTCCCCACTCATTTATTACTATGAGGTGCGCGGCTCGATAATACCATCTAATGTCTGGGAGGGCTATACCCCCATTATATTGATTGCGCTGCAGTGTTCAAAGCGCGATGCTTGATTGCCCCCCATCCCACAGGAGTGTGCGCACCCCATTGTCTATTGCTCCGAATAGGTCCTCCGGAATTTTGTAGTGTGTGATCTTAGAATATATAAAAGCTTGGGGAGCATGATCATCTTGTACATTGCCACTCTACCTAACAATGTTAGGGGTAAACGTCTCCATCTTTCTACATCTGCATGGAAGTCTACAACCACTATTATTGCAGGTTTTTTATAAACACAAATAAAAGGCATTGTCATTTACAATGCCAATAGCACAAAATCTCACAATTTCGAGACCTATTGCATTGCAAATGTTTGTCTCACGTGCTTTTAAATAATGTTATTCTTTTGGTCTGTCTTCTTTCTTGGGACGCCAGCGCCAAGATACCCTTGGGCAATCACTCGCTATTTAAGCTTTTACTTATTTAGTCACATAAAGAAAAACATCAACCTCGCTTATAAAAGAATCAATAGCAATATTCAGAAGAGATAGCCTAACAGTTGACCTTGTTTATGAACACAAAGCAAATATGGCAAGTTAAAAAATAAAATTTTAAATGGCTCTTTATTGCTCATTTGTCTTCTGAACTCCATCATTGTCACTATCAACTTGTAGTGCCAGAGATAAGTAGAATCAGTTGTGCAGAGTAAGTATATTCCAAGGGAAATAGACCTGCTTGAACACAGCTGAAGAATGTGGGCAGTAGATAGAAATTTGAAGTGGCATTCCCAGAGTGCCTAATTTGATATTAAACCCTCCTTGTGGCAAACGTGTAGCAGCGCTCATAGGATGTAGGACAATCTTTTCAAAGAAATACAACCAGTTTATAAATACCCACTGTAATATAGTTAACAGTCTAGTAGCTGGGGTGGGCGGAGCTAGGTGGGCTGAGGGGAAGAGGAGGAGTCAGGACAGGAGGAGAGTGGTTAGAGTAGGGACAGGAGATAAGCAGGTTGCACTGAATAAAGCTCTCAAACTATAACCTGTGTTCATGGTTATTTGTAGCAGGATGCTACAACTGGCGACGAGGGTGGGATCAAGCAAGCCCACGATTCATAGAACCCCCTGAGAGAACTCCTGATGAGAGAACCCTGTCCCAAACAGCCTCGAGGTGAGGAAAACGCTGCTGCGTAAAACGGAGCTGTAGCATGAGGACCGAGCCCAGCAGCAGGTGACCCTACCCTCCAGAGACTAAGAGGGAGCCAAGAGAGAGCCGAAACACCGAGCGCCAAACCGCTCGAAGGAAGGGACGCTGTTCGCGCCGAAACGCGACTCACGAGTGAAGCGTGCAAAACGAGTGAGTGCTGCACGAGCAGAAGTCGGGAGCCCACTCCGACTCTGCCAAGCCCCAAAGGTGAAAGAAAAGTACCTCAGGGTGAAGGACATCGCCCCCACGAAGGTCTATTGCCCCCATGAAGGTCTCCTGCTGAGCGCGGTGAAATTGGAGCCCGAGTGAGTTCCGACGTCGGAAAACCTCACGCCGGATGCGTGAGTTTTGGCACGCCGCCGCCGAAGGACCCTGCAAAGTAAGGCGGGAGCCCACCCCAACCTCACCTGACTGTAGCAGTGATCAGAGGGAGCCAAATCCGGAGTGTGCTGACCCTGGAAGCAACTGCCGGTGAGTCCTGTGTGAAGAATCGGGTCGAGTGCAGAGAGAGAAAGTAGTGCCTGCAGACAACTACGGCGGCCATCTTTGAGTCAGGCAACTTTTGGGACATCCTCCCTGTGCAAACTGTAGGCGGCCATTTTGAGGTCAGGCGAGCTGAGTTTAGCAACAAGCATTGGCGAACATAATAGAAACAAGCATTGGCGAAGGCCAAACAAGCATTGGCGAAGACCAAACAAGCATTGGCGAAGAACAAACAAGCATTGATAAGAGCAAATAAACAAGCATTGGCTAATAGAAAGAAACAAGCACTGTCGAGAGCCAACAAACAAGCATTGGCGAGTAGAAACCAACAAGCAGTGGCGAGTAGAAACCAACAAGCAGTGGCGAGTAGAAACCAACAAGCAGTGGCGAGTAGAAACCAACAAGCAGTGGCGAGTAGAAACCAACAAGCATTGGAAAAGCAAATAAACAAACATTGGCGAGAAACAGCAAACCAGCACGAGCACCTACAAAGGTGATGCAACAAACATTGGCCAACGCAAGTGAGGAAAAGAAACGAGCACAGACGCATGCAAGAGCCAGGTAAAAACGACAAGTGGACATCAACAATCACGAGCAAATGCAAAGAGTATAATAAGAGAACAAGCACAAGCAAACGTAAGCAACAGGTAAAGGTGACGGTGAACACATACCGAAGAGCGTAAAAGGGAGGAGCTGCTGGACAGAACCGCACGAGGTTCAGAAGAGGGCAAGACTGCGAAAGACAGTCCCAGAAACAAGCACAACACACACTGAAGTGACTGGAGGACTTGCGCCAGTGCACACGGAACGCCCGAACGAACAAAGATGTCAAACGCGCCCAGCATCACCGCGGAAGAGTTGGTAACCACCTGCCACTAGCATGCGACTCGAAAGAAAAGGAACCTTGTGTCTAGCACAGTGCAGCTGGGTGATGGACACTTCGGAACGCACAAAATCTAAGTGATTCACTGGCACATACTGTGATGATTGCAAAGATTATCAACGTCCCAGCACATGACCGGACCGAAGGTTGCGACTAAAGAGGATCAGCCAAGAAGACGAGTGAACAGCCCGTGCCATGCAAATATAATCTATCAGAATCCTCCTCTCATGGCGGGGGAAGAAGTAGCACAACGGTTCAATCCCTGCATTGAAGTACCACCCCCAGGGGTGCAGACGGATACCTGGAGTCTGTGTCTCAAACGGAACCAATGGCTGGCAACATTGGGTGACTTCCTGGACGCCAATGGTGAACAAAGAGAGAGGAAATGTCTAATGCTGCTCCTCCATTTGGTGGGTCCTGAGGGCCGATGCCCAATCAAAACATTTTCCAAAGAAGACACAGAAATCTATGAAAGACTCCAAGAGAAGCTATGTGCCTGTCTGTCTCTCCGCACAAGCGGAAGTGGATCATGATCGCATCGCTTTCAACACAGCTCGGCAGGAACCAGGCGAACCATTGCCAACTTTCATCATTCGGTTGCAAAACCTGGTAGAAGGCTGCCATTTTAACACCTTTACGAATGAGGACGCAGTTGGACTCCGGATAATTGAAGGCTGCGCAAACCCCGACACAAAGCTCAAGATCCTGCGAGGAAATTGGTCATTAGAAGAAATCATTAGGAAGGCTGAAATTGGAATACACGTCAAGGCAAGAGACAGATCAAAGGACCTGCCTCTGAAGGCAAAATATCAAGATGCTTGGACGGATGAAACTCGGAAAATGCACAAAACAAAAAGGAGAGAGAGGGAAGGCAGACCAGTGAAAAGACAACGGGAGAGACAAAGTGACAAGGAGCACTCAGAGTCAATCAGTCAAAGGACAACCTCAAGGAGTTCTTCACCCTCAAGGTGTCATTCAAAGTCTGACGAGGAGGGAGTGTCAAGTGGGACAGATCGCACTCCTGGACAAGATGGCAACCTGCACAACAAGAGAGTAAGGAAGACAAACTATAGAAGAAGAGATCAAAATGGTCAAAACTGGAAGTTGGCGCAGGAACATTCTTCGCCAAGTTGTGAAGATGAGTCTGAAGGAACATCCAGCAGGAGAACACATCACACCCGTATCATGGGTGTCCGAGCACCAAATAAGTGGGAAGAAGAAATAGGTCGCATAAGACGAACTGACCCTCCCCAACAACGAACAGGAAAAGACCAACGCATCGATGGCACCTGGGACAACGAAGAAACTGAGAAGAAGTCGTTGATATGTGAGAAAGGCAAAGATGGAAAACCTCAAGATCAAACACAAAGAACAAGCACATGGTTGTTGAACAACTTCTCAAATGAAACGTCAAAGACAAGTCGATGAAGGCGCCCGGAGAAGCGTCTTAAAGACAACCCTGAGTCAAAGAACAACGTGTCACGGCCTACTCATTTCAGAAATTCATTACTCGATACACTCTCAAAGGAACGCTTTAAAAGGAGTATGGCCAGGAACTCCTCTGATTCAGAGAGCGCGTCTGTCCAATCCTGGAAGTCGACAAAAGACTTCTCTGACCCAGAGAGCACGTCTGTTCAATCCCGTGAGTCGACCGAGTCATGGTCCCGACAACAGCCATGGCGTCAACCACCCGAACGCACCATGGAACCAGAGGACATCCTTCCCGTCAAGAGCAACATGTCACACACTAAGGTCTCTGAACACTCAGTCACTCCACAAGACAACCTGTCATGTCAGTCACAAGTATATCCGGACATAGATCAGACACCGTCACCCCTGAAGGGGTCCGCGAGGCTGACTCAAAGGACCTACAATAGGAAAACAGAGACAGCGGACCTTAGTCACCGGATGGGAAGGGACCAGCCAGTCACTCCGCAAGGAAAGCTGGACGCGTCAGTAGAGAGAGATCATCATCGGATGAGAGAAAGACATGCCTATGCACAGATAGCCCACGAGTTCGCCAGACAACCCGAGTCCGCGAATGAGTTATCGAACCAAACCAAGACAGTCTCGTCAGATAGTACCGTACTGTCTGGTATGCATGACCCTGAGTTGGAGGATAGTGGTGCCCTCGACCGGACAAGACAAAAGGAAGTAAAAGTAGATGCAGGTGCTCAGAAGAGGACCAGAACATTATCCACTCATGAAAGAGACCGAGCATCTGAACCAACAGCAGTTACACCACAGGAAGGAAACATGATGACTGCGGAGTGAGAGAGTAAACAGTTCACACGCAACGTGGTCAAGAATGCCCTGATTAAGACAACAGAAAGATTGACCAAAGCCAAGCCCACCACTGATTCGACACTACTGAGGCTTGAAGAACAGGCTGTCCGCCGACCCGTGTGGTGGATTGAAGAATTGTGAACACTGAAGACATTAAGCTAATTTTGTTAAGAAAGGGGGAGATGTAATATAGTTGACAGTCTACTAGCTGGGGTGGGCGGAGCTAGGTGGGCTGAGGGGAAGAGGAGGAGTCAGGACAGGAGGAGAGCGGTTAGAGTAGGGACAGGAGATAAGCAGGTTGCACTGAATAAAGCTCTCATAAACTATAACCTGTGTTCATGGTTATTTGTAGCAGGATGCTACACCCACTGAGTTGCAGAAGCCGGTCCGTGAACTAGCAATCAAGGGAGCCACTAGCAATCTCACGAAAAAGAAAAAAAAAGTTCCCGGAAAGCAAGCACTTGTGCAAGAAACAAGAGGCCAGTCAGAGAGGTGTTAAACAGGATATATTGCAAAGGAGCAGGAGCGCAATTAGGCCTGAACTTCGAGGGGGCTAACACTCCCAGCCCTAGCACTGGTCGCACATGTTTTTTTGGTGCCCATTTCCTCCTTCTCTATGAATTCCTTCACTACCACTCACCAACAATGCACCTCATCTCTCTATAGCACCTTTTTGACAAACATTTAATTTTTTTATAGCGCTACTCAGTCTGCGCACATTAACCCTCTGCGCTGTGTGGGTTGCAGGAGTGCCGATGTGAATGCATGGTGAGCGATGCAACAGTGTGAGAGTAGGGTAAGAAGAGTGACTGAAGGGTGAGTGAGGTGCCCATATGAATTTGGGTGCGGATGCAAGTGCAGAGTGGGTCGAATTAATGCATGGTTAGTGATGGGCTTGTTTGAGTGAGAGTGCAGATTGAGCAGTGAAGGGGACAGGTGAGGGCAGTGTCACATGAGTGCAGGGTGAGTAGTGTGCTCGTGTGACTGCAGGGTGAGTGAGGTGACCATATGAATTTGGGTGCGGATGTAAGTGCAGAGTGAGAGGAATGAATGCATGGTTAGTGATGGGCTGGTTTGAGTGATATTGCAGATTGAGCAGTGAAGGTGAGGGAAGTGTCACATGAGTACAGAGTGACTAGTGTGCTCATGTGACTGCAGGGTGAGGTACAGGGTGAACAGCACAAGTGCATTGTGATCGCTATGAGTGCAGGGTGAGCGTCAAAGGGAAGGGCGAGAATGAGGAGTGAGTTGTCTGAATGCACATTGCATTCTCAGACACTTGAAGTAACTCAGCATGTTATTGATGACGGGGTAAGGTTTAAGACAAGTTAAACTGTTGCTATTATGGCATTAATCAGGGATCGAGGGTGGAGGAAATAAATAATGTGCTGATCCTGCAACAAAACTTCCAGTCTTATGGTTAAGGTTGCTAGAACATTATTTTGATGTCCCAGAGGGGACAAAAATAAACAGTCATCTAAAGCCCTATTTTCAGCACTCATCTGTGCATACTTTGAACAGCAAATGTAAATAGAAAGCACTTGTAATTGTGTTCTCGGGGTGCCTGAATGATCCATGACTGATAATTAAAGGGAACAAAGACAGAAAAACCACATTACACATAAATACTTTTTTTATTTATTGCCCTATTTTGTGTCCAGATGAGGTCTTTGCAGGCTCTTCAAACAACACATGGCTGGCATTTTCTGGGGGGCAACTCTGCTTTAAATTTCTTTTTATGACATGCATTCTCACACTAGGGCATTAAATGTAAAATGTAAGGAATAGGCTGAGTGGGGGCACAGGGGTTACAGGAACCAGAAAAAAAAACTAAGCCTCAGTAACAAGTTTACAAAGGTATGTAAATATCCAAATGGTATTTAAAGACCTGTGAAAAACTCGGGCGTGTTGGAGAAGACTCCAGACCCAGCTGCCCATCGCAGCAGCCCAGGCTGAGACACAGGGGAGGGTGGGGGGGGGGGGGGGGGTAGCGATTGAGGGAGGGGGGGTAGGGGCGTTTTTTGAGGGGCTGAACCCTATGAGCGTTGCGCGCCTGCAAGAGTGGGACAGAGGCCTGCTAGACAGCCTAAAACATATACAGCTAGCGAATGGAACGCAAGTAAACAGGAGTAACATAACACAAAGCCAATGGTATGCAATGGACAGAATGTATTCCTAGGTAAGCTTTCACAATGTTCCAACGTCTTTGCAACCACTCTGTCTGGTAGGCTTCTCCCTAATAAGAGGGGATTGAGCTGTTTGTCATTAGTTATTGGTAGGGCCGTTTCTAGGGGTTTTGCTGCCATAGGCGAGAATTGAAAAATGCTGCCCCCTCCCGTGTCCAGATTTTTTTTGTTTTGCTTTTAAAGTTATAGCAAAGCACGGAATAGTACTGCAACAAATCTGGGAAAAGTCCCAGGATTTGCCTCCCTGGGCACATCCTATTTCAGCTGTTCTTGCGCTCTGCTGGGTTCAGCGATTCGTGTACAAAACAGCTATAATTTGAACCCAAGACATGTGTTTACCAAGTGGAGCCCCAGGCCTGAGAAACACTACATGGCTTGGAGGGGACAGTGAGAGAAGGAGGTGAAGTTGACCTAAATCTGTTCCAAATGCTCAGAAACACTTGTTAAACACAAATGAAGGACCATCAAATATAATCTTTATGTAACTGACATTAACTCCAAATTGTTTCATCCAGAAGTCCTAGCTGGGGAGCGCCATCAGATTAGGCGTGCCTGGTTCCTCGGGAACGGGCTGGTGCATTTTGTAGATCTGTCCACTTCAGCTGGCCCCCACTCAAAAATAGCGCCCATGATGATTACAGCTTTGAGCTGCCTCTGCCAGAATGGGAGTAACCCCTATTGTAATTTTCTAAACACCTTCGGAGTCACGTGGAAGGGCCTAAAGCGAGGCCAGATTTGTACCCAATGCATGTTTACTTTTTGCAGTTTTATATAGGCAAACTTGACTCAAAGGTATTGGAGCACTTTACTTGAGGGCCACTTATGTTACACAAGGACACATTCCTTTTTGGTAGGCACGGGGAGGTTACGTGATTTGCCCAGAATCGCAGGATGTTCAGCTGACACAGAGGCTCGAACCTGGTTCCCCAGCTCCTATGTTGGCATCTCTGGCCTTTACCCCACATCCTCTCCCCTTGGCACCTGGAGCAGAGCTAAAAAGGGGGAGACCTCGATCCAAAAAATAAAACAACTGATCAGAAGCACACTTTCAAGACAACACTGTAGCATCCTTCACTCTCAGGCTTACCTGTGGAGTGCACTGTGTGATGTCATTGATTCTATGTTGTTACCACAGTTACTAGAATGTATGTTTTGAAGCACAGACTGTTACTGCTCTGCACTTGGATGAGATCTGGATGTGTCTCTCTTTCCTGGATTAAACCTGAGCTCCTTTACAACTTTATGCTGTGTCAGCCTCAACTTACTTTGAAACCAGAATCCTACATTGGCGTAGTCGGCAGCTGCGGAAAAGAGAGGCTCAACTATCTCAACAACAACATTTAACTACAATTTTCAAGGTACTGTGTTCTCCTTCTTTTTGTGTCTGTGATTGCACCAGCGGCTGATAACTCAGACTTACTTAGTCTAAGTGGCAGTGCTTTGATTGCACCAGCGGCTGTTTTACTAATTAATCCTACAAACACCATTAAAAATAACATTTTTGGTTGAAATAAACGTCATATTGTTTACCACAGAAGCCCTAGGCGGCGCTAAGATATTAACCCATTCGATGCTGATGACGAGCTCAGCTCGTCATCAGCTACGGCGCTCGTATGCTGATGATGAGCTGAGCTAGTCATGTAACGCGGATTTTTGAAAAACGCCGCACACAGCGGGAAAAGCCGCTACATCGATGCGGTTAAGCCGGTCGATAGCGCTTTCTCAGGACCGGGCACATCAGTCTTCTGCAGCATTGCACCATTACTACTTACTAGAAGGGGGCTGCGGGGATGACAGCGTCGAGCTGGAGGTGGCCGCGGGAGGATGTCTAGTTCTGGCTTGGACAGACATCCATCCCTTCACATCAAGCCAATATCCTCAAGCCTCTGCGGGAAGCGGCCTGTGAGGATGCCTTTCCTCAGGGTCAGCTGGCTGCAGTCAAAGCCAAAGATACTTTCTTAATGGGAGATAGACCCCATCCAGCTCTGTGGAACAGATGAAATGCAGAGCTAATGAAAGGGTCTGTGGACCTGGCCAGGGCTTCCTGGGCCTGCCTGCCTCACATGTGCTTCCACGTGCCGGGTGGGAATGGCAGGTGTTACTGAAGGAAGAATCGAGCTCCTAGTAACGCTCTCACTCCCTCTCTGAAATAACCGCTATCTGCCCTGCTAATGATTGGCCTTGAAAAGGCTGGCTTAACTCCACATAGTGTGCGTTATAAACACAGGCAGTGCTAAACTCCATTACCAGTTCAGAAAATGGGAAAGTATTTTATGTTTAAAAAGAAACCAACATGACAAAAATTGGATTTGGCACTTCAAAGTTCAGAGTAACGTCATCAACTGCAGTTCGGCATGGACATTAATAAAAATATTTGTGCATTGCCCACAGCTGGCGACTTGAGGCTGTCCAAGCGCCTATAATCGGGCACTGGGAGGGAGGCGCTGCTAATGGCCGGGGCCGCAGGCGGGCAGGTCTCGGCACCTTCCAACGTCCTTCTGAACAGAGCCATGGACCCTGCTTGATGATGCCCCCCACCTGCCAGTCTAACTTCTCTGCTGCTCCTCAGGGACTCAAGGCACCCTCCCCTATGTTCAAGACGGGGGCACAGTGCTGTGCATGCTGGGTCCTCGGACAGGAGTCAGCATCTAACAAAGCGCGCCGGGAACCTCCAAAGAACCCCGACCTTCATGCACACATGCTTTTTGTCGCCCTAGGCGGCCGCCTAGTCTTGCCTAATGGTAGAAAAGGCCCTGGCTGTTGGTCAGCAAGAATGCTGATCGACATCTTCGAAATTGTGGTGCGTTTTTACTTTGTGGCTATTCTTTGCTGCTTGCGAGTTGTACAAGAAAGTTTTAACATAACTATCTCAGTGTCATTTACAACATGTATACTTTCATTAAAGCTGACCAGAACATTTTAAAGTGATAGGACTCCAACCAGGGGTTTAAGTGGGATGAAAAAACTGGAGAGTCTCCCAAAGGGGCGTGGCCAATGTAATTAAGGGCGTGGCTTAAAACACAAAATAAAATCTGTGGTTAGCATAGTGAGCTTCCCGACTTGTATTTTGCTATTTGTCATTGCATCTATATAGAATACAACAAGTAACATCATACCTACAAGTCAGGGCTATTGGCTTGGTCAATGGTTGTTAGTTGCATTACATAAATAAGCAGCAACTATCGCTTGTTGTATATAATGTTGAAAAAGCTTCCACCTGGTGACACCTGGACAATGTTGCTTCTCCCGAGTTACAAAAAGAAAAGGGAAATCCAAAGAGAAAATTATTCTCTTTAAAGGATTTCCCTTCCTCTACAACGCTCACCTGGCACGGGGTCATGCTGTCACTTCTCCACTAGTGAGTAGACAGCAGTGTGAGCACGCCAAAATCGAAGTGCCTGCTGTCAAAACGGACTGCAGTGACTGCAGGCAAAAAATAGATCCCGATAGAGACCCCTTTCGAGGCCCCATTTAAAAACTGCCGGGCCTCAGACCCGGCCCACTAAAAGCCCTAACTCCAACATCATTACATGTTTGCGCACTCCCTATACTAATTAGAGCCCCAATTACCTCGCCAAACGCTAATTTTTAGAACATCTGCGCTGGTCAGTAAATGTTAAAATAATAACCAAGATCTTCACCCATGCCCCCTATGGCTGTCATGCCCACCCTGAGCATGAACGTGTTGGCGGACTCTCGTCACCATCTGGGGCACTTCCCCCATTCGCACCTCTTCTCCCATCACAGCTTGCTCTGTCCAAGGCAGGCAGTCACCATCTGTTCCGTCACTCGCTCAAAGCCCAGCCACAGTGTCCGCGGTCGATGCCCAGACTCATCTTAACTACACAACCATTCGTCCCTTCAGCATTCTCTGTGACGCAGATACAGAGCAGAGACATCAATGCGCCAATCCTAGGCCGCTTTAAGTTTTAGCAGTGCTCGTCATTCACACAGCTCCAGAACAGTGTGTTAAGCCATGGGATTGGTCGTCTACGACCCGGAAGTGCTATTATGAACGGCCAATTGACATCTGTTGAAAGACCAACAACAAAAGACGGACTTTAGGCTGAATTCACGAGCGGTCCATGTAAGTAGAAAGCAGGTGGTCGCCTAGCTTGATTTACAGTTGAAATGTACACAGAGCCACATTGTAGCTCATCCTTGTTTCCGTAACATTCGGACATATCCGTTGTTAATTTTTCTGTGAGAGATAAGGTTCACGTGGGCTGCAGTTGGTGATAGCCCACGAGCTTTAAGGAAGGATGGGTGTCATCTGAAGTCTTGAGAAAACTCACTATAAATTTAGGTAAGATTACACCCAGGACTGACATAGACGTTTAAACATCCAAACTTATGCTGGTGTATGGGTGGCTGGCTGGCTTTGATTGTTTATTTATTTAATATTTCCCATACGTGTTACCAGTTAGTAGATAACAGAAACCTTGAAAAGGCAACGACAACTGTGGTGACATGTAATGCTGTGATCTTTCCATCTTATATGGGCATCCTATAAAACCAATCAAGGCAAACCAGGTTGCTTTTTCTGGAAAATTGTACTTTTAACATAAATTAATTTTATTTATTGAGCTTTGTATAGCTGGAACTTAACCTGAAGGTATCAGAGCGCTTTCCAGAGTTAGTGTTACATTCTGTATTAATGACTTAAATGAATTGTTAATATTTATTAATATATTATTCTGTTTAATTAGACTATTAGAGTCACCCCTGACTCTAATTTCCTCAGCTGATTATTGGTATGTTCCTCCCTTTAGTTTCCCCCTTCCCTGGTTCCTTCCTTTTTTCCCCTGAAGGCTACCTTAGATTGTTGAGATATGTCAGTTGGCTGTACTGCTGGTGGAGAGAGGAGACTGGTAAACAAGATGTTCTTGACTTACCTTCTTGAAGATTCATCTTTACATCACTGGCGACAATCTATGGAAGGGGGCAGACAACACCGGCTCCTCCCCTTTTGTTATCCACTCCTCCAGCTTTTAATTAAGGTACCACGTTGTCTTGACTTTCTATGGAGGCTTGTTTTCTTCACTCCTGTGACAACTTCTCCTCCGGACTTTCTACTTTGATTTGTGGGTGAACTTAAGGAAGCATCTGCCGACGTTTCCGGATATGTGTGGCAGTTTATGACTCTTGACATCTGGTGATTCATGTCCTGAGGCAGTTGTGTCTTGCCCTCACTTTGCCACCTTCAAAGTCATATTATATTGAAGTACACAGTGTGTTCTCTTTGTCACGCACTTTCACTGTGTTGTCTTTCTTAACTTTTGTGGAACTACTAGGAGCGCTATTGCCTTATGTTCACCTTCAGTGCGGTGATTCCAGAGTGTGGGGTGTTTTCCCAGCTTTTTGAAAGTTGAGGCACCGCAACGCTCTGACTTGCTGTTCCCTGAAGTGGTGAATTCCTGGGTGAGGAGACCCATTTCCGTCGGACGGAGGCTGAGTCTCCGCACTGCACCAGCGCTGCTGTCTGGTGCGCCTCGGACCGTTGTCTGCCTTTGGTGTGATCTGCTCCTCAAAGGGGCCGGGGCGCTGCTGCCTCACCGCTTGCCATACGGACGGAGGCTTAGCCGTCGCACTGTTACCGCGCTCCTGCCTGGCGCGCCTCAGACCGTCGTCTGCTTGAAGCGTAGTCTGCTCCTCTTGTGGCCGGGGCGTTGCTGCCTCCTCGGACGCACTTTCTTCCACATTCCCTGCTTCCAACCCGACTTGTATTCCGGCAGGGGCATGGAGACTCCTCGTTAGGCGGTTTCCAGAGGCGATCCAAATTAGATTCTTATCCTTATAGAAAGTGGACTTCCTTTTCAGCGTGTATAAAAGCCAATAATTTTCTCTTGTTCTGCGTGCATTTTTCGGTGACACGCACACCATTATCAAATTTCCACCAGATTCAAGGTTATTTAGGTCAACAATCTGCAGCATACAGTTCAAAATTACCTTGTGGCGTTAAATATATGCACTTTTCCTGTGGCATTATTATCTCAGCTAAGTCTTCATTAAATATCTGAGAGCCTATTTTCAGTGACACGCACACTTTAAAGTATCATTCACTTTTGTGTCCAAAGAAATTCATTGTGTGTCGCCCTTTGACTTCAGTATATTTTCCACAGTGATACACACACCTTGAACATCAAAACACATTATTTAATTATATTCCACGGTGATACGCACACCATGACTATTCATAATTTCAATATGTGCAGCATAATGTAATTCTTTATAGTGTTAATATTGTACATGTATTTTCCCTTCTACGCTACTAGAGATTAATCTATTCATATTATTTTTCATATTACTTAGTATAGTTTTGTTTATCTTATCCTCCACTATTGATATAATATCTGCCGCAAGTATGACCCAACCTGCACCATTCCTGAATGAATTTGGAGAACCCAGCATTCCATGGGAGGAATGGGAGAACAATTTTTGGAGAAAAATGTAGTGCTTTAAGGAAACAGCATATCCTTTTACACAATTTGGGCCATAATGGTAGGAAAATATTTGAATCCTTACCAGAACCTGAAATTGATACAGATGAGGAAAATGAAATAGATACTTACGATACCATTTTGTTAAAACTACAAATTCACTTTGAGGATAAAGTAAATATAGTATTAGAAAGACATACATTCTTCAGTCGTTCTCAAGGCAAGCAAGAAAGTGTTTCCACTTACGTTGCAGTTCTAAGAGGCTTCAGCAAACTATGCGAGTTCCATGATCTTAATGATTCTTTAATCAGAGACCAGTTAGTACGTTGTACAAACAATAGGGAAATACAGAGAAAATTATTAGAGAAACAACCTGATCTTCAAGAGGTCATTAAAATAGCCAAATCTATAGAGCACACAGCAATTTGCATAAAAGAAATACATTCTTCAGATTCCAACGATAAGGTAGCAGAGATTACTAACTTAGAAACAGAATCAGAAATTTGTAAAATAAAGAATGATCCTCCCAAAATTAAAAATGATAATTGGCGCAACCAAACAGGAGACTCAGAAAATTTTACATTTAAATGCTTTTGTTGTGGAAGCAACAATCATCTAGCCAATAATCCCATTTGTCAAGCCACATTAACTTGGTGCAGGAAATGCAACAAAAAAGTTCACGTAGCAAGAGTTTGCAGATGTTTTTCAAAGAAAACTGGGGGAAATGGGCTCTCTGGTGACAAAACTCAAGTCAAGAAAATTATATTACAGATTAATGAGATCAACAATAGTAATCATAAAGCTTATTCTGAATGTAATGTATTCATTGATGGCAAAAATGTTAAGATGTTTGCAGACTCCTGCTCTCCTTTCACTCTAATAAACTTTTTGCAGTTTAAATCTATCTTAGGCAAAGATCAAGATAAGTTATATCAATCAGACATTACACCTAGTGGTTATAATAGAGACCACATACCAATGAAAGGCATGATCAAGTCTCTTATCTCTTTTAAAGATTGTTCTACTGTGGGAAAATTATATGTGGTAGAAAATTGATCCAACTTATTAGGATGGCAACATCAAAGAGAACTTGGTATCAAACTAGACCCTAATAACCCGGAACAAGTTTTAGCTGTCATTCCTTCAAGCAACAGTGAACTCATTGCAAATGAATTTCCAGAAGTTTTTTCAGAAGTATTCGTGTTACTGAAAGACTTTCTACACAAGATTCAATTAAAACAGAACTCTAAACCAGTGATTTGTAAAACTAAACCTATACCCCACCTTAAGTGGGAACCTTTGAGAAAAGAATTATCTAGATTGGAAAAATTAGACATTATACAACCCATTGATTGCTCGGAATGGGTTGCCCCCATTGTTATTGCTAAAAAGAAGCACAGCCAAGATATCAGAATGTGTATTGACTTACGAGACCTAAACAACATTATCTTGGTGGAAAGGCACCAATTACCCCGCATCCACGAGATGTTCAGCACCATGGGAGAGGCCACTTGTTCAGTGTTCTGGACCTCTCCATGGTGTACCATTAGGTGGAGCTACATCCGGACTCTAGAAGACTCACTGCATTCACTACACCTATGGGTACATTCATGTTCCGTCGCATGCCTTTCGGGTTGGCCTCTGCGGTGGCAGTATTTAAAAAAATTATGCAACATGTCTTGGAAAACGTTCCCAAGACATTATGCTTTCAAGATGATGTATTGCTTTATGGTGCTAGCGTTGATGAACACAATAAAATTCTAAGGCAAGTTGTTTCCAGATTCAAGAATGCAGGACTTACTTTAAAGAAAGAAAAATGCGAGTTGGGTGTGGAAGCTGTGGAATACTTAGGGCACATCGTTTCAAATGAATGATTTAAACCAAAATACTGTTTATTAGAAGCAGTAAGAGATGCTCCTGCACCTACCAACAAAGTTGAACTGAAATCATTTTTAGGTCTGGCAGAATTTATGGCGAAGTATGTCAATCATTTTGCTGATTTAACTTCAAATCTCAGAGAACTCACAAAGAACCACACTGGTCAGCAGATCAACAAACATAATTTTTAAAAGTAAAAGAGGCCATCCTTTCAGCTCCATACCTATGTAATTTTGAACACAATCGTAAAACTATACTTAGTATGGATGCAAGCAACAAAGGCTTAGGGGCTACCCTCACCCAAGTTATTACTGGTAAAGAAAGAATTGTTGCGTTTGCCTCCCATACTCTGACCAAAGCAGAAATGTACTACTCCGTTGTAGAAAGAGAAGCTCTAGCCTGTTTCTGGGTTGTAAAAACATTTTAAATTCTTTCTTTGAGGCATTCAATTCTGTATACTCACGGACCAAAAACATCTGATTTTCATGTTCAACCCTAAAATAGTTCTTGTAACACTCGTTCAGTGTTAACGGTATTCCAATAGAACAGGCAATACAAGAAATGCTATGGGCTTACCACACCACTCCAAACCATTCACAGGCATTTCCCCTTTTTCTGCCTTAAAAGGCAGGAAACCTTGCACAACATTCTTTCCAAATTGGCTGGGAGGTGGAACTAGTATTACACACAACACTCAAGTCTCCAAAGACAAAATAAAAAATCATGTTCAACCCTAAAAATAGTTCTTGTAACACTCCCAGCATAGCCAAATGGATACTTGGGCTTCTGTTTTAGACTAGAATATGTTCCAGGTATTCGAAATTCTGCAGCAGACTTTCTTTCAAGAAGTCCAATCAGTAAAGAAGAAAAATTTGACACCCATGAATACCCTATCTTCAACTCAATCTCCCCACCATCACTTCCCAAGAATGGTCAGATTGCATGAATAAGGACACCACAATGACACAACTCTTAACTTACACTGTACAGGGTTGGCCCACTTCCTCTGATTCTATAAGCAAAGATATCAAGACATTTTGGGAGATACGTCATGAACTTAACATTGAACAGTGTGTTCTGTTCAGGAATGACAAAATAATACCACCAGAACAACTCTGATATAAAATAGTTGATCTTGTACATGAAGGTCACCTTGGTAGAAGTTTAACTAAAGCTAGACTGCGTGAACGATACTGGTTTCCTAAAATGGACTCAATGGTAGAAGAAAAGGTAAAGAACTGTTTAACATGTGCTAATAGTGACACGTCTAAAATAACCAGGAAAGCACTCATCTCCCCTGTATCTGTACCAGACAAACCATGGGAAAAGTTAGCCCTTGATATAATTGGTCCTTTCAATTTCAGAGGAGCTATAAAACGTTTTGCCCTAGTCTTAATAGATTACCATTCACACTGGACTGTAATAAAAATGGTCAACCAAATCACCACTGACTCTGTCATCCAATTTCTCAGAGTTTCTTTTGTCCTGGACAGGAATTCCATCCTCCATAATCACAGACAATGGAGTTCAATTTACTTCTTACACCATGACAGAGGTCCTTAGTAAATTAAATATAACTCACTTGAAAACGCCTCTTCACTGTCCCAGGGCCGATGGCCTGGTGGAAAGAATGAATCACATGATCAAAGGTTGTAGAAAGAGAAGCTCTAGCCTGTTTCTGGGTTGTAAAACATTTTAAATTCTTTCTTTGGGGCATTCAATTCTGTATACGCACGACCACACACCTCTGATTTTCATGTTCAACCCTAAAAATAGTTCTTGTAACACTCGTTCAGTGTTAACGGTATTCCAATAGAACAGGCAATACAAGAAATACTATGGGCTTACCACACCACTCCAAACCATTCACAGGCATTTCCCCTTTTTCTGCCTTAAAAGGCAGGAAACCTTGCACAAAATTCTTTCCAAATTGGCTGGGAGGTGGAACTAGTATTACACACAACACTCAAGTCTCCAAAGACAAAATAAATCCACACCAAACTAAATATAAAATTCATTGCGACATGAAACACGGAACCAAGACTCCTCAGTGGAAAGTTGGTGATTAGGTTTGTGTTAAGAACCCCAGCGTAAGCAATCCTGATACCAATTTTTCAAAACCTATGCAAATTACAACGATAAAAAGACCCACCCATAAGGAATAATAATCAGATGTGGAGTATGGACAGGTTAACTAAATACCAACCCATACCTGGCAAGGCATCCACTCACGGATCCACCATGGAATCTCATAATCAAAATCATCTCAACTGGTCCAAGACACAAAGAATCCATAAAACACCCATTTGGCACAAAGACTATGTTGTATATAAATGATCTTATAGTTACTTTTTTCCTATCTTTTTGGAGGGGGAAGATGTGTTACATTCTGTATTCATGACTTAAATGAATTGTTAATATTTATTAATATATTATTCTGTTTAATTAGAGTCACCACTGACTCTAATTTCCTCAGCTGATTATTGGTATGTTCCTCCCTTTAGTTTCCCCTTCCCTTCCCTGGTTCCTTCCTTTGTTCCCCTGAAGGCTACCTTAGAATGTTGAGATATGTCAGTTGGCTGTACTGCTGGTGGGGAGAGGAGACTGGTAATAAAGATCTTCTTGATGTACCTTCTTGTAGATTCATCTTTACAGTTAGCATAGCAGCAATTACACAAGTTATATATGGAGTACATGAGAAACACATAGAACAGAATATAAAGGAAGAAAACAATAAATGATACAATATGTGGACAATATAGTTCAGAGGTAGATATGGTAGGGTGTTGTGTTGGTGGGGAGTGTAGCAGTACAGTTTGTTCCCTGAGGTAGTGAAGTTCTGATTTCTGTGGCTGGGGTAAGGGAGGCACATCTGGCAAGGCAGATGATTTCGGGGGGAGGGTTTAGGTATTGTTGAGATGAAGAACTTTATTTTTTTTTCTGATGTGAGGGAATGATTGATTGTACGTAGATCCTTAGGCAGAGAGTTCCAAATTCTTGGAGCATTCCTGGAGAAGGAACAGGTGCAAGATTTTTCTTTCTTGAAATTAGGCGGAATCGGAAGTAGAGTGTTATGAATTTCGAAGGGATCTCTTTTGGCCGGCTTTTGAAACTGGACCAATTCATGGTAGTTAAAAAAATTTGATAGTTCAGCACCCTTATTCTACAAAGTATATTTCTCAGCATTCATTAAATTTCAGCACACTTATTTTACATTTCGTTCACACAGTGCATATGATTCCAAATCTTCAATAAATATGATAGTCCTTTGTTCATATTCTTCTTATTTTTATTAATTTCCTTAAAAGCAGAAGCTTTTAAGGAAATTAATACAAAATAAGCAGGGTGCTAAACCATCAAAATGTATTTGTTTTGGAGTTTTCTCCGCTGGAAGTTGAAAGGGGTTGAACTTCCACTTCTGTGCAACACTTTAATTGTCTGTATACCGTTCCCATGGTGGTGGTAGGTGCGGTAGCATATTGCCTTAATCTCTTCTCAATTTATGGTTTTTGCATGTAGGAACTGTATTCCTGAATGTATAAGCACGTCCATCAAATTATTTTATTGTTTCATTAACCATATTCCACTTACGCATACAGTAAGCCAAGTTTTCAACTGTTGATTCTTTGGTCAAGTTCCTTAGCTGTGCGTTAAGCATTAGCCCTTTAAGTTGACTTGCATACAGTATATTTATGACGGTTGACAAGCATCAGGCCTCGTTTCAAAGCTTGATTTTCATCTCACGCTTCTTCCTAACAAGAAGTTCCCAAACTTCTAGATGCTGTTTGGAAGTTCCAATAAGACTCTGTTCTGCAACTGAAACGGCTCCAGTTCAGTGGCATGCTAAGTGCAGAATTGCTTTGCTTCCATCTCCTTTACATGCCCTCTTCCTCCCTCAGTTTCTATTTTTAGCCCTCCTTATTGACAGTGCAGCAATATACAAGTAGTAATTGCTGGCATTTACCGCCAAATCCTATACAGATTTCTTTTTTGTTGAGATTTATGTAATATGTACGTACCGTTATATGACTTTCCTACATCAATGTGTAGTTACATGGTATGATTTTTAACATTGGAACTATGAATGACCTATCTTGTCGCACATGATGTCTATAATATAAAACCCAATAAATATATTTTCAGAATGGAATATGCAGAGTTGCTTCTTCGCATGTATACTGGAATAAGTAATAAGACAATTAGAGGTGGGATTTTATACAGGAATTGCAGGCTCCTGTGTACTGTAAGACCATATACTAAACAGTTTGTATCTACCACGAAGAACTACACATACCAGACCAGACATACATGCTTGACTACCTTGATGATTGCTACAAGACCACACCAATGTTACAAATATGTTGTACTGTTGTCAGTAGCACACCATACTGACCGAGCACAGCAACAAGGGCCAGATGGAAGGGTCTATAATGACTGAATGTCTAAGATGTTGCTCCTCTCTCACCAGTCAGAAACAAATCATGGCAGCAAGTGAGTCACCCTCCCCCCACCCAGCACCAGATATCAAGTAATTTGTCAATGGTGCACTGATACAAAAGACATAACATCCAAAATTGGACACTTTACTCAATACTTTTCTCCAGCACTGGTAATTATACAATATGTCCTGCTTCAGTTTTGGGCAATGTATGCTAGAGCTGTACTCGAACTCTGGCTCCAGCAGACCTATGTTAGCCCCTAAAATAGTTGCAGTACTTCAGGCTAGGCAATGAGAAATGGGTACTGAAGCACAGATAGAGCTTTCGTGTTTAGACCCAATAATCCAGTAAGCTTTTCAAATCTGGTTCAAAATGCCATACTTAGCCCCCTTGTTGTTCATAATATGCCACAGCTGGTGCTAAAAGTTATGGGAGTGACATTTCGCATTTATCCTCAAGTGAACACAGTACACACCGTTGATGTGTAGACTGTACATTGATAACAAAACCTTCCTGTTATGATGTTTATCACACCAAAGTTACTTTTGCTCTCCTTGCAACCCTTCTATAATATTTACACAATGTTTAGGAACCCATAACACATTCATAGACATTCAAGGACAAGGTTAAGATGCACTGCTATCGAAAGTGATGTATTTGTTCTTTGTTTTGCACGTAACCTTAGTAAAGCTTTTCACAGTTAAAAAAAACGCACAATGACCGGCTTCCTCAGTGTTTATTTTTCTGCTCTCAGAATTTAAACTGTATATTCAAATACAAAAACATAATTCCATTAGTTTGAGCTGCTACTCGTTGCTTTGTTTTCTGCATGTAATATATTTTTGTTGAAGTCCAGAAGGCATTGTTTTTTATTAGTTGCATTTCTTAAAGCACAAATATAATCCATTAACCTCATAGACACTTTGTGTGTGACTTTTCAGAACAGAGAGGAAAATCATAGCTTTGCTGCCTTATGATTAGAAAGTTATCTAACTAGTTGCTTTCTTTTTACACAGGTGACTAGCGCATCAAAATGTTTGGTGGCTATGAAGACTTACAAGATTTGGAAGATGAGCTCTATAAAGAAGAGTCCTCTAGTGAGGAGAGTGTGGACAGTGAAACTGAGTGCTTCCTTTACAGCCAGGTCCATTATGCCCAAAATCTTAGCCTTGTTAACGGGGAGGAGAAAGAAAGCGAAGAGGAGGTAGATAATGTGGCCACTGAAGACGGACAAGGGTTAACGTTGCATCCTGGTAATAAAATAAAGGAGGAGGTAAATCTTATAAATGTATCAGATGTTGATTGTGTTCAGATTTCTGACGGACCAGAAGTAATTACCTTGTCGGACACTACAGAAGAAGACAGTGTTTACAAAAGCAAAGGCAGCAAAAAGGTGGTTGCTTTACATTCCAGAAGGAAAGGACAACTTCCTAATCCCACTGGGCAGTCCACCCCTAACCGTGCCAACACCAGTGTAGTCCTCATATTGGATTCTAGTGACTTGGATGATCCAAGACCACTCAAAAGTCATCCGAAAAAATGCAGTGGAAAATCCTCCTCGATCCATGAGGTTTTGGTGGTTGAAGAGAATTCAGATGAAGAGGGTGAGTGTGATAGCACTGGTGAGGACGAGGAAACCTCGTCTGAAAGTGATTTGGAGAACTGGATGCTATTGGGGAATGAGAAAGAGGATGCAGACAACAGCATTCAGCTGAACCTCGAAGGCTTTGAAACATCTATCAAAGAAGAAGGTTAGTATTACCCCGCTTGCTTTTAAGCATATTTTACTGTTTTTATGTTCGTGAATGGGGTGTCAAGTTGCTAATAAAATGCATCTAGGTCAAAGTGAGAACATGCAGATGAAGGGAAAATTAAACAAAGGCATTTTTCTTTATCAAACTGTGTTTGATTATTTTCAAATAATCATAAAAACAACAAAATAAAACCACTCATCGTGTGTAAAAATAAATAAAATAAACCAGTAAAATAATTATGAATAAAAAATAATAGTTCCTGATATAGGCTAAAAGTGTGTTGCACTGCACCAACATATTGTATTTTTCTGGAAGCCCACCACTGAATAACTAAACAGTTAGATAGGATAACATGCAAAGAACGTTTGGCAGTTTTGTATAGTTTTAAACTTATATTTTGAGAACTGGTATTACATATCTATGTTTAAAATGTTCATAACATTTACAAAAAAAGATAAAATTGAGCCAATGTCTTGTTGGATGGATTAAAAGGGATATTTTATAAAGTTTGTTTTTATCATTTTCAGGAACAGCAGTACAAATTGAAAGCAGGTGTATCCTTGCCACCATCCATGGTGCCCTTTCATAGTTTTTATCAGTATCTTTTGGTTTCTTTCAACTGTGCCCCAGGCATTTGAAACCTATTCTCAATCTATATGTAAATAAGGGAACCTGAAAGAAGTTGAAGAGTAGAGCGGGGACATAATGATTTTACAGTTTTTACTGTTGAACATTTAAGCTGGTAAACACCATTGCCGCCTGGTGTAACACCACCTATGCCAATCGAATTTCATCTAGGCATGGCTCAATGTTATACGTAACCTTCACATCCTAAAATGTTGATGTAAGAGATCCAGTGGTAGAATCTTTTTGGAGTTTATCGAGTTTGCGCGCCCTATAGCTGGTAACTAGTTGTTTACGCGGGGTTCTCAAACAGGTTGTGTCTGGATTTTCCCATAGATCATCCCTGCCAATAGAACAAAGGCTTTCCCTAACATAAGCAAACCATGACATCTTACCTATGTCTGGAAGCCTTAAGATTTCTAAGAGCTCAGATCTATATTCGGCCAGTTTCTGCACAACCCAAGAGGCGCTGCCAAAAAAGTAAAGGTCTGCAGCCAATTTCCTCTGCAATGGGTCTCACCCCAAGATCCATACGCAGTGGAGCCAGAGGGGAGCTCACCGGTAAGCAGAATAGCAGCCTAAGATAGTTGTTCTCTGTTTTAACAATAGGGCTAAGGTGAGAATGGTCCCAGAGTTCAGCCCCATATAGGGCAGCACTCCTAAGCTGAGTTTTATAAATCTGAATGACTGGGCTTACCGGCTTGTGACACGACTTTCTAAAAAACTTGGCTAGACCACCTGCAGACAAAGTCAATTTAAGAATAGACTTGGTTATTAGAGCCCCCCAGGCCATATTTTCAGTAAGTGTAAGGCTCAGGTAGTCAAATGTAGATACCCCCTCAAGAGGGGTGCCATTCATGCATGGGTTAGGGCTGGTTGATCTGTTGGGGTTGAAGAACATACATTTTGTTTTTTGGATGTTGATCTTCAACCCCCTAGACCTGCAGAACTCACAAAAATTGTGGATGGCCTTGATTTCTACTGAGAGACGCTGCCGTTTTTCTGTTAGATTGTGCTCATCAAGCACCTACTTCAAAAGCTGCATTCAGATACATTAATGACTGAAGCGCCCAACTTAAGTGATTCACGTCTCAAATATAGACAGCAATTGCTGCAGTGACAATTAAGATTTTCCTGTGACAGCATCCCACTGTCATGAGACTGGTTTCTCTGTCAGCTTCAAATAAGTTGTCCTGAAGATGGTCTGAAAGACGAAAATAGAACAGACCGAAACGTCGACCTCTGCATCTATTTCCAATCTGAAATTTCCTTCCCCAAGTTGCACATTTTTCAGTCTTGATTTTTGTAACTTGTGATAGATTTGGAATAGTTTTTTAGTTATGTCTGGTTAGCACAATTTGATTTTGGCTTCTCTACATAATTTTGTGGCTGTAAAAAGTCTTTGTCTATTTATTATTGTATACCCTACTTTTGTACTTTTTATGCCAAAATAAGATTGACATTCTTTTTTCAAATACCAAAGCTTCTTCGTGTGTTTTTCCTCTGACATTTACTGTTGTTTTGTTGTCTGAAGACACTTAGATGTTGTCTCCATTTGGAGTGACATCCTTGACTAAGTTTTCTTGAATTTAGCACAATCATTGTCTAAACAAAATCCCTTGCAGGTGCTTTTATCTTTTCGTATTACTGCCCAAACCTCCAAGGGTAAATTGGGGTTCCCTCTCTATTACCTTTCCAACAAGCAGCAGCTATATTTGGCTCAATAGCCGCCTCTCCTTTGCTGCTGCCTGTGGAAATAATACTCCAAAAAGTTTTCAAATCTTTGGCCTCCAGGGCCAGTTTCAAACTCTCCCATTGTTCTGTTTCCCAAACCATTTTTGCAGATGCAGTGGTGGTTTTATTAGTGGGATCTTGCTGATTTTACTGTAGTCTTACACTTGGATTTTATAGCCTCTAGCAATGCTTTTTTGCAGTTCGACAACCACCATTAAAGCAAGTCTGTGTATGCTTCGTCCTACCTCCCCTTGCACATGCTGTCCGAAACACCTCCTCAAGCTTTATGATGGTGCACTCATTGACCTTTGCGACTTCTGCAAGGGATGTAGCAATACCTCCTGACTTTGCAAGCTCTGACATGGCCTAAAGATTGGGTATAAGGGCTTCAAATAGGAGAGCCATTTTTTGGGGCTTTTTTTCCAACCATGCCCACCTGACGTTCCGTCTGCCATTAGTGAGTGTTGGTCTGTGATCAATAGCAGAAGCTTCTGCCAATTGGTTCCGTTTCGTTGGCATTGTGAGTTCAAGTATTAGAGCATTATGATCACTGTCAGGGCGCAGCCTATCAGTGAAGTCCTTTACCTTCCCCCGACTACTGGTTTCTACTAAGAAATAATCTAAGATTGAGGGGTGTCCAACTCTATTGTAAGTGAATCTCCCGAGAGAGTCCAAGCTGAAACGGCTGTTGCAGACACGCAGGGAATGCTTTAAGGTAAGTGCTTTTATTTGCCGAGCCAATGGTGTGCAAGCCATGATTGGAGAGATATTGGTCTCAGGAATGGCCCACAGCCCATCCTCCTCTATAGCAGGTGAACCTATTAGATCTTTCATAGGTTCAAATTGACAGTTTAGGTCAACTCCCAGCACTACTAAAGCGTTAATCGAACAGCTAGATAACAGACAGTCAAGTTGGTCTATGGTTGGTGATTCTTGTCCGGTCGTCACTGGCCGCGAATAGATTAATTAAGGCTATTTTAAACTCTGGGGTAAAGGTCAGTATAAGGCTCAGAATATCTGGGGAGCAATGCACCACTGGTGTGATCATGCACCCTAAATGGCATCCAACCCACGTACAGAGTCCACCTGATGGTCTACCCTGTCCCCTAGATACAGCAGATAAATAAAATGAAGCAAATCTCAAGCAAGTTGGTTCCTCTGTTCCCCAGGGTTCCTGAAACATACAAATGTCATCGTGTCCATAAACTCCCCCCAGTCAGTGCAGTCTAATTTGCTTTTGAGACCTGCCACATTCCATTATAGGACCTTAAGTTTGTTCAATATGCTAGGTTTGGCAGAGGACCCTCCCTGAACCTCGTTAGCTGGTAAGGCTGCTGGTTCCAATAACGCATTGGGGTGTTTACTCAGTGGATCTATAGATACCAGTGAGTTAATCTCCCTAGCTGAATTACCTGGGGTTACTAGGCTGCCATGGGGACAAATAAGAGCATGGGAGTGTGTAGGGGAGGGAGAATATCTGTCCTGAGTAGTTGAGGTAGAAAGTGGACTGTAGGTTACTGAAAGAACTTTAGGCAATTTAGGGTAGACAATGGAGCCATGGCGGTCAGTTACAGGGTTCAGAGTGGGGTCCTTGTCGGTGGGACTAGGTGCCTTGATCTTAGGATCCTGAGCCCTTTCCACTAAGAATTCACTCACACATGTCATCCATGGTGCCCAGTCAACCATGAGTCAATTGACTTCTTCCGGAACCCCAAATCTATTTGCCAAGGGCAAATCGAAGGTGTAAGGTCTCAGTTGTACAGCACCCTGCCTCACCATTAGCTGGTTCTGGTGCCAGTCATTTTGTCAGTGTCTAAAATCAACCCATAAGTCATTAGTAGGATCTAGCCTACGAAAATATGTAAACGGATTGAGTCTGATGGCAGAACCTGTAATTTGTGGAGATTGACTCTGGTGCAAGAGGTTTTGTACAATGTGTAGATTCCTAAAGTTAATTATGACACAGTCCCCACAAACATCTTTTGGCCAATTGCCCAACCGAGCTGCCCTACGTGTAATAAGTATTTTGCTGGCGTTGGCGTAAGTAAATTGACAATGTCTAGCGAGCCAGTGTAGGCATTTGTTTTTTTAGCTCAAATTGGGTTTCATTCTGGCCATCTTTTTAAGCGGGGACTTCAGCAAGAACAATTACATAAGATATTGAGGCTGGGGGAAGATTGATTGATGGTAAGACTGTCCCTGCCCCGCCTCTCAGTCTCATGGGCCCAACGTTGTTACTATTTTTCGATGTGCCCTTGATTGGTAGTTCCCTAACTCCTGGGTTTTGGCCAAAGGCTGGACTAGTGCTGGCCAAGACCGGGGTGACAGTGGGAGCCCCGCAAGTTGCATTAGACCTATCACCTGTCTCTATGCTGGAACATAGGTTAGAGCGTTTATCCAGACGTGCATGTACGTGGACAAGTTCATCTCTCACAATGTCTCTTAAATTACCATGAATGATTTCCAGCAAGGGAGCCGCCAAAACTGGTACAGTCATGTCCACTTGCTGGTTTGGCCCCTCCGATGCAACTAGATCAGACGCACTACCCATGAACCCCGGTGTTCCATTGTTAGACTTCTTTCGCTTGATCCTAGCCTTAGTGGGCTTTGTGGACTGTTTGGTGTTGCTGGACTTAACTGCCCCTTGATGACACCCCTCCTCCTTGTTACTACTTTGGGAATTGTTCCAGTGCCCACATCTGATGACCGTATTTGTGGCAAGAGGTCGAGTGAGGGTTCCATATCACTATGCGTTGTGGGCGAGGTCATAAAGTGACTGGCTTGGTGTAAGTCCGGGGTCAATGACAGTCTGCGTTCTGTAAACTCAATCTCAGTGGCCACCACTCCTATGGCCCTTTGATGAAAGTCTGCGGAAGGGGAGGGGCTATAGGCAGCAGTGGTCATGGCAAGTTGCATTTGTAGCGCACTTCCTCATTTCTGGTGGATTGGTAGACACGAGGCAAGGACACCCAAAAAAATTAAAAATAAATAAAAACCACTCTTACAACCCAACTGGACAATAATGTAACCCGCTGGTTATATATACTGGGGTTACAGGAAAAGGACAATAGAGACCGAGCACATCACAAAAAAGTATTCACTAGCTAACATTAGTCAGTAGTCAATTTAATTCCGGACAAAATAAAAGGTGAAATGATCAATATACAGTTATCTTGATCTTTTATGAAGTTGACACGTAGGTATAGAGGAAAAACAGCCGACAAGTGTTTCGTCGTTAGATGACTTTCTCAAGGCTTCGGTGGTAAAGATGTATGTGGAAGAAATCAATGGGAACACCCCAATCTTCTCTAGTATGAAGATGTCATAGTGCGAGGCAATACCAGTATACATTCATTTGTTGCAATAAATAGGTAGCATCATCAGTTGTAGGATTTATGAGCCACGGAGACCGTTATGATAAACGGTTGGGAGTCTAAATGTAGAGACCTCCCAGTAAGAATAATGTCACACATTACAAACCTTTCTTCATTTAATTCCCCTTTAACATTTACATCATAGCTTCACAGATTTGATCAGCAGGCAAAAGGGTTCAGTCATTGTTAACTCGCATTACACTACATCTCCCTTTCTCTTAAATAAAAAATTACAATATAAAAAAATATATATAGATATGTGAATGAAAGCTCTTCAATTAGCCATCGTGACCCTCAAACTATCCAACCTGATCGTGTCCATGGGGACTGTCACCAGAAATGTCCATGACTGGTGTTGACGTTGTAGGGGCAACATAAGTCACTGAGGTTTCAGACCCAGTCTCTACGCTGACATCCGGATCTGATGAACTTGGCGCCAAATGCCAAAAATGAGAACGGTCTCTCGTGATAGACTTCCCAGGGTGCTAGGAAGTCACCATGCGTTCGTAGACACAACTTGAAATGGCTCAGCTTCGAGTAGAGCATTAGACTTTCTTTTCCTCATTTGATGGCACTTGATCTCCCTTTTGAAAGATGATATTCTTTACATGTCATCTTCTATCAGTGTAAGCTTTCATCTTTTGTTTGCCAGCCAAGTCCTAATTACGATTTTCTTTCTGATTGTTTGCTCTTTGGTTGGTCCATTGCGGTAACTTGGTTGGCATTGCTCACCCGAATATCAACGCTGCAGGGCTGCCCCCATAGTTGAGTGAGGGGTTGAACAATAAGCTCTTAAGGTGGTATCGATACAGTTTTGAGAATGAGCTTCCCTAGGGTAGCACACTGCATCGCTTTCTTTAACATACTCATAATGCATTAAACATGGTCATTGGCTTGTGGCCATAGAGTTGTGCTCTTCTGATTCTTTATATTCAAGTGATCTAAAAAGTTTCTGTACTCTCGACTGTTGAAAAGTGGACCATTGTCAAATTTAAATATTGCCGGAACACCCCTTGCTTCAAAGATGACATCTAATCTCTTGATATCTCTTGAGTGGTAGACGAGAGATCTTCAGTTAACAGAAATTGTAAATATTCGTCTTCAATCACCATCATGTGATGTTCATTGTCAAGTGGATTGAAAAAGTCAACAGATACTCTTTCTAATGTATGCTTCTGGAGTTCTGACACATTCAAGGTGTGTTGAGTAGTTTTTGTAGAAAGGCAGTTGCATAGATGACAGACCTTTTAATTCTCTTTTAGCTGTCTTTTCAACAAAAGGTAATACAACTCTGAGAGCTTGTTTTGTGGCAATGATTCCACAATATCCCTCATGGGCTGCTTCAGTTATCTTTAGTCGCAGACTCTCCGGAATCTCAATCCTGGAACCTCTCAGTCTATAATTCCTTCCTGCGTTATAGACGGTTTAGCTTTGACATTTTTGTATTTTTGATACTATCACTAGTAAGACGTCAATGTTGTTGATTCCATGACTAATGTGTGATAATATCCTTCAACTTCATCATGTCACTATCTTGACTTGTGACAGCAACGATCTGCCCTAACAAAAGGGCAGCTGGTGTTTTTGACTTTATAATAGAGTTGGTATAGGCTTCAGCCTTCTTGGATGTAGTACCATGACCTTGTATAGGCACTCTGAAGAAATAGGCAGGGTTTTTATCTTTCCCTGGAGTATGCACAGTAGTATAATTGTAGTCTTGTAATTGTAGTCCCCAACGTTCAATTCAAGGAGGCATCTTGGCCTTTGGATTGCCAAATATGGTAAGTACGGCTTGATGATCTGTCACAAGCGTAAGAGTCTTTTGGTACGGAAATACAATGACATTTTCACAAACCCCTGGCTAAACATTGCATCTCAGGTTGTGAATCAGTACGTTCTATTTGGGCCAAACTTTTGCCTTCAAATGCCACAATATGTCTTAGAACATTCGGGGTTCTGCTGGGCTGTTCAAGGATAGCGCCTAACCCAAATGGGCTAGCATCAACAACAACCTCAGTAAGAAGCTTTGCGTTTAAGTATGCCATTTCAGTAGTGTTCTCAATAGATTGTTTGATTGTCTTAAAACCTTTTTCACATTCATGTGACCAATGAAATTGAACATTTTTTTTTGTCAAGTCTCTCAGCTGAGAACTTGCAGTGGCAAAGTCTCGTATGTATCTGGCACAGTAACTGTCCATGCTAAGAAATGAACGCAATATAGAACCATCATGTGTGAGATTGGCATTTGGCAGGGCTTGCACTTTAGCAGGGTCGGGTGTCTTACCCTCATAAGAAAAATTTAGATTTTTCACAGCCTGGTGGGCAGAAAATCTGGAGTTTGCAAGATTATGCAAATTCTCCTTTATTGCCACAGCTCAGCAGTAACATTGGAGAGAATACAGAACTCAAACCAACATTCTAATACAGTATATAGTGCATGAGCACACATCCATCTTCCTTCTTGTTAGGTTGATGCTGCGAACAAGGAAATGTAACTTTAAATGCTGTGAAGAAAAATCTTTTTAAAGTAATTGGAATCCAGAGGAGGATTATTCTGAAAGAAAAAGAGAGACATAATAAGTCAAGAGAGTAAACCAGGGCGGGTTTTAAGAGGTGGGGATAATCTTCGCCTCCGTGTCCTTAATAAAATCCAGATTTTCTGCCCACCAGGCTGTGAAAAATCTAAATTTTATGGCATGACACGGAGACCAACATTAGCAAGTTCAAAGTGAATTAAGCACGTTATCAATCACATTATTGATTGGTCTGAAATAATTTTTTAAAACATACTCTCATTTGACCAGTCAGCTGCTCTAAGAATATCTTGGAGTCCTCCACCCAACATAAAGGCTTTAGAAGTCGATGCACCTCTGAGGGAGTGAGCACCAAAGATAGAAACATCCACACCACTCTCACTCATGACTAATTTCACCCATCTTGCAAGCGTGGGAGATGAGACCCCTTTATGAGGAAATCTTTGGAGATTAGAAGTTGACTCTCATCCCTTCTCAAGTGGGCAGTTCTCTTTTCATACTCCTTTAGACACTTGACAACACAGAAATCTTCAATCAGAGAGAAAGAAGGGTAAAAGATAGAAGACAACATAGTCTTAGTTCTTTTCTTAAGATAAAAACAAACTCCTTTGGGTTGATAAGCCCTGGAATTAATGTCTAAGGCTTTAACATCAGAAGTTCGTCTAAAAGAGATCAAACAAAGTAGGACAGTAAGCTTGAAAGAGATAAGTTTAAGGGAAAGGTTAGTGTTATCACCCCAAGAAGACAAGAGTTGTAATGCAATTATTACGTCCCATAAGGCCCTATATTTAGGAGTTGGAGGATTAAGGATCCTCATACTTCTCATAATTTTCTTTGTCAAAAGATTTTGTCCTACTGAGACACCATCAATTAGGGAGTGACACGCAGCTATGGCAGATCTATATACATTACTGTCCTGTAGGATAGTCCAGAAGTGAAAAGTTCAGATAAGAAATGAATCACGTGAACTAAATCAGTTGAAACAGGATCGTACTGTTGTTGAATACACCAGCGAACCCATTTATTCCACGCCAGTCGATATGCTTTCCTAGTTCCCAGAGCCCAGGATTCAACAAGCATTTACAATGCAATGGTCTCGGCAATATTATAGGTAGAGCTATTGGTATTGCTCATTATTTTTTTTATCTTTTTTGTATCCCTAAATAAATGGCATTGTCATTTCTATCGGCATTAGCTTTTTTTTGCATATGTGATACCTATTGCATTAGCAGAGAGAGAGTGAGGTAGTGAGAGAGAGAGAGTGAGGTATTGAAATAGAGAGAGAGTGAGGTAGTGAGAGAGAGTGAGGTAGATAGAGAGTGAGGTAGTGAAAGAGTGAGGGAGGGAGAGGGATGTTGTGAGGTAGTGATATAAGCATAGAGTGATGTAGTAAGAGAGAGAGAGGTAGTGAAAGAGAGTGAAAGTGAGTTATGTTATTCTAAACTTTTTAAGCGCACAGACACCCAGGGGTTTCATGGCGAGTTAGTGAGATAGAAAGAGTGAGGTAGTGAGATAGAGAGTGATTGAGGTAGTGAGTTAGAGAGAGAGAGTGAAGTTGTGAGCTAGAGGGTGAGGTAGTAAGAGAGTGAGGTAGTAAGAGAGTGAGGTAGTGATGTTTTGAGAGAGAGAAGTTGTGAGATAGTGAGTTAGTGAGATAGAGTGGTGTAGTGAGGTAGAGAGAGTTATGTAATGAGAGAGAGGTAGATAGAGTGAGGTAGTGAGAGACAGAGACTGAGGTAGTGAAAGAGTGAGGTAGAGGGATGTTCTGAGGTAGTGAGATAGAAACAGGGAGTGAGTTTGTGAGGTAGTGAGATAGAGAGAGAGTGAGGTAGTGAAAGAGAGTGAAAGTGACTTAGTGAGATAGAAAGAGAGAGTGAGGTAGTGAGATAGAGAGAGAGTGAAGTTGTGAGGTAGTGAGATAGAGTGAGTTAGTGAGGGAGTGATGTAGTGAATTTTTGAGGGAGTGAGTCGTGATATACTGAGGTAGTGAGAGTGAGATTGAGATAGAAATAGAGTGAGCTAGTGAGATAGAGAGAGAGTGAAATAGAGAGTAAAGTTGTGAGGTAGTTGTGAGCCAAAAAGAGGGAGGGATAAAGCAGCCCTGGTTGTAATGCAGTGGTTGTAATGCATTCCTATATGAGCCACAGTATTGCCGCCTGATTGTCTGACTTTATATAAACTCTGCAGAAATAATCTGGAAACATAGGGGAACTTATAGTAACGCATTCATGGCTCAGTTTGTTCGTCACCAACAGACTGCTTTGTAGATAGATGACAGGGTTAAGGGACCTGTTGCACAGATCTAGTCTAGCTGCAGTAAGCTTCAGGGCACTGTACTGGGGAGGTATGTCCAGCGTTAATGGACTTGCTCTGGTACCACGTTTGAAACAACGTGAAGCAGCTCAGAGTGTTGATGTGCCTGTTGCAGGGGTCGTCTTGTGACCTGCAGGTGACACGAGCCAGGTGTGGTGAAGAAGCTCAGTGGGTGAAGCGCTCACTGCAGACAGCGGCACGCCACCTGTATGACATCATCCGAATTGCTGCTAGGTTTAAGTGCACCCGCGGTGTTGCCAATTCCGCTGCCAGTTGTCTTCCTGCACAACTCCGCAACAGACCTGCAGGAAATAAAAGGAAACTAATTACGGGCCGCCGGTGGCCCCGGATCTGTGCCTGCGGGAACCTTCGTCGCTGCTCAAATTGTTGATGCCATGGCTGGACATAGTCCACGGAGCAACCTGAAACAGAAAAATAAAATTATTTGGCCCCCAGCAGAGGGGAAAGGAGGGAGCCTGGGTGTCCTGTCTGTGAGCTGAGTGGCACAAGTGACGAGTTTTTGAAAAGAGCAGGGGAGTGGATTATCACTGGGAGGGTGGGGGGGAGTTAGGGAGACCCTCGGAGGAGGCTGCTGGGCACAGGGAGGGTGGCAGGCAGGTGGAGAGCGCGGAGCAGGCATTGGGCGGGGGTGAGTGAAGGAAGACAGGCAGGCATGCGAGAGAGAGAGAGAAAATATGAATGAATAAATCAGTAGTACTATAAGTGCTTAGAATTTACTGTGAGAATCTGAAAACTGAGGGAGAAGAGGGGTGGGGGGGGGGGGCTGCAGGGCGGAGCCAGGAAGGACGGTCATGAATGCAGGCTGGCGGTACAAATGCAGGATTTATATAAACTCTGCAGAAAGAATCTGAAAACAAAGGGGAACTTATAATAACGCATTTGTGTTCGTCACCAACAGACTGCTTTGTAGATAGATGACAGGGTTAAGGCGCCTGTTGCACAGATCTAGTCTAGCTGCAGTAAGCTTCCGGGCACTGTACTGGGGAGGTATGTCCAGCGTTAATGGACTTGCTCTGGTACCACGTTTGAAACAACGTGAAGCAGCTCAGAGTGTTGATGTGCCTGCTGCAGGGGTCGTCTTGTGACCTGCAGGTGACATGTGCCAGGTGTGGTGAAGTAGCTCAGTGGGTGAAACGCTCACTGCAGACAGCGGCACGTCACCTGTATGACGTCAAGCAAACATGCGAGAGAGAGAGAGAGAAAATATGAATGAATAAACAGTAGTACTATAAGTGCTTAGAATTTACTGTGAGAATCTGAAAACTGAGGGAGAAGAGGGGTGGGGGGGGGGGGGGGGGGCTGCAGGGCGGAGCCAGGAAGGACGGTCATGAATGCAGGCTGGCGGTACAAATGCAGGATTTATATAAACTCTGCAGAAAGAATCTGAAAACAAAGGGGAACTTATAATAACGCATTTGTGTTCGTCACCAACAGACTGCTTTGTAGATAGATGACAGGGTTAAGGCGCCTGTTGCACAGATCTAGTCTAGCTGCAGTAAGCTTCCGGGCACTGTACTGGGGAGGTATGTCCAGCGTTAATGGACTTGCTCTGGTACCACGTTTGAAACAACGTGAAGCAGCTCAGAGTGTTGATGTGCCTGCTGCAGGGGTCGTCTTGTGACCTGCAGGTGACACGTGCCAGGTGTGGTGAAGTAGCTCAGTGGGTGAAACGCTCACTGCAGACAGCGGCACGTCACCTGTATGACGTCAAGCAAACTAAATATGTCACACAGCAGAACACTACTTCTAAGCTTACATACACATTACTTAACTCAGTCGGTACAACTTGTACTAGAAGGTGTATTTGAATCAATTTAATAAAGCCAGTGTTTAAAAAAAATAAATAAAAGGACATATACTTGTTGAGGTGGGACGAAGTAAAAAAATATAAAGAGCATCCAAGCCAACACAAGTAAAAACTATAACGATGTATCGATACGCAAAGCGTAGCATTTTAAAATAAAAAAATAACAATGGCACATTGTACCATACTGTAGAAAAGAGTAGCATGGCAACCAGTCCATCCCGAAAGTTGTACTTGATAGCGCAATAAATGTGTTATTACATAGCATTCAGATTATTGCTAGATTGAAAAAAAGATTCTCAACCCCTGAATTATGATGCAACGCTCATAGTAGAGGTGAGCCTGCTATTTGTGCCAGCATCACATTCGAGGAGACACTCCACACGTCCATGCCCAGTGGTTGGGACGCGTCCCAAAAGGACTGCATCACCATCATATGCTGGGGTGGGTGCTAGCTAGAGTGCAAGAGGAGCAGTTTTAAAATATGCCCTAGGACGACTCACTCAACATTTTTAGTGGACACTTCTCAGTGTTGGCAACTACTTTCTTGAACGTGTTTAGTTGAGAGCAGCTAGCATGACATTACTCCAAGGGGGGGGGCAGAGCAGGACGACGGAGCTGCGGGCGGAGGGAAGGGGGGGCAGAGCAGGACGACGGAGCTGCGGGCGGAGGGAAGGGGGGCAGAGCAGGACGACGGAGCTGCGGGGGGAGGGAAGGGGGGGGCAGAGCAGGACGACGGAGCTGCGGGCGGAGGGAAGGGGGGGGGGCAGAGCAGGACGACGGAGCTGCGGGCGGAGGGAAGGGGGGGCAGAGCAGGACGACGGAGCTGCGGGCGGAGGGAAGGGGGGCAGAGCAGGACGACGGAGCTGCGGGCGGAGGGAAGGGGGGCAGAGCAGGACGACGGAGCTGCGGGCGGAGGGAAGGGGGGGGGCAGAGCAGGACGACGGAGCTGCGGGCAGAGTGAGGGGGGGCAGAGCAGGACGAAGGAGCTGCGGGCGGAGGGAGGGGGGGAGCGGGACCGGGACGAAGAAGGGCTGCGGGCGGAGGAATGGGGGAGGGGGAGGGGGGGCAGAGCTGGACGGAGCTGCGTGCGGAGGGAAGGACAGAGCTGGACGAAGGAAAGCGGAGGGAAGGGGGGGACGAGCAGAGCAGCTCAGAGCAGCTCTGGAAACCACCACCGTCTTTCTCCGAGGCAAAGCAGAAATGCCTCGGAGAAAGCATGGTCATTTTCGCATTTGGGGGCGTGTGTTTTGCTGTTCTGAGTGACGGACAACGTCACTGTCTAAAGAACGCAAAAAATCACGCCCCCAAATCCGAAAAGGACGGGGCTACATTGGAGTGACTGATCTCTCCTCCAATGGCTGGCCTCCTTTTAGGAAGCCAGCCAATGGGGAGAGACAGTGCAGGGAGGCGGGTTCTGAAGCCCCACTAGAGGACATTAATTCTCTGACCGGAAGCTGCTTCGCAGCTTCGTCCCGAGACCTAAAAATGAGTTGGAAAGCATTCTGCGAAAGTCCGGGGATTTTTCATTGACGAGCCCCAAATGTTGAAGGAGACGAATGGCAAGATCCGTGTGGTGAGCCACCGTCGTCTTGGACTGACCCATAATAAGTATATCGTCCAGATAGATAATTAATCACACGCCCCTTTCCCTTAACCAAGCAATGCCGGACGAAGTACCTTGGTGAAACTGCAAGGAGCCGAAGAAAGCCTGAAGGGGAGGGTGCAGAATTCCCAAAGTTTGTCTTCCAAAGTGAACTGAAGGAACTTCCTGTGTGGTTCCCATATTGGGATAGTCAGGTAGGCGTCTTTTAAGTCTAGGCGAGTTAGCCTATCCCCTTTCCTTAAAATGTCCCTTAGGAGGTATATCCCTTCCATTTTGAAGTGGTGCTATGTTACCCAACAATTCAAACTTCTCAGATTTATCACTGGTCTTTGTCCTTTCTCTTTCTTTTCGACCAGGAATATGTTGCTTACAAAACCTTTTTGAGAGCTCTCCCTTATTGCACCCTTGGATGAGAGTTCCTTGACTTCTTGGGAGACTAATTTCCTCTGATGGTGAGAAAAGATTATCTCTCGGTCTGGAAGGGGAGACCTACAAACTCTATTTTGTAACCCTTGACAGTTTCTAGAACCCATGGGTCTTGAGTTACCATAGTCCAGTTTTCAGAGAAAAGGGCTAGTCTCCCTCCCACCTTTACAGGGGTATCTAAAGGGTCTTTGAAGATTCTTATCTGTGGAGAAACCTGTTTCTTCTTTCACCCAGGAATGGTCTTGAGCGATTTATCTGCCTCTGCGGAAAGAAGGACTGGCCCCCATAAAACGAAGATTGTCGGAATCTTGAGGCACGTCCCGGAAAGGGTCTGGAGGATGATTGTCCACGGCTGGGGAACCAACCCCGTGTTTGCCCGGCCCTCCCAAAAATTTTATCTTGAAAAAATACTTTCTTTATGTCGCGTTGCGACTTTTGGATGGAACTAAAGGCCCCCACATATTTGGCCCTATCTTGAATGACATTTTCTCCAAAGAGGAGACCTTGGGAAGAGGGGCCACCATCTTTATTTGCGAGCTCAATCCCTTTTCCTGGGGCCTTGGCACCCTTGGCTTTAAATGCCACGACCTTAGGGTCTAGTTCAGGTGTCATAGCGACCTTATCCGGAAGGGATGGGCGTGGGTACTCAGATCTTAGCCTCGATCTGACCTCCTTAGGTATCTCTCTTCTCAGCTAGAAGCTGACGTAATCCGCAACATGCTGGGAGGGGAACCACTCTGGGGACAGAGGGTGTTTGATAAGAAGGGGATCGAACATAATCTCCCCGAAGGGATCAGTAAATTCCATTTTCGATCCTGAGGCCTTACTTGCCTCTTCCGAGTACCCCAGCGTCTTGTCGCCTAGACTATCGTCTTCCGAGTCGAAATCTGATATGAATTTTAGCTTCATCCTCCTTGTTAGACCTGACATCATTGGCTTGAGTCTCTCCTCCATTTTTTCTGTTTGCCTCTACTGTTTTACGATGTTTTGCTGGTATATGCTTTGGGCGCGGTGCCACTGCTGATCAGTGCCACAGCGCAAGTGCTCCCTATGTTAAATTGATGTATCTATTGTATCCATGTTTGGCTTATTTGGTTTACTATCAGTCCCTAGTCTAGTGCACCAGGAGTGCCGGGGCTTGTAAATTCAAATGTCGCTCGTGGGCTTGCAGCACGTGTTGTGCCACCCACAGGAGCGGCCTCGTAAAAGAATGTCTACGGGTCGGTCATTGCGAGACCCACGTGCAGTCTGGTACTGTCGCGCAGGCTGCGCAAGTATACCTACTTGCCAGCCCCTCAAACCTTCCCTTGACTTCATGTTAGTCACCCCTATGGTAGGCCCACGGGCAGGGTGCATTGTAAGTATAAGGTAGGACACGCCTGACCAAGTTGGCATGTCCTGATAGTGAATTACCGCCATCTTCGTTCTTCACTATTGCAAGGTAGCCTGCTCTCCATTAGTTAGAATGGGCCGCCGGGATTATTAATGCTATGATCCTAGCTGGCTCGGGGAGCATGGTGCAATGTCGAGTTTGGTATCCCTGAACTCGGGATTTAATTACGCATCCGTTGGTGTGGATGGTTTTTGGACTCTGGGTTCGAAAATAGCACTTTTAGAAAGTGTCTATTTTCTTGTCTAACCATATCTGGCTTCTGCTGGTCTTGCGTGTGTGTGACAGGAGCTGGGTGGCTCCACAGGTCTGGATGAGTCAGTGTGGGATGAGTGGGACATTTACGTTGAGAGTAGGGGGAGAGTAGTTGTTGATAGCCTGCCTTGTCTGATACAATGCTGGCTCCACCTCCTGCCAAGCGGCTGATGGCTCTGTGCCTGCCATGGACGATCCTAGCCCCACCTCCCGCCAGGAGGCCGATAGCTCTGCTCCTGCCAGTGTCAATGCTGGCTCCACCTCCTGCTGGGCGTCTGAGGACCCAGCCCTGCTCAGTGAATAGGCCAGGTGCTTCTGCCTGGCTCCGCCCACGACAGACCCAGGATGTTGGGAAATCCCCGGCATGGACAAAGGGATCAAAGCCGGAAAGGGGTATAAGAGAAGGACCCCTGAACCAAGAATTTAGATCACTTCTGACAAGGAACCCTGTAACCAAGGACAAGAGGCCTGCTGATCTAAGGACTGCCTACCCCTTCTGCCAGTGTGCTGTTGTTGGGGGAATCCTGCAGTGCTTCTTTATTTTCGCCAAGGAACCAGGAGAGAGGAACTGTGTGTGTACTCTCACGCTTGCTAAGAAAATCTCCAAGGACTGGAAGAGTGCCAGTCTCCTGCCGAAGTCACAGGGCTAAAGGACTTCATCTGCTAAAGTGCTCTTTGCTGGAAGCGTGCATCCAGCACCTCTGAAAGAACCAGCAATCACGACGACCGGACGCCGGGCCCGACCGACGCCAGCAGCAACGCCAGTGAGTGGGAGTACGGCTCTAGCTCCAGAGGACCTCGTGTCTGCACCGCTGCTGATCGCATCACCTGTGTGCCCCCTCGACGCCGTGAGCGCTGCTCACTCTGTGCAACCGCATCATCGACGACGCCTGTTGAGGCCTGATCGACACCGAAGACGCGACGCCGGATTGCTCGACGCCGCTGATCATCGTGTGCTTCATTTTCCTAAAGGTACTGTGTTGTTGGGGGTCCATGTGACTCCGGGCTCGACGTAGCGCTCCTCGCGTTCGACGCCGAACCTTTGGAGTAACTTTGCCTCGACGTCGTGTAGCCCCCGTGTGGGTTACCCTGTTGCTAAGAACTGTATTGCCAAGAAGAAGATTTGCTTTGATACTAAAGACTTTTGTGCTAAAGAAGAAACTACCTTTGAACTATCCTTTTTCCTTCCCAACGTATTTATTCCGATTGTGTACAGTTTTGTCGTTATCTGGTCTTGTGCTCAGCCTTATATAAAAATACTTATTTTTATAATACTACTGTGTCGTGTCCATTCGTAGTGTATTCACGGTATTACTGTATGTGGTCATAATTGCTTAACACACAGCCTCTGAGATAAGCCTGTTCTGCTCTGCCAAGCTACCAAGGGGGTGAGCAGGGGTTATCGAAGGGTGTGATCCCCTTGCCCTGACTAGAAAAGGAGTGTCCCTATTTGTCAGAAGTGTATACCTCTGCCAACTAGAGACAGCCGGTTCTAACATTGGCAGCAGCGAGAGGATTTGGACCTTGCATTTATGACCCATGTACAGTGATTAGTGTGCGCTACATAGTGAAAGCAGACCATAACGCAGTCACAATCTAATTGGGGAGGATCCTATTTTTTGTTCTCCGCTTTTCTGAAACTTGATTTTTTGAACACTGCCAGTTTTGACCATGAGTGACAACGGAGTCACTACCCCTGTCGTTGTTGTGGAGGAGTTTGAGAGGAATAAGCTTAAGAAATACAAGAAGGATGAGCTGAAACACTTTTGCGACCGGTTTAAAGTTCCTACCACAGGCCTCTCGAGAAAAGATGATTTTCGTAAAGCATTACAGGCCTGGTGGGAGTCCAGAGATCCCTCTGATGTGGTGGTGGTACCCACAGAGGAAGGGGATGAGGAGGTGCCAGTGAATGGGCCTGTGTCCTCTCCCGGTAGCAGTGTTTCCTCCAAAGGTCTTTCCCCTGAAGAAAGAGAAGAAAGGGCGAAAGAGCGAGCTTACAACATGGAAATGGCAAGGCTAAAGATAAATGGGCAGTTGGAGTTAGAAAATGCAAGAGGTAGAAGAGAAGCTGATTTGGAGATCAAAAAGTTAGAGTTTGAACGAGAGAAGTTAGCTTTGGAGCGTGAAGCCAGGTTGAGGGAGCTGGATATCCAAGCTAAAAAGTTAGAGTTGAATCCCTCTGGTGGCAGCATTCCATCTGAGCCTGCAGAAAGTAAGTTTTACTTTCCGAAAGATGTGATCAAAGATTACAATAGGAATGAAGATATTGGTCAATGGTTTAAAGCATATGAGTTAGCATTGTTGGCCCACCAGGTCCCTGAGAAGAATTGGGGAGCGGGGTTGTGGGGTCGCTTTGTGAATGAGGGAAGAGATACCCTGTTAGACATGCCTGTTGCGGATAGGATGTCGTATGCTCATATGAAAGATGCTTTAATGTTGCGGTATGGCCTAACCCCCGAGAAGTACAGACAAGCTTTTAGAGAATGTAAGAAGTTGCCTGGTACGACGTGGGTTGAATATGTGTCTTATTTCTGCAGAGCCATGGATGGTTGGGTAAAGGGCAGCAAAGTGGAAAGTTATGAAGCTCTTTATGATTTGTTTGCTTGGGAGCACTTGTCTAATAACTGTTTTCCAGAGCTGCGCCAGCACCTGATTGATAGCAAGATATCTAACCCTAGAAAACTTGCTGTGGAGGCGGACCGCTGGGCCAGTACCAGGGTCCACAAGGGTCCAGTGGGAGACTCAGCCAAAGGTGGGCAGGGTCCCCAGCAGAAGAGTGGGGGGGACAAGGGTAAACAGAAGGAGTCTCAGAAAGGGCCCCAAAGTAATCCCCAAGGGAACCAAGGGAAAGGTTCCCAGCCTCCCCCTGAGAAGAAGCCAGGGGCCCCGACGGGTAAACCTGTTCATAGGGGCCCCCTAACCTGCTACGGTTGTGGGCAGGTGGGACACCGGTTTTACGACCCCCAGTGTCCCAAGAAGGATTCGAATGCACCGCCGCGTGCACCCCCCCGTCAGTTGGCGAGCGTAGCCTTGGGAGGGGAGGAGATGGTTGTCCATGGTGGGAGGGGTCCCGCAGAGATGTCCCTGGTCTCGCTAGGAGACATGCAAATGGTCCCTCCTCCCCCTCTGCCTAGTAACACTAGTAAATATAGGCAGTGGGTGACCATTAATGGCCATAGAGTGGAAGCTCTCAGAGACACCGGAGCAAGTGTGACAGCTGTCAAGTGTCACTTAGTGTCCAGAGAGCAGGTGGTTCCCCACGCATTCTACCCTGTGATAGCTGCCGACAACTCCCAGAAAGAGTGTGAGGTAGCTCAGGTTTCCTTTGAATGGGGGGGAGTTTCAGGTACTCTTCAGGTTGCTGTGAGGCCCGCCATGCCTGTCGATTGTCTCCTGGGCAATGATTTAGAAGACTCCCCTTGGGCTAAGGTGGAGAGAGCGGCGCACTTGAAAATGTTGGGTGTGCCAGAGTGGGTGTGTGCAACCACTCGATCCATGACAGCGAGTAAGGGTGTTGATGGGGTCCCGGAGCCTGAAAGTACGGCCCAGGACCCAGCTGTGAAGAGAAGAGGCAGGAGGCGCGGGAAACCGGCCCCCGTAGTTCCCGTGGTCCAGGAGGAGGTAGACCCTGAGGGGGATGCCCTGGAGCCCACAGGGGAACAAGTTGCCGAACTGGGAGATCTGCCCGAGCTGACCCACTGGCAGCAGGATGGTGGTCCCTCCAGGGAGGAATTCTGTGCGGAGCAGAAAGTGTGCCCTTCTCTCGTCGGCATGAGGCAGCAGGCCTCAGCCCAATCCTCAGGTGATCAGTCAGGGTCACATTTTGTGTACTGGGAGAACGACCTCCTGTATAGCGAGCCTAAGGCTGCTGAGCCTGGGTCAGCCCGTGTGCTGGTGGTACCCCAGCGCTTCAGAGCCTTCCTACTGGGGTTGGCTCATGACGTTCCGTTAGCTGGACATCTGGGGCAGGACAAGACCTATGACAGGCTTGTCACCCATTTCTATTGGCCTCAGATGCGTAGGGATGTAGACATCCATTGCAAGACTTGTCGCACTTGCCAGGCAAGTGGGAAAAGCGGGAGGAAGCAGAAGGCTCCCCTCCAACCTTTTCCGGTGGTCAGCACCCCCTTTGACCGGGTGGGTATTGACATTGTTCGGCCCCTGGACCCCAAGACAGCCCTGGGCAACAGGTTCATCCTGGTCTTGGTGGACCATGCCACAAGGTACCCGGAAGCCATCCCTCTCAGAACAGTGACGGCCCCCGTGGTGGGACGGGCACTGATGGGTGTTTTCTCCCGGATGGGGTTCCCCAGAGAGGTGGTGTCAGACCGAGGCACCAACTTCATTTCGAACTATATGAAGTCTCTGTGGAAGGAGTGTGGGGTAACCTACAAGTTCACCACTCCTTACCACCCTCAAGGAAACGGGCTGGTTGAGAGATTCAACCGGACCCTGAAAGGCATGATTATGGGTCTTGAAGAACCAATGAGGCGGAAATGGGACGTCCTCTTGCCATGCCTGTTGTTTGCTTACCGTGAGGTGCCGCAGAAGGCTCTAGGGTTCAGCCCCTTTGAGCTCTTATACGGTCACCCGGTAAGAGGACCTTTGAGTCTGGTCAAGGAAGGCTGGGAGCAATCTCCCAGGAAACCTCCCCAGGATGTATACAGCTACATGCTGGCCTTTCGGAACCAGACTCGGCGCTTCAGAGAACTTGCTCAGGCAAATCTGGAGGCCAGCCAGGAGGAGATGAAGTGTTGGTACGACCGGAATGCCACTCTGGTAGAGCTTCAGCCTGGTCAGGAAGTGTGGGTCATGTCCCCTGTGGAACCTTGTGCGCTCAAGGACAGGTGGACTGGACCGTTTAAGGTTGTGGAGAAGAAGAGCGATGTCACCTACCTGGTGGACTTGAAATCTCCCAGGAACCCCTTGCGGGTCCTGCATGTCAACCGTTTGAAGCCCCACTTAGAAAGGTCCGAAGTGGGCATGCTCCTAGCTACAGATGATGGAACGGAGGAGGAGAGTGAGCCTCTTCCTGACCTCCTGTGTGCTAAAGAGCAAGATGGGTCGGTGGATGGTGTGGTCCTCTCTGACACACTGACCCTTGAGCAGAAACAGGATTGTCGCCAACTGTTGGGACAATTCCCGGATCTGTTTTCCTTGGTTCCGGGTGTAACTCATTGGTGTGTCCATGACGTTGACACCGGAGACAGCCCTCCTGTGAAGCACAAGGCTTACAGGGTGACTGACAAGGTCAGAGCGTACATTAAGGAGGAGGTCTCCAAAATGTTCGCGTTAGGGGTGATTGAGTCCTCTAGCAGTCCTTGGGCCAGCCCAGTGGTCTTGGTCCCGAAGGCTGCAGCGCCTGGTGCTTCACCAGAACTCCGGTTCTGCGTGGACTACCGAGGGCTCAATTCGGTCACGAAGACTGACGCGCACCCCATCCCCAGAGCTGATGAGCTCATCGATCGGTTGGGGGCTGCCCGGTACCTTAGTACGTTTGATTTAACGTCTGGGTACTGGCAGATCGCCTTGACTGATGGGGCAAAGGAGAGGTCAGCATTCTCCACACCAGATGGGCTATACCAGTTCCGGGTGATGCCCTTTGGGATGAAGAATGCCCCTGCCACCTTCCAGAGGTTGGTCAACCAGGTCTTGGCTGGACTGGAGGATTTCAGTGCGGCCTACCTGGACGACATCGCAGTGTTCAGCGCCAGCTGGGAGGAACACTTGCGCCACCTCCAGGAAGTGTTGTTGGCCCTGCGCGGAGCAGGCCTCACAATCAAAGCCAGTAAGTGCCAGATTGGGCAGGGTTCGGTGGTGTACTTGGGGCACCAAGTAGGGAGCGGCAAGGTTGCCCCCCTGCAACCCAAGATTGATACCATCCTGGCTTGGGCGCCGCCCAAAACCCAAACTCAGGTGAGAGCCTTCTTAGGACTCACGGGTTATTACAGGAGGTTTGTCAAGGATTATGGTAACATTGTGCACCCCTTGACTTCGCTGACTTCCAGGAAGCAGCCACGAAATGTGATCTGGACTGATGCCTGTCAAACGGCCTTTGACACCCTGAAAACTGCAATGTGCACAGCACCTATACTCCAGGCACCCGACTTTTCGAAAGAATTCATTGTTCAGACGGACGCTTCAGAGCATGGCATGGGGGCTGTTCTAGCTCAGGTGAATGAAGAGGGCCGAGACTTGCCTGTAGCCTTCATCAGTAGGAGGTTACTTCCCAGGGAAACGAGGTGGAGTGCGATAGAGAGAGAAGCATTTGCTGTGGTCTGGGCGCTGAAGAAGCTAAGACCCTACCTGTTTGGGACTCACTTCCGGGTTCAGACAGACCACAGGCCCCTCAGATGGTTGATGCAGATGAGGGGTGAGAATCCGAAACTGTTGAGGTGGTCCATTTCTCTACAGGGGATGGACTTTACGGTGGAACACCGCCCTGGTACAGATCACGCCAATGCTGATGGTCTGTCCAGATTTTTCCGCCTAGTGATGAGGACTCCCTAGGTCAAGGGTAGTTCTCCCCACATTTCAGCTGGAGGGGACACGTGTTAGACCTGACATCATTGGCTTGAGTCTCTCCTCCATTTTTTCTGTTTGCCTCTACTGTTTTACGATGTTTTGCTGGTATATGCTTTGGGCGCGGTGCCACTGCTGATCAGTGCCACAGCGCAAGTGCTCCCTATGTTAAATTGATGTATCTATTGTATCCATGTTTGGCTTATTTGGTTTACTATCAGTCCCTAGTCTAGTGCACCAGGAGTGCCGGGGCTTGTAAATTCAAATGTCGCTCGTGGGCTTGCAGCACGTGTTGTGCCACCCACAGGAGCGGCCTCGTAAAAGAATGTCTACGGGTCGGTCATTGCGAGACCCACGTGCAGTCTGGTACTGTCGCGCAGGCTGCGCAAGTATACCTACTTGCCAGCCCCTCAAACCTTCCCTTGACTTCATGTTAGTCACCCCTATGGTAGGCCCACGGGCAGGGTGCATTGTAAGTATAAGGTAGGACACGCCTGACCAAGTTGGCATGTCCTGATAGTGAATTACCGCCATCTTCGTTCTTCACTATTGCAAGGTAGCCTGCTCTCCATTAGTTACAATGGGCCGCCGGGATTATTAATGCTATGATCCTAGCTGGCTCGGGGAGCATGGTGCAATGTCGAGTTTGGTATCCCTGAACTCGGGGTTTAATTACGCATCCGTTGGTGTGGATGGTTTTTGGACTCTGGGTTCGAAAATAGCACTTTTAGAAAGTGTCTATTTTCTTGTCTAACCATATCTGGTTTCTGCTGGTCTTGCGTGTGTGTGACAGGAGCTGGGTGGCTCCACAGGTCTGGATGAGTCAGTGTGGGATGAGTGGGACATTTACGTTGAGAGTAGGGGGAGAGTAGTTGTTGATAGCCTGCCTTGCCTGATACAATGCTGGCTCCACCTCCTGCCAAGCGGCTGATGGCTCTGTGCCTGCCATGGACGATCCTAGCCCCACCTCCCGCCAGGAGGCCGATAGCTCTGCTCCTGCCAGTGTCAATGCTGGCTCCACCTCCTGCTGGGCGTCTGAGGACCCAGCCCTGCTCAGTGAAAAGGGCAGGTGCTTCTGCCTGGCTCCGCCCACGACAGACCCAGGATGTTGGGAAATCCCCGGCATGGACAAAGGGATCAAAGCCGGAAAGGGGTATAAGAGAAGGACCCCTGAACCAAGAATTTAGATCACTTCTGACAAGGAACCCTGTAACCAAGGACAAGAGGCCTGCTGATCTAAGGACTGCCTACCCCTTCTGCCAGTGTGCTGTTGTTGGGGGAATCCTGCAGTGCTTCTTTATTTTCGCCAAGGAACCAGGAGAGAGGAACTGTGTGTGTACTCTCACGCTTGCTAAGAAAATCTCCAAGGACTGGAAGAGTGCCAGTCTCCTGCCGAAGTCACAGGGCTAAAGGACTTCATCTGCTAAAGTGCTCTTTGCTGGAAGCGTGCATCCAGCACCTCTGAAAGAACCAGCAATCACGACGACCGGACGCCGGGCCCGACCGACGCCAGCAGCAACGCCAGTGAGTGGGAGTACGGCTCTAGCTCCAGAGGACCTCGTGTCTGCACCGCTGCTGATCGCATCACCTGTGTGCCCCCTCGACGCCGTGAGCGCTGCTCACTCTGTGCAACCGCATCATCGACGACGCCTGCTGAGGCCTGATCGACACCGAAGACGCGACGCCGGATTGCTCGACGCCGCTGATCATCGTGTGCTTCATTTTCCTAAAGGTACTGTGTTGTTTGGGGTCCATGTGACTCCGGGCTCGACGTAGCGCTCCTCGCGTTCGACGCCGAACCTTTGGAGTAACTTTGCCTCGACGTCGTGTAGCCCCCGTGTGGGTTACCCTGTTGCTAAGAACTGTATTGCCAAGAAGAAGATTTGCTTTGATACTAAAGACTTTTGTGCTAAAGAAGAAACTACCTTTGAACTATCCTTTTTCCTTCCCAACGTATTTATTCCGATTGTGTACAGTTTTGTCGTTATCTGGTCTTGTGCTAAGCCTTATATAAAAATACTTATTTTTATAATACTACTGTGTCGTGTCCATTCGTAGTGTATTCACGGTATTACTGTATGTGGTCATAATTGCTTAACACACAGCCTCTGAGATAAGCCTGTTCTGCTCTGCCAAGCTACCAAGGGGGTGAGCAGGGGTTATCGAAGGGTGTGATCCCCTTGCCCTGACTAGAAAAGGAGTGTCCCTATTTGTCAGAAGTGTATACCTCTGCCAACTAGAGACAGCCGGTTCTAACACTCCTCATCAGACTCAATGTGGATAGGGGGTTCAGAGTTTGACTGCCTCCCTTCCGTGGTGCCCGAGGCACTGATCCGGTCACCGCCTGGAAAGCGTGAATCATGTGTTTTCCCACTTTTCTTAGATCTCTTAGACGCGTCTGTAGGAATATCAGTTGCGGTTCTTTTCTTTGGGGCCTTGCCTGCCCCTTCCTTTGCGCCCAAAGAATGCGCAGTACTAGTAGAGGGCCTTGCCCTTGTCAGCATTTCACATTTTTTGTTAATTGCGTCATTAAAAGAACCCACGGCTTTGTCCATGGCCTTAGAGACCATAGTCTCAAGCCTACCTTCAAGGTCGGACTCAGGGTTAAGGGACATTGTAGGGTAATGTCTAAATGAGGGGCTAAAACAAAGAAAAGTTTGCCTTATATCTGTAATAGTCCCCTTTATTTTATTTATTTAATTATGGTAGGTAGGTAATAATATCTTTATTTTTTATATCAATTAGAAGTCATGAAAATATAAGGTAAGGAAAAGTTAAATTTAGTTTGTGTCGTATAACAAAACAATCTTATGAAAGGGTTAAAAATCGTTTGAAATAATTGTGTAGAAAAGGCCGATGAGGAGTTGCAGACGATCGCGTTGTCAAAACCGCAGTAACTGTCAAAACTCACTGCCATTTCTAAGACAACCACGCACGTTTCTTACGTGCGCCGTTGTTGCCTAAGGTCATTCCTCTAAGCTCGATCTCCCCGCAATGCGCAATTGAAATGCACATCGCATCGGAGGAGGAAGACCGGCGGGACGAAGAGAGCGGCCAAGGAGGCGGACATACAAGCAAAGCGCGGTATGCGGGTAGGGTCGGGGTAAATAAAATGGGACACAGGCCCGGTTCGCGCCAAACGTGTTGCCCGGAGTCTAGAGATCGGAGTGTTCGCTCGCGCTCGAGCGTTACCAGACAACGTGAATCGCTCGTGAAGCGCTTGCGATTATTTCAAAGGGCGCATAGCATTGCACATCGCCAAAATGAGCGGTAAGGCTCAGAAACAGATCAGTGTGATTGCAGAATCTGAAGGGTGTAAGAGACCCAAAGTAAAAGATAGTGAAAATACAGGAAGTAAAATACAGTGAAAATACAGGAATATCAATTTCGGGTTTGTTTTCTTGTACAGTGCTGCTACAACTGTTTTCTCACTCTTCTTTTTGAATATATGATGCTCTAAGCACATTTCTAAAAATTATTTGAGTCTCCTTATTTCTTTTCATGTAATGCTGTTGCATATTAATATATCTGTCTATAAATAATACCAGTTGGGTCCCTGTTCGTTATTTACACATGTCCTACCCTGTCCCTACCTGGTATAAGGGTTATATTCCTGTAGCTATTTACAACATAGTTAGGAATCAGCATTTAAAAAAACCTTAGAAATTCACTGAAAAAACCATAGGTTTCAGGGCTGTTATAGTTAGCTAGACATTTCACTCGTACCAAACCATTGAAATTCCTCCGTTATAGTTAGTTATACTATATCTTGCGCGCCCGCAATCCACTGCTGATGATGTCACATATTACATCATTCATGACCTGGTTTATTTACAACTATGGCACAAATTGACAGTTGGCTCAATCTCAATCATATACTATCTAAAACTTGGAACCGCAACAATTTTCATCTTTCAAAATTAGAATTTATCACTGTTATGTAAGCTTGATGTAGAAGTAGGTTTTCAGTTAATTAATATTCTGCTAGTTTATTATTTGGGCTATGTTTAGGCATACCTGTGGAGGATTATGGAAACCAATTATATACCATCTCAAGTTGTCGGGAAAATAGTAATTCATTTTTACTACAATTATGAACACTGGCTCAGGCAATGCAGTAGAAGAACAATAGATTAGAAAGGTTGTTTTTGGGTGCCGCTCGCCGCTACTGCCCTGTGGACACTGACGCCTTGGGGGAAGCACAGTGACGGGACTGCGAGGACCAGCAGCAGCCCGTAATTCTGCGCAGCTGAGTGTCTCTTCCCGCCCTGCCTGCCTGCTACAAGACTTCTCGCGGTCCCCGCATCGCGGGGGCCGCTCGCCGCTACTGCCCTGTGGAGACTGACGCCTTGGGGGAAGCACAGTGATGGGACTGCGTGGACCAGCAGCCCCGTAATTCTGCGCAGCGGAGTGCTTCTTCCCGCACCTGACTGCCTCGCTGCAACGCATTTAATTGGATAAGACTACCACTTCACGGGCGCGCGCCGGGCGAAGCCAGGTCCAAGGGCGGGCCCGTTTAAGCCCATTGTAGCCCGGAGGAGACCGGACCGGGCCACCCCTCTTTCATTTGGCGCATCCCACATTTCTACTGCCGTGATCAATCGTAAGTACCTGTCTGGTTGACGATCTGCATCTGTAACATGTCAGCGTGTGAAAGTAGGAGTAAGGCAGCAACCTCGAGTGGATATTTAACAGGGACGTTGGACAATTTTATTATCAGAGCCAACTCGGTTATTGACCAGGGGATAATCCTAATGAAGCATCTGGTTTCTCAAGATCTTGCCCTAGCAAAAAGATCTTCCCTGGGTCACTTCGCAAATGCTCGTACACCAGAACCCATAATGCAAGCAACTATTACTGACGTTCCTGTGATTGTACACAGCCCACCTATTTCCCAGGACCAGGGTCACACCTCTCCAGCGGATCAGTTCCAACTATCAGCAGCAATAGAGATCACTGTAGTGTCAACCACGGCTAGCTCCCCTGAAAGACCAAACACCCGGCAGTTGCGGGAGAGACGCGAGGGGGCGATATCTAAGAGGAAGCGGGGGCTGCTGCAGCCGTCGGAGGCAGGAAGCCCAAACTTCCTAAATGTACCGGTAATAGTGATACAAAACTTAAGCGCCAAGGCCCAGAGGTTTTAAACCCTACGGACAATAATGCCTCACCACTACTGACTGTAATCACTTCCGGAGCGGCTAATTCCACCGGCGCAATAGTGGTATCGGAGGATCCTTTCCTTGCAAAACTGGGCGCCCTACTAAGGTCTTCTCTCCAAACACTTGAAGATAGACTCACGCAGATTGGGCAGCGGCTCTCCAAGATCGAAATAGCAACATTGGAAATTGCGAACAGTATAAAGTCAAATGTGTTGTCTCTGGGTAGTGCACAATTGAACACCGTACATTGGGGGATTGCAACACATAAATCTATTCCCCCACTAGTACCACTTACTCTTAACGTACCTACCGCAAAACCATCTGCACTTGTGGCCTCATTTGCTAATACTCCAACAGGTGTCAATGATGTAAAGTCAAAAGAAGGCTGGCGGGACTTACTCGACTCTGGCTCTTCTGGGCAATTCAGAATTGATCTGCCCCCAGAATCGAGCCCGTATCTGGTAGTCTTGACAGGGGTACCCGAAATAAGTAATCCCAGTAGGGAATCATTTAATGTCCCTAAAAAATAAAGTCTCTGACTGGCTCAATAAAAATAGACCACTCCCCAGTCACATTACCAGTGAAATTTTGATTGTGTGTAGGTTGTCCTGGGCGGGGCACAGGCCAAAAACCATAACTGGTGATTGTGTGCTGGTAAATTTAAAGGACCCACGGACTATGGAGCATATTTGTAATTGGAGGCACCATAGTCTTGGGTCAACTATCCAATCCCTCCCATTGTCATATTTTTACCCCCACCCCATTTATCAGACACAGACTGTGATTGGACTCTAGTAGAGCACCAAGGTGTGTGCAGGGCGGAGAGGGGGTGGCACGTGCAACCACAAGTACCCAGCCATATACGTACCCAAAATAGGTACAGTGGCTTGGAAATGGTCGACTGACTACAGCACATCCGGGCTGAAACCAATGGGATCTCTCAAAGTAGGAGCAATGTACACCCTGAGGGAGTTACGGAGCCAACTAGTAGCCAACTGTCTAGCGATTCCCCAGAACCTCATTTGTCTATTCAGGATATTATTATAGGTAATAGTGATGACCCACCCGGGAGAACCGTGTCAGGTCGTATATTGGAGCCCTTCCTTGCATGTTTAAGTGAAGGTGTCCTAATGGGGAGTGGTGTCATTGGCCCTAATGCTAGCAAACCGAGATCTGTGACAATACTATTTTGGAATGTGGCATGCTTACCCAACAAATTGGCTTGCCTAGAGTAGGGATCCTTTGTGGATAAGAACGACATCTGTTATTTAACTACATCTACATAGGGGGGGGGGAAATACCCCCGTCTTGGAAGGAAGCAACAATTGTTCTTATACTAACACCCTGTAAGAGCCCACTGAAGGCAGACTCCTATAGGCCAATCTCCCTGCTAAACGCAGGCTATAAGATCCTTACTAGCATTTTGGCGGGGAGATTGGTCAAGGTGATACCACAGGTAATAGGGGATGAGCAGAAGGGGTTTACGCCGGCTAGGTTTATACAAGAACAGACACTACAACTAATAGGCTGCATAAATTTAGCAGTAGCAAGGTCAGAACCGCTTGCAGTGGCAGCGTATGACGCTGCTAAGGCGTTCGACCGTGTTAGCTGGATTTTCCTCTGGGAAACCCTTAGGGCAGAGTTCTGCAAACAGTTGGGTGCGCCCCCCTGGGGGGGCGCGACACCATCCTAGGGGGGGCGCGCACTCCACTCTAATTTTACCTTTGTTCCCTGTGTAAATCAAGGGAGGAGGGAGGGGAAATCGACGGGGCACAAAGTGCCCATGCTTTTATTATGTTCACCGTCCCAATAGGGGGTTAATTCATTCAGCTTCAGCTGCAGTGAGGAGGCAGTAAACTTCGATACTATAGTAGAGGTGACATCCTGCCTCTCACTGCAGCTGAAGCATTTCAGCTCTATGAATTAACCCCCTCCTGGGAGGGTTAGCGCTTCCCAGAAAGGAGCCAACGTTTCATTTATTGTTTGCAGGTAAACAATTCAGGGTACTGCTTCTGTTGCAAGTGTTAAATCTTGTGTTTAATGGTGACATGTATGCATTGAATGAAACCATGAAAATATTGCTTTTCCTTTATAATTGCACTCCCTGTATGAATTGTTTTAAAATAACAGTAGCAGATGCAAACAATGATGGAAAATCTGAGAGTTTTAAGAAAGGAGTGAATCCGAAGGAGTCTACACTTTTAAAGATGGTTAAAAATGTAACACTAAAAATCGAGAGTAGCTATTTAAGATGGTGCGTATTTTTTTCACTGTACAAAAAGTATTGTTAAAGCTTATACAGAATGCACTTGGAATGTCAAGCAAGCACTGTGGTATAGTTTTAATGTTTTATGTGTGTTTTAATGAGACTATTTTTATATAGATGCTAACCTACAAAGAACACTGTAAAAACATGTATGCGGACTACTCACAAGTGATATTATGCGGCTTTGCTATGTTGCCACTTCAGTAAGCAAGCTATAATCTCTTATTACTTGTTAAGTTTTTGACTAAACACTGAGTAGGTGGGGAAAGAAAACTACATAGGCAGGCGCGCAAAATGCCAGCCAGCCAGCCATGTGTTCTTTTAAACAGACTGCAAATTGCTTGCTATAAATAAAGAAGCATGTTCCCTTTTATTATCAGCCATAGATTATTCTGCCAGCCCTAGAACACAAGTAAAAGTTATTTCAACTTATATTTGCTGTTCAAAGTATGCATGGACAAGTACGAACAAAACAGCTTTAGGTGATTGCTTATTTTTGTACCGCCTGGGACATCAAAATAATGAGCTGGCAACCCTAATCACAAGACTGGGACTTATGTTGAACATTATATGCTGGATATGGCCCAGGATATGCGTGTGGCGGTCAATTATGTAGTGTACCAGATTCCAGAAATTCCTGTCAGGTGTTGGGGGGGCCCCAACAGCTAAAAACATTGTGCTGGGGGGGCTCAACCTACAAAAGTTTGAAGACCTCTGCCTTAGGGTTATGGGATTCGGCCCACTGCTTATACGATCATTAGTAAAATGCTATGATGGCGCATCAGCTACTATTCTCCTAAATGGAAAATTAACACCTAGGTTCGAAATAAGGAGAGGCACCTGACAGGGGTGCCCTATTTCACCCCTATTATTCAATATCTATATAGAACCATGATCTGCATATGTTTTATGAATGTTCCCAATTAAAAGGGTACTGGCAGAATATGGAATTGGCATTAATGGGTATATTTGGTTACACGGTTAATTTAGACCCAGCATTGGTTATTTTTAGTTTAAATTCTTTATTGGAAAACTGCATATCTAAAGCACAGACTGGCCTTTTTTAAAATCTTAATCTGTTGGCCCGAAGGGAATTATGCATACTATGGAAAGATCCAGCTGCTCCTGTGTATGAGAAGTGGCTCCGGGCCGCATTTGCAATGGCAAGGCTTGACTGTACAGAAGGTAACATTTGGGCGCCCTTGGTGTGCTGGGGGAAGGCACTAAGGTTGGTTTAAGATCGCCAAGGATTACACCAAGCCTCGTACAAAGAAGCAGGCCTGGCGGCCCGTAGTGAATGCAGGAACATGGACCCAGGGTGCCCAGGATCAAAGGGGTCTAGCAGGTTACGATTGCAGACGCTTACGGTGGTATGAGGACAATCTAAAAAAAAAAAAAAAAGAACGATATCTGTCTCTTCCAAGAGACCTGGGCTCGGGATGAACAACTCCTGAGTGGGATATGCCGCATTCCATGTACCCGCCCGTTGGGGGGAGAAGGGGCGACCGACAGGAGGCCTTACCACCTGGGTCGGTTTGCACCTGGGTTGTATGGCTGAGACTCTGACCACCCACTCAGACGATGTTCAGTGTGTAGTCTTGAAGTGGCCAAATTATTTTAAGCTTGCTATCGTGAACGTTTATTCACGACCTGTAAGCATAGCCCTTGAGTCAAGCACCATCGATGAGCTGTCGCATTTTTTGCACACTCTTACAAGTGACACTCATCTCCTGGTAGGGGGCGACTTGAATTGTCATTATGAGCCCCTACTGGGGATGAATGAAGGCGCCCTTATGGCGGAGGACGATCACTGGGCCATACCTCCAAGCCAATCTCCATTGCCCAAGACATGGTCCCCTCTAACAATCCAGATTATGTCCCTAACTCTAAACCATTCTATTAGGGCCTGCAATGGCCACACTCCCTCGAATACACCAGCAAGGTGCACCTTTAATAAAATGGGACAGGAGTCGCGCCTTGACTATATTATGGTCGAGACCGGCTGTGGTCCAAGGTCATTGATTTTAAGGTAAATACTAGAGTTGAGAGCAATCACAACGCTCTAAGTCTCGAGATGGTTTTTCCTGGCCCAGGAGAGAATGCTACGGCAGACCTGGAAGCCCCACGAGACAGGACAATACTAACAAATGATAGACGTAGGGTTAGGTGGGAAAAAATAGTGGCAACCCCGGACGAACTATGTAATATATATAATTTAATTCTCTCCCTGTTTGTGGAGGTCGATGTTTTAAATACCCAACCTCTGCCTTCTGATTTTAATGAAAAAATGCAGGCTCTCAATAAGGACTTAGTTTCTAACTTAGCTGAGGTCCTTAATCCCCAGGTGCCCAAAAGGAGAAAAAGGGCTCCTGCATCTTCCTGGTATAATGCTGCATGTAGAACGGCTAAGTCAGAGCTGGTCCAGGCTCTAAAGCTTGGCAGCAAAAAACCCCAAATTCGTGCCAGGAGACTACAATATAAAGAAGTAATGAAATACGCAAAGCAAGAGTGGGATCTAGAAAAGTGGATTAGCCTCACTACCCCCCTAAATTTAAGGGATGCACAGAGATTTTGGTCAATAGTCAATACAGGTTGTGGAGAACCAAAACCGGCTATTGAACCAAATATAGACGCAAACGTTTGGGAAGACCAATTTAAGGCTCTATATTCTGTAGAACAAGGTGCGGAAAGTATTCTGGTAACCCCAGTTTTAACCGATCAGTACGATGACTTAGAATTTACCACAGAGGAAGTATGTAATGCAATAGGCAAACTTGCAGTGGGAAAAGCCCCGGGCCTTGATAAACTTCCGGGAGACCTCTTCAGACATCAACCTAGGATTTGGGGCCTATACCTTCAAATAATTTTCAATGCAGTCCTGAGGGGCATGGCTATTCCCCTTACTTGGCTGGGAGCAGAGATTGTCCCAATACAGGCCCATCAGCTTCATTGATGTTCCGCAAACATTTTTTGCGCAGCTCATCTTAGATCGTCTACAGGACTGGATGGAGGAGTGCCCAATCCTCAGCCCGTATCAAGTGGGGTTTAGGAGGAACACCTCCACCATGGACCAAATCTTTCGCCTAATATTACTGTTCTGGAAAACGGTGAAGATAGAGGGTGGCAGCCTCTATATGGTGTTTGTGGTCCTCCGCTCTGCTTTTGACTTACTGCCCCGGGGGAAACTGTGGACTGTGCTCCAAGAATTGGGTGTCCCGCCCAACTCCTAAACCTTCTGAAGAGGTTACATGAGGGGAACTTCGCGCAGGTTAGATGTGGGAGGAATGGGGCGTTGTCATCCAGGTTCTCCGTTGGCAGGGGGGTAAGGCAGGGGTGCGTATTGGCACCTACCCTGTTTTGCCTCTTTGTCAACGGCGTAATTGCACATCTAGATGGTGTTCTTTACAATGATGCGCCAAGGCTGGCAGGTAGCAGGGTGCCGGCGATTATGTTCGCAGTCGACACCCTGCTACTTTCTAAGTCTCCTATGGGGATACAGCGCATATTGGACGGCTTTGAGGCTTTTTACAGAAGCCGTGGTTTGGAGATAAACGCTGATAAAACAAAATTCATGATCTTCAACCCACCAGCAACTACCCGCCCGAATCCTAGTTTAGGCCCAGTCAGATTAGAAAGGGTGACAACTTTTGAATATCTGGGGGTAACCATTAATGAAAACCTGTCATGGGGCCCCCAACAAATAAAGTCACAAATTAAACTGGCCCAGCTTGCGGGGGGAATACTTAAGCTTTCCAATTCATCTACATTTAAACCCGTGAGTCCCCCTCTGGAGATCTATAAAACCCAGGCTAGGGGTGCAATCTTGTATGTTGGGGAGTTGTGGGGACATTCTTGTAGGCCTGAAATTGCCAAAACAGAAAACAAATTTATTAGACAGTTGTTGGCACTCCCACAAAGTACCCCGCTTCTTCCTCTAAGGTTTGACTTGGGGTTGAGACCTATTGAAGATTAATTAGCACTCAAACCCCTCAGGTTCTGGCGTAGGCTCTGGACAACGCCAGAGCTGCTGAACTGTAGGCTAGAACTTAAGGAAATATTATATTGTCATAGTGCAGCAAAAAACCCCTGGCTCATGTTCTTAAAGCAGGAATTTGTAATACTGGGATTGCCTGCCTTGTGGTATGATCCGTAAAGGAGCTGTCAAGAGGTCTCGCGTAAGTCGCTCACCAGGATTTTTGTGGATAAAAAACTCACTGCTGTTTTGTCTGACCCCCATGTTGGCACCTTAATTAATTCCCTTTTAACATTCAAAGTTTCCTATTCTTTTGAGGATTTCATGGATGATATCTATCCTATTGTATCTAGGAAACTTTATCTACCATGGAGATACGGTACTCTACCCTTAATAGCCTTTACTAGCAAATCGTCAGCCTCCACAAATAAGAATTGTCCTGGGTGTAGCTGTGACATAGAAGATGAACTTCATGTTCTCTTCTTTTGTCCAGCCTACAGTAAATCCAGGAAGTACTGGCTCGTACCTCTATGCAAAAACGTGGGTTTTGTACAGTGTATAAATGCGTTTAGAGTTTTAAAAACCGATACGACTAGGCACATTGCATTTGAAGTTTCTCAGTTCTTGCTAGCTATGTGGTCCAAGCGCAGGCGTATGACTGTTGATGAATGAGAACGTTCATCTATTGATAAGATCTGTTATACTGAAATCATGTACCACTCTAGCACGAACAAATTTTACCATCTACTGTGTCTGTTTTAATGAATTGCACTATCATCATGTATATTGCTTTATTTCTGTACTCTTTTATGGCAAATAGCAGAAATAAAGATTTTATGAATGAATGATTGAATGAATATTGGAGTAACTATGTGCAAAGCTAATTATAATTTTTACAGGTCTCTGAGCAGTTAAAAGATAAAATGAATATTAATCCAATGATTCTATAGGTTCAGGCATTTTTAGACTAGAAACTGCATATATAAGCACTCTGTATTTCTCAAGTTCTTGTTCCCCAAGAGCATCTTCTGGCAATTTTAGCATTAAATCCAACTAACAATACATTAACAAAAGGGAACATTATTAAAAAATGTGCAGAACTGCTCAAAATTCAAAATATAGCACACATTTAGTGGTTGTGAACTCCCGAGCTGGGTCCTAGGACTTTGAGTAATCTATTACAACACCTGTCTCTCAGTAGGAATTTGGCCTGTGATTTAAAGGACCTTCCTGGAACTAATTGCACCTCAAGATTCGTAGGAAAAATGGGTCTCTTCAATAAACCAAATAAAGGTTTTTGAACTGCACCAGTTGCTTCCCTGCCAGCCAGTAACTGGCAAACTGAAGAAACATGGCTATGGTGGCAGAGACCACAAACCAACCAGACTGTCAGATTCTGGAATTTCTGGAGCTCATCAACATCATTGTCAGGGAGTTCCAGACAACTGGCATGATGATAATGATGCACAGTTCCCTGACACAGTGGAATGGATCGCAAGGGGCAGTGATGCCCACATCCTGAGAAATAACTTTAAGGTCCAGAAAACCAGAGGCCACAACCTTAAATCTGGACCTTAGAAGTAAGGTTTATGATCAAATAAAACTTCCAGGTTTTTAACTGGGGAACCAGTAATCCATGTAGTGCATACTGCTACTGGGTGACCAACAGGAAATATCACTGTTAATGGCAGTACTTCCTTTTTTATTGCCCAAGCTTCTTCAGCGGTACAAAAGGGGGTGGTGATGGACGGAGCAACCGAACCAATCAAACACTCACACCCAGTCAACAGATCTGGGTTTAATCCATCACCGTTCTTTAGCCCACTCTGCCACCCCAGTTCAGACATGGCCATATGCAAATCAGTCTGACCCTGTGCCTCATGGGAACAGTCCAGCCCGAAATGCCAAGCCATGCCTTCCCTGGACCGGAAACAAGCTTCCTAGGACCGGTTTCTGGCATTCCAGCCGTCTTCAGCCAGGCTTGCTTGAATCCAGTGGCAAAGTGAGCAAGGGACTCACGTCTGAGCATACCCTGCCAACTTATGGCGAACAAAGCGGTACAAAAGGGGGTGGCTTCATCAGGGCATCTGTAGCATCAACTGGTGTGACCTCACAAGCCTGCTGGTGTAAGGAAACATGTACAGAATATTCCAGTAAGAGGGTAGCCTCCATGCATGTCAAACCAGCTTTGAGTTTCAGTGGTTCAGAAATTGCAACAACACGCCTGTGTTGTAAAGTCAGTAATAAAAACTCCTGCGTAGTATTAGCCCATGATGCGGATATGTCAAATAGAAATAAAATGGTCTGAGCTAACATGTTTTGGGCCATCTATCTATCTATCTATCTATCTATCTATCTATCTATCTATCTATCTATCTATCTATCTAGCGATCTCCCTCTAAGTGGAGGTCGCCATTGGGTAGTTCTGGTAAGGTCAGCTGTTCTATTGGAAAACCGTTTTTTGTCTTGCTAATAATTATTTGACGTATCTCCACAAAACTTTCCTAAAAGGTGCTATTTTTTTGACTAGTTTATGCATGGAACGTTTTGGGGAATCTGTCAAGCGGGCTGAGAAAAAAGGAGGTCTCAAATGGCAAGATCCCCATGCATTTTCCATAGGCTTCTTAGGCGGGGCTACAGCAAAACAGTGGTTAACCGATTTACACCAAATTTGGTAGGAATCTAGATCTTGGTCTGCAGGTTGTGCTTTTTCTGATTTGGTGTAAATCCGATCAGCAGCTTTTTAGAAATTGGGGGCCAAAAATATTTGTATATCTGGATGGTTGAGTCTGCAAAACGCTTGAGAGACTTTTGCAGGAGCACCAGTTTAAAAACTGAGCATTCTGATTGGCCACTGAGCTTTTTCCCTTCGGCCATTTTGCTTCTGCGGCACTCAGATATCCCGTGGGAGCGGGTGCTCTAATTTTATGTGAGCAACATGAGAAAAATTTTGCTGGCAGCCATTACAGGACTTTGTCCCCTTTCCTGAAGTAGTAAAAAAATATATATATAAGGGGACAGGGTATCTCGACCTGGCCTAGAGGGACATTCCCGCTCCCCACCCCTCATCTCCTGGGCCCTCCATAAAAGAAATCTGCACTCGTGTTGGAACAGGGGAAAAAAAGTTGTCCCAGGGCCAGTTTTATTTATTAGGGAGAGGGTGGCATGTGGCCCCTTTCCACGAGTTATTATAGGCTCTGGGGAGTCCATGCAAACCTTGAAAAGTCCCCGGGACCCGATCCCCCCAGGGCCACTACCTTTGTAAAAAGGGAGGGAGGGACCACGATGGACCCCTGCCTGAGACTTTATTGGCACCCGGGAGCCCATACCCTGGAGCTGGCTCACTTGCTGTGTCCACGGAAGTCCGCCCTAGGGACACAGCGGTTTTCCTACCCACACCGGCGTGGGTAGGCTAGCCTGTATTTGCCCCTACCTGGCCAGGTCAGTTCTCTGCCGAATTGCTGCTGCCTGTTGAACTGCGAGGATTGCCTTCGACCTTTGTTTAACCAGGACCGCCGTTTTAAGTGAATTTCATTTAAAAGTGATCGAGGGCCTGCAAATCGCTTAAATACACAGAAAACTGAAGTATAGACTATCTGTGCGTTTTCATCAGCAGCGCCACTTCCAAAGTCACACAGGGAGATATAAAATCTGTTGATTCCTGTCTTTACAGATGATTGTACTCATCGCTACCATCAACTTGAATTTGAGGCCCATTAAAACTCCATGAGCTTCATTTATCTATAAGAAAGGGTATTCATGATTTGATTTGTCTGTCCTGAGGATGGTCTCCATAACGCAAGTCTAGAGACCGAAACGTCGACTGCGCTTATTCCACTGCTTTTAATGATATAACTTGTAAATAGGTGGATAAGCTACAACAATTGCTGCAAATAGGCTGTTTTATTGATATTTTTTCCTATTGTAGCTTTTGCAACAAATGGTATACCCATGTATATTTTATTTTTGTTTTGTGAATAATTAAAACAAACAGAACTTTTCCATACACCCTGCTATTGCTCTCTCTTTTTATTACCGTTTGGCATTAGCGCTATTTGTTTTAAAACTTTGTCTGACACAAATTGTGCATCAGTGGTGTCAAATGCTTAGGACCACAAAATAATATATAATTTTGAATACTCTACAGTTCAACAAAACCCTTGACGGCACAATTACCCTTTTATACCTACCTGGCCAGAGCATCTTTAAAACCTCGGCCAAATGGGAGCAAACACTGAGTCTGCTCCCAGCAGACAGGAGCTTTAAAAATTATTCAGCCAGTTGGGGGCAGACTTTTATTCTGTTTCCATGCTCACACTGATTTGGGCAGGGAAACGGAACACATATTGCTTCCGGCCGATGGGAGCAACTATATATTCTGCTCCCGCCGGGCAGCAGCAATTTCTTCATCTGTTTCTCTGACCGCATTAGTGTGGGCCAGGAACAGATCAAAAGTCTGCTCCCAGCTGGTGTGAGCTCCTGCCTGCTGGGAGCAGACTGTGTGTTTGCTCCCGCCATGTGGGAGAAAGCACAATTATCCTGTCCACGCCAGTGCGGGCAGGGTAATTGCGGTCTCTTGGGGGTGGGTACCTGGGACGCAGCATGTGAGCTGGCCTCAGAGGACGGGGCTCCCACAGC